>NC_041730.1:9004199-11649269 GCF_004115215.2 Ornithorhynchus anatinus
CCCGCTCCCTAGACCGAGGGTCAGCACTGGTCACTGCTGTGCTTCTTGGGCCCAGAGTCGGCAAGGCCACAGCCCTGCTCCCAGACCTAAGCAGCGTGGCTCAGTGGAAAGAGCCTGGTCTTGGGAGGCAGAGGTCATGGGTTCGAACCCATCTCTGCTATTTGTCAGCTGCGTGACTGTGGGCAAGTCACTTAACTGCTCTGTGCCTCAATTCTCTCATCTGTAAAATGGGGATTAACTGTGAGCCTCACGTGGGACGACCTGATTACCTTGTATCTACCCCAGGGCTTAGAACAGTGCTCTGCACATAGTAAGCGCTCAACAGATACCAACATTATTATTATTATTATGGTTACCTAAGGTCAGTGCAGGCCATGGCCCTGCTCCCCAGGCCCAGGGCCAGCATGGGCCAGAGTCCTGCTCCTGCGCCCGGGGCCAGAACGCTCCTAGCTCTAGTCTCTCTTTTGGGGCCCAGTGGGCTCGGAAGCCACTGCCGCTCAGCGAGATCCTGCCAGGCAAGGGATCCTCCCCGCGATTGCCCCGCTCCGACAAGCCCAAATTTGGCCTCTACGTTCACCTGCCCGGGTCTCCAATCTGAGTGCCCAATCTACCCAGTTAGCACCTGCCTTAGCCCTACACTTTCCAACTCTAGGTCAACCCTATCCAACTTCTTAACGCCCCAACCCTTCCCCGCCCAGCCCGGGACTCGTTACCAAGAGAAAAGAGCCACTCTCAACACTCTCTCGGTTCTGGGCCGACCTTATGCCTGTTTTAAATGCAATTGGGAATGTTTCGGGGCCAGCTGAGATTGAGTGTCAGTGTCTGTACACTTGTTTCTTCACTTCCCGAAAGAGTCCACAAATACGTAGTGATTACACATGTATCTGTTCCGAATACATATGTGCTCATTCACTGATACTGAACTCATCCATGCCTACACCCACATACCGTGTAAACTCCCATGTGCATGCCTCCAAGATACATTCATGTATTTGAGTTTTATACCCACCTTTATACTTAATGCTCTCACACACAGCGTGGCCTAGTGGAAAGAGCACAGGCCCGGGAGCAAGGTCTGGGAGCGGGGCTGTGGCCTGCGCTGACCCTCGATCTGGGAGCAAGGCTGCAGTCCACACTGACCCTCGGTCCAGAAGCTGGGAAACTAATTCCAGCTCTATTTGTCTGCTGTGTTACCTTGGGCAAGTCACTTATCATCTCTGGGCCTCAGTTTCCTCATCTGTAAAATGGGGATTAGGACTGCGAGCCCCATATGAGACATGGACAGTGTCCAATCTGATTAACTTGTGTCTACTGTCCAATCTGATTAGCTTGTATCTACCCGAGGAACGGGCCTGACATTCATTCACTAGTATTTATTGAGCGCTTACTATGTGCAGAGCACCGTACTAAGCGCTTGGAATGGACGACTCGGCAACAGATAGAGACGATCCCCGCCCATCGACGGGCTTACAGTGTAATCGGCGTGAAGTTAGCACTGAACAGAAACCATTAAAACACACGCATGCACACATACACACACAAGAGCTATGTAGGTGGTCGTCATTACCCCAAACACACTCTCACAGTCCTTTTGGTTCCCCCTCCAGGCTGGGGCAGTCAGAGTTCGAAAGTTCACATTCATCACAGCACGTGGCTCCATTTCCCCGGCCACAACCTACGCTGGATACTGACCTTCATCCTGCTGTTTGTCCTGGTGTGCGAGATAGCCGAGGGCATTCTGTCTGATGGGTAAGTGGTCACTGAGCTCCTCCTGATAACGTGGGCTAATTTTAGCGAGTCGGGATATAGGAGGGGAGGGCCCCGGGACACCTCTGAGTCCGATCCCCTCCTCACGTTCCCGACCGGTCACCGGACGTATCCGACGGACTCGTTCTCCCCCCCGTGCCCGTCACCCAGACTTGCGGGTGGAGGCCCGGCCTGGGACCGGTCACAGCGGGTAGACTCACTCGAATCTGGGCTTTAATTTGAGCTTTTTTTATGGTTGGTCGCTGGATCGTCCGGACCGAGGAGCCTGGAGCCGGGTGGGATTGAGACCCTGCTCTTCCCTTGCTGCCGGAACATGTCGGGAGCCTTCTAGCTATACACAGCTATACTGTGCAGCTAGAGCTCATCGAAAAGACGCCACTGACGGCAGAGTTCCTCTGGGAGCGTGTGTGCGTGTGACTGAAAAGCCGTATGTGGGACCCAGAGGTCCGGCCACGTTACGTGCACAAAAAGACTGTCACTTGTTGTGGTGACGTGTTCGATGTTTGCGGTGCCTGGCAGTTTTCTGTGCGGCCGCGCTATGGCTCTGTCACCCAAAGGGATCGGCTAAGGCTTCTCCGGCATTTTTGGTAAATATCACTTTGGGCCCTATGTTGGTGATCGCAGCTTGGAGAAAACTAGGGAAAACTATAGCGTGGATCGAAGACTTCCCAGGCAGGAGCCCCGGCTGCCGCAGCTGACGCTCCTCTATCCCTGGGCAAGCGTGGGGCCTGTTTACTGGGTTCTAATCCCGGCTCTGCCACCCGTCCGCTGTGTGACCTTAGGCAAGTCACATCACTTCTCTGTGCCTCAGTTACCTCATCTGGGAAATAGGATAAGAGTGTGAGCCCCATGTGGGATGGGAACTGTGTCCGACCTGATTGACTTGTATCTGCCCCGGCACTTAGAACAGTGCTTGACACGTAGTAAGCACTTTACAAATGCCATAATGATAATTATTATTATTACTTATCGGTTAAATAGCAGGGCCAACCATCATGACACATCTTCCTCATTGCTGAGACAGTGGAAACTTTATGAATCCTACACACACACACACACACACACACACACACACACACACACTCTTATTCCCTCTGAGGGTCTTCAGCCCACACTGGGACAGAGTAGTCCTTCCCCTCTTATAGTAAGAACTGTGGTATTTGTTAAACGCTTACCATGTGCTAAGCACTGTACTAAGCACTGGAGTGGATATAAGCAAATTGTGTTGGACACAGTCCCTGTCCCAGGTGGGGCTCCTATCACCCTACTTGATGGGAAACAGAGAAGGAAACAGAACTTGATAGGGTGAAACAGAGAAGTCAAGCTTGAGACCAAATCTCCCAGCTGAATAATTGCGAAGCCCTCTCAGGACGGGAGTTGCTTCCTGATATCCCAGGCTCAGACCAAGATCCAACCGTACCCCATCCAACCACTTTTCCATCTCCCTTTCCCTGCCCTCTGCCAGTCTCCCTTTTTTTACAGTATCTGTAAAGTGATTACTATGTTCCCGGCAATGTACTAAGCACTAGGGTAGATATGACATAATCGGGTTGGACACAGTCCCTGTCCTGGTTAGGGCTCGCAATCTAAATCCCCATTTTCCAGATGAGGTAACCGAGACCCAGAGCACTTAAGTGACTTGTCCAGGGTCACGCAGCAGATGAGTGGTGGAGCTGGGATTTGAACCCAGGTCCTCGGACTCTCAGGCCCATGCTCTTTCCACTAGGCCACACTGCTTGCCCTTTCCTCCATCCCATTCCGAATCCAACAGGACAGAAAACGGATGAGAGATTATGGGGAGCAGAGGACCACCCTCCAAAAAATGGTTGATATACAGTGATTAAGTCTCCCTAGAGGTTCTCCCCCAACCCGCCGTCACTCATGATCTCTCAATAACATCTGAGCTTAGAGAGACGTGCCAGCTGCCAGCTTTCCTGTTTCCGGGCATACGAGCCCTCTCTTCCCCACAGTTTGTCGTGGGTACCGTCTGACTGATTCAGATCCTTTGATTCTTTTCAATGCCTCTGAAAACTCTCTGAAGCGAAGCCAGTTCTCCAAATGGGACAGAGAGCGTTCTGTTACATAATAAGAAGATCTATGCAGTAATGAAGGGAGAGGATGTGTTTGCGTGTGAGGATGTTGGGCATTTGTGTGTGTGTGTGTGAGGCCATAACGGGGAGAAAGTGATGTTTACGTGAATACACACCTAGAGCTGCCTCGCTCCGATTCTCCTTTCCTTGTAAATTTTCTTGTGAAGCCGGGGGAGGAAATCAGAGCGGTGTTCACTTTCCGCCCGCGTCAGCACCGGGGCCTAAGGACAGCAATAGACCAGAAAATCTGCCTAGCCGAGGATGGAGGATCCCCATCCCAAACTGCTCAGCTCTTCTGAAACACGATCCCCTTGACGTCCCCTCCCCGGCTTAGTCCAAGTGAGCCCGTGAATCGCGTCTGGTAGCTGGCAGACCCGCGTGAGAATGTCAGTGCTGATCTTGCAGGATCCTGGACGACCGGAGGCTTTCCATCTCATCTGAGCCGCAAACAACATCCTAAGTAACGCAGAATTGATTAAACCCATAGCTCTTCCTGCTCTCGATCTCGAGCCGTTTAGCCATCCAGTGTTATAGAACTTCATCCCTGTATTTTCAGTGGGCATTTCCTTATTTCCCAAGACCCCCATGCCTCGGTAATCCCATAAAAGAGCTCCTTGTACCCTAATCCCGGACTTGGGAAGCCTTGCACCAACCCCCCAGCTCTCTCCTTCCATCTCCCATGGAGAAGCAGCGTGGCTCAGTGGAAAGAGCACGGGCTTTGGAGTCAGGGCTCATGAGTTCGAATCCCAGCTCTGCCACTTGTCGGCTGTGTGACTGTGGGCAAGTCACTTAACTTCTCTGTGCCTCAGTTCCCTCATCTGTAAAATGGGGATCAAGACTGTGAGCCCCACGTGGGACAACCTGATTCCCCTATGTCTACCCCAGCGCTTAGAACAGTGCTCGGCACATAGTAAGCGCTTAACAAATACCAACATTATTATTATTATTATTATTATCTCCCTGCTCAAACCTCTCGTCTTCACCCTATCCAGCCCTTGTACCAAAATGCTTCGTGTACTACTACTACTAATAATTATCATTGTGGTATTTGTTAAGCGCTTACTATGTACCAAGCACTGAGGTGGAATATGGGCAAATCGGGTTGGACACCGTCCCCGTACCGCACTGGGCTCACGGTCTTAATCCCCATTTTGCAGATGAGGCACTTGAGGCACACATAGTGAAGTGGCTTGCCCAAGGTCTCAGAGCAGATACATGGTGGATCCAGGATTTGAACCTTCTGACTCCCAGGCCTGTGCTCTATCCTTCGATTGCTTCTAAGATTCTAGATTTCTAAGTGGGCCCTTCTTGCTCATCTTTGGTCCCTGGGAAAGGAGAAAGGGAGGACCTACCTTATATTTGGCAAGCGAGTGCCTTCTACCTGGAGAGAGAGCCTTGTATTCACAAATTGAGACCAAAACTCATCTCATACAGAAGCAGCCTCGGTTTTCATCGGACGCAGAGGAGATCTGCAACTAATTGATTTTGACATTGTTTTTTAGAGATTGGCTGAAAGTCACTTGCTTCTTATTATGCATACGAGGTGTCTTGAAGGGGGACTTCATTCTCCTCCCTGCCTTGTGATCGAACCTGAGCAATGTTTAACTGATGGCAGTTGCCCAGAGAGGCTAGCAACTCCTTGCTACCCCTTTAACCCTTTTCTTCCCCCTTAGACGGTAAGCCCTACATGGGACAGGGACTTTGACTGATCTGATTATCCTTTATCTACCGCAGAGTTTACTACAGTTTTTGGCACATAGAAAGCAGTTAGTGAATAACATAATTACCTTATCAAGGAAAATCTCTGACCGGTCCAGATTAATCGGAGACTAAAGCCGATTGACTGAAGACTCTCTCTTGTTGTAGGCCCTCTCTATCCAGTCAGGGATCTTCCCTCGAATCCCTGAGTGGCTGCCGTTTATTTTTCCAGTGCTTAGAACAGTGCTTGGCACATATTAAGTGCTTAACAAGTACCGTAATTATTATTATTATCATTTTATGGTTTTGTTAAGCACATGCATGCATACTATGTGTCAAGCACTGTTCTAAGTGCTGGGGTGGATACAGGTTTATCAGTTTGGACACAGACCCTGTCCCACATAGTGCTCACAAGTTGGAGATGTGGCAACTGAGTCATACAGTAATGAAGTGACTTATCCAAGGTCACACACAGCAAGCAATTGGCTGAACCGGGATTTAGAACTCAAGTCCTCTGAGCCTCAGGCCCATGCTCTTTCCACGAGGCCATGCCTCCGTATCCTTGAGGGGTTACAACTGTGGGTGAGATTTGGGCGATGGAAGGGAAACAGAAGTCCCCATCACTGCCAAGTACCCCCTCACCCTACCCATCAACTGGGGGTTCGGGAGAGATGGAAAGGTGGAGTTACCGTGTTGGAGAAGGCACGCTTCCCCTTCATACCATAATCATTATTATGCTGAAGCTATTTTAACCATCGGAAAAGATAAAGCAGTGGAGGGGGAGGAGGTGCTGAAGCAGGAATTGGACCACTGGTGCCATTTTGCCCATGACAACCCGTGTGCCTCTGCTAGTTCCTTTCCAGCACTTAGAACAGTGCTCGGCACATAGTAAGCGCTTTACAGATACCAACGTTATTAAAAGGAAGAGAAAGGAGAAAGAGGGAAGGGAAATAAAGCTGGAAGAATCTCACGATGGTCGTGAGAATTGTAGAGGAGACTGGCAAGAGAGGCCCATCTAGGAGAAGCTTCGGGCTTTTTAATGCACCTGGCTGAGAAGCTATGTGGCTTAGTGGAAAGAGCATGGGCCTGGGAGTCATGGGACCTGGGTTCTAATGCTGGTTCCTCCACTTGTCTGCTGTGTGATCTTGGGCAAGTCACTTAACTTATCTGTATCTCATCCTTAAAATGGGGATTAAGACTGTGAACCCCATGTGGAACTGGGATTGGGACCAACCTGATTGTCTTGTATCTACCTCAGCACTTAGTACAGTACCTGGAACATAGTAAGTGCTTCACAAATACCATTAAAAAAAAAAACTATAGGAATTTCCTAATCCCATGGTGGCCCCTTCTGTCTTGCATTTCCCCAGACCAGTGAGAGATAGGGGAAAAGAAAGGGCAGGGGGATTTAAGGTGGGCAGTGAGATCTGGACCTCGGCGCTCCATCCAGGCTGAATTGGGGGAATGAGGGGTTTGGGGGAGGCAGAGGAGGGAGCCCCTTGTCAGATCCCTGCTAAACTTGGCATCCTGGGATGTAGCTGAGTGCCAAACCATCTCCGAGGGGAGATGAGGAGGACAGGCTGGAGCGAACTGCAAGGGGAGGGATGGATGGTGGCAGGTGGTCAGTGGTGGGAAGAGAGGAGCGGAGTCTTTGGTTCCTTGACCCAGAGCTGAGTTACTTACCAGACCCTGTCACTAAACCTGTTTGGCCTGAAACCTGCTTATGGAACGATGCACCTGCTGCTTGCATCTGTGCAACTGCCACGTTGTTTGCCCAGTTGACCACCCAGACCCAGAGAAATAAATGAGCTTGGCCGCTGCCCCGTGGAGACAGCCGGGTCTGCTCAGTCATAAAGAAATGCCCGTGGGTGCGTGTTTTGTGTGTGTGTGTTTGTGTGTGTGCGGACTCGAGTTAACTTGGGTCGCCCTCACTGGCTTCAATCCCAGTGATTTAAGTATCTTGAGAAACAGAGAGATGAAGAGTGACAAATGAAATGTATGAAGAGTAAATCGTAAACCAATCTCTGAATGTTCACCAAGTCCATAGAAGACCGAGCAAGGGAAATGGACACAGAAGGTAACAGTAGTGCATATAAGGAAGACTTTTTGCTTCTGGAACAAGTTGCTGGTGCGAGTCCCCAGTCCCGGAGGGCATCTTCAGAAGAACTGGCATTTCACCTGCCCTGGATCTGCCTGGAGGCAGGAGGGTTGACCAGACAGCCCCTTGAATTTTCCTTCCTGTGCCAAGGTTCTATGGAAACCTACCGTTGACCATCCAATTAAATGTGTGTTCTCAGCCTCCATGGGAACTAGTGGGACACAGTTCGATTTCTCCAAGGGATTCCAAGCATCCTGTGGCCACTGGACTGTCAGTTCCTTGTGGGCAGGGGATCCTGTCTATTTACTCTCTTGTACTATACTCCTTCAAGCACTTAGTATAGTAAGCATTCAATAAATGCATGCCTAGTGGATAGAGCATGGGCCTGTGAGACAGAAGGACCTGGGTTCTAGTCCCCACTCTGACAGTTGTCTGCTGTGGAACCTTGGGCAAATCACTTCACTTCTCTGGGCCTCAGTTTCCTCTTCTGTAAAATGGGGACTAAGACTATGAGCCCCATGTAGGAAAGGGACTGTGTCCAACCCGATTTGCTTGTATCCACCCCAGCACTGAGTACAGTGCCTGACACATAGTAAGCGCTTAACAAATGCCACTTATTATTACTATTAATGTTTCTATTATTACCTTCTATCTATCCTGATGGTTAGAACAGTGACTAGCATGTAGTAAATGTGCTTAACAAATACCATTAAAAAAAATAGATCTATTGTCTTGTCTTATGCTGTCATATTGTCTCTGACCCATGGACACATCTCTCCCAGCATGGCCCACCTCCATCTGCAATCATTCTGGTAGTATATTCATAGAGTTTTCTTGGTAAAAATATGGAAGTGGTTTAGCGTTGCCTCCTTCCACGCAGTAAACTTGAGTCTCCGCCCTCGACTCTCTCTCCCAGGCTGCTGCTGCCAAGCCCAGGTGAGTTTTGACTTGTAGCGGATTGCTTTCCACTCTCTAGCTACTGCTCAAGCTAGGAGTGGAATGGGTAGGCCTCTGCTTGACTCTCCCTCAGGTAGTCGAGACTGGTAGAGGACTGGAAGCTCTCCGGGTGCGACCCTGAGAGATGAGATTGACTGTAGGAGAAGGAAACCTGGATTGAACTAATTCCCTCAAGCCTGTTCCACGTCTCCTCTCTTCCTGAACCCCCAGCTCATGGTTCCCAGGGAAACATCACTTCTCCTGGGTCAGGGGCTGGTGTGCCCTTTTTAACCACCCTTCCCCCCCTCAACTTCTTCCCTAGCACAAATAATGTCTGGACTGGATGGAATGTTGATCTGACCCAGTAATGGCCATTTCCACATTTTCATTATAACCCCTTCCGGATGCTGTGGGAACGTTGGCTGCGAAGGTGGAAAAAAATCAGTGTCCAAAAGCAGACAGACCCAACCTGACCAGTTTGTAAGAGAAAACCAGAGACGACGGAGAAAGGGGTGGTTTACCCCCGGCCGCATTTTAATCCTGGGTTAGCATGATGTTTTTTCCAGAGAGAAAACCGTCTTTTTACTTTGGTCAAATATGAAAAATCACTAAAAGGATATCCTGCTAGTGTGTAAGCTTCTCCAGGGCAGGGATTTGGGCTTCCACTCCACTTATCTAATATACTACTGTGTACACAGTAAATACTAAACACTAAACACAGGTGGTGGTTAGTAAATAATGAAGAATGAGGAATCAGATACTGTGTTTACAAGAAGAAGGAAATTACTGGAGCACAGTAATGCCTAACGAGCACTGCTGAACTGGATGTGGATAAGAATAATCATTTGGGTCTTTGTTGAGCATTTACTATGTGCTGAGCATTGTAGTAAGTGCTGGGGTAGGTGCAAGATAATTAGGTCAGGCACCATCCCTGCCACACATGGGGCTCACGGCCTAAGTAGGATGAGGAATGGGTATTGAATTCCTATTTTATAGATGAGGTGATGGAGGTTCAGAGAAGTTGTGACTTGGCCAAAGTCACACAGCAGGCAAGTGGTTGTCGTCTGAATCCTAGGATCATGCTATTTTCACTAGCCCGTGCTGCTTTATATTATCCTGTCCCCAAAGGATGGTGCATGTGTCTCTCCCTGCCTCCCATGTTGCACCCCCTGCCCCAGGGGGAACACGTCATATAGGGACAAGAGGGTGTGAATGGCAGTGAGCAAGCCACTAGCATGCGAATCAACTCCTCCACACAAGCTCTCCATCCTGAAGCTTCGTGACCAAACCAAGACTCAGATTTCATTTCTGATGGGAGAAGCCCTCATATTAAATCATCTCTCTCTCTCTCAGGGTGACCAACTCTCGCCATCTACACCTGTATATGCCAGCGGGAATGGCCTTCCTGGCCGCCATCACCTCCGTGGTCTACTATCACAACATCGAAACCTCCAATTTTCCCAAGCTCCTGATTGGTATGCTTCTCTGTTCTTGAACCTGGTGCTGAGGCTGGGTGATAGTAGCATTACAATTTAGAAGTAGTAGAATACGCAGGGGAGAATTAGACCCATTCCTTGAGCCCCGGAGGGGCTCACTATCTAGGAATAAAGGGGGGAAAGGAATTGGAAACAGACACAGCTGTGAATTGTCCTCTAGACTGTAAGCTTGTTGTGCGCAGGAAACATGTCTGCCAGCTCTGTTATGTTGTACTTTCCCAAGCGCTTGGTACAATATTCTGCACACCGTAAGCGCTCATTAAATATGACTGATTGTCACCTTGTATAGATGGTCTGAGCAGATTCTCTCGTAATGACTGTAATATTTTTGTAGCGCTTACTATGTGTCAAGCACCGCACTAAAATCCGGGGTAGAGACAAGGTAATCAGGTCCCACGGGGGCTCACAGTCAAAGTAGGAGGGAGAACAGGTATTGAATTTCCATTTTGCAGATGAGGGAACTAAACCCAGAGTAGGTAAGTGATGTTCTCCAGGGCACACAGCAGACAAGCGGTGGAGCTGGGATTAGAACCCAGCTCCTTTGACTCTTCCACTAGGTCATGCTGTTTCCCCCACACTGCTTCCCTCATGCCTATATTCCTTGTGCAGTGCCTTCACCTCTTCGTCCCTAGATTCCATGTATCCCGGCCCCACTCGGGTAATCACCATAATAATAGTAATTGTGGTATTTGTTCAGTGCTTACTATGTGCCAAGCACCGTTCTAATTATGGGGTCTTTACATTTCTATCAGATCATCCAGTCCCTCACCCAAATGGACCTCAAAATCTTAGGGGCAGCGAGGGGACGGTGGGGCGGAGAACTGCTATTAAGCCCCCATTTTACAGATGAGGAAATTATAGCCCAGAGAAGTGAAGTGATTTGCTCAAGGTCACACAGCAGGTAACTGGCAGAATCAGGATTAGAACTCCCAGTCTCGTGCTCTTTCCATTAAGTCACACCAAGCCTCTGGGTATTCCCTCTTTTTTTCCCCCAGTTCCCTTCCATGTAAGCTCCCCCTAGACTGTAAGTTCCTTGGGGGCAGGGAAGGTTTCTACCAACTCTTGTATTGTACTCTGGTACAGTGCTTGGCACATAGTAAGCGCTGAACAAATACCATTATGATAAGAGAAGCAGCGTGGCTCAGTGGAAAGAGCACGGGCTTGGGAGTCAGAGGTCATAGGTTCGAATCCCAGCTCCGCCACTTGTCAGCTGTATGACTGTGGGCAAGTCACTTAACTTCTTTGTGCCTCAGTTACCTCATCTGTAAAATGAGGATTAAGATGGTGAGCCTCATATGGGACAACCTGATTGCCCTGTATCTACCCCAGCGCTTAGAACAGTGCTCTGCACATAGTAAGCGCTTAACAAATACCAACATTATTATTATGTGCACCCAGTTCTCCTGCTCATTGTAAAACTAAGCAGCCTGGCCTAGCGAGAAGTGGCTACGTTGAAGTCGACCCAAAAACCTTGCAGGCTGGGTTCTTTCACTAGTGGGAATCAGAAGGATGTGGATTCTAATCCCAGCCCCACCACTCGTTTGTTGTGTGACCTTGGGCAAGCCACTTCAATTTTCCGGGCCTCAGGTCCCTCCTCTGTAAAATGGGGATTAAGACCTGTGCGGCCCACGTATTGCCATTGTTCTTGTCTGTCCGTCTCCCCTGATTAGACCGTAAGCCCGTCAAACGGCAGGGACCGTCTCTATCTGTTGCCGACTTGTTCATCCCAAGCGCTTAGTACAGTGCTCTGCACATAGTAAGCGCTCAATAAATACTATTGAATTGAATGAATGAATGAACAGGAACTCTGTCCAATGCGATTATCTCGTATCTACCCCAGCACTTAGAAGAGTGCCTGGTACATAGTAAACACTTAAAAAATACCACAGTTATTATTATTCTCTGACAAGTGTTCCTCAGAAGAAATGTGTTGTTATTTATTATGAATTATTGATTTATACTAATATGTCTGCCTCCCACTCTAAACTGGAAACTCACTATGGCGGGGAACATTTCTGCCCATTCTGTTGTACTGCTCTCTCCCAAGTGTGTAGTGCAGTGCTCTGCACACAGTAACGGCTCGATAAATACTACCGGTGACATAAATTCCAAATACGGTTATTTTACTCTGTTGTACTGTCTCAAGCACTTTATACAGAGAGGCAGCATGGCTTAGTGGAAAAGCCCGGGCTTGGGAGTCAGAGGTCGTGGGTTCTAATCCTGACTCCGCCACTTGTCGGTTGTGTGACTTTGGACAAGTCACTTAGCTTCTCTGTGCCTCAGTTACCTCATCTGTAAAATGGGGATTAAGACTGTGAGCCCCAAGTGGGACAACCTCATTACCGTGTATTTATCCCAGCGCTTAGAACAGTGCTTGGCACATAGTAAGCGCTTAACAAGTACCATTATTCTTCTTCTTATTATTTATACAGTGCTCTGCTCACAGTAAGTGCTCAATCAGTACGTTTGATCGATTGACTGCAAGTGAACCTAACTCTCCCAATTCTTTGGCTGGATTCTTTCCACCAGTTCACGCTGAAGGAGATGCAATTTCTTCTCACAAAGAGCTTATAATCAAAGACATTGTCAGTGTCGATTTATTTGTTCAATTGTAGTTATTGAGCACTTACTGTATGCAGAACACTGTACTAAACACTTCGGAGAGCACAATACAACAATAAACAGACATATTCCCTGCCCACAACCTGCTTATGGCAAACCCGACAGTGATACGGCACTGATACAGTGATCACTGACCGTGATACAGTGATATGGAGAAGCAGCGTGGCTCAGTGGAAAGAGCACAGGCTTTGGAGTCAGAGGTCATGGGTTCGAATCCCGGCTCTGCCACTTGTCAGCTGTGGGACTGTGGGCAAGTCACTAAAATTCTCTGTGTCTCAATTACCTCATCTGTAAAATGGGGATTAAGACTGTGAACCCCACGTGAGACAACCTGATTCCCCTGTGTCTAAGACCCCAGCGCTTAGAACAGTGCTCTGCACAGAGTAAGTGCTTAACAAATACCAACATTATCATAATTATTATTATTACGGCCAAGGCGAGACACTGACTCTTTCTTGCCTCTCTCCGGAGGAGCAGGAGGATCTGATCTCCGGACAGAGGCAGAGGGAAGCTTGAGTGGACTCTGGAGCCGAATCCCCGTCTGCCCTCCTCTTCTCATATGATCTTCCTCCTTCCTTCCCTTCCTCCCTCAGGGCCCAGAGATGTCATCAGTCAGGGCTGCTCCCAGCTGCTGCCCACAGAATAGTCTAGACACCCTTTCCCTTCCCTGAACCTGGCGAGAGAAAAATCCTAGATAAAACCCCTCAGTCATTAACCCCTAACTTAAATTCGGTCTCCTTGGCGGAATGGGCTAAATAATAATAATCATCGTAGTATTTGTTCAGAGCTTACTATGTGCCAGGCACTGAACTAAGCTCTGGGATGGATACAAGCAAATCGGGTTGGACACCGTCCCTGTCTCGTGCGGGGCTCACAGTCTCCATCCAGGTTTTACAGATGAGGTAACTGAGGCCCAGAGAAGTGAAGTGACTTGCCGTAGGTCACACAGCAGACAAGTGGTGGAGCTGGGATTAGAACCCCTGACCTTTTGACTCTCAGCCCTGTGCTCTACCCACTGCTTCTCAAGGAAATGGATGAAGGAAATCTATATGGAGGGAGCATAGGCCCCGATGGCCCCCTCTCTCTCTCCCACCCCACTGCTTCCCAGGCTGTGATTCGAGCCCAACATCTCGTTCCACCCTAGCTCACCAGGGCCTGGAATCGGAGAGTCCGGGCGGCTCGCCTGCTCCAGCCTGGCTCTGGAACCCGATCACCAGCCACGTGTTGGGGCTCAGAGGTCAGGTTAATGTCAGAACTCGTTTTAAGTCCCGGGCGTTCCTCGGCTTAATTCCGAGAAGGTCTCGGGCAGGTGGGGCCGGCGTGGGGAGAGCTGGTGGTCCAGGAGTACGTTTCTGTTCCTGCCCCTCGCCGCATGCCTCCCGGGGTCCCGTGCCGCTGAGATCCAGGCTGGCCTCGAGGATGGGGCCAAAGGCAAAGCAGCGGGGCCTCACGGGGCGAGCACAGGACTGGGAGTCAGGAGACCCAGCTTCTAATCCCGGCTCCGCCGCTTCATTCATTCATTCATTCAATCGTATTTATTGAGCGCTTACTATGTGCAGAGCACTGTACTAAGAGCTTGGAATGTACAATTCGGCAACAGGTAGAGACCATCCCTGCCCGACAATAGGCTCACAGTCTAAACAGGGGTGACAGACAACAAAGCAAAACAAGTCGTCTGGCATCAATATCATCAAGATAAATAGAATCATAGATATGTGCACATCATTAACAAAATAAATAGAGTAATAAGTAATATATACAAATATGCACAAGTGCTGTGGGGAGGGGAAGGGGGAATGGGGAATGGGGAGGTGAGGAGGAGCAGAGAGAAAGGGAAGGCTCAGTCTGGGAAGGCCTCCTGGAGGAGGGGGGCTCTCAGTAGGGCTTTGAAGGGGAAAAGAGAGTTAGTTTGGTGGATGTGAGGAGGGAGGGCATTCCAGATCAGCGGTAGGTCGTGAGCCAGGGGTCGACGGCGGGACAGGCGCAAACGAGGGACCGTGAAGAGGTAGCAGCGGAGGAGCGGAGCGTGCGGGGCGCGCTGTAGAAGGAGAGAAGGGAGGTGAGGTAGGAGGGGGCAACGTGATGGAGAGCTTTGTAGCCAAGACTGAGGAGTTTCTGTTTTTTGCAAAGGTTGATATGCAACCACTGAAGGTTTTTGAGGAGGAGAGTGACACGCCCCGAGCATTTCTGTAAAAAGATGATCCGGGCGGTGGAATGAAGAATAGACTGGAGCGGAGAGAGACAGGAGGATGGGAGATCAGAGAGGAGGCCGAATCGATAATCCAGTCGGGATATTATGACAGCTTGTACCAGCAAGGTAGCAGTTTGGATGGAGAGGAAAGGGTGGATCTTGGCGATATTGTGAAGGTGAGACTGGCAGGTTTTGGTGACGGATTGGATGTGTGGTGTGAATGACAGAGCAGAGTCACGGATGACACCGAGGTTGCGGGCCTGTGAGACGGGAAGGATGGTCGTGCCGTCCACAGTGACAGGGAAGTCAGGGAGAGGCCAGGCTGTGGGAGGGAAGATAAGGAGCTCAGTCTTGGACATGTTGAGTTTTAGTTGGCGGGACGGACATCCAGATGGAGCTGTCCTGATGTGTGACTTTGAGTAGGTCACTTCATTTCTCTGGATTTCAGGTTTCTCATCTGTAAAATGGGGATTTGATATCTGCTCTCCCTCCCTCTTAGATTATGTGCCCTAGGTGAGACAGGGTTTGTGTCTAGTTTGATTCATTCATTCAACCATATTTATTGAGCGCTTAGTGTGTGCAGAGCACTGTACTAAGTGCTTGGGAGAGCACAATACAACAATAAGCAGACATTTTCCCTGCCCACTATGAGCTTAGTCTAGAGTAATAACTGTGGTATTTGTTAAGTGTTTATTATGTGCCAGGCTGGGGTGGATACAAGCAAATCAGGTTGGACACAGCCCCTGTCTCACGTTAGGCTCACAGTCTCGATCTCCATTTTACAGATGAGGTAACTGAGGCAAGGAGAAGTGAAGTGGCTTGACCAGGGTCACACAGCAGACCAGTGGTAGAGCTGGGATGAGAACACGCGACCTTTTGAATCCCGGGCCTGTGCTCTATCCACTACTCCATGTTGCTTCCCTTGAATCTACCCCAGCACTGAGCTGAGTGCTTGTCATATAGTAAGAGCTTAGCAAATACCACAGTATTATTAATAATAATTAATAATAGAAGTTCCCTGTAGTCTGGGGACAGAGCCATTTTTTTGCTCTGGCTAAATTGAACACTGTGTACTTGTGGTTTGCTGTACTCTCCACATAATTTCAGGCTAAGGGCAGGAGATTCATGTGGTTTCTAAGGGCTCTTTTTGGCCAGTTGGTCCTGGCTCACAGTTTTCAGAGAAAGTAAAGTTAAGCAAATTAAGCCAAAGTGGTTTTTAGAAGGCCAAATGACTCAACTTGGATTAGCGTATTTTGGACACATAATCAGGAGGACTTGTTCTCTGGAGAAAATACTAGTGATAGCCAAAGTCCAGGGAAAACGTGGAAGAGGCAGACCAGCAGCTGGATGGATAGAGACCATAACAACGATAGAAGAAGAACCATTAGAAAGGTTGCGGATCGTGGCAGAAGATAGGACATTCCGGAGAAAATACATCCGTAGAGTTGCTCTGAGTCGGAAATGACTCGACGGGACTTGATAATAATAATAATAAAGTCGAGGAACACAGGCTGACTCTCATGTTGGTCATTTCAACAATGCTGCAACCAGCAAATTCCCAAAGTAGAATGCCCTGGGGAAGACCAAAGGGCCTGAAAAAAAAGAAATGAAAGCGCTGATTAACAGAATTATTTATCCTTCGTTTTGTTTTTTTTTAATGGCATTCGCTAAGTGCTTACTCTGTGCCAGGCACTGTACTAAGCGCTGGAGTGGTTATAAGCAAATCCAGTCCTTGTCCCACGTGGGGCTCACAGTCTCAATCCCCATCTTCCAGATGAGGTAACTGAGGCACAGAGAAGTGAAATGACTTGCCCAAGGTCACACAACAGACAAGGATGGAGCTGGGATTAGAACCTATGACCTTCTGACTCCCAAGCCCGTGCTCTGTCATGCTGCTTCTCAGTTCCCCAAACAGATGCACCTTAGGGAGTAGAACAGTGTACTGGTCACTCAGGATCCTTGGTAGAAATTGGACCTGCCCCTTGACTTTAAAGAACTTATATTCTGACCAACTGAATAAGTAGACATGGTTCCTGCCCTTCAAGGGCTGATTTAGGACTCCCCTTCTGGACTGTAAGATCATTGTGGACAGGGCACATATCTACCAACTCTGAAGTATTGCACTCTCATTCACTCATTCATTCAATAGTATTTATTGAGCACTTACTATGTGCAGAGCACTGTACTAAGCGCTTGGAATGTACAAATCGGTAACAGATAGAGACAGTCCCTGCCCTCTGACGGGTTTACAGTCTAATCGGGGGAGATGGACAAACGGGAACAATAGCAATAAATAGAATCTAGGGGACGAACGTATTAAAAGTACTTAGTACAGTGTTCTGCATACAGTAAGCACTCAATAAATACCACTGAATTCTTGATATAGCTGTTCAGTCACAGTCGAACCCATGACGTCTGACTCCGAAGCCCAGGCTCTTTAGAGAAGCAGCGGGGCTAGAGAAGCAGCGTGGCTCAGTGGAAAGAGCACGGGCTTTGGAGTCAGAGGTGATGGGTTTGAATCCCGGCTCTGCCACTTGTCAGCGGTGTGACTGGGCAAGTCACTTCACTTCTCTGCGCCTAGTTCCCTCATCTGTAAAATGGGGATGAAGACTGTGAGCCCCAGGTGGGACAACCTGATTCCCCTGTGTCTACCTCAGCGCTTAGAACAGAGCTCGGCACATAGTAAGCGCTTAACAGATACCAACATTTTTTTTTCCACTGAGCCACGCTGCTTGAGAAGTGAAGTGACTTGCCCAAGGTCACATAGCAGACAAGTGGCAGAGCCAGGATTAGAACCCACATCTTTCTGACTCCCAGGCCCGTGTTCCGTCCGCTACGCCATGCTGCTCCTCACACACCGTGCTGCTTCTCACGTATCCGTTGTTCCCCTCCCCAGCCTTGCTGGTCTACTGGACCTTAGCCTTCATCACCAAGACCATCAAGTTTGTCAAGTTCTACGACAATGCCATCGGGCTGTCTCAGCTGCGCTTCTGCCTGACGGGGCTGCTGATGGTTCTGTACGGGCTGCTGTTGGCCGTGGAGGTCAACGTCATCAGAGTCAGGGTGAGCCGGTCTGGGGCAGCTTCCTTCCGCCCTCTCTATTTAGGTCAGACCGAAATCCAGACTCCCGGGGAAGGTTCCCATCGGGCGGACCGTGGGCCTTTGCTGCCGTGGGGTTGGGGGACTGGAGGGGGTGGGAGCCCTGTAGTCCTGTCCCTCCATCTGTCAATCCCTCCCACCCCCCTAGGCTACTCCCCCGGGAGTATCTTAGTCGCCATCTTACTCAAAATGCCCACCCTGTCCCCTCCCTCCCCGGTCGCTTTATAATAATAATAGCGTCAGTATTTGTTAAGCGCTTACTATGTGCCGAGCGCTGTTCTGAGCGCTGGGGTAGATACAGGGCAATCAGGTTGTCCCACGTGAGGCTCACAGTCTTCGTCCCCATTTTACAGATGAGGGAACTGAGACGCAGAGAAGTGTCTTGCCCACAGTCACCCAGCCGACAAGTGACAGAGCCGGGATCCGAACCCATGGCCTCCGACCCCCAAGCTCGTGCTCGTTCCACTGAGCCACGCTTTATCTCCATGATGGTATCTAAAAGTGCTTACTATGTGCCAAGCACTGGGCTAAGTGCTCGGGTCACTCCCAATATAACAGATCAGGCACAGACCCTATCCCGCAGGGGGCTCACAATCTAGGTCGGGGTGACAACAGTAACAACAGATTGCAAACCACAATCAGTAACAGAACAGATCGCAGAAGTGTCTGGACAAGTCCGTTCATTCAGTCGTATTTATTGAGCATTTACTGTGTGCAGAGCACTGTACTAAGTACTTGGGAGAGTAAAATATAGCAATAAACAGATACATTCCCTGCCCACAATGAGCTTACGGTCTAGAGGGGGAGACAGACGTTAATATAACCCAATAAATTACGGATGGGTCCATAAGTGGTGTGGGCCCGGGAGGGGGGAAGAATTAAGGGAGCAAGTCAGGGTGACGCCAGAGGGAGGGGGAGAAGAGGAAATGAACTGCTCTTGGAGGGGGCATAAGGGAGGTACAGATTTCCCCACTCTTCCAGGCAGGCGGTTTTTTTCCTTCGCATCTGCTGTCCCTCAGGAAGTCGCTCAGTCACGGGGACTGGAGAAGGAGGAAACACTGACTGGATTTGTGTGCCCCATTCTGTCGCAGCAGGCGGGATTTAAGCTAGACATTGAGAGGACTTACCTGCTGGGAGAAGGGAGAGATGCTAGTCCGGGTGATTGAGTCTCCTTCCCTAGTCTCTTCCCCAGCCCCTTCCCTGCCCCTCCCTGACCGAGGGGCGTTCGGCACAGGTCCGCTGATAGGCTGAGGGATCGATCGGTCCTATTTATTGAGTGCTTACTATGTGCAGGGCACTGTACTAAGCTCTTGGGAGAGTACAACACAGCAGTATAACAGATGCACTCCTAATAATAATAATAATAATAATAATTCCCTGCCCTCCACAAGCTTACAGTCTAGAGGGGGAAGGGTCGGAGTGGACTTTACAACCTAGGGATCCTGAGGTTGACCACTGGGCTTCGCCGTGTGCGTGTATGTGCGTGTGACTCTAGAGATACGTCTTCTTCAAACACCCCAAAGAGGTGAAGCCGCCTGAAGACCTGCAGGACCTGGGCGTGCGATTTCTCCAGCCCTTCGTCAACCTGCTCTCCAAAGGGACCTATTGGTGGATGAACACGTTCATCAAGACGGCCCACAAGAAGCCCATCGACCTGAAAGCCATCGGGAAGCTGCCCATCGCCATGAGGGCCCTTACCAACTACACGCTCCTGAACGCGGTTTTTGAAGCACACAAGGTAGGCACCGGGCCCTTTCCCCTCCGCCTCAGGGACTCCCCAAGTCCCTCGTTTGACGCGGCACTAGAAGGATGAAGCGACCGCCATGATTCGCTGAATCGTGTCCGTCTACCCTGCCAGAAGCCGCGTGGCTCAGTGGAAAGAGCCTGGGCTTGGGAGTCAGAGGTCATGGGTTCGAATCCCGATCTCTGCCACTTGTCAGCTGTGTGACTGTGGGCGAGTCACTTCGCTTCTCTGCGCCTCAGTTCCCTCGTCTGGAAAATGGGGATTAACTGTGAGCCTCACGTGGGACGACCTCATTACCCCGTATCTTAGAACGGTGCTCGGCACGTAGTAAGCGCTTAACGAATACCAACATTATTATTCTTATTATCCAAGCGCTCGATAAATACGGTTGAATGAACGAATGGATCCGATCCATCCAGAGGGCTGGGAGGGGGTCGGGAGAGTGTTATTAAGTCACTTCCAGTTGATACCGATCAACAGGCGTGTTGCCCTCTTCCCCATACCCGATACAGAAAGAAGATGCTCGGTACGGGTTGGTGTGGATAAAATATAAGTACGTATTAGAAATATAAATAGAAATAAATATTAGAAATATTATAAAATACAGAAATATTACAAAATATTAGAAGCAGCATGGCAAAGTGGGTAGAGCTCGGGTCTGGGAGTCAGGAAGTCATGGGTACTAATCCCGGCTCTGCCACTTATCTGCTGGGTGACCTTGGGCAAGTCATTTCACTTTTCTGTGCCTCAGTCACCTCATCTGTAAAATGGGGATTGAGACTGTGAGTCCCACATGGGACAGGGACTGTGTCCAACCTGATTTGGTTGTATCCACCCCAGCGCTTAGTTCAGTGCCTGGCACAAAGTAAGCACTTAACAAATACCACAGTTATTATTATTATTAAATATCTCAGGAGGGAAGTTCTCTGCCAAGATAGAAAAGTGGTCTTGTGGGCCTCTTGGAGAGGGTAAAAGGAGGGTGATTCCTTTGATGATGTCAATCGTATTTCTTGAGCACTTACTATATTCAGAGCACCGTACTAAGCCCTTGGGAGGGTACAATAAAAACAATATAACGGAATTGGCGGACACATTCCCTGCCCACAGCGAGCTTACAGTTTGGAGGTGATTTGAACAGAAGGTACTCACGGTTCAGCTTGAAAATAGGTGCGGGTGCTCAGACTATGTTAGAGCATCTGAGGAGATTTCTCAGCGTTTTCTCTCCCCCGCTCCTCCTCCCCATTGGCCAGTGAGTCCCCCACACCCCTCGACCCGGGCTCTCCCCACTCACTGCAGGCACAGCCGGGTCATCCGCTGAACTGTAAGCTTGTTGTGGGCAGGGAATGTATCTGTTTATTGTTGTACTCTTCCAGGAGCTTAGTACAGTTCTCTGCACACAGTAAGCACTCAATAAAAACAACTGACTGACTGGATCAGTCTCCAGGCAGCCTGCCACTACTTGGGCTTCTAGCACCGTAATTCCTTTGCATCTTTCACACTCAAGTAACATGTGGTTCCTCTCTCCACCTGTGCTCAAGTAAGGAGGCCAGGCCTCATGGTTTCTGACATCCATGTGGGGCAGAGAGCAGGAAATGGAAAATTTCCTCCTGAATTCTGGGTCCCCCCTCTGCCTTGCTTCAGCTACAAGAGCAGCCCCACGTACCTTCAGGGTTATTACCCACGGATGCCCATCGACCCCTTCCCCACTCTTACCTGGCCTCCTCGCCCCTTCTCTGCTCGTCATCGTCGTCGTCAGTAGTCCGTTGAGCACTTACCGTGTGCTCCCTGGCCAAGGTTTCGGGAGAAAGAATCGGAGCCGCGGGCCGCTGGAACGACAGGGAGACTGCTGGGGAAGTGCCAAGGTTAGGGCCCCGGGGGGCCGAGGGTCATTCTGAGCGGACCGCACTTCGAATTTTCAGAATGGCCCTTCTCTGCCAGCTGGACACGGTGTAGCTTTTCCCATCCAGCTGCTCTGGTTATTTCCCTTCTCAAGTCCCCCCCCGTCTCTTTCATCAGTCTCGTCTCACGGTCACAGGACTGTGCGATCTCACACGCTGACATACGTGCATGCGTGCTCGCGTGCGCGCACACACACAGACGCGCACACTCGTACGCACACTAATGTCCGTTTGGTGTATTTCTCACTCTCCAGCACATGAGACATGAGTCCGCCCCCTAACCTCACCCTCCTTCATCCCAGTAATAATATTCGTGGTTATTATCATGGTACTCATTAAGTACTTAACATGTGTCAAGCATTGTACTCTCTTTGCAATGACCTCCCTGCCCACCACGGTGGTTCTGCCCTTTACCGGCTGTCTAGAAAGCAGAATTAAATAAGAGGCCCGGGAATCGGAAGGTCATGGGTTCTAATCTCAGCTCCACCACTTATCTGTTGTGTAACCTTGGACAAGTCACTTTACTTCTTTGTGCCTCAGTTACCTCATTTGTAAAATGGGGATTGAGACTGTGAACCTCATGCGAGACAGGGGCTGTGTCCAACCTGATTGGCTTGTATCCACTCCAGCGCTTAAAACAGTGCCTGGCACATAGTGAGCACTTAACAAATACCATAATGATTCTTATTATTATTGGAACAGTGTCTGAGGGGTGGAGTTGAGGACTGATTTGGAGGTCAGTCAGTCAGTCACCAGACACGCTTCACAGCCTCCGGCAGTGGGACCCAATTCCAAGCCGTCCGGGGTCCGGGTCTGAGAAAAAATACTAATAATGATGGCATTTGTTAAGCGCTTACTATGTGCAAAGCACTGTTCTAAGCGCTGGAGAGGATACAAGGTGATCAGGTTGTCCCACTTGGGGCTCACAGTCTTAATCCCCATTTTACAGTTGAGGTAACTGAGGCACAGAGAAGTTAAGTGACTTGCCCAAAGTCACACAGCTGACAAGTGGCAGAGCCGGGATTTGAACCCATGATCTCTGACTCCCAAGCCCGTGATCTTTCCACTGAGCCACGCTGCTTCTCTATAAGAGCATGGCTACCACCGTCAAAGAGCTTACCATCCAATAAGCGTGATAATAATAATGCATGAATGAATCTTTACGGCCGAAGAAATATGCTTACCCCCAGTGATCTGAAGGGGTTGAGGGTCGTCAGGGTGGGCTGGGGAAGGGGAGGAAGGGCGAAGTATCCCAGGCGAACAGTGACCCCAAGGGAGCACCTCCCTTTTCCCTGCCCCCTCCACCCCCGACCAGGCCCCTGAAGACTCAATGGGGGACTGAGCACTCTGCGTGGCTCAGTGGAAAGAGCCTGGGCTTCGGAGTCAGAGGTCATGGGTTCGACTCCCGGCTCTGCCACTTGTCGGCTGGGTGACTGTGGGCGAGTCACTTCACTTCTCTGGGCCTCAGTTCCCTCCTCTGTAAAATGGGGATTAACCGTGAGCCTCACGTGGGACGACCCGATGACCCCGTATCTCCCCCAGCGCTTAGAACGGTGCTCTGCACATAGTAAGCGCTTAACAAATACCAACATTATTTATTATTATTCTCCTGGTGTCTCTCTTGGGCAGAGCAAAGGGTCTCTGGACTGGCAGGGCTCCAAGGCCATCTGGTGCGCCCTAGGCTGTGCCTTCGGGCGGCGCCTGGTCCTCAGCAGCACGTTCCGGATCCTGGCCGACCTACTGGGCTTCGCCGGACCCCTGTGCATCCTCGGGATCGTCCACCACCTCGGGAAGGAAAACAAGATCGTCCAGCCCCAGGTACCACCGTTTATTCACCTCCGCACCCTCGCCCCACAGCACTTACATCCATATCTGTAATTTATTTGTCTATATTCATGTGTCTCCCATCTAGACTATAAGCCCGTTGTGGGCAGGGAATGTGTCTGTTTCCCGAACGCTTAGTACAGTGCTCTGCACACAGTAGGCACTCAATAAATACCACTGATTGATACTAAGAAGCATTAGGCGCTCGAGAGAATACAGCGAGTTGGGTAACACGTTCCCCGCTCACAGCCAGCTTACAGTCTAAGAACTTGGGAGAATAAAGTACAGTTGGTAGGTAGAATCCCTGCCCTCAAGAAATTTTCAGTCCCAGTTTACAATCTCGATCCAGTGGAATACACCCTCCTCCCCATCTCGGCATAGACGGCGGTCGGGGGGAGTCCCGTGGAGATATCAGCCTCCGATCGTCAGTCAGGACAAAGAGAGAAGGCAACTCCTTCTCAAGAACCAGCAGGCATCTGAGATTCCTAATCATAATAATAATAATGGTATTTGTTAAGTGCTTACTAGGTCTCCGATACTGTACTATGCGCTGGGATGGATATAAGCAAATCGGGTTCCCTGTCCCGTCAAAGGGCAGGGACTGTCTCTATCTGTTGCCGATTTGTACATTCCAAGTGCTCGGTACGATGCTCTGCACGTAGTAAGCGCTCAATAAATACTACTGAATGAATGACCTCTCCCTTCCCATCCCCACAGCACTGTACTCGTCCGCTCAACTGTATATATTTTCGTTACCCTATTTATTTTGTTAATGAATTGTACATCGCCTCGATTCTATTTAGTCGCCATCGGTTTTTACGAGATGTTCTTCCCCTCGACGCTGTTTAGTGCCATTGTTCTCGTCTGTCCGTCTCCCCCGATTAGACCGTAAGCCCGTCAAACGGCAGGGACCGTCTCTATCTGTTGCCGACTTGTTCATCCCAAGCGCTTAGTACAGTGCTCTGCACATAGTAAGCGCTCAATAAATACTATTGAATGAATGAATGAACATAGGGCTCACCGTCCCAATCCCCATTTTAAAGATGAGGTAACTGAGGCACAGAGAAGTTCAGTGATCTGCCCAAGGGCACACAGCAGATAAGTGGCCAAACCCAGCCTCGTCTCCCCTCGCAATCGATCCGGCTGGTTTGGGAAAGCTCCACCCTGCTTTGCTTTGGAACCCAACACATCTCCTGCCCCAAGACGAGGCCTGAGCCTCCCCAACCTGGGGGCATCTCTACCAGTTCTTCCCGGGATGGTCATTTCACCATCACCTGGGCAGGGAATGTCACTGTTTATCATCGCCTTGCACTTTTCCAAGTACTTAGTACAGTGCTCTGCACACAGTAAGTGCTCAATGAATACGAGTGAGGAGGAGATCCCGCCCTACTGGGAAGCAGCGTGGCCTGATGGAAAGAGCACGGGTCCGGGAGTCCTAGGACCTAAATTCTAATTCCAGCTCTGCCAATTGCCTGCTGTGTAACCTTGGGCAAGTCTATTAACTTCCTCGCACCTCAGTTCTCCTGGGGAAGCAGCGCGGCTCAGTGGAAAGAGCACGGGCTTTGGAGTCAGAGGTCATGGGTTCGAATCCCGACTCGGCCACTTGTCAGCTGTGTGACTTTGGGCAAGTCACTTCACTTCTCGGTGCCTCAGTTACCTCGTCTGTAAAATGGGGATGAAGACTGTGAGCCCCACGTGGGACCACCTGATTCCCCTGTGTCTCCCCCAGCGCTTAGAACAGTGCTCGGCACATAGTAAGTGCTTAATAAATACCAACATTATTATTATTATTATTCTCCTGTTATCCCTCCTACTTAAACAGTACGTCTCATGTGGAACAGGGACAGTGTCCTACCTAATTCATTTGTATCTACCCCAGTGCTTAGAATAGTGTTTGGCGTATAATAAACACTTAGCAAATGCCATAGAAAAGTTAGTTTCCTAATCAATCAGTTGATCAATCAATCGATCAGTGGGATTTATGGAGCATCCTAGTGAGTGCCGAGCCCTGCTCTAAGCACTTGGGGAATACTGCGGAAGCCGGCTGCAAATTCCCTTCTCTCAAGGAGCTTAATGAGGGTGGGGTGGGGTGGACCGGCCACTCCAGTTCACCCCTAGTTCACTCCATTTCCCCCCCCAGTTCACCCATACTGGGTTCCAGTTAAGGGCAACGGCAATTATCTAGAGAGCAAGAAGTTCCAGGAAGGAAGCTCTTCGATCTTGAGGGGTTTTTTCTTCCTAAAATCTTTGTCCCCTCATCAGTTTAACTCCAGCCACTTAATTCCAGATGATAATGAAATGGAAAACTTCTCTCTCCTGATGGGAATTGAAGTCTTATTTTCCCACAGAGGAAGTCATTATGACATCCTCACTGCAAACGGGCAGGGAAAAAAACAAAAAACAATTAATCATTTTAATAATTAACGACATGCTCTCATCTAATGAGATCCAACCCTTATAAGGCAATTAATCCTCACAGGTTTTTTATTTTGAAAGCTGGGCTGGAGCCTTGGTACATACTCCTGTTCTCCACCTCTGCTGGGTGTATGTGAGGGGGTGTTGGTGGCACCCGGATATTTCATTTCCCACAGAAAGTTAACTCCTTTATCGCCCTCATGTGAGGCCCCCGACATCATTAGACTGTAAACTCCTTGAGGGCAGGGAAGATGTCTACCTACTCTAAGAGAAGCAGCGTGGCTCAGTGGAAAGAGCACGGGCTTGGGAGTCAGAGGACATGGGTTCTAATCCCGGCTCTGCCACTTGTCTGCTGTGTGACCCGGGCAAGCCACTTAACTTCTCAATGCCTCTGAAAATAGGGATTAATAATGTTGGTATTTGTTAAGCGCTTACTATGTGCAGAGCACTGTTCTAAGCGCTGGGGTAGACACAGGGGAATCAGTGGGGCTCAGAGTTTTCATCCCCATTTTACAGATGAGGTAACTGAGACACAGAGAAGTTAAGTGACTTGCCCATAGTCACACAGCTGACAAGTGTCAGAGCTGGGATTTGAACTCATGACCTCTGACTCCAAAGCCCGGGCTCTTTCCACTGAGCCACACTGCGACATCCTGATTACTTTGAATCTTACCCCAGTGCTTAGAAAAGTGCTTGGCACTTAACAAACACCATATTACCCCATTTATTTTGTTAAAGAGATGTACATCCCCTTGATTCTATTTATTGTTATTGTTTTTGTCTGTGTCCCCCGATTATTCATTCATTAATTCATTCATTCAATAGTATTTATTGAGTGCTTACTATGTGCAGAGCATTGTACTAAGTGCTTGGAATGTACAATTCGGCAAAAGATAGAGACAATCCCTGCTCATTGATGGGCTTACAGTCTAATCGGGGGAGACAGACAAAAACAATAGAAATAAATAGAATCAAGGGGATGAGCATCTCATTAACAAAATAAATAAGGTAATAAAAATATTTACAAATGAGCAGATGAGCACAATGTTGAGGGGAGGGGAAGGGAAAGGGGGAGGAGCAGAGGGAAAGGGGGGAAAAAGGGGGCTTAGCTGAGGGGAGGTGAAGGGGGGGGCAGAGAGGCAGCAGAGGGAAAAGGGGAAGCTCAGTCTGGGAAGACCTCCTGGAGGAGGTGAGCTCTCAGTAGGGCTTTGAAGAGGGGAAGAGAGTTAGTTTGGCAGAGGTGAGGAGGGAGGGCATTCCAGGACCTCGGGAGGACGTGGCCCAGGGGTCGACGGCGGGATAGGCGAGAACGGGGGACGGTGAGGAGGTGGGCGGCGGAGAAGCGGAGCGTGCGGGGTGGGTGGTAGAAAGAGAGAAGGAAGGAGAGCTAGGAAGGGGCAAGGTGATGTAGAGCCTCGAAGCCTAGAGTGAGGAGTTTTTGTTTGGAGCGGAGGTCGATAGGCAACCACTGGAGTTGTTTAAGAAGGGGAGTGACATGCCCAGATCGTTTCTGCGGGAAGATGAGCCGGGCAGCGGAGTGAAGAATAGACTGGAGCGGGGAAAGACGGGAGGAAGGGAGATCAGAGAGCAGGCTGACACGATAATCCAGCCGGGATATTAGGAGAGCCCGTACCAGTAAGATAGCCGTTTGGGTGGAGAGGAAAGAGCGGATCTTGGCGATATTATAAAGGTGAGACCGGCAGGTCTTGGTGACGGATTGGATGCGTGGGGTGAACGAGGGGAGCCGAGTCAAGGATGACACCAAGGTTGGGGACTTGAGAGACGGGAAGGATGTCCGTACCATCCACAGTGATAGGGAAGTCAGGAAGAGGACGGGATTTGGGAGGGAAGACTGTAAGCCCGTCAATGGGCAGGGATTGTCTCTATCTATTGCCGAATTGTACATTCCAAGTGCTTAGTACAGTGCTCTGCACAAAGTAAGTGCTCAATAAATACTATTGAATGAATGAATTATTATTATTATTATAATGGATTTTCCCAAGCGCTTACTACAGTGCTCTGTGCCTAGTAAGCATTAAATAAATACCACCGATTGGTACCAAACCAACAACCACCCCTAGCACTTAGGTATCGATTAATATTTACGAGGATCAGTTGCAAGTCTAATAGAGAGATGGCGGGCACAGCCCACTTGGCATCTGGGGGACAGGCATTTCAAATAATGGATCAGTGGTACTTACTGAACACTTATGTGCAGAACACTGTATTAAGTGCTTGGGAGAGTACATTATGAATTATTAAAGCAGTTGGAGCCCCATCTGCCAGTACCGTAGCCAGCTAGAATGTTGAATTTTGTGGGATGTTTTTTTCAGTTTTACTTATCACTCCTGTTCCGGTGTTTATTACCCATTCATTGGCATTCTCCTATCCCATTTATTTGCTTGAATGTAAATCCTCCATCCAGATGGTCTTGATTATGACAACAGGTTTGAGTGGATTTATTATCTGTTCCCTCAGACCCAAATGTAATCAGGAAATGAGACCCTTGGAAAAGGAGAGCTGAGGTAAGCATGGTTTACAGGGCACTGGAGTGAGTGCAAAAACCTCAGCCAACAGATGGGCTTGTCATGCCCTTTCTTGTCAAATAATAATACTAATAACGTTGGTATTTGTTAAGCACTTACTATGTGGAGAGCACTGTTCTAAGCGCTGGGGTAGATATAGGGTAATCAGGTTGTCCCACGTGAGGCTCACAGTCTTAATCCCCATTTTACAGATGAGGTAACTGAGGCACAGAGAAGTTAAATGACTTGCCCAAAGTCACCCAGCTGACAAGTGGCAGAACCGGGATTCGAACCCATGACCTCTGACTCCCAAGCCCATGCTCTTTCCACTGAACCTTACTGCTTCTAGACTGTAAGCTCCTTGAGGTCAAAGGGCTGTCTATTAACTCTGTCATACTCTCCCAGGAGCTTAATACAGTTCTCTGCACCCTGCAATTGATTTGACTGATTGGCCTAATGAAAAGAGCTGAAGACTGGGAGTCAGAAGACTGGGTTGTAATTCCAACTCCGCCACTTGTCTGTGGTGTGATGCTGGGCAAGTGACTTAAATTCTCTGTGCCTCAGTTACTCAACTGTAAAACGAGGATTAAACACCTGCCCTCCATCCCCCTTAGACTGTGATCCCTGCCTATGACAGGGATTCTTGTATCTCGTATCTACTGCATTGCTTAGTACAGTGCTTGGCATATAGAAATAAACACCAAAATTATAGGTAGAGTGCAAAGGAGGCTCGTTAGGGGTCCTAGAAATCTCAGGTGTAAGGACGGGGTACTTGGAGCCGGTTTGACTGGGTATTTCCTCGAGTCGCAAACCTTCTGCTACAATTCTGCAGGGACTTCCTTATCAGGTTTTCCTAACAAGAAACAGCAGAAAAGAGCACCCCTTGGCTCCAGGAGGAACCCCTGGTTTTTTGTTCTATTTTGTTTTTTAATAGTAGTTTTTAAGCACTCACTAATCGCAAAGCAGTGTAGTAAATGCTGGGGTAGATACAATATGATCAGGTCAAGTATCATTCCTATCCCTTATGGGGCTCACAGTATAACCCAGCTCCGCCACTTGTCTACTCTGTGACCTTGGGCCAGTCACTTGACTTCTCTGTGCCTCAGTTACCTCGTCTGTAAAATGGAGATTAAGACTGAGAGACCTATGTGGAAATGGACCTTGTCCAACCTGATTAGCTTGCATCTCTCCCTTTGCTTAGTAGAGTGTCTAGCACATGGAAGCGATTAACAAATGCCTTTAAAAGAATTTACGGATAACTGAGGCACAGAGAAGTTAAGTGACTTACCCAAGATCACACAACAGACAAGTGTCAACTTTGGGATTAGAACCCAAGTCCTCTGACTCTCAGGCCTGTGTTCTTTCCAGTAGGCCACGCTCCTTCCCCCAAAATAATTATGGTTCTTAGTAATCATTTACTTTGTCCCAAGAACTGTACTAAGCACTGGGGGTAGATACAAAATAATCAGATTGGACACAGTCTCTTTCCCACATGGGGCTCACATTCTAAGGATAAAAAAGGTATTGAATCCCCATTTTACAGATGAGGAAAGTGAGGCCCAGAGAAGTGAAGTGACTTGTCTGAGGTCATAAAGCGGACAAGTGGCAGAGCCAGAATTGGAACTCAGTTCTTCTGCCTCCCAAGTCCATTAGGCCACACTGCCTCTCACTGTTTAACGAAGGGATGCGTCTGAGCCTCTTCGCAGGTGGCCCCAGCCCGCTGCCTCTCTGCAGAATGCCCAGAACCTTTCAGGAGCCGCCTGGATCTGAACATTCCCATCCTCCTCTAGCTCGTGATATCGGGGAAGAGAGGGTCCTCGAGGACTCAGTGAGCTGAAGCACCAGCCCTCCCTCAGCTCCAGCTCATTCAATCGATCAATCACCCGTCAGTCCTGCGCTGCCCCAGAGTTGGGGCCGAAAACGACTCTGAGAATGTCGTGCCGATTTGTGTTCCCAGTGCCGCGGCCTTCCATGCAGAAGCAGGAGACTCCCTCCTCCCTCCCCGCCCCCACAGTATTCCAAGCTACAGAGCAGGCATCTGAAGGTTCAGATAAAGCTGCCTCCGGGGAGAATTTGTGGCTTTCTAAGTGATGGAATTCATTTTCTAGAAGGCCAGTTGCACTTGAAGGGAAAACCAGGCAAAATTGCTATCTGGCCTGTTTCACCTGCCACTGTTTCTCCTCCGGAATCAGCAGCGGATGTGCCGTGGTTTGGGTTAGCCGAATGTGGTTTGCATGAGTGCGAACGCGTGCTCTGGGCTATGAAGCAGGCAGAGAGAAGTCCTCCACTCTGTCTAGTCCTGAAAGGAAAGGATCTTTAGGTCTGATCTGAGTATCTTTTACCTACTCTATGTGACCTTGGACAAATCACTTTTTTCTCTGTGTCTCAGTTACCTCATCTGTGAAATGGAAATTAAATCCTACCCCCTCCTACTTAGTCTGTGAGCGTCATGTGGGATAGGGACTGATTAATTTGTATCTAACCCAGTGCTTAGAATATTAACTCCATTCCCCGTCACCCTGACTCACTCCCTTTGCTCTTCCTCCCTTTCCCCTGCCCCACAGCACTTATTTATCTGTCATTTTATTTATTTCTATTGATGCCTGTTTACTTGTAGTGATGTCTGTCTCCCCCGGTTTAGACTGTGAGCTTGTCGTGGGCAGGGATTGTCTCTCTTTACCGCTTAGTACAGTGCTCTGCACAGTAAGTGCTCAATAAATATGATCGATTGAATGAATGTAAGCATTTAACGAGTATATTTTGTATATATCTTTCCTAGTGGAACGAGCACACGGGATGGGGAAACAGGAGACCTAGGTTTTAATCCCAGCTGTGTAAACTTGGGCAAATCATTTCACTTCTCTCTGCCTCAGTTTCTTCTTCTGTAAAATAATCATGTTGGTATTTGTTAAGCGCTTACTCTGTGCAGAGCACTGTTCTAAGCGCTGGGGTAGATACAGGGTAATCAGGTTGTCCCACGTGAAGCTCACGGTTAATCCCCATTTTACAGATGAGGTAACTGAGGCACCGAGAAGTGAAGTGACTTGCCCACAGTCACACAGCTGACAAGTGGCAGAGCCGGGAGTCGAACCCATGACCTCTGACTCCGAAGCCCGGGCTCTTTCCACTGAGCCACGCTGGGGATTACAGTCTGTTCTACCTCTTCTCTAGACTATGAGCCCCATTTGGAACAGGGTCTGACTCTCCCAGTCCTTAGCTTAACAAATACTATTACCTCAGGGCTTGGAATAGTGCTTGGCACACTGTAAATGCTCCATAAATATAATAGTAATAATAATAATAATAGTAATTATATTGTTCTGGTCTGAGGTCAGTGTGCTTCCAAGGGCTAGAGCCAGGGGCAGGAATTTTAAGGAACCACCTGGCATCCCTGGGTAAGAAGATGGAATCAGGTCAGAATCTGTTTTGGGGTTTTGTTTTTTGGGGAGGGTTTTATGCTATTTATTAAGTGTTTTCTATGTGCCAGGTACTGTACTAAGCACTTGGGTAGATTCAAGTTAATGGTGGCGGACACAGTCCCTGACCCATATAGGGCTCACAGTCTTAATCCCCGTTTTACAGATGAGGTAACTGAGGTTCAGAGAAGTGAAACAACTTGCCCAAGGTCACACAGCAGACAAATGGCGGAGCTGGGTTTAGAATCAAGGCCTTCTGACTCCCAGGTCTGTGCCCTGTCCATTAGGCCGTGCTGCTGTTTCGGTGGTATCTGGTTTTAATACACTTCTTCTCTAATAATTACAGTAATAACTGTGGTAATTGTTCAGTGCTTACCATGAGCCCAAACTAAGTGCTCGGGTAAATACAAGATTATCAGGTTGCACACTGCCCAATCCCACATAGGACTTACCATCTAAGGGTGAGGGAAAACAAGTATTTAACCCCCATTTTACGGATGAGGAAACCACGGCCCAGAGAAATATAGTGACTTGCCCAAGGTTACACAACAGGCATCAGGACCCAGTTCCCCTGAATCCCAAGCCCAATGCTCTTTCCTCAAGGCCATGCTGCTTCCTCTCTTCTGCTGCCATACCCCTGCCTCCCCTATCCTCATCCCTCCATCCATCCACCCTCCCACCCTCCCTGAGTGCAAGACAAATGTTTTATCTTTCCTGGAGTCTCTATGACCACCTCAATCAATTAATCAGTGGTATCTGTTGAGAGCTGGGGAGAATACAACAGAATTAGCTTCATATAACAAGCTTACAGACTAGAGGGAGAGACAGACATTAATATAAATGAATAAGTAATTTATAATAAGCAATTCTTCCCTCTGCATTAGAAAGAGGATCTGAGCTGGCCAGAGGATCGGCACTGGCTCTTGGTCTTGGACACAGCCTCTTGAAGCCCTAGTAGGAGTGTTTGTCTTCGGGGGTGTCTCTGAGTATGTGCGTGTCAGCTTGTATGTGCACGTGGGTTTGTGCAGGGAGAGTCTGAGGTCCAGGGCCTTCGTGGTCAAAGGTCAAACCGGAATAGAGTCACTTGGCAGAACCTCAGTTCGGCCTGCCACAATGGAAATGGAGGGCTGGAGGAAAGGCTTGGCTTTTGCATGAACAGCTGTTTAGACAGATGCCGCTGGCGTCGCCGAGGAGGTTTTCCCTGAGATCCCATTCGTCCCATGTGGGAGCCCCACAGAGGGGAGATAGAGTGGGACAACGAGGGGCGAGACAGACAGTGGCCGAGGGGAAGGTTTCCCGAAGATTGAGTCGAAGAGAAAACTTAGGGAACTGGCGTGGGGGTGGGAAGAGGGAAGGATTGTTCTCAGTTTGCTGCCTGAGAAGAAAGGAAATTCTGACCGACTGGCGTCATGGGAAGCAGGAGAAAGGCTGAGAGGTCAGGTGAGAGTTTTAGGGCTACAGCAGTGAGGTCCCCCATGGGTAACTTTGTACTACGGAGTAAGATTTTATTTTGGGGCATAGAAATCCTCAAATTGGGTTGAAGTGGACTATAAATCAATAAAGCATTCCTGGATTAAGCTGTATCTGACTCGGGCCCGGCTCGTTGACATCAGTGGATTCCCCTAAAATGAATGTAAAGTTAAAATGATCCCTACTGAATATCTGTGGAATGTCTGTGGGCCCAGCTGGCCTGAGGAAGGGGCTGATTGGTTGGTGTGTGTATATGTGTGTGTGCGGGGGGGGATGGAGGCACAAGAGTTGTAGGACCCCATATGAGATGAGGGGGTGTCTTTCTGAGGTCTGGGGGCTCTTCCTGTGGGATCCAGATCATTCTAACCACGAGGGAAGCCCCTCTGGCCAAATCCCCGCCGAGGCCAGGCCGTGGGAACCTAGGAGGTGAGAAGTGGCTCTGTTTCTCATCCCCCTCCTTCTAATCAGCCTTTTAAATCCAATCTGACCCCAAACTCTTTTAATAGCTCACGAGTTCAGCGTGACTTCTCAGGAAGTGACTCCTTCATTTTCATGGGAATTCCGATGCGGCTCTGTGGTAGATGGCTTGCGAAGATTAAAGCTTCTCTATGGTCGCAATCTAGACTCCATCGGAAGCAAGCCCTCCTTATTGTACCCTGATCTCTGAGGCAACCAGGTCAAAAGTCAAAGTGCCTCCCAGCCGAGCTCTTGCTACCCGTGTGCCACGAGCGTATCAAAAAACAAATGAAATGGGGTGTGATTGTTTCCCTGCAGGAATCGTGGAAGCCTCAGTCCTCGTGCTCAGAAAAGAAACCATCCTGTATCAGGGCAATTTGCTATATGTCACTTGAAGAGTGACGAATTGAACGGCGTTTGATGATTCTCTTGTGTTCACAGGCAGGAGAAAAAGAGACGGGATTTGTCTCTGTTGTTCCCTATTAGTATGGAAAACGGCTTCCTTCGATCTAGGTTTATTGGCTGAGAATAGATAACAAATGCCAGGGGACTCCTTCCAACTGTTTTGATATCTGGCAGCGTTGCCAATTTGCTCAAGTTTATTCTTGGGTTTATTCTAGCTTTTAGAATTGGGTAATGAACTCTCCAAGGTAGAGGAGTCAGGTTGTGAAGCAGAATGCGGGGGCGCCGATGAAATCACTGCCCTGCTGGTCCTCCCTCAGGACACAGTGGAAGAGCGGGCGTGGTCAAGCATGCCTGCCGCCAACATGCAGGGGAATGGGAAGCAGCATGGCTTAGATGCCGTGTGACCTTGGGCAAGTCACTTCTCTGAGCTTCAATTTCCTCATCCATAAAACGGGGGTTGACTGTGAGCCCCACGTAGGATATGGACTGTGTTCAACCTTAGTAGCATGTGTCTAGCAGTTCAGTGCCTGGCACAGTGTAAGCACTCTAAAAATACCATTTAAAAAAACAACAGTCAATTGTGTTTACTGAGCACCTTCCAAGTGCAGAATCCAGCACTAAGCGCCTAGGAGACTGTAAGGAGGGGAGGGCCTGTCTCTCCCAACTCTTTTGTACTGTACTCCGCTGACACCAAGTACTCGATAGATACCACTGATTGGTGGCGACAGAAGGTATTATCCCTGCCCTCAAGGAGGTATTAGGTTCTAATCCCACTCTCCTTCTTGTCTGCTGTATGACCTTAGGCAAGTCACTTAACTTCTCTGTACCTCATTTCCCTCATCTGCAAAATGGGGATTCAATACCTGTTGTCCCTCCTATTTAGATGGTGAACTCCATGTAGCTCCTGATTATCTTGTGTTCACCCCAGCTGTTAGTACAGTGCTTGACATATAGGGAGTGCTTAACAAATACCATTATTATTATTGTTATTATTATTTTTATCTAGGAAGGGAAAAGGTATTAAATCCCCATCTTACAGATGAGAACCCTGAGGCATAGAGAAATTAAGCGACTTATCCAAGGTCACCTAGCAGGCGGGCAATGGACTCAGGATTAGAACCCAAGTCCTCTGACTCGCAGGTCCGTGCTCTTTCCTCGGGTCTCTCCTTGCTGCTTCTAATGTCTCGACTGACTTGTAGTTGAGAGTTGCACCAGTAAACGTGTGTGAAACCTTCCCAGATCTGAGGTACTTTGTAAATGAGACCGGGAGGTGGGTCTGTTTTTTACATTTAATGACAAAATCTGCTCTCCGTTTGGACAGGCAAAATTTCTTGGTGTCCACTTTGTGTCGTCCCAAGAGTTTCTGGCCAATGCTTACGTGTTAGCCATTCTCCTGTTCCTGGCCCTCCTGTTGCAGAGAACCTTCCTGCAGGCATCCTACTACGTCGCCATTGAAACTGGAATTAACTTGAGAGGAGCAATACAGGTACTCAGACATTTTTATTAATGTGGTGTGACTGCAGAGAGGAATAAATATGTCCCTCGGGATGCTGCCATCCTTGGGTCACGGGCATTTATCTCCAGGGACTTCCCAAGAGTGCTCCTTGCCATTTCTTTCTTCACTACTTTAGATAGGGCTTTGTAAAGGATTAAATGTTTTCCAGAACCAGAACCTGAGGAGTTCATCCCCTCGATTCTATTTATTGCTATTGTTCTCTTTCTGTCCGTCTCCCCCGATTAGACCGTAAGCCCATCAAAGGGCAGGGACTGTCTCTATCTGTTACCGATTTGTACATTCCAAGCGCTTAGTATAGTGCTCTGCACATAGTAAGCGTTCAATACATGCTATTGAATGAATGAATGAATGAATCTAGGTCTCCTGATGTCCGGCTCTGTGCTCTTTCTGAAATGGTTTCCTGAAGGACGGGCCTTCTCCCCTCCCAAATGGGCCCCCTTGCTGGGCACCTCCAGCCATCACGAAAGCTCCAGGAACACATGCATCTCTCTCAAGAATAATAATAATAACAATAATAATAGTAATCATGGTAATTCAAGCAGCATGGCCTAATGGATAGAGCACGGGGCTGAGAGTCAGAAGGACCTGGATTCTAATCCCAGCTCTGTCTCTTGTCTGCTGTGTCACCTCGAGCAAGTCACTTCACTTCTCTGGGCCTCAGTTCCCTCATATTTAAAATGGGGATTAAGACTGTGAGCCCCATGTGGGACAGGGACTGTGTCCAACCTGACTAGCTTGTATCTACTCCAGCACTTAATGCCTGGCATACAGTAAGCCCTTAACAAATATCACAGTTATTATTATTATGTTAAGCCCTTACTCTGTGCTCAGCACTAGGGTAGATACAGTACAATAAACGCAGGTTTAGGCTCTGACCCACACAGGGTTCACGGGGGTGGGGAGTGGGAGCGGGAAGAGAGAACAGGTATTTATTCCCATTTTACAGATGAGGAGGCTGAAGCAGCGAGAGGTCAAGTGGCTTGCCTGAGGTCACAGAGAAGATGTGGCGAAATTGAGACTAGGACCCAGGCCTCCAGGCTTGCAGCAATTGCGGCAGTCGGAGTCCCCAATTTAGAGATTCCAGATGGTCAACTCACCCTGATCCTAAGAGAAAAAGTGCAAAGGGCAGGGGAGCGAAATTCTGCGGCTCTGCTGGGCCTCCTCTTGTTGCCCTAAGGTTGTGCCCATCTCCTCTGAATGGATGCTTTTTCCTCTGGTGTTTTCTCTGCACCCCAACCCTCATCCTCTTCCTCCTCTTCTTCTCCTCGTGGGGCCCAAGGGGTGGAGGCCCTGAGGCTAAATTAATTGGTAAAAGGGACACATTCCATCGGGGCTGGTAGGGGCTGGTCGTCATGTGAGAAGGGAGGGAGAGCCTGGGAGAAGAGCCAGGCAGCCGATCTTAAGTCCCCAAACTCAGCGTGGAATGACAGCCCTGTAATTAAAGTGGCTCCTTATTTAATTATCACAAATCAATCACCCACCCTTGAATTCTCTGAGTGTGCTAAACGGAAAAAAATTACTTTACGAGAACCCCACTCTCCCTTCGTAAAAACGGGCAATTGTTTCCCAAGCCAGAAAAATGGGAAATGTGTATGGAAACAGCTGGAACCAGCGGGGTCTAATCGATGATTCCTTTTCAAGAAACCACATGATGGCAGGATCCAGTGGTGTGCTGGGGATTTTTAAGTCACTAAGGAAGAAAAAAACAGGCTAACGTAAAACAGTGTATTTCGAAGGAAATAGAGAGTCTACATTAAGTGGTTTCCCCGCCTTCTCCATAGTGCTTTGCACACAGTTGGTGCTTGAAAAATACTATTAATTGATTGATTGTAGGAAGTGATGGTATTTATGGAGCACTAACTGTGCACAGAGCACTGTAGTAATAATATAACAATAATAACTGTGGTATCTGTTAGGCACTTACTATGTGCAGGCACTGCTCTAAGTGCTGGGGTGGATAAAATCAAACTGGGTTGGACACGGTCCCTGTCCCACGTGGGGTTCACAGTCTTAATCCCCATTTTACAGATGAGGTGACTGAGGCCTAGAGAAGTGAAGTGATTTGCCCAAGGTCACACAGCAGATGAGAGATAGGGTCAGAATTAGAACTCAGGTCCTTCTGACACCCAGGCCCATGCTCTGTTTACTAGGCCATGCTGCTTCTCTACTAAGCGCTTGACCTAAAGATGATTGTTCCTGCTGGTGTCCTACTGTAATTCCCTACCAATCTTTCAAGTTTCTCCTTCCTTACCTGCTCCTTCTCTCCCCTCCAGCAGCTCCCAGGTCCCTCCAAACCCTGGTCCCCAACCCTTATTCATATTTATATTAATGTTTGTCTCCCGCTCTAGACTGTAAGCTCGCTGTGGGCAAGGAAAGTTTCTGTTATATTGTTATATTATACTCTCCCAAGTGCTTAGTACAGTGTTGTGCACACAGGAAACCCTCAATAAATATGATTGATTGCCTGACTGACTCAACCTCACCCATCCCCAGGACTTGAGCAGTAGCTCTATGATGTGGGTTTGGCATCACACAAGACAGCAAGATGGCGTTAAAAGCATCGGCAGGGCAAGCTGAGCTCACACAGGGTGAAATGAGGTTCGATGGCAATCAATCAATCAATCAATCCTTCAGTGGTCTTTATTGAATGCTATCTACTACTACTAATAATAATTGTGGTATTTGTTAAGCACTTACTCTGTGGTAGATACAAGGTAGTTGGGTCGGATACAGTCCCTGTCCCACATGGAGCTCACGGTCTTAATCCCCATTTTACAGGTGTGGTAACTGAGGCCCAGGGAAGTTAAGTGACTTGCTCAAGGTCACACAGCTGGCACGTAGCAGATCTGGCATTAGAACCTACATCCTCTGACTCCTAGGCCCATACTCTTTCCACTAGACCATGCTGCTATGTGCAGAGCACCGTACTAAGATCTTGGGAAAGTACAATATGACAGATTTAGGGACATGATCCCTGCTCATAATGAGCTTACAGTCCAAAGGGATCTTATAGACACATACTATCTCGACCCAAAGAAAGTAAGTAGCGAGAAAGAGTGACCTAGTGGAAAGAGCCCGGGCCTGGGAGCCGGAGCACCTGGGTTCAAATCCTGGCTCCGTCATCTGTCTGCAGGGTGAGCTAGGGAAAGTCACTTCACTTCTCTGTGCCTCAGTTTCCTCATCTGTAAAATGGGAATGCCCCTCTCAGGAACGCACCTGATGATTTTCCAATACTCTCCCAGTCTCGACTATGGGAGGGAGAGTCAAGCAGAGGCCTACTCATTTCTTCCTAGCTTGGGCAGTGGCTAGTGAGAGGAAGGCAATCTGCTGCAAGTCAAAACTCAGCTGTGCGGGCAACAGCGGCTTGGGAGAGAGTTGAGGGCAGTTTACTGCGTGGAAGAAGGCTATGGTAAACCACTTCCCTATTTTTACCAAGAAAACTCTATGGATATACCACCGGATCGATTGCAGATGGAAGTGGGGCTTTCTGGGAGAGATGCATCCGTAGAGTAGCTATGGGTCAGAGACGACTCGACGGCATAAGATAAGACAAGACAAAATGGGGATGTAATACCTGTTCTCCCTTCCCCTTAGACTGTGTGCCCCAGGAGGGACAGGGACTGTGTCCAATCTGATTATCTTGTATCTACCCTAGTACTTAGTGTAGTGCTTGGCACATCGTAAGGGCTGAACAAATATTTTTTTAAAAAACATGGTAAGCAATTAAGAAATCCCACAATCATTTAGAGTCTCAGCTCAGAAGGGAGCAGTTGAATTTGTCTGGCAGCCTGATTGGTGTCTGGTACCAGCTGTAGCTTCACTGATCGATAATGTCTGAGATCCATAATCTTCTCAACTCTGGGGAGTTCCAGCTCCTTATTTCCAAGAAATAGCAATACCACTTCAACCAATAAATCCAGCCATCAATCGGGGTATCTGCTAAGTGCTGTGGTCGATACAGCATAATCAGATCGGACATAGTCCTTGTCTTATATGGACCTTACAGTCTAAGGGGGAGGGTGAATGGGTAACAATTAGTCAGTCAACCAACCAATCATTGCTTACTCTGTGCAAAACACGGTATTACGTGCTTGGGGGAGTCCAGTAGCAAAGTAGCCCTGATCTCTGTCCCCAAGGAGCTTAAATTCTAAAGTATTTATTCATATTAATGTCTGTCTCCCTCTCTAGACTGTAAACTTGCTGTGGGAGGGGAATGTGTCCCCTCCTCTCTCCTCCCCACTCCACCTTTTGCTCCTCTCCCTCCTTTCTTCCCCTCCCCTCAGGACTCTGCTCATTTGTATGTATTATTTATTACCCTATTTTATTTTGTTAATGAGGTATACATCCCCTTGATCCCATTTATCGTGATAATGTTGTCTTGTTTTCGTCTCGTTCTGTTCTGCTCTGCCGTCCGTCTCCCCCGATTAAACTGTGAGCCCGCCACTGGGCAGGGATTGTCTCGATCTGTTGCCCAATTGTACATTCCTAGTGCTTAGTACAGTGCTCTGCACATAGTAAGCACTCAATAAGTAAATACTATCGAATGTCTGCTAATTCTGTTGTACTGTAATAATAACGATGGCATTTGTTAAGCACTTACTAAGTGTCATGCACTGTTCTAAGCGTTGGGATAGATATAAGGTAATCGGCTTGTCCCATTTGGGACTCACAGTCTTAATCCCCATTTTACAGATGAGGTAACTGAGGCACAGAGAAGTTAAGTGACTTCTCCAAAGTCACACAGCTGATAAGTGGGAGAGCCAGGATTAGAACCCACAACCTCTGACTCCCACGTCCAGGCTCTTTCCACTAGGCCACGCTGCATCTAGGGGCTTAATACAGTGCTCTGCATTTAGTAAGCGCTCAGTAAATACCATTGATGATGATGATAAGGAGGAAGAGGAGGAGGAGGGGCGGGGGGTTCTGAGCTCCATTATGAAGAGGTGGGAACCCTCAGACCTGCTGCCCTCAAGGTGATGGTTTCTGGTCATGTTTGCTAGGCCAAGATTTACAACAAGATCATGCACCTGTCCACCTCCAACCTGTCCATGGGGGAGATGACGGCCGGTCAGATCTGTAACCTCGTGGCCATTGACACCAACCAGCTCATGTGGTTCTTCTTCTTGTGTCCCAATCTGTGGGCAATGCCTGTGCAGGTAAGAGCCCGGGGGTTGTCGACCACTCTCGGCCCTCGGTCCAGCCTGTTCTGTCGTGCGCTCCTCCCGCCCTCCTCCTGCCCTTCTTCCCATGGTGTCCATTCAAGCATTTGGGCCCTGATGCCCGGCCCCCTAGTCCTCCCACATAAGAATAATAATAATGGTGTTTCTTAAGCACTTACTGTGTTCCAGGCACTGTCCTAAACGTTGCGGTAGATACAAGCTAATCGGGTTTACACAGTCCCTGTCCGATTTAATCTTAATCCTATTTTACAGAGGATAATAATAATAATTACAGTATTTGTTAAGTGCTTACTGTGTGCCAAGCACTGTTCCAAGTCCTGGGGTAGATACAAGATAATCGGGTTAGAGCCAGTCCCTGTCCCACACAGGGCTTACAGATTGAATCCCCATTTTGCAGATGAGGGAACTGAGGCCCAGAGAAGTGAAGTGAAATGCCCAAGGTCACACGGCAGACAAGTGGCAGATCTGGGACTAGAACCCAGGTCCTTCTGACTCCGAGGCCCGTCCTGTATCCACTAGGCCAAGCTGCTTTCCCTAATACACTTATTTATGCATTTATCCTTCTTTCCGTTTTCTCATTATGGCCAGTTATGGCTTTCATTAACTAAATCATTTGGTACTTGTCTGTCTCCTGAATAAGGCTGTGGGTTCCTTGGGGGCAAAGTTACCCGTCTATTACCTCCATTTTTCTCTCCAGAGCACTCAACACAGTGCTCTGCTTGGGCAGGCACTCAATAAATGCCAATGATTCGTTGGCCGGGTCTAATTGGCTTCCTACTTGAAGTCTGGGGGCCCTCTTGATTGCGGATCACTTGTCACAAGAGGCTTATGTGGCCTGACCCATATGAGAAGCAGCAGCATGGTGTAATGGGTACAGCCCGGGCCTGGGAGTCAGAAGGACCTGGGTTCTGATCCCGGCTCTGCCACCTGTCTGCTGTGTGACCTTGGGCAAGTTACTTCGCTTCTCTGTGCCTCAGTTACCTCATCTGTAAAATGGGGATTAAGACTGTGAGTCTCACGTGGGACAACCCGATTACCCTGTATCTACCCCAGCGCTTAGAACAGTGCTCTGCACATAGTAAGCGCTTAACAAATACCAACATTATTATTATTCTCTGTGTTTCAGTTACCTCATCTATATTTGCTATTGTTTTAATGAGATGTTCTTCCCCTCGATTCTCTTTATTGCCATTGTTCTTGTCTGTCCGTCTCCCCCGATCAGACCGTAAGCCCGTCAAAGGGCGGGGACTGTCTCTATCTGTTACCATTTTGTACATTCCAAGCACTTAGTACAGTGCCCCGCACATAGTAAGCACTCAATAAATACTATTGAATGAATGAATGAATGAAGTATAAAATGGGGGTTGAGACTGGGAGTCCCCCTTGGGAGAGGGACTGTGTCCAATTCGATTTGCTTTTATCTGCCCCAGCTCTTAGTCCAGTGCTTGGCACATAGTAAGTGCTTAATAAATGCCATTTTCAATATTATCATCATCCTCATCATAGCAACGGCCTTTATTGAGCACCCCCTGGGTGCCATGATCTAAACTTAGTGCTTGGGAAAGGACAAAAATGCACCCGGACACATCCTCTGCCCACAGGTAGCTTAACTACAGTGAAATATATACTTTAATGAATCTTCCCGGCTTCTGGCTCTCCCCACTCCAGTCCTTAGTATTCTCTGCTGCTCTGATCATTTTTCCAAAAAAAAATATTCAGTTCGTGTCTCCCCACTCCTCAAGAACCTCCGGTGGTTGCCCATTCACCTCCGCATCAAACAGAAACTCCTAACCATCGGCTTTAAAGCACTCAATCAGCTCACCTCCCTCCTCTTACCTCCCTGATTTCCTGCTACAGCCCCTCCTCCTCTAATGTCGCGCTGTTTACTGTACTCAGATCTCATCTAGCTCACTGCCGACCCCTTGCTTCCATCTCCCTCTGGTCTGGAACTCCCTTCCCCTTCATATCTGAGACACCATCCCTCTCTCCACCTTCAAAGCCTTATTAAAACAACAATAATAATAATGTTGGTATTTGTTAAGCACTTACTATGTGCAGAGCGCTGTTCTAAGCGCTGGGGTAGATACAGGGTAATCGGGTTGTCCCACGTGAGGCTCACAGTTAATCCCCATTTTGCAGAAGAGGTAACTGAGGCCCAGAGAAGTGAAGTGACTTGCCCACGGTCACACAGCTGACAAGTGGCAGAGCCGGGATTCGAACGCATGACCTCTGACTCCCAAGCCCGGGCACTTTCCACTGAGCCACGCTGCTTCTCATAATCACATCTCCTCCAAGAAGCCTTCTCTGACTCAGCCCTCATCTCCCCTCCTTCCTCTCCCTTCTTTGTCTCCTATGCATCTGAATCTGTATCCTTTAAACACTTGCTATTTACCCCACCCTCAGCCCTCCAACACTTATGTACATCTCCATAATTTATTTTAAAGTCTGTCTCCCCGTGTAGATCGAAAGCTCCTTATGGGAAGGAAAGCTTCACTCTGTTGTATTGCACTCGGTGGAAAGAGCACGGGCGTGGGAGGCGGAGGTCATGGGTTCGACTCCCGGCTCTGCCACTTGTCAGCTGTGTGACTGTGGGCAAGTCACTTAACTTTTGCGTGCCTCACTTCCCTCATCTCTAAAATGGGGATTAAGGCTGTGAGCCTCATGTGGGACAACCTGATTACCCTGTATCTACCCCAGCGCTTAGAACAGTGCTCTGCACATAGTAAGCGCTTGACAAACACCAACATTATTATTATTATCACTCTCCCAAGTGCTTAGTCCAGTATCTGAATGCAGTAATCAGCGAATAAATACTACTGATTGATCGATATGCCTGTGTGGTAGGAGCTAACCTGAAACCCAGCTTTCTTGGATGGTGGAATCACCGATCTGTGGCCCTAAATTATTTTGAAAATGTCCATTCCTGAGGAAAAGCCAGGGGCTAAGAGAAAGTCATGAAAGACACAGTTTGGGGAATTCAGTTAAGAAAGGGGGTCTCCTCTAAACTGTGGGAAGGGAATGTATCTACTCTGTAATACTGTACTCTCCCAAGCGCGTAGTACAGTGTTCTGCACACAGTAAGCACTCAATAAATTCATTCAATAGTATTTATTGAGCACTTACTAAATAAATACCACTGATCGACTGATTGACCGTCCTCAGGTGCCTACTCATCCTCAGTGGTATTTATTGAGCACTAACTGTGTTCAGAGCACTGTACTAAGGGTTGTCTCCGTTCTTCTCCCCGTCTCTGGTCCCCTAAAGTGAGAAACCCATGTATGTCAGCGATGGCAGCTCTGGGAAAGTTGGTGGAGTGGAAGAGGCTGGGCAGGGGGCTTCTTATTTACCCCCAAGCAGTCTGCCCTCCCCTGCTGGAGCCCATTTATCAGGAATTGGTAGGAAGGGCCAGAGGTTGAACAGGAAAATCAATGCTATTTGTTGAGCACTTACTGCGTGCAGAGCACTGTACTAAGTCCTTGGGAGAGTACAGCACAGTAGATCTGGTAGACAAGCTCCCTGCCCACAATGGTCTGAGGAAGAGTGATAATAATAATAATAATTTTGGTATTTGTTAAGCGCTTACTATGTGCCGAGCACTGTGCTAAGCGCTGGGGTAGACACAGGGGAGTCAGGATGTCCCACGTAGGGCTCACAGTCTTAATCTCCATTTTCCAGATGAGGTAACTGAGGCACAGAGGAGTGAAGTGACTTGCCCACAGTCACACAGCTGACAAGTGGCAGAGCTGGGATTCGAACTTATGACCTCTGACTCCAAAGCCCATGCTCTTTCCACTGAGCCACGCCAGATAGTTGGGGAATTGCGGGTGATGGATATGCACTGGGGTTCTGAAACCGAGGCGGGAGGCAAAGAATCCCGGTCTATCAAAGAAGGCTAGATCCGATCTATGGTGGCTTCTCTCTGACCACTGGCTGACCCAGGGATTACGAATCCCCGAATCGCCCTTTTGGCAAAAACCTCAGCGGAAATCTTGAATGGAGGAGGCAGATGGGAAATAGACACCTTATCTCTGAGTGGTCCGGTGGTGCGATTGACATTCTGGCTAATGCTCGAATGCCCACTGACAGGCTCAGTCGCCACAGCTGCCCAGGCAAGGGCCTCTAGTGAAGCAGAAACCGGAGCATTAGCCAGTGCGATTTTCTGATGAGGATGACGGAAAATGACAAAGACAGAGAGTCCCCGAGGTTTCCCCTGAAATGGAGTTGCTCCGGCAGCCGGGCTCAGCTCGTTACCGTTGGATTTGTTTCCCGACTGATGAGATGAAAGGAAGAAATCAGCTCCCACATGGAGGCCAGAGGCAATCTAGGCTCAGGAGGCTGAACCTCTCTTCGGGACTGAAATGGTGCATAGGATCATTGTGAGCAGATTTGGTTGGAGGGACATTGTGGGGTTGAGTGATAGCCAGGGAGGTCATGTTTCCTCTTTGATTAAGGAGCACAGACAGACCCATCTGTTCCTCCAAAACAAGGAACATAGTTGAAGGTTCTTAAGTTTCATGCCGAAAGACCTGCCCTTGACCGTCCTATAGCCCTGGGAAAAGTCTGTAACTTTGATCTCTCTGGACATTGAGAGGGGTGATTTGCATTTTTCATAAATATTCACCAGCACGTAATCTCTTCCACAAAGCCAGGGGACAGGCACCCTCTCCGGTCAGAAATTATTCATCAGAAAATTAAGAGTGAAGGCATAAGGGTAGATTAAAAATGAAAATGTCCAGATCGCTATCTGTCATAGATGAATCAGTCACATCTAGGCTCACCATCCTGAATCCTTCTCAGGGTTTCAAGAGATGGAAGCAAGTGTGACGCTGTGGCAGGGTGGTTCGGTAAATTAAACTAGGGCCCAAGAGTCAGGGTATCCGGGCTCACTAGGATAGAGCACAAACCTGGGAGTCAGAAGGACCTGGGCTCTAATACCGGCTCCACCCCTTGCCTTTTGTGTGACCTTGGGCAAGTCACTTAACTTCTCTGTACCTCAGTTCCCTCATCTTTAAAATGGGGATTAAGACTATGAGCCTTATGTGGGACAGGGACTGTGTCAACCCGATTATCTTGTATCTACTCCAGGGCTTAGAACAGTGCCTGGCACATAGTAAGTGCTTAGCAAATGCCATCACCCTCACTACCAGGAACCTCTGCGTTTCCATCTGGAAGGCAAACACAGGAAACAGTGATGCTGTAAGCACACTTTTTTTTGTATGGTATTTGTAAAGTGCTTACTATGTGCCAGGCACTGTACTAAGCACTGGGGGAGATAAAAACCTATCAGGTTGGACTAACCTATCGATTAGACTGTCAGCCCGTCAAACGGCAGGGACTGTCTCTATCTGTTGCCGACTTGTTCATTCCAAGCGCTTAGTACAGTGCTCTGCACATAGTAAGCGCTCAATAAATACTATTGAATAAATAAATAAATACTATTGAATGAATATGGTCCCCGTCCCACATGGGGCTCACTGTCTTAATCCCCATTTTACAGATGAGATCACTGAGGTGCAGAGAAGTGAAGTGACTTGTTTAAGGTCACCCAGCAGACAAGTGGCAGAGCTGGGATTAGAACCCAGGTCCTTCTGACTCCCAGACCTGGAGGTCTCCCATTAGGCCATTCTCCTCCTTCACCTTGCCTTTGAATACTTTCCAGGCAGGAAAGGGTTGGGTTAATCTGTCACCAGTGGATCAATCTGAGCCAAAGGATCAATGAGCCACGTTTTATTGAGGGTCTGCTGGCACCTTAATGTGGAGCCCTCTGTTAATCAGGGAGGATCAGTAAGTAAAATGGGACCAAGAGTCAGGGTATCTGGGCTCACTAGGATAAAGCACAGGCCGAAGAGTCAGAAGAACCTGGATTCTAATCCCGGCTCTGCCACCTGTCTGCTGCATGGCCTTGGGCAAGTCACTTCACTTCTCTGGGCCTCAGTTACCTCATCTGAAAAATGGGATTAGGAATGTGAGCCCCATGTGGGACAGGGACTATGTCCAACCTCATTAACTTGAATCTATCCCAGTGCTTAGTATAGCCCCTGGCCGGAGTAAGTGCTTAACAAATATCATTTTTAAAAAGTCATATTTATTGAGCACTTACTGTGTGCAGAGAGCACTGTCATAAGCACTTGGGAGAGCACAATACAATAGAGTTGGTAGACATAGACATATTCCCTGCCCACAAGGACCTTACTAAAGGAGTGATAGATGAAGAGAAACACACTCTCTTCCCCCAGAGAGATTTCCAGTCAAATTAGGGAATTTTACCTTCACTGTCATCTTTCACTAAAGTTATCATTAAGTGTTTGAATATTGAGGACAGCTCTATGCATATTTAGGGAGTTATGCTAGCCTCAATCAACCAGTAGTATTTTCTGAGCCCTTACTGTGTGGAGGGCTCTGTACTTGGGAAAGTATACTACAATAGAGTTGGTACGTGTCATCCCTGACCACGAGCATAAAAAAATATGGAGAAGTTTGGAAGAAATATGAGTGAGAAGGCTGCGGAAATTTAGAGGGTGAAAACAGATTTGTTCTCTGTGGGAAGGGATCGTGTCTGCCAGCTCTGTTGTATTGTCCTCTCCCAAGCGCTTAGTACAGTGCTCTGCACACCGTAAGGGACTTGCCCAAGTTCACCAGGAGGTAAGCGGCGGAGCCAGGATGAGAGCCTAGGTCTCCTGACTCCAAGTCCTGTTTCTACTAGGTCATGGTGTCTTTCTCCAAGGAGTTTATAATCTAGTGGAGCGGCAGAGACACTGAAAATAGTTTACACATGGAAAGAGGAGAGAGAGAGAGAGAACGAAAGAAAGGTTTGTGTGTTTGTGTTTGCTTTTTGGGGCGGAAGTGCTAGGTTTTAGAAGCGCTGCAGTGGTTGTGAATAACCAAAGTGCACAAGTGGTGCAAAATGAGAGATGGTGGAGCAGAAGCCTCCCAACACTTGTCCACTCCCCACCCTAGGGCTGCCACCTGGGGGCGTGTGGGGGGACGAGGGGGTCAGTAATTATGTGTGCACAGAGTGGAAGGGATTAGTGCTCACTCATCAGCCTTCTCAGCCACACAGACGGCATCCTCTTCAAATACAAAAGGCAACGCTGGTTACAGCTCGGCCCCAGAAATGGCAGAGGAAGAGGACAGGTCAGACCCAAAAGAGTATAGACAGACAACGCGGACGGGGGCTCCCATCCTACGTAATGTTTGCCCGAGGATTCCAGGTGGTGGTCCGTAAACATTAACAGGCCCCCATGCGTGGACTCCGCTTGACTGATGGATCTATTACTGATCTGGTGACTGATCGCTGTTGCTGCAGCCCCCGCAGCTCTGGGGCAGGGGAGGAAAGAGAGTGACCCCCTTTGTCCACGAAGGGCCTGCCTGTGAACAGCGAAGAGCCCCTGGCCCCGGGAGAGGCTCCAGGCAGAGGGCCACCCATCATTAACTTCTCTGTGCCTCAGTTACCTCATCTGTAAAATGGGGATTAAGACTGTGAGCCCCACGCGGGACAACCTGATTCCCCTGTCTACCCCAGCTCTTAGAACAGTGCTCTGCACATAGTAAGCGCTTAACAAATACCAACATTATTATCACTGCTCAGGAAGCGGGGTGTCAGTGGAAGCGGGTGGGAGACCTGAGCCTGCACAGCCCAGACCTCCCACCCCTGCTCCAGCCGACGCCCACCACCGCTACAGACCCCTGCTCAGAGGAGCCAAGCCAAAGGGGGAAAAAAGATTCTAAGCAAAAGTATAAATATGAGTCAGTAAGAAAAATTCCTTTCTACACACACGCACAGACGTAGACCGTTTGACATCTATATGCAGAAGGACATCAATTAGTTGTAGTTATTGAGTACTTACTATGGGCAGAGCCCCGTACTAAGTGCTTGGGAGGCAATACCCAGGAACCCACACTCACATATACACACACACCACAGACTGACATCCATGAACAAAAGAACCTACTTAGGAACACACCCTCATACACACATACTTACGCACACTCACGTGCACATGGATTGTCATCCACACCCAAAAGACATAGGACCGTACAGTCTCTCTGTCTCATACACACACACACACACACACACAGAACGATTGACACCTCTATACAAAAGAACACACATAGAGACCCACTGACACACACAAAAGAACATACCCAGGAACATGCCCCCCACACACACACACACATGAGCACACACTCACTGATTGACACCCACATACAAAAGAACATACCCAGGAACAAACTTTCTCTCATGTACCCATACTGCTTAACACTCGCAAACACAAGAACATATCCAGAAACACACATATAACACTCTCTCTTTCTCTCTCTCTCTCTCTCTCTCTCTCTCTCTCTCTCTCACACACACACACACACACACACACACACATACAGAGTGATTGAGAACCACACACACACATAAAGACCGATTGGCACCCACACACCTAAGAATATACCCAGGAAATACATTGACAAATTCAAGAACTTACCTGAGAGATGAGCAGCCACAAAAACATTCCCACCAAACACAGTCATGGGGCCCTTCCTTCCAGACACAGAGTGACATAGATTACAAGATGGTACGCTGTTCATAGAAAGAGATCTTGAGATGGAAAGGCTCACTCAGAAAAGCCAGGAAAACAAAAAGGACAATAGAGAAGGGCGGAGGGAATGCCGAAGCGAAGGCAAAAGTAGTCTACTCACCTAGTAATTTTCGGAGCTTTACGTAATGCTTAAGAAAACTGGAGGGTTTGGGGGAGAAGAGCCGGTGGGATCAACCAGGAATGGTTCATGGAGAAGGAGGTTTGGTAGGGTTTGGTAGGGAACCAGAATAAGTGGTAATTTGAAAACCAAGAGCTGCCATAGCTCTCTCTCTTTCCCAGCATCCCTGGAGGCCCTTTGAAGACCCTGGAGGGCCTCAAGAACAAGGCCTTCAATCCTGAGGGAGAGGGTCCCTCTGTACAGACAGGATCCTGCCACAGGAGGATGGCCTGAGCATCTGGGTTCTGTAGGATTTCCCAGGTACTCATGAGTCCGAGGGGGGAGAGAGAGAGAGAGAGCGCTAACGCCCCATGTGCCTTCCCTTTACTCCTGCCAGATCATCGTGGGGGTGATCCTCCTCTACTACATCCTCGGGATCAGTGCCCTGATTGGAGCAGCGGTGATCATCGTGCTGGCCCCTGTGCAGTATTTCGTGGCCACCAAACTCTCCCAGGCCCAGAGAAGCACGCTGGTAAGTGTTGTGGGCACTGCGAGGGCGCCTCTTCTCCCAGATAGAAGCGGGAAAGGGGCCCACAGAGGAGAAGGGCACCAGTGGTTTGTGAGGAGCAAGCCAGGTTCCACCCTAGCCACCTCCCAGCCCACCCCAAAGCAGGGTTTCCCCTCCAAGGGCACCAGGCTCTCACCAAGAGGTCCAGGGAATTAATGTGTCCCTTTCTTGACGCCCCTGGTCCTAGGGCCTCTCAAATGAAATAATAGTTGAATTTGTTAAACACTTACTATGCTAAGCACTGTACTGAGCACTGGAGTATGTGCAAGATCATCAGGTTGGACACAGTCCCTGTCCCAGGTGGGGTTCACAGTGGGATGGAGAACAGGGATTGAATCTCCATTTTACAAAGGCGGAGACTAGGGCACAAAGAAGGGACTTGCCCAAGGTCACATAGGAGGCCAGATTAGAACCCTGGTTCCCTTACTCCCAAACCTGAGCACAAAGTGGGATTCCCCCCGGAGAAGAGTTTTGGATGTATTCCTCTGGCCCTCTTTCCTTTCTCCATTCTGAAAGGACTCCCGGATCATGAGTCTGGGCTGTGTAACCATGTTGGGCTTATAACTGTGTCCTGGTTAGAGATTTCCACACAGTACCAACCACCTTCACCAACCTCCACACACACTCTCCCCTTTCCTCTCTCTCTCTCTCTCCTCTCCCCTCTCTCATCTCACTCTTTTGCTCTCTCCTCACCTCTCCCCTCTCTTTCTCATCTTGTTCTTTTGCTCTCCCTTCTCTCCCACTCTCTCACTGTCTTCTCTCATCTCTCTCTCTCCCTCATCTCTCACTCTCTTCTTTCTCCTCTCACCATCTCCCTTCTCTTTCCTCTCTCTCTCTTGCTCTCTCTCATCTCTCCCTTTCTCTTTTCACCCTCTCATCTTGCTCTCTTGCTCTCTCCTCTCTCTCACTCTCTCTTTCCCCTCTCTCTCCTCTCTTCCTTGCTCTCTCACACACACATTCACTCACCACCACTCCCCTCCTACCTCCCCCGACACAGACACACACTTCTCCCTTCCTTCCCTCAGGAATCCCATCCACATTTTACCCAAACCTGCACCTTGCGAAGTCCTGTGACCTGGAGCCCGCATCTGCCTGAGACCCCTGTGCCCAGGTGGCTGTGTTGTCCAATGGTAGCAGGGCAGCAGGGTCCGTCGGTACCCTGTCGGTACCCTGTTACTTGTCTGCTGTGTGACCTTGGGTAAGTCACTTCACTTCTGTGTGTTTCAGTTCTCTCATCTATAAAACGGGGATTAAGACTGCGAGCCCACTGTGGGACAGGGACCGTGTCCAACCTGATTACTGTATCCACACCAGCACTTAATAAAGTGCCTGGCACATAGTGCTTAACTAACGTCATTATAACTATTATTATTATTATGACCTTGCAGCTCTGGCCTAGTTCTCTTCAGGTGTATTTGCCCCATTGTCCAGCAGCCAGCCCTTTCCTTCCTTCCCCTTTCCCAGCCTGCAGCCCTGCGGCCCCCTCAGCCCCGGCCAGAAAGGGAGATAGTGCAGCCCTAAAGCAGGAAGCCAGATCTTGGTTCCCAGGCCCCGGGGTTCACCAGAAGTGTTGGGGTGCTGGGGGTCCCAGAGGGGGCAGCTGGGGGCTCCTCCGCCATTCCAGAACAGTAGATGGTCCCACCTAAATCCCTCTCCCTCACATCCGACAGGAGTACTCCAACGAGCGACTGAAGAAGACGAATGAGATGCTGCGGGGCATCAAGCTGCTCAAGTTGTATGCCTGGGAAAATATCTTCCGCAGCCGCGTGGAAGAGACACGGAGGAAGGAGATGACCAGCCTCAGAGCCTTCGCCATCTACACCTCCATCTCCAGTGAGTCCCGGCCCTCATTCCCGCTCACCCCCCACGCCATGGGTCTCAGCGTCCGGAGTCCTGAGTCGCTAGGCTGGAAGCTCCCTGAGGGCAGGGATCAGGTCTAGCAGTTCAATTATTCTCTCCCAAGCGCTCAGTAATAATAACCTAGTCAATGGTAGTTGAGGAGCAGTGTGGCCTACTGGTTAAAACATTGGCCTGGAAGCCAGAGGATTGTGATTCTAATCTCTGCTCCTCCACGTGAATGCTGCGTGACCTTGAGCAGGTCACTTAACTTCTCTGGGTCTCAAGTTCCTCATCTGAAAAATGGAGATTCAGTGCCTGCTCTCCCTCCTGCTCCGACTGTGAGCCCCATGTGGGACAGGGACTGTGCCTGCCCTGATTAGCTTGTATCTTCCCCAGTGCTTAGAGCAGTGCTTGACACATAATAAGCGCTTAACAAATACCACAATTATTATTAATTATTATTATATGTTGCATGATTGTTCTGGGCGGAGCACATTACTAGGCAATTGGAAGAGTACTACAAAAGTTGGTAACATGATCCCTGCCATCGAGGAGAGTAGTAGCAGTAAATAGCATTTATTGAGCACCCACTGGTTGTGCCACGTCATATAGAGAAGGGGCAAGGTATTCCCTGCCCAAAAGTAGCTTATATTCTAATGCACAGTGCTTTGCACATAGTAGGCGCCCAGTAATGACTTCGCCTCAGAAGGGTGTGACCTCCTCTGCGGGCTCCCAGCTACTGACTTTAAATGGGATACTGGATCATTGCTCTATGGGGTTAGTGGCTTTGGCCAGTAATAATGATGTTATTCATTAAATGCTTATACTATACTGGGGTAGAAACAAGAAAGCAGCGTGACCTACTGGTAAGAGCACAGCCCTGGGAGGCAGAGGACCTGCGTTCTTACCCTGGCTCTGCCTCTTCCCCTCCGCGTGACCTTGAGCAAGTCACTGAACTTCGCTGGACCTCAGTTTCTTCATCTGTAAAATAGGGATTCAATACCTAATCTCCCTCCTACTTAGACTCTGAGCCTCGCGTGGGTCAGGGACTGTGTCCAACCTGATGGTCTCATGTCTACCCCAGCATTTAGTACAAGACTTGGCAAATAGTAAACCCTTAATAAAAAAAGTTGTTGTTATTACAAAACAATTAGATCAGACACTGTCCCTATCCCAAACAGGGCTCATAATCTAAGTAGGAGACCAGGTATTTTGTCCCCAGTTTATAAATGAGGAAGTTGAGTAACTTGGCCGAGGTCAGTCACCCAATTGGCAAGGGGCAGAACCAAGATTCATTCATTCATTTAGTTGTATTTTTTGAGCGCTTACTGTGTGCAGAGCACTGTACTAAGATTAGAACCCAGGTCTCCTGATTCTCAGCCTGCTGCTCTTTTCACTAAGCCAAGCGACCTCCTGTGTTTGTAAAGATAAAAAAGAGTATCGGGGAAGGAGGGGCTGTGGAGGATTGGGGGGAGGGGAACAGGGACAGGTGTGGGGGGCTGAAGGGTAGGTTAATTAAGCAGCTCTGTCCTCATTAGCTTCTTCTGCCCACAGCCCAGCCTGCCTCCCACTCCCTGGGCACCTGGCACCTGCAGTAAATGGACCCTTGGGTGGGAGACACTTCATTGCTGAGAGGACAGGCTGACAACGCAACCCTTAAACTACAGAGACGTATAACACCTCCTCCCCAACACCACCATCACACACACACACACACACACACACACACATACACACACTCTCACACTCACACACTGCGGGTTAGGAAGCGGGAGAGGTGTGGGGCTGGAAGTAGGGGGATGGCATGCCCCAGGTCGGCTTTGAAAACTAGAGTGCTGTTTGCTGATGGTGTTTGCTCTTCCCTGGCTTTGCCAGGCCAGTCTGTTGTTTTAGCTAAGAAAGTGGAGGTGGGGGCCCCCGGTGTGGACAGATGGCCCCTAAACCCTGTTTACCTCCATCTCTGGTCCGCCCACGCTCCTCCTGTCCTGCGTCTGGACCTTTGGCCACAGATCATTACCCTGAGCATAATGGGGCTCTTCCATGCCCTCTAATTGGTAGGCACTGGGACATCTGGATTACAAACATCTCAGAGCCCCGTTTTGCCCGAGCTATCACTCCTGCTGGGCTGGGATCTGGCCGGGGTCTGGTCTGGGCTGGACGATGCCCTGGGCTAGGGTCTGACCAGGGCCGGAGTCTAGCCCAGGCCGGGGTCTGGCTCGGGCTGGGGTCTGCCCCGGTTTGGGAGTGATGTGCTGAGCGTCCCACAGACAGGGATCTGGAAGGAAAATGAGAGATGAGTCTATCGGTCTCAGCAGTCTCCTGAGGATGTGCTGAAACCTGAAGGGAGGAGTGACAAGAGCCGATTTCAGCCTGGTGTCCTCCTGCCTTCCACCAAATAATTCAGAAGTCGTCCCCTGAAAATGTCCGTGGGGCAGGAGAAAAAATCAGTGGGAGCGACAGGGGTGCGGGCCTGACACCCACCTCCAAACGCCTCATATTGGGAAGATGCAAGTATCTTATCTGGTTTGGATCATTGGGGCAGGGACCCTGACCGCTCCCCCCACCCACAATCAATTGAAGCCTTAACTAAGCACATGCTATGGGCCAAAGCTCTCCGCTTGGGTAGATTGAGGATAATCAAGTCCGACGCAGTCTGACCCACGGGGGCTCGCAGTCCAACAGGGAGGGAGAGCAGTTATCTCAGCCCCATTTTACAGAGGAGGAAATTGAGGCCCAGAGAGGTTAAGTGCCTTGCCTGTGGTCATGCAGTAGGCCAGGGGTAGAGCTGGGATTAGGGGCCATGTTCCTGATTTCTGGTCAGCTGCTCTTTCCATTAGTCCATGCTGAACTTCCCCCCTTCCTCTCTGAAGGCATGAACCTCCTACAGGGTCCACATCACCAGGTTGAGAGCAAGGGAGTCAGGTTTTTTTGCGGGGGAGGGGATATGCAGGACCATTTAGTCCTACGGAAATCGGTGCCAGCTAGAACCTCGCCCCCCAAAGAAGGTGACATCCAGGTTCCCAGCCCTGGCTGTCCACAGGCCAGGGGTGGCTGGACGGCTGCTGTTCTGCCCCAGAACAGACCCCTCCCACACCCTATCACGGTGGCTGGCACTGATTCCTTCCTGGAGCCATGACTTCCCTCCCAGCTCTCCTGCTGCTTTGCCACGTTACCCGGAGATAGTCACTTACCCTCTCTGTACCCATGGAATGAAATTATCATCATTGTTATTGTATTTGTTAAGCACTTACTATGTGTCAGCACTGTTCTAAGTGCTGGGGTATATAGAAGATAATCAGGTTTGGACACTGTCCCTGTCTCACATGGGACTCACAGACCAAGTAGGGAGGGAGCACAGATATTGAATCCCCATTTTACAGTTGAGGTGTATTGTGGCTAGCCCTAGACTATCTCTGTAGAAATTCAGCTCTTCCTTTCCTTCTGTCCCTTTCTGTCTCTCTCTGTGCCTTTGGTCTCTTTCTGTCTCTGTCTCTCCATCTCTGCCTCTCTGTCTCTTTCTGATTTTCTGCCTCTCTGCCTCTGTCTCCATCTCTTTCTGTCTCTCTGCCTCTATCTCTTTCAGTCTCTTTATCTCTTTCTGCCTCTCTCTTTGCCCCTCTGTGTTTCCCTCACTCTTTCTCAGTTCCACAACAAATTGGCACATTTTTCTCTAGGACACATAGCACAAAATGCAGACCTGGGAGCAGACTGACTAGGCTGGTGTCAGATTGGATCATATGAGTGGCAGATGTCAATCATAGGGGATGTGGTTCCTTGTCAGGGATCGTAATTGAACCCCTTCTACAAGGGGTTCTTAGATCTAATAGGGTGCCCAGACACAACTATATTCTCACAAACGGCCTTTCCATGCAAAACGCCCCCTTCACGTACCCAAATGAGACACCGCAGGTGTGGTGGGGGCTAAGAGGAGGCGGGGAAGTTAGATTTAGGAGTGTGCTTAGTGGAGAATCGGTCAGTCAATCAAGTGCTTACTGTGTGCAGAACAGTACAATACTACAGATTTGGTAGATGTATTTCCTGTCCACAATGAGCTTACAAGCCTTCCTCCTCTCTGGGCTGCTGCTATCCAGATTCATTTCTGTCCTGTCACCCCTGGATTAAGATTTCAGGTCTCAGGGGTCCCGGGGGGTCAGAGTTGCTGATCTCAGGGAAGGAACACCAGCTGAAACTCTGCTGCCACAGAATGTGCCCCATATTCCCACTGAGGACTGTCCAGCGAGGGCGTTGGGGGAAGTACCAGGGCCTTTCGGCTGCACAGAGAGAGACACAGAGATGCCAAAGAGGCAGAGGCCTGCCCTGGGCTTCTCTGTCCAAATGAGGTTTTCTCACAGGGTGAATGCAGTTTGCTGCCCTTCATCATCATCGATGTATTTATCGAGCGCCTGCTAAGTGCCTGGTGGCATCTGGTTACGTTTCCGAGTCTGAGGTCAGGATGAAGCTGTGTTCAGAGTGTTCAGACTGGCTCAGGCTGGCCCTGCGTCCCTGGCTCTTTCAGCTCCTCCCACCCTTCTGCTCCATTCTGGAGGGGTTGTCTTTCCCCATGCGGAATCCTCTCAGGGGAGTTTGGGTGGGGTTCACCTTGAGTTTTTGGTCTTTTGTTCCACTTCCCTTTTATAGGAGTGTTTGGGGGACTGGGTCGGGGGAAAGAGAATAGGACATGGCTCCCAGTTCTCACTGTTCACATTGGAATCCTAAGGACGGAAGTCTGTCACCCTTTTGTCTGTTTAACTTTGATCAAGCTCCGTCCCTGAAGAATCATGTTGCTTTGTGGTAAGGTGAACTTTTTTTTTCATGTGATATGACCCTCCAGGCAGAGGGACCGGGACACTCTCTAAAGGCTGAAACTAAAGCCTGAAACTAAAGCTCTCCACCTTTCCGGCCCCTGAGGTTCTTGACCACGGGAACGGACAAAGCCGGGAAGATCAGGATATGGGGAGGGCCCACGGGGTTGGGGGAAGGTGATATGCATCCTTGGGCCATCTCTCATTTCTGAACTGATTTTATTTTCTTGCTAAATATCCCTTGTTCACCGCAGGGGCCATAATGTGACTGTCTTGAAAAAGTGGAATGAGGGGAGGGGAAGTGTGGCTGCTGAGGAAAAGCAATGGGGGGAGAGTGGGTGCTGAGCAGAAGCAATGGGGGAAGAGTGGGTACTGAGGATGCAGTAAAGGGAGAGTGGATGCAGAGGAGAAGCAGGGAGGGAGAGCAGATGTTGAGGAAAAGCAGTGGAGGGAGATCGGGTACTGAGGAGAAGCAGCTAGGGGAGAGTGGGCACCAAGGAGAAGCGGTGGGGAAAGAGTTGGTGTTGAAAAGAAGCACTGGGGGAGAGTGGGTGCTGAAGAGAAGCAGTTGGGGAGAGTGGGTGCTGAAGAGAAGCGGTTGGGGAGAGTGGGTGCTGAGGAGAAGCAGTAGGGGGAGAGTGAGTGCTGAGGAAAAGTAGTAGGAGGAGAGTGGGTGCTGAGGAAAAGTAGGTGGAGAGTGGGTGCTGAGGAAAAGTAAGTGGAGAGTGGGTGCTGAGGAGAAGCAGTAGAGGGAGAGTGGGTGCTGAGGAGAAGCAGTAGGGGGAGAGTGGGTGCTGAGGAGAAGCAGTAGGGGGAGAGTGGGTGCTGAGGGAAAGCAGTAGGGGGAGAGTGGGTGCTGAGGAAAAGCAGTGAGGGGAGAGTGGGACCTGAGGAGAAACAGTGGGAGAGTAGGTGCTGAGGGAAAGCAGTAGGGGGAGAGTGGGTGCTGAGGAAAAGCAGTGAGGGGAGAGTGGGTGCTGAGGAAAAGCAGTGAGGAGAGAGTGGGTGCTGAGAAGAAGCAGTAGTGGGAAGGTGGGTGCTGGGGAAAAGCAGTAGGGGGAGACTGGGTGCTGAGGAGAGAGGAGGGAGAGGAAAGATGGAGGCAGAGGAGAAGCGGTTGAGAAGCGCTGAGCTGGAGAAAGAAAAGTGTGGAGAAAGACAATAGTCTTGCGAGGCTGCGGGAGATTTCACTGCAGGAACCCCAGACACAAGGCCTGTGGTCCTGTCTTTCATCCTTTGCCGATTTTCACAGACCAGTACTGCAGCCTGAAATTGGGTAATAGGCCCCCTGACAGCCAGCCCTGGACCTGGAGCCCTGGAGAGTTCAGAAGTAGGCTCCTTGCTCCCAGAGACTTTCTTTAGCCAATTAGGACCCCCTCCGGGGCTGGATTCCTCCTTTCAGATGGCAAAGAGGTCTTGTCCCCCACCAGGGAGAAAGCTGGAGCTGGGCGGGTTTGTCAGGGAGGGCACTCAGCCGGTCTAGGAAAGATTTATTGACTCCGTGCAAGTCAACAACACCTAGGATTGAACTCCAGGGGCTAATCGATCAATTAAAGGTATTTAATGAGTGTTTACTATGTGAAGAGCACTGTACTGAGAGCTTGGAAGAGCTTGGGAGTAGAGAAGCAGCGTGGCTTAGTTGAAAGAGCATGGGCTTGGGAGTCAGAGGACGTGGGTTTTAATCCTGGCTCCGCCACTGGTCTGCTGTGTGACCTTGGGCAAACCACTTAACTTCTCTGTGCCTCAGTTACCTCATCTTAAAAATGAGGATTAAGACCATGAGCCCCATGAGGGACAACCTGATTACCTTGAATCTACCCTAGAGCTTAGAACATTGCTCGGCACATAGTAAGTGCTTAACAAACACCATCATTATTATTATTACAGTACAGTTGGTAGATACATTCCCTGCCCACAGTGAGATTTCAGTCTAGAGGAGGAGGCAGACATTAATAGAAAGAAATGAATTATGGATCTAATAATAATCCATAAGAAATAGCATATTTATGAATTCCAGGTGCACTGGAATTGATTGATTGAGCCCATGCACATATATACTTTGAGCCCGGCCTTCAGGAGGAAGACCCAAGGGGAAGTCGGAAATAACTGGCGTCCATTACTCAGAGAGGCTGTTCTTTGGACATCGGTGCCCGCCTTCACATGGATCCCGAATTAAGATGGGACCACAATGGCTCTAGAGCAAATGGGAGGGTCAGGCAGTGGTCCCCTGGAGAAACGCTCTAGGATCTGCCCAACTCGAACAGACTTCCACACGATGGCGTGTGCACAGTGTCATCTTGTTACACGGCATGCCCAGAATAACATGCAACATCTCGTGCACCTCCTTGCCTGGCACTGCTTGCCCAGTATTCTCAAGAGTCATCAGTCAGAAAGTCAGTCAAATAAATTTATTAAGGGTTTACCGTGTGCAGAGCACTGTACTAAACGCTTGGGAGAGTACAGTACAACAATATAATAGACACTTTCCCTGCCCACAGCGAGCTTACAGTCTAGATGGGGAGACAGACATTAATAGAAATAAATCAATTACAGATATGGACATAAGTGAGCCTGGGAGGGGGGATGATTAAAGGGAGCAAGTCAGGGTGACACAGCAGGGAGTGGGAAAGAGGGTTTAGTCAGGGAAGGCCTCTTGGAGGAGATGTGCCTTTAATAAGGCTTTCCTCTCCTTCCTGCGACGCTGGAAACCCGGCCCTTTCTCATTCCCAGCCCAAAGCCAGCCGGGCCAGCCGGATGCAGCTCGGAGCTATCCTGGGGCGGATTGATGCAAGAACCGTACTGATGGGGAAAGATGAAGATAGGCAAGAGGCAGAGCTGAACCCAGCAACAGACGCTGCAAATAGCAAGTGCATTCATGCGCTGCAGAACAGGCCGTCGTGGGGCTTTAAAACCACACCCACGCGCACGGGTGGGAGCTCCCCGTTGGGTGCAGCATCTCCTCATACAAGAGTCCGATGGAGCTGTATATATAGTGGCGGAGAGTCTGGGGCGGCATCTGGGGCTGGGGGAGGGAAAGCCGGCGGCGGGGGCCGGGCGCGTCAGCAGGGGCTGGGAGTGAGAACAGCAGTAGGTGAGGAACAGCGGGGTGTTGGAAAGAGATGAGTGTGATCACAGCAGCACCCGATTCAGCCCCGACCCAGCCTGCAACAGAGAGCACAGATCTGGGACTCCTGGTTCATTCCACTATCCTCTCTGGAATCCCTGGCATCTGAAGGATGATAAGGAGAAGGAGGAAGGAGAATGATTTGCATTTGTAGACCCAATTAATTTTTCCAAAGTGTTTTCACATCAATTACCCTATGTTTGTTATTATTAATATTATGGTATTTAAGTGCTTACTCTGTGCCAAACACTATACTAAGCTCTGGGGAGGATAAAAACCAAAGCGGGTTGGACACAGTCCCTGTCCCATGTGGAGCTCACGGTCTCAATCCCTATTTTACAGTTGAGGTAAGTGAGGCACAGAGAAATAAAGTGACTTGCCCAAGGTGATACAGCAGACAAGTGGCGGAGCTGGGATTAGAGGCCCATGACCTTCTGACTTCCAGGCCCGTGCTCTGGATCGTGATTGTTAACTCTGTGGTATTAAATTCTCCCAAAGATTTAGTAGGGTACGTTACAAGCCTTATGTCTCAATCGATATGATTGATTGATTTTATCTGCACAACATCCCGCGAGGTAGCGGGAGGCCAGGTGTTATTATCTCCATTTTACATCGCCCAACCTCCTTCTCCATTGCCCAAAGTCATACATCGGGCAGGGGTACAGCTGGAGGTCCTAAATAGTCCCATGCTATTTCTTACTGTGCCACAGTACAGTACCGTGCTGCCCCCGGGATTTATATCGGGGGAGGGGCGAAGGGGGTAGGGTTGGGGGAAAAGAGTGGATTGGAGGGGACCAAGCCTCTGACTCCTTTCCAACCTGTAGTTCGTGCCCTCTCTCAGGGTCAGAGCAGGGAATGGTAACCGAAACTATTCAGTGAGCCTGGATGGGATCTCAGGTCATCCCCTGATCTAATCCAGTGAAAAATACAACTCTCCCCCAACTTGCTGTATTGTACTCTCCCTAGGGCTTAGTACAGTGATCTGCACACAGTAAAGCGCTCAAAAAATACCATTAATTGATTGATTGATTCCTCACTGCCCCTCCACAATAAGCCATCCTGCCCGCTTTGCTCCCCTAAAACCAACCTACTCCCTAGGCTTCGATTTCAACTCTCTTGCCATCGATTCCTTGCAGCCTGTAATGTGGTGGGCAGGGATTGTGTCTAGTGATCCATTCATTCATTCTACTGAGCACTTACTGTGTGCAGAGCACTGTACTAAGCACTTGGAAAGTACAATTCAGCAACTGAGAGACAATCCATTCCCACACCTGGTTTACAGTCTAAAAAATGTACCGATTCTGTTGTACTGTACCCTCCCAAGCACTTAGGACAGTGCTCTACAAACAGGAAGTGTGTGTTTGTTTTATGGTATTTGTTGAGCACTTACTGGATGCAGAGCACTGTACTTGAAGAGTACACTAGGCAGCGTGGCCTAGTGGATAGAGCACGGGCCTGGGAGTCAGTAGGACCCGGGTTCTAATCCCGGCTTTGCCACAGGTCTGCAGTGAGACTTTGGGCAAATCGCTTTATTTCTCTGTGCCTCAGTTATATCATCGTAAAATGGGGATTAAGACTGGAGCCCATTGTGGGACTGGGACTGCGTCAAACTCAATTGCCTTGTATAATAATGATGGTATTTGTTAAGTGCTTACTATGTGCCAAGCACTGTTCTAAGCACTGGGGTAGATACAAGGTTATCAGGTTGTCCCATGTGGGACTCGCAGTCTTAATCCCCATTTTACAGATGAGGGAACTGAGGCAGAGAGAAGTAAAGTGACTTGCCCAAAGTCACACGGGGGACAAGTGGCAGAGCCTGGATTAGAACCCAGGACCTTTTGACTCCCAGCCCGGTCTCTTTCCACTAAGCTACGCTATCGCGATTAGTATAGCGATTAGTAGATTTCTTGTCTGACGGCTCCCCCGATCAGACCGTAAGCCCATCAAACGGCAGGGACTGTCTCTATCTGTTGCCGACTTGTTCATTCCAAGCGCTTAATACAGTGCTCTGCACATAGTAAGCGCTCAATAAATACTATTGAATGAATTGAATGAATAGTACAGTGCCTGGCATATAGTAAGCGCTCAACAAATACCATAAAACAAACACACATTTGATTGATTGCTCTGCACAGAGTAATAACTATTAAGTACTGCTGATGGATTGAATTACAATAATCATTATGGTAAAATCTAATTCTGACAGCAATTCCCCCTTAAAGAAGCCAAAATGACTTTGCAGCCGGGACCTCATTTCTTCTCCCAAAATTACTGAGGCTGGTGCAGGTGGAAATAGCTCTCTCCATTTTACAGAATGGAAAACTGAGAGCCATGGAAGGTAGCAAACTTCCCAAGGTCCCCAGAAGATCACTGTTTCAGCCTGGACTATTAACCGGGTCTCCTGACTCCCAACCCTGAGCTCTTTCCCCGAGAGAGTGATTGAGTGTAAATGGGACAAAACTAACATTTGGTTGTTAAAAAAGAGGGAAAAAGAAGTCCCAAGCTTATGTGTTCCTTAATGGCACCACCAGAAATAACTCCCAAGGAAGTGGGACAAGAACCAGTTGGCTAATGGATCATCTGAGAGAAGCAGAATGGCCTAGTGGATAGAGCAAGGGCCTGACAGTCAGAAGGAGCCAGGTTCTAATCCCAGTGCTGCCACTTGTCTGCTGTGTGCCCTTAGGCCAGACACCGCACTTCTCTGTGTCTCAGTTTCCCTCGTTTGTAAAATGGGGATTCAGACTGCAATCCCTATTGGGGACAGGGACTGGGTCCAACCTGATTATCTTGTATTTACCCCAGTGCTTAGAACAGTGCTGGCACATCGATATTATCAATCATCATTATGGGTTATTATGGATTGTTGTTATTATTATTATTTGAACTCCACAAGTTTGTCATGCTGAAAGCCAGAATTTCTGATGAGATTTCACCCTAGCTGGAAAGAGCTAATGGTTGGTCTGGGAATCTGCCCAGTGACCCCACTGCATGGGGATCCTCAGGGCTGGAACAGGGACCCTCGGTGACGTGGGCCAGGGACGTTGATTTCAGGGGGCCGGCCCATCTCGGACAGCTCAGACTGGTGGGGGTCCAGCTCTCTGGCTTCTTCAGCTGGAAATTGGACTGGCTGACTCATGATCCGTGTTTCCTTTGCAGTTTTCATGAATGCTGCCATACCCATCGCCGCCGTCCTCATAGTAAGTGGAAAGTCCTCTCACCAGGAGGGTGGAAGTGGAGATTGGCGGGGGAAGGGGCCCGTACCGTCTCAGGGAGCTACAGACAGTTTATTCTCTCCCCAAGTGCTCTCAAAGAGAGCTGAGCATCCGAAGCCAGGTTCTGACCCCAGAGAAGACTCTGCCTTTGGTTGCCTAGGGCAGAATTGGCCCAGGCTGCTTCACTCTGGAATGGAGGGGAGCCAGACCACAGAAAGGAGGGAGTAGAATCACCCACCCCCCCAACCGCCCCTCAATAACACCCACCTGGAAGGGTCTCCCGTCACCTCTTAGTCTGCCTGGCCCCAGCACCCAGTGGCTACTCTGAAAGCAGCCAGGGGTCGCCCTGAGTCCTCGCCCGTTTGGCGGTGGAGCTGCCCGCCTTGAACGAGAAGGCCTCTGGGAGTGTCGGGGCACTCATAGGTCAGGCTTAGATGATCGCAGGGAACACGACATTCTCTACCCGGAGGTTCAGACCGGCTGCACCCGGCTTGTTGGAGTCATAGTGGCCTGCCTTCCCGGCGAGGTGATTAGAGCCTCGAGGGGAAATTCGGAAGTTCTGTTTTATTTTCCACTGGGCAGATCTCAAGCAGACGCTTGCTTAGCTTAAGGAGCCCAGTGGTGGGCTCCTGGGATTCACACGGGAGGCGGTTTGGGAGGAGCCGTGGGGGCTATTTACTAGATCGGCAATCAACAAAAAGAACTGTGACCATAGCTCGGTTGCCTGACAGAGTCACTCCCCGTCCCCGATTTCCGGACATCCACTCTGACTCCCGTACAGCAGCTTTGGCTGAATAGCTTCTCTCCACGTGCAACTATTTGGGGTGCCAGAACGGTGCCATAAGGTCGAAGCTTCAGAAGCAAATGATGGTCTAAACCAGCCCCTCACTGTCCTCCCTTCATCCACCAGACCTTTGTGGGCCACGCCTGCTTCTTCAAAGGAGCTGACTTCTCCCCAGCTGTGGCCTTCGCCTCACTTTCCCTTTTCCACATCCTGGTCACGCCCCTGTTCCTGCTGTCCAGTGTGGTCCGGTCTACAGTCAAGGCGCTGGTCAGGTGAGCGGCGATTAATTAAAGAATCGTGTGGGACCGGGGCCAGCTGGCTCCCACTGCCTCTGGGGAGGGGAGGAGGGGTCGGCGGGGCAGGGCGGAGGGAAAACTGTTCTGTTCTCTGTAGTCCAGGGCACTGGGCTTTTGAAGTCTCCTCTGAAGAGCAGCAGTGGTCTCCTTGAACTTGCAGAGGACTGTGGGAAGAAACTGCATATTCTGTGTGATGCTTCGGCTGGTTCCCTTCCCCACGACTGCACCTATTTGGGGTTGCTGAGGGAAGATTGCCAGTAATGCCATTAACACCATTACCAGTCTCCTCATTTCTTCAGCTACTTCGTCCTGATGTATCCAAACCATTTCCTGTTAGATCAATCAATCAATCAATGGCATTTACTGAGTGCTTACTGAATACAGAGCACGAGAGTGCTTGGGAGTAGGGAGTCATGTTCCCTGCCCACAGCGAGCTTTCAGTCATGGTCTCTCGTTGTTCCTCCTCCTGCTCCCAATGTCTGTACATTCTTTTTGTCTTGTCAGTCTTCCCCATTGAATTGTAGGCGCCTTAAGGGCAGAGATGGAGGACCATGTCTCTGTTCCATTCTTCCGGTAGGTGCTCAGTTAATGCCACTGATGGATTGTTAGCCAGGTGCCAACTGCTCCCTGCTCACTAGTAGGAATATTAATGTCTGCCTCCCCCTCCAGACTGTCAACTCGTTGTGGGCAGGGATTGTGTTGTCTGTTTATTGTTGATTGCAGTCCCCCAAATGGTTAGTACAGTGCTCTTCACACAGTAAGAGCTCAGTAAATACAACTGACTGACCGGCTGAGCGGGCTCGGATTGATCTGAGCAGGCCGTGCACACGGTCCAACTGGGGATGGATCGAATAAGTCCCACTCGGGACCGAGCGAAGTTTATCCTGCGGTGGGTAGCCCGCACTGCACCCTGACATGGCAAGCTTGAAGGGCCACGGGGCAGGAGTCCCCTCCCCGGCCCACCTCCCAGATGCATCCATACTTTGCAGGGACTAAGAGTCCCAACAGTCTCCAGAGGCCTCCTGTCCAGTCACATGTTTGGTTCTGCTCCTCTGGGAATGAACTTGGGCCAGGGCCCCGGCCTCACCGTCCTGGGGCTCAGCTGAGGCCACGTCCAAGCTAAAAGCGTCCACGCATTGCACGGCTCAGCTGCCCGGTGGACCCAAGCATGGCACTGGAGGTGAGGGTGCACCTGGGAGGAATGTTAAAAGCCATTTGAAGGGTCACGACCTGGGACCAACTAAATCACCCAATGGCCCTTGGTAACCTGAACCCATGACCCATTCATTCAATCATATTTATTAAGCACTAACTGTCTACGCGTTTGGTAGAGAACAATACAACAATAAACAGACACGTTCCCATAAGGAGCAGCACTGCAGAAACGATCCACATCAGTATTAGATATTCATATGGATGCCCAAGGGCTGGGAATGATTTTGAAGGAGCGGAGGCAGAGTGGATTCCCATTTTTACTGAAAGAGTTTGTGTCTGTGCTCTCCACTCAGCGTGCAGAAGCTCAGCGAGTTCTTAGCAAGTGAAGAAATTGGAGATGGCCAGGACAGGAGGGCCGAGCCTCCAGGCGGTGGGGTGGCCAGCAGGAACCAGGCCGTGGTGAGTCACTCCCTTGAGGTGGAGCCGAGGGAGCCGTCGACCCTGTCCCCCACCCCCATCCCGGTCCGCCCCTGGCCCCATATTCTAGTCTCCTGCTAATCCTCACTCACCTGTCTCCCCCATCCTCTCCATGTAGCCACTCAAGGTGGTTAACCGCAAACATCCAGCCCGTGAGGACTGGAAGAATTACATGGGCCACCTGCGGAGATTGGCCAACAGCACAGACAACGAGGACTGCTGCGTCCAGGTGACCCTGAGCCCCCTCTGACCTGCGGACACTGTCCCTCAGGTCGCCCCACCGAGTTGAGCTTGTCCCAAGCTCCCAGCTATGTCCAAAGGGGATGGGAAACTGTGATCCCCCTCCCCTAGGACACCTGAGCTCCATGCGGCCCCCAACCCCCAGGAAGCCCTGGCCTGGAGTTCTCTTTTCCTAAAAGAGAGTTTCTCTTCTTTTGTAATCAGGTTGTCCCAAGTGGGGACAGGACTGCGTCCAACTTGATTATCTTGTATCTCCCCGTGCTTACTCTGGGCCAAACACTGTTCTAAGCGATGGGGGCAGATACAAGGTAATCAGGTCGTCCCAAGGTGGGACAGGGACTGTGTCCAACTCCGATTATCTTGTATCTACCCCAGCGCTTAGAAAAGTGCCCGGCACATAGTAAAGCGCTTAACAAATAATAATAATAAAATGATGTAATAATTATAACTGTGGTATTTGTTAAGCACTTACAGTGTGTCGAGCCACTGTGTTAAGCCCTGGCTACAGTTACAAGATAATCAGGTCAGGAACAGTCTCTTGTCCCACTTGGGATTCAAATAGAAAGGGGAAAGAGGACTGAATCTCACTTTACAGATGAGGAAACTGAGGCTCAGAGAAGTTCTGACTTACCCAAGGCCATCCATCAGGCAAGTGGTGGAGCCAGGATTAAAACCCAGTTATTCTAACTCCCAGGCCTATCCTCTTTCCACTAGGCCATGCTGCTTATTGTGGATCTCAGGGCCACCAGCAAAACTAGAATCCCGGCCCTGTTCCCTCCTGCCCTTTCCGGACCTCCTATGAGGGTGGGTTGGGCATGCCACCTGCTGCGGAGGGGCCACCTCCTCAGAGCCGGGACCCAGAAGCAAACCGTCACATCCACCTCCACGGCCATTTGCCCAGCCCCATCTCTTAGCCAAAGACAGGAGACCCAGGGGTGAGGAGGCCATCTTTCTTTTATGGGATTTGTAGAGCACATATTATATCCCAGGCACTGTTTTAAGCACTGGATAGATATAAAACAATCAAGTTGGACACAGTCCATGTCCTAAATGAGGCTCATCGTCTTAATTTCATTTTACAGGTGAGATAACTAAGGCAGAGAAGTGAAGTGACTTGCCCTAGGTCACACAGCAGACAAGTGGTGGAAGCAGGATTAGAACCCAGGTCCTTCTGGATCCCAGACTCATACGCACTAGGCCTCACTTTTTCTGTGCTACTTTGCCTGGAGCAACTGCCTCAATGGGCTAGGAAAGGGTCCCGGGGGAGGTAACTCGTTCCCCTGCACAGACCCGGTTTGCAGCCAGTGGTCTGCTCTGGGCCCCGGCTCCTTCCCGCACCCTGGCTTCAGCCTGCCTCGGGCGATTTTGGGGAGCGGGGCAGCCCTGGATCCCTTCTCCTCTCCGAGGTTCCCCAGACATTTGGCTGAGTCTGGGGGAACCTGCAGACCCCTTCCTGCCTTTCATCCTTTTCCATTCTCCTTCCGGCGGCACTGCGGTGTTCGGGCAGGTCACCGGTGGGTTTTTCACCTGGACCGCCGACGGGGTTCCCACGCTGTCCAACATCGCCATCCGGATCCCCCAAGGTATGGACAGCTCCCCCTGCTCTCCCTCTCCGGGGGTTGGAGAGGAGGAGCACCTGCATCTGGGGGCACCTGAGGCAGACCCCACAGATACCAACCTGGGAGGAGGCAGAGACAGGGGCCGGGCGGGAGGAGCGGACCAGCTGGGAAAGAGGCCCAGGGATCCCTGCGGGTGGGGACAGTTTGGGGAGTCAGTGGACAGGGGGAGGGCAGTGAGGTCCCATGGGTCCCCATCTCCGTGGCGACAGGGTCAGCCCCCCCCTTCACCGCGGCGGCCTCCCCCACCTCCTGCAGGGCAGCTGACGATGATCGTGGGGCAGGTTGGCTGCGGCAAGTCCTCGCTACTCTTGGCCACGCTGGGGGAGATGCAGAAGATTTCGGGGGACGTTCTGTGGAACAGGTAACCCTCGGGGAGGCTGAGCCCCACATGGGGAGATCGGGGGGGACGTGGCCAGCCTAGGGTCCCTCGGTGGAGGGGAGACATGGGATTCGTCCCAGGCCCAAGCTGGGCAGGGTCAGTGCCAGGTTTCTCCTAATGCTCTTTGCATCGGCCTGGGTCAACTGACAATGCCAAGGTCTGGTGGGGCTCTGTCTGGCCTCATCTGAGAGACATTCCCCCCCCACCAGCCCACCCAAAGAGACCCTGGGTCCGTTTGGCTGGAGGCTGATGCCACTAGCAGATCTAAAATCCTATCCTTCTCCCAAAGTCTGCGCGGTGGGGATGTAGACCTGGCTGGCAGTGTGTACGTGTAGTGTGTCCCAGTGGCTGTGCAGACAGTGTGTACAGGGAGCGTGTGCAGGAAGTCCTGTGGCAGCAGGAAGGGCAGGGGACCTGGATTCACAGTACATGCAACCCCACTCACTCCCCTCACTCTAAATCGCTGTCCTAAAGGAAAACTGTACAGAGGAAACACTATTAGCTGACAGTCTGCCAGGACTCTCAACTCGATCCTGGAACATTGACTTTCAGACCCAGATTTCTTCTTTTGAATTTCTTGCATCTTTCTCCATCTGGGTAATAATAATAATAACAATTGTAGTATCTGCTAAACATTTCCTATGTAATAGTAATGATGATATTTGTTAAGCTCTTACTATGTGCCAAGCACTGTTCTAAGCGCTGGGATGGATACAAGCTAATCAGGTTATCCCAAGTGGGGCTCACAGTCTTAATCCCCATTTTACAGAGGAGGGAACTGAGGCCCAGAGAACTGAAGTGACTTGCCCAGAGTCACACAGCTGACGAATGGCAAAACCAGGATTAGAATCCATGACCTCTGACTCCCAAGCCTGTGCTCTTTTCACTAAGCCACGCTGCTTCTCGATACCAGGCACTGTACTAAGCGCTGGGGTGATACAAGCGAATCGGTTCGGATATAGTCCCTGTCCCACATGGGACTCACAGTCTCCATCCCCATTTCACAGATGAGGTAGCTGAGGCCCAGAGAAGTGAAGTGACTTCCCCAGGGTCACACAGCAGACAAGAAGCAGAGCTGGGATTAGAACCTATGACCTTCCGATTCCCAGGCCCACGTTCTATCCCTTAGCTTTCCGTCTGTTTTCATTTTCTGGTCTCTTGCACCCTTGAGCCCTGGGCTCTTGGTTTTGGGGTGTACTAATGGGGTAACTGGGATTCGGTGGGGGCCGGACTGGGCAAGGGTGCTGCGGCTTTCCCTAAGGGACAACCCGGTGTCCGAAGACTCGTGGCGTCCCTGGCAGTTACTTCTTCCTGTTCTGGCTGTGCACCGGCAGGAAGGTCAGTGTTAAGACAGACCCTTTGTCCCCTTCCCGTGCATCCCCTACCGCGTGACCACACCCCCCCGTGTTCCCACACCCTAGTTAGCACCTCGGCCCTGCCAAGGATGATAGGAACCGCTGCCAGCTGGCCGGGGTGCAAGACCGTCCCAACAAAGAACAGGCCCCTCTGCCAATTGGAGCCGCTTCCCACCCGAAGGCCCTCTTCCCCCGTCCCTTCTCTGCTACAGTAACGGGGCGGCAGCTGGCTCGGTTCCCCCTGCCCCACCAGCCTCCGTCTGCCCCAGGCATAAGCCTACCCTAAAACATTAATAATAATGGTGGTATTTGTTAAGCACTTACTATGTGCCGAGCACTGTTCTAAGCGCTGGGGTAGATACAAGGTCATCCTCCCCATTTTACAGATGAGGTAAATGAGGCACAAAGAAGTTAAAAGTGACTTGCCCAAAGTCACACAGACTGAGTGGCGGAAATGGGATTAGAACTCATGACCTCTGACTCCCAAGCCTATGCTCTTTCCACTAAGCAAAGCTGCTTCATTAGAACTCAGTGGTCCACAGAGCTTGTTCAGTAAGAGGGAGGGGGTTTTTGTTTCTTTGCTTTATTTTCTTAATGGTGTTTGTTAAGTGCTTACTATGTGCCAGGCACTGTACTAAGCAGTGGGCGCTAATAATAATCATTCATTCATTCATTCATGCAATTGTATTTATTGAGCACCTCCTGCATGCAGAGTACTGTATGAAGCACTTGGAAAAGTTCAATAACCAGTGATATTCCCTACCCACAGCGAGCTTACATTCTAGGCATCAATACAAATAAATAAAATTGGTCTGGGAAGGGAGCATAAAGCAAAAGAGTAAATCAGGGCTACGCAGAAGGGCGTGGAAGATAAGGAAAAGTGGGGCTTAGTTGGGGAAGGTCTCTTGGAAGAGATGTGCCACCAATAAGGCTTTTGTGAAGGTGGGACTGACAGGATTTGGTGATTCACTGAATATGTGGGTTGAATGAGGGAGAGGAGTCAAGGAACATGCCTAGGTAAAGGGCCTGTGAGACAGGAAGGATGGTGGTGCCGTCTACAGTGATGGGAAAGTCAGGGGGAGGACAGGGTTTGGGTGGGAAGATAAGGAGCTCTCTTTTGGACATGTTAAGTTTGAGGTGACGGGAGGACATCCAAGTAGAGATGTCTTGAAGGCAGGAGGAGATGTGAGCCTGGAGAGAGGGGGAGAGATCAGGGGAGGAGATGTAGATTTGGGTACCATCTGCATAGAGGTGATAGTTGAAGCCACGGGAGCGAATGAGTTCTCCAAGAGAGTGGGTGCAGAGAGAGAATAGAAGGGGACCCAGATCTGAATCATGAGGTAACCCCCCCACAGTTAAAGGGTGGGAGGCAGAGAGTGGACCCCTCGAAGAAAACTGAGAATGAAAAGACAGATAGGAGAAGAAGAGGACAGAGTCAGTGAAGCCAAGGTTGGATAATAATAATAATAATATCATAATATTATTATGAGAGCAAGAGGCTCTCATAATATCCCAATTGGATTATTGTGTCAGTCTCCTCTCTGATCTCCCTTCCTCCCGTCTCTCCCCGCTCCAGTCTATTCTTCATTCCGCTGCCCGGATCGTCTTCCTGCCGAAACTCTCTGGGCATGTCACTCCCCTCCTCAAAAACCTCCAGTGGTTGCCTATCAACATTCGCACGAAACAAAAACTCCTCACTCTTGGCGTCAAAGCTCTCCATCACCTTGACCCCTCCTGCCTCACCTCCCTTCTCTCTTTCTACTGCCCAACCCGCACACTCTGCTCCTCTGCCGCTCACCTCCTCACGTTCCCCCGTTCACGCCTGACGCCCCCGTCGACCCCTGGCCCACATCCTACAACTGTCCCGGAATGCCCTCCCTCCTCACCTCCACCAAACTAACTCTCTTCCCCTCTTCAAAACCCTACTGAGAGCTCACCTGCTCCAGGAGGCCTTCCCAGACTGAGCACCCCCTTCCCTCTGCTCCTCCTCCTCTCCCCTTCCCCCTCCACCCTCTGCTCTTCCCCCTTCTCCTCCGCTCAGCACTGTGCTTATTTGTATATATTATTACCCTATTTATTTTGTCAGTGAGGTATATATCTCCATGATTCTATTTACCTTGATGATGTCGTCTTGTTTCGTTCTGTTTTGCTTTGCTGTCTGTCTCCCCCGATTAGACTGCGAGCCCATTATTGGGCAGGGATCGTCTCTATCTGTTGCCGTATCGTACATTCCAAGCGGTTAGTACAGTGCTGTGCACATAGTAAGTGCTCAATAAATACTATTGAATGAATGAATGATAATGGTATTTGTTAAGCTCTTACAGTGTGCCGAGCACTGTTCTAAGCACTGGGGGAGATACAAACTAATCAGGTAGGACATAGTCCTTGTTCCATGTGGGCTCACAGTCTCAATCCCCATTTTAAAGATGAGGTGACAAGCACAGAGAAATGAGGTGACTTGCCCAAATTCACAGAGCAGGCAAGTGGCGGAGCTGGAATTAGAGCCCACGCGCTTCTGACTCTCAGGCCCATGCTCTATCCACTAGGCCTAAAGGTTGAAACCTAAAGATAAAAACTCGCATATGAAGCACAAGCAGTTGTCCAGGTTCCAGTCCGTCACAGCCCCAAGCAGGCCACGTGGCCTTAATGTGGCTGTGGAGGTTTGTGCTTCCTCCGGCGCAGGACTGTGTTGGAGCGATCAGAGGAGCTGCCTCGGGGGAGGGGATCCCCCCAAGTCCTTTGGAGGCTCTGTGCTCCCACTCCATAGGGAAGAGTCTGGAGAGTCAATCAGTCAATCAGTGGTATGTACTGAGTGCATACCTCGTGCAGGAAACCGTACATAGCACATGAGAGAAGAGACGGAAGGGCCCAGGACTTAGGGGAGCGCGGAGCGTGAATTCCAATCAACCGATCCATCAAGCAGTGGCGTGCTTATGGTGTGCAGAGGACTGTACGAAGTGCTTGGAAGAGTACAATACAGCAGAGTTGGTGGACATGATCCCTGCCCTCCAGGAGCTTATAATCTAAAGGATAATAATGATAATGTCGGTATTTGTTAAGCGCTTACTATGTGCAGAGCACTGTTCTAAGCGCTGGGGGAGATACAGGGGAATCAGGTCGTCCCACTTGAGGCTCACTGTTGATCCCCATTTTTTACAGATGAGGGAACTGAGGCACAGAGAAGTTAAGTGACTTGCCCGCAGTCACACAGATGACAAGTGGCAGAGCCGGGCTTCGAACCCATGACCTCTGACTCCCAAGCCCGGGCTCTTTCCACTGAGCCACACTGGATCTGGAGGATCTCCCATGTGCCAGCTCTGAGCCCCAGACAGGCCTCTCCCAGGAGCACCAGAGGCCTCGGACCATTCATCCCATTCCCTCCTCTGGCGGATTTCCCGGCGGTGCCGAGGAAGGAGGGCCCCTCACCCGGGACTGGTCATTTCTTTCATCAAATCCTTCTTACTTAGAGGGTGAGCCACATGTGGGACAGTGACTGTGTCCAACCTGATTAACTTTTACCTATCCCAACGCTTAGAACAGTATGACACATAGTAAGCGCGTAAGCTCGTTTTGGACAGGGAATGTTTCTGCTTATTCTCTTGAATTGTACTCTTCCAAGTGTTCAGAAAAGTGCTCTGCGCAGAGTAAGTGCTCAAGAAATGTCATCGATTGCTTAACAAGTACAATAATAATAATACGTAGGTCCTATGATCTTTGCCCTGAGTCATTCTGGCTCTGTTTTCCTCCTGCTCATTGAAAGGTGGAAAAGCTTTTCATTTCCCCTCAGACCCAGCAAAGAGTGTGAGGTTATCAGACAGGGAATACTGGGAAACAAGGAGAATCTGTTCATTGTCTGTATGGCAGGGATCCAAGCAATGGATTCTCATCCTGGCAGGCCGTCGGCTTCTGCGGTGCTAGACAGGCAAACCTTTCCGCTTTGCAAATGCCTTCCCCAGAGGAAGCTGTTGGACAAACCATGCTGAGGGTCTACGCTGTCATTTTGCTTCGCTTTCAATCAACCAATCATATTTATTGAAAACTTACTGTGTGCAGAGCACTGTACTAAGCACTTGGGAGAGTACAATATAACAGCGTTGGTAGACCCGTTCCCTGCTCACGATGAGCTTACAGTTGAGGAGAGGCAGACATTAATATAGGTAAATAAATTAGGGATATGTACGTAAGTGCTGTGGGGCTGAGGGAGGGTGAATAACGGGAGCAAATCGGGATGAGGGAAAAGAGGAGATGAAGGCTTAGTCAGGGAAGGCCCGTTGGAGGAGATGCGCCTTTAATAAGGCTTTGAAAATGGGAAGAGAAGTTGTCTGTTGGATATGAAGAGATCCCTGTCACTTCGCATGGATTGAATTAGTTGGAGGAAGGAAGGCTGGATATGGAATCCATCTGCCATATCTCCCTCGGAAGGTGTGTAGGATTGTTGCCGGATGTCGGGGGGAGGGATGGGTTAGACTTTCCATTATCTCCATGCCAGAGGACGGCTAGGGAATGGGGAGGGGTAAAAAGAGGAAGCCAGAGGGCAGAGTGGGAAGGGACGGGGCAGGGCGGCACATGCAGGAGAGACTGGGGGGATTTCTTTTCAGTCAGTGCACACACTCCCATCCGGGTAAACCAGCCAGTGGAAGCTTGTATGGGCAGGATCTGCTAATTCTGTTGCACCGTACTCTGCGAAGAGCTTAGTACAGTGCCTGCATATAGTAAGCACTCAGTAAATACCATTGGTTGATTGACGTTTCATTGAGAAACTGTGTGAATTCCTTCTCTCGCCCATTGAGTTTAAGAACAGCTCATGATCCCCCACAGACGTTAGCACTTTCTGGGCCTCTGTGGTATCCCATCTACCTGGGAATCCACGAGCTTCCAACCCAACTTCCAAGAGAGAAAATTTAGTGTTAAAATGTGAGATCCAGCCCATTAGCCTTTTGCAATTCCCTCCACCAGAAAAAGGAGGTAGGGAGTTTCATCTTTTTTTCTTTTAACGGGCAGAGTGGATCTAGTGATAAATAGAAAAATAACTGTGGTATGTATTAAGCCCTACTTTCTGTCATGTTCTGGGAAAGATGCAATACAGTAAGTGCTTAGTACAGTGTTCTGCACACATTAAGTGTTCAGTAAATACCAATGATTAATTCATTGATAAAATTGGATCGGACCCAGCCCCTGTCCTATATAGGACTCACAGTCTGAGAGGAAGGGAAAAAAGGATTTAAACCCCATTTTACAGATGAGAAAACGGAGGCAAAACGAGATTAAATAATATGCCCAGGGTCTACAGCAGGCAAACGGCGGAGCTGAGATTAGAACCTACAGCGTGGCTCAGTGGAAAGAGCACGGGCTTGGGAGTCAGGGCTCATGAGTTCGAATCCCAGCTCTGCCACTTGTCGGCTGTGTGACTGTGGGCAAGTCACTTAACTTCTCTGTGCCTCAGTTCCCTCATCTGTAAAATGGGGATTAAGACTGTGAGCCCCACGTGGGACAACCTGATTCCCCTGTGTCTACCCCAGCGCTTAGAACAGTGCTCGGCACATAGTAAGCGCTTAACAAATACCAACATTAACATTAACATTAACCTACAGCGTGGCTCAGTGGAAAGAGCACGGGCTTGGGAGTCAGGGCTCATGAGTTCGAATCCCAGCTCTGCCACTTGTCGGCTGTGTGACTGTGGGCAAGTCACTTAACTTCTCTGTGCCTCAGTTCCCTCATCTGTAAAATGGGGATTAAGACTGTGAGCCCCACGTGGGACAACCTGATTCCCCTGTGTCTACCCCAGCACTTAGAACAGTGCTCGGCACATAGTAAGCGCTTAACAAATACCAACATTAACATTATTATCCCCTTACTCACGGTGCTCTTTCTGTTAGGGCACACTGCTTTAGCAGTGGAAAGCCAACAGTGTTGCTAAGTGAAGCAGCATGGCTCAGTGGAAAGAGCACGGGCTTGGGAGTCAGAAGTCATGGGTTTGAATCCCGGCTCGGCCGCTTGTCAGCTGTGTGACTGTGGGCGAGTCACTTAACTTCCCTGTGCCTCAGTTACCTCATCTGTAAAATGGGGATGAAGACTGTGAGCCTCATATGGGACAACCTGATTACCCTGTATCTACCCCAGCACTTAGAACGGTGCTCTGCACATAGTAAGCGCTTAACAAATACCGACATTATTATTATTATTATTCACCCAGTCAAGTCCCCGGCGTGCCCAGTAAAGATTAGTCAGGTGGGCATTTATCAGTCAAGCAACAAACTGTATTTATTGATCACTTACTTTGTGCAGAACGCTGTTCTAAACGCTTGGAAAAGTAATAACAATCATGCTATTTGTTAAGCACTTACTATGTGCTGAGCACTATTCTAAGCACTGGGGTAATAATAATGTAATGTTGGTATTTGTTAAGTGCTTACTATTATGGGCAGAGCACTGTTCTAAGCGCTGGGGTAGATACAGGGTAATCAGGTTGTCCCACATAGGGCTCACAGTCTTAATCCCCATTTTACAGATGAGGTAACTGAGGCACAGAGAAGTTAAATGGCCTGCCCAAGGTCACAGAGCAGACAAGCGGCAGAGCCGAGATTAAAACTCACGTCCTCTGATTCCCAAGCCTGACTTCCACTGAGCCACACTATTTCTCTACCATAATAATAATAATAATAATAATGTTGGTATTTGTTAAGCGCTTACTATGTGCAGAGCACTGTTCTAAGCGCTGGGGGAGATCCAGGGGAATCAGGTTGTCCCACGTGGGGCTCACAGTCTTAATCCCCATTTTACAGATGAGGGAACTGAGGCACAGAGAAGTTAAGTGACTTGCCCACAGTCACACAGCTGACAAGTGGCAGAGCTGGGATTCGAACTCATACCATAGAGTTGGCAGATGTGATCTCTGCCCACGAGGAGCTTGCAGTCTATGAGGAATGACAGCAAAGTAAATTACAGGGGAAGACAAACATTAAAAAGGAGTCGTAAAGCATAAGGGTACGTACGGAAATGCTGTGGGGCTCGGGAGGGTATGAAAGCGCTTGAGGGGTACACAGCAAAATGCATAGTTGATACAGAGGAAAAGGTGGATGGGGAAACGAGGGCTCAGGGAAGGCCTTTTAGAGTAGATGTGATGTTAGGAGAGTTTTGAAGGTGGAGAGCGTGGTGGACTGTCAACATTTATGTGATGAGAGTTTGATGCTAGTGGGAAAAAGACCCTAACCAGACTCAGAGTAGTAAGTCAGGAACACACACAAGGAGTCTGCTCTACCACCGGCTCCCGTGAGATCACGTCTTCCCCAAATAAACCCTTTGACCATGTGTCGGAAATGCTTTCGCAAGTCCCACTTGTCTGCCCCGGTAACTCTCCTGCGCTCCTGAGTCCCTCGCTCCTCCGCATCCCCCAACCCTCAAAAATGTACTTTCTCAACCGCTCAGTACAGTGCACTGCCATCAGAGGACACTCAATGAATACCATTGCTGCTTCTACACCGTAAGAGGCAAAGGTGAGACTCTCTCAGTCATAGACCTCCCATCAATCAGTCAGTCCATCAGTGATATTTATTGAGAGCTTGCCGTGGGCAGAGCATTGTGCTGAGCACTTGGAAGAGTCCATTTAAGTAGATACGATCCCTCCCCTTAAGGAACTTAGAAGCTACAAGGAGGCAGGCACTAAAATGAATGACAGTTGGGGAAAACAACCCAGTTTGAGAAGCAGCATGGCTTAGTGGGTAGAGCCCAGGCTGGGAGTCAGAGGACCTGGGTTCTACTCCTGGCTCTGCCGATCGATTGCTTGCTATGTGACCTTGGTTAAGTCACTTAACTTCTCATTCCCTCAGTTTCCTCAACTGTAAAATGGGGGTTACATCCTACTCCCTCCTACTGGGACTGCGAGTCCCATATGGGATAGGGACTGTGTCCAACTTGATAAACCTGTGCTTACAACAGTGTTTAACACGTAGTGAGTGCTTCACAAATACCATAAAATATGTACATAAGTGTTTGGGGTTGAGGAGTGGGGTGGATACCTTGTTTACTTGTTTTGATGTCTGTCTCCCCGCTTCTAGACTGTAAGCCCGTCGTGGGCGGGGATTGTCTCTCTTTATTGCTGAATTGTACCTTCCCAGCAGTTAGTTCAGTGCTCTGCACAGAGTAAGAGCTCACTAAATACGATTGAATGAATACCTCAGTGCTCAGCGGGTGAGGACCAAAGTGCAGAGGTGACACGGAAAGGAGGGAAAATAAGATGGAGAGATAGGTGCATCAGGGAAGGCTTCCTGGAAGGGATGTGATTTTCTTTCAGGTAGGAAGTGGGAGAGAGTTCAAGGCAGGAAGAAAGGCATGAACAAAAGGCAGATGTGGGAGAGTTGAGAGCGAAGATCTATGAGTAGGCAGGATTGTAGGGAAAGAGGAGTGAGGGTTGGTAACGGAAAAAGAGCTGATGTTTCCTCTGCCAGGATGCAGTTCTGGTATTTTTTTCCAAGTTTCCATACTGCTCTGCAATGCCCCTCCCAATGGACTGGAGAAGGCAATATTCAGTACTCTGAGTTGACCTTAGTCCATCAATCAATGGTATCTACTGAGCACTTACTGCGTGCAGAGCACCGTACTAAGCGCTTGGGAGAGTACTACAGAGTTGGTAGACACATTCCCCGCCCACGGTGAGCTAACAGCCTTTACCTGGGCTGACTCAGAGATCACCCTACTACCGTGGAGAAACAGCGTGATTTAGTGGAAAGAACTCGGGCCTGGGAGTCAGAGGACGTGGGCTTCTAATCCCAGCTCTGCCACTTGTCTGCTGTGTGACCTTGGGCAAGCCCCTTAACTTCTCTGTGCCTCAGTTGCCTCATCTGTAAAATGGGGATTAAAACCGTGAGCCCCTTGTGGGTCAACCTGATTACCTGGTGTCTACCCCAGCGCTTAGAACAGTGCTTGGCTTATAGTAAGCGCTTAACAGATACCATAATTATTATTACTATTACCATCTCCTTTGAATGACCTCCTGCAGCTATCGCCCACGCTGGCTGTTTCACAAATTCAAGCTATTTGCTGTACAGCCCCAACCAATGAGGGTGAGGAATCATGCTTTTGCCGGGCCTCAGATCTTGAGTACGAGCCCTTCTGATGAAGTCTAAACTGCCGGTAATCCAGCCTGGAGAGAGGATTTAGGAGCGGCTGTTGCCGCTGGAGGGGAAAAAAGCAGTAACTCATCCTTGTAATGCCCAGGGGTAAATAGAAATGACTCTCTCTGAGCATGCTCTGGGGCTCAAGTTTATAAGTCACTAATTTTTGTTCCTCCTGGGGGAGCTTCTGGACTCGGGTGAATCTCGTCCTTTCGTGTAGCCGTAGTTGCTGTGGAGAAGGCTGGGGGCTCAGCCTTTGGGAGAGGAGAAAATTGGGGAGGGTTTTTTATGGTATAATAATAACAATAATTATTATGGTATTTGTTAAGCGCTTACTATGTGCCGAGCACTATTATAAGCACTGGGGTAGATACAAGGTAATTAGGTAGTCCCACAGCGGGTGGTGGGGTTCACATTCTTAATTCCCATTTTACAGATGAGGTAATTGCGGCACAGAGAAGTGAGGTGGCTTACCCAAGGTCACACGGCCGACAAGTGGCAGAGCTGGGATTAGAACCCATGTCCTCTGATTCCCAAACCCGTGCTCTTTCCACTAAGCCATGCTGCTTCTCTAGCAGCTTCTCTAGAAACTTTTTTTAGTGCTTACTACGTGCCGGGCACTATAGTAAGCCCTGGGGTGGATACAGGCTAATCAGGTTGGACACAGTTATGGTCCCACGTGGGGCTTAAAACCTTAATCTTCGTTTTACAGAGGAGGTAAATGAGGTACAGAGGAGTGAAGTGACTTGTCCAAGGTCACACAGCAGTCACGTGGTGGAGCAGAGATTAGAAAACAGGTCCTTCTGACTCCTAGGCCCGTGTTCTATCCACTAGGTCATGCTGCTTCTCCATAGGCAGAAGCTTTGATTGCCGAGAAATCAGGGTTAGGTCCCAGGCCTGTCCTCCAGGGAATGACCCGGAGATGAGCCAGTTTCAAGGTGCAGCTTTCTGGGATCTGATTCTGGAGAATTTCCCCTCAGGAAGAGGATTCCATAGGAGCCCAGCAGCCCTGCCAGGAAGCGATGTGAGTTAGAGCAGGGCTTGGGTCAAACTTCCCAAACTGCCTGGCCTTGGACCCTCAGCTCAACCCTGAAATGCCGTGGGGAAAGACTCACCAAGAGAAGCAGCATGGAGAAAGCATGGTCCTGGCAGTTACAAGGACCTGAGTTCAAATCCTGCCTCTTCCAGTCACTTGCTGTGCGACTTTGGGCAAATCAACTTCTCTGTGCTTCAGTTTCCTCAACTGTAAAATGGGATACCTTGTCTCCCTCCTACTTAGACTGTGAGCCCCATGCAGGGCACGGACTGTGTCCAACTTAATTAACTTGTACCTACCCCATTGCTTAGACAGTGTTTGACTCAGTACGAGCTTAACAAATGCATGGCCCAGCGGATGGAGCCCAGATCTGGGAATCAGAAGGACCTGGATTCCCATCCTGGCTCTGCCACTTGTCTGCTTTGTGTGATCTTGGACAAGTCACTTCACTTCTCTGTGCCTCAGTCACCTCATCTGTAAAACGGGGATTGAGACTGTGAGCCCCACGTGGGACGGGAGAGTGTCCAACCCGATTTGCTTGTATCCACCCGAGCGTTTAGTCCAGTGCCTGGCAAACAGTAAGGGCTTAACAAATACCCCAAGTGACAGATACCACAAAAAAGGTATCTGCAAGAGACATTTCCATCATGAAATACGCCCAAGCCTTTGGCAAGGGAGTGGGCTGCTTCCTCCATCCATCACTTCATCATTAAACTCATCTCCCTCCAAGAGGAAACAGCAATGGTGGAACTGATTGAGGTTGAGCAGCCTCCAGATGGTTGCAAGTCGGGAATTTCCACCTGCCATCTCTGCCTCCACTGGCCCCGGATTTATTGCGCTCCCCTCCTGTTGGTTCTCCCGTCTCCACTTTGCAACGGAGCCTGGAAGAGCTGCCTCGGCATTACAGAGAATGCCACGAGGGTTGAGAAAGTGGAAGCTACTATTGTATGGCCAGAGTGGGAGTCCCAGGATCCCAGGAACTCGAGGGAGGTGATTGTGCATGGAGGGGGTTTTCATTCAATTGTATTTATTGAGCGCTTACTGTGTGCAGAGCACTGTACTAAGCACTTGGGAGAGTATAACAATATAACCGAAACATTCCCTGCCCACAATGAGCTTACCGTATAGACTGTGGCCCCCTGGGATGTCCTGCCGGTGAAGGAAAGGGGTAGGCAAGGCTCTGAGGGGACCAGATGCCAGGTCGGAGTGTGTGTGCCTTGGAGTCTGAGGAGCACGAGCACTAACTGGTCCTCCACTCTCCTGTTCACTGCCGCCGGCTGGGGCTAGGAAGGGGACAGAGGGGGCATGAGGCCCGGATGGGAGCCAGAAGGACCTTGTTCTTCCACCAGTGCCAGTCAGTCTGCTCTCCAGCTCTTCTCTTCCTCCACTCTCCCAGAGTTGTGCAAGTCACTTCACTTCTGCTTCAGTTTCCTCATCTGTAAAATGGGGATTAAGATAGTGAGCCCCAAGTGGGACAGGATTGTGTCCAATCCAGTTATCTTGTATCTACCCCGGCGCTTAGTAATAATAATTATTATTATGGTATTTGTTAAGCATTTACTAGGTGCCAAGCACTGTTCTAAGAGCTAGGGTAGATACAAGGTGACCAGGTTGTCCCACACGGGGCTCAGTCTCAATCCCCATTTTATAGATGAGGTCCTGAGGCACGGAGAAATTAAGTGACTTGCCCAAGGTCACACAGCAGACAAGTGGCGGAGGCGGGATTAGAACCCTCGGCCTCTGACTCCCAAGCCCGTGCTCTTGTCACTAGGCCATGCTGCTTCTCTCTAGTACAGTGCCTGGCACAAAGTAAGTGCTTAATAAATATCACATTATTATTATCATTATTGCTATTGATGGACTCCCTGCCCGGAGGCTCATTGCCTGTGCTCGTCTTCAGCGTGGGTTTCTCTTCCTTTTGGGCTCCCCGTCAGACTAGGCTCTCTACTCCAGCTCCAATTTCCCATGTGATGCTTTGTTACTGGATTCAGCCTGGGAGTGCTGAGGGAAAGGAAGAGAAGGAGGTTCTGGGTCAGCAGGGAACAAGACAGTGGATGTCCAGTATAGTTCTACATGCTTACAACAGTAATCTGCACATAGTAAGCACTCAATAAGTACCATTGGTAATGATGATGATGGTGTCCATGGCTGCTTCTGAGCTTAGTTCTAACAGGGCCAGACTTTGTAGCTGGCATTCCATGAGTGACATTTTCATTGCATTTGTGAAGAACCTAGACAATAACATTATATCACGGGTTTTCCTCTCTCTCTCTCCCTCTCTCTCTCTCTCTCTCTCTATTTCTCTTTCTCTCTCACACACACACTCACACACTCCCCCGGCCATCCTCACTGTCACAAAACACTTGGGTTTCTGAACTCTATTAGTTCTTTCAGTCTCGGGGCCTCACGCGAGTTACAAACCAACAGAAGAGGAGAGATTTCTGATTGATCTCCCACGAGATCAAAACTGATGGTTGTGCACGGCAAGGATGGGAAGAGGGCTGGAGAGAAATTAGTTGAAAGCACTGCTTCGAAGCCTCTTGTAATTGCATCATTTATCTAGTCCTTCGGGGTCTTTCCACCCCCAGGGGTTGGGTATGGTAGGTGAATACCAAGTTGTATATTGCCCTGCGTCCTTTTTGGCTTTTTCCATTTGGCAAATTTTCCTTGCCATTCTCTTGGGGAGCGATCACAGTGACAACCCCATTGTGTGGGGAGCAGCCAGAAATAATTCTCCCTGGCCGCCTCCGTGTCACAACTTGTCTACTGGCAACTGGCCACTGTGATGATCTCATCATTCATTCATTCATTCAATCATATTTATTGAGTGTTGACTGTGTGCAGAGCACTGTAGTAAGCACTTGGGAGAGTACAATACAACAATGAACGGACTCATTCCCTGCCCACAATGAGCTTACGGTCTAGAGGACCGATGATGATGTTAAGCATTTACTATGTGTCAAGCACCGGGATAGGTATAAATTAATCAGGTTGGGCACTGTCCCTGTCCCACCTAGGGCTCACAGTAAGAGGAAGCGAAGTGACTTACCCAAGGTACCACAGCAGACAAGTGGTGGAGCCAGGATTAGAACTCAAGTGCTCTGACTCCCAGGCCCGTGTTCTATCCACTAGGCCACACTGCTTCTCATAATTGCTGTAATGTAATAATAATTATGGTATTTGTTAAATGCTTACTATGTGCCAAGCATTGTTCTATGCACTAGATATGTACATATCTATAATTGTATTTATCTATAGTCATGTCTGTCTCCCTGTCTAGACTGTAAGCTCATTGTGGACGGAAATGTGTCTGTTATATTGTTATATTGTACTCTCCCAAGCACTTAGTACAGTGCTCTGCACACAGTAAGTGCTCAGTAAATACGATTAACTATTGCTGGTTGCTTACCTGACAGCACAGTCCCAGGGCTTGCGGAGAGCCAAAACAAGGGTGAGTCAGGTGGTCTGAGCCCGCTAATACTAATGGTATTTTTTGAGCACCCATAAGGGGCAAAGCACTCTAGTAAGTGCCTAAGAAAGTACAACAGGCACTTGAGACACCCTTGTCTGCTGTGTGACCTTGGGAGAATCACTTCACTTCTCTGGATCTGTTACCTCATCTGTAAAATGGGGATTAGGATTATAAACCTCATGTGGGGGCATTGACTGTGTCCAATCTGATTGTCTTGTATCTACCCCAGTGCTTAGGTAGTACAGTGCCGGGCACATAGTAAAGGCTTAGTAAATACCATTTAAAAAAAATTTAAATAATGGTATTTATTGTGCATCCACTGAGTACAATATGCTCTGCTAAATGCTCGGGAAAGTACAACCGAAGCGCGAGACATGGTCCCTGCCCACAAGGAGTTTACACTCTAACGAGGTCCTTTTTTATGGTATTTGCTAAGCACTTACTATATGTCAAATACTGTTCTGAGCACTGGAGTAGGTACAGGTTAATTAGGTCGGACACAGTCCCCTGTCCCGCATGGAGCTCACGGTCTAAATAGGAGGGAGAATAGGTCTTTAATCCCCATTTTACAGTTGAGGCACAGAGAAGAGAAGTGATTTGCCCAAGGTCACCCGGCAAGCAGTCGGCAGAGCGAGGATTAAAATCCAGGTCAGTCGATCGGCCAGTCGTATTACTGAGCACTTACTGTGTGGAGAGCTTGGGAAAATACAGTGTAACAATATAAATAATAATAATAGTAATTATGGTACTTGTTAAGCACTTACTATATGCCACTGTTCTAAGCACGAGAAGCAGCGTGGCTTAGTGGAAAGAGCCCGGGCTTGGGAGTCAGCGGTCGTGGGTTCTAATCCCAGCTCCGCCACTTGCCGGCTGTGTGACTTTGGGCAAGTCACTTCACTTCTCTGTGACTCAGTGACCTCATCTGTAAAATGGAGATTAAGACTGTGAGCCCCAAGTGGGACAACCTAATAGCCTTGTATCTGGTTCACACGTGGCTCAGTGGAAAGGGCATGGGCTTTGGAGTCAGAGGTCATGGGTTCGAATCCCGGCTCTGCCACTTGTCAGCTGTGTGACTGTGGGCAAGTCACTTAACTTCTCTGTGCCTTGGTTCCCTCATCTGTAAAATGGGGATTAAGACTGTGAGCCCCACGTGGGACAACCTGATTCCCCTGTGTCTACCCCAGCGCTTAGAACAGTGCTCTGCACATAGTAAGCACTTAACAAATACCAACATTATTATTATTATTATTACCCCAGCACATAGAACAGCGCTTGGCACATAGTAAGCGCTTAACAAATATCGACATTAATTCATTAATTCTAAGTGCTGGGATAGGTACAAGTTAATCAGGTTGGATACCGTCCCTGTGCCACATGGATCTCACACTTTTATCCCCATTTTACAGATGAGGTAACTGAGGCAGAGAGCAGTGAAGTGACTTGCCCAAGGTCACACAGCAGATGTGGCAGAGCCAGGATTAGAACCCATAACCTTCTGACTCCCAGGTCCGTGCTCTATCCACTAGGCCATGCTGCTTCCCCTATAACAGACACAGACACATACATAACAGATATAACTGACACACTCCCTGCCCATGAGTTTAGGTCCTTGGAACAAAAGATTGCACAGACACAAACCAATCACTCAAGTGCAGGACCCTTTTTCCCCCCACAGACATGTCATTGTGGGGTGGGGGTGGTGGGGAGGCACTTCATCCCAGCCTCCTTCAAGCAGGATTTGAATTCACACCCCTGGGAGCCAGGCCAGGCCTGCTCCCCGCCCTCCCCGCCGCCCCGCCCCCATCGTTCGGGGACATGCGAGGGCCCTCGTAGAGGACAGAGGAAAACTGAGTTGGCTTGGACACGTGCAAAGGCCAGGGTTGCCAAAGCTATTGCCATTTTCTGACTCACTGTTCCTCTTATTATCACTGTTGAACATTTGTTAAACCTTCCCGGGGGCTGAAAATGGCTCTAAGCAGGAGCTTCCTTCCCAAAATAGAAACCAGGGGGTGAGGGAAAGAAGGAAAGAATTTCTTCTTATTACTGCCTCAATCGCGGGTCTGTGTGCTCTCAGCAGGATTTTAGGTGAATGCTTCTAAGCTTTGAAATAATGCCTTAATGCCTCCAGTTCTTATTTCCCAAAGCACTTCAGCAGGAGTGGTCTGATCTGTCGACCCACTTATTCATTCATTACTCTCATTTACCGCTCGCCTCCGATGGGCATAGCTCTCTCTGTACAAGGGGTACGGTCTAGTGGATAGGCCCTTCTGACTCCCAAGCCCATTCTAGGTCCTGCCTCTGGCCGGGAACACCCTCCCTCCTCAAATCCGACAGACAATTACTCTCCCCGACTTCAAAGTCTTATTGAAGGCCCATCTCCACAGGAAGGTCTTCCCTGACTAAGCCCTCCTTTCCTCTTCTCCCACTCCCTTTTGCATCACTCTGACTTGCTCTCTTTGCTCATCACCTCTCCGGACCCCACAGCACTTATATAAATATTTGTAATTTATTTATTTATGTTAATGTCTGTTTCCCGCCTCTAAACTGTAAGCTCTTTGTGGGCAGGGAATGTGTCTGTTTATTGTTGTTGTACTCTCCCGAGCGCTTAGTACAGTGCTCCGCACATAGTAAGCACTCAATAAATACGATTGACTGAATGAATGAATCCTCTAAGCCAGGCTGCTTCTCTAAGAACCCAGGTCTTCTGCTAGACATAGCGTCTCCCAGTCACCTTGAAAGGAAGAGGGTCTGTTCATCCTCACTCCTTCAGAGCCTAATAAGTGGACAGAAGGGGGTACCTCCTCCGTTCCAGAGCTGAGTCCCAGCGGGGTCCCACTACTCCGGGAAGGAAGGAAGAAGGAGAGCAGAGGGAGGGAGCTAGCGGAGCCCCGTTCCCAGATCAGAAGCGGCCTGTCCGGGGCTCGGATCGCGGCCGCTCATCTGCATCAGTGCCATTTATGTGTTTTTCTGTTGTCTGTGCTGCAGCAGTGGTCCTGACAGCGAGGCCGGTGAGGATGCCAGGTATGCAGCTGGACGCTTCCCTCCTTCATCGGTCGCCAAGCGATCGAGCCAACGCAACCCCCCCCCCGCCCAGACATCCAAAGAAGTCTAGGCGGTGACCTACTTTTAGGTCTAAGTAGACCTGCGGGTGTAGCTTTGTGCCTAGACTGAAAAAGAGAAAATAAAAAGGACCCTCACTTCCATTCCCCTTTAAAAGGAACTGTTGGCCAGCTCATATCACCCCAATCAATCAATGGTATTTATTGAGCGCTTATTGTGTGCAGAGCACTGGACTAAGTGCTTGGGAGAGCACAGTACAACAATATAAAAGACATTCTCTGTCCACCTCCCAACCCAAAGAAAGGGAAGGACTGAGTCTGGGGCTGTGAGGAGGGACATCATCCCCCGCTCCCCTCTCCCTCCCTCTCATTCCCCCTCTCCCAGCCCCCGCCCCCAATCGTCCTACCCCCATGCCCCACTCTTTCGCCTCCCCTTCTCCTCAACTTCTCATCTCCCCCTTCACCCTCCCATCCTATTTTCCCATAACCTTATCCCCTTCTCCCACCTCCCGTCCCCACCCCCCCCCAATCTTTTACCCTTCCCTCCTCCCATTTCCCGCACCATCCCAACTCCCCGTAACCTCCCATCTCACCCACCCCACGAAGTCCCCGGCGGAGGTCAGCCTTGGCGATAGTCCCCTTGTAGCCCAGGCCCGCCACGTTCTCCCAAAATGGAAAGGCAGAGCTGGAGCCGGGGAACGCCAAGGTGCGGATGGGGAAATGCCCACCCACCCTCTCCAAACGGTGGACTGAGTAGTTGCAGAGTTTCGCACCCTCCCGGCCCTTCCCCACCCCCAGAACCAGGGTCCCGGCCAGGATGATGGCTGGTCCGTTGGCCCCGGCCACCCGGCCCTCTAGGCCTACGAGCGGCCCGGAAGGTTCAGAGTACTGCCGGGTTCCATGTTCTTCCCCGGGGCCCAAAGGCAGAGTTGGTGTTTCCTGGCCCCCACCCTGAAGTGTTCCTGGTTGTGGGGACGGAGGGAGAGTCTGTCCCGGAATTCTTCTAGGGTGATACCTACCCGGGGTGCCGGTCCAGGCCGGTTGAGAGTGGATTTGGGGTAATCGTTTCCTGTTCGATAGCATCTCCATCTGCGGTGGGGCATTCGAGCCAACCAGCCAGAGTTCTTTACATGCTCTCTCTCCTTTGCTTTTCTGCAGCCCAGAGAGGGAACCAGCAGCTGACGTGGACATCAGGTACTGAGTTCTATGATCTCCCCGAAATAAACCCCAGGGTTTCTCCTCCATCAGTGACAAATCAATCTATCTGAGGTATTTATTGAGCACTCACAGTGTGCAGAGCATTGTACTAAGTGCAGTAATTAGCCAGCGGGTTCTTAAGAGAAGCAGTTTAGCTCATTGGAAAGAGCCTGAGCTTGGGAGTCAGAGGTCGTGGGTTCTAATCCCGGCTCTGCCGCTTGCCAGCTGTGTGACTTTGGGCAAGTCACTTAACTTCTCTCTGCCTCAGATAATCCTCATCTGTAAAAAGGGGATTAAAACTGTGAGCCCCACGTGGGACAACCTTATCACCTTGTATCCCCCAGCGCTTAGAACAGTGCTTTGCGCATAGTAAGCACTTAACAAATACCACCATTTATTTATTTTCTTATTTTTTAAGTGAGCCCTGGGCTGCTGATAATAATTGTGATGTTTGTTAAATGCTTACTATGGATCAAGCTCTGTGATAAGCACTGTGATAGATATAAGATAATATTTGTTAAGCACTTACTGTGTGTCAATCACTCTTCTCAACTCTGAGATAGATATGAGTTAATCAGGTCGGACACAGTCCCTGTCCCGAAGGGGGATCGCAGTCTAAGTAGGAGGGAGAATGGGTATTAAACAGATGAGGAAACTGAGGCTCAGAGAATTTAAGTGGCTTGCCCAAGGTCACACAGCAGGCAATTGGAGGAGTTGGGATTAGAACCCAGGACCTCTGCTCCCAGGTCCATGCTCTTGCCACTAGGCCACACTGCTTCTCAGATCCATAACATATCTGCTGTGTGACCTTGGGCAAGTCACTTAACTTCTCTGTGCCTCCATTACCTCATCTGTAAAAAATGGGGAAAAGAAAATGAGCTCCATATGGGACAGGAATTTTGCCCAACCTGATTAACTTGTATCTACTCCAGAGCTTAGAACACTGCTTGGCACATAGTAAGTGCTTAATAATTACCATTATTATTATTTTTATTATTATTAATTATCAGATCTAATCTCTGTCACACATGGGGCTCTCAATCTAAGGCGGGCGTCAGACTCCCGCCACCTCTAGAGGGAGGGAGGTTTTCAGAGGGCCGTGGAGTCAGAACTCACAGTGTTGATTCTTTGATTTATTAAAAAAAAGAGTAAGCAATGACTCATCACTCACACTTTGGAGAGTTCTCAAATAAATACCTGCAAGGGGAATTAATTGATCTGTTCACATCACCACTTCCCTGGGGTGGGGGAAGGGAGGAAGTGACAGAAATATTTAGCATTTACTTTTAGAAGTTTAGGTCACAGATTGAGTTTTGTTCTAAGCTCCTGGAGAGGCCCAAGGGTTGAGGGAAAATTGATATTCATTAAGTGCTTTCTCTGGGCTAAGTGCTGAGGTAGATATAGTACTCAGATGCCGGGGAATATTATTGTATCCTGGAAGTCTTCATTATTTCTCTCCCTGGGAATGAGAGTCAAGGGTAGGGACCGCTCAGTCCCAGTCTTAAGTTGTCCTTTGGCTGACTGCCCCACGTCCCCTGCCCCCAGTGACTGGCAAGCTGGCCAAGGATAAGCATCTGAGACATTAAGTCAAGGTGCCCATTCTCTGGATCCAAGGTAAAAGTGACCCTTATGTTTTTCCAGGAAAAGAGGGCCCGTGGCCTACGCCTCTCAGAAACCGTGGTTGCTGAACGCCACTGTGGAAGAGAACATCACATTTGACAGCCCCTACAACAAACAACGGTGAAGTTCTTGCCAACTCTGGTGTGGGTGGCAGAGGTGGGGAGTGGTGGGTTATCGAAAGGGGAAGGTGGGAAGATGGAAATAAGGGGACAAGAGGGAAAGAAGGTAGATGGCCATAGGGATGGATGTCAACCCCGGCCACGCTTACTCCATCCTCACTCTAAGCTTTTTTGATGTACCTGGCCCATCTATAGAGACCCTGGTTGATGGTTTTATGTTTAAGAGAGAAGGAGATGGGAACTCAAGGAGAGACAGGAAGGCAAGATGGGAAGAAACCAAAGGGACGATTACCAGTGACTGTGCCTCAGCATCTGGACACGATTGCCAACAATATGAGGACAGTGACCACTTCCCCCCTCACCAACACACCACTTTTTGATCTGGTCTTCCTGTCACCCTCATTCCGGGTCTGTGACAAGTCCTGAGAGTTTCAAGTCAGGACTGAAGTGGTGGCTTTCTGGCCTGTTGGCCCTCTGAGGCTTGTCCCCTCCCAGTTCACATCCCCCTCCTGAAATCCCTGCTCCCTTTCCGCCCCTGCACTCAACTTGGAAAGTTGACCCCTTTACTTGTTGGCCTTTTGGGCAGCTCTGCAGAATAAATCTCTTCCCAGAGAAGTCTCCAGGAGGAAACCTCCCTGCCCTTCCCCTAATGGCCAGACTACTCTCACTCACTGGATCTCCTACCGCTACAGTATTAGGACACCACTGATTCCATCTTGGCATGATGTCAACAACCTGAATGGGGGCAGAGCCTTTGCCCTGGCTTAGAAGTAACTGGGACATCTGTGTGCTACTTGATTACCTGGATCCTGTGCCCCCTCCACAAACCTTGTCATCTAAACAAGAGGTCCCACTGGACAGGGAAGATTGCCGGGAGCAGGGGTTCCAAGTAGTAGAAACATGGATGGTTATCGGTATATGCCAAATCCCAGAGCTGGGAGAAGAGAGGATTTCCAGATGGCCTGGGCAGGCACGTCCCCCCTCAGGCACCCATTCTGAGGTGCCAACGTGCCTCTGTTATAGATCTGAAGGCACCAGAAGTATCTAGATTTCTCATTTGGGAGGCATCAAGGGGGCTCCCTTTGCTTCTGGTGGATTTGCATGGGGATTGGAGAAACCCAGACCCCTCAGAGACTGGGAGGGTAAGGTGGGAGTTGGGCCGAAAGTTTCTCCCTTGGTCGAGTGGGAAAATGTAACCGTGCAAACCACCGGTTCTGTCTTCTCTTGGGTCGCTGCTCATAGCCCTGCCCAAATTGCCTCTCCTGAGCTGTTCCTGACGATTAGGCCTGCCACTCTCTGGGGGTCTAATAATAATAATAATAGCCATAATAATAATACAACAATAATGAATTGTGGTATTTATTAAGTGTTTAATAATAATGTTGGTATTTGTTAAGCGCTTACTCTGTGCTGAGCACTATTCTAAGCACTGGGGTAGATACAGGGTAATCAGGTTGTCCCACGTGAGGCTCACAGTCTTAATCCCCGTTTTACAAATAACTGAGGCACCGAGAAGTTAAGTGACTTGCCCAAAGTCACACAGCAGAGCCGGGATTAGAACCCATGACCTCTGACTCCCAAGTCCAGGCTCTTGCCACTAAGCCACGCTGCTTCAGCACTGTACTAAACACTGGAGCAGATAATCAGATAATCAGTTTGGACCACAGTCCCTGTCCCACACAGGGCTCACAGTCTATATGGAAGGGAGAATAGGTATTGAATCCCATTCTACAGATAAGGAAACTGAGGCACGGAGAAGTTAAGGTCATACAGCAAGCTAGTGGCGGAGCAAGATTAGAACCCAGATCCTCTGACTCCAAGGCTCAGGCTCTTTCCATTAGGCCATGCTGCTTCCCAGACAGATCATTAGTAAGTACCCTCACCTCTGACTGTCAGAATAGAGTAGGTGTTGGCCTCCCCAACACCAGATGAGGAGAGTGAAACTCCCAACACTGCCTCTGTTCGTCCCTGTTCAATTTTCCCCTCTTGAATACCTGAGAGGACACCAGGAGAGGAGTCCATGTCGGGAGGCTTCCCCACTCAGGTGATGTTTATTTGCTCACCCTTTATGGAAAGGGCTTCTGGAACCATTAAGATCTCTAATTCATTCCTCTCCAGACCCACGGTGGTTCCAGACAGTGAAGATTCCCCCCTTAACTAGCTGCCAGACTGGGCCGTGCCGGGCTGTATCAGTCAGCCAGTCAGTCAATCATATCAACTGCGCACCTACTGTGTGCAGAGCATTGTACTAAATGTTTGGGAGAGTACAATCTAACAATAACATTCTCTGCCCACAAGGAGCATATAGGCTAGAGGGGGAGACAGACATTAAAATATATAAATAAATTACAAATAAGGACATAAGTGCTGTGGGCCTGGGAGGGGGGATGACTAAAGGGAGAAAGAGTGACGCAGAGGGAGTGGGAAGAGAGGAAAGGAGGGCTTAGTCAGGGAAGGCCTCTTGGAGGAAATGTGCCTTCAGTAAAGTTTTGAAGGCAGGGAGAGTCATTGTCGTTTTTGAGGCGGGAGGGCATTCCAGGCCAGAGGCAGGATGTGGGTGAGAGGTTGGCGGCAAGATAGACGAGATCAAGGTACAGCGAGAAGGTTACCGTTAGAGGAGTGAAGTGTGCGGGTTGGATTGTAGTAGGAGTGTAGCGAGGTGAGGTGGGAGGGGGCAAGGTGATTGAATATTTTAAAGCCAATGGTGAGGGGTTTCTCTCTGTTACAGAAGTGGATGGGCAATCACTGGAGGTTCTTTAGGAGTGGGGAAACAAGTCCTGAACGTTTTTTGTAGAAAAATGATCCGGGCAGCAGAGTGAAGTAGGGAGGGGCTGTGATGACTCTGCCGTGTCCTACCTCATCCCCAGGTACAAGGCGGTCATCGACGCCTGCTCTCTGCAGCCCGATATCGACATCCTGCCCCACGGAGACCAGACCCAGATCGGGGAGCGGGTCAGTAGCTGCCTCTTCCTCCGAGGCCAGACCTCGGAGCCCAGCTGGAGAAAAGCGAACTCTTCTGCCAGGCTAAAAAGCTAGCCCCAGACCAGGGGCCGCTACTACCGCATACAGCCGGCTGTAGGAGTCTTTCCCCAAACCTCGTTCCAGACTGGATTCATCGGGAGGCTTTAAATCTTGCGGTCCTTGAATTAGAAGTGATCTGGAGACCCATATGGCCCGGCCCTCTGCCTCCAAGCAGGATCATATCTCAACTCCCCCAGATTGATGAGACTCTGTCCTGGGTTTTCAGAATTTCCTTCTCCAGAGAGCTTTAACCTCCCTCAGCACCCATTCCAGTGTCTCACACCCACCTCGTTCCCAGGAAGCTCTTCCGGCTGTCCAATTCAAGCCTCTCCTGCTGCAGATTATTCCCATTCCTTCTTGTCCTGTCGGCAGTGAATTCTATAGAGCAGGTCCCCTCCCTCTCTGGGACCCTTTCTCAGAGAGGCATGCGGCCTTCCCTTCTCCATCCTGAGTCATCCCCGGCGCTCCATATTTTCAGAGAGGGGGCTGAGGGAGGGACAATTTCCCCCTGATTTGGGGAAATGTTCGTGGTGGTGTCTGATTCCTCTCTCCACTTCAGGGCATCAACCTCTCGGGGGGCCAGCGCCAGCGTATCAGTGTGGCCAGGGCTCTGTACCAGCACACCAATGTCGTGTTCCTGGTGAGTGGAGGTTCCCTCCATCTTTATCCTGGAAGGGTGGGGTAGGACAACCTGTCTTTCTTTTGGGAAAACCAAGGCTCTGGTCCAGCCAGTGACTCACGTGATGCAAACTCGGAGGAAGAACAGTAGTAATAGTATTTATTGAGCTCCCGCTAGGTGCAGTGCGTTATTATGTGGTGGAGTCAGGATTAGGACCCAAGGGATTCATACCTAAGAGAAGCAGCGTGGCTTAGTGGCAAGAGCAAAGGCTTGGGACTCAGAAGTAGCGGGTTCTAATCCCAGCTCCACCACTTGTCAGCTGTGTGACTTTGGGCAAGTCACTTAACTTCTCTGTGCCTCAGTTACCTCATCTGTAAAATGGGGATTAAGACTGTGAGCCCCATGTGGGACAACCTGACTACCTTGTGTCTACCCCAGTGCTTAGAACAGTGCTTGTCGCATAGTAAGCGCTTAACAAATACCATCGTCATTATTATTATTATCTTATTACAATACAACAGAGTTGGTAGACACATTCCCTGCCCACGAAGACCTTAGTCAAGAAAGGGAGACAAATATTAAAATATAGATATGTAACTAAGTGCTGTGGGGATGAGAATGGGGTGAATAACAACTGTTTAAAGTACACAGATTCAAGTTCATAAGTGACACAGAAGGGAAAGGGAGTAGGGGAGATGAGGGACTTGTTGGGGAAGGCAGCCTTCCCCACTAACCTCTGCCCCTAACCTCCCTCCCTCCATTCAGGATGATCCATTCTCGGCCCTCGATGTCCACCTGAGTGACCACCTGATGCAGGCTGGGATCCTCGAGATGCTCCGAGATGACAAGAGGACCGTGGTCTTGGTGACCCATAAGCTGCAGTACCTGCCTCATGCAGATTGGGTGAGGAAAAGGGCAGGAGGAGCAGAGGGAGAAAGTGACTTGCCCAAGGTCACACAGTAGACCTGTGTCACCAAGGACCTGGGTTCTAATCCCAGTTCCACTACTTGTCTGCTGTGTGACCCTGGCCAAGTCACTTCACTTCTCGGTGCCTGTTACTTCAACTGTAAAATGGGGAAGAAGACTATGAACCTCATGTGGGACAGGGACTGTGTCCAGCCCGATTTGCTTGTATCCACCCCAGTACTTAGTACAGTGCCTGGCACATAATAAGCACTTAATAAATAGTTCAATTCTTCTTCTTCTTATTAGCCCACTGAGTTGACACAATGAGCTTGCATTTCTCATGTCCAAGGAGCCAGGTGTGGGTAGGGTCATAGGGTCCATCCCCCTGCCTTCAAGCAGTATATAATTATTATTATTATATTTGTTAAGATCATGCACATATCTTTAAATTATATATTCCTCTTAGACTGTAAACTCATTACGGGCAGGGAAAGTGTCTGCTAATTCTCTTGTATTGTAATCTCCCAAGTGGTTAGTACACTGCTCTGCACATAGTAAGTGCTCAACAAATACCACTGATTGATTAAGGACTTTCTATCTTTTAAGGACTCTTCTAAGGGCTGGAATAGATACAAGTTAATTAGGCCGAGTCCAGTATGTCTAACCAAAATGGAGCTCACAGTCTAAGTAGGAGGAAGAACGGGCACTGAATCCCCCATTCTGCGGATGCGGACACTAAGGCCCAGAGAAGTTAAGTGATTTACCCAAGGTCAAACAGCAGACAGCTGACAAAGCCGGGATTAAGACCCAGGTCCTCTGATCACCAGGTCTGTGCTCTTTCTACTGAGCCATGGATACTCCAACAGGGATGTTCCCTGGTTTAAAGGTCTACCCAAGAGGCGATCCACAGTTGAGCCCGCCCTCCTCTTTGGGAAGTTCTTCCTTTAGATCAAACAGTCCCCATCTTGGGCCCCCACCCCTCAGAAGACACCTTGACAAATTGTGTTTCCTGCTGTCTTAGATCATCGCCATGAAGGACGGCACCATCCAGAGGGAGGGGACGCTCAAAGACATCCAGAAATCGGAGACGGAACTGTTCGAACACTGGAAGACCCTTATGAACCGGCAGGACCAGGAGCTGAAGAAGGTGCACCCCCTGGAGAGCGGGGTAGGGAGAGGGGCAGGGAGTTGTGGAGGTGGGGGGAGTCGAGGCCTCTGGCATCCTTGACTCTCCCTTCCCGCTCTGTGTGGGGTTAGGCTCCTGTGCCAAGGATGCTGTGAGGAAGAGTTGGTGTCTTACGGCTCTCTCCTCCCCCAAGCCCTGGAGATGGCATAGTTCGTAGCCAATTTATCCATTAAGGGAAGCAGTGTGGCCTAGGGGATAGAGCGGAGACCCGGGAGTCAGAAGGACTTGGTTTCTAATCCTGGCTCTGCCACTTGTCTGCTGTGTGACCTTGGGCAAGTCACTTAACTTCTCTGTGCCTCACAGTTCCCTCATCTGGAAAATGGGAGTTAAGACTGTGAGCCCTATATGGGAAAGGGACTCCCTCCAACTCTATTAGCTTGTATCTACTCCAGCGCTTAGAAGAGTGCGTGGCACATAATAAATCGGTACAAATACCACAATAATAATTATTATAATTTTCAATCAGTGGCATTTATTGAGAGCTTACTCTGTGCAGAGCACTGTACTAAGCACTCGGGAGAGTACAGTATAACAGATTTAGCGGACACTTTCCCTGCCCATAAGGAGCTTACAGTCTAGAGGACAGTGTGAGTCCATCAGCTTTTAGTTCGAAGTTCTTTTCTAGGTCAGTCTTCCCAGACTGCAGTGAGTTACAGTGTAGCTTACCAATGGACCCTTCATTATATGGAGGTTTTTGTTATAGAGGAGTCTGTTCATCCATTTACCGGCCCATTTAAGTGCCCCACCAACCCATCCCCACCTTCCTGCCTTGCCAGGAGACCCACCAGCAGTCAAAAGATTCAAACCGACAGCCCTTGGGAGGGAGAGAAGGGAGAGGGGGCCTTTTGCAAAGCTGGGTAAAATCTAAGCTGGTTTTCTTCAATCAACTAATCAATCATATGTATTGAGCACTTACTCTCTGCAGAGCACTGTATTAAGCACTTGGGAGAATACAATATAACGACATAACAGACACATTCCCTGCCCACAACAAGCTTACAGCCTAGAGGGGGAGACAGACATTTATATTAATAAATAAATTATGGATATGTACCTAAGTGCTTCGGGGCTGGGATGGTGGTGAATAACGGAGCAAATCAGGGTGATGCAGAAGGGAGTGCGAGAAGAAATGAGGGTTTAGTCAGGGAAGGCTCCATGGAGGCGATGTGTCTTCAATAAGGCTTTGAAGGCAGGAAGAGTAATTGTCCATCTGCTCAACCTGGGAAGAGCTGAATTATACTCAGTGGAGAGAGCTTTGGGAAATCACAGATCTTCACCATCACTCAGAGAGGCCCTAGGCCTGTTCCTTTAGTTGTTCTTCAGGGAGGGTGGAATGCCGGGGTCAGTGGGGATCCCTCCCTGTAACTGCAGCTAATGATGCCAAGATGACAAGCTTTTTCCCTGGGCCCTCAGAGCCATGCCAGCCCCATGAACATCTTGTGTTGAATGTATTTAAACGGGAAGGCAGGACCCCGGCTTCTCTGTCTGATTGGTCCTCAGACCTCGATCTAGCAGCCAGTCATCCCCCACGTGAAACTCGTGACACCACCCTCGGGGAAGAGTAAGTGACTCGCCTCTCTTCCAGGAGACGAGCACAGAGAGAAAGACTCTGGGGGAGTCCAATGGCCTGCCCAGGTCCTTGCCCTCACGGATCGGCTTCCTGCAAGATGACGAAGAGGAGGAAGGTAAAGGAGCTGTGCTCATCCCCAGCCAAGGACAGGGCTTGTCCCGGCTGGGCTGGGGGTACTGAGGAGGGCAGTGGGTCAAGGCTGGGCTCTGAGCCCTGGGGATGGGGTGGTCTCAACTGGGTTCTGGGCACTGGGGCAAGGGCGGATCACGGCTGGGTTCCGGACACCGGGGGACAGACGCAGGTCATGGCTGGGCCCCGGGCACTGAGGGTGAGCGTGGGTCACGGCTGATCTCTGGGCACTAAAGGCGGACATGGGGAGCAGACCCAGGTCCTGCCTGGGCTCCATGGTCTGGGGGAACAGACGTGGGTCCCGGCTGGGCTCCTGGGGCCAAGTGCCATCTGGACTCCAGACACCGGGATGGACACCGTTCAGTTGAGCGACTGAGCTGCAAGGACTTGAGCGGTGCAATTGGTGAATGGATTGGTTGAATGATTCTTGAGAGAGTCTTAAGCGTGGGCCTAATCAGTAGTATTTCTTGAGCACTTACTGTGAGCAAGTGTAGATTAGACCGATTAGACCGTAAGCCCGTCAAACGGCAGAGACTGTCTCTATCTGTTGCCGACTTGATCATTCCAAGCGCTTAGTACAGTGCTCTGCACATAGTAAGCGCTCAATAAATACTATTGAATGAATGAATGAATGAATGAGCAGGACACTGTACTAAATGCTTGGGAAAGTACAATAGATGTCAGTAGACCCAAACCCTGACTTCAAGGAGCTTGAAGAAGCATGGCCTAGTGGAAAGAGCATGGACTTGGGAGTCACAACCCAAGTTCTAATCCCAGCTCTGCTACTTGTCTGCTGTGTGACTTTGGGCAAATTGCTTAACTTCTCTGAGTCTCAGTGAAAAATGGGGATTAAGACTGTGAGCCCCATGTGAAAGAGGGACTGTGTCCAACCTGATTATCTTGTAACTACCCTAGCACTTAGTACTGTGCCTAGAACCTAGTAAGTGCTTATCAAATGCCATAAATAAGAATAAGAACCGAAGACAAACCTCTCAGCCCATATATGGCTTTGAATCTGAGCCACAGCCCCTAAAATTAGCCTGGTGGTGGCTTCTAAGACCCTTGTGACCCCACCCTCCTTCCGACCATGCTGGGTCACTCTTCTTTTTACTTCTCCTGTGGAGGAGCTGGGTCTCAGAGATGTTAGGAAGGTAGGATCTAGGTGAAGATGAAGATTAAGAAGTGGCTTGCAAAATGCCTGAGAAAAAGCAGCACGGTCTATGTGGGTGAATGCAAAATATATGTAAATAGCATGTAAATGGACTTCCTCTATCACAGATGGTGTCACCTGATTTAGAGAGTTTCCAGTCCCTCGGATGTGACAGTCATAGACCTGTCTGGTTTAGTTCTCTGAAACCAGCGAGGAGTGAGCAGAAAAACTGGTCCTCACTGTCCTGGGGGTGACCCAGCCCCAACCGTATAATGAGAATTAAGAAGCAGCATGGTCTAATGGATAGAGTACGGGTCTGGAAGTCTAATCTGGACCTGGATTCTAATCCCAGCTCTGCTACTCATTTGCTGTGTGACCTTGAACAAGACACTTAACTACTCCAAGCCTCAGTTACCTCATCTGTAAAATGGGATTGAGACTGGGAGCCCTTTGTGGGACAGGGACTGTGTCCAATATAATTATCTTGTATCTACCCCAGGACTTAGTACAACGCCTGACACATAGTAAGCACTTAACAAATACTGCAATTATTATTACTGTTGTGATTATTATGCTCCGCGCATAGTACGTGCTTAACAAATATCATCATTATTATTATTGTCCTCGTTGGCCTGACGGTGACTCAGCCCCATTCTTACTCCCCATAGAAGACGCGGCAGAGAGTGAAGAAGAGGACAACTTGTCGTCCGTGCTACATCAGAGAGCCAAGATGCCCTGGAGGGCCTGCGGTCAGTACCTGTCAGCCGCAGGGTTCCTACTGCTGTCCCTGCTGGTCCTGTCCCAGCTGCTCAAGCACATGGCCCTGGTGGCCATCGACTACTGGCTGGCCCAATGGACGGCCAGCGAGACGAGCCAGGGCAAGGGCAACTGCTCCTTCAACCAGGTGTGTTCACACTGCCCCTGGGAGAGGGAGAAACGGGGTAGGGGGAAGGGGAGGGCTGGGCGTGTTGAAGCTGCCCCAGGGAGAGGGTGAAGAGGGAATCCGAGATCGTCCTTGTAGACGGAGCCAGGGATAACTGGGTGGGCTGGTGAACCATCTGCGGGCCCGGAGGCTTGTCTACAATGCTAAGCTAAAACGGGCCACTGATCCAACAGTACATGGGCTTGTGCCAGAGCATTCTCCAGCCTCAGGCAACAGCGGGGCAATGAATGCATGTAGAGACCCAACCTCGCCTCTCTGCTCATCCCCTTCAACCCCAGAAGATGTCCTGCCTGTGAGCTCCGTGGCACAGAGGAGTGATGGGGTGGGATGGAGTGGGTTATGGGGTGGGATGAGCCCAGTAGGCAAGGAGGGGGCTCTTTCCTGCAGTTAAAATTGGAAGGGACTGGCCCATTCCAGGGCTTCTAATAGGCATGAGGTGACCCTACCTAACTCCTCCCCAGTATGACCAACCCTCAGGCTCCTCTCGGAGAAAGACTAGGGGGCCCAGAAGGCCAGAAGCAGCTGACGGGATCCCTCCCTTCCTCCCTCTCTCTTTGCCTTCTCCCAGGCTCAGGATTGCACTGTCGGGCAGACGGCCAACGCCCTGGTGTTCACGGTGCTCTGCAGCCTGGGCATCGTGCTCTGTCTCGTCACGTCAATTGCCGTGGAGTGGACGGGACTGAAGGTGGCCAAGGAACTGCACCGCAGCCTGCTGAACCAGATCATCCTGGCCCCCATGAGGCACGGTGGCCCCCTGTCCTCCGTCCCCTCTCCCCACTGGGCCTGGTGGGGTGGACCAGTCTGGGGAGGGAGCCAGCTCTAACAGGAAGCGTTTCCTCACATGATCCCTGGTGGCTGTTGGTGGGCTGGGGGGCACAGATGCCTCATTCCCTGGCAAACCAGTGGGTACCCAGTGGGCCTCGGGTGCAGATGACAGTTTAGGGCAGTTTGAATTTAGGTTTCAACCACCTCTTGAATCGGAAATCTCCTTTCTTCCGACGTTAAGAAGTCAGACTTTGGGCCCGGGGAGGCTTTTCCAGTGGCTTCTCCCCACGGCTGACTCCAGCCGAGTTCACGTCGGCTCTCCCGAAACCGCTGCCTTCTAAACCACCTTTCACCTCACCCATTAGTGAAAATTCCCTCCCTGAATTCTACAGGCCAGTGGCCCATGGAGAGATAAGGATGATGACCTTGGAGGTTGAGGGGAGGAACCACATGCATGTTGGGATGGAAAGAAATTCTCCACAGGGTCTCCGCCTTCTCCTGGCCCCGGGAAGGGGGAAGGGAAAGGGGAGCTCTGATGTCCTGGGTTCCGGGCAGTCTTCGGGAGAGGCTGGATCATTCAGGGAGGACCCTGGACACCTCTAGGTCCCAGCCTCACTGGTGGTGGGATTTCTTGAGGTTGAAGGCAGTAAGGGTGATAGTCACACCACTCCTTGGGTGCAGGTGGGTGGGAGAGAGACAAAGAAGTTTTTGTTGTTTTTCCTGGGAATTCTGCATCGACTCTTTCTCTCACCCCACAGGTTTTTTGAGACAACACCACTTGGGAGTATCTTAAATAGATTCTCATCTGATTGCAACACGATCGACCAGGTAGAAAAAGCAGACTTGGACTCTCCCAAGTGCTTAGTATAGTTCCTTGCACTCAGGAGGCACTTAATAAGTACCGCTGATGGATTGAGTCATTTTGAAAAAAGTCTTTTATTAGGACACTGTCTGCTGAAGGTATAAGGAAAGGAAATGGGCTTACATTTTAGCCATCAAGAAGGACTTTCTGAGGAGTGGAGTGTTTGAACATTTCTCAGGAAAGAGATAAGAAACAGCATGGTTGAGAAGCAGCATGGCCTAGTGGAAAGAACACAGGCTTGGGAGTCAGGGAACCTGGGTTTTAATTCCGGCTCTGCAAATTATTTGCTGTGTGACTTGGGGCAAGTCACTCAACTTCTCTGTGCTTCAGTTCTCCTGCTCTCCCTCTTACTTAGACTGTGAGCCCTAGGTGGGGCAGGGACTGGGTCCAACCTAATTAACTTGTACCTATCTACCCCAGCATTGAGAACAGTCAGTCAGTCAATTATATTTATTGAGCATGTATTGTATGCAGAGCACTATACTAAGCACTTGGGAGAATAATAATAATGTAATAATGTTGGTATTTGTTAAGTGCTTACTATGTGCAAAGCACTGTTCTAAGCACTGGGGGTTACAAGGTGATCAGGTTGTCCCTCCTGGGGCTCACAGTCTTCATCCCCATTTTACAGATGAGGTAACTGAGACCCAGAGAAGTGAAGTGACTTGCCCAAAGTCACACAGCTGACAAGTGGCAGAGCCGGGTTTAGAACCTATGACCTCTTATTCCCAAACCCGGGCTCTTTCCACTGAGCCACGCTGCTTCCCTAATACTATATACAATATAACAGACACATTCTTTGCCCACAGCAGTGTTTGATACTTAGTAAGTGCTTACCATAAAAAAGAAAAAAGAGAGTTTGTGGAATGCCCATCTTCTAGAGCTTCTTCAAACAAGAGAATCGATGTTGGCGGGGGAGTTAGTCTGTCTCCAGTTTAGAGGCGGTTATAATTTCAGTTCCTCAACCTGACCATCTGCCCAAACGTTTGTTCTATGGATGTCCCAAGCGGGGGCCACAGTGGGAAGACTGTTCCCGGGTGGTTGATAACAGAATGTAGTTGTCCAACCCATCCACCACTGTACAAACAGCTAAAGCAGAGGACTGAACTAGAGAAGCAGCGTGGCTTAGTGGATAGAGCACGAGCCGTGGAGTCAGATGGCTCTAGGCTCTAATCCCAGCTCTGCCGCTCGTCTACTGTGTGACCTTGGGCAAGTCACCTCACTTTCTGTGCCTCAGTTCCCTCATCTGTAAAATGGGGATTAAACCTGTGAGCCCCATGTGGGAAGGGGACTGTGTCCAACCCGATTATCTTATATCTACCCCACTCACTGTGGGCGGAGAATATATCTTTATTGTTATATTGTACTCTCCCAGGCGCTTAGTACAGTGCTGTGCATACAGTAAGTGCTCAGTAAATATGATCGACTGAATGCTTAGAACAGTGCCTAGCACATTAGTAAGCACTTTACAAATACCACCACAATTGTTAAAGCTCAAGTCCCACTGAAGGGAAGACCTGCTTTTCCCCTCTGAACAATCGGTGTCTGAGCCATGCCCCCCATAAGTGGTAAGGAGCCAGAAAAGGTGCCTGGCTGGGTTTTCGAGGACACTGAGTGCGACATTCCCCATGTGACTCTTGGATATGATAATAATAATAATGATGGCATTTGTTAAGCTCTTTCTATGGGCCGAGCACTGTTCTAACGGGGGGACATGCAAGGTAATCAGCTTGTGCCACATGGGGCTCACAGTCTTAATCCCCATTTTACAGATGAGGCAACTGAGGCCCAGAGAAGTTAAGTGACTTGCCCAAAGTCACACAGCTGACAAGTGGCGGATCCGGGATTAGAACCCATAACCTCTGACTCCCAAGCCCGGGTTCTTTCCACTGAGCCACGGTGCTGCTCACGATCTCACGATCTCACCGAATGGGTAGTGTAGCCGGAAGGGTGAGCTGGGACAAGCCAATGTCAAAAAACAAACGATCCCCGACCCCGCCTTCTCTCCTCCCTCCTTCTTCTCCCTCTCTTCCCCAGCATATTCCTGCCACGCTGGAGTGCCTGAGCCGTTCCACGTTGCTGTGTGTGTCCGCTTTGGCTGTCATCTCCTACGTCACCCCCATCTTCCTCATCGCCCTGGTGCCTCTGGCTATCACGTGCTATTTCATCCAGAAATACTTCCGAGTGGCCTCCAGGTGACTGCATCTACTCTCCCAGAATCCACCCTTTGCCATCAGGAAGGGATTTCCCCCAGTTTAGTGAGGCTTACTTGCGGAAACTCCTTTAGGGACCACCCGGCCAGAGAGTGCTGGGTGAAAAAGAAGGGGAAAAGAGAAGGTAACCGTTTCAAACTGTTGGGACGTCTCGGCACTGCGGGAGGGCACCAGAGATGGCATCACTTAGCTGGATAATTCAGGGCTGGCGTCTTTATCTGTGAATGATCTGATTGGCTACCTAGGTCCTCTTGAATTGCCGAAAATTGTACTCCCATCCTCCCCACCCCCATCGTAATGACATCTTAGAATCATATCGTAAGCCTCAAGTCCTGTCGTGAAGGTTCTCGCGGGAAAAAGAGAAGCAGCGTGGCCTAGTGGATACAGGACGGACCTGGAATTCAGAAGGACCGGGGTTCTAGTCCCGGCTCCACCACCTATCCACTGTGTAACCTTGGGCAAGTCACTTGACTTGTGCCTCAGTTACCTCATCTGTAAAATGGGGATTAAGACTATGAGTCCCTATGTGGGACATGGACTGTGTCCAATCTGTTCGGCTTGTATGTTCCCCAGGGCTCAGTAGAGTGCCTGGCACATAGTAAGCACTTAACAAACATCATTATCATTATTATTATTATTGTTATTATCTGCTTCCCCGCAGGGACTTGCAGCAGCTGGACGACAGCACACAACTCCCCCTGCTCGCCCACTTCTCAGAGACGGTGGAAGGTCTCACCACCATCCGGGCTTTCAGGTACCATCCACCCTGCCTCTCTCTGGGTATCAGTAAGTCAGTCAATGGCATTTGCTGAAGGCTTCTACGTGCAGAGCACTGCGTGGCCTAGTGGAAAGAGCATAGGCCTGGGAGTCGGAAGGACCTGGGTTCTAATCCTTGGTCCGCCACTTGTATGCTATGTGACCTTGGGGAAGTCACTTCTCTGGGCTTCCAGTTACCTCATCTATAAAATGGAGATTGAGACTGGAAGCCCTGTGTGAGACAGGGACTTTGTCCAACCCCATTATCTTGTATGTACCCCAGCGCTTAGTACAGTGCCTGGCACATAGTAAGCACTTAACAAGTATCACAGTTATCATTATTATTATTATTACAGTCTAATAAATGGGGAGAGAGAAGAGAGCAAGCACCAGATCTGGAAGGAAGGTAGATACAATCTGGCCTAAAGGGAATCTGTCTAGGGCAGGAAGGAATATGGTTACATAGGGGAAATCTAGTCTGGCCCACCAGAAGCAATCATCATTGATGTGAAAGTAGAGGCTTTGATTCTTACCAAGGAGCCTGGAGGCCAGGAGCTAAGTCGGTCAGTCAGTCATATTTATTGAGCACTTACTGTGTGCGGAGCACTGTACTAAGTGCTTGGTAGGGTACAGAAACCCTCCAGAAACCCCCAGCAGCCTTGCTGGTCCCTCTCTCGAAGACCAACTGCCCACCCTGGCTAGATTCCTTCGGCCAAATCCTGGCCTGACACAAATTGAGCCTGGGTTCTCTGGGGTGTGGAGAAATCCCGCTTACTTTTAGTGTGGCCCAGCTGGGCAGGGGCCAGACTTTGGACCCAGAATGGCTGCTGGCAGCTCTCGCCTTCTCTGGTCAGTGTCCTGCCATGCTGTGGAGCAGCAAAGCCTCAGGACTGCCGCCCCCTGACCTGGCGGAAGTGGGGCTGGGTCTGTTGTTGATTGGCGGGTGCCAGCTGTGGGAGTGAGGTTCCCCGGGACTGTTGGCAATGAGGAAAGTAAAGGAAGCTCCTCAGCCAACCCATTAATCGGTGGTATTTATTGGGCACTTACTGTGTGCAGAACTCTGTTCTGAGCACTTGGGAGAGGACAATGGAGTCAGTAGGCAGGGTCCCCGCCCTCAAGGAAGTTACAGTAAACTCTGGGCAGAGCACTGTATGAGCCCTTGGGAGAGTACAGTAGAGTCAGTGGACCCGATCCCCACCCTCAAGGAAGACCATCTCCAAACAGATGGTGGAGGGGAGATTGTGGGAGGCCAGGTGTAAGGGAGTCAGCAGCCCTTGAACGGTGGGATCATCGGGACTGGCACGGTCAAATCCCCTTCCTCCGCCTCCCCCTGCTTGAGAAAGCTCGAGCCAACATGTCTGCTGGGTGATCTTGGGCAAGTCACTTCACTTCTCTGGGCCTCACAGTCTTAATCCTCATTTCACAGATGAGGAAACAGAGGCACAGAACAGTTATGCGACTTGCTGCTTCTTCCACTTTTCCCTGTCTCACCCCACTTCTGCGCCTGTCCCTGGTGCCTATCTGGGAGATTTCCCTCTGCCCAAGGACAGCCCCCTCCTCAAGAGAGACCTCCCTCTACTGGGGAGATCCCCCCTTGGCGGGGTCAACGAGGGGCTTGGCCCAGAAGCCCCCCAAACTTCCTCTTCCGCAGGTACGAAGCTAGGTTCCGACAGAAGCTTCTGGAGTACACGGACTCCAACAACATCGCTTCCCTCTTCCTCACCGCTGCTAACCGCTGGCTGGAGGTCCGCATGGCAAGTAGTGAGCCCGCCACCGCCGCCGGGAGGACCTCCAGGGTGGCCACGCTCAACCTGGGAGCCGGGGGCTGGCCGGTGGGTGGAGGAGGTGGGGAAGAGAGGAGAGAGGAGGCCGTCTGTTTGAGGGAGGGATGGCTCGCCCCTGGTTTCTCTGCTCAGCATCCATCCCAGAACGCTCCCCGTGGAGCGGCCCGGCTCACCCAGCGTCCGTTCCACGTCTCCCCAGGAGTACATCGGGGCTTGCGTGGTCCTCGTGGCAGCGGTGGCATCTATCACGTCCATCAGCAACGAGCTGTCCACGGGGCTGGTGGGCTTGGGCCTGACCTACGCACTCATGGTGAGGGGCCCGCGTGGTCCGCGGGAGGGGCTGGCTCCCGGGACCCTGGAGGGACGGGCTCACCAGTCTGGCTCAGGGAGGGCCTTCCCTCTTCAGAACCCTGGCTCTGCTCTCCCAGAACGAGAGAGAGTCAATCTCATTTATTAAGCACTTACTGTGTGCAGAGCATTAATTCATTCATTCGTATTTATTGAGTTCTTACTCTGTGCAAAGCACTGTACTAAGTGCACTGTACTGAGCGCTTGGGAGAGTACATGATGACAATATAACAGTCACATCCCCTGCCCACAGTGAGCTTAAAGTCTAGAGGGGTTGACAGACATTAATAAAAAGAAATTACAGATATGGATATAAGTGCCGTGCGGCTGGGAAGGGGATGAGGAAAGGGAGCAAGTCAGGGTGACGCAGAAGGGCGTGGGAGAAGAGGAAAGGAGGGCTTAGTCAGGGAAGGCCTCTTGGAGGAGATGTGCCTTCAATAAGGCTTTGAAGTGGGGGAAGACAATTATTTGTTGGGTATGAGGAGGGAAGGCATTCCAGGCCAGAGGCAGGATGTGGCCGAAAGGTGGGCGGTGAGATTGACGAGATGGAGATACAGTGAGGTTAATAGAGGAGTGAAGTGTGTAGGATGGATTGTAGTAGGAGAGCAGTGAGGTGGGGGAAAAGAGAGAGGAGTTCAGCCCTCATGTCCAGCCCCCTGGCAGGAGACTGAGCCTCTGTTCCTGAGGCGAGCAGTCAGATCTCCATGGCCCGATTCCTGAGACCTCTTGAGCTCCTCCCTCCCTCCCTTTCTTCTCTCCCTTTGCCGAAACAAAATCCACAGGCTGGATAGACAGATGGGCTTTCTCCAGCCAGACATTCCCCAGGCCTGCCCTTACCCCATCCACTCCTCCCCATCCCCAGCTGGGCCCAGGCGACAGGACTCTTTGGTGGTGGGCTGGAGCTGAAGCAACTCAAACAGCAGAGGGTGGAGGGGCTCAAGGGTGGGAAACAAACTGCCCTTTCTCTCTCCCCTTCTCCCCTAACATTTCCCTACTCCTCACAGAGGGATCCTGAGGAAGCCAGGGCCCCCCCGAGCTGAAGCTACAGAGTCTTGGGGTCAATCAGTCCAGCCTTCAGCTTCCTTCAGAACAGCACTTGTCCCAGTTTAAGACTGAAATGACTATCTCTGGAGCAGGAGGGTTGAGGGTGTCGGGAGGAGGCATTAAAAGAAACACTTGACTGTTAGCCACCCAAACTGGGTTCCTGCCTTTGGACCTGAAGGGAGGAGTCTGGACTCAAGAACTCGCCAGGGTGCCCCCTATCTCGAGGTGCCAGTGACCCTGGGAGTCTCCCTCCTCGCCCCCGGCATTCCCCACAGGTGTCCAACTACCTGAACTGGATGGTGAGGAACCTGGCCGACATGGAGATCCAGCTGGGAGCTGTGAAGAGGATCAACGGCCTCCTGAAAACCGAGCCCGAGAACTACGCCGGGTTGCTGGGTGAGGGCGGGGCAAACTCAGTGGGGAGGCCGGAACGGAGCCCCCCCACAGCTGGATAAACCCAGTGGGGACCTTCCCCTGAGGAGGGCCGAGCTGATCGGCTCCCTCCCTCCCTTTCCTCCTCCTTCTCCAGCGCCTTCGCTGATCCCCCAGAACTGGCCAGACCGAGGCAAGATCCAGATCCAGAATCTGAGCGTCCGCTACGACAGCTCCCTCAAGCCCGTCCTGAAGCACGTCAATGCCCACATCTCTCCAGGGCAGAAGGTTAGAGGATCCGACCGGGGTGAGGGGCGGGGCCACTGTCCCTAGTACAGTGCTCTGCACACAGAGAGCGCTCAATAAATACGATTGAATGAATAAATGGGGCTGGGTAGGGTCCTCAGGCCCAAGGTTCAAGGTATCAAAGGGTCACCTGGTCTAGCCCCCTGCCACCAGGTGGGTCTACACTTAAACCCTTCTGATTCCTGAAGGTCTCCAGGGAGAGGGATTCTCCAGTCACCATTTGCTGGAGTTGATTCGCACTCAGACTTCCTTTCTTGGGACTAACTCAGCTCCTCTTGCTGCCACCTGCATCAGGCAATGGGCAGTACGGATTTCTCTTTCTACCTGGTGTCCGAGTCTTCCCTGGACCCATCTGACCACCCTGTGGGGACAGAGTGTTGAGAGGCATCCTGGCCTAGTAGATAGAGCACAGGCATGAGTGTCAGAAGGATCTGGGCTCTAATCCCAGCTCTGCTATCTATCTGCTATGTGATCTTGGGCAAGTCACTTAACTTTTCTGAGCCTCAGTACCTCATCTGTAAAATGGGGATTAAGACTGTGAGCCCTCTGTGGGACAGGGACTGTTTCCAAACTGATTAGCTTGTATCTACCCCAGGGATTAGAACAGTGCTTGGCACATATTAAGCGCTTAACAAATACCATCATTATTATTATTATTATTATTATTAGGAATCTTTCCCCATGATCTGGATCCCCTCCTTGGGTGCCTCCAGGACAAAGCTATCTCAGGGAATGTGGAATCTTTCCCCCAATCAATCAAGAGTATTTATTGAGCACCTACTCTGGGCCAAATACTGAAGAAGTACCAGGGAAAATAAAGGAGGAGAAGACAGCAACACCATCCCTGATCCAGAGAGCTTACAATCTAGTGATTCAGCTAGTTTTGGGGGGTTTATATGGTATTTGTTGAGCATTTAGTATGAGTCGAGCACTGTTTCTAAATACAAGTTAATCAAGTTGGACACAATCCCTGTCCTAAATGGGGCTCACAGTCTAAGAGGGAGAACAGGCATTAAATCCTCATTTCACGAATGAGGAAGCTGAGACTCAGAGTAGTTAAGTGACTTGCCCAAGGTCACACAGCAGGCAAGTGATGAAGTTGGGATTAGAGCCCAGGTCCTCTGCCTTCCAGGTCCAGACTCTTTCCACTAGGCCAAGCTGCTTCCCACAATTTTCCCCCAGAATCCAGAGAGAAGCTCACGATGACATGATCCCTGCTTCCAGGGAGCTTAGTCTAGTGGATCAACCAGTTTTTTTCCAGAATCCAGCACACAAAGGTCACTGCTCTCCCGACTTGTTTTCTAACACGGAGGACAGCCGAGCTGGGACCTCTCAGTGAGCTAGGGAGGGAAGCTGGACATCCCACTGCTCTGGGGTTTTCCAGGAGGGCTGGCACCCCGTGGGCTCCTTCTCCTTCCTCTCCTGCTCCCTCCAACCCACCCACCACCCCCTTTCCCTTTCCAGGTTGGGATCTGTGGCCGGACAGGCAGCGGGAAGTCCTCTTTCTCTCTCGCCTTCTTCCGGATGGTGGACACTTTTGAGGGTAGGTGTTCCCCATCCCCCAGCCTCTCTGACCCTCTCCGTGCGAAGGCAATGGCTTGGGGTATCTAGCCAGATGCCCACCAGCCCAGTGATGGACTCAGACTCCAATCACTAGTAATATTTATCGAGCCCTTGCTGTGGGCGGAACACCTTACTGAGCACTTGGGAGAGTCCAATAGAGTTAGAAGATTTAGACCGATGGATTGATTGTGCACTGCATTGATTGGGGATGAGGGCAGGCCCACCTTCTGCCTAGCTGTGGTCCCTGCCATGCAGATGTCCTGGATTGAAGCTCTGCTTCCTGCCTAAGGGCCTCTTCACCTCCAGCTGACCTGGCAAGATGAGAATTTGAGTGGGGAATCCGAGTCAGAACCGGAAACGTGTTCCTGCGCCTGCTTTCTCCAGGCCCCGGAGCTGTGAACGCTGACTGCGTTTCAGCCTGGCTTCGTAAAAAACCCTCGGGCCTGGGAGTCAGAGGACCTGAGTTCTAATCCCAACTCCTCCGGTTGCCTGCTGTGTCACCTTGGACACGTCACTTCACTTCTCTGGGCCTCAGTTTCCTCTCTGCAAAATGGGGATTCAAGACCTGTTCTCCCTCACACTTAGCCTGTGAAGCCCTATGTGGGACAGAAACTGTGTCTGACTCTGACCTGATTATCTCGTATCTACCCCAGAGCTTAGACAGGTGCTTGCCTCATAATATGTGTGAAACAAATATCACAGTTATTATTATTATTGCTCAGGGTCTGCCACCTGACCAACCTGAGTCTGCAGGTCCCTTGAATAATAATAATAGCGATTGTATTTGTTAAGTGCTTTCTACGTGCTGAGCACTATATCATGCACTGTGGTCTATATAAGATAATTGGGTCATTCTCAGTCCCTGTCCCTCACAGGGCTCACAGTTTAAGTAGGAGTCAGTCATATTTATCGAGCACTTACTCTGGGTACAGAGCACTCTACTAAGGGTTTGGGAGAGTACAGTACAACAATATAACAGACACATTTCCTGCCCACAAGGAGCTTACAGTCTAGAAAGGAGAGCAGGTATTTAATTTCCATTTTACACCTGAGGAAACGGAGGCACAAAGAAGAAATGGCATGGCCTCTGGGTCCTCCGTGGCAGTTCTGCCTGGGCGAGTGAGGGGCAGGGTCAGCAGGCATGGACGGGGCGGGCGATGTTAGAGAAGCCTCTTGGTGCCAGGGATGGGCATGGGCGAAGGGGGCAAGCTGGGGGCAGCGTGGGGGAGGGCGGTTTGCTCACGGCTGACATCTGCAGGCAGGATCATCATCGATGGCATCGACATCGCTAAACTGCCCCTGCAGACCCTGCGCTCCCGCCTGTCCATCATCCTCCAGGACCCCGTGCTCTTCAGCGGGACCATTCGGTGCGAAGCGGGACCGGCCCCGGGCCCGGGGATGGGCGACCACGGCCTACTCCCCTCACCTTCCCCAGCTCCCACACGGGCGACTCGCCCTTCTTCCCTCCTACCCTCCCCACCCCCAAATCCCGGCCATCCGGGACGACGAGCAAGAGTCAGCTCTCCATTTTCCAGGGGCGGATCACGCCCCTTGCAGTTTATCCAGGTCCCTCTGTTTCCTGGTCCTCCTGCTCCCATTCTTCTTCCTCTGCTCCTCTCCCTCCTGTCATCTTCCACCTCTACGTGGGCAGGGGGACGCAGCCCAAAGCTAGCCAGCCCACCGTGCTCCTAGTCAGTGATTCTGGGATGAGGTTGGCTGGGGGAAGGATGGTGAATGTCTAGCTAAATCGAGGTTTGGGATTCTCCCTGGGGTTTGAGTATTCCAGTGTATGGAGAGGACTCAGCCGTGGAGGCTGGAGAGAAAACTGGTTCTACTGTGGTGCCGGAGTGGGAAAAAAGAACGTTTCATTTTAATTCACCTTCTTTCTGACCCCGCTGCCTGGTTTCTTTCAGGCCCTGAGCCTGGGGTTGTGAGTTCCCGGCAGGCTGTGTTTTTGACTTTCCCCACTGGCTCTGCAGGGGAGGATGTGGGTTTGCTTGGAGCAAACGGGGTTCTGGCTGGAGGGTCGGGAGGGGGCTGAGTGTGGGTGGGACAGCGGAGAGATGAAGTCTGCCAGGCTGGGGCTGGCCGGAGCGATGGACCCTGTGCGGACAAGACATTGCTCTTGCCGCTGCCTCCCCCGGGCCAACTAACCCCAGCCTGACCGGTCCAGGCAGCCAGAGCCCTGGGGAAGCTCAGCCTCCATCTCCAGGGGGCGAGCCTGGGGGAGGAAATGGGGGCCCCCTCCCCCAGGTCAGGCCGTCCTGCTCTTCTGCCCCCAGGGTCCTGTCCCTCCAGGCCTCCCCAGAAACCTCTCCGCCTTCCACCCTGACCTGAGAAGCGGGGCTCTCTGACCCTCCCTGCAGGTTTAACCTGGACCCGGAGAAGAAGTGCACAGACAGCACCCTGTGGGAGGCCCTGGAGATCGCCCAGCTCAAACCCGTGGTGAAGGCCCTTCCTGGCGGGCTAGGTAGCCGCCCCCTGACACTCTTCTACCTCCCCAACCCTCCTCTACCTCTCCACTGGGTTAAGCTCCACTGCTAATATTTCTTTTATTTTATTTAATGGTACTTGTTAAGATCTTACTATGTGGCAAGCACTGTTCAGAGCACTGGGGTAGACAAAAGATAAGCAGGTTGGACACGGTCCTTGTCCCGCATTTTTTTTAATGGCATTTGTTAAGCGCTTACTATTTTCCAGGCACTGTTCTAAGCGCTGGTGTAGGTACAAGCTAATAAGGCTGGACAGAGTCCACGTCCCACGTGGGACTCACAGTCTTAATCCCCATTTTACAAAGAACTGAGGGACAGAAAAGTTAAGTGACTTGCCCAGTCACACAGTAGACAAATGGCAGAGCAGGGATTAAAACCCAGGTCCTTCTGGCTTCCAGGCCATGCTCTATCCACTAGGCCCCGATGCTTCTCCCACATGGGGCGCACAGTCTAAGAAGAAGGGAGTAGGATTTAATTCCGATTTTACAGATGAGGAAACTGAGGCACGGGGAAGTTAAGGAACTTGCCTAAGATCACACAGCAGACCCTGAGATTCATACCCTGTATTCACCCCACCCTCAGACCCACAGCGTATATGTAGATATCCATTATTTATTGTTTATATTACTATCTGTCTCCCCCTCTTGACTGTAATCTCCTTGGGGGAAGGAAACATGTCTTCCAACTCTGTTATATTGTTTTCTCCCAAGAGCTTAGTACAGGGCTCTGTACAGAGTAAGCACTCAGTAAATATCATTAATTGAGTGGTTGAAGTGGCAGAGTCAGAATTAGAACCCGAGTCCTCCAACTCCCAGGCCCGTGCTCTTTCCACTAGGCCACGCTGCCAACGAATGACTTCCCCTAGTTGGAGAGCTGGCCAAGTCAAGCACGTGTGCAGGGCCCAGCTGGGAGAGCCCTGCTCCTTGAGATGTGAAGTTTGAGTTCTCTCAGGGGGGTCGAGGGCCGGGGAGGACTTGTTCACCACCACCACCCACCACCACCCCGAAGCCCCTGACCCCACTTGGCCAGCTATTATCAGGGTTCCATCCCCTCAGCAGCTCAGAGGGGTCAGGAGCGGGCAGAGCAGGGCTGCCCGACCGTCCTCCGCTTACAGGCCCAGAGCAGGTCCGAGGCGGGTCCCCAGACACCTAGCGAACTGAGACTAGAACCCAGGTCCCTTGCCTGCCTGCCCAGGGCGAGAGGCCCAAGATCCAGCCACCCCCATCACTTGTTCTGATCCCCCAGCCACTGCTGGCCACAACGCTGGCAACGAGAACCCCACCAGGCCTCGCCTGCTGCTGCCAGAACTCGAGCCAGGCGCCCACACACACCCCTACACGCACATACACCTCCCCTCCCCACCCGCCTTCTGTCTCGTAGATGCCACTGTGACGGAAGGAGGGGAGAATTTCAGCCAGGGGCAGAGGCAGCTGTTTTGCCTGGCTCGGGCCTTCGTGCGGAAGACGAGCATCTTCATCATGGACGAGGCCACGGCCTCCATCGACATGGCCACGGTCAGTCTTGAACAGCCTCTTGCCCCCTTCTCCCCCCACCAGATCCCCGTGCTTCCCTCTCTTCAGTGTGCTCAGCCTCTCTCTGTGGCCTTTGGCTGGCCCTCTGGGGAGGAGCCCGGCCCGGGAGGAGACTGCAGAGGAGCAGTGGCCCTGGTTTGGGTGGTTTCTAGTTGGACAGCTCCCTCTGTCCCGGATCTCCCCTGCCTGTGGAGTTTGTTTTCTGACAGAGTTGGCCCAAGGCCTGTCCTAGCCAGCCTGGTTCTTGCCGGCCTGGGTCCTTGCCGGCCTGGGTCCTTGCCAGCCTGTGTCCCAGTCAGCCTGGCTCTTGCCAGCCTGTGTCCTTGCTGGCTTGGCTCTTGTCAGCCTGGGTTCTAGCTTGCCTGAACCCTTGCCGGTCTGTGTCCTGGCCCACCTGGCTCTTGCCGACCTATGTCCTACACAGGCCTGGGTCATTGCCGGCCTGTGTCCCAGCCAGCCTGAATCTTGCTGGCCTGAGTCGTGGCCGGCCTGGTTCTTGCCGGCCCGGCTCCTAGCCGGCCTGGCTTCTAGATGGCTGGACTCTTGCCGGCCTGGCCCACGGCAGGTTGGGAAGGGCCAGAGTGCCTAGTGAAAAGGAGTTTGGGAACCCCCTCCCCACCGATCTTGGGGCCCTGAGGGAATAAGGGGATGGTGGGGTTTTGCCAAACTCCATCTCCCTCTGCCCGACAACCAGGTGGGGAGATTGGTGTGGAGGGGGTGGCGCGTGGAGGGAGAGGGCAAGAACCCTGTAGAGGAGGGAGTGGCCGGAGATGCCCCCCCTCCAGGACACAGCAGAAGGGTAGAACCAGACCCCTTCTAGCTGTCTGGACAGTTGTCCTCTCCTCCTCTTCCTGCCAAGGCCCTCCTGCATCCTGACTGACCAGCCCCCCTACACACACCTGTGGAGGATAGGGAGGGTGAGGGGACCAGCCCCAAATGCTGCTGCTCTTCCTCCTCCCACAGGAAAACATCCTACAGAAGGTGGTCATGACGGCCTTTGCTGACCGCACGGTGGTCACCATCGCGGTAAGGGGGCTCGGGCTGTGGGCCAGGCACTTGGGGGGGGCCGCGTTGGGGAGGGGGAGCAGCAGAAATGGGGGCGGGATGGATCTGCCCTTCAGAACACCTCCTGCAGAGAGCCCCCAGTGCAGGTTCCACTCACCTTCCCCTCCCCGCCGCCACCCAACCATGCACTCCTGCCTTACAGGTCAGTAATTTTTTGGTTTTTTAATGGTATTCATAAAGAGCTTACTATGTGCCAAGCACTGTTCTAAGCACTGGGGTAGATACAACCCCAGAGAAGCAGTGTGGCTCAGTGGAAAGAGCCCGGGCTTGGGAGTCAGAGGTCATGGGTTCGAGTCCTGGCTCATCCACTTGTCAGCTATGTGACTGTGGGCAAGTCACCTAACTTCTCTGTGCCTCAGTTACCTCATCTGTAAAATGGGGATTAACTGTGAGCCTCACGTGGGACAACCTGATTACCCTGTATCTACCGCAGTGCTTAGAACAGTGCTCTGCACAGAGTAAGCGCTTAACAAATACCAACATTGATTACAACCTAATCAGGTTGGTCACAGTTCCTGTCCCATAAGGGGCTGGCAGTCTTAATTCCCATTTTACAGATGAGGTAAGTGAGGCACAAGGAAGTTAAGTGACTTGCCCAAGGTCACACAGCATGGACAAGTGGCAGAGCCGGGATTAGAACCCACGACTTCTGACACCCAAGCCTGTGCTCTATCCACTAGGTTGTAGTTCCTTCCCACTGGGCAGAAGTCTCAGTGCTCGATGAGCGAAAGTAGTGGTGGTGGCATTTATTAAACACCTCCTAAATGCAACGCACTGTACTGAGTGCTTCGGAAGTGCAGCGGAAGCAGTAGATGAGCCGCCTGCCCACGGGGAGATTACACTATGCTGGAGAAAGGCAGGCCCCAGGGGACTGAGCTGGGCCCGGTTGTTTCAGGCATGGATGGCCCCAGGGGAAGAGTGAAGTTTTCTCTGGGTCTGGTGGGGGGGGGGAACCTCCAGGCAACCCCAGGATTTGGACTCGAGCCCCCTTACTTACCCAACCGAAGGGGCCCCAGTCCAGCGCTGGAGTCATTTGTCTTCTCCTCATCCTATCGACGGACAGCTTCTCATCCACCTCTCGAGGGCAGGAGGTGGGGACGGTGACGGCTGCCCCCAGGGCCCCAACCCGCCCGGGCTGCCTCTCCCTGCGAGCTCAGCCTCCCCCGCCACCCTCTGTCCCCCTCCACCCCCCCTCCCCCAGCATCGGGTGCACACGATCCTGAACGCGGACCTGGTCATCGTGATGAAGCGTGGCGTCATCCTGGAGTACGACAAGCCGGAGGCCCTGCTGGGCCGCGAGGACAGCATCTTCGCCTCCTTCGTCCGGGCTGACAAGTGACGGCAACCGTGGGCACCCTGAGCGTGCCAGGACTCCCAGCCCTTTGCCCACCCACACACGTGCTCGCACACTCGGTTTTCTAATTGTGTAAATCGCCTGTAAATAAAGAGATTGATTATTTCGTATAGAGTCCCAGCCCCCTCAGAGCCGCTGACTCACTGCTGGTCCATCTGGCCCAGTTCAGTCTCCTCGGGAGTGCAGGGCTCTAAAGGCACGGAGTGAGCGGGGGTGAGGGGGCCGCCTCCCTCTGCTCCCCCTGAGGTCCTGCAGCGAGTTCTGCCTCTGAACACGGAGAGTAGTAGTCCAGATCAGATGAGGGATGTGGGTGCTGACTCTTCCTTCTGCCCCTGGGAGAGAGCACCCCTCATGCAATTCCCTCAGGTCCCTCTGCCCTACATCCCCCTCTGCCAGCCCAAGCTACCCTCCAGGCTCCGGTCATCACCGGCTGGCCCAGTGGCCACAGGGCCTCTGCCGGCTACGATCACCAGTCCTCCCTGGCACCCAATTCCCCCAGCCCTGCCTTGGGTGGGGCGGGGAGGGGCTGGAAACCTACTCCCGCATGCCAGGAGTCGGTGCCCGTGGAAGTGAACAGAGGGGCACGTTTGCTCCACTCGTTTGTCCATCTCCTCTTCCCCAGCCCTTCCCCAACCCCGCCGGCCTCCAAGTGCCCTTTCTGCCAATTGATCAGTCTCCTACGGTCATGCTGGGCGCCAGCTAGGAGTTCGAGGGCCTCGGCCTTTAACTTTGCGGAGATGGCTGTCGATTTTCACTTGCGTAGTGGACTCAAACCTTCCTCCTCCTCCCCTCAGGCTCCTCACTGCTCCATGCCCTTCTCCCTTCTCCAGCTGCTCCTTGGCCCAGGAGTGCAGGATGGGGAGGGCCCCAGGAGCGGATAGTAAGATGCCCTCATTGTTCAGGTTGGTTTGTGAGCTTCATTCATTCTTTCAGTCATATTTATTGAATACTTACCGTGCGCACACGCAAGCTCTCCTGCCGTGGCAAGGCGTTTGAATGTCAAAAAAACAAAGATCATGACAACTGGAAGTTTTAGCACATTAGTAGTGGACGGCGAGAAGATTGAAATAGTTGACACCTTTTCTCTCGTGGGATCGATAATCGATAATAAAGGATATAGTAGCCAAGAAATAAGCCGAAGATTAACGTTAGGAAGACTTGCCTTGAAGAGCGTGGAAAAACTCATGAAATGTGCCGATGTAACTATTGCCACAAAAATACAAATTGTCAACTCTAAGGTGTTTCCGGGGACAGTGTATGGATCCGAAAGCTAGCCAGTGAAAAAACAGGATAGAAAGAACGACGATTCTTTGAAACATAGTGTCGGAGAAGGCTTTTGCAAATACCGTGGACTGCCCAAAAGACAAACGAATGAATTTTCGAGCAGATTAAACCGAAGCCGTCTTTGGAAGGCCAAACGACTCGACTTAGATGAGCGTATTTTGGACATATAATCAGGAGGACTGATTCTCTGGAGAAGACACTAATGATGATAATAATAATGTTGGTATTTGTTAAGCGCTTACTACGTGCAGAGCACTGTTCTAAGCACTGCGGTAGATACAGGGTAATCAGGTCGTCCCACCTGAGGCTCACAGTCTTAATCCCCCTTTTACAGATGAGGTAACTGAGGCACAGAGAAGTGAAGCGACTTGCCCACAGCCACACAGCTGACAAGTGGCAAAGACGGGATCTGAACTCATCACCTCCGACTGCCGAGCCGGTGCTCTTTCCACTGAGCCACGCTGCTTCTCTAGAAAAGGTCCAGGGAAAACGTGGAAGAGGCAGCCCGGCAGCTAGATGGATAGAGACCAAAACGATGATAGTGATAAGGGAAGAACCATTAGAAGAGTTGCGGATTATGGCAGAGGACAGGACGTTCTGGAGAAAGAATATCCACGGAGTTGCGGTGAATCGGAAACGGCTCGACGTCACATAATAATAATAATAATAACTACTGTGTGCAGAGCACTGTACTAAGCGCTTGGAAAGTCCCATTCGGAAATAAAGAGAGAGAATCCCTGCCCACAGGGAAGCCAGGGACTGAGCTGGGCCCGGTGTGGAGGGGCCGGGGCGGGGTGTCGTGGCTTTGGGCCTCTGCCCCCGGCCCGGGGGGCTCAGGGGCAGGGAGGTGAGGGGTCCCGAAGAGCAGGTTGCGGGGTGGGGCAACCCCGCAACCCCGCCCGCCCCGCCCCGCCCCGCCCCGCCCCACCCCGGATCTGCACATGGAAAGCAGCCGGTGGCCCAGGGCTGGGGAGTCGCTGGGGCCGAATCGCCCTGATTGATCACCGGTCCCTGGGCCGAGCGCCTCTCTCGGCCCTGCCCGGCCGCCCACTGCCGGCCCCGCGGCTCCCTCTGGCGGACGCTCGGCGCCGCTCCGACCACGTGCTCCAGGCCCAGGGGGGAGTCGGGGGTCCTCTCGTCCCCCTCCTCTCTTCCCCCTCCCTCTCTTCTCTTCCCCCTCCCTCCTTCTTCCCCCCTCTCCCGTCCTGCTTCCCCTTCCTCCTCCCCTTCCCTTCTCCTCCGCCGTCGTCTCTCCTCCCCCTCCCTCCTTCTTCCCCTCTTCCTCCCTCTCCCCCTTCCTCCCCTCCCTCCTCCTCTCGTCCTCCTTCCTCTTCCTCCTCCCCCTCCCTTCTCCTCCCCCGTCGTCTCTCCTCCCCCTCCCTCCTCTCTCCTCCTCCCTCTCCATCCTCCCCCTCCCTTTCCTCTCTTCCCCCTCCCTCCTCCTCCCCTCTCCTCTCTCGTCCCCCTCCCTTCCCCTCCCCCTCTTCTCTCCTTCCCTTCCCTCCCTCTCCCTCCCTCCTGCCCCTCCTCACTCTTCCCCTCCCCTTCCTCCTCCTCGCCCTCCCCTCCCCTGTTGGTCTCCATCCTTTCTGTCCTGTCTCCTCCCCTGCCCTTCTGTCTCTCCTTTCTCTTCCCCTCCCCCGGGCGGCCTTCTCCGGGCCCCGGGCCCCCTCCCCGTCCCTCCCTCCCTCCCTCCCTCCCTCCCTCCGGCCCGGCCCGGCCCGGTCCGGTTGGTCCCGGCTCTCCAGCCTGGCATAATCCCGGGGTCCGGGCAGGGGGGGGGGTCGCTGGCCGGGCCGGCCGGCTCCCTCTCCTGCGGCCGCCGCTCCGCGGGGCCGGTCCTTCCCGCCCCCCTGCCCTTCCCCGCCCGGCGGCTCCGGGGACCGGACCGAGGGAGCGGACAAGCCGGCCGGGGCGGCCCGCTGCGGCCTCCGCTCAGCCCCCGGCACGGGACGCGGGCCGCGGGCCACGGGCCACGGGCCGCGGGCCACGGGCCACGGGACGCGGGCCACGGGCCACGGGCCGGCCAGGTGAGGGGGACCCCAACCTGGAGGGCCGGGACCGGGCGGGAGAGAGAGGAGGGGGCGAGGCCGGGGCTGGGGACGAGAAGCGGGGGCGGTCGACCCGTCACTCGTCTCTATCCAGCTCTCACGGTGTGCCGAGCACTGCGCCGAGCGCTCGGGAGGGGTCCGGAGAGTCGGTAGACACATCGTTCCCTGCTCACGACGAGCTTTTAGAGGCCGGAGGCCGGAGCCGGGGCCCGGACGGGAGAGTAGTAATAATAACGGTATCTGTTCAGCGCTCACCCTGTGCCAAGCACCGTTCCCAGAGCTAGTCGAAGGGCGTCGAGAGCGGAGCGGGAACCGGGCCGCGGCCCGAAGCTGGGGGAGCCCGGGGTCGGGCGGGAGGGGAAGGCGAGGGACCGGTGGGGGGGAAGGAGGGGAGCCTCCCCACCCCCCCATGGGGTAGCCCCCCGAGGGGCCGGGTCATGCTGTCCCGCAAGGGGATCATCCCGGAGGAGTACGTGCTGACCCGGTTGGCCGAAGATCCCGCCGAGCCCCGCTACCGCGCCCGGGAACGGCGGGCCCGCTTCGTGGCCAAGAATGGCAACTGCAAACGTGGCCCACAGAACATCCGGGAGCAGGGCCGCTTCCTGCAGGAACGTCTTCACCACCCTGGTGGACCTCAAGTGGCACCACACGCTGCTCATCTTCACCATGTCCTTCCTGTGCAGCTGCTGCTCTTCGCCATGGCCTGGTGGGCTGCTGGCCTTCGCCCACGGCGACCTGGACCGCCACGGCCCGGTGGCCGGGGCCGGGCCCGGGGCCGGCGGCGAACGGGGCCTTCGTGCCCTGCGTGACCAGCATCCACTCCTTCGCCTCGGCCTTCCTCTTCTCCATCGAGGTCCAGGTGACCATCGGCTTCGGCGGCCGCATGGTGACCGAGGAGTGCCCGCTGGCCATCCTGGTCCTCATCGTGCAGAACATCGTGGGGCTGATGGTCAACGCCATCATGCTGGGCTGCATCTTCATGAAGACCGCCCAGGCCCACCGGCGGGCCGAGACCCTCATCTTCAGCAAGCACGCGGTCATCGCCGTGCGCCACGGCCGCCTCTGCTTCATGCTGCGGGTGGGCGACCTGCGCAAGAGCATGATCATCAGCGCCACCATCCACATGCAGGTGGTCCGCAAGACCACCAGCCCCGAGGGCGGGTGGTCCCCCTGCACCAGGTGGACATCCCCATGGAGAACGGCGTGGGCGGCAACAGCATCTTCCTGGTGGCGCCCCTCATCATCTACCACGTCATCGACAGCAGCAGCCCCTCTACGACCTGGCGCCGGGCGACCTGCACCACCACGAGGACCTGGAGGTGGTCGTCATCCTCGAGGGCGTGGTGGAGACCACGGGCATCACCACCCAGGCCCGCACCTCCTACCTGGCCGACGAGATCCTCTGGGGCCGGCGCTTCGTGCCCATCGTGGCCGAGGAGGACGGGCGCTACTCGGTCGACCTACTCCAAGTTCGGCAACACGGTGAAGGTGCCCACGCCCGCCTGCACCGCCCGCCAGCTGGAGGAGAACCGCAGCCTGCTGGACACCCTGCCCCTCACCTCCCCCAAGAGCCAGCTCAGGAAAAGGAGCGTGGCCGGGGCCAGGGCCAAGCCCCGGTTCAGCATCGCTCCGGATTCGTCCTGATGCGTCCGGTGCCCGGGCGGACCCTATCCTGGGCCTCGGGCTCGGCCTCCACCTAGGCCCGCACTCCGACCCCACCCCCAATATCAGCCGCGGGCGGGGGTCCATTGGGGCCCGTTGTCACCTCGAGCCACGGGGTCAAGGACGCAGGTCGTGTGAGGCCTCCTCCTCCTCCTCCCTGAGACGAGGAGGAGATAGCCGGGGCCACGGGCCTCTCGGCCTTGACTTATCGATCCTCATGGCTCCGCCTATGGCACGGGTCCTCAGGACGCTGTTGTCCTGCCAGTCTGTCAGCCCGGGGTGTCATGCAGTATTTATTATCGAGCTATTTATGGTCGCGCTGCTCACCGCCACTCGGTTATTTTTGTCTGTGCTCCTGGAACGAGCACCGGTCGGCCTGGGCTAGGCCGGGCCCGGCTGCCGCCACGAGGGACTCTGGGAGGGGGTCCCGGGGGTGGGGGGAAGGGAGGGGACGGGGGTCCGGAGAGGACTGGGGTTTAGTGTCGGACCCTGTGGGTGACCGGGGCCCACTGGTCAGCTGGCACCGCCCGCGCCTCCCCCCCCCCCACACCCCGGACTCTGGTCTCTGCAGCTGTCTCTGTCTCTGCGTCCCTCCGCCCCTCGGGGTTAGGACTGCAGTTTCCAGGAGGAAGCTGAGAGCCACTCACAGTCAAACCACCCTGGTGGAGCTCCTTGGACCTCAGAGCCCCCGGCGGGGGGAGACGGGCTGGTGGCGGGGCAGGGGGCAGGGGGGAGGACAGCCGAGACGGTGTCCTCAGCTGCGTAAATCCAAAGAGGAGTGTCAGGGCAGGTCCTGGGGGGAGGGATCTGGGGGTTTCCGGGGTCTGGGGGGCTGGGGAGAGGGCAGATAGGTCGGGAAAGTCCAGAAGAGGCGGAGAGAGGCAGCCTGGATGGGGAGAGCCCGGTGCCAACGCCCCAGACTCTCTACCCAAATGCCTGAAGTGTGATTAATAATAATAACGATGGTATTTGTTAAGCGCCGTGTGCCAAGCACTGTTCCAAGCGCTGTGGTAGACACAAGGCGATCAGGTTGGCCCACGTGGGGCTCACAGTCTTCATCCCCATTTTACCGATGAGGTAACTGAGGCCCAGAGAAGTGAAGTGGCTTGTCCAAGGTCACGCCGCAGACGAGTGGCGGAGCCGGGATTAGAATCCGCTTGCTACTACTACTCCCAGAGGTGCCCCCTCTTTCCTCCCCTGGCCCCGAGGAGGAGGAGGAGGGCCGGGGATGGGGGGTGGGGGATGGGGGACGGGGCACCGACTCAGAGTCCAAAAGAGAAACGGACTCCGATAGCCGAGCCCGAGGACGGCCCTGCCTCCCAGTGCCCGCTGGATGATGGCAACTCGGGCTGAGCTGCGAAGACAAATGGATGGGGGGAGAGGAGGGGGTGGGCTTTGTCGGACACCTCCTCCCCCTCCCCCCGGTAACTGAGCTGCCCCTGGCTCTCGAGTCCCTCCCCAGCAGCCGGGGGCAACTCTGCCAATGACGTTCAGCCGGGGACCAGGGGGCGGGGGTCCCTGGCTCCCAAAGGACCCCAAGCACCCCTCCTCCCGCTGGCCTCCCCAGGGGCTTGAAGGGGGAGGAGGTCTCTTCCCTCTCCTGTTCCTGGGGAGATTCCCAGCTGTCCCTGCCCTCCGGAGGGGCACCGGGAGGGGCCCCTCGGCTGGAGAGTGGGCACTGGGAAACTTGGAGGTGGTCTCATCGGTGTCAGCCTTCTGCCCCAGTCCCGACCTCCTCCCTGGAGGAATTAGCCACTGGCTTCCAAGACAACAGAAAGGGGCCCAGGCCCCAGTGGCTCGGACCCCTCACCCCCCCTCTCTCTCCGAATGCTAGAGAATCCTCCTCAGACCCCCTGCCCAGCTCCTCCAAAATAAAAACCCATTGGAGGTGAAATTCGTCCAGCGAGGAATTTTCCAAGTGGGCTCCACCTTAAAAAGCACGCTCTGCCCCTCTCTTCCTGCACTCACACTGCTGAGTATCCCAACCCCCGCTCTCCGCCCTCTATGCGCACGGCCAGCCCCCCACCCCTGGGGAAGCCAGGAGAGTGCTTAACTGCGGGGGAAGGGGATTTCCCTCCTCTTTTTTAAAAAAATGGCATTTATTAAGCGTTTACTATGGGCCAGACACTGTACTGAGCGCTGAAGAAAGGGATGGGGAGGAAGGGACCCGAGCTCGGGGTTCAGTAGTGAGCCAAGGTCACCCCCACTCCCAGGGAAAGGGGGCCGGTGCCCCCAGAAGGGCTTGTGATGTGTGTTTCCCAAAAACTGTGACTTTCCCGCCTGTAAATAAAACCTTCTCCCCTGGAACCTCGTGTGGTGCTTCCCTGCACCGGGTCTCCGGGAGCTGGGCCCGAGGTGGACGGCAGGCAGGGTGGGCGGGGGGTCCGGGGGCTCCACCCTGACCTCTGGGTCCGGATGGGAGTGCAGATTATTGGGTGGTGGGGATGGAGGAGAGAGAGGGGAACGAGGAGGGAAGGGAGGAAGAAGGGAGGAGGGAAAGAGAGCTGATGTCCAGAGAACCAAGAGGGGCGGGAAGGACACAGCCCCATCCCGGCCCCCGGATCTGGATCCCTTCTCCCGTCCTGGGGGCCCCGGGGCACTAGGAGAGACACAGGGACCCCCAGTTAAGTCCCCATCCCTCAGCGATGCAGGGGAACTTGGGGTGTCCTTGGGCGCCCCTCTCCTCCCGAGTTTGCTGAGGACTCTCAGGCTCCAGGTCTCCACCGAACGAGTAGGAAACTGTCTACTGACTCTGTTCTATTGTACTCTCCCAAGCGCTTAGTACAGGGTTCTGCACTCAGTAAGTACGATGATTTATTTGAAACAATTCTGCCCTCTACCTGCCCGAGGTGCTATTACCACTGCTGGGAGAGTCTGATCCTACCGGTCCTAATAATAATAATAATAATAATAAATGATGATGGCATTTATTAAGCGCTTACTATGTGCCGTGCACTGTTCTAAGCGCTGGGGGAGATAGAAGGTAATCAGGTCGTCCCACGTGGGGCTCACAGTCATCGCCCTCCGGAGCAGGATATTTTACAGCTTCCGAAATAACCCCGACTTCCTAGATCGGGGCTCATCCTACCCATCTCTACCCTACCCAGAAGCAGCGTGGCTCAGTGGGAAGAGCCCGGGTTTGGGAGTCAGAGGTCATGAGTTCTAGTCCCGGCTCTGCCACTTGTCAGCTGTGTGACTTTGGGCAAGACACTTCACTTCTCTGTGCCTCAGTTACCTCATCTGTAAAATGGGGATGAAGACTGTGAGCCCTACGTGGGATAATCTGATTACCTTGTGTCTACCCCAGCGCTTAGAACAGTGCTTGGCACATAGTAAGCGCTTAACAAATACCAACATTATTATCTCCCTGCCTCTAAGCAAAGTGGCCTTCAGTCATTTAATCATTCACTCCTACTTAGACTATGAGCTCCACATGGGAACAAGGATTTTATCTGACCTGATTACCTTGTGTCCACCCCAGTGCTTAGAACAGTGCTTGGCACAGAGAATCCTCTGTTAAATACCACAATTAATAGAGCCTGCAAGTGACACCGACCACTATAACCGCTGATCCATCCACACAGAAATCTCCAGGGAATCATTTCAGATTAAGCTGCCGGGCCCAGAAGCTGAGAGCCCAGAGGAACAGGAAAATGTCCAAGGCCTGAGAAACAGGAGCCTAGAATGGAGAAAGATTCCTCCAGACGGAAATTAATCAATCATATTTATTGAGCACTTACTGTGTGCAGACTACACAGCGGAAAGGAACAGGCTCTTATTTAGAGTACAATATAATAGAGTTGGTAGACATCTTCCCTGCCTACACTGAGTCTACCAAGTCTGTTCTATTCTCCCAAGCACTTAGTGCAATGCTCTGCACATAGTTGATTGATTGATTGATTGATTGACTGGAGCGATTCACACCCCTTCGGTTGCCCTAGAGTCTTTGCTTCCCATCTCAGCGTGGCTTAGTGGAAGGGCTTGGGAGTCAGAGGTCGTGGGTTCTAATCCCCACTCCGCCGCTTGTCAGCTGTGTGACTTTGGGCAAGTGACTAAACTTCTCTGGGTCTCAGTTACCTCATCTGTAAAATGGGGATAAAGACTGTGAGCCCCATGTGGGACAACCTGATTACCTTGTATTTGCCCCAGCTCTTAGAACAGTGTTTGGCACATAGTAAGTGCTTAACAAATACCATCATCATCATCATTATTATTATCTCAGGTCTCAGCAAACTAGAGTCTGGCATCCAAGCCAAGGGACTAGGTGACCTGAGCTGAGTAAAGTGAGTCTGGGCACCTAAAAAATACTGGAAACCAGGGTATCTGGAGCTCTATCCATAGCTGACAGTCAGTCAGTCAACCTGTATTTACTGAACACTTACTGTATTCAGAGCACTTTATTAAGCACTTGGGAGAATGCAATATAAAAAGACACATTCCCTGACAGTCCAGCTGGAACCTGGTGTAGTCCAGTGGAAAAAACAGAGGACAAAGAATCAGAAGACTCGGGTTCTCATCCTGGCTCTGCCACTTGCTTTCTCTGTGACCTTAAGCAAGTCACTTAACTTCTCTGGGCCTCAGTTTCCTCATCTATACAATGCAGGGTAGGGAGAAATACCTTTTCTGCCTTTCCCTTAAATTGTGAGTCTCATGAGAGACTCTGCCAGATCCAATTATCTGGTACGTACCCCAGCGATTCACCTCGATTCACCTGTGCTGGGCAGCAGCGGCATGGGAAAGAGTCAAAGGCGGATGATAAAGTGATCGAAATGTTGATCATAGACAATGGCAGAGACTCAAGCTTTTGCTGCGTGGAAGAAGGCAATGGTAAACCCTATCTTTACCAAGAAAACCCTAAAGATACCCATACCAGAACGACTTTATGACAAACTATGGGACGTTCTGAAGAAGCTGTGTCCATAGAGTTGCTTTGGGTCAGAAATGACTCCATGGCATTTGAAGAAGATGAAGAAGACCCCAGCACTTAGCAAAGTGCTTATTACAGAGTGAGTGCTTAATACATTTAATCCTGATTACCCGGCACCCACACTGGCATCTCATTGTCACCCCCTCTAAATGTGACTTTGAGGGAGTAGAAGAGCAGATAGAGGAGGGTGGCGGAACTCCCTGGAAGCTAGACGAGCTTCCTTGACTCTGCACCTGGTCCTGCCCTTCCCCACCCACCCAAGCGCTCACTCACCCTCATTCCCGTACAGAAGGATGAGGAGGTGTGCAGAACGAGACATCTGCCTCTTACCCTTGTAAGCGTGTTACGGGAAGAGGAACGTGTCTGCTGATTCTATTGTATTGCATCCTCCCAAACGCTTAGTCCAGTGCTCTTCACATAGTAAGCATTCGATAAATGCCATTGATTGATGGGTGATTGATTTCCACCGCCCAGGCTCAGGATATAACTTATCCTCTCCCACTTTGATTACTGTATCAGCATCCTTGCTGAGCTCCCAGCCTCTTGTTTCTCCCCACTCCAGTCCATACTTCGCTCTGTTGCCTGGATCATTTTCCTCCAAAAATGTTCAGGCCATGTTTCCCCACTCCTCAAGGGACTCCAGTGGTTGCCCATCCACCACCGCATCAAACAAAAACTCCTCATCATTAGCTTTAAAGCAGTCAATCTCCTTGCCTCTTCTTACCTCACCTCACTACTCTGCTACTACAAACCCAGCCCGCACACTTCGCTCCTCTAATGCTAACCTTCTCACTGTACCTCCATCTTGCCTATCTCACGGCCGTCCCCTCGCCCACATCCTCCCTCTGACTAAAGACCACTGTCCCTCCACAAATCCGACAATTACTCTTCCCAACTTCAAAAGCCAATGAAGGCCCATTTCCTCCAAGAGGGCTTCCCTGACTAAGCCCCTCTTTCCTCTTCTCCCATTCTCTTCTGCATCACCCTTACTTGCTCCCTTTATTCATCCCCCCCGCCCCCATACCCACAACACATATTCATTCATTCATTCAGTCGTATTTATTAAGTGGTTACTGTAAGTGCTTTGAAGTTGGGAAGGCTTACTGAGGGCTTACTGTGTGCAGTGCACTGTACTAAGCGCTTGGGAAGTACAATTCAGCAACAGATAGAGTCAATCCCTGCCCAACAACAGGCTCACAGTCTAGAAGGGGGGAGGCAGACATCAAAACAAGAAATCAAAACATTATGCCTAAATCTGCAATTTATTTTTATTAACGTCTATCTCCCCTTCTAGACTGTAAACTCGTTGTGCGCAGGGAATGTGACTGTTTATTGTTATATCGTATTCTCCCAAGCGCTTAGTACAGTGCTCTGCACACAGTAAGCCCTCAATAAATACGAATGAATGAATGCATGCATGAATGAATCAATGAAACGAAACGTTTTCAGGCTAGGGTGCAGCGCCACCTTCTGGAAGCGGAGCAGAGTGACCCTGGTTCTCCAATTCGACCAGATCTTAAATTTGAGTTTAATAATAATAATGATAATAATGGTGGTACTTGTTAAGCGCTTACTATGTGCAAAGCACTGTTCTAAGCGCTTGGGGGGATACAAGGTGATTCAGGTTGTCCCACGTGGGGCTCACAGTCTTAATCCCCATTTTCCAGATGAGGTAACTGAGGCCCAGAGAATGAAGTGACTTGCCCAAAGTCACGCAGCTGACAAGCGGCGGAGTCGGGATTAGAACCCATGACCTCTGACTCCAAGCCCGGGCTCTTTCCACTGAGCCACGCTGCTTCTCCAGGTTTCTGAAAGGCAGTCACATTCATTCAATCAATCCATCCATCAGTCAGTGGTATTTATTGTGCACTTACTGTGCACAGAACTCTGTGTAAGCGCTGTATTCATTCATTAGTATTTATCGTGCATTTACTGTGTGTACAGCAATGTATTTGGTTCCGAGAAAGATTGCATTAAAAACTGCAATGACTCTCGGGGGACACACATCTCAAAGGGGAGCTGGGAGAGCAGGCATACAGACAGGTCTTAGTCAACCATCAGTGGAATTTTTAGCTCACTGTGGGCAGGGAATATTCTATTGGACCCTCCCAAGAACTTAATACAGTGCTCTTTGCAAAGTGAGAGTTCAATGAATACCATAGATTAAATGATTGATATAAGTGCTGACTGTGCAGAGCACAGGCACTATACTAAACACCCCCTGGAGGAGCATTACACACTCCCTCAGCGAGTAGGGCACGGCCCTTGGAGGAGCAGGATAGGCCCAATGCGGGAGGCGGGCACCCTCTCCCCCACCCCCCCAGAAGCAGGGCACACGCTCTGGAGGAGCCAGCCTCCCTGTCTCTTCCTCCTTCTTCGCCCTCCCTCCTCCTCTTCTGGTATCTTTCTAGCTCCTGGCCCCACATCTCCTCCAAGAGGGCCTATCTCCCAAGTGTTTAGTACAGTGCTTGGCACACAGTAAGCGCTCCATAAATATGATTGAATGAATGAGCACTTCCAAGGATCTTGGGCCTGTGGGGCTGGACAGAGTGCGGGGCGGGCAGGTGAAACAGCTTCAGGCCCAACCCCGTTCAGAACCTCCTCCCTGTTTGGTTCAGGTTTTTTCTACTCCTTCCACTTGCCATCTGTAAAGTTAAGGATTGACTTGCTAAACTGTGCACAGCTCCCTGCTATGGTGAGGTTAGAAATTCATCATTTTCCCTTTAAGGGCTGCCAAGAAACTTGGGCTGGCACAAATTTAGAATTGTAAAGCTTACTATGTGCCAAGAACTTTACAAAACATCCCTGTCCTACATGGAGCTCAAAATCTAAGAGAAGGAGAACAAGTATTGCATGCCATTTTATAGATAAGGAAACTGAGCCACTGAAAAGCTAAGGGATTTGTCCAGGGTTATACCACAGGAAAGTGGCAAGAGCAGAATTAGATCCCGGGTCTTCTGACTCCCAGGCTGCGGCCCTTTTGCCTAAGACATGACACTTGCCTCCTTCATTGTGCTAAACTCTAGGGACCCCAGGATTTCTTTCAAGTGTCTCGTCGATTCATTCACATTTTAGAATTTAGCCCCTTTTTTACCCTTCTCCTTGGCCTCATTCAAGATGGATAAAACTAACCTCACTGTCCTGCTTGAATCCCACTGCTCTGGAAGTCAACTTTTTTTTTAAATGGTATTTGTTACACACTTACAATGCGCCAGGTACTGGACTAACCACTGGGGTGCACAAAAGATAATCAGGTCGGAGTCAGTCCATGTCCCATATACGGCTCACAGTCTTAATCCCCATTTTACAGATGAGGTAACTGAGGCACAGAGAAGTTCAGCAATTTGCCCCAGGTCACACAGCAGACAAGTGGCAGAGCTGGGATTAGAATCCTGTTTTTTCTGACTCCCAGGCCTGTGGTCTATCCGTAGGCTATACTGCTTCTCAAATCCAGTCCTAACTCAGGCTCTCCGTCATCTCAAATACCTTCCTGTTGTTTAAGCTCCTAACTAATTCATCCTTTCCAAATCAATCAACAGTACTTATTGAGTATGTACTGTGCATTGAGCACTGCATTTCAGTAGGCCTGATCTCGGCTCTCAAAGATTTTACAATCTGGTGGGGAGACGGACACTAAAATAATTTACAGATAGGAGGAGGAATGAAAATGGATATAAACAAGGTAGGGCTTAAATAATAGAAGGCGTAAGACATATTCATAAGTGCTGGGGGGTGTTGAGAGTACACAAGTAGTCAGATGGTGCAGGAATGCTGAATTTCAAATTGGTGGGGAAAACTTCAGGAGATTGAAAATTAGTAGGGGACAAACTGGAGGAGATGACTTCGGGAGGCTGTGGCCCAGGGGATTTAAAGAGAGATGGAATTCTAAGCAGGAAGATGGGCATGAGCAGAGGCCTGCAGCTGGAGAGACTCGGCAGGGATTATTTCTCATTATAGCTGTTCCAAGCACTTAGTACAGTGCTCTGGACACAGTAAGCGCTCAATAAATACAATTGAACGAAAGAAGAGAGGTAAGAGAGGTAGAGGAGGCAATAGGTACAAGAAGGCAGTCATAATTTTCCCTTAAAAATAAGGGGACTAAACCCTTGACAGGCACCTGAGATTTTCTTAGTATGCAAGTTCCTCAAAGACCAGGACTCTCTTTCTGGGCTTGTTCTGGGCTTCAATACTGTAGCCAGGATACAGCATGTGCTCAGCAGACAATAACTGGTAGTAGGGTAATATAATGTAATGGACAAATTATTACCCTTAACTTGCTTTTCAAACATCACATAATACAACTTTATGAACACCAACTGTCTTTTCACATTTCCATTCTCACCGCTTTTTCCCCACACCGTTCTCGACGAAGTTAATGGGTCATTCAGACACTCTGCGTTTTCTGATTTTTCAGTTCTGATTTAATTCAATTAAAAACTAATCTATACAAATAAAGGATGACTGGAACAACATTTCCAAACAAATATTGCACTGGAGATTATGAATTTTTACAACACATTAAAAAGAAGAAAAACAAAAAGTCAAGCTAACGTTTGCATTTGGGTCTTCTTCAAGAGTGACCAAAGTTAAAACTCAAATCGTTTTGACCTTTGAAAATGGCCCAACAAAGCCCAACTTTATCCAAGTACAGTAGCATACATTACTCCATAGGCCATTAGCACTTTCTTTTAGAAATCTAGAAGTGATTTTGCTGCCTCCATCTCTGCAAATCTGTGCCCTGGAATTCATTGTCAATGTAACATTTCCTGTTCCTGATACCAATTCCTGGGAGCCTTTTGAGAATTTAGTAGTACGGATTATGACGATGCAATCATCAATAGAGATTCAGCCTTTAACACATGGGTACAGTGGGTGTAACTTTGTGTGAAGAACACCGAGCAGTCTTGGTAAAAATGCGTCAAGCAGCCTCGGCTAGGTGTTCCGCTCTATTTGTTCATGGAAAAGCAACAATAAGAACCCTAAGATTGTTTTAAACTCCACAAAAAATGTCAAACTTAGCTTCTTTCTTTCAGAACTGCTCAGGACACCCCCAACCTTTCGAAGCTGAGGTTCCTCGATAAAAGGTTCTTGACCCAGGGTTGTATTATACCACATAAAATTGGTACTGACATAGCATTTTGCATAATTGTTGTGGCTTGCCAATTTATGGCAGGTGAGAGGTTCCAGGCCTAAGCCACAGAGAAGGAAATTCATGGTGCCTTTTTTGAGCAGGTATCACCTGCATCACCAAGTACTTAGTAAGTGCTCTGTAAATTCCACCGACTGATGATTGATCACCCCCATCACCAACCACAAGGTTTCTCCTTCCTGGGCTGGAGGTGGGGAGGGGGACTCTACGAAGGGAATTCATTCTTCAGGTTCCCTCTATCTGTTCTGTCTTTCCTGAGGCTATAAAAGATAAAGTCAGTCAGGAGGCTATTTGGGTCCATGAGAAACTGGAACACCTACAGATTTTTAAACTGTCACCACATCCACTAGAGAGAAACAGTGCCTCACTATTCCCAGATTACACTGTTTTGGGATTGGTCACCTCACACCCCAAGGAGAGATTGTAGCCTCCATTTCCTTTCTAGTAAATACATCTCTTGAAAGCAGCGTGGCTTAGTGGGTGGCGCATGGACCTGGGAGTCAGAAGGACCTGGGATCTAATCCTGGCTCTGCCACACATCTGCTGGGTCACGTTGGGCAAATCACTTCACTTTTCTGTGCCTCAGTTACCTCATCTATAAAATGGGGATAAGAGTGTGGGCTCCACGTGGGACTGGGACTGTGTCCAACCTAATTAACTTGCATCATCCCAAGCGCTTAGAATGGCGCTTGGCACATAGTAAGCGTTTAACTACTGTAAATATCATAAGCCCAGTTTGCCAGCTAGATCAATAACACTGCGGGATTTCCTAGAGGAAAAGGAGGATTAACTTGGGGAATATGCAGTACTGAGACTCACGTTCCTGTAGAAGAACGTTATTCATTCAATTGTATTTACTGAGTGTTTTCTGTGTGCAGAGCACTGTACTAAGCGTGTTGCCTGCTGCATGGAGATGTTTAGCAGCTCCAGCAATGGGAACTGGGCTGAGCTACCTCAAGTCACCTGAAGCTGAAAAGGGAGGTACCCCACTTTGTTGCTTCCCCACCAAGCACCAAGAGTGATTACAGGGGCGCTTTATGGGGGCAACTTAAGAACCGGGGAAGACAAGCAAACCAATCAACAGCTGTAGAGGGGGTGAAAACCCTGTTCCACTCACAGGTCACCCACCTACTGTGGTCGTCAATGGAGGCAGTGAGGGAGGCCTGGCTAAGCTGGCCCCCCAGCACTTGAGCCTCTTAAAAACAACACAAATGAGCAGCCAAGATAGAAAATCAAATGCTTCCTCTACCAAGAAGCCAAAAATATTTTAAAAATCTGCAAACAGTCCTAAATGCCAGATCCCGCACTTGAACCATTGCACTGAAAATAGGGTGCACCAACTCGATGTGTCCCGGCTTTCCATTCCAAATCCATTTTTGTGCCTTTACAAACCATTACAGAGGTGGTAGGCCATCATGGTGGGCAGATGGGGAGGTGGGAGAAGGAAGGGGGCCAGACCTCTGTTGGTTTTTTGAAAAATCTCATTTCAACGAGAACCAGAGCTGCTCAGTAATTAGACAAGGAGACCGAGGTCAGGGCCACATGACGACGGGCCCCCGGGCCCCTCGCCAGAAGGCTTCCTCTGTGGAGCCTTTGTAATCCCCACTACCGACAACTGAGGATTTCTCTCCAGGGCAAGGAAGACCATGCAGGTCCGCAGGGAAAGTTCACTGAATTTCCTCAGCTGAAGAAATCCTTCTCCCAGAGCTTTTCCCCCACCCCGCCGGTCCAACCCTGACTCTGGCGAGACATTTGTAAATACCACTTAGAACCAAATCGGAGACAGAGAAGAAATAAACTTCAACTGATGAAAGAATTGCCCGGGGGGAAATACAAAGCACATGCCCCTTAATGGGCACTTTCCTAAATGCTATGGAACAACTGAAAAATTAAGGTGAACTCTTGGTTTAAATAATTGAGAAAAATTGGAGTTTAAGACTGAGTGTCCAATAAAAAGAATTCAGAGGAACTCTAAAAAAGATGAATAAAACAGGGAGCAGTATGACAGACAGACATTAAAAACAACAAAAAAGACCAAGGACAATGAATCAAGGGAAAATAATGGCCACAACAGCTTCTCCTGTAGGGCCGTGCCAAGGATGATGCCATAGGGGTGCCAGGAGCAGCAGCAGGCATGATGGACTCTCTGCCCTCGGGGTTGGTAACTGGGCAAGCTGAGCACCCCTCACCCTGCCAGCTGCTCCTATTTGTTTGGCTTCATCTCCTGACACGATGGCTGCAGTCCTCTGGCCACACTACACAGACGAGCAGGGAATGGATATCCAGAAACTGCTCCTACTCCTGAGAGATTATGCATTTGCTTCTGGGCTGGCAGGAAGCAAGATGAGGGAGAGAAGCAGCACTCCCAAGTGGTTAGAGCCCAGGCCTGTAAGTCAGACGGACCTGGGTTCTAATCCTGGCTCCGCCACTTGTCCGCTGTGTGGCCTGGAGCAAGTCACTTCGCTTCTCTGTGCTTCGGTTACCTCAGATGTAAAATGGGGATTAAGACCGTGAGCCCCATGTGGGACATGGACTACGTCCAACCTGAGTAACTTGTATCTACCCCAGTGCTTAGTACAGTGCCTGGCACATAGTAAGCACTTAACAAATAGCATGATGATGATGATGAGGAAGACCCGCACAAGAGCACTCCTAAAATCCAGGCAGGAAGGCCTAGCCGGGAGGGAGGGAAGCGGAATCAACCCTGCACAGAGGGGTCATAGTGGAGAACATCATCACCGTCACTGGTGTCATCTTTGAGCCTGAGGACAGTTACAGATAAAAGGAGACTACAAATTAAAAGCCAGAGTGACACATCATCACAAGGAGGTGACACGGGCTGCAAACCAGGACTCGTGCCATTCTTAGGAATATGGAGGCTGCGACTTTATTTGGTGCTGGCGAGAAAACAGTTCAACCCTCTCGGCATCATCCCAGCACCATTTACACGTGCATTACTTCATGTCGGATAAGACCAGAAAACAGTAAAAATAAGAGGAGTAAGTGGGGCAGGATTTACAGGGGGTGGTTAAAAGAACCATGATGAATTCCAATTGTCCCCCAAGGCTTTTCTAGTACCGAGGCAAGTCAGAACGGGTAGTGATATCTGACGTTTCGAGGAGGGTGAATCCTTAAGTCTTCAGAAAATTCAATTGTACTGGGCTGCCAAATTCTTCCCACACAGAAGCATGAATTTTTAACTACACCTGGACAGTGTGGGGAAAACACATTATTAATGGTCGAGTGACAGAACATAGACCCAGAAAGCAATAGACCCAGAAAACGACAACAAAAAAATAAGTGAAGGGTCTCTCTACTTCTTGCAACATCTTTCCTTGATAAGACAGGTCACCTGGACAGCATGCAGAAATCAGGGTGTGGCTCGGGGGGCGAGGGGCGGAAGTGGGGGTGGCGAGTAATAATGGGAACAAGCACGTGGCCAGGAGCCGACAGCACATTGGGTCCGGTCTGCCTCCCTCACTCCCCAGCCTGACGGCCACCACGGAAGCAGTAAAACCATTCAGACTGCGCTCAAGGCTCTACAGTGAAATCTTAGGCATCTGTAAACACAGAGGACATTCGTTGTTCCACATAATTCTTGACGGCAATCCATTTAAAAAAAAACAACACAAAACCTGAAGGGAATCTCGTCGGGATTTGGCTTTCGTCTCAGAAATGAGAAAGGGGTCGGCAGTGCTGGAAATGCAAGTCCTCGGGCCCGTTTCCTTCAGCATGATCTACGGAGGTGCTCAAATGTTCTAGCTGGATTCGGGGCTTCTCCCGCGAACGGGTCACTGGTTGGTTCCTGGCCAGGTCCCCGCCAGACTTGCTTGCCGCAAAGGGGACGAGGAAAGAGCTCTGCCTTTTAACACACAGCTCCTCTTTCTTCTCCTCTGAAGGTAATCTTCTTTCAGAGACATCGGAGAGCCGATGGGCTTAAAATAAACAGGTGAAACTTCCAAAGATACTACAGTATAGGCAGGGGAGACATCAATTTTTCCTTTCATTTCTCAATCCACTCTAGTCCCCTTTCAAAAAGACATGATATAAAGTTGAGGCACCAGTGGTTAAGGGTGAATTTGGACATGATCAGCTCCAGCTACTCTTTCCTGAACTGGGGGTACGTGGCCTGGGGGCAAAGGCTGATGCTGACCACCTCCTCCAGGATGGTTTTCCACCTTCCCAGCTTCTTGGGTTTGTCCAGCTGTAAAACACAGAAGGGGGAATCAATCGTTCAATCGATCAATGGTACTTATTGAGAGCTTTTTATGTGCAGAGCCCTGTATTCATTCATTCATTCAATCGTATTTATTGAGTGCTTACTCTGTGCAGAGTGCTGTACTAAGCGCTCGCACTGTACTAAGCTAAGCGCTTGGGAAGGTACAGTACAATAAGAGTTGGTAGGCACGATCCTGGCCCACAAGGAGCTTACAGTTTGGAGAATGTGTCACTACATCACATGGGGTTAAAACAAAATGACTTTGGCTGTAGAGCTATGGAAATCTGGCATTAAAATAACATCTTCCCCAGATCTAAGTTTATCCACGCCTAAACACAGTTGCAAGAATAATAAGAATTGCTCATTAGTAGGCAAGTGATCCTTTTGTGTGCAAAATTGTGGGAAATAAAAATAAATGTGGATTCATGTTTCAGAAGAATCTTTCCCACACCATATTAAAGGAGTTGAGTTCAACAGAGTAAATTCAATTAGATATACTCTGATTTCATTACAAATGCAATGGAATGATGAAATAAAACATGATTTTATACTAGTGGGGACAAACCAATCAGTAAATCGACAAGAATGTTGTGGGGAAAACAATAAAAACATAATTGAAATAAACTCCAATACATTCTAGCAGAGTGGGAATGGTCCAAAGGTTATCTTTCTGAAATGAAAATTGATATTTAATAATGTCAGAGACCACAAACTGCATTCTGATAGTTCTCTCGACAGTTTTGTCTAAGCCCATCTCACCCCCAAGAACAGCAGTCCCTTAAGTCTATAAATCAACTTGATTCAAATTCACAATTCTCTCTTAAATAATCTGAGTGTGAATTAACTGTGCCTGCATGAGGTAAATGTATGAGCAGTTTGAGAACATTTCATAGAAACTGCATGCATTTAATGACCCAAAATGTAGCTTCTTCATTAGCCAATTATCATTAGGAAAATTTGATAATATTTCTTCTTAAAATTAAGCACACGGATAGGGTCTATTTTCCTGTGGGACTGGGCCTACATGCATACATATCCGTGATTGGTCGAGGACCCCCTGATTGATGGGGGTTGCTCTTGCTGCTTGTCATCCTACTATCAATCAATCGTATTTATTGAGCATTCACTCTGTGCAGAGCACTGTACTAAGTGCTTGGAAAAGTATATACAAGAGAATTCGCAGACACGTTCCCTCCCCATAACCAGTCTGACTGAACACTGGAAGCCGCCCTGCAGCTATCCGGGATCACAGTGGGATTGGGGGGATGGGGTTTGGGAGGAGGGGATTGGAGAATCCCCCTCTTTTTTTAAATGGTATTTTGTTAAGTGCTATGTGCCAGGCACTGTACTAAGCGCTGGGATAGATTCAAGATAATCGGGTTAGACACCGTTCCTGTCCCACACAGGGCTCACAGTCTAAATCCCCATTTTACAGATAACTGAGGCACAGAGGAAGTGAAGTGACTTGCCCAAGGTCACACAGCAGACAAGTGGCGGAGTCAGGATTAGAACCCAGGTCTTTGTAATAATAATAATGTTGGCATTTGTTAAGTACTAACTATGTACACTGTTCTAAGCGCTGGGGGAGATACAGGGTCATCAGGTTGTCCCACGTGAGGCTCACAGTTAATCCCCATTTTACAGATGGGGTAACTGTGGCACAAAGAAGTTAACTCCCGGGGCCTCGCTCTTTCCATTATGCCACACTGCTTCCCTATGACCTCTCTGACCTCAGCGTTCTTTAACAGGCTTGGAGGTGAATCCAAATACTACAGTCCTACCTGCATGCATAACCCTGCTAATGTTAGGCTTGTCCGGGTAGATTTGGATTAAAAACAAAAAACAAAGCAAAAAAAATACAGCCCTACGGAGACAGAGCAATAGGTCCCAGAAGTCATTACGTGTGCCTTCTCCAATGCAGTCACATCCACAACGGTAAATAAAATATTCCCAGGAGGGACTGATGTTTCTACACTTACCCAGCAAAGGGGCCAATGGGCCAGGTTGCAGGTGGGAGAGAGGATCCCTCCAACTGGACAGGTGTGTTCACCGGCCAGATTTAAACTGCCCTGCTCGGTTTTTCATATCTATGTTGGCTAATTCCCATCTGTTTATTCTCTCCCACGGCTCGATACGGTGCCCTGCACACCGCTCGTGTTTAATAAATATTATTACTACTATGTCTACTGCTGCTGGCCCCCAAGGAAAGAAATAGAAGAGTCACTGGCTATTTCCAAAGCAGCAGAGATGGGGATTCTGCTCCAGCTGCAGGAATGCAATGGCGATTTTAAAAACGCATGTTACCGACGGCATTTTGGGAACTACAGCTCCCGAGAGCGATGACCTCATCCTCCCATCACAAACGGTGCTGGCCAGACCTTCTCTAGAGCCCCAGAACTGGGGCTGTATAAACAGGAGAGACGCAGCGTGGCTTAGTGGATAGAGGAGGGGCTTGGGAGTCAGAAAGACCTGGATTCTAATCACGACTCTGCCGCTTGTCTGCTGTGACCTTGGGCAAGTCTTTTCACTTCTCTGTGCCTCAGTTACCTCATCTGTAAAATGGGGAATAAGACTGTGAAACCCATGTGGGACATAATAATAATAATGTTGGTAATTGTTAAGAGCTTACTATGTGCAGAGTACTGTTCTACACGCTGGGGTAGATACAGGGTTATCAGGTGATGCCACCTGAGGCTCACAGTCTTAATCTCCATTTTACAGATAAGGGAAATGAGGCACAGAGAAGTTAAGTGACTTGCCCACAGTCACACAGCTGACAAGTGGCAGAGCTGCGATTCAAACCCATGACATCTGATTCCCAAGCCCAGGCTCTTTCCACTGAGCCATGCTGCTTCTCTAATGTCCAATCTTATTAGTTTGTACTACCCCAGCACTTTACAAAGTGCCTGGCACATAGTAAGTGCTTCACAAATACCATTAATTTAAAAAAAGGAGAGAAATGGAGTATTGAGAGATTAGATTACAATTTGGAAATAAAGGGCAATGAGAAAAAGGCAAGTGGCATTATTTGAGTGGAGAATGGTTTATCAGCAGTCAAGTACCTGCTTGGTAACCAGATTTCTGGTCATTTATTTATATTAATTTCTGTCTCCCTGTCTAGACTGTAAGCTCATTGTGGGCAGGGAATGTGTCTATTTATTGTTTTATTGTACTCTCCCAAGCACTTAGTACAGTGCTTTACACACAGTAAACGCTCAATAAATAGGATCGAATGAATACCAGTGTGATTATAACTGAGAGGACAGCGACTGGCTCTCCTCTACCTCTGCTAAGAGGCTAATAAAAGGAAATAGACTTCAGTGAAAGCCTGAGGGATTTAGGTGTCATAAAAATTCTTATTCCATGTTGAACAGTGGAACACATGATCAAGAAAGTCTGTAAAACTGCCTTCTCACAGGTCTCTTTAAACAGATGTTTGTCTGGGTTGGATTGTGCTGTCCTGCTTGACAGATGGCATGGCTTGGGTGACTTCTCATGACTCTACTCCCTCCCCTTCCCATCCCAGGATTTTATAAACCCCTCTGGTTTGCCTCCAGCACAAAAGATCAGAGCTGACTTACTCCCCATTTTTAAAAAGCTGTGTGCATATACTTGACTTAGCCACTTAAAAAAATATCTAAATCTATGTGTTGGGCAGGTGTATGCTCTAGAACTGGAGATGCTTAATGTGAACAGTCTTTATATGAGAAAACTGAACCCTAAAGCTCCCAGAGGTATTCAGCTTTTATATGTACAAAAAATGCTATTATCTTGGCCTCTGAAAACACGGGCTCACTTAACCTGACCAGTAGAACTCTTCAGAATGAGAAAATGTGCCTAACTTTGCAGATTGAAAAGTTGCATGACCTAGAGGATAGAGCACGGGCCTGGGAGTCTGTGTTTTTGCTATTTTCCTTTTTATTATTATTCTAATCCCAGCTCCACTACTTGTCTGCTGTGCGGCCTTGGGGAAGTCACTTAACTTCTCTATGCCTCAGTTACCTTATCTGTAAAATGTAGATTAAGATTGTGAGCCCCATATGGGACACGAACGGTCCATCCTGACTTGTTTGTATCTACCTCATTGCTTAGTACAGTACCTGGCACATAGGAAGCCCTTAAAAAATACCAAAAAAAAAAAAAAAAATCCCTAAGAGCACTTTCTTCGTAAAGTGATATAGATAGACCTTTCTCACTGAGGTTCTATGGTCACATTATTAACTCGTGTAGAAACATCATGGCCTTAACACAAGACTGGGAATCCTGTCACCATGGAAACGAGCAGAGCGGACAGCAGTAAAGGCACAGCAATAGTACGGAAGGGGGGAGTTCTCTCCAACTCTGCCATTAACTAACTGAACCTTGGACTTGTGTCAGGAAAAACATGATCCAGTTAAATGGATTCTTCCCTTTACAACGAATCTGCGATTCAAATGACAAGAAATAGGTATTGGATTTTACTATTTTTTAAAATGGTTCCTCATAAAGTTATAAGATGTGTCCTAGAGACATACAATTTTCTCAGTGATCCTCTGACTTTTCTGAGGTTAGAGAAGCAGCGTGGCTCAGTGGAAAGAGCCCGGGCTTGGCAGTCAGATTCATGGGTTCGAATCCCGGCTCTGCCACTTGTCAGCTGTGTGACTGTGGGCAAGTCACTTAACTTCTCTGTGCCTCAGTTCCCTCATCTGTAAAATGGGGATTAACTGTGAGCCTCACGTGGGACAACCTGATTCCCCTGTATCTACCCCAGCGCTTAGAACAGTGCTCTGCACATAGTAAGCGCTTCACAAATACCAACATTATTATTAATGTCCTCAATTTTCACAAGTGTAGCCGTCTACTAGGAGGAGCATGAATTTTACTTTCTGAAATTACATTTCATTTGAAACAAAGGCTCGGTTTCTCTCGTTTTTTGCTGGTCTGCTTTTTGCTTTGTGCAAGAAATAAAAATGTTATTACATACGTGGCTGGAATTTCAATTCTCCAGCTGGTCCTGAAGGAGGAATTCCTTGTTGCAGTTTCTTTTGTTCCATCTGCTGCACAACCTATGAACAGAAAGAATATCTTAAAGCTAATACCAAGACTCCTTGGTATTCTTGTTTTTCTCTTGCAAATCCATGCTCTTTTACCAATTATACAAATAGTTAAGAGTGATCTCCCCCAAGTGGACTATTAAGTGCATCCACATTTGGGTTAAGGATGTGGAAAAATCCATGTTAAGACAAAATAAATAACCTTAAAATAAAATGCTCTAGCTGGTATTGTGACATACTACGGTCTGCCTTAAAGACAATTTTAAAATACCTGCAACAGCAGATTTTTTTTCTTTTTTAAGGTTGGTTGTTAGATGCTTACTGTTTCCCAAAGCTCTGTAGTAATCACTGGGGTAAATATAAAATAATCAGATTATACGAGTCCCTGTCCTTTACAGAGCTTACAGTCTGAAGAGGAAAGATGATGGCTCAGTGACAAAGCAGTACCTGATGATATTCTTGTTTCTGGGCCTGAAGTTGGTCATGTTGACGTTGGAGCTCTTCTTTTTGTTTCTGAAGTTCCTCTGCCTTCTTCTTAAGTTCATTTTCTTGTTGAGAAATGTGGTTTTCATATTCCTTTAGCTCATCCTCTGTGAAGAGCTGCTGTTGGTCCAGTGTCTAACAAGAAAAATAAACATACTAAGTAAGAATGGACAGAATTTTCTCAAAAAAACAGTAGTGAAGAAATACCATAGGGTCACCAGGGGACACTAGAGGGTATTTTGATTTTTCCAGCAAGTTTATCACTTCCTGTTCCTTCTCTAAGTACAACAATGCAACAAACCTCTCACAAAATATGGAGAGAAACAGATTTCTCCAGTGACCAAATACATTTTTTTAACCAGAGTCTTCTCAAATGGCAATATCTGATTTTACATTTGTTTAACAGGATTCCAGGCATTTTGCTGTCTGTGTTAATATCAGCTCAGCTTCTTGATGAAATTTTGGTTGTCATAAACACTAGAGAAGCAACGTGGCTCACTGGAAAGAGCACGGGCTTTGGAGTCAGAGGTCATGGGTTCGAACCCCGGCTCTACCACTTGTCAGCTGTGTGACTTTGGGCAAGTCACTTAACTTCTCGGTGCCTCAGTTACCTCATCTGTAAAATGGGGATTAAGACTGTGAGCCCCATGTGGGACAACCTGATTCCCCTGTGTCTACCCCAGCGCTTAGAACAGTGCTCGGCACATAGTAAGCGCTTAACAAATACCAACATTATTATTATCATAAAAACTCCTGAAGGAGAATGTTGAGCATTAAATAGGGGCAGGAAGGTGGAAGAGAGAAATGAAAGAAAGGTCATGGAGTGTCTGGGTAACATGGTCACATGACACCTCACTAGAAATATGGGGGTTTTTTTGTTTTGGTTTTTTTGTGGGTTTTTTTGGTTTGGTTTGGTTTGGTTTTTTTTACCTCCCAGCTCTCTGGTTCCAAGAATTCTTTTTTCTCTGTGGCTCTCATAAACTCTTCTAAAGTTACCAACCGGTCCTTGTTAATATCAACCTGTTTAAAGGGAAACACAGATGTAATACACAGTAAAACCCCTCCTTGGGTCACTCCACATTGGAAATTTCCCTTCCTTGATAGTCATCAACGTTTTTGAAGTAAATGTTGCTTAGATCTTTTTCCTTTTCTTCAAGAGGGAAGCTCAAAACAGAAAACATCCTGTTTACCGGATGGGAGGGTATTCTTAATATGCAAACAAGGATAAACTGAAAAGGGAAAGTCATCTCGCAGCTGAGATAAAAAGTCAGAATAATGAAGGTGGAAATTAGAGCAGTTATAGAGTGCCGAAAGGATGTATGCTTTATGCATTTGATATTCCACCCCTCCCATCACCGGCACTTCTGCACATAACCGTAATTTATTTAAAATTCCGTCACTCTAAATTGTAAGTTCCTTGTGGGCAGGAAACAGGTCTAAAACTCTGTTGTACTGAACTCTCCCAAGCGCTTAGTACAATGCTTTGAACACAGTAAGTGCTCGATAAATACCACTGATTGACTGATGTACATATATTCATAGGCAAAAGATATAGATTCTACTTATTCAAAAAGATACCACTGTCAGTAAAGAACACCACCGAGTGAGTGTGTGACTGCAGAGGTCAATGTGGGACCCATAATTACAGAAGCAGCGTGGCTCAGTGGAAAGAGCCTGGGCTTGGGACTCAGAGGCCATGGGTTTGAATCCCGCCTCTGCCACTTGTCAGCTCTGTGACTGTGGGCAAGTCACTTAACTTCTCTGTGTCTCAGTTACCTCATCTGTAAAATCGGGATGAAGACTGTGAGCCTCACGTGGGACAACCTGAGGACCCTGTATCTACCCCAGCGCTTAGAAGAGAGCACGGGCTTGGGAGTCAGAGGTCATGGGTTTGAATCCCAGCTCTGCCACTTGTCAGCTGTGTGACTGTGGGCAAGTCACTTAACCTCTCTGTGCCTCAGTTACCTCATCTGTAAAATGGGGATTAAGACTGTGTGCCTCACGTGGGACAACCTGATTACCCTGTAAATCTACCTCAGCGCTTAGAACAGTGCTCTGCACATAGTAAGCGCTTAACAAATACCAACATTATAATCTCGTGGCTTCATGGATAGAGCACAGGCCTAGAAGTCAGAAGGAGTGGGTTCTTAACCTGGCTCTGCCACTTGTCTGCTTTGTGACCTTGGGCAAGTCACTTCACTTCTCTGTGCCTCATTTACTTCATCTATAAAATGGGGATTAAGACTGTGAACCTCATGTGCGACAGGGACTCTGTCCAACCTGATTTGCTTGTATCTAATCCAGTGCTTAGTAGAGTGCCTAGCACATAGTAAGTGCTTAACAAATTCCACAATAATACTCTCAGTTACACTGAATACACAAAAAGGCTCTCCTTTGTTTTGTCGTCATCATTGATACTTGCAGCACCTGGAGCTGTTTTCCTATCTTGCTGCCGACCTCTGGCCTACATCCTGCCTCTGGCTTGGAAAGCCCCCCCTCTTCAAATCTGACAATTACTCCACCCACCACCTTCAAAGCCTTACTGAAGGCACATCTCCTCCAAGAGGCCTTCCCTGACTAAGCTCTCCTTTCCTCTTCTCCTACTCCCTTCTGACTTGCTCCCCAATTCCCCCAACACCCCACAGCACTTATGTACACTTCTGTACTTCATTTATATTAATGTCTGTCTCCCCTTCTAGACTGTAAGCTCATTGTGGGCAGGGAATGTGTTTGTTTATTGTTATATTGTACTCTCCCAATCGCTTAGTACAGTGCTCTGCACACACTAAGCACTCAGTAAATACAACTAAATGAATGAATGAATGAAGGGCCTAAAATGGAATATTACAGAGAAAAGTTAGGGATACTAGAGGATAGATCCCTAACTCCAAGAAAGCCTTAAGGAGAGCTGAAGGAAGGAACAGTGCCCTTTGGTTGCCACTCTAGGGGATAGAATACTGAGTTGACTGGACCAAACAATATAGCATTTCTTGTTTTCTCACCCTGCCAGGTTTCACTGCTGTTGTTCATGTGGGCCCTCCCATCCATCCATTCATTCATTCATCCATATTTATTGGGTGCTTATTACATGCAAAGCACTGTACTAAGAGCTTGGGAGAGTACAATATAACAATAAACAGACAGATCCCTGCTCATTTCCCCTGTTCATGCCTTTATAGTCTACTCCTGAATCTCTTGGGAGGCTGATGGGGTTTCCAAACCCAACCCTATCTCACTTCTCTAGCTTTTCTAAAATGGTACCAGCTGGGTCAGTGTTTGGGTAGAATTCCATTACAACTTAAGAGGCATGGAACAAGATATGATCCCCCTTTATCGAAAATTGCCTTTATTTGTAGTTGCCCCGAGTAGCAGCGTGGCCTAGTGGAAAAAGCCCTGGCCCAGAAGTCAGAGGACTTGGGTTCTAATTCTGTCTCTGCCACATACCTGTGTAACCTTGGGCAAGCCATTTAACTGCTCTTTGCCTCCATTCCCTCATCTGCCAAATGACGGTTCAATGCCTGTTTTCCCTTCTACTTAGACTGTGAGCTCCATGTGGGACCTCTTTATCTTTGAACTACCCCATCGTTTACTATAGCCCCTGACATATAGTAAGCATGTAACAAATATCACAAATTTTATTTTAATGTTGTGCTGGACTGTAGCCCCAAGTATTCACTGAAACTATTAAAATGTTTGGTTTCAATAAAATCTGGCTAGTAGCTGAGGTAGGAAAAGTAACATATGGTGGCGTGCTTTTTCCAATCATCTGTCACTCCTTCTTACATGGAGAACCACACTAAAACTTGGGAAGCTTGGTGCCAGTAATGTAGAAAATGTCTACAATAAAACTCAATATTGGTATTGCAAATTACTCCAGCTGACATTCACAGAAAGCCCCTGAGGCAAACCATACCTCATTCATCACATGTTCTCTCATTCTAAGCCTCTCTTCTTCCATTTCTACCATGTCATCTTCTTCGTTTTTCGGGTCGTAGACCTTCTCCAACTAAGAAGAAATAGAAAAGTCAGAGAAGGATATGGCCACGGCGGGTAAGAAAAACGAACCAAAGAAAACGTCGACGATGGAGTCAGTTCAAGCATTTCTAACGTTACCTCTTTGGTAAAGAGAGCCTCTAATTCTTGCTCATCCAAGAAGCCATCATTATTGACATCTAAAGTTTAAAAAAAGCCAAAGCACAGACAAAGTTAAAAAACTAGAAAATGATTCCAGTGATTCGCAGAGGGTTGAAAAGGCAGGTGAGAGCATGTAAGCGTTCACATGCAGTTGGGAACAAGTCTCTCCCTTCAAATGAGGCCAACGCCTTCAGATGTATTCAGCTGGACAGTGCCAGTGCCAAATTCAGTGATAGTTATTTTTAACAAGGATGCAGGCAACTCTGCAGAATTTCTCAAGGGACATTATAAAGCATGGAAGAGGGTGTATTCAAAACAAAAGAATACATGTGCTGATTCACCTCTCCGTGATCTTATTCCATACTAAATGAAAAAAACCCCATTAACATGGCACCTTTTAAACACTTTGATGGTGTAATCGTGGACTGTACACAACACTTGCGAAACGGAATAATTTCCTCCATTTTACACAAATGGATACTGAGACAAAAGAGTGGAATTGCCCGCTTATAGAAATTAATGGCTTCTATACTATTTTATGTCAATATCAATATCTAAAGGAAAAACTTGAAAGATTTAACACAAGAAAGGACAAAAAACAGGACTCTAATGGAAAAGAGTTATTTAACTGGTAACTTTAGAAAGTACAACAAGCAAATATAATAAAATTTATTTTAAAAATCTATTACCATGCAACTTGAAAAATGTCTTGGGGTCAAAGTCATTAGGATCTAGCCCATCCGTCTCCTCCCAGACCTCTTTCAGTTGGTCTTTGCTTCCCTAGAAACAGGGATCAAAAATAAGAAACCACTGAAAACAATTATTCTGAATCTAGATGAGTTTGGGTTACAACACACAACACAGAAAAATTGGAACAAAGAATTGCCGCCATGTGAATAAGCCACTTGCAGTTTTCATTCCTTACTGGGTGATTAACTTTGGGATGATTTCCATGTTTTTTCTTCATCTCCTCAAATTTAGATTCTTCTTCGTGCCTTTTTTCTTCATTGAGTGTTTTCAAATATTCTCTCCTTTCATGCTCCTTCATCATCTCGTACTTTTTAAATTCTTCATGGCGGGTTTTATCATAATTTTCTAAATCGCTGGTGGCCTAAAAAGCAACGAAAAGATCTTCGTCCTGCAGTATTCGTGATTATTTTGGGAAGTGTGAGTGGTGCCATTTATAAATACAAACTCTTCTTCTATCTGTTCGACCCCAGTCGCTAGTTCAATATCTTTCTGCCGGTTTCACCGCCCCCACCTTGCTTAACATTTTCATCCGCAACTATAGACTCTAAAACAGGGTGAGCAAATATGGGATCCATCCTGGGAAACCCTGGAGAGGAGGGTGGAAAAAATGGCAGAGATATACGCCCATTAGCCAAATCCGAAAACTGTCAGGCCTGTACATCTAGTTTGGTGAACCCTGGCCCAAGCTTCATTTCTGCATTGCTCTTAAACTAATTAAAAGACATTAAGCTGCCCGACTGGACAAGTTATTCAGCACAGCATATGGCTCCTGTCCTCCTAGGATTTACCTGCTAAATAATGTGATCTTAGTGATGTCAAAGGCCTAAGAGCAAGTGGAGCTCTAAAATATAGTTTTCTCTTCTAAACACTCACCGCTTTGATGAGCATATCTAAATCCGTAGATTCAAATTTGTCAGGATTCTGGTGGTTGAGATGTTCAAACTGTTTCAGCAGGGCATGATGGTCTATGCCTGTATCTAAAAGAAAAAGGTGGGTGGGGAGAGATTTTGAATACTAAGTTATTTTGTATGAGAAACACTGCCCGCCTGGAAAGCCTTCAAACTTGAGGTTTTCAATTAATGATTACTAATTATGAGACTCTTTAAGTGCTTACTATACGCCAAGCACTGCACTCTGCGCTGGGGTAGATGATAATCAGCTCAGACAGAGTCCCTGTCCCAAGTGGGACTCACGGTCTAGGTAGGGAGGACAGGTACTGAATCTCCATTTTACAGATGAGGAAACTGAGGCCCAGAGAAGGGCAGTGACTTGCCTAAGGTCACACCGCAGACAAGTGGGGGAGCTGGCATTAGAGCTCAGGTCCTCTGCCTTCCAAGCTCATGCTCTTTCCACTAGGTACTACTAACAATTTCTGAAATTTCACAACGAATCTAAAAAGCCTGCATCAGTATCCTTCCTGTAGGATCTGGAATATGGTTCTTTAAATGCCAATGAAGTCTCGATAGCAATACAGTACAAGTTTTTGTTTCTGCTCCTGAGTCCTCCTTTCTTCTCTGCCTGTAGCAAAGTTTCACTGGGTAATTTGTTTCTTTCTGGTATAATGCATCTCCCCCCTCTTTTTTTATGGCATCTGTTAAGCTCGGTACTAAGCACTGGGGTAATATAAATTAATCAGATTGGATGCAATCCCCATCCCAAATGGGGCTCATAGTCTTCATTCCCATTTTACCGATGAGGTAACTAAGGCACAGAGAGGTTAAATGACTTGCCCGAGGTCACCCAACAGACAAGTGGCAGAGCCAAGATTAGAACTCAGGTCCTTCTGACTCTCTCATCCGTGCTCTATCCACTTGGCCACGCTGCTTCTTCCTTGAGAACCAAAGGCACATTTCAGAGTCTTCTCTTCCTGATATTAGGGAAATTGGGAAGAAGTTTCCAGTTCTAGGGAAATGGGAGGAAAGGATTCTTCGGTGAAGTCCTGCCTGACAAAAAAGCTGCATCCCTGCATATTTGGCTGAACTGTTGTCAAGCTGGAAAACTGCTTCACACCAGTTTTACACTAAGCTAGCATTTCAGAGAACAAAAAGTACAAGTGTTCTATTTCCAAAAAAAATACACTGTTCTTTTTACTACTACTGAATTTTCAAGTGCTTAGTATTTGTCAAGTGCTTTTCTGAGCACTGGGGTAGGTACAAAATAATCAGGTTGGAAACAGTCCTCATCCCACATGGGTTCACAGTCTGAGAAGAGGGGAGAACAAGTATTGAATCCCCATTTTTACAGATGAGGAAACTGAGAGATGCAGAAAAGTTGAGTGACTCGCCCAAGGTCACACAGCAGGCCACTGACAGAAGGAAAAAATGTTATTCTGTTGATGAAGGCGCATCTTCTTAGCGGGAACCCCATCTGCTGGTAAATCAACCTTACGGAACGCAATCTGTGACAAATGTCTACTCAACTGGAATGCTGAGAATCATGCCAGAAAGACAGAGCCTTTGGGCTGGCCCTGCACAGCCGACTGTTTTGTACTCCACCAGTCGGAGCCCTTTTCAGAGTTTGGGGTTAGAAAGCACAGTCAAGGAATGCAATGACTTTTCCTGTCCTGACACAGGTACCTAAGGATCAGAGAGTAGAGAATGTGGGTGGAGAATTTATCAGATTCTTATTCTGCTTTATCTTAGGGTACTCACCTTGAAAGGAATCCAATTTAGCTTTAATTAGCATCCTTAATCTTGCCACTTCCTGCCTTTTCAGTTCGTCAAGTTTTGTCCTGACATGGTGACTTACTAAATCAAGCTCTTTGCTTAACTTCCCGCTCTATTAAAAAAAAAAAAAAAGCATAAGCTGTAGCAGAGGATGACTCTTAGTTTTTACAGAAAACTTTATAGAAAATGTGAAAAAAAACCAAATTATAGATAACTGACAAATATTTGTGTCCTTATCAAATGTCTGATCGTTTTGGCAAATATTCATAATCTTAACACTAATGAAGCCATTTAAAATCCCTATTAGACAACATTTAAGAAACTTAAAATTAGACGTTTCAATCCACAATTACCGTATAACACAGATTAGAACATATGACTCAGAATTATTCCTCTCTGGACTTCTACGGATAAGAATCTTTTCAGATATATACTCTTTTGTGTCCTTTCCCCCTTCAGGATTTCCACTGTTTAGTGTAATACCTATAGGTTGATTGAATAAAGCCATTCATTTTCCTTCTCCCTTTCCTCCCAGTTTTCCCAGTCCTCACTTCCAAGCCCAGCAAGTAATCCATTCAATCAATCAACCAATGTTATTTACTGATTGCTTACTGTGTGCAGAGCACTACACAAGCATTTGGGGAGAGTACAAAACAACAGAGTTGGTAGACATGTTCCCTGTCCACAAGGAACCTACAGTCTAGAGGGGAAGACAGACATTAAGTTTAATTATGGATCTGTACATATGTGCTGTGGGGCTGAGGGAGGGGGCAAATATATCATGTATGTACAGGGTACAGATCCAAGTGAAAGCACTTAGTACAGTGCTCTGCACACGGTAAGCGCTCAATAAATACGACTGAATGAAAGGGTGACACAGAAGGGAGAGGGAATAGGGGAAATGAAGCTTAGACATGGGAGACCTCTTGGAGATGAGATTTTAAATTGGCTGTGAAGGCAGAGGGAGTGTTGGCATGTCGGACACAAAGGGGAAGGAAATGGCCCAGACAAACCCTTTGCTGATGGAAAAACAGAGCCTGCTCACTTTCCCAGGCAATGCTGGATCATGCTAACAACATAATTTAGAAAATAAATTGCTGACACAAAACTGGTTTGCTTTAGTTCTAGATAAAAGTCTCCCACAGGTTAGGGTTTCTTTTCTTCATTATTCCTCTCTGAAAGTTCCTCCCCTGTAACCTCTATAAGCTCCTAACTATTTTACTGAGCAATATGATTGGATTTGCAGCTTATTTTTCAAATGTGACATTTAATTCCTGGAATTATTTGCACCTACCTTGATTTCTTCTATGTCTGCACTCTGGAGCTTCTCTCTGAAATGTTTATCTGTTTCCAGCACATCGATTACTTGCCTGAGGTATTCATCATAATAAAGACCGGTATCCTTCAAAACCGGAAACAAATATTAGTCTCAATCAATAGTATTCACTGAGTGATTCCTGTGTGCAGAGCACTGAACTAAGCATCTGGGAGAACACTTACAAATGGAAAGCAGTCTAGCCCGCCCTAAATTGTGGTTTCACACTTTAGCCACCCTCCAATTATTTCCAAATTAAATTATTTCCAAATTAGGAAGTCACCGATTACTCTATTCTAAAATCAACAGCATTTTTAACTCTGAAACTACTTAACTGACAAGACAATGGCAAGCGGTGTCTATTGGTTTTCCACAGCACGTAATGCACTACTGGCATTCAGCAACCACTCAATAATGTCATTTACATTTATTGAACAGTCTCAGAGGACATGTTCTACATATGTCAGGCACTATATAAATGCACTTAGAGATGTACTGCTAAGTTTGAATATCTGACAGGGAAAAGACTACTAAAGGTTCCAACTTCCAAAATATAACATTTAATCAAGTAATATTAGAGGCTATAAATTTAAAATGGTCATAATTGCTCTTTCAGTCTCAATCGAAACCTGGCTCACTTACCGGAGTCTCTACTTTTTCTCCTTCTACAGCGGGAGCTTCTTTTACTTTGGTCTTGTCTATGTCTATAGGCACAGCTTCCAAACCATTTAGAAGGCATGTAATCAAAAGACAACAATAGTGTAGCAGGATGGCTCTCCACCTCATCTGAAATTTAAAAAATAAAATTATATTCCTGAACATATTTTAAAAGGAACATGCCTTCAAACCCTAACAACATTTAGAGCACATTCATTCTCAAGAAGTTCATGGTAATGAGAGAACGCTGGTCCCCAAATGGAATGATATAAATGATTATTGGTCCATTTTCCAATGTAGTGTCCTATACGTGTACAGTATGACTACAGTAGCCACTGATGACCCCTGCAAAAACCAGACAGAAAGACACACATGATACCACATGTAACTCGGAGCATGTAACTTGATGCGGACATCAAAGGTGGGGAAGTACTGGTGTCAAGTGATCCAAAAGATACTAATGAAAGGATATTTTATTATTTGAAAACTTGAGCTAAAAACCCAGTGTGTGGAAAACTCTGAATGTGGTCCTTCAAGAAGCCTAGAGAGGCTCAAATCCCGGATACAAGACATTCGATTTGACTGAATCATTTCTTGAAATGTATCACTGAAATCAAAAAGCTAATTTCTAATCTAACTTTGTATTTTCTCAGGTTGATTCAGATAAGAGTCAATGCACAGATGATGAGGGAAACATGCTGCATAACACGGAGTATGTAAAGCGTCCCAAATCTCCTACAAATAGTACGCTGCCAGTCTTAGTATCAGTGTCACTATAAATGCTGAATATGACATACTTCTGACACTTAAGGTGATCTCAGTGACCTCAATCAATGCTTCTCAAACAAGGTTCTTAGCACAAATGAACGGTGACCGGAAGGCAATCTGACTAGACTCTCTTACTTCAAGCACTCTGTGGGCAGGGAACATGTCCACAAATTCTGTTATAGTGTGGCACGTGGTAAGCGCTCAATACAATCGTATTTATTGTATCAATAAATATGATTGATTGATTGTCACTTGAGGGTTGAAGGTTTCTAGTTCAGGCAAATGCCCACAGGAGATGCAGCAGAAGTAAAAAGAAGCCCTGTATTTTTATCTTCATACTCAGGAACTCCCTGAATAATATAGTATGTTAAGCCCTACTATGTTGTCGAGCACTGTTCTCGGTGCTGGGGTCTTGTCTTATTCATTCAATAATATTTAGTGAGTGCTTACTATGTGCAGAGCACTGTACTAAGCGCTTGGAATGTACAATTCGGCAACAGATAGAGACAATCCCTGCCCAATGACGGGATCACAGTCTTATGCCATCGAGTCGTCTTTGACCCGTAGCGACGCCCCAGATGCATCTCTCCCAGAACGCCCCACCTCTATACAAGTTAATCGGGTTAATCACAGTCCCTGTCCCACATGAGGTTATCACTCTAACCTGTTCTCTAAGTAACAGAGAATAGGTATGGAATTCCTCATTTTACAGTTGAAAAAACTGCAGCCCAAAGAAGTTAAGTGACGCCCAAGGAAACACAACGGACAAGTGGTGGAGTCGGGATTAGAAACTTGGTCCTCTGGCTCCTGGGCTCATGTTCCTTTCCACTAGGCTTTTGACTCATATTCTTCTTCACTAAAATTGCTGACCAGAATGGGGAAGTACCTGGGAACACTCATCACAAGCAAGCAAGCAGCTTCCCTTTGTAAACCTGGTTTAACAGGGGAGACAAGTGACTAATAACTACATCCAAGAAATGACCCTTCCTGAAGTCTGGGATTTGAACACCCGGAGTTACAAGAAAAATTCCATCAAATTAATTAAAATAATAAACCACAAAATACAAGAAGTGAACCTACTGGGGGAAAAAAAAACCAGTTCAAGATAATGGAACCTGCTAGTCAAAAGGCAAACCAGGGGTTCCAGCAGACAACCAGAAAAAGAGTTACACTTAAAACCACTAACCTACACTCAGTCAAGGAATTACTTAAGCATTTACTGTGGGCTGCACAAAACTGGGAGTCGAGGGACTTGAATTCTAATTCTGCCTTGGCCACTTGCCTGTTGTATGACCTTGGGCAAGTCGCAACCTTTCTGTGCCTCAGTTTCCTCAACTGTAAAAATGGGGGTAAAATATCTGTGGCTCTTCCTCCTTCTTAGACTGGGAGCCCTGCCAGTCCATCTCTTGTATTAACCCCAGTGATTATCACAGAGCTTGCAGATGGGAAGTAGTACTCAGAACATTAGCTTTGGTGAGGGACTGGTGTGGACACTGTCACCAATTACCCCTGGCTTCCACGGTCTCCCTCTGTCTCCTTTTGTCTAGTTCTTCCTAATCATTAGCAGTGGCCAGACAATCTAGCTGACATTTTCACACAATTAATCATCCATTCACTCAATCCTATTTACTGAGCACCTACTGTGTGCAAAGTATTGTACTATAGGGTTGGGCCAGTACAACTGTATTTATTCAATGCTTACTGTGTGCAGAGCACTGTACTAAGTACTTGGGAAAGTGCGATAAAATTGGAAGATACATTCCCTGCCTACCACTGTACAACCTTTTTAAAATAAACCTTTTTTAAAAAAGAATAGAATGTAATAATAATTATGGCATTTACTAAACACTTACTATTTACAAAGCCCTGTACCAAACACTGGGTACAATATTACAAGGTAATATTGTGTTCAGTGAATGTATTTAACATGAAATCCATATGGTACCACGATCTTATCAGTTTCAAGGACAGTATTGTTAATGTTGCTATCGTAGGCAACTTCCAGGCTATGAGGGCATTTTAGTTCACAATGAGTTACAGTACTTTTTATCAACAAACAACCTGCAACCCATCTGTTTATGACTTAAACCTGTCTGTATTGTTTGTCTTTATAGATTTGAAACCTTGTTTACTCAACTCATTTCTGGAAAAAAAAGATTGTCAACATTTACTATACCTGAGGTAAATAAAATATAGTGGCCTAAAATAAATTAGCTTTTAATTGATCGCTGTTTAACTTCCCTTAAAGTTGGATATTAGTGGCTGATCCAAGTCTTTCTTTTTAAGGTGAATACAGTATTGCTTAAAATTCCCATGTTCCTACCCTTAATTTTATATCCTAACTGTTGGCACCGCAAATGTTATCCAAATCCTCTCCAAATAGCCAGTGAACACATTAGTAGCCACTAAAAAGAACCTTTAACATATGCTTCATTCCCTACTACTAGAAACTGCATGCAATTCAAAGAAATACTTCAAATATCAACCTAAACTTAGAATTTCATTGGTTTTGTTACCACCAGAGTTCCTAGTCTAATGGAATCCTAAAGTACATATTTATTGTTTTATGTTTTAAGGCAAGGGTTCAAATCAGCGCTTAGTAGAGTGCCTAGCTTATAGTAAGCATCTAAATACCATAAAAAAAATCCTACACTCCCTCAATTTTGTAAAAAGCATCTGGTGTTCTGCAAAAGAAAAATAGAACTAAACATTAATGATGATGATGACAGTATCTGATGGCTTACCAAGTGCCAGGCACTGTACTAAGCGCTGGGGTGGATGCAAGCAAATCAGGTTGAACACAGTCCTTTACAATTTAGAAGAATCAGAAAATTATGATTGAAAGACACCTTTAGGTTATGGCTAGTAGGGTCCCACTGTCAGTCACACTATTTTAAATCAATTCCTTAAAACACTTCAAATCTCCATTGGAGGGAAGGTTTGCAGTGTTCTTCAAACCTCAAAACACTTTAATAACTGGCCAGGCTGTAAAAAGTTTCCTATTAACCAAACCTTTCTCTTATTACAGATGGAATAATTTCTAATCACTTTTTTGTTCATTCATCTTCACCAGTGGCCGTTACCATTTATTTCAACAATGACTTTGCCATCTGGTAAAGTGTAACAACTGGACAGCTCTTACTGATTGTTGTGTAAAGGTGCTTACACAAGTTTTTAGGGGGTGGCTGAAATGCCCTTGAGAAATAGTTCCTCAGATAAGATCCACAGGGGCTGGCCTGCCAAAAAAGATAAGTGTAATTTAGCATTCTCGAGATGTTTTAAAAATTTCCCTCTTTAAGAATCCTGGATGATGCTATTTCCCCAGACTCGGCTTTGAGGTGTTCCACGGGTTCTCGGCCGATAAGTGCAGAACTGGAAACTTCCATTCTCTCTCTCATTTCCATGAGCCTTAACGCTGATCATTTCAGAAGCAGCATGGTGTAGTGGAAAGAGCCCGGGTTTGGGAGTCTGAGGTTGTGAGTTCTAATCCCAGCTCTGCCACTTGCCTGCTGTGTGACCTTGGACATGCCAATTCACTTCTCTGTGTCTCAGTTACTTCGTCGGTAAAATGGGGATTGAAACTGTGAGTCCCATATGGAACAGGGACTGCGTCCAGTCCAATCTGCTTGTATCCATCCCAGTGATTAGTAGAGTGCTGGCACATAGTAAGTGCTTAAATACCATAATTGTATTATTACCACGTCCTGGATTTCTCTACTTCATAGTTCCTTGGAAAAGTAATGGATTGGCATGCAGATTCTCCTCCTTTGTTGTCTTTTATGAATCTCTTCTATTCAAATAAGACCATCCCCAAAACTCATTGGGGAAGGGGTTCAGCTTGGAGATTCTGGATTGTGATGTGGGTCTGGGTTGTGATGTGGGTTCCTTAGAGAAGCAGCAGAGCTTAGTGGAAAGAGCCTGGGCTTGAGAGTCAGAGGTCATGAGTTCTAATCCCCTCTCTGCCACTTGTTAGGTAAGTGACTTTGGGCAAGTCACTTAACTTTTCTGTGCCTCAGTTACTTCACCTGTAAACTGGGGAATAAGACTGTGAATCCCATGTGGGACAACCTGATTAACTTGCATCTACCACGTGCTTAAAACAAACTCAAGGAAACAAAGATCGGTCTCCACGTGGAATTTCTTTTATGTCTGTCTCCCCACACACTAGATGGCTTAGTGGACAGAGCAAGGACCTGGGAGTCAGCAGGACTTGGGATCTAATCCCGGCTCTGCCACATGTCTGCTGTATGACCATGGGCAAGTCACTTCACTTCTCTGTACCTCAGTTCCCTCATCTCTAAAATGGGGATGAAGACTGTGAGCCCATGTGGGACAGGGACTGTCCCCGACTTGCTTAGCTGGACCTACCCCAGAGCTTAGAACAGTTCTTGGTACATAGTAAGCGCTTACCACATAACATCATTATTATTATGCATGGCTCAGTGGAAAGAGCCACACACACACAGTGGAAAGAGCCACACACACACAGTGGAAATCAACACAATCAGGTCTGAGCTCCCCAAAGTCACCCCTTCACCTCTCCCCTCCTCTCCACCAACCCTCTCCCCTACTTTCCCATCCTTCCCTGCAGTATCCTCAGAGGAGATTTCCTCCCTCCTCGTAAGTGCCACCCCCTCCACCTGCGCCTCGGACCCCATTCCCTCTCACCTTATTAAAACCATCGCCCCTGCCCTCCTCCCTTCCTTAACTTCCATTTTTAACCACTCGATCTCCAATGGCTCCTTCCCCGCTGCCTTCAAACATGCCCACGTCTCATCCATCCTAAAAAAACCCACTCTCGACCCCACTTCCCCCTCCAGTTATCGCCCTATCTCCCTACTACCCTTCCTTTCCAAAATCCTAGAACGAGTCGTCTACAATCGATGCTTAGAATTCCTTAACTCCCATTCTCTCCTAGACCCCCTCCGATCTGGCTTCCGTCCCCTCCGCTCTACCGAGACTGCTCTCTCTAAGGTCACCCGTGACCTCCTTCTTGCCAGATCCGATGGCTCCTACTCCATTCTGATCCTCCTTGACCTCTCTGCTGCCTTTGACACTGTCGACCATCCCCTCCTCCTCCATACCTTATCTCACCTTGGCTTCATGGACTCCGTCCTCTCCCGGTTCTCCTCTCACCTCTCTAGTCGGTCATTCTCGGTCTCCTTCGCTGGCGCCTCCTCCCCCTCCCATCCTTTAACCGTTGGAGTTCCTCAAGGGTCAGTTCTTGGCCCTCTTCTGTTCTCCATTTACACTCACTCCCTCGGCAAACTCATTCGTTCTCACGGCTTTGACTACCATCTCTACGCAGATGACAGGCAGATCTACATCTCCGCCCCTGTCCTCTCCCCCTCCCTTCGGGCTCGCATCTCCTCCCGCCTCCGGGACGTCTCCACCTGGATGTCGGCCCGCCACCTAATACTCAACATGAGCGAGACTGAGCTCCTCATCTTCCCTCTCGAACCCGGTCCTCTCCCAGACTTCTCTATCACCGTGGAGGGCACGACCGTCCTTCCCGTCTCTCGGGCTCGCGATCTCGGTGTCATCCTCGACTCGTCTCTCTCGTTCACCCCACACGTCCTATCCGTTACCGAGACCTGCCGGTTTCACCTCTACAATATCGCCAAGATCCGCCCTTTCCTCTCCACCTAAACGGCTACCTTACCGCTACGGGCTCTCGTTATATCCCGGCTAGACTACTGCGTCGGCCTTCTCTCTGACCTCCCTTCCTCCTCTCTCGCCCCGCTCCGGTCTATTCTTCACTCCACTGCCCGGCTCATCTTCCCACAGAAACGCTCTGGGCCTGTCACTCCCCTTCTTAAACACCTCCAGTGGTTGCCCATCGACCTCCGCTCCAAACAAAAACTCCTCACCCTAGGCTTCGAGGCTCTCCGTCACCTCGCCCCTTCCTACCTCTCCTCCCTTCTCTCTTTCCACCGCCCACCCCGCCCGCTCCGCTCCTCCGCCGCCCACCTCCTCGCCGTCCCCCGGTCTCGCCCATCCCGCCGTCGACCCCCGGGCCATGTCCTCCCGCGGTCCCGGAACGCCCTCCCTCCTCACCTCCGCCAAACTGATTCTCTTCCCCTCTTCAAAACCTACTTAAAACTCACCTCCTCCAAGAGGCCTTCCCAGACTGAGCTCCTCTTCTCCCTCTACTCCCTCTACCACCCCCCCTTCACCTCTCCACAGCTAAACCCTCTTTTCCCCCTTTCCCTCTGTTCCTCCCCCTCTCCCTTCCCATCCCCTCAGCACCGTACTCATCCGCTCAACTGTATATATTTCCATTACCCTATTTATTTTGTTAATGAATTGTACATCGCCTCGATTCTATTTAGTCGCCATCGGTTTTTACGAGACGTTCTTCCCCTCGACTCTATTTATCGCCATCGTTCTCGTCTGTCCGTCTCCCCCGATCAGACCGTAAGCCCGTCAAACGGCAGGGACCGTCTCTATCTGTTGCCGACTTGTTCATTCCAAGCGCTTAGTACACTGCTCTGCACATAGTAAGCGCTCAATAAATACTATTGAATGAACGAAAAGAGCACAGGCATGGGAGTCAGAGGTCATGGGTTCTAATTCCGGCTTTGCCACTTGTCAGCTGTGTGACTTTGGGCAAGTCACTTAATTCCTCTCTGCCCATGCCTCCATTACCTCATCTGTAAAATGGGGATTAAGACCATGAGCCCCACGTGGGACAACCTGATCACCTTGTTTCCCCTTCCAGCGCTTAGAACACTGCTTTGCACATAGTAAGCGCTCAACAAATGCCAATATTATTATTGTTATTAAACTGCAAGCTGTGGGCAGGACACGCGCCTTCCAACTGTTATCTTGTCCTCTCCATAGCGCTCAGTACAGTGATTTGCATCCCCTAAGTGCTCAATTGGTATTGGACTGATTGATTGTAACCTCGGAAAAATTGCAAACTGGGGACCCCTGATTTGGAAGGTGGGGGGGCGGGTTAAAATTTCCCCCCTGCAAGGTCTTGTCCCTGCCCCCCACGACTCTAATCTGGGGAGAGACTTCAAGGCATTCATTCATTCAATCGTATTTATTGACCACTTAGTATGTGCAGAGCACTGTACTAAGCGCTTGGAATGGACAATTGGGCAACAGATAGAGACGATCTCTGCCCAACAATGGGCTCCCAGTCTATAAAGAGAACTGAGGAGCAGGATGAAACCTTTACTCCTTCCATCTGTAGCAGTGTGGCTTGGTGGAAAGAGCAGGGGCTTGGGAGTCAGAGGTCATGGGTTCTAAGCCTGGCTCCACCATTTATCTGCTATGTGACCTTGGGCAACTCACTTCACTTTTCTGTGTCTCAGTTACCTCATCTGGAAAATGGGGATTAAGACTGTGAGCCTCACGTGGGACAAACCCATGGACCTGTATCTACCACAGCACTTAGAACAGTGCTCGCAACATAGTAAGTGCTTAACAAACACCAAAATTATCATCAGGGAAGAGGGATAGAGGAGGGGGGATGGAGGAAGAGGGTGGAGGAAGAGTGTGGAGGAGGGGGTTTGGATGAGGTGGGTGAAGGGAGAGGATGGAGGAAGGGGATGGAGAAAGGGAATGAGGAGGGAGATGGGGGGGTGGAAGAGGAGGGTGGAGGAGGAGGTTGGAAGAAGGGGAATGGAGGAAGGGGATGGAAGAAGAGGGATGGAGGAAGGGGGATGGAAGAAGGGGGATGAAGGAAGGGGGATGGGGTGAAGGAGGGGAATGGGGGGGTGGGGTGAAGGAGGAGAATGGAGGAGGGGGGATGGAGGAAGGGGGATGGGGTGAAGGAGGGGAATGGGGGGGTGGGGTGAAGGAGGGGAATGGAGGAGGGGGGTGGAGGAAGGGGGATGGAGAAAGGGGGATGGAGAAAGGGGGATGGAGGAAGGGGGGATGGGATGGAGGAAGGGGGGATGGGATGGAGGAAGGGGGGATGGGATGGAGGAAGGGGGGATGGGATGGAGGAAGGGGGGATGGGATGGAGGAAGGGGGGATGGAGAAGGGAGAATGGGATGAAGGAGGGAGATGGAGAAGGGGGGATGGAGAAGGGGGGAAGGAGGAAGGAGGGATGGAGGAAGGGGGGATGGAGGAAGGGGGGTGGAGGAAGGGGGGTGGAGGAAGGGGGGGTGGAGGAAGGAGGGATGGAGGAAGGAGGGATGGAGGAAGGGGGGATGGAGGAAGGGAGGGATGGAGGAAGGGAGGGATGGAGGAAGGGAGGGATGGAGGAAGGGAGGGATGGAGGAAGGGAGGGATGGAGGAAGGGGGGATGGAGGAAGGGGGGATGGGGGAAGGGGGGATGGGGGAAGGGGGGATGGAGGAAGGGAGGGATGGAGGAAGGGGAGCTGGAGGAAGAGGAGCTGGAGGAAGAGGAGCTGGAGAAGGGGGCTGGAGGGCTACCCAGAGGCAGGGCCCTTCTCGCCCCCATCCCTGTCCCCGCCCCCAGGAGGGTTTGGGGTGGAAAGGGAGGAAGGGGGCTTTTCCTGGGAAAAATTTCCGGTGCGGAGCGGTGCGGCCCGGTCGCCCCCTCCTCGTCCTCCTCCGGGCTCCCCTTTCCCCTCCCCTCCGCCGCCCGGGCCCCCCGCGCTCACCTTGGCCTTGGCGGCGGCGGCGGCGGCGGCGTCGACTGGTCCCGGGGCCGGCCGCGCTCGCTCCCTGCGGCCGCCCGCCCTCCTCGCCGGCCGGGCGCGCGCCCCCTCCGCCGCCATGGCGACGGGCCCCGCCCACCGCTCGGCGCCCGCCCATTGGGCGGCCGGGACCCCGCGGCCCAGCGCGGAGCGCGCGGATTGGCCGGGGCGGAGACGAGGCTGGGAGGGCGGGGGCGGGGGGGGCCGGAGGAGCGCGCCAAGAGGTACGTGGCGTTCGGAGGGGGCGGGGCCGGACGGAGGGAGGACACGCCCCCTCGGCCGCAGGCCACGCCCCTCGCCTCGCAGGCCACGCCCCTTTCGGCGGGAACTTCTCCTCAGCCCCGCCGCGTTGGCCCCAGACCAACATTCATTCATTCATTCAATAGTAATAATAATAATAATAATGTTGGTAGTTGTTAAGCGCTTACTACGTGCAGTGCTCTGTACTAAGCGCTGGGGGAGATACGGGGAATGATAATAATGTTGGCATTTAATAATAATAATAATGATGTTGGTATTTGTTAAGCGCTTACTAGGTGGAGAGCACTGTTCTAAGCGCTGGGGGAGATACAGGGGAATGATAATAATGTTGGCATTTAATAATAATAATGTTGGTATTTGTTAAGCGCTTACTAGGTGCAGAACACTGTTCTAAGCGCCGGGGTAGACACAGGGGAATCAGGTTGTCCCACATGAGGCTCACAGTGTTTATCCCCATTTTACAGATGAGGTGACTGAGGCACAGAGAAGTGAAGTGACTTGCCCACAGTCACCCAGCTGACAAGTGGCAGAGCGGGAATTCAAACCCATGCCCTCTGACTCCCAAGCCTGGGCTCTTTCCACTGAGCCATAAGCGCTTACCAGGTGCAGACACTGTTCTAAGCGCTGGGAGAGATACAGGATCAAGCAGTGTGAAGAAAGAAAGAAAGAGAGAACCCCTGGGCTAGGGATGAGAATGATTGGGAGGGGAAAGCCAGGAGATGAAAATGGACCATGGTAAGAAGTGGAGTTGGGAAATAATGGGGGTTCCCATGTCCAGCCATCACAAGCGTCAGTCAGAGGAGTGAGGGGCTCCCAGATGAGGATCTCTTTAAATGGTCCAGCCCTTAAAAAGGGAAATCGGGGCCCACCGTGCCACAGAAGACAAAGCCTAAGAAGCAGAAAAAGCAGGGACTTGAAGAGGTAGAGTTGCCACTGAATGATCACTTCTCCACTTTGTTTTGATGATGGAAACCCGGCTTATTCCATTTACCTTTCTTCCCAGAGGGCAGGACTGTACTTCATTTAGTTTGTTGGTGATAAATGATGATGAAGAGTGGAAACTGAAATCCCCTCTCTGCCCATGTCTTGTCTTTCTTCTGTTTCCAAGAGCCCAGTGCAGCATTCTGACCCAGTAAGTGCTCAATAAATGCTGCTGGTGGTAGCAAACCTGATGACAATATTAGAGTTATTGTTGTTGGGGGCCTTTTCCCAGGAGAATTAACAAATCCTAGTTTTGCTTTGGCCCTTGCCACATTCTCTCTTAGGCTATTTACCAGCAAAACTGAAAAGGACTGTGCTCCTTTTTTTTCATTAAAAAAGTATTTAACTTTTTATAATTTTATAGGTCCCAATTCCAAAATCTTATGTTCTCATCCTCACAGGCTGTTAATGTAAGAGGGAATCGTTCTCAAGCCTCTAGAGGATAGCTCCCTGATTTCCACTGTCAACTTTTGATGGGAAATGCTAACTAGTGGATAACTAGGGTTTTAGAAATCAGTCCTTCTCATTACATCAATCAATCAGTGTATTTTTTGAACACTTGCTGGGCGCAAAGCATTCTATTAGGTGCTTAGAAGAGTAATAATAATAATAATTATGGTATTTGTTAAGCACTTATTATGTGCCAGGCACTGTACTAAATGCTGGGGTGAATATAAGCTAATCGGGTTGGACACCGTCCCCGTCCCACATGGTGCTCACAGTCTAAATCCCCATTTTACAGATGAGGATTCTGAGGCCCAGAGAAGTGAAATAACTTGCTGAAGGTCAAGCAGCAGACAAGCTGTGGAGTCAAGATTAGAACCCCTGACCTTCTGACTTCCAGGTCTGTGTTCCATCCACTACAATAGTGTTGGCAGACCCTTTCCCTGCCCACCAGGAGCTTACAGTCTAGAGAGATTCCAAAGCATATTATTTTAGGTTTCTTAATGGTTTTTATGACTCTTACTCTCAATTCTTTTGGACACTAAGGGGTTGAACGGTGCTGAGAGCCCCTGTTGCCTAACCACAGAGCTAACCAAAAGCCCACAGTGGGACGGTTCAGGCTTCCTGTTTTTATAGTTATTTACAATGGATTATAAAAATGTGAAAAAGATGATCTGCGTTTACCTTATCTTTACAGGCTTGTTCTCTTTTTTCCATCTTTCTGCCTCATAATAATAATAGTGGTATTTGTTCAGCACTTACTGTGTGCCAAACACTAAGTGCAGGAGTAGATACAAGGTAATCAAGTTGGACACACAGGGGCTCACAATCTTGATTCCCCCATTTTACAAATGAGGGAACTGAGGCACAGAGAAGTTAAATAACTTGCCCAAGGTCTCACAGCAGACATATGGCAGAGCCAGGATTAAAACCCATATCTTCTGACTCCCAGGCCCATGTTCTTTCCACTAGGCAATACTGGGTCATGTAATTAAGCAAAGAATGGGATGACAGAAGCTGAGGAAATAAGTAGGGTGAAAGGACATGGGGATGTGGGTGAAAAAATACTTTGCTTAGTGAAGGGACCCACCAAAAAGTCTTGAGAGCTGCTTTTGTAGACTTTGTTGTCTTTCTAAGGAGATTGGGCTCTTTCTAAGGAAACTGGGTTCACAATGGTGGATTGTTTCAGAGGATGATCAGGTAATACATTTTCTAGGATAAAGCTAGTCTTTGTAATGTGACTTTTGTGATTTCCTTTTCCTCCAGGAAGAATTAAGATCTAGTGCCAAAGGGAGTGGACTGATCCATGTTTCCCAAGATGTATTACCGTGGCCAGGCCACGTATGCCTAGCTGACACCCACTGTTTGAAAAAGTTTTCCTTTTGTTTTGAACAAACCACTTTCAAGATTCAGTTGGGACAGTTCATCCCAGCATTGTTAGCTTTGGCAAACAAGAATTTTATGTTCACTCTGGCCATTCTTTCTTTTTTTTCACATTTTGTAAATTTCAATCATGTCCACTTTCGCCTTTGTCTTTCCAAATTGAACCTGCTGCATCTTCTTATGGTATTTGTTAAGCACTTACTATGAGTCAGGCCTGTACTAAGCACTGGGGTAGATATCATAGAGAAGCAGCACTGCCTAGTGGATACAGCATGGGCCTGGGAGTCTGAAGGGCCTGGGTTCTAGACCCAGTTCCATCACTTGTCTGCTGAGTGACCTTGGGCAAGTCACTTTACTTCTCTGTGCCTCAATTATGTCAGTCCAATGCCTGGCATATAGTAAGTGCTTAACAAATACTGTAATTATTATTATTATTACCTGTAAAATAGGGATGAAGTCCATGATCCCCATATGGGACAGGGATTGTGTTCAACCCAGTTTGCTTGTATCCACCCAGTGCTTAATGCAGTGCCTGGCACATAGTAAGTGCTTACCAAACACAATTTTTAAAAAATCAGATTGGACACAGTCCGTGGTCCACAAAGGGCTCACAGTCTTAATCCCCATTTTACAGATGAGGTAACTGAGGCACTGTAGCTTCTCATCTTCCCCATTTTGGTTGCCAGGATTTACTGAGTACCTACTAAGCTTGTGGGTGCATATAATAGAGGCAAATAGATAGGAGAAGTAAAAGCATGGTTTCTGCCCTTAAGAATCTTACAATCTGGGGGGAGATAAGCAGACAAACATCATATAGGGTGGCATGTTTATTCCATTCTTCCCCTTCTAGACTGTAAGCTCCTTGTGGGCAGGCAATGTGTCTACCTATTCTGCTCTACTGTATTTTCCCAAATGCAATGCAGTGTTCTGCACACATTAATAATAATAATAATAATAATAATGTTGGTATTTGTTAAGCACTTACTATGTGCAGAGCACTGTTCTAAGCGCTGGGGTAGACACAAGGGAATCAGGTTGTCCCACGTGGGGCTCACAGTCTTAATCCCCATTTTATAGATGAGGGAACTGAGGCACAGAGAAGTTAAGTGACTTGCCCAAAGTCACATAGCTGACAAGTGGCAGATCCAGGATTCGAATCCATGATCTCTGACTCCAAAGCCCGTGCTCTTTCCACTGAGCCACGCTGCATCTCAAGCTCTCAATAAATCTGATTGATTGTTTCCTAAAATGGGACTGTAGCTTTATACACTACTTTTGCTTTGTTTTCTGATTCCTTTATGTTGATGGACATCCTTTTCTTGCTCTCTTTAGCTGCTGCAGTTGCACTGAGGACTGATGAGAGCATAAGCAATGCAATTACTGGATCAGCCAAGTTAAGTCACTTAACTTCTCTGTGCCTCATCTGTAAAAGGGGGATTAAGAACTTTGAGTCCCATGTGGGACAACCTGATTACCTTGTATCTACCCCAGCTCTTAGAAGAATGCTTGGCACATAATAAATGCTGAAACAGAATAATAATAATAATTATTATTATTATTACCCAGCCCAATATTCTCTCTGATGGTGGCTACAGCATATTTGAAGGAACAATGTGTTGGTTGCCCTTTTTGACATTCACCCTAATGGTTAAGAATATAATATCCTGCTAATATGCTTCTAATGAGAAGCAGCGTGGCTATGAGAAGCAGCATGGCTTAGTGGAAAGAGCACAGGTTTGGGAGTCAGAGGAGATGGGTTCTAATCTCAGCTCTGCCTAGTCTGCTGTGTGACTTTGGGCAAGCCACTTAACTGCTCGGTGCTTCAGTTACCTCATCTGTAAAATGGGAATTAAGACTCTGAGCCCTAAGTGGGACAACCTGATACCATGTATCTATCCCAGCTCTTAGAACAGTACTTGGCACATAGTAAGCGCTTAACAAATACCATAATCATTTTTATTATCCCCAACTTTTTCCTCTACAGTCCTAGCTTTCCTTCTACTAATTCTTTATGCACTGCTCACCCAAGGATTTATCCTTACCCTTCTTGCCCCTACTGACATTTTTAGCCTGCACCAACTCCAGCCGCAGTGAATTTCATATGTTTAACATCTGTGTAAAAAGTGTTTCGTTTTGTTTGGAACCTGCCACTTTCAAGCTGCATTGGGTGACCCTACATCCTGTTTGAAAGGAACAGTTAATAATTCCATGGTCTCTTTCCTGAGTCATGAATAAATAGCCCAAACCTATCATCATGAGGTTTGGTAGAGGCATTATCTTCTCTTGATCATGACAAAGCTCATCTGCCACTTTTCTGCCCACTCACCAAACTTTCTGGCTCCTCTTTTATTCTCCACCTACACCCACTCCCTTGGAGAACTCAGTCATTTCCATGTCTTCAACTGCCATGTCTACACAGATGATTCCCAATCTACTTCTCCAGCCCTGACTTCCACTTCTCTCTTTTTCTTCAGTCTCACATTTCCTCTTGTCTTCAGATTTGGATGTCTCACTGGTTCCTCAAACTTAACATGAAATAGAACTCCTCCTCTTCTCACCAAACTCTGTTCTTCCCCCACCTCCCACCCACCTCCATCTTTCCCATCACTGTAGACAACACCACTGTAGAGAAGCGGCCTAGCCTAAAAGAAAGTGTACAGGCCTGGGAGCCAGTATGATCTGGGTTCTAATTCTGGCTCTGCCGTGTATCTGCTGTGTGATCTTGGGCAAATCCCTTAACTTCTCTGGGCCTCAGTCCCTTCACCTGCAAAATGCCCAAAATGAATTCAATATCTGGTCTCCCTCTGACTTTGACTCTGAGCCCCACATGAGACCTGATTATTTTTCATCCATCCTGTGCTTACTACAGTGCTTGGCACATAGTAAGTGCTTAACAAATACCACAGTTATGAACACCACTATCCTCCATATCTCACAAACGAGTAACCTTGGCCTTATCCTCGACTCAGCTCTCTCATTCAATCCACATATTCCGTCTTTCACCAAATCGGGTCAGTGTTACTTACACAACCTCTCTAGAATTCCTCTCCACCCAACCTGTCACACATTCATTCAAGCCCTTATGTCCCTCCTTGATTATTGCATCAGCCTCCTCGTTGACTTCCCTGCCTCCTGTCTTTCCCAATTCAAGTTCTTACTTCATTCTGCTGACCTGATCTTTTTCCTAAAAATGATCTTCATGTGGGCTGTTCCTGTCAGCATGGTCATCTGCAAACTGCATTATGCATTTCCTTTTCCAAATGACAATAAAAGCAAATCTAGCACTAATACCTGAAACCTCCAACTTTTTTCACTTCTTCAGCCAGAAAAATAATTTAATCCTACTCTTTGTTTCCTATATTTTATCTATTTTCCAATTTATTACCTTCCCTCAAGCCCCGTGATTTCTTAGTTGAGTATTTGAGTATTTTTAGTGTAGATCTTTCTCCAAGATCTTATGAAAATATAAATATATTAAATCCACTGTTCCCTTCCCAGGTCCCTGTTCACGCAGCTGCAGTTTCCAGAACAGGGCTGGGTCATTTTAACGTTTTAATCCTTCTCTTTGTCACTGCCTCTTCCAGCATTGGGCCCTAAGGTGGTTGTCTCAGGCACTTGGTGTGTGAAGCTGCCCTGCCTTTGCGTGAGGTAAAGGAAATTCTTTTCAATAAGAGTTTCTCAAGGATGAAAGTTGGATTTATAAACCAAGGAGAGGTCTAGAAAAACTATGGAGGAAATACTTTTGATTGTCTTGGAAAGCTGGAAGATCTGAAAGCACTTCCCTAAGCAGTAATTCCCTGGGAGAAGGGCTGTAACTGAAGACTTGGAAGAAACGAGGGTTTCTTGATAGCAAAGAAGTGGTGTCATGAGGAAAGTCTTGTTAGGAAAGTTCCCTTTTCAAGTAATTTAAACTTGACAACACTCAAGGATTTAAAATGATTTTAATTCATCTGTAGTTAAAGTCTCATCATCAATAGATTTTACTGAGCACTTTCTATGTGCAGAAGCGTTTGGGAGTGTACAGTACAACAGAAGTGGCAGACACGTTCCCTGCTGACAACAAGCTTATAGTCTCAGCTACTTAATAATTATTAATAATTGTAGTATTTGTTAAGTGCTTACTATGTACCACTACGTACCAGGCATTGCAATAAGTGCTGGGATGGAGACAAGCATCTCCTTCTACTCCTTACTCTCTTTCTCTTCTGCATTGCCCGTGCTCTTGGATGTTTTTTAACAGTATCTGCTAAGTGCTTACTATATGCCAGGCACTCTACTAAGTGCTAGGGTAGATACAAAATAGGTTGGATACAGTCCCTGTCCCATATGGAGCTCACAGTCTTAATCCCCATTCTGTAGATGTTGTAACTGAGGTGCAGAGAAATTGTGAGTTTTGACTTAAGTTTTTTACCCTTTAAGCACTTGATATTCACCCCTCCTTCAATCACACAGCACTTATGAACATATTTGTATTTTATTTCAATGTATATCTCCCCCTCTAGACTGTAAGCTCCTTAAGGGCAGGGAACATGTCTACCAACTTTGTTTATTGTTCTCTTCCAAGTGCTCAGTACATTCTCTGTGCACACAATAAGCACTCAATGAATGCTACTGACTGATGAATTGATCCCCCTCTACTATGTGTTTTCTGTTTTGCAGACGGGCAAACTGAATTTAAGACATTTGAGTGTATTTTATCAGTGACAACTAATGTATTTTTTTAGCCTCTGGACTTAGTGTCTCTACAATAGAGAAGCAGCGTGGCTCAGTGGAAAGAGCATGGGCTTTGGAGTCAGAGGTCATGGGTTCAAATCCCGGCTCCGCCACTTGTCAGCTGTGTGACTGTGGTCAAGTCACTTAACTTCTCTGTGCCTCAGTTACCTCATCTGTAAAATGGGGATTAAGACTGTGGGCCTCACGTGGGACAATCTGATTCCCTTGTGTCTATCCCAGTGCTTAGAACAGTGCTCTGCACATAGTAAGCGCTTAACAAATACCAACATTATTATTATTATTACAATATAAACACTAAGGCTAGACTGCTGTTTCTTTATCATGTGGAATCTGAATCATGTCATATAGCAGGGGAGAGGGCATTTTCTCATCATCACCTCATTTGGCTTCTCATCCTCAATGTTAAAAGCCTAAAAAGGGAGGGGGAAAAAAGAACCACACAGATGAAAATTTTAAAAGTACCAGAATGGTAAAATGTCACAGAGTCATTATGCTTTGGCAACAAGTTTAAAGTACCTACTCTGAGCAATCGTGGTCTACAAAAAGGCAAGGAGCAGCGTGGCCTAGTGGATAGAGTCCTGGCCTGGGAGTCGGAAGGACCTGGATCCTAATGCCTGCTCTTCCATTAATCTGCTGTGAGTCCTTGGGCAAGTCACTTCACTTCCTCTGTGCCTAAATTACCTCATCTGTAAAATGGGGATTAAGACTGTGAGCTCCATGTGGGACAGGGCTGTGTCCAACCTGATTACTTTGTATCTACCCCAACACCCAATATAATGCCTGACCCATAGTAAGTGCTTAAAAAATACCATAAGGGAAAAAAAAGGAAAAAGCCCAATTGCTTCAACTTCTTAGGTATATGTTTGCTTTTTAAAAAAAAAAAAACGAACGGGTCTATTTGCAGAGGTTTTAGTCATTTCTCTGGCTTTTCCCCTGAGGCATATTACTCACTGCTCTCATGACTGACAATTAACATTTGCTAAACCTGGGTTCCAGGTATTAGAATCATAATACCAAAGGAAGTTTCTTCATATGTAAACACTTTTTTAAAAAAACTCAGATCCTGATAAACCAGCAATCCTAGCCCAGGTTGTTCCACATTTAACTATCTGATCCATGGAAGAAAGACTCTTAATAGATCCAAGATTTAAACAATGCCTCATGCACTTCACACTTGATGACTTCAAAGAACAAGATAAACTCTTCCAGAGACACTCGAGAGGATTTTAAAGGAGTGTCTATAAATGAACATTCATTAATTTATTCATTCAATCGTATTTATTGAATGTTTACTGTGTGCAAAGCACTGTACTAAGTGCTAGTAACATGTAACACATAGCTAGGAACAGTGCTCAGCACATAGTAAGCGCTTAACCAATTCCATAATTATTATTATTATAATCATGCATCCCTCCCTTAGGCTGCACAGGAAGAGGAAAATTTATCTCCTATGATTCGATTTGAGACTTGAAAAGATTAAAGAGTGGTGTCAAAAAAAGCATAACTTTTAGTGTTCTTTCCCACCTAACAAGAAGACGTCCTTATATTGTGCTTAGAAGAGTGCTTGGCACATAGTAAGCATTTAACAAGTACCATCATTATTATTATATTGCATTTCATGTCATAGACATGAATCAGTCATATTTATTGAGCACCTGCCATGTGCAGAGCACTGTTCCAAGCACTTGGGAGAGTTCAATATAATTGCTGCACACTTCCACGTCCGCAACAAACTCTCTAGAGGGAAACCTGAGACACAGAGAAGTTAAATGATTTGCCCAAGGTCATGCGGCAAAGTGGCAGAGCGGGGATTAGAACTCAGGTCCTCTGCCCCTCGGGCCCTTGCTTCTTCCATTAGCCCAGGCTGCTTCTCTACTGAATCTACACTTACTAGAAGGAAGTGAAAAAGTAAATGTTTCAAGAAAGTTATAAAAAAAAGCAGACAATCGAGACTCAGATGCAAAAAGAAGGAAACCAGGGAAGAGAAAGTTAGTCTGTGCTATCTGAAACTTTCAGCTCTGTATACTTACCAAGTGAGAATGGCAAACTGCCAACATCATTACATGTGAAAGGAGGGATACTTTCCGGAGAACAAGAAGATATCAGGTAATGGATGCTGGTTCAAAGCAATCCGACATGTCCACGAACTCTGTTCCATTGTATTCTCCCAAGTGCTTAATGCAGTGCTCTGCACACAGTAAGCGCTCAATATATATGATTGATTGATTGACATTTTGTTTGGTTTGTCTCACTTCTGAAGTTCTAAAAGAAATCTCCAGTGGTGGATTTGGAAATTACTCCCTGACCCCTAATCATAATGCTGGTAATCCTTAGACTGTGGTTAATAATAATAATGTTGGTATTTGTTAAGCGCTTACTATGTGCCGAGCACTGTTCTAAGCACTGGGGTAGACACAGGGGAATCAGGTTGTCCCACGTGGGGCTCACAGTCTTAATCCCCATTTTACAGATGAGGGAACTGAGGCACCAAGAAGTTAAGTGACTTGCCCAAAGTCACACAGCTGGCAAGTGGCAGAGCTGGGATTCGAACCCATGACCTCTGACTCCAGAGCCCGTGCTCTTTCCAGTGAGCCATGCTGCTTCTAGTGATCCTAACAGAGAAGCAGCGTGACTTAGTGGAAAGAGCCGGGCTTGGGAGTCAGAGATCATGGGTTCTAATCCCAACTCCGCAGCTTGTCCACTCATTCATTCGTTCATTCAATCATATTTATTGAGCGCTTACTGTGTGCAGAGCACTGTACTAAACTCTTGGAATGTATAATTCGGCAACAGATAGAGACAATCCCTGCCCAATGACGGGCTCACAGTCCGTGTCATCATGGGTAAATCATTAACTTCTCTGTGCCTCACTTACCTCATCTGTAAATTGGGGATTAAGACTGTGACCCCCATGTGGGACAACCTGATTACCTTGTATCTACCCCAACGCTTAGATCAGTGCTTGGCACATAGTAAGCACTTAACATATACCAACATTATTCTTCTTATTATTCTTCTTATTATTATTATACCTGCTAGCCTGTAGGTAAATATACACAAAGTAAGCACTCAAATACCATTGATTGACTGATTGGTAGCTGTCCTTCCTAACAGGAGAAGATGCCACCTAGGTGAGGTCCTGTCCATGCATGCAAATATGGCTGAATCAATCAATCAGTGGTATTTATTGAGCATTTATTCTGTGCAGAACACTGTACTAAACACTTGGGAGAGTATAATAGAGTTGGTAGACACATTTCCTGAATTGATCTATAAGGGATTAAGTCACGCTCCCACTTTGTTTATTATTATTAATAATAATAGTATTTGTTAAGCGCATACTATGTTATATGTTGGGCACTGTACTAGTCTCCGGGGTGGATACAAGCAAATCGGGTTGGACACAACCCCTGTCCCACATGAGGCTCACAATCTCATTCCCCATTTTAAAGATGAGGTAACTGAGGCCCAGAGAAGTGAAGTGACTTGCCAAAGTTCACCCAGCAGACAAGTGGCTCAGCTGGGATTAGAACCCAGGTCCTTCAGGTCCTTCTGACTCCCAGGCCCGTACTCTTCCACTGCCCCATGCCTGCTGGAAGATAGATCCTTGTTACAGCAGTGCGTTGTCCGATATCGGAGAAGCAGAATGGCCTAATGGATAGAGCGCGGGCCTGGGAGTCAGAGTGTCATGGTTCTAATCCAAGATCTATAATTCTATTTATTCATATTGATGCTACTGATGCCTGTTTACTTGGAGAAGGAGTTTAGACTGTGAGCCCGTTATCGGGCGGGGATTGTCTCTATCTGTTGTCGAATTGTGCATTCCAAGCGCTTAATATAGTGCTCTGCACATAGTAGGTGCTCAATAAATACGATTGAATTAATGAGTTCCGGGCTAGGGGGAAGAGCGAGGAAGGGTTGGTGGTGAGATAGATGAGAATGGGGCCCAGTGAGTAAGCTGGCGCTGGAGGAGTGGAGAGTACAATACAACAGAATTAGGCAGGCACGTACCCTGCCCTTAATGAACTCACAGTCTAGAGGGAACACAGTGTCTCTGGAATAAGGTGTGCGTGGGGTGTGTGTGTATGTGTGTGTTGTGTCATGGGGGGGGGCAGTGTCGTAGGTCTCCCCGGAGAAACGCTCTACTTGTGGGCCTTCAGAATTCCCTCTGAGTCCATCCACTCTGCAAGACGCCCTAAGTGACTTTTCAGGCAGAAGCCCTCGCCATTGATGGCATAGCTCTGACAAACATACATTCATTCAATTGTATTTATTAAGTGCTTACTTGTGTAGAGCACTGTACTAAGCGCTTGGGAAAGTACAATTCAACAGTAAACGATGATCTTCCTTGCCCACAACCGACTCACATTCTGGTGTGTGCGGGGAGAAACAGACATCAATACAAGTAAATAAATTATAGATTCATTCATTCAGTAGAATTTATTGAGCACTTACTATGTGCAGGGCACTGTACTAAGCGCTTGGAATGTAGAATTCGGCAACAGACAGAGACAATCCCTGCCCAATGACGGGCTCACAGATATATACGTAAGTCCTGTGGGGCTGGTTGTGGGGGTGGGGAGAGCAGAGGGAGCAAGTCAGGGTGATGCAGAAGGGAGTGGGAGATGAGGAAAAGTGGGACTTAGTCTGGAAGGCCTCTTGGAGGAGATGTGCCTTGAGTAAAGCTTTGAAGGAGGGGAGAGTAATTGTCTGGGGGATTTGAGGAGGGAGGGCAATCCACGACAGAGACAGGACGAGGGCCAGGGGTCGGTGGTGAGATGGGTGAAATCGAGATACAGTGAGAAGCTTAGCATTAGAGGAGTGAAGTATGCAGGCTGGGTTGTAGAAGGAGAGAAGCGAGGTGAGGTAGGAGGATGCAAGGTGATGGACTGTTTAAAGCCAATGGTGAGGAATTTTCGTCTGATGCAGAGGTGGATGGGCCACCACTGGAGATTTCTGAGGAGTGGGGGGTGATATATCCTGAATGTTTTTGTAGACAGATGATCCTGGGCAGCAGAGTGAAGTATGGACTGGAGTGGGGAGAGACCGGAGGTTGGGAGGTCAGCAAGGAGGCTGATGCAGTAATCCAGATGGAATAAGATGAGCGATTGTATTAACATGGTGGCAGTTTGGATGGAGAGGAAAGGGCAGGTTTTAGCTAAAATGTAAAGGTGGAACCGATAGGATTTGGTGACGGATTGAATATGTGGGTTGAATGAGAGAGAGGATTCCCCTGCTGTCTCGGGCTGTTTCCCACCCAGCCTCCTTAAACCAGGGGAGATGTTGGCAGAATTTTGAGTTGGTAGAAGGTCAAGAAAATCATTCTTATTTATAAATTGCCAAATGTTTTGGGATCCTTAGGATACATAAAAGATTTCAGTAAATGGACTTGATTAATACCATCGATTGACTGATGGAATGCTGATTATCAGAGGGAGGGAGAACCTCTGTGAAATAATAATGTTGGTATTTGTTAAGCACTTACTATGTGCAGAGCACTGTTCTAAGCACTGGGGTAGATACAGGGTAATCAGGTTGTCCCACGTGAGGCTCACAGTTAATCCCCATTTTACAGATGAGGTAACTGAGGCACAGAGAAGTTAAGTGACTTGCCCGGGAAACATTCCCTTTGTTTCCCTTATTCCTTTAGAACCAAGGATTCCAGGATTCCCCTACTTAGCCTCTGAGTGATCTCAAAGAGCATTTTCCACTGCCGACTTCCCTTCTCGACAGGAATGTACCTGCCAACTCTCATCATCTTGCCAACCGATATCTGCTGAATCCAATAGTTGATGTCAGGCATTCTCAGAATTCACTTTACTCATGCAAATTACATGACTCCGTCTAAGTAGGGAGGAAGTTATTGGAAACACACTGCATGACCACATCCATCTGAACTCTGAGTCATCTCAGGGAGAACATTGGTTTAATTTGGCAGAGTACAGCTCAAGAGATAAGAAACTAATGACGCAGTGTGTGACGTGTTCAGAAAGGAGGCAGTACAAGCGTAGAGGGGAGTTTATAATTAAGAAATAAATTGTGGTTACATCATCCAAGATAATTGAGGCTGAGGAACGGGCCTTTAACCTTTTGCCTAGACTGAAACTGCCAGCCTGCCCCTGACAAACACATTTGGGATTAACCTCTCTGTCAAATCCAAATCCATTAACTAAATTTCAAGAACCAAGGGTCTGACTTTTCCGAAGCGTCTCTCTTTTGAGGTTAAACTCCAAAGCCAATCGCTTATAGATGAAGCTCTCCAAATATCCGCATTTCTCAAGAATTAATAATAATTGTGGTTTTTGTTAAGTGCTTCCTAGGTGGTAGACCGTAGACTGTAAACCCGTTTTGGGCAGCGAATGTGTCTGTTTATTGTTGTGTCGCACTCTCCCAAGCGTTTACTGCAGTGCTCTGCACACAATAAATGCCATTGAGTGAATGAATGAATGCTAAGCACTGTTCTAAATGCTGGGGTAGATACAAGATAGTCGGGTTGGGCACGGTCCCTGTCCAACGTAGGGCTCACACTCTTAATCCCCATTTTACAGACGATGTAACTGAGGCCTAGAGAGGTGACTTGCCCAAGGTCACATAGCAAACAAGTGGCAGAGCTGGGAGTAGAACCCAGGGCCTTCTGACTCTCAAGAAGAGTCAACTCTATCCACTAGGCCACGCTGCTTCTCTAGCTTTGTCAGCTCTGGAGAAATGAGAGGGATTCAAGCCAGGCTCTGATTGGCAGCTCTCTCCAGGCTTGGCAAAGTGGAGAAAAGGGAGAGCAGGATTGAAGCCTGCTGGTGGCCTGCCTGCCACTTGTTCAACTCCTCAGGCTGCTGGCCTGGTTTGGGCCTCTTTTGTGCTAAATTACCCAAGCCCGATTCACTTCAGAGGCATTAATTTTGTGTCAAACCCTGTTTCTTGGCAAGCGTGTCTCCCAGCTTGGCCACAGCTAATTTAAATAGTTCTGGTTGCCATACAGATTTTTCCTTCGAGTTGGGAAATATTTTCTATTTTTCAACCATTTTTAAGATAAACTGACATAATCTCTTCTCTGTGATCCAATTTGATTCCTGAATTTGCCTTTAAAGATGCTCCATAACCTAGAATAAACCTGGTGGCGCTAGCTTGAACAGCATGACCTCACGAACAGAATATGAACAAACAAGCATAGGTGCCAACTATTCATTTCCTGAAGGGCTCTCCTTAGCACTGAGTTTTTGAAAGTCTAAAATTCTGGGCCTGCTGGGAACCCCTCAGAGAAATCCCAACGTGCAGAGAAGCAGTATGGCCTAAGGGATAGAGTATAGACCCGAGTGTCAGAAGGATCTGAAGGACCCCGGTTCTAATCCCGGCTTCACCACTTATCTGCTGTGTGACCTTGGGCAAGTCACTTCACTTCTCTGTGCCTCAGTTCCCTCATCTGTAAAATGGCGATTAAAACTGTGAGCCCCATGTGGGGCAGGGGCTGTGCCTTACCTGATTTGATTGTATCCACCTCAGCACTTAGTACAGTGCCTGACACATAGTAAGTGCTTAGCAAGTATACTATAATTATTATTATTATCATGCAGTCCAATACCTGTGCTGCCGCTCAGCTCAGAGGACAGGAAAATCTAAATTATATTGAAGTAAATGTAGATTTTTTTTTCTTTCAAGCTGCTACAGCTGTTTTGGTATTATCTCCACTGCTCAGATTTGATTCTGACTAGAGGGGGAAAATGTTGGATTGTGAGCACCTTGTGGGGAATGAACAGGACTTACAATAGTAGTAATGGTTAAATGCTTACTCTGTGCCAAGCACTGTACTAAGAACTGGGCTAGGTACAAGATAACCAGTCATATTTATCGAGGGCTTACTGTGTACAGAGCATTGTACTAAGCACTTGGAAGAGTACAATACAATAGAGTTGGTAGATGCATTCCCTGCCCACTAAAAGCTTACAGTCTATAGGACTAATCATGTAGGACATAGCCTTTGTCAGCCTAACAGTCCAAATAGGAACAGGAGAACAGGTATTTAATCTTTAATATGGGAACATTATTATAATAATAATTATTATTATTACACTTGTTAGGTGCTCATTATGTGGCAAGCACTGTTCTAAGAGCTGGGGTAGATGCAAGTTAATCAGATTGGACACTGTCCCCTGTCCCACATGGGGCTCACACTCTTAATCCCCATTTTATAGATGAGGGAATTGAGGCACAGAGAAGTGAGTGTGATTTGCCCCGGGTCACACAGCAGATTGGTGGAGAAACTGAGATTAGAGCCAGGGCTTCTTCTGGCTCCTAGGCCCACGTTCAATGTACTTTGCTACACTAATGATGATGATGATGATGATGGTGATTATCATCATCATCATTGTTATAGTTGTTAAGCACTTACTATGCATTCGGCATTGTTTTAAGCAGTGGGGTAGAGACAAGTTGATCAGGTCGGACACAGTCCCTGTCCCATATGGGGTTCACACTCTAAGTGGGAGGGGGTCAGGCACTGATTCCCCATTTTACAGATGAGGAAACTGAGGCAGATAATACCTTATTACTTATTGATGGTGGTAATGGTATTGAGCCACCTCTGGGTGCTGTGGACTGTGTTATTCATTCATTCAATCGTATTTTTTTGAGCACTTAACTGTGTGCAGAGCACTGAACTAAGTGCTTGGGAGAGTACAATATAAGAATAAACAGACACATTCTCTGCCCACAGTAATAATAATAATGGTGGTATTTTTAATCGCTTACTATGTGCAAAGCTGTTCTAAGCGCTGGGGGATACAAGATGATCAGGTTGTCCCACGAGGGGCTCACAGTTTTAATCCCCATTTTACAGATGAGGAAACTGAGGCACAGAGAAGTGAAGTGACTTGCCCAAAGTCACACAGCTGGCAAGCAGCCGAGCTGGGATTAGAACCCACGACTTATGACTCCCAAGTCCGGGCTGTTTCACTGAGCCATGCTGCTTCTCATAACGAGCTTGGGCCTGTGTATGTCTACCAGGCAGAGAGGCAAAGAAGTACAAGATAGAAAACATGAAAAGCAGACGCAAAGAGGGATATTAGGGAGCCGATAGACTCTCCGGGACATGTTTATTTTCTAGGGAAAAGTACAAGTGCCCTATTTTTCTGGGATAAACAAATTTGAACTTGTCTCCCTCTGCTGGATTCAAAGGAATATGTTAATGTATTTGTTTAGAAAAGGGAATGTGGAGAGCCAAATAAAGGCACTTCTTAAAATAGTAGCGGCAGATTTCATAGAAGTCCTTATCAACAAATGCTTTATAGAACATCATATGCTGGACTGTCGCAAGCCATTTTAACCTCCCTATTATGACGTGCGGAATGGCCGTTGGAATTATCTCAGGCATTTGGAGGGAAAGGTGTGGTCCAGCACAGAACTCTGGGTCAGGAAATCCTGATCTTAAATCAAGCTCTGAGGTCAGTGGACAATGTGGCTTCTGGCAAGTGCCTTTTTTTTTTAATGATATCTGTTAAGCACTCACTATGTGCCAGATACTGTGCTCAGCACTGGGGTAGATACAAGCTACTCAGTTTGGACACAGTCCATGTCCTACGTGGGCCCCACAGTCCCCATTTTACAGATGAGAAAACTGAGGCACGGAGAAATTAAATGACTTGCCCAAGGTCACCCGGCAGACAAGTGGTGGAGCCAGAATTAGAACCCTGGTCCTTCTGTCACTGGTTGAGTTGAGTCTCTCAGAGTGACGAAAATGGAAGGAAGCCAAAGGACCCGATGAGGATTGCGTCCAGAACGGGAAGCCGAAAATATCAGGACAGGATAAGATAGAAGTGGTGGGTTTGTCCCTCCTACTCTGACTGTAAGTCCCATGTGCGATAGGTACTGTTTCCAATCTACATAAAGCTCTATGTACCCCAGTGCTTCGTACAGTAACCGCCCAACAAATACCACAGTGATGATGATGATGATGAAGGAAGATTACCGCTTGGGAGTGTTGGGCTAGTTGAGATGCCTGGAGTTGTGGTGGGGTTCACAGATTAGTCTCAGAAGCGGATCTGTTGTGTGACCTTGGGCAAGTCACTTCACTTCTCTGGGCCTCAGTTACCTCATCTGTCAAATGGGGATTGAGACTGTGAGCCCCACTTGGGACAGGAACTGTGTCCAAACCTATTTGCTTGCATCCACTCCAGCGTTTTGTACAGTGCCTGGCACACAGTAAGCGCCTAAGAAATGCGATCATTATTATTATTATTCTTTAGGTGGGGAATCATTAGAAGATCGGGATCTGAGAAAGAGGGTTTGGAGTTGAAAGGGTGAGAAGAATTTCTGTGATATTGAAGGTAAGTAATCAATCAAAGGTATTTATTGAGCAATTACTGTGTTCAGAACCCTTGGGAGAGTACAATGTAACAGAGTTGGTAGATGTGTTCTCTGCCCACAAGGAGCTTACAGTCTAGAGGAGGAGACAGAAATTAAAATAAATTACAAATATGTAGATTAATGCTGTGAGACTGAGGTTGGGGTGAATATCAAGTGCCTAAAGGGTACAGATCCAAGTGGAAATGAGGGCTTAGTCAGGGAAGGCCTCTTGGAGAAGCTGAGATTTTAATAAGGCTTTAAAGGTGGGGAAAGTGGTGGTCTGTCCTATATGAAGGGGGAGAGAGTTTCCCTAGAAGGTCCAAGATGGATCTTTGATGATGAACAGACAATGTGGGGTGAAGTTGAGGTCTGCAAGGACTAGCAGAGTGCAGAATTAAGAGATTGGAGTGACTGCAGGGGGCATCAAAATGATTCTGATGCTTCCAAGAATTAATGGGGAGATGACGTAATGGATAGAGCCAGGCCTGGAAGTCAGAAGGTCTTGGGTTCTAATCCTGGCTCCGCCACTTGTCTGCGGGGTGACCTTGAGCAAGTCACTTCACTTCTCTGGGTCTCAGTTACCTCATCTGTAAAATGGGGATTGAAACCGTTAGCCCCAGGGAGGACATGGACCGTGTCCAACCCGATTTGCTTGTTTCCACCCTACTGCCTAGTACAGTACCTGGCACATAGTAAGCACTTAGAAAATATAATTATTATTATGGAGTGGAGAGAAGGTAATGATAATATCTTAATTTGCTAAATCCTTTCTGGGTGCACTGGGGTTGACAGAAGAAAATCAAGTCAAGAGCCAGTCCCGCTTGGGTCACAGCAAAGCAGAAAAAGAGAAAAAGCATGGCCTAGTGGAAAGAGCACAGAACTGGGAGTCAGAGGACCTGGGTTCTGATCCCAGCTCCGCTTCTTGTCTGCTGAGTGACCTCTTTGGCAAGTCGCTTAACTTCTCTGTGCCTCAGTTATCTATAAAATGGGGATTAAAGCTGTCAGCCCTATGTTGGTATTTGTTATGCGCTTACTATGTGCCGAGCACTGTTCTAAGCGCTGGGGTAGACACAAGGGAATCAGGTTGTCCCACGTGGGGCTCACAGTCTTAATCCCCATTTTACAGATGAGGTAACTGAGGCACAGAGAAGTTAAGTGACTTGCCCAGAGTCACACAGCTGACAAGTGGCGGAGCTGGGATTTGAACTCATGACCTCTGACTCCAAAGCCCGTGCTCTTTCCACTGAGCCACGCTGCTTCTCTATGTGGGACATGAACTGTGTCCAACCTGATTATCTTGTATCTACTCCAGCACTCAAGATCATAATAATAATTATAGTAGTATTTATTAAGCACTTACTTTGTGTCAAGCACTGTACTAAGTGCAAGGGTAGATCCAATATATTTAGGTTAGACACAGTCCCTGAGTTTATAGGCTGAGGAGGAAAGAAGTCAGGAATTAAATTTCCATTTTACAGAAGAGGAAGCTGAGGTGCATAGAAGTTAAATGGCTTGTTCAAGGTCACATAACATGCAAGTGGCAAAGCCGGGATTAGAATCAGTCACTCAGTCAATGGTATTCATTGAGCATTTTCTGTGTTCGGAGGACTGTATTTCGCGCTTAACTAAGCCAAGTTGCTTCATACAGCAAGTAAGTGATGAGCCAGGATTAGAACCCGCGTCCTCTGACTCCCAGGCCCATGCTCTTTCTACTGAGCCCCACTGCTATTCGTGAGGAAGCTATCAGAGTATTTTAAAAATCTTGGAATTTCAGCAGGTGCTAGAGGCAGGTGGCAGGAGTTGATGAGAAGGCAAGAGGTGGGTGTAAGATGAGTAACGTGAGAGAAAATGAGCCTTTCTGTGAAGAGAGCAGAAGGGGACATGGCATTGTCTAGTTTCACTGATAATGATAAGGTAAAGGGAGTAGCTCAGGAGCAAGTCCTTGCAGAAGGAAATTCCTCATAATGGAGTGAGGAAGAAGCAGGTGGTAAGGGTGGGAGGTGAAGGGAGTCTGTGGCTGTGATGAAAAAAGAAGAATAAGATGATAGAGGATAGGGATGAGGTTGAGGGAGTGGTGATGGTGGTGGGTGGTGTTGGAGCAAGATGGTAGGAGGGAAGGAGGAGGTGGCAAGAGAGAGGTCTGGCTGGAGAAGATGGGCACTGCTGTAGAGATAGTGTGAGTTTTGCCTGAAGATGACTAGATTAGTAAAATGGGGAGTGGGGGCCCAGGATCGGGAAAACTTGGGGCCTAATGGAAAGAGCACAGGAGCGTGAGTCAAAAGGCCGGGGTTCTAATTCAGTCTCCTCCACTTGATTGTTGTGTGACCTTGGGGGAGTCACTTAGCTTCACTTGCCCTCTCCCTTCTTCCCTCCCTGACCACCATCTTCAGCCATTCAACCATCTTCCAATGGCTTCTTCACCACTGCTTTCAAACATGATCACATATTCCCTATTCTCTGAAAACTTTCCTTGACCCCACAGTACCAGTTATCACCCCATCTTCCTCCTATCATTCCTCTCCAAACTTCTTGAGCGAGTTGTCTCCCCCCGCTGCCTCCGCTTTTTCTCCTCCAATTCTATTCTTGACCCCCTCCAATCTGGATTCCCCCTGCTTTCTTCCACAGAAACTTCCCTCTCTAAGGTCACCGGTGACCTTTCTTGCCAAATCCGACCGCCTCTACTCCATCCTAATCCTTTTCAACCTCTCAGCTGCTCTTGACACTTTTATTCTCCTGGAAACATTATCTTGGCTTCACTGATATTGTCCTCTCCTGGTTCTCCTTCTATCTCTCTGGCCGTTCATTCTCAGACTCTTTCATGGCTCCTTCTCTGCCTCCCACCCAGTAACTGTGGGAGTGCCCCAAGGCTCAGTTCTGGGGCCTCTTTTATTCTACAGATTCTACAGCTACAGATTCATTTAATCATATTTATTGAGTGCTTACTGTGTGCAGAGCACTGTACTGAGTGCTTGGAAAGTACAATACAGCAATAAAGAGAGACAATCCCTGCCCACAGTGGGCTTACAGTCTGGGGGGAGGAGACAGACATCAAAACAAGTAAATAGGCATCAACATAAATAAATAGAAATATAGATATATACATAAGTGCTGTGGGGCAGGGAGAGGAGGAAGAGCAAAGGGAGCGAGTCGAGGTGATGCAGAAGGAAGGGTGAGCTGAGGAAAATGGGGCTTAGTCTGGGAAGATGCAGGGAGAGAGGCACAAATAGGTACCCCATCACACCCTCACCAAGGTGGCTGAAGTTTTGGGGAGGAGTGTGAGAAGGCAGGTGCAGTGAGAGTCCTTGGGGAGGGGCAAGGCATGTAGACAGCAGAGAAGCTTAATGCCAAGGGACTTCCTCCTTTGCAAAGACAAAATAAAAGAGTTTTACACTTCCTTTTATTAAAATCAAGTGGTTCTCTTTTATGTGGTATGTACCTCAAATGTCTGAGTCTAAATTGTGATTTATCTTTTATCTATCCCAGCACTTAGCACAAGATTTGTAACATAAGTCCATGATCAATCAATCGATCAAATTTATTGAGCACTGACTGTGTGCAGAGCACTGAACTAATAATAATAATAATGTTGGTATTTATTAAGCACTTACTATGTGCCGAGCACTGTTCTAAGTGCTGGGGTAGATACAAGGTAATCTGGTTGTCCCATGGGAGACTCACAGGCTTAATCCTCATTTTACAGGTGAGGAAACTGAGGCACTGAGAAGTTAAGTGACTTGCCCAAAGTCACACAGTTGACAGAGCCGGGATTAGAACCCATGACCTCTGACTCCTAAGCCTGTGCTCTTTTGGAAAAGTATAGTGAAACAGAGTTGGTACTATATAAGACACAAGCCATACAATTAATTTTTGCTATCTTTCCAAATCCACAAGCAAGTAAGAAAGGTAACATTTTACCATTCCACCGTTTAATACTGATTAATGCTCAGTGCGGCTATAACGCTATCTTCAAAGAACTATCCAATCATTAATTAATGTAACAACAGTTCATAAAGATGGTTGGCATAATCATCCCCATTTCTCAGATGGGAACATGGAGACACATTGTATTAAAGAACTAGCACCAAGGTCCTCCTCAATGAGTCAGGGCTGTTGTCTGATTAAAAGTCAACTCCCTTTCTCATGAATCCCTTGAGACTGTTGTAATTCAAATTCAAAAAGGAAGGAAGTAGACAGTTGAAGCAAAAAAAGACCACTGCAGAGAGCTCTGAAAGAGAACTTGCTGTAATTGAAAGTGAGATTCCTTTCCACCTGTCAAGGAGCACAATGAATCCAGCTGTCAGTCCGTTTTTAAGTTGACAGCATAATGGACCATGAATCAAACATTTTTCTCGAGCCAAATGGAAATGCAAGTAACTCATTTTCCTTTTTTATCACTGTAAACTTCGGAGGCTATGGCTGGGAGTTTACCTGAGGTAACCTTTTCATTCACTCAGCAGTGTTTATTGAGCACTTCCCGTGTACAGAGCACTGTACAAAGGGCTGGAAAATAGTACAGTAGACATAGTCTTATTTACCTTCTGTAACATTAATATTCATGTTAGTGAAACCAAAAGAAGTTAACCTTCATGAAATGACTGGGGTAGATATGAGACAATCAGATCAGATGTGTCAAGTCTAGTGCTAACCTTCTCAGTTTCATCTATCTTGCTGCCGACCCCTTGTCCGTGTCCTGCTTGGAACACGTCCCTCCTCAAATCTGACAATTACTATCCCCCCTCTTCGAAGCCTTACTGAAGGCATGTCTCTTCCCAGAGGCCTTCCCTGAACTAAGCCCTCCTTTCCTCTTCTCCAACTCCCTTCTGCATCACCCTGACCAAGGATCAGCACCAAGACAGGAGAGATCGTGGCGCGGTGGAAAGAGCACGGGCTTTGGAGTCAGGGGTCATGAGTTCGAATCCCAGCTCTGCCACTTGTCAGCTGTGTGACTGTGGGCAAGTCACTTAACTTCTCTGTGCCTCAGTTCCCTCATCTGTAAAATGGGGATTAAGACTGTGAGCCCCACGTGGGACAACCTGATTCCCCTGTGTCTACCCCAGCGCTTAGAACAGTGCTCGGCACATAGTAAGCGCTTAACAAATACCAACATTATTATTAAATTGAGGTTAGCACTAAAGGAGCGAAGTATGCGGACTGGGTTGTAGAAGGAGAGAAGCAAGGTGAGGTAGGAGGGAGCTGCTTTAAAACCATTGGTGAGAAATTTTTGTTTTTGACGTGGAGGTGGATGGGCAAACACTGGAGATTTTTAAGGAGGGAGGTGACATGCACTGAACGTTTTTGTAGAAAGATGATCCAGGAAGCAGAGTGAAGTATGGACTGGAGTGGGAAAAGACAGGAGGTTGGGAGGTCAACAAGGAGACTGCTGCAGTAATCCAGGTGGAATAGGATGAGTGACTGTAGTAATGAGAAGCAGCATGGCTCAGGGGAAAGAGCACGGGCTTTGGAGTCAGAGGTCATGGGTTCGAATACCGGCTCGGACACTTGTCAGCTGTGTGACTTTGGGCAAGTCACTTAACTTCTCGGTGCCTCAGTTACCTCATCTGTAAAATGGGGATTAAGACTGTGAGCCCCACGTGGGACAACCTGATTCCCCTGTGTCTACCCCAGCGCTTTGAACAGTGCTCGGCACATAGTAAGCGTTTAACAAATACCAACATTATTATTATTATTGTTATTATTAATGTAGTAGCAATTTGGATAGAGAGGAAAGGGTGGATTTTAACGAAGTTATGAAGGTGGGACGGACAGGATTTGGTGATGCATTGAATATGTGGGTTGAATGAGAGAGAGGAGTCAAGGATAATACCAAGGTTAAGGGCTTGTGAGACAGGAAGGATGATGGTGCTGTCTACAGTGATGGGAAAGTCAGGGAGAGAACAGGGGAGGATGATGAAGGAAGATGAGGAGCTCTGTTTCGTACATGTTAATTTTGAGGGGATGGGAGGACATCCAGGTATTATTATTATTATGTTGGTATTTGTTAAGCGCTTACTATGTGCCGAGCACTGTTCTAAGCGCTGGGATAGATACAGGGTAATCAGGTTGTCCCATGTGAGGCTCACAGTTAATCCCCATTTTACAGATGAGATAACTGAGGCATAGAGAAGTTAAGTGACTTGCCCACAGTCACACAGCTGATGAGTGGCAGAGCCGGGATTCGAACTCATGATCTCTGACTCCCAAGCCCGTACTCTTTCCACTGAGCCACGCTGCTTCTCTAAGGTAGAGATGTCTTGAAGGCAGGAGGAGATACGAGCCTGGAGAGAGGGAGAGAGATCGGGGAGGACATGTAGATTTGGGTATCATCTACATAGAGATGGTAGTTGAAGCCATGGGAATTAATGAGTTCTCCAAGTGATTCTGTTGGACAGTATGAAATAGGCTAAATAATCATTCCTGGAAATTGAGCTACTGGGAAAAAGAACTGATGATGTGAGATGACAGCAGCAGTGCTTTGTATCACATTGCACCGTACTTCTGAAGAACTCAATGTATTATAAGCTTCATCACATTAATCTCCACAACCCCCTTGTTGAACAGAGGAGATATGCTGGGAAATCATGGCACATCATGTCTGCCAACTCTGTTGCTTTCTTTCTGAAATTATCACCTGAACAAGGAACTAAAGCCAAGCTTTTTTTCTCCCCATCCTCCTTGTTAGAGTAGTTCTCGCTGAAGATGGCATTCTAAATTCTGCTAATTAAGGCCTCACTTTAAAAAATGAATTGAGCCTAGAATCAATGGATCAGTGGTATTTATTGAGCACTTCCTGTGTTTAGAGCACTGTACTAAGTGATGAAGTCCGGATTGAAACCAGGAAACTCTCTGGTATGAACCTCCTTCACTGTTGAGCAATGAAAATATTTCTGGAGAATAAGAAAAAGCCCGGAAAGCAGTGCTCGGGGTGAGTTCACCCTTACCATCCGTTCCAGTGTCTTCATTTCCTCTACAGCCTCCTTCCATCTTCCCAGAGGGCTCGCTCAGTCCTTTCTTGCCCAGCGAGGTCAGACGGAAGCTCATTCTACTTAGTCATCCAGCAGTCCTTGGAAGAAACCAATTTTTTTTTCCTCTTTTGCTACTGTTGTGCAAGAGTTGCCAATTCCAGAAATTCCTTTGATGGTGAGATAAGGTGGAACGATGATGTGGAGCAAAACTCTGGATTCCTTCATGTCATTCCCACAGGGCCTGCTAGTAGGGGAATGCAGGGAGGAGGGGGAGGATGGGCGGGCTGGGGGTCGGGGGGGGGGTGAGAAGGGGGTGATGATGAAACAGTCACACAATGGCTTCATAGTTGCTGCCACTGAATGCCTCACATATTTCTCCGTGAAACCTTCCCCAAATAATCAGAATAAGTCACAAACTCATAGTGAGAGCCACCCAACCTGCCTTACTAAGCTCAAGATAAAGCTTATTCTCCAAACGTCTTTTCAAAACCGAGGTTAATTTGGATAATCAGAAAAAAAATCAAGTAATCAAACTGGCAAATAACTGACTGAAATAGCCAAATTGAACTTGGTTTAGTCATCCAAGCTTTTCATTCTCCAAGCTGCTTTTGGCAGTGGTGGTGGTAGAAGTAGTAAGTGCTAGAAGTGGCTGCTGAGTTGATGTGAGTTGATTCATTCGTTCATTCAGTCGTATTTATTGAGCGCTTACAGTGTGCAGAGCACTCTGGGTGTTGGAAGTTAATTGGGGAAGGCTTGTTCATTCATTCGATTGTATTTATTGAGCATTTACTGTGTGCAAAGCACTGTACTAGGCGCTTGTTGAAGCTTGTTGAAGTCAGAAGAAAAAGGAGGGAGATTTGGGAGCTAGATTCAGTCAGTGAATGGTATTAATGAACTCTTACAGTGTGCAGAGCACTGTACTAAGCACTTGGGAGAGTATAATACGGTAGAATTGGTAGATGCATTCCCTGCCCATAATAAGCTTAATAGTCTGAAGGGGAAGATAGATATTACAATAAATAAATAATTTCTAATATATAATTGATTGATATGTAATTAAGTGCAGTGGGACTGAGGGTGGGATGAATATCAAATGCCCAAAGGTCAAAGGACACAGATGACACATAAGGGAGAGGGAGTTAAGGAAAACAGGATCTATTCGGAAAAGGCCTCTTGGAACACATGTGACCTTAATAAGGCTTTGAAGGTGGGGAGAGTAGTGATCTGGCCTACATGGAGGGAGGAATGAAGGGAGCAAGCTGGCAGTGAAGTGCACTGATAATGGAAGATGTAGAGAGCCTTAAAGCCAATGATTAGGTGTTTTTCCTCGATGTGCAGGGAAATGCAATGTCCCTGCAGGGTTTTGAGGAGGAGGGAGGTGTAAGATGGATGGTCCAAGAACATGATCTGTGCAGGAGCATGTAATTCAGACTGCAGGGAGAGAGAGGCTGGAGGCAAAGAGACCAGTGCGATGGCTGAAACAACATCCTAGCCCACAAATGACGAGAGTATGGACCAAGATGATGGCAGTCTGGATGGAAAAGAATAGGCAGAAATGAGCAAATTAGGGTGACCATTGTTAGCACTTGAGAATCCTGTTCACTCCTTTGCTGACCTGGAATCTCAAGTGCTGAAGGCACAGATCCAAGTGCATAGGTGACGCAGAAGAGAAAGGGAGGGGGAAAAAGAGCTTAAGTGGAGAAGACCACTTGGAGGAGTTATGATTTCAATAGGGATTTTAAAATGGGGAGAGTGCTGGTCTGCTGGGTATCATCATCAATGGCATTTATCTAGAGAAGCAGCGTGGCACAGTGGAAAGAGCATGGGCTTGGGAGTCAGAGGTCATGGGTTCGAATCCCGGCTCTGCCACTTGTCAGCTGTGTGACTGTGGGCAAGTCACTTAACTTCTCTGTGCCTCAGTTACCTCATCTATAAAATGGGGATTAAGATTGTGAGCCTCATGTGGGACAACCTGATTACCCTGTATATCCCAGTGCTTAGAACAGTGCTCTGCACATAGTAAGCGCTTAATAAATACCAACATTATTATTACTATTATTTATCAAGTGTTTGCTGTGTACAGAGCACTGTACTATGTGCTTGGAAGAGTATGACAGAAAGGATAGATGTTCTCTGCCCACAACGGGCTTCCAGTTTAGAGTGAAAATACAGTGGGATGGATTTTCAGGCAGGAGAGAGGATATGTGTAAGGCATTGAATGAAGGAGAAATAAGGAGACCCAATGAGTAGTTTGGAGTTAGTGGAGCAAAGTATGCGATTTGGGTCATAATGGGAGAAGAAATCAGGTAAAAAAGGGTGGGAGTCCTACTGGTAACCTTTTGTTGTGGGCAGAGAATGTGTCTGTTATACTGTCCTCTCCCAAGGGCTTTGTACTGTTTTTTGCACACAGTAATAACTCAATAAATGCAATTGACTGACTGAGGCAGGGGAAGAGTTAATAATAATAATAATGTTGGTATTTGTTAAGCGCTTACTAGGTGCCGAGCACTGTTCTAAGCACTGGGCTAGATACAGGGTAATCAGGTTGTCTCACGTGAGCCTCACAGTCTTAATCCCCATTTTACGGATGAGGGAACTGAGGCACGGAGAAGTAAAGTGACTTGCCCACAGTCACACAGCTGACAAGTGGCGGAGCCGGGATTCGAACCCATGACCTCTGGAGATTGGAGTTCTGGGCAGTGGAAGAGAGGAACTTTTGGAGGGATTGGGACAAGATCATCTATATCTAGTTGGTGCTGGAAGAAGGGGAAAAAAGAGGTTGTGGGGCTTCGAGTAGGAAAGCGGGTGAAACTGAGGCCGCCTGGATGAGTGCTGTGAGTGGCGACCTGTCTGTCTCCCCCTCTAGATTGTAAACCCTTTATAGTCAGGGATTGTATCTCTTTATTGCTGTACTGTACTTTCCAAGCACTTAGTAAGTGTTCTGCACACAGTAAGTGCTCAATAAATACAAATGAATGAAGGAAGGAAGTCAGCCAGCCTAGGACCTGGCACATTCTTCGGCACTGTGAAGCCGAGGAGAAACAGCATGGATTAGTGGATAGAGCACCAGCCTGGGAATTAGAAGGACCTGGGCTCTAATCCCAACTCTGCCACATGTCTGGGCAAATCACTTCTCCGGGCCTCAGTTCCCTCATCTGTAAAATGAGGACTAAGAATGTGAGCCCCATGTGAGACAGGGGACAGAATCCAACCTGACTGACTTATATCTACCCCAGCGCTTACAACAGGGTTTGTCACAGAGTGAGTGCTTAACAAGAAGCAGCCTGGCTCAGTGAAATGAGCCCGGGCTTGGGAGTCAGAGGTCATGGGTTCTAACCCTGGCTCCACCACTTGCCAGCTGTGTGACTTTGGGCAAGTCATTTAACAGCATGGCTTAGTGGAAAGAACACGGGCATGGGAGTCAGAGGTTGTGGGTTCTGATCTCAGCACTGCCACTTGTCTGCTGTGTGACTTTAGGTAAGTCACTTCACTTTTCTGTGCCTCAATTCCCTCATCTGTAAAATGGGGTTGAAGACTGTGAGCCCCACATGGGACAATCTATTAACCTTGTATCTATCCCAGCGCTTAGAACAGTGCTCTGCACATAGTAAGCTTTTAACAAATACCATTATTATTCTTCTTCTCTGGGCCTCAATTACCTCATATATCTATGATGGTTTATCCTGATGGTATTGATGCCTGACTACTTGTTTTGTTTTGCTGTTTGTTTCCCTCTTTTAGACTGTGAGTCCATTGTTGGGCAGGGATTGTCTCTATCTGTTGCCCAGTTGTACATTCCAAGCACTTAGTACAGTGCTCTGCACACAGTAGGCACTCAATAAGTATGATTGAATGAATGAAAGAATAAAATGGGGATTAAGACTGTGAGCCCCATGTGGGACAACCTGATGACCTTGTATCTCCCCCAGCGCTTAGAACAGTGCTTGGCACATAGTATGCGCTTAACAAATACCAAAGCAGCGTGGCCTAGTGGAAAGAACCCGGGCTTGGGAATTAGAGGTCATGGGTTCTAATCCCAGTTCCACTGCTTGTCAGTTTTGTGACAGTGGGCAAGTCACTTCATTTCTCTGGGTCTCAGTTACCTCATCTGTAAAATGGGGATGAAGACTGTGAGCCCCAAGTGGGACAACCTGATTACCTTGTATGTACCCCAACACTTAGAACAGTGCTTGGCACATAGTAAGCGCTTAACAAATACCATCATTATTGGAGAAACAGCGTGGCTCAGTGGGAAAAAGGCTGGGTTTCAGAGTCAGAGGTCGGGGGTAATAATTCCGGCTCCGCCACTTGACTGCTGTGTGCCTTTGGGCAAATCACTTCAATTCTCTGTGCCTCAGTTACCTCATCCATAAAATGGGGATTAAGACTGTGAGCTCCAGGTGGGACAGCCTGATAATCACCTTGTATACCCCCCAGCGCTTAGAAGAGTGCTTTGCACATAGTAAATGCTTAACTAATAATGCCATTATTATTATTATTTTCTGTGCCTCAGTTACCTCATCTGTCAAATGGGGATGAAGACTGAGCTCCATGTGGGACAATCTGATCCACCTTGTATCCCTCCCCAGTGCTTAGAACAGTGCTTCCCACATAGTAAGCACTTAACAAATGCCATTGTTATTATTCATTCAATAGTATTTATTGAGTGCTTAGAGAATGCTTATTATCATTCTCTGTGCCTTAGTCCCCTCATCTGTAAAATGGAGATGAAGACTGTGAGCTCCATGTGGGACAAACTGATCACCTTGTATCCCCCCTCCAGCGCTTAGAACCGTGCTTTGCACATAGTAAACGCTTAACAAATGCCATTATTATTATTATCGTTTTCTATGCCTCAGTTAACCCATCTGTAAAATGGGGATGAAGACTGTGAGCTCCATGTGGGACAACCTGAGCACCTCCTATCCCCCACCCAGCGCTTAAAACAGTGCTTCGCACATAGTAAACGCTTAACAAATGTCATTATTATTATTATTATCATTTTCTGCGCCTCAGTGAACCCATCTGTAAAATGGAGATGAAGACTGGGCGCTCCATGTGGGACAACCTGAGCACCTCCTACCCCCCCCCCAGCGCTTAGAACAGTGCTTCGCACATAGTAAGCGCTTAACAAATACCATCATTATTATTTCATCCCTTCGATTCTCTTTATTGCCATGGTTCCGGTCTGTCCGTCTCCCCCGATTAGACCGTGAGCCCGTCAGAGGGCAGGGACGGTCTCTCTCTGTGGCCGATTTGTCCAATCCAAGCGCTTAGTCCAGTGCTCTGCACATAGTAAGTGCTCAATAAATACTATGGAATGAATGAATGATTGTAATAATGAGGATTATGATGATTGCTATCAGGAGTTAAGGGGACCCACCTGAGGGGAGGCGTCGGGCCCCGCGGGCCCGCCCCCCCCCCCCCCCCCCCGGCTCAGGTAGGCGGTGCGCGGCCCGGCGCCGACCAATCACAGGGCGATGCGGGGCGAGGGGGCGGGGCCTCCGGCCGGAAGTGACGTGCGAGGGCCGAGGCGCTCGGCGGCGGCGGCGGCTGAGGGGAAAATGGCTGAGGCGGCGGAGGCGACGGCGGCGGCGGAGGCTTGAGGTGAGGAGCCGAGCGGAGCCGAGCGGAACCGAGCGGAGCCGAGCGGAGCCCCCGGCCCGGGCGCCTCGCCCAGCGCCCATTAGCCCCGGCGGCCCGCCGGGAGGCAGGGAAGGGGAGGAGAGGGAAGGGAAGAGAAGGGAAGACAAGGGGGGGCCGCCTCACCCCTCCCCGCCCCCCCCCGGGGGGGGTCGGACTCACCTCGGGCCTCTGCGGGGAGGAGGCCCCCCCGCGCTGCCCCCGCTCTCCTCATAAAGGGGTCATGGGTTCGAATCCCGACCCCTGCGCTTGGGAGGCAGAGGGCTATGGGTTCGAATCCCGACCCCCGGGTTTGGGGGACAGGGGCTCATGGGTTCGAATCCCGGCCCCCGCGCTTGGGAGGCAGAGGGCTATGGGTTCGAATTCCGACCCCCGGGTTTGGGGGACAGGGGCTCATGGGTTCGAATCCCGGCCCCCGCGCTTGGGAGGCAGAGGGCTATGGGTTCGAATTCCGGCCCCCGGGTTTGGGGGACAGGGGCTCATGGGTTCGAATCCCGGCCCCCGAGCTTGGGAGGCAGAGGGCTATGGGTTCGAATCGCGGCCCCCGGGCTTGGGGGGCAGGGGGTCATGGGTTCGAATGCCGGCCCCCGGGCTTGGGAAGCAGAGGGCTATGGGTTCGAATCCAGGCCCCCGGGCTTGGGAGGCAGAGGGTTAGGGGTTCGAATCCCGACCCCCGGGCTTGGGAAGCAGAGCTCGTGGGTACGAATCCCGCCTCCCGGGCTTGGGGGACAGAAGTCATGGGTTCGAATCCCGGCCCCCGGGCTTGGGAAGCAGAGGTCGTGGGTTCGAAACCCGGCCCCCGGGCTCGGGAGGCAGAGGGTTAGGGGTTCGAATCCCGCCTCCCGGGCTCGGAAGGCAGAGGGTTAGGGGTTCGAATCCCGCCTCCCGGTTTTGGGAGGCAGAGGTCACGGGTTCGAATCCCAGCTCTCCCCCCCCCCCCCGTCCGCTGGTTGACTGTGGGCCACTCACTTCACCTCAGTTCCCTCATCTGGAAAATGGGGATGAAAACTGTGAGCCTCACCTGGGACAAGCTGATCTCCCCCAGCGCTTAGAACAGTGCTCTGCACAGAGTAAGTGCTCAACAGATACAAAATGGGGATGAAGACTGCCAGCCTCACGTGGGACAATCTATTAACCTTGTATCTATCCCAGCGCTTAGAAGATTGCTCTGCACATAGTGGGCATTTAACAAATACCATTATTATTCTTCTCCTCCGGGTATTAGTTACCTCATATATCTAAGAATGAACTTTGAGCCTCACGTGGGACAACCTGATGACCCTGTATCTCCCCCAGCGCTTAGAACAGTGCTCTGCACATAGTAAGCGCTTAATAAATACCAACATGATTATTACTATATCCCACCTGCATTACTGTGTCAGCCTCCTCTCTGATCTCCCTTCCTTCTATCTCTCCCCACTCCAGTCTATTCTTCATTCCGCCACCCGGATCATCGCTCTGGGCCTGTCACTCCCTTCCTCATTCATTCAGTAGTTATTGAGCGCTTCCTATGTGCAAAGCACTGTACTAAGCGCTTGGAATGGACAATTCGCAACAGATAGAGACCATCCCTGCCCAGTGAGGGGCTCACGGTCTCAACAGGGGAGACAGACAGCAAAGCAAAACAAAACATCATCAAGATAAATTCATTCAATGGTATTTATTGAGTGCTTACTATGTGCAGAGCACTGGACTAAGCGCTTGGAATGGACAATTCGGCAACAGATAGAGACCATCCCTGCCCATTGACGGGCTTACAGTCTAATCAGGAGAGACAGACGGACAAAATAGCAATAAATAGAATCAAGGGGATGTACATCTTAAAATAAATCCTCAAAACCCTCCAGTGGTTGCCCATCAGCCTCCGCACGAAAACAAAAACTTCTCACTCTAGGCTTCAAGGCTCTCCATCACCTCGCCCCTTCCTACCTCTCCTCCCTTCTCTCTTTCTACCACCCACCCTGCACGCTCCGCTCCTCCACTGCCCACCTCCTCACCGTCCCTCAGTCTCGCCTATCCCGCCGTCGACCCCTGGCCCACGTCCTCCCGCGGTCCCGGAACGCCCTCCCTCCTCACCTCCGCCAAACTGATTCCCTTCCCCTCTTCAAAACCCTACTTAAAACTCACCTCCTCCAAGAGGCCTTCCCAGACTGAGCTTCCCCTTTTCCCTCTGCTCCCCCTCTACCCCCCCCTTCACCTCCCCTCAGCTAAGCCCCCTTTCCCCCCATTTCCCTCTGCTCCTCTCCCTTCCCCTCCCCTCAGCACTGTGCTCATCTGTATATATTTTCATTACCCTATTTATTTTGTCAGTGAGGTGTCCATCTCCTTGATTCTATTTATCGTGATGTTGTCTTGTCTTTGTCCGTTTCCCCAGATTAGACCGTGAGCCCGTCATTGGGCAGGGATGGTCTCTATCTGTTGCCCAATTGTCTATTCCAAGCGCTTAGTCCAGTGCTCTGCACATAGTAAGCGCTCAATAAATACCACTGAAAGAATTTATCTTGATGTTGTCTTGTTTTGTTCTACTTTGCTTTGCCGTCTCCCCCGATTAGACCGTGAGCCCGTCATTGGGCAGGGATGGTCTCTATCTGTTGCCCAATTGTCCATTCCAAGCGCTTAGTACAGTGCTCTGCACATAGCGCTCAGTAACTACTATTGAATGGATGTATGAATCTGTTGCCAATTTGTCCATTCCAAGCACTTAGTCCAGTGCTCTGCACATAGTCAACGCTCAGTAAATACGAATGAATGAATGAGCTGCAGCACAAGTTGGGCTCCAGAGAGTTGGAGCTGCACTTTCATTCATTCAGTGGTATTTATTGAGCGCTTCCTATGCGCAGAGCACTGGACTGAGCCCCTCAACTGTACAATTGGGACACTTTCCCGCCGGACCCTCCAGAGGAGACAGGCCCTTCCCTTCCACCCCCGGCTTCCCTCATTTTGGAGGCCCTCTTGCCTCCGAGGAGGAATTAATCCGCGGGACTCAGTGGTAAGAGCCCAGGCATAGGAGTCAGAGGTCATGGGTTCTAATCCTGACTCCGCCACCAGTCAGCTGGGTGACTTTGGGCAAGTCACTTCACTTCTCAGTGCCTCAGTTCCTTCATCTGTAAAATGGGGATGAAGACTGTGAGCCTCACTTGGGACAACCTGATTACCCTGTATCTTCCCCAGCGCGTAGAACAGAGCTCGGTACATAATAATAATAATAATGTTGCTATTTGTTAAATGCTTATTATGTGCAGAGCACTGTTCTAAGCGCTGGGGGAGATACAGGGGAATCAGCTTGTCCCAAGTGAGGCTCACAGTCTTCATCCCCATTTTACAGATGAGGGAACTGAGGCCCAGAAAAGTGAAGTGACTTGCCCACAGTCACACAGCTGACAAGTGGCGGAGCCGGAATTTGAACCCATGACCTCTGACTCCCAAGCCCGGGCTCTTTCCACTGAGCTACGCTGCTTACTCTGCAGCGTAGTACATAGTATACATGCACAACTGCACATAGTAGGCGCTTAACAAATACCAACATTATTATTATTATCCCTCAGAGCTCACCTCCTGCAGGAGGCCTTCCCAGACTATCTGTAATTCTCTTTATTTTGATGCTATTGATGTTTGTTTACTTCTTTTGTTGTCTGTTTCCCCCCTTCTAGACCGTCAGCCTGTTGTTAGGTAGGAATTGTTTCTCTTTGTTGCTGAATTGTAATTTGCAAGCGCTTAGTACAGTGCTGTGCACACAGTAAGCGCTCAATAAATTGAATGAATGAACTGAGCCCGAGCACCGTGACTCAGTGGCAAGATCCCGGGCTTGGGAGTCAGAGGTCCTGGGTTCTAATCCCGGTTCCGCCATTTGTCAGCTGGGTGACTTTGGGCAAGTCACTTCACTCCTCTGGACCTCAGTGACCTCATCTGGAAAATGGGGATGAAGACTGTGAGCCCCACGTGGGACGACCTGATGACCTCGTATCTCCCCCAGCGCTTAGAACAGTACTTGGCACATAGCAAGTGCTTAACAAATACCAACATTATTATTATTATTTCCCTCTGCCCCTCCTCCCTTCCCCATTCCCCCTACTCCCTCCCTCCCTCCCCTCCCCAAAGCACTTGTAAATATTTGTATATATTACTCTGGATGTGCATTTATCTACGATTCTATTTATTTTGGTGATGTCTACTTGTTTTGTTGTCTGTCTCCTCCTAGACTGTGAGGCCTTGTTGGGTAGGGATTGTTCATTCATTGTCATATTTATTCAGCGCTTCCTGTGTGCAGAGCACTGTACTAAGCGCTTGGAATGGACAGTTCGGCAACAGAGACAATCCCTGCCCAACAAGGGGCTCTCAGTCTAAAAGGGGGAGACAGACATCTCTATCTGTGGCCAAATTGTATTTTCCAAGCGCGTAGTACAGTGCCCGGCACAGAGTAAGCGCTCTATAAATAAGATTGAATGAATGAAAAGCTGAATTATTTCACCATTCATGATCGCTTCATCATTTCCTAATGCGTAGATGCACGTTATCAGATTCAAAAGGTTGATTTAATTTCCTCGTTCAGGGCTGATCCATAAATAGGATGGGGGCGGGGGGAGAACAGTTCCTGTTCTCCCTCCCAAAATGTCGTTTTGGCCTTTTGTCTGTTTAATGAGACTGCCCAGTTATGGATTTTTATTTTTTTTTTTTGGAGGAAGGAGTGGGTACCGGAGGGAAGTGAGGAAGGCGAAAGGCAACAACATGCGGAGGAGGGACTTGAGTTACAGAAGGTGGAACAGTCTCTTTAACCATATATTGGCCCAACAGAAGTTAAGGATGTAATTATATTTTTTATATTAGGTGGTGGGAGTGGATCGGAATGGAGGAAAGATGCACTTTGAAGGGGCTTGTCTAGTAAAGAGGCAGGCCGTAATTTTTCTAAGTGGGCGGCAGGCAGAAATGCTGCTGGGGACGCTGTAGAGTGAGTGGGAGTTGCACAGCTTCAGATTGGGATAAATTCCAAGGGAAGGGAGAAAAGAACATGTAGCTAGGAAATGACAAAGTTTTGGGAATGTGGAAAGCTTTCAGTCGTATGTATTGAATGCTTACTGTGTGTAGAGCACTGTACTGAGCGTTTGGGAGAGTAATAATATTTAAGCGCTTACTATGTGCCAAGCGCTGTTCTAAGCACGGGGGTAAATACAAGGAAATCAAATTGTCCCACGTAGGTCTCAAAGTCTTAATCCCCATTTTACAGATGAGGTAACTGAGGTACAGAAAAGTTAAGTGACTTGCCCGAAGTCACACAGCTGACAGGTGGCAGAACTGGGATTAGAACCCACGACCTCCGACTCCCAAGCCCCTGCTCTTTCCACTGAGCCACGCTGCTTCTCCAGTATAGCAGTTGGTAGACTGTGAGCCCGTTGTTTTAGATTGTGAACCCCTTGTTAGGCAGGGATTATCTGTATCTGTTGCCGAATTGTACGTTCCAAGCGCTTAGTACAGTGCTCTGCACTTAGTAAGCGCTCAATAAATACGATTGAATGAATAGACACATACTCTCTCCCCAGTGAGCTTACAGTCTAAAGAAGGCGGCGGCAATGGGGGAAACTCAGTCGTGTGTATTGAGTGCTTACTGTGTATAGAGCACTGTACTAAGCGTTTGGGAGAGTACAGTAGCAGTTGGTAGACACGTTCCCTTTCCACAATCAGCTTACAGTCTAGAGGAGGAGACAGACATTAATATAAATAGATAAATTACAGCTGTGGACATAAGTGCTGAGGGTTTGAGGGAGAGGTAAATAAAGGGTGCAAATCCCAGGGCAGTGCAGAAGGGAGTGAGAGGAGAGGAGTTGAGGGATTATTTGGGGAACGCCTCTTGAAGGAGATGAACTTTAAATAAGACTTTGAACATGGTCAAAGTGATCATCTGTTGAATATGAAGAGCCAGAGGCTGGACTTTGGTGTTAGACGAGATCGAAGTGCACGGAGTAGGTGGATCGATCCCAGACCTCTCTGGGATCCAAGTGTGATTTCTTTCAATGGGTAATTTATTTTCCAAAAGATCCTTTGCTTCTTACCTTCTGTCATAGTAATAATAATTATGGTATTTGTTAAGCACTTACTACGTGCCAACCACTGTCCTAAACTCAAGGGTAGATACAAGGTAATAAGATTGTCCCACTTAGGGCTCACAGTCTTCATCCCCATTTTACAGATGAGGTATCTGAGGCACCGAGAAGTTAAGTGACTTGCCCAAGGTCACACAGCAGACAGGTGGCAGAGCTGGAATTAGAACCCACGTCCTCTGACTCCCAAACCTGTGCTCTTTCCACTAAACCACACTGCTTCAGCGTGGTTCAGTGGAAAGAGCCTGGGCTTCGGAGTCAGGGGTCATGGGTTCGACTCCCGGCTCTGCCACTTGTCAGCTGTGCGACTGTGGGCAAGTCACTTAACTTCTCTGTGCCTCAGTTACCTCATCTGTATAATGGGGATTAACTGTGAGCCTCACGTTGGACAACCTGACTACCCTGTATCTACCCCAGCACTTAGAACAGTGCTCTGTACATAGTAAGCGCTTAACAAATACCACCATTATTATTATTATTCTCGGCGGGTCTTTCCCCACGAACTAACACATTCGACCTGTTCTATCATCCTTTGATGCTGTTATTTAGTCTTGTGAAAGATGAGGAGTGTGGGTGTTGGCAAGTTAGGACTGAGGCTCACTTAGAGGTGTGAAGACTTTGAAACACCTGCCAGTTTAATGTTAATCAAACATAATCTTCAATCTTTGAAGATTAAAAATTGCTGAATTGGAGCGAGCCAGTTCACACTTTCTTGTAACTCATTAATTTATAATATATTGTTCAAAGGAACACAAAAAAACAAGTTCTAATATGGGCACTTGCATATTCTTCACTGCCTTATCTAAAATGATCTGAATAAAAAGCCAGTTCTTTTTTTTCTCCACACTATCAAGCCACTTTTGTTGCTTTCATCATGTAAGAGTAGGTTTAGGGGAGGGACAACAGAGCTTTGTTTTTGTGTGTGTGTGTTGTTTTCAACTCCTACATTAAGTAATAATCCAAAATATTACATTGTCTCCCACGGTATTCCAGAATTAATGATTTAACATGGAATTCAGTTGTTATGCTGTTCTAAATTTTCTTTTGAATTCCTAGTACTTGTTTAATGGTTGTTTATTAGATACAGTTAAAGTTTTTATTTGTCCTGTGTTTTCCTCAAGAATTGTAAACTCAGACTAGATGCTGTTAGCACATTTGGAGAAAGCAAAAATAACAACATTGTGAAACCCAAGAAATTCAAAATTATTTTCCTTCTTTAGTCCTTGAAGAGGAAGTGAAATTTAAATGCAGACCGTGGTCTACCACCATGGGTCTGATATTGTTCATGCTAAAACACCTGGGCAGTGTATTCAGAGGAATTAGTGTGAGGCTGACTTAATTATGGTATTTAAGTGCCAAGCACTACTCTAAGTGCTGAGGAAGATACAAGGTTATCAGCTTGGACCCAGTCCTTGTCCCACATGGGGCTCATATTCTAGGTAGGAAGGAGTAGAATTTAATCCCATTTTACAGATGAGATAACTGAGGAACAGGGAAGTTAAGTGCCCAAGATTTGCCCAAGGTCACACAGCAGACAAGTGGCAGAGCTGGGGTTTAGCACCCACGTCTTCTGACTCCCAGGCCCATGCTCTGGTATTTGTGAAGCACTTACTATGTGCCAGGCACTGTGTATAGTGCTGGGGTAGTACAAACTAATCTGATTGGACATTAGAGAAGCAGCGTGGCTCAGTGGAAAGAGTCCGGGCTTGGGTGTCAGATGTCATGGGTTCGAATTCCGGCTCTGCCACTTGTCTGCTGTGTGACTGTGGGCAAGTCACTTCATTTCTCTGTGCCTCAGTTCCCTCATCTGTAAAATGGGGATGAAGACTGTGAGCCTCAGGTGGGACAACCTGATTACCCTGTATCTACCCCAGCGCTTAGAACAGTGCTCTGCACATAGTAAGCACTTAACAAATACCAACATCATCATTATTATTATTATTAAGTTTCCTGTCTATCAACTGTATTGTAATGTGTTTTCCCAGTTGCTTAGCACAGTGCTTTGCATACATAATACAGGGTCAGTGAATCCCATTGATTGAGGCCCCTAGATGGTAAATTCCTTGAGGGCAGAGATTAAATATCTGTTCTCCCTATTAGACCGGGAACCCCATGTGGGACAGAAACTGTGATCCTATTGCATTTACTCCACAGCTTGGCTCAGTGCTTAGCACAAAGAAAACAATTAACAAATACCACACTTACAGTTGTATTCTCCCCAGTGTTTACTTATTGACTGACTAGAAACTGCCATTATTACCAAACAGTGGTGTAACCTAGGGGAAAGAGCCTGGTGTCTGTCTCAGGCTTCTGACGGGAGACTGAACGCATCCTTTGATGTTGATAAGCCATGTAGTTTATGCTCTAGTGGGAAGACCATAAATCTGCGAATCAGGATACTTGGGGCCTCCTGCCATTTGCCTGCTATATGAATGTGGGCAAGTCGTTACCTTGGAGAAGCAGCGTGGCTCAGTGGAAAGAGCACGGGCTCGGGCTTTGGAGTCAGGGCTCATGAGTTCGAATCCCAGCTCTGCCACTTGTCGGCTGTGTGACTGTGGGCAAGTCACTTCACTTCTCTGCGCCTCAGTTCCCTCATCTGTAAAATGGGGATGAAGACTGTGAGCCCCACGTGGGACAACCTGATTCCCCTATGTCTACCCCAGCGCTTAGAACAGTGCTCGGCACATAGTAAGCGCTTAACAAATACCAACATTATTATTATTATTACCTTTTGAGGCTCCAGTTTTTTTCGTTGTGGACTTTTTATCCACTCTTTTCTTTGACATTATCCTAGCTCATCTAGGGACAGACTGTCCCTCATCAAAGCCCTTGAAAAATCGTACTCCAGGAAGCCTCCCCCTGATTAATTTCTAAATTCACCTTTTTATATCTCCCCACCACCTGAGCACTTCCTCAAAGCATGTATGCACCTATCTTTTTACACTATAATTTCCTCTTACCAGTCATTTTAGTTTCTGTCTTTCCTGCTAGATTGTAAACACTGAGGGCTGGGACCATATCTGCATCATCTGTTTATTTACTAAAAGTTTAATCCTGTGATCTGTACAGAGAAGGCCCTTAATAAATGTTATTGATAGGGCCAGGGCCTGATTTAATTGTAAATGTAAAATGGGGATTAAGACTGTGATCCCCACGTGGGACAACCTGATTCCCCTGTGTCTACCCCAGCGCTTAGAACAGTGCTCTGCACATAGTAAGCGCTTAACAAATACCAACCTTATTATTTAATTATCTTGTATCTTCTCCAGTACTTAAGACAGGGCTTGGAACTCTGTAAGCAGTTAATAAATACTGTTATTTTTATTAATTGCCCATGAAATGCATCAGTTGCTTAAGCAAAAGCTACGATTGTGGTGTGTTGTTACAACATAGTACAGGGAAGCCATGTGGCGTAGTGGAAAGAGCATAGGCTTGGGAGTTAGAGCACCTGGGTTCTAACCCCATCTCCACCAACTGTCTGCTATGTGATCTTGGGCAAGTCACTTAATTTCCCTGTGCTTCAGTTACCTCATCTGTAAAATCCTCCTTCCTCCAAGTTAGATCCTCCTTCCTCCAAGTTAGGCTCTGAGCTCCATGTGGGACAAGGACTGTGTCCAACCTGATTGCTTGGTATCAACCACAATGCCTGTACAATGCCTAGCATGTATTAAGCACTCAACACATACCGTTTAAAAAAAGCCCACATCTCTAGTTGTAGTTGGAAATCTTTTTATCTCACCTTGGTTAGGGACAGACTTACCCTTTTTTTTGGTGTGGAATTAATGAGACTACAGCTGGAGGCGATATGACCACAGCTTGCTCATTTAGATGAGCCTGGAAAGAACCCTGAAAATTTTGTCTGTTACCATACCTTAAGGCAGAACAACCCTAAAAAGTATTATTCTTATTTTACCTGAACCCATAACTACAACAAAACCCCAATTTAAAAAAAAATTAAGTTGGAATAGATTCATTTTTGCTATAGTTATGTTTTTTCATTTTATTTCACTATAGCATGATAAAAGTCTTAGACAATATTCTTCCCACAGCGTGAGTCAATTCTGGAAATAACTTGATCCACGAACTTGTCTAAGTAAATCCGATATAGGAAGAAACGGTTGTGGGCATCCATGTAAAGTGGAGATAGGCATGATGCTCCTCTGCTTCCCAGCCTCTCCTTCAGCTTTACTGTACTGTACCAATACAGTAAAATAGCAATGAGTGGCAAGGGATTGAAAGCATTCTGCTGGAAACGAACAGAACAATTATTTGGAAATTAGTGTCATAAAATGTTAGTCATAGTTGTGTCTGAAACACCTACCCCCCAACCCACTAATTCTCATTGAACCCATGATTACTATAACATACTTTTCCCAACCACGAGGTTCTTCTAGAACACAATTATGGCATTATAGCAGAAATGATTCTATTGTATACTGGCTTTTGAGAAAATTAGAGGTGGGATTTACCTAACCTTTCAGTTGTCCTTCCATTTAAATAAATCCAGAAACCTCCACAGACCCATCTGTTGGGAAGACACGTGTCAATTGGATAGCTGTAATTTGTCTTAGAACCTGGAGGTACATTAAGGTAATAAGTAATAAGGTAATAATTCACTTGTTACATACAGGGCTTTCTCTTTTGCATAGACTACTAGTCATATATTATTAATATACATAGATTATGCAAAGCCATCTGGTTTCACTTTGGCAACCATTGCTTATGACTGTGAGGTCACTAGAAACTGCTCTTAGAACTTCACTTTATGACTTGACCATCAAAAGTAGAAAGTTAGAATCGCAGAGCTAGGAGTAAACAATTGCAGCATAGAAACTGAATGTGACACAAAGGAAACTAGGAGCAATTTTAGTGAATTTTCCCCAACATATGTTCAGTATCTTGCCATTTCTTTGGTTCTTGAAATAGCCATTAACAATATTAAGCACACAAGCTGCGCTGGAAGTATAGGCTAGCGTTGTTGGACAAACATTCCCTGAGCAATGGGCCAGCCGTAACAATTAGTAAAACACAGGTTTGACAGAGCTGAGTGAATTTTGACATTTAATATGAAAGCTCACTTTCATTAGTGATTAGCCAAAGTACAAGGTCCATCTCTCTGTTAGATAAACAGTATATTTCTCATTCTTCCTTTCTGTTCTTTTTCTCTTCATTTTTCATACCATCTTTTGTTTATTACTGTCCTCTGACCTGGCTCTCTTCCTGTATCTTGTTGTTATGTATGCTTGTTTTTTATGTTTGTGGTGGTGATCTTGCACGTACTTTTGTTTCTTCGTGTGTCTGAGCTACCAGGTCTGTATGTATAAGAGTATTTTGGGATAGGAGCTTCCTGTTCATATATATCTCTGCAGATGTATGTATGTTAATGGAGTGCAGAAGCCAATGTTTGACTCTGCTGCTCTGGCGGGCCCTAAGATAACCTACCTCTCCAGGGGTGAATATCACCCCTAGACTGAACTGACTCTTATCTTTTGGTAAGAGTTGAGGTGTTTGAGTTCCTCAGTTCCCGAAACACCCATAGTTCCACTGCCTGGCTTGGCCCAAGAAACACTGCAGTGGGATGAGGTTTTGTACCGAGCTACTTCTGTTCTATTCTGTCTTCTGTCTGTAAGCTGTATGAACCAATCCAAAGGTGATCCAAGCATGCTTTAGCAATTTATGTCTAGAAGAAAAACCAAGACTTTAATTTTCAAAGCATTTTTTATGATTCTTGTCAATTGAATGAACAGTTGAAGTAGTCCAGAGTTCAGTGGCTGCTTCCACAAAGCAGAAATTGTGGGCTTGGTTCAGGGTTAATCTGAGAAATGTTTAGTCAGCACAATCTACTTCATACAGTGCATTTTAATTTGTCCATATAGTCTGTTACGTCTGCACTAAACCCTGGAATTTAACCCGCGGTCCTCCTTTACCATATTTCTTGTGCATAGACTGTGCGTAAGAGGCTAATAATGTTTTTTAGAATATAAATGAATAATCTAGCCACTCATTTTCCTCTAGATGTTCCCCAAGTGGATGAGCCCATTTCTGTTTTATCTGAGGCAAAGTGTACCCCTTGCCTACTTTAGGGGGAGAATTAAGTGGGATTTAGCCCAAGCTAATTCTTAAAAATGAGAAATTAGATTGTAAATTCATTGGAAACAAGAACTTTGTCGTATTTTGTTTGTGCTCTGCCCACAAATACTCAAAAAATGCTGTTGATGAGACAGATAATGAAAGACAAATGTGAATTGGGTAAATACAATCAAAATTAATCTGAGATTTAATTGTGGTTTGGTGATCTAGGTTAAGCACAGTATGGCTTTTTAAGAGTCTCTGAAGGAATAAGAAAAGTTAGAAGTTCATGAACAGCTGCACTACAAAGTCAGATTTGGACAATTACTTCCGATTCTCCCCAAGTGGGAATGAAGCTGCTTCCAGACAATTCCCAGATTGTTTGCAAGTTCAAAGTGCTATAAAAGTGCTAAGTATTACAGTTTCTTTTGTCTCGTGTATTTTTGTTGAATCAGTAGTGAAAAGGAATCTTGGAAGCATAGCTATATTCCAATATGGAAATTAAGTTTTCTAGAAAATTAATGGAAGAGATGAAACACTATGTGGGCTTATTGTCATCTTAATTATCTGTAAAAGTATGTTTTACCCAAAGGCCCCCCAAAATCAAGACAAATGCTGAAGGTTAATTAAGCATGTCAATTGCCTTTACTGGTGTTTTATTCTTGGTATAGCGCTATTAAATTTAGCTGGTGAATGTTCATATTGAGATGAAACAGATGGTAGGATGTTGGTTTTTTTTTTTTTGAGTAAAGGTCTCTTTTGATTAATTTCAGTCCCCAGGACTTTCTGAGTTATGTTGGAAAGAGTTCCATTGGAAAATCAAAGTAAAGGTGCATTAAATTGAAGTAAGGAAATAAATGATTGTGATACTCTTAACCAGAAAATTACCAATGCACAACATCCCCAGTGGCAGGAGCGGCACCAAAATCCTTGTCCCCAGGCCCAAGTCCTCACAGTAATGAACATCTCTCTGCCTTTTTATTTTACTCATGCAAATCGCTAAAACCAATTGCTTTCTTTTCTTCAAATGATTGCTTCCGTCTGCCACTTCCTTTCTGTCTCTACCACTAAATCTCTTTTCACAGGCTCTGCATATCTTGCTCCTGGGCTCCTATGGTCTCCTCTTTGCTGACCTCCCAGCCTCTATCCTCTCCCTGGTCTAAACTGTCCTCTCCCTGGTCTAAACTGCTCTGCACATGGCAGCTGAAATATTCCTGTGGTTTCCACTGCAAACATTAATTCTATTATTGACAGCCCTCTAGTGACTTCTCTTACCTTCTTGTGGTAGTACAAGTTTCTGACTGTTAACTCCAAAAGTCTTCCACTCCACCTGTTTGCCCTCTCCTCTCATATCCCAACCTTCAAAGTTCAGTGAACCTAGCCATACAGGTCTACCTGGGGTTGTGACCACTCCACAATATGTGCACCATGAGGATAGGTCCTGCACTATTTGCTGATTTACCTCTGCGTACGTTCAATCTCTGTAGTTGTCAGTTCCCTCTCCACCTTTCCAGCCCCTATCTTGCTCTCCCTTGTGTCTGTGGCTTGCTTTCCTCCCTCCCCCTCATACCAAACTCATGACTTCTCATTTGTCTCCCCAGCAATCAATCAGTCGGTCATTTATTGAGCCCCTGTTATGTGCGGAACACTGTTACTAAGTGCTTGGGGAGATACATAGAATGGAATTGGCAGACGTGTCCTTTGCCCACCAGGAACCTACAGTCTGTAGGGACCCACAATGAGCCAGTATTTTTCAAACTTTAATCTGAGCAACAGTGGTTATCGTGCTGCCCATGTAACTTATCCCAGTCCATCCTCATCCATATTTCTGTAATTTTGGCTTTGGCCAGAGAGACTTAGCTTCAAGTCAGGAATGGGAGTTCCTGTTTCTGAATTCTTGTGTTTTTCTGTTTATTCATCCGTTCGATTATATACATTTATCCACTTGGCTTTTCCTCTCTATTTTAATGCAGTAAGAATATATTATTTGGTTATTAGAAACTCCAGCACATGCATTACAATCAATCAGGAATGTTTATTGAGCACTTAATGAGGGACCTGTAAATTTAGGACTCTTGGATTGATGTTGGAAGGAAATAGAAATTTTCACCATTTTATTAACTTGCCACAGCTTTGCCCAAACAGAAGCCTAAGAACCTGAACTTACACACCATTTGCAATAAGAGAGAAAGCTTAATTCTCCCATAAGTCATGGGCTCATTGCAAAGATATGAAGTGATTTCTCTCTCCCATCTGAGATCCTTTTTCTTTTAAAGATTAAAAAAAAAGGCCTTTATTCTTAAAGGAGTACTTATTTTAGCCTGTCTTGGATGAAAACTGCAGTGAAAAAGATTTTCTGACTGTGTACAGAAAAGAGTAAAGGGATTTAATATCTCATTGTGGGCAGAGAACGTCTACCAACTCTGTTGTATTGTACTCTTTCTTCCCAAGTACTTAGTAAGGTGCTCTGCACACAGTAAGCACTCAGAAAATACGATAGATCGATTGATCTGACCCACATGGATCATCAGAAATTTTGTGTTTCTCCAGCAGTTACAGGCTTTCCTCCTCATCCCTTGTTGACTAAAGGCTGGATCCTAATTTTATTTTGCAAATTTATGGACAGAAATGTTAATACCATCCATGCCAATTCTTTACATTTCTCAAAAAAGCCATAAAAGTGCAGATTTACCTACTTGTAAATAAATAATGAATTTCACGTGTTTCAAAGATATATATATACATATATATATATCATATTTCTAATATGGCATTTCAGTGTTTTTGCCAAACGATGTGATGTGTAAATGTGAAATTATAATGCTTAAAATGCACAGGGAGGGGGATGATGGTTTTGTAAAAATCAGAATTTCCTTTACTCTTTTGAAAGGAAAAAATAAAAAGAAACTGATCCATGCTGGGTTAAGACTGTTCCTTGTTCATTCATTCAATCATTCAATCATATTGAGTGCTTACTGTGTACAGAGCACTGTACTAATCGCTTGAAAAGTACAATTCAGCAACAGAGACAATCCCTACCCAAGAACAGGCTCACAGTCCAGAAGCACGGAGACAGAAAACAAAACAAAATATGTAAATGGGCATCCATAGCATCAGTATAAATAGAATCATAGATATATGCACATCATTAATAAAATAAATATAATAATAAATATAATAATGTTGGTATTAAGTGCTTACTAGGTGCCGAGCACTGTTCTAAGCGCTGGGGGAGATATAGGGTAATCAGGTTGTCCCACGTGAGGCTCACACACTTTTAATCCCCATTTTACAGATGAGGGAACTGAGGCACAGAGAAGTTAAGTGACTTGCCCACAGTCACACAGCTGACAAGTGGCAGAGCCGGGAGTCGAACTCATGACCTCTGACTCCGAAGCCCAGGCTCTTTCCAGTACATATATACACAAGTGCTGTGGGACGAGGGTAGAGCAGAGAGAGGGAATCGGGGTGATGGGGAGAAGGAGCAGAGTAAAAGGGGGGCTCAGTCTGGGAAGGCCTCCTGGAGGAGGTGAGCTCTCACTAGGGCTTTGAAGGGAAGAATTGAGCTAGTTTGGCAGATGTGAGGAGGGAGGGCGTTTCAGGTCAGAGGTAGGATGTGGACCAGGGGTCGACGGTGGGACAGGTGAGAACGAGGCCCAGTGAGGTTAGCAGCGGCAGAGAAGCGGAGTGTGTGGGCTGGGCTTTAGAAAGAGAGAAGGGAGGTGAGGTAGGAGAGGGCAAGGGGATGGAGAGCTTTGAAGCCAGTAGTTTAGGAATTTTTGCTTGGTAGGCAACCACTGGAGATTTTTGAGGAGGGGGGTGACATGCCCAGAGCTCTTAATTGCTATTACCATTCTTCAACCAAAGAGTGGTATTTATTGAGTTCTTACTGTGTGAAGAGAACTATACTAAGCCCAGATAGCTAACGAGTACAATACAATTCAATTGTTAGCATCCCCCACTCTCAAGGAGCTTACACCCCACACAGCCATTTTGCATACTTGTTGGAAAAGCATCCTGGCATAGTGGATAGAGCCCGTGCCTGGGAGTCAGAAGGTCATGGGTTCTAATCCCGGCTCTGCTACCTGTCAGCTGTGTGACCTTGGGCAAGCCACTTCACTTACCTGTGTGTCAGTTCCCTCATCTGTAAAATGGGGATGAAGGCTGTGAGCCCACGTGGGACAACCTGATTACTTTTTATCCCTCCCAGTGCTTAGAACAGTGCTTGGCACATAGTAAGCGCTTAACAAATGCCATCATTATTATTGTTATTGCAATATAATTGTAATATAGCAGCGTGGCTCAGTGGAAAGAACACAAGCTTTGGAGTCAGAGGTCATGTGTTCGAATCAAGAGGCGTTCCCAGACTGAGCTCCTCTTCCCCCTCTACTCCCTCTGCCATCCCCCCTTTACCTCTCCGCAGCTAAAGCCTCATTTTCCCCTTTTCCCTCTGCTCCTCCACCTCTCCCTTCCCATCCCCACAGCACTGTACTCGTCCGCTCGACTGTATATATTTTCGTTACCCTATTTATTTTGTTAATGAATTGTACATCGCCTCGATTCTATTTAGTTGCCATCGGTTTTTACGAGATGTTCTTCCCCTTGACGCTGTTTATTGCCATTGTTCTCGTCTGTCCGTCTCCCCCGATTAGACTGTAAGCCCGTCAAACGGCAGGGACCGTCTCTATCTGTTGCCGACTTGTTCATCCCAAGCGCTTAGTACAGTGCTCTGCACATAGTAAGCGCTCAATAAATACTATTGAATGAATGAATGAATGAATCCCATCTCTGCTACTTGTCAGCTGTGTGACTGTGGGCAAGTCACTTCACTTCTCTGGGCCTCAGTTACCTCATCTGTAGAATGGGGATTAAGACTGTGAGCCCCATGTGGGACAACCTGATTCCTCTGTGTCTACCCCAATGCTTAGAGCAGTGCTCTGCACATAGTAAGCGCTTAACAAATACCAACATTATTATTATTATTATATAGTATGTTATAGTAATATATAGTATTAGTATACCATAGTATAGTATAATATATAGTATATATAGTATAATATATAGTATAATACATAGTATAGTAATATACAGTATTGTATTGCTATGTAGTAATACTATATAGTAATAATAATGTTGGTATTTGTTAAGTTAGAGAATTTGTTAAGTTTGTTAGAGAAGCAGCGTGACTCCATGGAAAGAGCCCGGGCTTGGGAGTCAGAGGTCATGAGTTCGAATCCCGGCTCTGCCACTTGTCAGCTGTGTGACTTTGGGCAAGTCGCTTAACTTCTCTATGCCTCCGTTCCCTCATCTGTAAAATGGGGATTAACTGTGAGCCTCACGTGGGACGACCTCATGACCCTGAATCTCCCCCAGTGCTTAGAACAGTGCTCTGCACATAGTAAGCACTTAACAAATAGCAACATTATTATTATTAAGTGCATACTGTGTGCAAAGCACTGTTCTAAGCACTGGGGAAGATACCAGGTAATCAGGTTGTCCCATGTGGGGCTCACAGTCTTCATCCCCATTTTACAGATGAGGGAACGGAGGCACAGAGAAGTGAAGTGGCTTGCTCAAAGTCACACAGCTGACAAGTGGAGGAGCGAGGATTAGAACCCCTGACCTTCTGAATCCCAGGCCTGGGCTTTTTCCACTCAGCCATGCTATTTCTCATATGTGGTACTTCTGCTTCTGTATGTGTGTTCTTGTCCTGTTCCTCCTGTGTGGAAGATCTGACTTTTTTTTGTGGCTCTTCATATTACCTGAAAACAGTGGGTGTTAGGTATTGTTTATTGACTGCCTCTAGGGTGGTTAGGATTTTTAGCAAAACATTTATACAGGTCTGTAAAGAACTTTGTGCTATACATAGGAAAGATGGCTCATATGTTGTTAAGTGCCTCATTTACTTGGTAATTATTACATTTTTGTCTCAATTTCCAATAGTCCAATCTGCCTGAAAAGAAGTGACATCAAATCACCATTAAGTTTTAGAGATAAAATTCTAGCTGGATTTAACAGGTTATAGAGGTTTTCAAGTAAGTAAATAATAATTTCTGCCTTCAGATAAAAGAGAAATTTCTAAAGCCTGAAAAGTTTTTGTGGTTGGAAGTCAAGCTGGCTTCTATTTCTCATTGTCTCTTTGAAATTTGAATTTAAATTGTAAATTGGTGTCAACCAGGAAAAGCCCAAGTGGTTTTAATTAATCCTTAGGTGGTTGTTGGGTTTTTTTTCCCTTGATTCTAGATGGCTTTTCCTAAAATCAAACTGGATATTGTCAATTGCCTCTTTTTGAACATGTTTTAAGCAGCTACAGTTCCAAGTTTACTGGGTTACTTTTATGTTAAAAAAAAATGTTGGCAATAACAAGTTCATTCATTTTGTCACAGCTTGAACTGAGAGAACATTGGCTCTGAAATAGTCCATTTGACTATGTAGGTAGGAAATTAATTCCTGCATTTTTGAATGTTAACATATCATCAGATGTGGTGTTAAGAAAAACAAGAGCCTGGCAATTCAGTAATCATCAGAGAAATGCTTTGAGCCTAAGGTTAGACAAATATGATGTGATTTTTAAAAAATTTTATTAAAGCAAACTTTAAATCCTCTCTCCAGCCGGGGACCACATTTTTAATTATTATTGTACTTGCTAAGCATGTACTCTGTGTCAAGCACTGTTCTAAGCGCTGGATGCACTTCGGCTGTAACACTGAACAGGAGTACAGTAAATTTAGTTTTGAGACCTGAAAAGTCATGACTCTGCTAACTGACTACTGTGTGGTAGATTTACTTAGGGCACATTTTGATGTCCTCTAGACTGCAAGCTCGTTGTGGGCAGGGAAAGTGCCTACCAAATCTGTTCTGTACTATCCTGAGTGCTCAGTACATGCTCTGCGTACAGTAAAAGCTCGATAAAGGCAATTGGGTGACGCGCGCTCTGCTCCGACCTGAAGTCAGGACCGATCTAACTCTGGAAAGCCAGGTTGAGCTCAGGTTAAAGGGTGTGGGCTTCAGTCTTTAGGAAGGGTGGTTTATATAGTGCCAAGCACAGCCGCTGGTGTGCAGTATGTTGTGAACGTAGTATATTAAAGTCCCAGTCCACCCATCAGTACCCTAAGTCCAAGCGGCCCACAGAACTGTGTGTGCACAATATTTTGTCTCTGTTGGGCACTGCCATCCTCAGCAGTGAAATCAGCCCTGAAGGGGTAGAGGCTCCTTCTTGAGTAGGGCTGGACTGGAGTCAGAGTTTGCAGAGCTCCAGATTTTTGCTCCAGGTGGGGCTTGGCAACATGAGTTACTGCTTGGTGGTGGTAAATACCAAAATGGAAGGAAGGTTAGAGATGGGGAAGAAACACAATATGCCCTGCTTCAACGATTTTTTTCAAATGAACAGTTTTATGTATTAGAGCAAAGTTGGGAGGGTTGCTTCAGATTAAGTTACCTGCTTAAGGTAACAAAGTTTAACTTTATCGTAGATTCTGTTAAAGCCTGTAAAATCAGTATTCAAAAAATGGGAAGGATAAATGACCAAAGGTGGTACCTTACTCTTTGAAGGAAGAGACATTCAATTTTCCATCGCAAAATCCTTAATCTACCACCAGTCTTCATGAAAACAGACAGGGCCTCTGTCCATTTTATTTCTAAAATAAATTATAAGAAGAGCTCAATTATTTTCAGCTTGTTAGCCCCTAAGGCCCAGGGCCATGTCTAATTCGCACTCCTCACACTAAATATGGTGCTTTGACATAGGGGCTTAATAAATGCTGTTACCACTACTATTAGAAATATTCTTTACTGCTCTGAATTAGAAAGCTCTGCAGTTTAATGTGTTCTGGCTTTTCCCATAACAGTAAAATCTCATGAATTGGGATCCCCTAATTTGGAATTCACTTCTATTTTTAACCACTCAATCTCCAAGGGCTCCTTCCCCTCTGCCTTCAAACACGCCCACGTCTCCCCCATCCTAAAAAAACCCGCTCTTGACCCCACTTCCCCCTCCAGTTATCGTCCTATCTCCCTACTACCCTTCCTTTCCAAAATCTTAGAACGAGTCGTCTACAATCGATGCCTAGAATTCCTTAACTCCCATTCTCTCCTAGACCCCCTCCAATCTGGCTTCCGTCCCCTCCGCTCTACCGAGACTGCTCTCTCTAAGGTCACCCGTGACCTCCTTCTTGCCAAATCCAATGGCTCCTACTCCATTCTGATCGTCCTTGACCTCTCTGCTGCCTTTGACACTGTCGACCATCCCCTCCTCCTCCATACCTTATCTCACCTTGGCTTCACGGACTCTGTCCTCTCCTGGTTCTCCTCTTACCTCTCTGGCCGATCATTCTCGGTCTCCTACGCCGGAGCCTCCTCCCCCTCCCATCCTTTAACTGTTGGAGTTCCTCAAGGGTCAGTTCTTGGCCCTCTTCTGTTCTCCATTTACACTCACTCCCTTGGTGAACTCATCCGCTCTCACGGCTTTGACTACCATCTCTACGCAGATGACACGCAGATCTACATCTCCGCCCCTGTCCTCTCCCCCTCCCTTCAGGCTCGCATCTCCTCCTGCCTCCGGGACGTCTCCACCTGGATGTCGGCCCGCCACCTAAAACTCAACATGAGCGAGACTGAGCTCCTCATCTTCCCTCCCAAGCCCGGTCCGCTCCCAGACTTCTCCATCACCGTGGAGGGCACGACCATCCTTCCCGTCCCGCAGGCCCGCAATCTCGGTGTCATCCTCGACTCGTCCCTCTCGTTCACCCCACACATCCTATCCGTTACCGAGACCTGCCGGTTTCACCTCTACAATATCGCCGAGATCCGCCCTTTCCTCTCCACCCAAACGGCTACCTTACTATTACGGGCTCTCGTTATATCCCGGCTAGACTACTGTGTCGGCCTTCTCTCTGACCTCCCTTCCTCCTCTCTCGCCCCGCTCCGGTCTATTCTTCACTCCGCTGCCCGGCTCATCTTCCTGCAGAAACGATCTGGGCATGTCACTCCCCTTCTTAAACAACTCCAGTGGTTGCCCATCGACCTCCGCTCCAAACAAAAACTCCTCACTCTAGGCTTCAAGGCTCTCCATCACCTTGCCCCTTCCTACCTCTCCTCCCCTCTCTCTTTCTACCGCCCACCCCGCACGCTCCGCTCCTCTGCCGCCCACCTCCTCGCCGTCCCTCGGTCTCGCCTATCCCGCCGACGACCCCTGGGTCACGTCCTCCCACGGTCCTGGAACGCCCTCCCTCCTCACCTCCGCCAAACTGATTCTCTTTCCCTCTTCAAAACCTTACTTAAAAATCACCTCCTCCAAGAGGCCTTCCCAGACTGAGCTCCTCTTCCCCCTCTACTCCCTCTGCCATCCCCCCTTTACCTCTCCGCAGCTAAAGCCTCATTTTCCCCTTTTCCCTCTGCTCCTCCACCTCTCCCTTCCCATCCCCACAGCACTGTACCCGTCCGCTCAACTGTATATATTTTCGTTACCCTATTTATTTTGTTAATGAATTGTACATCGCCTCGATTCTATTTAGTTGCCATTGTTTTTACGAGATGTTCTTCCCCTTGACGCTGTTTAGTGCCATTGTTCTTGTCTGTCCGTCTCCCCCGATTAGACTGTAAGCCCGTCAAACGGCAGGGACTGTCTCTATCTGTTGCCGACTTGTTCATCCCAAGCGCTTAGTACAGTGCTCTGCACATAGTAAGCGCTCAATAAATACTATTGAATGAATGAATGAATGAACATATACCGAACAGGGTTATGGAGCGCCCTAAAGACTAACTATGGAGATAAATTGTTCAGACTTGATCCTGATCCAAACAGTTTTTCTCCCTCCTTTTAGTTGAATGAAAAAATTTATGATATTTGCAATGTCTAGGCCCTTCCTTCTTTTGGGTAATTCCCTTTTTTGTCATTAGATATACATCATTTGCCTTAAGTATAAGACATTTGTTTTCAGGCAGTGCAGTTAGGAATTCATGCCAGGGAAAAAACAAAACCAAAAGAACTTCTTTGAGATTCATTTTAGCTTCTTCATAATGTAGTTCACAACTGTTTTAAGAAATTGAATTTTTAGCAAGAAAGGTTTTTCTTATATGCACTGTATTTTTATTTAATACTTTAAGGTGGACACGAATGTAATAGAACCTATATAGTGGCTGATGAGGTGGAGTTGAGAAAAGAAAAATCAACAATTGAAACACCAGGGGAACAATACTTGAAAATTGCCAATGATTGACTTAAGAATACGTAGGAGTTTACAAATCAAATGCTAAAATATGTGGCCCTCTTGACTGTTTCATATGCTTGATCATGGAACAAGGGCAAAGCACTAAAACCAGGCAGCTCCATTACTGAGAGTTGTTTGTTTGACTGACTTTGAAACCTAGAAAGAAATAATGCACATTGAAAGCTCTCTGACCTCAAGTGTAGTTCCTGAAAATTCATGCAGAATATAAAGCTGAAATAAAGTCTCAATGCCTTTTTAAAATTCTGCTGTAGCATGCACTTTTCTGTGTACTGTGCCAAAAGGTCTGTCTTAATTAGTGTTAGTAGAGCTTGGGAGTTTGATAATCGCCTAACATAAATATCTTGTTTGCCAGGAAGTGCTGGTATTTCCAGTTGAATTTTCTCATGGAAATTTTCCATTTTAATCGCATTTCTATTAAGGGCAGATGCGCTCTGTGCCAGCCAGTGCCACAGGCACTGACAATCTTTGCGTTATTCAAAAGGTCTCCAACATTGAGAGGCATGTACCAGTAGTCCCACTTCTGAACCCAACTCAGAATCAATCAAAAATTAGATTTTAAATACCTACTGGGTGCAGAGATCTGTACTGAGCCCTCGGGTGAGTACAGAATTAAGAGGATGGTCCCTGCCCTGGAGGATCTTATATTCTCATGGGGACACTGATGGGGAAAAAAGAAAAAGATGCTACATATGAATTAATGCTTAACATTTTACATATTCTGTAGTAAAGAATATGCAATGCACATAAATCCTATTGGAGGTTTTGAGTTCCAAGTATTTAGGTGACAGCGAAGGACTGAGCTTAATCAGGGATGGCCTCTTGGAAGAAATGTGATTTCAGGAAGGTTTTTGAAGATGGGAAAATTTGTGACCTATTGGATTTGAAGTTGGGAGGTAATTTCAAGCTGGAGTAAGGATGTGGGTAAGTAGTCAGCGGTTAGAGAAGTGAGAATGAGACACAGGGAATAGGTTTGTTTGGGAGGAGCAAAGAGTCCAAGCCGGGATGCAGTGGGAGAAAACAATAGACAAGTAGGAAAGTGAGATTTGAGGGCCTTAAAGTCAATAGTTAGGAGTGTGTGGTTGCAATGTAGTAGGTCAAGGAAATGAGGTAGGAAGGGAATAGCTGCTTGAGTGCTTCAGTAGGAGCATACAGTCTAGAGGGGAAAAGAGGCCTGGACTCTCAAGAAGCTGACAATCGAGTGGAAGATAAAAACAAAAATATATTCCAGAAAAGAGGAAGCAATCGAGTGTGAAGATATGTATATAAGGGTGTGGGTGTGAGTCCCAGCCCATTTTCCATTTATTCTTAGTGGCACTCTAGCACCATTCATCTCTTATACTAATAATAATAATTTTCATGCACTGTTGTAAACACTGCGATGGATACAAGCAAATTGGGTTGGACACGGTCCCTGTCCCACATGAGTCTCACAGTCTTAATCCCCATTTTACAGATGAGGTAACAAAAGCACAAAGAAGTGAAGTGATTTGCCCAAGGTCACACAGCAGACAAGTGGTAGAGCCGGAATTAGAATCCGGGTCCTTCTGACTCCCAGCCCGGGCTCTATCCACTAGGTCACGCTGCTTCTCTTCCCTGAATAGGAGCTGCCCAAACGTGACCTAGGTCTAACCAGATTCAGCCTTCTGCCAGCCAGACTGTTCTGAGGCTTCAAATCCCACAGGACCTACAGTCTAAGTTTAGCCCATGCAGAATTCTTCTTGTGCAAATGTCTAGCTGGCAACCTTCCCTCCCATATGGCTCATTTTTTTTAAAATGGTATTTGTTAAGCTCTTACAATATGCTAGGAATTGTACTATGCACTAGGGTAGTTACAAACCCATCAGGTTGGACAAAGTCCATGTCCCGCATGGGGCTCAGTCTAACTTTCCATTTTATAGATATAGTCACTGAGTCACCCAGAAGTTAAATGACTGGCCAAAATTCATACAGCAGACAAATGGTGGAGCCGGGTTTAAAACCGAGGTTCTCTGGCTCCCAGGCCCATGGCTCTTTCCACTAGGCCACAATGCTTCTTTGTATTCTGGCTGTGTCCTGAGGATTATCTTGAAGCCACCTATTATAGTAGTGGAGTGGGACTCCCAAGACAAGAATAGGGGATGGAAACAGACATTAATATAAAAAGTAAATTATAGATGTATATGTAAATGCCGTGGTGTTGATTATTGCTTTAATCCGCAGATGGGCAAAATAGGTCTAATTTTCTTTTCCTGGAGCATAAATCTTCAAGTTTATCACATCATTCTTACACAATTTTTGCTCTGTTAGGCTGGTGTGAATTACATTATGCTTTTTAATATCTCTTGGAAAATAAATTTAGTAGCTTGATATTTAGAGGTATGAGAAAACAAAAACAATTCAATTTTATTGATGTATATTAGATGCTGTTTTTGTTGGTGTTAGTCTCTGTGGGAATTAATGAGTATCAAAAAAGACAGCCATTTCAATTTATGATATTAACATAAAACCAGCTGAGTCCTGCTGAAAAGTCTGTTGACATCTCAGTTTTAGAGTTCTTAAAGGTTTTTCTGGTTAATCTCAGTAATTCACATATTTGATGCAAGAGGATGGTTCTGGGTTCACCTGGTGTATGAATCAATCAATGGTATTTATTGACCGCTTACTGTGTTCAGAACACTATATCAAGTGCTTGGGAGAGTACAATATTCCAGAGTTGGATAGCCAAGTTCCCTCCCCACAACAAGTTTATTCATTCATTCAGTAATATTTATTGAGCACTTACTATGTGCAGAGCACTGTATTAAGCGCTTGGAATGTACAATTTGGCAACAGATAGAGACAATCCCTGCCCAATGACGGGCTCACAGTCTAATCGGGGGAGACAGACAGCAGAGCAAAACAGAACAAAACAAGACAGCATTATGATGATAAATAGAATCAAGGGGATATACACCTCATTAACAAAATAAATAGGGTAATAAATATATACAAATGAGCACAGTGCTGAGGGGAGAGGAAGTGGGGTGGGGGAAGTTTACAGTCTAGAATATTAACTGTGGCTTGGTCTTGAGGTAATGGCAGAATGTGAAAAGTTAATTTGGTCCACAGTCTCAACCTTTCCCTTTAGTTCTTAATGTGAAAAAAATGATTTAAGGGACTTTGAAAAATCTAATAGTTTTAAATTATTTTTCTCTCTACAGGTGTTCTGACTTTCTTCCTTGGAAACCCTAAACAAACCTGTTTAGGAGAAGGTGGGCGTAATCTTTTAAATGGACATCTGCTTTTACAGCATGGCCCAGATATCCAATAGTAATGGGTTGAAACAACATTCATCATCACCTTTGGGGTTAACGAGAACAAAAGATGTGGACAAAGCAGAGGCATTACAGATGGAAGCTGAGGCCCTAGCAAAACTGCAAAAGGACAAAAGAGTGGTTGATAATCAAAGAGGTTTGGGATTGTTAGGCAACACCAGGCAAAAAGCACAAGTTCAAAGCCAAGAGGAGCATGATCTCATGGTGTTTCCTGAATCCGAGACCAAGAAAGGGGCAGCGGACATCGATATCGAGAAACTCTCCCATGCCGAACTGGAGAAGTTACTGCTCGATGATAGTTTTGAATCTAGTAAAGCATCTGCATTTCCAGTCACTCCAGTTTTGAGCCCGTCATTTTCAGCGCAGTTTTGTCTTCAGCCTACTATTCAGAGGGCACAATGGCCACCTGGATTCCCCGGGCCATCCCCATGCACTTTACCTTCTATTTATCCACCGGCTTTCAGTAAACGGGCTGGTGCATTCCAAAATGGCCTCAGTCCCAGTCTGTCCACTTTTCAGTCTACAGACCCTATTTATTTAAGTCTTCCAGGACAATCTCCGTACATTTCATATCCGTTAACAGCTACAACACCTTTTCTTCCACAAGGAAGTTTACCCGTGTACCGCCCAGCAGTCAGCCCTGAAATGGCAAAGCTGTTTGACAAAATAGCCAGCACTAAAGAATTCTTGAAAAATGGGAAAGCAAGCACTGATTTGGAGATATCGAGTTCAAAAGCCCCAGTTTCCAGTCTACAGATGCCTCCTAAGACCAGCGACATTAGTAAATTTGACTGGCTGGATCTGGATCCTTTAAGTAAACCAAAAGTGGACAGTGTAGAAGCTTTGGACGATGAGGAAAAGGAGAAGATTACTCCTGTTGTGACAGCAAAGGATCCTTGGGATGCTGTGCTGCTTGAAGAGAGATCACCAGCAAGTTGTCATCCTGAAAGAAGAGTGAATGGCAAATCCTGTTTTGGGGCAACCGTGACAAGAAGCCAGTCTTTAAATATCCGATCAACTCAGCTCACCAAAGTCCAGGGCCAAACAGCTCAGGTAGAGTTCATTTATTACTTTTAAAAGCAATTTGGTCTTATTTGTTGTTATAAATACTGAAAAAAAATCAAAAATTGACATCCATGTGTCAAAGAAGGTTCTGTTTCCCTTTTTTCTGTCTTTTTCTTGTACAAATACAGATTCTTCCCATAATGCATGAATTCTGCTTCTACTATAAACCCCAGCTTACCCCCAAATTTGGTCAACAGTGATTTCAAAGGGTAAAAAAGGACTAGGGGGAACATAGCTTGACAACAATTGAAATATAAGGCTTCTAACACATTGGGTGAAATTTAAGAAGGTAATAGAAGGCAATAAAGCTTGTTTCAAAGCTTTATAAAGCAAAAATTGAAGTAAACTGTTGTACTTGTTTCTCTGACATTTCTTTGACATTTATCTGACATTTACCAGTATGTGTTAGTTCCTCATGGGGAGCCAGTTTACCCTGCTTAAAATAATTTCCTAGTAAGCAATAATTGCAGTTGGTTCCCTGTGTAGTGCAAAGGAAGAACAGATGTTATGAGCATTGTCTCTTATGGTTATGGTATGGTAACTATGTTCCCTTGTCCTTCTGTCCCAAATTTTAGCAGAAATGATTCTAGTAAAAGGGCTTGAGGGAAGTAAACTTTCTAGTACTCACTTCTATCATTAAATTTGTGGTAGGTTTCATGGGCTGTGGAAAACCTTTGCCTCCTATTCTTATGTGGGCATTTTGATGCATACTGTAATTCACATGGCAACAAGCATCCTCTTCCTGTTTTAGAATTCAGATCCAGGGTTTCCCTAAATGTCCCTGATCTGTGGATTTCTTTAAAGTTAATGGCTTTATTAAACTTATTTACTTTAACTTTATTTAACTTTATTAACTTATTTATTAAAGTTAAAGTTAATGGTTTATTAGGTTTTAAACGGAAGCCTTCTAGGTCTCCATGTTCAAAGCATAGTATTGAAATTAAGGAGGGGGAGACCTAATATGCCCTCACTATCTGATGAGCTATCTATCACTACTTATTTTACAGACAAGGAATCTAAGGTTTAGGTTAGTGCTAGCTTTTCATCTCAGAGAAGTGGGAAGAATTGAGTAGATAATGCTTGTAACAGTATTCTTGGAACAAATAGTTATTTAAATGGAAATGTATAAATAGTGGAAATATTTGTCATTATTCACTTTATCTATATGCTATTATATATACTGTCACATCCCAGTTAGCACCATAGATGTTGATCTTACTAGCATCTGGCCTAACAGATTGAGATACCTTTATCTATGCTAAGTAGATATTTAATTCTGAATTAAAATAAACCATCACGCTATTTAACTCAGTTAAAGTACTTAAAAGGAGGGAAAGAGAAGTGCTTAAGCCAGGTAAATGAGAGAGAGAGAGAAAGGAAGAAAGAAAAAGAGCATTGTAAAAGGGAGTGCTGTTTATAAAATCGAGATTTAAGAAAGTTTTATAAATTTAGGTTTACCAAATGTACCTGGCTTGAGTGATATAGAGGCTGGAATGATTATCTTTGTGCTCCCCTCACCCTTAAAATTTGAGTCCCACCACTTTTAGAAGCTGTGAAGGGAGCACCCTGGTCAGAAGAAGCAGTGCTTGGAACATAGTAAGCACTTAATAAATACCATAATTATTATTAGGAAGCAGTGGTGATGTGGGAGTAGGTCCCCTGAAAGAGGAAGCCCGGCCATCCACTGAACAAAGGCATCCTCCCCTACTGCAACGTCGTCCTAATGGGGCTGCCGCTTCAGGTGAGATTGGGACTATATCCAACCTGCTTATCTTGGATCTACCCAGTGCTTAGTGCAGTGCTTGGCACATAGTAAGCACTTAACAAATGCCACACTTATTTAATAACCATGCCTTTGCCACCATGGTGCCTTCCAGCTCTGGCTGGAAGGATTTGAGCCTTATTCCAAATGTGGACGTGGGGGATGTGGCAGGTGCCCCTTTCACTGCCTCCCCACCCTTTTTTTGTCCCTGGCTTTCTTTAGGAGACCTAATCTTTTCCCCTAGAAACCTAACAGTCTAAGTAAGAGACAAAACATCTTCTTAGAAATGAAAATTTAGAAAAAAACACCCGCTTTCCAGCCATATCCCAGATAAAAAGTGGAGACAGTCTCTGGGGATTCTCTTCCGAGCAGTGACAGGCTGGGCTGTCCCAGAGTACATTCTGTCCCAGCTGGTATCCATTTTCTTTTATTCTTCAGTACAAACAAGGAATTTTACTTTAAATCTAGAGGTAGAATCCATGTCCAATAACCTATTTTTAGTTTTTAAAACCTATTCTCCTCCTGGATGATGTGTGGAAGTTTTAACCATTTTGTAGTTAGCAGTTTCAATTTCCAGGCAAAATATTTGTGCTCAAGGTAATGACTCCACTGATTTTTCTAGTGATATTTTTTGTTTTTAAACTATAACAGTAGCCCTGAAATAGCTTTTATTCACACCAGGTGCCTAAGTAACATGTTTGGCCTTGTTTGATCATAATTGCATACTATGGTAATCTGCCTGGTGTCGAGTAAACTGGCTAGTGTTCAAAAGCAGTCTTCAAATGGCTTGAAGAGTACATGCCTTGGCTTAGCTTAATTTTAGTGCGTGCGTGCCCTGTCACTCTGCACTCTTAAAGGTTCAAGCTTTACCTTCTTTTCCTCGTTTGGGGTTTACTTGGAAATGTGTGGCCAGTGTTAAATTTACCAGGATACCATTCCTGTTCAGCTTCCCTCCTTTCCTTCACAGCCCTTCTTCGACAAAGCCACTTCCTCCTTCCCCACCATCCTGATCATTCTATTTTTTCCCCAATAACCTCAGGACTCATATTGTCTTAAAGTCATCATCAACAGTACTGAGAAGCAGCGTGGCTCAGGGGAAAGAGCACGGGCTTTGGAGTCAGGGCTCATGAGTTCGAATCCCAGCTCTGCCACTTGTCGGCTGTGTGACTGTGGGCAAGTCACTTAACTTCTCTGTGCCTCAGTTCCCTCATCTGTAAAATGGGGATTAAGACTGTGAGCCCCACGTGGGACAACCTGATTCCCCTATGTCTACCCCAGCGCTTAGAACAGTGCTCGGCACATAATAAGCGCTTAACAAATACCAACATTATTATTATTAGTAGTACTTTAGTCACTGCTGTGTACAGACCGTGTTCTTGGGAAAACATCCAGAAGAACCTTGTCGTGATCCCTGCCCTTTATGAATTTGCAGTCCATTGCTGGGAAGTACAGTGCCTTTTTATTTATCTGGTTACTCATTTGTTACTGATTTACTCATCTGAGAGGTGGGTCTTTTAAAAAAATTAATCTATTTTCTTGGTCTATTATAGACCAAGAATTTTATTTTATTTATAAAGATTATATATAATCTTTTATATTTTTGTGCCTTATTGTTTTTTTCTGTTAGATATTGATCAGTTAGTTCTGCCTAAAGAATTAGTCCGGTTTTTCCAAACATAGTAAGCTCTCAGTAAATACTTTTGGTGGCAGAGATGATGAATGTAAAACTAGATATTTTTTCCATTTGAATAAATCTTTTAACCAGCAAGAATCGATCAATCAGTGGTGTTTATTGAACACACTTTGTGCAGAGCACTGCAACTAAACATTTGGGAGAGTACAATACAACAGAATTGCTAGACACATTCCCAGCCCGCAGTCAGTTTACAATATAGAGACAAGTTTATGGTCTAGAAGTAGGAGGGATTAGAAAAATCACCAGCTGTGAGAAGGATGAGGATTTTGACTTTTCAGGTGGCCAGCATCAAACCTGTATGTGATTCTGTAAAGGCAAGTACAGACCATTAATCCATGTAACAAAGAGAAAACTTTAGCCAAGTCTTCTTCAGATTAATTTAGGAAATGTATGATGAATACCTAGATGCTTAATTTTTTGGGGGAAGGCTCTTTATTTTCATTTTTTTCCAGTGGTTCACGTTGTTTGTTGTAATGCCCAGACTTCACCTCTTTTAAAGCATCTGTGAAGAACTTAAGGGGTAATTTCCTGGCCAAGATTTTGCGTGATGGTAAAGCTCAGCAAGGGCTTTGTGCTTTTTCCTCCTCTGCAGGCTTACTTCCTGTTTCTTTGTAGTGCTTTTGTTTCGTTAATGATCTTCTAAATTCTTTGGGTGAATTATTTTGTGACCTAAACCAGGAAAGGGTATATAGTACTAAAAAAAAAAACCACTCTGACAAATGAATAACTTAAATCAGTGATTTTAGTTGCTATAGTGTACAAGACCACAAAGGATATAAAAATAAGTCAGGTGGTGTTTTCATAATAATAGGAAAAAATTTACTTCCCAGAAGTTAGTTGGGTCACTGTTTCAGATTACAGCCTGTTTTATTTAAATGAATGGATTCGCAATTGAGCAATATCTCCTCCAAGAAGCCTTTCTTGAAAAAACCTTCCTTTCCTCTTCTACTCCCTTCTATGCCTCCCTGACCTGCTCCCTTTATTCATCCTCCCTCCCAGCCCCACAGCACTTATGTACATATCATTAATTTATTTACTTCTATTAATGTCTGTCGCCCTCTCTAGTATGTAAGCTCGTTGTGGGCAGGGAATGTGCCTGCTTATTATTATTGTACTCTCCAAGCGCCTAGTACAGTGTTCTGCACACAGTAAGTGCTCAATTAATATAACTGAATGAATGGCTAGCGTTCATTCGTTCAGTCGTATTTAGTGAGTGCTTATTGTGTGCAGAACATTTGAGTACTTATCGTCTGTTGGGTAGTGGGGGAGACACTAAAATAAAACTACAGATAAGAGGAAGAAGGAACAGGGGATAGGTATATGAGTTAGTGCTTAAGTAATAGGATATGTAAAATTTATACCAAAAGGCTATAGAAAGTTGTGAGTGGATCAGAACTGTGCCATGTAAGCACTCAACAGGCAGTAACTGGGGAAGGAAGCAGGAGAGATTAAAAATTAATCAGGAAAGTGAGCCCCTCATTGGGCAGGGATTGTCTCTATTGCTGAATTGTACATTCCAAGCACTTAATACAGTGCTCTGCACATAGTAAGCGCTGAATAAATACTATTGAATTAATCAATGAAAGGTCTGTAGGTGATGTGATTTCAGAAGAGTTTTGAAAATGGGGAGTTCAGTGATCTGTCTGTTTTGAAGGGAAGGAAGTTCTAGGTCTAGGTGAGGCTTAAATAAGAGGTTGGTGATGGGAGGGACGAGAATGAGGTTAGGTGAACTAGATCAGCTTGAGAGGAATGAAGAGTGAGAGCTGGGGTTAGGAGGTGAGGGGATAACTCCAAGGGAAAAAGTTGGTTGAGTGTTTGGATACACAATCATTGTCAAAAGCTTTTAATCAAAATGTGCATTTGCATGTGGTGCTGTGATGAGGGCAGTACCAAGCAAGTTAAACAGGATCTAGGAGTTTGCAATCTAAGACAGTGACACTTCAAGATAGTACGGTTATGTATGCAAGTGAGTATTCATTTAAAGAAATGTCTTTTAGCACTGTTTATGTTCTTTGCATACAAAGGATACATTAAATCTCTCTACCTCTTTAAATTAAAAATTGCATGAAAGAACACAGTAATGCAGTTATGTTAAATTCTCTAAAAAGGTAATCTGCAAAGGTTTCATTTTTGAAATCTAGATTGTGTTTGAAATTGCCAGAACCGTAAGGATTTCTTTGGAGTGGCTCTTCTCAAAATAATCATAATGCTTTTCAGAGTGTATTTTGTGCCTCCTTGTGAGTGATCTGAAGCTACTGATTTTTTTAAAAAATAATGCTCCAGAATAATAATTGTGGTATTAAGCACTTTCTATGTGTTAACCATTTTATTGAATGCTAGGTAGGTACAATGTAAGCAGACCACCCCGTCTGCGTACACTTGAAGGGGTCAAAGAACAGCTCCCTTTTTACAGAGGAGGAAACTGAGACATATAAGTTAAGTGACTTGCCCCAGGTCACGCTGACAAATTGTGCAGCCAGGTGTAATAATGATAATTAATAATTATGGTATTTGTTAAGCGCTTATGTGCCAAGCACTGTTCTAAGCACTTGGGTAGATACAAGGTAGCAGGCTGTCCCACGTGGGGCTCACAGTCTTAATCCCCATTTTACAGATGAGGTAACTGAGGTCAGGGAAGTTAAGTGGTTTGCCCAGGGTCACACAGCAGACGAGTGGCTTGAATCAGAATTAGAACCCACGATCTCTGACTCCCAAAACTGTGCTCTTTCCACTAAGCCACGCTGCTTCCAGAAAGCACTAGAGAATGGAACAGTAGAAGACCAGTTGTTATTGTATGAGGAGACTAAGTAGCTGACCGCACATGTTGGGTTCTTGTAGTGGATGCCATTTGGGGCAACATCTTGCATTCCAACTAGCACACAGGCCATCGGTGATATTGACTGCTGTCCACTACGGGCAGAGTATTGTACAAGGTGCTTAATGGGACTTTTCCCTGACTTCCAGAAAAAAACCCCAACATTTAGTCCCTTGTGCTTAATTAATATTAGCCTAGTTATTAAACCATAGGTTAAATAATATTTATTTGAGATTCTACTTTTGTGATTTTTCAAGCCGTCTTTTACCACAGAAAAAAGTCCTCTGCATTTCTGTCCACAAAATTGCTTTAGAGTTGTTAATACCTGGTAAAAATTTACAATTGCTGTCATGTGGTATTTGGGGAAACTTACAACCGCTTTTTAAATGCTCTCTTTTCAATTACAGAAAGACTGTGGGACCAGTAGCTTGCCATCGGGAAGTTCTTTTTTACAAGAAATTGAAATTCAGAATGAAGAGGTGGCAGCTTTTTGTCAAGCCATTACCAAGTAAGGAATTTTCTTTTTAGTGATTCATATCTGGCTTGACAGAGCATTTACATTTAAATTGTGCGTTTTCAGTAGCAGTGTGGGCGTGACTTAGAAACTAATTTCTATTGGCTCTAAGGCCTCTCCAACAACATTTTCTAGCTTAAATATTGCCTCTCTTTGCCTCCTACTCTACTGCTCTTGTTTTTCACTCCTTCCTACCTCACTTTCTACCTACCTTGCTCCTGATTCTCTCACTTCTGATCCCTCGCTCACTCTGTTCCACTCACCAACTCTCCTTTCCCTTTAAATTCTGGCGGACTATAAGCTTCCCCATCTTCAAAGCTCTTCTAAAATCCCATCTCCTCCAGGAAGCCATTTACCATTATTTCTCAGCACCCCAAACTGTGTTAATCCAACAGTCAATTTAAGCACTTGCGCATTCATACCCAAACTCAACATTTGCGTATGTTCAGTTATTTATTCATTTGTGTCATTCATTCATTCAATAGTATTTATTGACCGCTCGAATCCCGGCTCTGCCATTTGTCAGCTGTGTGACTGTGGGCAAGTCATTTCACTTCTCTGTGCCTCAGTTACCTCATCTGCAAAATGGGGATTAACTGTGAGCCTCACGCGGGACAACCTGATGACCCTGTACCTACCTCAGTGCTTAGAACAGTACTCTGCACATAGTAAGCGCTTAACAAATACCAACATTATTACTATGTACAGAGCACTGTACTAAGTGCTTGGAATGTACAAATCGGCAACAGATACAGTCCCTGCCCATTGACGGGCTTACAGTCTAATCGGGGGAGACAGACAGACAAAAGCAATAGCAATAAATAGAATCAAGGGGATGAACATCTCATTAGAACAATAGCAATAAATAGAATCAAGGTGATCTACATCTCATTAACAAAATAAATAGGGTAATGAAAATATTTACAATTGAGCAGTGTCAATGTGTCATCCTACTCAAACACTCAACCTATATCATTGCTACTACTTGTGATGGTATATTGTTTTTCTCCTGCTCTCACTACTTGCTCATAATTTTTATTTGCCTATCTTCCTCATTAGGTTAAAAACTCCTTGAGGGCAGGGATTGTTTCTCATTTCTAATGTTCTCTCCCAAGCACTTAGTACAGTGCTCTGCTGTGCACACTATATACTGTTGGGTATGAGTTTTCAGAGCTTCAGAAATATTCCACAACCGGTATATATTTATTACCTTCACAGTTTTTCAAGGGCTTGAAAAAGGGCCCTTTTCCTCCAAAGAACTACTAATATTTTGAATTGGGATCTCTAGGATCTTCAGTGGAGTCACATCTATATGTATTAACTTGATTAAGTACATGCCCCCATTCACCCCCACTCCCTGTAAAACTGTGACCTTTGATGTCTAGACACCCTCCATGTGTCCAAAAGCACCGTACCACACTTTGACTCCCTGCCCAAATCCACACCCTCAACTTCACCCTCTCTGCTAAACTCAGCTTCCTCCACCACTGTCTTTCTGTTGATCTTTGCACCACTAACCCGCAGTCCTGGACCACCTTCACAGTATGCCTTCCTGGCCCCTGTGCATGTGCCCTGGAACTGTCTTGGTGGAATGCCAAAAGTCTGCATGAGAAGCAGCGCAGCCTAATGTATAGAGCACAGGCCTAGCAGTCAGGAGAACCTGGGTTCTAATCCTGGCTTTGCCACTTGTTGGCTATGTGGCCTTGGGCAAGTCACCTTGTCTGTAAAATGGAGATTAATACTGGGAACCCCATGTGGGACGTGGACTGTGTCCAACCTGATTACCCTCTATCTACCCAAGCGCTTTAGAACAGTACCTGATGCATAGAGTTTAAATAGTATTTTTTTTTTTTAAAAAAGAGCGAGCCAGTGCAACTCTGTCCATGTCAAATTCACCCTAATGTTCTTTAACTCTGTTCCCTCTTCCACTCTAGCAGTATTACTTTGCTCTTATCAACTCCCTTGCCCATACCAATTATTGCAGATGCTTAACTCCCTCTTAAACCACCCCCAGTGTCCCCACATCCCCACCTCTCTACCTCTCACCACCGATGGCCTTACCATATGCTTTGTTGAAACCATCAGATATAAGGTCCCCAAAGTCTCCCCCTCATCTCCCTAAGTTTCTCACACCCTCACATCTGTCTCATCCTCCTTGCCTGTTTTTCAAGAGCAGATCTCCAACCTGCTTGCAAATCCTACCCCATCTGTCTGTTCCTCTGATCCGTCCCTTCTCTCCTTATAAAAACACTTGGGCCCTTTCTTCCACCCCAACCAATGTCTTCAACTGCTCACTTTCTCATTGCTCGATCCACCCCCCAGTCCCTCATCAAACAGACCTATGTCTTGCCTGTCCTAAAAAAGCCTTTTCTGGATACCACTGCACTGTTCAGCTTTTGACTCTCTTCCTTATTCAGTCTCCAATTCTAACTCTGCTGCCTCCACTTCCTCTCCTTCAACTTCCTTCTTGACCAACTACCGACTGGTTTCCCCCCTCTTTGCCCCACTATGTTCTCTCTCCCACTGAGATCACCAATGACTTCCTTTTTGTCAAATCTATATTCTGTCCTAATCCTCCTTGACCTCTTGGACACCTTTACTGTTGACTGCTCCTCGATAACCTTGGTTTATCTACTGTAGTTTTATTCTGTTTCTTGTTTTCTTATTCCTCTCTGGCCATTTCTTCTCTTTCATTGACTCTTCCTCTGCCTCCTACTCCCTAATTGTGGATGTCCTTCAAGACTCTGTTCTAGATTTCCTTTTCTAAATTTGTACACTCACGTTCTTAGAGAACTAATCCGCTCCCATGACTTCAACTACCACCCTCTCTGTGGATGACTCCCAGATCTATCTCATTGGTCTTGACCCCTCTCCCTCTAAGTGGATTCTTGTTGTCACCTCAAGCTCCTGATTATCTAAAACAGATCTCATCTTCCTTTCCAAATCCTCTCCTCCATGTAAATATTCCCCCCACAACTGACAATAGCTTCACCCTCCCACAACCTTGCTTTTATCCTTTACACCTCCCTCTCTTTCAAGACCCATATTCACTGTGTTGTCAAATCTTGTCGATATTTCATCCACAACATTTCCAGGATCCACCTTTTCCTCTCCATCCAAATGGTCACCACCACCGTATCAGCCTACTCACTGACTTCCCTGCCTCCAATCTCTTCCCTTTCCTGTGGCCAATGAGTGCTCAGTAAATGTTGATAATACTGTGGAAGATGCAATCAATTCTGTATTTTCACTTTCTTTTCACTCTGCACATGTGGGTATTATGTGGGGAAAGAATAGATCAAGTTAATGTTCTTAAATCCCTCAAATTAACCCAACAAGTGGAAATGAAGGCATGAAAGCACAGCATCCCCTGAAGCACCTGAAAACAATTTCGTTATTCATTCATTCAGTCAGTCGCATTTATTGAGCCCTTATTGTGTGCAGAGCACTGTACTCAGTGCTTGGAAAGTACAGTACAGCAATAAAGAGTGACAATCCCTGCCCACAACAGGCAGTTTATGTCCAATATGCTTAATTTTTTCTTGGTCAAATAACATCCTTTTTGTTTATAGACTGAGGACCAACTTTCCTTATTCCAATCGCCACACAAATCCAGGCTATGTGCTAAGCCCAGTAATGCTGCAAAGAAATATATGTGGAGAGAATTCCAGTGTGAAAGTCTCCATAGAAATTGAAGGATTTCAACTACCGGTAACATTTACATGTGATGGTATGTGGCTTAACACCTGCAGCTTTTTGACGAGTGGTACTGTAATTTAATAAAATGCTTAGGGGTATGAACATTTGAATATGTTCTTAAGGAAAAAAAGACCTGACAATACTATCAATGGGATCCCATTTTCAGAAAATTGTAAGTTTCTTCTGGTTGGGACTAATGGAAGGGATTGGATGACCTAATAAATTTAGGTCCTTTTAGAAAATAATTCTAAGTAGACTTGTACATTAATCCATTTCCAAATATAGAAATAAGGAAAACTAATCCTTGACCTTTGTTTTTTGAACCTTTTTGTTTTTTGTAATTTTCATGGGAAGGAAATGTCTCATTCCCAAAAGGTTATAAGGAAAGTTGAGTTTCCTTACTTTTGTAAGGAAAAGAGGTAACTTTCTAGAGTAGAAGATTAAAATTGGTATATATTTTCCAGATTGGGCTTCTAAGAGTTAGTAAAAGATTGTCTTTCTAAACAGACATAATTTTATGAAGTCATGGGTCCTGAAATTTTTAAATGGAACTTCCCTCTTTTTAGTGTATATCATTTCACAGTAACAAAATCATTATTTAGAAAAGAAGGATGCAGCTGGAGATCAGATGAAACCCCCAAAATGTAATTAAAAATGAACTTTCATTTTCTTGAGATTGCACAAATAGTTTGGCAATAGTTGTTGGTATAAAAATGTGTAATGACTTGCTATCCTCAGTAATTACTGTCCAGGGAGATACCTAAGTCCTAAAAAAAACACCTCTCTCCCGTGGCAATTTTGCAATTATGACGATGGTATCAATCAGTAGTATTTATTGAATATCTACTGTTTGTAAAGTACTTTTTTGTGTTATTTGTTAAGCACTTAGTTTGTGTCAAGCGCTGTCTTAAGCCCTGGGTTAGGGTAGATATAAGTTAATCAGGCTGGATTCAGTCCCTGTCTCACATGGGACTGCAGTACATAGGGTTCACATAGGACTCCCTCCCTACGTAGGAAGGAAAACAAGTATTCATTCATTCATTCATTGTTGTATTTATTGAGCACTTACTGTATGCAGAGCCCTGTGCTAAGCACTTGGAAAGTATAGTTCGGCAACAAATAGAGAAAATCCCTACCCAACAATGGGCTCACAGTATTGAATCCCCATTTTGCAGTTGAGGGATTCGAAGCACAGAGAAATGAAGTGACTTGCCCAAGCTCATGCAGCAATCAAGTGGTGGAGCCGGAATTAGAACCCAGGTTCTCTGGCCTCCAGACCCAGGCTTTATCCTCTAGTCCAACCTACTTTCCTGGGCACTTGTGAGAGTACGATCAAGATAGATGATATTATCCCTATCCCCAAGGAGCATAAATTTTCAAAGACCTTGTTTGTCATAGATCCGAAATCTACTGAAGTGCCATTATTTTCAACCACTCCAATTTTAAACCCAATTCAGTTACCCAGTCCTAAATTTACTTTTATTTTTAATATTGAGGATTCCAGTCCTTTAATGTATGGTAAACTTTTCTCTTGGGAACACTAAAACCTAATGATAACAGGCAAGCGTTATTTCCTAGAAAATGTAGTTTAGGATTCAGCATAGCAATGCTTACTCACATTACTTGGAGTTTGGTTTTTTGTGTTTTTTTTAGCTTTCAAGAGTTTAATGAATGTCAACTCCAAGAATAAAACTCATTCAAATCGCGAGCGCGCATGTGTGTGTTTATGCATGCACCTGGAAAGCCTGTGCATATAACCAAAGGTCAGCGTGAATGACGCAGAGCTGAATGCTGTCACTGAATTCTTTAACTGGATTAGCACATTGGCAGATTATTCCAAGGATAACAAGGAGGTAGAAAACCTGAGTCTTTTCTGGGAAGCTCAGTGACAGTGTGTGGTGCTAACATGGCACCAAGATTCAGATAACACTGAAGATATTCGGGTCAGTTGTAGTGTCCTCCTTTATAGCTCAGAGACTCAGCCCGGCTCCAGAAACCATATTCAACTTCTCCATCAGGCTCACCATCACCTCTGACATGCAGTATTTAACACCAAGTAACGTAGTAGAACTGCATTTGCTGAGGTCCTGGAATTCAGCCCACCTGCATCACACCTTCACCGGGCAGGATTTGTGAGGCAGATGGAAAAAAATAGGATACCCAAACAGGTACTCAATGGTGAACTGAAATTGGAGAAGGTCAACAGCGTGGTGAGAAGAAATACTTTAAGGACACATAAAGCATAGCCTCCAATGATTTGGCAGAACGGTAGACGGGAGAAATTAGCCGTTGTTAAGTCAGCCTGGTTTGCAGCGATCTGAAGTGAAACTGGAAATATAGACTCTGGAATGCTTGGAACTCCGAAAGGAATCCCTGCAAGTTTTTCACCTAAGTAGTTCCCAAATGATTAGCCAATGTCCCAGAACTGAATAATTTACTTTATTCAGTACTTTATTATTATTCTATTTTTTTCCAAGGAAATTTACCAGTATTGCTTATGAATAGGTCTAGGACTCAGGGAGGATTTTAGTACATAATGGATAGAACACAGAACTGAGCATCAAGAGGTCTGGGATATAATCTTGTCTTTGCCAGTTGCTTGCCTCGGAAAAATCATTTAAATTACGTGTCTCAGTTTCCTCATCTTTAAAATGGGGATTAAATAGCTCTTCTCCCTCCTGCTTAGACTGTGAACTTGTTTAGGACACGGAGTGTGTCTGAATCTAATTGTTCTCTGTCTACCACAGGGCCTTGCCATGTGGTTATCCTGAACAAATACCAGTAATTATTAACAGCGACAGTAACTTCTATGAATTGTCTCGAAGTATTTTGTTGCCATGTCCTGCTAAGTGTTTTCCGGTTCACAGATATCTGGTTGGGGAAGGTGAATATTGGCTGACTTCATGTGAGGGAATATGCAATCCAGTGAACTGGAAATAAATGCTTAGAACTAAAGAACAAACTTTAGCTGACATTTAAATCTTCTCTTTCAGTAAGTTCTACTGTTGAGATAGTTATAATGCAAGCGCTTTGCTGGGTACATGATGACTTGAATCAAGTTGATACTGGCAGCTATGTCCTGAAAGTCTGTGGCCAAGAGGAAGTTCTACAAAAGTAAGTATAGTTTTTGGTACTTAAGGTAAGTTTTACTTTTTATAGCATAAGTTTCCCCTACTTACATAAAGGTAGTTACAAGCCATGACAGTTCATAAGCAATCAACTGCCTTTGGCTCCCCCCAAGGTTTTGGAGCTACAAAAACTTGAGTGTGTCACCCAGTGAGGACTAAGCATACTCAGATGGTTAGGTGCCTGGCCCATGTATCCTGGCAGTACTGCCCTCCCCACTTCAATTTTCTCAGCCCATATAGAGACTCCTACTCCAGCTTTTGTAATGGTATTTACTAGCCACTTTACAATATGCTAAGTGCTGGGGCAGATACAAGATTGTCAACTGATAATTTCCTGAAGACTTCCCCGATTTAATCAAAAATACTCAGAAGTTTAGAGAGGTGAAAATATTAATTGAATTTTGACTACTTTCTCTTTCTCAAAAATATAGACTTAAATTTTGGTTAGGGTAACAAGTAGTGACAAGATCCAACAGTTTAATGCTATTCATCCTCCACTGCTCTGTGATTGTCAATCTACCAATATAATTGTCTGGTCTCACTAGGACATCACCTCTGGCTTTTTAGATTTCTCTTACTTATAGTTGGGTTGATTTCCCCCTACCCTCCTTCCCTCTTCACTGCCTTTTACCTGTGGAGTTGGGAGGGCTACAGCCAGGCCTGTGCCTTCTAGTTCTAATCTGGTTCACTCCTTTGAGCTCTCTTGATTTCTTTCCACCTCCACCATCTGTGTGACTTCTAGAATTTTAGTGAGAAGACTTTTGACAATTAACTGAATATTAACAAGTAGCTATTCATTGTTCAACAGTAAGCATTGCCTTGGAAGTCATGAATATATTCAGATTTGTCGAAAGTGGGACACAGAGATTAAATTGCAGCTCCTGACCTTCAGGGCAATGTGCCAAGATCTGGCCCGCACAGTAAGTATGTCTCTTAAATTTCCAATTAGAAGAAACTAAACTGTATTTGGTTGGTACTTTGTGTAGGCTGACTGATAAAATTAGTCATTAGGTTTGCATTTAAAGTGCAAAATGCCATGAACATTCTGAACACATCAACATTCATGTGGAATGAGACTTGAAACACAACTAGAGTTCCAAAAGAAAGAGTTCTGGGTGACTTCCCAGGCTTATGTAGGGGTTCAAGAAGGTTTTGATCTTATTCAAAGTCAAGCTTCAAAGACTACAATGAGTTTTGTAAACCACCTTCAAAAGGTGGTGTTTATTGAGCACCTCCCAATCTGAGTCACTCTATTAAGGCCTTGGAAGAGCACAGGAGAAGTAAAATGTATGTTCCCTGCCCTCAAGGAATTCATAATCGGAGCTAGTCTCAATAGGAGACTTTAACAGGAAGTAGTTCATTTCTCTCTGAGTGAAATAGCAGACCACTGACCAGGCAAATTAAAATCCAACTAAAATACATACATCCAAATAGAAATATGCACAAATGTGTAAGTGCTGAGAATAGGAATAAAATACATATCTCCCAGGGCTGGCTTTTGGATTATATAAGCGGGGTGAAGAGTACTCTGGCAAAGGTTTCCTGAGGAGGTAGTGTTTTAGAAGGGCTTTGAAATAAGAAAAGCTGGTGTCTGGCAGATTGAGGATGGGTGGTTCTAAGCCTGGGGAGCAATGAAGGCAAGGTAGAGTGAGAAAATAAGTTTGGGAAGAATGCCTAGTGCAAAGTGGGGAGAAGAACTGATGTAAGATGAGAAGTGGCAGAGGGCCTGGAAGGCATTTGTACAGAGCTTTTGCCTGATAGAGCCCTGGAGCCATAGGAAAATACAATTTTGGGCTGGAAGAGCGAATTGGTCTTCATTTCATAGGGTTTTTGGTGTTAAGAATATCATTGATTCCCCCTTTGTCTTACCCATATTTTTTTTCTAGCATTTTGAAATGCTCTTGCACATTTTACTTAGTAGAGCATGGCTTAGTGTGCCTGGTTGTCAGAGGGCTTGGGTTTTATTATTGTAGTATTAGAAATTATCCTAGTCCCAAATTTTCCTTATTCTTTACCTAGTCTATCTGCACTAGCAGGACCCTCTAGACTGTAAGCTCACTGTGGGCAGGGAATGTTTCTGCCAACTCTGTTGTATTCTCCCAAGCACTTAGTACAATGCTCTTCACATAGTAATTGCTCGGTAAATAAAATTGATTGACAAAGAATAAGCATAATGGGGATTTGATTTTATTTTCTCTATAGGCAGAAGATGATAAAGCACCAATAAGTTTAACCAAGCATCTGCTTTACATAGAAAAGCCTTTTAAAGAAATCATGACAAGGTATGTTTAGTACCTAAGCATATTATTTATTTTAATCTTGTTTTTTATAACAATTATATAACTAACCACAGTATTTTGTAGGAATTCAAGTATAGCTCTTAGAAGTAGAGAAAAAATGCTTTTAGTAATTAAGCCATTAATATTTTATGACTAGTTCTCCATATCCACAAAAGTTATTCTTTATTCCAGACATTCTGTGGAGGAACTTCTTGATACTTATCACAGCCAAGTGGAGCTGGCTCTTAAAAATGAAGTAAGTATGAGTTAAATTTTTGTTATTGCTTCAGGTTATTAAAATATAAATTTAATCAGTATTTTGGTGGGGCGGAGAGGGACTAAACAGTCTTATGAAAGGTTTACAAAACAAATAGTGTAGTTCATATTCTTGAAATCTCAAGTCAAACCAAGTGGTTAGCTGCAGTTTTACTAACCCTTTCTGGTCAATTCTTTACTAATTTTTGCTCCATGATATTCAAAACCCATTTCTCAGGAGCATCTCATTCTTTTTGAGCTTATTCCAAACATCGAATTATTCAAAAACTGAAAAAGCCAATTTCTGAAGGTGCCCAATTCTAGCTCATCTTTTAAAAAGTGACCCTTGAAGTTTGTTTATATATCATGACTTTCCCAAGTACCACTCATTTCTTAAAGTATCTAAATCACTGGGATAAAAGATCAGGATCCATGCAGTGAATTTCAGTCTATTCTAGAAAATTATTTCTAAGCAGTCAGTCAATCAGTAGTATTTATTGAGTACTTATTGTGTGAATAGCAACGCTTAGATGAGAACACTATAACAAAGTTGGTAGACAGGTTCCCTGCCCGCAACAACCTTAGAGTCTTAAATAAAGTAATTAACTTTTATGAATGGAGGGAGCTTGTATTTGGCATATGACAGCCAATTTCATATTTTTGAACTAAAAGTTTAATATTCTTAACCATTTTAGAGCTTGAGAAGGCATTCTGAATTTCCAGACCTTTTCAGTGGCGATAGCTTGCATCAATTTATATAGAGAGAGAGAGATCATTTCCGTATATATACATGTATGTGTCAGGGCAAAATTTTCTGCCCCTAAAATCTTTTCATTTTTGAAAGTGAGTGTTGAGACAGATCTTCTTAAGCTCTCCAGAAGAGCAAGTATTGTAAATACTAAATTTTAGAGAAAACTGATATTACTAATGGAATCCAAAGGAAGGCTTACTGTCCTATACAAGAAAATTTCATAATTGGTCAGATCAATCAGTTGTATTTATTGAGCGCTTACTGTGTGCAGAGCTCTGTTCTAATCGCTTGGGAGAGTACACTGTAACAGAGGTACACTGTAACAGAGCAGGTAGACACTTTTCCTGCTCATGAGAAGCTTACAGTTTAGATGAACATTAATGTAAGTATATATATCTTAGGATATACATAGACATAACTGCTATGGGGCTGAGAGTGGAGTGAATAAAGGATGCAAATCTAAGTGCAAGGGTGAGGCAGAAATCAGATCAGTTAAAAAATAAAGTTATTTGGCCTTTAAAATAAGGAAACTAGTAAGTATCAGTAACATAGTTATTGTTTGTCAGCAATACTTATTTTGTGTAGTATTAATTTATGTCTCTGGTCTGTGATACATTTGCATTTAACTAGTAAACTGCATGTACCTCTCTTTAGAAAACTAACAAAGATTGAATGGGTTAAAAATATTAACATTAAGAAATCACCTCTACTGTCTAGTTTACAACATCCTTGTCCTCATTAATGCCTGTAAACGTACATATCCATCAAAATAGGGAAGAATTAAAGTTGAAATTTACCAGGCCTTTGTGTTTCTTTTTGAGAGGAAAGAAGGTGTTCAAAAAATGTCTTCTCTAGGGTAGGGAGGGATATGGGTAATTTTCCTTCCCTTTGTTTCAGTTATCGTTAGCCCTCTTTTCATGACCTCCAGGAACACCAAAATGAAATCACCTGCTCTTAAGCCTGTAACCAAAGTGATTGGTGACTCCCTCTTTGAAGTAACCTTTGCTTTTTGTGTAAAGAAATACTGAACAGCATATGTTTATTAATGCTTGTCTGATTTTTAACTTCTGTGTTTTTTCAGAACCAACATAGAGGAGTAGATCAAGTAATTAAAGCTGTAAGAAAAATCTGTAGTGCTTTAGATGGTGTAGAGACTCTTGCTATTACGGAATCTGTTAAGAGGCTAAAGAGAGCAGTTAATCTACCCAGGAGTAAAAGTGCTGAGGTGAGTTGTGTGTTTTAGGACCTTTATTTAACCTTGCATTTATGCAGTGATGAAATATTTGGCCTAGACCTGATAACTTCAGCTTTTACTAGACGAAGATAGATTTTTACTGTGATATTTCATATTGATATTTTACCAAATGATGGGAAAGTTTGTATTTGATTTTATAGATGTAAAGGCACCCCACTATTTTGAGTTTGCTTTCTTTTTTCTCCAAACTACAGTACAATTAATTGGCAGTCTTGTGAAGTTATTTTTTACTATTTGTGGTAATGATTTGTTGCTTTCCAGCTTTCTCCAGAACCATTTCTTTGGGTTCATTTAGATAAGTAAATGAATAGGGAATAAATATAAGTAACTAAATACATGGAAAGAGAAGCAGCATGGCTTAGTGGATAAAGAATGGGCCTGGGTTAAGAGGACCTGGCTTCTAATTCGTGCTCCATCACGTGATTGCTGTGTGACCTAGGGCAAGTGACTTAACTTCTGTGCCTCAGTTTCCTCAACTGCAAAATGGGATTCCAATATCTGTTCTCCCTCCTACATGGACTCTGAGTCCCATGTGGAACAGGAACTGTGGTCAGACTGATTAACTTGTATGTACCTCAGTGCTTGGAATAGTGGTTGACACAGAGTAAGCACTTGTTTTTTTTTAAATGGTACTTATTAAGCTCTTACTATGTGCCAGGCACTGTTCTAAGTACTGGAGTAGATATAAGGTAATCAAGTTGGACACAGTCCATGTCCCACATGAGGCTCAACAAATACCATTTAAAAATAAAAAAATAACTCAAAATGGCCTTGTTTCTTTGACCGGTAAAGTATTAATTTTGGTATTCGTTGCCCTTTTTTCTTGTCCAGATATGTGGGTGGGTGTTTGTGGATGTGCTTTTGTACTTTGCATTTATTTCCACTGAAATGCGATTGGAACTTGTCTTACTCTTGGTTCCTCCCTTCTAATGTCCATTTTGAGTATTAACTAAGAGGGAACAGGGCTCCTTTTTAAACAATAGGTAAAATCTTCATAGTGTGTCTAGTGATTTAGTGCTATTAATCTCGACAACAAGAGACACTGTCCATTGACAGTGCTGGAGAAGCAGCGTGGCGCAGTGGAAAGAGCACGGGCTTTGGAGTCAGGGCTCATGAGTTCGAATCCCAGCTCTGCCACTTGTCAGCTGTGTGACTGTGGGCAAGTCACTTAACTTCTCTGTGCCTCAGTTCCCTCATCTGTAAAATGGGGATTAAGACTGTGAGCCCCACGTGGGACAACCTGATTCCCCTGTGTTTACCCCAGCGCTTAGAACAGTGCTCTGCACATAGTAAGCGCTTAACAAATACCAACATTATTATTGACACTCACATTCATCATGCCAAGTCCCAGTTTGCCCTGCTTCCCTAGTAGCCCTGAATTTTGAACTGGAAATGAGCTAATATTAGCCAACATCCTGCCTGAAATTTGAACCGCAAGGGAGCCAGGGTGATCTTGGCTCATAAATTCTATTGTGGTGTAAATGGAAGATAGCCTTTATTGCCCACCTAAGATCAATATATCCATTCAAATTGACGTTAGCTCCCCTTGGAGAGCTGAACCACAAATGGGAGGTCTTGAAAATCCGTTGAACCCACCAGCCACACCTAATCTTGAGCACTTCACCCTCCCCTTGATATAATAATTTTTCAATTGTGTCTTGGGAGATGCAGTATTTTCCCAGAATGCGATTGCAATATTTGTTGAGTGTTATTGAACTTTCAAAGCTGGCTGGTAATAATGGCCCCAAACTCTCTTCTTTGGAGTAATTTCTGAATGAATTGGACTGTTCTTTAAAACTATTCTGCAATCAGTGCAGGGCACAGGTATACCCCATGTCTTCAGAAGTGCAGTTAGGGGTATTTATTGAGCACGTATTGTTTGTAGAGCACTGTAATAAGCACTTGGGGGAGTATTGTGCAGTAGATTTGGGAGGCACGTTCTCTACCCATGAGCTTACAGTCTAGAGTTGCATGGGCTATCGTAATTTTGGGGTATAAAGTTAACAACTGAAATGGTGAACTATCCCATTCTCTCTATTACAGTAGGAGAGTTTGACGTATCTTCTTTCTGACCTTAAATTATGGTTTGGCACAGCAGCTCAGCCCTTTTAATTCTGTTCATGGACACTTGATTCTAGAAAATTGTCTTAAAATTTTGTTTCACTCCAATATGTAAAGGACAAAACTCATACTTAAGCCACACATCTTAAATATCAAACCAGAATCCAACAAGACCAGTGCCTGTCAAGATCTCGTTTTCTAAATGTACAGTAAAATTAAACCTCCAAAATTCTGGCATAAATAGCCAACAGAGCAGCATGGCATAATAGAGCAAGGGTCTGCGAGTCAGAAGGTCATGGGTTCTAATTCCGACTCCTCCACTTGTCTGCTATATGACCTTGGACAACTCACTTCACTTCTTTAGGCCTCAGTTATCTCATCTGTAAAATGGGGATTGAAACTGTGAGCCCCACATGGAACAGGGACTGTGTCCAACCTGATTTGCTTGTACTCACCCCAGCACTTAGTAGAGTTCCTGGCACCTAGTAACCACTTAGAAAATACAATCATTATTACTATGTTCGGTATACCCTATTTTAGGTAATTTTTTGTTTTAAAAAAATGCAGAGGATTAGAATTCTCTAGTATAAGGCAAGTATCAAAGATGTGGTAACAGAGCAATTATGTATAGCACAAACATTATATAGGGGAAAGTCTCCAACTGACCACAAAGCAGCATATGACACAAGTCTTCAGGGTAAACTGTACAGGTGGTGTAATGGTAGTAAAATGATATGTTGATTCAAAGGTAAACTCATTGTAAAAGCAGCATCAAACAGGACTTTCAGCTCTAGTTCAGATGAGTACAGGACTGTCTTTACTTCCAAAGTGTTCCCCTCTAGATATTTTTGAATTTTACTCCAAAAATAGGCAAACAATGATCCTGTTCTCATATCTTTGCTTAGATCATTTATATGATAATTATTGCTTAATGTGACTGTGATTAAGCCACACAGCTTGTAAAGTTGAACCAGAATTTTCTCCAAAATGAAATTATGTTGATCTGGGTTGTTTTCTCAATCCATTCTTCTTTATGCTGTAGGTAACTTCAAAATCGGGAAGTAGCGCCAGTAGGAGTTCAACTGGCGGTAAGTTTATTTAAAATGAATCTTCTGTTAGGTGTGTTTTCTTTTTTCAGAGTAATTCTTTAAAACCTCTTTCTTAACCTAGGCTCACTGTGTCCCGACAACCCTGTTCAAGTGAGCATAAACCAGCTGACTGCAGCAATCTACGATCTTCTTAAGCTCCATGCCAGCTCTTCTGGAATAAGCCTTGCAGACGCTGCAGAAAGTGGTAGGAGCACTAAAGAAGCATGGACCACATCGGAGCAACTCCAGTTTACAGTATATGCCGCTCATGGAATTTTTACTGGTTGGGTAGCAAAGTGAGTAACTCCTTCTATCAAACATATCCCATACGAACAACAGAAAAAACTGCCAAGTCCGAACCTAGGTACAACACTTATTTCGTGGTCCCCCGCAAAAGTCCTCTTACCCAATATAACCAATATAATCAAATCTTCATTAAAAAAAAAAAAATAGGTGGATTTTCTTGTTTATGGTAACGTCTAAATGTATACTCTTTCTGTGCAAAGAAGCAAGTGGGGAGGGAAATGGCAGTAGCATTGGCTGATGTTAAAAAAGATTTCACAGATCATTAATATGCTTTTGTTCCCATTTTTTCCCCACATAAATAGAAATGATTTACACTTGCATGTAAATCTTACAGTGCTTCTTAGCAAGAAATAACCAAGGACATGAGGAATTTTTTTAATGGATACTGGTTATATGCTATTAAAATAAAAAGCTAATTTCACTTTTCTCTCCCCAGTTATGAAAAATATTACTTAATTTGTTCTCTGACTCACAATGGGAAAGATCTCTTTAAGCCTATTCATTCGAAGAAAGTTGGCACGTATAAGAATTTCTTCTATCTGATTAAATGGGATGAACTGTAAGTGATATCTCCAGCTTTAATATCTCATAGTATAAAACATGTTTTTACATCCTTGTAGTTGGAAATGTGCTTAGTCCAGGGTTGGATCAGGAGACAGTAAACTCTAGACTAGAACCTCACTGTGGGCAGGTAGTATGCCTAACAACTCTGTTCTATTACACTCTGCCAAGTGCTTACTTAGTACATTGCTCTGCACACAGTAAGTGCTCAATAAATCTTTGATTGATTGAGACTTCTTAAGACTCTTTCCAACTCTTAATTATAAAATGCTTAGTATGGATTGTTTATTTCAGTTTTCCTTAAGGAGAAGACATATAAATCCTAAGTCAGTGAAATTGCTGAGAAGTTAGTCATTTAGTATGGCTTTATCTTTGTAAACCTAAGCATTTCAAATTTACTTTGTAGAGTACAAAATTGTCAGATGTAGAAAGGATACTTTTTAGTTAAAAGAATTTAATTTCCTACAGTATTAACTGGTGTAGAACAGGTTTTTATTTGGTTTAATTATTTTTTAGCTTATTTCTATTATCCTGAAAGACTCTTTCCTCTTCCATGTGATGGATTTCTAAACTTTGACCCTATTAACAGTGTTTAGGTTGAGAGCTGAAGGGGTTCCACCTAATGCCAGTAGTGAGAAGCAGCATGGCATAGTGGAAAGAGCGCGAGTCTAGGAATCAATCAATCGTATTTATTTAGTGCTTACTATGCGCAGAGCAATGTACTAAGCACTTGGAATTTACAACTCGGCAACAGATAGAGACAATCCCTGCCCAACAATAGGCTCACAATATAAACGACCTGGTTCTAATCCTGGCTCTGCTAGTCGCTTGCTGTGGGACCATGGTCAAGTCACTTAACCTCTCTGTGTTTGTTTCCTCAACCGTAAAATGGGGATTAGATCCGATTCCCTCTTCCCTAGACTGTGAGCCCCGTATGGGACAGGGACTCTATCCAACCTGATTAGAGCAGTGCTTGACACATAGTAGGAGCTTAACAAATACTAGTAATGATAATGATAATAAGTGTCCAGCCCTTATAGCAATAGTTAAAAAAAATATATTTTAGTAACATGTGAGGAGAAGGGGCTACAGCAGGATATCCAGGCAGCTGCTCTTTGATGAACTGAAATGGGATAACTATGCAATGCGGACAGGTGAAACACTTTCAAAACACAATGAAAAAAATCCTCGTACGATATGGCATAACAGTGGATAATTGAAAGAGAGCAGCAGAAAAAGGATCAGCATAACACACAGCAGTTAGAAATTAGATGATGTGAAAACAATAACTTTGGGAGATTGTGAAACACTTATGGATAGCAAATGCTATAATGCAACAAGCCACCAAATTGTGTCTACGTGACACGAAATGACTGACACATTGGTTATTTTAGACACCTAGATAAGAAGCCTCCCTATTAATAGTTTTACTTCATATCCAAGCAACAGCTATTTTTGTAAATAACATTGTGGGAAATAACAGGAGGCAATTTAAATGTTAATGGACTTTCCCTTTTTTTTTTTGTATTAAGAAATTTAGCCTTTGATGTTGAGTATATAAATCTCCAACACAAAATCAGAGACCAGCCAACTATCTTGTCCCACTAAATATGATCTGTGTTTGTAGGAAAGGCTGTGATGGATTGGTATTCTATAAATATTAATTTTACATAGACAACCTGCCTCTGAGTATAAAGTGGTTTGAGAGTTTGAGGATAATTGGATTTTGAATTTTTACCCATTAATAACATGTTGATAGTTTTGTGTGTATTAAATTTTTCATCTAGTTCTCATAATCAGTAACTGTTCTTTTCTGTTTCTACAGAATAATTTTCCCCATCCAGATATCACAGTTACCACTAGAATCAGTTTTACACCTTACGCTCTATGGAATTTTAAGTCAAAACAGTGGAAGTTCCCCTGATTCTAATAAACAAAGAAAGGGTCCAGAGATGCTAGGCAAAGTTTCCTTACCTCTTTTTGATTTTAAACGGTAAGTGTTAGCTGAATTATGCTAATTGTTTACTTTGCTTGCTTATCTCCTCTTTGTGATAGGATTTGACCCAGAATTGTTGTAACAAAGCCCAGTGGACCTTATAGAGCTGCTCGATATCTTAAAATGCTCTAATTTTGAATTCCTATTACCAAAGACTTGATTCCCTGATAGACCTAGCTAAACATCTCTCCTTTCTTTCTCCAAGCCGCCCCCCCCCCCCCCCGCCACTCCCCCCCACGCACACACTTCATATTCTCTCAGTACTTAATTTTATCGTAGGAGAAGCGGCAGTCTCTAAATACCACGACCCCTCCTATTGCTTCTTTGCCTCCAGCACACTGAGAGTTGGGAGAGGTTTTGAAGACGCAGAGGTAGTAGGAGATAGGTACTATCTTAGTGCTATTCCTTCTAGTACTGGGGCCAGAAGTGTCCTCCTTGCTTTCAGCATGAATTAAGCCCTGCTCTTCCCACCGCACCTTCAAAATGCCCTGGGATCAAGTGCCTTTATTGCCTTTATTCCTCACTGGTCAGTGGGTTGTCCCAGATCCCGTACCCTTCCACCCCCAGACTACCCCAAGACAAAACCTTTATCTTTTGTATCAACCTGCAGTGTATTGGCTCTCTCCATTGTGGAAAGTAATGCCACTCAACTTCCCTCAACTTCTCTGCTACTACACAAATCCGTCTCCCCTTCTAGATATGCCACATTACTTTCTAAAGGAGTGGATTAGAGAAACTTCAGAGCACCTAGGAAAACAAGAGCTTCACTGTAAATGGAACTGAGGAGTGGAAATGTCCTTGGGACACTTAATTTTCAGGCTTTCTACTGAACCGACAGCACATTGCAGAAATATGCTTTGGGGGATGTTTTTCAAATTTGTTCCTTCAAGTAACAAAGAGTTTGAAAATTCACTAATCTTTGCTTTAGATCCCAAGACACTTCAGACTATTTTGAAAATGCTTAATATTGAATTCTTAATCCAGAAGGAATCTAACCTAATACTGTTATTGCAGTATTTTAGTTTGTGTTTACTGAACTTCACTGTTAATCAGATGTTTCTAAATGAGTTCATAATAGCTATGAAAAAATTTTTTTCTCAATAAATTATTCCGTTTCTCTTAAATGACAAATGAAAACATCTAATTTATCCGTAAAACTACATTTTGTTTCCCTTTTCTACTCAACCTGTTGATCTGGTATGAAATCATTTTTCTCACACTTAAATTACATATTTGTTTTGATCATTTCTATTAGTTTTTACAAGCTAAAATGCATTGATAAATGCATTGATAAATTCTCCCCCTTTGGGAACTCAAGCAGTTTGGAAGTCTTGAATTTGGCAGGGTTAGTTTCGAAACAATCCAAGTGACCCAAAAGCATTTAAGGGAAAGAGTGGAAAATTTCATTATATCTTTGGGCAGTTCAGATCTATTTGCTGTTAGAACATGCAAGAGACGATAAGATGGTGCACTGAGGGTGTGCTAGCAACATAGCATTTCGCTTTTCAAGAGTTTCAAACATCAAGGAGGAGGTGAATGCCAATTTCATCTGTACATTGGTGAAAATGAAAACTCCCACCAAATGGTATTTGGCCAACTGCTGTACCACAGTGATTGAGGATGCCTGAATTACTTGAATGCCGTAGGTGTAGAAATGCCAGCCACCCGACTTTGGCGGGGTCCCAGCGATGGATTGAATCCAGGCCGGGCCATTTAAAGAATAGATGCCAAACATCCCAGCTGCATTTGAGGCAGCATCAATAACAAGTGCCTTCTAGAAATTGCTGTTAACTAGAATGTCAGAGAGTCAAAGAGTGCTACTGTGTTGTAGCAGAACAGCAAGCCAGATTGGGAAGTGCTTGCAATGAAGTGGGGTTTTGGAAGGGGTTTGACTTAGATCTGAATTAAATGAACAAGGAGTTGACAGGGGCCTGGCAAAGATAGGAGGTAAAATAGATTTTTTCTTCCTGGATCAAGTGGCTTCGTTAACTACTTCAGTCTTCTGCAGATGAGCAAATCTATTTGTTCATGTCGGAGGCTTTAATTGTAATCAGCCCCCAAATGACCCTAGAACCAAAGTAAACCTTTTAAATTCGCCTATGTGAAGATAAGGGATGACCAAACCATGAGGAGAATTGGATGGTAGGAGAAGGGGAAAGGTGGGTGGGTGGTGAGGAGCAGAGTGGGACCTACTTTTAGGGGACTTTCTCTCACCTTCTAGGTTCCTCTTCCTGTATGTGGTCGAAAATTGAAGAAAAACTTGGAAAATTGGGTATTTGTTATTCTGGTATGTTACAATACTCCCCTGCCTCATGGTTTGGGTAGTATTGTAAAGCACTTAAGTGGAGCTCGTGAGAATGCATTTAACCATACATTTAACTTCTCCACCATTGGCAACCCAGTTGAATATGTATACAGCACTTTTATCATTAAAGGCCCATTTTCAAAAAACAAACAAAAATTGTTTATTATTGAAAGAACATTTTTCCACTCAACTTCTATCTCCCCTCCAAAGGTTTACCTAAAGATTTGTGATTCTTTAAAGCTGGTTTCTTTTAAATCTCCTCTTTTTTTGTAATAGTGATGGATTGCATTACTTCTTTGGGTTGCCTGCTTCACTGCGAATGCAGCCAGTGGACGTTTGCACAGTAGTTGTTGACTCTAAGGCACCACTTAATGAGCCATCAAAATAACTTTGTTTTGTATGTGGTGAGTCAGGGTTGAATTTCATTTTTAAAATGAAAGTAAGGGACAGTTTTTGAAATTCTTCTCCTTTGTCTAACTGCCTTTTTTGCGTTTTAGTGTATTAACCTGCGGAACTAAGCTTTTGCACCTTTGGACTTCAGCACAGACATATCCTCCCCCTGGAATAGTACACAAAAAAGGACACCTGATGGAAAGAATAGTGTTGCAGGTAATGTTTTTCTTTGGCACCGAATTGTTCAGTGCACATAGTAAATAGATACTTTATTGTTGGGGTAGAAAGCAGCAGCTTGCTTTATATGTACCAGAGAGACTCCCCTGGTCCGATTTCATACCTCATACCTGCATCCAGTCCAAATGCTATTTTGTTAAGAGGCATAAGGATAGACAATCCTCTTAAGCACATTTTAGTCACAAGGCAGACCTTTGGGATGCAGATAGAAACGAGTGGTTCGTTTATCTGCCACTTGTCAGCTGTGTGACTGTGGGCAAGTCACTTAACCTCTCTGTGCCTCGGTTCCCTCATCTGTAAAATGGGGATTAAGACTGTGAGCCCCACGTGGGACAAGTGAAGTGACTTGCCCACAGACACACAGCTGAGAAGCAGCGTGGCGCAGTGGAAAGAGCACGGGCTTTGGAGTCAGGGCTCATGAGTTTGAATCCCAGCTCTGCCACTTGTCAGCTGTGTGACTGTGGGCAAGTCACTTAACTTCTCTGTGCCTCAGTTCCCTCATCTGTAAAATGGGGATTAAGACTGTGAGCCCCACGTGGGACAACCTGATTCCCCTGTGTTTATCCCAGCGCTTAGAACAGTGCTCTGCACATAGTAAGCGCTTAACAAATACCAACATTATTATGGAGAAGCAGCGTGGCTCAGTGGAAAGAGCACGGGCTTTGGAGTCAGGGCTCATGAGTTCGAATCCCAGCTCTGCCACTTGTCGGCTGTGTGACTCTGGGCAAGTCACTTAACTTCTCTGTGCCTCAGTTCCCTCATCTGTAAAATGGGGATTAAGACTGTGAGCCCCACGTGGGACAACCTGATTCCCCTATGTCTACCCCAGCGCTTAGAACAGTGCTCGGCACATAGTAAGCGCTTAACAAATACCAACATTATTATTATTATTATTTATCTGAGAAGGACCAAACAAGATGGTAAGTCATAATTTGTGGAAAATTGTAAAACTCCTGAATTTCAGGTAAGCATTCACTGCTACTGAAGAGATTCCCTTTTATCAAAGTTGCAGAAGGGATTTATGGTAAATTTATGGAATCTTTGCTTGCAAATGGATAGCTAAAGATTGACTTTTATTTAATTTCTAAAGGTTGACTTTCCTTCCTCTGATTTTGATATTCTCTACACAACTCCTCAAGCTGGGAGTTGCTCTGTACAGCAGCAGTGCTTGGAAATCCTGGAAAAAGATGCAAAGGGAAAGCTACTTGCCATCCTTTGCAAAGACTCTCCAATTGGGTATGTTTTCTATGGACTTTAAGCTACGACAGGTCTAATAATGAACTCATAATGAGGGTGGGTTGTTTTTTTATTAAACTGGGATTACAAAGGTTTTATTTCTACAATTGAATCCTAGTTTGTTTTTTTTAAAGTAATTGTTAAGCGTTTACTGTGTGTCAAGCAGAAGCAGCGTGGCCTAGTGGAAAGAGCGCAGGCCTGAAAATGAGAGAACCTGAGTTCTAATCTCAGCTCTGCCATTTACCAGCGGCATGACCTTGGGCAATTCAGTTCACTTCTCTGTACCTCGATTCCCTCATTTGCAAAATGAGGAGTCAGTACCTGTTCATTCAGTCCTATTTATTGAGTGCTTACTGTGTGCAGAGCACTATACTAAGCGCTTGGAGTGTACAATTCGGCAACAGATAGAGACAATCCCTCCCCAACAATGGGCTCAGTCTAAAAGGGGGATACAGACAGCAAAACAAAACAAACAGGCATCAAGAGAAGCAGCGTAAGAGCACGGGCTTGGGAGCCAGAGATCATGGGTTTGAATCCCAGCTCTGCCATTTGTCAGCTGTGTGACTGTGGGCAAGTCACTTCACTTCTCTGGGCCTCAGTTGCCTCATCTGTAAAATGGGGATTAAGACTGTGAGCCTCATGTGGGACAACCTGTTTACCCTGTATTTACCCCAGCACTTAGTCAGTGCTCTGTACATAGTAAGCGCTTAACAAATGCCAACATTATTATTATTATTATCAACACCATCAAAATAGATAAATAGAATCATAGATATATGCACATCATTAATAAACAGAGTAATGAATATATACAAATATACACAAGTGCTGTGGGGAGGGGAAGGGGTTAGAGCAGAGGGAGGGAGTAAGGGCAATGGGAGGAAAGAAGGGGCAAAGGGAAAGGGAGGGCTCAGTCTGGGAAGGCCTCCTGGAGGAGCTGAGCTCTCAGGGAAGAGAGAAGACGGGAAGAGAGTTTGGGGGATGTGAGGAAGGAGGGCATTCCAGGTCAGCGGTAGGACGTGGGCCAGGAGTCGACAGCGGGATAAGCATGAACGGGGGACAGTGAGGAGGTGAGTGGCAGAGGAGCGAGTGTGCGGGCTGGGCTGTAGAGAAGAGAAGGGAGGTGAGGTAGGAGGGGGCCAGGGGATGGAGAGCTTTGAAGCCATCCTGTACTTATACTGTGAGCCTCATGTGGGACTTGATTATCTCATTTGTACCCCAGTGCTTAGTACAGTACTTGGCACGTAGTAAGTACTTAGCAAATACCAAAGTTACTATTATTAATATTATAATATTATATTACAATGCTACTAATAATGAACACTCTTCTAAGTTCATTATTATGAACTTGTTCTATAAGTTATGAACTTATATTGTAGCGGCAGATACAAGTCAATCAGATTGGACACAGTTCCTGTCCCACGTGGGCCTCATAATCCAAGTAGGAGGGAGAACAGGAATTCAGACCCCATTTTACAGATAAGACATCTGAGGCACTGAGAAGTTAAGTGACTTGCCCAAGGTCACACAGCAGGCAGTTGGCAGTCAGGATTAGGACCCCGGTCCTCATTCTCCCAGGTCTGTGCTCTTTCCACTAGGTCAATGCTGCTGCTTGTTTTATAACAATGTCTACATTAAAACAAGTGAAGAATTTTATCTGTTTAAATCATTCACATACCTGGGCCATAAATTGTTCTACTTGGCAAAAGGTGACTTGCCACTGCCACGTCCATCTAAAATGAGGAGCAAAATCCTCCTCTGGAGAAGACATGCGGAAATCCCTGTGCCAGATGTTGAAAGCTCATAGTGCTGTTTTCATATTGGTTATGGAATGTTTGATTCTGGTTTTCAAAGTTCAGCATTAATCTTAGATTCTGAATCTGAACTAGAATGCCTAAAGCTAGAATAATCCCCAAAATGTAATCATCTCAAGTGCATTCTGAAATTGTAACCTAACCATTGCTCATTGGGATTGGGAGAAAATATATAAATACCCCATCAGAATGACTGTCTCCCCTCTGGCTTGAAGAATAATTCACTGCTGCTGGTTTTGTTTTAAAAATATTTTGTTTTTGTTTTTTTCTTTATTTAAACACAAGTTGCTATTGGATTGACCCTGTCAGAAGAAAGTTAACTCAAAAATTCAAGGCGATGCTGCTATAGTAATAATACTAATAACTGTGGTATTTGTTGAGCATTTACCATATGCCAGGCACTGTTCTAAGCACTGGGGTGGATCCAAGCAAATCGAATTGAACACAGTACCTGTCCCACATGAGGCTCATAATCTTAATCCCCATTTTACAGATGAGGTAACTGAGGCACAGAGAAGTGAATTGCTTACCCAAGGTCACATAGCAGACATTTGGCAGAGTCAGGTTTAAAACCCAGATCCTTCTGACTCTTAGACCCATGCTTTAGAATGATGATTACTGCAATTCCACAGCATGCATGTACTATCTTGACCAAATTCTAGTTTTGGTTCATTACATTCAAATTACCTTAAGACAGTTCCACTTGCAGTCCAATTTGAGCAACTATTATTTAATCAAGTTCTTCATCGCTTCTACTGGTTTGTGCAATGGTTCTACCCGAAGGTGGTTGTAATTAAGTCATGAAATAGTGTCTTTGTTGGTAATTTGATTTGGACCACTGGGAGGGACCTGGTGGTGTCTTCTGTAGCTAAATCACTGTTAAATAACCGAGAGCAAATTTGATTTTCTTCTATCGACAGACTTTCTAAAGAAGATAAAGCCTTTCTATGGGAAAAGCGCCATTATTGCCTTAAGCACTCGAACAGTCTTCCCAAAATATTAGCTAGTGCCCCAAACTGGAAATGGGAAAATCTTTCCAAAACATACTCATTGCTTCAGCAGTGGCCTCCCCTGCCTCCACTGACTGCATTGGAACTGTTGGATTCGAAGTAAGTCCAAAGGGTTTAAAACATGTATATTCAGTTTTATTTAAACTCTCCTAACATAGGCCGGGGTAAGATAATGATTGTTTATGATGTTACTCATTTATTAGGTCCTCTACACTGTGCTAAGGGCTCAGGTGGTTGGAATAAACAGTTTGGTCACAGTATTATAGACACAGTGCTCTTTATTTTGATAGTGAACTGATTTGTAAGGTTTCATTTTGTTCTGCATTGCTGGAATGAAACATTTTTATTACACTGTAAAAGTCTTTGCAAATAAAAAGTTTATTACCTTGTGGAAAAGGTAATTTTTTGGGAGGATTTGGAATTTTTTAGCATTCAATAAAACCAAAATTTGAATGCTCTTTTATGGAGACATTTTCAGATATTAGTGTTTAATGAGGCTAGGTAAATCGATAGCAAGAAAATATCTTAAAAAATTGCCACTAACAATTTAAAAAGATATCCTTAGTTAAAATGTCTTTATGGATCATGGTCCCATTTTTGGATTCAGATTCAGAGAGCTAAAAATATCCATTTATAAAAATGTATTGAAATTATATTTTCCATATGACATCATAAATAAATCCATATTTACTATAACTCCTTTGGTATCTTCCCAGGTTTGCTGATCAAGAGGTGCGAACGATAGCTGTGAATTGGATTGAGGCAATTAGTGATGACGAATTAGCAGATTTCCTTCCACAGTTTGTGCAAGTGAGTGATTACATACTGTGCTCACCTTTCTCATTTGCTAGAAGCTTCCTCGGACTCTCTGAGACTTATTAAACCTATTGGTACTGGAGTGTTTAGTGATGGAATTAGAGTGGAACCGCAATAATATAAGTATTTTTCTTTGCAAAAGAGATGTTACCCATAAAATCATAGGAATCTAAGATTCAGCCGCACTTGAAAATTGATTCTTGGCAAGGAGAGTGGCATTGAGTCCAGAATTGTTTGTTCTGCTCTATTACTAACTTGCTGTTTGGTTTTGATTCAGCTCCTTACTGTCTGCTCTTTTCATTTTTGTCATTATTTATATGGTGATGATAATACCTTCTGTGAATGTGTTGGCCTCATGATTTTCTGACAGTTGTTTTCTTTCTCAAAAGCTTTTAAATATGAAGTCTCCCATTTGGTTTTCTTTTAATAACCTTAAAATGTGAGTTTTTTTGTAAGACCTCTACTCGGAGTAAAGCAACAGTTTGGCCACTTCCTGACAGTTGTTTTTGTTTTTGTTTTAATCCAAAGGCTTTGAAATATGAAATCTACCTGGATAGCGCCTTAGTGAGATTTCTCTTGGCAAGGGCTTTGGGAAATATCCGGATAGCCCATTATTTATATTGGTAAGAATAAGGATTTGATTTCTTAAGCGGCTGCATTTTTACTGTGTGTTATTTTTGAAGGTGACTTTAATAGTATGGCCTAAGGAAAACTTTCAGTCTTAATTTGCTGCCCATGTAGGATGTTATAGATGTTGCAATCTCATTAAATTAATATGGAAAGCTAAATACGGCTCTCTTGGTTCAATCAATCAATAAATGGTATTGAATGCTTAAGTAGAGAGCACTGTACGATGTGCTTGGGAGAGTATAATACAACAGAGTAGGTAGATGTGATCTCTCCCCACAAAGAGCTTACAAGACTACCCAGGGAAACAGATATCAAAATTGCAGACGGAGTTGTATGTAAATGCTGTGGGGTGAGAGTCAAAGTGCTTAAGGGGTACAAACCCAAGTTCATAGGTGATGCAGAAGGGAGGGCAGGTGGGGAAGTGAGGGCTTAGTTAGGGAAGGCCTCTTGGAGGAGGTGTGGTTTTAGTGGGGCTTTGAAGATGGGGAGAGTGTCTTCTGAAACATGAAGGGAGAGGGAGTTCCAGGCCAGGGGGAAGAAAGGGGCAAGAAGTCGGGGGTGAGAAAGTTGAGATGGAGGTACAATGAGTAAGTTGGTGTTTGAGGAGCAAAGCGTGCAGGATGGATAGTAGTAGGAGATAAGAGAAATAAGGTAGGTGGGGAAGAGCTGATTAAGCAAAGGGAACCTCAACCCAAAAAGATGCGAGGCATATAACGACTTTTGAATGCTGTCTTTTGAACGTTTGATTTTTGTAGTTTTACGGTTCCTTGACTATTGCATGGTTAAAAAAGACACTTTTAAGGGAGTGAAGCTATTTTGCTGAAAGTAGAATCACTGATTTTTAGGCCCTTGAAATTTTAGGCTTCTAAAGGATGCCCTGCATGATGCCCAGTTTGGGGTGCGCTATGAACATATCCTTGGTGCCTTCCTGTCAGTTGGAGGAAGAGGTCTAAGAGAAGAACTGGCAAAACAAACAAGACTGGTCCAACTCTTAGGAGTAGTAGCAGAAAAAGTGCGGCAGGCTAGTGGATCAGCAAGGCAGGTACGTTTGTGTAAGCCAGGCGACGGATGTGGTCTTGCTTCTGTTGGGAATATGGCTGGCAGGTATTTTAGTAGCTCATTAGTTCCCCCCGAGGGACTTCTCATTTGAACACCACATTGGAATTTAACGATATTTGTCAAACTTCTTTGCCTACTGGAGGAGCCTCAAGTTAAGACCAATGTATGACCCAAATTATAGGAGGAAATAAACCCATGGAGCAAGCTTTTATGAGGCTATCACAGAAGTTGAAATTTAATGCGCCTGCATTACTTTTACGGAAGTCGATAAGTCCTCTGTAAATGTTTACCACATTTTAGAACTGTGTAATTTTGTTCCTACATGAAACTGTGCTCGTCTCTGAAATTCCAAGAGGGGAAATAATATATGGGCTTGTCTGCATTTAAGAAGGAATTAGTGTGTTTGCATAAGTGAACATTTTGGGAGATAAATTTTCCTTTGAAAATGTTGTTTCCTTGTTCTCCGTGGGCCACGTCTAATGCCAAGTGAGCATTAGCAGTTGCCGAAGGACACCGTGGAATCATAGCAGATAACGCACCCCCTTCAAGCGTGTTTTGGGATCCCTGATGCTATTTTTTGCATATTGTTACAGGCCACCTCCAGGCTTTGCCCTACCGAAATACTACTTATCCCCTGGCCCCCCTCTGCTGCGGGACCAAGAGGCTCAAGGAAGTCTCTGGAGGACAAACTAGCCCCTGTGTGAAGGGCACAAGCCAAGACATGGAACTGCAGATCCAAATATGGCCAGAATTCATGTCCTGCCATATTTCTGGGCCATTCCTAGGCAGTACAGTTCCCACGCCTGGCTTTCGTCATGGACTGCCATAACCTGCAATCCCCATCACTTACACTTCATGCACACTTAGGGATGCGGCACCTCCACCCTTGGGAGCTAGTCAGTCACGTAACAGTAGTTATTAACGTAGTCTAGGCAGAACAAGGTCAGGGCCAGGTTCTGTTGAGCCAAGTTGGAAAAATTGAGGCTCGACAGGGCTCTAACACTGACTTCCCGATTAAGTAAGGAACGTAGAGTTTCGTTTTCTTTTTGTATGTGTGAAGAGAAGAAATAAAATCCAGAAATGTACCTGGTCCTGGAGGGTTATATTTTAGCGACCCCAAAACAAGCACTTTGCTTCTGCAGTATGAACGTCATAAATATGTCTTTGTCCGCAGGTTGTCCTCCAAGGGGGCATGGAACGGGTACAGTCATTTTTCTTAAGGAATAGGTGCCGTCTTCCTCTCAATCCAAGCCTTGTGGCAAAAGAACTGAATATAAAGGTACAAAGTAGTTTTTGGGTCTCTCTTCAATATCCGCTTCCCCATCTTTTTAGAGAAGTAGCATGTCCTACTAGGTAGACCATGGCCCCGGGAGTCAGGTCATGCATTCTAATCCCAACTCTGCCACTTCTCTGCTCTGTGACCTTGGCCAAGTCACTTAACTTCTCTGTACCTCAATTACCTCATCTGTAAAATGGGGGTTAAAGCTGTGAGCCCCGTTTGAGACAGGCACTGTGTCCAACCCTCTTTGCTCATATCCACCCAGCGCTTAGTACAGTGCCTGGCATATATAGTCAGCACTTAACAAATACTCATTATCACTATTATTGTTATTTTGATCTTATTTTTCCTCGTCTCTCTTTCCTCCCTTCCAATAAGGTCCAAACCACCTAAATTACACAACAAAATATGCCTCTCTGCCTATTTCTGACCTTAAAAATAGGAAAGAATATATACTTTATGGTTGGGTTTGCCCACACACACTTGTCAAAGCCTGTAAACTTTGGCTCCGAAACAGATTGGTCAGCATTCAGCGGTTGTGTGATCCTTTCATGTCACTTAGATTTTGTTTCTAGAATGTAAAATCTGGTTACTCTAGAAATGGTTATTGGAGAACCTCAGGGACAGTGTTTTGCCGAACCCCTTATTAAGGAAAACACGTGTATTTCTCATTGGATCTGACATTATGCACACGCGCCAACAGTTTCTTCCAGTATTATGTTGTGCTATATTTTATTTATTTATTTTTGGACAGACTCATGATGTTAGAAAAATGTTCCTTAATTCAGCCATCATGTTCTAGCCAAAAGTTTACAAAAAATATTCTGACAGAACTTTATAACTTTATAACAAATAGCAATTTGAATAATACCTTGAATTTGCATATTGCTTTCATATTTCCTAAGCATAATCAGTCAATGTATCTACATTAGAATCCTCATAGCCTTTTGAGGAAGGGGAAAAGAAGGTAGTGAATGTTGCCATTTAACAAATGCGAAATCCTAGGCACAGAGATAAGTGACTGTTTCAAGGTCCCATAGAAGACCAATGATCGAGTCGGGACTAGAACCCAGGCCTCTGACTCCCAGTCTCATGCATTCTCCACTATGAATCTGAATTAGGACTTTTTTCCTCATTAAATATATCCTACAACCTTAATGCTTTATTTTAAATAGGCTTCAGTTACTGATGTCAGTTTTTTAACTGGATAGATATTTTTCTTTGTCAAGTAGGTAGGCTTTCCCTAAATAACTCATTAAACTGAACATCCTTATTTGACTCGGTGTAACTAGAGCTATTAATAATAAAGGAGACTGGCATGAAGGAATAAAAGCCCAAGTGTCTTCCTAGTCTCCGCCAGCTGCTGGAAAAGGGCCATCTCCTGGTAGTACAAGGATCTCTTGGAGATAAGAGAGAGCGTGGCCCTGTGGAAAGAGCACTGGCCTGAGAGTCAGAGGATGTGGGTTCTAATCCCAGCTCTGCCACTTGTCTGTGGGGTGACTTTGGGCAAGTCACTTCACTTCTCTGGGTCTCAGTTTCCTCATCTGTAAAATGGGGATTAACACTTTAAGCCCCATGTGGGACAAGGACTGTGTCCAATCTGATTTTCTTATATCTACCCCAGTACTTAGTACAGTTCCTGGCACATAGCGCTTAAATGCCACAGTTATTATTACTACCCCAAGAAGGCATTGGCGGGCAGTTAATCAGGGAGGATGCAGCTTTCCTCTTCTCTCTCAATTGAGCCCCTCTGAGAAGAGTTTGTTTCATCAATGCCTCCCTCCTTCATATGAGTATTTGGGGTCACAACAGATTTGCACTCTTTCAAATAAAACTTCATGCTGATGACTAATGTGCAATTTATTTGCAGACCTGCTCCTTCTTCAGTTCTAATGCAGTTCCATTAAAAGTCACAATGGTGAATGCAGATCCTATGGGAGAAGAAATCAATGTCATGTTTAAGGTGCGTTATTTCCTTTCCCTGGGAAATTATTAGTTCATGTGAACAACTCAATCTCAGGTCCACTTATGTCAGTCACAAGATTTTAGAACTTCACCAACTCATTTATTGGGCTACTGCTGGTGGGTTGTTGATGCCCAACTTTTGTCTGCCAGAGACTCTTTTGCGACATGATGATTTCAGGGATCGCTGTTGTACATATATCTTCTTTCCCCCTCACTTTTCACTGTGTCCCTCCGCTGCTTTCACGGTATTCTCTCCTCTGTTTCCCACTGTCTTGTAACGAGAACTCTCAGCTCCTTTCCCCCAGGATATCTACTTTCTCTCTCTCTCTCCTTCTGTACACATCCGTTGACGTTGGCATCACCTGTGAGCTATGGCTGGTCCCAGCTGTCCCTGATCCCCATCGGAAAGCCGAGTACTTATGAAGATATTTCTCATAAGTTTTTAGACCATTAGATTCTGAATAGGAAAGCACAAGTTTACAAAGGTAAAGAACCCAACCTGCTAAGCTTATGCTAATTAAGAGCTGAGTGCTTTGGATTGTGGTGGAAGAAAATCTTTTAAAACTTTCCAAGCCCAACATTCTTCTCCCCATCCCTATCTTCTCTTGTCTTGTTAGAATCCGTGCTGTAGGCCAGAGAAAAAGTGCATTTAAAATAAGTGATTGTTTTTCAAGCCCTCATGAGGGGTACAATGTATTCGAATGACTAAAGGAGTAGTATTTTTGTTTTTTCTTCCATCCTAAGGTTGGTGAAGATCTTAGGCAAGATATGTTGGCTTTACAAATGATCAAGATCATGGATAAAATCTGGCTGAAGGAGGGCCTGGATCTGAGGATGGTCATCTTTAAGTGTCTCTCAACCGGCAAAGATCGAGGTGAAGCAGTAGCAAAAAGACTCTCTGGCATCTTGTCTATTAATTCAGTAATTGTATTTGTTAAATGCTTACTGTGTGTCAAACACTGCTCTATACGCTGGGGTTAGATACAAGTTTATCAAGTTCCCTTTCCCGCTTAAGGCTCACAGTCCGAGTAGGAGGGAGTACAGATATTTATACCCCATTTTACTGATGAAGAAACTAAGGCCCAGACAAGTTAAGTGATTTGCCTGTGGTCACACAGCGGGTAAGTGGTGGAGCTGGGATTAGAAGCCAGGTCCTCTGACGAGGCCACGCTGCTTCTAAGGTTTCTCACAAGGAGGAGATAAAGTCTGCAGTTTTTTCTCAGTTGGTAAGCTAATGTGCCTTATATTGGGACAATCTGTCTATAGAGATAGAGCGTAAACTCATCAGTAGGGATCACATCACTTCTTTCTTCTTTTACTTCCCAAGTGTCGAGTTCAGTGCACTCTGCCACATTAAGTAGGTGCTTAATAAATATTGAATTTCTTGTATTTCTAAACAGTGAGCCCGTTGGGTAGGGATTGTCTCTGTTGTCAAATTGTATTTTCCAAGCATTTAGTACAGTGCTCTGCACACAGTAAGCACTCAATAAATACATTTGAATGAATGAAGGAATTCATAAAGACTTCTAAGAAATCCAATGTTTGGAACAAAGTATATTTGCCCACGTCATTAAAAATAGTAGTCAGCCCAAAGGAAAGTCTGACTCCTAAGACCCTGGTCTTAACGGTCAAATCAGTTTTGCTCTCTGCTCTAGCCAGGTGCAGAGTGAAAGAGTGGATCTCCAGCCTTTTCTCTCAAGAGCAGATTTTGAGCAGCTAAATGTTTCAGTGTAAAAACTGATGCCTTCTCAACGCTTTCCTCCCCAACCCTTAATGAAAAGTATTTTTTTCTTAGCGGTGTCCCTAAGTATCTCTTTCGCCCTGAATCTCCCATAAAGAGTCATCAATCTCCTCTCTGTATCCATTTCCTTATCCCAGACCTCAAGCCCTTTTATTTCAGTACCATCTTTTGATCTTCAAATCCTTAATAATAATAATGATGTTATTTGTTAAGTGCTTATTATGTGCCAAGCATTGTTTCTAAACACTAAATGAATTCAGAGGGCCCGCAAGTGTTCCTGGATTGAATTTGCAGAAAATCTGAAATGGGCACCAGGTGTGGCCTGGGGGGAATCCTAATAGGAATGAAAAAACTTAAATGAAGTTTATGTTTAACATTACAGGTGTGGTGAACCAATAATGCCATTATGGAATGTGTAGCTGAAGTATGAAAGAGTAAAGCAGCATGGTGTAGTGGATAGAGCATGGGCCTGGGAATCAGAAGATAGTGGGTTCTAATCCTGGCTCTGCCACTTTTCTGCTGTGTGACCTTGGACAAGTCACTTCACTTCTCTGTGCCACAGTTACCTCATCTGTAAAATGGGGATTGAGACTGTGAGCCCCCTGGGGAACAGGGACTGTGTCCAACCCAATTTGCTTGTATCCACCCCAGCGCTTAGTACAGTGCCTGGTACACAGTAAGTGCTTAAGAAATACCATTATTATTATTATTGTTATTATTATTATTATTAAAGATTTCTTCATGTTAAGGTACTCTGTAATGTCAAATCATATACAGATAGTTTTCAGAAGATCGATTGTTGAAAAATAATAAACCAAAATCTTTTTGAGTGCATCCCTCTTGGATTCCCTATTCCCCTCCAAACCCCTGAAATACTTCCTTAGCCCTAAGTCCTGAAGGGTCTTAGTCCTGCCTTACTTTATTTTTTCACTGGTTCTCCAAACCCTCCAAGTCCAGCAGCTTTTATAGTCCCTCTTCTCAAGTGCTTATCAGTGTTCCTTACAACTAAATATAGCAAGTGTTGTTTGGACCTTCAAAATTGGCTAGGTTTGCATCCTGAAAGGGTAGCACTTTCACTGCAAGGCGATTTCCTTAGTTTGTAATTGTAATCTTTAGTTCAATATATGCTGTCAAAAAAGGGTCTCAGGTGGTTTGCCTAATATGAAGAATTTAGTGATTAAATGTTGATACACTCAATTACTAGCCCAGCTTGATCAAAGGTAAAGGTTGCTGAGTGCCCATCCAGATATCAGATGAAAAATATAGCCTAAATTGAAATAAAGATTAGCTCTTTTTGGCACTGGTGTACATTTGAATGTTTTTGTTGTTTAAGGCATGGTGGAGCTTGTTCCAACTTCAGATACTCTCAGGAAAATCCAAGTGGAATATGGTGTGACAGGATCATTTAAAGATAAGCCACTTGCAGAGTGGCTGAGGAAGTATAATCCCTCTGAAGAAGAATACGAAAAGGTAATAAGCTATATTCAACATTGTCGATCAATCAGTGCTATTTATTGAGCACTTAGGCACTTACTGTAGCAGAGCGAGCAAGTAAGTACGGAGGGTACCGTAGAACAGAGTTGGAAGACATGGACCGTGCCCACAATGAGCTGACCGTCTAGAGGGGGAGACAGACATTAATATAAATAGATCATTTATGGATATGGACGTAGGTGCTGTGAAGCTGAGGGTGGGTCAATACCAAGTGCCCAAGCTTACAGATCCAAGGGCGCAGATGAAGTAGAAGGGAGAGGAAGTTGGAGGAAAAGAGGACTTAATCGGGGAAGGCCTCTTGGAGGAGATGTGATCTTAATAAGAATTTGAAGGTGGGGAGAGTGGTAGTCTGGAATATATGGAGGGAAAAAGAGTTCCATGCCAGAGGGAAGAAATGGGGAAGGGATTGGAGGTGAGATGGAAGAGATCAGGACACAGTGAGCAGACTGGCAGAAGAGAAGTGTGAAGGCTGGTCTACAGTAGCAGATCGATGAGATAAGGTAGAGGGGGCAAGCTGATTGAGGGCTTTAAATCAGATGACCAGACAGGCTCACAAACAACAAAGTTCTGGGGTAAAATCAGTCTCCTAACTCTCCTCAGCACAGCTATGCTGGGAGGAACACATGAGAATGAATGAGGGGACAACCAAACACCTGCCCTCAGGGGAAGAATTAGGAAATGGAAAGGAAGAGAGGACAGAGGAAATTCTCCAGACATAGTTGAACAAAGCCTCAGGCAGTGCTGCATCCCAGCTGATGATTGAGAATCAACTGTCAAGGAAGAACCAGATTGGAGTACTGCTAACCGTTAGGTTCTTTTTGAGCATAAACTTCATAAAGAATGAGACACAAGGAGGCAAAAGAGAAAATAGTTACAAATTCAGCAAAATTAAATATGACAGCTGGGTTTTATACACTTAATTTCAGAGATCATCCATATTACTGAGTAGTTAAGCAGGAAGGCAGTTTTTACTCTTACCTGTTGAATTGTAGGCATGAGAGGCTAAATATTAATAAGACAAATTAACTTGATTCAAAGAGAAAACCTTAGGCTTAAGAGCACTGGAGTGAAAAATCTAGAATTTGCATTTTGAGATGCTATTGTTTTGAGTAACTGATTCCTCCCCATTATTTAGTCACATTTATTAGGAACCTGCTTCTAATTTTAGGAAATTGGAACTTTATTATCTAAAATAGACAATTCTAATGAACATCCAAAGGTGGCATTCTCTCTCATGGCTTCAACTATCATCTTTAAGTAGATGATTCCCAAATTTACCCCTCCAGCCCAGACTTCTCTCCTGTACAATCTCGCATTTCCTTTTGCCTTCAGGACATTTCTACCAGGATGTTCCTCTGACCCTTCAAACTAAACGCATCCAAAACAGAACTCCTTATCTTCCCACCCAAACCGTTTCCTCTCAATGACTTTTCCATCACTGTAGATAGCACCTCCATTCTCCCCTCTAACAAAACAAACCAGTAACCTCGGCGTTATCCTCAAGTCATCTTTCTTATTCAACGCACATATTCATTGTCACCAAGTCCTGCCCATTCAACCTTCACAACATTGCTAAAATATGACCTTTCCTCTCCGTCGAAACTGCCACCATGTTAATTCAAACCTTTATCTTATCCCCTCGTGACTACTGCATCAGCCTCCTTGCTGACCTCTTTGCCTCTGGTCTCTCCCCACTCCAGTACATATTTCACTCTCCTGCTGGATCATGTTTCTAAAGGATTGCCTCACACCTCAAGAACAAGCCATGGTTGGCCATCCACGTCCACAACAAACAGAATATCATAATAATCAGCTTTAAAGCACTCAGTCAGTTCACCTTACCTCGCCGATTTCCTACTTTTCCTCAATCCCTTTTTTCTCACTACCAAACCCTTGCCCACTTTCCCCCTCTGACCTGTAGCTCCCTCCTCCATCTTTGCCAGGTGACCACTCTCCCCACCTTCAAAGCCTTAAGACCACATCTCCAAGAGGCCTTCCCTGATTAAGCCCTCGTTTTCCCAGCTCCTTCCCCCTTTCTCATCGTCTGTGCACTTGGATCTTTACCCCTGGGCACTTGGTATTGACCCCACCCTCAGCTCCACATCACCTATGTCTACATCCATCAATTATAGTCCTATCTGTCTCCCTCTAGACTATAAGCTCATGGTGGGCAGAGAACATGTCCACCAACCATTATATAGTACTCTCCTAAGTGCTTAGAACAGTTTTCTGCTCACAGTACGCACTCAGTGAACACCGTTGATTGATAAGTAATCCCGTACCACATCCAACGAAGTGTTTACCCAACCCAGCAATTCTGTCACCCACAGTGTCAACAGAGGTTGTTTGGAAAAACTGTATTGGATGCCCTTCATGGCATCCATCTTCACGGCTAAACTGCACACCAGAAGACAAGCTACAGATAAGAGCACAGGCTAAAAATAATTGATTGGAAAGTGCTTTTTTTGGCAAATGATCATGCCCCTAATTTACTCTTTACAATGGAAAAAAGCATTTTCATATCTCCTACGATAAGTAAGACTTAATGCTTGTACACTTCCTCAACATTTAGAAACATTTGAATTAGCCTTGCAATGACCACTAACCTAGAGGGAGTAAGCATTTTTACCAAGTAAACCAAGTAAAAATTCCAGTTTTGTTTAGCTTGAAGTATGGTAAGGGAAGGTAGGCTAATACAGTTTTGAATAGCCTAGTGAATTTCGGTGGGGGGGGGGGGTTCTTGTTTTTGTTTTTTTCCCAGCCTTCTTTAGTTTTACGATTCTTATTACTTGTATTTTTCATTTCAGGCTTCCGAGAATTTCATCTATTCATGTGCTGGATGTTGTGTAGCCACCTACGTTTTAGGAATCTGTGATCGTCACAATGACAATATCATGCTTCGAAGCACGGGGCATATGTTTCACATTGATTTTGGGAAGTTTTTGGGCCACGCACAGATGTTTGGTAGCTTTAAAAGGTATTTTTTGCATGGAAAGTATTTTAGAATAAAAGCAGATGCTTTTTTGAATTACACAATTGGAGGTAGTCTTCTGTGGGCAGTTGAGGGCAGATAATTATTGGTATGCTTGCAATTAAAAGTTGATATAGAAACTTTATTCATTCAATAGTATTTATTGAGCGCTTACTATATGCAGAGGACTGTATTAAGCGCTTGGAATGTACAAATGGGCAACAGATACAGTCCCTGCCCTTTGACGGGCTTAAAGTCTAATCGACTCAATTAACTTTAGGTTAATTGAATTTAATAACTAATCTTTTTGAAATTTGTTTGCATCAACTGTTCTCCTTAGAATTGTTGGCATACCATTTAATGTCATGCAGATGTACTAAAATACATCATTTTTGCTAAGCCTGTAAATCAGAAGGAATGATGAAAATTGTTTACGAGGCTTACCCTTGAAATCCAGGTCGGGGCCTCAGGCAAGTTTTAAATTGCTTTGATCTTCATTTTTCTACGAATTTATGACGTCAATGAAAAAGGCATCTAGATAACCCAATGGTTACCCACAAATACGTCTGGTTTTTCTGCGGGTACTCAGACAAATGGCAGTACACCTTCATTTATAATAGTCTCTTAAAGTATTCCTTAGGAATGTGCCAGGTAAATATAAGTTGGCATGTATTTCTGACCCTGTGTGCTTTAACTGCCTCCCAAGTAGTGTGAAAAGCCAAAATCTAGGCAAGAGTGATAGTTACTGCCTTAGATCTTGAACTGTGTGTTAGCAGTAGTGCTACTTGAATATTATTCTAAAAGTAACGGGCTGGGGGGTTCTGTTTTTTTTGTGTTTTTTTTAAACAGGGATCGGGCTCCTTTTGTGCTAACCTCAGATATGGCCTACGTTATTAACGGGGGCGAAAAGCCCACTATTCGTTTCCAGTTGTTTGTGGACCTCTGCTGCCAAGCCTATAACTTGATAAGGAAGCAAACAAGTTTGTTCCTTAACCTACTCTCACTGGTAATTCCCGTTCTTAAACAGAACTTTTTGTGCAGTTAGCGTCACTCCTGTTTTTGTTGGGTTTTGGTTTTTGTGTGTGGGGGTGTGTGTGTGTGAGAGAGAGAGAGAGAGAGAGAGAGAGAGCGAGAGAGAGAAGATGCTGTTTTTTCTTTTGATTGAAAATTTTTGTGCTAGTGAAGTACTGTAAAAATACCAGCCATGGCTCTTACCATTAACCAAGTGAATGAATTAATTTAGCTCTAAGCCAAAACCACTGACATTTTTCCAAAAAAAGATTTAAAACATCTTCTAAAAGAAATTTCTATTGTTGTTATTTTTTTCTTCAACAGATGATTCCATCAGGGTTACCTGAACTTACAAGCATTCAAGACTTGAAATATGTTCGAGATGCTCTCCAACCCCAAAATACAGATGCAGAAGCCACAATTTTCTTTACACGGTATAAAATGTCTAAGTGCCTCAGGGATGGAGCTCGAACACATGCTCGGTGTTTCCGTGCACAGTTAACGTTGAATAATTCAAGACCCTAATATCCCGGCCTTTAGCTTCTCCTTCTCTTTTTGGCTGCCTGCTTTTTAGCAACCATGTGTGTCTCGTTAAGCACCTCCCCAGCGGCTGGCCAGGGGAGAGACAAGGAAGTGAAACCCAAACGGTTTAGTTTAAACCACTTCTGATCATCTCTCCTTAAAATATGGTGGAGAATCTGAAAGCATTGACCAAAGTGGTATTTTTGGATTTCAATTATTCAAGCTCCTTTAGTGTGTCTTTTTAGTGTGGGGGTAATATCACATTATTAAGAATATATTAGCATGAATATTTTAACTGTTCTTGAAAAAATTCTGTTCTGATTGGCTCCTGTTAGGACTAACAAACCGCAAACCTCGGCAGCTCCTATGTTCCCCAGTCGCTAATGGCTATGGGGAAGTGCTAGTTGCCCACTGTTTCTTACCATTTTTTCTTTTATTTAGCATCAAAAAAGATTTTTGAAAAAGCACAAACCCAAAGACTTAAACCGTTAAAATTTCACAGCATCTTTCTCCGTAGTCAAAATGATAAGTCTGTCACTTGGGTTAAAGTACAACTCAGTAGTCAGAGCTTTTGGGATATGTACTAGCTTTATTCTTTGAAAAAATGGTCTTCAAGACTAGTCCTCATCAAAGTTCTTCTTGAAACTTGTGTCCTTTTATCTCCTTAGAACATCAAAGGTTTTTTCATGTTTCAGGTTTCCTCTTTTCTAGCAAAGTACTGAAATGCAATCGCAGACCTTCCCTCCTCTTCCCCACAGACTGTCAGGATGTCTGGGTAGATTTTGATCGGTAGTCTTCCCAGTGGAAATCCAGTTAAACAGTCACGCTCTGGGGGCATGAGGGAAGAGCTTCTCATCCTTTGTGGAACAGTCTAGAATGATCAACATGGTTTTGGATTGTATCACCAGGAGTTTGACATATAAGCATAAAGTAATCCTCCCATCAGACTCTGTACTTGTAATTCCGCATTGGAATCTTGTGTCCAGCATGGATCCACTATACAGAGGATGTGGAGAAACTGGAGAAAGGCTAGAGGGGAGGGACAGAAGTAATTTTGGAAGGGTGGAAGGTATGTGTGTGGGAATCCAGATTAAAGGATTGGAGTTAGCCTAGAGGAGACAAAGCTGGGGGTAATTAAGATCAACTGTCTGCAGAGGGGCTTCTGAAGAAGATGCCAAATAGTTGTGCTTCATGTCCACGAGGAAGTTGGCTGTAATATTTAGCAGGAAAGATTTTGTAGGAAAGAATTTCTTGGTAACCATGGTGACAAAATGCTGAAGAGGCTACAACGGGAGGTTTTGGAGAATTTGTCACTAACTATTTTTAAGGAAAGAATAGATGCTGTCTGTTCTGGCTGGATTAGTCATTCATTTGAAGAGGTAGGGCCTGGGTGGATAACTTACTAAAGTTACCTCCAACTCCAGGATTCCAAGAATCTCCCCTGATGTGTGTTGTGCCTTAAGGTTGGCTCCTTTTCTGGTCAAAAGCCAGGCAAAGTTCTGTTTTCTGGGGCATGTGATTCAGTCCCACTCCAGTGCCAGTTTTAAAGGTCGGGGAGGTGGGAGGTTGTCTGGGACCTCCGATATTAAGGGTCTGAAGAACTAGTGCCTCACAGGCTCTGTGGGGAGGTGGAGAGGAATTACTGCCTCAACACGGAACCCTGCTCCTGAAAACCCTCATTTCTCTTCCCACTCCCCAAGATGGAGCCCAAAAGCCGTTTCCATTCCGGGAAGGATTGGAACTCCTGAAGCCCAAACAATCAGCCCATACTTCACGTTGTATTCCCCCACAGTGTCTCATGCAGTGGGAAGGGGCAGCAAAGCATAGCAGCTAGTCGATTCCTTATGGGGAAAGATCAGGAGAGTGGGGAGGGTTTTATTTAAAAAATTGGTGATGCATAAATTGAGGGGAGTTTTGTCCTTTAGCGGTCTTAGTGCCAGTGCAAAGAAAGAAAAGCATAATAAATAGTTAATGATCCAGGTGTCTCCAACCACATCTTCCTAAGAAAATCTGAAGCAAACCGTATGTCAAGGGAAGCCAAACTGCGGCTCGTAAACACCAGGAAGCTCTTCTTCATATGCCATGTCTTGTGGTGAACAGCTAGGGAACATAGGCTCAGTGATCTGTTTTTCACCACTGCTGTGTTGTGTAGTCTGCTGCTGCTCCAGCCCCGTCAGTCGGCAGCAGCAGGGCCTCCATTTGCCTGAGCTGGGGACCAGGGAAGGATATGCTACCCCCAGCCTTCCTCCAGCTCATGCTCCAGCTGCCTCTTGCTCACCAGCATCTCCCCACAGGGTTCCATCTGCTCCTCGCCACCCTTCCCAAAGAGCACATGAGAACTGCTCCGTTAGTGGAATATTTTTTGATCCGCACTTCTTGGCCACATTGTGTTTTTGGTTTTTAGTTCTTCTGTTTGTGCGATCTGGCCACCCCGGCCTATGTGCTGCCTTGTTCCTCTCTGCATTTTTGCAGTGGGAATCTAAAATTACTCATCTTTCCCTGTGGGTACCGCAGTATAGAAAGTCTAGGCTGGTAGACCAAGGGGAATCTCTGGTCAGACCTTCAACCCCTATCTATAAGCCACTGAGAGTCAAGTGTGTTTTAAGTTTTTTGGTGCAGAAAGAATTCAGGAATTGCTTTTCAAATGGCACTTGAGCACTTAAGCCTTATGGTTGTCTTTCAACAAGTTGTCCGGTTGTCTTTCAGACTGATTGAGTCAAGCTTGGGGAGTGTCGCCACAAAGTTTAACTTCTTCATTCACAACCTTGCTCAGCTACGTTTTTCTGGACTCCCCTCTAATGATGAGCCCATTCTGTCATTTTCACCCAAAGCGTACTCCTTTAAACAAGATGGTCGAATCAGGGAAGCGTCTGTTTTCACATACCACAAGAAATACAATCCAGATAAACATTATGTAAGTTGGTTTGGTTTCATTGTTTCAGATTGTAAACACGCACACGGACACACATCTTTCTGCCATTCTTTCTTTACTTTTTTGCTGGCATTTGCCCTACTTCAATGCTTCTTTTGTGCCTGTTGTTCTGATTCAAAAGCAAGGACTAAATATGGTTCAGACTTGAAGGTCTTTCGAGCCTTTCATCCCCCAAAACAAAACTCACGTGCCCTCCTCCCCTCCTCCAAACCTGGTTGGCAAGTAACTAGCAACTCTAGTTGCTAGGCTACAAGAAAATAGTAGTGTGCATAGAATCACATTTAAGGTAGCTGTGCTTGTTAAATTATTAGTCAGTGTTTGCTGACTGTCGTACCCTTTCCTTCCACACCAAATATAAACTGCCCAGTTTCCCTTTATTGTTCCACTAATCAAGAGCCTCAGTGTCTGGGTTGCCAAGACCAAAGGTATATGTTTCATACCACTGGGTGATGTAAATGTTCCTGTTTTCAAAGGTTCACGTTGCCCAGGCCACAAATATTTTGAAAGCCCCTCTTAAACATGTCACCAGGCCATGAGAGGAAAGAACACCCTTCCTTTAACCCCCTGCCAAGGCAGTCCACAGCATGTCGTACATCGAAGAAGCCAGGGGAGGAAAGGAGGAGAGGAGCAAGGCAGGGCATGAGGGGAAGAAACATGGCATTTCCTAGAGAAACCATCTGTGTGAGCAGGGACTGTGTCCAACCTGAATAACTTGTATTTACCGCAGTTATTAGGGCAGTGCTTGGCACATAGTAAGCGGTTAACAAATACCGTCCTTATTACCCCTGTCCCCTCCACTGCTTCCAGACTCTCCCCCTACCTCCCCGCCCCAAACTCATGAAATCTTGAGTCAGCTGGGTCCCCCATTCTAGCTGCTCCCAAAACTGTGGTACACTGCACTGATTACTTAAGACTGTGAGCTCCATGTCTGAACTGATTAACTTGTATCTATGCCAGTGCTTAGAATAGTGTTTGACTATAGTGAGCACATAAGTACACTCATAATTATAACGCATTGGGTAGGAAGGACAATTTTTGCCTCAGAGCCTTGTTTGTGGGAATCTCAAGTACAAAGGTAATGTTGGTGATTTTGGCGGTGGGTTTCTTTTTCAGATTTACGTCGTCCGAGTTCTGAGAGAAGGACAGCTTGAACCAACTTTTGTTTTCCGGACATTTGATGAATTCCAGGAACTGCACAACAAACTTGGTATTCTCTTTCCACTTTGGAAGTTACCAGGGTATGTTCTCAACATTCTTTGTTGGCGCTCCTCATGTGGATTATTTATAAAGTAATGAAAGAAAGATTCAAAAGCCAAATTCAAATTGAAATTGCCGTTAAATTCTAAGTGGTAAATTAAGGCCCTGAAGAATGATAAATGAGGGTTTTACAGGTCTTTTATAATTTCCCGTTTCAGTCCCCATTACAGTAAAGACAAATTGAGAGGAATGGCTCCCTTGAAAATGTAAGATTTTAACTTTCAGTCTCACTCCAACTGAGTGTTCATCCTTTCTACCCAGAGAGCTACCAAGTGTGTTTTCCTCCCAGAGGGGCTAATAAAGCAAATAATATCTTTCACATTCCCATTTCTCTGTGATTTCCTGTTTATCAGTCAATCAGGCAGTAGGATTTATTGAGCTCTTAATTCTGTGCAAAACACTGAACCAAATTCTGGGGAGAATAGTTGATTGATTGCTGTCCTTAAATCTGGAATACAGGAAGCTTTTGCTAATCTCCTTGAACTTTATTTTTACAACTCTTCTTCACTGCAACAGTTTCTTTGAACAGACCATTCCAGAGAAGACTGTCTTGCTGAGCTCTTCTGGATCATTGATTTTAATGAGAATAAAATATATCCCCATATTAGCCAATATGCAGTTTACCAGGTAGTAAACAGCAAATTAGCGGCAAGAGCTTCTAATGTCCCCAAGGAGACAGACTTAAAAGAAAAAAAAAGGGCATTTAATCTTTCCAGTTTTAGGGCCAGAAAATGCTTTCCTAAATCAGTGCTCTCTTAGCCTGAACTTGTGTGTTTCATCTTAAATTGTGGCACTTTTTCCATTCTATTTCCTATGTCAGGAACTAAAAGACTTTGTAGATTGACATTATATTTCATTCTACTTCAGGCCAAGTAATTTAAACAGACAATGGACAGCTTGTTCTCGCTTTTCTTTTGTAGCTTTCCTAATAGGATGGTTCTGGGAAGAACTCACATAAAAGATGTAGCTGCCAAAAGGAAAATTGAGCTGAATAGCTACTTGCAGAGTTTGATGAATGCTTCACCCGAAGTTGCAGAGGTTTGTTTTTTGTTTTTTTTATAATTAAATGTAATTCTATAGATACATTTTTGTGTGTTGGGTAATTTTTCAGTCTAATGTTTTGTATTTTTTTCTTCAAATTTAGTGTGATCTTGTTTGTACTTTTTTCCATCCTTTACTTCGTGACGAGAAAGCTGAAGGAATTGCTAGGTCTGCAGGTAGGAATATGTTTTCCCCCCTTTGAGGAAGGACATGGGTGCTAATTCTGGCTCTGCCACTTGTCTGCTCTATAACTAGGGCAAGTCACTTCACTTCTGTGGGCCTCAGTTCCCTCATCTGTATAATGGGGATAAAGACTGTGAGCCCCATGTGGGACAGGGACTGTGACCAACCTGATTATCTTGTATCTACCCAAGCGCTTAGTACAGTGCCTGGTACATAATAAGCGCTTAACAAATGCACAAATATTGTTATAAATTATAATAATAACAATAAACATGCACATCAGCTATAGCTTAGAACAGATGCATCCACTTTCACATCCCGGTGTCACAGCGTGAGACAAGCCCTCAAGTGTGAGTCAGTCCATTCCTTCTGGGAAAAAAATTCCTCGCAGATTGCAACTGAGAAGAAAACTATCAATCTTATTACCACATAGTCTGCTGTGAGACTTTATTGCCCACAGTAAGCCATGATCAAGAAAGCTGAGTATGCTAATCCATCAATGAAACAGTGGTAATTATGGAGCATAATGCAGTATAGACAGATGTAATGCAAACAAGATAAAAATGAAAAAAAACTTCTTTCAGACGCGAGCCCCTCGAGTCCTACCTCAGGCCAAGTTGGAGGAGCAGTAAAGCTGTCTGTCTCTTACCGAAATGGCACACTCTTCATCATGGTGATGCACATCAAAGACCTTGTGAGTGATCCTTTAAAGACAACAAAGCATCTGAATTGAATTTTGTATTCTCTTTTTGTGAAATTTCACTGCCCTTTTTGGATGGCGAGATAATCTACTAATGAATAATTACAGACTTTTATACGGGAGAAACGATAAGATACGAAATACTTCTTAGAGATAGGTCTTGGAAGACATTCTTAAAATAAAGCAGTGTTTCAGAGCAAACATTCCTCTCTTTATAGGTTACAGAAGATGGAGCAGATCCAAATCCATATGTGAAAACTTACCTCCTCCCGGATATTCACAAAACATCGAAACGAAAAACTAAGATTTCCCGAAAAACTAGGAACCCGACTTTCAATGAAATGGTGAGTGAAAAATTCCTTGCAATGTTAGATTCTTGAATGGCACTGTAAGGCAGGGCAGTGAACTGACCTCAGTCAGGATGATGCATTTATGAAAGCTGCGGGAGAACTTGTTCATAATATAAACCTTGACTTTTCCTCTTTATCATTACTAGTTGTGTTTTTTTTAATGGTATTTGTTAAGCACTTACTCTGTGCCAGGCACTATTTTAAGTGCTGAGGTAGATATGAGATAATCAGGTTGGACGCAGTCCCTGTCCCACATGGGGCTCAGAGTCTTAATGCCCATTTTACAATTGAGGTAACTGAGGCACAGAGAAGTGGAGGTTACCTGCCCAAAGTCACAGCAGACAAGTGGCGGAATCGGGATTAGAACCCAGGTCTCCCAGCCCATGCTCTGTGCACTAAGCCACATTACTTCTTAGTTCATGGTGTGCTGCCAAGAGCTCTAAATTCAGTCCAGTTATTAAGTTCTAACTTGCAGTAAAATGTACCAGGTCAAAAGATGCATTTCTCAGTAGTGGAAACAAACTCTTGTGCAAACAAAGTTGAATCCAGTGTGGTGAAGGACAATTAAGTCGCCAAATTCTGGATTTTAAGATCTTTGAATTGCATCAGCCCTGAGCCACATTGTGGGTTGTTTGGGTTTTTTTGGTATTTATGTGTTGGGGAAATCAAAATATTAAATGCTTTATGAAACTCAGCATAACTGGAATTTAGACCGAGTCTCATTTGGGACAGGGTTTGTGACTGACCTGATTATCTTGAATCTACTGCAGGAGGTAGTTGGTGCTTTGCACAGAGTAAGCATAAAACAAGTAGCATAAAACAAGTTTAAATGTACTCTTTTGGGATTTTACCCCTTGCCACCTTTCACATCATGTACAAATGTCATTCTTATCTTTTCCTGCACCGATTTGCCATTTGCCCCTCCCCTCATCTTTCCTGCCTTGGCAGCTTGGTGCATCTGGCCAGCTTTTGCTTTTTCTTTATTTTGACGCTAACAATGAGGGAAATCACTCCGCCATCCCTAGATGGAGGGGCGGGAAAGGGGTGGGAGGACTTCTGAACTGGTCTTCTAGGAAGTATGACATTTTATCATTACTTAATAGACTACCAATGAACTACTGCCATGCCCTGGTTTTCAAAGTTTTATGAGATTAACTGAGCTTTTTCCTCTCCACTTGTGCTCCAGCTCGTGTACAGTGGATACAGCAAAGAGGTTCTGAAGCAGAGAGAACTCCAGTTAAGCGTGCTCAGTGCAGAGTCCTTACGAGAGAATTTTTTCCTGGGCGGGGTAACCCTTCATCTCAAAGATTTCAACTTAAGCAAAGAGACAGTCAGGTGGTACCAGCTGACTGCAGTGCCCTATGTGTGAGCTGGCGTGAATGCCTCCAAATAGAAGAAGCAGAAGTGGAGATGGAACCGTACATTTGTGAACCGTACATTTTTTCTACTTGACAAAACCTGTAAATTTTTCCAGCAGACTTGCTGTGTTTCAACACATATCTTTTGGACCAACCCTCACCAAACGCGCACTGTGGAATTCACGGGAACCATCTGAATTTTCAAGTTAGAAAGTTACACACCCCAGATTTAATTTTACCAAGTTCTTAAATTTAGTACTTTTAGGGAATGAAAGTTATAAACCATCCATGGATTATTCGGAGTAATAGCTTTTTGTTCAACCATGTGTCTTTGTTTCATCCCTCGCCGTGCTGAAGTCTTTTCCGTCATACTTACCACTATATACGTATGAGAATACCAAAGTCAAGGAGAAGTGCCACATTTTGGCATCAGAACCCAGCTGCTATAATCCCGACTGCAGAGCCAATTGTAAAATATGCATCTTTGTTAAGAAAACAAAATTACCAGCAAGTTCAAAGGTTGAGAGAAATTAGAAAAAGAGCAAGCACTGTGTTTTGGGTCTTAACTCCAGTGTCCGGTGTTCAGAATACTTAGAGCGAGGGCCAATAGCTGAAGTGATAAATAACGGTGCCTTAACTTCAAGTGCTTCCCTGATACCTCACTCCTGGGCTTTGCCCAGACCTGCCCATTAGCAAACTCTTTTTCAGGTCTTGCCATTTGGAAAAAACAGACAAGCAAAGATTTTCTACCCCCTGCTTTTTGCCAAGGGAAGATATTTTTCCATTTCTAGACAGTTGTGACTTGGTTCTTTGTGCAGATAGTTATTTGAATAACTACTAGTTGTCCCCCCTTCCCCCCGCAAAAAAAAAACTCAAGGTGATTGGTAAATATTGGCTCTACAGGAAATGCTGTCCTGCCACTGTTGTGAGAAAACTCAAGATGCTCCCTGATGAAGTAAGTTAAAATCTGACTCTTGCCTGCCTTATCAGAACCCTTTGGCACCTACAAAAACACACTACGATGATTACTTTTTTCTTGGTAAGGCCAGCAAAGTATTAGGACCGTGGTTAAAATTGTTATGGTAGCGGGGTTATGTGGGAATGCTTGACTTAGCCAGGCTTAGCGTGGTAACTCTTTGTCCTCACTTCAGTCGATGTCAGTAACTTGATAAATTGAATAGCTTCCCTTAATATTATAACTTGGTGCCTAGCAAGAGCCTTTGATGGAATTAAATTCAGCAGCTGCCATAAGCAGTAGCTGCAAACATGAGTTCCCGGCTACTCTTTGGGTTGGGTCTGGCCACCCCTGTATCGAACATACTAACTCACATCAAAGCTCTGGTAATACATTGTAACGTAGAATCAGATTTTTAGCCCGTCGATTGCCGTCAACTCACTGGCAGAATCGGCAATAACAGGGAGAGTTAATGTGTCGAGGAATGGGGCAGCCTTAAATATGGACTTTGGTTTTGCACGAACGGTGACCCCTGGAAAGCCGGCCCCTAGGAGAAAGAGGGGATGGGGGGGAAGGGGGGGACTCGGGGCGGGGGAGGCCAAGATGTGGGGACAGAGGGCTGACTTTTGATGATAGGGATGATAGTGGGGGGAAATGGAATAAACACTTGAAATGATTTTGGTGCCTAACACATTTGGGGTCCAGTTGTGTAGCTGTTGTTACCTTATAATCTCAGACTGTCTTATTGAATGTTTATACTTGGTTGTTACTTTTAAATGGGCTACTTAAAGTGCAGATCAAAACATCCCAGCTGTAGTTGCTCTCTTTGGCATATAATTATCATTTGCTTAAGTAGCATGTAAGTAACCTAGTGAATATACTGTAACTAACTACTAGATTGTATTTCCTGTTCATTCGACGCTTTTGAGACTTACTCCATTCCATCAATAGAATCACAAGTCACTTAGACCCAGGAAAGCAGAGTACTGTTTTTGTGAAACATTTCATTGATTGGAAGCAATATATACACTGCCTTTTTGCAGTCACTATTACAGCACAGTGTCTTAGAGCACAAATATTAGAACTAGAAATTTTAAAACACTGATCTGCAGTTTTAAAAGCTGTCTGAACTCTTTTGTCTGAAAAGTGTATATTATGTTTAGTACTGTACAGTTAATTGGGGTTCAGAATTAGCTGATAACGTTTCCCTTATAATAGCTTAATTCATTACTGTGCCTTTCTGTCACTTTTAAAACACACTTTAGGATGGCGTTTTCCGTAAAATCCAATCTCCAGTCCTAACCAAAAACTAGAGGGAATAGCACTGATTTGAGCTTCTTTGCACTACTTTTAGTAGATTTAAAGGAAATCAGCATTATCTCGATGCGGAATCAAGATGTCTGTTTTAAAAGCACAGATTCAAAGCAAACACGAAAAACAGACCAAAATGGTAGCAAAACCTGGCCAGTACACTAATTTGAGGTTTTCAAAGTGGTTTCATGACATTTTATACCTAGTTTAGTCAAGTAAATATAATTATGCAACTAGATGGCCTGCAGCCAGAAACATTCTCTCTAACTTGTTTTGGATTTTGAGAGTCCAGTCGTGCTCAGAGAGCAGGGCTCCTTTATTTCCTTTCTGTCCTGAAGAACCTAATGTAGAACTTGCACTGAAGTTTTTATTACTGCCTTTATATTACCTGCAGTTACCTGTACATTGGAGCTTGGGTGCTCTTAATAAAGTCTTCATTTCTCTATTTTTAAAACTAAGGGTGTAAAGAAATTTCAATACCTTGCCTTAAAAATGACTGTTTCTAGGATTCTGATATCGGGGACTTAAAAAAAGAAAATAACCTTACTTCCGATGCTTGCAAAATATACCTATTACCAAGAATGGGAGATTACAGTTTGGTGTACAGGAAGAGATATTCTCACTCTGAGTCCATAGGAGAGCAAGTTTCTTTATACTATTCTCTCAAATACTGTGACTAAAACAGTGCAAATATTAATAGGTAACCAACATTTTGGGAGCAGATATGGTAGTTGGTCTCATGTTATCTATAAGAACCAAATATTTTAATTATGTTGCCTTGATAGCTAATAAAGATGTACAATATTTCCATTAATACCTAAAATGTACTGAATGGATTAAATATGACTCCATAGCTGTCCTATGATTGTATTAAAACACTATTGTCACACAGAGCATCTCTGCTGCCTTTTTTTTTTAATCCCTGGATCCCTAAGCCAAAACATTGAATTGGCTCCAATATGTGCTGCTGTCGCTACTGCCGTTTTCATCCCCCAGGAGCTGCCGTCCTTCAAGTCAGTTCTGTCGGTTGAGGTTGGGACCCTTTTGGTTCAGGACCTAAGGATCCGGAACCCGGACGACATTTGGGATGCTCCTCAGGCTTGGGTTACGGTTCCCTCGGTCCAGATGAATACTGGACTGGCAGGCTGTGGGGCCTTCTCCCCTCCTCTCCCCCAACTTGGAGTGTTGTTGACAGAAGAGAAGGATGTGACGGGGTGTTCCACTCCCCCTAGTCCCTACCTTTTCCCCTCCCAAAGGAGCTCCTCCCCAGAACCGGACAGCCACTCCGGTCCTCCCAATCTTCTTTAACTCCCCAACTGGAGTCCCCAACTTGCAAGATCAGAGAACTCAACAACCTCCTAGACTAGGGGTCCAGAACCCACCATTCGCTGGATGTTTGAGCCCCAGAGGTTCTCTGCAACCAGTTGGAGTCCGTGGACCTGCCCTTGGGAGCATCTCAGAGAACCGTGGAACCCCACCCCAAAGCAAAGGGCCTGTGGGGGAACCGCCCCGTACCCAAGTCACCTCACTTTGTCTCGGCTACCTCGTCTGTAAAATGGGGATTAAGAACATGAGCCCCATATGGGAAATGGACTGTGAACAAACCTGATTGTCTCGAATCTTCCCCAGCACCTGGTACAGTGCCTGGCACATAATAAGTGCTTGATAAATACCATTAAAAAAATTATGGAGTGCTTTTTAGGGCCCTGTATAAGCAATAGGGAGCATATAGTAGACTAATAAATACTGGGCTAGAAACAATACAATCAGAATCTGATCAGTGGAACAGTTCCCTTCCCAGCTGGGGCTCATGGTCTAAGAAGGAGGGAGAGCAGGAATTTAATCCCCATTTTACAGATGAGGAAACTGAGGTCCAGAGCAGTTAAGTGGCAGCAGGCAAATTGTGGATCCAGATTAAAAACCCAGATCTCCTGGCTCTCAGTCCTGTGCTCTTTCCAATTCTCTCCTTGACCCCCTTCAATCTGCTTTGTCCCCTTCTGTCCATGAAAATTGCCCTCACTAAGGTCACCCATGACCACCTCCTAGCCAAATCTAATGGCCTCTCCTCCAGCCTAATCCTCCTAGACCTCAGATGCCTTAGAAACTGTGAATCGACACCTCCCAGAAACATTAACCTTGGCTTCAGTGACATTGCCTGCCCCGTGTTGTTTTTTAAATGCTATTAAGTGCTTACTATGTGCCAGGCACTGTACTAAGCACAGGGGTGGTAACAAGTTTATCAAGTTGGGGACAGTCCCTGTCCCACATGGGGCTTACAGTTTTAACCCCTATTTTACAGTCGAGGTAACTGAGGCACAGAGAAATGACTTGCCCAAGGTCATACAGCGGACAAGAGGCAGAGTTGGGAATTAGAATCCCTTAGTATTCTGTCCCCAAAGGCATGCATCTTCTCAAACCTATGCATCAAACAGAAATTCTTTGCCAACAGCTTTAAAGCCCTCAATCAGCTCGCCCTCTCCTATTTAACCTCTTTGATTGCCTACTACCACCCGGCCCACACACTTCACTCCTCTATTGCCAACCTACTCACCGTACCTCCACCTTGCCTATCTTGTTGCTGACCCCGTCCCTGCATCCTGCTAGCCTGGAACGTCCCCGCCCTACCTTCAAAGCCTTATTAAAGTCTCATTACCTTATCCACCTAAGCTCTCATTTCTCTTACTCCCTCTCCCTTCTGCAGTGCCCTGGCACTTGGATTTGCACCCTTAATTCACACCACTGGAGCCTCACGGCACTTTACATATCCCTAATTGACTTTAACACCCGTCTCCCCCTCTAGACTGAAAGCTTGTTGTGGGCAGGGATGGGATCTACCAAGTCTATTGTAATAATATTCTCCAAAACACTTAGCACAGTGCTCATTACACAGTAAGTGCTCGGTAAATACCATCGATTGGTTGGTTAACTGATTACATGCTCCCCTGCTCATCTTCCTGCAGCAAGGCTCTGGGTATGTCACTCCCCTTCTTAAAAACCTCCAGTGGTTGCCTATCAACCTCCGCACGAAACAAAAACTTCTCATTCTAGGCTTCAAGGTGATGGGGCTTCAAGAGGCTTCATCACCTCGCCCCTTTCTACCTCTCTTCCCTTCTCTCTTTCCACCGCCCACCCCGCACACTCCGCTCCTCCGCCGCCCACCTCCTGGCCGTCCCTCGGTCTCGCCTATCCCGCCGTCGACCCCTGGCCCACATCCTCCCGCGGTCCCGGATCGCCCTCCCTCCTCACCTCCGCCAAACTCATTCTCTTCCCTTCTTCAAAACCCTACTTAAAGCTCACCTCCTCCGAGAGGCTTTCCCAGACTGAGCTCCCCTTTTCCCTCTGCTCTCTCTACCCCCCCTTCAGCTCTCCGCAGCTAAACCCTCTTCTCCCCCCTTTCCCTCTCCTCCTCCCCCTCTCCCGTCCCATCCCCTCAGCACCGTACTCATCCGCTCGACTGTATATATCTTCATTACCCTATTTATTTTGTTAATGAGATGTACATCACTCTGATTCTATTTATTTGCTATCATTTTAATGAGATGTTCTTCCCCTCGATTCTATTTATTGCCATTGTTCCTGTCTGTCCGTCTCCCCCGATTAGACTGTAAGCCCGTCAAAGGGCAGGGACTGTATCTGTTGCCGATATGTACATTTCAAGCGCTTAGTCCAGTGCTCTGCACATAGTAAATGCTCAATAAATACTATTGAATGAATATATAAGATCCCTGCCCACAAGGACTTTGCAGTCTATTAGAGAAGCAGCGTGACTCAGTGGAAAGAGCCCGGACTTGGGAGTCATGGGTTCGAATTTCGGCTCTGCCACTTGGTCGCTGTGTGACTGTGGGCAAGTCACTTAACTTCTCTGTGCCGCATTTACCTCATCTGTAAAAAAGGGATTAACTGTGAGTCTCACGTGGGACAACCTGATTACCCTGTATCTACCCCAGTGCTTAGAACAGTGTTCTGCACAGAGTAAGTGCTTAACAACTACCAACATTATTATTAAAATAAATTGCTCCTTGGGGAAGCAAGTTTAAAGTTGACATTCAAAACTGCATGATTGGGGGGAGAAGTGTAAATGTTCAAGGGTTTGAAGTTGGCCTGGTTTTTGGTCTGATGCAATTTTTCTACTTCTCCCCTGGACTGGCAATGGGGTGGGTTTGCCAGGAGGGATGGTATTTATCATTTTCAGCCTGTTTTAGCCTGCTTTAGGCTGGTTGGCAAGATCGCTTCTTCTCCCTACCACCGCCTTCCTTAAGGTTGGGGGACACCCGCTGGAGGTGAACTATGACTACCGGGGTTGGCTGGGCAAAGACAATGTAGCCTTTTTCTAAGTAATAGTAGTTACGGTATTTATGATGTACTTACTACGTGCCAGACACTGTACTAAGCTCTGGGATGGATCCAACAGAAAAGCTGCGTGGCTTAGTGGAAAGCGCCGGGGCTTGGGAGTCAGAGGTTGTGAGTTCTAATCCCGCCTCTGCCACTTGTCAGCTGTGTGACTTGGGACAAGTCACTTAGACGGAGCCCTCCCCTCCTCATTCCCCTTACACCCTCCCTCTGCTCTACCCCCTTCCTCCCCACAGCACTTGTGTATATTTGTATATATTATTTTTCTATTTTATTAATGATGTGTGATTATTAATTATTGATTATTAATTATTATTAATGTGTAATGATGTGTGATCTATGATTCTATTTAGTTTCATGGTATTGATGTCTGACTGCTTGTTTTGTTTTGCTGTCTCCCCGTTTTAGACTGTGAGCCCGTTGTTGGGCAGGGATGGTCTCTGTTGCCAAGTTGTACATTTCAAGCGCTTAGTACAATGCTCTGCCCAAGGTAAGCGCTCAATAAATACGACTGAATGAATGACTTTGGGCAAGTCACTTCTCTATGCCTCAGTTACCTCACCTGTAATACTAATAATGATGGTATTTGTTAAGCGCTTACTATGTGCAGAGCACTGTTCTAAGCACTGGGGTAGACACAAGCGAATCAGATTGTCCCACGTGGGGCTCACAGTCTTAATCCCCATTTTACAGATGAGGTAACTGAGGCACAGAGAAGTTAAGTGACTTGCCCAAAGTCATACAGCTGACAAACGGCAGAGGCGGAATTAGAACCCATGACCTCCAACTCCCAAGCCCAGGCTCTTTCCACTAAGCCATGCAGTTAAGCGGGGATGAAGACTGTGAGCCTCTCCTGGGACAAGCTGCTTGCCTTTTATGTACCCCAGCGCTTAGAACAGTGCTTTGCACAGAGTAAGCGCTTAACAAATAGTAATAATAATATTGGTATTTGTGAAGCGCTTACTCTGTGCAGAGCACTGTTCTAAGCGCTGGGGGAGATACAGGATAATCAGGTGGCCCCACGTGAGGCTCAGTCTTAATCCCCATTTTACAGATGAGGGAACTGAGGCCCAGAGAAGTGTAGTGACTTGCCCACAGTCACCCAGCTGACAAGTGGCAGAGCCGGGATTCAAACCCATGACCTCTTTTCCCCAAGCCCGGGATCTTTCCACTGAGCCACGCTGCTTCTCCGTCACCATCATCATCACCATTCATTCACTAGTATTTATTGAGCGCTTACTCTGTGCAGAGCACTGTACTAAGCGCTGGGGTAGACACAGGGGAATCAGGTTGTCCCACGTGGGGCTCACAGTCTTAATCCCCATTTTACAGATGAGGTAACTGACAAGTGGCAGAGCCGGGATTCTCTGACTCCTAAGGCCGGGCTCTTTCCACTGAGCCACGCTGAATTGGATTTCCCTAGCGCTCAGTACACAGTAAGCGCTCAATGCATACGATTGAATGAATGGAGTGAATGGACTACATTTCCCGGCATGCCTCCGGGCTCTGCACACAGTAAGGGCTTGATACAGACGAGTGAATGAATGGACTACATTTCCCGGCATGCCTCGGGGCTCTGCACACAGTAAGCGCTCGATACAGACGATTGTATGAATGGAGTGAATGGACTACATTTCCCGGCATGCTCCCGGGCTCCGCACACAGTAAGGGCTCGATACTGACGATTGAATGAATGGACTACATTTCCCGGCATGCCCCCGGGAGGCCGCTGGAGGAGTTTGTGGTTCCCGAGATGCACTGGGCCACCACGTGGGCCCCGAGCTCGTCAGCTGGGTGACCGTGGGCAAGTCACTTCACTTCTCTGTGCCTCAGTTACCTCATCTGTAAAATGGGGATTGACTGTGAGCCCCACGTGGGACAACCTGATTCCCCTGTGTCTACCCCAGCGCTTAGAACAGTGCTCTGCACATAGTAAGCGCTTAACAAATACCAACATTATTCTCTGGGCCTCAAGTGACCTCATCTGTAAAATGGGGATTAACTGGGAGCCTCACGTGGAGACAACCTGATGACCCTGTATCTCCCCCGGCGCTCAGAACAGTACTGTGCACATAGTAAGCGCTTAACACATACCAACATTCTTATTATTAATCCTTGCCCACAACGGGTTTCTATTTATTCTATTTATTTCCTTGATTCTATTTATTGCTATTGTTCTTGTTTGTCCGTCTCCCCCGATTAGACTGTGAGCCCATCAAAGGGCAGGGACGGTCTCCATCCGTTACCGATTTGTCCATTCCAAGCGCTTAGCGCAGTGTTGTAAGCGCTCAATAAATACTCTTGAACGAACGAGTTGAGGCCCGTAGAGGGGAAGGGGCCCGCGGGGCGGGGTCTCCCCTCGTCGGGGCCTCCCCTCGTCGGGGCGGGGCGCTGCGTGATGAGGTCACTTCCGGCGGCAGTGACTTCTTTGGCTCTTCCTCGCCTTCGGCCTCTTTGGCTGCCGGGCCGTCGCCATCATGGGTCGCATGCACGCTCCGGGGTGAGGCCCGGGGCCGCGCCGGGGTCGGTGGGGAGGGCCGGGCTCGGGGCGGCTGTGGCGGCCGCTTCCTCCTCTTCCTCCTCTTCCTCCTCTTCCTCCTTTTTCCTCCTTCCCCTCCTCACCGGCCTCTTTTCTCTCCTCAGGAAGGGCCTGTCCCAGTCGGCGCTGCCCTACCGCCGCAGCGTCCCCACGGTGAGCCCCGCGCGCGGAGCATCATGGGGGGAGGCAAGGGGAGGGGGGGAGGCATTCATTCATTCATTCATTCAGTAGTATTGATTAAGCGCTTACTATGAGCAGAGCACTGGACTAAGCGCTTGGAATGTGCAAATCGGTAACAGAGACAGTCCCTGCCCTTTGACGGGCTCACAGTCTAATCGGGAGAGACGGACAGACGAGAACAATGGCAATTCATCCATCCAGTCGTCCTGAGCGCTTACTGTGCGAAGCACTGTACCAAACGCTTGGAATGTACAAATCGGTAACAGACAATCCCTGCCCTTTGACGGGCTCACAGTCTGATCGGGGGAGACGGATAATAGCAATTCATCCATCCAGTCGTCCTGAGCGCTTACTGTGTGCGAAGCACTGGACTAAGCGCTTGGAATGTGCAAATCGGTATCAGATAGAGACAGTCCCCTTTGACGGGCTCACAGTCTAATCGGGGGAGACGGACAGACGAGAACAATAGCAATTCATCCATCCAGTCGTCCTGAACGCTTACTGTGCAAAGCACTGTACTAAACGCTTGGAATGTACAAATCGGTAACAGAGACAATCCCTGCCCTTTGACGGGCTCACAGTCTAATCGGGAGAGACGGACAGACGAGAACAATAGCAATTCATCCATCCAGTCGTCCTAAGCGCTTACTGTGTGCGGAGCACTGTACTAAGCGCTTGGAATGGACATATCGGTAACAGAGACAATCCCTGCCATTTGACCGGCTCACAGTCTAATCGGGTGAGACAGACAGACAAGAACAATAGCAATTCATCCATCCAGTCGTCCTGAGCGCTTACTGTGTGCAGAGCACTGGACTAAGCGCTCCGAAGGGACAGTTGGACACCTGACCATCCGTACCCAATGACCCTCACCGTCCCAACGGATCCCCGGCTGACCCGCAGCTCCCCTCTCTTTCCTAGTGGCTGAAGCTGACCTCCGACGATGTCAAGGAGCAGATCTACAAGCTGGCCAAGAAGGGCCTGACTCCTTCCCAGATCGGTGAGTGGCTCCTCCCCGCGGGGACGTCGTCCTCCTGGCTCGGGGGAGGCGGCCACGGCACGCTTGTGGTACCATCAATCGGTGGTATAATAATAATCATGGCATAATAATGATGCCATTTATTAAGCGCTTACTATGTGCAGAGCACCTAACACATAAGGAGCAGCGTGGCTCAGTGGAAAGAGCCCGGGCTTGGGCATCACAGGTCACGGGTTCAAATCCCGGCTCAGCCACTTGTCAGCTTTGGGCAAGTCACTTGATTCTCTGGGTCTCAGTTACCCCGTCTGTAAAATGGGGATGAAGATGGTGAGGTCCACGTGGGACAACCTGATCACCTTCTATCCTCCCCAGTGCTTAGAACAGTGCTATGTACATAGTAAGCACTTAAAAATGCCATTATTATTATTAAAACACTGTTCTAAGCGCTGGCGGGGGGGAGCTACAAGGTGATCAGGTTGTCCCACGTGGGGCTCACAGTCTTAATCCCCGTTTGACCGTAGAGGGAACTGAGGCCCAGTGAACTGACTTGCCCAAAGTAACTCAGCTGACAAGCGGGATTAGAACCCATGAGCTCTGACTCCAAAGCCCGGGCTCTTTCCATTGAGCCACGCTGCTTCCCACTGATAATGATGATGGCATAATAGTGATGGTGTTCATTCAGTTGTATTTATTGAGCGCTTACTGTGTGCGAGGTAATCCGGTTGTCCCACATGGGCTCACAGTCATCATCCCCATGGTACAGATGAGGGAACCGAGGCCCAGAGAAGTTAAATGGCTTGCCCAAGGTCACACAGTAGACAAGTGGTGGAGGCGGGATTAGAAACCACATCCCAAACCCATGCTCTTTCCACTAAGCCACGCTGCTTCTATTTATTGACTGCTTATGGTGTAGCAGATAGAACGTGGGCCCAGGAGTCAGAAGGTGATGGGTTCTAATTCTGATTCCTCCATTTGTCTGCTCTGTGGCCTTAGGTAAGTCATTTTGCTTTTCTTTGCTTTAATGATGGTATTTGTTAGTGCTTGTTATGTGTGAAGCATTGCCTCATCTGAAAAATTGAGACTGACCCCCACATGGGACCGGGACTGTGTCCAACCCTTTTGTTTGTATTCGCCCCAATATTCAAGTGCTGGGCACATAGTAAACACTTAACAAACACCACCGTCTACTGTTACACTTAAGACTTAACAAACACGTACAGACTACTGTTCTAAGCATTTGGAGAGCACAGCATAAAAGAACTAGCAGTAACATACCCTGCCCCTAAAGACTTCACAGTCGAGTAAGGGAGGTGGACATCAATATTCACTTATATGAATGAATAATGATAAATTTAAAGCTATGTACATGAGTCCTGGGGGGTTGGGGCAAATATGGAATGTCCACAGGTAACATATTAAGCATTGCAGTAGATACAAGACAATCAGGTATGTTTTGGTTCCTGTCCTTTGTGCGGCTCAGGTCAGGAAGAAGAGAGAACAGGTATTGAACCCCCATTTTACAGTTGAGGAGAGCAAGACCCATAGAAAGTCACTCAGGTAAATGGCACATCTGGGAATAGAACCCAGGTCCCCTAATTCGCGGGTCCAGGTTCTTTTCATTAAGCCACACGGTTCAGCATCCAGGGCTGGGGGTATGGCCCTAAATAGCATTAAATGATGTAGCCTCAGTGGGTTGGCCAAACCTCTCATTAGCGGTTAAATCAAGGGAGTTAAATAGTGCCACCTCTACCTTGTTTAAAGTGCCTAATGTGCTGTGGCTCACTGGTGACTACCTCCAAACCATCCCGTTTCCACCAGAGAAGTTTTCCCTGCTGTTGACTTAAACCTTCCTTGGATCCCGGATTGAATTTTGGTACAAAGCGCTTTTAAGGAGCTTTATATGGTGGGAGGATTTTTTTAAACTTAACTTGTCTCCACAGGTGTGATCCTGAGGGATTCTCACGGTGTCGCTCAAGTTCGTTTTGTTACTGGTAACAAAATTCTGAGGATTCTGAAGTCTAAGGGGCTTGCTCCTGACCTGCCCGAGGATCTGTACCACTTGATCAAGAAGGCTGTTGCTGTTCGCAAGCATCTTGAGAGGAACAGAAAGGTAAAAAGGGATTCACGCAGAGCCTGTTCTGAGGCTTGGAGGTGTAAGGCTCATGACGTAAGGATTTCTCAAAAACACCACAAACTTTGGTTTGAGGCAACCAGGGCATGCCTTATTCCGGTGAATTCATCCACGTTTGTCGTCACAAGAGCTTGTGCCATGCAGTTTGTAGCAGTCGGAAAAGTTAAATTTAGGCATTCAGTTGTAGTAGCCCCGCTCACTGTGATGATTGCTTCCATACCATTCGCAGTTTCCACCAGAAAGGTTTTACCTTTGTGTTGGCTAAACCTTCCTTGGATGTCTGAGTGAGTGTCCCCAGTGGGTCAGAAGCCCAGTCCGTAGTTCCAAGATTCGTTCATTCATTCATTCAGTGGTATTTATTGAGTGCTTACTATGTGCAGATCACTGTACTAAGCGCTTGGAATATGCAGTTCGGCAACAGAGACAGTCCCTGCCCAATGACGGGCTAATAGTCTAATCGGGGGAGACAGACGGACAAAAACAAGACAACATAATCACGATAAATAGAATCAAGGGTATGTACACCTCATTAACAAAATAGGGTAATAAAAATATATACAAATGAGCACGGTGCTGAGGGGAGGGGAAGGGAGATGGCGAGGAGCAGAGGTATATCCTGCTCTGGTTTTAAGTGGGCAGTCTGTAAAAGAGCTTCATGAGGCTGGGCTCTCTTTGGTCTTCAAAGCCTCCTGAGAGGCCACCGCTCCCTCATGACTCCTTAGTCTATAGGCCCGTATCTCGTTTGAATCGAATGTCTGCCGTGAGCACCGCCAGCTCCCTCAAGAAAGGGAATTCTGGCCCTTCAAGTAACTTCTCCTCACTGGTCTCATTTTTAGGACAAGGATGCCAAGTTCCGGCTGATCCTGAATGAGAGCCGAATTCACAGGCTGGCTCGCTATTACAAGACCAAGAGAGTGCTCCCACCCAACTGGAAGTAGTGAGTATTAATACTATTTTTTTTGTGTATATATGTACACGTTCCTCTTTGTAGCTGGAATGTAGTGCCACATAACCATACCCCAGAAGTGTGTTGCTCGTGGTATGTGGAGACACTCACCGTGATGATGGTTCCAAACCATTCGCAGTTTCCACCAGAAAAGTCTTTTTCCTTAATGTTGGCTAAACCTTCCTTGGATGTCTGAGTGAGCGTATCCATGTCTTCGTGGACATTATGGGCCAGCCTGGTGGCCGGGGAAGGCAACTCTTAGCTGTGGGTGGCCACTAATTGCTATATTTTCTTCTCTTGCAGCGAATCGTCCACAGCGTCTGCCCTTGTCGCATAAGTTCTTGTGTACTAAAGAATAAAATGAAGTGATTCTGAAAATGGTTTCTTCTTCTGTGTTTCTATTTGTCTAAAATGTAGGTGTCCCTTTTTTAATGAAAGAGTAAACTGTGCTTGGAGAAAAGTGGTGTTACCTGGTTGATAGCATTTTCTTCCCTCCTCTGGAGTATGGTGCCATCTCTTTCTATAGGCTGTGTGACTTTGTCCTCCCACATACATATTGGAGAAAGGAAAATGGTCAACCACAGATGTGTGTTTGGCGGGGCAGGACTCTCCCATCAGTCAGCAGTAGTTATTGAGTGCTTAATGTGTGCAGTACTACGTGCTGGTGAGAATGCAACAGAATTATAGCGCTGCTCCCAGCCCATAATGACCCAGAGTCTGGCCAGCCCTGCCAAGTGTGTGCCACCCCCCCTTTACCTCTCCGCAGCTAAACCCCCTTTTTCCCCTTTTCCCTCTGCTCCTCCACCTCTCCCTTCCCATCCCCACAGCACTGTACTCACCCGCTCAACTGTATATATTTTCATTACCCTATTTATTTTGTTAATGAATTGTACATCGCCTCGATTCTATTTAGTTGCCATTGTTTTTACGAGATGTTCTTCCCCTCGACTCTTTATTGCCATTGTTCTTGTCTGTCCATCTCCCCCGATTAGACTGTAAGCCCGTCAAACGGCAGGGACCGTCTCTATCTGTTGCCGACTTGTTCATCCCAAGCGCTTAGTACAGTGCTCTGCACATAGTAAGCACTCAATAAATACTATTGAATGAATGAGAGTGACTTATGGGGTTAGGCCATTTGAGAAGCGGCATAGCTCAGTGGAAAGAGCACAGGCTTGGGAGTCAGAGGTCATGGGTTCGAATCCTGGCTCTACCACTTGGCAGCTGTGTGACTGGGCAAGTCACTTCACTTCTCTGTGCCTCAGTTACCTCATCTGTAAAATGGGGTTAAGACTGTGAGCCTCACGTGGGACAATCTGATTACCCTGTATCTACCCCAGTGCTTAGAACAGTGCTCTGCACGTAGTAAGCGCTTAACAAATATCAACATTATTATTATTGTGCTGAAAGGTTTCTGATTACAGAACCCCCTAGGTGAACTGGCTCAACTGGAAACCCAAAAAACACCTAACCTGGGTAGCAGACTGTGATGGCTACTCTGCCTGCTGCCTTCGGCCACTGCGGCATAACATCAAGGTGATGCTGTCGCCCCTTTAGCTAGATCCATACATGGGTTTTGTTTGTGAGATTCCCACAGGCATTTTGATTCCAAGCTCCAGGAGGATTCAAGGACATGGTGCTGTCCAAAACAGTGTCAATCAATCATTGGTGTTTATTGGACGGTACTGTACAGAACATTTGTACATTCCAAGCGCTTAGTGCTGTGCACATAGCGCATATCTGGAATTCATTTACATTGTCTCCCCACTCTAGACTCTAATCGTCGTGTGGATAGGGAACGTTTACCAACCCTGTAGTGTATGCTCCTGAGTACCTAGTACAGTGATCTGCACACAGTAAGCACTCAAAATACCATTGATTGAAAATACAGTGTAAGAGAATTGTTAGTGGTGAGTCTTGATTCCAAGGAACTTACAATCTTCAGAGGAAGAAAGAACAAAATTGAACCATCCATCCAGTTCTTAGTGAAAGAGTTACAATATAATTTTAATTGTCAGTGTCTCTTATCCCCAGGTAGGAATTGAGGAGAAAGTCGCTACTATTTTAAAGTTGACTAATTTTTTCAGTTCAAAAATGGTTAATGATTCCTATCAGTGGTATTTATTGAAAAGTTTGCATAGAGCAGTGTATGTCCTAAGCACGTGGGTGAGTACAATACAACAGAATTTAACAGGCATGTTCTCTGCCCCTAATGAGCTTACAGTTTGGAGAGGGGCCCCTTCAATCGTATTTACTGAGCACCTACTGCATGCAGGGCACTGTACTAAGTGCTTGAGAGAGTACAATGTGACAATTAGACATGATCCCTGCCCATAAGGAGCTTACAGTCTAGAGGGGGAAGCCTAAAGGAAGGAGAAATTTTAATACTGATGCATTTGTACTGTGCTAAGTGCTTAGTACAGTGCACTTGTATAAAGTAAGCAGATGCTCAATAAATACTAGAATGAATGAATGATGCCTGTTTACTTGTTTCGATGTCTGGTTCCCCCCAGCCCTGACTGTAAGCCCGTTGTGGGCAGGAATTGTCTCTATTGCTGTATGGTACTATACAAGCTCTTAGTACAGTGCTCTGCACATAGTAAGCACTCAAATATGAGTTAATTGCTCCTATATCCTTGTTCTTCAGCCTGCTCACGCAATTTGTAAATCATTTTTGTCTAATTCACACATTAGATTGTAAGTTTGAGGGTAGTGATCTTGGCTTGCTATTGTTTTACTCTCCAAAGCACTTAGTCCACTGCTTTTATAAAGGCTGTGTGGCAGATGAGTCTCTGGACATATGGTCTCTTGTCAAAACAACACATTCATTCATTCAATTATTTATTGAGTGCTTACTGTGTGTAGAGTACTGTATTAAGCGCTTGAAAAGTACAAGTCAGAAACAAAAAGAGGCAATCCCTGCCCACAACGGGCTCACAGTATCATAGAAGCAAAAGACCTTTGGTGGAGTGCAAAATACTTTTTGGGTGTTTCCTTTGTGACAGTCTACTAAGCATTGGAGTAGATAGTCATCCCATATGGGGCTCAGTGTCTGAGGAGAAAGGACATATTTTGATGGGGAAATTGAGGCACCACCATTGCAGAGCTGGGATTAAAGCCTGGGTTCTCTGACTGTCAGGCCTGCTTGCGCCCTAACCATTAGGACACAATACTTCTCAATAAAGGGGAAATGAGTAGCCTTCTCTGAATACTTGGCCTTAGAAATCTCATAGTTGGTCTTAGACACTGCAGACAAGTAAAATCCAGCTTCTAAAGCAATCAGCAAAATCATTCCAAGTTGAATCGATAATAATTGTATTTATTAAGAATGTGCCCTGTCAAGGGCTGGGGCCATTACACAGTCCTTGTTCTGACATTAGCCTCACCGTCTAAGAGCAGATAGTTTCCCCCTTTTTTTGGATGAGGAAATTGAGACCTACAGAGGCTAAGTGACTTGCCCAAGTCCACCCTGTAGGCCAGAAACAGGACTGGAGCATCTCCCCCCTCTAGACTGTAAGCTCACTGTGGACCGGGAATATGTTTAATGTTCTATTGTACTCTCCCAGGTATTTAGTACAGTGCCCTGCATACAGTAAGTGCTCAATAAATACAGTTTATGTACAATGTACAGACTGGCTCCCAGGCCTGTGCTCTACCCATTAAACCAATGCTGCTTCCTGCTTCAATCAGTGGCATTTATTGAGCTCTTACAACATGCAGAGCACTCTATTGAGCGTTCGAGAAAATACCGTATAACAAATTCCCTGCCCATGACAAGCTTACAGTCAAGAGACTAGACACAGACCCCTTTCATTCAGAAACCAAACCGCAGCCGACAGAAGGAGTTGAGCGGCACATCACGTCGTCCTGCGGCTGCTTGATTTTCCAAATCAATTCTCTGGGATTCTCTCTGCGGAAACAGGCGCTGGAGTCAACTCGGGTCAGTGGGTGGCTCGATGTGTCCCTCTGCAGATGGTGACACAGGAGAGGGAGGAAAACATCTGCCACCTTGGTTCCTTCTCAAAAGCAGGGACTCCTCAGGAGTAATCTGGTCACCAGTACAACCTCTGGCAGGGTCAAATAACTATTGTGGTATTTATTTTTAATGGCATTTGTTAAGTGTTTACTATGTACCAGGCACTGTGCTAAATGCTGCAGTAGATATGAGCCTAGTCCCATGTGGGATTTACAGTCTTAATCCCCATTTTACAGATGAGGTAACTGAGGCACACAGGAGTGAAGTGACATGCCCAAGATCACACAGCAGACTTGTGGAGCTGGGATTAGAACCTAGTTCCTCTGACTTCTGGGCCCGTGATCTTTGCACTAGACCATGCTGCTTCTTAAGTACTTAATGACAGCAATAATTGTGGTATAAATATCAGTGATTGATGGATTGATACTCTCCAATGGTTAATGCAGTGCACTGCTCACAGTAAGCACTGACTAAATACAATTGATTGATTGATTGATTGATGTAAGATAGAGGGTTGGGCACAGTTCTGGTCCCACATAGGGCTTACAAGTCTAAAGAGAGAAGAAGAACAGATAGTCAATCCCCATTTTACAGCTAAGAAAACTGAGCTACAGAAAAGTGAATTGACTTGCCCAAAGTCACAAAACAACCAAGTGGTGGAATTGGCATTAGAATCCAAGACCTCTGACTCCCGGGCCTGTGCTGTAACCACTTGGCCATGCTGCTTTTCATGTTGGGGGCGTTTATTCATTCAATCGTATTTACTGAGCACTTATCTGTGTGCGAAGCACTGTAGTAAGCACTTGGAAAGTACAATACAACAACAAAGACACATTCCCTGCCCACAATAGACTCACAGTCTAGACAGAGAGACAGAGAGCGAAGGAACACGTGTGTGTGGGTGTGTAAAGGTTAATGCCAGACCCAACCTCAACCAGTCTGAATCCACACAAAACCCGTCCTTTATCAGCAGTTGTGTCACCTGCAACTCCTGCTGCTGATTTCACCTCTGCCTCAGTCTCCTGATCATTTTTGAGCTTCCACCCCTAACCTGGTTGCGGGGCACCAGGCAGTCAATCAGTGCTATTTACTAAGCACTTACTCTATGCAGAGCACTGTACTAAGCGCTTGGAAGAGTACAACAGCATCAGGCTGGTCTGCCAGGGTGCTCGACTGCCAGTCTTTAGTGGAGATGCAGCATTCATTCATTCATTCATTTAATCATTTATTGAACACTTACTGTGTGCAGGGCACTGTACTAAGCATTTGGAATATTGACTGAGGCTTTGTGTGATAATGTCGGTAATGTTGGTATTTTGTTAAGCGCTTACTATGTGCAGAGCACTGTTCTAAGCACTGGGGTAGGCACAGGGGAATCAGGTTGTCCCACGTGGGGCTCACAGTCTTAATCCCCATTTTACAGATGAGGGAACTGAGGCACAGAGAAGTTAAGTGACTTGCCCACAGTCACACAGCCGACAAGTGGCAGAGCTGGGATTCGAACTCATGAGCCTTGACTCCAAAGCCCGTGCTCTTTCCACTGAGCCACGCTGCTTCTCAGTTGCTTCCCACAATACCCCAGAGCTGGACGGAACTTGCCAGGGTCGTCTAGTCCAACCCCCTGCCTCCAAACAGGATAGTACCTCAGTCACAACTAGCCGATGGAGCAGTTTTCTTTCTTCCTCTCCATGGCCCAGTGGAACAAAATGGGGTTGGGAGCTGTTGATCTGCTGTATGACCCTGGGCAAGTCATTTAACTTCACTGTGCCTCAGTGTCCTCATCTGTAAAATGGGGATTAAGATAGCGAGCCTTTCGTGGGACACGGACTGTGTTCAACCCGATTCAAAACCGTACTGAAGGCACATCTCCTCCAAGAGGCCTTCCCAGACTAAGCCCCACTTTTCCTCATCGCCCACCCCCTTCTGCGTCACCCTGACCTGCTCCCTTTGCCCTTCTCCCCTCTCCCCGTCGCACAGCACTTATGTATTCATCTGTAATTTTATTTATTTATATTGACGTCTGTTATTTGTATTGATGCCTGTCTTCACCTCCTCTCCGACCCCTCCAGACTGTGAGTTCATTGTGGGCAGGGATTGTCTCTCTCTATTGCTGTATTGCACCTTCCCAAGCGCTTAGTACAATGCTTGGTACATAGTGAGTGCTCAATAAGTACAATTAAATGAATGAATCTTGTAATAATAATACTTATGGTATTTCTTAAGTGCTTACTATGTGCCAAACACTGTTCTAAGGACTGGGGTAGATCCAAGGTAATCAGGTTGTCCCACATGGGGCTCACAGTCTTAATCCCCATTTTCCAGATGAGCTAACTGAGGTTCAGAGAAGTTAGTAGGTTAGACTACTTGTTTTCTTTTGTTCCGCTTTGTTTTGCCGTCTCCCCCTTTTAGACTGTGAGCACGTTATTGGGCAGGGATTGACTCTGTTGCCGAATTGTACATTCCAAACGCTTAGTACAGTGCTCTGCATATAGTAAGCGCTCAGTAAGTACGATTGAATGAATGAAAGCGATTTGCCCAAGGTAACACAGAAGACAAGTGGCAGGGTTAGGATTAGAACCCACGTCCTGTGACTCCCAAGCCTATGCTCTTTCCACTAAGCCACACTGTATCTACCCCAGCGCAGAGTACAGCTCCTTGACACAATAAGGTCTTAACAAATACCATTTTTAAAAAAAAGTTCATTTAATATTTATTTAATACCACGGAGAACCAGTTTGGGTTGGAGAGCAACCACAGTAGATTTTGTTTAATGATTTCATTTCATACTCCTGAAGGGAAGGGCCCGTGGGTAGCCCGAGTTTTCATTCCTATGCAAAACCGAGAGGAGGAGCCAAGGGCAGTAAAAAGGCAAAAACAGGCTGGCGAAATTTCGGCTTCTGCATTTCCGGGGAAATCTGTAGCCTCGTGCATGTGCGCGCCCCGCGCCCACAGTGCCAGTGCTTACAACAGTGCTTGGCACCTAGAAAGCGCTTACTAAGAGAAGCTCTGTGGCTTAGTGGAAAGAGCCCGGGCTTGGGAGGCAGAGGTCTTGGGTTCTAATCCCAGCTCCGCCACTTGCCCGCTGTGTGACTTTGGGCAAATCACTTCACTTCTCTGTGCCTCAGTTAGCTCATCTGGAAAATGGGGATCAAGACTGTGAGCCCCAAGCGGGACGACCTGATTACCTTGTATCTACCCTGGCGCTTATAACAGTGCTTGGCACAGAGGCAGCGCTCGACAAATACCAACATTATTATTATGAACAAACACCAGAGAAGCAACGTGGCTCAGTGGAAAGAGCCCGGGCTTGGGAGTCAGAGGTCATGGGTTCGAATCCCGACCCTGCCACTTGTCAGCTTTGTGACTGTGGGCAAGTCACTTAACTTCTCTGGGCCTCAGTTACCTCATCTGTAAAATGGGGATTAACTATGAGCCTCATGTGGGACAAGCTGATCACCCTATATCTACCCCAGTGCTTAGAACAGTGCTCTGCACATAGTAAGCGCTTAACAAATACCAACATTATTATTATTATTATTATGCCCCACCCCTGTCATGTTGTGATCTGTGTAGATCTCACCTCCTCCAAGAAGCCTTCCCAGACTGAGCTTCTCCTTTTCCCTTTGCTCCCTCTTCTCCCCCTCTACCCCCATCTTCACCTCCCCTCAGCTAAGCCCTCTTTTCCCCGCTTTCCCTCTGCTCCTCCCCCTCTCCCTTCCCCTCCCCTCAGCACTGTGCTCGTTCGCTCAATTGTATATATTTTCATTACCCTATTTATTTTGTTAATGAGAGGTACATCGCCTTGTTTCTATTTATTGCTATTGTTTTAATGAGATGTTCATCCCCTTGATTCTATTTATTGCTATTATTTTTGTCTGTCTGTCTCCCCCGATTAGACTGTAAGCCCATCAATGGGCAGGGACTGTCTCTGTTGCCGATTTGTCCATTTCAAGCGCTTAGTCCAGTGCTCTGCACATAGTAAGCGCTCAATAAATACTATTGAATGAATCTGTGTGGCCACGAGGGGGCAGTGTCGGCGAGAGTAGCCTCGAAGGATTAACCCATCGCCCGCAACTTCAATAATAATAATTATTATAATATTTGTTAAGCGCTTACTATGTGCCAGGCACTGTTCTAAGCGCTGGGGTAGATGCAGGGTTATCAGGTTGTCCCACGTGGGGCTCACGGTCTTAATCCCCATTTTCCAGATGAGGTAACTGAGGCCCAGAGAAGTGAAGTGGTTTGCCCAAGCTCACAGGGCAGACAAGTGGCGGAGCTGGGATTAGAACCCACATCCTCTGACTCCCAAGCCCTGGCTCTTTCCACTAAGCCCGCTGCTTCTGTCTACCCCGACAGACTTGAAGCTCCTTGCCGGTAGGGAAAGTGTCCGCCCGCTCCACCATATTGGACTTTCCCAAGCGCTCAGTGCAGTGTTCTGCGCACGGTAAGCGCTCAATAAATGGCATTGATGATTAAATGATTGTAGGGCGGAGGAACAGACAGTGAGGGACGGCGGAGTAGCTTAGACGGAGTAAGTCTGGAAAGGCCTCTGTCGACGCTCCTCCTCCAGCCTCCCAGACTGAGTCCTCCCTTTCCCTCTGCCTCTCCTCCCCTCCCCATTTCCCCTTCCCTTCCACACAGCACTTGTGCATATTTGTATATATTATTTATTACTCTTTTTATTTTATCAATGATGTGTCTATATCTATGATTCTATTTATCTAAGGAATTATCCCTCAGAATTCACCCCCTCCAGGAGGCCTTCCCAGACTGAGCCCTCCCTTTTCCTCTGCTCCTCCTCCCCTCCCTCTTCCCCTTCCTCTCTCCCTCTGCTCTTCCCCCTTCCCCTCCCCACAGAACTTGTGCATATTTGTGTACATTATTTATAACTCTCTTATTAATGATGTGTTTATTTCTATGATTCCATTTATCCTGATGATATTGATGCCTGTCTACCCATTTTGTCTGTCTCCCCCGTTTAGACGGTGAGCCCGTTGTTGGGCAGGGATTGTCTCTATCTGTTGCCCAATTGTACAGTCCAAGCGCTTAGTACAGTGCTCTGCACACAGTAAGCGTTCAATAAATACGATTGAATGAATGACCCGTGCCGCCAGCCTCCAGCCTCCATTTCAGCCTCCATTCTCCCTGTCCCACTCTGCCAGCCTCCAGCCTCCCCACCAGCCTCCATCCTCCACTTCAGCCTCCATCTTCCCTCCCCTTTTGGGGCATTCATCCTGGGACTGTCTCCTCGTCCCTCCCCCAGGAAGCAGGGGGAGAAACCGCTCATCCCTGCCCCATCACAGGGGCTCCACCTGACCCCCGTCTCTTCCTCTCTCCCCACTGACCAGTGATTCCAATAGCCCACAAGAGCCTGAGGACCGCGGGAACCGACGTCTGCACCGCCTCCATTCTCGTCAGTAATGAAAGGGCCAACTCGCCTGCTGCCTCAATTTCTCTTGATCCCGAGTCTTTGTCCCCGGGCAAGGCAGGTGGAGCTGATTACATTCATCAATCATGAGAAGCAGCATGGCTTAGTGGAAAGACCCCGGGCTTGGGAGTCAGAAGTCGTGGGTTCTAATTCCATCTCCACCACTTAACAGCTGGGTGACTCTGGGCAAGTCACTTAACTTCTCGGTGCCTCATCTGTAAAATGGGCGTTGTCTATGAACCTGATTACCTTGTATCTACCCCAGTTCTTAGAACAGTGCTTGGCATATAGTAAGTGCTTAACGAATGCCATCGTTATTATTATTAATAACAATGTTCAGCACATAGTAAGCGTTTTACAAATACTATCGTTATTAATTTATCTACCCCAGGGCATAGCCCGGTGCTTGGCACATAGTAAACGTTGAACAAATAGCACCGTTATTATGATGATTAGATGAGGGTGCTACCTCTCCTCAGCAAGCTCAGCCCTGCCCCGTCCTTCAGGCCAGGGCCATCCGAGCAGAGGCTGCTAGCAGGAAGCAGCGTTTGATGTGGCAGGCAGCTGAGCTGGCTGGCATCTTACCAGCTTGCCTTTTCAGGCTCAGGGTGAGGTCTTCTGGGGACATGGTGGATCTGAGGGATTGAGAAGCAGCATGGTGTAGTGGATAGAGCATGGGCTTGGGAGTCAGAGGGTCGTAGCGCATTAGAAAGAGCATGGGCTCGGGAGTTTGAATCCCCGTGTCATGGGTTTGAATCCCTGCTCTGCCACATCAGCTGTGTGACTGTGGGCAAGTCACTTAACTTCTCTGTGCCTCAGTTACCTCATCTGTAACAATAATAATAACGTTGGTATTCGTTAAGCGCTTATTATGTGCGGAGCACTGTTCTAAGCACCGGGGTAGACACAGGGAAATCAGGTTGTCCCACGTGGGGCTCACAGTCTTAATCCCCATTTTACAGATGAGGTAACTGAGGCACAGAGAAGTGAAGTGACTTGCCCACAGTCACACAGCTGACAAGTGGCAGCCGGGATTCGAACCCATGACCTCTGACTCCAAAGGCCGTGCTCTTTCCACTGAGCCACACTGCTTCTAAAATGGGGATGAAGACTGTGAGCCTCACGTGGGACAACCTGATTACCCTGTATCTACCCCAGTGCTTAGAACAGTGCTCTGCACATACTAAGCATTTAACAAATACCAGCATTATTATTATTAATTCCAGCTCCGCCACTTGTCTGCTATGTGACTTTGGGCAAGTCACTTCACTTCTCTCTACCTCAGTTCCCTCATATTAAAATAAGGATTGAGACTGTGAACCCCATGTGGGACAGGGACTGTGTCCAACCCGCTTTGCTTCTATCCACCCCAGGGCTTAGTACAGTCCCTGGCACACAGTAAATGCTTAACAAATACCACAATTATTATTATTATCATTAATATCACCTGAGTATCGCTCTTCAGTCCCTGACTGAGTCTCCGCCTACTAATTCTAACTCCAACTTGGTGGGGCCTGGCTGGGTTTGTTTAGAATTAGAATGTCTGCAGGTGCAATTCCTCAGCTCCTGAAAAGACATTTCCATCCACAGGAACCAACCTTATAAAATCCACCTGCCGGTCTCAATAGCCATTTTACTCTGGGTTCAATCAATCAAGCAATCATTTTTATTGAATGCTTACTGTGTGCAGAGGACTGCACTAAGCGCTTGGGAGAGTACACTGTAACTCCAGAGAGTTGGTGGGCATGTTCGCTGCCCACGTAGAGTTTACAGTTTGAATCTGTTCTATCCACCTTAGTGCTTGGCACCTCATAAGTGCTCAGTGAATACCACTTGCTATTCAAAAGCAAGTGTAAACTTGTTGTGGGCAGGGAATGTATCCATTTATTGATATCTTGTACTCTCCCAAGCATTTAGTAGAGTGCTCTGTGCACAGTAAGCGCTCAGTAAAAATGACTAACACCACTGGATTGCAGTGAGTGTAACCAGGTTGTTGGGATCCAGAGTGGATTGGCCTTGGCTCTGAGGAGTGTTTCCCTGAAGGATGACAGTGTGCTTCCTGGACTCCAGCTTCCCCGGCCCCCAGGGACCCAGATGCCGAGTGAGAGACCACCCGGAGGGGTCATGTCGGGATGACCCAGAGGGGTCACGTTGGGCCCACGCAGACACCTTGTTCTTTCCCGGCTGGCTCCGCTGAGCCTCTGTGGCAGGGCCAGTAGGGTAGGCTCCATGTGGAGTGAACTGTGAAAGTCCATGCCATTTCTACTGACTGAACACAGTTTGAACTGTGGCCCTAAGGGGACAAAACCAGCCAGTGTTACAGCCAGTGTTATTCTTGTATGTGAAACATTGGAAGCCCTCTGAGCACTAGGACTGGTATGGCTTGGGGATGTGGAGGACCTCAGAACCACTCTGGTCAGTTGCTGGGATGGGTGCTCTTTCTTCTTATGGTGATGACATTCCCAGAGGAATCAGTCTGTAAATCCAAGTGGAAATCAGCACAAAAAGATGCTGTAAAGAAATGGGCGCTGAAGCACTGAATTGGGACTGGGTGGAGGGAGGGAAAGGGGCTGTTTTTTCACTTCTCAACCTCTGACCTTTGAGGTTGATGAGCGTCTGCAAGTTTAGCCTACCCCCCGGAGAATATGACCACCCATCACTACTTGCTTGGAAACTTAGAGGCAAGCAAGATGCGTGGAGAAGAGTTATCGGGTGGAATTAAAGCTATGGGAGCAATTAGTTCAGTCACGGGAGAACTCATTTGTAGAAATGGCTGAGGAGACTGAGACCCAAGACAGAGTAGGTTTTTATTTACAAATGTAAACCTACAAGGCATTACCCTACCACAAGGCTTCAACCGATGTAACCAGTCAGTCAATTTTATTTATTGAGCACTTAGTGGGTGCAAAACACTGTACTAAGTGCTTGGGAGAGTACGATATGATAATAGACACATTACCAGTCCACAACCAGCTTACAGTCTAGAGGGGGAGACAGACATTACAATATCCCCCGATTAGACTGTAAGCCCGTCAAAGGGCAGGGACTGTCTCTATCTGTTATCGATTTGTACATTCCAAGTGCTTAGTACAGTGCTCTGCACATAGTAAGCGCTCAATAAATATATATATATATATATATATAAGTGCTGTGGGGCTGGGAGGGGGATGAATAAAGAGAGAAGGTCAAGGCAATGTAGCAGGGAGTGGAAGAAGAGGAAAGGAGGACTTAGTCAGGGAAGGCCTCTTGGAGGAGATGTGCCTTCAATAAGGCTTTGAAGTGGGGGAGAGTCATTGTCTGTCGGATTTGAGGAGGGAGGGAGTTCCAGGACAGAGGCGGGAGGTGGGCGAGAGGCTGGTGGCGAGATAGATGAGATCGAAGTACGGTGAGAAGGTTGGCTTTAGATGAGCAAAATGTGCGGACTGGGTTGTAGTAGGGGAGTAGTGAGGTAGGTGGGAAGGAGCAAAGCGATTGACTGCTTTAAGGACACTGGTGAGGAGTTTCTGTTGGATGTGGCGGTGGATGGATAACCCCTGGAGTTTCTCGAGGAGGGGGGAAAATAGCCTGAATGTTTTTATAGAAAAATGTTGCAGGCAGCAGAGCAAAGTATGCACTGGAGTGGGGAGAGACAGGAGGCAGGGAGGTCAGCAAGGAGGCTAATACAATAATCAAGGCAGCATAGGATAAGTGATTGGATTAATGTGGTAGCAATTGGGATGGAAAAGAAAGGGCAAGATTTTAGTGATGTTGTGAAGGTTGAACTGACCAGATTTAGTGATGGATTGAATATGTGGGTTGAATAGAAGGGAGGAGTCAAGGATAAGGCCAAAGACACGGGCTCGTGAGAAAGGAAGGGTGGTGGTGCCGTTTACAGTAATGGGACAGTCTGGAGGAGGACAGGGTTTGAGTGGGAAGATAAGAAGTCCCGTTTTAGACACGCTAAATTTGAGGTGTCGGGAGGACATCCAAGTAGAGATGTCCTGAAGGCAGAAGGAAATGTAAGATTGCAGAGAGAGAGAGAGAGATCAAGGCTGGAGATGTAGATTTGGGTATCATCTGCATGGACGTGGTAGTGGAAGCCATGGGAGCGAATGAGTTCTCCAAGGGAGTGGGGGTAGATGCAGAATGGAAGGGGACCCAGAACTGAACCTTGAGGGATCCCCACAGTTAGGGGGTAGGAGGCAGAGGAGGAGCCTGTGACGTAAACTGAGAATGAACGGCCAGAGAGATAGGAGGAGAACCAGGAGAGGACAGTGTCAATGAAGCCAAGGTTGGATAATGTTTCTAGAAGAAAGGTGGGTGGTCGGCAGTGAAAAAGGCAGTCGAGAGGTCGAGGAAGATTAGGATGGAGTAGAGGCCTTTGGATTTGCCAAAACCATTTTCCCACCTTAGAGCCCACCTTCTCCCCGAAATAGGGATGAGCCTGCAGAGACTCTGGGGGTGCAAGGGATACCTTTGAGGGGAAGTTTTCTGGTGCAGGTTTAAGCAGCCACTGTATTTATCATTAGGTCCCAAGCACTGTGTCAATTTGGAAATAATAACTGTGGCATTTGTTCAGGGCTTACTTATATTCATCCAGTCATATTTGTTGAGCACTTACTACTTATATGCCAAGCACCGCACTAAGTATTGGAGTAGAGTCAAGATAATCAGGTCATTCATTCATTCATTCAATAGTATTTATTGAGTGCTTACTATGTGCAGAGCACTGTACTAAGCGCTTGGAATGTATAATTCGGCAACAGGTAGAGATACTCCCTGCCCATTGATGGGTTTACAGTCTAGTCGAGGGAGAGAGACAAAAACAAGACAACTTAATAGCAATAAATAGAATCAAGGGGATGTACACCTCATTAACAAAATAAATAGGGTAATAAACATATATAATGTTGGTATTTGTTAAGCGCTTACTACGTGCCGAGCACTGTTCTAAGCGCTGGGGTAGACACAGGGGAATCAGGTTGTCCCACGAGGGGCTCACAGTCTTAATCCCAATTTTACAGATGAGCACAGTGCTTGGGGGGGAAGGGAGAGGGGTAGGAGCAGAGGGAAAGGGGGAAAGAGGGCTTAGCTGAGGGGAGGTGAAGGGGGGGGGGCAGCGAGGCAGCAGAGGGAGCAGAGGGAAAAGAGGAAGCTCAGTCTTGGAAGGCCTCTTGGAGGAGGTGAGCTCTCAGGAGAGCTTCGACGAGGGAAAGACAGATTGGGGGAGGTGAGGAGGGAGGGCATTCCAGGATAGCGGGAGGACGTGGGCCAGGGGTCGACGGCGGGATAGGTGAGATTGGGGGACGGTGAGGAGGTGAGTGGCAGAGGAGCAGAGCGTGTGGCATGGGCAGTGGAAAGAGAGAAGGGAGGAGAGGTAGGAGGGGGCAAGGGGATGGAGAGCCTCGAAGCCTAGAGTGAGAAGTTTTTGTTTTGTGCGGAGGTTGATAGGCAACCATTCGAGGTTTTTAAGGAGGGGAGTGACATGCCCAGAGCCTTTCTGCAGGAAGATGATCAGGGCAGTGGAATGAAGAATAGACTTGAGCGGGGAGAGAGAGGAGGAAGGGAGATCAGAGAGAAGGCTGACACAATAATCCAGCCGGGATATTATGAGAGCCTGCACCAGTAAAATAGCCGTTTGGATGGAGAGGAAAGGGTGGAGCTTGGCGATATTGTAAAAGTGAGACTGGCAGGCCTTGGTGACGGATTGGATGTGTGGGGTGAATGAGAGAGCCAAATCATGGACGACACCAAAATTGCGGGCTTGAGAAACAGGAAGGATGGTCGTACCGTCCACAGAGACAGGGAAGTTGGAAAGAGGACAGGATTTGAAGGGAAGATAAGGAGCTCAGTTTTGGACATGTTGAGTTTTAGGTGGCAGGCCGACATCCAGGTGGAGACGCCTTGGAGGCAGGAGGACATACGAACCTGAAGGGAGGGGGAGAGAACAGGAGCGGAGATGTAGATTTGTGTGTCATCTGCATAGAGATGATAGTTGAAGCCGTGGGAGCGAATGAGTTCAAGTCCCACATGTTGCTGCTCACAGTCTAAGTAGGAAGAACAAATATTGAATCCCCATTTTACCGATGAGGGAATGGAGGCACAGAGAAGTGCAGTAAATTGCCCAAGGTCAGACAGCAGGCAAATGGCAGAGCCTAGATTAGAACCCAGGTGTTCTGACTCTAAAGTCCAGGCTTTTTCTCAACCATCTTTCTTCTCAGCTTGGTATGGGCATTTCCAAATGACTGTAAGGGCTCGATAAATATCTTCGATCGATCGATTGAACTCTGCGTTCACTAGTTCCTGGAAGATAATTTCCCCCGGATGATGCTCAGAGCTTGTTGAAGTTGGACGTTTCCTGGAGGATTGGAAAGGAATTCTTATCCCAGCTTCCAGATTCCTTTGGAGATGAAGAGTAGGTTGAATCTGCCTCGATTTATTTGAGTGGAAAGAGCTTGGGTCAGAGATATGGGTTCAGCCACTTGCCTGCCATGTGACCTTGGACAAGTCCCCTCATTTCTCTGGGTCTCAGTTTCCTCATCTGTAAAACGAGGGTTAAATTACTGTTTCCCTTCTCCCTTTGGTCAGTGAACTCCATGAAGGCTAGAAGCCTGATAATCTTCTAGACTGTGAGCCCGTTGTTGGGTAGGGATTGTCTCTATCTGTTGCTTTATTGCACTTTCCAAGCGCTTAGTACAGTGCTCTGCACACATTGTGATCAATAAATACAATTGAATGAATGAATAATCTAGTATTCACCTAGCGTTTGGCACATAGTACGTGTTTAACAAGTCCCCCTCAACTCGCAGTGATCATTTCTGGGCAGGATCTGTGGCTGTAAAACCTGGTTTACTGCCGCCCCTCCACCCTTAGCTTCAGAGAAGCAGTGTGGCTCAGTGGAAAGAGCCCGGGCTTGTGGGTCAGAGATCATGGGTTCTAATTCCCCCTCTGCCACTTATCAGCTGTGTGACCTTGGGCAAGTCACTTAACTTCTCTGTGCCTCAGGTACCTCATTTGTAAAATGGAGATTGACTGTGAGTCCCACGTGGGACAACCTGATTACCTTCTACCCCCACCCCCACGCGCTTAGAACAGTGCTTGGCACATAGTGAGCGCTTAACAGATGTCATCATCATTATTATTATTTGTTACCCAAAGCCCCGGCTTCTGACAGGAGCAGGGGGCGCGGGGGTCCGCACTTCCCGGAATTTGGATGAAGATTCCATCCAAAATGCGCGTTTTCCTGCTTCGGGAAGCACCTCCGCAGGAATGGGCGAGAGGAGAGGGTCCAAGGGAACATCCGAAATCTCGGATTCACCTACAGTCTGAGAAGGTGAGTTGTGAGGACCGGCAGGCTGCCCGGCCCCAGCTGCGGGGGGCGGGGAGGGGGAGATTGGGGAGAGTGCGGGAGGTTGTCGGGGGATGGACGGGCCTCCCCTCCTCCCTTCCCCTCTTCCCCCCATCCTGATCCCGCGCACCCCGAGAGGTGCGGGAGAAGACCGAGCCTCCTTGGGCGATCTCATGGTCTCCGAGGCTCCTTTCCTGAGGCGCTTCAGGCCCTGGACAGAGCAGGGCAGGGCAGGACAGGGCCGGGGAGGGCAGAGCAGGGCTGGGGAGGGCAGGGCAGGGCAGAGCAGGGCTGGGGAGGGCAGGACTGGGGAGGGCAGGGCTAGGAAGGGCAGAGCAGGGCTGGGGAGGGCAGAGCAGGGCTGGGGAGGGCAGAGCAGGGCTGGGGAGGGCAGAGCAGGGCTGGGGAGGGCAGGGCAGGGCAGAGCAGGGCTGGGGAGGGCAGAGCAGGGCTGGGGAGGGCAGAGCAGGGCCATGGGCGCTGTCCGAGCCCGGCCCCGGCCCCCGGCAGAGGGGAGTGGGTGTGTAGTCCCCCCCGTCCCCTGCCCCCTGCCCCCGCCCTCCGCAGCGGTCCGAGCCTAAGCCTCGGGGTAGAAGAGGGTCCGAGCCCCGGGGCTCCCCCCACCCCCGTCGCCCCAACCCGGGACGGCGCTAACCCAACGGGGGCGGGCGCTAACCCAACGGGGGCGGGCGCTAACCAAAAGGGGGCCGGGGCTGGGCTCGGACCCGACCGGCGGGCGAGAAGCCGCGGACAAAGGCGACCCCCAACCCGGCCCCCGGCCCCGGCCCGGTTGGGTCCGTTTCTTCGGGGCGGCGGTCCGTGCGTGTGTGTGTGTGTGTGTCCGTGCATGTGTGTCCGTGCATGTGTCCGTGGGGCTGGGGGCGGGGGTCGGAGGGGCTGCCCTCCTCGGCTGCTCCTTTAAGAGGCCGGGAGGCAGCAGCAGGGGCAGGAGCAGGCGGCTGACCGTCCCAGGTCCGAGCGGGAGGGCGTCCAGCCCGCTCCTTCCCCTCCCACCCTCCCCGGGTCCCCTCGGGGCTGCGTTTGGAGCGTCCGAGGCTCCCAGCGAAGATGGCGGAGCCGGCGCGGGACACTTTACCTGCCGACTGGTCCTACGGGGTGTGCGGCGACGGACGCGTCTTCTTCATCGAGTGAGGGACGGACCTTGTGGGGGACGACCCCGGGGGGAGGACACCGGGGGGGGGGGGCGGGAGCGGGCCCCTCCAGCCTCCGAGGCCGCGCTAACAGGTGCACGTGTGCGTGTCTGTGCATGTGTCCGTGTGCGTGTCCGTGTCCGTGTGCATGCGTGTGTCCTTCTCCCTCCCTCCCTCGGGCTCAGTGACCGGCGCCGCCGGACCAGCTGGCTGCACCCGCGCACCGGGGAGCCCGTCAACTCCGGACACATGATCCGCTCAGGTGCGGGGCACCCCCCGGGCACCCCCTGGGCATCCTCCCGGGCACCCTCCGGGGACCCTCCCTGGGACCGTCCCGGGGGAGCGGGGCGGCCCAGAACCCGGGCAGAAAGAAGTTGGAGCGCCCTGACTTGATTCTGTCCGTGTGTGTGTTTCTGTCTCTCTCTCCTCCCTGTGTCCGTCCCTGTGTCCGTCCCCCCTGTGGCCGCAGATCTGCCCCGCGGCTGGGAAGAGGGCTTCTCGGAGGAGGGCGCCAGCTACTTTATAGAGTAAGTCTCGGGCTGCGGGCCCCCTCCGCCTCGTCCCCTCCTCGCCCCAGGCCTGCCCGGCCCGGGAATGATCCTTGCCCCCCTTCCCCCCAGCGCCCCGCACCACCAAAAGTGGGTCGTTGTGCCCCCAGGCTCCGGGAAAGTCCGCTGGGCCCTGGTCTAGAGTGTGGTTGGGCCGGGTGGGTGTGTTTGGGGGCATTTGTGCGTCCCTGGGGACCTAGGGAGGGTCTCCGGCTGGGGAGCGGGGGAGGGGGGACCTGCACCCGGAATCCCGAAACAGGGGGGAACCCCCGGGCCCGGGAAATTGGAGCACCAAGGTCGCCCTGCGGGCCCTGCCCAGCGCCTCTCGGGGCTGGGGGCTGCCCGCAGGCCAGCCGGTCCTGCCATGTGCCTGGGGAAAGGCGCCCATCCCAGGGGCCGGGGGGGAGGGGAAGGGGTGTGTGGCTGGGGGTCTGCACCGAAGGAAGGAGAAGGTCGAGGCCCACCTCCTCTCACTCCTGGAGACTTGCCTACTGGGGTCGTTTGGGGGTGAGGCCGAGGTCCGGGGGGGAGCCGGGCCCATCCCCTGTGCCCCCGCCTCCTCATCGGCGATTCTTTTAGATCTGTTGTTGGCGAAGGAGAGTCTTAAGGGGAGGTTGATGTCTTTGTGACCCGGCAAACTGGGCTCCGAGGAGATCAAGGCGAGCCCGGTGGTTTGGGGCCCTGCTGGAGGCTCGACCCCCTCCTCACCCCCACTCTCTTACCCCCCTCGCCCCCGACACCCCCTGTCACAAGGGACCGGTTTAGGACTTTATCCCTCACACCAGCCCTGCGGATTAACGAGGCTCACAGGCCCGGAATCGGGCTGCCGGAGACTTGGGTTGGAGATGCCCTTGCAAAGTCAAGGGTCTCCAGGCCTGTGCCGCTCCCAGCCCACAGAGGCCAGGGAGACAGTGGGTTCCCAAACCATTGGGACAGTACTCTCCCTGTCCCCACCCAGAGGTCATGTCAGTGCGCTCAGCCGGGTGGGCTCCAGGCAGAACCATGGCTCTCATCATACCTCGAGGAGCTGGGAATTTATCTGTGAGCATGGGCCAGGTCGGGCTCAGACCGGCAGTGAGATTGCCAGGTTCTGGCTGGGTGCTTCCTCTGCTCCAGTGCATCCATCTACCCCCTGGGCTGGTGACCTGGTCTTTGTGGGAAAGAGGTGCGTCCCAGAGCTCTGGTCAGCAGGCTCCGTTGAAAGGGGAGTTTCGTGACTGCCTCCCTCGGCCATCTGGAGGAGCCATCGTTAGTGCAGTTAAGAGTGAAAATCTACCCTTTCTGGCTTCCCCTCTGTCTGTGGGGGAGTGGCTCCAGAGCCATGGGAGGGGGGGAAACCCTTCTGGAATTGCCTGGCAGGGGCTGTTGTGGGGTACATTGGGTCCCCATCTCTGTGGTGGTCTGGGGAGGACTGGACCAGAAGTATGGGTTGGGCCTGCCGGGGTGAGCACTGACTTCCAGCTGGGGCCCAGTTGTTGGATCTGTCCTCCTCCATCCTTCTCCTCCTCCTCCTCCTCCTGTGTGCCGAGAGAGAGAGAGAGACTTGACAGGAGTGCTGGAAGGGCATTTCAGGACCCTCCCTAGCGGGCTGCTGTTCTCTGGGCCGAGGGCCATGGGAAAGGGATGATGGGGTGATGGTTCTTCATCGTCTCAGAGGGTTGTTGGGCCTTCTGAACTCCGTGATCTTTCAGAAAACAGTTTACCCCTTCCCCATCTGTGTTCTCTACCGCCTCTCATTTCCGACTCCCTTTTATGAAATTATACTCTTTAGAAGCCTTGGGGATCTCAGAGATTTGGCTTCCGTTGACATTCTTTATTACCAGCCGGAGGTCTGGACTCAGGGATACTGATTTACTATTTGGAGTGTCTTGAGCAAAGTTCACTATGGCTCTGCCGTTTTAGGATAGTTTGTTCACTGAGGCTTCAAGTCGTGATGTGACTTAGGGCCACTGAAAGTCTTTCCCACAGGACGGCAAACCTGGCTGTAAGTTGTCATTCCTCTGATTTCTTGAGTGCTCTATAACACCTGTGACAGATGTCTGTTAGTCGGGTGTGTTTGTATGTGGATTTGTGTCCCGTGCAAACGTGTGTCTGCATGCCCTCTGGTTTCTTTGAAGGTTTATGTTGGTGAAGGTGACTTTAACGTCTCCAATGATGTAAATTGACTTCACTGTTGATTGTAGAAGCTGAATGTCATTATTCTCTCTCCCGGTTGCTTTTCATGAAGGCAGCCTCTGTTTAGATCTTTCAGTTTGGGCTTTAGAATAATTGATGGCACAGAATTCTCTTCCTTTCCCTTCTCCTCTTGCACAACTATAAAGGTAGAGGAGCAAAAAAAACATTGAGTTGGGTGCAACGGAAGGAAAGTAGATATTTGTGGTTTTCAAGAAACAACAGCTCTGCATATGCTCAGCAGTTCCATAAACTTCGGACCCTGCTCGTTTGTTTTGTTTTTTTTCGCTGCGCCTAGGAACGAGGATGGGGTGTTGATGGTGTGCCTTCCAACTTGTGGATAGCTTCTATTTAACTTTTGCCAACTTTAGTTTCTTTGCCTCTTGATACCAGCTGGTGGTGGGCGATTTTTGGAGATATGGGGACTATTTCCCCCTTCCTCAAATGCCAGGGAGTCAATAACTCCTCCTATCTTTAGATCCATATCAAAAGTCAGAGAGACATACTAAACCAATTGTCTCTGTAGGCCTCTTGAGATGAATCCTTAGTGTTTAGTCAGGTGAAGTTCTAGTCCCTGATGTTGGAAACATCCATACCCTTGGGGAAGCTGTGGAAGGTGCTTTGGATCCTAGAGGAGGAGAGTGGCTCCCAGTTCTGTTACATTGTACTCTCCCAAGTGCTTAATACAGTGCTTTGTCCACAGTCAGTAGTACTCAAGAGAAGCAATGTGGCCTAATGGATAGGGCCCAGAGGGCTAGCCCTCTTGACTGTAAGCTTGTTAAGGGCAGGGAAAGTGCCTGTTTATTGTTATATTGTACTCTCCCAAGCTCTTAGTACAGTGCTCTGCACACAGTAAGTGCTCAATAAATACGATTGAATGAATGAATGCACAGGACTGGGAGTGAGGAGGGCCTCTGCCACTTGTCTGCTATGTGACCTCGGGCAAATCACTTCACTTCTCTGTGCCTAAATTTCCTCATCTGTAAAATGGGGATTAAGACTGTGAGCCCTAAGTGGAACAGGGACTGTGTGCAACCTGATTAACGTATATCTACCCCAGCACTTAGTACAATGCCTGGCATATAATAAGAGCTTAACAAATACAATAAAAAAAAAAATTAAACCTACAAGGTGGATGAGGTCTCTGCTTAGTGTCTTTTGAAGGTACAGCAACCCCTTCTCTCACCCACCCACTCACCTCATTGGCTGTCTTCTGAACAGCCCCTGGGCCATGTTGAATTAGCTTTTTTGCCACTCCTGGAACAGACTCGAAGGTATTATTATTGTTATTATTATTATTATTTCCCTTGGGCTGTCTGTTCCCTGACTCAGCACAGACTTGGTCTCCACCGATACTGACCTGTGGGGGTGGAAGGAGGGGCGGGAGACCCAGTTCCAAATTCTTCCTGACAGCAGCCTCCAAATAGTGAAGTTCTTTGCCTGATCCCCAAACTCTCTTTAATGCACTTTTGAAAGACCCTTGCCATAGAAGCCCCCCCCCACCAAAAAAAAATCAAATGAATTTCCTTTTAACTAATAATAATTATGGTATATGTTAAGTGCTTACTGGGTGCCAGGCACTGTACTAAGTGCTCGAGTGGAGACAAGCAAATCAAGTTGGATAAAGTTCCTGTCCCAGATGGGGCTCACCACCTTAATCCCCATTTTACAGATGAGGTAACTGAGGCCCAGAGGAGTGAAGTGACTTGCCCAAGGCCATCCAGCAGGGAAGTGGCAGAGCTGGGATGAGAACCCGGGACCTTCTGACTCCCAGGCCCGTGCTCTATCCACTACACCAAAAGAAATGGCCCGGTGTTCATTTCTGTTATAATGTACTTTCCCAAGTGCTCAATAAATATGATTTAATTCTCTCTTGATATTCTCTCAGAAGCAGGGATGGGCCTGGCCATTCTGGATTAGGCAGATGAACTTCAATGAGAGTGTTTTTTAAAATACAACCTGCTGCTGTTGCTGTCCAGAAAGGGGAAGCCTCAGGCAGAGGAAAAAAGAAGAAGCAGCATGGTCTAGTGGAAGGAACAAGGGCCTGCGAATCAGAGGGTTTGGGTTCTAATCTTTCCCATTTCCCTGCTGTGTGACCTTGGGCAAGTCACTTAGTTTCACTGGACCTCCGTTTGCTCAGTGTAACATAGGGATTCAATACCTGTTCACCCTACCTCTTAGATTGTGAGCCCCATGTGGGTTTGGGACTATGTCTGACCTGACCCAGTGTGTAGAACTGGCCCGTCATTGGGCAGGGATTGTCTCTATCTATTGCTGAATTGTACATTCCGAGCACTTCATACAGTGCTCTGCACATAGTAAGCGCTCAATAAACACTACTGAATTAATGAACAGGACTTGGCACATAGTAAGCGCTTAACAAATACCATAATTATTATCTTGCCAGTTCTTAGAACAGTGCTAAGAAAGCACTTAGCAAATGCTGCAGTTACTATCATTAAAGAGGTTAAAAAGCCCATCATCTCGGGGGTGTAAACTTGGGACTGCTCAGAAAGAAGGTACAGATCCAAAGCTCTCATCAGGAAAGGTCTTCTTTCTGTTGCTGCTGGGGCACTAGATCAAAGTCTGGCCTGGAACTACAGTCTGGAACACTCTCCCGCTTCCTATCTGACATACGGTCTCTCTTCTACACCTTCAAAGCCTTATTGAAGGCACATCTCTTCCAAGAGGTCTTCCCTGGTTAAGCCCTCCTTTCCTCTTTGCCCACTCTCTTCTGCGTTGTCCTGCTGATTTGCACCTTTCATTCATACCTCCCTCAGCCCCCTAGCATAATTTATTTTATATATATATCCATAATTCATTTATTTTGTCTGTCCCTCTACTCTAGACTTTGAGCTCATTGTGGGCAGGGAACGGGTCTCAACTCTGTTACGTTATAGTCAGCCAGCCCATCTTATTTGCTGAGTGCTTATTGTGTGCAGAACACTGTACTAAGCGCTTGGGAGAGTACAATAGAACAATATAAAAGACACATTTCCAGTACTGTCCCAAGAGCTTAGTACAGTGCTCTGCATACAGTAAGTGCTCAATAAATATAACTGATTGACTAAGAGTTTGACCCAGAGAAAGTGCTGAAGCTTAAGAGTTAGTGAGAACAGTGAGCCCGAAAGAAAAGTTTGTTGAAGAACTCTCTACAAATCCAGGAAGCTTTTTCAACATGAGGTTTTGGAGAGAAATATGCTCAAGGTTTGCAGGCTCCCAGAAATAATAATGATGGCATTTGTTAAGTGCTTCCTATGTGCCAAACACTGTTCTAAGCGCTGGAATCTCTTAGGCACTGAAACATGGTGGTGCTGGGGGCAAAAGTACTATAATAATAATAATGATGGCATTTGTTAAGCGCACACTATGTGCCAAGCACCATTCTAAGCACTGGGGGGGATACAAGGTAATAAGGTTGTCTGACATGGGATTCACAGTCTTAATCCCCATTTTACAGATGAGGTAACTGGGATTAGAACCCATGACCTCTGACGCCCAAGCCCGGGCTCTTTCCACTGCTTCTCTACTACTACGAGGAATAGTAGTATGTAGTTTGTAAATGCTGGAAGAGAATACACATGTGGAATGAGGCAAGGACTCTCTGGCCAGCAAGTAGTAGTCGTAATAATAGTAGGTTGCAGTAAGGACTTACTGTGTGTAAATACTAGGAGAGAATACCCGTGTGGGAATGAGAGAAGCAGCATGGCTTAGTGGAAAGAACACGGGCTTGGGAGTCAGAGGACATGGGTTCTAATCCCGACTCCGCCACTTGTCTATGAGCCCCACATGGGACAAACTGATTAACTTGTATCTACCCCAGCGCTTAGAACAGTACTTAGTACATAGTAAGTGCTTAACAAATACCGTCAACATTATTATTATTATCCATGAGACGTGGACCCTGGCCTGTGGGAAGCTCACACTCTATCATCTGTATTTATTGAGCACTTACGGTTAGCAGAGTACAGTGTGACAGAGTTGGTAGACATGTTCCCTGCCCATGACGAGTTTAAATGCTAGAGGGAAAGATGGTCATTAATATAGATTATGGATATGGATTTAAGTGCTGCAGGGCTGAGGGAGTGGTGAATAAAGGGTTGGACATGGTCCATGTCCCACATTGGGCTCGCAGTCCTAATTTCACTCTGTGCTACTTCTCAGTGGATCTTCATTGTCAGTCAGTATTGTCAGGCAGTCGTATTTATTGAGCACTAACTATTTGCAGAGCATTGTAATAGGTGCTTGGGAGAGTACAATGTAACAATAAACAGACACATTCCCTGCCCACCACAAGCTTACAGTTTAGAAGAGGAAACAGACATTAATATAAATTTAAAAAATTACAGATATGAACATAAGTGCTGTGGAGCTGGAAGAGGGAATGAATTTAAAGGGAGCAAGAAACGGTGAGACAGAAGCGGGGGGGAGAAGAGGGAAGGCTGTTTGAAGGAGATGCGCCTCTAATAAGGCTTTGAAGATGGGGGTGGAGGGGATAGAGAGAGAGTGTGTGTGTGTCTGTGTCAACTATAAGAGAAAATAAATATTTCAACTGATGTATTTCCAGGAAGTCAGATTTGGGGGGGGGTGTAGGTGTGTGTACTGTGTATTGGATTATTATATCTATGAAAAATCTATTGTATTCTAAATGCTTAATACAGGGCGCTGTGTAAGTGCTTGGTACATTGCTTTGCCCACAATGAAGTTGAATTAGCAGATGCTCGATGAAAACTTTTGATAGACGTGAGACTGGTAACTGAAACAGCCACACGTTTGGAATATCAGGTTTCTTCTTCCTCAAAAGCTGGAAGTGCTTATGTCTATCGATCCTTGTGGTGCTAAATCTCCCCCAGCTCTCTGCTTCGTTGTCAGCGGTTTGGAGCTTATCGGGAGAGAGCCGTGACTCTTAAGCCTGCTTAGTGCCAGGCTGGTTCTCTCTTCGGTTTTGCCAGTTGAGTCTCTCTCTGTAGTCTTGGTGCCTGGGCTGACAGTTTTTTCCCAGGAGTACTTCCTGTCCACGCACAGCTCCCGGTTGTTTGTGATTGAAACATGGCCTCTTGTGGGAGATTTTGTCAGACCTCCTAATATTTTCCCCCTTATTCCTGCACTCCCCTTTGCAAGACTATCTATCATTTAATCAATGATATTCATTCATTCAATCGTATTTATTGAGTGCTTACTGTGTGCAGAGCACCGTACTAAGTGCTTGGGAGACTACAATTTAGCAAACAGATACATTCCCTGCCCACAGCAAGGTTGTAGTCTAGGAGGATTTATTAATAATTGTGATATTTAAGTGCTTACTGTGTGCAAGGCACTGTACTTGGTGCTGGGGTAGGTACCAGCAAATTGGGTTGGACACACTCCCTGTCCCACGTGGGCCTCACAGTATTAATCCCATTTTATAAGTGAGGAGGCTCAGAGAAGTGAAGTGACTTGCCCAAAGTCACGCAGCAGACAAGTGGTGAAGCTGGGATTGGAACCTAGTGATTTACCCGCTAGTCCATGCTGCTTCTCTAGACCACGCTGCTTACCATGTGGAGAGTGCTGTACTAAGTGCTCGGGAGAGGACAATACAATGGAGTTGGAAGACACATTCTCTGCCCACAAGGAGTTTACAGTCTAGAGGGGGAAATAGACATTAAAAGAAATTAGTGTAAGGATTTGTGCAAAAGGGGTATGTATGGGGTTGAGGGTGGGGTGAATATCAAGGGGTCAGATCCCAGTACATAGGTGATGCATTCAGGGTCAGATCCCAGTATATGGGCGATGCATTCATTCATTCAATCATATTTATTGAGCCCTTAATGTGTGCAGAGCACTGTACTAAGTATGTGGAAAGTACAGTTCAGCAACAATTAGAGACAATCCCTGCCCATAATGGGCTCACAGTCTAGAATGGGGGAGACTGGCATCAAAACAATAATTGTGTACTAGTTAAGCATTTATTATGTGCCAAGCACTGTTCTAAGAGCTGGGGTAGATACAAGTTAATCAGGTTGGATACAGTCCCTGTCCCACATTGGACTCACACAGTTAATCCCCATTTTTTTTATAGGTGAGGTAACTGAGGCACAGAGAAGTTAAGTGCCTTGCCCAAAGTCACACATCAGACGAGTGATGGAGCCGGAATTAGAACCCGTTACCTTCTGACCCCCAGGCCCCTGCTGTATCCATTACACCATGCTGCTTCTCAGAAGGGAGAGGGTGTAGGTGAATTGAGGGCTTAATCGGGGAAGGCCTCTTAGAGGAGATGTGATTTGGTTAAGGCTTTGAAGGTGGGAAGAGTGGTGGTGTGTCGGATATGAAGGGGAATTTCAGGCCAGAGTGAGGATAAAAATAATAATTGTGGCATTTGTTAGGCATTTAATAGGAGCAAATATTCATTGGTAAGTGGTGGGGTAGATAACAGGATAATCATAGTGGACACAATCCTTGTCCCATGCAGGGCTCTCAGTCTAAGAGTTTACAGTCCTCTAGACTGTAAAAAGAGCAGCAGAGTGGCTCAGTGGAAAGAGCATGGGCTTTGGAGTCAGAGTTCATGGGTTTGAATCCCGGCTCGGCCACTTGTCAGCTGTGTGACTTTGGGCAAGTCACTTAACTTCTCTGTGCCTCATTTACCTCATCTGTAAAATGGGGATTAAGACTGTGAGCCCCACGTGGGACAACCTGATTCCCGTGTCTACCCCAGCGCTTAGAACAGTGCTTGGCACATAGTAAGCGCTTAACAAATACCAACATTATTAGACTGTAAACTCATTCTGGGCAAGGAATGTCTGTAATACTGTTATATCGTACCCTCCCAAGTGCTTAGTACAGTGTTCTCCACACAGTATGTGCTCAATAAATATGGTTGACTAAGGAGGGACAGCTGGTGTCTTAACCCCATTTGGCAGATGAGGAGATTGAGCCTCAGAGAGGTTAAGTGACTTGCTGAAGGTCACCCAGGAGGCTAGTGGCAGAGCTGGGATTACGACCCACTTCCTCGGACTTCCCATCTGTTCCTCTTTCCACTAGACCACATTGCATCCCTGTGTGAAGGAAATCAGCCCACGTATCTTGGGTGGGTCGGCTGGGAGAAAGGAGAGAAAAGGTTGTCAAGGATTGGGAGACCTACATATTACGAGTTTTAATCTTTAATCTGGATCGGATGCCTTTTACACAGTCCCAGTTATGTCGTGTTCAGACCACTTGGGGTAACAATAATAACTGTCATATTTAATTGCTTACTATGTGTCAAGCACTATATTAAATGCTGGGGAAGATGCAGGATAATCAGGTCCCACATGAGCTTACCTAATAAGTAAGAGGGAGAACAGGTTTTGAATCCCCATTTTCCAGATGAGGTAACTGAGACACAGAGAAGTTAAATAGCTTGTTAAAGGTCACAGCAGAGTCCGGATTAGAATCCAGGTCCTCTGATTCCCAGGACCGTTCTCTTTCCACTAGGCCATGCCGTTTCCCTTTTTTGAGCATTTGCAATGTGCAGAGCACACTATATGAAGTGTTAGGGAGAGTTCTCCAGCAGAGACCAAGTGAGACTGTAAGATAACTGTGGACACGGAACGTCTACCAACGAGACATGCTAAGCAACATGGTGTGATGGATAGTGGGAGTCGTTAGGTCATGAGTTCTAATCCCGGCCCCACCAGATGTCTGCTTTGTGACCTTGAACAAGTCACTTCACTTCTCTGGGCCTCAGTTACCTCATCTGGAAAATGGGGATTGAGACTGTGAGTCCCATGTGGGACAGGGACTGTGGCCGACTGGATTTGCTTGTATCCACCCCAGTGTTTAGTATAGTGCCTGGCACTCAATAAATAAGATTGAATGAGTGAACTCCATTGTAATGTACTCCCCCAGCACAGTGCTCTGCACAGAGTGAGCGTTCAATTATGATTGACGGAGGCCAGATGGCAAGGGGACAAGAGATGCTGCTCTCAAAATCCAGAGTAAAATAAATTTCAAATTAATTCTGCAGACAAATGAATGAGAAGTATCTAGTGAAAGTTCAGCATGTCCCCTCCTTCTTGGTTCTGGGTTAATGAGTTATCCTGGAAAAATCCAAAGTTCATCTTTCTGCAGAGATTCCCATTTGCCCGCCTGCTGCTTGGCCAGATCCCATAACATGGCAATTTCAGTTCACAGAGCTTCCCACTGAGGTCACAATGGAGTTATATGGTGTTGTAAACCCCAGAACTGGTCAGTGCCTCCTGCCCAGAAATGGGAAAGGGAATAGTTGTGCTTTCTCTCGTTCTCTCTCTTCTCTCTCTTCTGTTTTTTCTCTCACTCTCTCTATTTTTAGAGTTAGCACTTAATGACCACAATTAGTATTTTCCTTATGGCCATTTTCTGAGCATCTGATTCTCTTATTGCCATATATATCACTGATGAGCCTCAAGTAGTAGTAGTAATAATATTTCTTAATCAATCAGAAGTATTTATTGAACACGTATGGTGGACAAGGCATACTGCTAAGCATGTGGGAGAGTTCAATAGAGTTATAGTAGTTATGTTCCTTGGCTTCAAGGAGCTTACAGTCAAGTGGGGGAAGCAGGCACTAAAGTAAATTACAGAAAGGACGAAGTAATAGAGAATAAAGATCCGAACAAAAGTGGAATAGAAGATACTCAGATGGTGCAAAAGTTTCAAAGTGGCAGTAGGGGGAATAAAAAGGGAGGAGATTAGAAATTAATCAAGGAAGACCTCCTGGAGGAGATGTGAATTCAAAAGGGCTTTGAAGATGGGGAGAGCAGCGGTCTACCAGATGTAGAGAAGGAAGGAATTCCATGCAGAAGGGTGGGAGGGAGCAAAAGGTTCTTGGTAGAGACGAGAATGAAGCCCACTGAGTGGGTTGGTTTGAGAGGAGTGAAGAGTGTGAGCTGGGGTATAGTGGGAGAAGAGAGTGAATAAGTAGTAGAGAGGTTGGTGATTGAGTGCCTTAAAGCCAACTGTCGAGCTTCTGCTGTAGACTCTTGAGATGTGTGGAGGAGGACATTTTTGGAAGGTGATCGGGGCAGCAGAGTGATATAAGGATTGGATCAGGGAGAAACTGAAGACCGTGAGAAGGCTAATGAAGTAGGGGAGTCAGAATATGGCAAGTGCTTGGACCAGTGTGGTGTCCATCTGGATGGACAGAAAGGGGCCTGGGTCACTAGGGGAGGAATACAGGTGTGAGTGGGGGCTGTTTTCCAGCTTACAGGTTCAGAAATCCCCCTGCAGGGCTGAAGGGCCACAGGCCTGCAGTATTTGCTTTGATGAAGTCAGCTGATTCTGAAGTTCCTGGCTGGCTCTCGGGGAGCATGAGGGGGCCCCTAGCCAGGACCCACCAAACAGGAAACAAGCCGGAGGCTGGGACTTTGGCTTCAGACCCAGACGTGAGCAGGGCCAGCGAGTCTCACTGTGTCTTCCCCTCGAAGCTCCCTGACCTCTGCTCCAACCCCCATCACCTAAAGCTGCGGAGCAGGTAGAAGGGGCCTTCTTCCTTGGGGTCTTCAGGGGGATTCAGCTCAGGCCCAGTTGGCCTTTAGGGTGACCTCGGGACACCCTGCTAATGGGTCATCCACACAGGCAAGGTGGAGGAAGGGGGCTTGGAACTTCTGGTCAAAGGGAGAGGATAGATAGTTTCTCCAGGGAGCAGGAAATGCGGCTACTGACTCTGTTCTATTGTCTTCTCTCAAGCATTTAGTATAGTGCTCTGCACACAGTAATAATAATAATAATGGTATTTAAGTGCTTATTATGAGCAAAGAAACTGTTCTAAGCACTGGGTAAATACAGGGGTAATCCGGTTGTTCCACTTGGGGCTCATAATTTTAATCCCCATTTTACAGATGAGGTAACAGGCACAGAGAAGTAAGCACTCAAAAAATACCATTGATTGATTCTTCAGTCCTTGGAGGGTGAAATGGGCTGGGGGAGACAGAAGAGGTGGTCTTGGGCTTCCCGTCCTGAAGGGAAGCACAGGAGAACCTTGATGACCCAAACTTATTTTTACTATTGCTTTGGTAAGTGCCTACTATGTGTCAAACACTGTTCTAAGCACTGGAGTATGTACAAGTTAATCAGGATGGACACAGGTCCTGCTCCAAGTAGGGTTCACGGTCTTAGTAAGGAAGGAGAACAGGTATTTCAAAATCATTTTACTGCTGAAGAAACAGTTGTCTCGGTCTCTATCTTCCTCCTTTGTCTTTGTCTTCCCTAGGTTATAGTTCCTGGGGCCTTAATACAGTGGCTGCACACAGTAAGCACTCAGTAAATGTCACTGATTGATCAGTTGGCCAGATTTACCCATTCAGAGGAAAGAAAGAAGACCGTTGATCTGGCCAATGTAATCTCTGTAGGCAGCCCAATGAGATCAAGTGAAATAATTCAGTTGGGGTGGGAACTATCTAGTGTGACTAAAACAGTTGGATGTCCGCTTTCCCCTTTATCCTTCCTAGTGCAGGGAGATGGTGGAGTCTCTGCTCCAGGGGACCTGGGGGGTGGTCTAGTGTCTGGTGGACAGAGCCCGAGAGGCTGTGTTGGGGTTTATGTTTGAGTGGGGGGGCAGGAGAAGCCAGAGGGATTGGAGAACTAGACTGTAACTCCTTGTCTCTAGTCTGTAAGCTCATTGTGGGCGGGGAATGTGACTGTTTATTGTTATATTGTACTCTCCCAGGTGCTTAATACAGTGCTCTGCACACATTATGTGTTCAATAAATATGATTGAATGAATGAACTTTTGTAGTCCCCAAGTTCCTGATTCAGCCCGGTGGATGGGAGACAGGGGAAACTGTACCCTGTGTGAGTTGCCCCTTTTCTAATCAGTCAATCACTGGTATTTATCGAGAGCTTACTGGGTGAAGGCTTGGAAAGGTACAATACAAGACAGTTTCCCCTCCCCACAGAAATGAGAAAAATTGGTGGGTCCAGGGCAGGGGAAGGTGGGTTTTCTTGACAAAGTCAATGATGAGGGTTGAGACCCTTACAGTTCCTTCCATTTTCCAAGGGGCTCAGTTATCAGAAAGCCCCTGTCCATAAAGGCTCCTTTTCTCACTTGCTGTTTGGTTTTGGTCTGAGGAGAAGGCTAGTCTCAGGTTGCTGCCATGTGGTAGGCTGTGGAGTGAGGGGAGAGGAGTTCACTCTCCCTTCCTCCCACCTGTGCTTTCAAAACCCAAGGAGTGGCAGGGGTTGTCACTCTTCCTCCTGACGGTCTCTCCCTCCTTGCCCCATCAGACTCCCAAGTGAGATCCTTGAGCCTCAGCGGCGGCCAACCACCTGATGGAGAGTCACACCGCTAGAAAATTGTCCGTCTTGGGCTGGAGCGGATGGATTGGCAGCATAGTGCCATAAGAGTTCTCGCTGAAGACGGGGTCATTAGTGAATCGTGGGGAGAAATCCTCAAGCTCAAAACAAACAGAGATCCTTCCCCACATGGTATCTATTTTTTGTTGTCTTCCCACCCACTAGATGGCTTAGTGGAAAGAGCACCGGCCTGAGAATCAGGACGTGGGTTCTAATCTCGGCTCTGCCATATGCCTGCGGTGTGACCTTGGGCAAGTCACTTAACTTCTCTGTGCCTCAATTCCCTCATCTGTGAAATGGGGATTAAGATTGTGAGCCCCATGTGGGACAGGGACTGTGTCCAATCTGCTCAGCTTGTATCTACCCCAGTGCTTATAACAGTGCTTGGCACATAGCTCTTAACAAGTACTATTATTATTATCGTTAAGGTCCTTGAGGGCAGGGTAAGCTCGTTTTGGGCAGGGGATGTGTCTGTTGTTGACCTGTACTCTCTCAAGCACTTAGTACAGTGTTCTGCATGCAGTAAGCACTCAATAAATACCATTGATGGGTTGCCTGGGGCTGCCAATTAAAGGGGAATTGAATTACTCCACAGTAGAAGTTAATGACACACCAGCTTGGTATGAGGTATTTTGAGAGGAACTGTTGCACCAGCAAATATTTCCTCTTAATGCTCCACCATGTCTGAGCCCACTGGTGCATGGCTGTTGCCCCGTGATCCCCAAGACACAGATTTGCCTGTGGGGACCTCCTGAGTCCTGGACAAAACCCATCGAGAAAAAGATCACTGACCATTCTCTTTGCAGTCTCCTATTTCCTCTCCCTGCTCTTCAAAGCCTTATTGAAGGCACCTTTTCTCCAAGTTCTTCCTTTTCTCTTCTCCCACTCCGTTCTGCATCACCCTAACTTGCTCCCTTTAATCAACCCCCTTTCCAGCCCCACACCACTTATGTACATATCTTTAATTTCTTAATTTACACTAATGTCTTTTCTGTAAGCTCGTTGTGGGTAGGGAATGTGTCTGCTTACTGTTGCACTGTACTCTCCCCAGTGCTTAGGTACATTCAACAAATATGATTGAATGAATGAATGAATGAGGACATATCTATTTAGATATCCCACTGACATCTCAAGTTTAACATGTCCAAAACAGAACTCATCTTTCCACCCAAGCCCTGCACTCCCTGATCTTTCCATCACTGTGGACAGCACCATCTTCCTTGTCTCATAAGCCCGTACGCAACCTTGACATTGTTCTTTTTTCATCTCTGTCGTCCAATCCACATATTCAATCTATTACTAAATCTTGCCTGTTCTGCTTTCACAGTATTGCTAAAATTTGGGCTTTCCTCTCCTTCAAACTGCTAATACATTGATCCAAGCACTTCTCCTACCCTACTCTCTTCACATCTGAGAAATGAATCAGTCTCCCCACCTCAGATCTTATTAACATCACACCTCCTCCAAAGAGCCTTCCCCGACTAAGCCTCATTTCCCTATACTCCTCTCCTTCTGCATCACCCTTGAGCTTGCCCTTTATTCACCTCACCTTCAGCCCTACAGCACTTACGTCCATACCTTATTTTAATTTCAGTCTCCCCCTCTTGACCGTAAGTTTGTTGTGGGCAGGGAACCTTTCTGCCAACTCTGTTATACTGTACTCTCCCCAGGTCTTAGTACAGGGCTCTGCACAGAGTGAGCACTCAATAAATAAGATTATTGAATAGCATTTCCTGCTGGGGAGGAACAGTGTGTCCCATGTTGGCACTCAGCCATGGGCCTGGGAAAGGTTAGCGTTAGCTCTGCAGGAGAGAGAGCTTGTGACCTACCAGCTCCAGCACTGAGGTGAAATGTGGGGAGGAGGAGGGCCTGTCGGGGCACTGGAGCATGGAACAGAAACTTCCCTCCAAGCTCTGAGTACAGAGAAGCAGCTGGGCCTAGTGGATCGAGCATAGCCCTGTGAGGCAGAAGGATCTGGGTTCTAATCCCAGCTCTGCCATTTGTCTGCTGTGGGACCTTGGGCAAGTCACTTCATTTCTCGGTACCTCAGTTACCTCATCTGCAAAATGGGGATTGAGACTGTGAGCCTCACGTGGGACAAACTAATTACCCTGTATCTACCCCAGTGCTTAGAACCGTGCTCGGCATCTAGTAAGCACTTAACAAATACCAACGTTACTATTATTATTAGTACTACTTCACTTCTCTGTGCCTCAATTCCCTCATCTGTCAAATGGGGATTAAGACTTTGAGCCCTACGTGGGATAGGGACTGTAGCCAACCTTATATCTATCCCGGAGCTTAGAACAGTGCTTGACCTATAGTAAGCACTTCACAAATGCCATCATTATTATTTTTATTATTCACAGTAAGTACTGAAATACCATTGACTACTAGCGTAACCTGGATAAACCCCATTCAGCAGGGTTACACAAGGCAGTCTTTCAGAAAGCCAGCACAGCTCCAGGGAGTCCTGAATGGGTGAGAGAGCTGAACAGCGACCCTTCAACCAGTCAATTAATGGTATGTATTGAGCACTTACTGTGTCCAGAGCTCTGTATTAAGTGCTTGGGAGAGTACAATCTAGCAGAGTTGGTAGACACGTTCCCTGCCCACAATGAGCATATAGTTTAGAGGATCCTTTCCTAAGACTATGAGCCCCACGTGGGACAGGGACTATGTCTAGCCCAATTTGCTTGTATCCATCCCAGCACTTAGCAGAGTGCCAGGCACATAGTAAGTGCTTAACAAGTACCACTATTATTAGTAGTATTTTTATTATTCCCCCATGCTCTCCCCTGGTCAGAGTTCATTAGCATGCTGGATCCCATGCAGGTCACGATCATTAAAAGGATGGGAAGGGACCAGAGGAAGGTCAAAAATGATCCCAGAGATAGAAAATAGGGCAGGGGAGGGAAGGGAAGGGTGAAACAACTGACTGGCTGGGTTTGGAGAAGAGAAGACTGAGTGCTGACTTAAAAATCACCTCAGACTTGAAAAACTACCATGGAGATCTGTTGAGCTTCCTGCCTGCTAGGGGACAGAGCAAGAAGAAATGGGGACCATCCGGTGGCAAGGGCATGTTGAATTAGGACCCAGCAAAGAACAAGAAGAATAATTGTGGTTTTAAGTTCTTACTATGTGTCAGTCACTGTTATAAACACTAGAGTGATTATGAGATAATCAGGTTGGATACAGTCTCTGTCCCACATAGGGCTCCCGGTCTTAATCCCCAGTTTCCAGATGATGGAACTGAGAACAGTGAAGTGAAGGGACTTGCACATGGTCACCCAGCAGATGGGTGGTAAAGCTGGGATTAGAACCCAGGTCCCTTCTGACGCTCAGGCCTGTGCTGTATTCACTAGGCCATGCTGCTTGTTTAGCTAGCAGGGAAAAAATGCTGGCTGTGGGAGACTGGGATATGTCTCTTACTGGAAAGCTTTAAGTTAGTTATGATAGTGGTATTTGTTAAGAATTTACTAATTGCCAAGCACTATACTAAACCCTGGAGTAGATACAAGATAATCAGGTTGGACACAGTCCCTGTCCACATGGGGCTCATGGTCTTAATCCCCATTTTATAGAAGAGGGAACTGAGGCCCAGAGAAGCAGCGTGGCTCAGTGGAAAGAGCTTGGGCTTGGGACCTAGAGGTCATGGGTTTGAATCCCAGCTCTGCCACTTGTCAGCTGTGTGACTGTGGGCAAGTCACTTCACTTCTCTGGGCCTCAGTTACCTCATCTGTAAAATGGGGATGATGATTGTGAGCCTCATGTGGGACAACCTGATTACCTTGTATACCCCAGTGCTTAGAACAGTGCTCTGCACATAGTAAGCGCTTAACAAATACCAACATTATTATTAAGTGGAGCAACTTGCCTAAGGTCACATAGCAGCATGGCTTAGTGGAAAGAGCTCGGGCTTGGGAGTCAGAGGACGGGGTTCTAATCCCAGCTCCTCCACTTGTCTGCTGTGTGAATTTGGGCAAGTCCCTTAACTTCTCTGTGCTTCAGTTAGCTCATCTGTAAATTGGAGATTAAAACAACTGGGACAAGCTGATTACCTTGTATCTACCCCAGTGCTTAGAACAGTGCTTGGCACATAGTAAGTACTTAACAAATACCATAATAATAATAATAATAGCAGGTAAGTGGCAGAGCCGGGATTAGAGCCCAGGTTTTAAGAAGAGAAGAGCACCCCCTTAGGTCTCCTCGAGGCCCAGGGTTCTGTGAGTTTTTTGAGGGGCTCTGTAGGTCTGAGGGTGGAGGTGAAATCTCCACTACCCCTAAAGGACTTTTGTCCCAATTGTAGTAAATGAGAATGCTTAAATATAGCCAATATACTAACGATCATCCTATTTGTTAAGAAGCAACGTGGCCGAGTGGCAAGAGCCCAGGCCTGAGAGTCAGAAGGACCTGAGTTCTAATCCTGATTCTGTCACTTGTCTGCTGTGTGATCTTGGGCAAGTCACTTCTCTTCTCTTGGCATCAGTTTCCTCATCTGTAAAATGGGGGTTAAGATGTGAGTCCTTTATTGGACAGGGACTGTGTCCAACCTGATTAACTTGTATCTAACCCAGAGCTTAGAACAGTGCCTGGCGCATAGAAACACTTAACAAGTACCATTTAAAAAAATGTTTATTCATTCATTCATTCAATAGTATTTATTGAGCGCTTACTATGTGCAGAGCACTGTACTAAGTGCTTGGGATGAACAAGTCGGCAACAGATAGAGACGGTCCCTGCCGTTTGACGGGCTTACGGTCTAAGAGACGTAGACGGGGAGACGGACAGACAAGAACAATGACAATAAATAGAGTCAAGGGGAAGAACATCTCGTAAAAACAATGGCAACTAAATAGAATCGAGGCGATGTACAATTCATTAACAAAATAAATAGGGTGACGAAAATATATACAGTTGAGCGGAGGAGTACAGTGCTGTGGGGATGGGAAGGGAGAGGTGGAGGAGCAGAGGGAAAAGGGGAAAAAGAGGGTTTAGCTGCGGAGAGGTAAAGGGGGGATGGCAGAGGGAGTAGAGGGAGAAGAGGAGCTCAGTCTGGGAACGCCTCTTGGAGGAGGTGAGTTTTAAGTAGGGTTTTGAAGAGGGAAAGAGAATCAGTTTGGCGGAGGTGAGGAGGGAGGGCGTTCCAGGACCGCGGGAGGACGTGACCAGGGGGTCGACGGCGGGATGGGCGAGACCGAGGGACGGTGAGGAGGTGGGCGGCGGAGGAGCGGAGCGTGTGGGGTGGGTGGTAGAAAGAGAGAAGGGAGGAGAGGTAGGAAGGGGCAAGGTGATGGAGAGCCTTGAAGCCTAGAGTGAGGAGTTTTTGTTTGGAGCGGAGGTTAATAATAATGTTGGTATTTGTTAAGCGCTTACTATGTGCCGAGCACTGTTCTAAGCGCTGGGGTAGACATAGGGGAATCAGGTTGTCCCACATGGGGCTCACAGTCTTAATCCCCATTTCACAGATGAGGTAACTGAGGCCCAGAGAAGTTAAGTGACTTGCCCACAGTCACACAGCTGACAAGTGGCCGAGCCGGGATTCGAACTCATGACCTCTGACTCCAAAGCCCGTGCTCTTTCCACTGAGCCACGATAGGCAACCACTGGAGTTGTTTAAGAAGGGGAGTGACATGCCCAGATCGTTTCTGCAGGAAGATGAGCCGGGCAGCGGAGTGAAGAATAGACTGGAGCGGGGCGAGAGAGGAGGAATTTATGTAGTAAATGCTGGGGCGGTACAAGAGAATCTGTTTGAATGCAGTGCCTGTGCTCCACAGGCTCACATTAGAAGAAGGAAGAAGAGTGGGTGTATTATTCCCATTTTACAGATAAAGAAATTGAAGACCAGGGAAGAAGTGGGTTGCCCAGCAGGCCAAGAGCAGAGCGGGAACTAGAACACAGGTTTCCTGACTTGATTTCCACCCTCTTTCTACTGGACCATGTAGGTGTTCCTGTAGCACACTGATTGTAATAATGATACTTTGAATATGTACAGTAGTACAATAGGCAGTTATGATTTAATTTTTCCACAGCACTTTCACATTTGCAATGTCCTTTCTTCCCCTTAAACATCCCTGGGAGGAAGGGAGAGAGGCAGATCCTATTCTTCCCATTTAACCAATGAGGTTAGTGTGAGATTGTGACCTGCCCAAGGTCACCCAGCATTGGAATCCATGTTTCTTGACTCCCAGACCCTTGGCTGGTTTCCACTGGACCAGGCCCTCCCCATTTGCAAAATGTATCAACCAATCAGTGGTATTTATTAAATTCTTCCTGGGTGCAAAGGAGTGTATTAAGCACCTCAGCAGAGGGTTTTTTGTTTTTAATGGCATTTGTTAAGTGCTTATTATATGCCAGGCACTGTTTTAAGCACCAAGGAAGATACAAGCCAAGCAGGTTGGACACAGTCAGTGTCCCACATGGGGCTCACTGTCTTAATTCCCATTTTACTGATGAGGTAACTGAGGTACAGAGAAGTTAAGTGACTTGCCTGAGGTCACACAGCAGTCAGGTGGCAGAGTCAGAAGCAGAACCCAGATCCTTCTGACTCCCAGGCACATGCTGTATTCACTAGGCCACACACATTCCCTGCCCACAAGGAATTTACAGTCTAGAGGGGAGAAAAGATGTTAAATAAATTATGGATCTGCATATAAAGTATTGTGGGCCTGAGGGTGGGATGAATATCAAGTGCTTATAGTGTTTAGATCCAAGTGCTTAGTCAACACAGAAGGGAGAAGGAGTAGGAGAAATGAGGGCTTAGTCAGGGAAGGCCACTTGGAGGTGGTGTGATTTTAGGCTTTGAAGTGGGGGAGAGTGGGGAACTGTCATATATGAAGTAGGAAGGGAGTTCCAGGTTAGCTCTTGTTAAGGTGTTAAAGTGTGTGGGCCGGGTTGCAGTAGGAAATCAGCGAGGTCATTTAGGAGAGGGGCAAGCTGATCGAGTGCTTTTAAAGTCAACGGTGAGTAGTATATGTAGGTGATTCTACAGTTCTATCTACTCTGGTATAAGCCTGGAATCATGATAAGGTGGAGGGAGGTGGTTCCTGAAGAAACAAAACTAAGCCCAAGGAGAACAGGAGGAACAGAAAAGCATTCTACCTCTTCTGGTGGAGGATTCACCTTCTTCTCCCCACCCCCAGCCACTGGTGGCCCCCACCCAGCTCCCCAAGGGAGCCTAGAATTGAATAGTCAGGGGCAATCAGGGAATAAATGATGCCTCATTTTCTGAGTCCCGAGTGGATGTCATCCAGAGGAAACATGAATGGTCCCCTTGTGCACGCAAGTTACCCACTAACCAAACACACTGTCTGGTTTTTGGTTTTCTCTCTCCTCAGAAAACAACGCTTGCTTCAGCGGCTTCCTTTTCCCCGAGTGTTTGTTCTAAACAGCAGGGCCCCCCCCTCAGTGCCCCCTCGGTGCCCGGCGGGGCTGGTGGGGTTGGGATCAGGCCTTGGCAGGAAGGTTCAATGCTGAATTCTCAGTCTCCGAAACTGGGGCATGTTGGCTAGAGGGGGTTGCCTGAGGGTGGGAGTTCAGGGAGCACTCGGGCAAGGTGTGAAGACCACCAGGGCGCTGACCATCCTTTATTGGAGTGCTGACCATCCTTTCTTGGAGTGAGTTCATGCCCCGGGGCCGGGGCTGGGCTGCCCCACAACCTACCACCCAAAACACATCGGGCAGCTCTTGTCTGGAGGAGTTCTGGCAAGAAATGATCTCTTAGGCTTTGAGGAGAGAATAAGAGTACACCAAAGTAGGTAGGGAGCGTACCCAGTAACTCTTGAACTCTCCCAAGCAAGGAGGCCGGTGCTCTGCCCAGAATAAGCGTTCAATAAATATTCCTGATCTGAGTTCCCAAAAGTTAAGGCCCCTGAACCATTACCTGCTGGGACTTACTCAGGGAGAGGTTGGAGCTAATAAAAATCATCATAAAGATTATGGTATTTGTTAAGCACTTACTATGTGTGAGGCCCTGTTCTGTTTACTTGTTTTGTTGTGTCTCCCCCGATTCTAGACTGTAAGTCTGGTTTGGGCAGGGATTGGCTCTCTTTCTTGCTGAATTGTATTTTCCAAGTGCTTAATACAGTCCTCTGCACACAGTAAGTGCTCAATAAATATGTTTGAATGAATGAAGTGCTAAGTGCTGGGGTAGATTAAAGATAATCGGGTTGGACACAGTCCTTGTCGCACTTAGGGCTCAGAGTCTTCATCCCCATTTTACAGATAAAGGAACTGAGGCACAGAGAAGTTAGGTGACTTGCCCAAGGCCACATAGCAGAGCCCATGACCTTCTGACTCCCGGCCTATGCTCTATCCACTAGGCCACACTGCTTCTCTAACAGTGGGTGTAGACTGTAAGTTCTAGACTGTATGCTCATTGTGGGAAGGGAATATGTCTCTTTATTGTTATATTGTACTCTCCCAAGCACTCAGTATAGTGCTCTGTGCATAGTAAGTGCTCAATAAATGCTCTTGACTGAGAGAGAGAGGGGTTCATTCCAGTTGACTCGGGGTTGAGACTTTGAGGCAGAGAGATCCATCTTAGTGACACCCGGGGGAGGGCCATGAGCCATCATCCAATCTGTCCCCATGCCTCCAGATAAACCTGCACTTTAAACCATCCCAGGGCAAGTTGGTCAGGCAGTCATATTTATTGAGTGCTTACTCTGTGTAGAGCACTGTACTCAGCACTTGGAGCTTAGTGTCTGTTTATTGTGTATGGTACTCTCCCAAGTACAATGCTCTGCACCCAGTAAGCACTCAGTAAATACAATTGAAGGAATGAATAAATGGGAGAGTACGATATAACAATATAGCCCACACATTCCCTGCCCACAATGAGCTCACAGTCTAGAGGGGGAGACAGACATTAATATAAACAAATTACAAATATAGACGTAAGTGCTGTGGGGCTGGGAAGGGGGATAAATAAAGGGAACAAGTCAGGGCAATGCATAAGGGAGTGGTAGAAAAGGAAAAGAGGGATTAATCAGAGAAGACCTCTTGAAGGAGATGTGTCTTCAATAAGGCTTTGAAGGGGTTGGCCAGCCATGAAACACTCTGCCCAACATCCAAACTGTTTCCTTCCTGGAGAAGCAGTATGACCAAATGGGTGGATCTTGGGCCTAGGAGTAAGGAGGTACTGGCTTCTAAAGCCGGGTCTGCCACTTGTCTGCTGTGTGACCTTGAGCAAGTCACTTAATTTCTCTGTGCTTCAGTTACCTCATCTATAAAATAGGGATTAAGACTTTGAGACTTAGGGAAGCAGCGTGGCTCAGTGGAAAGAGCACGGGCTTTGGAGTCAAAGGTCATGGGTTTGAATCCTGGCTCTGCCACTTGTCAGCTGTGTGACTGTGGGCAAGTCACTTAACTTCTCTGTGCCTCAGTTACCTCATCTGTAAAATGGGGATTAAGACTGTGAGCCCCACATGGGACAACCTGATTCCTCTGTGTCTACCCCAGCGCTTAGACCAGTGCTCTGCACATAGTAAGCGCTTAACAAATACCAACAACAACAACAACATAGTAAGCGCTTAACAAATACCATTATTATTACTGTTTCCTACCCATAAGAGGTTTTGAGCTAGCTTGTAGTAAGAGGGTGCGGGTTGGAGTGTTTCAGCCCAAGTTGTTTGTGCAGGAAAAGGGCAGGGATTGAAGCTTTTCTGCATCCTCTTGTCAAGGAGGTCCAGACTGACCCCTTTGGCCCTGGCCCTGGCTGGTCGCTCTCATTAGGATACGATGCAGCTCTTCGGTCATGCTGCTGATCTTGAACTTTATGGGGAGGGGGGCCCTTTGACGGGCTCAGTAAGGCTTTGCATGCCAGGTGACCTGGTTAGTGATGGTGAGTCTCCCAGGAGGGGGGCTTGTCGATTCGGAGACGTTGATTCCTCTCAGATGGGGAGCCCTCTGAGGGTCAGGATCCCTATCTAATTCCCACTGGTGTATTCTCTCTCAGGGTTAGTCCGGTACTCCGCATCCAAGAAGCACTTAATAAAAAAGAAGCAGCGTGGGCTAGTTGTGAGCCCCACGTGGGACAACCTGATTCCCCTGTGTCTACCCCAGCGCTTAGAACAGTGCTCGGCACATAGTAAGCGCTTAACAAATACCAATATTATTATTATTATTAGTGGATAGAGCACGGGGGCCTGGGAGTCGTAAGGATCTGGGTTCTAATCCTGACTCTGCCATGTGTCAGCCATATGACCTTGAGCAAGTCATTTCACCTCTCCGGGCCTTGGTTACCTCATCTGGAGATTAAGATGTGAGTCCCATGTATGACTGGGACTGTGCCCAACCTGATTAGCTTGTATCTACCCCGGTGCTTAGAATAGTGCTTGACACATGGTAAGTGCTTAACAAATACTATTATTATCATTATTAACAAATTCCATCATTTTTACTGTAGCTGCCACAAGTCTTGGTTTTCCTGTAAACTATTGTATCATCTCCCAAGCACTTAGTGGAGTGCTTTGCACTTAGTAAGCGCTCAATAAATACCACTGATAGATTCCTTGGTAAGTGTCAGGCTCAAGGGTTTCTTATATCATTATCTGCCAATTTTCTGATATATTGGTTGTTTATCTGAGAAAGGTTATTGCTTAGCTGCTTGAAGCCAAAATCAATTTTATTGATTTTGATAAAGGGCTCTTGCTGCCTAGAAGCATTTTATATACCTGAGAGATGTTAAGGTTAAACGTATAAGGGGAAGTTTAAAGTAGAAATGATAACAGAAGCTAAAGCCCCCATTCCAAAGGAGGTGCATTCTGTGGGGAGAAATCTTCCCCATTAAAGGAAGTCCTCAGGGTAAGGCCCTTTTTATGGCATTTGTTAAGCACTTACTGTGTGTCCAACACTGTTCTAAGCACTGAGTAGGTACAAGTTAATTAAGTTGGACACAATCCCTGTACCACATAAGGCTCAGAGTCTAAGTAGGAGAGAGATCAGATATTTAGTCTCCATTTTACAGCTGAGGAATTGACTTGTCCTAGATCCCGCAGCAAGCAATTGGAGGAAGCAGAATTAGAACCCAGGTCCTCTGACTCCCAGGACTTTGCTCTTTCCACTAGGCCACGCTGCTTCTTGCCTAGGTCACGCTGCTTCTCTGTTGATTCCTTTCCCCACCTCCTACTCCTACTCATGCTCTCCCCTGATGTTGTGTTTAGAAGATCAGAGTTCATTCCTTCAGTTTTCCAATAGTGGATTTTTTAGGAGAAGGTGATCGGCAGGTTTTCTTTTCCTGTTTTGGGTCCTGGGGGAGGGGTTTGTATTGCTCTCTACCACCAAGTTGAGGCTCTTTTTCAAAACTGGAGTCGATGGAACTCACCGTCTGGGCTCAACCATGGCAGTTTAGTAATTTGTAGTTGTAGAAATGATGTCAGAGGACCTGGATTCAGTACTTGTTCTCCTTCCTATTTAGACTGAGCCACAATATAGATTGAGGCCTGTGTGGGACATGTATCTATTGCAGCATTTAGAACAGAGTTTGGCACATAATAAGAACTTAATAGATACAATAATGATAATAATTATCTCTTTGTGAGCAGTGTCCCGTAATCCCCGTGTTTATCCTAGTAGCCTAGAAGCAGAGTGGCTTAGAGGAAATAGCCCAAGCCTGAGAGTCGGAGAGCCTTGGTTCTAATAATAAATAAAATACCATTTTATAATAATAAAAAATAAATAATAAATACCATTCCCGCGAGTAGTATTGAAAGCTACCTAAGGATGCTCCAGGAATACTTTTAAATGAAACCTTCTTGGGTAGTCTTCTTGCTGCCTTGACCTTTGAGGCCGATTGCTTCTTTTTGCAGAAGAAAACCCCACAAATCCCTCTTGGGCTCCCGTGAGTCAGATGGTGGGGCTGATTTCCTCGGGGGCCCTGCTAGAGAAAGTAGGTTGGGGCCTGTGTGAAAAGCACAGCGTCCGGTGAGCCGGGCTGGGTGGTGGCTGAACGACAAGCAGGAGATGCTCAGAGATACTTACTGGTGGGCTGAGGAGAGAATGGGGAACTCAAACCGGAGGCTGGCTGGCTGCCATTTAGCCTCCAAAGTAGATAACGACACCCTTCCGTGAGGGAGCGGGAGCGCGATGGCCTATTTAAAAGTTAACCCCCTGGATGGACCTCAGCTGCCATCCTGCTTCTACTGGGTCTCTGGAGAGTTGTGGCTAGTAGCATGGCCTAGTGGAATGAGCATGGGCCTGGGAGTCAGAGGTCGTGGGTTCTCATTCCAGCTCCGCCAACGTGTCTGCTATGTGACCTTAGGCAAGTCACTTAGCTTTTCTGTGACTCAGTTACCTCATCTGTAAAATTGGGATCAAGATTATGAGCCCCATGAGGGACATAGACTGTATCCAACCTGATTACCTTGTATCTACCCCAGTGCTTAAAACAGTGTTTGGCACATAGTAAGTGCTTAACAAATAGTAAAATTATTATTATTATTCTAGGGGCTCAAAGGGGTCCTCTGGACAGGCGTGGGGGAGCTTTCTCCTTGCAGAAGTGCTTGGCACATAGTAAGTGCTTAACAAACACCATCATTATTATTATTAGAGAGGTCCAATTCTTCCTCTCGCCCTCAGTAGGACCAGCTCTCTGGGACAGAAAGTGCTGAACTATATTGCTTTTATTTTAAAATGGTATTTGTTAAGTACTTCATTCACTTATTCAATCATATTGAGTGCTTACTGTGTGCAGAGCATTGTACTAAGTGTTTGAAGAGTACAATACAGCAATAAAGAGAGACAACCCCTGCCCACATGGGCTTACAGTCTGGGGGGGGGAGCAGGGAGATAGACATCAATATTAATAAATAAAATTATAGCTATATACATAAATACGTAAATGCTTTGGTAGAGGGAGAGAGAGGAAGAGCAAAAGGAGCAAGTCGTGGTGACGTGGAAGGGAGTGGGAGCTGAGGAAAAGTAGTGCTTAGTCTGGGAAGTCCTCTTGGAGGAGGTGCGCCTTCAATAGGGCTTTGAAGTGGGTGGGGAGAGTGATTGTCTAGAGGATTTGAGGAGGGAGGACATTCCAGGCCAGAGGTAGGACGTGGGCCAGGGGTTGGTGGTGAAGCAGATGAGATGGAGCCCCAGTGAGAGGGTTAGCACTAGAGGAGGGAGTGTGCGGGCTGGAATGTAGAAAGGGAGAAGGGAGGAAGGTAGGAAGGGGCAAGGTGATGGACAGCTTTCAAGCCAATAGTGAGGAGTTTTTGATATGGAGGTGGAACTGTAACATGAAGGCCTTAATGAAGCCCAGTGACACCACATTCTCTGGGGACTGTAGCCTGTTGTCTCTCAAAGGCGTTACTGTTTGCCATTTTTAGGCCTTTTCCTTCAATCCCAAACCAAGCACCCCTCCTCCCCTACCCCTTTAGCTGTCTGTCTCTCTGTCTTTCTCTTGCTCTGTCTTTCTCTCTTTCTCTCTTTCAGGCAACCACTGAAGATTTTTGAGGAGGGGGGTGACATGCCTAGAAAGTTTCTGTAGAAAGATAATCTGGGCAGCGGAATGACGTATGGACTGAGCGCTGGAGTTAGGTACAAACTAATCAGGTTGGACATAGCCCATGTCCCAAATGGGGTTCACAGTCTTAATTCCCATTCTACAGATAAGGGAACCGAGGCCAACAGAAGTAATGCGTCGTGCCCAAGGTCACACAGACAAGTGGTGGAACTGAGATTAGAACCCAGGTCCTTCTGACTCCCAGGCCTGTACTCTTATATTTGTTAATCTTCAGCACTTCTGGATGTATGGTGCCACTGTTTTAGGTGATTTATCAATCAATTGTATTTATCGAGTGCTTACCAGGTGCAGAGAACTGTACTGAATGCTGGGGAAAGTACACTATAAGAAGAATAGTTAGATACATTCCTGCCCACAAGAAGCTCACAGCCTACAGAACTTCTAAAAGCTCCAAGGGAAAATGGATCATACTTATGAAAAGTGTTTTGATCAGTGGGAAAGATGATTAGTTTTAAAAAATCCTCCCTCTCCCCTTCCTACTTCTTCCATCCTCCTCCTCTTCCAAACCCTAGCTCTACTCCAATCTGCTGAGGGACCTTGGGAAAGTCACTTAACTTCTCTATGCTTTAGTTTCCTCCTCTGAATAATGGGGTTAAAGATGGCTGCTTCTCTCTACTTCTTGAACTGAGCCCTGTGTGGGACAGAGACTGGTCTGATGATAGTGTATCCACCCCACAGTGGTTGGCTCATAGAAAACCCTCAATACTATCATTATTATAGTGAATGACTTGATTTTGGGAGGTAATAGACACTGTAACATGAAGGCCTTAATGAAGCCCAGTGACACCACATTCTCTGGGGACTGTAGCCTGTTGTCTCTCAAAGGCGTTACTGTTTGCCATTTCTAGGCCTTTTCCTTCAATCCCAAACCAAGCACCCCTCCTCCCCTACCCCTTTAGCTGTCTGTCTCTCTGTCTTTCTCTTGCTCTGTCTTTCTCTCTTTCTCTGTCTTTCTCTTTCTTTCTCCGTCTCTGTCTTCTCTTTCTGTCTCTCTGTCTTTTGCTCTCTCTCTGTCTCTTTCTCTCTCTGTGTCCTCTCTTTCTCTCTCTGTCTCTCTTTTGCTGTTTCTCTCTGTCTCTGTTTTTCTCTTTCTTTCTTTCTCTCTGTCTGTCTCTGTCTTCTCTTCATCTCTCTCTCTGTTTTTCTCTCTCTCTATCTTCCTGTTTTTCGCTCTATCTTCCTGTCTTTCTTTCTCTGTCTCTCTCCTCTCTCTGTCTCTGTCCTCTCTCTGTCCTCTGTCTTTGTCTCTTTCTCACTTTCTCTCTCTCTTCCTCTCTTTCTATCTTTCTCGCTGTCTTTCTTTCTCTGTGATTCTCTCTGTGTCTCTGTCTTTCTGCCTTTTGCTCTCTGTCTTTCTCTCTTTCTCTGTCTTCTTTCTCTCTTTCTCTGTCTTTCTCTCTTTCTCTGTCTTTCTTTCTCTCTCTGTCCCCTCCCTCTGTCTTTGTTTCTTTTTCTGTATTTCTCTATGTGCTTCTCTCTCTCTTTCTGTCTTTTGCTCTATCTCTGTCCTTGTCTTTGTCTTTCTCTCTCTGTCTTTTCTGTCTTTGTTTGCCTGTCTCTCTCTGACTCTCTCCCTGTCTTTGTATCTGTCGAAACAGCATCTGTACAACTTCATCTCACACGAAGCAGGTTTAAAACCTGCTCTAGCCATCAGGGTTTTTTGAACCCACTTTGTGGTGTGATAACTCTTTGTCTCCTGTGTGTTCTAGTTGTCTCACTGTCAGGGTAACCAAGGGAGTCCCTGCAATGTAGACCTTCTCCTATAGCACGACTAGTGCAGGTCAACTTGACTGAAGGCTGTTTTATCCCCCAGTGTTCAAGTTTAGAAGCTTCTCAGTGTATTAGTTTTCCAGAAGCAGGGTTGATGGGGAGGGAGGCAACACTCCTGTTTGCAGAGCTTTTTGATATATTGTTAGAGGCACCGGAGTCATGGCCTCTGGCTGCAGGACCCTGAAGGGGGGAAACTTTAAAGCTTGTCAGGGACCCCTCTCCCTCTTGAGGTGGTGGGTGATGGAGAGGTGGGAAAAATCCCCAAGGTCTCCCCTTTGGATTTTCAAGGGAAAGTGTGGAGAAGCAACGTGGCTCAGTGGAAAGAGCCTGGGCTTCGGAGTCAGAGGTCATGAGTTCGACTCCCAGCTCTGCCACCTGTCAGCTGTGTGACTGTGGGCAAGTCACTTAACTTCTCTGTGCCTCAGTTCCCTCATCTGTAAAATAGGGATTAAAAGTGTGTGAGCCCCACGTGGGACAACCTGATTACCCTGTATCTCCCCCAGCGGTTAGAACAGTGCTCGGCACCTAATAAGCGCTTAACAAATACCAACATTATTATTATTAACCCGCACTCCACTGGCTTGTCTGGGCAATTCCTGCTTTGCAGATCCCAGCCAGCGGGCTAGACCGTCTAGATGGTTTTGATGAGAAAGCCGGATGTTTGCAGCCTCTCCTCAACCAAACACTACAGCCTTTTCATTCATTCAATCATATTTATTGAGCGCTTATTGTGTGTAGAGCACTGTACTAAGCTCTTGGGAAAGTACATTCAACAATAAACAGTGACATTGCGTCCCACAATGAGCTCATAGTCTAGATAATAATAATTGTGGTATTTGCTAAGTACTTTGTGCCAGGAACTGTACTAAGCGCTGGAGTGGAGACAAGCAAATCGGGTTAGACACAATCACTGCCCCACGTAGGGCTCACAGCCTCAATCCCCATTTTAGAGATGAGGGAACTGAGATCCAGAGAAGTTAAATGACTTGCAGAGGTCACCCAGCAGAGGTGGTGGAGCCGGGATTAGAATCCATGACCTTCTGATTGCCAGGCCCGTTCTCTATCCACTTCACCATGCTGTGGTCTGTTGCATAATCCCTCAGGCCGCTAGGAACCTGAGCCTTTTGGGTGAGTTAGCTTCCTTCTCCCCAGGAAAGGTGGCTGTAGTCACAGTGGCCACAAGATAGTAACACTTCTTGGTGTGCGGGCAGCACTTCTGTGGGAAGCAGCGTGGCCTAGTGGATAGAGCTCAGGCCTGGGCATCAAAAGGACCTGGGTTCTAATCCTGGCTCTGCCATTTGTCTGCTATATGACCTTGGGCAAGTCACCTCACTTCTTTGTGCCTCAGTTACCTCATCTGTAAAATGGGGATTGACTGTGCGCTCCATATGGGACAGGGACTGTATCCAACCTGATTAGCTTGTATCTACCCCAGTACTTAGAACAGTGCTTGACACATAATAAGGGCTTAACAAATGCCATCATTATTATTATTACTATTTTTCCAAAGGACTTTCACATCAGTCACCACACAACATCCTTGGTGCAGATGGAGAGGCGGGTGTTTTTGTCCCCCTTTTACGGATGAGGAAACCAAAGCCCAGAGAGGTGGAGAAGTGCCCAAGGTCACCCGGCTGGCAGTGGGCACAGTTGGGACTAGAACTCCAGGCTCCTGACTCCCAGGCCCTGGCTCTTTCCTGGAGGCTATGTCACGTCCCTCTTCTGTTTTTCCACAGAGGGCAGGGCTGTGACCTTCATTAAAACTGGGAAAACAGGTGAGAAGGAATGCGGCGGGGAGAACACCTTTCCGGAAGGAACAGTTGCAGCCCAGATGACTATGGCCTTTGTGTTTTCCCCTGCCTATCCTTCCTCGCCCTCCAAGAGCAGAAAGAAAACTGAGGCTCGTGATGGGCAGGGAGCGTGACTGCTAATTCTTTTGGATTGGATTATCTCAAGCACTTAGTACAGTGCTCTGCACATAGTAAGCCCTCAATTAATACCATTGACTGGAAGGTTTAGGAGGGGAAACCGAGCACTTGCTGGAGGGTCGAGGGAGCAGAGGACCCCAGACAGATCCTTTTGGGGCCACTGGAAATTATCCATCAATCTAGCCATGAGGGGCAGCAGGTTGGTGCCAGCAAGGGTAAGGAGAGGAGGGCAGTGGTGACTAACTGATGCTAACAGGGACTGAGTGAGGCGTACGGATACCCGGTCATCTAAGGTTTGGTGGGGAGAGGGGTCAGGAAGACTCAGTGGCATTTGTATTTTCTTATAGTATTTGTTGTGATTACTCTGTGTCAGGCACTGTTCTAGGCACTAGGGTAGATACAAGCTAATCAGGTTGGACATAGTCCATGTCCCACAAGAGGCTCAAGGTCTTAATCCCCATTTTACAGATGATGTAACTGAAGCCCAGAGGAGTGAAGGACTTGCCCAAGGTCACATAGCAGATGAGTGGTGGAGCTGAGATTAGAACCCAGGCCCTACTGATGCCCCAGGATGACCAAGAGGTCATGCTGCTTCCTTTATTGAGGGCTTCCTGTCTGCAGAGCACTGTACTAGGTGCTTGGGAAGGACAATACAATAGGGCTGGTGGGCACCATCCCTGCCCTGAAGGATCTTATGGTCTAGATGTGATGGGAGACATCAAAATTAATTACAGGTAGAGGGAAGCAAAAGATGACTACACTGAGAAGCAGCATTGGGTAGAAGAAAGACTACAGGCCTGGGAGTTAGAGGATCTGGGTTCTAATGCCAGCTCTACCACTTGCCTTCTGGTGACCTTGGATAAGTCACTTCACTTCTCTGGGCCTCAGTTCCCTTATCCATAAAGTGAGAATTCAAGCCCCATGTTGGATGTGATGGTCTTATATCTACCCCAGCACTTAGTACAGTGTTTGTCACAGAGGGAGCACTTAACAAATACCTCAATTATATGATGATGATGATTATGACCAAGAGAATAGGCCTAACCCTCTCCCTGAGCCCAACTGTCTGCTTGTCTGTCCTGTGACTAAATAATTGATTTCTCTCCAACCTTGGCTGTTAAGCTATCAGAGAAGCAGAGGTCAGTATCTTTCTCTAGGCTAAAACCAAAGAACCACCTGGCCTAGGCTGTGTGGTTAACATTTACTTGATGAATTTATTTATCAGATTGGTGCCCAAAGAAGGAATGGGGGGTCCTTTGGAGACCTCTCCTCTCCTCCCCACCCCGTAACAGGGCCTGAGAGAATGGCTGCTTCTCTTATTCTTTAACTGATGCCCCAGCCGGGAGGGGAAAAGCATTATGTAACTATTCGTTTTATTATAATAATAATAATAATTGTGGGGTTTTTTAAGCACTTACTCTGTGCCTGGCACTGTACTAAGTGCTGGGTTAGAGACAAGATAATCACATTGGATACTGTTTTAGGCCCATTTTACACAGGAAACTGAGGCAGAGAGATGTGAAATGGCTTGCCCAAGGTCACACAGTGGACATATAGCAGAACCGGGATTAGAACCCAGGTCCTCTGACTCCCAGACCTATGTGTTTTTGAAGAAAAATGATCCAAGCAGCAGAGTGAAGTATGGACTGGAGTGGGGAGAGACAGGAGGCTGGGAGATCAGCAAGGAGGCTAATGCAGTAATCCAGGTGGATTAGGATGAGTGATTGTATTAATGTAGTAGCAGTTTGGATGGAGAGGAAAGGATGGATTTTAGTGATGATGTGAAGTGGGACCATCAGGATTTAGCGATGGATTGAATATGTGGGTTGAATGAGAGAGAGGAGTCAAGGGTAATGCCAAGGTTATGGGCTTGTGGGACAGGAAGGATGGTGGTGCCATCTACAGTGATGGGAAAATCAGGACAGGGTTTGGATGGGAAGATAAGGAATTCTGTTTTGGACAGAAAAGTCTGAAGTGACAGGAGGATATCCAAGTAGAGATATCTTGAAGGCAGGGAGAGATACGAGACTTAAAGAGAGGGAGAGAGATCAGGGCTGGAGACGTAGATTTGGGTATTATCCACATAGAGGTGGTAGTTGAAGCTGTGGGAGCGAATGAGTTCTCCAAGGTCCAGACTTGCTCTTTCTACTGGGCCACACGGCTTCTCTAGGCCATGCTGCTTCTCTTCTCTGCTTCTAATTCAGCTGTCTCCCAGTCTGCAGAGAGGGACTGACTGGAACAGAGGCCGCTGGCCATCGCTCCCCAACCTTCCCCCCCGCCCCCCGACTCTGAGCTTGCCGAGTGTGGGGAGCCCCTGGAGGGGAGAGAGGTGCTGCTGAGTGCTGGCCCCCTGGGCTGGTCCTGACTGGAGAGCAGAGCAGAGCAGAAGTGGGGGGAGGGGGGCCCAGATCAACAGATCCAAGAGGATTAGTGGCCCAGCCCACATTCCTCCCGAGGAGATTAAGGCTCCCTGGAGATCCCTGGATACTTCTTGGGATTTGGCGGGAGCTTGTGGGAGGCTTGGGAAGTTTCCCATTCAGGCCAATTAATGTGATGGGATGTTAAATGCTGTGGGTTTTACAAAACAAACTCCTTCTTCCTGGACTTTTTCTTTCCTGTCATTTCAACTTCTATTTCTTTCTCTCTTTCTCTCTCTCTTTGTGTATATATGTGTGTGTTGGGAGAACTGGGAGGGGTCTAGTACTGCTCAGGGGGCCTCCCCCAACTGGAGAATAAATAATAATAATAATAATGGTATCTGCTAAGCACTTGCTATGTGCCAAGCAATGGTCTAAGCACGGGGGAAGATAGAAGGAAATTAGGTTGTCCCACGTGGTGCTCAGAGTCTTAATCCCCATTTTAAAGATGAGGTAACTGAGCCACAGAAAAGTGAAGTTATTTGCCCAAGGTCACCCGGCAGACAAGTGGCGGAATCGGGATTAGAACCCATGACCCCTGACTCCAAAGCCCGTGTTCTCAGCGTGGCCTAGTGGTAAGATCCCGGGCCTGGGAGTTGAAGGATCTGAGTTCTAATTCCACTCTGCCACTTGTCTGCTGTGTGACTGTGGGCAGGTCAGTTACCTCAGTTACCTCATCTATAAAAGTGGGAATTGAGACTGTGAGTCCCACATGGAACAAGGACTGTGTCCAGCCCAATTTGCCTATATCCACCACAGCGCTTAAAAGAATGCTGATACATAGGAAGCGCTTTACAGATACCACAATTATTATTACAATTATTAAGTGGAAGAAAGTGGGTATTACTCCTTTGCACCTCTTGCTTATAATAAGCACAATTTTGATATTAAGTGCTTACTATGCACCAGGCACAGTACTAAGCTCTGGGACAGATACAAAACCATCAGGATGGGCTCGGTTCCTGTCCCACATGGGACTCACAGGTATTGAAACTCCATTTTACAGATGAAGACACTGAGGCTCAGAGAAGCCCAGTGACCTCCCCCAAGCCTCACAACAGACAAGTGTCAGAGCCAGGACCATTATTATTAGAACCCTGGTGTCCTGACTCCCAAGAGCCTGGGCTCTTTTTACTTTGGCAGGTAGTTTCCACCTCATCCCTTTGTGCTTTCTCAAGCACTTAGTACAGTGCTCTGAACACACAAGATGCTTAATAACTAATGTTGGTATTTGTTGGTATTTGTTAAGCGCTTACTATGTGCAGAGCACTGTTCTAAGCGCTGGGGTAAACACAGGGGAATCAGGTTGTCCCACGTGGGGCTCACAGTCTTAATCCCCATTTTACAGATGAGGGAACTGAGGCACAGAGAAGTTAAGTGACTTGCCCACAGTCACACAGCTGACAAGTGGCAGAGCTGGGATTCGAACTCATGAGCCCTGACTCCAAAGCCCGTGCTCTTTCCACTGCGCCACGCTGCTCTGGATCGATTGGATTGAAACAAAACCTTTCACAGCAAGCCTGAGTGGTGCCCAAAGATCCTGGTTCTGCTGCTGGCTTAATGCGTGACACTCTGCCTATTATTTAATGTCTCTGTGCCTCAGTTTCCTCATCTGTAAAATAGGGATTAAATATCCATTTTCCTTCCCATTTAGACTGTGAGTCCCATGTGGGACAGGGACTAGGTCCAACCTAATTATCTTGGATTTACCCCAGTGCTTAGTACAGTGTTTGGGACAGAGTAAACACTTAACAGATACCCTGTTTATTATTCTGGGGAAAGGGGTTTATGCTCTTCTTCAAGAAACAGCTCGCTCTAACTTGAACTGGGTTGGGGGGAGGGTGAGGTGTGGGATGAATCCCTCCAGCTAGGTAAGCCTTGGGGCAAACACTTGCCCAGAGGTTTGAGGCGGTGGCCCCTGGGTTTCTGGTAGCTGGGTCTTGAGTGATGAGTGACAGAGACCTTTGGAGGGATTACCTTTTTGTCTCCCACCTAGGGATCTGAGTCCTGTTTCTCAGCTTGAGAGAGCCCCTGGCATGGCACTGGTTAATGTTCTCTCCATCCTCTGAGCTGCCGAGTTGCCACTCAGTGCCCAGTGGGTTGGGTTACTCATTAAGCCACCAACTACCTTGCCAGCCAGTGGGTGAATCAACCACCTTTCTGGGGAAGGGGGAGGAGTGACCACTGAATTCATTTTCATGGTGAGGGTTGTTAAGGCTGTACTGTAAATTACATGCTGTTCAGAGGATCGGGGTAGATACAGAACATGCAGGCCTAACAGTCTCTGTCTCACCCCGGGCTCATGGTCTGAGGAGGAAGAATAGCTGTTGAGTCTCCATTGTATAGAGGAGGAAACTAGGGCTCAGAGAAGTCAAGTGACTTGCTCCAGGTCACACAGCAGGCAAGTGGTGGAGCTGGGATTAGAACCCAGGTCCTGTGACCCCCAGGCCCAGGCTCTTTTTGCTTAGACATCCTGTTTGTCCGTCTCACTTCTGACCTCTCGCCCACATCCTGCCTCTGTCCTGGAACACCCTCGCTCTTTATATCCGTCAGGCAGTTACTCCCCGCCACTTCAAAGCCTTATTGAAGGCCCATCTCCTCCAAGAGACCTTCCCTAATTAAGCCCTCCTTTCCTCCTCTCCCACTCCCTTCTCCATCTCCCTGACTTGCTCCCTTTATTCATTCCCTTTATTCCCTTTATCCCTCTTCCCCCTCCCCCTACTCTTCCCCCCACCTAACCCCCTCTTCACCCCCTCCCCCCTTCTCTCTTCCCCACCCACGCCCCATCCCAGTCCTCTTGTCCCACCGCCACCCCTCATCCCCCTCTCCTCGTCCAGGGCCCCGCCACCTCCTTCCCATCCAAACCCTCCCCTCCCCCCGCCCCTCCCCCCCTCCTCCCCTTGCACCCACAGCTACTTTCAAGTGTGGCCTCTGGAACCCCCGCTCTGTTACAGGCAAGCTACCTTTCATCCATGACCTTTTCCTCTCCCGCTCTCTCCTCCTCCTCGCCCTTTCGGAAACGTGGCTCTCTCCCGAAGACACGGTCTCCGCCGCCGCTCTCTCCAGCGGAGGCCTCTCCTTCTCCCACTCCCCCAGACTCACCGGTAAGGGAGGAGGCGTCGGCTTCCTCCTCTCGCCCCGATGCCGCTTCCGCACTATCCCTCCTCCCCCCTCCCTCTCCTTCCCCTCCTTCGAAGCCCATATCATTCGCCTCTACCACCCACTCCAGTTACTTGTCGCCGTCATCTACCGCCCTCCCGGTCCCACCTCCGACTTCTTCAACCACCTTGACCCCTTTCTCACCTTCCTTCTCTCCTTCTCTCTGCCCACTCTGATCCTTGGAGACTTCAACATCCATACGGATGTACCCGACGACTCCTCTGCCGCCCGCCTGCTATCCCTCCTCGACTCTGCCGACCTCCTCCTCCACCATACCGCGCCCACTCACCGACTCGGTCACACCCTCGATCTCGTCATCTCCTACCGCTGCACTATCTCCTCACTCACCAACTCTGAAATCCCTCTCTCGGACCATAACCTTCTCACCTGCCTCATCTCTCACACTCCCTCCCCCTGCAGATCTTCGCTACTGCCCCCACAGAGACCTCCGCTCTCTCGATCCCATCCGTCTTTCCAATAGCATCTCGCCTCACCTTGCCGCCCTGTCCTCTCTTCCCACTCTCGACGATCAGGTCTCCGCTCTCAACTCCACCCTCACTACTCATCTCGACTCTCTCGCCCCCCTTTCCCTCCGCCGCTCTTGCGCCACTAACCCACAGCCCTGGATCACCTCCTCCGTCCGCCTCCTACGCTCCTATGCTCGAGCTGCTGAGCGCCGCTGGCGAAAGTCCAAGCACCAAGCCGACCTCACACACTTCAAATTTATCCTTTCCTGCCTTAACTCTGCCCTCTCCTCCGCCAGGCAAAGCTTCTTCTCCTCCCTCATCGACACCCATGCCCGTCACCCCCGCCGATTGTTCCGGACCTTTAACTCTCTCCTTAGGCCCCCTGTTCCTCCCCCTCCCCCATCTCTCACCCCTAGTGATCTGGCCACCTATTTCCTCACGAAAATCAACACGATCAGGTCTGAGCTCCCCAAAGTCACCCCTCCGCCTCTCCCCTCCCCCCCAACAACCCCCTCCCCTACTTTCCCATCCTTCCCTGCAGTATCCTCAGAGGAGATCTCCTCCCTCCTCGCAAGTGCCACCCCTCCACCTGCGCCTCGGACCCCATTCCCTCTCACCTTCTTAAAACCATCGCCCCTGCCCTCCTCCCTTCCTTAACTTCTATTTTTAACCACTCAATCTCCAAGGGCTCCTTCCCCTCTGCCTTCAAACACGCCCACGTCTCCCCCATCCTAAAAAAACCCGCTCTTGACCCCACTTCCCCCTCCAGTTATCGTCCTATCTCCCTACTACCCTTCCTTTCCAAAATCTTAGAACGAGTCGTCTACAATCGATGCCTAGAATTCCTTAACTCCCATTCTCTCCTAGACCCCCTCCAATCTGGCTTCCGTCCCCTCCACTCTACCGAGACTGCTCTCTCTAAGGTCACCCATGACCTCCTTCTTGCCAAATCCAATGGCTCCTACTCCATTCTGATCCTCCTTGACCTCTCTGCTGCCTTTGACACTGTCGACCATCCCCTCCTCCTCCGTACCTTATCTCACCTTGGCTTCACGGACTCTGTCCTCTCCTGGTTCTCCTCTTACCTCTCTGGCCGATCATTCTCGGTCTCCTACGCTGGAGCCTCCTCCCCCTCCCATCCTTTAACTGTTGGAGTTCCTCAAGGGTCAGTTCTTGGCCCTCTTCTGTTCTCCATTTACACTCACTCCCTCGGTGAACTCATCCGCTCTCACGGCTTTGACTACCATCTCTACGCAGATGACACGCAGATCTACATCTCCGCCCCTGTCCTCTCCCCCTCCCTTCAGGCTCGCATCTCCTCCTGCCTCCGGGACGTCTCCACCTGGATGTCTGCCCGCCACCTAAAACTCAACATGAGCAAGACTGAGCTCCTCATCTTCCCTCCCAAGCCCGGTCCGCTCCCAGACTTCTCCATCACCGTGGATGGCACGACCATCCTTCCCGTCCCGCAGGCCCGCAATCTCGGTGTCATCCTTGACTCGTCCCTCTCGTTCACCCCACACATCCTATCCGTTACCAAGACCTGCCGGTTTCACCTCTACAATATCGCCAAGATCCGCCCTTTCCTCTCCACCCAAACGGCTACCTTACTATTACGGGCTCTCGTTATATCCCGGCTAGACTACTGTGTCAGCCTTCTCTCTGACCTCCCTTCCTCCTCTCTCGCCCCGCTCCGGTCTATTCTTCACTCCGCTGCCCGGCTCATCTTCCTGCAGAAACGATCTGGGCATGTCACTCCCCTTCTTAAACAACTCCAGTGGTTGCCTATCGACCTCCGCTCCAAACAAAAACTCCTCACTCTAGGCTTCAAGGCTCTCCATCACCTTGCCCCTTCCTACCTCTCCTCCCTTCTCTCTTTCTACCGCCCACCCCGCACGCTCCGCTCCTCTGCCGCCCACCTCCTCGCCGTCCCTCGGTCTCGCCTATCCCGCCGTCGACCCCTGGGTCACGTCCTCCCGCGGTCCTGGAACGCCCTCCCTCCTCACCTCCGCCAAACTGATTCTCTTTCCCTCTTCAAAACCTTACTTAAAAATCACCTCCTCCAAGAGGCCTTCCCAGACTGAGCTCCTCTTCCCCCTCTACTCCCTCTGCCATCCCCCCTTTACCTCTCCGCAGCTAAAGCCTCATTTTCCCCTTTTCCCTCTGCTCCTCCACCTCTCCCTTCCCATCCCCACAGCACTGTACCCGTCTGCTCAACTGTATATATTTTCATTACCCTATTTATTTTGTTAATGAATTGTACATCGCCTTGATTCTATTTAGTTGCCATTGTTTTTACGAGATGTTCTTCCCCTTGACGCTGTTTAGTGCCATTGTTCTTGTCTGTCCGTCTCCCCCGATTAGACTGTAAGCCCGTCAAACGGCAGGGACTGTCTCTATCTGTTGCCGACTTGTTCATCCCAAGCGCTTAGTACAGTGCTCTGCACATAGTAAGCGCTCAATAAATACTATTGAATGAATGAATATTCATCCCTCCACCCAGGCCCAAAGTGCTATGTCCATATCAATAATTTATTTACTTCTATTAATGTCTGTCTCCCCCTCTAGACTGTAAGCTCGTTGTGGGCAGGGAATGTGGCTGTTGTATTGTACTCTCCCAGGTGCTTAGTATAGTGCTCTGCACATAGGAAGTGCTCAACAAATACCATTGATTGAAGGCTCCTCCAGGTCAAGGTTCAACTCCTGACCCCCTCTGGGCTGAGGGGCAGGGGGAGTTTCTGCATTCCTCTGTTCCGGTGGGGGCCGCTTTGGGTCCCCCCCCCCCCTCGTCCCCAGATGCCAACGGCACCCTGTCAGCCTCGGGGACGCCAAGCGCTCACCCAGCAGCCTACGCGTCTAGGCCTCATAAAGCCATCCTGTCGGCCCAGGCCCCTGCCTCCTCCGTGCTGCAGCTCAGCACAAAGAGGTTGTCGCTGTCACCTCTGAACTTCAGAATTATGCACATTGGCAGGGAGAGGGCCCCCGTCTGGCCCCCTGGGATGGGCGGGAGCCAGAGGATTCGAAAATCCTTTGGTGGTGAGGTTTTTCTCCACAGTGCGTCTGGGCCTCTTCCAGAAGCTGCTCCTTTCTTTCCCTCCCCAGAGGGAGAGAAACCCGCCTCATTGTTTGTTTTTTGTCTTTTTTTCAAAAATGCGTTCAACACCATCGAAGAGACCCACATCCTGTATAACCTAGTTTAATGATTGAATAAGTACAATAGCCAAATATTTAGATTTGATAAAAAGGGTTTCCTTTGGAGGGAAGCAGCTAAAACTAGTGGATAGGGCACAGGCCTGGGAGTTGGAAAGACCTGGGTTCTAGTTCCGGCTCTACCACTTGTCTGCTATGGGGCCTTGGGCAGGTCAGTTCATTTCTCTGGGCCTCATTTACCTCATCGGTAAAATGGGGATTAAGCCTATGAGCCCCTATGTGGGACAAGGATTGGGTCCAACCTGATTAACTCGTATCTACCCTAGTGCTTAGAACAGTGCTTGGCACATAGTGAGCACTTAACAAGTGCCATAATCGTCATCATCATTAGCTTGCATCTACCTTAGTGCTTAGAGCAGTGCCTGGCACATAGTAAGTGCTTAACAAATTCCATTTAAATTTTTTTTAAGAAGGGGGAATAAATTAGTGCTTTTCTTCTTCTAACCCCTACCACCACGCCCTCCACCCTCATCACCAAAGATCCAATTTCTCTCCCAAGTTGTGAAGCGCTGAGAGGGTTTGGCGCGAAGGCAATAGAGATAGAGGGTGGGGGGTGGTTTGGGGACTTCTGAGGGAGGGAGGGAGTGTGGCATTCCAACACCATGGCAACCGCTCGCTTCCCATTTATGGATGGAGACAATGGTAGTACTGTTGAAATGCGTCTGCTGTGGTATAGCCGACTGCATTTGAATTGCAGTTTTCTTTGACCCTGAATACCAGCTAGGCATTCCTCTCCTTCCTTTCCCTTCATTTTTTCTTTCTTTTAACCGAAGAGCCAGATTAGATTTGGGTTGGTCCGCTACGTTTGTGACATTGTCTGGGACAAACTATGGCGTTTCAAAAATGCAGTTGGTTTATTCTGCCCACTTTGTAACTGAGCAGACGGGGGCAAGATCCAAGCGAGGTCATGGATACTTAGGTAACCGAATAGGGTAACGGAATCTTACCTGAGAGGAAAGAGATCCGGAACACTAGGCTGCCTTTCTGCTCCGGAGACTTCCGAGGGGGCTTTTTCCGGGACCCTTCTGTGCCCCAGATAGACTGCATTCATCAAGTTGAAGTGGGGCAGGAAGAGAGGACAAGAGAATGCATTTGAGTTATATTGCACTCTCCCAAGTGCTTATTACAGTGCTCTGCACACAGCAAGCACTCAGCAAGTATGAATGAATGAAGAAACTGCAGGGACTAGTGGAAAGAGTCTGAGCCAGGGGCTCAGAAGACCTGAGTGCTAATCTCTCCTCCACTACTCCTTAGAAGCAGCGTGGCTCAGTGGAAAGAGCATGGGCTTTGGAGTCAGGGCTCATGAGTTCGAATCCCAGCTCTGCCACTTGTCGGCTGTGTGACTGTGGGCGAGTCACTTAACTTCTCTGTGCCTCAGTTCCCTCATCTGTAAAATGGGGATTAAGACTGTGAGCCCCACGTGGGACAACCTGATTCCCCTATGTCTACCCCAGCGCTTAGAACAGTGCTCGGCACATAGTAAGCGCTTAACAAATACCAACATTATTATTATTATTATTACTCCTGATATGACCTTGGACAAGTCACGTAACGTCTTTGGGCCTCTGTTTCCTCATCTGTAAAATGGAGATGAAATACTTGTTCTCCCTCCAACTTAGACTGTGAGCCCCCTGTGGGACAGCGACTGTGATCAACCTGATTTTCTTGTAGCAACCGCATTACTTAGTACAGTGCGGGGCACATAGTAAGTGCTTTACAAATTCAATGATGGTTACTATTGTGAAAGTGGCTGCAGAGTACTAGACAGAATGGTGTCTGAGGAATATTAGAACATAGGAAGAGAAGGGAGAATCATTGAGGGTGAGTCTCTGGCAGGCAGCGGGAGGTCACATTTCACTAGTTCAGCCAATTCTCTGAGCACAGATAGCAAAATTAACTGGTAGACCCAAGCCCCAATTTATTATTATTATTATCAATGATAATCATCATCATTGTTATTTACTTAATATCAACATTAAATTGGTATCTAGTATTTAAGTGCTTACTATGTGCCAGGCACTGCTCTAAGCACCAAGATGGATACAAGTTGGGTTGGACACAGTCCCTGCTCCACATGGGGATCACAGTCTTGATCCCCATTTTACAGATGAGATCACTGAGGCCCAGGGAAGTGAAGTGACTTGCCCAAGGTCACACAGCAATTGGCAGAATTGTCTGACTCCCTGGCCCATGCTGTTTTCCACTGTGCCATGCTGCTTCCCTAGCCTTTAGTCTCCAACCTCCAGCAACCACTCCACCAACAACCAGTATCCCTGAGAGACAGGAAACAGTGATGGACAGATTTAGAATTTCCTGGGAAATAGAGGAAGCAGTCTGGCCTAGTGGAAAGAACATGGGACTGGGAATTAGAAGACCTGGGTTCTACTCCTGGATCTGCCAGTTGTCTGTTGTGGAACCTTGGGCAAGTCATGTATCTTCTCTGTACCTCAGTTTTCTCAATTGTAAAATGGGGATTCAATACACATTCTCCCTCCTACTTAAACTGTAAGCCCCACAAGGGACAGGAACTGGGTCTGACCTATTTATGTTCTATCCCAGCGCTTAGAACTATGTGTCAAGCACTTAGTAAGCCTAAATAAATACGGTAATCAAAATACCTTAAAATTATCAAAATTTCACTATATCAAAATTTGTACTGTATCAAAATGCAGTACAAACTTGTACAGTACAAGCAGTGAAATGGTTAACAGTAGGGAGGTAGTGATCAATGAATCAGTGGTACTTATTGAGCGTTTACTGTGTGCAGAGCACTGGACTAAGCACTTGGGAGAGTATAAGGCAATAGAGTTGGTTGACTCGTTCCCTGCCCACAATGAGCTGACATTAAGGAACTAGTCACCCCACAGAATGGATACAGGGTACTTGGGGTGGGCCCAGCAAGCCCTAATTGTGGCACATCTCTATCCACAATCAGAGCAGAAAGAGCACAGGCCTGGGAGTTAGGGAACCCAGATTCTAATCCCACTCTGCCACTTACCTGCTGCGTGATCTTGAGCAATTCCCTTCACTTCTTGGTGCCTCACTTTTCTCAGCTACAGAATGGGCACTGAATACCCGTTCTCCCTCCTCCTTCGGCCGTGAGTCCTATGTGGGTTGGGGACTATGTTCGACCTGATTATCCTGTATCTCTCCCAGGGCGTAATATTGTGCTTGATATTGAGGAAGCGCTTAACGAAGACCATGATTCTTATTACTGGTGTCATCGTTCCCTTTTAGCAGACCTAGCTGGTAGTGGGCCCTGGCTCTGTGGGACCCTACCCCCAGTGTTCACCTGGGGGGCATCAGGGAGCTCCTTGTGGCCAGGGAATGTGTCCACTGACTCTGGTATATTGTGCTGTCCCATGCACTTAGTACAGTGCTCTGCACACAGTAAGTGTTTGATAAATACACAATCCAGCCCACACACTTCACTCCTCTAATGCCAACCTTCTCACTGTACCTCAGTCTCATCTGTCTTGCTGCCTACCTCTCATCCGTGTTCATTCATTCATTGAATGGTATTTATTGAGTGCTTACTCTCTGCAGATCACTGTACTAAGCACTTGGGAGAGTACAAACTGTGTCCAACCCGATTTGCTTGTATCCCCCCCAGCACTTAGTACAGTGCCTGGCATATAGTAAGTGCCTAACAAATGTAATAATAAGTCAGAGGACCTGGGTTCTAATCCTGGCTCTGCCACTTGCCTGCCGTGTGACCTTGGGCAAGTTACTTCACTCCTCTAGGCCTCAGTTCCTTCATCTGAGAAATGGGAATTCAATACCCGTTCTCCTTCATACTTAGACTGTGAGCCCCATGTGGGACTTGCTTATTTTGTATCCACCCCAGCACTTAATATGGTGCTTGGCATATATGAAGCGCTAAACAAATACCATTATTATTATTTCTGTTACTGATAAAACCACTTCAGGTATTTTCGTAGAAATGTGTTGGTCTGGGGGAGACTCAGTCTCTTGGTTTTCAGTAAGAACCTGGTTGGTTGAGTATTTCAGGTGGAATAGGCAGAGCAGCAATAGGTAGTGGTGTACCTAGAGTACCTTCTAGACTGCTCTGCACTTAGTAAGCACTCAGTAAATATGACTGAGGATAAATATGATTTATTTCTATTAATGTGATTCATATACAGTAAGCGCTCAAACAGTACGACTAAATGATTGATGGACTTGGAATCCATAATCTAGAGGGATAGGGTCTGCCAATTCTATTGTGCTATTGCAAGCATTTACTACAGTCTCTGCTTGTGTCTACCGACTCTGTCATATTGTACTCTCTCAAGCGCTTAGTACAGTGGTCTGCATACAGTAAGCACTCAGTAGATACCATTGATTGATTGTCCAACATAAGCGTGACCTGCCAGAGAATTCCCTGTCCTTGGAGTTTGTGCCGTCAGATAGTAGGAAATGATTGTGATGCCTATAATCTTTTTAAAGGGCAAAAAGAATGTCCGTTGTGCAGTTTTCTTTTAAAACCTGAAGGTTCCTTTCATATCTCTGGCAAAGGTCAAAAGTAAGTTGAATATACCTTATTAATCTGAAAGAACCAGATGAGGTTATTTTTAGTCAGGTAATAATGAGGCTATAATCGCAGTGGTGGCTGCTTCTGACTCTTCATAGTCTTCCCTCCCATTTCTCCTCCTCCCCTTCTTCCTCCCCCTTTCCCTTTTCCCTTTTCCATTCCTCCCTTCCTCCTTTTCCACTTCCTTCCCTGCCTCCCCCTACCTACTTATTTGTTAGTACACCCTTTCTTCTCCCTTGCCTCTCCACCCTCTTCTCTTCCTGTAGGTTAAGGCCCTTGGAAAAATTTATTCTCACTCCCTTGTGCACCACCCTTATTCTTGGATTTGCACCCTTTATTTCCTCCTCCCCTCCAACGCCCCCGCCCGGCCTTCCTTCAGCCCCACAGCTCTTAGGTCCATATCTAATAATAATAATGATGATGATGATGAAGGTATTTGTTAAGAGCTTACTATATGCCAAGCACTGATCTAAGCACTGGGAGAGATACAAGGTTATCAGGTTGTCCCGTGTGGGGCTCACAACCTTAATCTCCTTTTTCCATATGAGGTAACTGAGGCACAGAGAAGCTAAGTGACTTGTCCAAAGTCACACAGCTGACCAGTGGCGGAGCTGAGATTAGAACCCATGACAGGTCTAGAACTTCCAGACCTGTGCTCTTTCCACTAAGCCACACTGCTTCTCATATCTGTAATTCATTCAATCGTATTTATTGAGCGCGTACTGTATTCAGAGCCCTGTACTAAGCGCTTATAGAGCCCCAGTTGTAGCTAAATGCCTGTTGTGGAACCTTGGACAAGTCGCTTAATCTCATGGTGCCTCAGTTTCCTCATCCGTCAAATGGGGCTAGATTTTTTTTCTCCCTCTGTTTCTAAGATCGTCAGCCTGTGTGGGGAAGGGGCCATGCCAATCAATTTTTGAGATATATGGAGCACTTTGTGCAGAGTACTGTGCTAAGCCCTTGGGACAGTCTGATACAATAGACTTGGTAGATACAATCCCCGCCCTCAAGGAATTTATAATCTAGTTCTAATGTCTGATTGGATAATGTATCCATCCCAGAACAAAATCCAGAGTCAGCAATTAATAAATAATCATAACCAGCCTTAATGTCAAGACTGTTTTGAAACATGAGGAACTGGAGAAACAAGGTAATAGGTGGATTCCTCTGGAAGAATGCTGCCCCTTCCCCCTCCCCGCCCCCACCATGTCTTTCTTACATTCAGTTCCTTATGCAGAAGTTTGTGTTTTGTTTTATGGTATTTGTTAAGCATTTACTATGTACCAGGCATTGGACTAAGTGCTGCGGTAGGTACAAGGTAATCAGTTTGGACACAGTCCCTGTCCCACATAGGGCTCACAATCTTAACTTCCATTTTACAGATGAAGTAACAGAAGCCCAGAGAAGTGAAGTGATTTGCCCAAGGTCACCCAGCAGACAAGTGGCAGAGCTGGGATTAGACCTCAGTTCCTTTTGACTCCCAGGACTGAGCTCTATCCAATAGGCCGAGTTGCTCCTCAAGAGTTGCGGACAATGGTTGTCGAGCCAATCCCCAATCCTCGTAGAAGGATGTATTACTGTCCTCTGCTCCTCCTGTATCTTATCTTTGTTTTCACAGCTGTTTTATTGGCTGCAGACAGGGATCTAGCCCAGTGGTCTCCAGCCTTATTCCTGAAGAGACACTAATTGAATAATCTCCGGCGGCTTCATTTCGATGATTACAGTTTATGCAGTTTTTAGTGGCCAGGGTCCCTTCCCAGTTGAGAGATAAGAGGACCCAAGAGGCTGAATGGTGCAGCGAAGCTATTTCTACCCTTTCAGGTGGTTGAGGAGAAATTGTTTGGGAATCAGAGCAGTCTCCTGAATTTTGGATTTCATTCATTCAGTGGTATTTATCGAGTGCTTACTGAGTGCAGAGCACTTACTAAGTGCTTGGGAGAGTAATAATAACAATAATAATAATGTTGGTATTTGTTAAGCGCTTACTATGTGCAGAGCACTGTTCTAAGCACTGGGGGAAACACAGGGGAATCAGGTTGTCCCACGTGGGGCTCACAGTCTTCATCCCCATTTTACAGATGAGGGAACTGAGGCACAGAGAAGTTAAGTGACTTGCCCACAGTCACACAGCTGACAAGTGGTAGAGCTGGGATTCGAACTCATGACCTCTGACTCCAAAGCCCACGCTCTTTCCACTGAGCGACACATTCCCTGCCCACAGCGAGCTTACAGTCTATGGCTTAACTGTCACACCACCCACAACAGGCTTCCTTTCAAGTTCCCTGGTTAACGAGGAGATCCACTGGGTCTTTTGGTGCCAGGTCTGACAGAGTGAGCGCCCCTGACTCTGGTTAGAGGTGAATCACCGTGTTGGTGTGACAGAGTTCCATCCTGTCCTCACCACCTGGGCCTGAACAGACTCCAGGTCACTGTCACAGAACTGCCTCTCCCAATAGTACCAACTCACCATTTCCCAACCATCAAACGGATCGCTCAGGAGGCAGTGTGGCCTAATAGAAAGGGCACAGGACCGGGAGTCAGGTGGCATGAGTTCTTATTTTAATATCTGTCTTCCCCCCCTCCCTGCTCCTTGTGGACAGGGAACATGTCTACCAACTCTATTGTGTTATACTCTACCAAGCACTTAGTAATATGGTATTTTAAGTGCTTACTATGTGCCAGGCATTGTGATAAGTGGTGAGGCGGAAACAAGCAAATCTGGGTGGACACAGTCCCTGTCCTATGTGGGGTTCTCAGTCTCAATCCCCATTTTGCAGATGAGGTAACTGAGGCACAGAGAAGTTAAGTGACTTGATTAAGGTCACACATCAGACAAGTGGTTGGATCCAGGATTTAAACCCATGACCTCCTAGGACAATACTGGGCACACAGCAAGAATGCAGTAAATATCACTAATCGCAAGCTCCACATAGATGTACATATTTGTATATTTAGAAGCAGCATGGTGTAGTGGATAGAGCATGGGTCTGGGAGTCAAAAGGTCATGGGTTTTAATCCCGCCTCTGCCACTTGTCTGCTGTGTGACCATGGACAAGTCGCTTCACTTCTCTGGGCTTCAGTTACCTCACCTGTAAAATGGGGATTGAGACTGTGAGCCCTATGTGGGACAGAGACTTTGTCCAACCCTATATGCACATATCCACTCCAGCACTTAGTACGGTGCCTGGCACGTAATAAGCGCTTAACAAATACTATTATTATTATTATATGTATGGCCTAGTGGAAGAAGCATCATGGCCTTGTGGAAAGAGCACTAGCCCGGGAGTTAGAGGACCTGGGTTTTAATTCTGGCTCTGCCACTTGTCTGATGTGTGATCTTTGGTAGGTCACTTCACTTCTCTGGGTCTCAGTTTCCTCAAGTGTAAAGTGGGGAATCAAAACCTGTGCTCCCGCCTGCTTAGACTGGGAGCCCTTTGTGGGACCTGATTATCTTGCATCTACTCCAGCACATAGTAAGTGCTTAACAAATGCCACATTTATTATGTTTACGAATTAGTGCTTAAATAGTACGATGTTTAAGTTGATATGTACAGAAGTGCTATAGAAGTGGTAGCTGGGACGATGTAACCTGAAGGGGTTGAGAAGTTAATCACAGAAGTCTTCTGGGCTGTATGATCGTGGGTAATTTATTTTTAATCTCTGTTCCCTAGGGTGTTAAATTCAGGCCTTCCCTCTCTCCCTCCCATAGTGGAATGTGAGGATAAAGAAAGAGGAAGGTGAAGCAGTGTAATCTTGTGGAAAGATCACAGCCTAGGAGTCAGAAGAGGTGCTCCTGGCTCTGCCACTCACCTGCTGTGTGTCCTTGGGCAAGTCACTTAGCTTCTCTGTACCCATAGCTTCCTCATCTCTAAAACAGGGATTCAAGGCCTGTTCACCTGCCCCCGCTGGTTTCTGCTTTTGGAATCTCTGGGCCGGAAAGTTCCGTCCTAGAAACAGCTCTCTTCCTCTGCAGATGGAGAATACAAAGTGGTTCTCAGAGGGCTGATTTGAGGGGGTGGAGGGGTGGGGACAATCCCGCCCGGGGCCGGTGGCGGCTCAAAGCCGGTGGTGTCCCCAAGCCCCGGGCTCCGGAGAGGGACCAGACGGAGACTCCGGAGTTGGGCCAGGAGGGGCAGCGGAACTGACGGTAAGCGATGCCCGTCGACCCCTCAGATCTGCCCCTGGGGTCCCACTGCTGCCCGAGCTGGGGACTGGCCAGCCAGGATCACAGGCAGGAGGGTGACGCATGAGGGCTCCTTCCAGGTAAGGCCGCCTGAAGCAGAGATAGGGTGTTGACTTCACAACTGCCCAGTTGGTGTGGTGATTTTGGGGTTGACTTGTATTGTGTCCCTTTCCATGGGCATCCAGGGGGTATCATGCCCGGTGCCAAGTAAGTGTGGTGATCATGGAATTGGCACTTGCTGCGTCCCCCTCTGAGGGCATCCTGGAGGCGTTGTGCCCGTTTCTGAGTCAGTGTGGTGATTGTGGAGTTGGCTTGTATTGTGCTCCCCTGTGCAGGCATCTTGCCTGGGGGCTTCTTCCAAGTAAGCCCACCTGAAGTGGAGATCGGGTGTTGGGCTTCTGAACTGCCCATTAAGTGTGGTGATCTTGGGGTTGGCTTGTATTGCGTCCCCCTCTTAGGGCATCCCGGGGGTGGCGTGCCCAGTGGCTATGACTCCCAATCTGCCCCCCCAACCCGATTTAGACCAGAAGCCAGGAGCCTGGATTCAGTAGGCGGAGTTTAATGTGAGAACTGGTCATCATGCCAAAGAAAAAGTAATTTAAAGTTAATTGTGTAACGTGCTAGACCCTGGAATAGATACGAGATGATCAGATCAGACTAATTCCCATTCCCACATGGAGCTCACAGTCTAAGCGGGAGGTGTTTTATCCCCACTTTACAGGTGAGCAAACTGAGGCACAGCAAAATGAAGTGACTTGCCCAACATGACACAGCAGGCAAGTGGCAGAGCCGGGATCAGAACCCAGGTCCTCTGACTCCCAGCCCTGTGCTCTTTCCACTGGGCCTCCCTGCTTCACCTTTTTATAAAGTGACAAGCACAGACGAGTGGCCCAGGAACCTCTCTTTCCCTTTCACCTTCTTTCCCAAGAAAAAGGCCTCAAACCGAGTCTGGGAACCATCCTGACGGTCAATCAATCGTATTTACTGAACTCCTTCAGTGCGCCAAGCACCGTACAGAGTGCCTAAAAGAGGACACTACAGTATTTGTTAAGTGCTTACTATGTGTCAAGCACTAGTGCTGGTTAGATACAAATTAGTGAGGTCAGACAGAGCCCCTATCCCACATGAGGCTCACACCCACACGAGGCTCACAGTGTAAGTAGGAGGGAGAACAGATACTTGCCACTTAAACAGTTTGATCCTCACCCCACTTCCAACACTTATACGACTCCTTAACAGTTTGCTGCTTCCCCTATCTGTGACTGATTTTAATGTCCACCTCCTGCCCTAGACTGTAAGGTCCTTGTGGGCAGGGTTTGTGCCTACTTACTCTACTGAGAAGCAGCATGAATAGAGCACAGGCCTGGAGTCAGAAGGTCTCGGGTCCTAATCCTGGCTCTGCTGTGTGACCTCTGGCAAGTGACTTCACTTCTCTGTGCTTGTTACCTCATCTGTAAAATGGGGATTGAGATTGTAAACCCCACGTGGGGCAAGGGACTGTGTCCAACCTGATTTGCTTATATCCATCCCAGTGCTTAATACAGTGTCTGGCACATAATGAGTGCTTATGGAATGCCGTAATTATCATCATCATCATTATTATTATTGTACTATTGAAAAGCAGCATGGCCTAATGGGTAGAGCCTGAGCCTAGTTCCACCACTTGTCTGCTGTGGGACAAGTCGCTTCACTTCTGTGGGCCTCAGTTACCTCATCTGGAAAATGGGGATTAAGATTGTGAGGTCCGTGTTAAACAGGGACTGCATCCAACTGTATGCACCCCAGCACTTAGTTATTTGGCTCTGAACAAATAATAGATACCATTACCACTGCTCTCCCGGAGGATGCAGGCCAGCAGAGAAGCCTGGGGTAAGACCCTCTGGTGAGGTGATCTTCCCTCAGAGCCTGCTCAGCCCCTGGAGCCAACATGTCTACAGAGGCTGGAGAAGGAGGGAAACTCACCATGGGGTGTGTCAGGAAAAGGCCTCAGATTTTCCCTTCCCCACTTCAAAGGAAAACCAAATCTCATGTGGGGAGAGGGGTTCAGGTTTTTGGAACAGGGACCTAGTTTGCTTTACCAGTCAGTCAATCAATGATATTTATTAAGCACTTACTATGTGCACAGCACTATACTAAGCACTCGGGAGAGTACAATACAACAGAATAGGCAGCTACGTTCCCTGCCCATAACGAGTTTACAGTCTAGAGGGGGAGACAGACATTAATATGAAGAGATAAGTCATTTATAATGTATAATTTAAAGATATAAGCACACGACTGTAATGTTTGCTAATTTGTTCCAGGAGCTGCTAGGGAAATATCACTTTTAATCTCTCTGTTTTTGCCAATCTTTTTAACTTCAGCAAAACTGCTTTAGCATTCACAGGTTAAGGGTCTACATGGGAAAGGCTGAAACTTACCTATCGGCTTGAAAGATGAGGGTTTTTCAAATAGGACATCAAAAATAGGACAACATATGAGTGATGTGGAATTATTGAACTGGTTTGATCCTACCGTATGCTGGGTAAACAATTTTGCGTTGACTGGTAATATTTCACTGGGGCTGGCTTAGTGACCAGTTCCCTGAGGATCTTTATGATGTGAACTGTGATATTTCCAGTTTGCTTACTCACCACAAACATCACTTCATGGACTGTCCATTATGCAAATGGAATGTGAAACTATTTTTCTATTTCTCTCAGCGATGAAGGGGCTTTCCTGGGTTATTCTTTGGAGGCCGTAAAACTGACTCTTCCATCCGATGTAGCAGTGTGAGTGGATTGTGTTAATGAAACAGGAGGAAGTTTAGAAATGAAAGGTACTCTCATTGACAACCCACGGTTTTATTGCAGAACAAGGGGAGATGCAGCATAACTTAGTGGTTAGAGTAGGGGCCTGGGAGTCAGAAGGTCATGCATTCTAATCCCACCTCCGCCACTTGTCTATGTGACCTTGGGCAAGTCACTTCACTTCTCTTTGCCTCACCTACCTAATCTGTAAAATGGGGATTGAGACTATGAGCCCCACATGGGACAGGGACTGTGTCCAACCTGATTTGCTTGTATCCACACCCCAGCACTTAGTATAGTGCCTGACATATAGTAAGCACTTAAGAAATACCACAATTACTAAGGGGATGGGGTGGGGTCTGTGGGTGGATGGGAGAAAACTCCAAGATCTGAGGTTCTTTGGGATCTCTTGCCATACTGAGTTGCTTTTTTTTTTTTTTTTTTTGGTAATGATATTTAGTAAATGCTTACAGTGCCAGTGTTGGGGTAGATATAAGACCAATCAATCATTTATTGAGCACTTAATATGTGCAGAGCATTGTAATAAGTGCTTGGGAGTATATAATATAGCATTCCCTGCTCACAATGAGTTTACAATCTAGAGACTAATCAGGGCTTTTTTTCTTGAAGTATTTGTCAAGTGCTTACTTTGAGTCAGCACAGCCCCTTTCTCGACAGTAAGATCATCATGGGCAGGGACTATGCCTACCAACTCTGTTGTATTCTCCCAAATGCTTAGTACAGTATTCTGTACACAATAAATTTAGACTGTGAACCCCATGTGGGACAGGGACTCTGCCCAGATTATCTTGACTCTACCCCATTGGTTAATACAGTGCTTAGCACAGAGTGAATCCTTAACAAATATCACCATTATTATTATTGGAGCTCCATAAAGACCTTGTCATCATTATTGTTCTTATTCTTATAATAATAACGTTTTTGAGGTGGGAGGTGTTCTTGATCAAAGGGAGTGAAGGTTGGTAACCCATGAATCACATTCCAAGTGCTTAGAACAGTGCTCTGCACATAGTAAGCGCTCAATAAATACTACTGAGTGAACAGGGAACATGTCTACCAATTCTATTGTATTATAGTCTCCCAAGCGCTTAATACAGCTTTCAATAAATCCCATCAATTGATTGATTGATGAACTGCTTTCCTCTGGTTTGCAGGGAGAATGCCCATTTGAATGCTGTGGGAAAATGGAGCACTTTCTATTCGCTTTCTAACTGTGCTCAGAAAAATACAGGCCGCATAAATTCATTAATTCCCTAGCACCCTTGTCAAAATGGCAAAAAGACATCTTGGGGCAGTAGCCTGAGAAAGTGGCAGAGGAAGATTTGTATAAGTATAATAATAATAATAACTGTGGTATTTCTTAAGTGTTTACTCTGTGCCAGGCACCGCATTAAGCACGGGTGTATACAAGCAAACCAGGTTGGACACAGTCCCTATCCCATGTGGGACTCACAGTCTCAACCCCTATTTTACAGATGAGGTGACTGAGGCCCAGAGGAGTGAAGTGACTTGCTCAAGGTCACCCAGCAAACACGTGGTGTAGCCAGAATTAGAACCCATGACCATATGACTCCCAGGCTCGTGCTCTAGCGACTAGGATGGGTGCCTGGTTGATCTTTTAAAGTCAGAATGTTGCCGCTGTAACTTAGCGTTGCAGAAGGATGAATTTTCCTTCAAACCCGGGCCCTTACTGCATGAACACCCGCCTAACAGAGCATCAGGGCTAAATGGTGTGTGCTCATGCTTCCCCGGGTTGCACATTTAACAGCAAAGAGAAATAGCAGCACACAATAGCACCGGGGGGAAAGGTTTTTTAATGGTTATTTCGTAATGTGGAGCCAACGTCCTCTCCCTCAAGATGCTTTATAAAAGGCCGGAGGCCTCAGCGGGGCACCGCTCTGGAGGATTCATGCAGTGCCTCTTGACTTTGTTCAAGAATCACTGATTCAGAATCAGACAACAAAAGCACAGGTCCGCTTCACTAGGTGCACGGGAGAAAGGGTGGAGAGATGGTTTCTGCTGGAGACAGTTTTAGGTACTGGAATCCAGGAGGGTTGGGGTTGGGAGGGTAAGGCGTATCTCATTCCAAAAGAAAAAAAAAAAGAAATTTGGTAGGGAATGTGAGAATGTGATAATCATAATAGCAATAATAATTGCGGCATTATTAAGTTCTTACTATGTGTCAAACACTGGGGCAGTTAAGATAGTTGGTCACAGTCTCTGTCCCAAACAAAGCTCAAAGGCTAAGAGGGAGAGAGAACAGGTATTCCTTCAATTCTCATTCGTATTTATTGAGCACTTACTATGTGCAGGGCACTGTACTAAGCGCTTGGGAGATTACAATACAACAATAAATGTTCATTCATTCAATGGTATTTATTGAGCGCTTACTGTATGGAGAGCACTGTGCAAAGCTCTTGGAAAGTACAATTCGGCAAACATACATCTTTCCTTCCCCCAACGAGCTTACAGTCTAGAGAGGGAGAAAAGTCTTAAGAGGGAGAATCCCCTGCAGAGGAGGAAACTGAGGCACAGAGAAGTGAAATGACTTGTCCAAAGTCACCCAGCAGGCAAGTGAAAGAGCCAGGATTAGAACCCAAGTCTTCTGACTCCCAAGCGGGTGATCTTTCCATTAGGCCACTCTGCTTTAATTGGAACATAAATTTCTCCATAAGAATTTGCCTAAATTTGGAAAAACCTGATTCTGTACTCCAGGTAGTCAAGGGCTCCTAATTATTATAATAATTGTGGTAATCAATTAAGCACTTACTATGGGCCAAGAACTATTCTAAGCACTGGGGTAGATAAAATACAATCAGGCACACTCCTAATCCCACATGGGACGAAGTAAGCTCTTAAAAACAAGTGTCAAAGCAAAAACTTCCCAAAGAGTCTGATGGCATCCTTTAACACTAAATGTGAAGGGTCAGCCGGGTTTGGCCCAGTAAAAATAATAATAATAATAGTCACATTTGTTAAGCACTTACTATGTACCAAGCACTGTACTAAGCACTGGGGTAGATAATGTTGGTATTTGTTAAGCGCTTACTATGTGCCGAGCACTGTTCTAAGCACTGGGGTAGACACAGGGGAATGAGGTTGTCCCACGTGGGGCTCACAGTCTTAATCCCCATTTTACAGATGAGGGAACTGAGGCACAGAGAAGTTAAGTGACTTGCCCACAGTCACACAGCCGACAAGTGGCAGAGCTGGGATTCGAACTCATAAGCCCTGACTCCAAAGCCCATGCTCTTTCCACTGAGCCACGCTGCTTCTCAAGGTACAAGATACAAGGTAAGGGGGTTGGACACAGTCCCTGTCCCAAATAGGGCTCACAGTCTTAATCCCCATTTTCCAGATGAGGGAACTGAGACCAAGAGAAATAAAGCAACTTGCCCAAGGTCACTCAGCAGACAAGAGGCAGAACTAGAATTAGAACGCAAGTCCTTCTGACTCCCAGACTCTCAGACCTGTGCTCTATCCACTAGGCCACACTGCTTCTCAGGGGTTGTGGCTTGAGCCCCGTCGTCCTGTCTGCCTTGGGTTTCAACAGGCCAGGCCCTAGACCAGAGAGCGGCCGAGGCATCTGCTGGCCTTGAAGGAGGGGCTGGTATGGTCTCCAGTGCTGCTTAAATGCAGGAACAGGAGCTGGCGTCAGGAGCCAAAGAAGGATTGGGGAGCACTTTCCAGAACTGGCACAGCTAAGCCAGGTCTTTGTTGCCATAGGGTCCCAGAATAATAATAATAATAATAATTGTGGTATTGGTTAAGCTCTTACTATGTGCAAGGCACTGTATTAAGCGCTGGGATAGATACAAGCTAATAGGGTGGGACACAGCCCATAAACTACATGGGGCTCATAGTCTTAATGCTCATGTTACAGATGAGGTATCTGAGGCCCAGACCAGTGAAGTGTCCTACCCAAGGTCACACGGCAAACAGACAAGTGGCCGAGCTAGGATTAGAACCCAGATCCTTATGACTCCCAGGCCCATGCTTTATCCACTAGGCCAGGCTGTTTTTCACTCCACCCCTCCTCCCAACTCTGGCTGCTATTGGGTCCACCTTGGAGGGAAGAAACTCCTTACCCGGCCGAGTCTCCTGTCTGGAGGTCTCGACCTTCAGATTCCAGTTCTTGAGGGTGGAGGTTGTTTACCCCAAAAGTATCTTATGAGATGTTGGCCAGGCCTGGCAGAGAGTTCTGCTCTGAGTGGGAACAGGGAGAGGACCAAAGGAATTCTGACCCGGAGTCAACGGGCTGGAGCGCAATAGAGGTGGCTTTGTGTCTGGCCTGTTCCCCGGGGGGAGAATGAGTGCTGCTGGGTGGGTGGGACGTGTTTTCTCTGTGACTTGTTGGGTAAACAGAGGCGCAGAGGGGAGGGGCTGATGGAGGTTGGGGGAAGTGGGTGGGTGCTTTGAATTTCAGGGTGTGGCATTTCAGATTTAGAAAGTGTTACACTTGGGAAATCAATCAGTGGTATTTATTGGATGCTTCCAGGGTCTTCTCAGCTGCCCTCTAGAGTCTAAGATCCTTGTGGGAAGAGAATATTCATTCAGTCGTATTTATTCAGTGCTTACTATGTGCAGAGCACTGTACAAAGTGCTTGGGAAAGTACAATATAGCAATAAAGAGAGGCAGTCCCTGCCCACAGTAAACTCACAATCTGGGGGGTGGGGAGACAGACATCAGTACAAGTAAACAGACATCAATATAAATAAAAAAAATGACAGCTATATACCTAAGTGCAGTGGAGCAGAAAGAGGGGGGAAGAGCAAAGGGAACAAGTCAGAATAACACAGAAGGGAGTGGGAGATGAGGAAAAGTGGGGTTTAGTCTGGGAAGGCCTCTTGGAGGAGATGTGCCTTCAGTAAGGCTTTGAAGAGGGGAGAGTGATTGGCAGATTTGAGGAGGGAGGGCATTCCGGGCCAGAGGTAGGATGTGGGCCAGGGGTTGGTGGTGAGATTGGAGCACAGTGAAAAGGTTAGCATCAGAGGAACAGTGTATGTGGGCTGGATTGTAGGAGAGAAGTGAGGTGAGGTAGGAGGGGGCAAGATGATAAAGTGCTTTAAAGCCAATGGTAAGGAGTTTTTGTTTGATACGGAGGTGGATAGGCAACCACTGGAGATTTTTGAGTAGGGGAGTGACATGCCCTGATCGTTTCTGTAAAAAGGTAATCAGCAGAGTGAATTATGGACTGGAGTGGGGAGAGGCAGGAGGTTGAGAGGTCAGAAAGGAGGCTGATGCAGTAATCTAGGCGTGAAAGGATGAGTGATTGTACTAACGCAGTAGCAGTTTGGATGGAAAGGAAAGGGTGGATTTTAACACTGATGGTTCTCCCCCATTTTCTTTCTTTGCTGCTCCTTGTTTCTCTGTTCAGGTCCCTCCCTCATCCAAACTTCTAACTCTTGTTCCCCATCCCCTTCTGCCTTTTAGACTGAGAATTTCAAAGAGGGAGAGCACCAGGAGGTGGGGGTGGGGGAGGGAGGACCCCTTCTGGGGGAAAGCTTCAATGCTAGAGTGGAGTTGGAGGAACGTTGGAATCCACACTTTATTTTGTGCCAGGCCTTTGGGGGTGAAGCAGCAGCCAAATCCCAGCCGGGGTCTAGAACAATGTTGCTCTCCTTGTTTCCAGTGTCCCATCCCTTTCTAAAATTCACACGGAGGAAGGCTTTTTCCAGCAGGGGAGAGTCAGGTTTTTTCCTGAGTTCTTTCTTCCAGGGGCTGAGGTTTTGAAGTAAAAGTGAATGCAGGTGAAGCCAGCACCAAATCTTCAGCCAAAACTTCTGACGAGGCCCAAGAAAGAGCCACCCCCACATCAGAAGACAGGGAAAACACATTTCAGGCTTAGAGTGAAGCCTTGGATAAAAGAATTGTTTTCCTGCTCGTAGGAGTTAATTAACACAGATTAGATTTCAACGAGAATTTGGTTGCCTAATCCTTTCTAATCAAGGCAGTTTCTATATTACAATGCTTTCACTGAGCTAATTCAATTTCATTCTGTGGTTTGTTACTATTTTGATGCTTGTCTTGCACCCACTTAATCACTAGGAATCCTGGTCAATTACAACTTTTCCATTTGGGTTTACCAGTGGTCCAGTGGTCTCTCCCATGGGCATCATCCGGGTGGCATTTTGTGCTGGCGACAGAGATCCACTGGGAACAACTTGGCTGCCTTGTGTTTTCTTAAACATATACAAACTTGTTTGCATCTGTTCCTGGGGTAATTTGGCTTGAAAATTATGGCATTTTGAAATCTCCTTCAGGTTCATGTTTATTAATGAAGTCCAACGCTCCTTCTGCATAGAGGGAACATGTAAATGAAGTAGCGGGGGGGGGGGGGGGGGGGGGGGGGGGGGGGCTGGGGGTGACCCTGGGACGCTGGCCTGGAATTGGGAATGGGCTCTGGGATATGGCCCAGGTGCTCAACTCCAGAATTATCATGTTTAGCAGGATCTGGAGGAGTCTGCATCCTGACTCCTCCCATGATGATATTACCTGGGAATTTCCCCTGCCTTCCAGTTCTGAAGCAATTTTCACAGGATAATGTCATTTCTTCATCTAGGACAGCTGGGCTTTGTACATAATGAAACTTCTTATATCTATCTTGGCTGCCAGCATTTCAGAAGACCCCATTTTGTTAATTTCAGTTCAGTCATATTTATTGAACACTTACTGTGTGCAAAGCACTGTTCTAAGCTCTTGGAAGAGTACACTATAACAATAAACAGACACATTCCCTGCCCACAAGGAGTTTACAGTTTAGAGGGGGAGACAGACATTAATAGACATAAATTACAGAAATGTATTTAAGTGCATATCTTATGTGTAGACAATCATGTATGAGTAGACAATCACTCGGTCAATGGTACTGAGTGTTTACTGGCTGTAGAACACTGCACGAAGTACTTGGGAGAGTACAATGCAGTGAAGTTGGAAGACATGATCCCTGCCCATTTGAGGCTTATGGAGTAGAAGGGGAGGCAGTCATTAAAACTGATTAGGAATGAGGGAAATAGAGTGTAAGGATACTTACCTTAGAGCTGTGGGGCTGGGGTGAGAATCAAAGTGCACCTTGTAGTGGATAGAGCATGGGTTTGGGAGTCATTCATTCAGTTGTATTTATTGAGCACTTACTGTGTGCAGAGCACGGTACTAAGCACTTGGAAAGTACAATTCAGCAACAAATAGAGACAATCCCTGCCCACAACAGGCTCACAGACTAGAAGGGCTCACAATCTAGAAGAGTCAGAAGGTCATAAATTCTAATCCCAGATCCACCACTTGTCTGCTGTGTGACCTTAGGCAAGTCATTTCACTTCTCTGGGCCTCAATTACCTCATCTGTAAAATGGGGATTGAGACTGTGAACCACATGTTTGACAGGGATTGTTTGCAACCCAATTTGCTTGTATCCACGCCAGCGCTTAGTACAGTACTTGGCACATAGTAAGTACTTAACAAATACCATAGTTATTATTTTTATTACTAAAGGGTACACCAGAGACAGGGGAAGGTCGATAGGAGAAATAAGACAAGCAAAGTTACTGACCTTTTAGCCAGGTGACAGTAATGTCCTGTGATGACACCCATTGGTTTGAATTTCTCTGGATTCTGGAGGACAGTCAAACAGTATTTATAGAGCACCTACCGAGCAACGTATTAAGCATAAGAATAATAATAACAGTATTTGTTAAGCACTTCTATGCCAAGCACTGTACTGTGCCCTGGGGTGCATATAGGATAATCAGGTCACACCTGGGGCTCATAGTCTGAATACTGGGAAGAATAGGTATTGAATTCCCATTTTTGCAGATGTGAGAACTGAGGCACAGAAAAGTGAAGTGGCTTGCCCAAAGGCACACAATCCTGCGGGGGGAATCCACCAAGAATCAAGGAAACTTGGCCATTGCCTAGTTAATTTGCTTCCAACCCTTGTAGAGAGTCCTCCTAGATGATTCAAGGCCCAAGGAGACTTTTTTCTTTTTTCAACTTGGAATGGTCAGTTCAGGCCACCTGCTTTGACCAGAGGTTCACAGTTATTGTTTAACTCCCACTTCATGGACAGTGTCCATCCTGATTAACTTGCATCTACCCTAGTGCTTAGTTCAATGCCTGGCATTAACAAATATCCTTTTAAAAAAAGATCAATGCATGTTTTTTGAGCGCTTACTGTGTGCAGAGCCTTGTACTAAGCACTTGGGAGAGTACAGTAATAATAATTATGGTATTTGTAAAGCGCTTACTGTGAGCCAGATACTGTCCTAAGCACAGGGGCAGATACAGGCAAATTGGGTTGGGCCTAATCCCTGTACCACATGAGGCTCACCGTCACAATCCAGAGGTGGTAGATTTGTTTCCCTGCCCACAAGTAGCTTATAGTCTAGAGGGGGAGACAGCCATTAAAATAAATTCCAGATATGTAAGTGCTGTGGGGCTCAGGGTGGGGTGAATAAAGGGTACAAATCCAAGTGCTGCAAAGGTGACGCAGAAGGGAGAGGGAGTAGGGGAAATGAGGGCTTATTTGGGGAAAACCTCTTGGAGGAGATGTGATGGACATCCCATGACCCCAAGAGTGTTAAATACTAACTCAGTTTAAAGTTTCAGAGAGCATGTTAGGAGGAGTAAACTTCCCAGACCCAGAAAAAGCCAAACAGCTCTCCCGTGAACCACAACAGTTCAATTACCTCCCGCACTTGCTGAGCCGACAGCAACGAAATGTCTAAATGAGTCCCCGAGTGGATCTACTGTCTTTTTAGAAGAGCGTCCCTTTATTCCGTTGAGAAACAAATATGGATTTCTCAAACAAATGGAGAAACTGAATTAGTTGATCGGGTTATTTCACCAACACCCAGAAGAACACTAAGGGTGTATTTGTACATCAGTCCAAGATGTGCCCTTAGATTTTATGCTATTTACTGACAAATTAATTGTAATCAGCCTGGCAGAAGAGCAGGAAATAAACTTTGGGTAAATGTCATTTTTCTGGGATTTCACTTTACGTAATTGCTCCAGCGTGGAAAGTGGCAACTTGTTTGGAGAATACAAGAGGCAATGTAAGGACTGTGTGCCAATTGATTGTGTGTATCTGCCGCAGGACTTAGCACAGTGCTTTGCATGGAGGAAGCACTTAATGAAAACCGTAATAATTGTGAAATCCTCAGTTATTTTAAACCGATACTCTTCTGTGGTCTTATTTCAGTGAATCAACCAAGTTGTAAATGTTCTTTTTAGGTATTCATTACACTTCAGGTTTATCATGGGCACCAACCTGCCTGAGAGACACAGGTACATGAGAAGCAGCGTGGCCTAGTGGAAAGAGCACAGGCCTGGGAGTCAGAGGACCTGGGTTCTAATCCCTGTCCCCCCCTTGCCTGCTGTGTGACCTTCAGCAAGTCTCTTCACTTTTCTCTGCCTCAGTTACCTCATCTGGAAAGTGGTGATTAAGACTGTGACCCCCCATGGGATTCGATTATCTTGTATCTACCTCAGCGCTAAGTACAGTGCTTGGCACATAGTGCTTAACAACTATCACTATTATATTAATTAATCAATGGTATTTATTGAGTTCTGACTGTGTGTAGAGCACTGTACTAAGTGCTTGGGAGATTACAATACAACAGAGTAATACTACTACTAATAATTATTACATTAGATCAAGGCAGGGTTTCAGACAGTCTGCTCCAGTGAGGATGGGGCAAGAAGGAGCTGGAATACTAAATTGAGAGTGGAGATTAGAACAGATTCATTCATTCGATCATATTGATTGAATGCTTACTGTGTGCAAAGCACTGTACTAAGTGCTTGGGAGAGTACAATATAACAACAGACACATTTCCTGCCCATAATGAGCTCACAGTCTAGAGGATGACCAGAGGAATGTTGTGGACTCCTCTTCTATGGTGGTCCCTGAGAAGAAGAGGCTCCTCTCCCGTAGCATTTTGTCCAAGGTAAATTAACCCCAGTCCTGTCCTGATCCATCAGGGCTGTTTATTAAATGCCGATAGTGTGCAAAGCACTGTACTAAACCCTTGGGAGAGGACAGTACAATAGTATTTGTGAACACCATCCCTTTCTACAAGGAGTTTACTGACTGTAGGCAGGGGGATGGATAAAATTACCCTCTAGGGGTATCTTTCAGTTTTAAGCATAATTGTGGAATTTGTTAAGTGTTTACTATGTACCAAACATTGTACTAAGGGCTGGAGTATTTACAAGAGCTTCAGATCCAACCTAGGGCTCACAGCCTGAGGAGGGAAAACAGTTATTGAATCTCCATTTTGCAGCAGAGGGGACTGAGGCACAGAGAAGTTAAATGATTAACCCAAGGTCACACAGCAGAGGAGTGCAGAACCAGGATTAGAACCCAGGTCCTCGGACTCCCAGAGCCATGCTCTTGCCACTAGGCTTTGCTGCTTCCCCAAGGTCGAAGCTCCTTCTGTTAAGCAAGTCACTCCTATGATTAACTCTATGATCTCCTTTTGGGATGCCAATAAATCTATTTCCTGATTTTTTGGTTAGGGAATGGAAGATTTTATGGAAATGAAAGACACAATAATCTTCCCTTTGTACACTGAGTGAGCTGTGAAATATTCATATAAGCCAGATGTTTGAGGAAACAGTTGAGTTCAAATAGTCTTTTCAATCAGTGGTATTTATTAAGTCCTTACTATGTGCAGAGCACTGTACCAAGCTCTTTAGAGAATAATAATAATAGCAATAATTGCGGTATTTAAGTGCTTATTATGTGCCAAGCACTCTAGGGGAATATACATAAATCGGGTTGGACACAGTCCCTGCCCTGCAAGGGACTCACAGTCTTAACCCCCATTTTACAGATGAGGGAACTGAGGCCCAGTGAAGTGACTTGCCCGAGGTCACATGGCAGATAAGTGGCGGAGCCAGGATTAGAACCCATGACCTTCTGACTTCAGGCCTGTGCTCTGTCCTCTAAGCTATGCTGCTTGAGGTGTGTGTGTGTGTGTGCCATTGTGGGTGCACATTCAGGGCAATTTAAAGCACACCAGTACTCACATGGCTGAAGATATTGGAGCAGAAATTGGATTTTTTTAAACTTGAAATCTCCAAAACCCTGGATCATTTTGCTACTCTGAACCCAGCAGTGAAGTAGGACTGGTTTCATTCAAATTGGCTTAAGGCACCATTGAACTGCTTTGGTCAAATCTCAGAAATTATCAGCCCTTACTGGATTTAAAAAATAATCCAGTAATCAACCAAATTTCATGGGTTTCTAGAATAAAATGGAATGGGTTTTGCATGTAGGCGGGGATGGAAATGTTAGAATGTGGCTTTGTTGAATTAGCACTGACCACATGGGCACATGCTTTTTCTGGGAGCAGCCACAGACGGGTTTTTTGGGCATTTGACCCATCAGTATCCTTTGGTTTTCTGCCCATCCCTACTCCCCTGCCCTTGGGCCTCCCTCAGTCAGTCAGTCACATTTATTGAGTGCTTACTGTGTGCAGAGCACTGTACTAAGCACTTAGGAGAGTACATTATAATGCTATAACAGACACATTCATTGACCACAACAAGCTTACAGTTTCAATCAGAACCATTAACTTGTGGGCACTACGTTTACCCAGAAATGACCACAAGCAGGTTTTTGGGCCGTTCACCAATCATCATGTCCTCTTATTTTCTTCCCACTCCCCGGCCCCCTTTTCCAGGCCTTCCTTGGATAGGACCATTTAAGTTTTGCTAGGGAGCACTTCTGATCCCTGTGTGGCAGCCTTAACTCACCTGCTGGGCTCTTCAGGGCGGGCAGACTTCCTTCTTTCCTTTCTTCCTGCCCATTGGAGGGAAGGGAAGAGGAAGCACGTCAAATCACGGACAAGAGGGCAGGAGGGGGGCAATGGGGCCCTGAATGTCTATGTTGTGTCTAAGACAGTAGTGCGGGTGGTTTAGGCTGCCACCCTGAGGAAAGACCCTGGAAATGATTAACTTCCTTGGAATGGAGTCATTTATTTCCTCTGTCAGCTGAAAAATGGAATAGCTCTTTTGTACAGAGGCGGGAAAGGAAATTAAAAAGTTACTGAGGCCGATAAATTGCACTAGGAAACTTCACGGCACTTGTACAGGTGAGTTGGTGAGGCAGCAAGCTGGGGAAAGTGCTGAGGGAAAGGGAACTTGTAACGGGGAATAATGACAGTAGTAATAATAATTTGGGTATTACTTGTTTTATTAGTTTTATGGTATTTGTTAAGCACTTAATATGTGTCAAGCACTGTACTAAGCGCTTGGGAGAATACAGGAGAATTAGCTGTCACATCCCCTTCCCATAACAAGTTTATAATCCAGAGGAGAATCTGGGTTCTAATCCCAGCACTGCCACTTGTCTGCTTTGTGATCTTGGGCAAGTCACTTAACTTATCTGTGCCTCAGCTACCTCATCTGTAAAATGGGGATGAAGACTGTGAGCCCTATGTGGGACAGGGACTCTGTCCAATCTAATTCACTTGTATCTATCCCAGTGCTTAGTACTGTGTCTGGCACATAGTAAGTGCTTAATAAATACCATTAAAAAAATGTAATGGTATTCAATGAGCACTTTCTGTGAGCAGAACACTCTCCTCAAAAAACTCCAATGGTTGCTCATCCACCTCCTCATCAAACAAAAACTCCTCACCATTGGCTTTAAAGCAGTCCACCACTTTGCCCCTCCTACCTCAACTCACTACTCTCCTTCTTCAGCCCAGCCTCACATTTTGCTCCTTTAATACTGTCCTTCTCACTGTGACCCGGCCAGCCCCTCGCCTGAGTCCTGCCTCTGGCCCAGAATGCCCTCCCTCCTCAAATCCACAGACAATTGCTCTCCTTGACTTCAAAGCTTTATTGAAGGCCCATCTCCACCAAGAGGCCTTCCCAAACTAGGCACCGCCTTTCCTCATCTCCCACTCCCTTCTACATTTCCCTGACTTGCTCCCTTTGCTCTTCCCGCCTCCCTGCCCCAAAGCACTTGTGTACATATCAGTAATTTATTTATTTTTTATTGATGTTTGTGTCCCCCTCCTAGACTGTAAACGCCTTGTGAGCAGGGAATGTGTCTGTTTATTGTATTGCACTCTTCCAAGTGCTTAGTGCAGTGCTCGGCATACAGCACTCAATAAATAGGATTGAATGAATAAATTAATACTAAGCACTTGGGAGAGTACAGTACAGCAGAGTTAGTAGACACATTCCCTGCCCATTGAGCTTACAGTCTAGAGGAACAAGCATCATTTCGTATTGTGTACTTTCTGAATGTCCAATACAGCACACCATATCAAGTGGATGCTCAGTGAACACTACTTTTACTACTGTGGGGTTGATCACGGTTTCTTTCCTGGTTGCATGTAAGTTCTGTCCTGAAGTGGGTGCCCTTCTTGTATCTGTACCTCGGGGTTTGTGTGTCCCAAATGACCACCCAAGTTGGCCATGTTTTTGTAAAATTTCACTGGTCTCACTCATCCCAGATCTTTGACAGGACACGAGAGTTTCCAGTCAGGGCTGAAAAGTCTCAAAATGGAGGTTTTCTGGCCTGTGAGCACTTTGAAGCCTACCCCTTTCCTGCTCCCTCCCTCCTAAAATTCCTGCCCCATTTCCACACACACACACACACACATACATGCACGTATGCACGCACAACAGATTTTTGGCACCCACGCTTGGAGCACCCGTCTTCTCTGCGTGTTTCAGCTAGAACGTTATGGAATTAGGGAACGTTTGTCTGGCCATGTGAGCCTGTTGTGTTCTGGCATCCAGGGGTAGTGCAAGAAATGGCTTGTACACATGCACGTGACATTGAAACGAGCAAGTACTTCATCAGGAGTTTTTCCTAACCAGGGGTTTTGCAAGACAACATCCCCAGTGTTATGAAAGAACTGGGTGCTTTAGGGCAGGAGAGACTCTCAGTGGAGAAAATCTCCATTCCCTGGTATTATATATGATTAGTTTGTTAGAGGTAGGTGTGTAGCGCTGCCTCTGGGCGGGGAATTAAATTGCACAGACACTGTAAAAAGATGGCCCCAGGCCTTCAGGGAGCCCAAATTCTGATGGCAGGAGGGTGACTCAGCTTTGAATGTTGTTTTTTTCCCTTTCCCTTTTTCACTTCCCTTTCTCTGGGGTGCCAAGTGGCTCCTTAGCTGTAATGGGTAGAAAGTCAAATTTCATCTTGTTTCATTCTTCAAGGATTTCTCCTCCGTTAGTACATTACATAGGAAAACATCCCTGTCCTTTTGCTCTTCCTTGTGTGGAAAGTCCCTCTTCTTGTCCCACAAGCCATGAGTGGAGACAGCCACTCCTGACAGTTGAAATCTGTGGCTTCTGCCCGCTTGGACAGGCTTTGGTGTTTTGGGTTTTTTTTAATAGTGTTTCTTAAGATCTTAATATATGACAGGCACAGTACTAAGTGCTGGGGTAGATACAGCCTAATCAAGATGGCCCTAGTTCCTGTCCCAGCAGTGACTTTCTGTTGACCTTGTGCTGTTCAATGGACTCTAAGCTATGAGGAGCCTGAAACTCTGCTCCTCTAATAATAATAATCATAATAATTATGGTATTTTTAAGCGCTTATTAAGTGCCAAACACTGTTCTAAGCACTGAAGTAGATATTAGTTAATCAGATCCCACTTGGGGCTCACAGTCTCATTAGGAGGGAAATCAGGTATTGAATCCCCATTTTGCAGATGAGGTAATAGACCCAGAAAACTGAAGTGACTTACCCAAGTTCACACAGCAGACAAGTGGAGGAGTCAGGATGAGAACCCAGATTCTTCTGACTCCCAGGCCTGGGCTTTGTCCATTAGGCCATGCTCTAGCCACAATATCTTATTGCCCTTGTTCAACTTATTATTTTTCTCATATATGTTGTTTCTGTGCTTTTATCATTTCATCTCTCATGTGCCCAACCCTCTACGATTCATTTTTAGATCATGGGTCCTTTGGGGTTAGGGACCGAGCCTAATTCTCACCCATGTCATTTTTTTCAGCACTTAATACAGTGCTTTGCACACAGCAGGAGCTTAATAAGTGCTGGTGCAACTTCCACTACTTAAAACACAAATACTACTTGTACTATTTAACGTACAAGAAAGCACATGTCCTAGTAGATAGAGCCTGCGCCTGGGAATCAAAAGCACCTGAGTTCAGATGCCGGCTTTGCCACTTCCCTGCTGGGTGACCTTGGGCAAGTCAGTTCACTTCTGGATCTCAGTTACCTCATCTGTAAAATGGGAATTGAGACTGTGAGCCCTGTAAACTCATCCTCTAGACTGTAAGCTTATGGTGGGCAGGGAATGTGTCTGTTATATTGTTGTATCGTACTTTCCCGAGCTCTTAGTACGGTGTTCTGCACACATAAATCTCAAATACCATTGTTTGACTGAAAAGGATTGGATCTTAATTAGTTTGTGTCTACTCCAGTGCTTAGTACAGTGCCTGACAGTAAATGCTTAACAGATACCATTAAAAAAAAATGGTACCATCTTGCGGCTCTTTGTCTGCAGAGCAGTTGCCAGTGTTTGGGAGGGGTAGCAGCTCCCAATACCTTGCTTTTCCTGGAAGGTAGATGTGACTAAACCTGTTTGGCTAGTTGAGAGAACATTTCCCCATTCCCTCTCCTTCCTCCCCACCTCCCTTCAAGGAAACAGGCTTGCCCTGGGGTGGTGAGGGCTGAGAGAGAGAACTGTGTAACTCTAGATGCCCATGACTTATCGCCTAGATCCCAGGAAGGAAGGGGTCAAAGAGGATGAGGGCGGGAAAGAATCACATATTTGGCTCTGAGGTTGGGGTGGGAGGTAACCTGCATGGACAAGTGGAAAGAGTACAGGCTGGGAGGCAGAAAGACCTGGATTCTAATTCTACCACTTTTCTGCTGGGTGACCTTGGGCAAGTTGCTTCACTTCTCTGGGCCTCCATTAATTCACCTGTAAAATAGAGATTGAGATTGTGAGCCCCACGTGGTGAATGGGCTATGTCCAACCGATTAGTGGGTAAGATCTAGACTGTAAGATCTCTGGGAAGGGAACATATCTGCTAATTCAGCTGACTTGTACTCTCTCAAGTGCTTAATACAGTGCTCTGCGCATAGTAAGTGGTCAATAAATACCATTTATTGATTGACTGATTGGATGATTGGTATCTACCCCAACTCTTAGTACAGTGCATGACACACGGTAAGCATTTAACAAATATCATTAAAAAAAGATAAAACATCCCTCCATGGAGGATCTTTGACCATCATCTTCTCTGTAGGAGCAGCATGGCCTAGGTGAAAGAGCCCAGGCCTGGGAGTCGGAGGACCTGGGTTCTAATCCTGACTCAGCCACTTGTCTGCTGAGTGGTGTTGGTCAAGTCCCTTCACTTCTGTGGGCCTCAGTTTCCTCATCTGTAAAAAAGGGATTCAATCTTACTTGCCTGTTTACTTGTTTTGATGTCCATTCCCCCCCCCCCCCCCCGGCCACCCAATTTTAGACTGTGAACCCATTGTGGGCAGGGATTGTCTCTATTTGTTGCTGAATTGTACTTTCCAAGCACTTAGCACAGTGCTCTGCACACAGTAAGCGCTCAATAAATATGATTGAATGAATGAATGAATATTTCCTCCTACTTAGACTGTGAGCACCAGGTGAAGCAGGGACTATGTCCAAACTGATTATCCAAACTTGTATCTACCCCAGTGCTTACTGCAGTGCTTGGCACATAATAAGCACCTAGCAGTATCATTATTATCATCTTAATAATTACATTATATTATTTTAAATAATAACATAATTTGATGTTCTCTCCATCCCTGCCACCTAAGGGGTTGTTTATCTTCCACCCCCTCTACCCCCCATTTTCCCTCCAGAAAATATAAAGCTAAAGGATCAGAAGCCTCTTTGGTGGGTTGTTTCTTCAGTCAATCGTATTTATTGAGTGCTTATTGTGTGCAGACCAGTATAGTAAACGGTTGGGCGAGGACAATGCAACAATAAACAGACCTGTTCCCTGCCCACAGTGAGTTTTTGACCTTCAGTCCTTCACTTCCCCTAAGGGGCAGGCAGGGATTACTTCTTCTACCTCCATGGTACTCTCCTGAGGGCTTAGTACAGTGCTCTGGACATAGTAGGTGCTCATTAAACACCTTGGACTGGAAGTGATGTTATTCAGGAAGCCATTTTCAAAGATTGGCTCTTTGAGGAAAATGTTTGCCCAGTTATAATGATAATGACGATGACATTTAAATGCTTACTATGTGCGAAGCACTATGCTAAGCACTGGGAGAGATACAAGTTAATCAGGCTGGACCTGTCCCAAATGGAGCTCACAGTCTAAGTGGGAAAGAGAGCAGGTATTGAATTCCTATTTTACTGATGAGGAAACTGAGGCACAGAGAAATTAAGTGAATTTTCCAAGGTTACAGAGCAAGCAAGTGGCAGATCTGGGATGAGATCTCATCCTTTGATCCATGGTCTTTCCATTGGGCCGCACTGCTATCCATGGAAGTGGCATAAGTAAGTAATACAGGAAATGGTGACCTCTTTCGGGCTTAAAGTGCTGATTTGGGTCTTGGGGGATGGGATCTGGGAATATAAATATTGTTAAGGCAGTAGGGAACTTTCTTTTGATGAAGAGAGCCTGATTTGGTTACATGGCTGTTAGATAACCTCTGTAAGCTTGTTGTGGTCAGGGTACAAGTCTACCAACTCTGTGACATGGTTGTATTATACTCCTCCAAGTGCTTAGTACAGTGCTCTGCCCATAGTATGCTCTCAGTAAATATGAGTGTTAGATTGACTGAGCGACTGAAGAAATGGTGGTGTCCATGCCCCAGTTTGGAGAGGGTGAGGACTAAGGTGTGGATTTTCCTGAGCGTGATGCTTTGCAGAAATGCCACCCCTGCTTTTGGTGAATTGGGTGTCCTGGGGTTTTAGAGAGTGGCCAATCTGTACTGTTTGTTTTGTTTTTGACTTGAAAATGAAATTCTCAGGAATTGGCAGGTTGTTTTGGAAGGCAAGAGGAAAGGAAAATGAGTCTGAATGATTATCTAATGCCACCGTGAAATTTTCCTATCAGATGACAACGCCCTAAAGACTGTAGTTTGTAACCAAGGCAGCAGATCATTTCTAACTGTTGCTTTATCTGTTGCCGAATTGCACTTCCCAAGCGCTTAGTACAGTGCTCTGCACAGAGTAAACGCTCAGTAAATACGATTGAATGAATGAATGAGTGAATGAATGTGAGATTGACCAGCTATGCTGCCAAACAATATCGTTCTTTACCTCTCTTTCTTCCTCTTCTCTTCTCATGATAATGATGATAGTATGCCGTTTAGACTATGAGCCCGTTATTGGGCAGGGATTGTCTCTATCTGTTGCTGAAGTGTACATTCCAAGCTCTTAGTACAGTGCTCTGCACATAGTAAGCGCTCAATAAATACTATTGAATGAATAAATAAATGCACTTACTATGTGTCATGCACTGTTCTAGGGACTGGGGTAGATACAAGTTAATATGCCTACCAACTCTGTTATATCAGCGTGGCTCAGTGGAAAGAGCACGGACTTAGGAGTCAGGGGACATGACTAATGGCTCATCCCGGCTCCGCCACCTGTCAGCTGTGAGACTTTGGGCAAGTCACTTCACTTCTCTGTGCCTCAGTTACCTTATCTGTCAAATGGGGATTAAGACTGTGAGCCCCACATGGGACAACCTGATTACCCTGTAGCTACCTCAGCAGTTAGAACAGTGCTTGGCACATAGTAAGCACTTAACAAATACCAACATTATTATATCGTACTCTCCCAAGTGCTTAGTACAGTGCTCTGCACACAGTAACCACTCAATAAATACCATTTATTGATGGATTGATTCACCCACTCTTCTCCAGCTGCTGTCCCTTGCTCCCCTCCCACCTCCTACCCCTCTGATAACAGGTGAGCTCAGCCAGGCATTCTGGGAGGAAAATTAACTGTTTCAGACCATCAGGGTTCCCTGGAGCAACCATTTTCTCAATGATTCAACAGCGTGGATGCTCCAATGCACCTGGGAAGACTTGCTTCTCTCCCACCTCCGATCCCTCTGGTAATGGGTCTGATCTGGCTGAATGCGTCAGGTAGGGTCGGAGCCTTAGCTATGCACTTTGGGAGGGACATTGATTCTTTCAGAGCAGCGGAGTTCCCTGGAGCAACCATTTTCTCAGTGATTCGACAGGGTGGGTGCCCCATTGCACCCTGGTAAGAAATTATCCATCCAACATTTGCATGCCTGATTGGGGCCACTAAGAAGCAATCTACCATGCGCTTGTCTGGTACCCCAAAGAGTTTCTGGGAGGGCCTGATTTAGAGAGCGAAGGGCTTGGATCAGTGGATGATTGGAAAATATGCCATCCAATTATATCCCATAAAATTTTGGAAGATGTTTAATAGTGTTCAGGTTCCTTGGGAAAGGGAAATTCCCTTGTAGGCCTTGATGCATTTTGGAATGCACTGTATACATACTCTAGTTTGAATATTCCCGCTTATTTGTAAATTTTCTTTGGTCTTTTTCCCACAGTTATCAATTACTCAGACAATCCAGAAACGATCTGGGCATGTCACTCCCCTTCTTAAACAACTCCAGTGGTTGCCTATCAACCTCCGCTCCAAACAAAAACTCCTCACTCTAGGCTTCAAGGCTCTACGTCACCTCGCCCCTCCCTACCTCTCCTCCCTTCTCTCTTTCCGCTGTCCACCCCGCACGCTCCGCTCCTCTGACGCCCACATCCTCACCGTCCAACATTCTCACCTATCCCGCCGTCGACCCCCAGGCCGCGTCCTCCCGCGGTCCTGGAACGCCCTCCCCTCTCACCTCCGCCAAACTGATTCTCTTCCCCTCTTCAAAACCCTACTTAAAACTCACCTCCTCCAAGAGGCCTTCCCAGACTGAGCTCCCCTTCTCCCTCTACTCCCTCTACCGCCCCCCCTTCACCTCTCCGCAGCTTAACCCTCTTTTCCCCCCATTTCCCTCTGCTCCTCCCCCTCTCCCTTCCCATCCCCTCAGCACTGTACTCGTCTGCTCAACTGTATATATTTTCATTACCGTATTTATTTTGTTAATGAAATGTACATCGCCTCGATTCTATTTAGTTGCCATCGGTTTTTACGAGATGTTCTTCCCCTCGACTCTATTCATCGCCATCGTTCTCGTCTGTCCGTCTCCCCCGATTAGACCGTAAGCCCGTCAAACGGCAGGGACCGTCTCTATCTGTTGCCGACTTGTTCATTCCAAGCGCTTAGTACAGTGCTCTGCCCATAGTAAGCGCTCAATAAATACTATTGAATGAATGAATGAATTTATTGACTCCTTACTGTGTGCAAAGCAATTGTACTAAGTACTTGGGAGAGGACAATGTAGCAGAGTTGGTAGACTTGTGTTCTAACTCTTGTATTCTTAGGACAGTGCTCTGCACACAGTACCATTTCCCTCACTCCCTCTCAATCAGTCAGTAGTATTTATTGAGCGCTTACTATGCGCAGAGCACTGTTCTAAGCTCTTGGGAGGGTACAATACAAGAGTATTAGCAGGGAACTTCCCTGCTCATAATGAGCTTACATTCTAGAGGGGGAGACACAGATTAATATGTCTGTGTCCTTTCTGTGTTATTTAAGCACTTGGATCTAAACCCTTTGGGCACTTAGTATTCACCCCACAGCACTTATGCCCATAATTCCTTGAATGTCTGTCTCCCCCTCTTGACTATAAGGTCGTTGTGGGCAGAAAACATGACTACCAACTCTGTTATACTGTACTCACCCACACACTGAGTACAGTGCTCAGCACATAGTAAATGCTCAGTAAATACCGTTTGTGGATTGATTACCAATTACCACTGATTAATAGATAATGGTAGAAGAGCAGATATCACCTAACCTTTCCCTGGGTCCTGCTATCCCAGAGTGAGGGTAAATGAATGACAATGAGGATGAATCAGATTGAAAGGATAAAGAAGAAAGAATCTTGCAAAAAAGAGTGAAACTGAATGCCAGGCTTCATTTGAGAAACATCTGACCTCCTTCTTTACGGTACAGATATAGAAATTGAAATATGCTCCCGCTCAAACTAAGATTGGACTCCCGATCCTAAAAGTAACCACCAATTAAACTCAAAAATCAGAGGAATGTCCAGGCTGCTCTTTGGATGCTTATTTTCTTTCTCAGTCTCATGAAAAACGAGCAGTCTAGAGATAAGGACCTGGTTGCAGTTTGAAAGGGCTAGGACTCTTGTTCGGGGGGAGAAAGTAGCTGTTTGTGTGTCACCTAGGACTTTTGAAAGACCTGTTGTAAGGAGGAAAAAAAAATGGCTTTTTGGCATCAGGTAGCCCAGCAAACTTCAGAGAACAAACCTGATGGATCGATAGCCAGAAGCACAGTGAGCTGTGTCTGTTGTGTTGATTTCAGGAAGATTGAAAAGGACGACTTCACCTCCACAGCCTAGTGCCTTTGAAGAATCTAGTCCCATGGGCCGAGAAGTGAGATTAGAGAGGGGAAGTCCTGGTGTGGGCAGGGATTGTCTCTCTTTATTGCTGAATTGTATTGTCCAAGCACTTAGTACAGTGCTCTGCACAGAGTAAGCGTTCAATAAATACCACTGAAGTCGGATGTTGGAGAAAGCCTTTGCCACTGGTGTTTCTACACCCGCTCAGAGTTATACCCTGGAACCACTAGAGAAGTTGCAGTGATGGGTTGGCTGTATCTCAGTAATAATTATGGTATTGTGGTATTCATTAAGCACTTACTATGTGCCAGATACTGTACTAAGCACTGGGGTGGATACAAGCAAATCGGGTGGGACATAGAAACATGGCATTTCCTAGAGGAACCATCCGAGTGAGCCCCAGATGGGACAAAGACTGTGTCCAACCTGATTAACTTGTATCTATCCCAGTGCTTAGAACAGTGGTTGACCCACAGTAAGCACTTAACAAATACTATCGTCGCTATTATTACATAGTCATATCCTGCATAGGGCTCACAGTCTTAATCTCACAGTTTTAATCACAGATGAGGTAACTGAGGCCCAGAAAAATGAAGCGACTTGCCCAAGGCCACACAGCAGACAAGTGGCGGAGTCAGGATTAGAACCCATAACCTTCGGACTCCCAGGACTGTTCTCTATCCACTACGCCGTGCTGCTTCCTTTAGTAGCAGGATGACCACCCAGGAGTATGTTTGGTGTCTTCGGTTTATCATCTGTCCCTCTTCCCTCATAGTCTCCAGTGGCTGGAAATACTAAGATGGATATGGGAGACTGGAACCGTTCTGGTTTTAAGGCACAAGCCCGAGTTTTAGGGAGAGAACTGAACTGCCCTAGGTAGCCTCCAGGGACCCCCCCCATTCCTGGCCAGGCTTGTTGCCCAGCTTCTAAAGTTTAGTCCCTTGTGGTACCTAAGCTTCTTCCTGTGGAGGACAGGCAAGGAAATCCTTTGAGATTTGGTGAAGAGGCAATGTGGCCTATTGGAAAATGCTTGGGACTCAGGAGATCTACTTTCTACTCCCCCCGTACCCCCGCCACTGACCTACTGAGTGACCTTGAGCCAGTGATCGAACTTCCCTGTGCCTCGACTTCCTCAACTGTAAAATTGGGATGAAACCCGCACTGTCAACCTCAACAAATTCCATGCAGGGCAGGAACCTCATCTGATCTGGTTATTGCTTATCTAATAATAATAATAAATAATAATTGTGGTATGTGTTAAGCACTTACTACATGCTAGTGCTGGGGTAGGTACAAGGTAATAGGACTGGACACAGTCCCTGTCCCATGTGAGTCTCACAGTCTTAATCCCCGTGTTCCAGATGAGGTAACTCAGGCCCAGAGAAGTGAATCGACTTGTCCAAGGTCACACAGCAGACAAGTGGCAGAGCTAGGATTAGAACCCAGGTCCCCTGACTCCCAGGCCTGGGCTCTGTCCACTAGGCCACACTGTTTCTCATTGATTGATCGATTCAGTTTTGTCGTGTGCCTAGAGAAGGGACCATGAGAAGAAATTGCCTTCAACCAACAAACCCATGCATCTCGTCTTCCCTGAGGAGTGGATCAATCAGTTAATGGCATTTACTGAACGCTTACTGTGTATAGAGCACTGTATTAAGCGCTTGGGAGACTCCACAACAACCGGAGTGGATGGAGAAGAAATAGATCTTTACCCTTTCCTTCAGCCTTGCAAATAAGTTTGAGAAGTCAGAGAAGCAGTGTGGCCTAATGGATAGAGCACGGGCCTGGAAGTCAGAAGAATCTGGGTTCTAAACCTGGCTCTGCTGCTTGTCTGCTGTGAGACCTTGGGCAAGTCACACCACTTTTCTGTGCCTCAGTTACCTTATCTGTTAAATGGGGATTAAGACTGTGACACCTAGGTGGGACAGGGACTGTGTCTAACCTGGGTTTAGGAGTCAGAGGATGTGGGTTCTAATTCCGGCTCCTCCACTTGTCTGCTGTGTGACCTTCGGCAAGCCACTTAACTTCTCTGTTCCTCAGTATCATCATCTGTAAAATGGGGATTAAGACTGTGAGTGCCATGTAGGACAACCTGCTTACCTCATATCTACCCCAGTGTTTAGAACAGTGTTTGGCACATAGTAAACGCTTAACAAGCACCAGTATTATTATTATTATCTTTCCCAGCACTTAGTACAGTACCTAGCACAAAATAAGCACTTAACACACACTATTTAAAAAAAAGCTGTTTGTTTCCTCCAGCCTATTCTGTCATTCCCCACCCCTAACCTCTTGAAGTGCAGAAGGAGCAAAACCCACATGTATGTTTTACTCTCCCCCAACCTTCAAAGCCTTATTTAAGGCACACTCCTCCAAGAGGCCTTCCCTGACTAAGCCCTAAGCCCATTCTCTTCTGCCCACTTCCTCATCCCTCCCAACCCCATAGCATTAATGTCCATATCTGTATTTTATTTATTTATATCACTCCCCCCTAGACTGTAAGCTCATTTGGTTAGGGAATGCCTCTGTTAAATTGTTATATTGTACTCTCCCAAGCGCTTAGTACAGTTTCCTGCACACAGTAAGTGCTCAATAAATATGATTGAATGAATGAATGAAAGTCTATTCCAGTAGCCCAGAGTGTGCCTTGCCCTGGGTGAGAGGCCGTCTTCAAGATTGTGGAGCTATTCTGGGGGCCAAATATTTCTTAGATTCTGTCAACTCCCAGACACAAATCAGTGATTTGCCCAACGCCCAGGGCACGAGTGCCCATATCAGGGTTGGGGGTTCTTATCACCAATGCTTAGGATGATACAGGAAGGATATTTTGAGCCTAGCAGTGAATGCTGACAGCATCTGACAGTGGTTGCATTCCAGGCCTCTTAAGAAGTTTCGCGGAGGAAGCTCCAGGTGTCCCTGGAGTCTCTCCGGTGCTGCTCTGGAAGCCGGGCAGCTCTGGTCATTCCAAAATGACCCTTTTGTCCCCCGGTTTCTTGCTCTCCCCCCAAACGGCTTCATCTTAACGTCAGAGAGCGAGCGTGGCAGTGGCACTGGGGGAAACAGGAAAAAAGGGCATTGGCCACTCACTTTCAATGGGAAATTGGCGGGATCATCTGGCAGGTGAGTGGTTGCAGGTAGGGAGTCGCAAATTTATGTGGAATTTATGTACATATCAGTAATTTATTTACACTAATGTCTAACTCTTCCTCTAGACCATATGGTGGTGTTATGGGCAGGGAATGAGTCATTTATTATTCTGTTGCACTCTCCCAAGCGCTTAGTACACTGCTGTGCACTGAGTAAGCACTCAATTATTACGATTGACTGATTGAATTGCTTTCATGTGGCTGTGGAAGGGTTTCTCTTTAGAAATGTTCAGGTGTGCTTTTAAGTCTCCATTTGTCTGTGTTCAGGCCCTTTCTGGAGGAGAGGGGAGGCTCTTATTTCACAGCAATGTGAGTTGGGTTTTATTCCCATTATTCACTCTTCTTTCTCTTCAGAATCTGCATAATTCCTGCATTTCTTTCCCTTTTCGGAAAAGCTGCTTAGGATTGCACTGACTGGTATTTTTATCGCAGCATCGACAGGGCTCTCTGCCCCAGGGAGAAAGAACTTTCCCCAGCAGCAGGGTTTTGAAAAAGCTTACCACTTTCATCTTTCTGGCGATGGTTTCTTCTAGCCTGTAAAATCCCTGAGGGCAAGGATTGTGTCTACCAACTTCTGTTGTATTGTACTCTCCCAAGTGCTTAATACGGTGTTCTGGATGCAGTGAGAGGTCAAAAAATACCATTGATTGATTCCACATTTCCCTGCTGCTGCCACTTCAGAAGTCTACAACCCTTGCGTCACATGAAGGAAGGACTGAGAGAATATTAGGGAGGAGCAGTGTGGCATAGTGGAACAGTATGGGCTGGGTGTCAGAGGACCTGAGTTCTAATCCCGACTGCCAGTCTGGGCAAGCCCCTTAACTCCTCTGAGCCTCTTTCTCTTCATCTATAAAATGCGGATTCTATGTCTGTTCTCCCTCCTACTTAGACTGTGGAGCCCCGATGGGACAAGGAGCATCTCCAATCCAATTAGTTTGTATCTACCCTAGTGCTCTGAACAGTGCCTAGCACATAGTAACCATTTAACATACTCTAATAATAATAATACTCTTCAAAAGCACTGGGGTGTAGACAGAAAAAAAATTTAAGCTCTGGGGCAATTTTGGTGAAACTCAAGGATTTTAAATATGGTATGTTTGAAGATGTGTCTTGCTCATTTTTCCATGCATGCAGAGTGCTAAGTAGGGTTGTATGGTCCATAAATTGGGATCTGTGGCATTCTTTTGTTGTCTTGGAGAATTCAGATACTGTACCCTCGGGACAGCAATGTTGAACATTCATTTGAGTTTCTTTTGGTCCCCACCCCTTTCCACTTCCTTTCCTTTCTCACTGCTCTCATTTCACCCTTGAGGGACTGAAAGTCAAAACTGGGCTATAATTGTAAATACTGCAGAGGCCTGGGTAAACACTTGCATTTTTTTCTTGTTCACTTGGGTTGCGTTTCATTGAAAGGTTAAGAAACAGCACGTCCTAGAGGAAAGCGCACGGGCCTAGATTCTAATCCTGGTTCGGCCTCTTGTCTACTCCATGACATTTGGGAAGCCATTTAATTTCTGTGCCTCAGTTTCCTCATCTGTGAGCATCATGTGTGAACAGAGACTGTGCCTGATCTACTTGCCTTGGATTTACCCTCATGCTTAGAGCACAGTGCATGGCACACAATAAGCACTTAACAAATGCTACAATTATTCTAATTCATAGTGTTAATAACAACATTCCGAAAGTCCACAGCATTGCCTCTTAAGCACAGTGGAAGAGAAGCAGCATGGCCTAGTAGATAGAGCACGGGCCTGGGAGTCAGAAGGATCTGGGTTCTAATCCCAGCTCTACCACCTGTCTGCTGTGTGACCTTGGGCAAGTCACTTCACTGGGCCTCAGTTACCTCATCTGTAAAATGGGGATTAAGACTGGGAGCCTCATGTGGGACAGGGACATTGTCCAACCTGATAGTATCTTACCCTAGCGCTTAGAAGAGTGCCTAGCACAAAGTAAAAGCTTAACAATTACCATTAAAAAGAAAACCCAACAAACCCCCCTACAAAAAAAAACAAACTTGTCCTGAATGAGACATTGACTTGAGCCTATAGAGCTGATTTACTGTTTTTTATTGACCAGGTAAGGTGCCCTTGTTTTTAAAATGACTCTTTACCTGGGTTTGGGCAAGCTCTGGAGAGCTTGTCTTTAGCACTGCATTCCTGGCATTTTATCGGAACCTAGAATTTCCCCGCGCCCTCAACCTCCATGCGACCTTCAGCCCATCGCTGCTTCCCCTGAGCCAGGCAGCGTCAAGAGTGAAAGCATTTTATCAAGCATGGTTTAGATTGTTTCTGGAAGGGCTCTTCTCTGAATGTCAGCCCCAGTGTTTTGGAAGTCTTAATAAGGGAGGCTTATTTTTGAACCCTCTTCCATTATCACTTTTTAAATTGAGGGAGTCCCAGCAGCTTCCTGACAGCAGGAGGGGCCAGGGCTGGTGTGTGAGGTGCCATGGTGCCCTGGTGGGGGTAGGGCGACCTCGAACGCTGGGCAGGACACTGTGAATGTTTGTCCTGTCTCACAAACCTTCACCCCACTTGTTGAGCCGCTCTGGGGATCAGATTGGAGGAGGAGGAGGAAATTAGGAGCAGAAAACTGGGTTTATTTTGAAGGTCATCTTGGAAAAAAAACTGCTGCTTAGATAAGAGTCCCAAGAGGAAGGTTTATGATAGGAAACTGAATTCTGACCCTTTCCCTCCCTCTCACCTCTCCCCAGCCACTTTAATGGGGGAGCTGGGGGGAAATCCGCTTGCTTTTCTCGAATCTGCTGTTGATCTACTCTGAGACCAGCTTGGTTAATCCACACACAAATCTGGATGAGTGCATGGAATTTGGCAAGTGCTACTGGGGGACAGCCAGACCTGATTTCATTTTGCTCAATTTTTCCATATTTTAAACCAGCACAGGGTCCCAACAGGAGAAGCAGCATGGCCTAGTGGATAGAGCTTGGGCCTGGGAGTCAGAAAGTACTGGGTTTTAATCTGGGCTCCACCACTCGTCTGCTCTGTGATCTTGAGCAAGCCAGTTTGCTTCTCTGGGCCTCAGTTACCTCTTCCATAAAAGGGGGACTAAGACCGTGAGCCCCCCATGGGACATGGACTGTGTCCAACCTGATTAGCTTGTATCTTTCCCAGCGCATAGTTCAGTGTCTGGCACATATTAAGTGCTTAACGAATACCGTAAAAGCAACAACAAAAAACTTGGAATAACCCAGTCTTCTGCTGCCTCTGGGTGTTAGGTGATGGCCTAATGGAGAGAGCTCAGGCTTGGGAGTCAGAGGACCTGGGTTCTAATCCCAGCTCTGCCATATGTCTGCTGTGTGACTTTGGGCCAATCATTTATCTTCTCTGTGCCTCAGTTATCTCATCTGTAAATGGGGATGAAGAATATGAGCCCCAAGTGGGACTGTGTCTAAACTGATTACCTTGTAGCCACCCCAGCACTTAGAACAGTGCATGGCACATATTAAGTGCTTAACAGATACCGGAATTATTATTATTATTCTGGATTTGCAAAGGGCCTAAAAGGATGATGGGTGCGGGTCTGGAAATCAGAATGTCATGTGTTCTAATCCCAGGTCCATCACTTGTCTGCCGTGGGCACTGGGCAAATCACTTAACTTCTCTACTTCAGTTACCTCATCTGTATAATGGGGCATGAGACTGTGAGCCCCATGTGCGACAGGGACTGTGTCCAACCTGATTTGCTTGTATCCTCCCCAGTGCTTATGACAGGGCCTGGTACATAGTAAGTGCTTAACAAACACCACAGTTATTTATTGTTATTTCTTTCAGACTTAACCACAGGGTAAGCACATCAATGAGTCAATCACTGGGACTCAGTAAATAATAATGTTGGTATTTGTTAAGCGCTTACTATGTGCAGTGCACTGTTCTAAGCGCTGGGGTAGACACAGGGGAATCAGGTTGTCCCACATGGGACTCACAGTCTTAATCCCCATTTTACAGATGAGGTAACTGAGGCACAGAGAAGTTAAGTAACTTGCCCACAGTCACACAGCTGACAAGTGGCAGCAGCGTGGCTCAGTGGAAAAGAGCCTGGGCTTCGGAGTCAGAGGTCATGAGTTCGACTCCCGGCTCTGTCACTTGTCAGCTGTGTGACTGTGGGCGAGTCACTTAACTTCTCTGTGCCTCAGTTACCGCATCTGTAAAATGGGGATTAACTGTGAGCCTCATGTCGGACAACCTGATTACCCTGTATCTACCCCAGCGCTTAGAACAGTGCTCTGCACATAGTAAGCGCTTAACAAATACCAACATTATTATTATTATTAAGTGGCAGTAAATACCATTGGTTGATTGATGGATTTTTTGGTACTCTCCCAAGCGCTTAATGCAGTACTCTGTACATAGTAAGCGCTCAGTAAATACCACTGATTCAGTGATTGGTATTTGAGTGCTTACTGTGTGCAGAGCACTGTACTAAGCACTTCAGAGAATACAAAAAATCCATCAATCAGCTGTATTTATCGAGCATTTACCATGTGCAGAGCACTGTACTAAGTGTTTGGGAGAATACAGTATAACAAAGTTGGTAGACATGTTCCCTGCCAACAACTGGCTTACAGGCTAGAGAAGGAGGCAGACATTAATATAGATAAATAGATTAAAAAAACTGAATAACAGATATGGACATAAGTGGTGTGGGGCTGAGGGAGGAGCGAATAAAGAGGGCAAATCTAAGTGCAGTGGTCACACAGAAGGGAGTGGGAGAAGAGGAAATGAGGGCTTAACTGGGGAAGGCCTCTTGGAGGAGTTGTCCTTTTAGTAAGACTTTGAAGTTGGGAAAAGTAATTGTCTGACAGATATGAAGAGGGAGGGAATTTCAGGCACGAGGAAGGATGTGGGCGAGGGGTCAGCGGTGAGATAGACGAGATTGAGGGAGACATGATTCCTGCCCTCAAGGAGCTTGCGATTAGGCAGCGGACAAAGACATGAAAATCTGATCTAGGAGGGGAAAAAACAAGATAACTCTTATTATTCTCTTCACTGAGGAGTGTTCCTGGAAAAGGCAGAAAGGCAACCATGAGGGAGTCTTGGTCCTTCCACTAGGGGGGAATACAGGTTTCCTGTTTTCCAGACTTGATGATTGCTCCAGCTCATCTCTGGCTGGGTTCCCTTGCACATAGTTAGCGCTTAACAAATACCGTTATTGTTGTTATTATTATTATTATTTGAAACGACACATAATTGCAAATCCGGCCAGTCGGATTTGAACCTCTTCCTTTCTCCCATTCCCCCCCTCCCCCATTCGTGTTTGGCTTAGAAAGAGCTTAATAGTAAATCCTTGAAAACAGACGCAGAAAAGGCAGAGTGCTGTATTGTAATCCTGTCATTTCTCGGATCTGCTTGTTTGATTGAGTTTGGGGTAGGGAGGGTGAGGGGGGAGAGAGTTAAAGGTGGAAATGACCAAATTAAACTCCTTGAAGGCAGAGATCGTGTGTCTTGCTTTTGTTGTAATTGTCCAAGTAATAATAATAATGATGGCATTTTTTAAGCGCTTACTGTATGCCAAGCACTAAGTACACTCAGTCATTGGTATTGTGGGTGGGAAATGTGTCTGTTTATTGTTAGATTGTACTCCCCCCAGTGCTTAGTCCAGTCCTCTGCACATAGTAAACTCTCAATAAATAGGATTGAATAAATTTATCGCTAACAGTGGGCAGAGCACTGTACTAAGTGCTTGGGACAGTACAGTCTAACAGAATTGCTAGATGTGTTCCCTGGCCACAACTGTCTAGAGGGGGAGACAGACATTAATATAAACCGAGTTCAGCAGTTGGTAGGAGCTCAGTAAATACCATTAATAGTTGGTTTAGACATCCAGGATCAGAGAAGGCCTTGGGTTTGACGCTTCCGTCACCTGGCTTGCTGCCGTCTCTCACTATGTGCTTTCACGCACCCCCCCCCATTCATTCAGTCATATTTACTGAGCACTTACTGCATGCAGAGCACTGTACTAAGCGCTTGAGAGAGTATAACAATAAACAGACACATTTCCTGCCCATAGTGAGCTTACAGTCTACAATCCTCCCTCTCACCTCTTTCCAAGCAGGGCTTCAGCATGGGCATGCACCCAATGCCTGTTGGGAAGCCCCTTCCTTCCCAAGGATTCAGTCTCACAACTATCTCTATTTAGTTCTGGCTCTGTGAAAGCAGTTTGGCTTAGTGGCAAGAGCCTGGGCTTGGGAGTCAGAGGTTGTGGGTTCCAATCCCAGCTCTGCCACTTGTCAGCAGTGTGACTTTGGGCAAGTCACTTCACTTCTTGGTGCCTCAGTTTCCTCATCTCTAAAATGGGGATTAAGACTGGGAGCCTCAAATGGGACAACCTGATTACCTTGCATCTACTCTAGCGCTTAGAACAGTGCTTGGCACATAGTAAGCACTTAGCAAATATTATTATTATTATTACAAGACTCCATGGTCAAGGACCCTCCAAGCCCTCTCCCCTTCCCCCGACGGCATCACCATGCTAATTGAGCCACTGGGGAAGGTGCCCAGCTAGTTCCTTTTGCCCCCAGTGCCCTCGAGTAAAGCACCCCAGGAGGGTTGAGGCTGGGTTGGGGGCTGCAGACTTGCCGGTAGATCCAGTAAGAGCTCAACAATTATTTTAATGGTATTTGTTAAGTGGTTACTATGGGGAAACAGCAGGATGTAGTGGCTAGACCACGGGCCTGAGAGTCAGAAGGTCATGAGGACAAGTCATTTCACTTCTCTTTGCCTCAGTTACCTTATCTGTAAAATGGGGATTAAGATTGTGAGCCGCATGTGGGACAGGGACTGTGTTCAATCTGATTTGCTTGTATCGACCCGCTATAGTAGAGTGTCTGGCACATAGCCAGCATTTAATAAATGCCACTGTTATTATTATTATGTCTCAGCCACTGTTCTAAGCACTGGGGTAGGTACAAATGAACCAGTTTGGACACAGTCCATCTCCCACAGGGAGCTCCCAGTCTTAATCCCCCTTTTACAGAGGAGGAAACAGAGGCCCAGAAAAGGGAAATGAAAAAGGGAAATGATTTGCCCAAGTCCACCCTACAGACAAGTGGCGGAGCTGGGTTTAGAACCCAGGTCCTTCTAACTCCCAGGCCTGAGCTCTATCTGCTAGGCCACTAGGCTGCTTCTGTAGCTCCCTGATTGATTGGTTGAGGGAATATTTTCCCCACTCACTTTCCAGGCTCCAGATGATGATGATTAATAATAATAATAGTATTTGTTAAGCACTTACTATGTTCCAGTCACTGTACTAAGTGCTGGGGTGGATACAAGCAAGTTGGGTTGGACGCAGTCCCTGTCCCGCATAGGATTCGCAGGCTTCATCCCCATTTTACAGATCAGTTAACTGAGGCACAGAGAAGTGAGTAACTTGCCCAAGGCCACACATTATGTTGCTGACACCTGCTGGTGGGGCTAGTCAGAGCTTGAAGGAGGGAGATAATAATAATGATGGTATTTGTTAAGCGCTTACTATGTGCCAAGCACTGTTCTAACCGTTGAGGGCCCTGGCTTCGATTCGATCATAATGCCCTGTCAGCCTGATAGGCTCTGGGCTGATGCAAATGGAACCGGCAAGGCGGTGTGGCCTGGGAAAAAGGGAAACGTGTGGGCTGGGAGTCAGGAGACCAGGCTTCTAGTCCCTGCTCCGCCACTGCCTGGCTGTGGGACCTTGGGAGAGTCGCTCTGTTTCCTCATTTGGAGAATGGAGATAAGATAAATGGTGAGGCCCATGTGGGACAAGGGCTGAGTCTAATCTGATAACCTTGTATCTAGTCCATAATTATAAAATCATTCAGGAAGGCGGGGGGAGCTCCCCTTTTCCCTCTGCTCCCTCTACCCCCCTTCACCTCTCCGCAGCTTAATCCTCTTCTCCCCCTTTTCCCTCTGCTCCTCCCCCTCTCCCGTCCCATCCCCTCAGCACCGTACTCGTCCCCTCGACTATATATATTTTCATCACCCTATTTATTTTATTAATGAAATGTCCATCGCCTTGATTCTATTTATTTGTTATTGTTTTAATGAGTTGTTCTTCCCCTTGATTCTATTTCTTGCTGTTGTTCTTGTCTGTCCGTCTCCCCCGATTAGACCGTAAGCCCGTCAGAGGGCAGGGACTGTCTCTCTCTGTTACCGATTTGTACATTCCAAGTGCTTAGTACAGTGCTCTGCACATAGTAAGCGCTCAGTAAATACTATTGAATGAATGAATGGAAGAAAGAGGAGGAGAGCTTGCAGAATGGAGAAACATGGAGAAGTGTGGCCTAAAGGATAAAGCACAAGCTTGGGAGCCAGAGGACCCGTGTTCTAATCCGGGCCCCGCCACTTAGATACTTTGTGACCTTGGGCAAGTCACTTGTCTTCAACCTCAAAATGAGGATTCAGTATCTGTTCTTTCTCCTACTTGACCGTGAGCCCCATGTAGAACAGGGATTGGGTCTGATTTTTTTTTTTTTTTATGATATTTGTTAAGCACTTACTGTTGCCAAGAACTATACCAAATGCTAGGGTAGGTACAAGATAATCAGGTTGGACACAGTCCACATTCCACATAGGGCACACAGCCTTAGTGCCAATTTTACAGATGAGGTGACTGAAGCATAGATAAGCTAAGTGACTTTCCCAAGGCCACACAGCAGACAAGTGGTGGAAATGGAATTTGAACCCAGATCCTCTGCTTCCCAGGCCTGTACTCTTCCCACTAGACCACAACTGCTTCTCATGCTGATTGACTCGTATCTACCCCAGAACTTGGAGAAGCAGCATGGCTCAGTGGAAAGAGCACGGACTTTGGAGTCAGGGCTCATGAGTTCGAATCCCAGCTCTGCCACTTGTCGGCTGTGTGACTGTGGGCAAGTCACTTAACTTCTCTGTGCCTCAGTTCCCTCATCTGTAAAATGGGGATTAAGACTGTGAGCCCCACGTGGGACAACCTGATTCCCCTATGTCTACCCCAGTGCTTAGAACAGTGCTCGGCACATAGTAAGCGCTTAACAAATACCAACATTATTATTATTATTAAAACAGTTCTTGAATCATTTTAACAAATGCCATGAAAAAACAAAAATGATTTGGATTGAGGGAACAGGATATGTAAGCTCCCCTCTAAAAAACAAAACAAAAGGCATTAAGCACTTAATAGGATTCACAGTCTTTATCCCCATTTTACAGATTAGTTAACTGAGACACAGAGAAGTGCCAAGCACTGTAGTAAGCGCTAGGGTAGATACAAGATCATTGGGTCACACACGGGGCTCACATGAAGAACAGGTATTGAATCCCCCAGTTTACAGATGAGAGGATTGAGTCTTAGAGAAGTGAATGAATGAATTAATTAAATCAATTGTATTTATTGAGCACTTACTGTGTGCAAAGCACTGCACTAAGCCCTTGAGAGAGTACACTATAACAATAAACAGACACATTCCCTCCCCACAATGAGCTTACCATCTAGAAGGGGAGACAAATGTAAATATGAGTAAATATATCAGTAAATTACAAATATGTACATAAGTTTTATGGGGCTGGGAGAGGGGAAGAAGTGAAGTGACTTACCAGATCACACAGCAAGCAAGTGGCGGACCTGGGATTAGATTCCAGGTCCTCCCGACTCCCAGACCTGGGCTCTTTCCATAGGCCATGCTCCTTCTCCCTAGACTGTGAACTCTTTAAGGGCAGGGAACCTGTCTATCTCCCACACAGTAAGCACCTGATAAATCCCACTTATTGATTGATTGATTAACAGAGCCCTCATGCAGGGATTGGGGAAGAACGGGAAGGACCAGGGAGCAGGCTGGGAGACAGAGATGCCCATGGGCTTGGAGTCCGTAAAATCCAATTGCTGATGTGTCCCTCTCTGCTGTAGCCAGATGCCAGATGTGGGAAGATAGATTGCTTAGCGCCCTGAGGGATCCTGAGCTGCAGACAGAGGCAGCTGAGGAGAGGATGGAGGGGCGGGGGGAGATACGAGTTGGGGCGGGGGACTGAGTAGAGGGAAGGAAAAGGGCTCTCCGCAGCAGCAACTGGGATGCAAAGCTGAACCCAGCGGTCAGAGCTCCCAGAGGGAGTCAGCTCACCTGCCTCTTTCAAATCAACAGGGTCTTCTCTATGCCTAGAGTTGAAGATCCTGGGTTCTAATCCTGACTCCACCACTTGTCAGCTGTGTGACTCTGGACAAGTCACTTAACTTCTCTCTATCTCAGTTACCTCATTTGTAAAGAAAAATGGGGATTAAGAGTGTGAGCCCAATGTGGGATGGGGACTATGACCAACCTGATTAACTTATATCTACCCCAGCATTTAGAACAGTGCTTGGCACATAGTAATCACTTCACAAGTACCACAGTTATTTATCTGGCAGTCACTGAGATAGTGGGGAAGTATGTTTAGTAGTGAGGAAATCACAGAGGTCATTTGCACTGATCTAACACCATTCAGCCCTCTCAACTACAGGGAGGCTTCTGAGACTTGAAGCTCAACGTGGGCAGGAAATGTATTTACTGTTATTTTGTACTCTTCCAAGCACTTAATACAGTGCTCTACACCCAGTAATATGATTGAATGAGATAAGGAAGATCAGCCCCTTTTGCTTGTGCCCAAGGTTTAGAAACAAAATTTATTGAGCAACCCCTGTGCTGTATTAAATGCTTGGGAATGTCTCTTGTAGAGAAGCAGAGTGGGCTAGTTAATAGAGCACAAGCCTGGGAGTCAGAGGACGTGGTTCTAATTCAGGCTCTGCCACTTTGCCGTGTGACCTTGGTCAAATCACTTCACTTCTTTGTGCTTTACCTCATCGGTAAAATGGGGATTAAGACTGTGAATCCCAATGGGACTATGTTCACCCTCATTACCTTATATCTACCCCAGCACTGAGGACAGTGCTTGGCATGTAGTAAGTGCTGAACAAACACCATAATTATAATTATTTATTACAGTGCCTGGCCCACTGTAAGCACTAAACAACTACCAAAAAAAAGACACGGTCCTTGCCCACAGGGAGCTTATACTCTAATAGGGGAGACAGTCAGTTGTATTTATCGAGTGCTTACTGTGTGTGGAGCACTGTACGAAGCACTTGTGAGAGGACAATAGAACAATAAAAAGACATATTCCCTGCCCACAGTGAACTTACAGTTTAGAGGACGAGCTTCCAGTCTAGAGGACAGGCAAAGAAAATTCCACAAGCAGCGGAATCAACATCTCCACCTCGGAAGGGCAGTTCTCTAGAGGCGATGTGATGCATCAGCCCTTAGTACAGTGCCTGGCACATAGTAATAATAATAATGATAATGGTATTTGTTAAGCACTAAATTATGTGCCAGTAAGCGCTTAATAAATACCATGATTATTATATGGGGTCAGTTGGAGGGGGACGGTGCTTGTGAGGAAGATCTTGTGGCTAATTGGCTTGAGATTACATTTCATTGTGAATCTAAAATGAGCTTAGCAGACACCATAGGTGGTTTGGTCTGAGAACAGCATGATGGTGGTTGTCAGGTGTGCTTGTCTTTAATAGTGCAATGCCCTTTCTATCAAGGAGAAGCTTCTTGTGGGCAGGGAATATATCTGCCAACTCCATTCATTCATTCAATCATATTTATTGAGTGCTTACTGTGTACAGAGCACTGTACTAAGTGTTTGGAAGAGTACAATACAACAGTAAGACACATTCCCTTCCCATGAGTTTACTCAGTTGTACTATACTCTCCCAAGCACTCAGTACGGTGCTCTGCACTTGGTAAAGGCTCAATAAACGCCACTGATTGACTTCTTGATCAAGGAGCCTGGATCAACAGACTGGGGTGGGACTGAGGGTTCAGGAGAGACTGTTGATGCTGATCCCCCGATCTTTCCTGAGATGCAGCATGGTGTAATAGATAGGACATGGGCCTTGGAATCAGTAGGTCTTGGGTTCTAATTCCGGCTCCACCATTTGACTGCTGTGTGATTTTAGGCAAGTAATTTCACTTCTCTGGGCCTCAGTTCCCTCATCTGTAAAAAATGGGGATTAAAATGGGAAGCCCAATGTGGAACAGGGACTGTGACCAACCTGATTAACTTGTTTCTTCCCCAGTGCTTAGAACAATGCTTGGCACATAGTAAGCACTTAAGTACCATAATTATTATTATTACTGTGGAGGATGTTGGGAGGCAGGGTGGTCTAGCAGATAGCATATGGGACTGAAAGTCAAGAGGCCCTGGTTTTAAGCCCAGTTCTGCCACTCACCCACTTGGGACTTTGGACAAGTTACCTAACCTGTTTGGGTTTCAGTTTCCTCATCTGTAAAATGGGGATTAGACATAAGCACTTAGTACAGTGCTCTGCACACAGTAAGTGCTCAATAAATACAATCAAATGAATCTTCTCTGCCCATCCATCTCTTAAATCATGAGTGCCCTGGTGGGGGGACCTAGTTCTGATCCGACTGCACCCTTTCAGCCCCATTGCCTGACAAGACAGTATGAACACTTAATAAATCCCACAATTATTGGTAATGAAGATGAGTATGATGCTTGTACTGAGAAAACTTCAAACCAAATTCCATCCTCTCTTCTCTCCTTTTTTTTATAATGGTGTTTGTTAAGTGCTTACTCTGTGCCAGGCACTGTACTAAGCGTTGGGAAAGGTACAAGCTCATCAGGTTAGACATAGTCCCAGTGCCATATAGGACTCATAGTCTTAATCCCTAATTTACAGATGAGAAAACTGAGTCACAGAGAAGTTAAGTGATTTGCCCAAGGTCACACAGCAGACATGTGGCAGAGTCAGGATTAAAATCCAGGTCCTTTTGACTCCCAGGCCTGGGCTCTAGCCAGGAAGCCACACCGCTTATGTACTTCACCACGCTATCTCATACCGAGAAAGAAGAAATAGTGAAATCCTTGCCATCAGTTCAGCCCCTTCTGAGTGGGCAAAGGAGGAGAGAGAGCCTAGGAATCAGAAGGTCATGGGTTCTAATTCTAATCCTCCTTATGTCTGCTGTGTGACCTTGGACAAGTCACTTCACTTCTCTGTACCTCAGTTATTTCAACTGTAAAATGGAGATTGAAACTGATTAGCTTGTCTCTTTCCCAGTGCTTTGAACAGTGCCTGGCACATGGAAAGTGCTTAACCAATACCACAATTATTATTATTATTAGTATTACTCATCTGCTATGTAACCCTGGGCAAGTTATTTCACTTCCTTTATGCCCAGTTCCTTCATCTGCAAAATGGGGATACAAGACTTGTTCTCCTTCTTACTTAGACCTTGAGTCCCATGTGGGATCTGATTAGCTTGTATCTACTCCAGCAGTTTGTACAGTGCTTGGCGCATAGTAAGCGCTTAACTCAAACCATTATTATTATTGTTTCTGCTGATCCAGAAACAGACAAAATACACACTCAGTAAGCATTCAGTAAATAATAAATAAATAAATAAAAGCACTCCCCAGCGTGGCTCAGTGGAAGGAGCCTGGGCTTCGGAGTGAGAGGTCATGGACTGCAGAATTCACCTCCTGGGGGACTTTTCAACCTTAAAGGGGGACATCCAGGGAATGGCACCCCCTGCTAATCAGTCAATCAATGGCATTTATTAAGTGCGTACTCTGTGCAGAGCAATGTACTGAGCTCTCAGGAGATTGGTAGATACGTTCCCTGCAAAACAACCTTGCAGTCTAATAATAATAATAATAATGTTGGTATTTGTATCAAGCCGGTATCAACTCCCGGCTCTGCCACTTGTCAGCTGGGTGACTGTGGGCAAGTCACTTCACTTCTCTGTGCCTCAGTTACCTCATCTGAAAATGGGGATTAACTGTGAGCCTCACATGGGACAACCTGATTACCCTGGATCTACCCCAGCGCTTAGAACAGTGCTCTGCACATAGTAAGCACTTAACAAATACCAACATTATTATTATTATTAGACTGCAAGCTTGTTTTGCAGGGAACGTATCTACCAATCTCCTGAGAGCTCAGTACATTGCTCTGCACAGAGTAAGCACTTAATAAATGCCATTGATCGACTGATTAGCAGGGGGTCCCATTCCCTGGATGTCCCCCTTTAAGGTTGAAAAGTCCCCCAGGAGGTGAATTCTGCAGTCCAGAACGAGGGGCAGGGATTTGCTGAGTAGGCTTCCTGGGAGGGTTTGGAGATTGAAAGTCCCAGCTGTCCTCTGCGTTTCCGGGGTGGTTGGGGGTGGCGGGGGCGGAGGGGACAGTACAGACACCTGCTTCACCTGCAGGCCCCATCTTCGTTAGCCCAACGGCATTTATTGCGGTAAACGGTGCTGGCTACTGGGCTGCTTTCTGAAACCACAGGTCTTGCTCTCTCTCGCTTGCTTGCTCTCTTTCTCTCCTCCCCTCCCTTGGTCTTTCACTCCCTCTGCTCCCCTCCTTTTCTCCTCCCCCAACCCCCGTTCCCGCCCCCGCTCCCCCGGCTCTCGCAGGCAGTGTCTTTTGCAAAGAGAGGAATGTGCTGCAGCAGCCGGTGAAAGAGAGGCAGCCCTCTCGGTTTCCCGGCCCTACGCCGGGTGGACACGACCACTGGCTTCTCGGGAGGGCGATTTTTGCCGGCGGTGATGGCGAGAGGGAGTTGGCTGCTTGGAACGGCACGATGAAGAGGGAAATGCATACCGTGCAGGTGCGGCTTCGAGACCGTCGCTGGTGAACTTGGGATTTGGGGTCCGTTTCTCCCCATGCACAACAGCCGGCTGCCTGAACCAAAGCCCTGAATGGTGGCTTTGTCCCAAATCCTCAGCGTATGGAATCTGAGGGCTGTTTACCTTTAAGAGTGGGATCTCTGGGGATGTGGAGCCCAACTGGAATTCCCAACTCCGCTTCCCGGCTGGAGCCTTCCACGGCCCACGAGTCTCGCAGGTGTGTATGTGTTCTCTGAGTTTTCCTTCTGGTCCCCCTGGTTGAGCCCACCCGGGGTTGAACGTCTCTCTCGAAAGCAGCTAGACGAGGTCGGCTATTTTTCAGGGACCATTGTTTGACTCACATTCCCACAGTTAGGAAGGGGTAAGCTGATAGGGCTTCATTTTCATTTTCTGTTTTGTCCCTAGTTTTCCGATGGCATTGACAGCTCACGGAAATCTGTTGAGCCGTCGTAAATTTGATCGTTCTTGTTAAGAGGCATTCCTTTCTTCCAGCCAAGCAGGTGCCGAGGAAGTTTTTGAACACTGGGCGAACGCGCAGAATTTGGCTTATATTTTGGCAAGGTCTACAGGTTAGTTTGGGACGATCTCTGAGTGTGGTGTCTTGTGGGGGGAGGTGGTGTCCCGATAGATCAATCGATGGGATTTATGGAGCGCTTACTGTGTGTGCAGACATCTTAGTAGGAATTTGAGAGTGAAAAATACTCCCTCTAGACTGTAAGCTCATAGTGGACAGGGAACAGGTCTGCCAGTTCTGTTGTAGTGTCCTCTCCCAGGTGCTTAGTACTGTGCCCTGCGCACAGAAAGCTCTCAATAAATAAGATCGATTGATTGACAGGAGGGTAACTAGGCACTACCCCTAGCCAGACACATTTCCTAAATGATTTGAGGTTTCTTCTAACCATGATTTCAGGAGTTATAGATGCCGCAGAAGGTGAGATGGGCAGGAGGTGAGGTGGGGCTGTAATGTAGTGGGGAGGAAATCTTTCTATCCAAAAATTCCCTGGAGGAAGATCTGTGAATCTTTCCATCAGTTTTACCCCTGGGACTTTTGGAGGGTGAGCGAAGCGGATAGGTGGGCTTCTGTTACCCTCTTCTAAAACCCACTGTCAGTTACTTGCCTAGTCTCTGAGAGAATCAAGTTCAAAACTGTCATGGTATGCATCTTTATTCTAAATGTATCTGGCTGCAGGCACGCCTTCCAAGGGCAATGCGCGGCCTTTGTTTAAAGGGCTCAGAAATATGAAGTGGTTGTCCCCTGTTCATTAGACAAGAATGACAAAAGGCAACGGGAACAGAGGAGGGCTCAGGGTTTCTGTGGGCTTACTCATCTTTTATAGCATATTTGGTGAGCATTGTGGCCGAGAAGTTAATTATTAATGTGCCAGTGCAGTGAGAGTGCACCTGAAGGAACTTGGTCAAAATGTTTGGCCCTTAGCTGGTCAGTCTAGTTGAATTTCACTCATGAATGGGCCTAGTGGGAAATCATTTATGATTCTTTAATTAGAGAGAAACAACTTTATGCATTATCTTTGTAGCTCTCCTCTCCACTTTCCTCTCCTTTCTAATTAGAGAAGCAGGGTGGCTCAGGGGAAAGCACGGGCTTGGGAGTCAGAGTTCATGAGTTTGAATCCTGGCTCTGCCACTTGTCAGCTGGGTGACTGTGGGCAAGTCACTTAACTTCTCTGTGCCTCAGTTACCTCATCTGTAAAATGGGGATTAACTGTGAGCCTCATGTGGGACAACCTGATCACCCTGTATCCACCCCAGCGCTTAGAACAGTGCTCTGCACATAGTAAGCGCTTAACAAATACCAACATTATTATTATTATTAATTTCCTCCACTCTCTTCTCCTTCCTCACCTTTCCTCTCCTTTAGCTTCCCTGCTCTTTCCTCTCACCTCTCCACTGTCTCCTCTAGCCTCTGCCCTCTCTCTTCTTCCTTCTCCTATCTCGCATTTTGTCTCTGCTCTCTCTCACCTCTCCGATCTCTCCTTTCACCTCTCTGCTCTCTTCTCTCTTTCCTCTCCTCCTTGGGGAATGAGTCAGTTGAGGGATCCAACGCCGTGCCAGGGTGCTGGAAGCTGAGGCGTGTCCTGGTTTCGGAGGTGTGTGAGTGTGGGTAGCTTCTGAAGAACCTATAGGATTCCACTCCTACAGGGTCTCAAACCCACATTCTGGAAAAGCGAAACCAAACAGACAGCCCAATCCTCCATGCCCATTTGCCTCAGATCACTGCACGGAGGTGCTCCAGCATTGCTGTTTTCCCAACTTGAACATTTCCCCTCCCTCTCAAGTGGCTTAGTGGATAGATTCCAGGCCTGGGAGTCAGAAGGACTTGGGTTCTTATCCCGGCTCTGCTACCTGTTTGCTGTGACCTTAGACAAGTCACTTCACTTCTCTGGGCCTCAGTTACCTCATCTGGAAAATGGGGGTTAAGACTGTGAGCCCCATGTTGGACTGTGTCCAACCTGATTACCATGAATTTACCCCAGTGCTTAGTACAGTGCCTGGCACATCATTGGTGCTTAACCAATACTATTATTATTATGTGGTAACTGCCATATCTCCCAAAACAGACTCCCTCTTCCCTGTCCGAGGCTCCTGGCCTCTCTGGCTGTGAAGAACACTCCCAAAGACAGGAGAAACTGCTTTTTGTGGGCTTTCTAGGAAATTTTAGGAGATGAGAGCTGGGAGAAGATGAAGACCTAAAGATCATCAATTCTTTGTGGCCAGATTCATGTCTTTGACATAATAATAATAATAATAATGTTACTTGTATTTGTTATAATAGGTGCCAAGCACTGGAGTAGATACAAGATCTAAGTCAGACACAATCCCTGTCTCACATGGGGCTCACAGACCAAGTGGGCAAAGAACAGGTATTCAGTCCCCATTTTTTACAGATGAGGAAATTGAGGCACACAGAAGTGAAGCCACCTGCCCAATGTCACACTGCAGTTAAGACAAGCAGCATGTTCTGGTGGTTACCGCAAGGATCTGGAAGTCAGAAGGACCTAAATTCTAGTCCCGGCTCTGCCACTTTCCTGCAGTGTAACCTTAGGCAAGTCACTTCACTTCTCTGTGCCTCAGTTCCCTCATCTGTAAAAAGGGGACTGTGACTGTGAACCCCATGTGGGACATGAATTGTATCCAACCTGATTACCTTGTATCTACCCCAGCACTTAGAACAGTGCCTGGCACGTAGTAAGCACTTTACAAATATCTCTTTTAAAAAAGGTGGCAGAGTCATGATTAGAACCCAAAGCTTCTGACTCCCAGGCCCAGTGCTTTTTCCACTAGACTATGCTGCTTCTCAAGTGCTTAGTTCAGTGCTCTGTGCACAGTAGGTTCTCAATAAATACTACTGATTGATGAATAGGAGGTCATTTTCATCTCTTCTTTGGCTGGCAACTTCTCCCTGACAGGTTTTGGTTTCTTCTTGGCTGGAGGAAAGGGAGTGTCTGCTGGGAGCCATAAGAGGAGGAGATCGAAGGTTAGATCACAGTGGTCAGGGTGTAGCCAGTGTCTGCTACTAGGGTGAGGCCAGCTGGGAGGGTGGGTGAGTGAGGTGCGGCCTTGTATCTTCAGTGCCTGAGAAGGGGAGAGGGAAAAAGGGATAGAGAGATGGAGGGAAAGATAGGGAGAGAAAGGGAGAGAGGGAGGGAGGGAGAGGGAAACAAAGGGAGAGGGAGAGAGAAAGGGAGGGAGGAAAGGGGGGGTGGAAAAAGGGAGAGACTAAGCCTCTTTGTCCTCAGTTTCCCCTCCCATCTGCATCATCTTGACTCGATCCCTTTGTTCCCCCCCACCCCACAGCAGTTATGTACATATGTATATACCTAGAATTCTATTTTTATATTGATGCCTGTTTACTTATTTGGATGTCTTTCTCCCCCTCTCTAGGCTGTAAGCCCGGTGTGGTCAGGAAATGTCTCTATTGCTGAATTGTACTTTCCAAGTGCTTAGTACAGTGCTCTGCACACAGTAAGCGCTTAGAGAAGCAGCGTGGCTCAGTGGAAAGAGCACGGCTTGGGAGTCAGAGGTCATGGGTTCAAATCCCTCCTCAGATGCTTGTCAGCTGTGTGACTTTGGGCAAGTCACTTAACTTCTCTGTGCCCAGTTACCTCATCTTTGAGCCCCACGTGGGACAACCTGATCACCTTGTATCCTCTCCAGCACTTAGAACAGTGCTTTGCACAAAGTAAGCACTTAACAAATGCCATCATTATTAGATTAAATATGATTGAATGAGAGAGAGAGAGAGAGAGAGAAAAGGAGAGAGGGAGGGAGAAAAGAGTGAGAGAAAGAGCCTCTTGGTTGAATTGCTAAAACCTGAGGCAGATGGTCTTTATGGCCTATTATTGGGATGAGCCGGGGCCTGGGAGTCAGAGGCCTTGGGCTCCAACCCCAACTCCAGTATTTGCCAGCTATAACACCTTTCTCTGTACCTCAGGTTCCTCCTCTGTAAAATGGGTATTCAGTATCTGTTCTCCCTCCCCCTTTGGCTGTAAGCCCCATGTGGGACAGGGACTGCGTGTGACCTGATCATCTTGTTTTTACCCCAGTACTCAGGATAATGACCGACACATAGTAATGCATAACAAATACTGCTACTATTATTATAAATTATTTTTATGACCTGTGTGTTTTTTGTATAGGGGAGGCAGGGCATGAAAGGGATTGGGTTTCAGCTTGGAACAGAAAATGCAGCAGACCAGGGAGGTAGCAAGAGTCAATAGACTCTGTTGGGTGAGTGGAGACAGGTGGCTACAAGGTAGAACGGCCATGTGTTTTTTCTCTGTAACCTTTGCAACACATCCTGGCTCTTCTAATCTGAGGCATTGCCTACAGGTGCTTACATAAACTACATCTCTTAGGAGATCTAGTTTTGAAGAAAAAGACTCGATTCAGTACAGTTTTTATTCTTTATCTTAATCTAACCCACCTATGAGAATTTTTTTTCTCCCTCTCTGGTGTATCCTCTTTCTCCTCTAATCACAAAACGTTATCGTCTCACAGTATCACGCTCATTTAAGTTCCTCTGTGATGCCAGGCTGGGATAGCATAAGAGCTGCTATTTCAGAGCAGCTCTTTATTCTATTTTTTTCAATGGTATTTGTTAAGCACTTACTATGTGCCAGAAGCTGTCTTAAGCGCTGGGGTAGATAGAAGGTAATCAGGTTGGGCACAGTTCAAGTCCCATGTGGGGCTCAAGGTCTTAATCCACATTTTACAGAGGAGGTAACTGAGGCACAGGGAAGTTGCCCAAGGTCACACAGAAGACAAACGGCAGAGCCGGGATTAGAATTCAGGTCTTCTGACCCCGAAGCCTGCCATCTATTCACTAGGCCATGCGGCTTTTCTCCGTTGAGAGAGATGGGTCTTTCTAATGGCAGCTTACCTGACTAACCTCCTAGTTTGGGGGGCTGAATATCCCCTTATTACTGAGGACTCACCTAGTCCCAGACCCGGGACTGTGGCACAAAATCATCATTGCCTAATAGCTAGAGCACAGGCTTTGGAGTCAGAGGACCTGGGTTCTAATTCTGACCCTGCTGTGTGACCTTGAGCCAGTCACTTCACTTCTCAGGGCCTCAGTTCCCTCATCTGTAGGGATTAAGACTGTGAGCCCCATGTGGGACCTGAACTGTGTCCAACCTGATTAGCTTGTACTAATAGCTATACTCCAGCGCATAGTACAGTGTCTGTCACATAGCGTTTAATGAATACCACAATTATTATGATCAACCCCAGCAGTCAGTACAGTGCCTGGAACATAGTAAGCACTTAACAAATACCATTATTATCATTATTATTATTATTATTCTGCTCCTTTCCAAGACTGGGCTTTGGAGGCATAGGCATCTTGGGGTTTCTCTCTCCTCAGGGTGCCATTTCCTACAACCATCAGCTCTCAGGGCCCCCCAAACCCAGCTGCTTGGTGAAGACTACCTGCCCTTCTCCATCCGCCATAGGTTGTCTTTGCTGTCTGAGCTCCTGTTCTGAGAGGGAAAGTGGCCAAGGGACTGTCCAGGACCCGATCTTTGGAGCCAGAAGAGGAAGAGAGATTCTGGGCCTATGACGTTGTTGGCCGAGGTCAGGGAGAATCTAGCAACCTGCTGGTACCATCTCCACTTCTGATTTTCAGAAGTAATTATCAATCAGTTGTATGTATTTATTCACCCCTCCCTTGGCCCCACAGCAGTTATATACCTATCCATAATTAATTTATTTATATTAATGTCTGTCTCCGCTCTAGATTGTGAACTTGTTGCTGACAGGGAACATGTCTACCAACTCTGTTATATTGTTATATTGTACTCTCCCAAGAGCTTAGTACAGTGCTCTGCCCATTGTAAACACTCAATAAATATGATTGATTGACTGAGCACTTACTGTGTGTAGATCTCTGTCCAAAGTTCTTGGGAGAACACAGTACAAAAGAGTTGGTAGACATGATCCCTCCCCACAAGAAGCTTGCAGTCTAGATATCACAGCTTACAGTTTATGATATTTGTTAAGCATTTACTCTGTGCCAAAGCCCTGTGCTAAGCATAGGGTAGATGTAAGTCAATCTAATTGGACACTATCTCCATCCCACAGGGAGCTCACAACCTAAGAGGCAGGGAGAATGGGCATCTGATCCTCATTTTACCAAGAAGGAAACTAAAGCTCAGAGAGGTTCAGTGACGTGCCCCAGGTGGCACAGCAGATCCGTGACCAAGCTGGGACTAGCTGGAAAGAGCCTGGGCCTTGGATCCAGAGAACCTGGGTTCCAATCCCAGTTCTGCCATTTACCTGCTGTGTGATCTGGGGCAAGTCACTGGATCCAGAGAACCTGGGTTCTAATCCCAGCTCTGCCATAGAGAAGCAGCGTGGCTCAGTGGAAAGAGCCCGGGCTTGGGAGTCAGAGGTCATGAGTTCCAATCCCGGCTCTGCCACTTGTCAGCTGGGTGACTGTGGGCAAGTCACTTAACTTCTCTGTGCCTCAGTTACCTCATCTGTAAAATGGGGATTAACTGTGAGCCTCACGTGGGACAACCTGATTACCCTGTATCTACCCCAGCGCTTAGAACAGTGCTCGGCACATAGTAAGCGCTTAACGAATACCAACATTATTATTTACCTGCTGTATGATCTCGGGCAAGTCACTTCTTGTGCCTCAGTTCTCTCATCTGGATAATGGAGATTTAATTCCCATTCTCCCTCCTACTTATTCTGTGAACCCCATGTGAGAGCCTATTAGCCTGAATCTACCCCAGCGCTTAGTACAGTGCTTGGCAATAGGAAAGCCTTAGCAAAATACCACAATTACTGGAGCTCACTAGGCACTAGACTAGAACCCCCAGGCACAGCCCTAGGCTCTGGGAGAGTGACCCGGTGCCACATCTGATCCACTCATGGGGTGGTGGTCGATGATGAGTTTGGGGGCTATCAATCGTCCATTACCACGAGGAGCTCAGAGTCTGTATTGGTGGTGAGGCTGGAAGAATTAGAATTTTTATGATATTCAGTACGTACTATGTGCAAGACGCTGTATTAAGCTCTGGGGAAGAGACAAGCTAATTACGTTGGACACATAGAGTGCTGTGCCTATCTCGGGAGAGGGTCATAATGATGACATGTAGGGCTTCCTGGCAGTCGGGTGGAAGTCAGGTAGGGAAACAGAGTGGCATTGTGGATCAAAGCCCGGGCTTGGAAGCCAGAGCATCTGCATTCTAATTCCAGCTCCACCACTTGCCTGCTATATGACCAAAGTCAAGTCATTTAACCTCACTGTGCCTCGGTTTCCTCAACTGCAAAATGGGGATTCAGTACCTGTTCTCCCTCCTACTTAGGCTGTGAGCCCCATGTGGGGCAGCAACCGTATTTAGTCTGGTTAACTTGTATCTACTTCAGCTCTTAGAACAGCGCTTGACACGTAATAAATGCTTAACAAATGTCATAAATAAAAAAGAAAGAAGTGGGTCTCAGAGGGTAGTTATCCTCACAGAATGGCCCTGGAGGATTTCATTTGAGAGCATCAGCGGCTTGGGGGAGAGAGGTGACCGAGGTTGAGCATTTGTGTGTCTGTTTAGAAATGAAATAGTTTTGGAATCACATTGAAAGACTTAGGTCCCATTAAAAGAGGGATTTGGGTCCGGGGGTCTTGTCAAGGTTTGTCTGCAGGGTCACGGAGCTTTCCTGAATGGGAGGCAATGGAGACAACTGGTCAAAAGGAAATCATTTGGGGCAGGGACTGTATCCACCCTAATTAACTTGTGTCTACTTCAGTGCTTAGGACAGTGCTTGGTACATAGCAAGTGCTGAACAAATACCATTAAAAAAAAAAGGAATTTTGGTCCAGGGGTCTTGTCACATGCAATCTGCAGGGTCAAGGAGGTCTGCAGAATGGGAACAGGGGAGATGATTGGTCAAAAGAGAAGCAGCGTGGCTTAGTGGAAAGAGCACGGGCTTGGGAGTCAGAGGACATGGGTTCTAATGCCGCCTCCGCCAGTTGTCTGCTGTGTGACCTTGGGCAAGTCACTTAGCTTCCCTGTGCCTCAGTTTCCTCATCTGTAAAATGGGGATTAAAAGTGTGAGCCCACGTGGGATAACCTGATTAACCTGTATCTACTCCAGCGCTTAGAACAGTGCTTAGCATGTAGTAAGTGCTTAACAAATACCATAAATGTTATTATTTAAAATGGAACTCACCTTGCAAACTTGTTTTCTAGCTTCAGCTCCTCCCTCCCCTAGGGCCTGGAACACGGAGTCGGAAGGACCCTTTTCTCACTGCACCTTCAAATAGAAGGCAAAAAATGCCTGAGATTGCAATTCCTGCATGAAGGCACTGCTCTGACAAAGGCAAATCCAGTTCTGCTCATTTTGAATTGGATATCCAGACCCATGGAGCTGGGAGGGAATTTCCTACTTAGGTCAGAAGTTCCTTGAGGGCAGGGATCGTGCCTGCCAACTCTGTTGTATTCTGCCAAGTGCTTGATGCGGGACTTGGCACCGAGTAAGTGCTCAGTCGATGCAATTGATTTGGGCAATGGCAGGAGCTAGATGGGCATTGGAAATGCCACCTGCTGGTCTAGCCATGCTGGACCCTCTGCCCCTGGCTGGCTGGGCAGTGGAGGTTAGTGGGATGCGTTTCCCAAGAGTACTTGCGTTCTCTGGAGAAAAAGAGAAGCTGCCAGGACCTCTCCCAAATGGTGCCATTTTCCTTCTCCTCCTTCCTTGCCATTTTTCCCCTCAGCACCCACCTAACCTCCCAATATCTCCCGCTTCATCTTAGGTCAAAAGTTGGACTTTCCTGGGGAACAAACCTAACCCTCTATACAGGGCTATAGGCCCAGCAAATAATTGGCCAAAACTTTTAAGCTTGATCTCCATGGAACCGTGATGCAATAGGCTTCCCCTAGACACTTAACTTCTTCCCCAGAGGGCCTTTTTAAAAATGTTGTAATTTTTTAAATGGTATTTATTAAGTACTTACCACGTGTCAAGCACTGTTCTAAGCACTGAGGTAGATACAAGTTAAGCTGAATACAGTCCCTGTCCCACTGATTAACTTGTAATCCAAACAAGTTAATACAAGCTTGTATTAATACTTATATAATACAATACTTGTATCTTCCCCAGGGCTTAGAGCAGTGTCTGGCACATAGTGCTTAACCTGTACCATTATTATTATTGTTGTTGTTGTTGCTGTTATGGGGCTCAAAGTATAAGTAGGACGGAGAACAGATACTGAGTGCTCATTTTGCAGTTAAGAAAACGGAGGCAAAGAGAAGTGAAGTGACTTCCCCATGGTCACACAGCAGGCAAGTAGCAGAGCCAGGGTTAGAACCCAGATCCTTCTGACTCCCAGTCCCTGCTCTTTTCACTAGGCCATGCAGCTTCCTTTTTACTTGAAGAGGCCACTTTACTATTCCTCACCTTTGAGGTCCAGGAAACTCTAGGCACCGAGAAGTAGAACATCTCTCTGGCTGGTTGGAGAAGAGGCCCAGGATCTTGGTCTCTAATCTTTCTTTCCCTGGAGGTGGGAGCTTGCTGGTGACCCCTTCAGGGAGGGCTTGGGCCATGGGCCTTGTAACATCCTGGTGTGGATGGACCAGCCCCGCCCTTCTCCGCCCCAGGGAGGATGCTAAGCTCTGAGCCTTAAGTATGACTGAGAGAAAAGATGAAACTCCGGAGGGAGCTGGCTAGAAATAAAAAAAAAACAGCTTGAAATAAAGGCTGAAACTGTGGGCTTTATAAACAAGGAATTATTGTCTCAGCATCCCATTTGTCCTTATAATTACTCCCAAGCCATGTTAATAGGAGCAGTAAAAGGCTGACTGTTTTTTTTTGGAGGGAAATGAGAAGAACGGTATCTTTTTTTTGGCTCAGAAACCCACTAGGTTCACCTTCTAACTGTACTTTGGTGCTTGACTCTCCTGCCCCCAACCTCTCACTCACACCATTCCCCCAGCCTGAAAGCCCCTTCCCCAGAATCTGCCAGCCCACAGCTCTCCTCATCTTCAAAAGCCCTCCAAAAATCCCACCTCCTCCAGGAAGACTTGCCCAATTAATTCACAATACCCCAGGCAGGCCGGGGTACAACTTCCTTGGAAGTTGTACATTTTACTCCTATTCTCAGCACTCATGTCCATCTGTATATTTTTGTTTGCACACTTAACCACTTGTTCAGGCATTTTTCCCAGATCTATTTGGGCTACTCCCTTCTGTATCTTTGTTCTTCCTCTTGCTTCCACTCTTTGTAAAGTATTTTTGCCTCAGTTGCCTCCATTAAGTTGCGAGTTCTAATGGTTGCATTTATTGCTCATCAATCAGTCAATGAATGGTATTTCTTGAATGGACACTGTGTGCAGAGCTTGGGAAAGCACATAATGATGGAGGTATTTGTTAAGCGCTTGCTATGTGTCAAACACTGTTTTAAGCACTGGGGTAGGTACAAGCTAATCAGGTTGGACATAGTCCTTGTCTCACATGGGCTCTCAGTCTCAATGCTCATTTTGCAGATGAGGTAACTTAGACCCAGAGAAGTTAAGTGATTTGCCCAAAGTTACACAGCAGACAAGTGGTGGAGCCCAGATTAGTACCCAGATTTCCAGGCCTGGGCTTTTTCCACTGGGTCATGCTGCTTTTCCACCATCTGCTGAGTTCAGAGCACTGTACTGAGCGCAGGGGAGAGTGCAAAAGAGAAGACACAATTCTTGCCCTTGAAGGCTACACAGTCTAGCTGGGGACTCTGAATTGCTTACAGGAAAAGAAATAGAATGTATAAGGTATGTACACACACACACAACGCACACACAACGCCCCCCCTCCCTCCAACTGAAATACCACCACAACACACATATTGCGGTGGTATTTCAGCTGCTGCATTTAAGAACGGGCAAAGGCAGATGCCTGCCCATCTGTGGAGAGTCTTGGGGGAAGCCTGTCCAGAGGCAGAGGGATGACCTAGATGGGTTCTTGGGGCTCTTCCCAATCCAGTGGTTCTGGGATGGTTGGTTAATGGATCCTGAAGTAGTCTCCACGAGAGGGACTCTGCCAATCGTGGTAATTTTCTTCAAAATGATAGTCTCATCCTTCACCATCCTGAAGCAACATGGTGTAGTGGGCAGAGCACAGGCTTGGGAGTCAGAAGGTCATGGGTTCTAATCCCGACTTTGCCACTTTGCTCTGTGACCTTGGGCAAGTCACTAAACATCTCTGTGCCTCAGTTCCCTCATCTGTAAAATGGGACCCAAGACTGTGAGCCCTATGTGGGACAGGGACTGTGTCCAACCTGATTATCTTGTATCTACCCCAGCGCTTAGAACAGTGCCTGGCACATAGTAAGTGCTTAACAAATACCATAATAATAATCCTTCGGACTGAATGTGCAGAATTGAAATCCTCACCAAATTCAGCTCACCTATTGCCCCTCAGACTTATCTCTCCACCTCCAATCACAATGTGAAAGGCGACAGTGGATGGGGAGTGAGATCAGCTAAGTCCTGAGTCCTGTGAATCTGGTGGCAAGGTGAAGTTTTTTTGGAAAAAGGAGTTGCCTTCTCAAGAAGTGTGGCCTAATGGAAAGATAGCAGGTCTGGGAATCAGAGGACCTGGATTTTATTCCTGGCTCTGCCATTTTCATCTATGTGATTTTGGACAAATCACTCTTTGTCTCTGTGCCTCAGTTCCCTCATCTGTAAAATGGGAATTAAGACTCAGAGCCCCATGTAGGACAGGGACCGCATCCAGCCTGATAACTGTATATCTACCCCACTGTTTAGAACAGTGCTTGGCACAGAGAAGTGCTTTACAAATACCATAAAAAATTCAAAAATATTGACTGAGAAATGTAAAACAGATTGCCACGATTGACCAACCATTACGGAAATGAGGGTTTTCCTGACCTACTGGAAAATTTTGAGATTCCAGGGAATGTTTCTTACCCAGGTATAATAGGTTCATTGCATTGATCTATAGCATCGAGTAGGCTGCTCTTAATCAATCAAAGCTGTTTGTTGAGTGCTTACTTTGTGCAGACTGTAGGCTCGTTGTGGGCTTGGAGTGTATCTAATAATAATAATAATAATAATGTTGGTATTTGTTAAGCGCTTACTATGTGCCGAGCACTGTTCTAAGCGCTGGGGTAGACATAGGGGAATCAGGTTGTCCCACGTGGGGCTCACAGTCTTAATCCCCATTTTACAGATGAGGGAACTGAGGCACAGAGAAGTTAAGTGACTTGCCCACAGTCACACAGCCGACAAGTGGCAGAGCTGGGATTCGAACTCATGAGCCCTGACTCCAAAGCCCATGCTCTTTCCACTGAGCCACGTAATGTTGGTATTTGTTAAGCGCTTACTATGTGCAGAGCACTGTTCTAAGCGCTGGGGTAAATACAGGGTAATCAGGTTGTCCCACGTGAGGCTCACAGTTAATCCCCATTTTACAGATGAGGTAACTGAGGCACAGAGAAATTAAGTGACTTGCCCACAGTCACACAGCTGACAAGTGACAGAGCCGGGAATCGAACCCATGACCTCTGACTCCGAATCCCAGGCTCTTTCCACTGAGCCACGCTGCTTCCCCAACTTCTGCCAACTCTATTGTATTAGTGCATGCTCTGCACACAGTAAGTGCTTATTAAATACTACTGATGATGATGCAAAGCACTGTCTTAAACGCTTGGAGTACAATACAGTAGAATTGGTACACGAACCCTGCCCATCAGGAGCTTACTGTAGCTCACAGTCTGTAGATCAACAATGGATAAAAATGGTCATGCCTAAAGAGAGACTGAAGTGAATAGTAATTTCCCAAATGCTTAGTACAGTGCTCCGCACACAGTAGGCACTCAATAAACACGATTTAAATAAATGAATCACAGCATTGGGCCTGGCTTTTGGGCTACTTTCCTGATTAAGTGGATATCAGATCTTATCTGCATCTGGTCTTCCTGGCTGGCATCAAGATCAGCCCCTTGTGACTCCACAGGACTTGGTCCAGAGATGATGCCATTTATGCCAGGGAAATTCGAGCAGATCCGTTATCCGGGCCCAGCCCTTAACAGCTCTCATCATCAGGAAGTTTTGGCTGAAATCTAACCTAAATCTCTCCTACTGCATTTGAAAAGCCCTTCCCTCTCATTCTGTCCTCAGGGAAGATGGCGGACAGACAGGTCACCATTCACAATCTAATATATTGTAGTGATTCCCCACACTTGGCCAACCTTATTTTATTGGGGAACAAACTCTGGGGGTGGGGAGTCTGCTCTGCTTCTGTCACCATTGGAAGACTTTCTTTGTTCACCGGTAGGGGAGATTTCCCAAACTGTGCTCCAAACTGTGCTCCAAACCTCCATCCTCCACAAGCACTCGCCTGGGGAAGTCACCGTTCCTCAGTTGATCCTGCAGAGCTGGCAAATGAAGCGCCTGATGAGTTTTCCAGGTGGGGTGTGGAATAATCGGGGGCACGTTCCGGAAGCGTCGGCCGTGTAGCTGGGATCTGGATGCGTTCTGCCAACAGAGACTGTCATCTATGTGAAAGGTGGGCTATTGAAGTGGGGGGGTCTGAAGCCCCCTCTCTGGTGAGCAGCATGGCTTCGTGGAAAGAACACGGGCCTGGGAGTCAGAGGACCTGGGTTCTAATTTCGGCTCTGCCACTGGACTTCTGTGTGACTTTAGACGAGTCACTTTGCTGTGCTTCAGTTTCCTTGTCCGTAAAATGGGGATTCAATATCTGTTCTTCCTCCTGTGAGCTCAGGTGGTTCAGGGACAGACATTGAGTCCAGCGTGCATATACTGTATCCATCTCAGCCCTTTGTGCACTGTTTGGTAACTAGTAAGTGCTTAATAAATATGATTATGTTTATTATTATTTTCAGTCTTTGCTATATCAGTCAATGGCAGGACCATCAGTCTTGGTTTGGAATGTGCTTTTGAGAGAGAAGGATCATCTCACAGTGGTATGAGACTGGCAATTGGTGTTTGCCTTTGAATGCCTGTGCAATTAAGTGACCCTTATTTCCTGGACTTTTCCAGAGAGGACACTCTGAAGTGGTCATTCAGTCTTCTTGCATTTTCACACCTGTCCTGCAGATCAGGTAGCAGGAGGAATTTGAGTCAGATGAATGGCAACAGGCTACTCAATCTGAAATTTAGCAATGCCTAAGTAGTTTTTAGCTCAATGGTTTTCTAACTCTTCATTTTCAGGGTATTTTCTCCAATGTTTTTTTTTTTTAATGGTGTTTGTTAAGCACTTACTATGTGCCAGGTACTGTTCTAAGCACTGGGGTAGATACCAGCTAATCAGGTTGGACACAGTCCATGTCCCACACGGGGTTCACAGTCTTAATCCCCATTTTACATATGAGGAAACTGAGGTCCAGAAGAATGAAATAGATACCCCAGGAGCACATAGCAGACAAGTGGCAGAGTGGGGATTAGAACTCAGGTCCTCTGACACCATGCTCTTTCCATAAGGCCACTCTGCTTTCCAGAGTGCTTTTTTTCCCCTTACCTAGTTAGTGCATTCCAAAAGTATTATGCTGTTATAAGGCACCAGTAATGGAGTCGTGGAGACAGGGAATTGGGTGTGTGAGGGAACTAAGTAGTCTTACAGGCTCCCGTCATAAGTGAAGCCTGGAGTTTTCCACACTTGACACCATTCATTTTGCTTGCAAGCTTCAACCTCATTCAATTCAATTGATTGATTGAAACTCTCCTTCCAGGTGGTGCTTACTGTACTAAGTGCTTGGGAGAATATAGTACAACAACAGACACACTCCCTGCCCAAAATGAGCTCACAGACTAGGGATGATATTTGTTAAGCACTTAGTATGTGCCAGGCACTGTACTGAGGTGGATATAAGAAAATCAAGTTGGACACAGCCCCTGTCCCATATGGGGCTCACAGTCTCTATGCCCATTTTACAGACAAGGTAACTAAAGCACAGAGAAATAAAGTGACATGCCCAAGGTCACACAGTGGAAAGTGGCAGATCTGGGATTAGAACCCATTTTACTTGCCGCCTTTTTACTCAATAAGTACTCAATAAATACAATTGAATGAATGAATGCCTAACAAATACCATAAAAAAAAGCAAAAATTGGCATTTTTTGGGTGCTACTGAGTTCAGAACACTGTAATAAGCAATTGGGAGAGTACAGCACTTGGGAGAGGAGCAGTGTGGCTCAGTGGAAAGAGCCCAGGCTTGGGAACCAGAGGTCATGGGTTCTAATCCCAACTCTGCCACTTGTCAGCTGTGTGACTTTGGGCAAGTCACTTCACTTCTCTGTGCCTCAGCTACCTCATCTGCAAAATGGGGTTTAAGACTGTGAGCCTCATGTGGGACAACCTGATCACCTTGTATCCCTCAGCACTTAGAACAGTGCTTTGCACATAGTAAGCGCTTAACAAATACCATTATCATTATTATTATTGCAGTACAGTAGAGTAGATATAAATGATGCCTTCCCAGAAGGATTACAAATTTAGATGGGGAGACAGTCATTAAAATAAAGTACATAAGTGCTGTGGACTAGAGGATAGGAAAATATCAGAGTGCTTAAGGGGAATAAATTAATCAATGAGTGGTATTGAGCAGTTATTGTGTGCAGAGTACTGTCAGTCAGTCAGTTGTATTTATTGAACTCTTACTGTGTGCCGAGCAGAATACTAAGCACATGGGAGAGTACACTAGAACAATGTACTGTACTAAAAAAGTCCAAGTGCATGGGCAGTGGCAGAAGGAAGGGCTTAGACATTTACTGAGTGCTTACTGTGTGCAGAGCACTGTACTAAGTACTTGGAAGAGTACCTTATAACAGGAGCTTACAGATTTAGAGAGGGCAGTAGACGTTAAAATAAATTGCAGATGGTTGTATGCTTAAGTGATGTGGGGCTGGGGGAGGGGAAAATATCAAAATCCTTGCAGGGAACAGACTTAATTGTGTAGGCGATGCAAAAGAGAAGGTTTGAACATAGAAATCAAATACATTTTGGCAGGCTTCATATGTGTGTGGGCGCCTTCTCGCAAATGGGGAAGAAAACACTAGGTGCTGTCCGAGAAGTTTTACAGTTTTATTTCTATCTGGGGTGCCGGAGATAAAAAACCCCAAATCTTGTGATTGGACTCTGGTAGAGCGGCCTGGCTCTATTTTAAATTCAGAACATTTGGCTCCCCAGTCTTCTCCGCTGGGAGAGGTTTTTGCTGGGAAGATTAACTGAAGATGTCTGCGAGCAAAGGTTTTTGGTTTTTTTATTTGTTTAAGAAGGGAATAATTAAATTAAAAAAAACAAAAACAAAAACACCCTTCTCCTTTCTCCAGTAGGTTCTCCCTGATAGTTGAAGAATGAAAATGGTTTGGATGTGAGATATAGCGCAGAATTGGTGGAGTCCTATTGTTGGTCTCAGAATTATTACTATTATTATTGCATTTGTTAAGCACCTATTATGTGCCAGTCACTGTACTATGCATTGGGGTAGATGCAAGTTAATCAGGTAGGACACAGTCTCTGTCCCAAATAGGGCTCACAGTCTTAATCCCCTTTTTAGAAATCAGGTAACTGAGACAAAGAGAAGTGAAGTGACTTGCCCAAGACAACACAGCAGTCAAGTGGCAGAGCTGGGATTTGTACCTAGGTACTTCTGCCTCCAAGACCCAGTGTATATCCACTAGGTCATGCTGCTTCACCTTATCATGATGTTTGTTAAGCTTTTACTATATGCCAAGCACTGTTCTAAGTGCTGGGGTAGATAAGGTTAGTCCTTCACTCAGTCGTATTTATTGAGTGCTTACTGAATGCAAAGCACTGTACTAAGCACCCGGAAGAGTACAATGCAACAATAAAGAGTCACATTTCCTGCCCACAATGAGCTCACAGCCTGGAGAGGTGGACAAACAATATAAATAAATAAATTACAGATATGTACATAAGGCTGGGAGGGGAGATGAATAAAGGGAGAAAGGGAGCAAGTCAGGGTGATACAGAAGGGAGTGGGTGAAGAGGAAAGGAGGGCCTAGGCAGGAAAGGCCTCTTGGAGTAGATGTGTCTTCAATAAGACTTTTAAGGAGGGGAGAGTAATTACCTATCAGATTTGAGGGGAGAGGGTGTTCCAAGCCAGAGACAGGATGTGGATGAGGGGTCAGTGATGAGATAGATGAGTTCAAGGTATGGTTAGCATTACAGGAGCAAAGTGTGCGGGCTGGATTATAGGAGAGTAGCCAGTTGAGGTGAAAGGGGGCAAGGAGATTGACTGCTTTAAAGGCGGTGGTGAGGAGGAGTTTTTGTTTGATATGACCACAGGAGTTTCTTGAGGAGTGGGGAAACATGGTCTGAACATTTCTGAGGAAAAATGATCCGGGTAGCAGAGTGAAGTATGGACTGGAATGGGGAGGTCAGCAAGGAGGCTGATTAAGGCAAGGTAGGATAAATGCTTGGATTAAAATGATAGCAGTATGACTGGAAAGGAAAGGGCAGATTTTAGCAATATTGTGAAGGACGAACCAATGGGGTTTAATGTTAGATTAAATGTGTGTCAAATGAGAGAGAAGAGTCAAGGGGTAACAACAGGGTTATGGGCTTGTGAGGCAGGAAGGGTGGTAGTGCTGTCTACAGTGATGAGAAAGTCAGGAGGAGAACAGTGTTTGGGTGGGGAGATAAGGAGATCTGCTTTGGACATGTTAAGTTTGAGGTGATGACAGTACAACCAAGTAGAGAGGTTTTGTAGTCAGGAGGAAATGCAAGACTGCAAAGAGGTGAGAAATGAGGGATGGAGATGTAGATTTGGGAATCATCTGCATAGAGATGAAAGTTGAAGCCATGGGAGTGAATGAGTTTTCCAGGGGAATGGTTATAGATGGAGAATAGAAGGGAACCCAGAACCCAACCTTGAGGGACACCCACAATTAGGGGATGGGAGGCAGAGGAGGAGCCTGTGAAGAAAACTGAGAATGAGCACCCAGAGAGATAGGAGGAGAACCAGGAGAAGACAGTGTCAGTGAAGCCAAGGTCAGATTAGGTTGGACAGTTCCTTTATGAGGGAGATATCCAGTTTCCTTCTTTACACAAGTTCACTCTACTGCTCCTTCTGAGTTGGATCAGAGGAGGTTGGGCTAAAGCTGTATACACCGGAAGGAGATGAAATATACATGGGGTAGTGTGCTAATAGGAGAACTCTCTTAAGAAATTGAACTGAGGGAAAAATAGATTTTATAGTACATGTGGACAGACTGCCCAATGAAATGTGGCCTTATTCTTTTTATTGTCTGTAAAATAATTAATGCTGATTTTCCTCTTCTGTTGGTATGTGTGTAGGATAGCTCATAGTTCAGAAATTTTGGATGATGAATTCACAACTGTCTCAAGCATTTCACTCTAAAGACAGACTAGTGTGTTGTCAGTAGTTTTTTTTTTTAAGTGAGACTTTCCAGATTTATGGATCAGCAAAGTGAGATTTATTGAGGTCTTATATGTGAATGCAAAAATCTGTGTTAGTGCCATCAAGGCAAAGCTGAGAATTTATGACTTTGAGACGCAAATATAGGCAGCCAGCTTCCCATTACAACATTAAATCGGTGTCTTTGCCCAGGCTGTGGATTTTTTGAAATGTGATGTATGAGGCACCACCCTGAATGCACATTCTGTGTGTTCCAAGATATAAAGACTTTTTTATGATATTTGTTAGGCACTTACTATGTACCAGGCACTGATCTAAGCACTGGAGAAAGTACAAATAGGTTGTACACTGTCCATGTCCCACATGGGGCTTTCAGTTTTAGAGAAGCAGATTTGCCTAGTGGGTAGAGCAAGTGCCTGGGAGTTAGAAGGTCCTGGGTTCTAATCCTGATCTGCCACTTGTCTGCTCTGTGATCTTGGGCAAGTCACTTAATTTCTCTGTGTGTTAGTTACCTCATCTGTAAAATAGGGATCGAGACTGTGAGCCCCACATGAAACAGGAACAGTGTCCAACCCAATTAGCTTGTATCCACCCCAGTACTTAGTACAGTGCCTGGCACCCAGTAAATGCTTAACAAATACTAATTTTTTTAAATCCCCATTTTTCAGATGAGAGAACTGAGGCCCAGAGAAGTCAAGTGGCTTGCCCAAGGTCACAGAGCCGACAGGTGGTGGAAGCTGAATTAGAACCCAGGTCCTTCTGACTCCCAGGCCCGGGTTCTATCCACTGGACCTCCCTGTTTCCCTGCAATTGCATTTGGTCATTGCATTTCCTGACCTGTGGGGTTTTCTGTATGCCCGGTACCAGACACACAAGTGACCGTGTCATCCCACTCGCTTTACAGAGTGATCAGTGCAGTCAAGTGACAGGATTTGGGGCTTTTTGCAGGAGTTTATCTGAGCTGCCCAGCTGTTCAGCATCCAACCGATGGAGAGTATTTCAGGGAGGCTCCCTAACCTTCCCATCTCCCCCAGAGCCACTGAGCTCCTGTGTCAAGCCCCCCTGAACACTGGTTTTTGTTTCCAAATTTTGGACCTCTGTGGCTGAGGCAGAGGGAAGCTGGGTGCTAGAGATCAAACTGGTAGACATCAAGGCCCCCAGGGGCATAGCTGTACTGGACAGAGGCACACCAGCTTGAAAACAGGACTGTCCAGAACAAAATTAGATGCATGTCCTCCTTAGGAAGAAAGGGACAAAGAGAAAGGAGTAAAAGAAAGGTTCAGGAAATCAGATGTGTAATCTCATCTTCCACTGGGCAAACACATTCTGTCAGTCAATAAGAAATACCCTTTCCAGTCTGCCCAGATTTTCTACCCCTCGAGTTGTTGGGCCTTAGGTGACCCCGAAGACCAGCCAAAAAATGGGCATCTTAAACCTTCTAGAGAGACAATTGGTTTTTTTCTGAATTTGATTTGATTTGGAGATTTGATATTTTCCACAACCCCACAGCACTTATGTGCATATCTTTAAATTATATAATATCAATTATTTAGTTATAGTAATGTCTGTTTCTCTCTCTAGACTGTAAGCTTGTTATGGACTGGGAACGTGCCTGCTAATTCTGCTATTGTTAATAATAATAGTAGTAATTGTGGTATTAAGCACTACTACTACTAATAATTTTGGTATTTGTTAAGCCTTACTATGTGCAGAGCACTGTTCTAAGTGCTGGGGTAGATGCAGGGTCATCAGGTTGTCTCAATGAGGCTCACAGTAAATCCCCATTTTACAGATGAGATAACTGAGGCAAAGAGCTGTTAAGTGACTTACCCACAGTCCCACAGCTGACAAGTGGCAGAGCAGGGATTCGAACGCATGACCTCTAAGTCCCAAGCCCGGACTCTTTCCACTGAGCCACGCTGCTTCTCTGAGCCACTCTGCTTCTCTGTGCAAAGCACCGTACTAAGTGCTGTCGTAGATACAAGATAATCGGGTTGTATACAGTCCCTGTTCCATATGGGGCTCACAGTCTTAATCCCCATTTTACAGATGAGGAAACTTGGGCCCAGTGAAGTGAAGTGACTTGCCCAAGGTTACACAGCAGACAAGTGGTGGAGTTGGGATCAGAACCCAAGTTCTTCTGACTCCCAGTCCCATACTCTATGCACTAGGCCATGATGCTTCTCTTCTAAGTGCGAAGTACAGTGCTCTGCACATAGTAAGCGCTCAATAAATATCATTGATTGAATTCCCTTCCCCAGCTCTCCCCTTCATAATGTGTCAAGCACTTAGGCAGGGAGTTAGTGTTTTTATGGTATTTATTAAGTGCTTTCTATGGATTAAACACTGTACTAAGCACTGGGGGAGATACAAGTTAATTACGTTGGACACAGTCCCTGTCCCACATGGACTCACAGTTTAAATAGGAGGAAGAACAGGAGAATAATAGTAATGGTGGCATTTGTTAAGCGCTTACTATGTGCAAAGCACTGTTCTAAGTGCTGGGGGATAAAAGGTGATCAGGTTGTCCCACGTGGGGCTCACAGTTTTCATCCCCATTTTACAGATGAGGGAACTGAGGCCCAGAGAAGTGAAGTGACTTGCCCAAAGTCACCCAGCTGGCAGTTCTGATCCCAGGTCTTCTGACTCCCAGGCCCCGGCTCTTTCCACTAGGCCACACTGCTTCTCTACTTGGTTCTTATCAGCGAGGGGATGAATTGAGGGGGGCAGGGGTAAGAGGGTGTCTCTGCTCTTGGGTTGTTTGAGTTTTTAACGTACTTAGGGCTTCTCCTGTGCCTGCCTTTTCTCCCTACCATCACCCCAACTTGCCAAAGTAAACAGCCATCAAATCCATCACCTCTAAAGTCAACTCTAAATATGAAACAGTCATCTCATCTTCTAGGCATTTTTTAAAGCGCCTCCATCCTGATACTGGGTGCCTTCCATGAAGCTGTCATGAAGAGCATTCTTTGGAGGCGTGTTCTCATAATGTCCCTCTGGGCTCGATTCCTGGCGACAACAGTGTCTCTGCCCTTGAGGAATAATAAATAATAATAATCGTATTTAAAGTGCTTACTATGTACTGTGTACACTGTACTAAGCGCTGGGGTGGATACAAGCAAATCGGGTTGGGCACAGTCCCTGTACCATGTGGGGCTCTTTGTCTCAATCCCCATTCTACATATAAGGAAACTGAGGCACAGAGAAGTGAAGTATCTTGCCCAAGGCCAGACAAATGGCGGAGCCAGGATTAGAACCTAGGTCCTTCTAACTCCCAGGCCAGAGCTCTAACCACTAGGCTAAGCTGTGCTGCTTCTCAGCTGCCAGCTATGAAGGGAAAGGGCATTCCAGGCCAAGGCAGGACGTGGGCAAGAGGTCAGCGGCACAATAGAAGAGACCGAGGTACAGTGTTGGCATTAGAGAAGCGAAGCACTTTGTTACTCAACTGAGCCTCACGTCGTTTATGTACGTATCCTTATGCTTTGCTGTTTCCCCATCAGTAATTTATTTTAACATGTCTCCCCCTCTAGACCATCAGGTCCAAGTGGCCAGGGATTGCAATTATCAACTTTATTATATTGCACTTTTAATCAATCAATTGTATTCCTCATCTGAAAAACAGGATCGAGACCATCCCCTGCATTGGATTGTGTTCCACCTAATTAGCTTGTATCTACCGCACTCCTTAGCACAGTGCCTGGCACATCGTAAGCACTTAACAAATACCATAAAAAATGATTGAGTGCTTACTGTGTGCAGAGAACTGTGCTAAGTGCTTGAGTGTAGTGGTCTGCACACAGGAAGTGCTCAATAAATACCATTGATTGATTCAGGTTTGAGCTCTTGATATGGCTGTCTGTACTTCTCCTGAAACCACCCTTGACTTCTAGCTAAAGAAATTTAATGGAATTGGTACTAGTTCGGAATCTTCCATAAAACTCTTTATAAAGAGTAAATGTCTAGATTTCCCTATATAAAGAACAAAGTGTCATCGGGAAGGTCAGGAGCAAGGCCCGATGGCATATGGTATCTCTGTGTTTGTTCACAGCGATATTTTTACATCCTCAAATTAATTTGATCCGGGTAACATTTGCTAATGATTTTATTCAAGTCATCGGAAAATGAATGGCCCTAATGAAAATCTCCATCGTGTTCTGTAGTAGAGGAAGTTGTTGGATGGTTGTCATGGTGACGTCTCAATGACGGTGTGTGCCGCTGAGAGCCGGGGAATAAACATTGATCATTTCTTCCCCCCGCTCCCCTCCTCTCAGAGACACGAGCAGAGACCCAAATTACACATTTCCTTAATGGCCTTTTAAAATCATATCGGAACCCAATATTTCAGTGGAAGGGAACTCGATCTTAGCGCCGGCTCCGTGATGGGCAAGGTAATAAAGTCTGAGCTCTTCTTCCTAATTGCTTGGCATCCCTGTAATGAAGCGGCACGTGTGACACGAGCTTGGGAAAGTAATTAGAAACTGCCAGTCACTTCGACAGGGCGCTGTTGCCATCTTGCTCGCTCTCTCGCGGTGACCTTGGATTCTCTAGATAGCAGGCAACCGCCCCTCCCTCTCTGGCAAGTAGGCTGAAACTCCTCTCCTTCCAGGTGGCTCATTGAAAAGCAGCCTCGTCCAAAGCAGGATGGCTTTAAATGGGACAATTTCTTCCCAGCCCCTCCCACTGGACTCGATTCGTTCTCCCTCCCCCCAACTCAACTGGCTGTAGCATGGAAACCAAGCAACTCTCTTTCTAAAAATAAAACCGTCGTTTTTCTCCAGCTTCCCTGTACAGCATTGATTGGGAATTCATTCGAGGCATGGCAGAGGAGTGGCAGGATGGGTCCTTTTTAAGGAATTCCACTTTTGTCCATAGATTCCAGGGATGAGAATCGGCAGCAGTGACTCAAGCCTGGCTCTTAAGAGGAGTTAGCCAGCAGGTTGGGTGGTTAAAAAAATGTAGTCCATCTCTTTTTCTTTCCCGTTCTCTTTACTCTAGGGGTGCATGGGAAATCGTTGTATGTTATGTAAATAACTAAAAGAAGAATTTGTGTCCAACTCCTTCATTAGATTCTAAGCTCCGTAAGCACAGGAGTTGGGTGTCTGGTTTTGATTCATTCATATTTATTGAGTGCTTACTGTGTGCAAATTACCTTTTCTGAATGTTTGGAGAGTACAATATAACAACAAACAGAGACATTCCCTGCCCACAGTGAGCTCACAATTTAGAGGGGGAGACAGGTATTAAATAAATAAATTTCAGATATTTATTGTACTTCTGTACTCTCTCCCAAGTGCTTGGTACAGGGTCTAATGTTCATTAAAGGCCATTATTGGAGTTTATTTTGGGGAAGGGGAGGGGTGGGGAGAGTATTTTTGCTGCAGAGATGGGTGGGGAGAGTATTTTTGCTGCAGAGATTGTTTTGAGTTTTGAACCTTATGGGGTCGGCAGCAGAGATAGAGAGGGTGAGTACTACTGGTTGCTGGCCATTGCTCTTGAAACATCTTGCCGGTTCAGTCAATTAAAGCTATTTATTGAGCACATACTGAGTGCAGAGCACTGTACTAAGCATTTGGGAGAGTGCAATATAACAGAATAGGTAGATATGATTCTCACAATTCCCTGTCTTCGGGAAGTTCAGACCTCTGGAGGTGAAACACCAGTTCCAGAGAGTTTTGGTGAGCGATCGGGGGTGGAGGTGTGTGTGTCGTGTGTGAGTATGTGTGTGTTAACTACACAGTGTTGGAAGGGAGGGAGCAAGGGCTAAACATGACTGTTAGCAACCTGACACGGGTTGTAACCTGATAAAGGAACACAGACATTGTGGCAAGGACACAGCTATAGTCATTCTGATCCTGGAATGTGGCTGTACTACTTGAACTGGATTTGCTCCTCTTCTTTTCTTTTTTTTTAAATTAAAATAGAAACCAACCCCCCCCCCCCCCAAAGATGGTATTTACTCCCTCCACGTGGGCTTTTTCTTCCAATTCTTGATCGTCAGCCTTTTGATTATTCTTCTTGAGGGGTCCGAGTCTTGGGGTGACCTAGAATGTGGTGTTCAAGTGTGCTGTTCTAAGTCACATGCTGGCTAATCAGTTCACCAACCATACTTTCTGGTGGAGCCGAGTTTTCACTGCAGTGTTGGTTGCAGTTCTCATTGCATAAACGTCTGTTTACATCCACCTAGTCCGTAAGGATTGAAAATTGATTGCCTCAGATATTTTAACTACCTGGCTGCTTTTTTTATGGCATTTGTTAAGCGCTTACTGTGTGTCAAACACTGGAATAGGTACAAGTTAATTAGATTGGACACGGTCCTACATGGGGCTCACAGTCTAAGTAGGAGGGAGGACAGGCAGTCCTCATTTTAGAGTTGAGGATACTGAGACTCAGAGAAGTGACTTGACTAAGGTCACCCAACAAGCAGTTGGCAGAGTCAGGATTAGAAACTAGGCCCTTCAGTCTCCCAGGCCTATGCTCTTTCCCCTAGGCCCCTCTTTTCCCTGAGATGACAATAATAATAATAATAATGTTGGTATTTGTTAAGCGCTTACTATGTGCAGAGCACTGTTCTAAGCGCTGGGGCAGATACAGGGTAATCAGTTTGTCCCACGTGAGGCTCATAGATAATCCACATTTTACAGATGAGGTAACTGAGGCACAGAGAAGTTAAGTGACTTGCCCACAGTCACACAACTGACAAGTGGCAGAGCCGGGAGTCGAACCCATGACCTCTGATTCTGAAGCCCACGCTCTTTTCACTGAGCCACACTGTTTCTCCAACAAGACAGTTGGTCAAATGAGGGTCAATCTAGGCAATCACTCGGTAGTATTTCATTCAATCGTATTTACTGATTGCTTACTGTGTGCAGAGCACTGAACTAAGCTCTTGGAAAGTACAATTTGGCAATAATTATTGAGCACTTACTCTGTGCAGAGCATTGTACCAAGCATTTAGGAAAGTACAATGTAACAGAGTTGGTAGAAACTTTCCCTGCCCACAAAGCGCTTACAGCCTAGCAGGGAGATGGACATTAATGTAAATTCATAGTCATCACCAGTGGAATTTATTCCACACCTACTAAGGCATATTCGGAGTCAGGGCTCATGAGTTTGAATCCCAGCTCTGCCACTTGTCGGCTGTGTGACTGTGGGCAAGTCACTTAACTTCTCTGTGCCTCAGTTCCCTCATCTGTAAAATGGGGATTAAGACTGTGAGCCCCACGTGGGACAACCTGATTCCCCTATGTCTACCCCAGCGCTTAGAACAGTGCTCGGCACGTAGTAAGCGCTTAACAAATACCAACATTATTATATTACTGTTCTAATAACTTAGGGGAGGACAATGGAATTAGTAGGCACAATGCCTGCCTTCAAGGGGCTTACAGTCCAGTTGGGTAGATGGGCAAAAACCATTTGGAAATAGTGGGAGCAGGAGGAAGAACAAGGATAGAATGGGAGGTCGTACAATAAGTCTATTCCCTTGCTCCATCCTACTTTACCTCACTGATTTTATATTACAATCCAGCATGCTTACTTCACCCCTGTAATGCCACCCTACTCACTATACCTTGATCTTGTCGATCTCGCTGCCGACTCCTCACCCACATCTTGCCTCTGGCTTGGAACGCTCTCCCTCTTCATAACTAACAGATGATCATTGTCCTCTGAGAGGCCTTCCCTGACTAAGCTCTCATTTCCCCCACTCCCTCTCCCTTCTGCATCGCCCTTGCATTTGGATATTAGCTTAAATGGTAGCATGCAAGAGGCAGTAGGATCGGTACCCTCATCTCCAATAGAGTTTAGAGAAGTAGTGTAACCTAGTGGAAAGAGCCCAGGCCTGAGAGTTGGAGGGCCTGAGTTCGAATCCCGGCTCTGCTGCTTACCTGCTGTGTGACCTTGGACAAGTCACTTCACTTGTCTGGGATTCCATACCTGTTCTCCCACTCACTTCACTTGTCTGGGATTCCATACCTGTTCTCCCACCTACTTAGACTGTGAACTGATTATCCTGTATCTACCCCAGTGCATAATACAGTGCTTGACACATAGCAAGCTCTTAATAATAATATTAATACTACTAATAATGATGATGATATTTGTTAAACACTTACTTTGTGCCAAGCATAGCTCTGGGGTAAGCTCTGGGGTAGATACGACGTTATCAGGTTGTCCCACATATTGCTCACAGTCTTAATCCCCATTTTACAGTTGAGGTAACTGAGACAAAGAGAAGTTAAGTGATTTGCCCAAAGTCACACAGCTGACAAGTAGATTAGAACCCATGACCTCTGACTCCCAAGCCCATGCTCTTTCCACTAAGCCACGCTGCTTCAAATACCCCAATTCTTCATCTCGTGATGCAGTTTTGATTTCAAGAAAATCGATACGGAAGAAAATAACTCTTCCTGGAGAACCGCTGATCTTTTGAACTTTCTGCAAATGGAGGGGAAAATTGGGTTGCCCCATCATGCTTGGTATCAGTGGAAAATTCTTCCCGACTGCTGTAAGAGGAAAAAGCACAGTCATAATTCCTGTCAGAAAACCGCCCAGGTGAAGCTTGGGTTTCTTCTTGTAGATTCTCGCCCCTGTCCGGTGGTGGATCCGGATTACGGAGGGCTGCTTCCCCCTCCCGGCACCCCCCTCAGAGCATTGGGTTTGTGCTGGGAGAGTGGTTCTGGCCATCAGCAATGTGGATTTGGAGAGGTGGGGACTTGGCTGCTTTTGGTCAGCTGGGGGTATAGAGGCAGGACTGTCGTGAGTTGGGCTTTCTCCAAGAAATGACGGCTATGGATGTGAGTGCTGTGGTGTTGAGGGTAGAGTGAATATCGAGTGCTTAGAGGGTACAGATCCAAGTGCAAGGACGATGCAGAAGAAAGAGGGAGTAGGGGAAATGAGGACTTATTTGAGGAAGGCCTCTTGGCAGAGATGTACCTTGGGCAAATCACTTAACTTCCTGAGCCTCAGTTTTTGCAGCTGTCAAATGGGAATTAAAATATCATTCTCCCTCCTGCTTAGGGTGTGAGCCCCCTGTGGGATGTGTACTGTGTCCCATCTGATCACCCCGTACCTCCCTAGTACAATGTTTGGCACCTAATCGACGCTTAATCGATCCCACCGCTATTATATTATTATGGGAAACAATGGCTCACTCTCCTCCATGTAAGAGCCGTGCTTATTAGCGTGCTCCCTCGCTTGCCCGGGAACTAATAACCTTTTGGACACGGCCACTCCAACACCTATCTCTCCCCACTGCAACCCCACCAATACTCAGGGCGTGTCTACACTGGCTTTTGTTAGGGACCGTCCAAACCAGTACGTCAGTTGGTCGTGTTTTTGCTGTGCTAAGGCAGTTGCTTTCATCATCCTGGCTGAAGCAACGAACGAGCCACCAGGTTGAAAATCTTGGCCCGGGAGACTGCAGACGCTACCTCAAGATTGCTCCAGGGGAGAGGACGGGTGGATCGCTTTATGCTCACAAGTAACAAGGGCCGTCGTGAAACTCCATCTGTGTCTGTGTGAGAAAGCAGCAGTGACGATGAACGATCACGCCACTTAACGAGAATTCTTCGGAGAGCCGTTAACGAGGCTGGGAAGGTCATTAACTTGGAGCAACTCTGCCCTCGAGGGAAGCACCTCTCTTTCTGGTTCCTGTCTTGTAGGTTGAAGAGAATTTGGATACTTCACCTCTCCTTCTCTGTGCCTCAGTTTTCCTCACCTGGGAAATGAGGTCCCTGGGCTCCGACCTCTTTTCCCTCCGTCATCTGCTGGAAGAGTAAAAGAGGGATTAGGGATGAATGATGAACGAGGCATATTCAGTTCCAGATGGGAGACGATGACTGAGTTTGAGTGGTGGTAAAAATGATGATAATAATAATCATAGTATTTGTTAAGCGCTTACTACGTGCCAGGTACTGTTCTAAGTGCTGGGGTAGATGCAAGCTAATCGGATTGGACACAGTCCCTATCCCATATAGGGCTCACAGTCATTCATTCATTCATTCATTCATTCAATCGTATTTATTCATCACTTACTGTGTTCAGAGCACTGTACTAAGCACTTGGAAAGTACAATTCAGCAATAGAGACAATCCCTGCCTACATAGGGATTCAGCTTGCAGTCTGCATCCCCATTTTACAACTGAGATAACTGAAATCCGGAGAAGTGAAGTGACTTGCCCAAGATCACACAGCAGACAAGTGACAGAGTGGGATTTGAACCCATGTTCTTCTGACTCCTAGGCTCATGATCTATCCACTAGGCCACACTGCTTCAATCAGGAAAGCAAGCAGTCGGACTTACTGAGTTCTTATTGTATGCAGAGTACTGTACTAAGTATTTGGAAGGTACAACGGAACAGCATTGGTAGACCCTTTTCCTACCCACTGGGAGTTTACAGGCTAGAGAAGAATAATAAGAGAGATTAAGGGGACCCAGTCCCATCTCTTTCCCCCGCACCTTTTGGCTTTACCAAAATCACATTCCCTCCAAGAGGTGTTCCCTGACTAAGCACACACTTCCCTGTCTTACCCCTCCTATCTGCATCTCCTATGCACTTGACTTTGTTCCCCTTAATCACTTTTATATTCCTCCCCTCCCCGAGCTCCGCAGACCTTGTGGACAAGTAATTCATTTTAATATCTTTTTCCTCTTCTAGTCTATTAGTTCCTGGTGGTAAGGAGTTATCTCTATTTACTCTGTACTCTCCCAAGCACTTAGTACAGCCCTCTGCACACAGTAAGCAGTCAATAAATACCATTAACTGATGGATCGATTGACCCTGTGGGCCTGCGACTATGATTCAGAAATGCTCTCCCCCTGCCACTTTACCTCACTCCTCTCCTACTCTGACCAGCCCACCCACTTCATTCCTCTAACACCAACCTACCCACTGTGCCTCCCATCTTCAAAGCCGTACTAAAAGCACATCCCTTCCAGGAAGCCTTCTGTGACTAACCTCTCATTTTCCACCCTATTAGCCCTCCCTTTTGCATCCCTTATGCACTTTGGCCTGTGCCCCTTAATAATAATTAATCATTAAACATTGTGCACTGTTCTAAGCGCTGAGGGAGATACAAGGAAATCAGGTTGGACGCAGACCCTGTCCCACTTGATAGTCACCCCACCCCACAGCACTTATGTCCATCTCCTTCTACATTGCCGCTTCTTCTATTTATAAGGTATTTTAATGCTTTTCTCTCCTACTAGACTATAAGCTCCTTGTGGGAAGGAAGGAATCATGTCTGTCAACCCTATTGTATTGTACTTTCTCAAACACTCAGTTCAATGCTCTGGACTGTAAGCTCATTCTAGGCAGGGAACATATCTGCTGACTGTGGTATTTGTTAAGCACTTACTTTGTGCCAGAGACTATAATAATAATATTATGGTATTTGTTAAGAGCTTACTATGTGCCAAGCACTGTTCTAAACAGTGGGGTAGATACAGGGTAATAAGGTTGGATACAGTCCCTGTTCTAGCCGGGGGCTCACAGTCTTAATCCCCATTTTAAAGATGAGAGAACTGAGGCACAGAGAAGTTAAGCGACTTGCCCAAGGTCTCACAGCAAACAAGTGGCAGAGACAGAATTAGAACCCAGGTCCTTCTGACTCCCAGGACCTGCTCTATCCACTAGGGCATGCTGTTTCTGTTGTATTGTCCTCTCCCTAGCACTTAGTACAGTGCTCTGCACATAGTAAGCACTCAATAAATATCAATCGACTGATTGCTCTGTCCAAAAAATACCATTGGTTTATTGCTCTGTATGCAGTAAGGGCGCAATACTAGCTGAATCACAAGTTCACCTTGATTCCAGATATAACCTCGATTGAACCGAAGAGCTCAATCAAGTTGGGCAGGGAATATGTCCGTTTATTACTACATGTACTCTCCCAAGTGCTTAGTGCAGTGCTGTGCACACAGTAAGTGCTCAATAAATACAATTGACTGACTCACAGGAGCAAGGATTGAAAAGGGAAACCAGAGCAGGGAACAAGTGGCCAGTTTTCATGTTCACCAGCTATAATCGTCAAGCAAATTAGTTCTCGAGGCCGGTTGCTAAGGACCAGATTTTCCGAAATCTATCGTTATTTAGGGGCGATAGCGTAGTCCATCAGTATTGCTTTTAAGAAGGCAACTATGGAACGTAATGGGAGACAAGCAAAGCCAGGCAAAGTGTCCACTGATTCTTTCATAGAACATGTTAGGTGAGGAAGAGGACTCAGTGGTGGTCAAGAACTGCTGGTCACTGTTCTTTCATTCTTGCTTGCAGGGTGGTAGAAGCTCTTATTCCTTGAGAAATAAAAAATGGCATCATTGTCTTTGGGGGTTGAAATAATTGTGGTATTAGGTAAGCGCATACTTTGTGCCAAACACTAGTTAGGCACTGGGAGAGATACAAGGTAATCCAGCTGGGCACAGTCCTTTTCCCACATAAGGCTCACAGTCTATGTGTGAGGGAGAACAGGTATCCCCCATTATACCCAGTAGAAAAACAGGGCCAGAGACCTCAAGTGACTTGTCCAAGGATATACAGCAGAATTCTAAGTGGCAGAGCTGGGATTAGAACCCCAGTTTTCTGGCTCCTAGACCTGTCCTTTCTGCAGGAAAGCCTTTTAATCTATTGGAGAGATCTTGGAGAATGGCCCCTTGACTGAAATGTGGATTTGGAACTTTCACTGCCACGCGTATTGCTTTTGAAAGAACATGAGCAATTCAGTTCATTCAGTCGTGTCTATTGAGCACTTACTGTGTGCAGAGCACTGTACTAAGTTCTTGGGAGAGTACAATATAACAGTAAGCAAACACCATCACATTCCCTACCTATAAGGAGCTTACAGTCTAGAGGGTATAGATTCAGTTATGAAGGGTTGAGACCGGTGTCGTCCTTCATTCAATCGTATTTATTGAGCGCTTACTGTATGCAGAGAACTGGACTAAGGGCTTGAGCATTTAGTACAGGAGCTCACGGTCTAGACCAGCTACTCCAAGCACAGGTCTGCCGTGAGGGCTGGAGGCTGAGGGTACCCATCCCCGCCCCAGGATTCCCTGCAGAAGCTGGAATGCCCAGAGCTGTCCAAGAACATTTCTGGGGTCTTGGATCGACCCAACTAGCATTTGTAGCAGCCAGCCGGGAAATCCGACGACCGCAGATCCAGAGGAGATTTTGGGGAGAGGAAATGGCGCAGGCACTGATGGGGTACACACCCTGATGGGTTTCAAAACAGGGCAGCTAAATATGTCCAGGGAAAACCCAAAGCTTGGTTTAGTTCTGCAGGGTTCGTTCAGAGCCACAGCTGTGACAACAACAAAGCCACCTTGAGTAGAAGAGAGCTTTTAGGAGGAAGGTTGCCAGAGAGAGGAGGTCAAGAAGCAGCGTGGCTGGGAGTCAGAAGGACCTGGGTTCTAATCCTGCCTCCGCTACTTATCTACTGTGTGACAAGAAGCTTCACTACTAGGGGCCTCAGTTACCTCTTCTATAAAATGGGGATGAAGACTCGGAGTCCTATGTGGGACAGGGACTGTGTCCAACCTGATTAACTTGTGTCTGCCCCAGCGCTTAGTACAGTGCCTAGCACACAGTAAGTGCTTAACAAATATCATAAAATAGTGAGTTGAGTAAAAAAATTAGATTGTGAAGCTTCAGAGTATGTTCAAATAACCCCTGAGAACACTCACTGTTAATTGATGACACTTCTCCCTCCATTTATAAAAAATGGACTTGAAGTGCTTGCTAAGTGTCAAGCACTGTGCTAAGTGATGAGATAAACACAAGGGAATCAGATGGTGATGATTATAATAATTGTTGTGATATTTGTTAATCAGTTAAGTTAAACTGTTAATGCTATGTGTAAAGCACTTCATTTAACACTGGGACAGATACAATAAAAGTGGATTGGACACAGTCGCTGTCACACGTGGTGCTCACAGTCTAAGGGAGAGGGAGAACAGCTATTGAATCCCCATTTTACAGATGAGGAAACTGAGGCACAGAGAAGTTAAATGATGTGCTCGAGGTCACTCAGGCAAATGGCAGAAGTCTGCCCCCTCCCCCACACCACTCCTACTCCCTAGAAACAAAGAATATAAGCCAAATTCTTTGAGTCTAAATTTCTGTTTAGCCAGCATAAAATAAATGTAGAGTATTCTTTCCCCTCTTAGATTGGGTCCTTATGGGGCAGGGAAGCAGCATGTCCTAGTGGAAAAAGCATGGGTCTGGGAGTCAGAGGACCTGGGTTCTAATCCAGTTGCTAGCTGTGTGATCTTGGGCAAGGCACTTAACCTCTCTGTGCCTCAGTTTCCTTAACTGTAAAATGGGGATTCAATAACCTGTTTTCCCTCCCACTTAAGACTGCGAGTCCCATGGGGGACAGGGACTATGTCCCTCCTAATTGATTTGTATCTGCCCCAGTGCTTAGAACAACGTTGGTCACCTAGTAAGCACTTGACAAGTACCGTAAAGCCAACAAATATAATAATAATAATGTTGGTATTTGTTAAGTGCTTACTATGTGCAGAGCACTGTTCTGAGCGCTGGGGTAGACACAGGGGAATCAGGTTGTCCCACGTGGGACTCACAGTCTTCATCCCCATTTTACAGATGAGGTAACTGAGGCACAGAGAAGTGAAGCGACTTGCCCACAGTCACACAGCTGGCAAGTGGCAGAGCTGGGATTTGAACTCATGACCTCTGACTCCAAAGCCCGGGCTCTTTCCACTGAGCCACGCTGCTTCTCTAATAAGCAATCCCAGTATCAGTATGTACCCCAGTGCTCAGAGCAGTGCGCTGGCACATAGGAAATGACTAACTGATGCCATTATCATCATTGTGATGAAATTGATCAGTTTTTACAGGGGGCTACCAAAGTCATAGTAAAGTCATCTGTGCACTGTTTCTGGCAGCATTCTGCAGGATTTGTTTACCTTGGAGGGTTGAACAATTGAAGTTCAAAGGCACACGCCGGTAGAAGGGGGGATTAGTAATTAGAAGCAGAAAGCCGCTCAGGCTGGAGAAGGTTCGATGTGATCAGTGCTGTTGGAGAATGTTGATTAAGAGGTTTCAAAAGTTCTTAGGCTTCTTTGGGCTGGAGAGTCAGAAGGTTCTAGTGGAAAGAGCACAGAACTGAGAATCTGGACGCCTGGGTTCTGACCCCAGATCCGCCACTGACCTGCCGAGTGACCTAGGGTAAGTCGCTTAATCTCTCTGGGCCACCGTTTCCTCAACTCTAAAATGGGATAAAATAGATTGTGAGCCCCTCTTGCTTACCGGGTCTCTTTCCAATCCGATAACCTCATTTCTACCCCAGTGTTTAGCCCATAGTATACACTTAATAAATTCCATTATTATTACTGCTAGTGACAACATTAATAATAATGAGAAATACTCGTCTTCATTGTTCAGTTTGTTTTCCTGCCTCTCTAGAGCAGGAGGCTGAGCAGACCGTGGTCATTCCACTTCACCATGCGGTCGTATTTAGACCCCCAAATTTATTTTGGTTCTCCAGACCCCTGGGTCCCAAGAGGTAGGGCAGAATCTGACTAGATCCGCGGAATTTCCAGACCTGGATCATCATTTTAAAGGGAAAATGGCTGTGAGACCACACCGGGCTCTCTCTGGGTTCTCCACCTCAGCTTCAGCTGCTCAGTTCTGAAATAGTTTGGCTTTGTAGTCCCAGAGAGAGAAACACTTGAGTTTGGCCTGAAACCCGGTGGGAAAGCAGAGTCCTGCCGATCAAGTCCAAAGATGGGCAGTCCTGAGAAATCTTCACAGATCGGTGAAACTTTTCTTGGCCTCATATGCCCCCAAACCCTTGCTCTCCCCCAACCTTCCTCCACCCCAGTCTGCTGGACTAGCAACTCCTTGAGGGCAGTGATTTAAGTAGAATTATATGAGCATTTCTTATCTAACTTAGGTCTAATCACTCATCGCTAACCAAAATAAAGCTCGCTTGTTGTAGTCAGGGAATGAGTCTGTTTATTGTTGTACTCTCCTGAGAGCTCAGTACAAGTGCTCTGCACACAGTAAGTGCTCAATAAATACGATTAAAAGATTGAATGAATGAATGAAAATTGTGTAAAATGTACCTAAGGTTAGATTTGGGATTTCGACTCCACATTGATTCAATTTAATCTTCTGAGGCAGTTAACGTTAATCTCATCAGTAGCCTTTTGAGAGTTTTCCAAGTGCTAGATGCTTGTTGACCTTACAAATGAGGTAGTTTAGAGGTGTCACCCAATTTAAAAATGCCTGCTCACACTATACTCCAAGGAGAACAAATTGCCAAAATAATCCCCTTTATAAATTTAACATAAGGATAAAATTATCACCTAGTTGTTTGTGGAGGGAGGGAGGAGAACATTGTTATTACTAGACTGCAAGCCTGTTGTGGGCAGGGAACTTGTCTGTCAACTCTGTCGCATTGTAATAATAATCATTATTATTATATCATTATTTTATAGTCTAGGCACTGTATGAAGATCTGGGATAGATACAAGCAAATCGGGTTGGACAGAGTCCCCTGTCCCACATGGGGCTCACAGTCTTTTCCCCCATTTTTCAGATGAGGTAACTGAGGCACAGATAAGTTAAGTGACTTGCCCAAGATACCGGCAGGTGATGGAGCTGGGATTAGAACCCAGGTCAGAAGGACCTGGCTCTATCCACTAGACCACCCTGTTTCTGTAGTCTACCAAAGGTTTAGTACAGTGCTCTGCCCATAGTAAGTGCTCAATAATTATCCTTGATAGGGATCGTGTACTCTCTCAATCCCTTAGTACAGTGATCTGTACAGAGTAAGTGCTCAATTATTGCTACTGATTGACCTACAAGCCCTGTCCCACTGGCACACAAAGGAAAGAACTTTGAGACTAGCCAGACCTTTTGAGTTCATTCTCCCCTTTTCTTATAAAACTGTACTTACAGAAGTTTCTTACAAACTTACAAAAACTGTAACTTGTTTTTGGGTCTGTCTCCCCCTACTAGATTGTGAAGCTCCTTGAGGCTAGGGATCTTGTCTACGAACTCTGCTGTACTGTCCCGAGAACTTATTACACACAGTGAGCACTTTAATAAATTCATTCATTCAGTAGTATTTATTGAGCGCTTACTATGTGCAGAGCACTGTGCTAAGCGCTTGGAATGTACAAATCGATAACAGAAACAGTCCCTGCCCTTTGACGGGTTTACAGTCTAATCGGGGGAGACAGACAAAAACGATAGCAATAAATAGAATTAAGGGGATGACCATCTCATTAAAACAATAGCAAATAAATAGAATCAAGGTGATGTACATCTCATTAACAAAATAAATAGGGTAATGAAAATATATGCAGTTGAGTGGATGAGTACAGTGCTGAGGGGAGGGGAAGGGAGGGGGGAGGAGCAGAGGGAAAGGGGGGAAAAGAGGGCTTAGCTAAGGAGAAGTGAAGGGGGGTAGAGAGGGAGCAGAGGGAAAAGGGGAACTCAGTCTGGGAAGGCCTCTTGGAGGAGGTAAGCTGTAAGTAGGGTTTTGAAGAAGGGAAGAGAATGAGTTTGGCGGAGGTGAGGAGGGAAGGCATTCCGGGACCACGGGAGGATGTGGCCCAGGGGTCGTCGGCAGGATAGGTGAGAACGGGGGACAGTGAGGAGGTGGGCGGCAGAGGAGCGGGGTGTGCGGGATGGGCGGTAGAAAGAGAGAAGGGAGGAGAGGTAGGAGGGGGCAAGGTGATGGAATGCCTTGAAGCCTAGAGTGAGAAGTTTTTGTTTTGTGCGGAGGTTGATAGGCAGCCACTGGAGGTTTTTAAGAAGGGGAGTGACATGCCCAGAGCATTTCTGCAGGAAGATGAGCCAGGCAGTGGAGTGAAGAATAGACTGGAGTGCGGAGAGAGAAGAGGAAGGGAGATCAGAGAGAAGACTGACACAGTAGTCTAGCCGGGATATAACGAGAACCTGTAACAGTAAGATAGCCGTTTGGGTGGAGAGGAAAGAGCGGATCTTGGCAATATTATAAAGGTGATACCGGCAGGTTTTGGTAACGGATTGGATACCATTCATTGATTTGCTTGTAGATGCAAATTTCCTTTGGAAGCTAGACTGTAAGCTCTTTAAGGACAGAGATCACGTCTATCAACTATCTTGTACTCTCCTACGTGCTTAGTAATGTGCTTGGTGTACAGTAAGTACTTCTAAGTATGATTGATTGAAGAAAAAAATTTGCTGGAATACTTAGTACATCTCTTTTGGGAAGCAGTGTGGCCTAGTGGGAAAAGCATGGACCTGGGAGTCAGATTTCAAACCTAGCTCTGCCAGTTTCCTCCTGTGTGACCTTGGGTAAGTTTCTTCACTTACCCAGTTTCCTCTTCTTTATAAAGGAATTCAACCCTACTTAGATAGCAAGCCTCATGTGGGACAGGGACTCTGTCCAGCCTCATTAACTTATATCTATCCCAGTGCTTAGAACAGTGATTGACACATAGTAAGCATTTAATGGATATAATAATAATAATAATAATTAGAACAACAGCATGGTTTACTGGATAGAGTTCAGACCTAGGAGTCAGCAGGACCTCCGTTCTAATCCCAGTTCTACTACTTGTCTGCTATGTGACCTTGGGAAAGTCACTTCACTTCTCTGTGCCACCCCAGTAATTAAGACAGTGCCTGGCCCATACTAAGCAATTAACAAATGGCATTATTATTATTACTATCGGTAATAATAAGCATTTTTTTATTATTATTGTTATCATTATTATTATTACTTGGGGACTGCTGCCTACTTTCTTTTGAGCCAGTCTTATTTCTTGCGGACTATGGGCAGGGGAGCAAATAATAATTTGCAGACTTGGCCTAATAATGATAATAATGAGAAGCACCATGGCTCAGTGAAAAGACCCCGGGTTTGGTAGTCAGAGGTCATGGGTTCTAATCCTGGCTCCGCCACTTGTCAGCTGTGTGACTTTGGGCAAGTCACTTAACTTCTCTTGGCCTCAGTTACCTCATCTGGAAAATGGGGATTAAGACTGTGAGCCCCACGTGGGACAACCTGATCACCTTGTAGCCCCCCCAGAGCTTAGAACAGTGCTTCGCACATAGTAAGTGCTTAACAAATGCCATCATTATTATTATTAATAATATTAGTGATAATAATTGTGGCATTTGTTAAGCCCTTATTATGTGCCAGGCATTGTACTAAGTGCCGGGGCGGATACACGCAAATCAGGTTGAATTCAGTCGCTGTTCTACATGGGGTTTACAGTCTCAATCCCTATTTTTCAGATGAGGTAACTGAGGCTCAGAGAAGTGAAGGGACTGGCCCAAGTTCACACGGCAGACAAGTGGAGGAACTGGGATTAGAACCCATGACCTTCTGATTTCCAGACCCGGGCTCTATCCACTAGGCCATGCTGCTTCTCTAAGTGACGTTTGGTCAAGGCCCCCAGGAGCTCGGCTTTCCACCTCCTGTTGAGGCCTCGAGCTGCTCTCTGGGGAAAGCTACCGCTGCCACTACATCTGCCTTTTGGGATGCAGTTGCTTGACATTTTGGTTTCAGCTTGTCGTCCCTGGAAGGCAAAGTCAGGTGTGCGGAGGGCGTTTTCCCCATGAGTCGTCGTCTGTCGTTGCTGCCTCATAAAGCCCGTTGATGGAGTTCCTTTCTGAGGACGATAAATCACGCAGTTAAGTCCCCGTGAAGAGGAGCTTGGACAGCCTTTCTCTCTCTCGGGCTGAGACGGGTGCGTCTGCACTTGCTGGTGGGGTCTCGGCCCGGGACGGTCGAGGGCCACCGCCTGAGTGTTCATCAGTCACGTCCAGAGCTGGGGTGGCAGGGGATTAGGGATGCTACAACCTGCCTAGGACCCCAGAGCCCTTTGAGGTTACTAAATCTTGGCCTGGAGCAGTGGATTTAGAGGAGGGGGACCCCCTCCTCCTCCTACCCCGACCCCAGTTGTTGGACTGCTCTCACCAACTGGGGTGTCCGGGTGCCCGAAGCCCCCAAACTAAACTCCCAAGCCTCAGTTGGCTAGAACACCTGGGCTCTCTCCCTCTAGACTGTAAGCTTATTTTGGGCAGAGAATGTGTACGTTTATTGTATTGTACTCTCCCAAGTGTTTAATACAGTGCTCCATACACCGTAAGTGCTCAGTAAATGCAATTGGTTGAATGAATGAGTGAAAGTTGTTGCCACTAGTGAGGTTGAATGCCAACTGGTGGTTTTGGGGTAGTTTTTTTAATGTTATTTCTTAAGCATTTACTATGAGCCAGTCACTGTTCTAAACCCTGGCGTAGAGACAAGCTAATCAGATTGGACAGAGTCCCTGTCCCACATGGGGCTCACACTCTTAATCCCCATTTTACAGATGAGGTTACTGAAGCCCAGGGAAGTCAAGTGACTTGCCCTAGGTGACATATTCATTCATTCATTCAATAGTATTTATTGAGCGCTTACTATGTGCAAAGCACTGTACTAAGCGCTTGGAATGTACAAATCGGTAACAGATAGTCCCTGCCCTTTGACGGGCTTAAAGTCTAATCAGGGGAGACAGACAGACGAGAACAATGGCAATAAATTGAATCAAGGGGAAGCACATCTCATTAAAACAATAGCAAATAAATAGAATCAAGGTGATGTACATCTCATTAACAAAATAAATAGGATAATGAAGATATATACAGTTGAGCGGATGAGTACAGTGCTGAGGGAATGGGACGGGAGAGGGGAAGGAGCAGAGGGAAAGGGGGGAGAAGAGAGTTTAGCTGCGGAGAGGTGAAGGGGGGGTAGAGGGAGCAGAGGGAAAAGGGGAGCTCAGTGTGGGAAGGCCTCTTGGAGGAAGTGAGCTTTAAGTAGGGTTTTGAAGAGGGGAAGAGAATGAGTTTGGCGGAGGTGAGGAGGGAGGGCGTTCCAGGACCGCGGGAGGACGCGGCCCAGGGGTCGACGGCGGGATAGGCGAGAATGTTGGACGGTGAGGATGTGGGCGTCAGAGGAGCGGAGCGTGCGGGGTGGGCAGTGGAAAGAGAGAAGGGAGGAGAGGTAGGGAGGGGCAAGGTGATGGACAGCCTTGAAGCCTAGAGTGAGAAGGCAGAGCCAGGATAGAACCTAGATCCTTCTGACTCCCAGGCTTTATCCTCTAGGCCGGGCTACTTCTCTAAGCACTCAGTATGGCCTAACTGGAAAGAGCCCTGGCCTGGGACTCAGAGGACCTGGGTTCTATTCCTGGCTCCTCCTCTTACCTGCTCTGTGACCTCGGGCAAGTCTCTTCACTTTTCTGTGCCTCAGATTCTCCATTTGTAAAATGGGGATTCAGTACCTGTTCTCCCCACCTACTTGTGAGACCCATGTGGGACACCGACTATATAATCGACCTGATTAACTTCTATCCACCCAGTGCTTAGAACAGTGCTTGACACATTGTTGTCTTATGTCGTCGAGTTGTGTCCGACCCATAGAGACGCCACAGACACATCTTTCCCAGAGCTCCCCACTTCTATCTGCAGTCGTTCTGGTAGTGGATTCATAGTTTTCTTGATAAAAATGCACAAGTGGTTTACCAATGCCTCCTTCTGCGCAGTAGCAGAGTCTCTGCTCTAGATTCTCTCCCATGCCGCTGCTGCCCGGCACGGGTGAGTTTTAACCTGTGGCAGATTGCCTTCCACTCACTAGCCACTGCCCAAGCTAGGAATGGAATGGACAGGCCTCTGCTTGACTCTCCCTCCCGTAGTCGTGACTGGTAGAGGGCTGGAAACTCTCCAGGTGCGACCCCGAGAGGGGATGACCACTGCTATTATTATTGATAATAATAATAATAATGTTGGTATTTGTTAAGCGCTCACTACATGCCGAGAACTGTTCTAAGTGCTGGGGTAGATACAGGGTAATCAGGTTGTCCCACGGTGAGGCTCACGGTTAATCCCCATTTTACAGATGAGGTAACTGAGGCACAGAGAAGTTAAGTTACTTGCCCACAGTCACCCAGCTGACAAGTGGCAGAGCCGGGAGTCGAACCCATGACCTCTGTCTCCGAAGCCCAGGCTCTTTCCACTGAGCCACGCTGCTTCCCTATCACTACTTGTTGACGCATAGTAAGCACTTAAGATATATGATAAATAATAATCAAAATCATAATAATAGTGTGGGACAGGGACTGTGTTCAAACTGATTTTCTTGTGTGTATAGCAGCGCTTAGCACAGTACTTGGCACATAGTAAGCACTGAACAAACACAAGGATTACTACTGTTGAACTCAGAGACCATCCCCCTGCCCCCCAACCCCCTGTGAATACTTTGTTCCTCAAGCGGCCAAGAATGTGATCCAAGAAGTCAGTCAGTCAGCCGTATTTACTGAGTGCATACTGTGTGCAGAGCACTGTGCTAAGCACTTGGGAGAGTACAATAGAACAAGAAGGGAGGCCACAGGCCCCCTGAGGGCAGGATTAGGAGGATTTTCCTCTTTGCCACTGTTTTGCTGCGGGCAGCGAATATGTCTGTTGTTCTACTGTACTCTCCCAAGCACTTAGTACAGTGCTCCCCACAAAGTGTGTGCTCAGTAAATACGATCAAATGAATAAATGAAGAAGCAAGAGCTACTGGGAGTAATCCAAACTCTGGCCTGGTGTGTTTCTGTTTCCAGAGGAGATGGAGTGTCTCTCCGGTTCACAGGAGGACTGAGTGGAAGCTGGTCTCGGGTCACAAGAGTAACGTGTGGAGGCTGAGATACTTCTTGAGTGGAGGCGGGAGACCCTCAGGGGCCGGGCAGGTTGGCTCTGCGCGCCTTCTGTCCCGCATGTTACAGCTTGCACACGGGATCGCCTGCAGGCCCGGCGGAGGGGAAGTAAGGGGCTGCCCCCGCCACCGCCTACCTCCCCACCCACGAGCACACCTGCCCGTGCTGTTTAAAGTCGGTTTCTTCCCCCAGGGCGTTGGGACTCCGAAGCCTGGCAACCATTCGGTCGTTGGTTTGCTGCTAAATATCCCAAGGGCTCCAATGCCAGAGGGGCCTCTGTTGGGCGTTGTCTATACCCTAAGTGCCCTTTGAATCCTGTTGGTAAACATTGGTACGGGGGTTTATGAGCTGAGGTGAAATTTCTTTCCCAGAACCACACCACTGAGGGCTGGGAGGAGAAGGGAGCAAAAGATACTGGGAGTTCTAGGATGGGGTTTCAAAGGTCAAAAATCAACCGCCTCCTCAGCCAATTGCAACTGAGTCCTGCCCTCTTGGGGAGGAGGGGAAGAGGAAGATGCCTCCATGCGCCATATCTTTGGAAAGCTGACAAGAAGGCTTCAAAATCCTTCTTTTCCTCCTCCGACACCCCCGACGCTTTCCTGGACTATTTTTGCCAGCAATGTTCTAACCTCTGCATTCCCCTGTCTGCTGGCCCGGCAGACCCAGGTCTGATGCCAGCCGGGGGGGGTTTGGGTTTAGCTGTCTCTCCGAACCCAGCTCCGTGGCTGTCGGTGGGCACTGGGCATCATCTCGTTTCTGCCTCAGTGCTTAGTCTGGTGTCTGACACAGTGTAAGCCCTTAACAAATGCCATTATCATCATCATCCTGATCAGCAACTTGGAGTTTATGCAGCCGTGTTTTCTCCAAAGAGCCCCAAGCTAGTGATTTGGCTTCACGGGAGAGGTTCCATGGCAATACGGTAGTGCTGGGGGCTGGGAGCGGGGAGGTGGAGACAGGAGGAGGGAAAATTGGGTGGGGAGTTGCCAGATTAATCAGGGAGGGCTTTCTGGAGATGGGGAGAGCAGGAGTCTGCTGGATGTGAAGTGGGAAAGAGTTCCAGGCTGGGGGGAAGAGCATGAGCAAGAAAGAGCTTGATGGCAATAGAGGAGTACTTGCTCAACTGCTTAGTACAGAGCTCTGAATAGAGAAAATGTTCAATAAATTCCACTGATGATGATGGCGACGATGAGAGTGAGGCACTTTGAGTAGGTCGGCTTGAAAGGAGTGAAGCAAGGGAGTTGGGTCGTAGTAGGCGAGTTCAGAATTCGCATCTGATCAATTTCCTGAGACCCCAGGTCAGTGATGATTTAAAGCCTGCACAGTGACTCGCTGTGCCTCGGTCTTGCTATTTGCAAATGGGGTGGAAGATGGAACCACTATTAATGGTGACTGGGAAGTGGGCTGCAAAAACAGATTCCTTGAAGGCTCAGCAGCATTAAGGGTGTGCAGCCCCAGCCCAGGGGCCTGGGGATTTCCTTGGGGTGATTAAACCGAGGGGGCTCAGGTGGGGAGGGAAGATTGCCCTCTTGGTAGTGAATGGTGCCTTAGTCCTGCCGTCAGTCGGTCAGTTATATTTATTGAGCTCTTACTGTGGGTAGAGTACTGTACCAAGCACTTGGGAGAGACAATATAACAATATAACAGGCCCATTCCATTCATTCTTTCATTCAGTCGTATTTATTGAGTGCTCACTGTGTGCAGAGCACTGGACTAAAGCACTTGGAAAGTACAATTCGGCAACAGAGACAATCCGTACCCAACAATGGACTCACAGTCTAGAAGCGGGGAGACAGACAAGTGCATTCCCTGCTTCCAACGAGTTTATGGTCTAGAGGTCCTCACCCCGGCCAACCGACTGGCCTTGCGGTTGCCCTGAAACTGAAAAAAGTCCTAGAACCTGGGTTCTGATGCCGACTCTACTCTTTGCCTGCTGTGTGACCTTGGGCAAGTCACTTCATTTCTCTGTGCCATAGCTCCCTCATCTGCAAAATGGGGATTCAATACCTGTTGTCCTTCCCATTTAGTCAGCAAACCTCATGTGGGACTGATTATCTTGTACCTACTGCAGAGCTTAGTAGAGTGCTTGACATATAGTAAGTACTTAAAAAATTCCATTATCAATCAGTGAATCATATTTATTGAGCACTTACTGTGTGCAGAGCATTGTACTAAGCGCTTGGGAGAGTAGACTATAATGGAATAACAAACACATTCCCTTTCCGCAGTGAGTTTACAGTCAAGAGGGTGAGTTTAAAGTCTAGAGGACTTTACCATCATCATTATTATTACTGTTATTATTATGATCATTCATTCAATCGTATTTATTAAAGCACTGATGAATACCACAATTATTATTATCATTTTAGCCAGCACTTAATGGATATCACAATTATTAGTAGTAGTCATGCTCATGTCAGCCAGTGGTGATCCCAATGGTATAATGAAGTCCTTTAGAAACATTTGCTTGTCACAAGCTCAATTTTGACTAACCTTCATGAATGTTTCCTCTCTTTAGCCACAATCAGCAGACCACGGCATTTAGACATCCTGTGACTGGGCAGATTTCTCCCGAAAACCTTGAATTCATCCTGCAAGAAGAGTAAGTGTCTTTCATCCATTTTGAGTTTGGGTGCCTACTCGGGGAAGGGAGGTGGGAAAGTGAGACTGACTTCTTATTTTGTTTTTCTGTTCTCTAAATGGGGAAGTGAGTGAGAGAGTCGATTGAAAGGGAACGAGTGAATGAAAACATTTCTGAAACTCCAGAATTAGAAACGTGCGAGGGAGTTGATGAATGACAGCCAAACTTTCAGACAGTCACAAACAGAGCCTTCAGCGCACGTGGAGAAAAGATTGTAAGGCGGGGTCAAATCGCTTAACTTTGAATTTTTTTTTTCAAGTGCTGACCGGCCTGTGCAGGTGAAGTCTCGGTTAAGTGATCTTGAAAGTAACTACTCGGAGTTGTAAATATCAGTGTCCTTTACAGCAGCTGCCTGCTCTGGAGGACTTCTTGCTTTATGGGCTAAAAAACATAATAATAATAATTACGTATTTCTTACACGCTTACTATGTGCCAGGCACTCTACTAAGCACTGGGGTAGATTCAAGGCAGTCAGGTTGGACACAGTCCCTGACCCATGTGGGGCTCACAATCTCAACCCCCATTTTACAGATGAGGTAACTGAGGCATAGAGAAGTGACTTGCCCAAAGTCACCTAGCAAACAAGTGGCAGAGCTGGGATTAGAACCCACAACCTTCTGACTCCCAGGCCTGCACTCTATCCATTATGCCGTACTAAAATAAGGAAGTAGGGAGATCATATTTGCTATTCAAGATGACTTCGTGGGAAGCGTTACTTTTATCAGGCTAGGAAAATCACCTTTATGAAGCAACTTTTATCAGCGTATCTGGCAGTAAAACAAGCTATGGGCTGGCTTTCTGAGGATTTCCACATTACTTGTTTTAACTTGTTAACGTGTTTTAACTTGTTAGTGGGGCGGAGACAGTTCAGTTATGGGAGGGAGAGCAGTTCAGTTATGGGAGGGAGAGCTCCATTTTATCTTATGCACCTGTAGGGTTGAGAGCAAAGTTCAGGTCTCTGGATATTATGATAATAATATAATAAAATACCATAAAAATGAATAAGAATCCAACTCATTATCATATCTCACTTTAGGCTTCAAGGCTCTCCATCGCCTTGCCCCCTCCTACCTCTCCTCCCTTCTCTCTTTCTACTGACCACCCCGCACGCTCCGCTCCTCTGACGCCCACCTCCTCGCCGTCCTCCGTTCTCGCCTATCCCGCCGTCGACCCCTGGGCCACGTCCTCCCGCGGTCCTGGAATGCCCTCCCTCCTCACCTCCGCCAAACTAATTCTCTTCCCCTCTTCAAAACCCTACTTAGAGCTCACGTCCTCCAAGAGGCCTTCCCAGACTGAGCTCCCCCTTTTGTCTCTGCTCCCTCTGCTCCCCCTCTACCCCCCTCTTCACCTCCCCTCAGCTAAGTCCTCTTTTCCCCCCTTTCCCTCTGCTCCTCCCCTTCTCCCTTCCCCTCCCCTCAGCACTGTGTTCATCCGCTCAATTGTATATATTTTCATTACCCTATTTATTTTGTTAATGAGATGTACATCACGTTGATTCTATTTATTGCTATTGTTTTAATGAGATGTTCATCCCCTTGATTCTATTTATTGCTATTGTTTTTGTCTGCCTGTCTCCCCTGATTAGACTGTAAGCCCATCAATGGGCAGGGACTGTCTCTATCTGTTGCCGATTTGTACATTCCAAGCGCTTAATACAGTGCTCTGCACATAGTAAGCGCTCAATAAATTCATTAATTCATTCAGTAGTATTTATTGAGCGCTTACTATGTGCAGAGCACTATACTAAGCACTTGGAATGTACAAATCGGTAACAAAGACAGTCCCTGCCCTTTGACGGGCTTACAGTCTAATCGGGGGAGATGGACAGACAAGAACAATAGCAATAAAAGGAATCTAGGGGATGAACATCTCATTAAAGCAATAGCAAATAAATACAATTAAGGCGATGTACATACTATTGAATGAATGAATTAATATCCTAAGGATATTAATAATAATAATGGTATTTATTAGCTATGTGTCAAACACTGTTCTAACTGTTGGGGTGGATACAAGATAATCAGGTTGGACACGCTCCCTGTCTTAATCCCCATTTTACAGATGAGCTAACTGAGGCACAGAGAAGTGAAGTGACTTGCCTAAGGTCACCCAGTAGACAAGTGGTGGGATCTGGATTAGAACCCATGACCTCTGACTCCCAAGCCCGTGCTCTTTCCACTGAGCCATGGAAGCAGCATGGCGTAGTGGATAGACCACGGGCCTGGGAGTCAGAAGGTCATGGGTTCTAATCCCAGCTCCACCACTTGCCTGTTATGTGACCTTGGTCAAGTCACTTCACTTCTCTGGCCTCAGTTACCACAACTGTAAAATGGGGATTGAGACTGTGAGCCCCACATGGGACAAGGACTGTGTCCAACCCGATTTGCTTGTATCCACCCCAGTGCTTAATGCAGTGCGTGGCACATAGTAAATGCTGAAGAAATATCATTATTATTATTTTGCATTTCTATACTACTGTTTGTTCTCACTCCCTTACATATCCATTTTTTCTTTCTTCTAGCTGAAAATTATTTTGTGTCTGTCTCCTCGCTAGACTATTAGATTTGCATTTGGATTTGTACCCTTTATTCACCCCACCTTCAGCCCTAGAGCATTTATGTCCATATCCATAATTTATTTTAATGCCTGCTTCCCTCTCTAGACTGTGAGCAGAAATGACTCTACCAAATCTGTTATATTGTACTCTCCTGAGCGCTAGTACAGTGCTCTGCACATTGCAAATAATAAATATGATAGATTAATAATAATAATAATAATGAATAATCATGGTACTTAAGTGCTTACTATGTAACGATTACTGTTCTAAATGCTGGGGTAGATACAAGATAATCAGGTTAAACATAGTCCCTGTCCCACAGGAGGCTCACAATCTTAATCCCCATTTTACAGATGAGGTAACCGAGGCATTGAGAAGTTGTGACTTGTCCAGAGTCACACAACAGGCATGTAGCAGATCTGGGATTAGAACCCAGGACTTCTGACTCCCAGGCCTGTGCTATTTCCACTAGGCTATGCTGTTATCAAGGATTGATCCTTGATAACAGACATCATGTCTGTTGAGTACTGTGCTCTGCACACAAGTAGATATCCAATAATACTCTCGATTGAATGATGTTCTGCCCAGAAAGTCACTCCACTGACCCACTGTTAATCACCAGTATTAAGAAGAGCTCAGGAAAAGTATCATCAATTCTTTCATTTTAGAGTCTCTTCCTCAGGTCAGGCCAGATAAGTTTCTCCTTAATAATAGTAATAATAATGACAGTAAGCGCAGGGGAGGATACAGGTTATCAGGTTGTCCCACATGGGGCTTAAAGTCTTAATCGCCATTTTACAGATGAGGAACCGAGGCACAGAGAAGTTAAGTGACTTGGCCAAAGTCACACAGCTGACAAATGGCAGAGTTGGGATTAGAACCCATGACCTCTGATTCCCAAGCCCGTTCTCTTTCCACTGAGCCACGCTGCTTCTCTGTCCTTAATGTCATTTTAGACACTGAGCTCCCTGTGGCCGGAGAACGTGTCTACCAACTCTACCATATTATACCCTCCCAAGCAGACAGTGCTCCGTCAATACCATTGATTGATTGATGTACATCATCACTTCATCCTTCCTCTGAACCAAAATGATTTGATAGTTGTAAAATTCTAAACTGTGCTTGCATGTTGGGGCTTATGTTTCAGCTCGTGTAATAACAGTAGTAGTAGGAGTAAATATTCAGAAAAATGGCACTAGTGTCTTTCCTTTCAGAGGAGGTTAATTTTATTTTGAGTATGATCTACAAAAAGATAAGGGCAAGCGTGCTGTTTCATCATGTTGGTAGGCTCTGAGTCAGCCTCGAGGACTTCTTTCATTAAACAAGAAAAATTAGCTGCTTTTTTTTTCAACTTTCCCAGAGAGAACATAATAAATTAAGTAATAACGGCTCCTGATGTTTTTCTTCATGAAAATCCAGGATTTCCCACCCCGAGCCAAACTCTTGGTCCTAGTCGGAGGGGTGGAATTAACCTTTTCCTCTCTGTTTCCTCACCTGCATTCATTCATTTATTCAATCCTATTTATTGAGCATTTACTGTGTGCAAAGCACTGTACTAAGCTGTTATTTCTAATGCTTTTAATGACTCCAAGAAACCAGTTTTCCTCTCCTTTGCCCTGACTTGTTGCCTTCCTTGCTCTTCCATGCTTCCAGATCTCCCTCTGGACTTGGAGGTATTTAATTTGTATTTCATCCCTCTGGCTCAGAGACCATTTGTTCAGTAGCCATCCGGCTGTGATGATTTAATTCACAGCAACATGGTGCGTGGGTGTGTTTGTGTACAAATGCATTTCGTCTTAGAATAGTGGGAAGGTGGCGACAGTGGCTTCTGACCGTTGTGACTTTTGACTCAGTTGCAAGAAGCTTGCGAGTCAGTCAGTTGTATTTATAGAGCACCTACTGTGTCTAGAGCACTGTACTAAGTGCTTGGGAGAGTACACTATAACAATATAACAGGCAGATTCCTGCCCACAGCGAGCTTACAGTCTAGAGAGAGAAGCTTGAAATTCTGCTCCTCTAGCCAAAGCACCCTACCGCTCATATTGCATTAATTTATTCATTTAATCATATTTATTGAGCACTTACCATGTGCAGAGCACTGTAGCAAGCACTTGGGAGAGTGCAAAATAACAATAAACACATCCCTGCAGTATTGTATCTAGCCTTGCCCTTGTCTTTTGTTTTGTTTTTCTGTCTTCGTCGCTTCATTTTGCCTCATTTATGCTTTGTCTAAAACCTCATTCTTAGATTGTGAGTCTCTTGGGGGCCAGAGACCGTACCTAATTCTTAGCCGCGTATTTTTCTCCAGAGCTTAATTACAGTACTTGGCTCACAAGTAGGTGCTTAATATATACTATTACCGTACTACTAAACAGATAGCTCTCTGAGCAGGGTAGAATCAATTAATTATAAATATTGAGTGCTTACTATGTGCAGAGTACTGTACTTAACAGTTGGGGGAGTACAATATAAGAAACATAACAGACATATTCCCTGTCCACAATGAGCTTACGGTCTAGAAGGGGAGACAGACATTAATAGAAATAAATAAATTACAGCTAGGTACCTAAGTACCGTGGGGCTGGGAGAGGGGATGAATAAAGGGAGCAAGTCAGGATGACACAGAAGGGAGTGGGAGAAGAGGAAAGGGGGGCTTAGTCAGAGGTGGCCTCTTGGAGGAGATGGGCTTGATGTACTCCGTGCTTGGGAGGGTACAGGATAACAGAGTTAGTAGTCACATCCCTCTAGATTAGAAACTCGTTCTGGGCAGGGAGCGTGTCTGCTAATTCGGTTGTATTGTCCTCTCCCAAGCACTCAGTTCAGTGCTCTGCATATAGCAAGTGCTCAATAAATACCATTGATTGACTGATTGATTCCCTGCCCACTCCGAGTTTACAGTCTTGAGGAGGAGAACAAATCTGGTTCCCCAGCCTGGCTCTGGCCCCGGGCTCCTCGTTGTCTTTGGCTTTGGAGTATCACCTCCAGATAAGTTGATTTTCAGAGCTAGGGCACGGAAGATCATTTCCTTTTGTACCAGACTTCAGAGTTCAGTAATCAGGAGAGATTCAAGGTTGCTCTGCCAAGATGTCTTCTCGTCCCCCCTCTACCCTCCTTGTGGGTAGGGATCACGTCGACCAACTCTGTCATATTGTACTCTTCCAAGTGTTTAGAACAGTGCTCTGCACACTGTAATGGCTCAATAAGTATGACTGATTGACTATTATTACATAAGTATTGGGGATAGATATTCATTGCATGCCTTGTTTTAAACTTGACCGTGTCCAAACCTATTTGGAAGCACTGCATTTTGAAGGAATACATATTCTAGATAACTGTCCTAGTTTCTATTTTTTGAGTACCTTTGGTGGAAATAAAATAATAGAGCATCTAAATCAACGCTGAATATTCCATTCTAAAACAAAGCCTGCCTACAAGCTGTTGACTGTGAAGTGCTAGTAATTTATTGCCAGATAGAAACATTATTACTGTAAGTGTTTTCTTCTCTCCCCTTCTCTCCCACCCCCTTTATTTTGTTTATCCCATATTTCTTCTCCCACCTCTGCCGATTTTCCTACTGCTTCTGGACCGTATCCCTTGTTTTGAAATCTTATCTCTCCCCAGGCCCAATTGTTCTACCTTACCTGACAAGCCCTATCTGCCGGCTCTTTAATCATTTCTGTCTCTCTTCTCTGGATCCTTTCCAGTTTCTAAAGCATAGTGACCGAAGCGGGATGTAGTTTTCTGAAAAGTATCTGCTCAGACTAGTGGAAACTAGTGACTCCAAAACTCTGCACTTCTTCCACACCCAGTCAACCCCAGAAAAGTGGAAATCAATATGGCCTAGTTTGTCTTATTCTACCATATTCTTCAACTGTAAAAAGGGGATTCAATTCTACTCCCTCCTACTTAGACTGTGAGCCCCATAATAGGCAGGACGGTGTCCAACCTGATTAACCTGTATCTACCCCAGCGGTGCTTAGACCAGTGGTTGATACATAGTAAGTGCTTAACAGGTGTAATAATAATAACAATAATATAATGGAAGGATTGCTTCTGGCCTCTCATCTGTTCTCCTTCTCTTATTACATCCCAGGATATAGCTGGCAGTGTCACAGCCTTATATGGATAACACAAATATAACTCAACTGTGGTCAACTTAGACCTTCAGATCCTTTTCGGCAGTACTTATGCCTAGTCTGACTTCTGCCAGTTGATCATTTTGGAGTCTCAATACTATCCCTACTGTGTGTCCTTGTACCTATCCCTTCTGGATTTCATTCTCTCTCTGTGGGGTGATTGTCCCTCCTATTTAGCCTGGGTAACCCATGAGGGAAAGAGATTGGGTCTGATCTGGTTATCTTGGATCTACCCCAGCTCTTAGTATGGGGTTTGGCACATAGAAAGTGTGTAACAGATGCCACCATTATTTATTATTATTATTAGTAATAATAGTGCACACTGTGGTGAGGACTATATGTCCTGCATTAGCCACTCCTGCCCCCATAGGTAAATTTCCCATTCAGTGGCATCGTTCTCTAGTATAAATAACATATATAAATACATATACAGGGAATGCATCCGTGAGCTCTGATGTGTTCTCCCAAGAGCTTAGTACAGTGCTCTGCACACAGTAAGTCCTCAATACATATGATTGAAGTGTAAATATATATAATTATATATACACTTCATATAACTTATATGATTTTTTGTTGGCATTTCTTGAGTGCTTACTACGTATCAAACACTGTTCTAAGGGCTGTGGTAGGTACAAGTTAATTAGGTAGGACACAGTCGCTGTCCTGCACGGGGCTCAAAGTCTAAGTAGGAGGGAGTTGGATTGAACCCCCATTTTGCAGTTGAGGGAACTGAGCTACAGAGAAGTAAAGTGATTTGTCCACGGCCACACAGCAGACAAGTGGAGGAGCCAGAATTGTTGCCAAATTGTAATAATAATATTAATGGGGAGTTGTTAAGTGCTTACTCTGTGGCATGCACTTTTCTAAGCACTGAGGGAGATACAAGGTTATCAGGTTGTCCCACGTGGGGCTCTCAGTCTTCATCCCATTTTACAGATGAGGGAACTGAGGCCCAGAGAAGTGAAGTGACTTGCCCAAGGTCACACAGCTGACAAGTGGCGGAGCAGGGATTAGAACCCATGACCTCTGACTCTCAAGCCCGGGCTCTTTCCACTAAGCCACACTGCTTGTACATTCCAAGCACTTAGTACAGTGCTCTGCACACAGTAAGCGCTCAAAAGATAAGATTGAATGAATGAATGAATTAGAACCCAAGTCCTCCTGACTCCCAGGCCCGTGCTGTCACCCCTCAGCCATGCCGCTTCTCAGAAATGGATTGTAAAGATGAGCCAGGGCTTTAAGAATTTTGTAATAATGTTTACAAATAGAGTAATCAGAATCGATAATTGGCTAAACACACACACACACACAAGTGTTGGGTATGGGTTTGAAGGAATATATGAATTCAAGAGTGCACTATCAATCATTCGTATTTATTGAGTGCTTACTAAGTGCAGAGAACTGTAATAAGTGCTTGGGAGAATACAATAGAACAGTGTTCCCTGCCCATTACGAGCTTATGGTCTAGAAGGGGAGCAAACAATATATAGAAGCAGCATGGTCTAGTGGATAGAGCATGGGCTCAGGAGTCAGAAGGGCCTGGGTTTTAGTCCCGGTTCTGCCATTTGCCTGCCATGTGACCTTGGGCAAGTCACTTCACTTTTCTGTGCTTAAATTTCCTCATCTGTAAAATGGAGATTAAGACAGTGAGCCCCATGTGGGACAGGGACTGTGTCCAATCTTATTATCTTGTATCTACCCCAGTGCTCACTACAATGCTTGGCCCATAGTATCTGCTTAAAAATATTCCATTAAAAAACTACAGTGACGTTTAAGCGCTTACTTTGTTCCAGGCACTGTACTGAGCCCTGGGATGGGTACAAGTAAATCAAGTTGGGCACAGTCCTTGTCCCATGTGGGGCTCGCAGTCTCAACCCCCATTTTACAGATGAGATAACTGAGGCATAGGGAAGTGAAGTGACTTGCCCAAGGTCACAGAGCGGACAAGTTTTGGAGCCAGGATTAGAACCCATGTCCTTCTGACTCCCAGGCCCGTGTTCTGTCCAGCATGCCATGCTGCTTCTGTGTGCAGATTACTGAGCACTTGGGAAAGTACACATTATAATAGAGTTAGTAGAGCTCATCCTTCCTACAAGGGAGAGCCAGATGTTTAAAGAAATTACAGATACTGGATACTGTAGAGAATAAAGATATTTAAGTGAATAAATAAGCCCCTCTAGACTGTAAGCTAGTTGTGGCTAGGGAACGTGTTATATTGTACTCTCCCAAGAGCTTAGTTGGGTGCTCTGCACACCGTAAGACCTCAATAAATATCACTGATTGAGTGTGTAGGGGGTTGGGTACATATCAAAGTGCTTAAGGGGTATTCAGCCAAGTGCACAGTTGATGCAGAGAGAAGGACAGATAGGGGAAATGAGGGCTTAGTCAGACTTTGCTGATTTAAATACCTCTAGATTTTTCAGCTTCATTTTTCACTTTCTCCAAGCATACTTGTCTTTGCAACCTTCAAGGGCCACTGGCGTTCGTCTTAGTTGTTTTCAAAAAACATCTGAAGTAAAGCAGAAGTGAGAAGCAGTATAGATAGTGTCAAGAGCATGGGCTTGGGAGTCAGATGACATGGATTCTTGTCCCGGCTCTACCTCTTGTCTGCTGTGTGACCCTGGGCAAGTCACTTCACTTCTCTGGGCCCAAGTTACCTCATCTGTAAAATGAGGATTAAGACTGTGAGTCCCATGTGGGACAGGGACTGTGTCCAACCTGATTAGCTTGTTTCTACCTCACTGCTAGAATAGTGCCTAGCACATACTAAGCGCTTGACAGATACCATCATTATTAAGTGAGAAAGGGGCTCTTTGCCTTCGATCCGCTTTCTCTTCCTTTCCATTTGGGCAAGCATTGGGTCAGCGTTTCATCCCGTCTGTGCCCGATACAAGCAGCAATCCCATCACCCCCCTTGCCCAGTTACCTTCTTGGCTAGCTGCAAATCCTCTCCAGTTTTATCCAAACTCTTCTCTCCTGAAGTGAACTTATTTCCTTTTCTTCCTCCATCGCTCAGTCCCGGATTCTGGTTGATGTCTTTCCTGCATAGCACAGGTCTTATTTGTTGGTGGTGATCAATCGACGGTAGCTATTGAGCACTTGCAGTGGGCAGAACACTGTGCTAAGGGCTTGGGAAAGTACAGTACAACGGAGTCAGTAGACATGTTCCCTGCTCACAAGGAAGTTACATTTCGGTTAGAAAAGTTTCTTCTGGGCTTCTAGGCTGCTCTGTAGCAAGTATCCCTCACCTCTGCGGCTCTTCAGCTCTCCGTGAGAATGACGAAGAAACCCAGAGAGCTGACAGAGTGGCTGAGATTGGCTGCTTGCTTCGTTGGAGCACTCTGGCCGAGAATTTGATGCCAAGATGATCACAATAATACTTATATTAATAATTGTGGTACTTGTTAAGCTCTTACTGTGTGCCAAGCTCTGTTCTAAGCACTTGGGTAGATACAACCGTATCGAGTCAGACACAGTCCCTGTCTCACCATGGCTCATGGTCTTGATCACTGTTTTACAGATGAGCTAACTGAGGCCCAAAGAAGTGAAGTGACTGGCCCAAGATCACATGGCAAACAAGTGGCTGAGCTGCGATTAGAACCCAGGTCCTTCTGACTCCCAGGCCCAGGTTCTTTCCATTAAACCACGCTGCTCCAGTCTAAGATGGAGCGAGCTTCACTTCCTTCAGGCATTTAGAAGCATGGAGCTTTTTATTCATTCATTCATTCATTCAATAGTATTTATTGAGCGCTTACTATGTGCAGAGCACTGTACTAAGCGCTTGGGATGAACAAGTCGGCAACAGATAGAGACAGTCCCTGCCGTTTGACGGGCTTACAGTCTAATCGGGGGAGACGGACAGACAAGAACAATGGCGCTAAACAGCGTCAAGGAGAAGAACATCTCGTAAAAACAATGGCAACTAAATAGAATCAAGGCGATGTACAATTCATTAACAAAATAAATAGGGTAACGAAAATATATACAGTTGAGCGGACGGGTACAGTGCTGTGGGGATGGGAAGGGAGAGGTGGAGGAGCAGAGGGAAAAGGGGAAAATGAGGCTTTAGCTGCGGAGAGGTGAAGGGGGGATGGCAGAGGGAGTAGAGGGGGAAGAGGAGCTCAGTCTGGGAAGGCCTCTTGGAGGAGGTGATTTTTAAGTAAGGTTTTGAAGAGGGAAAGAGAATCAGTTTGGCGGAGGTGAGGAGGGAGGGAGTTCCAGGACCGCGGGAGGACGTGACCCAGGGGTCGACGGCGGGATAGGCAAGACCGAGGGACGGCGAGGAGGTGGGCGGCAGAGGAGCGGAGCGTGCGGGGTGGGCGGTAGAAAGAGAGAAGGGAGGAGAGGTAGGAAGGGGCAAGGTGATGGAGAGCCTTGAAGCCTAGAGTGAGGAGTTTTTGTTTGGAGCGGAGGTCGATAGGCAACCACTGGAGTTGTTTAAGAAGGGGAGTGACATGCCCAGATCGTTTCTGCAGGAAGATGAGCCGGGCAGCGGAGTGAAGAATAGACCGGAGCGGGGCGAGAGAGGAGGAAGGGAGGTCAGAGAGAAGGCTGACACAGTAGTCTAGCCGGGATATAACGAGAGCCCGTAATAGTAAGGTAGCCGTTTGGGTGGAGAGGAAAGGGCGGATCTTGGCGATATTGTAGAGGTGAAACCGGCAGGTCTCGGTAACGGATAGGATGTGTGGGGTGAACGAGAGGGACGAGTCAAGGATGACACCGAGATTGCGGGCCTGCGGGACGGGAAGGATGGTCGTGCCATCCACGGTGATGGAGAAGTCTGGGAGCGGACCGGGCTTGGGAGGGAAGATGAGGAGCTCAGTCTTGCTCATGTTGAGTTTTAGGTGGCGGGCAGGCATCCAGGTGGAGACGTCCCGGAGGCAGGAGGAGATGCGAGCCTGAAGGGAGGGGGAGAGGACAGGGGCGGAGATGTAGATCTGCGTGTCATCTGCGTAGAGATGGTAGTCAAAGCCGTGAGAGCGAATGAGTTCACCGAGGGAGTGAGTGTAAATGGAGAACAGAAGAGGGCCAAGAACTGACCCTTGAGGAACTCCAACAGTTAAAGGATGGGAGGGGGAGGAGGCTCCAGCGTAGGAGACCGAGAATGATCGGCCAGAGAGGTAAGAGGAGAACCAGGAGAGGACAGAGTCCGTGAAGCCAAGGTGAGATAAGGTACGGAGGAGGAGGGGATGGTCGACAGTGTCAAAGGCAGCAGAGAGGTCAAGGAGGATCAGAATGGAGTAGGAGCCATTGGATTTGGCAAGAAGGAGGTCACGGGTGACCTTAGAGAGAGCAGTCTCGGTAGAGTGGAGGGGACGGAAGCCAGATTGGAGGGGGTCTAGGAGAGAATGGGAGTTAAGGAATTCTAGGCATCGATTGTAGACGACTCGTTCTAAGATTTTGGAAAGGAAGGGTAGTAGGGAGATAGGACGATAACTGGAGGGGGAAGTGGGGTCAAGAGCGGGTTTTTTTAGGATGGGGGAGACGTGGGCGTGTTTGAAGGCAGAGGGGAAGGAGCCCTTGGAGATCGAGTGGTTAAAAATAGAAGTTAAGGAAGGGAGGAGGGCAGGGGCGATGGTTTTAAGAAGGTGAGAGGGAATGGGGTCCGAGGCGCAGGTGGAGGGGGTGGCACTTGCGAGGAGGGAGGAGATCTCCTCTGAGGATACTGCAGGGAAGGATGGGAAAGTAGGGGAGGGGGTTGTTGGGGGGGGAGGGGAGAGGCGGAGGGGTGACTTTGGGGAGCTCAGACCTGATCGTGTTGATTTTCGTGAGGAAATAGGTGGCCAGATCATTAGGGGTGAGAGATGGGGGAGGGGGAGGAACAGGGGGCCTAAGGAGAGAGTTAAAGGTCCGGAACAATCGGCGGGGGTGACGGGCATGGGTGTCGATGAGGGAGGAGAAGAAGCTTTGCCTGGCGGAGAAGAGGGCAGAGTTAAGGCAGGAAAGGATAAATTTGAAGTGTGTGAGGTCGGCTTGGTGCTTGTACTTTCGCCAGTGGCGCTCAGCAGCTCGAGCATAGGAGCGTAGGAGGCGGACGGAGGAGGTGATCCGGGGCTGTGGGTTAGTGGCGCGAGAGCGGCGGAGGGAAAGGGGGGCGAGAGAGTCGAGATGAGTAGTGAGGGTGGAGTTGAGAGCGGAGACCTGATCGTCGAGAGTGGGAAGAGAGGACAGGGCGGCAAGGTGAGGCGAGATGCTATTGGAAAGACGGATGGGATCGAGAGAGCGGAGGTCTCTGTGGGGCAGTAGCGAAGATTTGCAGGGGGAGGGAGTGTGAGAGATGAGGCAGGTGAGAAGGTTATGGTCCAAGAGAGGGATTTCAGAGTTGGTGAGTGAGGAGATAGTGCAGCGGTAGGAGATGACAAGATCGAGGGTGTGACCGAGTCGGTGAGTGGGCGCGGTATGGTGGAGGAGGAGGTCGGCAGAGTCGAGGAGGGATAGCAGGCGGGCGGCAGAGGAGTCGTCGGGTACATCCGTATGGATGTTGAAGTCTCCAAGGATCAGAGTGGGCAGAGAGAAGGAGAGAAGGAAGGTGAGAAAGGGGTCAAGGTGGTTGAAGAAGTCGGAGGTGGGACCGGGAGGGCGGTAGATGACGGCGACAAGTAACTGGAGTGGGTGGTAGAGGCGAATGATATGGGCTTCGAAGGAGGGGAAGGAGAGGGAGGGGGGAGGAGGGATAGTGCGGAAGCGGCATCGGGGCGAGAGGAGGAAGCCGACGCCTCCTCCCTTACCGGTGAGTCTGGGGGAGTGGGAGAAGGAGAGGCCTCCGCTGGAGAGAGCGGCGGCGGAGACCGTGTCTTCGGGAGAGAGCCACGTTTCCGAAAGGGCGAGGAGGAGGAGAGAGCGGGAGAGGAAAAGGTCATGGATGAAAGGTAGCTTGCCTGTAACAGAGCGGGGGTTCCAGAGGCCACACTTGAAAGTAGCTGTGGGTGCAAGGGGAGGAGGGGGGGAGGGGCGGGGGGAGGGGAGGGTTTGGATGGGAAGGAGGTGGCGGGGCCCTGGACGAGGAGAGGGGGAAGCAGTAGGGCCTAGCAGCCAGATCACAGGTTTGGGGACCTGGGTTCTAATCCCAATCTGCCACTTGGCTGCTGGGTGACCTTGGGCAAGTCACTTCACTTCTCAATGCCTCAGTTTCCTCATCTGTCAAATGGGATTAAAGACCTGTTCTCGCTCCCCCTAGACCATGAATGCCAAGTAGGATGAGGCTGAGTCTGACCTGATTGTCTTGTATTTACGTGATCCCTCAGTACGGGGCTTGGCACATAGAAAGCGCTTAACAAATACCACGATTCTTAGGATTGGTATTACTTTTCTTAGTAGCATTTTGAGCTTCAGGCATTTCTTCTGGGTTCACCAGGGGAGCACTCGTATTGGCAGGTTGCAGGGTGGTGTATTAACAGAGGGGCTGGCTTCAAGGATGGCTTGGAGGAAGCAGACACAGCTGGAGATATGAATCTCTGAATATTGGGAGGGAAATTTGGGTTTAAAATCGTGACTGCATTTACTCCAAGCAGGGTCTGGGCAAGTGTGGGTGGAATAATGGAGAAAATGCAGTCTTTTTCAAAGGCAATTTTGTTCCTTTTTGGGGTAAGGGATAGCATTTGGGATTTTGAGGCCTTTTAGTCCAGTAGGTTATTTTTACGTATGGGTGGCTAATCGGCGGTAGTTCTTGAGCACTTACTGTGTGCACGACACTGGACTAAAAACTTGGCAGAGGACAGTATAGTAGAGTTAGTAGACATAATAATAATTGTGGTATTTGTTAAGCGCTTACTATGTGTCAGGCACTGAACTGAGCACTGGTGTGGGTACAAGCAAATCAGGTTGAGCACAGTCCCTGTCCTATGTGGGGCTCACACTCTTATCCCCATTTTACAGATGAGGCAACTGAGGCTCAGAGAAGCGAAGAGATTCGCCCAAGGTCATACAGCAGCCAAGTGGAGGAGCCAGGGTTAGAACCAGTGATCTTCTGATTCCTAGGCCTGTGCTCTATCCTCTATGCCATGCTGCTTCTTTGGTTTCAAGGAATTTACAGTCTAGCAGAGACAGACTATGAAATGAATTATAGAAAAGGGAAGTGGCAGAGTCTAAGGCTAGATATGGAAGTGCTGCATCGCAGAGTATCACAACGCTTAGGGGTACAGATCCAAATGCATAAGAAATGCAGAGGGGAGGGAAAATAAGATGGGGAGTTAGGAGGCTAGTCAGGGGAGGCTAATAATAATAATGATGGTATTTAAGCACCTACAGGGTGTCAAGCACTGTTCTAAGCTCTGGGGTGAATACAAGCTAATCAGGTTGGACACAGTCCCTGTCCCACATGGGGCTCACAATCTTAATCCTCATTTTACAGATGAGGGAACTGAGGCACAGAGATGTGAAGTGACTTGCCTAAGGTCACCCAGCAGACGAGCGGCAGAGCCGGAGTTAGAACCCAGGTCCTTCTGACTCCCGGGCCTGGGCTCTATCCACTAGATCATGCTGTTTCTCTAGCTAGCTGGTGAGAGTCAGTCAGTCAATCATATTTACTGAGTGCTTGCTTGTTGTCATTGTCTTATGCTATCGAGTCGTGTCCAGCCCATAGTGACATCTCTCCCGGAATGCCCCACCTCCATCTGCAATCATTCTGGTAGTGGGTCCATAGAGTTTTCTTGGTAAAAATCTGGAAGTGGTTTACCATTGCCTCCTTCCATGACGTCAACCTGAGTCTCCACTCTCTACTCCCTCCCATGCCGCTGCCGCCCAGCACAGAGGAGTTTTGACTTGTAGCAGATTGCCTGCCACTCACTAGCCACAGCCCAAGATAGAAATGCAATGGATATGCCTCCTCTTGACTCTCCCTCCCATAGTCGAGACTGGTAGAGTACTGAAAGCTCTCCAAGTACGACCCTGAGAGTGCTTACTAGGGGAGGGTATTATATAGAGCCACACCATCAGGGGCATCAATCAATCAGTGGTACAGGTCCTCTGATTCCCAGGTCTGTGCTCTTTCCACTATACCATGCTGCTGCCCCTAAAATATAGGCATATAACCCCGCTTCATGGAGGTAGCAAAATTAGAACACTGCAAAGAACCGATAATAAATTCTATTCTATTCTATGTGACCCTCTGCTCCCACTCTGCCCCCCCTTCACCTCCCCTCAGCTAAGCCCCATTTCCCCCCTCTGCCTCTCCTCCTCCCCTCTCCCTTTCCCTCCCCTCAGCACTGTGCTCATTTGTATATATTTTTATTACCCTATTTATTTTGTTAATGAGGTGTACATCCCCTTGATTCTATTTATTGCGATTAAGTTGTCTTGTTTTTGTCCGTCTTTCTCCCCCGATTAGACTGTAAGCCCGTCAATGGGCAGGGTTTGTCTCTATCTCTTGCCGAATTGTACATTCCAAGCGCTTAGTACAGTGCTCTGCACATAGTAAGCGCTCAATAAATACTATTGAATGAATGAATTTGAGTGCTTACTGCGTGCGGAGCAGTGGACTAAGTGCTTGCGAGAGAACAATATAACAGAGTTGGCAAACACGTTCCCTGCCTGAAAGGAGCTTACTGTAGGCTCCTTGTTGCGGGCACGTTGGTGGTGTTGAAGTTTGAACCATTGCTGACTGCAGGCAGTGGGATCATCAGAGGTTGAGACCCTTTCTTTAGACTGTAAACTATTGTGGGCAGGGAATATGTCTATTTTTTGGTATATTGTATTCTCCAAAGAAGCAGCGTGGCTCAGTGGAAAGAGCCCGGACTTCGGAGTCAGAGGTCATGGGTTCGACTCCCGGTTCTGCCACTTGGCAGCTGTGTGACTGTGGGCAGGTCACTTAACTTCTCTGTGCCTCAGTTACCTCATCTGTAAAATGGGGATTAACTGTGAGCCTCCCGTGGAACAACCTGATTAACCTGTATCTAGCCCAGTGCTTAGACCAGTGCTCTGCACATAGTAAGCGCTTAACAAATACCAACACTATTATTATTATTATTAGTATAATGCTTTGCACACGGTAAGTGCTCAATAAGTGTGTTTGATTTTTCTCTGGAGAGTCCTGATAATAATAATAATTAATAATTATAGTATTTGTTAAGTGCTTACTGGATTGGACACAGTCCTTGTCCCACGTAGGAATCACAGTCTTAATCCCCATTTTACAGATGAGGCAACTGAGGCCCAGAGAGGTGAAATTATTTGCTCAAGGTCACACAGCAGACAAGTGGCTGAGTGGGGATTAGAACTCATGACCTTCTAACTCCCAGGGTCATGCTCTATCCACTAGGACATGCTGCTTCTCTTGTGCTGATGTCACAAGCGGCCAGCTTCTTGCCTTTTCTGTAGACTAGGATCTCTCCCCTGTAGACTGTGAGCTCCTTATAGGCAGGGATCACCTCTCCCAACTCTGTTGTAGTGGACTTAGGGCAGTGCTGCACACACAGGCATCGCTTAATACAATAAGTACCTTTTAATTGATTTGGAGTCGTTGCCGCCAACGATATTGGTTACCTCCAGCAAGCCCCCATCACGGTTGAGGGACCACCAAGTTTGCGCTCCGTGAGAAATCGAGCCTCGGGAGCACGTGATTTTTTTTCTCTAATGGTATTTGTTAAGCGCTTACTATATGCCAGATACTGTTCTTAGCTCTGGGGTAGATACAAGCTAATCAATTTGGATACAGCCCGTGTCCCACATGGTGCTCACACTCATCATCCCCATTTTACAGATGAGGTGACTGAGGCCCAGAGAAGCAAAGTGACTTTCTCAAGGTCACACAGCAGACAAGCGTCTGGTCGTTTGCTCCGGCACGCGTCGGTTACTGCCCGGGGGGTGTCTCCGGTTCAGCATCCTTCCGGAGAGCCCACTCCTCCTAGGGCTGGCTGCTTCTGTTGCCTTTGGTTACTATGGCAGCAGGAAGAAATGGGGAGAAAGCACAAGCCTTGGGAGGCGGGCACAGAAACTTGGGCAGTTGCATTTCCAGCCGGAGGAGCGGGCAACCCCAGGGGAACTGCGGGTAGGAAGGAGATGGGTTTCTGATGGCTTTGCTGCCCGTGCGGGGTTGAGGTGGGGGGAGGCAGTGTCCGGCTGCAGGGAGCCCTGTCTCCTGGGGAAAACCCGGGGACCGGCAGCCCCATGGGGGTGGGGGGTCCCCCACCTTGCGTTCCAGGATTCCATGGACAGATGCTACAGGGGTGGCCGTCATGTGCGTATCGGGCTGGACGACCAGGGCGGGCAGAGCGAGACCCTCTCCTCTTCCCCACCTCCCCCATCCCCCAGGCCGGTCAAATATTTTGGGCTGTCGGAAAATGCAATTTATATGCACAGCCAAGTGTCTGCTCGGCTTAGGGAGCCAGAAGGTCGGGCTTCGGGGAGTAAACGCTTCCACGAGATTGGATCGGCGCGGGGAGGGGAGATGGGAGAATTGGGAGAAGGGCTGCGAGACCCAGCTTGCAAAGCCCTGTCTCTCTTGGTGGGATGGGGGAAGACTAGAGATGTTTTCTGGGCCAGCTGAGGTGATGTGGTTTAAATTGATGGATTGGTGTGGAGCCTATGAGGGCAAGGGCACATGTCTGTGTCTTTGTGTGTCTTTGTGAGAGTGTGAGATATTGGGATGGGGGATAGGGGAGATGGGGAGGAGGAACACTGAACACTTGGATTGAGGGTTCTGCCACTATGGAGACACATCACTGTGCTGAATGAAAGCCTGGTGTCAGACAGCTCCCTCGGGGATCTTGCGAGAGTTTGGCAGGGGTGCCTTTTGACTCTGGGGGTGCTTCCTCTCTCACGGGGTCCCCCACTCTGTGTAGATGGCCACCCCTCCTTCTTCAGACCCTTCTTCAGTGGGTGGGAGTGTGTTTGTCTTAAAAATATCAGGGAGGTTTTGTGCACACACACAAGTGTGTGTGTGAATGTGTGTGCATGCTCTTTCCTCTTGACACCTTTGATAGTTCACGCCGTAGTCTTTGTGGAGCTGTGTGCGATTCAAAGAGCAAAGATATGAGTGTGTTTTTCCAGGAATCTGTGGTTAAGATGTGTTCTCAACATGAAGATAGTATTTTTTTTTAATAGTATTTGTTAAGCCCTTACTGTGTTCCAGTCACTGTTCTAAGCTATGGGGTGGATACAAATTAATCAGGGTGGACACAGTCCCTGTCCCACATGGCGCTCACAGTCCACATCCGCATTTTACAGATGAGGGAACTGAGGGCCGGAGAAGTGAAGTGACTTTCCAAGGTCACAAGGCAGATAAGTGGTGGAGCCAGGACTAGAACCCAGGTCCTTTTGCTTCCCAGGCCCGGGCTCGTTCCACTAGGGCCATGCTGATTCTCCCGCCCCCGACCTCGTTCCTTGGAGGAACAGAGGCGGGGCGATCGGCCGTCACAGGTCTCCACGTGACATTGATGAGACTCTCGGCTGGCCCTGTCCACTCCCGGAGCGCCTTTCCTCCTGCTGTCGACCCTGAGCTACTGGGCACTAGAAATGACCATCCAGCTTCTGATTAAGAACTCCAATGCTAATTTTAAATGGCTAAATAATAATGATGATGGTATTTGTTAAGTGCTTATTATGTTCCAAGCACTGTTCTAAGCCCTGGAGTAGATACAAGGTAATCAGGTTGTCCCACATGGGGCTCACAGACTTAATCCCCATTTTACAGATGAGATAACTGAAGCACAGAGAAGTTAAGTGACCTGCCCAAAGTCACACAGCTCATCAGGGGCAAGCTTGTGAACTATCTCCCTGAAAACGTACTCTATGGACAGGGACACTGTCTGATCTCCTTATCTTGTAGTTAGCTCAGCAGTCAGTATCGTGTTTAGCACATAGTGAAGATTTAACAAGTACTTACTGTTATTATTATCATTATTATTAACATTAGCTGGCCAGTCCCCTGTCTGGTTCTGTTAGGACACTGGCCACCTTTTTATGCCCAGAATTATAAGTTGAGAGACCCAGTCTCCCTTCTGCCTAGTTCCTGCCACCAATTAAGGGAAGCAGCCTGGCATAATGAATAGAGCAGAGGGCTGGGAGTCAGAAGGTCATGGGTTCTAAGCCCGCCTCTGCCACTTGTCTGCTGTGTGGCTTTAGACAAGTCACTTCACTTCTCTGGGCCTCAGTTACCTTATCTGTAAAATGGAGATTGAGACTGTGAGCACTACTTGGGACTGGGGCTGTGTCCAACCTGATTTGCTTCTATCCACCCCAGCAGTTAGTACAGTGCATGACACATAGTAAGTGCTTAGTAAATACCATTATTAAGTGCTGTGCCTTGGAAGTAGCAGTCATGTTTACAGGAGCCTGGGAGGAGAACGCAAAGGTTCAGAAGCCAGTTTTTTATTTTTTTAATGGTAGTCGTTAAGTGCTTACTATGGGCCAGGCACTGTACTAAGCGCTGGGGTAGCTACAAGTTAATCAGGTTGGACACACTCCTTGTCCCACATAGGTCTTGCAGTCTTAATCCCCATTTTCCACATGAGGGAACTGAGGCACAAGAAGATATGTGACTTGCCCAAGGTCTTAGAGCAGACAAGTGGCTGAGACGGGATTAGAACCCAGGTCCTTCTGACTCCCAAACCCGTTCCCTATCCACTAAGCCACGCTGCTTCGAGGAGAATGCAGTGGGAAACAGTTCAGCCATCTGAGTGTAACTCTGAGGCAGAATAAGTAATGAATGCGGAAGAGTAGATCCAAATGAAAATGGTCACGTGGACAGAAGTGCATGTTCTACTGCCAGTAACATCCCCAAGGGAGGAAGCGGCAAATTGTTAGGCATTAAACCGTGCCTCGTCCTGGGATGTTCCCACTTGAATTCAGACTCTGAGGAATGACAGACCCAAATCCCGTAGCCAGTCCCAAGATTAACCCCTCCCCCACTGGAGTTCTCCAACCCCGAGCCCCAAGGTAGCGTGATTTAATGGGCAAGTCACTTAACTTCCCTGTGCCTCAGTTACCTCATCTGAAAAATGGGGATTAAGACTGTGAGCCTCATGTGAGACAACCTGATTCCCCTGCCCTGCGCTTAGAACAGTGCTCTGCACATAGTAAGCGCTTAACAAATACCAACATTATTATTATTATTAGTGGGTAGAGCAATCTGGGGTATTTATTGAGCGTTTGTTTGTGTGTGGAGGCCTGGACTAAGTGCTTGGGAAAGTACACTAGAGGTAGTAGACACAATTCCCTGCCCTTGAGGAGCTCATAATCTAGTGGAAGTCAGGGGACCAGGATTCTCATTCCGGTTCATCCCTCCGGGCTGTAAATTCATTGTGGGCAAGGAATGTGTCTACCAACTGTGTTACGTTGTACTCTCCCAAGCGCTTATCATAGGGTTCTGCACACAGTAAGTGCTCAAATACCATTGATCGTTTGGGTCTGCCATTTATCCGCTGTATGACCTTGGGCAAGTCACTCAATTCTTTGGGTCTCGGTTTCCTCATCTGTAAAGCAGCATGGTGTACTGGGTAGAGCACCGGGCTGGGAGTCAGAAGGTCATGGGTTCTAATCCCGGCTCCATTACCTGTCTGCCGTGTGTGACTTTGGGCAAGTCACTTCACTCCTCTGTGCCTCAGTTACCTCATGTGTAAAATGGGGATTGAGACTGCAAGCCCCAGGTAGGGTGGAGACCATGTCCAACCTGATTTCCTTGTATCCACCCCAGTGTTTAGTACAGTGCCTGGCACATAATAATAACGATGGTATTTGTTAAGCGCTTACTATGTGCAAAGCACTGTTCTGAGTGCTGCCGGGGTGGGGATATGAGGTGATCATGTTGTCCCACGTGGGGTTTACAGTCTTAATCCCCATTTTACAGATGAGGTAAATCAGACACAGAGAAATTAAGTGACTTGCCCAAAGTCACACAGCTGGCAAGTGGTGGACCCGGGATTAGAACTCATGAGCTCTGACTCCCAAGCCTGTTCTCTTTCCCCTGAGCCTAGCTGCTTCTCTAGAAAGTGCTAAAGAAATACCACAATTATTTTTTTATTATTATTACTAAAATGGAGATTAAATATCTGTTTTCCCTCCCTCTTAGACTGGGTTCCTCACATGGAAAAGGGGCTGTGTCTGGTCTGATTATCAATCAATCAGTGGTATTTATTGAGTGCTTTCTTTGTGCAGAGCACTGTACTAAGTGCTTGGGAGAGTACCATATAATAAAGTTGGTAGATACGTTCCATGCCCGAAATGAATTTACAGCCTAGATTATCTTGTATAATAACAATAATTGTGGTATTTATTAAGCGCTTAATATGTGCCAGCCACTGTTCTAAGTGCTGGGGAAAGTACAAGCAAATTGGGTTGGACACAGTCCCTGTCCTGAATGGAGCTCATAATCTTAATCCCCATTTTACTGCCGAGGTAATTGAAGAACAGAGAAGTGAAGTTACTTGCCCAAGGCCACCCAGCAGACAAGTGACGGAGCCGGAGCCGGGATTAGAACCCATGACCTCTGACTCCCAGGCCCCTGCTCTATCCACTACAACAAACTGTTTCCCCTATCAGCCCTTAGTATTCATTCATTCAATCGTATTTATTGAGCTCTTACTGTGTTCAGAGCACTATACCAAGCACTTGGAAAATATAATTCAGCAGTAAATAGAGACAATCCCCACTCACAATGGGCTCACAGTTTAGAAGGCGGGAGACAGGCATCAAAACAAATAAACAGTCATCAGTAGCATCAGTATAAATAAATAGAATTATTGATATATACACATCATTAATATAAATAAATAGAATTCTAAATATGTATGTGTGTATATATGTACACAAGTGCTGTGAGGGGAGTTGGCGGTAGAGCAAAGGGAGCAAATTGGGGTGATGGGGATGGGAGGAGGAGCAGAGGAAAAGGGAGGCTTAGTCTGGAAGGCTTCCTGGAGAAGGTGAGCCTTCAGTACAGGTTTGAAGGGGGGAAGTGTGCTATTTTGGTGGATTGAGGAGGGAGAGCATTCCAGGCCCGTGGCAGGACATGGGTCAGGGGTCGATGGCGGGACAGGTGAGAATGAGGCACAGTGAGAAGGTTGGTGGCGGCAGAGGAGCAGAGAATGCGGGCTGAGATGTAGAAGGAGAGAAGGGAGGTGAGGTAAGAAGCGACAAGTTGATGGAGAGCTTTGAAGCCAATAGTGAGGAGTTTTTGCTTGATATGGAGGTTGATAGGCAACCTTGACACATAGTAAGTGCTTAACAATTATTGTTATTATTATTATTTATGGTACTTGTTAAGTGCAGTGAGCGTGGCAAACACTGTTCTAAGCACTGGAGAAGATACATCAAGTTAACGAGGTTGGACACAGTCCCTGTCCCACATAAGGCTCACAGTCTAAGTGAGAACTGAGGCAAGGAGAAGGAAAGTGACTTGCCTAAGGTCACCCAGCAAGCATTTGACAGAGCTGGGATTAGAACCCAGGTCCTTTGATTCCCAAGCCCGGGCTCTTTACACTAGGCTGTGCTGTTTCTCTGTCATCATCGTTATCATCACTGAAGCTACCTTATTCCAACCTGAATTTCCACCCCCAAGGCTGGGCCAGGATTGGGCTAGCGAACAGGTTGCTGGCCAAATGGAAATTCCCCTGGCTGATTCATCTACCCGAATTTCTCATCATTTCACATCTAAACACCCTGTGTAGAAGGAACGTGTCTTGGGATTCTGTAGTAGCAGCATGACTCAGTGTATAGAGCCTGGGCCTGGGAGTCAGAAGGACCTGGGTTCTAATCCCGGCTCTGCCACATGTCTTCTGTGTGCCCTTGGGCAAGTCACTCAACTTCCCTGTGCCCCAGTTACCTCATCTGTAAAAAAAAAAAAAAAATGGAGCTAAGAGTGTGAGTCCCATGTGGGACAGGCACTGACTGACTACCCCAGTACTTAAAACAGTGCTTGGCATACAGTTAGCACTTAGTGAATACCGTAATTATTATTATTAATTCTTTCCCGAGGACTTAGTCCAGAGTGCAGTATATTCAGGGCTGCTCAATAAATACCGTTACTTCTAGTAAACCAGCAAACATCTCCAGGAGATGAAGGGATCTTATAGTTTAGGGAGCCTCAGCTACTTCACATCCTTGTTGTCCTGGTAACAGGCCTGCTCCAGGGAGGGACAAAGATGAGGCTCCGGAGAACAGCGTGGCATAGTGGCTAGAGCACAGTCCTGGAAGTCAGAAGGTCCTGGTTACGAGATGTTCTTCCCCTTGACGCTGTTTAGTGCCATTGTTCTTGTCTGTCCGTCTCCCCCGATTAGACTGTAAGCCCGTCAAACGGCAGGGACTGTATCTGTTGCCGACTTGTTCATCCCAAGCGCTTAGTACAGTGCTCTGCACATAGTAAGCGCTCAATAAATACTATTGAATGAATGAATGAACTTGCCTGCTCTGTGGCCTTGGGAAGTCACTTCACTTTGTGGCTCAGTTACCTCATCTGGCAAATGGGGATTAAGACTGTGAGCCCCATGTGAGAAAGGATCTGTGTCCAACCTGAATTGATTGTACCCACCCCAGCGCTTAGTATAGTGCCTGGTACATAGTAAGCATTTAACAAATGCCATAATTGATTTTATTTTTTATTTTGGAGGGGCAAGGTACAGAGAAGTTAAGCGACTTGCTTAAGGCCACACAGCAAAGCATGAGTCTAGTTGAGACTAGATTCTAGACAGCAAACTCATGAATTCATTTATTTATGCATTCAGTCAGTTGTACTTATTATGAGTTTTCTGTGTGCAGATCACTATACTAAGCACTTGGGAAAGTACAGTACAACAATAAACAGTGACATTCCTTGCCCACAATGAGCTCATAGCCTAGAGGGGAGGAGGCAGACATCAATGCAAATAAATAGAATTACAGATATATACATAAGTCCTGTGGGGCTGGAAGGGAAAGAAGAGCAAAGAGAACAAGTCAGGGTGACACAGAAAGGAGTGGGAGCTGAGGAAAAATGGAGTTTAGTCTGGGAAGGCCTCATGGAGGAGAGGGGGAGAGTAATTGTCTGTTAGATTTGAGGAAGGAGGGCGTTCCGGGCCAGAGGCGGGATATAGGCCCAGAGATCAGCGGCGAGACAGGTGAGATTGGGGCACGGTGAAAAGGTTAGCACTAAAGAAATGAAGTATGCAGGCTGGGTTGTAGGAGAGAAGTGAGGTGAGGAACGAGGGGGCAAGGTGAGGGGGTGATTTAAAGCCAATGGTGAGAAGTTTCTGTCTGATGTGGAGGTGGATGGGCAACCACTGGAGATTTTTGAGGATGGGAGATGACATGTCCTGAACGTTTTTGTAGAAAAATGATCCGGGCAGCGGAGTGAAGACTGGACTGGAAAGACAGGAGTTTGGGAGATCAGCAAGGAGGCTGATGCAGTAATCTAGGCAGGTTAGGATGAGTGATTGTATTAATGTGTTAACAGTTTGGATGGAGAGGAAAGGGCGGATTTTAGCGATGTCTTAAGGTGGGACTGACAGGATTTGGCAACAGATTGAATATGTCAGTTGAATGAGAGAGAGGAGTCAAGGAAACGGCATGGTATTCACTGTGGGCAGGGACTGTGTCCAGCCTGATTATCAGTGAATCAGTATCAATGAATTGAGTGCTTACTGTTTGCAGAGCACTGAGCTAAGTGCTTGGGAGAGTACAATAGTAAGCTCTTTGTGGGCAGTGAATGTGTTTGTATTGTTGTATTGTACTCTCCCTAGTGCTCAGTACAGTGTTCTGCACACAATAAGCCCTCAATACGATTGTATGAATACAATATAACAGGCACATTCCCTGCCCACGGCAAGCTTACAGTCTAGAATTTTCCCTAGTTAGATTCAGTGTAGTTTCTGTTTCTTTCTAGTTGGCAGGCTGTGCCATGGAGGAAGATCTCCACTGATTTTTTTTTCTTTAATTCACATCCCGCCAGCAAAATAAACAACATTCTTCTAGCCCCCACCCCAAAAGAGGGGTCTTTGTTCCAAAGGGGTGATGGGGGAAATCGAAAGAGCATAAAATTCTGGTCAAAAGGCTTTTACGTCGGTTGATTTTCATTAATGACCCCGGCTGGATTGTAGCTTTTTCTTTTTTTTCCATGCCAGATCTAGATGACTCAGACAATGCCCGGTGGCAGCGACTGCTGGGAAGTGCCCGGCCCCTCACAGTGGCTAATCGGAGCAGCCGAAACGGCTGAGACCCTCCGTCCCCTGTTACCCTGGCCCCCCGCCGTGGGCTTTGTGCAGGTGTCGGGGAGAAAACCGGCAGGTGAATGCTTCCGAACCAGTGAATGCCGGGCTTTGTGTGGCCTGGGTTTCTGGAACAGTCAGGGGTGTTGGGAAGATACAATGGCCCTCGGTTGTTTATTTTCACGAGTCCGAGAGCGGGGCCTCCAAGCGGTGTGAGAATCTGGGTGGGAATCGATCCGTTGGGTCACCCCAGGGCATTGGGGCAGGCCACTGCACCTCCCGCCATCCACCCTGGGAGAGACCACTCCAGCTACACCTCCCGGACATGGCTGACCAACATCCGATGGGGCAGGTCTGAGTCCCGAGGGCTCCCAGTCTGGGCACTAATAATAATAATAATTGTGGTATTTGTTAAGCGCTTACTATGTGTCAGGCATCGTACAGAGTTCTGGGATGGATGCAAGCAAATTGGGTTGGACACACTCCCTGTCTCAAATGGGGCTCCCAGTCTCATATCCCATTTGACAGATGAGGGAACTGAGGCCCAGAGAAGTGAAGTGACTTGTTCAAGGTCAAACGGCAGACAGATGGGGAGCAGGGATTAGAACCCATGACCTTCTGACTCCCAGGCCCGGGCTCTATCCACTAGACCAGTGCTACTTTTCTAGAGAGGAGGGGTCAGTGGTGCTGGATGGGCTTGTGGGCGAAGTGCAAAGTAGCCCTATTGCCATGGAGCCCCTTCCTCTTCCTCCAAGTCCCCTCCCGGTCTAATCTGATTGCCCCAGTGTTTAAGCAGAGTGCTTGGCCGGGATGAAGCACTTATTATTATTATTACTCACTGCCCAGGGGTTCACCCCCAGTGACCTGAACCCTAAGCCTCCACTGAGGGTCCCCAGGACAACCCAGCAGAATGCCATGCGGTGGCAAGTTCAGAAGAAGATGAGTGCCGGGTTTTAAGTGCTCCATCCCGGCCAAGCACTCTGCTAAACACTGGGGGCAATCAGATTAGACAGATCAACCCCTCACACCCAGGACTCACAGTCTAAGAGAGAGGGAGAACCGGTATTTCATCTGCCTTTTAGACGTGAGGAAAAGGAGGCACAGAGAGGTGAACTGACTTGCCCAAGGTCACACAGCAGGCAAATGACAGAGGTTGGACTAGAACCCAGGTCTCCTGGTACCCATTTGGTCTTCTGCTCTTTGCCACTGGACTGGCATGGAAGGTTGCAGTTGCTGCTGCTTCTGCCAGTGAGGAGATGGGGCAGGATGCTGCGGCCTGATCGGTGTCTAGGAATCTTGGAGCAGCGGAACGGTGGAGCACGTCCTCAGAAACGTGCTTCTCTCTGGGACCCGGTGTTGACGTAGAGCTGCAGTGTCAGCCTCCTTGGCTCTGGGCTGTTTTGGGGAAAAACGAAGTGTCCACAGCATAGAATACTTTATTCCATGGTCTATTTCTGGATGCCAGCCTGATGTTCGTGGAAGTATGTGTTTGTGTGTGTGTGTGTGTGTTTGGGGTGAGGGGTACATCTGGTGACTTTAGGTTGCTCATTATCAGTGAGTTCTTCTTGCTTCCTGGGCAGCTGGCGGAGTGCCTGAGGGCGCTTAGTACAGTGCCTGCCACATAGTAAGAGCTTGACAAATGCCATTACTGTTATGCAGTGGCAGGCTTCCCCAGGGAGAGGACAAGGGGGTGTTGGGGTTCTCCAGGTGCTAGCTGAAAGCAGAGTTCACGGTTGGGCTCGAAATATATATATGCGACAAGGAGTCATTGGCTGGGGTCTTTGTCCAGGGAAAGGGGTCATTCTCCCTTTTGGGGGCCCCTTCTGTCCTCACAGTATTTATTGAGAAGCAGAGTGACTTCAAGAAAAGAGCACAGGCCTGGGAGTCAGGAATCCTGAGTTCTAATCCCAGTTCTACCACTTGCCTGCTGTGTGACCTTGGGCAAGCCACTTAACCTTTCTGTTCATTCATTCAGTCATATTTATTGAGCGCTTACTGTGTGCAGAGCGCTGTATTAAGCTCTTGGGAAAGTACAATACAACAATAAGCAGACGCATTCCCTTCCCACAGTGAATTTACAAGACAGAGGTAGGGAGACAGACGTGAATACGAATAAATGGACAGATATGTACATATGTACTGTGGGGCTGGGAAGGGGGAAGAGCGAAGGGAACAAGTCAGGATGATGCAGAAGGGAGTGGGAGATGTGGAAAGGTGGGGCTTAGTCTGGGAAGGCCTCTTGGAGGAGATGTGCTTTCAATAAGGCTTTGAAAGTGGGGAGCGTAATTGTATTTCTTGAGTGCTCACTCTGTCCAAAGCACAGTACTAAACACTTGGGAAACTACAATATAGCAATAAACAGACACATCTCTGTCTGCAATGAGTTTATAGTCCAGAGGGATAGATAGGCATTAATATAAATAAGGACATAAATTACAGGTATCGTCATAATTGCTGTGGGGCTCTTTCTCAGTTTCTTAAATTGTAAAATGGGAATTTAATAGTTATTCTCCCTCTTGCTTAGAGGGCGAGCCCTATGGGGTGCAGAGAATGTATCCATTATGATCCTCTTCTATCTTCCCTGGTGTTTAGTAGAGCATTTGACACATAGCAGGCAGTGAAGCAGTGTGGCCTAATGGAAAGAACAGGGGCCTGGGAGTCAGAAGACATGAGTTCTAATCCCACCTCTTCCACCTGTCTGCTATGCGACATTGGGCAAGTCACTTCACTTCCCTATGCCTCAGTTACCTTAATCGTAAAATGAGGATTTAGACTGTGAGCCCCATTTGGGACAGAAATTGCATCTCACCTTGACTAACTTGTAATAATAATAATAATGATGATGGTATTTGTTAAGCGCTTACTATGTGCCAAGCACTGTTCTAAGCGCTGGGGTAGATATAAGGTAATAATAATTATAATAATAATAATCACCAGATCCCATTGGTGGCTTTTGAGCACCACACTTGCAGTGGTGAATTCCAAGTCAGCAGTTTGCCGAGCTGCTGGTGCTGCACTGAGCTCAGTGTGGACAGAGAGTGTGTCGTTATATTGTTGTATTGTACTCTCCCAAGCACTTAATATAGTGCTCTGCACTCAGTAAGTAATCTTGGTATTTGTTAAGCGCTTATTAGGTGCAGAGCACTGTTCTAAGTGCTTGGGTAGAAACAGGGTCATCAGGTTGTCCACATGAGGTTCACAGTCTTAATCCCCACTTTACAGATGAGATAACTGAGGCACAGAGAAGTTAAGTGACTTGCCCACAGTCACACAGCTAAGTGGCAGATCCAGGATTCGAATCCATGACCTCTGACTCCCAAGCCCATGCTCTTTCCACTGAGCCACGTTGCTTCTCTAGCCACGCTGCAGTCAGGTTGTCCCATGTGGGGCTCACAGTCTTAATCCCCATTTTACAAATGGGGTAACTGAGGCACAGAGAAGTTAAATGATTTGCCCAAAGTCACACAGCTGACAAGTGGCGGAGCCGGGATTAGAACCTCAACCTCTGACTCCCAAACCCTTGCTCTTTCCACTAAGCCACGCTGCTTCTCTATCTATGTTGTCTCTACCCCAGTACTTACAGTAGTGCTTGACACACAGTAAGTGATTAACAAACCTAATAACAACAATGATAATAATAATAATAACAATACTAAGTGCTTAGATTTGTGAGCCCCACTGAGGGGCAGGGACCATGTTTAATTCCCACCTGTATATTTTCTCTCAGCACTTAGTATAGTGCTCTGCACACAGTAAAAGCTTAATAAGTACTATTACCACTACTAAGAAATATTATTATTGTAACTAAACACCTATTGTGTACAGAGTGCTATTCTAGGAACTTGGGGAATTCCATTCATTCAATAGTATTTATTGAGCGCTTACTATGTGCAGAGCACTGTACTAAGCGCTTGGAGTGTACAAATCGGTAACAGATAGAGACAGTCCCTGCCCTTTGATGAACTTACAGTCTAATCGGGGGAGACAGACAGACAAGAGCAATGGCAATAAATAGAATCGAGGGGAACATCTCATTAAAACAATAGCAAATAAATAGAATCAGGGTGATGTACATCTCATTAACAAAATAAATAGGGTAATGAAGATATATGCAGTTGAGCGGACCAGTACGGTGCTGAGGCGATGGGATGGAAGAGGGGGAGGAGCAGAGGGAAAGGGGGGAGAAGAGGGTTAAGCTGCGGAGAGGTGAAGGGGGGGTAGAGGGAGCAGAGGGAAAAGGGGAGCTCAGTCTGGGAAGGCCTCTCGGAGGAGGTGAGCTTTAAGTAGGGTTTTGAAGAGGGGAAGAGAATGAGTTTGGCGGAGGTGAGGAGGGAGGGCGTTCCGGGACCACGGGAGGACGTGGCCCAGGGGTCGACGGGATAGACGAGAACGGGGGACGGTGAGGAGGTGTGCGGCAGAGGAGTGGAGCGTGCGGGGTGGGCAGTGGAAAGAGAGAAGAGAGGAGAGGTAGGAGGGGGCAAGGGGATGGAGACCTTTGAAGCCTAGAGTGAGAAGTTTTTGTTTCGTGCGGAGGTTGATAGGCAACCACTGGAGGTTTTTAAGAAGGGGAGTGACATGCCCAGAGCCTTTCTGTAGTGAAATATATCTGATGTACCCTCTAGACTATAAGCTTTCTGTAGGCAGGGAATGCGTCTACCAACTCTGTTATATCGTACTCTCCCAAGGGCTTAGTACAGTGCTCTGCACACAGTAAGTGCTCACTAAATACAGTTGATGGATGGATTGATCTTTGAAAGCCCTTTCTTGTTTTTACCATATCCTGGATAAGGGAGGTAGTGGAGGTTAGGGAAAGAGCACTGATTTTTATAACTAGGAGACCTGGGTTCTAATTCTGGTTCTTCCATTAACTTCCTAGTTGACCTTGAGCAAGTTCCAAGCTTTTTCCTCTGTATCCCAGTTGCTCATCTACAAAATTGGTAATACTTCTTTGGGTGCCTCCTCTCTTTTAGAGGCTGAGTGAGAAGAGCAAAAGTCAAGAGAAGCAGCGTGGCTCAATGGAAAGAGCCCGGGCTTGGGAGTCAGAGGTCATGGGTTCGAATGCTGGCCCTGCCACTTGTCAGCTGTGTGACTGTAGGCAAGTCACTTTACTTCTCTGTGCCTCAGTTACCTCATCTGTAAAACAGGGATTAAGACTGTGAGCCTCACGTGGGACAACCTGATTACCCTGTATTTACCCCAGCGCTTAGAATAGTGCTCTGCACATAGTAAGTGCTTAACAAATACCAACATTATTTTTATTATATTTATAAGTGGTTTTGGTTGTCTTCCCATGAGAGGGTCAGTTTCTTGTGGGCAGAGAATGGGCTACTTCTTTATTCTCTTCTTCCCAAGAGCTTAGCACAGTGCACTGCGCCAAGCAAGTGGGTGACCGGTGAAGGCTAATGTTACTAAAATGGGATCATTGATGTGTTGGCAATCCCAAGGGTGTGCAGTAAAGCATTGTGGGGCTTGTGTGTTGGCGTCCAGTCATCCGCTAGATCCCATGGGTGGCTTTTGAGCACCACACTTGCAGTGGTGAATTCCAAGTCAGCAGTGTGCCGAGGTGCTGGTGCTACACTGAGCTCGTTGTGGGCAGAGGGTGTGTTGTTATATTGTTGTATTGTCCTCTCCCAAGCACTTAATATAGTGCTCTGCACACAGTAAATGCTCAGTAAATATGGCTGACTACTTACCCACATTTAAACTATTCATTCAATTGTATTTATTGAGCGCTTACTGTGTACAGAACACTGTTGTGGACAAGCGGCACGTTTACCAACTCTGTAGAACTTTTTTGTGATATTTGTTAAGCTCCTTTTTTGTGCTCCGCTAATTTCCACCTGTGTATTTTCTCCCAAAGCTTAGTACAGTGCTCTATCCATGGTAAAAGCTTAATAAATACCAATGCTACTACTAACAGATTTTATTATTAGTATTATTATGGGATGGATACAAGCTAATCAGGCTGGACATGTCCCACTTGGAGCTCACAGTCTTCATCCTGATTTTACAGATAAGGGAACTGAGGTCCAGAGAAGTGAAGTGACTTGCCCAAGGCCACACAACAGACAAGTGGCGGGGCTGGGATTAGAACCCAGGTCCTTCTGACTCCAGACCTGTGCTCTACCCATTAAGCCACACTGCATATTGTTCTTTCTCAGATGCTTAGTAGTGTGATCTGCACACAGTAAAACTCAATAAATACCTTTAATTGATTGATTTAAACCTAATGATAATAATAATTATGGTACTTGCTAAGCTCCATAGTAAGCACTGGGCTAGATACAAGATAATCAGGTTGGACACAGTCTGTCTTCCAAATGGAGCTCTACAGTCCAAGGGGGAGGGACAACTATTGAATCGCCATTTGACAGATGTGGAAGCTGAAGCCTAGCAAAGGGAAGTGACTTACGGTCACACAGCAGGGCAAGTAGTGAGATCAGAACCCAAGTCCTCTGTCTCCGAGACCCGGGCTCTTCCACTAGGCCACAATACTTCTTGACTTCTGAGCTCTGTCAGGTTAATGGTCTCTGGTTCATGGCTCCTCCCTCTCTTTCCTTGTTCTCAGGCAGAATTCACACATGTCTAAGCAAGAGACAAACCAAAGGCCCTCCAGCATGGTCAGCGAAACATCCACTGCCGGAACCGCGTCCACCCTGGATATGAAGCCCGGGCCCAAGGTGAGTATGGGCTGATGTGGAGCTCCTAGCTGTCGATCATTCCTGCCCCACACAATCCTGAACCAGCTGTGAGACCGTGGGCAAGTCATTTCACTTCTCTGGGCCTCAGTTACCCATCTGTAAAATGGGGGATTAAGACTGGGAGCCCCAGGTAGTCCATGGACTGTGTCCAACCTGATTAGCTCATATCTACCCCAGCACTTACTACAGTGCCTGGCAAATAATAATCGCTTATCAAATACCAGAAACAAAAGCATAAAACAATAACTTCCCTTTAGCCATCCCCAATGCCACTGGATGTCATCGTGAAACTTCCTCTGGTAGGGAAGCAGCGTGAGCTAATGGATAGAGTACGGGCCTGCGAGTCAGAAGGACCTGGGTTCTAATCCTGACTCTGCCACTTGTCTGCCGTGTGACCTTGGGCAACTCACTTCACTTTTCTGGGCCTTAGTTTCCTCGTCTGTATAATGGGGAGTGATGCCTGAGGCTCTGAGAAGGGAAATACAATCTTCTCACGAGAGGAAAGGGGAAGTAAACTGAGTCGTGGATGTCAAAAGGGGAGCAGCGTGGCATGGCGGATAGACCATGGGCTTGGGAGTCGGAAGGCCCTGGGTTCTAATCCTGACTCCGCCACATGGCTGTTGTGTGATCTAGGGCAAGTCATTTAACTTCTCTGGGCCTCAGTTACCTCCTCTGTAAAATTAGGGAACCATAAGCTCGTTGTGAGCAGAGAATGTGTCAGTTTATTGTTGTATTGTACTCTCCCAAGCATTTAGTACAGTCCTCTGCACACAGTAAGTGCTCAATAAATATATACCGACTGACTGTGAGCCGCATGTGGGATGGGGACTGTGTCCAACTAATTACCTTGTATCTATCCCAGTGCTTAGTACAGTGCCTTACATATAGTAAACACTTAATAAATGCCATTAAAAAAGGGGCCTCCCGTGAAGTAGAATTAGATCCCCGAAGAGTCCATGGTCTTCTCGAGTAGAGTGCGAGCTCTTTATAGGCAGTGAACATGGAACTTGCTCATTTTATACTTCTCAAGCTCTCAGTACAGTGCTTTGCACCCGGTGGGTGCTCAGCAAATGCTACGAAGACAATGACTGTTACTACTATTATTATTTCTACTGCTATTACGGCTCGTTTTTTTTAAAATGGTATTTAAGTGTTTACTACGTGTCAAGCACTGTTCTAAGTGCTGAGGTAGATACAAGATATCCAGGTTGGACACAGTCCCCGTCCCACATGGGACTCACAGGCTTCATCCCCGATTTACAGATGAGGTAACTGAGGCCCAGAGAAGTGAAGTGACTTGCTCAAGATCCCACAGCGGACAAGTGGCAGAGCCAAAATTGGAAATCAGGCCCTTCTAACTCCCGGGCCTGTGCTGTCTCCGTTAGACCATGATGCTTCTCTACTACTACTACTAGTAATATTATTAGTATTACTACTAGAATGTTAGTTTCAGATCTAACCCGAATCCCTTCTGCTGCTCTAGCTAACATCTGCTTATTTCTAGGTCCTTAAGTACAGCAGCAGCAAAGTTCACAGCTTTGGGAAGAGAGACCAGGCCATCCGAAGGAACCCAAATACCCCGGTCGTGGTGAGGGGATGGCTGCACAAACAGGTGAGAGATCGGGGAAGGCCTAAACTCCATCTCTCCCCCTGGCTACCCCCTGGCTACCCCGGCCAAACAGACTCAGCCACAGAGTCTTGCACGTGTAAGCATCGACTTGAACCCTGTCTCAGGGACTCGGTGCCATTTTCTGCCTCCTCGGGTTTGAGAGCGAATTTTTGTTTCTCTGCCATTGCAGGATAGCACTGGAATGAGGCTATGGAAGAGGAGATGGTTTGTGCTTGCTGACTATTGTTTATTTTACTACAAAGGTGAGTATTTCGCCTGATTTTTCTGGATCCGAGAACGCTTCCCGTTGAATTGGAAAAACAATAGCCAATGATGTAGTCTTCTGCCCAAATCAGATTCTTAAAAGTTAGCCATTTGGTGAAAGGAAGTGAACTTTCATTTACAACTCTATTCGCCGTAACTTTAATTTCAACTGAATTGCCCACCAACCAGTGCTCTCTAGTGCTATAGTTTTGATGGTGATAATAATAACGATAACACCATTTATTAGACACGTACCATGTGCCCAGCACTATACTAGGGTAAGGGAGATACAAGATTATCAGGCTGGACATAGCCCCCGGCCCTTCCTAAATAAGAGGGGGAACAAAAAAAAAAATCCCAAGCTGTTGATTCAGAATGTAGCAGGTGGTATTCATTTAGGGTTAGAAAATCAGGAATCTCCCCAGCATATTTCCCCAGGGGGAAATAAGTCTATAAGAGATATAATCATCAACGATAGTGTTTATCAATCAGTCAATCAGCGGTATTTATTGAGTGCTTACCGTGGGCAGAGCACTGTACTAAATGCGTGGGAGAGGCCAGTTCAACTGAGTCGATGGATACGTTTCCTGCCTACAATGAGCTTATGGTCCAAAGGGAGAGAATTTCTTCAAAAGTGTATTTTCCTACACTAAAGAATCGGGAGATCAAAGGCAGAGAATGGAGCCGTTAGTACTCTCATAGGTTATGATCTCTCTCTTCTGTAATAGTAGGTGGGTGTCCCCAAGTGACTATGTAGTTTCATTAGCCCTGATGAATTGCAGTGATTCATTCAGATTTTTTTTTTTCCATACAGACAGTCGAGAAGAAAACGTTTTGGGTAGCATACCTTTGCCCAGTTATGTCATCTCTCCAGTTACACCGGAAGACCGTATAAACCGCAAGTATTCCTTTAAGGTATCCTTAATAGATTGCAAAGCCTGTGCCTTTTCCCGTGTGTACAGTTTATAGAGTAAAGTACTATTTTCGGAGCTGGGCCGTTAACAGTTATTGTTGCTCGTAAAAATTTGGAGAGAGGTGGAGGACAGGCAGGAGTTAAGCTCTTCCTCCCAGGGATATTTAAAATGAATATATGGTATGGTAACAAATGTGTAGTCTAAACTTGCTGGAAATGCTTGAAATGTTTGAAAAAGGTCTTTCAATTTCAGACAAACAAAAAGGGTTATTGTTGCCTACGGTTCGGGCAGGGTGGTATCACAGTCCGAGAGAGAGACCGAGTTGAATTGAAGTCATTTAAGTGGATAGCTTCATTTCTCTTGCTGTTGATCCTCCCTCGGGCATGGAACTCCTTCTCTGTCATCTGACAGATCACCGCTCTCCCCATCTTCAAAGCCCTTCTGAAATCACTCCTCCTCCAGGAAGCCTTCCCTGATTCACCCCTTTCTACTATCCCCTCCCTACCTTTACTCCCTACTGCATTACTTGATCTTCAAGGTGTGAAGGGGAAGGGATCCAGGTAGTTTCAACCCCTGCCCTAGCCTGGGGCTTCCGGCTGGGACACCCCTCTCCCTCCCTCTCTCTCTCTCTCTCTCTCTTTTCCTTCTAGAGCGGGATCTCGATGTGAGCAGGTAATGTATCTGTTATATTGTTGTGTTGTACTGTCCCAAGTGCTTAATACAGTGCTCTGCACACAGTAAGCGCTCAATAAATACAAATAAGTCCTCACTCCTTAAGTACTCTCTACCCCTTTCTACTCGGTTGCTCCACCCCTTCCATGTCCTATGTTTTAATGTCTGTGTCCCCGGCTACATTGTAAGTTTTTTGAAGGCAAGGGTCATGTCTGTTGGCTTTTTTAGGGTTAGAGTGACCAGGAATCTCTCCAGCATATTTTTCCATGGGAAAATTGTATATATGAGTTTGTCTATGGAAATATATTTTCCTAACCTAAAGAAAGATGAAGGGTAGTGAATAGAACAACTTATTCCCATGGTTTAGTACATTGCTCTGAACGAGTAAATGCTCAATAAGTACCACTGATAGATTGATTGCTTGACTATAAAGGAGTAAATATTTCCCCGCCCCCGTCCCCTGCTCCTACAATTAAAGAGGACTGGCCATTCTTCCTGCTTCTCTGCCTGTGTTTTGGCATAGGTCCTGGTGTTGGGGACCGTGGGAGATTATTGGTTTACCTCTTTCCATATTTTCTCTTGGCTTCAACCACCTGCCTTCCTCCCATGGCTGTATACGTGGCCTAGTGTGGAAAGAACATGAACCTGGGAGTCGGTAGATCTGGGTTCTAATCCCTGCCCTACCACTGGCTTGCTGTGTGATCTTGGGCAAGGGACTTTGCCTCTCTGTTCATCCTCCTCTTCATCTGTAAGATGGGTCTAAGAGAACCTGCTCTCCCAACCTCTTATTCATTCTTACATTCAGTCGTATTTATTGTGTGCATAGCACTGTGCTAGGCACTTAGGAGAGTCTTGTCTTATGCTGTTAAGTCATCTCCGGCCCATAGCGACACCATGGACACATCTCGCCCAGAACGCCCCACTCCGTCTACAGTTATTCTGGTAATGGGTCCATAGAGTTTTCTTGGTAAAAAATTCAGAAGTGGTTTACCATTGCCTTCTTCCGGGCAGTAAACCTGAGTCTCTGCTCTCAACTCTCTCCCATGCCGCTGCTGCCCGGTAGTGGGGAATCTTGACTTGCAGCAGATTGCCTTCCACTCGCTAGCCACCGGCCAAGCTAGGAATGGAATGGGTAGGCCTCTTCTTGACTTCCCTCCTGTAGTTGAGACTGGTAGAGTACTGGAAACTCTCCAGATACAATCCTGAGAGGGTTCTTGGGAGAGTACAGTACAACAATAAACAGACATATTCCCTGCCTGCAACGAGCTCACAGTCTAGAGGGGGAGACAGACATTGATATGCATACATAAATAAGTACATATATATTGTGAGTACCATGTGGGACAGTGACTGTGTGTGGTTGGTTAATCTTGTATCTCTCCCAGTGCTTTGCAGATATGTAGTGTGACCCGAGGCAAGTCACTTCACATCTCTGCACCTCAGTACCCTCATCTGTAGAATGGGGATTAAGACTGTGAGCCCCTTGTGGGACATGGACTGTGGCCGACATGATTGTGTCTCCTCCAGCACTTTAGTACAGTGCTTGGCACATAGTAAGCACTTACAAATACCATTAAAAAAGAAGTGCTTAACAAAGACCATAAATACTAATTATATATATTTTTATGGTATTGGTTAAACATATCTTCCCCTTCTTCTTTCCTCTGCCACCTTGGTTTGGCCTGATCCTGTGACCTCTCATCATTCACTTTCGCAGAGTGGGTTGATGCTTGAACCCCTGGGGATTTTGATTTAATATTCCTTCCTCTTGCGGGACTGGAGACAGTACTGCCTATTTTGGGTTCTGAAGCCTGTAATCGGTTTGAAGGCAGCCTCCTCGCCAGTTGAGGAAACCCTTGGCCGGGACCCCGCTCTGGGCTGAGCATTTCTGGGAGGTTAGGAACAGCAGATCTGCTGTCAGAGAAAGAAGGGGGGACTTTTCATAGCACAGAATACCTCTCTGAGGCTTTCACGATGCTAACACTTTAGCTGAAAGTGTGAAAAATGATTCTAGGAAGACATTTTTCGATTTTCATCTCCTCTTCCCCCACTCCCTTCTGCGTCACCCTTGTACTCTGCACCCTTTATTCACCACTCCTGTGGTTAGGGAATGTGTCCGCCAACTCTGTCATATTGTACCAAGGGCTTCGCATGGAGCTCTGCACACAATAGGCGCTTACTAAATATGTTTGATTGATTTCTCCCCCTCCACCCTCCATATTCTTGAACAGTCTGAGTCAAGAGCTGTTCCCGAAAGTTCCTTCAGAATGGTAAAAAAAGCATTTAATGGAGTAGCACCTTCAAGTCTGGCTGAGTTCTCTGGGACTCAGCTCTGAACAATTCTACTTTCATCTCTTGGACTTGTGACATCTTATGCACTTTTGTACTTTTAGCCGCCCATAGGACTTGAGTCCAAATCTTTTGTTGCCTATTACTTCGGCTCTAACTTAATACAGATCCCCCTTTTCTGCCTCCCCATATCTGTGATTTTTTTTTTCAGTACTGCCTACTCTGCTACACTGGAAGCTGCATGAGGGTCAGGATCATACCTACCAATTCAAATATTTTCTCCCAAGTGCTTTGTATCCATATATTTATGGATATAAATTATGTCCATAATATATTTCTATAAATATCTGTCTCCCCCTCTAGACTGCAAGCTCAATGTGGGCAGGGGACGGTGTCTATCAACTGGGAAATACTGTATTCTCCCAAGAGCTTGGTACGGTGCTCTGCACACAGTAAGCGTTCAATAAATATGATTGATGGATTGTTTAATGTGCTTAGTAAAGTCCTCAATCAGTCAATCGTATTTATTGAGTGCTTACTGTGTGCAGAACACTACACTAAGTGCTTGGAAGATCACAGTATAATAGAGTTGGGAGACATGTTTCTGCCATAAGGAGCTCAGTAAATACTATGGATCGATTAGGTGTGTATTTTTTTTTTTGGCATGTGTGGGATTGAGGTTGGGGAATGGGGAAGGGCTAGTGGCCACCTGCTCATTCCCTCATCACTGAACTTTGGGCTAAGCCCTGAACATGGTAGTCAAAAGAGAAGCAGTGTGACCTAATGGAAAGAGCCTGGGCCTGGGAGTCAGAGGATGTGGGTTTTCATCCCAACTTTACCGCTTGTCTACTGGGTGACCTTGGGCAAGTCACTTCACTTCTCTGGACCTCAGTTACCTCAACTGTAAAATGGGGTTTAAGAGTGTGAGCCCCGTGTGGAACAGGGACTGTGTCCAACCTGATTAGCTTCCATCTACCTCAGTGCCTAGAAAAGTGTTGGGCACACAGTAAGAGCTTAACAAATTCCTCAGTGATTATTATTAGTTTGGACTCATTTCACTTCTGTTGTTTTATAAATTCCTCAGGTTCTTTCCCTGTTCCGTTCTTAACATGTTCCCCTGCCCTTTTTTTTTTTTGTGGCTCCCGCCCCGTTCCTCCTCCTGTGCATTGTGGGAGGACACCGGCCCCTTCTCCTAAGGCCTTTCCAGAAAGAGGCACCCGAGGGCGGAATAGGTACTGCTCAGTTCGTTTTTTCCCCACCTCCTGCCCCTCGAGCGTGTGTATGTTCGCGTGCCACGGTGCAGGCTCTGTGGTCCCACGTGGACAGGACGAGGCTGATCCGTGGCTCCTGACCGGCGAGGCATCATCGTCCTCCATGTCTATCCCCAGTAACACCTGTGATGAGTCAAATGTCTCCATTTCCTCCCTTGCTTGAGAATAACAGCAGCCAGCTAAAGCTAGTTTTGCCCTCGCTCAGGTTAATACATGTCGGGAGGTGCTTAATAAATGCCGTTTATTTACTGATCCATGTGGAGCGCTGAGAATCCAGCTTCATGCCTTTCTTGTGAGGGAATTTGACACCAGCCTTTCACTGTTCCCCAAAGGCCGAGATGGCAAAGCTGGTCACCGCAGAAAAGAGAGATGGAGATGACCCGCCTGATGGATGTTGTCATACTCCTTCTCCCTTCTCCCCATTTCTCCCTAGAGGAGGGTGGTCTAGTGGATAGAGTATGGGCCTGGGAGTCAGAAGGACCTGGGTTCTAATCCCAGCGTAGCTCAGTGGAAAGAGCCTGGGCTTGGGAGTCAGAGGTCATGGGTTCGAATGCCGGCTCCACCACTTGTCAGCTGTGTGACTGTGGGCAAGTCACTTAACTTCTCTGTGCCTCAGTTACCTCATCTGTAAAATGGGGATTAAGACTGTGAGCCTCCTGTGGGACAACCTCATTACCCTGTATCTACCCTAGCACTTAGCACAGTGCTCTGCACATAGTAAGCGCTTAACCAATACCAACATTATTATCGAGGAGCAGCATGGCTCAGTGGAAAGAGCACAGGATTGGGAGTCAGAGGTCATGGGTTTGAATCCCAGCTCTGCCACTTGTCAGCTGTGTGACTGTGGGTAAGTCACTTAACTTCTCTCTGCTTCAGTTCCCTCATCTGTCAAATGGGGATGAAGACTGTGAGCCTCATGTGGGACAACCTAATTACCCTGTATACCCCAGTGCTTAGAACAGTGCTCTGCACATAGTAAGCGCTTAATAAATACCAACTTTATTATTATGTCTGCTAGGTGACCTTAGGCAAGGCACTTCACTTGTCTATGCCTCAGTTCTCTCATCTGTAAAAGGGGGATTGAGAATGTGAGTCCCATGTGGGACAGGGACTGTGTCCAACTCGATTTGCTTGTGTACACCCCAGTGCTTAATACAGTGCCTGGCACATAGTAAGCATTTAACAAATACAATTATTATTATTATTCTCTGAGTCTCAGTTTCCTAAGCTGTGAATGAGGATTCAAGAGCTGTCCTCCCTCCCTCTTAAACTGTGAGTCCCATGTTGGCTAGGGACCTGATTATCTTGTATCTGCACAAGCACTTGGCATATAGTCAACATTCCAACTCTGTTATATCATACAGTTCCAAGTGCTTAGTACAGTACTCAGCACACAATAAGCCCCACATGAGACTGCCAGTCTAAAAGGGAGGGAGAGTAGAACTTTAATCCCCATTGTACAGATGAGGAAACTGAGGCCCTGAGGAGTTAAGTGATTTGCTCAGTTTCACACACCAGGCAAATGGGATGCCAGTGGGATTTGGGAGATACAGACCTCATCTCTGGGAGCACATGTGAGGGAACACTGAATAACAGAGGTAATGCTGGGCCTTCCTGGCAGATCTCAGGCCTTCAGCTCAACTCCACGATCTGCCTCCCCCATGGACTCTAAGAGCCTTGAGGGTAGGGTTCATGTCTGCCAGTTCTACCGTATCGTAGTCTTCCAATGTAGATCTCGTCTATCTCGCTGCCAGCCTCTCACCCACTTCCTGCCTCTGGCCTGGAACGCCCTCTCCTTTTATATCCAACAGACAATTACTCCCACCTCCGCTTCAAAGCCTTATTGAAGGGCCATCTCCGCCAGAAAGTCTTCCCTGACCAAGCCTTCTTTTCCTTTTCTTCCACTCCCTTCTCGGTCCCCCTGACTTGCCCCTCTTATTCATCCCCACTCCTAGCCCCGCAGCATTTATGTCCATATCCACAATTTATTTATATTAATGTCTCCTCTCTAGACTGTCAACTCATTGTGGGCAGGGAATGTTTCTGTTATATTGTCATATGGTTCTCTCCCAAGCACTTAGTACAGTGCTCTGCACACTGTAAGCCAGTCAATCATGTTTACTGAGCATTTACTGTGTGCAGGGCACAGTACCAAGCACATGGTAGAGTACAATATAACGGTATAACCGACACATTCCCGTCCACAACGAGCTTACATTCTAGAAGTCGAGCTTACAATTCAGAGGATAAGTGCTCAATATATTCTACTGCTTATTCAGTACAGTGCTCTGTCCACAATAGGTGTTCGGTCAATACTATTGATTGATGATGATCTCCTCACTACAGGCTCACTTGATCTGACTCCTTTAGCACCTCTCTGGCCAGACAAGCAACAGCTCCCTGCAGACTGGGATATAGAGCTGCCCAAAAGGTCCAGAGAATAGTAATAATAATAATTTTGATATTTGTTAAGTGCTTGCTATGTGCCAGGCACTGTACTAAGTGCTTAAGTGGATACAAGGAAATCGAGGTGAACACAGTTCCTATCTCATGTGAGGTCACAGTCCCAATCCCCATTTGAGAGATGAGGGAACTGAGGCTCAGAGAAGCAAAGTGACTTGCCCAAGGTCACACGCAGACAAGTGGCAGAGAGGCCGACAGCTAGAGGGAGGCTTTGAGCACATTCTCCGTATACTGAGCAAGAGCAAAGGAAGACCAAATAAGAGAGGCGAGGAAGAGGAATTTGGTTGACCAGGAGGACCAGTTTTCGCTGATTGTTGACCAAGGTGGAGTCTGGATAATAATTAATACTAATAATTGTGGTATTTGTTAAGTGCTTACTATGTTCCAGGCACTTTGAGTGCTGGGGTAGGTACAAGCTAATCAGGTTGGACACAGTCCCTGGCCCACATGAGGCCCACAGCCTCAATCCCCATTTTACAGATGACTAACTGTAAAGCAGCAGAGAAGCAGCGTGGCTCAGTGGCAAGAGCCCGGGCTTTGGAGTCAGAGGTCATGGGTTCGAATGCCGGCTCGGCCACTTGTCAGCTGTGTGACTGTGAGCAAGTCACTTAACTTCTCGGTGCCTCAGTTCCCTCATCTGTAAAATGGGGATTAAGACTGTGAGCCCCACGTGGGACAACCTGATTCCCCTGTGACTACCCCAGCGCTTAGAACAGTGCTCGGCACATAGTAAGCGCTTAACAAATACCAACATTATTAACTGAAACACAGAGAAGTTAAATGATTTGCCCAAGCATTGGGGTAGATACAAGTTGGGCAGAGCCCCTGGCCCCTCATGGGGCTCACAGTCTAAGTAGGAGGGACCATGGGTATTAAATCCTCATTTTACAGTTGAGGAAACTGAAACCCGAGAGAATCCAGATCCTACTGAGTCCCAGGCCCATGTTCTATCCACTAGGCCAGGCTGCTTCTCTAATTGGCAAGCTGTGATTTTGGCAGGTCTTGTGACCGACGGCTGGGTGTGGTGGTTTGTGGCATCTAGGCTCACCCCCAGAGAGCGGGCAGAATGCGAGCAGGCACCCGGGGCGGGGCTTACATGGATCCCAGGCTCTCCGACTGGCACGGCGTGAGACGGAGATCGGGTGTGAGGAAGAAACAGGCCAACCTGGCAAGAAAAACAGCCTTCTGGAACCTGAAGACAAGAGGGTTCTGTTCAAAAAGGCCTGGATGATGCTGAGAATTGGCCAAGCACTTAATATCAGTCAGTCATATTTACTGAGGCTTACTATGTGCCGAGCACCGTACTAAGGACTTGGGAGATGAGAAGCAGCGTGGCTTAGTGGATAGAGCAAGGACCTGGGAGACAGAAGGAGTTGGGTTCTAATCCTAGCTCCTCTACTTGTCTGCTGATTGACCTTGGGCAAGTCACTTCAGTTTTCTGGGCCTCAGTTCCCTCATCTGTTAAATGGGGATGAAGACTGTGACCCCCATGTGGGACAGGGACTGTGTCCAACCTGATAAATTTGAATTTACCCCAGTGCTTAGAACAGTGCTTGGCACATAGTAAGCACTTAAGAAATACCATAGTTAATAATAATAACAGACACATTCCTTGCCCACAACTAGTGACAATCTAGTAGAGTGCCCTGCTTGCAGTGGGTGATCCTTAAATGCCAATTCTAAACACCAAATGTTGGACCAAGGAGACACAGGTGTGTTCTGATTGCCTGCAGCAGAGAAATAGAAATATAGGTAGGAGAACAGCGTGACCTAGTGGAAAAGTCATAGGCCTGGAAGCCAGAGGACCTGGGTTCTAATCCCAGATCTTCCACCTACCTGCTGCATGACCTTGGGCAAGTCACTGAACTTCTCTGGGCCTCAGTTTCCTCTACTGTAAAATGGGGATTCAATACCTGTGCTCCCTCCTACTTAGACTGAGAGCCCATAAAGGGCCAGGGACTCTGTTCAACCTGTATCTACCCCAGCACTTAGAATAGTGTTGGACACATAGTAAGCGCTTAACAAATACCTTTTTTTAAAAAAAAAACCAACAGGTTGTTCCTGTGGTAAAATGACCTCCTTTCTCTAGCTGAGGAGTACTTTCAGGTCAGAGAGTTGGAGCAAGGCACATATGCTCTGAGTGTGTGTGTGTGTGTGTGTGTATAACAGAAGTTTGCACTCTGTTGTCTAATTTAGTCATGTTTCGGGGGTTCTTTGCATATCATTTTGTCAGTTCCTCTTCTGGAAATGGAATGAAAACTTGTCTTATGCTTAAATCCTTGGCTTTTGTCCAGTAAACCTCGAGTAACAGCAAGCTAACCGTCGTCTAAGCTCTATTTTAGTCTCACACAAAGGGAGGCGTGTGGCTCAGGAAACACAAATGTGAATGATAAGCTTTTTCCCCCTCCTCCTCCCCCCGCCCCTGCCAAAAACGAACCTTGATTGGCCTGTAAGCTTTGCTTGTCGCCCCTCTGAAGCTAATTGTCTTGTCCAGTGTCTCGGGAAGAAGTGACTCATTTAGGAATATTTGTGTTCTGGTTTCGGAGAGGAGGGTGTTGGGTACTTTGCTTTATGTGGTGCCCTAAAGCAGGGTGATTCTTGGAACGAAGCGCTCAGTATAGTGCACGACGCTCACTGGGTGTTCAGTAAATGCTACTGTGAGGTAAAAATGTGGAAGGGGTTGGGGTAAGGACATATCACACCTTGGTTTAAACCGAGACTGGCACAAAGTATGTTGAGCAACTTGGAAGGGCTGAGGAATGAGTGTGAAATTAGTCCACTAGATTGGAAACTCCTTGAGGGCAGGGGACTGGAGGGCTGAGTACAGTGCTCTGCACCCAATCAGAGCACAAACAATCAGTGCTATTTATTAAGCATTTATTGTCTGCAGAGCACTGTACTAAGCAGTTAGGAGACTCTAACACAGCAATATAAGCAGTCAGTCAGTCAATTGTATTAAGCACTTACTGTGTGTTGAGTACTATACTAAGTGCTTGGAAGAGTACGGCACAACAGTATTGAGCGCTTTCTGTGTGCTGAGCACTGTACAGCATGCTTGGGAGAGTACAACACAACAATATAATCAGTTAATCATATTTATTGAGTGCTTCCTGTATGCTGAGTGCTGCACTGAGAGCTTGGGAGAGTCCAACACTACAGTATAATCAGTCAGCCAGTCACTGGTATTTACTGAACGCTTCCTATGTGTTCAGCCCTGTACTAAGTGCTTGGGAGAGTCCAACGCAACGATACAATCAGTCAGTCAGTGGTATTTACTGAGCGCTTCCTGTGTGTTCAGCTCTGTACTAAGCACTTGGGAGAGTCCACTAGACCAACAGAACAGGCACATTCCCTGGCCTCGGTCAATGGCGGATGGGTCGATGGGTGGGTTGGAAGGGGTGGGTGGCTGCCGGGCCTCCCGCTCTCTGAGACCCCCCCGACCTCTGTGTTTCCTCGTCGGCAGGCGGTCCACGACGGGATGCGGGCGCACATCCCTAACAGCTCTGTGATTGGCTCCCAGGCCGAGCACTCGGGGATGCGCACCTACTACTTCAGCGCGGACACGCAGGAAGACATGAACGTCTGGGTCCGGGCCATGAACCAGGCGGCGCTGGTGCAGTCTCGCACGGCGCTCAAGAGGTGGGTCTCGGTCAGCCGGCCGGATGGATGGACAGACGGACACACCTCCACCGCAGCTCCCGGCTGGGCCCCCCGGATTCTCCCCATGTCTCCAGCGTGGAGGATGGGGGCCTCTGCATAAATGGGGTGTGCAGTGGGGGCTGGGGGCTTAGTAAGGGGGAAACTACTAGTTAGCGTGATCTGCCGGAGGATTGCAAGTTTTTTTGTGCGTTTTTTTTTCCTTATTGGTATTTGCTAAGCGCTTACTATGTGCCTGACACTGTCGTGATAATAATAATCATGGTATTTGTTAAGCATTTACTATGTTCCAGGCACTGTACTAAGCGCTGGGTGGATACAAGCAAATTGGGTTGGACACAGTCCCTGTCCCACAAGGGACTCACAGTCTTAATCCCCATTTTACAGATGAGATAACTGAGGCACAGAGAAGTGAAGTGACTTGCCCAAGGTCACACAGACCCCTCACAAGGGAGGACAGAGGACAAGAAGCCAAGCGTGCAAGGTCTTTGGTTTGCTTCGCAAGGATGCGCTTTCCATTCCGAGTCTACACTCCTCTGGGGACTCCTTGTGGGCCAGAATCGGATGGTGTCTACACCTTCTATTGTACTCACCCGAGATCTTGGTTCAGTGCTCTGCATACAGTGAGCGCTCAATCGATACTACTGATTGATCAATTAAATGATGAAGGCTGGCAAAATGGAGGAGCCAGAGAGCCACAGGCAGGTGCCGAGGAAGTCGGTCCGAGCTGGGCTAATCTCTAGGAAAAGGGAGAGGTCCCAAGTGCAGATATTTTTAACACCTCTTTTATGGTTAAAACTGATCAGTGTGGCAGACATCTGATGGCTCAAAGTTTTTGTGGGTGAAGTGGATAGGTTCAAAGTGACAGCTTTCCCTGAGCCTGACAGGCAGTATGAGCCTTATTCAGCTTTCAGCTTTGTGTGCACTCAGCAGAACCAAGCTTTATGATTCTAGCTAGTTCAAGTCTTCTCTAACTTGAGAAACAGAGCGCTGCAATTAGGATAAACGTATTTTGCATACATAGAAGTAATCTACTGCTTTTTACCTCCTGCTAAGGCACTTGAAAAGGTTCAGTCAATCAATTGTATTTATTGTTTACTGTGTGCAGATCACTGTATTAAGTGCTTGGGAGAGTACAGTATAACAGTCAACAGATACATTCCTTGTCCACAGCAAGCTTCAGTGTATATATGTATATATACACTTTTACAACTTGCAGTATATGTATATCCTAATTGTGTGGCTATTTTTCAAGTTGGAAAAGAAGTGTACAAATACATATGTACATGGTATTTGTACATCTCCTCTTATCGAATGATTTAGCAGGAGGTTAAAAAGCAATAGATGGCTTCAGTTTATGGGGATAACTTTGAGCCAGATTCTTCTTACACAGGAACAAATAGATTCACAGTATAGGAGCCTTACCAATAAGCAGATACTGGGGAAGACTGTAGGCCCCAAAATATTGTGCTAGCCAGAAACATGTCTAGGAGATCAGAGGATCAAAAATGATGCTAACTTTGTGTGTCTGTGTGTGTATGTGCTTTTTATTCTTTTTCTCAACTGGGTTTATGCTGGGGGTTGGAATGTCAGCTTATTCTGGGCAGGGACTGTATCTGTTATATTGTACTTTCCTGAGCACGTAGTACAGTGCTCTGCACACAGTAAGGGCTCTGTAACTACAATTGACTGACTGACTGGAAAGAGAGAGAGTGTGTGTGTATGTGCCCATGCGTGCATGCACAAGAGGATGTGCCTGCTAAATACATCAGGGATTTGTGTTTTGGGCAATTATTGTGGACTGACATGTAATATTTGCTTCATTAGGGGTGAGCCTAGTAGATTTTTTCCAGGAAACTCTTTTCCAAGGCACAGGCAACAAAAATAGTCTTTATGTATGCACACTGCAGGGAAGCAGCGTGGCCTAGTGGAAAGAACTCAGGCCTGATAGTCAGAAATCTTGGGTTCTAGTCTTGGCTCTGCCCCTGGTCCACTGTGTGACCTCAGGCAGGTCACTTAATTATCTGGACCTCAGGTTCCTCATCTGTAAAAAGGAGATTCAGCACCTATTCTCCCTTCCCAAAATGGGGATTAAATAACCTGTTCTCCCTCCCTTTAAGACTGTTAGCCCCTTGGGAGACAAAGACTGTATTCCAACCTGATTATTTTGCATCTGCTCCAGGTCATAGTACAGTCCTTGGCTGTACTGCGCTAGAGAAGTTAGGATACCAAGCTATTACAGTCCTTGGTTAGAGAAGCAATGTGACTTAGTGGAAAGAGCATGGGCTTGGGAGTGAGAGGACATGGGTTCCAATCCTGGCTCCAGCACTTGTCTGCTGTGTGACCCTGGGCAAACCACATAAATTACCTGTGCCTCAGTTACGTCATCTGTAAAATGGGGGTTAAGACTGTGAACCCCATGTGGGACAACCTGATTACCTTGTATTTACCCCAGCGCTTAGAACAGTGCTCGGCACGTAGTAAGCGCTTAACAAATACCAACATTATTATTATTATTATTGGCAAGTCAATCAGTGGTATTTAACAAGAGATTACTGTGCACAGAGCACTGTACTAAGCACTTGGAGAATGCATTGCATCTGAGTTGGTAGGCACGTTTAATAAGAGCTACAGCCCAGAGGGAAGTGTTTAACAAATATCACAAATATTACTAGTATTATGAGTTGGGGCTGTGCATCCTTTTTAGCAGCATGGAAACCAATAGGTAAAATACACTCTCATTGCCAGTACTGTTTGAGCACGAAGGACGACTGTTCATTTCCAAAGCTTGCGGGGGGAAGTACTGCAGTAACTTCTTCCAGACTTCGAATTTTTCTAACTTATCTCATGTTATCATTATCATTATTATTATTTTTGTTAAGTCTTACTATGTGACAGGCCCTGTCCTAAACTAATCGGATTGGACACAGTCCCTGTCCCAAATGGGACTCCCAATCTTAATCACCATTTTGCAGATGAGGGAACTGAGGCCCAGAGAAGTGAAGTGACTTGTCCAAGGTCACACAGCAGGCAAGAGGCGGAACCGAGATTAGAACCCGTGTCTTCTGAATCCCGGCCCTTTGCTCTTTCCGCTAGGCCACACTGCTTCCCTAGTTTGTAAAAGGAAGGGGGAAATTATCACCTGGATTGGGGCTTTGGCCAGGTACTTTAAACCGTGTCTTTGGAGCCCACTCATTTTTCCTTGCATTTGGGTCCTCACTCGGCAATGAATTCTTTCCTGCATTAAAGGTAATGTGGGTACTGACACAAGGAGAAAAGGTTGCATGTGTCCCAGCTAGAAACACAACTTCACTTCTTAGGGCCAAAGCCCCATACAGGCTTTCGGGCCCTCCAAGGTTCAGGAAAATGAGCCAGTGCATCCAGGAGATGAGTGATAACTTAATAAATCACCAAAGGAGGGAAGCAGCTGGATCTGCGGTTTAGGATTATAAAATATGAGAGAGGTTGACGATAAGATTCAGCAGAAGCCATCAAAAGCAACTCCAAATCCCCCTGAAGGTATTTAGACTGACATTTTTAAGAGGATTAGGGGGAAAGGAATATTTCAAAAGGAAAACATTTACATAATGGATGGAGGTTTTCTCTCTTCCTCTGCTCTCTTTTTGCAATCACCTTGATGATCAATTCAGAAAAGCAAGAAGCAGCGTGGCCTAGCGGAAAGAGCCCTGGCCTGATGGTCAGAGAACCTGAGCTCCGATCTCAGCTCTGCCACGCTTCGGCTGTGTGACCTTGGGCAAGTCATTTAACTTCTCTGGGCCTCAGTTAGCTCATCTGTAAAACTGGGGCTAAGATTGTCAGCCCCTTGTGGATCGATCTTGGACTATTTTGACCTGATTAACTTGTATCTACCCCAGTACTTAGTAGAGTACCTGGCACATAGTAAGCCCTTAACAAATGCCACTAAAAAATAAAAAAGAGAGAGTCACCACCCATTAAACATTGGAAACCAGCTCTTTCCAGCCTGACCGCTGCACTGATGTGATCAGACTTCCATCTGCTCTGATCTGCAGGAGCCAAGAAAGACTGGGTTGGTGCTGAGGGTTAAACGCTATTGTATTTTCCTCTCTAAATGCTTAGTACAGTGTTGTGCACGCAGTAAGAACTCAATCAATACCAGGGAGTGATTGATCGATTGGAGTTACGGTGACCCCGCAGTCTGATTTCTTGAAGGCTCAGCCTCATTTCTTTCCAACCTAAGTGGATCTGCCTCGCATGGCTGCTTGGGCCCGTCAGGAAAGGAGGTAGGTAGGACCTACCCACCTACCAGTAAGATTCCCTTCCAGCCCTTCCTCCTGTGCTGCCTATGTACTGTCACCTATGCACTTCGGTCTGTACCCTTTAAGCGCTTGAAAGTCATCTCACACTGAACCCCAAGCACTGATCAATTCAGAAAAGTGAGAAGCAGTGTGGCTCAGTGGATACAGCATAGGCCTGGGAGTCAGAAGGACCTGGATTCTAATCCTGGCTCTGCCACTTTGCTGCTGTGTGACCTGGGCAAGTCACTTCCCTTCTCTGAGCCTCAGTTACCTCATCTGTAAGATGGGGATTAAGAGTGGGAGCCCAAAGTGAGGCAGGGACTGTATCCAATCTGATTATCTTGTGCCTACCCCAGTGCTTAGAACGGAGCTTGGAACATAGTAAGAATTTAACAAGTACCATTATTATCCAGCTCCTTGTAAAAAAGCACATTGGATAGGGGGTCAGGCCTTTATTACTATGGAGCATGTTAAGTGTTTACTTGGTGCCTGACACTATACTGAACACTGGGGCAATTACCAGATAATCAGTTTGGAATACAGTCCCTGTCCATATTGGGCTCATAGTCTAAGTAGGAGAGAGTAAGGTCTAATGCTCATTTTACAGATGAGGAAACTGAGGCACAGAAAACTTAGGTGAAGCGGCAAGACCTAGCAGGAAGTGTACAGTCCTAGGAGTCAAAGGACCCGGGTTCTAATCCCAGATTAGGTACCTGTCTGCTATGTGACCTTGGGAAGTCACTGAACTTCTTTGTGCCTCAGGTAACCTCATCTGCAAAATGGGGATTAAGACGGTGAGTCCCATGTGGGACATGGACTGGATCCAACCTGATTAGCATGTATTTAACCCAGCATTTAGCATAGTGCCTGACACATTATTTTTTAAAATGGTATTGGTTAAATGTTAAATATGCCAGGCACTGTTCTAAACCCTGCAGTAGATGTAAGTTAATTAAGTTGGACACTGTCTGTTTCACCCATGGGGCTCACAGTCTTCATCTCCATTAACAGCTCCTTCTACACTGTAAGCTTGTTGTGGCAGGGAATTTGCCGTTTATCACCATATCGCACTCTCCCAAGCATTTAGCGCAATGCTCAGCACACAGTAAGCACTCAGTAAATACGATTGAATGACTGACAGGGGCTGCCTCTGACTTAATTATCCTCAACCTACTTCAGCGCTTAGCCCAGTGCTTGACACATAGTAAACACTGAAGAAATACCACAATACCTATTGTGTGGTGGAGTTGCCGGGAGGCAGCTTGCTGGGGCCTCTGATGATGAGGATCTAATCCCAGCTCTGCCGCTTGTCTGCTGTGTGACCTTGGGCAAGTCACCTCACTTACCTCATCTATAAAATGGGGATTAAGACTGTGAACCTCATGCTGGACAGGGACTGTATCCACCCGATTTGCTTGTATCCATCCCAGCGCTAAGTAGAGTGCCTGGCACATAGTAAGGGCTCAACAAATACCATAATTATTAATTATTACTATTATTATTTGTCTGTCGTTTCAGGGAGGCGGAGAAAGCGGAGCGGCCGATGATCTCCCAAGCGAACCACAAGGCAGTGCCCTGCCGGGCCGACCCCCAGCGGGCAGACGACACCTTTGGCTTCGAGCGTCGGGAAGAGCTGAGGCGAGAGTGGGAGTTCGAGGATCGCTATGGCTTCAAGAGAGACCAGGCGGAGGGCAGGAGGGAGCGGAGCAAGTCCCGGCCCCCGTGCCCCCTGCCCGAGGAGGACGCGGTGTTCGGGGACCCCCCGGGTCCTTCAAGGGCCCAGCGGCCGGAGAAGAACGGCCTTCTGCCCTCTGAGCAGAACGGCACTGGAGGGTACAAGAGGGCGTATGCGGGCAGGGCCCCCGCCGAGAAGCACAGCCAGCGGCAGAGCAGCCTGGCGCAGGTCGAGCACTGGGTCAAAGTGCAGAAAGGGGACACAAAGAGGTCAGTCACAAATGGAGACCCGCAGCAGCCCAAACTTAATAATTATAATAATAGTACTGATAAATTGTGGTGTTTGTTAAGCACTTAGTACTTGCTGACCACAGTTCTAAGCTCTGAGGTAGTACAAGGTAGCCAGTTCTTGACTGCCCTCATCCCAGATATCCTGTACTAGCTCTTTCTAGTTTTGGGGGGATGTTTTATGATATTTGTTATGATATTTGTTTTATGATATGATATTTGTGCCAGGCACTGCACTAACGCTGGGGTAGATGCAAGATCATCAGGTTAGATACAGTCCCTGTCCCACATGGGGCTCACACTCTTAATCCCCATTTTACAGATGAGGTAATTGAGTCCCAGAGAATTGAAGTGACTTGTCCAGGGACACACAGCAGACAAGTGGTGGAACCAGGATTAGAACCCAGGTCCTTCAGACTCCCAGGCCCGTGCTGTATCCACTAAGCCATGGGGAGAAAACATTGGTCCTGTCAGGCGTTGAAACCCGATCAGGGTTCACCTGGGTACTTTTTTTTGAAGCAGAGCTTAATACTGCTATTACTACTAGCACTACTGTTATTAATGATAATTAACAATCATTATTAAAAATGTGTTTTTTTTTTAATCTTACTGTGTACCAAGCGCCAGAGTTGAGATGCTACAATCAGATTGGGCCCAATCCCCTTCCCTTACAGACCTCTCAGTCTAAGTGGGAGGGAGAAAAGGTAGTGACTCATGAAATTAAATTGCTGCATGGCTTAATGGAAAGATCAAGGGTGAGGAAGTCAGAGGATCTGGGTTTTAATTCCAGCAATGCAACTTGCCTGTTGTGTGACTTTGGGCAAGTCACTTCACTTCTCTGGGCCTCAGTTACCTCATCTGTAAAATGGAGATTAAGACTGTGACCCCGTGTGGGACAGGGACTGTCTGGGCCTCAATTTCCTTATCTGCAAAGTAGGGATTCAATATCTGTTCTCCCTCCTACTTAGACTCTGAGCCCCATGTGGGACCAGAGCTTAGAAAAGTGTTTGACACTTTGTAAGCACTAAACAAATACCATTAAAAAAAATCTTCAAGGACCCCCACTCTCTCACCTCCCCTCCCCTGTCTCCCCCCCCAGCCCCCCCCCTCCGTGGGCAGCTTAAAGGCTGGTGGTGTGTGAAGTCTACTTTGGCAATTAGGGGTGAAAATGCAGCCCTGTCTTCCCTAGCCATCATTGTCAAACCCCACCCGTAACCAAGGGGCAAAAGTGGGCCAGCCGTGGGACCCCACCCTGGCTCCCGGGTGGCGCCCCTCCAAGCAGAGTTGGGTGCGAGCCCAGCTACCGCGTCGGAGGCCCGGAAATGGCCATTGCTCTGAGGGCTTTTCTCTTTGCGGCCAAGCTGGCAGTGGGCCTGCTGAGCAGCACACCGGATTTTAATTCATCTCAGATGGCCAAAGTCCATTATTCTGAAGCAGAAAAGCCAAGGCTTTCCCTGGGATTGGGACTGGGGCCAGCTGGAGGCCTCCGTCCACTGTGGCATTTTTACCTGGGTTTATTTGGATTGGGGAAAGTGCCCATTTTTTCCTAATGGTATGAGATAAGCGCTTAGTATGTGCCGACCACTGTACTAAGCGCTGCTAGGCACAAGATAATTGGTCTGCACAAAGTTCCACATAGACTTCACCATCCTAATCCCCATTTTCCAAAGGAGATAATTAAGGCACAGAGATGTTAAATGATTTGTCCAAGGTCACACAGCAGACAAACCAGCATTAGAACCCAAGCCTGTGACTCCCAGGCCCTGGACTCTTTCCACTAGGCCACGGCCCAGGTCCTCCAAGCACATGTGTGGAACACAGATTCTCTCTGGAGGTGTAACGTCCAGAGAGGGAGCCTGCTGAGCTCTCTGAGGGCAGGGGTCATACCCACCAATTCTGTGAAACTGCTTTCTCCTTAGGCGTTTTGTACAGTGCTTGGCACATAGTAAGTGCTTAACAAATACCACAGTTTTTATTATAATGATCTTTATTATCATTTTTAGTGTTGGGGAAGGGGCTGGCTGTAACCCCTTCTGCCGCCCTGGTCCTGTTAGACCAGGCTAGATTTTCACACAGCAGTGAATCAAACTCCTCATACGCCCCGTTTGGAGCCAGCCTACCTACACTCACTGACACCCACAGCGTGGCTGGGCTGTGGCTCAGAGAAGTCCATAATGACGATATTGATTAAGCTCTTAGTTTGTGCCAACCCAAGCTGATCAGATCAGACGCAGCCCCTGCCCCACATGGGGTTCACTGTCCAAGGAGCGGAGAACAGGTATTTAGTTCCCGTTTTACGGATGAGGACATTGAGGCACAGAAAAGTCAAGTGATTTGCCCAAGGTCACATGGCAGGAAAGTTTCAGAGGAATCAGAACCCAGGTCCTAAGCCCCCCCACGCCTCCCCCCAGATTCTTTCCACTAGGCCTTGCTGCTCCTCTCAGATGATTAATCTGTCAGTCAATCAATCAGTCGATCTTATTGAGCCTTATTGTTTCAGAGGCACTACTTCTGTTAGTTCCCAGCTGCAGTGGGGTCGGAGAACTAGCGGCTGTGGGACAGACCTTCCCACCCCCTCCGACTGTGAGCCCCGAGGCCAATCAGAGTAGCCTCTGTCCATCCGGCTGCTGGGAATAGTGCTTGACCTATAGTAAGCACTTAAATATCAGAATTACGGAAAAGCTCAGGTTGCCTTTCCACTATGGAGTTGGTTTGGCTGGCTGGGCAGGAATCCCAGTGAATCCTGGGAATTGTGTGTGCTCCAAGGGAGGGCCCCCCGCCCTCCCTCCGCCCCTCAGCGCGAGTTTCTGTTTGGGTGCAGTGCGGCACTCTGGTTTATACAGGGCACTCCTCAGTGATGGCTGCGGGAGACTTTGGGTCAGAGGTCAGGGTGCCATGATGGCTGCTGGAAACAACAGGTCAGAGGGTAGGATGGCCGTGACGGCTGCTGGAGACAAGAAGTCAGAGGTCAGGGCACCTCGGCAGGGGTCAGAGGGATCATCTTTGCATCGCATTCTCACAGCCTTGCTGGGGAGTCCTAGAGGGGAGCGTTAAGCCGCAGACAACAGGTGGATGGAGAGAGAAAGAGAAAAAGGGCGGGGGGTCGGGGGAGAGGGGAGAAAAAGAGATCCGAGGCGTGAGTGAAGGGCCCCTCTCCCCCTCCCCCTCCCCCATCCATGTAGGCATTCCTCAGCCTCCCGGATCTGAGGGTGAAAGAAACCGCAGGCAAAGTAGGGATTTGGGACTGGTTTGGGGGAATCCCCTCCTTATCTGAATGCATTAAGGCATCGAACGACCGGCCCTCTCTTCTCAGAGATGAGAGGATGAAAGATCTGTTCACCGTTACCGGGGAGTACAGGTCTTTCCAACTGCAGAGGGGCTCTGCCACTTCGAGTTGGCTCTGGATCGGTCCTCGCTCTGGGAGACTTGGGTTCTAGTCCTGGCTCTGCAAGTTCACGCTTAGCAATAAAAATAATGATGATAATAATGAAGATAATGCTGATGGTATTTATTAAGGGCCTATTTATGTGTGAAGCGCTGGGGTAGGTACAGATTAATCAGGTCAGACACAGTCCTTGTTCCACACAGAGCTCACAGCCTAAGGAGGGAAAACTAGTCTTTTAGCCCCGTTTTATCAATGAGGAACCTGAGGCTCAGAGAAGTTAATTGACTTGCCTAAAGTCACCTAACAGGCTAGTGGTAGAGCTGGATTAGAACCAGGCGACTAGGCCATACTGCCTCATCCTACTTGGGGCTGTTTGTCGCCCATGGGCCTTTTCCAAGAAGAAATCTAAATTGGGTTCTTCCCCAGAACCTATCCATTATATCAAACAATCCCCTATTTGGGTGAGATCTGGCAGCATGGCCTAGCGGATGGAGCACTGATCCAGGGGTCAGAAAGAGCTCTGCTCTGCCACTTGTCTGCTGTGTGACCTTGGGTAAGTCACTTCACTTCTCTGGGCCTCAGTTCCCTCATCTGTAAAATGAGGTTTAAGACTGTGAATCCCATGTGGGACAGGGAATGTATCCAATCTGATTACTTTGTATCTATCCCAGCGCTTAGTGCGTGACACAGAGTAAGCACTTAACAAATAACATTCAAAAAAAATCACAGTGTATGTTCTGGCTCCCCCAACCGGTCGATACTATTTATTGGGCACTTACTGTGTGCAGAGCACTGCACTAAGGTCCTATCCATTATATCAAAAAATTCCTTATTTGGGAGAAATCTGGCATCACACTGAAGGTGGCATCACAGTGTACGAGAAGCAGCATGGCTCAGTGAAAAGAACACGGCCTTAGGAGTCAGAGGTCATGGGTTCGAATCCCGGCTCCACCGCCTGTCAGCTGTGTGACTTTGGGCAAGTCATTTAGCTTCTCGGTGCCTCAGTTACCTCATCTGTAAAATGGGGATTAAGACTGTGAGCCTCACATGGGACAACCTGTTTTCCCTGTATCTACCCCAGCGCTTAGAACAGTGCTCGGCACATAGTAAGCGCTTAACAAATACCAAAAATTATCGATTAGACCGTGAGCCCGTCATTGGGCAGGGATTGTCTCTATCTGTTGCCGAATGGTACATTCCAAGCGCTTAGTACAGTGCTCTGCACGTAGTAAGCGCTCAATAAATACTATTGAATATGGGGACTACTCAATCTATGGTACTTAATGAGCGTTTACTGGGTGCAGAACACTGTACTAAGGGCCTCCATCCCCTTACCAAGTCATCTTAGAGTGTCCAACCAATAGTGCGGGCCCTAATGTTGGATGCCAGCAAAGTTGGCAATCTTCAGGGTTGTGGAATTCCCTTCTTTCCCTCCCCTTGCTCTCTTCAGTACCTTTTTAAATAGTATTTTCTTTGCCTAGCAAATCCCACCATCTAGTGTTGAGTAGATAAACTGTGGTATAATGACAGTGGGCAAGTTCTGTATCCTCCTCCTCATCATCATCAGTGGCATTTATTGAGTGGTTACTATTGCAGAGCATTGTACTAAGCCCTCGGGATACTACGATAGAACAGTGTTGATAGACACACTTCCTGTCCACAATGAACTTACAGTCTAGATGGGGAGACAGAAAATAATTGATAATAATTATAATAATCACAGTACTTGCTAAGTGCTTACTGTCGTATTTATTGTTTATTATTATCACGTTACCGTTTGCCGAGCACGGTACCAATGCTGGGCTGTAGTGCCATAACCCAACAGGTTTTTTTTTTAATTTGTTTTGAAATTTATTAAGTGCTTACTAGTAAGCTTTTTTTCATGAGCCATGCTGGGCCTGTCCACCCCTCACAGGGCTGTAAGTGTCTCTTCAGTCAGAAAACCTTCACCAGCGATGGGCGTGCCCCCAGCGGGCTTCTCCATCCTTCTGGCCTCCACGAGAAGCAGCGTGGCTCAGTGGAAAGAGCCCGGGCTTGGGAGTCAGAAGTCATGGATTCTAATCCCAGCTCCGCCACTTGTCAGTTCTGTGACTTTGGGCAAGTCACTTAACTTCTCTGTGCCTCAGTTACCTCATCTCTAAAATGGGGATTAAGACTGTGAGTCCCACGTGGGACAACCTGATTACCTTGTATCCCCCCCGCCCCCAGCATTTAGAATAGTGCTTCGCACATAGTAACCTCTTAACAAATGCCATCATCATTATTATTATTATTCTGGAGCTGGAATCAATCAATCAGTCGATCAGTGGCATTTACTGAGTGCTTACTGTGTGCCAGGCTCTGTACCAAATGCTTGGGAAAGTACAACAGAGTCGATGGACACGTTCACTGTCTACAGCGAACGTCCAGTCCAGAGCCCATGTCGATTTACACACCCTACTACTTACACATTCACTCATGCGATCAATCAATGATATTTATTGAGTGCTTTCTATGTGCAGAGCACAATACTAAGCGCTTGGGAGACTACAATATAACAGAGTTGGTGGACATGTTCCCTGCCCACAATAAGCTTACAATCTAGAGGAACCCAGGTGTCCTGGTTCCTGGGCCTAGGCTCTTTCCTCTAGGCCATACTGCCTCATCTTACCTGGCACTGTCCTCCCTTGTACCTTTACCACGAAGAACTCCAAGCTCTGTTCCTCGCCAGAATATACCCATTAAATCAAACAGTTCCCCCTTCGGAGAAAACTGGCATCATATTCCATCTGGCCGGAAAGCTGCCAAAAGATCACTGCCCCTTCCCTCTTCCCCAAACCTACTCACAAGCATCCTAGAGCATCCAACTTCTAGCACTCTCCCTAATATAGAACCATGGTTTCTCCCTGTGAGGCAAGGAAAGGCCACTATTCTAATCTCCCATTTTCCAGATAAGGACCCTGAGGCCCAGGGAGATTAAGCAACATGCCCCAGGCCACACAGCAGACTGGTGGGAGAGCCAGGACTGTGCCCTGGGGTCTCAACTCCCAGTCTCAGGTGCTTTCTGCTAAGCCACCTCACCATGCAACGCCACAGGTGCCTGATCCACTACCTTGAAGGACACCATTTCTCTTGGAAGTTCTGAAGAAGCATGGTATAGTGGATAGAGCACAGGCCTGGAAGTCAAAACATCATGGGTTCTAATCCCGGCTCCACCACCTGTCTGCTGTGAGACCTTGGTCAAGTCACTTCACTTCTCTGGGCCTCAGTTACCTCATCTGTAAAATGGGGATTGAGACTGTGAGCCTCACATGGGACAAGGACTATATCCAACTCAATTTGCCTGTATCCACCCCAGCATTTAGTACGGGGCCTGGAACGTAGTAAGTGCTTAACAAATACCATCATTATTATTATTAAGAACAGTAGGGGAATGGAATTCCTCGCCTTTTAGAGAACACTCGTTTGCCCACAGCCTGATTTAATAATAATAGCAATAATAATAATGCCATTCATTTAGTGCTTACTGTGTGTCAATCTCTGTACTAAGTAGTGGGGTGGATATAAGCCAATTGGGTCGGACACAGTCCCTGTCCCACATGGGGCTCTCAATCATAATTCCCATTTTACAGATGAGATAACTGAGGCCCAGAGAAGTGAAGTGACTTGCCCAAGGTCACACAGCAGACACATGGTGGAGCCGGGATTAGAACCCAGGTCCATCTGACTCCCAGGCCCGTGCTCCAGCCACTGGGCCACGCTGCTGATTTCTTTCACTTTGCCAGCTAATCGGACTGATGTTCGTGGGAATGACCACGCGCCAAGCGGGTGGGACAGAGGGGCCGTCGGTGTGACTGGTCGGCTGCCTAACGGACCCCCTTCCTCTGTCCTCCAGCCTCGCCTCGGAGCAGACCCTCCCCCGCCAGGGCCCCAGCCAGTCCCTGTCCTTCCCGGACCCGTACCACAGCTTGCCCCAGCAGAAGAACGGCAGCCGGCAGGTGTCGGGCAGCTCCCTGGGCCCGCTGCAGAGCCTGCCCGGCGACTACAAGTACGCCCAGGACCGCACGAGCCACCTGAAGATGTCCCGCGAGGAGCGGCGGGCCCACAGGGACGACACCGTCTGGCAGCTCTACGAGTGGCAGCAGCGCCAGCAGTTCCGGCACGGCAGCCCCACCGCCCCCGTCTTCGCCGCCTCCGCCTCCCCGGACCTTGCCGGCCACGGCCGGAGCAGGAGCCTGCTGGAGGTGCCCCGCTCCATCTCCGTGCCCCCGTCCCCCTCGGACGGCCCCCCGCCTGGGCCCCCCAGGGCCTTCCTCCCCCGGCGGCCGCACACGCCGGCCGAGCGGGTCACGGTGAAGCCTCTCGACGAGGAGCTGGGGCCCGAAGCCTCCCTGGCGGGCTCTCCCAGAAAGATGCGCGGCCACATGGTCAAGGTGAGCGGGGTGGGTGCCCCGCCTGGCGTTTGCAGGCGTCCTCGTGCTCGACCGCTTCGGACAAGTGCTCTCTCCCCAGGAGACCTGGGAGAGGGGGTCTGTGGCCTCGCCTAAGGCAAGGGAGACCGTTGGTTTGTAAAGAGGCCAGAGCGCATTGGAAGAAAGAGCTGAGCGAGTGCCAGCGAGTCGAGTACTCCAAGGATACTTCAGGAGGGGCTTCGGCCTCCGCCTAAAGTGCCATCACCGTAGTCTGTGGGAAGGTGCCCAAGATGTCATCAGCAAAGAGATTTGTCAAACGACTACTCTGGGCTAGGGCCCGCACCAGCCCGGAGGGGTCTGAAAGAAGTCAGGTTTCTCCTAGAATGCCTTGCTCACAGGAAGACCTGACTCTCTGTGACTCAGGTGTTCCTTCTCCCCAGGGCTGCAGGATTCGGCTGGGTGGAGAAGGGGGTAACATGGAGAGGAATGCGTATGTGTTATTTTAGAGTTTAGGACATTGTGAGGCGAAGACATTGAGTCAGTAGATTATTTCTCAGTTGGGCTCAAAATATCCAGTTGTTGGCTCGCAGTTGACGGAGGCTTCGGGAGAGAAGAGTGGAGTTGTGGGGAGAAGCCAGGATCCAGTCCCTAGCCTCCCTGCCAATTCCCAAAATGCCGCGCCGTCGGCAGGCTGGTGGGATCTCCGGGCACCATCTCCGGGTTCTGTGTTGTCATCTCCCCCTCGGGCTCCCTACCCTCCATCCCCGCCTCCCACCCCTCTACACCAGACTGGGTTTGGGGGAGGGTGCAGAAGGCAGGACCCTCAAGGGAGCCTGGTCTGGGATGGTGGGTTTGACCAATCCCAGCTGAGGCTGGCAGGTCTCTGAGTGTGGCCCGGGCCTGGTCTGACGCCTTTGTCTCTCTGTGCCGCAGAACTCCTCTCACGTGGACAGGCGCTCCATGCCCTCCTTGGGGTACATGACCCACACGGTCAGTGCCCCCAGCCTCCACGGGAAATCGGTAAGACACCCGCATCCTCACTGGGAGGGTTGGGGAAGTGGGCTGGGGATGGGTCGAAGGGTGGCTCTTACCTATCAGTTTCCCTCTGCCTTTTTATTTCCTTCTTTCCCACTTTCCTCCCGGATCCAAATCCTCTTAAGTTCCTTTGGCCCCTGGGAAGTTTCCAGCCACTCATAGTTAAGTCATTTCTATCGGTCCTAAAGCCTCATTTTCTGGCCAGCTTTGTTTGATTTTCCTCTGCCACCGAGTTTGACTTGAAAGCCGAATTAATGAAACGATCGCTTAATCGGGTCAAGGGAGCGCTTTTGGGGGCACCGAGATGGAAACTATAACCAGGGCGACTCTCCCGGCCGACTGCTAATTTCCTCTCTGCCATGTGTCTAAATACCTGCAGCCTGAAGAGCTAACATTGCTTCTCATTCGATTAAGGAGACATCAGGCTAAGTTGGCTAGCGTGCGAAATTACACAATCGCCCAGTTACGGCAGCACGAGCCAACTAATTCCACCTACAAGGTCAGCGGCTGCTCGGCTCCGTCTGTGCTGGGGAGAATCGGGCCGTCCGGGCGCTTCGTGGCAGTGTGTGCTTGCCGCCTTGCCCTCTGCTAGTCTCCCGCTCTCTTTCTCTCTCTCTTTCTCTCTCTCATTCGTGATTGTGATTACCTGTCATGGTGGTTGTGGCTTCGTGCCCTATGGCTGTCGCACTTTCTGGGGATGGAAGCCCCCTCCCCATTCCGCCCACAGGGGGTTGGGGGGCTGGGAGCAGGTCTAGCAGACTAGACTGGGACTTCCTGTGGCCGAGAGGATGAAGCCAGGTCGAGTGGGTGACCGATATCCAGAGCCCACAGGCCTGAAAGTCAGAAGGTCGTGGGTTCTATTCCCGGCTCTGCCGCTTGTCTGCTGTGACACCTAAGACAAGTCACTTCATTTGTCTCGGCCCCGGTTACCTCCTCTGGAAAATGGGGATTGAGATTGTGAGCCCCAGGTGGGACAGAGATCGTGTCCAACCCGATTTGCTTGTATCCACCCCAGCGCTTAGTACAGTGCCTAACACACAAGTAAGCGCTTAACAAATACCACATTTTATTGTTATTATTATTATTAGCTGCTGCTAGTCTGCTTTTGGCCAGAACTGCTCTCTGCTCCTCGGGATGTGGGGAGGGCAGCAAGGGGTGGGTGGGGGCCTCCCTGAGCAGGAGTCCTGAGTCATCCTCCCTGGAGCTTGGCTACCCAAACTGTTTTACACCTCCTGCTGTGTGAATTTCAAATTGAAACATCCAGAGCAACTTTTAAAACTCTCTCCTTGCTAGTAGATAATACCAGTCACTGAGAACATGGTTGTGGTAATAATAATTGTGGTATTTGTTAAACACATTGTGTGCCAGGCACTGTTCTAAGTGCTGGGGCAGATACAAGCAAATTGAGTGGGACACAGTCCCTGTTAATAATGTTGGTATTTGTTAAGCGCTTACTATGTGCAGAGCACTGTTCTAAGCACTGGGGTAGATACAGGGTAATCAGGTTGTCCCACGTGAGGCTCACAGTCTTCACCCCCATTTTACAGATGAGGTAACTGAGGCACAGAGAAGTGAAGTGACTTGCCCATAGTCACACAGCTGACAAGTGGCAGAGACGGGATTCGAACGATCTTAATCCCCATTTTTACGAATGAGGGAACTGAGGCCCAGAGAAGTGAAGTGACTTGTCCAAGGTCACAAAGCAGACAATTGGCAGAGCTGGAACTAGAATTCAAGTCTTTCTGTCTCCCAGGGCCATGCTCTATGCGCCAAGCACTGGGGTAGATACAAGATGATCAGAACAGATGCAGGATGGGATACGACTCAGTCCCAAAGTTTAAGGTTGAGGGTGTGTGTGCAATTTTTTTATATATATATTGGGTCCATTCACCTAGAATTTAGATACCAGTTTTGCCCTAAATCTCGTGCTGTCACAAGATTGTCTGCTGGGAAATGTGGAGGTGGGCAGGCTGTCTTTGAAGGTTTCCTCAGCCACATCCCTGTGAGAGTGCTCTTGAAACAGTTAGTTTGCAGCTGTTACCAGTGAACTGGTCTCCTAGGAGCTCCAGTTAGGTGACCAGAAATAATCTGGATCTGAATCCAGAGGATTAAGTTGAGCTTCCCGTTCCCCATTGCTGTTACCAAGTGTAACCATGAACTAGCGAAACTGGTGTTTTCACTGACAGCCCAAGCAGAGAGGTCGGCCTGTTGCGTGGGTTCTTTCCTCTGGACACTTCATGATCTGGTGGGGTGGGTCTCGTTCAAGCTGAGGGTCGGGCGTTTTTGTAGAAAGTAATGTGGCCTAGTGGAACGAGCACGGGCCTGGGAGTCACAGGACTGATTTCTAATCCTGGCTCTGTCGCTTCTCTGCTGTGTCACCTTGGGCAAGTCACTGAACTCCTCTGTGCCTCAGTTTCCTCAACTGTAAAATAGGGATTAAATCTTACTCCCTTCTGCATAGACTGTGAGCCCCATGTGGGACAGGGACTGTGTTCAATAGTATTTATTGAGCGCTTACTATGTGCAGAACACTGTACTAAGCACTTGGAATGTACAATTCGGCAATAGATAACTGTGTCCAAACTCATTATCTTTTATCTATCCGAGCACATAGTAAGTGCTTAACAAATACCATAATAATGATGGGGCTCACTGCTCCTGTTCAGCAAGGAAGGTTCTGACTTTTTTATTGTGGTTAGAGAGTCCCAGACCTGGGAGGTCCCCCAAATCACCTTGACTTTCCTTCTGCTCAACCACCTAGCCCCCCATCGCAGAACACAATCCCAAAGTTGTGAACCAGATCAAGTTATTTGGAGTTTTGGGGTAACAAGAACAAGGTGTGAGGCCAGGTTCCTTTGACCGGGAATTGAGTCGATCCATAGTGTTTACTGAGCACTTTTTGTGTGCAGAATACTGTAATGCGACACAGTGGATAGAGCACAGGCCTGGGAGTCAGAAGGTCATGGGTTCTAATCCTGGCTCTGCGACTTGTCTGCTGTGTGGCTTTGGGCAATTCACTTCATTTCTCTGTGCCTTAGTTCCCTAATCTGTAAAATGGAGGTTAAGACTGTGATCCCCATGTGGGACAGGGACTCTATCCAACCTGATTTGCTTGTATCCACCCCATCGTCTAGTACAGTGACCAGAACACAGTAAAAACATTTAACAAATACCACAACTATTTTATTATTAAGCGATGAAGCTGAAGATTGAACTTTGGGAAGCTCGGAGAGTTGCTGGTGGGGGAGCGGTGGGAGGGGCATTAGAGAGATGCAGCATTTTTAACTCTGACATCTCTGCTTCCCTCCAAGGCGGATGACACCTACATTCAGCTGAAGAAAGACCTGGAGTATCTGGATCTAAAAGTGAGTCTGGTTATCCCCTTCTTCCTCCCCCCTCTCCATCTGCTGCTGATTTTCAGCTACGGGGATCCCCTGGGGCCAGGTTTTGGGGTACGTGTAGCCAGTCAGAAACGTCAAGGCATTCTCTCACAGCTTCCAAATTCCAACACCGAGATTCAAAACCCTCTTGGTTCTGCTAAAATCTACATCTAAGGTAGAATAGGCATGTTTATTCCTGTGGGCAGGGATCAGGGCTACCAACTCTATTGTGTTGTACTTTCCCAAATGCTTAGTACAATGCTCTGCACACGGTAAGTGCTCAATAAATACTGTTGATTCAGTGATCGGTATTGCAGCCTTAGTGTGAATTTAATCTCCTCATTCTTCCCCTTCCCGACCTCTGCCCCGTATGGAGTCGGGGGGATGGGCCAGGTGGGAATTACACAGTCCATCAGTGAATCAGTGGTATTTATTGAATGCTTACTGTCCGTCAGTCAGACAGTCATATCTATTGAGCGCTTACTGTGTGCAGAATATTATACTAAGCTCTTGGGAGAGGACAGTACAACAATAAATGGATACATTTCCTGACCACAACGAGCTTACAGTCTAGAGGGGAAGACGAACATTAGTATAAATAAATAAATGACAGATATGTACATAAAATGCTGTGGGACTGGGAATGGGGGATGAATAAAGGGAGCAAGTCAGAGCAATGCAGAAGGGAGTAGGAGAAGAAAGGAGGCTTTAGTCAGGGAAGGCCTCTTGTAGAAGACGTATTTACTGGATGCAGAGCACTGAACTAAGTGCTTGGGAGAGTCCAATACAATAGAGTTGGTAGATGTGACCCTTGCCCTCAAGGACCAGTATGGCCTAGTGGAAAGAGCTTGGGCCTGGGAGTCAGAGGTCCTGGGTTTTAATCTGGGCCCTGTCGATTGCTTGCCATGTGACCTTGGGTAAATCACTTAACTTCTCTGTGCCTCAGTTTCCTCGACTGTAAAATGGGGATTAGCCTCATGTGGGACAGGGCTGCATCTAATCTGATAAGCTTGTATCTTCCCCAGTGGTTAGAACAGTGCTTGATTCTTGTAAGCATTTAGCAGATGCCATAAAAAGGGAGCTTTTAATCTAGCGGAGTTTACAATCTAGGGGAAATCCCCTCTCATTGTGCCTCTCCTGGGAAATAATGATGATAATTGTGGTATTTTTTAAGTGCTTATGTGCCAAGCAGGATGCTAAGCACTTGGGTAGATACAGTACAATCAGGTGAGGCCCAGTCCCTGTCCCATATGGGACTCACAGTTTAACGAGAGGGAGAACAGATATTTAATCCCCTTGTTACAGATGAGGAAGTATATTTGAGGACGGACTCTTTCATTCATTGTGGGTTATCTGATTCCATGACTGCTTTACCCCTTGGTGGTCAAGGATCTGGTAAGTGTAGTGAGTAACAACATGGCTTAGTGGATAGAGCACGGGCCTGGGAGACAGAAGGGCCTGGGTGTCAGAAGGGCCTGGGTTCTAATCCCAGCTCTGCCACATGTCTGCTGCTTGGGCAAGTCAGTTCACTTCTCTGGGCCTCAGTTACCTCAAATGTAAAATGGGGATTAAGAGTGTGAGCCCCATGTGGGACAGGAACTTTGTCCAACTTGAATGACTTGTATCTACCTCAGCACTTAGAACTGTGCTTGGCATATAGTAAGTTCTTAAAAAGTACCATAATTATTATTAGTTATTATTATTGGGGGAGGGTCCCACATTACCTCATCTTCTTCAGCCTTCATGTCTCCTTCCCCTATTCTTCCCTCCTTGGGGAGGCAGGGTGGTGAATCAGTCAGTGATATTCAGTTGGTGCTTACTGTGTGCAGGGCACTGTACTAAATGCTTGGGAGAGGACAGTACAACAGAGATGGTAGACATGTTTCCTGCCCACAAGGAGCTCACAGTCTAGAGGGAACACTGTACTAAGCGCTTGGGAATGTGCAGTACCACAGAGTTAATAGGCGTGATCCCTGCCCACGAGGAGCTTATGAAAACATGGTTCTGGGAGTCAGAAGACCTGGATACTTCTCCCAGCTTGGCCACTGGTCTGTTATGTGACTGCAGGAAAGCCACTTAACTGCTGTAGGCCTCAGTTTCCTCATCTGTAAAATGGGAGATAGTCATACTTGCTGCTCCCTACCTCATGGAAAGAGCCCGGGCTTGAGAGTCAGAGGTCGTGGGTTCTAATCCTGGCTCCGCCACTTAGCTGTGTGACTTAGGGCAAGTCAATTAACTTCTCTGTGCCTCAGTTACCTCATCTTTAAAATGGGGATTAAGATGGTGAGCCCCACGTGGGACAGCCTGATTACCTTGTATCTAACCCAGTACTTAGAACAGTGCTTGGCACATTGTAAGCACTTAAATACCATCATCATCACCCAGAGATTGTGAGGTCAAAAAAGAGGTAACTGAAGGGAAAGTGTTTTGGGCAAGGAATATATCTGTTTAATTATTCTCTCCCAAGTGCTTAGTACAGTGCTGTGCACACAGTAAGCACTCAATAAATGATTGAATGAATGAATGAAAGCACTTTAGAAAATATAAGTCCTATAGACATTATTATTGTGTAAAGCTCTTTGGGCATCAGACCCAATTTGAGATGGAATCATAATCCCAAGGGTTTCATGGGATTACTATAAACCGCTCTGATGTATTTAACCTTCTCCCAGCCCCAGATGAGCCCTGAGCACCTTGGGTGTGTTACTAAAATGCTTCCAGGTTTGAGGGAGGGAAGGAGCTATGTGTTTGCTCTTTTAATTCTATCTGGGGGTCAGCCGCTCTGTGGTAATGAGGGCAGAGGGTCTTCAGTCTGACAGTGGAGTCTCCTTTGGGGTATCTGCTTCTTCACTTGGCTCAGTCAGTTCATGCTGTATGCTCTCAATGGGATAAGCTCTTTAGCAGGAGAGCTTGCAAAGAAGTAGAGTGAGCAGCTAGAGAAGCAGCATTGCGTAGCGGAAAGAGCCCTGGCCTGGGAATCAGAGGGCCTTATCCTAGCTCTGCCACTTTTCTGTTGTGTGACCTAGGACAAGTCACTTCACTTTTCTGTGCTTCAGTTCCCTTGTCTGTAAAATGGAGATTAAGACTGTGAGCCCCAGGTGGGTCCGGGATTGTGTCCAACGTGATTATCTTGTATCTACCCCAGCAATTAATACAGTGGCACCCAGTAAGTACTTAGCAAATACCATAAAAAAAAAAAGGTGCTGAGGATCTGTGAGGGTTTTTTTTTTTGTTGTTGTTCTCAAGCTACTTTGTCTGATGCAGCTGTTGGGTGCTAAATTGCGGAAGATGCTGTTGTTTTTGAAATGTCGCAGTGGTTTTATATTTCCAAGGCGGAAACATGGTCAGAATCCTGAGTGAAAACTACGGGCTTCGAAAGTAGTTGTCACTGGCAAGGGATTAGCTCCCATTGTGAGACTACAGTGGGTAGTGCTGGGAAGTTGGGAAGCAGCATGGCCTAGTGGATAGCGCACGAGACTGGGAATCAGAAGGACCTGAGTTCCAATCCTGGCTCCGCCTCATGTCTTCTGTGTGACCTTGGGCAAGTCACTTCATTTCTCTAGGCCTCAGTTACCTCATCTGTAAAATGGGGATTAAGAGAGTGAGCCCCCCGTGGGTTAGGGACTGTGTCCAACCTGATTAAGTTGAATGTAACCCAGCTCTTAGAACAGTGTCTGGCACATAGGAAGCACTTAATGAGAGCTATAATTATTATTATTATTACTAAGTTGCCCTGGCTAGATGGCGATTGCTGTGATTCCCAGGCCCCTTTCTAGGACCTGCCTTAGGGAGACCTTTCCCAGGCTGTGCTTCTTTTAAGATCCAGTGGCAAGGTTAATGAGGCCTTGATCTGTACCTGGGACATTCTGCCATCTCTTATGCCAGGTGTGAGCAGGCAGTAAGACTGAGGCAATTCACACCTCTTTACCCCGGAGAGAATAAACACAGTGGGGAAAGCTAGTACCACCCGGAGAGAATAAACACAGTGGGGAAAGCCAGTACGACTTTTCTAGGCTTATAGGCAAACCTAGCCATCTTGTGAATTTAGCCAACTAATCAATCACTGGTATTTATTGAGCACTTATTGTGTGCAGGGCACTGTATGAAGCATTTGGGAGAGGATCATGCAGTAAGGTTGGTAGGCATGATCCCTCCCTCAAGGAGCTTAGAACCTAGTGCAGCGGACAGCCGATAATGGAGATTTGGCAGTGTATAAGGAGATATGCATAAGTGCTTCGGGGTTGAGAGTGGCGGGAGTATCCAAGTGCTTATGGGAAATGGACCCCGAGGCCTAGTGGATGGAGCATGAGTCTGGGAGTCAGAAGGACCTGGGTTCTAATCCCGGCTCTGCCACTTGTCTGCTGTGTGACTTTGGGCAAGTCACGTCACTTCTCTGGACTTCGGTCCCCTCAACTGTAAAATGGGGATTGGACTGCGAGCCCCATGTGGGACATGGGTTGTGTCCAATCTGATTTCCTTGTATCTATTCCAGCGTTTAGAATAGTGTCTGGCATAGAGTAAGTGCGTAACAGATACCGTTTAAAAAAAAAGTGCATCGGTGTCATCGAAGAGAGGGTGAATAGGATGGAGAAATTAAAGGTTAGTTAAGGAAGGCTTTTTGGAGGAGATGTGATTTTAAGTAGAGATTTGAAGGTGGGGAGAGCAGCAGGTCAGTTGGGTATGAACGGGGAAGGGGTTCCAGGCCAGAGAGAGGACATGAGCAAAGCGTCGGTGGCGAGAGAGATGAGCTTGAGGTACAGTGACGAGGGTTGGATTTCCTTCGTCTCTGTGACTTCCCTAAGAACGCGTTCTCTGCCTGACAAAGTGCTTCACCGCAGGCCATCAATATTGAGATGGAATGTCCAGACAGAAGAAATACACTCTTCCTGTGTATTAAGATTTTCTCTAGGATACCTCTCTAGAAGAGCTGGTTAGTCTTAAAGTTTAAGGGGTGTTTTGTTGTGGTTCCACATTTTAAGCCCAAAGCAGAGAATTCACTCTCCATTATTCAGTACCATTTACTGAGCCCCTGCTGCCTGCAAATACATGGATGATTTTTAGACATGGTCCCTGAGCTAATGATTTAGTAGTAGGAACAGTGTCCTGGGTACAATGCACTTGGGGAAGTTTGGCATGAGGAACATTCTCTGCCCACAAGGGGCTTATATTCAAATGAGAGAGAACAACATAGACTTATTTACGATAGAATATTAAAAACAAACAATTGTATGCATAATTAAGTACACATATATTAAGCCCCACTTGTGTACATAATAATTGTAGTATTTGTTAAGCGCTTAATATGTGCTAGGCACCTTGCTAAGTGCTGGGTGGGTACAAGCAAATCAGATTGGACACAGTCCCTGTCCCACATGGGGCTCACAGTCTCACTTCATATTTTACAGATGAGGTAAACCAAGGTTACACTGCAGACAAGTGGTATAGCTGGGATCAGAACCCATGACTTTCTGACTCCCAAAATGTATTTATTATATTAATATCTGTCTCCCTCTCTAGACTGTAAACTCACTGTAGGCAGGGAATGTGTCTACCAACTCTGTTATATTGTACTCACCCAAGTGCTTAGAACAGTGCTCTGTACACAATAAGCACTCAATAAATAAGATTGATAGATTGATATATGCCCAAGTCCTGATGATGGGAGGGAATGAAGACAAATGAGTTAGAGGTGGTGGTTGGCTTGTTTTCCCTGGCATCAGATGCTTCAGAAAATCAAGGGAACAATAACTCAATATAAAAGCAATGAGGCTGACAACCAAGAGCCAGAAGTGTAGTTGTGTTTACTTCCAGTGGTGTTTTATACAGGACTCTATTTATCATTTGCTTTGGCATCTAAATCTGTCTTCAGACTTAATTTGGCTCTTTATTGAGGGAAACGCTTCTTTTCCCTAGACTCAATCTAATTTTCTAAATCTTCTCACCAGCCAACAGCAATTTTTAATGACTGCTAACACCGAAAATAACTAGAATCCATGGCAGAGAGTTCCTGTGTTTTGCCCAACAGTAGAGAGAATAGAAGGGAATACAAGCCTCAGTACAACAACCAAGTTACTGTAGGATGTCACTTCCATTTCAATTAAAATAGAACCGTGATTTCCTTTTCCCGTGTTTTTCTTCTCTGAACCTCCTGTAGTTTTCCAGAGTGTCTTGTGACTCTGAAGCTGAGGTAGTATTTGCATTCAAAATTAGCCTGTGTACACTCCCTCATCCATTTAAACACACACACAGGTCGTAAAGGCAAAAATTCTGAAGGGTGGGGACTACCGTCCTACTTTCCTGCCTAAAAAGTTATTATTATTATTACGGTGGCATTTATTGTATGCTTACAATGTGCCAAGCACTGTACTAAGCACTGGGGTAAATACAAGATAATTGGGTCAGTCACAGCCCCTGTCCCTCAGGGAAATCACAGTCTGAAGGTGGGGAGGAGGAAGAGATGATAATAATAATTGTGATTTTTATGGAGTGCTTACTATGTGCTAAGCACTGGACTAAGCACTGGGGTAGAAACAAGATAATGTGTCAATCACAGCCCATGACCCTCATGGGACACACAGTATGAAGGTGGGAAGGAGAAACAGATGATAATAATTGTGATATTTATTGAGTCCTTACTTTGTGCCAAACACTGTACTAAGTGTCAGGGTAGATACAAAATAACCAGCTCAGACACAGTCCCTATCATTCATGGGGCTCACGGTGTGAGTAGCAAGGAGAACTGCAATTGGAATCCCCATTTTACCGGTGAGGAAACTGAGGCCTAGAGAAATTAAGTGACTTGCCCAAATTAAGTGACACATAATAGTTAAATTGCAGAACTGGAATTAGAACTCAGTTCCTCGGCCTGTGCTGTTTCCACCACGCCTCACTGCTTCCCTGTTTCTTCTTGGGGCGAGAATTAGTGATCTCCCTGGAATTTGGTTCTCAGCCAATAGGAAAATTGCCAAACCCAGGCACTGAATGAACATACCTGCCTGCCCTCACCTATATCTGGGCGTGATCCAACTGACAAACCAGCAGCCTCAATTTATTTCTTTTCTGGGCCTGCAGCTTTCCCTTCACAAATGACAAACTGACATTTATTAATCAAATGCTATTGCATGCAAAACACCGTGCTAAGCCCTGGGAAAAGGATATCTGGATAAGAATTAGACAAGGGTCTTTGACCCTTAAAGGGCTCATAATCTGAGAGGGGAACTCCAGATGTCAAAAGTTGGTCGAGTGTGTGTGTGTAAACTTATGGGCAGTGAATGTGTCTGCTGATTCTGCTGTATTGTACTCCCCCCAAGCGCTTAGGACAGTGCTCAGCGTATAGTAAGCACTCAATAAATACTATGGATGATTGATTGTGTGTGTGAGAGAGACTTGTCTCACCTATTGTCTCATTGAACCGAACTTTTGTTTGAAACAGATAAAAAATAATGAAACTCTGATCAACCTGGTTTACAAAGTGCTGAAGAGATCAGCACGTGGGTTACGGTCCCGTAGAAACGTAAGATGATTCACAATTGGCAGTGTAACCATCCCATTGCTTATGAAGTGGCACGGAGCGCATAAAGGTTTAAACTTGTTTGGTTGCCCATCACCTCCCCCGCAGGATTTTCTTTGGGTTTTCGTTTGGTGTTTAGATGACACACATGCATTTGGGCTGAGCGGACAGTGTTTGGTTTCATCTCAGTGTCGGTGTTGGGTGGTGGCTCCATCTGGCTTTCAAATGTGCGACAGCTTGAGCTTGCTCTGCTTCCATTCTGTTTCCATTCTCACCGCTCCAGGGGCGTGGGCCTGCCTCCTCTGTGACTGAAATCTAGCCCTCCGGAAACCCTTCTGGGTCATCTTCACTGTCAACTTGTGCCCTGGTGGGAACAAGCATGATGAGAAGCAGTGTGATCCAGTGGATAGAACATGAGCTTGGGAGTCAGAAGGACCTTGGTCTTAGTCCAGACTCTGCCACTTGTCTGCTGTGACCTCAGGCAAGTCACGTCACTTCTCTGTGCCTCAGTTACCTCGTTGGTCCGGGTGGGACATGGACCATGTCCAGCTGGATTAGCTTGTATCTACCCCACTGCTTAGTACAGTGCCTGGCATATAGTAAGTGCTTAACAAATACCATAAAAAAACCCTTGACCCGCAGGGACAGGTTAATGCAATCGACACCGCACAAGCCACAAGCATTAGAATCAATTCCTCTGTGCAGGTTCTCGGTTTGAAGGCTCATCTGAGGCTCATCTGTCGTACCAAATGGGAGACTCCATGACCGCTGTCATCATCCCTCTATATATGATTTGGGCTGAAGCAGGTTTTTTTGTGGTATTTTTTAAGCACTTACTATGTGCCAGGCACTGAAGTAAGTGCTGGGCTAGATAGGAGCAAAGCAGGTTGGACAAAGTCCATGTCCCATATGGGACTCACAATCTTGATTTTACAGATGAGGTGACTGAGTCACAGAAAAGTGAAGTGACTTGCCCAAGGACACGCAGCAGACAAGTGGCAGAGCCGGGTTGAGAACCCACGTCTTCTGACTCCCAGGCCCGTGCTCTATCCACTAGGCCAAGCTGCCAGTTGTGGCCCACTGACATCTGATGATAATGATAATTGTGGTTCTTGTTAAGCGCTTACTATGTGCCGGGCACTGTACTAACTGCCGGAGTAGATTCAAGATAATCAGACCGGACACGGTCCCTGTCCCACATAGGGCTCACAGTCTAAGTAAGGGGGAGAACAGTGTCCCTATTTTACAGATGAGGAAACCGAGGCCCAGAGAAGTGAAATGGCAGCAGACAAGTGGATTAGAACCTGGGCCACAACTAGCTTTCCACTAGGCCATGATGCTTCTCAACTATGTCTATTTGAAAATAATGTTGTTCACTTATGAAAAAACAAAATCAGCATGTGATCATCCATAGACTGTTAACACACATGAAAAGTCTTCGATTAGGAAATTTTTGCCTTAGTTATTTCTGTGCCCCGGGAAATGGGGGGAGCCTGTGCCCTCAGCTGGTTGGCAGGGAGCATAAACCCCAAATTATTTTCTGAGCTCTTTTTTGATGTTAGAATTTGTGAGTTTAACAGCCTTAGCAGCAACAACAGCAGTTTTGGGTGCAGTTCTCTGTACCGAGTGCTCGGAAAAGATCACAGCAGAAGACACATCATTCCCTGGCCACGAGGAGTTGCAGGCTGCTCCAAACTCAGGTTACACTCCACATTTGCAGCAGTCTCCCTGTGAATTTTTTCATCATTTTAATATGTGGGTCTGTGTGGTTATCCCTCTAGACTCTAAGCTCGTTGTGGGCAGGGAATGTGTCTGTTGATTGTTATATTGAACTCTCCCAAGTGCTTAGTACAGTGCTTTGCACAGAGTAAGCCCTCAATAAATATGATTGAATGAATGAATGAATGGTGTGCAAAGGCATGGGAATAAACCCAAGGCCGGGGTTGTGAGGGCAGAGCTTCACCCCTCAAAGGGGCTACCCAGGTTACCAGATACATCCAGAGTAGCTGCACAGCAGGTCTAGCTTTGTGTTCTTTAAACTCGATGAGGAAACAGTTGAGGGGTATCATCTTGCGATCTATTCCCATCCCTGAAGTCTCTTTTGGTCCAGTGGAAAGAGCCCAGTCCTGGGAGTAGTAAGACCTGGGTGACTAGAGTGGGATTCCCATGTGGGACAGGGACTGTGTCTGATCTGATTGTCCAGTGCCCGACAGAAAAGTCCATGCTTAACAAATATTAGAGTTGTTATCCCCTCTCTACCATCTGCCTGTTGGTTGACCTTGGATAAGTCATTTGATATCTCCGGGCTTCAGTTTCCTCCTCTATAAAATGGGGATTCAATACCTGTTCACCTCCCCCTTAATCTCTGAGCCCCACGTGAGCTACTTTTAGATCATAAGCCCCCCAAGGAACAGGGACTATGTCCAATTATTGTTATATTGTATTGTCCCAAGCTTTGCTAAAAGTAAGCGCTCAATAAATATGATCAAATAAATGAATGAATTCCCACCTGTGTGTTTTTTCCCAGTACTTAGCACAGTGGCCTGCACTCAGTAAGCACCTAATAAATACAATTACCATGACCATGTGGGACAGGGACTGTGTCCCACCTAATTGCAATGTCTTCTACTCCAGTGCTTAGTACCATGCTTGGCACGCAGTAGTGCTTGACAAATACCACAATTATTGTTATTATTATTATTATAATTATTACTGTGTCTCCAACAGAAGGAGAAGGGAGGGCAGACTCTTTCACTCAGTGGAATCGATCAGTAGACCTGCTGCTGCAGGAGATAAATGTGGAGAGAAACTAGCAGAAATAGGATGGTGAGAGGAAAATGAGAAGTGTCTCATTGTAATAATAATAGTAACAATTATGATGATATTTGTTTAGTGCTTACTATGTGCCAAGCGCTGTTCTAAGCACTGGGATAGATACAAAGTAATGAGGTTGTCTCACGTGGGGCTCACAGTCTTAAACCCCATTTTCCAGATGAGGTAACTGAGGCACAGAGAAGTTAAGTGACTTGCCCAAAGTCACACACCTGACAAGTGGTGGAGTCGGAATTAGAATCCATGACCTCTGACTCCCAAGCCTGTGCTCTGGGCTAAGCACTTACAATGGTGTCTGGACACAGGAGGTGCTCAGTAAATATCAATGATTTATTCTTGTCATTTGCATCATATGAGAACAGCTCCTGGGTGCCAAGTACAGTGCTTGGCACACAGTAAGTTCCCAGTAAATATAAGTGATTGATTAGGGGGTACCCGGGTTCCAGGCACTCACTGGTTCAGCCATTCAGAGCATCTGTTTCCCACATCCTCCCCCTCCAGCTCAGGGTAGGCACTGCAAGCCAGCCTCTCTATCAAGGCCTGAAACACTTTTTCGGGAGCGTGAGGGAGGGAGGAGGCCGATGGGTTAAACTGACTGACCAGATCCAGGGTGAAACACTGCTCTGGCCACATGAGAGGAAGACGTCCCAGAGGGACCGGCGGACAGAGCAGAGATTCTCCCCATCTGACCCTGCCTCTGAACCCCAGGCTCACCGCGGCTCCACTAAAACACTGCTGGGCTCCCCCCCGGGAGTGAGGGATTCTGGGATATTCATTCCTTCATTGTCATATTTATTGAGTGCTTCTTGTATGCAGAAGACTTTACTAAATGCTTGGGAGAGTGCAAAACAAGAATAAACAGACACATCCCTGCCCACATCCATTCTACAATCTAGAAGGAGAGAGACAGACATTAATATAAATTTCACATATCTACGTAAGTGCTGTGGTGCTGGGCCGGGGAAGAACAAAGGGAGCAAATCAGGGCAACACAGAAGGGAGTTGGAGATGAGGAAAAGTGAGGCTTATTCAGGGAAGGCCTCCCGGAGGAGATGTGCCTTCAATAAGGCTTTGAAGCTGGGGAGAGTAATAGGTCCTGGGACTCTGCCAGTGAGCCAAGTATAGGTCCAGGAACTGAGCCTCTTATCAGATGATGATTATGGTAATTATGGTACTTGTTAAGTGCTTACTATGTGTCAAACATGGATTTAAGGGCAGGGCTAGATACAAGTTAATCAGTTTGGATGTAGTCCCTGTCCCACAGGAGGTTGACATTCTTAATCCCCATTTTGCAGATAGGGAACTGAGGCCCAGAGAAGTGAAGTTAATTGCCCAAGGTCATGCAGCAGATAAGTGGTGGAGCCGGGGATTAGACCCAAAAATCCTTCTGATTTCCAGGCCTGTGCTCTATCCGTTAGGCCATGCTGCTTCTCAATTATTCCAGAAAGGAGTGAACTTTAATGAGATCATGAAGGTTCTCGAGTTCTGCTATAAGGTTTAATATTGCTAGTTTCCTTCCATCTTTAATGTGTGAAAGTCTTAGAAAGGAATTCCCCATGGAGAGAGGTTGCTGAGCAAAGACAGCTTTCTGCAGGCCTCAGGATTTGATTTTCAGTGAGCCTCACCCTTCTTTCAACTGTACCCATTGCAGATGACAGGGAGAGACACCCTCAAGGAGCGGAGTTTAAAACCTGTGAAGATTGCCGAGAGCGACATTGATGTAAGTGATTGACAGACCTCTCGGAGCCTCCAGGAGAAAACTGTCCTCCTCCCCAACCCCCCACCCACCTCTGTGAGGATTCTTTCTGATTACAGTCTCACTAATCTGGCTCACAAAACTGTGTTCCTTTCTAATCCAATTCAAACTCTAATATATTCTGGTTTCTAGGTCAAACTAAGTGTTTTCTGTGAGCAAGATAGAATCCTGCAGGACTTGGAGGACAAGATCAGGGCTCTGAAGGAGAACAAAGTAAGTATGAGTCTAAACTGGGCTTTTGGGGAATTCTGAGTTTTTGTCAGGATACATTTTCCCATAACCAGGAACCGTGACTGAGGGGTAAATGAAGATTCAGGACCAAAGTATTCCAAAAAGGAGAGGCAAGTCAGGTGTTGGAATATATGATTTTATAACAGCACTTATTATTCACACTTGGATGTACTTTGGGAAAGCCTTCAGTCCATCCTCCCTTTTTCTTGGGAAGCCCTGATGGAGGGAGGGAGGGATGGAGGTGGTGAGTGGGTGGAGGAACGGGTGGGTGGATGGATAGGATTGATGGGTGGATGGATGAGGGTGGGTGAGTGGGTGGAGGGGTGGGCGGGCAGGTGGAAGAACAAATGGGTTGGCAGGCAGGTATTCATTAATTCATTCAACCATATTTTATTAGTGCTTAACTGTGTACCGAGCACTTGGAACAGTACAGTACCCTAATAAACAGACAGGTTCCCTGCCCACAACGAGTTTACAGTCTAAAATGAGGAGACAGACATGAATACAGATAGATAAAATAACAGCTATGTACATAAATGCTGTTGGGCTGGGAGGGGAAAGAGCAAAGGGAACAAGTCAGAGTGATGCAAAAGGGGAAATGAGGAAAATTGGGGTTTAGTCTGGGAAGGCCTCCTAGGGGAGATGTGCACTCAAAAAGGCTTCAAATTGGGTGGGAAGAGTAATTGTAGGAATTAGTGGGTGGGCGAATGGATAGGTGGGTGGGTGGATGATGGTCGTTTTGTGTGGGAGATGTGTATGTTTATTGTTCTATTGTACTCTTCCAAGTGTAGTGTAGTGCTGTGCACACCGTAAGCACTCAGTAAATACAACTGACAATGGATGGATGGGTGAATAGGTGGGTGGATGGACAGTGGGCGGATGGATAGATGGACAAGTTGATAGATGGATGGATGGATGGATGGATGAAGGAATGAGGAATTCTTCTGGAAATTCAGTGTCATGCATAGAGCTGCTCCACTTCAAGTTCAATCCTTAAAGCCTCCTAAATCCTCTGGGAGGACAGTAGGGTTGTCCTGGTAAGCCTGGGTATGCAGTCACCTGGCTGGGTACCCAACCCTCTCACCCACTGGGCCCTTGGACCCACAGGAATTACTTAGTGCTTTCCATTTTCTCTTGTGGATAAGCTGGACCATAGCCTACTCTCTTTTGTTCCCTGGTGTAGGACCAGCTGGAGTCTGTGTTGGAGGTTTTGCACAGGCAGATGGAGCAGTACAAAGACCAGCCCCAGCACTCCGAAAAAATCTCTTACCAGCAGAGGCTCCTCCAGGAGGACCTGGTGCACATCCGAGCTGAAATATCCAAAGTTTCGACGGTATGTACTTTGGGGGGATGAGGAGGCAGAGGAAAGAGGCTGAGAAGCAGCGTGGCCCAGTGGAAAAAGCCCGGGCCCGGAGTCAGAAGGACCTGGGCTCTAATCCCGGCTCCGCCACTTGTCTGCTGCGTGACCTTGGGTGAGCCATTTAATTTCTCTGGGCCTCAGTGACCTCATCTGTAAAATGGGGATTAAGGCTGTGAGCTCCATAGGGACATTCATTCAATGGTATTTATTGAGCGCTTACTATGTGCAGAGCACTGTACTGAGTGCTTGGAATGTACAACTCGGTAACAGATAGAGACAGTCCCTGGCCTTTGAAGGGCTTACAGTCTAATCGGGGGAGACGGACAGACGAGAACAATGGCAATAAATAGAATCAAGGGGAAGAACATCTCATTAAAACGATAGCAAATAAATAGAATCAAGGTGATGTGCATCTCATTAACAAAATAAATAGGGTAATGAAGATATATACAGTTGAGCAGACGAGTACAGTGCTGAGGGGATGGGACAGGAGAGGGGGAGAAGCAGAGGGAAGGGGGAGAAGAGGGTTTAGCTGTGGAGAGGTGAAGGGGGGTGGTTAGAGGGATCAGAGGGAAAAGGGCAGCTCAGTCTGGGAAGGCCTCTTGGAGGAGGTGAGCTGTAAGTAGGGTTTTGAAGAGGGGAAGAGAATCAGTTTGGCGGAGATGAGAAGGGAGGGCGTTCCAGGACCGCAGGAGGACGTGGTCCACGTGCATCCAACTAGGTTAGCTTGTGCTAACTCCAGCACTTCGTACCATGGTTGCCACACAGTAAGTGCTTAACAAACATAAAAGAAAAAATGGAGAGTGGCCGGAGGAAGGGGATTTCACCCCCAGTGGGTCTCTCAAAGCCCCTTTGGGCTTAGTGAACGTTGGGGAGAAAGTGCTTTCTCTAAAGGATGCCAATTATTTCTCATACATAATTATTTCTCATCTCTGGGTATTTATGGATGCAGCCTGGCCTAATGGAAAGAGCCTGGGTCTGGAAGTCAGAGCATCTGGGTTCTAATCCCTGCTCCTTCATTAGTTTACTGTGTGACTTTGGGCAAACCACTTAATGAAAAGCAGCGTGGCTTAATGGAAAGAACATGGGCTTGAGAGTCAGAGGATGTGGGTTCTAAGCTTGGCTCTGCCACCTGTCTGCTGTGTGACCTTGGGCAAGCCACTTAACTTCTCTGTGCCTCAGTTACCTCATCTGTAAAATGGGGATTAAGACTGTGAACCCCATGCGGGACAACCTGATTACTTTGTATATAACCCAGCACTTAGAACAGTGCTTGGCACATAGTAAGCGCTTAACAAATACCATAATTACTATTATTAATCTCTGTGCCTCAGTTATCTCATTTGTAAAATGGGGATTAAGACTGCAAGGCTTATGTGTGACAGTGTCCAACCTGTCTACTTTGTATCACAGTGCCTGGCACATAGTAAGCACTTAACAAATGCCATTAAAAAATCCCCCAACAAAAACCTGTTCTCCCTGTTTTTCTACTTGATTATTTGTTATCCACCCCAGGGATTAGTACATTGCTTGGCACATAATAAGCACTTAATAAATACCACAATTGTTATCTTCACCATTATTATTATTATTATTATCTGGAGTTTCCTCTCCATTTGCCACCCACCCACCCTGGTGGTGGAGGTCTTGAATGGAGAGGTGGAGTCGGGTGGAAGTAGCCTGAGGAAAAAGGAAAGGGAGGAGCAAATATCTGGATAGTTCCCACAAGGGATAAGCAAATTTGGAGGCCGGAGATTGGACTTGTTGTGATCGCCAAGTCACCAAAGCTGAATGCTCCTTTGGCCAACAGGAAATGGAAAATGCCTGGAATGAATACCTGAAGCTGGAAAACGATGTCAGCCAGTTGAAGCAAACATTGCAGGGGCAAATGAACAGAACATTTTTGTCTCAGGTGAGACCACTGCAAGCAAGTGCTTCTCCATCGTGTTTCACTGTGAAGAATTCCTTTTCAACGTGGGAGGGGATGGTTGTGGGTAATAGCCTTGGTCCACCTGACAATATATATTGAGCATGATAATATGTGATGCACATATCTGTACGGATCTGACAGCTGATGGGTGCTGTCGAAGCTTTTATATATAGTTGACTGCTGTTCTCCAAGAAGTGGATATAGCACAGGCCTGGGAGTCTGAAGGTCATGGGTTCTAATCCCAGCACTGCCACTTGTCTGCTGCGTGACCTTGGGCAAATCACTTCACTTCTCTTTGCCTCAGTTACCTCATCTGTAAAATAGGGATTGAGACTGTGAGCCCCATCCGGGACAGGGACTGTGTCCAATCTGACTAGCTTGTATCTACCCCAGTGCTTACTACGTAAGCGCTTAACAAATACCATAATAATAATAGTATACTATTATTGTATAGTAGACTAATATACTAATAATATTATTATCATTATTATTATTATCATTATTATTATTAAGACTTCTCAGAAATCAGAGAGGAAGGGCCCTCCAATGGCCAAAATGAAGAGCATTTTGACTAAGGCCTTGAACAGAGAAGCAACGTGGCCTAGTGGGTATGGGCCTGGGAGTTAGAGAACCTGGGTTCTAATGCCAGTTCCGCCATTTGCTTGCTATGTGTCCTTGGACAAGTCACTATACTTCTCTGTACCTCAGTTTCCTCCTCTGATAATGGGGGTTGAGAGGCTGTTGTCCTTCCCCTTAGAACGTGTGGGATGGAGACTGTGTCTGAACTGATTATCGGATTATTTACTCCAGAGTTTAGCTCATAATAAGTGCTTAACAAATATCTCCTTCATTATTCACTGGCACTCTGCATGAGTCAGTCAATAATTACTGAGTCCTTGCTGCTTGCAGAGCACTGTACTAAGCACTTGAGGGAGTGTAGTACAACAATAGTCACTGCGTTGCCCCGTTACAGATGTGGCGTTCATCGCCTTAAGGGGAATGGGAGTGTGTAATAGAATGTCTGAGGGAGAATAACCTTCTTTCCCTTCCATATGTAGGAGAAATCACAGATTCAGAAGGATCTCTGGAGAATTGAAGACGTTACCGCCGGCCTAAGTGCGAATAAAGCGAACTTCAAAATCCTGGTCGAGTCGATCAAGAATCCAGGTGAGTACTCAGGGCCTCGGGGCTCATCGAGCCTGAGGATATCTGGGGGATCTCATGCCAGTGTGAAAGCAAAAGAAGGAGAAAATCACTAGCCCCATTGGTGGGCACCTGGACCAGTCTCCCCAGAGTAACTCTGGTTGGGAGAACAGGAGTCAGAAAGGAATGGGGACCCCTAGTTAAGAATGCCTCTGCTTTCTTTTTTTTTATGGTATTCATTAAGCACTTACTACATGCCAGGCACTGTTCTAAGCGCTGGGGTAGATTCAAGTTAATCAGGTTGGACACAAACCTTGCCGCACGTGCGGCTCACAGTCTTACAGCCGAGGGAACTGAGCCCCAGAGAAGTGAAGTGACTTGCCCAAAGTCACACAGCAGAGAAAGGGCAGAGCTGGGATTAGAACCCAGGTCCTTCTGACTCCCAAGCCCATGTTCTATCCACTGGGCCCCACTGCTTCCTCTGGGAAAGCCACTTCTCATCTTGTGTCCAAGCTGCTCTGGCTCTAACCAGGTCCTGGAAAGTAAAAGCTTGATGACAGGAGGAGGGACCAATCAATCAATCAATTGTATTTATTGAGCACTTACTGTCAGCAGAGCACTGTACTAAATGCTTGGAAGAGTACGGTGTAATATAGTAGACATGTTCCCTGCCCACAGTGAGCTTAAAGTCTAGAAGGGGACACAGACATTAATAATAAATAAATAAGTTATGGATGTGTCCTTAAGGGCTGTGGGTTTGAGGGAGGGGTGAATAAAGGGTACAAATCCAAGAGCAAGCGTGATGCAGAAGGGAGTGGGAGGAGAGGAAGTGAGGGCTTAGTCGGGGAAGGTCTCTACTGTATTGAGCTTTCTCTAGGGCTTGGTACAGTGGTCTATGCACAGTATGAGCTCAGAAAATACCACTGACTGATGGTAGTCACCGGAAATTCCACCTTCTCCATTCATGAGAGTAGAAAGCCGGCATGGTCGGGGAGGAGTTTGGCTCGATTTGGGATCCGTACGCTTCGTGCGCACTGTTGTTCTCTACCATCTGCTGCCTTCTTTCCTCAGAGAGAAAAACGGTGCCTTCCATCCCTCAGCCCTCAGTGCCTTGTCTCTCAGCTCCTCTCGCGTCCCAGGAGGACAAGCTCTGGGCCCAGCAGAGCCCTCCGACGAGCCCGGCCAGGGTCCCTCTGGAGACCAAGTTGTTCCCCCAGCTGCAGACCTACATCCCCTATCGGACTCACCCGCCCCAGCTGAGGAAAGTCGAATCTCCCCTTCAGTCACCCACGAAGCTCAAGCCAAAGGTCGTAAGTCTTCCCAAGAGCAGACTGCTCACTCGCTTGGTAGAATCCGTGGGCAGACGTTAAAAGTCCCTAAACCCGGCGACGACAACCTATTGTATGCCCAAGATGGCCAGGACTATGGGCCGCACAGTGGCTTTTGCTTTCATTTTGTTAATCAGTCAATTGATCAGTGGTATTTATTGAGGGCTTACTATGTGCAGGTCACTGTACTAAAAGCTCGGGAGAGTACAATACAGCAGAGTAACAGAAATGTTCCCTGCCCACAACAAGCTTACCTTAAGTGTGTAGTATGTGCCAGGCACTCTTCTAAGCACTGGGGTAGTCAATGGTGTCAATCGGTCAATCAATCAGTGGTATTTATTGAGTGCCTACTGTGCGTGGTAAATGCTTACAATATGTTAGCATTATTATTAATTATTAATAACAAATAATTATCAATGTATGACACCACTGATAATAAAATGTCAATGATTAATATATTACCAATGTTATAACAAATAATAATTATTAATATCTTAATAATTATAATCAGTCAGTGGCTTTTACTGAGCACTATGTGCACAGCACTGTACTAAGCACTTGGAAGAGTACAGTACAACAGAATTAACAGACGTGTTTCCTGCCCATAATGAGCTACTACTACTGGGGAAAAATCAATCAATGAATGATATTTATTGAGTGCTTACTGTGTGTAGAGCACTCTTCTAAGGGTTTGGGAAAATATGATACAACAGAGTTGGTAGATCCATTCCCTGCCCACAAGGAGTTTATGGTCTAGACCGTGTCTTCTTTAAATACGAAGGTCAACTCTCTCTCTCTCTCTCTCTCTCTCTCTCTCTCTCTCCATATATATATATGCACATATATACGCTATCTATATCATATAGTTTCTGCTGAGCACTCCCTTCGTTCATCTCATCATCATCATCATCCTTTCTCATCTTGCAATAGGATCAGATAAAGAAGTTGTAGTGTTGCAATGTCAGAAATAGGGTCCGATGCAGCCATGCTCAAACAAGTCTACTTGCTTACCTTTTGTTCTGCATCAAGGAAAATGGATGCAGAGCTTTTACACTTCCTTCCCAAGCTTTTGGTGCAGTGCATTTCATCCATAGGCACTCACTAAATACCCATAACTACTGCTACTGTCGTTACCACAAATGCTAGATTAAGTGCTTATTACAGTGCTTTGCCCCCAGTCAGCGCTCTATAAATATGATTGAATGAATTACCCAGGTCATAGGGACTGGAAGCTCCTGGAAGGTCGTTGTGGTCAGCGAATGTGTCTGTTTTATGTTTGTGTTGTACTCTTCCAAACGCTTAGTACTGTGCTCTGCACACATTAAGCGCTCAAAAAATACAACTGATGATGGTGGGCAGAGTGTCTCCTTCCGGCAGGGTGAGGCAGGCCTCGCCTGTGGACTGAAAATCTGGATCCTGAGTTCCAAAACCCAGGAGTGTGGGGCCTGACCTAGCTCTAAGGCAAGGCAAATGGGTGCCATTGTGCATGCATGGTTGCCCCTTGAGCACTATGATGATAATAATATAATAATGATAATGATTGTGGAATTGGTTAAGCACTCACTATGAGCCAAGCACCGTCCCAAGCACTGGAGTAGGTTCAAGATAAGCTGATAGGCCACAGTTGCCATCCCCATGTGTCCTAGTAGAAAGAGCATGGGGCTGGGAGTCAGAGGACCTGAGTTCTAACTCCACCTCTGCTAATCGCCTGCTGTGTGACTTTGACTGCTCTGTGCCTTATTTTCCTCAACTGGAAAATGGGGATTTAGTACCTGTTTTCCCACCTACTTAGACTGTTATCTCCATTATACAGATGAAGAAACTGAGGCTCAGGAACATTCAGTAACTCACCCAAGGTCACATAGCAGCCAGGTCGGGGAGCTGGGTTTGGAACCCAAGGCCTCTGACTCTGAGGCCTGTGCTGTTTCAAGTAGACCATGGTCCTCCCCTAACTGTTCTCCCTCCTACGTAGACTATGAGCCCCGTGCTGGACAGGAACTGAGTCTGACCTAATTGATCTGTATCTACCCTAGTGTTTAGAACAGTGTCAGCCATATAGTAAGTACTTAACAGATCCCATTAAAAAAAGAATTCAGTTTCTCTAGGACATACTATGAAGGGCCTTAGTGCATTCCCAAGAGCCAAAAAATGGTCCAAAACAGTACAGCAAAATGAAAACTATCTAGTGATGTGATCAAAGAGCAAAATCAACATGCACCAATAGCAAGACCCCAGGTGATGGGAACCACAGCCCTCAGTGTTGCCCAGGGCCACAGTTCACCCGGCCTGGGCCAGCCAGCTGAGGCCCAGCTGCGGCCCAGCCCCACTGGTCCCCCAGCTGGAGCTGGTCTGCTCCTGCCTTGGAACCTTCAGGGAGACCCCTGATGGAAACCAGAACATTTCCCTGACTTCTTTGGCAGGAAACCCTAATCACCCACTGCGGGTCAAGGTCTGGGGACCAGCCTAGAGTCAGTTTCCAGGGAACCACCGGATGGAAACCAGCACTTTCCCAACTTACCCAGACTGGGCCAGGGTCTGGGCGCCAGCCTGGAGTTGGTTTCCAGGTGGTTCCATTCTATGATTGGGAAGTTGCCCCCACAACACCCTGTGGGCCTCCGGGTTCCGCCTCTTCCTCCCCGAGCCTCCAGACTCCTGGAGTGGCGGCCCGGCGGCCCGGGGTCCGTGGCTGCAGCTGACAGCGGGTCTGACGAAGGCGACTCTGATGACGGTGGTCCGTGGCTCGCGGCTCTTGTCTATCCAGGAAGACGAGGCCCCTCCCAGACCACCGCTCCCGGAGCTGTACAGCCCCGAGGACCAGCCCCCAGCCGTGCCGCCTCTGCCCCGGGAGGCCGCCGTCACCAGGCACCTGTCCGTGCGTGGCCTGAAGCGGCAGTCGGACGAGAGGAAGAGGGACCGTGAGCTGGGCCAGGCCGTGAATGGAGACTACCGGGTGAGACAGAGACTGGCGGGGTGCCGCCTCAGGGGTGATGGGACGGGGGTTGACAGTGGGATCCAGGTGGTCTCAGGGGAGGACCGGGAAGCAAGCTTCTGCACCGGCGGCGAGGTGACAGGGCCTGCAATCTGTCCCCCTCTACCCCAGATGGAGCTACGTTCATACATGAGTGAGCCGGAGCTGGGAGCCGCGAGCGGGGACGCCGGCCAGCCCCCACTGGGCTTCGTGGGGTCTGATGGTGGATACCAGACGCTGCCCGGCAGAGGTGAGCCGGGGCCTGGACTGAGGGGCCATTTGTTTTGTCCTTGAAGAAGCAGCATGGCCTCGCGGATAGAGCATGGCCTGAGAGTTGGGGGACCTGGGTTCTAATCCTGGCTCCGTCATTTGCTTGGCTGCTTGACCTTGAGCAAGTCACTTCACTTCTCTGGGCCTTAGTTACCTCTTCTCTAAAATGGAGATTAAGCCTGCGAGCCCCACATGGGACAAGGACTATGTCCAAACAATTTGTTTGTGCCCTCCCCAGTGCTTAGAACAGTGCCTGGCACATAGTAAGGACTTAACAGATATCACAATTATTATTATCACTATCACCCCAGCTTCTAGTACAGTACTTGGCACATAGTAAGAGCCTAAAATACCACAATTCTTATTGTTCTTTCTCTGGGTGATGACAGCAGAATTGTTTTACTTCAGCAAGTGCTCTTCATCATTCCGTGAAGATACTGCTAGGACAGAGGGTCCTAACCGAAGTCCAGCAGTGTGGCTTAGTGGAGGCCTGGGAGTCAGAAGACCTGAGTTCTAATCCCCCCTCTGCCAGTTGCTTGTTGTGTGACCTTGGGCAAGTCACTTCACTTCTCTGTGCCTCAGTTTCCTCATCTGTAAAATGGGGAATGAGACTGTGATCCCCACATGGGACAGGGACTTGTATCCACGCCAGCCCTGAGTGGAGTGCCTGGCACAAAGTAAGCACTTAGCAAATATCACAATTATTAAATAGTAATGGTTGATTGTTCAGAAGAGCGAAAATGTCCCTCCTAACAATTATGGTATTTGTTAAGTGCTCACTATGTGCCAAGCACTGTTCTAAGTGCTGGAATATATACAAGAGAATCAGGTTGGATACAGTTCCTGTCCCCTCCATGGTGCTCACAGTCTAAGTAGGAAGGAGAGCTGTTATTGAATTCCCGTTTTACAGGTGAGGAAACTGAAGCTCAGAGACTCAGAGAAGCTAAGTGACTTGCCCAATGTCATGCTGCAGACAAGTAGCAGAGCTGGGAATAGAAACCAGTTCCTCTGACTCCTAGACCCAGGCTCTTTCTGCTAGGCCAAACTGCTTTTCAGTGTGTCAAAATATGCCTTCCTGATATGGCTTCCCCAGAGATGATGGATCCCCATCCCCGATAGCTCAGGCCCTTTCCCTCCCCCTCTTCGCCCTGGGATCAGTTTGGGAGTGGACGTCCAGCCTGGCCTCTTTGGCTCTCCCCCGCTTTGGGGGCCGGTGGAGTGGGGAGTGCATCTCTTTTTCAGCCCCAGGGGTCCCACTCAGCCCTGCCCACCCTGACGGAGGCTACTGTTACTTCCTATACTTCCAGTGTGGTGTAGTGGATAGAACATAGGCCTGAGAGTCAGAAGGACATGGATTAATAATAAATAATAATGATGTTGGTATTTGTTAAGCGCTTACTATGTGCCGAGCACTGTTCTAAGCGCTGGGGTAGACATAGGGGAATCAGGTTGTCCCACGTGGGGCTCACAGTCTTAATCCCCATTTTACAGATGAGGGAACTGAGGCACAGAGAAGTTAAGTGACTTGCCCACAGTCACACAGCTGCCAAGTGGCAGAGCTGGGATTCGAACTCATGAGCCCTGACTCCAAAGCCCATGCTCTTTCTACTGAGCCACGCTGGGTTCTAATCCCAGCTCTGCCACTTGTCTGCTAAGTGACCTTGGGCAAGTCATTTCATTGCTCTGGTCCTCAGTTCCCTCATCTGCAAAATGGGGGTTGAGACTGTGAGCCCCACCAGCCCCAAGCACTTATGTACATATCTGTAATTCTCTTTATTCCTTTGCTCTTCCCCCTTCCCATCCCCAAAGCACTTATATACATATCTGTAACTTTATTTATATTGATGTTTGTCTCCACCACTCTAGACCGTGAGCTTGTTGTGGGCAGGGAATATCACTGTTTATCGTCATATTGTACTTTCCCAACACTTAGTACAGTACTCTGCACATAGTAAGCACTCAGTAGATATGATTGAATGAATCAATGAATGATAGGGACTGTCTCCCACCTGATTTGCTTGTATCCACTCCAGCACTTAGTACAATGCCTCACATCTACTAAACGCTTAACAAATACCACAATTATTATTATTCCTTCCCTCCTCACTCTCCATCAACCCCTGCACCCTGTAGGTCTGTGGGAAAGAGTGAGAGGATCTTGTGGAGTAATGGCAGATAAGGAGGGGGTGTGATGGTGAGGAGGGGCAAGGAGAGAAAGCACTTCCTCCTCAAAAGACAGGGTAATAGTAGACATAAAAGCATTTATTGAACATTCACTTGGTGCAATCCACTCTTATCAATCTAACAGTGATCATTTTTGAGTGCTTTCTCTGTCCCAAGTCCTAGATTGAGCACTTGGGAGGCTGCAGTAGAGTAGACACTGTCTACTGTGTGCAGAACACCAGATTAAACATTTGGGAGAGGACAGTAGAGTTAGAAGACACATCCCCACCTTCGAAGAGCTTACAGTCTAGCAGGGAAAGACAGACTTTAAAATAAAAGACCCATATTGGGAAGAAGCAGAGTTTAAAGATATGTATACTGGCCTAAGCGCCTGGAAAGTACAAAACCAAGACATGACATATTCCCAGCCTTCGAGGAGCTTGCACTCGAATGGGAGTGCCAGAGGGGAAAATATTTCCACCTAGAGACGTCATGTTACAAAATTCATTCAATCATATTTAATGAGTGTTTTGTGTGTAGAGCAGTGTACTAAGTGTTTTGGGGAGTATGAGATAACAGTTACCAGACATACTCCCTGCCCAAAAGGAGCTTAGAGTCTACATTCAATTAAAATCTAGTAATTGAACGTACAATTGAATAAATGAATGCACCAATGTGCCGAGCTGCTCCTTCTGGCCAGAAGGTCAGGATGGCACTTGGGAACCGGGATCAGCTTTGCCTCCACCATCAGGGGGACAAAAGACAGAGGGTCCCAGAAGGACAAGCCCTGAATATTTCGCTTCCCTTCTCTTTGTTTGCTCCATTGCACAGGTCTCTCGGGATCCACCTCCAGACTCCAGCAGTCATCCACCATCCCGTCCTACGTCACCCTTCGGAGGGGCTTAAATGCGGATAGCTCCAAGGTACCTCCCTCCCCCATCACAACACAGGGTAGTGGTTGAGATTTTGAGCCGAGGGCGGCCACATTGATGTTCCTGAGGGGCTTCCCTGCCTGCTCTCCCTCCACCTGTGAGGGGTCCCAGGAGTCCTGCCGAAGTCAGAGGAATGGACTAGATGGCCTTTAAGGTGTCTTCCTGCTCTAAGACTCTGTGAGAGCCTGCCAGCGGGAATTCTGAAAGGGAAAATAATGTAACATGAAAGCTCCATAGGGGCAGAGATTGTGTGCCTTTATTGTTGTACTGAAGAGCTTATTATGTGCCAAGCACTGTTCTAAATATTAGAGTAGACAGTTTGGATGCTGTCCCTGCCCCTTTTGGGAATCAATCAATCAATCCATTAATGGTGTTTATCGAGTGCTTATTGTGTTCAGAGCACTGTACTTGAGAGAAATACAACAGAATTAGCAGATATGTTCCCTGCCCATAACGAGCTTACAGTTTAGAGGGAAGAGATTCCAGTGGGTCTGAACAGTCCTCAATTCTAACCCTCCCCCTCTAGACTGTAAGTTGGATGTGCGCAGGGAATGTGTTTCTTATATTGTTCTATTGTATTCTCCCAAGCACTTAGTACAGTGTTCTGCACACAGTATTTGATAAATGCAATTGACTGACTGTGCCAAGCCCTGGGGAATAACCCCAGTCAACATTCACTCTGGACTTCAGTTTTCCTGACTAATAATCATAGTTGTGGTATTTGTTAAGCACTGAATGTGTGCTAAGCGCTGCGCTAGATTCAGTAGAATTATAATCATTTTCATAATAATAGTGATTTTTAAGTGCTTTCTATGTGCTACGTGATGAGGATACATATGTTATAATCATAATTCTCCTCATCTTAATAGTGGTATTCATTAAACTCTTACCATGTGCCAAGCCCTGTGCTAAGTTCTGGGGTACTTACAATATAATTTTAATCAATGGTATTTATTTAACACTTACTGTGTACTGTGCTGTGTACTCTATACTGTACTAAGCACTTCGGAGAGTACAATATAATGGAGTTGGTAGACCATTCCCTGCCCACAAGGAGACAGTCTAGAGAGTCTAGAGAGGGAGACACAATAATATAAATAAATTAGTTATGGATATGTACATAAGTTCTATGGGGCTGAGGGTGAGATGAATAAAGTGTAGAAATCATCGAAATCAAGGTACCTCCCTCCCCCATCACAACACAGGGTAGTGGTTGAGATTTTGAGCCGAGGGCGGCCACGTTGATGTTCCTGAGGGGCTTCCCTGCCTGCTCTCCCTCCACCTGTGAGGGGTCCCAGGAGTCCTGCCGAAGTCAGAGGAATGGACTAGATGGCTATGTGCCAAGCCCTGTGCTAGCCACTGGGGTAGCTACAGTATAATCGTAGTTAGCATCATCACAGTAATAGTGGTATTTGTTAAACTCTTACCCTGTGCTAAGGGCTGAGGTAGATAATAAGATAAATTGGACACAGTCCCTGTGCCATCACGGTCTAGGCAAGGAGAGAGCAGGGGAGAGCAGAAATTAAATCCCCATCTTCAAGCTGAGAAAACTGGGGGACAGAGAAATTAAACAGCTTGCCCAAGTCCCACAGCAGGCAAGTAGTGGAGCCAGAATGAGAACCCCGGCGTCCCTACTCCTGGCCCATTAGTAAAACAGGGAGAGCAATATCTGCTCTTCCCTGCCCCCAACAACCCACCGAGCCGTCGATGATACCGTTTGGCATGGTTCTTCCCGCGCCCCGCTGACGGCCCCACGTGCTCAGTGTCTCTCCCTCTCCCGCTTCGCAGAGGCCTAAGAGCGCCCTAGAGCGCCTCTACTCTGGGGACCATCAGAGGGGCAAGATGAGTGCCGAGGAGCAGCTGGAGCGGATGAAGCGCCACCAGAAGGCCTTGGTGCGGGAGCGGAAGAGGACCCTGAGCCAGGGAGAGAGGCAGAACATCATTGCCCCCTCACGCGGCCCACCCCGGCTCGGCCCCGCCGACAGCACCTCAGTATGTTAGGGGGCGGGGGGACTTCGGAAGACCCGGCTGGGAATGGGTGACCCGTCCATCTCTCTCCCCTCCCCCAACTTCCCAGGTGGTTAGGGGCTCCCCGTAAGAGTGCCCCGAAAGCATAGCCGAGGCAGGAGTGGGTCCCCTGGGAAATAACAATTGTGGTTATTAGTTAAGCACTTACTGTGTGCCAAGCACTGAACTAAGCACTGGGGTAGATTACGAGGGAATCGGGTTGGACACAGACCCTGCCGCACATGGGGCTTTCAGTCTCAATCCCCATTTTACAGATGAGGGAACTGAGGCCCATAGTGAGTTGGTCAGAGGAGGGTCCGGTGGCAGGAATGTTGGTGGCCATGACCGGTGGGGAGAAGGGGGGTCCCCCTATTAAGAAGGAGCCACAGGAAAGAGATCTGAAAGGCTTTCCTCCTTTCTGTGCCTTCTCTGAAGCCACTGCCCTCCGACCACCCCCTTGAAGGGTGGGGAAAACGCTTCTGTTTTTAACCAGCGCGCTGATATCCACCTGGATTTTCATACCGCAGGATTTGTTGGGCTTTATTAAAAGGCGATTAATTAGAAGCACAACTAACACGCAATAACCAACTTGGAAGTCTGGCTCCATACTCTAAAACTCAGATCCCAATGGCCCCAGGGTGTCTTCAAGTTCATTGCCGAGAATTGATTGTCAGGGGGCAGGGGCTCCAAGGAGCAAGGGTGAGTTTGTGAGGTTCCCCTGTGGAATATTGGCCAGGGGAAGATCAAGCCTGCCCCTGCCCCTTTAGGAGCCCCACAACTCCCTCTTGTAGTTTTGTTTCTGGGATGGTTTGGGGATTTCTTGTTTTTGTTTTTCTCATTAGCCTCCTTAGAGCTTTAGATTGCCTTTCTTCTACCTAATTCATTGCACAAGTTCTCCTGCTTTTAGAGTTCTCACTCGTTGTTACCTCTAACACTGCCTTACTTTGTGTCCTGAAGCTGCTCTGTGTGCTAGACATTCTCTCACTAGAGGCTGGCTCTATCGTACCCAGGCTCCACTGTGTTAGACATTCTGCTGTAATCAGGTTCTGACATCCCTCCTGGGTGACTTCCCTTGCCGCCCCTGGCTCGTCTGGCACTCTCAGTGTACAAGTTTGGAGTTCGGTTCAGTCACGTTGCCCTCACCCAGTTGCCAAAGCCTCCCTGCTAAAGATACTAATGGTCTAGGCAAACTTTCACCCATTACCAGTCCAATCGATAGTATTTATTGAGTGCTTCCTGTGTGCAGAGCACTGGTAGAGTATTCATTCATTCATTCAATCGTATTTATTGAGCACTTACTGTGGGCAAGGCACTGTTCTTAAGTGCTTGGGAGAGTACAATATAACAATAAACAGACACATTCCCTGCCCACAATGAGCTTACAGTCTAGAGGGAGCTTACAGTCTAGTCAATTATTTATTTTTTTAGTGGAATTTGTTAAGCTCTTACTATTCATTCATTCAATCGTATTTACTTGCCAGGCACTAAACTAAGCGTTGAGTGAATGCTGCAGAAACCCTATCCCTTAATGAACAGAATATTCTAGAATTAGAAACTTGTCCCCTGGGGTGTTCTGGGGAGCACTTCGAAGCACTGTAGGGGAGTACCGCCCTCCTGGTACACACTGGGGGCAGCTAAGGAGACACAGGCCTGACACGTGCCACAGTGGCTTGGAATTTTGGACATGTGTTTTGGTCACCTGCTGCCCTCTGGAGCTATGAGATGGTCCACCCATCCCGAGACCTCAGTGCCGCAAGGCCTAAGCCCGTCCAGGCTGTTGCACGTTTTAAATCCCTTAGCCTTGCCTGAGCCAGTGAAAGTTTGCTTGATTTGGAGTGAAGGCACAATTTTTAATGGAAGCTTTCTGTGTTTCCCCTCATTAACAATTTTGAACTTCGGCTTCCGGGATAACAGGGTATCCAATGGCCAGCATCCAGTGTCTTAGCAGCCAGGAGGAAAACCCCAGGTTCCCCTAACAGGCTACTCTTCTTAGGAGCCCCCAACACCATAACCGTCCACATTTCTAAGCATACGTTGTGTGTGTAAGTGATTTTAGTCCAAGAATCAAGTGTCTCACAAATGTAGAGTGTGATTTTTTCAGTAACTTGTTATAAAACACACACACACTCAAACACACCACACCACACCCCCCGCCCCCCATCCATTACTGTACAAGTCTCCTCTTCCAAGCCAATAAAAGCACTGCGTGGCAATACTGTGATTTTTGACGTGTTTCTTACCAGACTGCATCATAGAGCAAAAAATTTTTCTTCTCTTCATCTTGGGAAGCAGAGTCAGGCCTGGCGTAAAGGAGCAGACGTCTTGCATTTCTGGAGCTGTTTTGGCCTGCGAGAGAATGTGTTTTTTCCATTATCAGCGATTATGTTGTATCCTACCACGGGAGCTTCGCTGGACTTATTTCCAACAACAGTTTGAATGTTCAGCACATTTTGGTTCAATTTTCAGTTTTTTAAGGAGAACTTGTGTGTGAATGGGTTAAAATTGGGGGTGAAGGTTAGCTTTTCCAGCACAAGCTGTACTTAAGTTCAGAGAGATTTTGGGAATTGTATGATTTCTGTTAGAAAATATTCACATTGCAAGGGCGCTCTTGAGAACATTTGATCCAGCCCATTGCCTCTTGGCAAGTGACTAAACCATCCTGTCTTAATTTTTGTCCTTGTATCATTCCCCAGCGCTTAGCACTAGGCTTTGCACAAAGTAAGAACTCAACAAGCACAGTGAATAAGAAAATAATAATTTTCAGGATTGGATTCCACCATCTTCCTTAGCCTTAGAATAATGATAATGATGGTATTTATTAAGCACATACTACGTGCCCTTTGCTAAATTCTGGGGTAGATACAGGCTAATCGGATCAGGCACAGCCTCTATTCCACATGGGGATAGAGGAGGTGTTTCATCCCCATTTTACACCTGAGGAAACTCAGGCACAGAGAAGTTAAATGACTTGTCCAAGGTCTCACAACAGGCAAACTGGGAAAGGAATAATCCAGGTCACTTTACTCCCAATCCCGGACTCTTTCCACCAGGCCACACTAGTGTTCTACCTGTAGAGGGGAAAGGGCTCCCTGAAGAAATACAGGGCTGATTTCTCATTTCCATCTCATACCCATTCCTTCTTGTTCTGCCACTCAAGGGAAGAGGCTTTCATGAGTAACTGTCAGAGGGTCATCCAATTTTCCAATACTTAGTCCAGGACACTAGGGGATAGAATATGCTCTCACGCAGTGGCTGCAAAGAATTGACTTTATTTTCCAGTCACATAGTTTGACTTGCTTTGCAAAAAACGGTTCAAGATTTAAACCACTTACAGGTTTGAAAGTAGCTGTATTTTGCCCCTTAAATAAGGGGAAGATTTAGAGGAATTGTGTTTTTTTTTAATTTAAAAAACTGAAGAAATACTTTTAGTTCACTACTTTGTTTTGAAAGCACTCGGGAGGTTATTGCATTTAAGTTTCTGGGCATTAACTGGGGTTTCTGTTTTTGAATGCTGAATATTCTAATCGGGAGGTTCTCAGAACTGGGGCTCTCAGTGAGTTTCCAATCGCTTGTCTGCCAAAGGACCAGTCTTGATCTTGGTTTATTCTCGTGTTTTCAGTCTGAAAGCCCCAAGTGGTCTTACCTGCAGGAATAGCTGAGGTGTTTCTCACTCTTATGGACGGGTCAGAGAAGCTGTGGAGAAACTCCAGTCGTCCCTCTCCCCAACTACGCACACCCTTCCCATCCACTATAGTGCCACTGAAATGACCTCCGACCCTGAGCCCTGATCTGTGATTGGTCAAAAGCTCATGGCCCCCTCCCATTGAGTTGGGGGGTGGGGTGGCACACACACAGCCTGGACCACAGACATGGGGTGATGCTGATTCAGTCATTCATTTCATTCCATCATATTTGTTGAGCGCTTACTGTGTGCAAAACACCATACTGAGCACTTGAAAGAGTACTCTATAACAATAAAAAGTCACATTCCCTTCCTATAGCGATCTTACAGTGTAGATCTTCTCAAGAGGCTAGAAGATAAATACTTTTTGAGTTTAAAGTTGTCATTTTCTCCAGAAATGGGCTTGTTTTGCTTCAAAGACACCAAAGTCAAATCTCAGAAATGAGCCTGCCAGCAGCAAGAGAAATGAGGAGATCCTGGAAACAGGCTGAGGGCCAGCTTTTGTCTTCCTTCCCCTTACCCTCCTCGGGATTAGGCGAGGGAGCTGATCCTCCTCTTCCCAGGCCTCGAACTGAGAGGGAGAAAAGGGGCCAACCGATTCAGGGAGGAAGGAGGGTGACTGCTTTAACTCCTGCGTGTCTGTTAGCAGTGGAAGCGAGAACAAGAATTTGATTTGCAATTGCTTGAGAGGGCGATGCGTGGAGAAGAAAAAGATGAAAACGGCTGGCTGAAAATCCAGACATTTCCAGTGACAGAAATGGACGTAGAACCCGAAGACTATGACTTGGACATCAGCAGAGAGGTAAATCTTTTGGTGCATTTCTTACAGTTGGAGACTTGATTTTCTTCTTCCCGCACCATCTATGAGAGTGATTAGTTTTACAGTGGGTTAGCCAGTTTTCAGCTGCCCTGTTCCCTGTCCGATTCAGACACAGCATGTTCAAGCCTTGAATTTTCAGATCCAAGCCTACCGCTGCCCCATTCCTTCCATGAAGCTGCACAACCCGGGCACCGGGAGGGGAATGTTATATCTCTGAGACAATAGAGGATGTCAGATTTCCCCAAAGATGGTGCTAAATTCAGGCAGACTTCCGCAAAGTGAAATGCGTGTGAAGTCATTGCTCCAGAGCATGGTGGTCTGTTTTATGTGAAAGAGGAAGAGTTCCAAGCCAGAGAGATTTGGAGGTCATGTAGTCCCTTCTCATTTGTTTTAAAAAAACAACAACGAACAAACAAAATCCCACCACCTCTGTGAAGGCTTCCCGGATTGACCCTGCCCATCACCGGTCAATCCAATCACTCCCTCTCCCCTGGAACTAGTGTGTCGCTCCCTCTACGAATAGGCATTTCTGTTGGGGAGTGTTTTATTTGCAAATTGTGTGATCTAAGACTTGTATGTGTGTGGACTGCATGGACTGCAGCCTCCTTGTGGGCGGGCCCGGGTCCCAGCTCTTTCCTGGAAGCCCCTCACAGTGTTCGGCGCAGTTGGGAGAGGTTACCAACTGCAGCGGTGGGGTCTGAGAAGCAGTTGCAACCACTAAGCCCTGGAAGGAAGCAGTAAGGACATTAGTTCAAAATTGGTGGCCCAGTGGATCATTCATTCATTCACTCACTCGTATTTATTGAGTGCTTACTGTGTGCAGAGCATTGTACTAAACACTTGGAAAATACAATTCAGCAAAAAATAGAGCTGATCCCTACCCAACAACGGGCTCACGGTCTAGAAGCAGGGAGACAGACAACAAAACAAAATAAGTAGACAGGCATCAATAGCATCAAAATAGATAAATAGAATTATAGATATATACATGTCATTAATAAAATAAAATAATGAATATGTACAAATATACACAAGTGCTGTGGGGTGGGGAGGTGGGGGTAGAGCAGAGGGTGGGAGTAGGGGCTTTGGGGAGGGGAGGAGGAGCAGAGGAAAAGGGAGGGCTCAGTCTGGGAAGGCCTTCTAGAGGAGATGAGGATCAGATATATGTACCCAGAACCATATGTGGCCGGTCACTCTGCCCGGGCCTCAGAGAGCCCTTTTTGATCTCAGTGGGAGAAGGAGAAGCAGCGTGGCCTAGTAGATAGAGCACAGGCCTGGGTTCTAATCCCAGATCCTCCACTTGTCTGCTGTGTGACCGGGGGCAAGTCACTTCACTTCTCTGAGCCTCAGTTTCCTCATCTGTAAAATGAGGCTTAAGACTTTGAGCCCCTTGTGGGACAGGGACTGTGTCCAACCTGATTAGCTTGTATCTTTCCCAGTACTTAGAAAAGTGCTTGATACGTAGTCAGCGCTTAACAAATGCCATCATTACTATTATTATTATTCTCTGGTCTCCCCACCTGGAAAATGAGGGTTAAGACTGTGATCCCAGTGTGGGATAGGGACTTGTCCAACTTGATTAGTGTGTATTCATTCAATCATACTTAATGAGTGCTTACTGTGTGCAGAGCACTGTATTAAGCGCTTGGGAGAGTACAGTACAATGATAAACTGACACATTCCTTGCCCACAAGGAACTTACAGTCTAGAGCTGGGGAGACAGACAAGAATACAAATAAATAAAATGACAGATATGTACATAAGTGCTGTGGAGCTGGGAGGGGGAAAGCGCAACAGGAACAAGTCAGGGTAGCACAGAAGGGAGTGGGAGATGAGGAAAGCTGGGTCTTAGTCTGGGAAGGCCTCTTGGAGGAGATGTCTTTCAATAAGGTTTTGAAGCAGGGGAGTGTAATTATGGGATTTGAGGAAGGAGAGTGTTCCAGGCCAGAGGCAAGACGTGGGCTAAGGGTCGGAGGTGATATAGGTGAGATGGAGGCATAGTGAGAAGGTTAGCACTAGAGGAGCGAAGTCCGTGAAGTGAGGTAGGAGGGGGCAAGTTGCTGCACCGCTTTAAAGCCAGTGGTGAGGGGTTTTTTTGTTTAATGTGGAGGTGGATGGGCAACCACTGGAGTTTTTTGAGGAGCGGGTGACACCGTCCTGAACGTTTCTGTAGAGAAATGATCCTGGCTGCAGAGTGAAGTAGGGATTGGATTGGAGAAGTAGGGACTGGTCGGGGATGCGGGCTTTAGCACCACCGACGGTCCACCGCCGCCATCTCGTGGCTCAAAGACATCGTGACACGCAGCTTTGAGAAAAGCCAAGTAGGGTGGAGGACCACACTGTAGTTAAAATGAGTTTGTGCCGAGGGGGTGGCTAGCGGCCCACAGCGTCTGTCCGCCCTCGCTGGGAAGCCCACTGTCCCAGGATTGGGTGGTCCGGGCCTAGACCCCTGGGGGATGGGGGGATCCCGTCCTCCACCATCTCAGGAGGCCAGGGAGAAACTGGATTCCGAGGAAACCTGGCGGGCTGTGAAAAGATTAGAGACTTGAGCCTTTGAAGAAAGGCCAAAGAAGCTGAGGCGTTTATCCTATATGACAATGGCCAGTGACGGCTCAATAAATACCACTGAGCGGTTATGGTGGGCAGAGCCCTGAACCACCCCTCAGGGTGAGATCACTCGCCTCTCAGAGTCCGGTGTGTGAGTCGATCGGCTCACCAAGAGGGAAGGGCTTCCTCGATCAACCGATAAAACATATCTATTGAGCGTTTACTATGGCAGAGCACTGTACCAAGCGCTTGGGAGAGTAAAATGTGACAGAGTTGTAGACGTGTTCCTTGCCCACAGAGAGCTTACGGACTAGAGGGGGGAGATAGACATTAGTATAAATAAATTATGGATATGTACGTAAATACTGTGGAGCTGATTGAAGAGTGAATAAAGGGCACAAATCCAAGTGCCAGGGCAACACAGAAGGGAGTGGGAGAGGAGAGAAATGAGGGCCTAGTTGGGGAGGGCTAATTGGGGAAGACCTCCATCTTGCCCGGTTTTCTAGCCGCCTCTGAGTTGGAAAAACCGGAACATCTTCAGGGTATCGATCAATCAGTGGTATTTATTGAGCACTTACTGTATTAAGCCCGTGGGAGAAGGCAATAGAATTGGTAGACACGTTTTCTGCTCATAAGAAATTAGTTTACTCCCCTTCCTCCTGCCTTCCACTTCCCATATTGCACCTGCTCTTTTAGGCCACTTACAAGTAATCAGTTGGGTAGTGGTAATACTATCGATTAAATGCTTACTGTGTGCAGAGCACTGTACTAAATGCCAAGAAAGGGTACACAGGTGGGGATTAGGCACAGACCCTCTCAAGGGACTTACAAATTGAGTGTCCCAAATAATGGGCCAAATCCAAGGGCTTCCTGAATTCATCTGCTTCACAGTCTCACTCTCTCCTCTATTCCCCACTCTCACCTCTCTACTCTCCTTCCTCTCTCCCCCCCTTCCTCTTCTCTCTCCCCCCGCACCTCTCTCTTCTCCCTTTTCTCACCTCTCTCCTCACCTTTCTCTCTCCCTTTATCGTCTTCCTCTCCCTCCCTGTTTCTCACCTCTCCTCTCTTCCCTCTCTCCCCTCTTTCTCCTCTCTCTCTCCCTCTCTGTTTCCCACCCCCACACACATTTCTCTCCCCCTTCTTCTCTCTCTCCCCCTTCCCCTCCCTCTCCCTCCTTCTCCAGCTGTCCAAACCTGAGAAGGTCTCCATCCCAGAGAGGTACGTGGATCTGGAGCCAGAGGAACCTCTCAGTATGGAAGAATTGGAGGCAAGATACCGCAAAGCTGAGAAGATACGGAGTCTCCTCACCCGATCCAGGTCTCTGATTTTCCTTGGCTATTTTCGTTAGCCCTAAGATGGGGGTGGCCTGTGTCCCCACCCAGAAAAATACATCTTTCTAACCTAACAGAGCTGCTCCCTTGCCTGGCTGCCCAACAACTCTCACATCTCTGATCTCCCTCTACCCTGCACTGAACTAAGCACTTGGGAGCCCAGTGTGGGACAGGGACCGTGTCCAACCTGATTAACTTGTATCTACCCCAGCTCTTAGAACAGTGCATGGTACATAGCAAGTGCTTAACAAATACTAAATTACTGGAACAATACAATAGGGTTGTAGACATGATCCCTGCCCACCAGAAGTTTATAGTCTACAAGAAGAGACCTATTTCTCTTACATACAACCCTTTGAATCATTTTTTTTTAATGCCATTTGGAACTCATCGCTCCCCTTCTCGAAATCCTCCAATGACTCTTCATCTCTCCTTGCAACAGGCACCCGCTGCCCTCCCCTACTGCCCTCACCGCCAGCCAGGACAGGCGGCACTCCGGGGATCTGGATTCCCAGCTGCAGGAGCAGGAGCGCATTATCACCATCTCCTCTACCCTGGCATCTGAGGCCTCACAGCGGAGCAAGCAGGTGGCAGGTAATGCCTCCGGTGGAGCTTACACCACTGAGAAGGGACAAGGGTCACCGGGGTCAGGCTCTTTCCCCAGCAGAAAGCTCAGACTCGGAGACGGGATTTCCGGAAGCTCCGCATCCGGGATTGGGTGTCTTCAATGGGCTAAGTCATGGCCCGGCAAGAGGCAAGAAGACATGGCCCTAGGCTAGGCTCTTGGGCTTAGATGATAATAATAATTAATAATTATGCTAGTTGGTAAGCATCTGCTATGTGCCAAGCCCTGTTCTAAGTGCTGGGGTAGTTACAAGCTAAGCATGTTGGAAACGGTTCCTATCCCACATGGGACTTACACTCTCCATCCCCATTTTACAGATGAAGGAACTGAAGCCCAGAAAAGTGAAGTGATTTGCTCAAGGTCATGCAGCAGACATGTGGCAAAGCCGGGATTAGAACCTATGTCCTTCTGACTCCCAGGCCCGTGCTCTATCCACTAAGCCATGCTGCTTCTCTAAGATAAGATAATCACAATAGTTTAAGCACTTATTAAGTGCTTACTCTGTGTTAAGTGCTGGCATAACAATAATAATAATAGTAAGAAGTGCATAAATTGGAAGCTCAGCGTGGCTCAGTGGAAAGAACCCAGACCTGGGAGTCAGAGTACATGGGTTCTAATCCCGGCTCTGCCACTTGTCTGCTGTGTGACCTTGGGCAAGTCACTTAACTTCTCTGTGCCTCAGTTACCTCATCTGCAAAATGGAGATTAAAAGTGTGAGCCCCATGTGGGACAACCTGATTACCTTGTATCTATCCCAGCACTTAGAACAGTGCTTGGCACATAATAAGCACTGAATAAATACCATTATTATTATTATTAATTTGGTAGTTGTTCAACACTTATTATGTACTAGACACTGTAGTAAGCACTGGAGTGGATACAAGCAAATCGGGTTGGACACAGTCCCTTGTCCCATGTGGGGCTCGCAGTCTCAATCCCCATTGTACAGGTGAGTTAACTAAGGCACAGAGAAGTTTAGTGATTTGCCCAAGGTCACACAGCAAACAAGTAATGGAGTCAGGATTAGAACATAGCAAACAAATGGTAGAGCTGGGATTAGAACCCATGACCTTCTGACTCCCAGGCCTATGCTCTATCCACTGTGCCATAAATACAAGAATATGAGATTGGAAACCATCCCTACCCCACCCTGAGCTCACAGTCTATCATATTCCCATTTTAGACATGAGGAAATGGAGGCCCAGAGAGGTTAAGTGACCTGCCCTTTGGAAACCCAAGGTTTCCCAGCCATATGCTCTTTCCCTACTAGGCCATGCGGCATTCAGAGAGGCCACACTATACCTCTAGTTGATGAAGTGACATCAGAGTTCTGTGTGTTTATGCGCATGTGTGCGTTTGGAAGTTTTATGAGAGATCCCATCTTCTTTTAGGTTGGGGAGAGAATCTTTGCCCTGGATTTCTAGTTGAAAACTGGCCTGCTACTGGGAGGTTTGGGGGTTTTCCTTTGGGTTGGGTGAGGTGGGAAGATATACAAATATGATCCTTGGACCCTGGATGAGTTAAGTGTGTTGGAACTGGCCAAGGCTGGGTTGGCCACTTTCCCTGGACCCTTCACAGCCCAATAATGATAATAATAATGATAATAGTTTTTGTTAAGCACTTACTGTGTGCTAATCACTGTACTAAGCACTGGGATCGATACAAGCAAATCACATTGGTCACAGTCCCTGTCCCATACGGGATTCACAGTCTTAATCACCGTTTGACTGATGAGGTAACTGAGACCCAGAGAAGTGAAGTGATTTGCCCAAGGTCACACAGCAGACAAGTAATGGAGTCAGAATTTGAACCCAGATCCTTCTGATTCTAAGGCATTTGTTCCATCCAGTAGGTCATGCTGCTTCTAACCTGACTCAGTTGGGTAAAGGGAAAAGTGAGTCACTTGCACCTGAAAGGATACCCAGAGTCAGACAAAGCCTTGCTCTCCGAAAAGGGCAAAAGTGAAGGCCAGGCTGCCTGCTGCCGCCCACTCTAAAGCCTGCAGCTGCCCTACTAGGAGGGAGTCAGGACGTGAGACCCCAAGCAACATTTGACCATTTGTAATTCCCTTGAGCAAACTTGGGGTCTCTTCCCTTCCTCCCTTCGTCCCTCCCCAGACCTGTTTCCCCATGTTTAGATCTGATACCCAGCCAGACTCTTCTGCAGGTTCTGCTGAGAAAGCAGCTTGGTATAATGGATCAACCACGGGCCTGGGAGTCACAAGATCATGGAGTTCTAATCCCAGCTCCACCACATGTCTACTGTGAGGCCTTGGGCAAGTCACTTCTTTTCTCTGGGCCTCAGTTGTCTCATCTGTAAAATGGGGATTGAGATTGTGAGCCCCATATGGGACAGGGACTGTATCCAACCTGATTTGCTTGTATCCATACCAGCGCTTAGTACAGTGCTTGGCAACATAGTAAGCACTTTAGAAATGCCACAATGATTATTATTATTATTCTCCAAAGGGCCAAAACTCCCTTGCTGAAGCCCTCTGTGGCACTTCTGGGGGTCTCAATCCTGGGGCTCTGTCCCCCTCAAAGTCAGGTCAGCAGGGGCTGAGGGCAGGGACCCAGCCCTAAAATTCCAGATATCCCGGAGGGGCCAGTAAGGGTTGCCATGGTAACAGTGGTCATCGAATGTGCAGTGTTGGTGTAAAAAAAATTCAAAGGCAAGATGCCCCAGGTACGAGCTTGATTCCCGGGGCTATCAGGCCGTGCCCGTCTCTCCAGAAAGGGTTGGAGCTCTATTCCAGGCCAGCGGATGATTGGCAGCCCCCAGGAACAGCATGTCTGGAAATACCCTAAGGGCCTGTTGGGGATGTAGCCGGAGGGAAGATGTGGTAGCTCAGCGGGGTCCAGGCACCCTGAGATTGGCCAGCTGGCTCGTTGGCTCTGCTCTCCTCTCAGCTTCCAAAATGGTGCCCACCTCCCATTGGCCCCTGAGGTCACGATGGGGAACTGAGGCAGCTCTACAGCAGGCAGGGAGATCGCTGAGGGGGGTGGGACAGGGGAAACTGAGTGGAAAAGGCTTTGGAGCCCTTCGATGACCTAGAGTTTCAGGTGGGGATGTTTCTGTTTCAATTTGAAGTCTCTGGCACAAGAAAAGTCCAGTTTCAAGGGATGTTGTAGATCCTACCGACGGCCTGCTGGATGGTGGGGGCCCCTTCACTGACCTGCCAGGAGCTCCCCAGGTGCTAACTCTTTGCAAGGTATCTGGGAGAAAGCGTCCCTCCCCCAAGGCCTCTGCCCTCAGCCAGCTCAGAGGCCCCCAGAGGAGACAAAGCAGACAAACAAGCAGTCAATCGAAAATTGTTCTTGTGGCTCGAGTGAATCCCGGGGTGAGATGAGGGGAAGGAAGGAGTTAGGAGGGAGGGAGGGTTTTCTGACTGGAGTTGGGAGCACTTTGTTTTTTAATAGCAGTGATTACAACGACGGCACTTATGAAGCACTCACTGTGTGCCAAAGACGCTACAAAATAATCAGATCAGACATTCTCCGTCCCCATTTTACAGATGACAGAACAGAGCCCAGAGAGGTCAGTCTGTCAATCAATGGTATTTATTGAGCACTGTATGCCAAACACTGTATTAAGCATTTCAGAAAGTCCAGTACACTAGAAGTGGTAGACACGATCCCAGCCAACAAGGACCTTACACTTAGAGGGGGAGGCAGACATTAAACTAAATTACAGATCGGGGAAATAGTGAGTATAAGAGTACATTAAGTACTGTGGGGCTGGGGTGAGTATTATAGCCATTAGTGGATACACAACCAAATGCATAGGAAACACAGAGGGGAGGGGCAGATAGGGGAAATTAGGTGTTAGTCAGGGAAGACATCTCAGAGGAGGTGTGGTTTTAAGGTAGGGAGAGTGGTGGACTGTCAGATATGAAGCAGGAGGGAGTTCCAGGCCTGAGGGAGGTTGTGGGCAAGAGGTCTGCAGTGAAATAGATGAGATCAAGGTGCAGATCAAATGGCATTAGAGGAAGGGAGTGTGCACATTTTATTGTAGTCGGACGTTGATTTTGGGGTCTGGCCAGGTTTCCTGATTTCCATTCACGACTCCCAGATTTCATGGCCCAATCATTAGGGAGATAGACTGTTCTTGAGACCATCAGGAGGCAAAAGATCCTGGCATGGTGGTGGTGTCCGTCTCAATCAATCAATGAGTCAGTCAATCAAGGGTATTTACTGAGCTCTTACTGCCTGCAGAGCAAGCACTGTACTAAGTGCTTGGGAGAGTAGAGTATAGCAGAGTTGACGGGTAGTTCCCCGCCACAACGAGCTTACAGTTTAGATGGGGGGACATATTCAATATAAATAAATAAATTATGGATTAAATAAATTGCAGGTATGAATTTCCCAGGGGCCTTTCCTCTCTCCCCCTCGCTCTCCGGCTGGCTATGTACCTGGTCCCCAGCCAGGTTTTTCATTGCCTATTCGGTCATTCAGGAGGAGGCTGCCTGATGAGTTTGAGAGCAGGGAAATGCTAGGCTTCACCCCTTCCCTCCCTCCCTTTCAGGGGACACTACCCACGGGCTTGGTGGTTCTGGGGAAGGGGATCCATGTTTTGTTTTGTTTTGATCTCTAGACTGTAAGATTCCCTCTGGACTGTAAGTTCCTTTCTAGACTGTTAGCTCCTTAAGGTCAGAGATTGCGTCTACCAACTCTGTATTGCACTCTCCCAAGCGTTTAGCACAGTGCTCTGCACATGGTGAATGATCAGTAAATCCAATTGATTGACGGGAGTGCCTTGAGGAAATGGTTTGCGGATTGCTCCCGATAGAGTCTGCTCCGTTTCTTTGGCGAATGGCCCCGGTAGCGGGTGTGGGTTTGCCGGGGCCATCCCTGGGAAGGCCTCTTCGCTTCTCCGGTGCTCCGGATGGGTTTTCCCACCAAGTCCGCTTGGTGGAACGGACCGGCCTCAGCCAGGACCCGCCTAACCTGACCGCGCGATTCCTGTGTGATCCCTTCCAGCTCAGCTGTCGGCTTTCCCGCCTAAAGCACCCTCACCTTGTGCACCCCAGCCACCTCACTGCCCCTTAAGCAATGGATTTCACTACACGTTTGTCTAAACACCTTCCAAGTAAGAACTCACTGCTCTTGGCATGTCTGGTTTGCCTCCGTGCTGCCATCCTGCGTGACTTCTCCGGACTTTGACTGCCACCCTAGGGTGCGGCTCTCCTAAGCCGTCCTCTCCGCGCCGGTGATGGGGCCAGCTCCCTCCGGCCGGTGCCATCTGCTGCTTCTCCCCTCCTCAGCCCAGAGCAGGCCAGGGAGAGACCCTCAGTGCAGCCTCTGCCATCTTCTGCCATTTGCCGCTTTCAGTCGCCCGATCCTGGCCGGCCCCATCTGCCAGTCGATTCCCCCTGGGTTCTGCCAGCCCCTCGGACGGTGGGAAGGGTCACCGGCTCTGGCTCGGGGTGTGGGGGGACGGGAGCCCAGGCTGAGCCTCCTCCCCCACCTGGGGTTGGGGAACTTCCCTGGGGGGAAGGTCTTTCCCAGGTGGAGCCATGCCTAAAGACACCCCGAATCAGAGTGGTTACCGGGGAACCTTCTGCTGAAATCCAAGTGGCTCAGGTCCCAGGGGCAGACCTGGAGTGGGAGGGAGGGAGCCCCATGGGATGATATGTGGTTTGGAATACTCGTGGGAATACTCGGAAACAAGGGGTGACACTCTACAGGCTGGTCATGAGAAGCGGCTTGGAGGGAGATAATTATAATTAATAATAGGCAGTGGTAGGTTTTTTTTGTATTTGGTAAGCGCTTACAATGTGCCAAGCACTATTCTAAGCGCTAGGGTAGATAGAAGTCAATCAGATGGGACACAGTCTCTGTCCCACATAGGGTTCATAGTCCAAGTAGGAGGAAGAAAAGGTATTCAATCCCCATTTTACAGATGAGGAAACTGAGGCACTGAGAAATGAAGTGACTTGCCCAAGGTCATTCAGCAGACAAGTGGAGGAGCCAGGATGAGAACCCAGGTCCTCTGGCTCCCAGACACATACTATTTCCATGAGGCCACACTGCTTCATTGATACCTTTACTTGTTAGTTGTTGTTAAGCACTTACTAGGTTCCCAGCACTGTGCTTAACAATACATACAAGACAATTCACTCAGACTGTCCCTAGCCCACCCAGGGCTCACAGACTAAAGGGGAGAGAGAATAAGCCTTTCATCCTCAATTTACAGATGAGGAAACTGAGGGCCAGGGTAGTTAAGTGACTTACCCATGGTCACACAGCAGGCAAGTGGCAGAGGTGAGATTAGAAACCAGCTCCTCTGGCTCCCTGGCTTAGGCGCTTTCCACTAGACCACACTGCTTCTGAGGGAGTCGGATGTCAGTGTGGGGAGAGTGAGAATGGTGCTGTTTCCAACCACCTGGGTGGTGGAGAAATTAAGGGGGTGAGTCTATAATAATAGTGACATTTGTTAAGCACTTACTATGTGCCAAGCACTGTTAATTAATTAATGTTGGTATTTGTTAAGCGCTTACTATGTGCAGAGCACTGTTCTAAGTGCTAGGGTAGATACAAGGGAATCAGGTTGTCCCACGTGGGGCTCACAGTCATAATCCCCATTTTCCAGATGAGGTAACTGAGTCACAGAGCAGTTAAGTGACTTGCCCAAAATCACACAGCTGGCAAGTGGCGGAGCCGGGTTTAGAATCCTCGATCTCTGAGTCCCAAGCCCGTGCTCTTTTCACTAAGCCACACTGCTTCTAGGAGTATCTTCTATGGGTATCTGTGAGCCGCCTTCCTGGAGAGGGTGGCTCTTGACTCATTAGTGTGGTCTCTGGGAGGGGCACAGAGGGGCTGGTCTGGAGACTCCAGGCCACTCCCCGCACACCCCCTCCCCACCACAGCCAGTTCACTCCATTTCGGTCTCCCGTCATACCCTGCACATCGCGCTCCGACTCTTGCAGTGTGTCCAGTGTTCTCCGCTGCCCGTGTGTGTGTGCGAATGTGCGTAGACAGCCTTTTGCCCGCCATCCCGCTTCTCTGAACGTGCAGACTGGCCCCCTCCCCACTCCATCCCTCGGCCTGGTCTCTCACAGCCTTCCGCTTTACTTCCTCACAGCCAAAGCCGGCACTGAACACTGAGACCCGAAGCCGTCCACCACGGGCTTCAGACCCCCCGCTCCAACCAAGGAAAACCCAGAAGCCAAGGAGCAGCTCAGTGTCTGAACCACCCGCTGACCCAAGACCCAAGACCTGCACCACACGTGTTTCCGAATGTTCCAGGCAAAGCGGTTTCGATCCCCCCGGCCTAGCACCGACACTGCTTTTTTGAAACCAAATCCATTTCATCACTTTGGTCTGGTGCTGAGGAGATGGGAAGTAGTTCTGACAATCTGGTTGAATTTCAGCTGCCTCAACCAGAGGCCCCCAGGGCGGATTTTGAAGGCTCGGGGAAGTCGTGGCACTGTGAAGTGGGGGAGACTGGAGCACGCAGGCACTAGAGCGTCAGATGAATTTGAGCGGGAAAATTTCACTCAGGCAAAGCCTGAGCATCACAGAAAGAAGAGCGGACAGTTTGTCGAGGAGCCTTCTGGAGGGGAAGATTCCTATGGAAAGCAGACATCAGCCTTTGGCTTAAATGCCAAGAGCCAGCTTGGGTTGAGCTGCACTTGGACCAGAGTTGGGGGGGCATTCACTGCACAGATGGGGATGTGAAGAGACCCTTCTACACGGACCCTCCCTACCCAGCTTCCTGCTACTCCCCCCAGCCACCCCCACTGCTGCTTCGATCGTCTCGATCTCCCACTGGAAGCGAGGAATTCAGTCTCCTTAGAAAAACGAAGAATGGAATCTGGAAATGAAAGCAGGAACGGGAAAGCAGTTGACAGAACAGACCTGGAAGCAACAGAATGGACACCTCGAAAGTTCCTGTCTCCCTTTTTAATCATCAAAAAATAAAAAGCAAAATGAGGTAGATTTGTCACATGTCTCCCAAAGGTACTCTGAAGTCCCACACCAGGGCATTTGACTCATCAGGCCTGGGTGTGAATCCCGATTTTGGCAGCAGACACCAGCAAATATTGGACAGAGTAGGGTCCCTTGGTGGGCGGAGTCTGCAGAGACCACCGTCAGAAGGCCCGTGGCCTCTGGACCCCCGTCCTGAGGGAGAAAACCACTCAAACACTTTCAGCATCCCGGGTGAGACGGCTCACTTGTCTTTTGCTACCTTCAAATAACGGTTAAGAAATGGATTCGTCTATGAGTCTACTAAGATGGTAATTCATATTGTATTTTGATTACTCAGATAAAAGAAATATTCTCAAGAAATCTATTTAGAAGATGCAGTCTATTTTTAACTAACTCTGTATACTACCAGTGTCAACTTGGTTATGTTTTTGCCAAAATAAAATGATTTTATTTTTTGCCTTTTTAAGAAATTTTGTTGGGGGAAAGAAAAGGAAACCAAAATGAGTATTTTACAAGGAAACATTAATTTAAATAAAAATGTAATGGTTTGCAAACTATGTCTATGTACAGATTAAAGTATTAACACGATTCGCCACCTGCCTTTTGGGGATTCTTTCTCCGAACATCTTGGGTTGGGGATTTGCTGTTTTCAGCGCTTCATTGTTGAAGTTTTGCTGTGACCTCGCTGGCCGATGCTGTCCGACTCCCCCTCCTGTGGTTGGTGGCCACGTGAGTCAGTCTTCACATCGTCTCTAGAATCTGCCCCTTCCTCACCAACCAAACTGCCACCACCCGGGCCAAAGCACTTGTCCATATCCCGTCTCGACAGCCGCCTCCGGTCTTCTTGGGGACCTCCCTATCTCCTGCCTCTCTGCTCTCCAGTCCATACCTCGCTCTGCTGCCTGGATCATTTTGCGGAAACACGGTAATAATAATTGTGGTTTTTGGTAAGTGCTTATTAAGTGCTGGCACTGTACTAAGTGCTGAGGTGGATACAAGCAAATCAGGTTGGACACAGTCCCTGTCCCACTTGGGGCTCACGGTCTTTAATCCTATTTTATAGATGAGGTAACTGAGGCAAAGAGAAGTGAAGTGACTTGCTCAAGGTTACACAGCAAAGTGGAGGAGCCAGGATTAGAACCCAGGTCCTTCTGACTCCCAGGCCCATGCTCTATCTGCTAGGCCATGATGCTTCTCATTCTGCACACATCTCCTCACCCCTCAAAAGCCTTTGATTGTTGACCATTCATTTCTATATCATACAGAAACTCCTCACTTAAGCACTTTGATATTCACCCAGACTAGAACGCCCTCTTTCCTCCTATCCACAAGACAATAACTTTCCCTCCATTCAAAGTCTTTTTGAAAGCACATCCCCAGAAGGGCTTCCCTGACTAAGCCCTCCTTTCCTCTTCTCCATCAACCTGATCTGTTCCCTTTATTCATCTCCCCCCACCACAGCCCCACAGCACATGTTCATATCTGTAATTTATTTATATTAATGTGTCTCCCCTCTAGACTGTAAGCTCACTGTGGGCAAGGAATGTGTCTATTGTTTATATTGGACTCTCCCAAGTGCTTAGTACAGGGCTCTGCACAGAGTACGCACTCAATAAATACGAATGAATTGAATGAATTTAAGACTATCGGCTCTCTTCCATATACCTATCCTCGCTCCTCTCCCACTTTAACCCTGCTCTCACACTTGGCTTCTCTAAAGCCAACCTACTTACTGGGCCTTGACCTTGCCTCTCACTGTCAACACCTTGTTCACATTCCCTCCTCCAGCCCCCCGCCTGCGTGGCACAGTGGAAAGAGCACAGGCTTTGGAGTCAGGGCTCGTGAGTTCGAATCCCAGCTCTGCCACTTGTCGGCTGTGTGACTGTGGGCAAGTCACTTAACTTTCTGTGCCTCAGTTCCCTCATCTGTAAAATGGGGATGAAGACTGAGCCCCACGTGGGACACCTGATTCCCCTGTGTCTACCCCAGCGCTTAGAACAGTGCTCTGCACATAGTAAGCGCTAACAAATACCAACATTATTATTATTAATTATTAACTTCTTGCCCTCCACATCTGCCGGACCACTACTCTCTCCATATTCAAAGCCCCACTAAAAATCCTAATTCTCTAGTAAGCATTCCCTGACTAACCTCTCATCTCTCCATCAGATTTTCCTTCTTCTTCTGTGCTACCTATGCCCTTAAATCTGTCCTCCTAAACACTTAGATATTCATTCCTGACCCAAAGAACTTGTCTACATATCTTTCTTTATCCCCAGTAGCTTCCCTTTTGTGAAATTTGTTTTTCATGCCGTCTTTCCTGCTAGATTGTGAGCTCCTTGAGGGCAGGATCATGTCTGTTTAGTCTATTGAACTCTCCCAATTGCTTAGTACAGTGCTGTGCACACAGTGCATGTTCATTAAATACCCTTGATAGAATGATTGAATGAAGGCAGGGTGAACTGTCACATTCTCTGGGCACAGCAGTCTCCCTCAGCGAGGCCCAACTGACAGTTTCCTGAAGTCGGAGTAGTTACCTGCCTCTGAGTCGACTCAGCTCCTCCAGACCCTCTGACTGACTGGAAACCCTGGCCAAACAGGTGAGTAATTATGTAAGGGCTCCTGGGACCGCTTAAAAACAAGGAAATATGAGGGCAGTTTGGTTGAGTGATTTGCCTATGAAAGTTGAATCTTACTGTGGTTTTCTATGCCTCAGAAGTGTTGGAAAATTCATTCATTCATTCTATCATATTTATTGAGCACTTACTGTGTGCAAAGCACTGCACTGAGCACTTGGGAGAGTACAATATAACAATAAAGACATATTCCCTGCTACAGAGAATTTACAGTCTAGAATGATCACCTCTCTGAACTGGGGTAAATTCTAAGGCCAGATATGTATTAAAGGCTACATCTGTACTTTTGAAGAACTATGGCTAGTAAAAATACGTATTTGGCTGCAAATACAACAACAGCCAAGTGTCACCTTTGGCTGTGTGTTTCTCCAGAGTCTGGGGCTCTGGGGCAATCATTCATTCAACTAGTACAGGTCTCCGACTCCAAGGCCGTGCCAGGATTGCAACATTACGGATAGGCTTAACTTCCTGCTGACCCTTGGGGAAGGAGAAAGGATGTTGAATTTTCCACTTTTGTTTTGATTTCTGCAGCTTGAAACCCTGGTACTGTCAGGGTCAACATGGTGGATATACAGAAAAGTGCAATCACAAAGAGAACATTGGTTGATAATAATAGTAATGATGTTATAAAATAATATGCAGCTTGGCTCAGTGGATACTGCATGGGCCTGGGAGTCAGAAGGACCTGAGTTCTAATCTCAGCTCCACCACTTGTCTGCTTTGGGACCTTATGTGACATCTATAAAATGGAGAGGAAGCCTGTGAGCCCCATGTGGGATAGGACTGTACCCAATTGATAAGCTTGTATCTACCCCCAGCATTTAGAACAGTGCTTGACACAAAATAAGTGCTTAACAAGTACCAAAATTATTATCATTATTATGTGGCCCTATTGATTATAGGAATAGGTGGTGGGGAAAGAGGCGGCTAGAGAATGGGCAGGAGAACTCCGGTAAAGCTTTGCTTCTCTTGACTTGATTTTGATAAGAGTCATTTAAATGCAGGAAGTAGTGTTGGCTAGTGGATAGAGCACGACTTAGGATTCAGCAGGACCTGGGTTCTAATTACAGCTTTGCCACTTACCTGCTGTGTGACCTTGGGCAAGTCACTTCACTTCTCTGTGCTTCAGTTACCTCATCTGAAAAATAGGGATAAATACTATGAACTCTATGTAACTGGGATTATGTCCAAACTGATAGACTTATATCTACCCCAGCACTTAGTACAGTGCCTGACATGTAAGGGCTTAACATTTAAAAAAAAAAAAATCGGCCTCCGTTCTTGAATTGGTCCCTTTCTTGAGTTTGGCTCTCTTCTGCTCCTGCCTCCATCAGACATAGGGGTTTAACTGCATGGGGTTGGCAGTGGGGCTGACTGCACCCCATAAGGCTGTTTGCATTTTGCCCTCCCGCATCTGGATTCCTTTGGGAAGGTCTGAAGTGCTTCAATTAGGTCTTGGAATTAGTAGTCGGGACCGGTCTTTGTCCTGGAGGTTAGAGTGAAGCAGAAGTGCCAACTTTTCCTTGGTGGTAGGAGGCTGAGGGAGTGGGCACAGAAGGGGATGAAGAATGGGGGAAGGATGGAGTCAGTGTGAATTGGAAGGGGGCAGGTATCAGAGAGTGACCTGTTCAGAAAACCAGCCTTTGGAATCTTTTCAACCCTGGCTGGAAACACTAAGGGGCTGTCAGAGAGCTGAGATGAACATGCCTGGGATCAGAGCTCTAACAACTGAAGGGGTGGTCACCCTCATCATCCCCATAACAGTGCACGTGTCTCCTCCAAGAGCCTTCCCTGACTAGCCTCCCAACTCTCCACCTTGTTTTCCTTCCCTTCCTGCATCACCCAAGCACTTGTGTAAGGTCTGTGACACCGCCCACACCGCCCACAGCATTTGTGTCTAAATCCTCTGGACTATAAACTTGGTGTGGACAGGGAATGACTCTACTAAGCCCTACCAACTTCTAGAGGAGCAGGTTGCCTACTGTCTACAGCATGAGCCTGGGAGTCAGAAGACCTGGTTCTATTCCTGACTCCTCCACACACCTGCTAATCTAATCCAGCTCCACCACATGTCTGTTGTGTGATCTTAGATATGTCACTTCACTTCTCTATGCCTCATTTACCTCATCTGTAAAATGGGGATTAAGATTGCGAGCCCTGTGTAGGATAGGGACTGTGTCCAATGTGATTAACTTGTTTCTACCCCAGCACTTAGTACAGTGCCTGACATATAGTAGCACTTAACAAATACCTAAAAAACTTCTGCTATATTTGTGGTGAGTCCACACCAAGCTACCGTATTAGTGACTGTTTGTGACCCCATGAGCGCTTAGTACAGTGCTCTGCACACAGTAATCACTCAATCAATATGATAGAATGAATGAACAACAAGAAAGAGACTGGCAAAGGCATTGATGGGCTCTACTCTAGGACCAGGTGGTTGCTGGATTGTGGGGGTGGGAGCATGGAGGGAGGCATGGCCTTCTCTCCCAGCTAAACCCAGTAATGGATCTGGACAATCAGTGATTGCCATGTAGAGGCCCACCTGCAACAGATGAAAGGCGGTTGTTTCCAATCGGAGGAAGTTGCAGAGGAGAAGTACTCGGGGCAGCAGGAGAGCAACACTCAAAAGCAACAGAAGGCAGTAGCATTTGGAAGTAGAAGAGAAGCAGCATTTTGGGGGACGTGGTGTAAGGAGGAGGCCTGCGGCATCAGCGGTCTGTGTTGCCGAGAACCTCTCCCAACCTTCTGCTGTGGGGTGGATGGAATGGGCTCTCCTGACCAGCAGACTGATAGTGGATCCTTGGAGTGAGTGAGTGAGAATGTTTATATTCACTCTCTTGCACGTTGGGAAAACTAAGTAAAAACTTTCCACAGTAATCTTGGTGGTTGGTGGCGTGCTTTGACTCTACAGCATGCCACTGAGGCTCCTCCGGTTCCAGGAAAATCCTGTTTGGTATGAGCTGGGGGCTCATGACAATATTGTACCCTCCCAAGTGTTTAGTGCAGTGCTCTGCACGCAGTGTTCCATAAATACTATTGATTAGTTGATTATTATACTCCGCCACTTCCCCTATCTCTAATGTATTTTAATGACCAACTACCCCACTAAACGGAAAGCTCCTTAAGGGCAGGGATGGTGTCTTCCAACTCTATTGTACTATACTCTCCCAGTGCTTTCATACAGTGATTTTGCATTCAGTCATTGTGATTGATTGTGAGAGTATAGTCCATCCTGAAGGGACTGACCTGGAGCTCACCCCAAGCCTTCAAGCCTTCTAAAGATAATGATAATAATAACTGTGGTATTTGTTAAGTGCTTACTTTGTGCCAAGCACTGTTCTAAGCACTGGGCTCATGGCTCAGAGGAAAAAGCACAGGCTTGGTTGTCAAGCCATGGGTTTTAATCCCACCTCTGTCACTTGTCTGCTGTGTGATTTGGGGCAAGTCACTTAACATCTCTGTGCCTCAGTTACCTCATATGTAAAATGGGGGTTAAGACTGTGAGCCCTGAGTGGGACAACCTGATTACCGTGTATCTCTCCCAGTGCTTAGAACAGTGCTTGGCACAAAGTAAGCACTTAACAAATACCATCATTATAGCAAGTTAATCAAGTTGGACACAGTCTCTATCCCACACAGGGCTCACAATCTTAATCTCCATTTTACAGCTGAGGTAACTGAGGCACAGAAAAGTGAAGTTACTCACCCAAGGTCACACAGCAGATATATGGTGGAGTTGGGATTAGATCTCTGAGCCGGGTAGGGAAACAGGTGCCATTAGGGTGTGTGCTCTCCTCACAAATGTGAGGTAGATGTGAGGCTCCCATGAAGTTGGAGAGTGAGCCAATGCAGGCAGGATGGTCCCAACTCATTCTCCTTTTGTATTTTCCAGTTTCCCTTCCTCCAGCCCCACTGCTGGGCCATAAATCCTCCCAGAGTGGAAAAAGAGATTTTTCCAAGTCAAAGATGAAGTTAACGATACTTCAACATCTCGGATGAGCCTTTCGCTTTCTGGTTAATGTCGGACATGGGCTGGGGGCTGTGTTAAAAAGCTTACTTGGGTGGGTGGTGTGCTGGTCTAGGAAGAACAAAGAGAGGGAACGGGAAAGACGTGAAAAATGGCAGCCTCCTCACTACCTGATAAACAAGCGCTATTGGTTAGTTGGCTGAACTCAAAGGGCTAACACTTTCATTGCTATCCCAGCCAAAGAAACCTTTCTTCAGAGTGGCCCGGTACAAAGGCAAAAGTACAAAATGTACATACATCACAGTAACTGGAATTCTGTTTGAACAAGGGTATTGATTGGATCCGACCCTTTTACATTTTTTTCCTATTATTTGAAAAGGTGCATCTAAGTGGAGCTGAATTGAACCAACAGAGCTGAACTTTCCATGAAAACTTCTTGAGCTATTTCTTTAGTTCAAAGCTTTTGAATTTTAAAGGGCATTTTTAATATAAGCCTGTTGAGGTATTGGGTACCACCACTACACTGTGAATGTTAAACTCTGGTAAACCTGGAGAGGCTCAGATATGTGAGTAAGCAGTCCAACAAATAAGTAAAGGGGCAGGGGACTTCTCCCTGTCATTGAAGATGCAATAAAAACACAGAGAGAAATCCTCACATTTGGGAGTGAATTTAAGAAGCCAGGCACTGATGTGCAAAAGCTACAAGCTACAGTGCCTTTGTTGTGGTGGAGAAGTTAGCCTGTCATTGCCAGTTCTGAGCTGAACTCTGAAACTTTATTATTGTTGTTATTATTATTAATACTAATAATAATGGTGGATTTATTCAGTGCTTATCATGTGCCAAACACTGGAACAGAAACAAACCGCTATCCCACAAGAGGCTCTATTTGAGAGGGGATGAAAGAGGTATTTGATCTCCATTTTACAGATGAGGAAACGGAGGTACAGAGAAGTAAAGCGACTTGCCCAAATTCCCACAGCAGGCAAGTGGTGGAGTTGGGATTAGAATACTGGTCCTCTGACTCACAGGCCCCTGAGCTTTCTACTTGGCCACACTGGTTCCTCCCAAACCCCCAGACCTACCAGGGCTAAGCAAGTAAGCTTGCTGTAGGCAGGAAATGTGTCGGCAGCCTGGCACAGTGTTTAGAGTGTCAGCCTGGAAGTCAGCAGGTCATGGGTTCTAATCCTGGCTCCGCCACTTGTCTGCTGTCTGACCTTAGGCAAGTCACTTCACTTCTCTGGGCCTCAGTTACCTCATCTGTAAAATGGGAATTGAGACAGGGACTGTGTCCAACCTGATTTGCTTATATCCACCCCAGTGCTTAGTACAGTACCTTTCTCAGAATAAGTGCTTAACAAATATCATTAATTACCAACTCTGTTATATTGTACTCTTCCAAGCGCTTAGTATGATGCTCTGCACACAGCAAATGCTCAGTAAATACAATTGATTGGCCTGGATTCCTGGGGGGTGTGGTTTGCTTACTTGCTTTGGGGTTTGGTTCTGATGGGGCCAACTGAGTACTTTCTCTTGACCCCATACTTCTCTCCCATCTAATTTCTCTTCATCCTTGCAACAGGGTCTATTATGTCCACTTCACAGAGGAGGAGATTGAGATGCAGAGAGGGTGGCTGATTTGTCCGAAGTCACATAGCAACTCAGTGGCAGTGAGGATAAGAACCCAGGGATAGATCAGTGGGTGACCGAACTGACTGATTTAGAGCCAGACAAATGGTCACTCTAATCTTTCACCCCAGTTGGCCTGCTTAATGTAGGGCCCTGCTGGGTGGGGCTGCTTAGCCAGGCTCCCAAGGACAAGTAAGTTGTTTCCTCAGGAGACTTCCAGTTTCTTTGGTTTTATCTGTTTAACCGAGTAATCAGGTCCATCAGAAAGCAGGGCATGAGATCACTAAGACCAGAAACAATTCCCCCAGACCATGCCGAACAACTTTATCGGGTCTTCTTTTTCCAAACATCCTTAGTGAAATAGAACCCAGCCATTGTTTACACCTGTCTCCTTCCATCCATCCGTCCACCTGTCCATCCTTTACTGAAATAGACTTGGTTCCTTGGAATCTCCAGTTTTCTTTTCCCTCTCTGGTTGGAGATGGGGAAGGGGAGGGGTAGGAGATGGGAAGGGTCAGAGGTCTGACACTGAGATGATACAAGCTGCATTTTGGTTCCTGCTAATGGTGGCTGGTGGGCCAGGGAAAGGGAGAGAGGAGCAGTGTCCTGAAGGAGAGGTGGGGGAAGATGAATAGCTCTGTTTGCAGGTCCAGAAGGACCCATTGGTAGGAGACTGGCTGGTTTTGGAAGAACTCGGAAAAGCTTCTTTGTTTGTGCAATGCTTTGCACCCCATCCATCTTGCCCTGTCCCATCCAGTCTCTCCACGTAGGCTGGGTCGTTCATTCTTCATTCAATCATATTTATTGAGCGCTTACTTTGTGCAGAACACCATACTAAGCGCTTGGGGAAGTACGATACAGTAATAGACACATTTCCTGCCCACAATAAGCTTACAGTCTAGATAGGGGGAGACAGACATCAGTACAAATAAATAAAATTGCAGATATGTATGGAAGTGCTGTGGGGCTGGGAGGGGAGAATAGCAAAGGGAACAAATCAAGGCGATGCAGAAGGGAGTGGGAGATGAGAAAAGGTGAGGCTTAGTCTGGGAAGGCCTCTTGGAGGAAATGTGCCTTCGATAAAGCTTTGAACAGGGGGAGAGTAACTGTCTGTCAGATTTGAGGAGGGAAGACATTCCAGGCCAGAGGCAGGACATGGGTTAGGGGTCTGCAATGAGATAGGTGAGATCAAGGCATAGTGAGAATGTTAGCACTAGGGGGTTGAGCTGACACTCCCAGCAGGGTAATAGGGTGCAGTGAGAGGTTTCCTCCCTGGGGGCCACCCCTTTGATGACCATGGGAAAACAAGAGAATGCTGGGAGATATCAAATTTGTGCTGGATTCCAAGTTTCTTGGGACAACAGAGCAACTGCAAAGATTTTCCTGTGGCATGGCACCTGGGAGGGGCAGACTGAGTTACCTCAATAGCTCAGGGAAGTGGGGCAAAAACAAACTGTTGGATTATTATTATTGTTATTTTTATGCTTGGGGACAGTGGTGGAGGGATAGGGATAGTGGAAGATGCAGTGAACCCTGCCACTGTTTCTTGACATCCCCCCAGTTTGGAAAGCTGCTCCCATGCAGCCTCAGTGCATAATTCAAACTCTATCCTGGGGACGGAAATAATCCACAGAGACCTCCCTGAGCCGTCCACCCCAACATCAGAACAACATGTGCACATCCTCTTTGATGTCAATTCCCAAACCGGAGTCTTCTTACCCTGCTTCGGAGGACCTAGAGCTTTGAAGTTGGCCTATAAACTGAGCTTTCAGGAATAAAGTTGTTCATCGCCTCTTCACAGAGCAGGGAGAGCAAACTGTAAAGCAGTTGTAGGAAACCATGAATCCCTGATAAATAATTCTTTCTTGGCCCAAGAAGGCCTCTTTCCATTTAAAGGTGGGAGAGAAAAAACTGACCCTCGTATTTGAATTTCTTGGGTTTGTGGACAGCCTGTTTTCTAGTCTTTTCATTGATAGCTGCTGAGGAATGAGAACTGGAGGGGAAGAGCTGAGCTGCTGTTTGACCAGTTGCTGGTTATGGACTCATGGGGTGTTTCCCAGGACTCTTGACGAGCACGTCCCCTCTCTTGCCCTTCCCACCAATTTAGTGCTTACTATGTGGACAGCACTGTATTAAGCGCTTGGAAGCATATAATACAACAATAAACAGTCACATTTCCCGTCCACAACAAGCTTACAGTCCAGGGGAGTTGTGCTCCCACCCCTGTTATTTTTCAACAACATTAATAATAATGGTATTTGTTAAGCACTTACTATGTGCCAAGCACTGTTCTAAGTGCTGGGGGGGATACAAGGTATTCAGGTTGTCCCACATGGGTGTCAGAATCTTAATCCCCATTTTACAAATGAGGTAACTGAGAGGCAGTGAGATATGAGGAAGAAGTTGACTTACCCAAAGTCACACAGCTGACAAGTGGCGGAGCCGGCATTAGAACCCATGACCTCTGACTCCCACCCGTGCTCTTTCCACTGAGCCAAGCTGCTTCTCGCAAAATGGGGATTAGGAGTATGAGCCCCATGGGGACAGGGGCTGTGCCAAACCTGATTAATTTGTATCTGAGCCAGTTCATATAACAATGCTTGGCACACAGTAAGCGCTTAACAAGAAGCATAATTATTATTATGTCTGCTCATTGTATTTGTTTTGACAATGTTATTCTCAACAGTTATATTTACTGTTGACACTGGTGACTGTTGACAGTGAATAATCTCATGTTTTCTTCCTCTGCTAGAATATAAACTCCTTGAGGGCAGGGAACATGTCACTTCGTCATTCTTCACTTCCAAGCTCTCAGTACTGGGGACCGCACCAATGGATACTCACTCGTCTTCTAGACCATAAACTTGTTATGGGCAGGGAGCATGTCTGCTAATTCTCCTAAGCCCTTAGTACAGTACTCTATACACAGTAAAAGCTCAGTAAATACCATTGGTTGATCAATAAAGTTTGTCCATTTTGTCGCTGAAAGGCCAACCTAAATTGCAGTGGGTCTGGCCTTAGCATCCTAAAGCTGGAGATGAGACAGAGAGGGGCAGCCAAGATGATCAAGGGGATGGAGTTGCAGATTCCAGGTGAGGAAAACCTGAAAAGATCATGGTGTAGAGCACGGGCCTGAAAGTCAGCAGGTCAAGGGTTCTAATTCCAGCTCTGCCACTTGTCTCGTGTGTGACCTTGGGCAAGTCATTTAACTTCTCTGAGCCTCAGTTAACTCATCTGTAAAATGGGGATTGAGAGTGTGAGCCCCACATGGGACAGGGACTGTGTCCAACTTGATTTGCTTGTATCCACCCCAGTGCTCAGTACTTGCACATTGTAAGTGCTTAACAAATATTATTATCATTATTATTAGGACTCTTCAGTTTGGAAAGATGAAGGCTGAGCAGCATTGATTGAACTTGTTCCGTAAATCCCACTGGACTAGAATGAGTGGCACCCACTGAAGCCTGGAGGAAATAAGGTAAATCGCATATTAACAAAAGGAAAAACTTTTTCCTAGCGTTTGGAATGAGTAGTCAAAGGCAATGGGGCTGGCCAGACTCTGCAGGTTCAAAAGGGGTTTGGATAAATTCAAGGGCAAGTGGACTGTTAGGAGTTACTACAGGGAAAGCTGAGGGGGTAGGGGTGAGGGGGTGGGGGGGAATTGAAGAATGTTTTGAGGTTCATTCTGAGCCAGGAGGAAGGATGTCAGCCTTACCAAGAATTCTGTTGTCAGTGTTAGACAGAATACCGGGTTGGAAGGGCTCACCCAGTAATATTTCCTATATTAGCTCACTATAGCCCAGAGTATGCCCCCGTGAAGGATTTGTGTCTAAATCCCTAAAATTTTGCTCCAGATTCCACTAACTGTTAACTGTCCAAGGCAAATAATTAAAATATTTCTGTTCATATAAAAAGCAGTAATTTTAAACTTTAGTTCATTTTCTATTAGGTGTGGTATTTGTTAGGCACTTATTATGTGTCAAGCACTCTTCTAAGCACTGAGGTAGATGCAAGTTAATCAGACCAGGTACAATCCCTATCCTATATGGGGCTCGCAGTCTAAGCAGGAGGGAAAACAGGTAGTGAATCCCTATTTTGCTGTTGAGAAAATTGAGGTACAGAGAAGTTGTGTGACTTGCCTAAGATCATTCAGCAGCACATGGTGGAGCCGGAATTAGAACCCAAGTCCTCTGGCTCCCAGGCCCATGCTTTATCCACTAGGCCACGCTGTTTCCTATGTAGATAGGTCTTGGTTCCCACCCACTGCTCTCACATATCTGGGCACATCCTACTGGGTCTCATTTAAAGGTGCCTCTCAATCAATCATTTAATCAATCAAATTTATTAAACGCTTACTGTGTGCAGAGCACTGTACTAAGTGCTCGGGAGAGTTACAATATAACAGAATTGGTAGACACGTTCCCTGACCACAAGCAGCTTTTAATCTAGAGGACAAGTTTAGTCTCTCCCTTCACCACCTGCAAACCCAGAACTCCACTGGGTCCTCAACAGATAGTCAAACTTGATTGACTCTAAATGGGTTATTCAAGGCCAGCGTGAGTTCTCACCAACCGACAGAGGCCTGGCTTCTTTTCCAATGTTCCCCTCCCACCATCCCTCACTCCAAGGTCACCTCCTCCATCAGAGAGATCTATAGGCCATCTTTTATGGTTACTAAGATGGATGTAAGCAATATCCTCAGGATATATTATTCAAGCCACTTCTCCCCAGAAAAACCTGAGTGATTGACTGGAAACCGATCATTCTAGGTGTTATTTTACAGGCCCTATACACCCTTCACTTCCTTTGATAACTAAAATAGCCCAAAAAGTAACCATCCATATTTGTATACCTGAAGCTGGAAGCCTTATTCTTAGGATTGTCCTTGCAAATGAATGGCATGTCTGAAGATGACAGGCACAGCCAATTATCCAGGAGAAACATTAATTGCATGTTTCTTAATACCTATAGAATTGTAAGTGACAGTTAATTATGGAAAACAGCATTTCCCTGATCTCCTGATCAAGGGTAACCTTATGTTCTGTTTGTGCTATTATTTGTAGCTAGAAGCTCACGGGAATATTTGTTCTCACATGTGTTTTCAAGTAGAGAAGCAGCATGGCCTAGTGGATAGAGCATGGGCCGCCAAGTCAGAAGGTCCTGGGTTCTAATGACCTCTTTGGTGCACATTTGCCCTTGGGCAAGTCATTTCATTTCTCTGGGCAGCCCGTTGTTGCGCAGGGGTTGTCTCTGTTGCTGAATTGTACATTCCAAGCACTTAGTTACAGTGCTCTGCACACAGTAAGTGCTCAATAAATACAATTGAATGAATATTTAAAAAAACAAACAAAAACCTTTCTGTTTCTGTTTCCCCAAAGTCCAGGGCCAGTCCTATTCATTGAATAGTATTTATTGAGCACTATGTGCAGAGCACTGTTCTAAGCGTTTGGAATGTACAATCTACTGCTGATTACTCCAGTGGCTCATTGGCAGTGTCACTGACAGAAACCCCAGGACAGTACTAATCCCAGCCCAAAAGAGCACTATACTAAGTGCTTGGGAGAGTACAGTGCAAAGGGCGAGACAGTGTTGTGGGCAGGGAACGTGTCTGTTACACTGTTATATTGTATTCTCCCAAGAGCTCAGTTCAGTGCTCTGCACACAGTAAGTCCTCAATAAATGATTGACTGACAATCTAGAGACAGATATTAATATAAAAAAATTACAGATGAGTACGTAAGTGCTGTGGGGCTGAGGGTGAATGAAGGTCAAGTTCCCCCACCCTCAGCCCACAGCCCTTAGGTATGGATCCATAATTAATTTTAACATCTGTTTCTCCCTCTAGACTGTAAGTTTCTTGTTGGCAGGGTGTCTGTAAACCTGTTTCACTGTACTCTCTCAAGTGCTCAATACAGTGCTCTGCAGTTAGTACTCAATAAAAATAAATACCATTGATTGATCAAATGCTTAAAGGGTACAGAATCAAGAGCATATGTGATGCAGAAGGGAGGAGTAAGAGAAAAAAGGGATTAATTGGGGAAGGCCTCTTGGAGATGTGATTTTAATAAGGCTTTGAAGGTGGGGAAATTAGTGATCTGTTTTATATGGAGGAGGGGGGAGTTTCAGGCTAGAGGGAGGATGTGGGCAAGGGGTTGGTGAAGAGATAGACACAAATGAGGTACGGTAAGTTGGCAGTAGAGAAGTTGCATGGCCTAGTGGCTAGAGCCTGGGCCTGGGAGTCAGAAGGTCATGGGTTCTAATCCCGGCACTGCCATTTGTTGCTGTGGGACTTTGGGCAAGTCCCTTCACTTCTCCAGGCCTCAGTTCCCTCATCTGTAAAACAGGGTTGGAGACTGTGAGCCCCACACGGGACAGGGACTGTACCCAACCCAATTTGCTTGTGTCCACCCCAGTGAATAGTACAGTGCTTTGCACACAGTAAGTACTTAACAAAGCACTTAATCCCAGCACTGCCACTTGTCTGCTGTGGGGCCTTGGGTAAGTCCCTTCACTTCTCTGGTCCTCAGTTCTCTCATCTGTAAAATGGGGTTTGAGACTGAGGACAGGAACTGCATCCAACCCAATTTGCTTGTATCCACCCCAATGCTTAGTACAGTTCTTGGCACACAGTAAGCACTTAACAAATACTATTAGTACTACTACTACCAATAATAATGTTGGTATTTGTTAAGTGCTTACTATGGGCTGGAACTTTTCTAAGCGCTGGGGTAGATACATGGTAATCAGGTTGTCCCACGTGAGGTTCACAGTTAATCCCCATTTTACAGATGAGGTAACTGAGGCACAGAGAAGTTGTGACTTGCCCACAGTCACATAGCTGACAAGTGACAGAGCTGGGATTCAAACTCATGACCTCTGACTCCCAAGCCCATGCTTGTTAGGAGTGGGAGAGTAGGGGAAATAAGGGCTGTCCTGGAAGGCCTCTTGGAGATGTGATTTTAACAATACTTTGAAGGTGAGAACTGCTGTCTGTTGGATATGAAGGGTGAAAGAAATCCAGACCAGAGGCAGGATGTGGGCAAGGGGTCAATGGCGAGATGAGATAAGGTACAGTGAGTAGGTTGGCTTAGAGGAGTTCAGTGAGCGGGCTGGGTTCTAATGAGAAATTAGCATGGTTTAATAGGAGGGGGCAAGCTGACTGCTTTAAAGCCAATTGTAAGGAGTTTCTTTTGATGCAGAAGTGGATGGGCAATCACTAGAGGTTCTTGAGTAGGGAAACATGGATTTAAAAAAAAAAAAGGTCTAGGTAGCAGAATGAGGTATGGACTGGAGACGGGAGAGAGAGGAAGGTCAGCTAGGATGCAGATGAAGTAGGTAAGGCAGGATATAAGTGCTTGGATCTGACTGTAAACACTTTGTGGGCAGGGAATGTGTCTATTGTTCTATTGTACTCTGCTAAGCATTTACTACAGTGCTCTGTACACAGTAAGCACTCAATATGACTGACTGAATGGTAACAGTTTGAATGGAAAGGCCAGATGCTACTTTAGTACCTCTTTCACATAGATGAATGAGGGTGAACTAACAATTACATTTGTTAAGCACTTACTATGTGCTGAGTACTGTTCACTGGAGTAGATATAAGGTTATCAGATTGTCCCAAGTGGGGCTCACAGTCTTAATCCCCATTTTCCAGATGAGGTAATTGAGGCCCAGAGAATTTATGTGGCTTGCCCAAGGTCACACAGCAGACAAGAGATGGAGCTGGGATTAGAACCCATGTCCTTTGACTCCCAAGCCCACACTAAACTAGGAACAAGTGCAATGACTGGGTTGTCATTTATTAATTGGACTGAACCAAAAGATTCTTTTTGGAGAGAACATACTGGATAGTTGTTTTTTTTCAGTGGGGAAACAATACTACTAACCCTAATCCCTGTTAGCAAGTTAGTAAATAGAGGAATAAACTGAATGCCATCTAAACTAGTCCGGTGTGGTACATAGGTCATAAATACCATAATTATGATGTGGCCTTTTCAAATTCTGTTATGTTCCAACCACTGACTCAAAAGGCTACAAATGCATGAAGACACCCCAAGAGGGACACTGTCTATACAAGCAATTTAGACTTGTGTTTTTCGGCCAGGGATGTGGAACAGGGGGAAAAAGTCAAGCCATTATTTCTGCACTAGATAAGAATTTGATACAGCATATATAACTCCCAAATCAGGAAAATTCAAAAGTAAAATAATAATGTTGGTATTTGTTAAGCGCTTACTATGTGCCGAGCACTGTTCTAAGCGCTGGGGTAGACACAGGGGAATCAGGTTGTCCCACGTGGGGCTCACAGTCTTAATCCCCATTTTACAGATGAGGTAACTGAGGCACCGAGAAGTTAAGTGACTTGCCCAAAGTCACACAGCTGACAAGTGGTAGAGCCGGGGTTCGAACCCATGACCTCTGACTCCAAAGCCCGTGCTCTTTCCAGTGAGCCACGCTGCTTCTCTGAGCTCCATTATCAGCAAGGGTTATAAATAAAACACAGAGCTGTATCATCAAGATTCTTTCAAATGTAGCATAGCCTAGTGGGTAGCCTGGGTTCTAATTCTGACTCCATCATTTGTCTATTTGACCTTGGGCAAGTCAAATCACTTCTCTGTGCCTCAGTTATCTCATTTGTAAAATGGGGATTAAGACTGAGCTCTATGTGGAGGACATGGACTGTGTCCCACCTGAAATCCTGTATCTATACACTCGTTTATAGTACAGTGCCTGGAAATATAGTAAGTTCTTAATACCATTTAAAAAAATGCAGTAAAGAGCTACTAATCTTCCTTCCCTTCTTTAAGGATTCCAGCCTTTCAGCTTGGCAGTAAGGCTTGCGGTGAAAAGTCACCTTGCTTCTACCTTTGAACCAAGCATATGTTTGTGGACACTAACTCTGGAAGACTACATAGAAACCCATATATTTCGCTCTAACACTTGGTTCCTTTTATCTAGTTTGTGAAAAGAAATGATGTAAAAGATTACCTGTCCCAAGTCATTTAAAGTAGTGGTTAGAGCCAGACTAAGGGAATTTCTCTCTCCCATACACATAAAAGGGTGTCTTTGAATAATGTTCTTTGGTGAAGAACTGAAATTTAAAACAAACAGTGGATAAGAAGTTAAAAAAAAAATAATCCACAACTCTAGTAGAAGCCACATTATACTAGGGCAGTCACCTTCTTTGTAGTGTTCTGAATGGCAGTCAAGGCAGAAAGTTCACTTGTCCTTTAAGCTTTACTTGTCAAATTTCAAGACATTTTTCCTTCAGAGACTATTTGATTCATCCTTCTGAGAAGAAAGGGGGTCTACGGTGTTAATTTTTAATTAAAAAAAAATTGTAGACTGATGATCACTGAAAGGTTAGATTTAATCTGAAATCAAGCTTATAGCTTATTCTAGGCTGCTTTGTTTTTTTCCAAAATAACATTTGTTCGTTTGTGTTCCAACCATTTCAATATATTTTACATCGACTCACCAGTTCTGTATATCTATATATACACATTAATGTTAATAGCAAGCCTGTCACATGATGATCACTTGACAGCATGATTATGATTTAGTGCGCTGTGGGTTAGGACCCACCAGTAACTTCCACAACAGAGGTAAAGACCAGAAAGAGAATAAAATAATCTGAAAAGAGCAGAGAGGGTCTTTTTTCATCTAGGCCAGAGAATGAGAAAATAACTGCTTGCTCCTAGGGGTTGCAGGACCACTACTCATTTACATAAGAACGACCAAATACATCAATGAACTTAGCACAGGTTCAGAAGAATGACATGTAAGAGATATTAATGCCCCCGAGCAGGACAGTTCAATTTAACATTAAGAGTTGGATTCACTCTACTAAGTTTCTTACTTGAAACCACTTTAAGAAACTACATCTTTCCAACAATTTCAGGCAATGATTGACTGGAAATCCCTTTTGCTTTCATCATTAGAAAAAGAGGTAACCATCCTATTAGCTGAACTGCTTGTTCAATCTCCTTTTTTTCACAACAAAGTTAAATTTAGGTTCCCCCCCCACCCCCCCAAATCATTTAACCTCACTTGTAGAATAGCCAGCTAACCCACCACTGCAAAATTTATCATATTTTAATCAAGAGTAAGTGTTAACTGTAACCCAAGCGATATTGAGAATACTTACTAAAATCCAGAAGGAAAAAGCCCTCTGGGTGAGAATAACAAGACTATTCTATCCTAGTAGTAGGTGAAAGAGTGTTTACCTCAAAATGCTTTAGCTGATGAAAGTAAATATGGATAGTTAACTAAATTAAACCTATTCTTTTGTTAAACTTAAAAGCAATAATCATTACATAAAGTTCTATCACAGAGTCTTACAGTTAAAGAAAGAGGTATTTTATCATTAATGCACCATCACATTATCAAATGAACTTTTGAAAGAAGAAAATATCCAGGGCCAAATGATGGGTCACATACAGTGTCAAAACAAAAAACACCCACACAATACTACTGAGGGAAAGTTCCAAAAATGTGTGTCCCACATAATCAGGTCAGAGAGGGGAATAGGGCAGAGTGGAGGGTTGTTGATGTAAAAAGAAGGCTGGGAACTGTATTTATTTGTTTTTTGTACAATGCAACTCTTGTACACTTTACAAAAATGGATATAATCATGCCCATAAAAGTGTAATCCATGGCATCTGAAAGCAAACACTCCTTGAAATTATTTAAAAGGGCCTTTTTTTAAAATTATAATACAAAGGTCTGTGCTATAAGCAGTTCTCCACTGTGCATTATAACAATAAGGCTTACTTTAATACAAAGACTAGTTAGAGACCTGGAGTTATGACCCACTGGATTTCACAAACATCATTTTGTAATTGCTCTTCGCATCTTTTTTATTTTTGGGGTCCTCCTCTTCATCGGGCTGGGCAGGTGCTTGCAGCTCTTCAGCGGACTCCTCTTTTTCAGACTCTGAATCACTTTCAGAGTCTTCGGGACTTTCAGGATCAGGGGAATCACCTTCGTCTTCGTCATCATCATCATCTTCTCCACCCACGTCGGCTTCTCCTTCAGGATCCTCTAACTAGAATGAAACAACCAGATTGGCAAGACACCTTGATGTCACATCCCATGATCTTTTAAAAGTTTTCCATCACTGTTTTCAGGCTCACTAATGGCACCTCTTGGAACTGAATAAGAGAACTAAGTGATGAGAAAAAAACAGGTATGTTTTATAATATGGTTAGTGTATCTTTTGGTGGGTTTTTTTTGCTACAAAAGAGTTGTTGAGCAAAGGACTTAAGTTTCAATCACAGAATGAATACTGTATCTCTCCACCTCCTCTCCAAAATCAAATGCCCCTTTCAAAACCTGAGGGAAAGTATGATACAGCAGTCCCACACTAATCTGTGAACTGAAATCTTCCAGTGGAATTCAGTTATAAAGAAAACCCAATCTATTTCTGATAAATTAAAAAAAAAACCCAAAACAAAACAAAAAAAACCCACTCAATTTAACTTTGGTAGCAGTTATATTCTTTTGTGGGACTTGGGGAACCAAAGCCATTTTCCAATAATTTTCTTAAAAAAAAATCCAACTCTAGACATACATTTCTTTATAGGTACATGGGTGTGTACACGCACACACGTTTGTGTATACATATACAAAATTCCTTGAGGCCTGGAATTTTAAGAACGTTTGGATGTGGTTTGAGCAAATAATTTTGTTTTTAAATAGCTGAAGTTTTTCTTAGGCTTTATTGTGAAATCACTGAATGAATTAATAAAAGAAGATGAGGCGTCTTCTGTACATGTACCATGAATAATCAGCAATCCTGGGAATAGGAGGGAGGAGAAATAAGAAAAAACAAAACCCAAACATCAAGACTGTAAACTCGTCCTGTAAGAGTGCTGTGAGCAGGGAACGTCTACCAACTCTGATATATTGCACTCTCCCAAGCTCTTAGTACAGTGCTCTGAACACAGTAAGCACTTATTAAATACGACTGATTGAGGTGAAGTGGCCACAGGGAAGTCCAATGGAAGGCAGTGTTTGGATGTCTAATTTTCAATAGCATTTCAACAGTAAAAAAAGCTTTGCCTGTTGTGAAGCCGTGCTTCACACAGATGACATTTTCTACAACTATATGGGTATAGGGTTTCCTATTCAATTCCCTTATTCTATAAACCTGGGGCTGGACCTCCCAATTAATAAAAACAGGCTCATATACTACCTCACTGAAGCCAAGTCCACAGTGTCGTCGATATCTTCCTGATAATTTACTGTCCATACTCTGCTGATATTGGGATTCCAATTCTTCATTCATTTTCTTGTCTTCTTCCCCTGTATGTCCAGTGTACTTTGGTTATGTTTCAGTCAAATTAACAAAAATATTTGATTACACAAAATAAACCATAATACAGATGTTACAGTATAAAGGGCTGATTTTTCAGCTATGGTTACACTTTATAACTTTATGGATTGCTTTCTGTTCCAAATGCAGCAACCTACACATCAAACACTAGTTGTCAAAATACTTACCCTACACAGCGATAGATGACTTCTTGGAATCAGCAGCCCACTGATTATCAAAAAAAAACCCACCCCTCCCCTAACCCAAGTTGAATACATTTAAGTGCAGAAAGCCTTTCTGCTTCAACTTGACAACCTGAAATGGAGAGAGATGAACTTCCTTACCTCATATCTTTCAATAAACCACTAAATACCTTTTTTAAAAAAACAGTATTTGTTAAGTGCTTACTACATGCCAGGCACTGTACTAAGTGCTGGGGTAGATACATGAGTTCATGGGTTTGAATCCCGGCTGTGCCGCTTGCCAGTTGTGTGACTTTGGGCAAGTCACTTAACTTCTCTGTGCCTCAGTTACCTCACCTGTAAAATGGGGATTAAAAAACTGTGAGCCCCACATGGGACAAGCTGATCACCTTGTACTCCCTAGCGCTTAGAACAGTGCTTTGCATATAGTAAGCACTTAACAAATACCACCATTTTATTTACAAGCTAATTCGACTGGACACAGTCCTGTCCCTGTCCTATGCAGAGCTCAGCCTTAATTCCCATTTCATAGGTGAGGGAACTGAGACACAGAAAAGTGAAGTGATTTGTTCAAGGTCACACAGCAGACAAGAGGTAGAGCCGGGATTCATTCATTCAAATCTATTGAGCGCTTACTGTGTGCAAGCACTGTACCAAGCACTTGGAATGTACAATTTGGCAACAGAGACAATCCCTGCCCAACATCAGGCTCACAGTTTATGAGAACTCAGGTCCCCTGACTCCTAGGCCATGTTCTATCTACTAGGTCACACTGCTTCTCTGCTTGTAGAGATTTACACCCCTCCCCTCACCCCCCAACTTTAATTGTCCACTGGATTGGAACCTGGGATTCTCCATAATTGAAAACTGGCATAGAACAGGGCCCCCCAACTGGCAGCTGGGTGGGCGAGGTAACACTCACGGTCAGGCAAAGCACAGGGAGCGATGTGCCTGGTCTCGTAGTTGCTGTCATCGCAGTGCTGCCTAGGTGGCTCCGTGCAGAAAGACTTCTGGAGGCTGGCTCTCCGCCCTGCCTATCTGAGCTTGGCTCCACTTGTGGAGCGCACCCAGCATCATGAGCAGTGACCCTCTTGCCTGCTGAACTGGCTGATGGAGAAGGGCAATTCTAGCCCCTGGACACTGCTGTTTCAACAGTCCAGAGGTCAGACTCCAAGGACTGGGGAGTTCAGGACAATTTGGGTGTCTAGGTCCATTTAGGGCCCTCTGATTAGTCGGTTCTGAGACATAACAGTCAACAATCACTCTCCTGGGCGGGCACTGTCTATCTTAGTCTCCCTACTTGTTGCGCCCATTACCCCAGCTGGAACATGACTGGAACTGAGGGCGGGTGCAGGCGCGGGGTGTTGAGCAAGCCATCGGCGCTATAATTAATTCTTTCCTAAAGGTCTGCAGTCCTGAAATCTACCTTCAGGATGGGTGTCTCCCATCATTCCATCTGATGATTACAACATCCTTTTGAAAATGCTAGACAGCAAATTTTTTTCCAGTGCCCTGGACTCCAAGTTCTGAATATCCTCAGCATCAATGGTATTTATTGAGCACTTACTGTACAAAAGTCCATTTCTAAAAAATAGTTTCACAAGTATCTATCAAAAAGCTTCTTAGGAAGCAGTGTGGGCTAGTGGAAAGAGCACAGGCCTGGGAGTAAGAGCCTCTGTACTAAGCGCTTGGGACAGTACAGGAGAATTAGGAGCTACTGGAAAGGTACCTAGTTTACAGGATGCAATAGACAGCTAGCTTACTCACAATATACCACATACGTTCCCTGGCAAGCCAGTTTCCTAATTTCCATTTTTTTAAAATGGCATTTTTTAGGCACTTACTATGAGCCACGCACTGTATTAAGCACAAGGGTAGATACAAGCTAGTCAGGTTGGCAGCTCGTTGTGAGCGAGGAATGTCTCTGTTTACTGCTATATTGCACTCTCCCAAGTGCTTAGAACAGTGCTCTGTACATAATAAGTGAACGATAAATACACATGACTGACGACTGACCCAGTCCCTGCCCCATATGGGGGCTCACAGTCTTAATCTTAATTCCCGAAACTAGATAGTCATGTCTGACACTATTTAATGCCCTAACAAATGCTATTGGGATTTCAACAGCCTGGAGATGCCTTAAGGGGCTAAGCATGGTAAAATTAGATTACAGGTGCCCTGTGGGCAGGAACTGGGCCTCTTACTTCAGTCAAATGTTCCAGCCAGCCTAATGCAATGTTCTACAACACAAAAGGCACTCGATGTGGATGTGAAATAGCCAGGAGCTCAGAGAAGACTTGGCTGCTCTCCTTACATGTAACCAATGTTCTCCCAGAGGTGGGAAGGAGGAAGTTGATGATCACTGGGACCTTCCTCCAGCTCCTGATCTCTATTTGGCTGGCCGAGTTGCTATTATCATTTTTTTACCTATTATGCTTTACATTAATTGTAAGCCAGGTAAAACTCCTGATTTTAAAATAGAGGCACCTAACTTCAGGGAAGTACAAAACTGATTTAAAAACCTAGTCCAAACTGGTATCTTCTCCTCCGCTGCCCTTACATTAAAATCAAAATATCTACCTATATGTCATAGATTGATGTGGCTAGATTTTGTACTGAAATGTTTTCGTCAACTACAAAATGCAGTAAATCTCACAAAAGTTTCACTAAATCCCCCAGTGTGCAGACTATTCCATGGCTTGGATTCTTGAAACAATATCCGGAATAAAGAAGGTGCAGTGCATTGCAAGACTTAGGGATGATTTAAAACTGCATTTTATACTTCTAAAGTAGACAATATGTTTTCTTTCCAGATGTGTCTGCTCATCTACAAGTCAAAAATTAGTTTTCTCCAAACCAGTAATATTGCAAGTTTGACCCACAACCTGAAAATCACGTTAGAGAATCGTCACTTACCTGGGAAAAAAAAAAAAGCAAAATTAATTTACAGTTCGTCCTACTCAAGGATGCTAAGAGAGTTGTTTTCTTTAGGAAGTATACCTAGAAGTGAAAGTCAATATAGGCTACGGTAAAACACTTTAATCAATACTGCCTACCATAATCACATCAGTGTCAGATATAGGAATAGATCCAGTGCATATCCTATTGCAAAAACCACAGAGAAAGCAGCCAGCTGGGTGCTAGTTCTCATGAACCCAGTTCAATATTTCATCCAAACTGCTCTCAATTTTGATCTTATAACCACCTTCATTCATAAAATTGGAGCTTCCTTTGGAAGCAACAGGAATTCCCAAATAAATGCAAATTGAGGATTAGGTTTTAAATCAACATTCCTTATTTTAGTTAAATTTCATATTCTCACCTGTTCTGAAGTGAGATGTTGATCTGTGATCTCCAATAACAAGACGACCAGTGTGTTCTTTCTATAATGAAAATGCAGTTTGTTTTTAGATGACTGACCTTAATACAAGCCTTCTAATTTGATACCCACAAATAAATGATCTATGAAGAAAAAAATCATATTAAAGGCAGGAAAACTTCCCACAAGCTGGAATTTAACCTAGCTTGATACAAATGAATTACATTTTTGCTGAGTGGTGGGAACCATTATACTTATAGATTATAATAAATGTAATTAGCAGTATGTTCCAGCCTATTTTTTACATATTAACCAATCATAATAATCGACTGCTTACTGTGTGCAGGGCACTGTACCAAATGTTTGGGAGAGTACAATATAACAGAGTTGGTAGATATGTTCCCTGCCCAGAAAGAACTTTCAGTCTAGAAGACAACACTGACATGTTAACTTTCACTTTCAATTCACTGGGCAGATAACTGAATTCAGGATACATGGCAATGCCTAAATACACCTAAAACCAATATCTGAAATTATAATAGGGTAAACAGTAAATAGTTGTGCCATATTTCATATCCTTGGACTTTGTTTTAATTTTAGTCAAGAACTCAATAACTATTCTATGTCGTTCACAAATAACTTTAGCTAAAGATCACACAACTCATTAAAATCAAATGCTGAGGATGAGAGCTGATCTCTTTTGACTTGGAGCAATGTTAATCAGATAATTGCAGAATTCCTGAAAGTGCAAATTGTCTTCTATTATTAAATAGTTTTGGATATACCATATAAGCTATTAAATCAAAGCAAACATCAGTACTTCTACGTTTCCTCTGCAGGCATTATCTTAACAAGCCTACTTCCTTTGGCTTCTCCTTTACTTTTATAATGAGCAATTAAGGCACTAGTGTTTTAGAAAATGACTTTTCATCCCAAAGGTCACCTTGCCCATAAGCCTGCTAATGTTAAGACTTCCCATAGTAAAAATAAAATTTTCTCTAAACAGATGAAAAATTTAAGCTATATGAATATGTCTTTTTGGTTGCAAAGTTTTCCTTAAATCACTGTGGTTCCTTTTCAATGTTTATTTTAAAAATTAGAGGGCATATTTTCACCTGACCTTACCTTTCCTGCTCCCATTAGCCTCAAGAACTTTTGTTTCCTTTCTTCATTGCCCAAATCTGCTGCTTCCCAATTACTGGATCCAAGCTAGACAAGAAATTAGCCAGTTAGTTTCCTTGGACAATTTATACATTTGAAAATTAAAAATCAAATTTTAGATAAGCACATTTCTGTCAAGTACACATCAAAACCATTTATAAAGTGTCAGAGCATAGTCTAAATTATACCAATTCTCGTCATTTCTGGATCTGTGTTAAATTTGAGTATGTATACTTTGAATAATACAGTTCATGACTGTGAGCAATTTTTATGAGAAGAGTACTAAGTGCTTGGGAGAGTACAATATAACAGAGTTGGTAGGTAGGTTTTTTTGGTCCATGTCATGTTTTGATAGGGGTGTTGAATCATGATTTACCCTGAAATGATTATGTTCAGAATTTACATTAAGATGGTAAGTTCCTCAAAAAACAAAAACTGCGTTTTAATTACATTAACAAGCACACAAAACTCATAGTTTAAAGCCTCATAATATTTGGGATCAAAGCTGGACACAATGGGGAGAGGCCAAAAATAATCCAGATTTCTATCATATATAAAGCCTGACTTTTTAAACAGAGAAAAATACAAGGTGCAAATTAGCTGAAACAGGAGGCTGTCCTAGGAATCAGTGGTACTGTTTGAGTGCTTCTGTGTGCAAAACACTGTACTAAGCACTTGGGAGAGTACATCACAACAGACTGTAGATTCCACATGAGTTCTAATCCCAGTTTTGCCACTTGTCTGCTGTGTGACCCTTGGCAAGTCCCTTCACTTCTCAGTGCCTCTGTTCCCTCATCTGTAAAATGGGGATTAACACTGAGAGCCCCATGTGGAACAGGGACTCTGTCTAACTTGATTATCTTGCATCTACCCCAGTGCTTAGTACAGCTCTTGGGATATTTGAAGTCCTTAAAAAAATACCATAAAATATTAAAAGTAAGAAAAGTTAGAGCATCCATTTCAGGCTGTCTTCCTTGTAAATTGAAAAGGGAAAACAAAATTCAATTCTCTTGTACTGTTTTGGAAATCTGTGAATTTACAAAGCCTCCTCCCCACTTAATTTTTACAAAAAAAAAAGCTTCACTTATTTTCTTGATTTCTAACCTTGTAAGTTATGTCAAGTGAGAGCCAGTACAAGGATAATATCAATGGCTTAGAACATTACAGATATGTTTTTAATATGTATGACTATTTTACACAAATTTAAAATATATAGCAAGAGCTGTTCGCAGACTCATGATGCAACTGGTTCCTGAATAACTGTCTCTGAAGTCAAAAAGCCGGCAGAGACAATTTTCTTATAAGCACGATATCACAAATGGGGAACTGGTTCCTGAATCATGGTTGAGTTTCCAAATTTTACCAAAATTATCCAGAGTTGTGAACTAAATTATAGATTCATTCATTCAGTGATATTTATTGAGTGCTTACTGCGTGCAGGGCACTGTACTAAGCGCTTGGATATGTTCATACCAAATCTAGGGGGTGCACAAAAAAAACTGAATTTTACTTCAGTCTAAGTAAAATGGATGAGTTGCTCTGCCTGGTGACCCAATGGGTTGATTAGTTAAGGCTTTCCCCCGGATCTCACTACCATCCACCCTCTTTCGACTCCCCTCACCACTTCATCCTTTAAAATTGGTTTCCCCCACAGCTCCCAGGTGATCTCTTCACCCATGTTTGAACTAATGCCATAAAGAAGACTAGTGTTGCGAAGTCAAAACGGATGCACTGTAAAGCTGAAATGGTGTAAATTTAGAAACTTTAAGTGTCATTCGTCTTAAGATATCTTAAATTGAAGACTGCCTGTACTAATATTTGGTTTTGTTTCTATCGCCTCAAAAACATCTTCTGTTTCTAGATAAGCATCATTCAATTATTTAAAATTTCCACTCTCCAGAATTTGGATAAATCTCTACAGTATTGACAATTAAAAAGCAGTTCTCAGAGCACATGCTCATATTTAGTAAATGTTGGTGTTAATGTTAGATAGGATAAGGCAAGTGGACCCTAAAAAAACTAATGTATCAACTCAGAAATAATGTTTACTGTTTTCTAATTAAAAAAAGAACACTTCAGGAACTGAATTCAAACAGCATTGCAAATATTATACCTTTTAGGCTGGCAAATGTGAAAATCTTAGCCTAAAATCTTCCACGGCTGACCCTTCTTATTTTTGTTTTCCAAACTCGTTTTGTTTCCTCTTCTTTTATGATAATTAGCCGTGAGAAGCAGCATGGCCTAGTGGAAAGAGCACCGGCCTAGGAGTCAGAGGACCTGGTTTCTGATAACTGTCTGCCAGATTGAACATCAGTTCTATCAGAACATCAGTCTGCTGAAAGAACATGGGCAAGTCACTTGCTTCTCTGTGCCTCAGTTATCTCATCTGTAAAATGGGGATTACGAATGTGAGCCCCATGTGGGACAGGGGCTGCGTCCAATCTTCCTATGTGACTAGTTTGAATCTACCCCAGTGCTTAGTGCAGTGCTCGGCATGCAGTAAGCACTTAAATACCATTAACCCCTCCCCCCTCAAAAAAACACCAGTGGAATTCCTTTCATCAGGAGTTATATATTGTTGAGATGGAGGAACAGACTGGTAACACCTCCAGGAAAGCAAGGTTTGACTCTCCAGAACACCGCTGCTAAGGTAGATTTTACTGGGAAAATAGTGTGGCAATTATTTCAAATTTTAATGGTCAGCATAGATGGGGAAGGCAATGAAATACCTTTTGAAATGGAACTAGGTCGGCCATTGCCTAAACAAGAACTCAAACCAAGAGCACTCTTGAATTGCACTGCATGCGCATAATGGTACTCAAATACTGTTGACTCACAGCCTTAATTCTAGCACTTTCGCTCATAGAGACGATAATGCCTTAAATTCATATACAATCAACTCCTGATTGTAATAGCAAGGGGATAGGAAGGACAAATGGACTCCTCCTAAACCCAAATAATCAAAACTTCCTTTTCCAAAAAACCTTTCACAAAAGGTGCTAACAAGTAGAAAAAGTGATTGATTGAGTTTCCATCTACTTTCCCTTATCCTGCACAATTTCTGGTGCTAATGAGCTTTGAAACGGCCAACACATCAGCAGTAGCAGGAGGGAAAAGTAAAACGCATGGATAAAGCACTAACTGTATAATCATCTTTTGAATAATCTTCAATTGATGGGGAATAAAAAGCTCTTTTCCCACCCAAGGAGTTTAGATACTCACCATATATTCCTGTGATGCAGGAAGGTATTTCCCCATTTTACAGATAGGAAAACTTGGGCAAATAATTTGAACTGAGAGCAGGTGTGTCCTAATAATAATGATAAAATGGTATTTGTTAACCACTTACTATGAACTAAATGATGGGGTAGGACACAGTCCCTGTCCCACACTGGGCTCACCCATTAAGGAGAGCTGGGATTAGAGTAATAATAATTGTGGTATTGTTTTTTAAGACCTTACTATGTGTTACGCACCATTCTAAGCACTGGGAAAGACACAAGATGATGAGTTCGGACAGAGTCCCTGTCCCATACAGGGCTCACAATCTAAGTAGGAGGGCGAACAGGTACAGAATCCCCATTCTACAGATGAGGTAACTGAGGCCCAGGGAAGTGACTTGCCCAACGTACCACAACAGGCATGTGGCAGAGTCAGGATTAGAACCCAGCTCCTCTGACTCCCAGGCCCACGCATGCTCCTTTCCACTAAGCCACACTGCTCCTCTAGTGGACAGCAGGGACCCGATATTAGGAAATCAGGGCTTTAATCCTGGCTCCATCATCTGCCTGCGGTGTGCCCTTCGGCAAGAAAATTAACCTTCCTGTGCCTGTTTCCTCATCTGTAAAATGGGGATAGAATATGTCTTCTCCCTCCCTCTTAGACTGGGAGCCCTGGGTGCAAAAGGGACTTGTGTTTGACCTGATTATCTTGTACCTAACTACAGTACTTGACAAACAAATATAATTTAAAAACAAAACACCCAACTTATCAGCCAGATCTAGAGCCCGGACCTTTTGACCAGGCAGTAGCCTCTGGTGATTTGGGTAAATTACATAAACTTTCAGTCCCTGTTCTGGGAAGTGGAAAATATCCTTGATTTATTTTATACATGAGGTGAATAAAGAGAAGGACAAAGACCGTTTGGCTGATCATTTTATGATTCCTAGATAGGAAATCAACTCCATCAGAAAATAAAGGCCTCTGGACCTTAAATGGTTAAATACGAAGGACCAATCTGTTAAAACAAAATAAAAAACTTGGAGATAGGGATTGCTGTACTGTACTTTCCAAACGCTTAGTTCAGTGCTCTGCACATAGTAAGCGCTAAGTATATGACTGAATGTGTGACCTTGGGCAAAACACTTAATTTATCTGTGCTTCATTTACCTCATCTGTAAAATGGAGATGAAGACTGTGAGCCCCGCGTGGGACAACCTGATTACCTTGTAATAATAACGATGTTGGCATTTGTTAAGAGCTTACTATGTGCAGAGCACTGTTCTAAGCGCTGGGGTAGATACAGGGTAATCAGGTTGTCTCCCTCCCAGTGCTTAGAACAGTGCCTGGCACACAGTAAGCACTTAACAAACGCCATCATTATTATTACGAATGAATGAAAAACACTGTTCCTTGATACCTGCTACTAGATCCAAGGCTGCTTGCCCCCCCCCCCCCCCCCCAACACAGTACAATCATTACATGCCCGCGCCTCCTCCCTGCAATCACAATTCTGGCACCAGAACTGCCGACTAACACCACACAAAAATGTTGTATTTGATTTGTGCGGGCGATTTTGATATCGGTGCTATTTTGGGGGGTGGAAATGGGCGACGTCTCAATGGCCGGGTCCGACACCGACTGCCCCCGCTGCAAAACAGTCGCCGCTCCGGTTCTGATCCTAAATTACCGCCAAAGCACCCGTTTGCTACAGCCCCCAAAAGGCTTTAATCGAGAAAAGGGAGGGCGCCGCCGTCATTCATTCAATTCAATAGTATTTATTGAGCGCTTACTATGTGCAGAGCACTGTACTAAGGGCTTGGAATGAACAATTCGGCAACAGAGACAGTCCCTGCCCAATGACGGGTTTACCTGACCCCGGGCAGATTGGGGTGACTCTGCAGTCCCCCGCCCCCATTCATTCAATAATATTTATTGAGCGCTTATTATATGCAGAGAACTGTATTAAGCGCTTGGAAGGGACAATTCGACAACAAATCGAGACAAATCCTGCCCAATGATGGGCTCACAGGCTAAACGACTAAATTCAAACCTGTGGATACGGACGCCCCTTAAAGTCCTGCTCCTGCGGCTCGTCCTGTCCCACCTCCTCATCGCCAGGCCAGGCCAAACCGGACCAATCCAGGCCAAGACAAGCCAGGCCAAACCAGACTAAACCAGGCCAAACCAGACCAATCCAGGCCAAACCGGACCAATCCAAGCCAGGCCAAACCAGACCAGGCCAAACCAGGTTAGACCAAGCCAAACCAGGCCAGGCCATGCCAGGCGACCTCGGGCGGCGGAATGGCCGGTCCTGCCTCCCCGAAAGAAGGACCTGAAGGACCCCGTTGGCCCTCCTGGTCCTGGCGATATAATAATAATAATCATGTTGGCATTTGTTAAGCGCTTCCTAAGTGCTGAGCACTGTCCTAAGCGCTGAGATACAGGGTCATCAGCTTGTCCCACGTGAGGCTCCCAGTTAATCCCCATTTTACAGATGAGGCCCAGAGAAGTGAAGTGACTTGCCCAAGGTCACAGAGCAGACAAGTGACGTGGCCGGGATTAGAACCCACGACCTCTGACACCCAAGCCCGGGCTCTTGCCACTGAGCCACGCTGCTTCGATAGCCAGCCTCAGACCCCTGGGACGGGATAATAATAATGTTGGTATTTGTGAGGCGCTTACTAAGTGCAGAGCACTGTTCTAAGCGCTGGGGTAATAATAATGTTGGCGTTTAAGCGCTTACTACGTGCAGAGCACTGTTCTAAGCGCTGGGGTAACAATAATGTTAGTATTTAAGCGCTTGCTAAGTGCAGAGCACTGTTCTAAGCGCTAGGGTAAAAAAAGGATGGCATTTGTTAGGCGCTTACTATGTGCAGAGCACTGTTCTAGGCGCTGGGGTAAAAAGGTTGGCATTTGTTAGGCGCTTATTCTGTGCAGAGCACTGTTCTAGGCGCTGGGGTAATAATAATGTTGGTATTTGCTAAACGCTTACTCTGTGCAGAGCACTGTTCTAAGCGTTGGGGGAGATACAGGGTGATCAGAAAGAGCTGATCAGAGCAGACGATGGCGCCTCCTCCCTGGCCCACCTTGCCATTCCCTCCTCCGCGCGCCCTTCTTTCCTGGCCGGGCCCGGCCGGGCCGCCCAGGCCTCGCTCTCCCCCCGCACCGCGACCCCGCCATTGTTATTTACATCGTCGTCAGGGGACGCCGAGCGCTTCACCCCGTGAGGGTGGGACTCCCGGGCCGCGCTCATCTTGCTGCGGAGGCCGGCGAAGCAGCCGCCGCCCCAAGGCCTCAAGACGCTGCTCGGCGCCCACACTCCGAGGCCGCTCCGGCCTGCGCCCGCTCCTCGCCGCGCCCGCTCACCGCCGCTGCGTCAAGGGGAGGGGGGGGGGAGACGGAGCGGCGGGGGATGCTGGGGGTTGTAGTTCTCCGCCTCGGCGCCGGCCTGGGCCACTGCGCGCCAAAGACTACAAATCCCAGAAGGCTCTGCGGCGGGGCTCCCCGAGGTGGCGGGAAGGGCCCTGCGTGGTTCCGCCTCTTCGGATTAAATCCCTGGGGCCTGGTCGAGGGGGGGGTGTCGATGATGATATGGGCGGAGGCTCAGTTGATAATGATAATGTTGGTCTTTGTTCATTGCTTACTATGTGCAGAGCACTGTTCCAAACGCTGGGGTGATAATATTGGCATTTGTTAAGCCCTTCCTGTGTGCAGAGCACTATTCCAAGCGCTGGGGTGATAATATTGGCATTTGTTAAGCGCTTCCTGTGTGCAGAGCACTGTTCCAAGCGCTGGGGTGATAATGTTTGCATTTGTTAAGCGCTTACTATGTGCAGAGCACTGTTCCAAGCGCTGGGGTGATAGTGTTTGCATTTATTAAGCGCTTACTATGTGCAGAGCACAGTTCTAAGCACTGGGGTAATAATAATGTTGGTAATTATTAATTATGCTGGCATTTCTTAAACGCTTACTGTGTGCAGAGCACTGTTCCAAGTGCTGGGGTAATAATAATGTTTGCATTTGTTAAGTGCTTACTGTGTGCAGAGCACGGTTCTAAGCGCTGGGGTAATAATGTTGGTATTTGTTAAGCGCTTACTGTGTGCAGAGTACGGTTCTAAGCGCTGGGAATAATAATGTTGGTATTTGTTAAGCGCTTACTGTGTGCAGAGTACGGTTCCAAGCACTGGGGTAATAATAATGTTGGTATTTGTTAGGCGCTTACTATGTACAGAGCACTGTTCCAAGCGCTGGGGTAATAATAATGTTGGCATTTGTTAGGCGCTTACTATGTGCAGAGCACTGCTGTAAGCGCTGGGTAATAATAATGTTGGTATTTGTTAAGCGCTTACTATGTGCAGAGCACTGTTCCAAGCGCTGGGGTAATATTGTTGGTATTTGTTAAGTGCTTACTATGTGCAGAGCACTGTTCTAAGCGCTGGGGTAATAATGTTGGTATTTGTTAAGCGCTTACTATGTGCAGAGCACTGTTCTAAGCGCTAGGGTAGATACAGGGTGATCAGGTTGTCCCACGTGGGGCTCACAGTTCTTCATCCCCATTTTGCATTTGTTAAGCGCTTACTATGTGCAGAGCACTGTTCTAAGCGCTGGGGTAGATATAGGGTGTCAGGTTGCCCCACGTGGGGCTCACAGTCTTCATCCCCCTTTTACAGATGAGGGAACTTAGGCACAGAGAGGTGAAGTGACTTGCCCACAGTCATACAGTTGACAAGTGGCAGAGGTGGGATTCGAACCCATGACCTTTGGCTCCCAAGCCCGTGCTCTTTTCACTGAGCCATGCTGCTTCTCATTCTCAGTTCATTTAATACCATTTATTGGGCGTTTACTATGTGCAGAGCACTGGACTAAATGCTTGGAAGGGATAATTCAGCAACAGATAGAGACCATCCCTGCCCAATGACGGGCTCACAGTCTAATCGGGGGAGACAGGAGAGCAAAAGAGAACTGAAACAAAAACAAGACAGCATTGTCACAATAAATAGAATCAAGGGGATGTACACCTTATTAACAAAATAAATAGGGTAATAAATAATATATACAAATGACCACAGTGCTGAGGGGCGGGGGAGGAGCAGAGGGTGGAGCGGGAGCAGAGGGAAAGGGGGGGAGCTCAGTCTGGGAAGGCCTCTTGGAGGAGGTGAGGACCGTCCTGACTGAGGCGACCACAGGAAAGGACGAACCTCGAGCCTCTTCTCAAAGCTCCCTTTGATGAATGTTTCCCTCGGTAGAGGTTGCTTTTTAAAAGCACATGATTTGAATTTAATATTACTGAGCATGGCCTAGTGGATAGAGCACGGGTCTGGGAGCCAGAAGGTCATGGGTTCCAGTCCCCCCTCAGCTGCTCATCTGATCCGTGGCCTTGAGCAAGTCACTCAATTTTTCTGGGCCTTAGTTCCCTCATCTGTAAAATGGGGATTAAGGATATGAGCCCTATGTGGAAGAGGGACTGTGTCCAACCCAATTATCTTGTATCTGTCCCAGTACTTAGAACAGTGCCTGGCACATAGTGAGTGCTTAAAAAATACCATGATTGTTATTACTACTACTACTAATAATAAATATCCCAACTCTGGCGTGTGTTGGCTGTTTGACTTAGGGGAAGTCATTTCATTTCTCTGTCCCTCAGGCAGCTCACCTGTAAAATGAGGATTGAGACTGTGAGCCCCACGTGAGACAGGAACGGTGTCCAACCCGATTTGCTTGTATCCACCTCACAACTACAGAACATGTATGCAGTGAGCACTTAACAAATACCACAATTATTGTTGTTAGAAAATGTTGCACATGTAGGGTGAGGCCCAGTCAGTCAAGAGTATTTATTGAGCCCTTACTGTGTGTAGGGCACTGTATTAAGCGCTTGGAAGAGTACAGTATAACAATAAACTGACACATTTCCTGCCCACAACTCTTACAGTCTAGAAGGGAAAACAGACATTAAGGAAAATAAGTTATAGATATGGACATAAGTGCTGTGGAGTTGTGACAGGGATGAATAAAGGGAGCAAGCCAGGGTGATGGGAGTGGGAGAAGAGGAAAGGAGGCTTAGTCAGGGAAGGCCTCTTGGAGAAGATGTGTCTTCAATAAGGCTTTGAAGGGGGAAGAGTAATTGTCAGATATGAGGGCGTTCCAGGCCAGAGGCTGGATGTGGGCGTGAGGTGGATGGGAAACCACTGGAGGTTCTTGAGAGGGGAAATATGGCCTGAATGTTTTTATAGAAAAATGATCCAGGCAGCAGAGTGAAGTATGGATTGGAGCTGGGAGAGACAGGAAGCTGGGTGGTCAGCAAGAAGGCTGATACAGTAACCAAGTCGGGATAAGATAGTTACACAATTTATGCAAAAATCCCAGCCCTTTAGGAATTCTTTTTCACAATGATTTTTATTACTTCAGGTGATTCATGAGGAAATATGTTACCAGGATGTGCCGGGAAATGATCTTCAGAGGCCAATCACTTGGCAGAGTACCCTGTGGGAATTCACTTTCGAACCCAACAGAGCTTGGTGACTGATGAGCTTTGGCCCATGGGAGTTTCGCAGATTTGGTGAGCCTCTGATTTGGCAAAGCAGCTCCTTTCAGTTGCTCAGTAACAGTGAATTTCTACTTCCCAGCCACCTGGGGTAATAAGATTACAAGGTCATCATCATCAGTGGTATTGAATGCTTACTATGTGAAGAGAACTGTACTAAGCACTTGTATAGAGTACAATACAACAGAGTTGATAGACAAGTTCTCTGCCCACAGTGAGTTTAGAGTCTAGAGGGGGAGATAGGCATTAATATAAATAAATACCTTATAATAATTGTGGTATTTGTTAAGCACTTATTATGTACCAGGCACTGTACTAAGTACTAGGTGGATAATGTATATGTATATATATAGGGATATAATAATATATATCTATAGATATATACACACATACACACGTAGTCACACACACATATATATATGTGTGTATATATAGATATAGATAGGTACATAACTGATGTGGGGTTGAGGGAGGGGTGAATATCAAATGTCCAAAGATCACAGATGACAAGATATGTGGAACCCTTATCTTTGATTGACACTTCATCACCACCCAGCTAAGTATCTAGATTTCCAAAGGCTTTGTCTAAGGACAGTTTGGAAATTAAGGCAAAGAAGAGCATCTTTCTCTTTTATATTGAACTAAAATGGCATGTTGTCAAAGCCTCCTTCAGATTTGAATATGCTACCCATGGTAAGACCCAAGTCATGTGTGCAGATGCGGTTGAAGAGATTGATGTACATTTATAATGCCAATTCACACCATTTGTTTGTAAGGATGCTCCGTGATGTGTCTCTCAATCTGCCTCCTAGTATCCCAATCTTCCCGAAGTTGCTGGTGTAGGAGAGCAACTCCTTTGCTAATATCTAAATAATAATAATAATTATGGTATTTGTTAAGCACTTACTATGTGCCAGACAGGGTACTAAGCACTGGAGTAAATATAAGCAAATCAGGTTGGACACAATCCCTGTTATTCATTCAATCATATTTATTTATCGCTTAAAGTGTGCAGATCACTGTACTAAGAGCTTGGGAAAGTACAATACAACAATAAACAGTGACATTCCCTGCCCACGGCGGGGAGACAGACATCAATACAAATAAATAAAATTACAGATATATATACATAAGTTCAGTGTAGCTGGGAGGTGGGTGGAGAGCAAAGGGCACAAATCAGGATGACCCAGAAGGGAGTGGGAGATGAAGAAAAGTGGGGCTTAGTCTGGGAAGGCCTCTTGGAGGAGATGTGCCTTCAATAAGACTTTGAACGGGGGGAAGAGTAATTGTCAGATTTGAGGAGGGAGAGTGTCCAGGCCAAAGACAGGATGTGGGCCAGAGGACAGCCATGAAATCTGAGCATAGTGAGATTAGGACTAGAAGAGTGAAGTATGCTGGGTTGTAGAAGGAGAGAAGCGAGGTGAGGTAGGAGGAAGCAAGGTGATGGAGTGTTTTAAAGCCAATGGTGAGGAGTTTTTGTTTGATATGGAGTTGGATGGGCAACCACTGGAGATTTTTGAGGAGGGGTTGACATGTCCTGATCGTTTTTGTAGAAAGATGATCCGGGCAGCGGAGTGAAGTATCGACTGAAATGGGGAGAGACAGGAGGTTGGGAGGTCAGCAAGTAGGTTGACAGTAATCCATGTGGGATAGGATGAGTGATTGCTTTAACGTGGTAGCAGTTTGGATGGAGAGAAAACGGTGGATTTTAGCGATGCTGTGAAGGTGGGACTGACAAGATTTGGTGATGGATTGAATATGTGGGTTAAACAAGAGACAGGAGCCAAGGATAATGCCAAGGTTATGGGCTTGTTAGATGGGAAGGATGGTAGTGCTGTCTACAGTAATGGGAAAGTCAGGGAGAGGATAGGTTTTGGGTGGGAAGATAAGGAGCTCTGTTTGGGACATGTTAAGTTTGAGGGGAGGGGAGGACATCCAAGTAGGGATGTCTTGAAGGCAGAAGTCGCAGGTGAGGCTCACAGTCTTAATCCCCATTTTATAGATGGGGTAACTGAAGCACAAAGAAGTAAAGGGACTTGACCAAAGCCACACAGCAGACGAGTGGTGGAGCCAGAATTAGAACCCATGACCTTCTGACTCCCAAGCCTATGTTCTATCCACTAAGCTATGCTGCTTGGAGCCTATACACATATTCAGGGAAGCTGAGTGTAGAAATGGGGTTGGTGAAGTTTTCAGAGAACGGTTTCTGAACAGGAAAGAACCAGAAAACTTTCCTGATACGATATTTTAACGGTATTATATTTAAAGGTGAAGAATTGCTATCCGTCTTTTATTTTAATGTCTGTCTCCCTCTCTAGACTGTAAGATCCATTTGGGCATGGCATGTGTCTACCAACTCTGTTGTTCTGTACTCTCCCAAGTGCTTAGCACAGTGTTTTGCATAAAGTAAGTGCTCAATAAATACCACTGATTGATTGATTGAGAATCCCGGAGAGGAGAAATAGTACTGTGGGAACGATAAGTAAAATTAAGACAGGAAGTCATTATTTTTGATTGAAGCTAAATTTGCATTTGGTGCCAGCTCAGTATCTAGATGTTTACCACTTCATGATGCCTTCCAAGAGTTCATGCCTTGTCTATTGCTTTGTGTTTTGAAAAAGAAGCAAAGACGGGGAAAAAAATCCAATGACTACAAAGGAAAGAAGTCAGGAGCGTCGGTAGAGGAAAGCAGTCCTGGCTGTTAACATTTAAAAAGCCCTTTCAAGGACGAAAGAAATAAAGGGTACAAATGTCTGGAGCTTGAAATGGCTTTTATACTTTTGAACCTGTTATAAAGGCCCCTCTTTAGAACATTCCTTTCCAGTTAGAAACAAAATAGTGTCCATCATAAACAAAATGGGAAGAGCGCTACATAAAGGATGCTACCATGGCATATTTTATATTTCCAAGCCAGACAAACAAGCTTTTATTTTACAGAACAAAGAAAAGGGGAATAGTTGCCATATTTTAAGTATGAAAGAAACAAAAGAGAGAAGCGGTTATATCCGTGAATCTGGTTGCTTCATAGCTCAGGTGTAGGTGCATTTCAGCAGGAATTAGCTTTTATCACTTTTTGAGATTTTGCTACTCCTGAACTTCCTTACAATCAAAACTCAGAGAACAAGATCAATGTGAATAAGAAAAAAAATTTAATTGTAGGGTAGATTTCAGACTTCAATGTTATAAGCATTTCAAGCAGAAGTTTCAAAGGAAATGAAAATATATAATGTATTCTAATGATATCTTCAACACATACTCAGCAATCTCAACCTGATATATTTAACTGTGGTATTTGTGTTATTTGTTAAGTGCTTCCAATGTGCCAGGCACTGTACTACAGCAAACTAGTATATCTTTGTTCTTGTTCTTTCTCTTGCTTCGCTTTTAAATAATTTTTGTCTATCTCCGTGATTCGATTGTAAAGCCCTTGGGGGAAAGGAATGAATGACTTGTATGAAAGATGCAATTGCAATAATTGCGTACAATTCATATCATTGATAAAGTGTCAGTTCATTTTGCAGCTCTTGATAACAAGATCAGGTACCATCAGTTAGTCGATAGTATCATAATCTCCCAAGAACTTGTGGCTTAGTGAAAAGAGTACGGGCTTGGAAGTCAGAGGACGTGGGTCCTAATCCCAGCTCCGCCACTTGTCTGCTCTGTGACCTTGGGCAAGCCACATAACTTCTCTGGCTCTCAATTTCTTCATCTGTAAAATGGGTATTAAAACTGTGAGCCCCACGTGGGTCAACTTGATTACCCTGTATTTACCCCAATACTTAGAACAGTGCTTGGCACATAGTAAGTGCTTAACAAATACCATAATTATATGGTAGTAGTAGTAGTACAGTGCTCTGCATGCATTAAATGCTCAGGAAATACCTCTGATTGATTTACTGAGCAATTACAGGGTATAAAGTACTCTACTGAAGCGCTTGGAGAGTACTCTAAAGCCTCAAACTCAGAATGTCCAAACTGAACCACTCGTCTATCCTTCCTAATCTCCTTCTATTCCTAACTTCCCCAACTCTGTCAATAATACCATCATCCTCACTGTCCTAGAAACCCTCCACCTCAACATTGTCCTTGACTACTCACCGTCTTTCATCTCTTCTGTTCAAGCTACTGCCAAATCCTGTCTGTTCTTTTGACACAATATCTCCCATGTCTACCCCTTCCTCTTTGTCCAGACTGCTTCCACCTTGGTACAGGTCTAGGTATCTCACCGATAGATTATTGTATATTAATACTATTGAATGAATGAAAGACTGATAAGACTCAATGGGGTTTGAGTGGCATGTTTGTGATAAGACCTTAGTACATTGCTCTGCACGTAGTAAGCACTCAATAAATACGATTGAATGAATTTATGCTATTTGTTTTGAAATTTTTTCATTACAAATTTTTAATCTACCTTAATATACTAAATTCATTAATCTACTTAGCTGCAAAAAGTTGTGTGATTTTAAAGTGTGTTATGTAACCAGGGCTTTGTAAGCATAGTGCAGAAAAGCATTGTCCTAGAAGAAAGAATATAGGCCTGGGAGTCAGAGCACCCGAGTTGTAATATCTGCTCTGCCACTTGTTTGCTGTGTGACCTTTGGGCAAGTCACTTCACTTCCCTGTGCCTCAGTTACTTCATCTGTAAAATAATAATGTTGGTATTTGTTGAGCACTTACTATGTGCAAAGCACTGTTCTAAGCGCTGGGGGGATACAAGGTGATCAGGTGGAGCTCGTGGGGCTCACAGTTTTAATCCCCATTTTACAGATGAGGTAACTGAGGCACAGAGAAGTAAAGTGACTTGCCCAAAGCCACACAGCTGGCAAGCAGCGGAGCCGGGATTAGAACCCATGACCTCTGACTCCCAAGCCTGGGCTCTTTCCACTGAGCCACGCTGCTTTTCGATGAGGAGGTAAAATGAGGATTAAAACTGTGAGCTCCTGTGGGACATGGACTGTGCTTAACCTGTTTAACCTGTATCTACCCCATCACTTAGTACAGTGCCTGGCACATAGTAAGCAATAAGCAAATACCATTTAAACAAATAATATACCAAGTTTAGAAGACCTGGCACAGAGTCGGTATCCTCTGTTCCGTATCCTTGTGCTTCAACAGCAACATAAATCTTTCCAACTAGAAATCATTCCAACTAGAAATATCAAGCGATGGTATTACAGTTAATGCCTAAGTGCATTTTGGAAGGAATACCTAATTTATGCCCAATTTATTTTCAGTTTAAGAGTCAATGGCTGGGTTCTGGAACTAATGCCTACAGAGTAGTGGGAACCTTAGGAATTCATTGCTATTTCATTTATCTGTTCCCAGAATGTGATTTAGGTACCATCGTCAACCCTCCTGTCTGCAATTCATTTCTTTATCTGGTTAATAATAATTTTATTTACTAAGTACTTACTATATGCTAGAGTACTGTGCTCCATACTGGCATAGTGTCATCAATTTCAAATTGTTCAAACCTTTAAACAAAGTTCGGACATACCCAATGGCAATGTTCAAGTTCACATATAAAAGCAAAACTGAAGTGGTAGGCAGGGAGGTGTATGCAACTTTTCCCAGGATTATCTGGGAATTAGAGCTATTTAGCAAATTGGGTTGGAGTCATTTAATTGCAGGAGAGGGAAATCTGGTTCTCTTTTCAATTTCTGATGGGATTCAGCCTTACTGAATGTCAATCAATCAAGAGAGGTATGCAGCGCTCTATACTGAATGCTTGGGAGAGTATGATATAATAGAGTCGATACACATATTCCTTGCCCACAATGAGCTTATAGTCTAGCAGATATAAATGCAACTTCTCTTGCTCGATTTGCTGTTTGTGAGTGAGTAGGGTCTATGATTTTCATTATTTGAAAAAAAGGTTTTGCTTTGTTTTTTTCTGATGTCTATAGTCATAAAGCACATAAAACTCAACATGTTTAAGACTGAGCTCCCTATCTTCCTTCCCAAACCCTTTCCTCTCCCTGACTTCCCCTTCACTGTGGATGGCACTACCATCCTTCCCGTCTCACGAGCCCTCAACCTTGGTGTCATCCTTGACTCTGCTCTCTCATTCACCCCACACATCCAATCCATCACCAAAACCTGCCGGTCTCACCTTCACAACATCGCCAAGATCCGCCCTTTCCTCTCCTTCCAAACGGGTACCTTGTTGGTACAATCACTCATCATATCCCTACTGGATTACTGCATCAGCATCCTTTCTGATCTCCCAACCTCTTGTCTCTCCCCGGTTCAGTCTATACTTCACTCTGCTGCCAGGATTGTCTTTCTATAGAAATGCTCTGGGCATGTCACCCCCCTCAAAAATCTCCAGTGCTTGCCTATGAACCTTCATATGAAGCAAAATCTCCTCATTGTTGGCTTCAAAGCTCTCCATCACCTGGCCCCCTCCGACTTCACCTCCCTTCTCTCCTACAACCCAGCCTGCACACTCCCACACCTCTGCTGCTAAACTCCTCGCTCTGCCTCTTTCTTGCCTGTCCCACCGCCGACCCCGGCCCACGTCCTACCACTGACCTGGAATGCCCTCCCACCTCACGTTTGCCAAACTAACTCTCTTCCCCTCTTCAAAGCCCTACTGAGAGCACACCTCCACCAGGAGGCCTTCCCAGATTGAGCCCCCCTTTTCCTCTGCTTCTCCTCCCCTCTCCATTGCCCCTACTCCCTCCCTCTGCTCTACCCCCTTCCATGCCCCTCAGCACTAGTGTATATTTGAACACATTTATTATTCTATTTATTTTATTAATGATGTATATAGATCTATAATTCTATGTATCTATTTGTATGCTAATGATGCCTGTCTACTTGTTTTGTTTTGCTGTCTGTCTCCCCCTTCTAGACTGTGAACCTGTTGTTGGGTAGGAATTGTCTCTTTCTGTTGCCAAATTGTACTTTCCAAGTGCTGAGTACAGTGCTCTGCACACAGTAAGAGCTCAATAAATATGATTGAATGAATGAATGAATGAATGAATGAGTATGCATGCTCAGAACTCTGTATCTAAGGACATTTGTGTATTTAAAATAGTCCGGGGGTATATTGGAACCTGCATATCATGATATTTGGGTCTGACTCAGTGTTCTTCTTAGCATTCCCTGTGCATTCAATTAAACTTTTGTGTCTATGTTCCGAGTGTTTGGGAACTAGCTGGAGGTACCATGCATTTTTTCTCATGCTCTTCTGCCAATACCCCTGATAGGCCAGCTGTCTCTAAATGCCACAGGGATAGCAATTGCAGTCCTGTGGCTTGGAATTGTGATCCAAGACTCAGAGTCCAACACAAGCAAGCCCACTAATGTCTAGAAACAAAATGTAAAGAATACTTTGTTTATTCCACATCAGCAAAGACCGCTGACAGAACTGACCTATTTAGAGCTTTTTTTTCCTTTTTGTTTGTTTTCTTTTGCTCAAAATGTCTTTGCTCATTGAATCCCTCCCTCTTCCTCTTTTGCTCTGTCACCTCTTTTCATGCTTTAAAATCACTGCTTCAAGGCCCACCACCTCCAGGAAACATTTTCCCATTGGATGGGATAATTGGTGAACCTCAATTTGGGCTTTATCACTTTTTAAATATTTAATCAAAATGACATTGTCAATATGTTGCCATTTATAATGACTATCTTATAGTGACCAGAAGTCCTGCTTTAGGTGGGACTTTCGTGATTTTAAAAGCTTCTGTCCCACCACCCAGAATTCACCCATCCTTAGAATGTCAGAAGTTACTCTCTCTACAGAAAGGTAGGTCAGCCCATTTCTCTCCTCCCCTACTCACTCTGGGGTTCTACAGCTTTCCTGGCCTGGGCCTCTCTATTCTTATTGATAAGTGCTTACTATGTGTCAAACACTGTTCTAATTGCCGACCCTAGCTCTGACCCCCAGATATAGTCTCTGTCCCACATAGGGCTCACAGTCAAGTCAGAGGGAGAACAGGGATTGATTCCCCATTTTGCAGTTGTGGAAACTGAGGCACAGAGAAGTTAAGTAATTTACCCAAAGTTACACAGCAGGGAAGTGTTGGAGCTGGGATTAGAACCCAGGTCCTCTGGTTCTCAGACCTGTTCTTTCTATGTCAGGCCACGCTTCCTCCCTGTATTCTATATCCCTTCTTAAAACTTTATTTTGTTTGCAACCCCAGTACTGATCCCATTGTACCCCTCCCTCAGCCTGCCATAATTTTCAAAGATGAAGATAGACTGTAAGATCCCTCTAGACTGTAAACTCATTATGGGCAGGGAACATGTCTGCTAATTCTATTTACTGTACTCTCCCAAGTGTTTAGTACAATGTTCTGCACCTACTCTGCACATATATTTAGTATTCTGCTCTGCTCAATAAATACCATTGGTTGTTGGTTGATTGGTAGGGGAAGCAGCGTGGCTCAGTGGAAAGAGCCCGGGTTTGGGAGTTGGAGGTCACGAGTTCGAATCCCCGCTCTGCCACTTGTCAGCTGTGTGACTGTGAGCAAGTCACTTAACTTCTCTGGGCCTCAGTTACCTCATCTGTAAAATGGGGATGAAGACTGTGAGCCCCACGTGGGACAACCTGAGTACCCTGTATCTACCCAGCACTTAGAACAGTGCTCTGCACATAGTAAGCGCTGAACAAATACCAACATTATTATTATTATTATTATTGATTGCAGTACACACAATAAGCAATTGAATAAATACCATTGATTGATTGGTGGTGCCTTCCTCCCAGGGCTCCAAATCGGGTGGTCATGACCAGACTGGAGTCGAAAGAATAGCAGAGTAGGAAGAAGAGAAGGAAGAGATAGGGTAAAGAAGCAAGAGAGAAGGTCCTAGGTGAGAATGTGTGCACTTTCTTCTCTCTCTCTTCTCTTTTCTCTCTTCTCCCTCTTTCCTCTCTTCTCTCTCTCTCCTTTGTCCCAACTCTGGAAGTTGGGCACAGCTGGTGGGGGCAGAAGTAGTAGCAGAAATGAGATAGTAGGAGGCATGGGAGGGGGCATGTTTGGGTTGGGAAGAGACAGATCAGGAAAGCTGTGCAATTCGAGGGAACTATTGGGGAAGGCCAGGGTGACATCAGGGAAATTTTCAAAAGCAGAGACCTGAGGTGGAATTATTTCATTCATTCATTCAATAGTATTTATTGAGTGCTTACTATGTACAGAGCACTGTATTAAGCACATGGAATGTACAAATCGGTAACAGATAGAGACAGTCCCTGCCCTTTGACGGGCTTACTGAGCTTGGGCTGACATGGATCCTACTCAATCTGTCGAAGTCTGGATTGCATAGGAGTTTCTCTTTCAACCAGGGTGGCAGGAAGGGCTTCCTCAGCTGGGAAGGTGGTAGCAGGGACTGCTGCCGTATATACCGACCAATCAATGAATGGAATGTACTGAACCTTTACTATGCTCAGAGCACTGTACTAAGTTCTTGGGAGAATACATTAAAACAAAATTAGCAGACACATTCCCTGCCCACAACAAGCTTACTGTCTAGAGGAGGGAGAAGCAAGAGGATATGCCTGTCTAAGCACCTTCTTTTATTCTGCACCAGGAGCCTTATTACTGCTGTGGCTATTGTCTCCTTGGCTGCAGTCAGTCAGTCATATTTTTTGAGTACTTACTGTGAGAAGAGCACTGAAATAAACACTTGGGTGAGTATAGTATAACATTATAACAGACCCGTTCCCTGCCCATTCAATTGCCATTATAGGGGCTGGGCTTTTTTTTTTTGAAATAATATTTCTTAAGTGCTTACTAAGTACCAGGCACTGTACTAAGCACTGGGTCAGATACAAGATCATCAGGTTGGACACAGTCCACGTTCCACATGGGATTCACAGCTTTAATCTTCATTCTATAGCTGAGGTAACTGAAACACAGAGAAGGTGACTTGCCCAAGGTCACCCGAATGACAAGAAGCAGAGCCAGGATTAGAACGAGGTCCTGTGACTTAGGGTTGAATGCAAGTTTATGACAGAGTGAATGGTATGTTTTTGGGCTAGATGAAGAGATTCATGGAATTACAGGCTCACCTAGGGACAGTTTTTGCAGGTTGGTTTGTCTGCTGTCACTTCTCCCCAGAGTACATTACTATTTTCTTCTGTTTTAGTGGTGTTTGTTAGGCACTTACTAAGTGCTGGGGTAGATATAAGCTAATCAGGTTGGATACAGTTCTTGTCCCATGTGGGGCTCACAGTCTTAATCCCCATTTTATAGATGAGATAACAGGCCCAGAGAAGTGAAGTGACCTCCCCAAGGTCACACAGCAGACAAGTGTCAGAGCAGGGGTTAAAACGCAGATCCTCTGATCCCAGACCCATGTTCTTTCCCCAAGGGCAAACTGCTTCCAGGTGAACTGGCCCATCCAAGCTTGGCCATGCCTACTGCTTCAGCCAAATGGAGACTTGGCTTAGTTGGGCTAGTTCACTTGAGAATGCTGCTAAATGTTGCAAACAGTAGCAGGAGGACCTTAGGGTTTCCCTGGTGAAATGGCCTAGCCTAGGCAGGATCTCATCCAGGCTTTCTTTCCTTGGGTAAGTCACTTTACTTCTCTGGGCCTCAATTACCTCATCTGTAAAATGGGGATTAAGACTATGAGCCCCATGTGGGACAACCCGATTACCTTGTATCTACCTCGGTGCTTAGAACAGTGCTTGGAACACATACCATCACACATAACAAATACCATCGCGATAATGATAATGATTTCTGGTCTGAAGAAGGAAAGGGTGAAGGAAGAGGAGATGTTCATAGAAGAAGGTGACTTCTCCCCTTTGCTCCTTAAGTCTTTTTTCCCTCCCCCAAATTCCTCTTTTCCCTTTCCACTCTCAATTTCCATTTTCCCCCTTTTCCATTTCTCTCTTTCCTCCTTCATTCTTCCTTATCCTCCCTTCTCTGAAATCCTCCCTCCTCTTCTGATCTTGCCCCATCCCCCACTAAGATGCTTTGATTTCTGTACTGTCCTGTCTATTCTGTTTAGCTGCAAACTTTTTAAAGGCAAGGATCAGGTCTGTTCATTAAGAAATGTCCCAAGCACCTTTTTCTGTACTATACTCAATCAATGGTATTTATTATCTTCTGTGTGCAGAGTACTATACTTAGAGTTTAGGAGAGTACAATAGAGTTAGTATACATGATTGCTGTCCACATTGAGCTTGTAATCTAGTTGGAGAGACAGTTAAAACAGTTTACAGATGGGAGGAAGAGGGAAAAGGGCATGAATATGTGAGTTAGTGCTTGAGAAATACAGTACGTAAGATACCTGCATAAATGCTACAGATGGTTGTGAGAACGTAGTGCATGGATGTAGCAAAAGTGTTGAAGTGAAGCTTTTTAATCAATCAGTAGTATTTATTGAGCATTTACTCTTCCAGAGCTCTGTACTAATTGCTTGGGAGAGTTCCATAGAATTAATATGGAAGCCAATGGGTTGCTGTGTGTCCTTGGGCAAGTCACTTAACTTCTCTGTGCCTCAGCTCTCCTGTTCTCCCTCCTACTTAGGCCGTGAGCCCCATGTGTGACAAAGACTGTGTCCAACTTAATTAACTACCCCAGTGCTTAGATCAGTGCTTGACACGTAGTAAGCGCTTAACCAATACCACACAAAAAAAGGGTTAGTAGACATTCTTGCCTTCAAGGCAATGAGAATCTAGCTGGGGAGACAGACACTAAAATAAATTACAGGTAGGGGAAGCGATCAGGTGTAAGCATAGGTATATAAATTGTTGGGGATATAATCTGTGGAGAGAAGAAATTGATCTGGGAAAGCCTTGTGGAGGAGATGTGATTTCTGAAGTGGTGTGTAATAATAATAATAATGTTGGTATTTGTTAAGCGCTTACTATATGCAGAGCACTGTTCTAAGCGCTGGGTTAGACACAGGGGAATCAGGTTGTCCCACATGGGGCTCACAGTCTTAATCCCCATTTTACAGATGAGGTAACTGAGGCACAGAGAAGTGAAGTGACTTGCCCAGAGTCACACAGCTGACAAGTGGCATAGCTGGGATTCGAACTCATGACCTCTGACTCCAAAGCCCATGCTCTTTCCACTGAGCCACGCTGCTTCTCTATAATAAATTCTCTTCTGTAATAAAAACAGTGATTATTAACAGATTATTAATTCATTCAATCATATTTATTGAGCACTTACTGTATGCAGAGCACTGTACTAAGTGCTTGGGAAAGTATAATATGACAATAAACAGTGACATTCCCTGCCCACAACATCCTCACATTCTAGAGTTACAATTGGTTTGCTTAAGTTTTGACTGAGTTTTTTGTATGTTCAGTGTTAGAGTTTCCCAGATACTCTTCCTGATAATAATAATAATAATTATATTTTGTTAAGTGCTTACTATGTGCCAGGCACTGTACTAAGCGCTGGGGTGGAAACAAGCAAATCAGGTTGGACACAATCCCTGTCCCACATGGGATTCAGTCTCAATCCCCCTTTTGTAGCTGAGGTAACCGAGGCACAGAGAAATTAGGTGACTTTCCCAAGGTCACACAGTAGACAAATGGGAGAGTGGGAATTAGAACCCATGAGCTTCTGACTCCCAGACCCATGCTCTATCCACTACACCATGCTGCTTCTTGATAAAGGGAATGTGTCATTTATCAGCCTGACATTTCCTGCTGTTTTAAATTCAATTATCCTCATAATGATTATTAATCTGACAGCAGCAAGGTAAAATGTTTTTGAAAGAATATGCTTTCATGAGTTGTTTCATTCACAGATGACATCAATGAAAGAGAATTAGGAAGAAGGCACTTATAGATGGGGGCTAGAGGTAACAGCTGTGACTTGTTTTTGAGCAAAAGCTAGTTTGAGCCTAACAAGAGTTTCCGTAATTAGCTCTGGTAAAATAGCCTTGTAGAAGTGGAGGTATTGCATGGTGGTGTCCAATAGGGAATACTTCTTCTGAACCTACTTGGGAGTTGTTCCAGTTTCTGCACAGGGGCTAGCATCTTGTGAGGAGGCTGAGTGCCATTTTGGCAGATGGGCAGGAGCAGGATGCCAGAGCAACCCTGGGTGCATTAAGGGGCCTGTTTTCTAACCAGGCATGTAGAAACTCCAGTTCATGCTGCGCTTCTATATCGAAGGCACCAGTATTTTTGGCAAAAATGAAATTTCCTGCTGAATGGCTTGGCAGAGGAGGATGGAAGATAGTGACTTCCATGTCATCCAAGGCTCCTCCACAGTGAAAGCCCTGTATCATTTCTGCTGAATATGACCCTGTGAATGAAACCAGAGAAGAGAGAAATGCTTGGTAAGTCACTTTTTTTCCCTCTAAAATAGCAATAGGTCATCAGAAATATTGTAGTTTTTCCTCCAACTCTGGAGCAACTGTTCTTATTGGTTGCTGTTGGGGTGCCCTGTTGTATCAGAGCAGTAGCCTGTGTGGATTGGAAATGAGCCCAAAAGGACTTCTCATTAAATAGCACAAACTGAAAGTTAGTTTGGTTTCTCTCTCATCTGCTTTACATTTTGCACTGAGATCAAATTTGGTTCCCAAGTTCAGTAGCCCATTAAGAGATGGGGATTTGTTAAGAGTCCCCAACCTTGCAAAAGTGGATTAAGATGAACTCAGGTGCTTTCCTTACTTTTGCTGAAGCATTTCTGCATGGCTTATTTCAATTCATTTACTTTTTTTCTTCAGAATTACTGTAAAGGTTTTCTATTTCCCTCATTACAGCACAGTGTTTTTCACATTTGAATAGGCTGCATCCACATGAATTCTTTATAAAGACCTTAGAAACAAACTTTGCCAAGTCCCAGAATACAGAAGCGAATTCACATCCCAATACTCAGCTGCCTCATGAATAAAGGAGAGCCTGTGCCTGACACTTTGAAGCTGTAGCTGTTAAACCATACAGAATATTTACCTCAATAAATCATTATAAGAAACTAAGGTACAATTATACCCACAGAGAAAAAGAATTCAAAACACTGATTTATGTGGTTCAGTGCCTATTCCTTTTCCCACCATGTTTTGAATTTTATGCATGTTTGTCATCTTTGGCTGTTCCTATGTATCTTTAAACTAATGGGTCCTGCTTTTTTAACATTCCTCATTAGGTTTGTTATTTTTCTTTGACACACAGGCATGATTTGCATAGTGTACAAAGTTTTATATTGAAAATTAACTCCATCTCATTTCTTAAGGCTGAGACCAAATAATGGAAAATGTGTGGAACTTATTTCAAGTAAAATACTAGTCCACTTAATTTGTGACTATTTAGCTTGTTAAGGATCACATTTGGATCCAAATGAAGGACACTGAGGGAGAATTATAAACAGGAAGCGTATCCACTGTCTAAGCATTAGGCTTTAGTGGAAGAACTTCAAAGAGAAAACAACCATAGGAAGAGGCATATTTGTTCATATAATAAATGTCTATTTTACTCTTCTCCTGCACAGGAGAACCAAATTGAAAAGCCAGAACAAACCAAAAGCGTGTGAAAGGAATGACAGTGAAGCTAACAAGTATTCAATATAGGGATGGTACAAAGAAGTAAATACATCTGATCAGAGGAGAAAACTGAAATCAGCCACAGAGAAATTCGTTTAGGTCACCCAAGTCTGTGCAGTGCTCTGCACACAGTAAGCACTCAATAAATACGATTGAATGAATAAAAGAAAGAGAATGATTTTTATCATTGTTTTCTGAAGGTGATAGGATGGGGAATGATTTATTCAACTACTAAATCATTTCCTAAAATAGAGGAAAATAAATGTTTATCTTATGTTCTAATTTAGAACAATTTAGATGTTCTGTTCATTTTAGAAAACTTAAGAGCACTTATTACCTGGTTTACCCAAGCCTTAGGAAGAAAAGCTTGTTCATGAAACTTGTTCCAAACCATTTTCAGGGACCAAGTTTAATATTTTTTTTTCAGATAGTTCTACTATTAAAGTAATTCATAGTCCCATTTCAGTGGGGAAGCCACTTATATGCTTTTACAAGAACGCCTGGGTTTGAAGAATTGGCAACTGGAAAACGATTGCCCTTAGAGGGGAAACTGCAAAATTGCAAAGTGACAGACTAAACAATCCAGCAAACTGCACCTAAAATAAAGTGCATACATGAAAATTTAAAATTGGAGACATCTAGACCTTTCTGTATATGCCTCCATCCTGCTTCTCTCGTTCAGAAGAATTGAGAGCAGTGCTTTAATTATAGTGATCTCTCCTAGACTTCAATACAATTAAGGAGCAAGGCAACACGGGACTTAATTTCAAGTGAAAAAGTTCTGAGTCTCTGGAGAAATGCCAAGTAAGAAACTGGAATTTAAAGGGTTTAAGAAGTGTGCCGCGGACTAAACGAGTGTCTTTGTGTTTTCACTAAAGGCAGCTTCACGGGTTTTTTCCCTGTAGTTAAGTGTGGTCTCTTGATATGCAGTTTCAATTAGTATCAAATACGATGAGCTTTCTTTGGGGTGGAAGCCTTGGAGACCTCCTTTGTTGTGTGCAGTAAACTTTCTTGAAGCTGACATTAAGTCTGAGAAATTTTTTTCAGGGAGAAAATAGTTCCAATTGCTTGCTAAAGAAGAAGAAAGACAGACGGCAGCTAGGAATGCCTGAATATCGTCGAGTTGAGACAGTTTGAGGAGGCACATTAGATGGGAAAATAATTCCTTTTTAGCCACTTAATTCCTATGTTCTGCATTGCTGTCAAGCGGCTATCATGACAATCATCAAAGTAAGCCCCGGCACCTAATCAATAAGTCATATTTATTGGCCGATTTCTCTGGGCAGAGCACTGTAAAAGTGTGTGGGAGTGTACAATTTAACAATAGAACAGACTTATTTCCTGTCCACAACCCAGAACCTAAAAGAACCCATGCAGCAGACCTGAAGAACAATGTCCTAATGTAAAATAGAAAGAATGGGGGAATATTTTATTTCCACTTAATTGGGTTTTAGTGGAATCTGTGTTTAAGAGAACCTATTGTGGTTAGATAACTGGTGTTGTGTTAATAAACTGAATGCTTTTTGGAAACTGCTTGCAGAGAGATACTACAAAAAGAGGTATAGCAGAAACACTGCATACATCTTAGCAGGGTTGTCATAGCATAGAGTTGGAGAGGATTTGTAGCAATCATCTTGTCTAGCTCTTTTATTGGTAAGTTAAAAATGTTTTAGAAATCCAATAACTCAATTTAAAAATAATGCTTTGCTCATCTTCTCTTCATTTTTTTTGAGAGTGGCATTTATATTTTTATGGAAAACATTCAGATGTTCCGGAGTAAAATGTTGAATTTTTTTTTTAATGACCCAAGTCTTTGTGATTAAAAATTCCTCTTGGGCTGAAATTTGGCACTGAAATCTCAGTCATGAATGGTCTTTTTCACCAAAAATATTTTTCAGCCATTTTTTAATTAAACAAATGTTTTTTGGCAGTGTTGGACATTTTGCAGCCATAAAAATGATAAAGTGTTTCCATTACCTGGTGCTCTAAGAACCTCTCAAATGTCGATTTACTTGTGTAATTTGAGAATTTACAATTAGTATATAAAATATTTCCATATGCCCATACAGTGGTTAATCTATATTTTGGAAGTATTATTTTGCCAAGTAGTGTGAAACATTGCTCACTGTTGTTTGACCATGACTGACTGACACTTTCTCTGAATGTTTATCAAAATACAAGTAAACAACAATACATTTTAAATACTATTGCCATCTTAATTCAGAAGTTATTATTTTATGTGTTTTAACCATTCATTTTTACTGCATGTTCCAAACAAAATCTATGCCATAAAACATGTAGAAGAATTATATATATATGTATATGTATATGTTTACAGCAAAGGTGATTTCTTTGACTATTTCTATCTAGATATAAAATACAATATTCAGGATTTTTCTTCCTTGTTCATAACATATTGGAGTACAAGGCTGAGTACAAGAGTGGGATTCAGTAAAACAGGAGAGCTGATCATTGGTCTCAAAATGTTTGCCTTCCAATTTCTTTATGCCCAGAAGTCAGCAAAGACTGTTCTAATCATTCTGCAGAGTGACCAGGCTAATAAAATTATTCTCCTATGACTACTTAACTGACTGACTGTAGAGTTAGCCAACTCATCTAATAATAATCACGGTATTTGTTAAGTACTTACTATGTGCCAGTGACTGTACTAAGTTCTGGAGTGGACACAAGCAAATTAGGTTGGGCACAGGTGCTGCCCCACGTGGGGCTCACGGTCTCAATCCCCATTTTACTGATGAGGTCACTGAGGCCCAGAAAAGTGAAGTGACTTAGCCAAGGTAACACAGTAGACAGGTCGCAGAGCTGGAATTAGAACCCATGATTTGACTCCCAGGCCCATGATCTATCCACTCTGCCATGCTGCTTCTCTACAGTTAGCTCATCATGGTCAGGGAATGTGTCTACCAACTCTGTTGTGTTGTACTCTCCCAAATGCTTAATACAGTGCTCTCCACACAGTAAGCACACAGCAAGATTGATTGTTTGATCCAGAGCTCTGATCCTTTGCACACACAGTTACACCAAAATCCAATGTCCTGAGCTCAGTTTCATTTATTAGAATTGGGCAAATTACCATTCTGGGACTTTCTTCATGAAATATAATCCCAGCTGATTTCAATGTACATCGTTTGGAAAATTCATATAGTTTGCTTCGTTTATCAAAGTGGCATAAGCAAAGAGACATTTTAGTCAAGGAAGAGAAGTATGAGTTATTCCTAAGAAGTATTCTGGAGATCAGTTTTCATAATAACTAATTTGTGTTGGAATATAATACCTTTTGAATGGAAGGTCATTGAATGTGAGGGCTGAACCTCTTGGTTGAAATTTGGATAGTGCTCAATTCACCCTGGGTAATGAGTATTAAAGTGCTCAGTAAACAGTTTAGATCAGGTACACCTCATCCGTGACCATGGAAGAGTGTCTCAATTTCATCATTACCAAGCTTTCATCAGTTTATAAATCATCATTAATGGGACATTTTTCCAAATTTCAGAAGGGCTAAAAAATCCTTATATTTAGTTTTAGACTACCATATGTACTCAGTTAATGAGGTCATCTCTCACTTTTCATTCAACATTTTCCATTTCTAATGGGTGCTTTTGATCTTAAATCTGATTAGGACTGCATGCTCATGTTAATGTGTCTTCACATCCCTCTATTTTGCTAAATGGGAACTCTGACTCCTTCATAGATCAGAAAACTAATTATTAAATAAAGAAGTGACGCTTGATCTCTTAAGCTTTTACTGTAATAAGAATCCGGGCTTCTGCTAATCTCGAAAAAAATAAACAGGAGTCAAGAACACAGTTCTCTAGACTGTGAGCCCATTACTGGGTAGGGATTGTCTCTATTTGTTGCCGAATTGTACTTTTCAAGCACTTAGGACAGTGCTCTGCACACAGTAAGTGCTTAATAAATATGATTGAATGAACTCTTGTGTGGCAGAAATGCATGCAATTACTTTCAAACTTTTTTTTTCTGTTATCATCTGAAGTCAAATCCTTTGGATATCTTACCTTTAAAAGTTATTGTTATTACTGTCTCTGTTTTATTCCCAGCTAATATCTTTAAAGAGCTAGCCTACACTTTGTTGAATGAATGTATTAATCAGTGCCCAGAGCACTCCTAAGTCCATTCAGACATGACATAAATCCTCTCATTATGCAATTTAGAAAGAGCACTATTGAAGAATTAGGGAATATTCTTTCCACAACTTGTACATAGACTGTAAGCTCGTTGTGGGCAGGGAAGTGTCTGTCAACTATGTTATTCTGTGTTCTTCCAAGTGCTTAGTATGGTGTTCTGTGCAAAGTCCTCAATAAATAGGATTGCATCTGTATGGATAAAACACAATCCAGGGTAGGCAGAAATGATTGTTTGCACCAATGATTATTGGCCAGTCAAGCCAAACTGTAAACTCGTTGTACACAGGGAATATGTCTGTTATATTGTTATATCGTACTCTCCCAAGTGCTTAGTAAAGTGTTCTGCACACAGTAAGTGTTCAATAAATAGGATTGATTGATTACTTTGATTTGCCCATTATAGATTGCTAGAAGACTCTATTTTATCAAGGTTTTAAGATGCTGCAAGGTGTTATTAATACATTGCATCATTTGCTTCAAGAAGACCTTTAGTCTTCCAGTCATTGCAAGGCCTAGTGGCAAGAACTTGGGCTTGGGAGTCAGAGGATGTGGGTTCTAATCCCTCTCAGCCACTTATCTGCTGTGTGATCTTGGACAATTCACTTAACTTCTCTGTGCCTCAGTTACTCCATCTGTAAAATGGGGATTATGACTGTGAGCCCCAAGTAGGGCAACCTGATTACTTTGTATCTACCCCAGTGCTTAGACAGTGCTTGGCACATAGAAAGTGCTTAACAAATATCATCATTATTCTTATCAACACATGTCTAATGTCTTGATGTCTTCCTGCTAAATAGTATTTAGAGAAATGTTTATTTCCTACTTATGTTGGAGCTTGAAGACTGGATTCTGGATTGCAACAGGACTGCTGTATTGTTGTTGAGACAGTGCTCTTTGCAGGTGTTTTCCATTTGCAGGAGCTTAATATTATCTTGGTAGTGGGGACCACCTTTACATATGGAGAAGCAGCGTGGCGTAGTGGATAGAGCATGGGCCTGGGAGTCAGAAGGTCATGGGTACTAATCCTGCTCTGCCACTTGTCTCCTGTGTGACCTTGAGCAAGTCACTTAACTTCTGTGTATCTCACTGACCTCATCTGTAAAATGGGGATCGAGACTGTGAGCCCCACTTGAGACAGGGACTGGGTCCAACCTGATTTGCTTGTATCGATCCCAGCGCCTGGCACACAATAAGCTCTTAAATACCATAATTATTATTTTGCAAGTGACAAGTTGAAGCTTATCAGTAAAGACCAATCTAGTTCTCAGCTCCATACAGAGCTAGGTTGTAGTAGGAGATGAGCAAAGCAAGGTAGGAGGGATGAGCTGATTGAGTGCCTCAAAATTGATGGTCAGGGGTTTTGACTTGATAAGGAGAAGGATAGGCAATAATTGGAGGTTTTTGAGAAGGATGGAGATACGGACTGAGTATTTTCTTTAGAAAAATGATCTGGACAGCAGAGTGAAGTAAGGCCTGGGGCGGGAGAGGCAAGGAGGTCGAAGAGGAGACTGATGCCGCAGTCAAGGCAAAGTACGAAAAGTGCTTGGATCAGTATGGTAGAAATCTGGGTGGATTCTAAAGATATTTTCAAGTTTGAACCTACAGGATTTGTGAAAGACTGAATATGTGAGTGGAATGAGATGGGTTGAGAGTGAGGCCAAGGATGCAGGCACATGAAAAAGGGAGGATGGTGGTGTTTTCTTCAGTGATGAGAAAGTCTGGGGAGGATAGGGTTTGGGTGGGAAGGTGAAGAGTTCTATTTTGGGCATATTCAGTTTGCGGTGTTGGCAGGATCTTCAAGTGGAGATGTCTTGAAGGGAGGAGGAAATGTAGAACTGCAGAGAAGCAGAGAGATCGGGGCTGATTTGGGAATCATCTCTCTAATAATAATAATTATGGTATTTAAGTGCTTACTAAATGCCAAGCATGTACAGCATGTAGGCTCTCGGATTAATACAAGCAAATTGTGTTGGACACAGTCCCTGTCCATGTGGGGCTCACAGTCTCAATCCCCATTTTACAGATGAGGTAACCAAGACACAGAAAAGTGAAGTGACATGCCCAAGGTCCCACGGTGGAAAAGTGACAGAGCAGGGATTAGAACCCATGACCTTCTGACTCCCAGGCACCTGGTCTATCCTCTACGCCATGCTATGTAGAGATGTTAGTTGAAGACATTGGGAGTGAATGCATTTCCTAAGGGAGAATGTGGAGACAGCGAGTAGAAGGGAACCCAGACTCCCTGATAGTGGAGGAGCCTGCAAAAGAAATGGAGAAAGATCAGCCAGACAGCTAGGAGGAAAAACAGGAGAGGATAATGTCAGGGAAGCCAAGGTTAAATACTGTTTCAAGGCGCGGGGGCTGGTCCACAGTGTTAAAAGTGCCTGAAAGGTCAAGGTAGATGAAGAGAGAGGAGAGACCACTGAATGTGGCAAGAAGGAGGTCACTGGTGACCTTAGAGAAGGCAGTTTCCATGAAGTGAAGGGGGGCAGAAACTAATGCTGTACTAAGCACTGGGGTAGATACAAGATAATCAGTTCAGAAACAGTCCCTGTTCCATATGGGGTGCTTGGTCTAATGGTGCTCGGTCTAATGGCGGGGGAGAACAGGTATTCCCATTTTGCAGAAGAGGAAACCGAAGTGCAGAGAAGTGAAGTGACATCCAAGGTTACAGACAGACAAGCGGGAGAGCCAGGTTTAGAACCTAGGTCCTCTGACACCTAGGCCCGTGCTTTCTTCTCTAGGCTGCGCTACTTCCATAAGTACCCAGCTGAATACTGAAAAGTTTTTTGGAAAAAAAAAGATTCAAATTCACAAGCATGTTGGGTTGCAGAATGAAGCAACTTTACCTTATTTATCTAGTTTCCCCCCCAGTTTGTACAAGAACCTCGGGCCATTTCCTCTGGTGAAATAACAGGACCTTCCTTGTGGTGATCAAGTCAAAACCTGGCTTGATAAAAATTTGGGGGTGGCCCTAAACCAGATTAACTATATTCTGCCTAACTCTTTTATACCCTATTTAAATTGCATGGGAATCGGAATCTGTAGGGTGCTGAGCAAGGCTTTGCCAGGGGTTTTTTGTGTCCGGCAGGGGAGAAGTGGGGTGAAGGGGGATTGGCTCTCCCTAACCCCAGTGAAATACTCAGCTCTGATCCCCAGCTGATCCTAGTCCAAGTGGTGCTTCTATTTGAAGTCATATTTCTGGGAAATTTTGCTGCCACTCCAGCCTGAACCACTACTTCTCTGTAGAGATTGTAAAAAGGAGTGTGTGGCTCTGGGCAGAGAAGCACATTCCTTTTTTTGAATCTTGAAAGGGAAGTAATGGCTGAGGCTTGGGTGGCATCAAAGATGGCCAGGATATATATAGAAGTCTTGGTAGGCCCCTGATCTGCTGGGGATTAAGAAGCGCACCAGGGGAAGCCGCCTAAAATGCCCACTGCTCTAGCTTCATCAACGGGTTGTGGACCCCCACAGAGCCTCCAGGGGACAATTTGCCACTTGGTGGCCTTTCCTCTCATCACATAGTAACAGGACAGAGCAAACAAAGAGCTGTTATCAGTAGTCCTGCAAAGAAAACTGACCACAGAAGCTATATCTACTAAAAGATTATGGGTTCAATTCAGTTGTATTTTTGCTATTAATATAATCTTTATTCCATGTAAGATAATGATTGAGTTTTCATCCATTTTCAAACCTCTGTCAAGACTGTAAACTCAGTGTGGGCAAGAAATATGCCTACTGACTCTGTCATATTGTACTCTCCCAAGTGCTTAGCCCAGTACTCTGCAGAGAGTAAGTGCTCAATAAATATGATTGATTCATTGATTTTACAATTTGATATTTGCCCCACCCCAACCCCAAGGCAGTTATATACAAATCTTTAAATTATATATTAATAATAATAATTGTGGTGATAATGATGTGGTATTTAAGCGCTTACTCTGTCCCAAGCATTGTTCTAAGTGCTGGGGTGGATACAAGCAGATGGGATTGGACACGGTCCCTGTCCCACGTGGGGCTCACAGTCTCAATCCCTATTTTCCAGATGAGGGAACTGAGATCCAGAGAAGGGAAGTGACTTGCCCTAGGCCACACAGCAAACAAGTGGCAGAGTGAGGATTAGAACCCATGACCTCCTGACTCCCAAACCCGGGCTCTAGCCACCATGCCATGCTGCTTCCCTATTTAAGTGCTTACTATGTGCCAAGCAGTGTTCATTCATCCATTCAAATGCATTTATTGAGGACTTAATGTGTGCAAAGCCCTGTACTAAGCGCTTGGGAAAGTACAATACAACAACAGACAGTGAAGTGCTGGAGTAGATACAGGGTAATCAGGTCAGACACAGTCCCTGTCCCACATGGGACTCAGACTCTTAATCCTCATTTTACAGATGAGTTAACTGTAGTTAAGTGACTTGCCCCAGGGGAGACAGCAGATATGTGGTGGAGCAGGGATTAGAACTCATGTCCTCTGATTTCCAGACCCGTGCTCTTTCCACTAAACCACACTGCTTCTCTAGCATACATTGACTCCTGAAAAGCCGATCCTACCACCCCCAAATCCCACCTTTCCAGGGTTAACTGGGGAGAAAGCTGGAGTCCTCTGTATCCTAGGGTGCAACCTTATCCTTCCACCCTCCCCGCCCCACCATCCAGTGACCCCAGCCCCCAGGGCTCTGGGTCCCAGGCCTGTAACTGGAAGCCCCAGGAGCATAGAATTGGTCTCCTCCCCTATGACCTGCTCACCTGCTGGGCTCCCTCTGGCTGGTCCAGGACTCCCAAGAGGAGATGCTCCCTGGGGGAGAGAATTACTTATTCATATTGATGTCTATCTCTCCCTCTAGACTGTAAGCTCATTATGGACAGGGAATGTGTCTGCTAATTCTGTTATACTCTCCCGAGCATTTAGTACAGTCCTCTACACATAGTACGCGCTCAATAAATACAATTGATTGAATGATTAATGGACTGATGGCAGGACTGCCAGTTGACTACTGTGCTTCCTTGGCCAAGCTGCTTAACTTCTCTGTGCCTGTTTCCTTATCTGTAAAATGGGGATTAAATACCTCTTCCTCCTCCCCTTTTAGGCTTGAGCTCCATGTGGAACAGGGACAGTGCCTGATCTGGTTATCTTGTATCTAACCCAGGATTTAGTTCAGTGTTTGGCACATAGTAAGTGCTTAAATACAATAATAATTATTAATGAGTAATAATTATTAAATGGAAATGTGGAAGATAGGAGGGAAGCAGGAAGCATTGATAAGTGCAGGTGGGGCCAAGGTAAATTTTCCTGGCCAAATTGGATTTTTTTTGAGTATTTTTAGAAACTATTTTGCGAAGTTGAGTTTAAAGAGGATTTCAGGGTCTATGTTGATTTAATCCTGTTGTATTGTACTCTTCCAAGTGCTTAGTACAGTGCTCTGTACATAGAAAGCTCTCAATAAATATGATTGATTTTCTTAGATTGTAGATTCCAAGAGGCAAAGGAATATGTCTTTTGGAGTAAACTGGGCTTTTCCTTGCTACAAGGAACTTTCTGGAACTTTCAACGTATGGGTGCAAACCTGACTGGTTGACAGGGGAAGCAGGTAATATTATTCAGCAATGTTGGTTTTAGAAATTAGGGTCTGAAAAAGTGCTTGGGCATCCCAGGATATGGCAATGGTGTTTTTTGGGTTTTTTCTCTTTTCCATTTATCTCTTTCTATCCCTCTGCTGTTGAGTGTTACTATTTATTGAGTATGTAATGTGTATATTTCACCATCCTCATTAATAGTTACCAGAAAAAGGTCTTGTGAGTTGGTTGATATCAATCATATTTATTAAGCACTTACTATGTGCAGAGCACTACTAAACACTTGGGAGAGTACAATATAACAGATACACTGCCTGGATATAATGCTTAATTGCTGTCAGTCCTGTGAGAGGATTACTGGTCTGAAAATCAGGAGTTCTAGGTGCTAGTTTCGTTCTCCCTATTGGGACGAGGCTATGGGTATGAAAGTTTTTGTCCAAAGAATCATCCAGGGTATTCAGTGAGATGGACAGGTCTAGCAAGAATCCTGAAAAAGAGCTGGACAATGTGGACAGCAAAGGCTGCGGTAATTCCAAGACAATGACCAGCTGCTTGCAGGCTGTGGTGATATAGCTGCATCGTGGCTATGTGGTGATCACTTTTGCCATAAATGGGTCCCGTGTCCAAAAAACCTTTGTGAAAAACATCGCAATATGCAGCACCCCTTCCTGCCTACATGCACGTTGCATCCATACCATGGTGGGAACGTGACTGGGAGAGAAGAAAGCCAGTTCCTTCAAGCTGGTTCTCGGTTCTGAAGTCTCAGGACCAAGGCACATCCGTCATTCGTGATGGGATAATCTGTTTTATTCTATGCTCACTTGGCTATACAGTAAATATTATTATTTAGTCCCATTCCCACTGAGGCTGCTGTAAACACTCTGTAGGGTCATCAGCTGCCTAAAGCCATTTCTAAAGGCATCCAAAAAAAATCAACAGTTTGAATGTGCGTTCATAAAACTGCCATGTACACAAGTTCTGGGTGTGATTAAACAGTCATTTGCCATCATGTGCAGAGCTGTTTGATTATTTCCAATGTCTGCTTTTGAAAACCAAGGGTGAAACCGGCTCGAGAACAGTACCAAATGTGCAGGACTGTGTTTCAGTGTACTTAAAAAGAAATATCAAACCTGGAGGTTTAAAATCCAAATTACAGCCTTTTCAAGTTTCAGATGGAAGCTGACAGAGAGAGTTCATGTTTAGGGTGACGAGATTTGAAATGGGAAAAGGGGGGCATTCTTCTGCTCTACAAGAATTTTGGGGCAGGTCAGCAAAAACCGCTTAAAAACAGGGCATTTCCACAAAAGTGGGCTGTCTGGTCACTGTGCCCAGAGGCAACTTGTACAAAAGGAGAAATTTTAAGAAGAAGAATAAATAAATGAGTGTCTTCGGGAACTTGCCAAGCTATGTATTTTTCTACCCTAGACTCACCTGGACCAATTCCAGCAGTTGTGGATGTGTACTTACTATTCCTAACTCCACTCTTGGAAAAGGAAAAAAAAGTATTAATATGACTTTCTGGTGATTATAGTGAATCAGAATTCTTGCCATTCACAATTATCTTAATCCTCAGAATTGTCTCTATTTCTAACAATCCCAGGAAGATAGATAATGTTGATTAATATGAAAATGTCAGCAATGGAATATCATCACAAAATGAACTTAAAAATTTAGTTGTAAAGAGAGGTGAAGGGGAAACATTAAGAAAATGTAAAGAACATGTAAAGAACTTCTTTGTATGCATCTATTTTGGAAATTATAAATAGAATATTTTTTCCAGGGTCTTCTAAAATGGAGCCTGAGGTGTAAAGAGAGGGTTAGGAATAGCATCACCAATTTTTTTTCCTGTTTTAATTCCTCTCATAAAAACAAATCCAGAAACATGACTGGTTCCAGGCAAGTTCCTGTGACTTCTGTTTAAACTTTCTAATACCAGCCATACTTTTTAATATGGACTATAATACTCAGGTGCAAGAGAACTCTACGTTTTTAACCTTTCCATTTTTATGATCAAGTTCAGGACACATGAATCTTTAATGATCCAGAATGGTCTATGAACATGATAACAGTGATGGAATTTATGGAGCCCTTATTAAGTACCGGTCCCTATAGGAGATATAAGATAATCATATGGGATAAAGTGCCTGTCCCATATGGGACTCAGAATGTAGGAAGGAAGGGAATGGGAAGTAGCTTGTTCCCATTTTACAGATAAGGAAACAGACACAGAGAAGGTAAATGACTTGCCTGAGGCCACACAGCAACCAAGTGACAGAGCTGGACTAGAACCCAAATGTTCTGACTCTCAATCCTATGCTGAATAATTTGATTTTCTTCAATGAGCAAACCATTTTCCTACAGCTATAGAACTGTGGGCAAAACACTGTAGCCCAGTGGAAAGAGCATGGGCCTGGGAGTCAGACCTGTGTTTTAATCCTACCTCTGCCACTTGCCTACTGTGGGACCATGGACAAAAAACTTAATTTCTCTATCTGTGCAGTTCCTCTTCTGTATAATATTCATTCATTCAATTGTATGAGCACTTTCTGTGTGCACAGCACTGTACTGAGTGCTTGGGAGAGTACAGTACAACAATAAACAGACAGTCCCTGCCCACAATGAAATAGGGATTCAGTACCTATTAACGCATGAATAACAGGGATTCAGTACCTTTTCTCCCTCCTACTTAGACTGTCAGCACACGAGGGGCAGGGACTGCATTCGACTTGATAATCTTGACTTTTTTCCAGCGCCTAGTGCAGTGCTTTTATTTTTTATGGTATTTGTTATGTGCTTACTCTGTGCCAAACACTGTTCTAAACCTTTGGGTAGGTGCAAGTTAACCAGGTCAGACACAGTCCCCAACCCTCACAGGACTCACAGTATAAATAGAAGGTTGTTTTTAACAGGTATTTAATCGCCACTTTATAGTTGAGAAAATTGAGGCACAGAGAAGTTAAGTGACTTCCTTGAGGTCACATAGCGGACATGTGGTGGAGCCTGGAAGTGCTTAACAAATACCACAATTATTATTTTAATAGTAATAACAATAATTAAACATCAGTTTTACAGCATTTTTTCTTTCTCCTAGGAAAGTTATCCCACACTGCGTATAAGTCCGTTTAGAGAAATCAACCAATCCTGGTAATAGAAACAGAAGATTTCTGTTATTTACTAGACTATGTTTATTCTCAGCTGGATAAATAAAAGAAAAAACATGGGCATTAACCAAAATTAGAATTTATTCAATGTTTGAGGTGAAAACCAAAGACTTGGTCATTTAGTACACAAAGGTGATAAATGATTCTTATCTTCTGATGAAGATTCATTCTTTAGATGTTTTAAAAAATAGAAATGTAAACCACTTTGTTAGAACATCACAATTGAGTGAAATATCTAATTTTGTGTGCAATATAACCTCTACAAAGCATTTTAAAAGTTTACCATTTTCTAAAATGACATTGGAGATCTAGCAGTGGTTTTTTTCATTATTTGCAGGATTATCAGTATATTTTCTCACACAATGACGGTGCAAAATTTAATGTGGTTTCCAGTTGTGTACGTAGATAACACCTGTTTTACCGCAGCAAAGTTTCACACCAAAAAGAAAAACTTGGTAATGTAGATTGTTTAATGTCTTGTGTTGTAATCGCAATGTGAAGAAGTCCTTGATATTATTAAACTGCGTTATGAATCAATCATATTTACCGAGCGTTCATTCATTCAGTTGTGTATATTGAACACCTACCATATGCAGAGCACTTTACTAAGCGTTTGGGAGAGTACAATACAACAATAAACAGCCATATTCCCTGTTCACAATGAGCTTACATTCTAAAGCGGGGGGGACTGCGAGCAGAAGCCTCTCCTAAGCACTTGGGAGAGTACAATATCACAGAGTTGGTAGATACGTTCCCTGCCCATTATGAGCTTACGTCTAAAGTCTAGAGGGGAATGAGGATATTGTACGCAGTCGTCTTATGCAAATGTGTAGCATTCAAAGAAGTGAAATAATTCTGTTATTATTTTCTTTGTAAATTACATCCAAAGAATGTGTGAGGATTTTATGATGGGATTTATTTCTATAGTGACAGTCTATGGTATGTGCAGCACAAAGTGTTTTCTTTCATTATGAACAATAACTGAGCCAATGAAAATGCTTTTAAATTTACACCAGGCAAGGACTTCTCCAGGGCTTCCTTCTTACCAGCCACAAACCATTTTTTAGCAACTTATAAGACAGCATATAAAACTGCTTTGTAAACATCTGCTTTTCATTGTTAATTGTCAGGGAAACGTGGAGATTTAAACACTTCTTTTTTAGTACTCCTTAATCCTATCAAGACGAGTAGTGGGTATGTTTGTCTTTCTCCATTAGATTGTTTCTTGTAGACATGGTATTTTGGTCACTTTTATTATATAGTCTTAGGTTCATTCTCCAAACACTTTTTACATTTACAGTGTTCTTGACAGCACAGTACTTGGCTGACATTGCATATACTATAATGTGTTTTATGGCATTTACTAGAGTTAACAAGGAAAATATTATATTTATATATTTTTGGAAAAGATCTATAATAAGAAATATGTCTGTCTAAAACTTGGTTGTTCTCTTGAATATGTTTTATTTTAAAATGACTATCAGAGCTAAAACTTTTGTGTTTTTTCTACCATCAATCTTTTTAAGAAAAATTTTCCTTTTGTTTTGGTTGGCATTTTCCTTTTCAGTGATGGAGCCATCTGAATATTTCTGGCAGAGAGCCTTTATAACACTTTAATACATTGCACTGTCTTCATTATACATGATGATAATTCATTGTACTTTTTTACCTTTAAAATTTATTAAAATTATAGTAAAGCATTCCTGAATTTTCAATATAAAAGCAAATGGACATCCTTTAAGTTCAGAAAGAACATTAATGATTTAGTAATTAAAGGGGGGAGATTTTGTATTTTTAGTCCCTAAAGCTGAAACAAGGCATATTACTTGGCATATAAATAGATGTAATGTTCATGCACCTTTAAAAATATTCTCTAACAGAAATTGTTCATTTTGATTTGCTCCATCACCTTTATTGCCCTTTTTAAAGGAGTCAGAGTACACTGTATATGTGTATTTTAAGAGTGTCTTTCCACTACTTGCTCTGGTAGGTATTTGAAATTCACTCTTTACTATTATTATATATATCTTACTCTTTTCAAACTTGTTTTCTTGAAAGAATATGGAAGGAGGCCTTATCACCGTATGTAAAATTAATTGAAATGACATATTGTTGCAGTTTCTATGACAACCATATCATGATGCTGATGCTCTCAAAAATTTATAACTGCAATCTGAGATATGTTAATTTCATTGAGCAAAATTAACACTTATTTGCTTAGTATTCAGTTTAAAACTAAACTTTAACCACTTTGGAAATAGAGTGATAAAAGGCCTTACAGTGTTGAGGAGGTTTTTCTTTCTTTTTTATTTAAATTTTAAATACAATTCCTATAATGCCTTTAATCTAACTTATGATATATTTTACTGGAAAATACCTACCCAAAACGGAAATGTGTCATTAGCAGGTTTGACAGATTTACTTAAATTTCCATTTTGACCATTGCTTCAAAATACCTAGATAATACTGCTTTTAAGTTCTGATAGCACAAATATACAACTATGGCTTCAGAATCTTAAGCAGAAAGCACAAAATCTAATGATAAACCACAAAGCTGAGTTGATAGATTTTTAATTTTTAACAATTATATTAAGTGTTTTGATTTGAAGATCTTGTTTTGAAGCATTCTGAAAGTGGGTTATATTTAAAATGTGTGAGATTGAGTATTTGTTTAAAGTTAGTTTATCCCAACCTGCTCTCTAAAATTAAGGCTTTTCCAGACTGAGCACCTGATGACCCGATTACTATTCTGGCAGTCATAAAAATTGTTACACTATTGTCACTTTTAAAATAATATGATTAGTAGCCTAAAAATTTGAACATATCCACTAATTTTGCTAAGTTGATTGAAGTACTATCCTATTTTAGTTCTCAAGTACCTAAAATATTAATGTTTCTAATGTAATGTTTACTAAATTAATTAGCCAGGGATTATTATTCTTATAGCCAGCTTTTCAGCAGTGTGATTAATTATGGAAAGCAAAAAAGATCAATTCTCAGTTAATAGAATTTTCAACCTTGGAATTTGTTTATTTTCATCCATTTAAAGCAAAAAGAAAAGTGTATAATATCACTTGCAGAGTTAAATGTACACGAGGAAAGAAAATTTATGGTCTGGTAAATTATTTTGTGGACCAAATGCAGAAAAACATTTTAATATCTATTCAGCAGGCCAGAAAATTTAGAAATATCAACTTTTGAAATTACTTGTTTTTGTTTCATGAAATTCAATAAAAGCATCTGCTACTGTTTAGTGAAATTCAATCTTAAAAGATTTATAATGATAGGTAAAGAGTGACTTCCAAGTTAAAACATTAAGCCCTGCTTCAGGAGAAGCAATGTTGGTGAGCTATTACTCCTTTTTTAGCCATTTATCACCAGAGAATGTGGTGTTTTAAAAATATCATTTGATCTCTTCTAACTTGCTTTTCATTAAAAACGGTAGTGGGTCAGTATTTGGAGAATACAAGTTCATTTAAAATACTTAAGGGTATTATGCTTTATAGGTTACTACTCACCTCAGGAGATTTTAACAGATTTTGAGGAAGAGTTAGTTTTCTCTAATGAAGGAACGGAGATAAGGGAATGTGAATGCCTGATGCTTGATAATGAAAGAGTAGCTAGCTATTCCTAGAACAAGGCTAAAAGGTTTTATGTGCCTGCCTTATCGCTTAACATGACAAAATAACAACAATAATAATTGTGGTACTTAAGTGCTTACTATGTGCCAAGCACTAGGGTAGATACGATACAATTTAGTCCTAGGAAAATAAGTGACAGCATTTATTGAGTGACTTCTGTGTGTGTGAGTTACAATACCTCATTATCCCTCATCATGTTTTTCATTTCCATGGTTTCTGTGGTGTATATATGCTCACCTGTATAAACATTTAGAGTACATACAGTTTAAAAAAAATCCCCAAGTGGTTTACTGTTATAACGGATCCAAAAGACACCCAAGCTTCAACTACAACAGCAAAATTATATGGACAATTCAGACTTCCACTTACTCTAGATATATTTTAACTCCATTATCCGACTCAGGCAAAATTATTTTGGGGACTGAAATAGCCAGTTTGAGGCCAAAGTATGGTGGCTGGGGGGTGGAGGGAGGACAGGGTAGTATTGGTGGTAAGGCATATGAATTATGTAGGTAACTTGCCAGCCTAACTCCAAGCTGAGACACTGTCCTCATAAATTACTTTTCTCTCCTTATCCTAGAATATGGTTTGAAGAGGTTGTTTAAAAAGATATACCAGTATCACACAATATTGCACTATTTTCGCTTAAAGATCTGATCCCTGTTGTTGGAGGGCATTGGAAGAAGTGGCTGGAAAATTCAGACATCACAGAAGAGAAAAAAGTGGTGCTTTTATTATTTACTGTTAAAGATCCGTGCATGGTAAAAGATGTGGGATGGTATTTACGATTGAATGAATATGGGATGGTGTTTGTATAAAGAAAATTATTTTCCACAGTACAAAGAAAAATTTTGTATGGAACTTCAGAATCGGACCATACTTAATAATAATGTTGGTATTTGTTAAGCGCTTACTATGGGCAGAGCACTGTTCTAAGCGCTAGGGTAGGTACAGGGTAATCAGGTTGTCCCACATGAGGCTCACAGTTAATCCCCATTTTACAGATGAGGTAACTGAGGCACAGAGAAGTTGTGACTTGCCCACAGTCACACAGCTGACAAGTGGCAGAGTCACTCATGGGAGTCAAACCCATGACCTCTGACTCTGAAGCCCAGGCTCTTTCCACTGAGCCACGCTGCTTCCCTGCTTACCAGACTAATGTGGGTTCCAACTGTAAAACCATCTTCTTTATATATTTAACATCCGCTATTTGAAGTTTTCACTTAGGTGGGTTAGTGAAATTATACTGCTTTAAATTCAACAACAATGAGGGGGATTTATTGCCAAGTAAAACCAAGGTGAACCCAGGGGTGGACTGGAGTATTTGAGGCTGTGTCTTTCCCTAGTGGGGTTACCGTACCGTATCATAACTAAGAAACAAGACGTTTTGAGGGCTATTATACACTTATGGTTTTCACAGTGCATTAGAATAACATTGCTTAGCACAGGTGTTTCTGGAACTGGGATTCCCTGGGAAAATTTAGCGTTCAATAGCACTCAGCTCTCCACATGAGTGCTGTATCTGCTGTTAATTTGCTATGAAAAATGGGAAACATCAATAGCTTGAGACCAAGCCATCCTTTTCTTTGAGCATCTTTGAGTGTTTCCTGTTGTCCAGTGTCATAATTTTCTTCCTGATCTTTGCCAGTTCATTTTAGAAGACTCAAATAGGGAGAGAATGCTTGCTCCAGGGTGGTAGTACAAATCTGCCTCCCCCTTCCCTTTAAGGCAAACATAGACATTCTTGCTCTGTCTTCTATTGGATTTCAGGTTAAAAGAGTCATTTCTCCAAAGGACTAACCTATTTCCACGTTTGGAGGGTTTCCTGTTGAAGCAGTCCTCTCTCCAAAGGACTAAATTCTACTTGAGTTTAGAACCTGGTCTCTAAGGAAACGACTATGGAGTTTAGGAGGACAAGCAACTCAGGTATAATGTCGTCCAGGTGGAAACACAATGACTGTAAGGATGGAGGGGATATTTACCTCCCAAGTACTCTGCATTCTGCTGTGTGAGCTATTGTGACAGGAACCAAAGGACTGTGTAAATGGTAGATCAGCTAAGACTCAAGATAGATTTTAGATTTGACCCCAGGGTGACTGGGGAGAGGGAAGAGGCTTAGGAGGGGTCAGTATTATTGGATCATCTTATAAATTCAGTTAGGCATCCCTCTGAGGAAGCTTTTGGGAAATAGGCCATTTAACCCACCCCTGCAATGCCCAGGCCAACATTAGCTGACTTTGTGAGTCTCAGGGCAGTTCCTTTCCTTCATAGAGTGGATTCAGCCCAGGCCAGCACTCCTTTATTCTCCCACTGGCCCAAATAAACCCCCGTCCGGGGGAGGGACGAGGCCCGGTTTCCTCCAAGATGGTTCCCACCTGCATATCCAGCTAGATCCTCCAGGGCCCACCTGTTTAGGGGTAAACTCGGGGCTGTGGCTGCTGAGGGGTGGGAGAAAGAGAAACCCTGAGGATCTAGGCCAAGCACATCCACCCTTGACTCTTCTTCCTGCATCCCCTCCCCCGAGTCCTTCACCTCCACACCCCTGAATCCTCTCCTTTAGAAGTTTTTCATACATATTTCTGAGCCTTTGGAAATAAAGTCCAGAAAGCCAACAGGGGCAGGACAAGAGAGGGCAGCCCTTGGGGAAGCCTCCGGTCCCGGTTTAGGCTGCGAGCCTGTTATTGGGCAAGGACTGTCTCTATCTGTTGCCGAATTGTACATTCCAAGTACTTAGTACAGTGCTCTGCATATAGTAAACACTCAATAAATACGATTGAATGAATGAGTGCCCTCCCTGGGAGCACTTCCTCCCTTTTCAATCAATCTCTGGTTTTTCCCGAGTCTTTAATCTGTGCAGAGCAATGTATTAAACCCTCAGGAGAGTACAATACAATGCCCCCTCTCCCCGACTAGAGCGTAAGCTTGTTATGGACCGGGAATGTGTCTATTATGTTATACTTTCTCAAGTGCTTAGCACAGTGCTCTGCACAAAGTAGGTGCTCAATAAATATGATTGACTGACTGACAGGAACTTTCTTCCTCAGAAGGGTAGCGTCCTTTTTCATCCTCTGAGAGCATTCTTTTGCAAACAGCCCAGATGGAAGGCCCATCTCCTTCAAAAGGCCTTACCAGACTAAGCCCCACTTTTCCTCATCTCCCTTTGCATTGACTTGCTCCCTTTGCTTTCCCCCCATCCCAGCCCCAGAATACTTATGTATATATCTTGCATATACTTATATATATATCTTGCATTTTATTTGTACTGATGTCTGTATTGATGTGGGCAGGGAATGTCACTGTTTATTGTTGCATTGTACTTTCCCAAGCACTTAGCACAGTGCTCTACACACAGTAAGCACTCAATAAATATGAATGAATGAATAATAATTCTGGCATTTAAGTGCATACTATGTGCCAGGCACCATACCAAGGGCTGAATAATGGTACTTGTTAAGCATTTGCTGTGCACCAAGCATTGTTCTAAGTGCTGTGATAGATACAAGTTCATCAGGTTGGACACAGTCCCTGTTCCACAATGGGCTTCACACTCATAATCCCTCTTTTTCACAGATGAGGGAACTCAGGCACAGAGAAGTGAAGCAACTTGCCCAAGGTCACCCAGCTGACAGAGGACCTGAAACTTGCAGAGTGGGGGCCAAGTCATTTAACTTCTCAGTGCCTCAGTTACCTCATCTGTAAAATGGGGATTAAGAATGTGAGCCCCTTTGTGGGACAGGGACTGTGTCCAACCTGATTAGCTTGTACTATCCCAGTGCTTAGAACAGTGCTTGACACATGGTAAGTGCTTAACAAATATCATCCTCATCACTTGAACTTTATGTTCTCTGCTCCCCACCTATTCGTCATTCGTCTAAACCAGTCATTCGATTCAATTGTATTTATTGAGTGCTTACTGTGTGCAAAGCAACCGGCCATCTTGGTTGGCCGCAGCGCTTGTGGAGCGGTGTTGGGGAGGGAGGCTGGCCCTCCTCTCTGTCCCTCATTCATTCATTCATTCAATTGTATTCATTCGTCCATTCAATCATATTTATTTAGGGGAGCAGCGTGGCTTAGTGGAATGAGCACAGGTTTGGGAGTCAGAGGTCATGGGTTCTAATCCCGACTCTGCCACTTGTCAGCTGTGTGACTTTGGGTAAGTCACTTAACTTCTCTGTGCCTCAGTTACCTCATCTGTAAAATGAGAATGAAGGCTGTGAGCCCCACGAGGGACAACCTGATAACCTAGTATCTATCCCAGTGCTTAGAACAGTGGTTGGCCCAGAGTAAGCGCTTAACAAATACCATCATCATCATTATTATCATTTATTGAGCAATTACTGTGTGCGGAGCACTGTACTGACCGCTTGGAAAGTACAACTCAGCAGTAAAGAGAGACAGCCCCTGCCCACACTGGGTTTACAGTCTAAGGGAGAGGAGACAGACATCAAAACATTGTGGCTTAGTGGAAAGAGCATTAGGTTTAGGAGTCAGAGGTCATGGGTTCTAATCCCGGCCCCGCCATTTGTCAGCTGGGTGACTTTGAGCAAGCTACTTCACTTCTCGGTGCTTCAGTTACCTCATCTGTAAAATGGGGATTAAGACTGTGAGCCCCATGTGGGACAACCTGATTACCCTGTACCTACCCCAGCACTTAGAATAATGCTTGACATATAGTAAGTGCTTAACAAATACCAATATTATTATTATTATTATTAAAATGAGTAAACAGGGATCAATATAAATAAATGGAATTATAGACTGCGAGCCCGTTGTTGGGTACGAATTGTCTCTATGTGTTACCAAACTGTACTTTCCAAGCGCTTAGGACAGTTATTCATTATTATTTATTACTCTATTTATTTTGTTAATGATGTGTATATATCTATGATTCTATTTATCTTGATGATATCTAAGCCAGACTGCTTGTTTTGTTTTGTTCTGTTTTGCTTTGCTGTCAGTCTCCCCCCTTTAGACTGTGAGCCTGTTGTTGGGCAGGGATTGTCTCTGTCTGTTGCCCACTTGTCCATTCGAAGCGCTCAGTCCAGTGCTCTGCGCATAGAAGCAGAATAGCTCAGTGGAAAGAGCATGGGTTTGGGAGTCAGAAGTCATGGGTTCAAATGCTGGTTCTGCCACTTGTCAGCCTTGTGACTTGGGCAAGTCACTTAATAATAATGTTGATATTTGTTAAGCGCTTACTATGTGCCGAGCACTGTTCTAAGCGCTGGGGTGGATACAGGGTCATCAGGTTGTCCCACGTGAGGCTCACAGTCTTAATCCCCCTATTACAGATGAGGTAACTGAGGCACAGAGAAGGTAAGTGACTTACCCAAAGTCACACAGCGGACCAGTGGCGGAGTAAGGATTAGAACCCAAGGCCTTTGATTCCTAAACCCTTGCTCTTTCCACTGAGCCAAACAACTTCTCTGTGCTTCAGTTACCTCATCTGTAAAATGGGGATTAAATGTTTCACTTGGGACAACCTGATTGCCCTGTATCTCCCCCAGCGCTTAGAACAGGGCTCTGTACATAGTAAGCACTTAACAAATGCCAACATTATTATTATTATTATTATTATTATTAATCCCGACTCTGTCACTTGTCAGCAGTGTGACTGTGGACAAGTCGCTTAACTTCTCTGTGCCTCAGTTACCTCATCTGTAAAATGGGGATGAAGAGTGGGAGCCTCACGTGGGACAACCTGATGACCCTGTATCTCCCCCAGCACAGGGCTCTGCACATAGTAAGCGCTTAACTTAGTTACAGTGCTCTAAGCTTAACTTAGTACAGCGCTCTGCACATAGTAAGCGCTCAATAAATACTATTGAATGAACGAATGAACGAATACCAACATTCGTGTTATTATTATAGTAGGCGCTCAATAAAAACGATCGAATGAACGAATGGCAGTGCTCTGCACCCTGTAAGCGCTCAGTAAATACGATGGAAGGAATGAATGAATGATGGATGGCGATGAAGCCGGTCGGGGATCCGGCCCGGGGTGCGCGCGATGGCCGCGCGGGGGCGCCCTGGGCCCGGACGGCGGGCGCAGTGTCGGCCACGGCCCCTAGGTGGCGTCTTAGGCCCGTCAACCGATGCCCGCGCCGAGCGGCCGCTGCCCGGGCAGCCTGGTGCCGTTCACCTGGCTGGCACACACGGGCACACATGGGCACACGGGCACGGGCACAAGGGCGGCCCCCTTGAAGTTGTCCAACAAGGGCGAGGCGGGCCGGGAGCTGAGCACCCTCCGGCCTGGACAGCGAGCATCCCCTGCCCGCTGGGGGCGGCGGGCAGCGCGCAGGGGGGAGATGGAGATCGCCTGGTGCAACGGGCAAAGCGGTGCGTGGGGGAAATCGAGGCAGCCGCCCTCCATCGGCCGCTGCCCTTTGCTCCGGAGGGGAAAGGGGAGGGCCGGACGGACAAAACACAGAATAAATAAACAATCAGAGCTGGGCGGCATAAATCCTCTTACCTCGGAGATGAAAGGACCGGACTCCTGGGGCTGTGGAGTCACTGGAGACATCCCGTAGCTCAGCTCCGTCTCCCGCAGGAGAGGTCTTGCCCAACATCGCCTTGGGATGACTAACTTGGACCAAGGCTCGAGTTCCTCCCCCCCTTCCACCCCCCACCTCTTTCCCTTCTAGACATTCCCTAAACTCAGCCCGGGACAAATCCAGAAGTCGGTAGAGTACAGAGCTTCTATTCAATGGTGGAAAAAGAAAATCTCTTTAGAGTTTCTCCCAGCCAGATTGGAGGAGCAAATAGCTGATGAAGGGGGACTTTGGAGGAGGGTGTGGGGTTGGGATGGGGTGATGGTTGGAGGGGGGGGGGGGTTCCCTTTAGATCTCGGAGCAGGTAAGGTTACACATGCATCCCGGCTGCAGTTGGGAAGAGCTGCACGAGCCGGTGCGAGCGGAGGGAGATCTGCATCTCGTTGTAGGGAGAGGAGGAGGAGGATGGGGGTGGGGAATGGACCCGAGAAAGGCTCCACTCACATGCGACTTTTTCAGTGGGTTTCTATCTAGTCAGTGTTTCGGTCTGAATAATCCCTTAAACCTGGCAGCCCTCATAGGGTTTTAAATTTTTTTTTGTTCTTTTCTCCCTTTTCTTTTTTTTTCCTAGAGAAAACCCCTCCCAGAATAAAGTCGATCCTTCCCCTCGTTGCCATTTGAGATGTCAAAAGAATTAAATAAATGAAACTTTGTTTGACCGTCGAGTTTACAGACAGACCTTGGGACTCTCCGGTCTTTGGCCTTATTCTCATTCCATAGCGGTAATTACCCTTCGTTTCTTTAAGTGCAATAGATTTATTGCCTTAGAGACTATGCACAGTTTGATTGAATTATTCATTTTTTTTCTTTGGTGTAGACTGCATCTGGGGACTCTGATGTGACGTGTAGGTTTTTTTTTTCAGGAACAAAGGGAATGTGGAAATGAAAGAGAGAGGGAGAGAGAGGCTGGCAGATGTAATGAGACGCGGTGAAGGTGTACGCAGATTGGCACTCTCACTCCTCTCTTCTCCTCTCATTGCAGCCTTGGGTGACTCGCAGGCTAACACAAACAGCTTTTCTTCCGCAGCCTGTCCTCTGTCACTGTAAGTACCACAGCCTTCTCTTATCAGCATACAGATTCCGGCCACTCACTACCTTAGCCTCGGGTTTGCACTTTAGAAATACAGAGCAGCCTTTACCAATTAACTTTCCCTGCCAAGATGGGTTTACAGATGAAACTTGTTTTTTTTAAATCTGTTTTAAAAAAAAGTTGATGCGATGTTCCCTTTTCTTCTTGCCTTCCAACTCTCCCCCCCCACCTACCCACCCACTCTTGTTTGTGGCGTTGTTCTTTCTGTGGTTTTACCAACAGTACGATGCGCAGATTCAAATAAAATTAAATGTTTTTCTCGACCCACTTCCGCCAAATGGACGATGGCTTATCTTTTAGCAGATGACGTCTAAAGGAATGCATAGGTTTATCCACGGTGAGGTTTTGACTTTTGTTCTTGAAATATAATCCCTCTTCTCTTTTTGAGGCGGTCTCCGAAGGGTTGGGGGGGGGGCGCTATTATTTTTTGGAATTTAAGTTATCCCATTACCAGACCCAGTACCCAGGTAAAAATGGGGTTCGATGTGGAGCTGCTTTTTCTGTGTGGGTTGATTTTTAGCCATTCACCAAAACTTTTTTTCCGTACGGAATTGAAAGTTTTTCACTCCCTCACTTTTGGCTTTCACCCCATCACCCTCATTCTTTATTTTAATAAAGTTGTTTTCCCCTTCCGAACATTTTGGGACAAGTGACATTTATATATTTACTCTCTGTACGGTGGCCGTAAAAACATTCTGCTGAAAGTTAGCGACACCGTGCAAAGATCAGTCTGATGAAGCCAGAAATGCCTTTTAATTGTCCGGCTGGTGTGAACCGGGTTGCGGAGATCTGAAGTGTGGGGAGTTGGGGTTTAATGATTTTAGTTTGGGGTTGAATGATTTTTGTCGCTTGTCGCCTCGCGAGGTGTTTTATTTTTTTTTGCTTTCTACTTTCTGAGCAGAGTTTATCGCGCTGTCCTTCGTTCCCAAAGTTCAGGGGTGGTCTTCTCCAGGAACGGTGCGCGCCTCCTCTTTTTCCGTTTGCTCCTTTCCCCGCAAGAGGTGTGTGATGCGAAAGTTAACTGACATGGGTTCCTTGGCTTGTTGGCAAATGGTACAAGCCCGTGGGCAGGGGTGGCGTCCACCACCGCCTAGAGCTCAGGGTCAGCTGCGGGCAGGTAAGTGCCCTCCCCGAGCCCGCGCTTGGCACCATTCCTGCCCTGCCCAGCCCCGGAGCGTCAGAGTTCGGGGCACATCGAGGTCCTTGCAGCTGCAGCGGTTGCAACAGCAGCATCTCCCCCTCCGCCTGCCCCGGGACTCTACCCCTGCCCTGGGACCGGGCGTGCCAGGCTCAGGAGAGCGAAAAGGGAAGGATGCTATTACCGGAGCCCCTATCCCGAGGATGGGGTTTCCAAACAAAGGGATAGATGTCCCGTCCCGTCCGTCCCGTCTTCCTCCTCCCTCCCGTTTCCCTCCTTGAGGACCGGTGCTTCACCCCGGACCTTTTGCCAGCCTGCGAAGGGAGAAGGACACTCGTCTTTCCCCAGCGGGACCGATCCAGTCCTTCCTCTCTTTGGGGAAACGAAGAGGGGTTGTGGGGATGGTCCCACACGGAGCAGAGAGGTTTTCTCACGGAAACTTGTGTGAGCCCATCTCGAAGAGGCGGCAAGCCCCCCGCTGGGCTCGCTCCCCACGCCCCCAGACCCTAAATCGCCGCGTCCACCCATCCCGGTCCTCCGGGTGTGGGGGTTAGGGGCTGACCACCCCCGGCTGGCCGGAGCCCCGAGGGGCCAGAGTGTTTCCACTCGGGACGGTTCCCTTCCTTCCCATTCCTTCCCCCTCTCCTCGGGAGCGCTTTTGCCCTTAAATTCCCATCTCGGGGACTCCATCCCTGAGCCTCATCCTACACGGCCGCTCGCAGACCTTTTGGGAGCGGTCAAGCTTTGTGTGGTTTTTCATTTTTTTTGGTGGGGGCTGTTCCTTTCCTTGTTTTCAGGGAGAGTTTAAAAAGAGGTCCCCTCGCCAACTCTCCAAGCTGCGGCTGCGAGGCCAGGACCGGCCGGGAAGGAGGGACGGGGAAGTCCTCCCTCTCCCCCCGGCCCTCCCCCAGGGCCGGGACCGAGCGGTGTCCGGCGGACAGCTTTGACCGGCGAGTGTGTCCGGGCGCCTCGCAGGTCGCGGGGATTCCCCTCCCTCCCCAACTCCCGTCCTGGCCGTCCCCCAAGAGATGGGACATCTAGAGCTCAGCCTTTTCCCCAAGACCAAGCGCCTGGGGATCAAGTCCCGGCACCTAGGGGATTCCAGGCGAAGCTGGCTGTCCACTCAGCCGGAGTTTGGGTGAGGGTGTGCGCCGAGGTTGAAGGAGTCTCCCGGGGTGTCTCCTCCCTGGACCATCCCTGGACGCCCCCGGAACGGAGTGATGGAGAACGGAGAAGAGATTGCGATTTTTCACCCTCTCGCCCCGCCCAGCCACAGTCCCAGTATCCATTTCTATCCCCATCATCTGGCCGGCTGTTGACGGGGAAAAGTTCTTTTTTTCTTCCCCCTTCTGTTCCCAACTACATCGGGGAGGAAGCTAGGAGGACGGGTCTGTCCAAAGCCTCTCTGCGCTGACTCCCGGGCTGGGGCCTTCACCCTTCCACAAGACTGCCTTCCCAGAGGCCTGAGGAGCCCTTCCCGATCCCTTCTCCCCACCTCCCTTTTCTCCATCCCAGCCCGGGAGGGGCTGCCGCCTTCCCCACACCTCTTTTGGCCTTAGCGTCTCACCTGGACACGCTCTTCCCTACATTTTTCTTAATGCCTGGGGAGTCACTAGTACAGCAGGGACTCTCTCTCTGTCTCTCTCCCTCCTTCCTCCCTCCCTCCCTCCCAAACCCTCTCCTTCACTAGTCACTCTCACACTGACCTGGCAGTTCAGTTACTCCCTTCTGATGGACAGACCTCCCCCGTCTTCCACAACCCCCCGCTCCCCCCAATCTACACCTTGATGTATTCAGCTGAAGGCTTCACTACCACTTTCAAAGAGAAAATCCCCAGTGAGATCACTCTTTCCAGGACTTCCCTTTCCATAGTTGCTGGCCGTGATCACCTATCTCCCTCTAAACTGCAATTCTACCCAAAGTCCCATTTTCTGTCCCAGCTGATTAGTCCTACTTCTCACTTTAATCTTCCTCCTCATTCTCCACATTCAAGAACACCTATATTCTTCCCTCCTTAAAACGAGCTAGCAAACTCATATTTGACCTTTATACCCCTCCCCTCTTCTGTTCTATTTGACTCTTCTTTTTTTCTAAGTCCCTGAAACTAGCTTTGATTTAAATTCACTTCTCTTTCTTCTTTACCTTCATTACTTTGGGAATCTCCCTCATTTGCTCTGCTTCAGGATTTAGCATCTGCCTACAGATGACATTCTTCTCTATCCGATAGTTCTGGATCTCCACTGTGGTTCAGCTTCACATTTCCGACTGTCTTTGAGACATTTTACATTGTTGTCATCTAAAGCTTAGCAGAGCAAAGATAAAATTCCCTCTTTCCCTCTAAATCCTCTTCTTTGTCCAATTTCTTAAATCTTAGGGGTGTTACCATAATAGCTCTCCCAGAAACCAGTAATCTTAGTATCATTGGACTTTTCACTTTGCTTCACTTTATGCATCTAGCCTCTCATAACCATCCTTTCCTTTCTGTCCTGTCAGACTACAAGTCTATTTCAGCCTGTACTCTCCTTCATGGTTGGGTTATTTCCCCTCCTCAACGCCCCCCCCCTTTATAGATTTCCTACATTAAATCCTACACAGTCAGTTATAGATACAATGTCAGTCAGAATCATGATCTTGGAACTAAGGAGCAACTCTGTGTGTGTATGTGTGTGCGTATACATACATATAGATATATTCACACACAATTACCTGCTTCAGCTACATAAATCAGCTTTTTATCCTTATCACACGTTAATTCCTATAAAGATTCTGTATTAAATTTATCCTTATTAATATCATACTACTAAACTTCAAGGTCCTCCCTCTGGGCACCCCCAAATTTGTGACTGATTATCTCTTTATTCCTCTGCTCATTTCTTCTGCTCCATCCATGGAAGTCCTCTTTATTTCCCAGTTTTCTCACTTCTGTCTTTTTACCTTTTCCCAGTGACTGAAACACCCTACCTGTTGCCTTCCCAAATTGACAAGCACCTTCCTTCTTTAAATCCATTCTCTTTCACAAAAACTTTCCCAAGTAAGTGGAAGATGCAAATACTCTCTGCTCAACTCCAAAGAGCTTTTTAGGAATGACATTAGATATCATGCATAGCCAAACGTGTACATTCTGTAAATATTGTTATTTTTTATTTATTTTTTGTGTCATCCTATTGTCTCAGTGGTATATTTTAATTTGCATTCCATGATCATTTCATCAGTTTAAGCATGTAAGCTCCTAGGGGCCAGGCAATAGCTGTTCAATGCACCGAATATGACAACCAGCAAAGCTATTTGAATCTGAGATTGCTTAGATCGTATTTTTTGATAATGGTACTTCTTTGGAGTGTGATTTTTAATTTGTTCCATGATCTACTGCACTGTTTTCTCTCCCTCAGTTCTTCAGTTCTCCACCCCTAATCCTTCTAACTGCACTCAATAAGTGCTCAATAAGTACAATTGATTGATTTTTTTTAACTGGCACCTGCCTTACTCTCTCTGGCACCTGCTTTCCTCATCTCTCTTTACCTGTCTCTTCCATGCCTCTTTCTGGTACCTGCTCTGACTTTTGCCTTTGTTTTCTCTTTCTCTCTCCCCCCTTCCTCCCCCGTCCCTTTGCCTTTTGGTCTCCCGTTTCTCTTAGTCTTGTCCACCTCCACCCTTGCCCCCTAGTCTGATGCAACCCATCACCTTTTTACTTTCTGATACCTGTTTTCTTTTTCTCTTTAGCCTTTACCCTCCTTTTCTGTTTGATCCTCCATCCCTATCACATTCGTCATTATCACTCTGCACTTAAAGTATTAGGGACTTATCTGTAGATGACTTTAGCTCTGTGCTAGATACTGGACAAAATGAAGTAGAAAGATATCCCCGTCTTCTAGGGGCTTACCATCTAAGACATATAACTTTGATATGGACAGCCAATAAAGGGCATAGCCGCTGAACAACAATTAAATACAGTACATTAAAGGAATGATTTAGAACATTGTGACCAAAGAAAGGGTAAGTACATATTGTGAGGCGATGAGTGAGGGGAGGCTCTCGAGAGTTGCATGTAAGGGCAGGATGAGTTCCAGGGGTATAATGCATGCACCCTCTCTGCTTTCTCTGGCACGAGTCCTCTCTCCCCCCCACTATACCTTTAGGGTTCTTTCTTCCTACTTCTCTCCAACTGCCTGCCCCCCTTCTTTCTGTCTCTCTCGCTCTCCTCCCCCATCCCCCCGTTTTTCCTTTTCACCCTCATGCCTACGTCTCTTGCCCTGCCTTTGGGTTCCGCTTCTTATTCCAGCGCCCCACCTCTTCATTTCTCCTCCTCTCTCCCCATTTTCCCTCCAACAATCTCATTTTTACTTCCCACTTTGCCTCCTTTCTTTAGCCGCCCCCCCCATCTCTTTCACACGTCCAGTTTTTCCATTCATCGCCTTCCCCCTTTTCTCCCCCACCTCTTGGAGTTTCTCTCTCTTGCTAGGTCATCCCAGTCAGACAACTCTCCTCGTAGCCTCTCTTCCTCAACTTTTTTTTTCCTTCTTCTCCTATTTCGTCTCTCTCCCCTACGTTATCTATTTCTTTTTCTCTCTCCTTTCGTCCCCAACCCGTCACCCTTTTGCTGTCTGTCCCCTTTCCTTCCCCTCTGGGTACTTTTCTCTTCGGTTCCCTGTCCTCTCTTTTCTCTCTGCCCGCATTTCTTTCTCCCTCCTCCTGCACTCCCGTTTCTGCCCTGCTCTCTGATTTTTCTCTGGCTGGCTGGCTGGCCGTCCCTCCCTCCCTCCCTCCCCGTCTCCCTCCCCTCTGCCTCTTGTCTCATCTTGCCTGTGTTGTCTGGGAGGGGAGCCCTGCCTCCGTTCCCTCTCTCAGATCAATGCCCCGGCCACTCACTTTCTGATGTTGCACGACGGGAAATGCTTTGAATACTTACGACATGGCCGCTCACATTGATTGCCAAGATTGACAGCAGTAACCATCGCCTTCACTTGTTTCAGGGGGAAAAACCCGTAGTAACCCCGCTCCGCGCCCACCTCCGGGCACCCCGGCCGCAAACTTCTGGCAGCCCGCGAGGCCTCCCCCCAACCCCCAGCCCGCCCCCCCCGGCAACAGACTTTAGTTAACGGGCTGGGCTGGCTGTTGCCTAGGATTTCTTTTTTTTTTGTTGTTGTTGTTTGTTTTGTTTTGTTTTATTGCACCCCCCACCCCCACCCGCGGGTGCGCCTAATTGACTTAGCGTCGACCCCCCCTCCCTCTCCCCCTTTCCCTTTTTTTTTTTTATTTTGGTTTGTCTCTTTCCTTTTTCTTTAATGCCATTTATTCCCGAGGCGCAGCGCCCAAGGAGCCCTCCCGTGCGGTACAGTCCTGGAGCCCGCCCAGGTAACCGGGACGGAACGAGCGAGACCGGCCGGGAGCGCGCGCGCGGGAGCGCGGGCGCGCCGCCGTTTTGCGCGCTACCTGGAGGTGGGGGGGGGGGCGGGACACCGGACCGGGACCGACACCGGGACCGGACCGGGGAGGTCGGGGGTGGGGAGACGGTCGGCTCCCTCCCTCTTCCCCCCCCCCCATTCCCCCTTCCCAGCGCGGGGTTCGGTTTCCCGGAGCGGAGGCTGCGGGGCCAGGACCGGACCGGGCAGGATGGACCGGACCGGGCAGGATGGACCGGACCGGGCAGGATGGACCGGACCGGGCAGGACCGGGCGCTGGTGGCCCGGGGCTTCCTCCTTGGGCCTGGCGAGCGCGGGGGGTCCGGCGCGGGGGTCCGGAGCAAGGGCCGGGGACCAAGGGGGGAAAGGCGGCCCTGGGGCGGCTTGGGCCGGACCCCCAGCCCGGGAGTCGCACCCTCTGTTCGGGGCGGTGACAGGTCCAGCGTGGGGGGCTTTTGCACCCCCTTTTTTAAAAAAAAATCCTCCTTTTTCTGCCTGCGCTCCGCTGCGAGGAAACACATGGTCTCTCCCGAGATAACTGTGCTCCGGAAAACTACCCAGAAGAGGCAGGGAGAGGGGGGAAAAGAGGGCCAAATCTGTGACAACAGAAACCTCTTATCGCCCTCCCAAGTATCCGTCTGGAAATCTGTCCTTTCTCTCGTGCTCCTCTAACCCCTATATATATACATACATACACACACACACGTATATGAATGTAAAAATAGAAATGACACAGAAGAGGAGGCAGGTGGTTTAGCGGATAGGTTTAAGGCTCCGTGAAGTTTGAGGTAGGTGATTTCCTGAAAGTTTGACGCCAGTGGGCTAAACAGCGAAAATGTGGATCTGGGTGGATGTAGGCGGGGGCGGGGGGCGGGGAGGGGGGGAAGGTTGTTGGGATGTGTGTTTGTGAGCGTGTTGTGTGTGTGTGTGTGTGTGTTTTTGCCTGTCCGCTGGATCCCGAGGTTGGACCGCTGAGCGGTAATGCCGCCTCGTCCCCACAAGGGGGCAGCGTCCCAGGGCTTTGTAGGCACCGTCGTTCTTTTATCTCCGCAGGCGGAGGTTTGGGGGAAAAAAAAAAGCAAAAAAGTTAGGCTGAAAACTTTCAAACCGATATCACACCCTACTTCGTGATATTAAAGGAAAAGAAAAAAGCAAAACAAGAAAAAAAAAACCCCAACACAGCCCCAACATCCAACCCATCGGCGACTTCTGTTCACACCGAGAGGGGGGAGGGCCGTTTGAATTGCGGGTCTACCCGACTGTCGACTGAAAAGCTCCTCTCCGCTGTCTTAGTTGTCGCCGGAGGTCACGTAAATCGACCTTAAAAGAATGCATAAGCCATAAATTAAAATAAACCCTTACTCAAAGGGCTGATCCATAAGTAGACAATACCTGATCTGGACAAAACGGGCTTCCCTTACGAACTGGCCAAAACGTCAACCACCCCACCCCCCTCAAAATAGAGACTAAATACAAAGTAAGTTTCCCGGCGACTAATTTTTCCTTTCCTTAAGAGTTAGGAGAGGATTGGCCTTGAAGCCGCTTCGCAAGTTTCGGAAGCGCTGCAGGATCCGTCAGGGGAAAGATGTACGGAGGGCGATCGGGATTCCTGCTTTTTTTTTTTTTTTGATTCCCTGCTTTTGTTTGAAAACTTTCCAGGCTGTTTCGGAGATAGCTGAACCCGGGAGAGTGTGCCTCCATGGCTTAATAGGCAACGGGGTTGGCCTTGGGGAGTTTAGGGAAAACCCGGATCGCTAGAAAATAGATATATATGTGTGTGTGTGTGTGTGTGTGTGTCCCGCCGGTTTGTCCGCCTGTCTGTCCGCTCCGGGCTAGCCAGCCCCAGCGGCCGGACACAGCGCGATCCCCCTCCCTCCCAATTCACTTTCCTCCTTTCTTTTCTTCAACCTTCCTTCCCGCCCCTCTCCTCACCCCCCACCCTCCTTCCCCGATCTTCTGTTCCGATTTTCCCCAAACCAGCCAGAAGCCTGAATGTAGCCCAAACGATAACGATTCTTCCAACTGTCCTCGAAGGGCCACTCGGGGATGTTGCAGGTCAGCGAGAGCCTTGGAGCGCCGCCCGCCCCGCCGGGCTCCTACCCCGACCCGTTGGACGCTCCTTGGGCTGCTTACAACGCGCACCCGCGCTTTAGCCGGGGAGTAGTTTCCCTCCCGGGGCAAGGGGCTTGGGGTAGCGGGTTTCGGGCCCCGGGGAGGGATGCTCTTGGCTACCGACGGTGCCCCCGGAGGGAAGCCGGGCCGGTCCCCGGGCGGCCCTGCCAGTGGAAGGACCGGCCGGCCGGGGGGTGAAATGGGCAAGTGAAAAGATGATCCCGGCTAATCCCGGCTCTGCCCCTTGTCCGCTGTGTGACTTTGGGCAAGTCACTTCACTTCTCTGTGCCTCGGTTCCCTCGACTGTAAAATGGGGATTAAGACTGTGAGCCCACGTGGGACAACCTGATCAACCTGTCCTCCCCAGCGCTTAGAACAGCACATAGGAAGCGCTTAACAAATGCCGTCATTATTATTATTAGAGTCGTGGAAGGGGGGGAAGGGGGAGCACCGTCGTGGGGGCGGAGGGAGCTCCGGGGGCTGCAGACGGTCGATTAGCCCCGTGCTGGGGTGTTAACCCAATGCCGTCGTCGAAACTCGGGAGAGATAAAAAAAGAAAACCCGGGTGTGAGGCGCAGATAAAAGGTGTTTATTGGCGGGCCGCTCCTCTCGTTTTATTTCAACCTTCTAAGCCGCAGGATCGGCCCGGTTTGAAAAAGTGGATTGGGCGCGAATGGCCGGCCGTCCCTTGTCCTTCCCATCCAGAGGTGGACGGGTGAGCGGGAAGGGCCCCCAAGGTGGACCGCAGAGCCGGCCCCGGGCCGCTTCCCCAACCGCCGACGGCCCGAAGGCCCTGCCCGACCTCGCCCGCCACCGCCGGGCTCCGGGGTCCCGTCCCCCGGGATCCCCGGGCGAGGACCCGCGGCCTTCCCCCGGCTTTCCCCGCCCCGGGACCAGGGGAAACGGCTACTTTGCATCGGCCCTTCGCCCGACTTCCCGGACGGACTCCGCCGGGCGGAGCTCGCTCCCCGCCGCGCCTTTCGAGCGCGGAGGTTGGGGTTTTCCCCACCTCCCGCACCTCCTCCTGCCTCCCCACTCCTCCTCCTCCAGGTCTTCCTCCTCCTCCTGGTCTTCCTCCTCCTCCTAGTCTTCCTCCTCCTCCTCCTTCCCGCAGGCACCCTCTCCCCCTCGGCTAAGTCGGTTCACGTTATCATCCGCCCATCACAAATAGTCACCATGCCGAGCATTTCATTCTAGTCCCAAGAAGAGAGAGAGAGAGAGAGGGGAGAAAGAAAAAAAAAAAACCCTCACCCTGAGGTCTATTTATAGGAGGTGGATTTTAGGGGGAAATAATGAGGTCAGGCGTCTCAGGCTGCGGTTCGCAGCGAGGGAGAGCGAGCCACCTGGCTAGGCGGGCCCGCCTGTAGCCCGGGCCCGGCCTGGGCCCTGCCCGGCCTGGCCGGCACTTGTGCTCCCCGGGCCACATTCTTGCGTTAAGTGGTCGAGGCTGCGGGTAAAACAATCCCCGGGCCGGTCGGGCGCGGGCGAAGCTGATCCCGCGATGGCATTTTGTTTTGCACAGTTGCTGGGGCTGACGTTCCCACATAAGGTAAGGTGTCACTGGGCTGCCGTCGGCCGCCCAAATGCCACGTGTATAATTAGCCTGCGCACTCAGCACATTGGCCCGGGGGGTGGGGAGGGGGGAAACGAGCCTGGCCCGGCCCGGACCCCCGGGCTCCCCCCCATTCAGTCCCGAGGCTGCTGGGCCTGGGGAGGAGCAGGAGGAGGCCGGCCATCACCTTTCTTTGAAGCTGGAGATAGGCCGCATCAGGGAAGGGGTCAAGCGGGGGAGGGATGAGCTCTACTCGAGGATGAGCTGGAGGGGGACGGGCAAGTCCTGTAAAGAGAAAAGCCACCCCCACTCCCATTTCTCTCTTCTACTAAACGCTTAGTACAGGGTTCTGCGCACAGTAAGAGCTCAATAAATGCGATTGATTGGTTTCTCGGCCTCTCCACCGCGAGGTTTAGAGAGTGAAAAGGAGGGACAGATCGGGAGGTGTGTCCCTCTCCCTCCCCCCGAAACACACATCACACCCCCTCCCCTCGACTCCTCCAACCTCCCTAGTCTGGCCCTGCGCTCTCCTAGGTGGCTGTCTCTAATAATAATAATAATGATGGTATTTGTTAAGCGCTTACTATGTGCCAAGCACTGGGTTGGGGGGGGGGCGATACAAGGTAATGAGGTTGTCCCACGTGGGGCTCACAGTCTTAATCCCCATTGCACAGATGAGGGAACTGAGGCCCAGAGAAGTTAAGTGACTTGCTCCAAGTCACACAGCTGATAAGTGGTTGAGGCAGGACTAGAAGCCACGACCTCTGACTCCCCAGGCCGGGCTCTTTCGACTAAGACACGCTGCGTTTCCGTTCTTTTTCCCTTATTCAGCGTCGCCTCCTCTCCCCCGTCCCCCTTTTCTCCCGGCCCGCCGTTTTTCCCCGTCTCCCCTCTTTTTCCCCTCTTCTTTTTTTTTTTTGGAGAGTTAAAGCCCGAGCCTGCCGGGAGAAACTCTCCCGGCCCTGGCAATCTCGGTGCCTCGACTGCACTTGCCGCCGTCATCACCGAGGACTGGGGGGAGCCGGGGGCCAGGCCCGAGGTGGGAATTGGCGGGGGTTTCCGCTGCCCCCTCCGAGGCTGGCGCAGTCCCTGCCCCTGCTCCGAATCCCCGGGGCTCTGCCAACCGCTGTGCCCCCAGCTCCGGCCCCGCGTTTCCCCCGGGCGACCTTCAGCCGGTCAACCATCCTCGGCCCGTCCCCTGGCCAGCCTGCGGACCCCCACCTCCAAAAGGGTCTGGCCCACACATCCTGACAGAGGACCCCTCTCCTTCACCCCGTGTCTTTCATGGGGTGAGGGGGAAAACCCACCACCGATAACCGCCCCCTCCTCCCCAACGATGCCCAAAGCAAGGCGCCCCACATGGATTCCGAAGGACCGGTTTCCTTTAGGTTGGAGGGATGCGGGAGCTCACCCTCCCCCGCATCTCCTCGGCGCTACATGGCCTGTCCCATCTCTTTGAACCAGGTGAACCTTTCCCGGCCTTTCAGTTAAGCGAGAGGAAAAGCTGTAGTTGGATTTTTTATTTTTTTGGTTTGTTTTATTTTTCCAGCCATATCTCTGTGTGAGTGTGCGTGAACGTGCTCACACGGAATTTCTACACTTGTAAGAGTGTGCCTCTGCACACACGTGTGCCCTCGGGCGGCAGGCCAAACTGACATTTGGATGATTTTATCAAAAGTTTTAAGGGCCCCGTAAATCTCAGATTGAAGCTCAGGTTGCTTGTGCCTGATGCCAGCACCCCTGACTACAATCCAAACCCTCCACCAAATTCAGTTCTGCAGTTTGGGTGTAGTTTTTTATTGTTATAGGCAGGGACTAGAGGCAGCCTTCAAATGTCAGAGCCTTAATCGCTTCGTAAACTGACAACATCTCTTGTCTTTCTTGTCTAGTTCTTTTTCCTCCCGGTTTTTAGCCGTAAAATAGCAAAGCTGAATGGGGTGATATTATGTCCTAGTTCAATCAAGGAAATTCTTCTTGTTACATTTAAATCTGACAGTACTTGCTGGTAGTATGGGACATGACATCCAATCCTATAATTGTATATTATAAAGCCAAAGGACATGACATTACATTGTGAAAATTAGGGTGTAGAACATCTACAACTAATATGGCGTGGTCAGGTACTTGAGAAACATAATAGAGTTTCGTATCTATTCGGTGGTCGTTTCTTCTTAACTGTTCAACTTCCAGTTGCAGAAAATACCTGCTTTTTCCTTTAAACATGGGGGTAAACAAATGTTCTCCCAAACCAACTCACATTTCAAATACCCCTAGAAATCTCTTATTTTAAAAAAAGTCTTTATAAATGAATCATTTTGGTGACATGGCTAAGATTTCGTGTCAGTTTCCAATTTGACCTCTTTTAGAAAGTCTTGGTTTATTCGGCACTGATGAAACAGCTACATGTATCCATCGTATATTCAAGAAGTCAGTGAAGTTTTAAATAATTCTCTTTCAATTAGTACAATAGAAACCGGAATAGATGAATCTTCTCTTAAAGAAACATGACTCAATACCTACAGGCTCCTACTTTACTCCTGTATATTTTCCATTTCCGTTAGTTTTGTGGGGGTTTTTTCCTTTCCAAGTTGGAACATAATCACTTCAGTGAAAAGGCTCCAGAGTAGCGTTTCTCTGTTGCATTTTGGTACTTGCAAATTCAATTGGGAAGACATACTATAAGTGGGTATATTAGAAAATTTAGTTAATCAAATAGTTATTTTGTTAAAATCTGGACAGGATGTATATATGTACACACATCTGCTATATATACAACCTATAAATGAACATTATACATGTATAAATAAATGAAGTTTTGGAACTCAGATGAAACATTCCGTCAAGCTAATGTGTCTTAGAACACTGGTTCAGGCACAGACAGGTACGAGAAATGATAAAACCCAGATAACCTACGATGAGATGATTTACAGATGGGCTGTATTATCTGCTGCTACGAGGTTAGTGAGGCCATATTGTTCTTCATGAAAATCAATCTTTATTTCAGAATTACCAGGTCATGCCAGAATCGGCATGAATACATTGGAATCGCGAATCTTGCTGCAAAATGAGGGCACTTTCACAAATGCTCTTTAAGTTTTAATGCTAAAATGAGGTATCCCCTACCTCCAGGTCCGTACTGGCTTTGGAGAAGGAACCATATTTTAATGGGTTTCTTGTACTTCCTAGTTTGGGGACTCCTCCGCATCAGTCTGTAATTCTTTTTGTATGGATTTGATCAGGAAACTTCCTCACGTTCACAAGACTCTTATTATGGCTTAAGAATCAATTATCCACTCCAAGGATGCAGCGTATTCACTTTACCCTATCACAGCAGGAGGTGAAGCACTTGGGGATCCGAAAGCATTAGCCCTGTTTTGTAGCGAATACTTTTGTTCGAATTGATGCCGGGACTCAGTTTCTCACTTTGGCATTTTAGTTGAGATTCCTGGGAGCTTTTCAAGTTTTCAACATCTATTTAATAAAGTTACAGGGCATAAATATCTCCTGAAGCATCCTGTGTGGAAGCCAGAGGATGGCATCCGTTGTAAATCTGCTTTGTGCTCTCTTTGCCCGAAAAGGGGCCTTTTTTTGTGTGTGTGTGTGATCCTTCCAATCTTCGATTAAGGCCACACAAAGCCCCACCTCCTCAGATAAGGATATCGATTTGGTTCCTAACTGCAAACTCTCCATCTCGTTGCTCCCAGTACTCAACTTTACACTAGTATTAGGGATTCTTTTTATAGTGACACCATGCTTCGTAAAAAAACTTCTAAGCAGTGAGGTCAGGTGTTGAGATTGGATTCTAGTTTATTTTTTATGAATCAGATAAAGATTTCTGTGCATGAGACCATATGTGAAGATGAGAGAACAAGTACATTTCCATATCAAAGGCAATATATCTGAGGCTGCATGGTAATTAAAATGCAGTGGTTTGGACTCCGTGTGCTAGCACTTAAACCGAGCATTGCTGGGACCTTGTGCATCATGCAGGCGGTTGCTTCTTGCATACTTCTCGAAATATACTTATAATTTTGTACAAACATTTATGCCAGTCCACACTTTTCTGTGGATAATTTGTATTTCATCCAAACCATTCAAAGTAGAAGTTATTTTTTGAGCTACCCCCTCATTATGGCTTTTGTGTATCAACTATTTTTATTCTGGTTGTTTGTATTTCCTTTTACCAGAATGATGGCTTGTTTATATTCAGAATCTCTTCTGTTTCTCTAAGACCCCATCATATATATCCCTCAAATTTTACCACTTTTTCAAAAATCTTTCATCTTGAGGAAAAATGAGAATTATTTCCTGAGGTTAATTGTAGACACTACAATCGATCGAAGGTTAATAGATTGCAGTGCAAAATAAATCTATTATCTGCATTTAGACTTAGTTATTTTTGTTTTGGAATAGAAACACATGAACTAGTCCTCACTTCCACAGTACAGAAGACCCCCACAAATTACTTCTAAATGATGATTTGGAAAAGATCTCTTTTTTCCTTTGAACATAGGGAGAGTGAGGGATGAAGTTCTACCAATGGTCACATTTAATGTATCAAATCTAGAAGTGTCAAGTCAGTCACTTGAAATCCTAGAGGACCACAGTTGTACCACATGGCACTTCTCTGGCAGTTTTAGGATTTGGGGACTCTTTTCTCTCAGGCATTCTGATGAAGCCCAGGGCTTGAGTGCAGTGGAATATGAGCTCATGTCCGTAGAACCTAGCAGGTCTGCATTTTAATGTATAATTAATTGGGGTTCAGAGGGAAACCTGAGGTCTGGCGCACCGGTGGTCATTAGACAATTCTTTGGTCATTACACAGTTTTGGTGACAGTGTTCAGGTCAAGTTCAAACTAGAAAATCTTGTCCACTCAGACTCCCTCTTTAGTTTCCAATTCTATATCCCGTGCTCCTAAAAATTCTTTATGTGATATGAGTAGCAGACAGTGGCTGATACGATTGGCCCAAGACTGTTTTTGTCTATTCTGCAAACCTCTTTGAGACTTTGCTGGGTGGAAATACCATGCACATGAAAAGCATCCTGGAACGTCCTTTGAGAGTTTGCACTTTTGAGCCCCTGTTGAAGGAAATCATTCATTCATTCATTCGATTGTCTTTATTGAGTGCTTAATTGTGTGCAGAGCACTGCACTAAGCACTTGGGAAAGTACAGTACAGCAGTAAAGTGACAATCCCTTCCCACCACGAGCTCACAGTCTGGGGGTGGGGGGTGGGAGACAGACATAAATACAATAAACAGACATCAATATAAATAAATCCAATTACAGATATATACCTAAGTGTTGTGGGCCTGGGAGGGGGAAAAGAGCCAAGGGAGAAAGTCAGGGCGAGGCAGAAGGGAGAGGGCGATGAGGAGAAGTGGCACTTAGTCTGGGAAGGCTTCTTGGAAGAGATGGGCCTTCACTAAGGCTCTGAGGGGGGAGAGAGTTAATGTATGTTAATTATGTTAACGCAGTAACTGGACATGGGATAGTTTACTAGGTTGGTGCCTAAAATGGGCTCCTCAGTGAGCATTTGGTGTTCAACTTTGATTTTCCTTTCCAATCTGCCAAAGACAACTCTTTCCCATTTCCCAACAATATGATACTACTTCTGGTCATTTTAAAAGAGAATTGGTGATTTTACAAGTTATGACTTCAAAAGAAGACTTTAATTCCCAGGTGTGAACTACTTATCCAAAATTTATGATTTGGAAAAGGAGGCTGGGATGAAAAATGCAATTATTAGCATTTAAGTCATTTGTCTATTACAGTTATTTTTGTTTTAAAGCAAATGGGAAAGAAGAATAATTCTGAGAAAAAAGATTAATTGAGCTAGTATGAATGCAAATCATACAATTAAATGTTCTGGAAAAAAATTCTTCATGTTTGGGAGAAAGGCAATGTTAAGCTTCTAAAATAAACCCGCTCAACTTTATTTGGTTTCTTCTTTGATGCCTGTGGATATTTTGGGCTTAAAGAGAAATAGACTCTTCAGAATGTACGATAGATGGGGGTTTGAGCAAAGAGTAAACTCTATAGGAGTTATAACACAGATATATACTGAGACCAAAGTTGTGCAAACACAGGAGAAAAGAAAATGGATAGTGATGGACTACTTGCAACCCAGTTCCTGTCTACTGTGGGATTCAGTCAAACCTTTTTTGTGCTCAGCAACCCGATTTGCTTGGTATGACACCTCTTAATGCAGTCTTCTTTGTTGGTATGTCTCACCTTTCCTAAAATGTAATTTCTTAAATATTAAAAAAAAATGAAAGGGATCCTACTTTCTAATATTATACATCTGATATATGGAAAGCAAAAAAATGAGCTAAAAATTTGTTAGTGAAGGGGATATATTTTTATTTTAATTCATACTGTGGTGTGTTTAGCCTGGCATTTTTTTTCTACCTTGCAAGAGCATGGAAGGGACTTTGAGAGGTCATTTCATCAATTCCCCTGTCTCCAGACAGGCACTCACTTAAACCTTTCCAAAGATGAGAATCTATTCTATTTTTAAAATCTCCTAAAAAGAGAATTCTACAGTTTCCCTCATTAACCTAGTCTAGTACCTAACAACCCTTTCTAGTAGGAAATATTCAAGCTACATTTTTTTCCCTGCTATAACCTGAGTCTATTTTCTCAAGTGTTGTTCTCAGTAAAAGTAAAGAACAGTTTTAACTGTCGCCTGCATAATAATCCCTTGTATAACTAAAGGTCATTGTAAATTGTCTCCCAGCCATTTCTTCTCCAGGCTAAATATTCCCCATGCCCATTAGGCTCTTCTCTTAGAAAAATACCACTAGCTAAAGGCAATAGCATCTTTCCTCTAAGCCTCTCAGAATTGTTTAGAGGCTTCTCCTTTACCCTCTCCATTTGACAGTCAGTCACTGGTATTGATTGAGTGCTTGGAAGAGTACAATACAACAGAGTTGGTAGACACAATCCCTGCCTTCAAGAAGCTGAAATGCAGGAAGTCCATATTTGAGACTCCCCAGTCTCTTGTTTTAACCACTGGTCATTATCAATAATATTTAGGTAATGAATATATGCAGAGCACGGGGTTCCTCAGAAAGGTAGCCAACTTTTACTTCAGGGGAAGTGAAATAGTTGTTTTGTCCCTCCCTGGTTTCTCTGGCTGGAGACCAGGTAATCCCTCTGCCCCTCCACCCTTCTTTAAACATTTTCTCCCTCTCTCCCTCCTTCGCTTTTTAAATTGTTTTCCCACTTCCCCATGAAGCAGCGAGACCTAGTGGATAGAGCACGGGCCTGGGAGTCAGAAGGACCTGAATTCTAATCCCTGCTTGCTGTGTGACCTGGGCAAGCCACTTCACTTCTCTCCTCATCTGTAAAATGGGGATTAAGACTGTGAGCCCCATGTGGGACATGGACTGTGTCCAGACTGATTAGCTGGGAGCCCAGCGCTTATAATAATGCCTGGCACATAGTAAGTGCTTAACAAATATAAAAAAAAATGTGCCCATCAATCTGGGAGCGGGGGCTGGATGTAAGGTTACAGGGGGACAGAGGATACGGTTACAGGATCCTTGAAGAAATGGGGAAAAGAAGCAGTAGGTGGTGAATGGGGGAGATTGGAAGTGATGTGAGAGTGGGGTGGTGCCAACCAGACACTGCTGGGGGCGGGAACGGGAGAGCAGTGCAAATCATTTCTAAAGCCAGTCCTGTGGCTGTAGCACTAAACACTGGGCTAGTTGAATGGGGAGGCGGGGGAGAAAAACATTTAGAAGTATTAAAAGGCATAATCCCTGATGTCAAGGAGTGGTTAATCTAATGGATCATTAAATTAGGTTCCTTGAAAGTGGATGTATTTGTCATGGCCAGAGTGACTATGTGTTGAACAGTGCCGAACCCCTAACGTTAATGAATGCTAGGCCACTTTGGGGTACTCAATACTTGAGGAAGATGCTGGTGATGAAGATGCCAGCTCCTTGGTGGCAGGAACTGTTTCTACTGATTATTGTAATGTACTCTCAAGTGCTTAGTGCAGAAGCAGCATGGCCTAGTGGTTAGAGACTGGGCCTGGGAGTCAGAAGACCATGGGTTCCAATCCTGGCTCCTCCACTTGTCTGTTGTGTGACCTTGGGCAAATCACTTTACTTCTCTGTGCTTTGGTTATCTCATCTGTAAAATGGGGGTTGAGACTGTGAGCCCCACATAGGACAGAGAATGTTTCCAACGTGCTTTGCTTGTATCCCCCCCGGTGCTTAGTACAATGCCTGGCACATAGTAAGCACTTATCAAAGACCCTCATTATTGTTAGCATTACCATTGATTGATCGATTGAGTTGTGAATTCGGAAGGGGAGGATGGGAGGAGGGCAGTTAACCAAACTGAAACAAGAAATTCCCAAATTCCAAACCGGAGTCACCTGTGAGTCCCTGCAAACCACAGCCATCTAGCTTGAGTGTTCTGTTTGGAAACTGCTTCAGGGCCAGAAAAACCACCAATCGAAACCTATCGGTTTTTCATGGGACCTGGATCCGCAGTCCTCAAATCAGCCTATTTCCTGTTGACCTTAACGGGTCCATCTGGGTGGCCTAGTGGAAAGAACATGGCGCTGGGAGTCAGAGGACCTGGGTTCTAATCCCAGCTCTGCTATTTGTCTGCTGTATGACTTCAGGCATGCCACTTCTCTTCTCTGTGGCTCAGTTACCTTATCTGTAAAATGGGGATTAAGCCTGTGAACCTCAAGTGAGACAGGGACTATGTCCAACCTGATTATGCTGTATTCTTCGTGCAATGCAACAGCACTTGCTAGTATTATGGGACATGACATCCAGTCCTAGAATTCCATGCTATATAGCCAAAGGACATGACATGACTGTGAAAATTAGGGTGTAGAACGTCTACAATTAATAAGGCATGATCAGGTACTTGAGTAATATCCTGGGAACATATCTGCTAATTCTGTTGCATACTCACCCAGGCCTTAGTACAGTGCTCTGCACATAGTAAGCACTCAAAATATACCTTTGATTGACTGACATAGTAATTGCTTAACAAATACCACAGTTATTATTATTATGTTTCACTTTCATCTCTCTTCCCACAGCCAAACTAGCTGTCCAATTCCCAGTTTTTAGTGTCAATTAGAAACTCTGTATCTATTTCTCCAGGTATTATTCTCACCCTCTATCTCTGCGTCCTTACACTGACGCTGCAGCGATCTTTCTGTTTGTCTTTTGCTTGCCCACCGAGAGCTCTAATCAGCCTCTGGAATTGGCTATAAGGCTAAATGTGTAAACAGTAGAGTCACACTCCCCCAGGACATGAGATAGCACTTTTTTTTTTAATTTGGTGGCACATGCCAGGTGCAGAATATGGAGGAACGGCCTGATGATTCAGATCTAGAGAAAAGCATTTCCGGCTAATGAGGAGGAGGAAGAAAGCAAGGAGGCAGGAAGCTCAAAAATGATCAGAGAAGGAAGCAGGATTTGGAGTAGGTTGGATTATCAGTGAGCTCTGTTACTGTGGGAGCAGCCCTTGGAGAGGCTTTGGACATGTGGGAACATTTTCTGGCTTTTCTGCATCACTGTCTATACTGTTCGTCAGATACTGAAATATCACATACTTGTTATTTTGTTATTCCCATAAAAGAGGCTTCTGTCAATGTGTGTGATATGGCCACAGGCCAGCAGCTTAACTTCCCTGGCTTTTTCCTAGCACAGTTTTGTGGTCAGCGACATCTTGAGCAAATTTGAATTTGAAAGGCACGAGAAGAGTACACTTTATTGTTTTCTTGAATAACATCAACCCAATATGAACATTAAATAAGTGTCTAATGTTTGGATTAACTTTTAAGGCTGTGAGTTGAAACCCTTTCTCATAACTCACTGGAAGACTTATTTGGGGAATTGCATGCTCTATTCAAGCATGGTACTGTAGAATGAGCTCTAGCCTTAGAGTTAGGAGAATTGGTTTCAAGTTCTGGCTCTGCCACTGATTCATTGTGTGACCTTGGACAAGTCATTTAACCTCCCTGACTCCATTTGAAATGTTGTTTCAAACTGTAAAAAATTGGGGTGATGATTCCTATCCCCCCCCTTGTTTGAAGGAATATTTTTATTCTATTTTGTTTTTATTTTAGCTTTTCCCCTTAAATGTTGTAAAAATGTTTATAGAAAAGCTGTGGAGCCTAGAGGATACAGTATGAGCCTGGGAATTGGAAGGACCTGGGTTCTAATCCCTGTTCTGCCATTTATCTGCTGTGTGACCTTGGGCAAGTCACTTAACTTCTTTGGGCCTCAGTTACCTTATCTATAAAATGGGGATTAAGACTGTGAGCCCCATGTGGGTTATGGACTGTGTCCAACCTGATTGTCTTGTATCTACTTTAGCACTTATTACAGTACCTGGCACAAAGTGAGCACTTAACAAATGCCATAAAAAAAAGGATGCCAAATTATAATAATGTTGGTATTTGTTAAGCGCTTACTATGTGCAGAGCACTGTTCTAAGCGCTGGATTTAACAGTAAAGGGCATTAACAGGAAACGTGGGCAGGGAATGTGTCTACCACCTGTGTTATATTAGATGTTTCCCAAGCACTTAGTACAGTGTTCTGCGTACAGCAAGCACTCAATTAGAATAATTGATTTTTATACATATATCGAAAAATCTCCTAATGGCCTGAAATAATCATGGGAAGCAATTTGGCCTCATGGAAAGGGCATGGGACTGACAGTCAGGAGACCTGAGCTTTAGTTCAGCTCTGCCACTGACTGCTGTGTGACTTTCTGCAAGTCATTTAACCACTTTATGCCTCAGTTTCCTCATCTGTAAAGTGGGATAAGAGACTGGGTATTCAGATCACTTAGGTTGTGAGCTACTATGGGACAGGGACTCTGATCTGATTATCTTGTAACTACTCCTGTGCTTAGATAGAATAAACCTTAGCTAAATATCATCCTACTAGCATCATCGTTATATCAGCATTATCCTATTACCATATTATAATTGACATATTCTAGTCTGAACTTCTAGACATCGCAAATGAAAAATATCCAGAGAGCTATGAGGGAAATAGGCTAACAGGCTCATGAGACTTTGTACCCCAGCATTGGGTATGTATTTTTGGATAAGCTCACTTTGGGCAGGAAATGTTTCTGCTGATTCTGTTGTATTGTACTCTCCCAAATGCTTAGTAGAGTGCTCCGCACATAGTAAGTGCTCAGAAATTACCACTGTTTGATAAGGACACTGCTGCACACAGACTGGAGAAGCTTTGTCTTATCAGGATCTTTGGTTTCTAGGTAGCTTGCCAGTGCCCATAATTCCTCTCTAGACTGTAAGCTTATTGTGGGCAGGGGATGTCTGTTACATTGTATGCTCCCAAGCGCTTACCACAGTGTTCTGCATGCGGTAAGTGCTCAATAAATAAGATTGACTGACTGACTCACTGACAGTTTGGAAAGCTGGTGTCTTGCTGTGCCAATAATTCCGTGAAACATTGATGAAGACTTCACATTAGTCGAGAGGCTTCTTTGCCGCAGAAGGGAAAAAAAAGAAAAGATGTAGAAGTTCTATAATATACAGTCATTTTTAAGTATCACCCATAGTTATATTAAATTAGTGATGATGTATCGTCTTGGCTCCAAGAACATTTTCCTTTATGGCTGTAAGATGAATTCCTTAACAAGAAGCAAAATCCCAAACAAAAAGAGAATCAAAATTTAAATACTCTAACAGTGCACCAGCTGGATAGAAGCTTTATTAATATGTAGCGCAGCAGATTAGTTAACTGAGTCTCAGGAACATCCTTTAATGGCAAGACTGAAGACTAAAATATATCCTGGATGAAGATTTGAATATCTTTAAATTTCTTAGTTGTGTAGTCCATTCCCACTGTAATATTTCCTAAAAATAGATGTGCTGGGCTGAAAAAAGGAGTGAGTTTTAATCCCGGAGTCTCAAAAGTTATGTAAAGTCATCTTTAATTCTTTCTTCTTTATGCAAGCTCTCTCTTTTTGGTGTCACGCAATACTGCTGTAATACATCATGTCATTAAAAAAAGAAATTGTCAGCCTTCTCTGAAACTAGAAACTTCAAAGTTTTCTCAGAAAGATATATCTCAGGGATTATGTCCAGACATTGTTTCGCATTAGTAAAATAATGTGTCCTCTGTGTTGAAGTAAATGTGCATTTCACATAAATATTATATGTGTATTTTTAAGTCATATTTATTTATCTGAAGATTCACCCTTAGGCTTTCCATTTTGTGTTATTTTAAATGATTTGCAAAAGGCATTTCCAAGTTTTTTTTACATGAGTTGAACTTTTATTTAAGGCGCCTAAATTTGAGGCAGGTAGAAATAGAGTTCCTTTAAATGTAGGTGGACTGAACTACAACAATTAACTTCTATTTGCATCTTGTTTTGAAAATATTTACTCTACTTGCATCTTGTTTTGAAAAGAAACTGTTTGAAAGTACTGAGAAAAAAGTTATTTTTGGCATTCCAGGGACTTATTCAAAAGCAGGCATCACACCTATCGGTGTCTTAGTTGTGATTTTTTGCTATTTCATTTTTACTTGATATGTATATGGAATTCTCATTAATGTCATCAGGAGCTAGGTGTGTAGAATGGTAGGAAAATATAACCCTTGGAACTATTTGTTCAAATTTTCCACTTTTTTAGCTCTTCTTCCTCATTTTGGGGCAGCTAGGATTCTACTCCCTTCTTGTGCATTCTGGGTTTTTTTTTAAATTTTTCCTTTGAAAAGATACATTCGTTTGAGCTTTGCCTTTTCTTTTTAAAGATGCATTTTTATTTGCCCCTTCTCAAAATGCATGCAAGTTTGGTGATTTAAGTTTTAAATGAGTTGAATAGTAAATTCACATTTATGATAACTTCTAAATTGAAATTTGATGTAATTAAATTTAGAAGTGGCACTTAAAAGTTGTTAGGCCACTAAGAAGTCTCAAACCTGAATTCCATTTAGATTTAATAGTGTGTTATTACACATGAAATATCTACTAATTATTAAAAAAGTTGAACCCAATACATGATAAAACTGTCAGTTTTATTAGTTTGCTGTGGGCAGGGAAAAATTCTACCAACTCTTTCATATTGTACTCTCCCAAGTGCTTAATACAGTGCTCTGCACACAGTGAGTGGTCAATAAGTAGATTGAATGATTGATCTGGTTTAGATAGTTGGGAAGAATTGTAGTGATCCAACTCAAAGCAGAGAAATTTGGGACTGTAGACTGTAAACTCGATGTAGGGAGGGAACATGTCTACCAACACCAATATATTGTACTTTCCCAAGTGGTTAGTACAGTTCTCTGCCCACAGTAAGTGCTCAGTAAATATGATTGCTTGATTGTTGGAACGCTCAGAAAATAGTCCAGAAAGAGGATCTATGGAGAGAGGGAGCTCTTGGGAAAGGTAAACAAGAAAAACAAAGCTCTTAATAATAATAACAACAATAATAATAATAATAACAATAGTGGTATTTGTTAAGCACCTATTATGTGCCAGGCACTATTCTAAGTGCTGGGGTAGATACAAGATATTTCGGTTGGATACAGTCCCTGCCCCACATAGGGCTCACAGACTTAATCCCCATTTTACAGATGAGGGAACCGAGGCACATAGAAGTTAAGTGATTTGCCTAAAGTCACACAGCAGACAAGTGGCAGAGCCGGGATTAGAACCCATGATTTTCTGACTCCCAGACCAGTGCTCTTTCCAACCGGCTGTGGCCTGGAGAATTGCTGGAGGGTTAAACGATGTCAACTAGGGGACTTTAGTTGTAGACTCTGAGTGTCTGGCCGAGGGAGGGGATTGAATCCAGGAGGGGAAGATCATTTTTCTGGACCCTGGCCTTTGAGTATTCATGTTCTCCAGTGAGTGGGACCACCCCCAGAGGAAGAAGAGAGCTGAGAAAAGGAATAAATGTAGATTTAGCCACACTTTCCTGTGAGAGGGGTGCCATAGAGGGCCCTTATCTGGGGCAGGAAAAAAACCCTCTAACCCTCCTGTTTCTCCAAAACAAGGCAACAGCTCTAAGTTAGTGTTACCCCTGGAATCTTGCCAGAGATACTTGCTTTCCAGAGCATCTGGTGGTGGTCTTTGTTGCCAATGACTCTAAACTGTAAGCTCATTTCTAGACTCTAATCACATTGTGAGCAGGGAATGTTTCTATTTCTTATTATATTGTACTCTCCCAAGTGTTTAGTATAGTGTTCTGCACACTGTAAGTGCTCAATAAATTCGATTGAATGAATAATGCTGGCCTCCAAAGCCTCTGGTGGACCCAAATGTCACTCAGTGCGCACTTATTATTATTTTTAGTAACAATAATATGACTGTAAGCTTGTTGTGGGCAGGGAACATGTCTACCAACTTTGTTGTATTGTACTCAGCCAAGCGCTTAGTGCATACTTTGCACATAGCAAGCATTCAGTAAATAGCAATGATGATGATAATAATGCTGGTAATTGTTATGAACTTACTCCATGTGTCAAGCATTTTGGTAAGGCTGAGGTAGATACTCCATAATTGAATTGGATCTTTGTCTTACTTGGGGCTCACAATCTACAGGTGAGAGAGAACGATAATAAATCAATAAGTCCTTATAAGTTCCTCCAAGGCGGGGATCATGTCTACCAATTCTATTGTCTTGTACATTCCCAGAACTTAGTACAGTGCTCTGCACACAGTAAGCACTCAATAAACACTACTGATTGAAATGCTGTTACTATTATGTCACAAAACAGCTTGAGTATCTTGGGGAATGGCCATGGAGCAGTGATGAATAAAATCTGAAAAACCGTATTTTATACAAAAGTCTTATCCCACTTCTTGTCAGGACTGCTAAGTAGCAAAATTTCAGGGTTGAATTTTTCCTCCTTTTATCCTCTCCAACCATTCCCTTAAGAAGGAAGTTAATGAAAAGTGAAATGGTCAAAAGTCTGGCAGAGAAAGTAGTGTGATAATCCATAAACTGAAGCATCAGGATGTGAAAAATCAAGTTGACTGTTATTACCTGATGGGTGACATTAGCATTTCCAAGATCTAGACCACTTGAATAGTAGTTCTTCGACTGACACTCCAGCACACACGTTTGTATTGTGGACTGCCTGTAAGGTCTTTGCAGACGCTTCACTTATTCTTAATGATATATTGGTTTAATTTATATATCTGTAATTTATTCATATTAATGTCTGTCTCCCCTTCTAGACTGTAAGCTTGCTGTGGGCAGGGAATGAGTCTTTTTATTGTTATATTGTGTACTCTCTCCCAAGTGCCTAGTATAGTGCTTTGTACACAGCGCTCAATAAATACGATTGAATAAAAATAATTATGTTTGTATTGAGTGCTTATTATGTGCCAAGTTCTAGGGTAAAAAAAAGATATTCAGGTCAGATAAAGTTCCTGTCCCACATGGGGCTTACAGTACAGTCAATGAAGGTGGGAAAACAGGTATTTAATCCCCATTTAACAGATGAGGAAGAAATACAGATTTTAATTTGAATGCATGTCTCCCCCTCTAAACGGTAAACTCCTTGTGGGCAGGAAGCATGTCTACCAACTCTTATTATATTGTTCGCTCCCAAGTGTTTAGTTCAGTGCCATCCATAAGGTAAGCTCTCAAAAAATACCATTGATTGAAGCTGAGGCACTGAGTAGTTAAGTAACTTGTTGCAGAATTATCTGTTTTATAGCATTGCTGGCGTGTCTGTTTCTGGAACCAGCTAGAGAATTCTGGTCCTTGCAATCCTCTGCAGTGATGTGAAAGTTAGGCAAGCAGAAAGAAGCCACTGAGGATTTCTCAACATAGAGGTTTGTGTTTGTGTTTTGCATGTAAAAGCTGGAACATCGTGACAAATGAGTGGGAAGAGAGTAGGCTGCTGCCACTTCCATCTAATCCCAATCTCACTTGTGGTTTAAATTGAGCTGGGTTCACATTTCTTGCTTGATTGTGGGTATGAATTGCTTGCTTATTAGAGGCTAGAAGGTCTTTAATGTGGCATGAGTACAGAGGAACGATAATTGGGGCAACCAACAGGAGAAGACCTTGGGAGGTCGGGGGTCCATTTTCTGTAGATCTCTGGGGAGGCATACCCCCAGAGGATTCTGGGAGGGCTCCCACCATGAAGATTCTATCCGACTTAGAGAGTTCCTGGGCTTCTGGGTTTGGTCCCCAGAACCAACTTTCTCCTTGCAGCTACAATTCCCAGAAATCCCCGGCGCTTCAATTTTCTTTACTCTCCACTTGCCGTCATGTTCCCTGACAGCTGTAGGGAGAGGATGTCTGATTTGAGAGTTTGTCTCAGTTAATAATAATGTTGGTATTTGTTAAGCGCTTACTATGTGCAGAGCACTGTTCTAAGCGCTGGGTAGACACAGGGGAATCAGGTTGTCCCACGTGGGGCTCACAGTTAATCCCCATTTTACAGATGAGGGAACTGAGGCATGGAGAAGTGAAGTGACTCGCCCACAGTCACACAGCTGACAAGTGGCAGAGCTGGGATACTCCTCAAACACTAGTTCCACATCTGGGCCTGCAGACTATTTGCCAACCTGAGCTACAGTGAGTTTGTCTATAATGTGAATCCTCATTAACACAGGGTCCTTCAGGACATTGTCAGAAGACTGGCCGGACTAGGTTGGATTTTTGGCTCCTGAATGGCAAAAAAGAAAAAAAAAAAGAAAAAACCCTCAAAAACATTCCTTTTCTAGCCAAAGCGAAAGGGAAGAATTTTCCCTTTGTCTCCTCCAAAGTCAGCCTTTTACCTATAGTTTCAAATTTAAGTAATCGATCTTTTAGTTTATGAATTTCATAGGTTACTTTTAATGAGATTGACCTTGTCATGTTAGCTTGAAGCTCATGGTTTATCTAAGGAAATCAGCGAATGTGCTAGTAAATAGTTGTGGAGAGTAACCTGAAGACATCCGGGTTTTGTTTCTCATTATTCTATTTCCCTAGGCATTCTCTACTTTCAGATCATCCTTCCTATTTAAAAACACAGTGCTCATAGCAGCGCCTCTAAAGTGTGGCAAGGAGTACTTTTCTTTATAAGGACCCAAGAAACTGATGATGAGCTTGATAAAATGGCTCAATGGTACAATGATTTTCCCTTATCTGAGACTGAAAATAAATGGTTGAAGCCTTGCTTCTTCTTGCCTAGCACCCAAAGGAACAGAAACAGGATGCTGAAGATGGTTTTGTCTTCATGAATATGTGCAAGTAAAGTGTAGTGGTACAGTTTAGGGTGAAATATGCTGTGTCTTTGAAAATAGAATGTGGCTGAGGGTTAAGAGTAGTTGAAACTCTTAAAATTACAATTATACAATATGATGCAGCATTACCAGTATGCAGTGTAAGAAGTTGTTAGCACAGATGCTTTTAATACCTGTAGTATCCTTTGACTTCCCAAACACAGTGGCTCCAGATTGCCTTGAGATAGTTTAAAAACTCTTTAGTATTAATATGTTTACTTTGAGAATCTCTTTTAGATGGGGACACTGGCTTCTTTTTATCTAAATCCCTGGGTTCAATTTACTGTTAATGATGAGATTTTGTTTTGTACTTTCACTATTATTCTGGATGCTTATTAAGTCTGACAGATGTAAGATTACGCTTTACAAACAAAAGGGTAATATATCCTCTGTTTATAAGTTAGCCAGAGGCCAGGTTTTACAAACTATAAAAAATACAGCTTTTGAAAGTGTATAAAATAGACCAGTCAGCTTTCTAAGAAGGAATATAAATCCTGCAGTAGAGCTGGTTTCCTTGGGATTTAGGTTTGCTCATTCATAATAATTTGTTGTGACCTAGAGCTGTGCTTCATGGGAATCTTAAAAGCATTTTTAAAAGAGGTCAAATAATGGAATTCATTTCTGAAAACAGGCTTCTCATTTATTTCATGTTTAAGATCATGGAATCAGAAAAACACAGTGACGGAAGGAATTCTAAGAGTGACCCAGTCCATCCCCTTCTGTCTCTTCTCTCCATCCCTCCCACCCCCACCTACCACTTACCTTCAGGCAGAACAACCCTTAAAAGATCCTCCCAAAATCTATTTTAAGAGAACTCTGGCAACCAATGTTTAACAGCTTTCACAGTCGGAAAATTCATTTTTCTGTTCAACTAAAGTCCTTTCTGTAGGTTACCGTTTCCTCTGGTTCGGCTCTCAGAGGAGAGGAAGAACAGTTGGTCACCATCTTTCACGTGCTTGAACATCCCCTCAGCCTTTTAGGCTGAATAATTTCAAAGCCTCTAACCTTTCCCCATAGGCTTATTTTCTAAATCTTTAATCATCTTTATGATTCTCCTCTGAACCCTCTTCAAGACCTCCACATCCCTATTTAGTTGGAGATCTCAGGATGAGGTAGTAGTCTAATAAAGATTGGACCAGGCTGAATATAATAGAAAGATTACTACCCTGTTTCATCCATGTCAGATACAGCATATGATAAAGTTTTGGTGTTTGGTGTGGGTTTGATACTTGAAACAGAATGAAATTTCTACACAGTTCTTTCACACTACCATACTTTGTGGTGAAATCGTATGGATTCTAGAGTCAGGGTTATTTCTGTGGTCTTTTATTTCTAACCTGGCAAGACACTCGAGCATTAGATTTATAAAGTGACTTTTATAAAGTCAACAACTCTCTAGTTCCCCCCAAGATACTGTCAACTAAGAAAAATATCTGAGGTGTTAGAAAAGCAGCATGGGCTAGTAGAAAGAGCATGGACCTGGGAGTCGGAAAGACTTGGGTTCTAATCCAGGCTCTGCCACTTATCTGTTTTGTTACCTTGGGCAAGTCACTTCACTTCACTCCTTCAGGTTAGTAAGCTGAGAATTTAAGGAGAGATGTCCACTAAGTGTGGTAGAATTGGCCTTGAGCTGGAGAGCCCAGTTAAGCCACTGAAGAACAGAACCCAAGTTAGTCTAAGTAGACACCACTCCCCCCTACTACCTATATTCCACAGGCAGTGGGAAGGGGAAGAAAGGGACTCAGTGTTCATTTCAATGTTCTTCCTTTGTTTTGGGCAGGGAAAGAGCATGTAAATATGCAGCAACCAAGTCCGGTTTGGGAACTGCCAGAAAGCGGCCGGTAAAAGAACCTTGGCCCTTCTATTACATTGACCCTCTCAGTAGGTAACCTTTTAATGTTTGCCATATTTGGGCTGGGTGTAGATGATGGAGAGCTTGTTGTGGGCAGGGAATGAGTCTGTTGTTGTATTGTACTCTCCCAAGCACTTAGTACAGTGCTCCGCAAATACCGCTCAATAAATAAGAGTGAATGAATGGATGAACTCAGCCTGGGTCATACTGGGCACCAGAAATCTGGCCTGGATAACGATATTTGATTTTTAAGATTATGGTGTATTTTGAGCACCTTCTGCTAACCATTTGGATAGATGCAGGGTCATTAGATTGGACACAATCTCTGTCCCACTTGGGTCTTATAACTGAAGAAGAAGGGAGATCAGGCACCTTAAACCCACTTTACAAATGAGGAAACTGAAGCCTAGAGAGGTTAAATGACTTGACCAAGGCTACCCAATAGGTTAGTGGCAACTTGGAAGAGTGAATGCTCCCTATCTTGAACTTTTAACTTAATAGATGTTGGGTATTTTAGAGTCCAGTTTGTTGGTGCTTTAGTATTAAACATTTGGCTTCTATGCTTTAGATAATCGATGTTTTGGATCAATCGATCAGTGGTATTTACTGAGCACTTCCTGTGTGCAGAGCACTGTGCTAGGTTCCTAGGAGAGTACAATAGAGTTGGTAGACCTATTCCCTGCCCACAAGGAGTTCACAGTCTGGAGGGATGAAAGACAAAATCTGGCTTCTCCAGTGACTCTTACCGCAAGTCTGTAATAATAATAGTAATAATAATGATGATGGTATTTGTTAAGTGCTTACAATGTGTCAAGCATTGTTCTAAGTGCTGGGATACAAGATCATCAGGTTGGACACAGCCCCTGCTGTAAATGGGGCTCACACTCTTATTCCCCATTTTACAGATGAGAGAAATGAGGCCCAGAGAAGTGAAGTGCCTTATCCAAGATCACAGAGCAGACAAGCGACAGAGCTGGGATTAGAATCCGGGTCCTGCTGATTCCCAGTTCTGTGCTCTGTCCACTAGACCATGCTGTTATTAGCATAAGAAGGCACTCCACAACTAGGTCTCCACCTTATCACCTTGGGGGAACAGCAGTGAAATTGTTCGTCTTGACAGCCGACAGCTTCACTACAGGGCCCTGGTTTCATGTTACATTAAGTATTAGGGCCCTTCTTTCAGGAGCCATTATGCTGTGACATCAAAGATTTTCCAACAGGGCAGTTGTAGGTTAGCACTGAAGTTGTCTACTGAAATTTTAAAGAATGGAATTAAAAATATATGATCATAGTTAATATGAGAGATAGGAAATGGAATATAAAATAAAGTTAGTTTAAAGAAAGTTGTAAGAATGATAGGGCTTTCTGTTGGCCTTTCTATCTCTACTTGTTCAAGACAAGTTTTATTACCTTTAATTTTTACAGCAACTTAAAAAAATGGTCATTATGTTAACACTTGTGCAGTTGATCATATTCAGAAAGACATTATGAGGAAAGGAAAAATAACCCTTTTTGAAATGAAAATGCTTACCTTGACCTAGAGAATATATGATATAAATTAACCTGTGGACAATAATTATAATGGCCTAACTTCCTTTTGCTGATATGCTAATTACTTAAAAGGATCAAACTACATCCTTTATTAAAGTAGCCATAATGCAGTTTAGGTGGTAAAGGAAGAAGTCAAAATGCTTGTGACTAGTAAGAATTTCAGCCATGTATATCACTGTGCAAATATAACTTGTAAATCTTGTTTTATAAACCAGACTGTAATTGGAAGATCTCAGCCCAATTATTGTTTGACTTCAGGAACTATTCACAGTGACAGTGGAAGTAAGGACTTTTTGTTTGGTCAGATCTTTTGGACAAGAAAAAAAAAATCCTCAACATTGTGGTTTTGAGTGTTCCTTAAATGCTTATGTAGTGAAATCAGCATTGTTGCAAGTAAAAATTTCTATTATGTTCTGATGAGGCAAGTTCAGGAACAGGAAATCTCAAGATTAATTTTAGAAGCACAATTGAGAGTCTGGACATTTTTGACTGTTACTGAAATGGTTTTCATTTAAGATGAAGCAACTGAGCCCTGTACTTAAATGAAAGTACTTCATCTCTTGTAGTCCTTTTTCTGTTAAAGCAGTAATGAATGAAATTCTTCAATGGAAAATGAGACACATTGTTATATATTTGCTTTTAATAATAATATATAGATATTGTCAGCTGAGAACTTGCTGAATAACAAGCATTTTCTTTATGAGCAGTTGTATGGTTCAAGGTATTTTCTTCCCAAAGAGTACATTAAATAGTTTTGCAAACATCTTTTTTTAAGAAGTAATTTTAAAATATTGTGCAGTGGCATATTGCTGGAAATTCTACCAGAACATATAAAACAGTCTCTTTATCCTTCTGAATAGTGTTTTGAATAGTACAAAAATGTTTCAGCGTATTTCTTATTTTTTCCCAGTTGCTTAAAATTACCTGAACTGCAGATCTGAAATGGATTTGGTTATGCACAAATGATTTTGGTTTGCCTTTCAAAATTATATTTTGTATATTTTATTTGCAGCACATCAAAATCAGCTTAAAGTAAAGGTATAGAAGCAGCAGATCGGGGATAAAAGTGATATGATCTCTGTTCTCATGAATGAGGCCTGGAGATGGTAGCTTTATGCTTGGAAAGTGTTCACTAACAGAGAGCAGCAGTGGGATAAAAATTTTGATTGGACCTTTTCACTTTTTATGTTTGAACTACAATGCTTTCTCCTACAGGAATTAAACTATAGAAATTAGTAAACATGGAAATAGGACTACAAGCACGCATTTTACAGGAATCATGCCAAGTCAGTGGTCATTTTCCAAAGTTAAAAACAAATCATTTTAACAGCAAAACTTTTACTCAACTGCGAAAGTATAGGAGTTTTGGTTTTAAGTCTGCCTAGAAGCTGGAATCTCTGCATCTTCTATAAAATTGCAGAATTTGAATCGTTATTATGAAAAGTAACTAGATACTTGTAGTTTAATGGTGTTTCCATTAAAGAGATTACTGTTGGCCTAAGTATTTTAGGAGTATTTGAAGTTTCTAGAGTACTTAGCTTTAGCTGAAGGACTACTGAAGAATCTACACCCATGGAATTTTTGTCCTTTTCATCAGATCTTAGCAGGGAAGTACGGGCACTTTTAACTAATTTGAACTGGTATGTAAAGCCTTTAAGATCTGGTTAAGTACAGCATGCATGGAGACATTTGCTGCTGATTTAGTTACTAGTGTTCCCAAGAGTCTTTGAATATTGGTAAAGTTAGCACCCAACGAGGATATAATAAGGAAAAAGAGAGTAACTTCAGTGGCTTTTGTAGTGAATTCAGAGCTATCAGAAAAATATGGTTTGGGAGAATTCTTTGGAAACTGTTTACATTTAAAAAATACGTTTGCCCAATTTTGTGTTTTTCCCAGTGGAGCTGTGTTTTTTGGAATTTTTTTTTTAAATTAATCACTAGGTTATATAGGACATTAGGTTTTTAAGTAATGCTCTGAGTTTCTGTCTTTGGGTGACTGAGCCTACCTTTCTAGCTGCTTATTTTTGCCTGCTGTTGGGCTTCTTTTCTCTGGTTTCATGGTCACGATTATATTTAAGACTGAAGCTCGTCGAAAACTTCTTCCTGATATAGGGAAACCCATAAACCCTTCAGTTTTCTGCAAAGAAACTCTCCTGTGTTCTGGTTAGCGAATATATCTATTTTTGTTTAAATAAATAGCAACAGTGCTGACTTGATAACTGTGCCAGTAAATAGATCTTATTACCACTTAAGGCCAATGCTCAAAACCTAGTTTATCGTATTTGGTAACTTTGCTCCGTGAAAGGCTTAAGAGTTACAGAATATCTTATTTTTGCTTTGCCGCAGCAAGTTGAACACAATTTGGTACTCTGTATTTAGTCTGCTACAAGTCTAAATATGAAAAATCTCAATATTGCAATATGTATTTTTTGGCAAATTCTCACAGTTCTTTGGAACACAGATTGTTATTACGATTCAATATCAAAAGTTATATTTTTTTAGCGTTATAAATCTATAACTGGTGAATGCCAAGATATTAAAAGTTAAGGCTAGCAGTTCGTCCTTATGGTTAAAGGTAAAGAAAAATACTGACGTGTGAATTAGGGTCTCATCTTTTCCTTAAAGTTTAATTTTTTTTAACTTTTTTTCCATATTTAGCTCTGCTCAACTGCTATTAAGTATATAATCCACAATCATTCATAAGATTCATTGGAATTTATTGAGCACCTACTTTGTCAGAGCACTGCAATAAGCATTTGAGAGAATACAATAATAATAAGACATAGTCCTTGCCTTCAAGGATCTGGTAGTCTAATGGTACAATCTAGGAGGCAATGGAAAGAAGACACCTTCCAAGAAGTGGTCTGATTTTTGTCCCCAAATGTCTTGTTCATGTTTGTAAAAATTATATTCCATATTGGAAAGGCAGAAACGTTCATTTAGAGCACACTAGTTTGGGGTTGAAATGGAGTTAAAGTTTGATGACTTGTTTTCTTCTTCTCTTTGCTATCTTACCATTGCTCATCCCAAGCTTATTCCCTGGTAGAAAGTTAGGCACTTTAATAAGAGTATTAACTCTCAAACCTCCAGGAGACCTTTCAGTGCATTGGTTCAGGTTATGCACAAAGAAAATCTGTTGTGCTAATGTGTGCTGTAATCCCAAGAGGCTCATGGGACCCCACTGTCCATGTATGAATGGATCAAGCTTGTGCAATAAGAAAGCGTGGTATTCGGCTCCCCCAACCAGAAAGCTACCCACCCTTTCCCTTCCCCCAGCCCAAACCTGGGCCTCAGTGGGAGGTGTCCTTTCAAACCCAGCCCGAACTTTGCCATTGGACATTAGGCCTGACCGAAATTACATATACGTAATTTATTTATTCATATTTGTAATGTATTTTTGATCATGTCAGTCTCCCCCTCTAGAATGTAATCTTGTGGTAGGCGGGGACTGTTTTCACCAACTCTGCTGTATTCTACTCTCCCAAGCACTTAGTACAGTGCTCTGCAAATGGCAGTCACTCAATAAATACCATTAATTGATTGATTGACCCAGCCTTTGGGTTTGAGATTTGCGGCTTGACTAGAATCTGTTCAGGATTCTACAGCTTTAAAGTGAGAAATGCTTAATAAACGCCTTGCAGCTACCCTTGCTTCTCACAAAAAATGAGGCTTCTTTAAGCCTGCAACAGGTTATGCAGATCTAGCAAGACATTCTTGTGAGTTGTGGATTCCCAAACCTGACCATCTTGAATCTTGAATCAAGCACTTATAGTACAGTGTTCTGCACACAGTAAGCACTCAATAAATGCAATTGAATGAAATTAATATGCTGATGACTGCCATCTAAGGGATCAGTCACTAAAGAAGCTATATGACTCTGTATACATTATTACCATGGCACTGCTGAGTAGTAAAAAGTGAAACAATGGAATAGGCAGTTTTTTTCTCCTTTCCCAGGACAAGTGACCATTTCCAAGGATACTTTAATGCATCCATGCAAACTGATCAAAGAGTAGCATATGAGCAGAGTCAGGGTCACCATGTAGTTTCAAGCTACTTAGAATGAAAGGTGTAAGAACACCTCATTGCAAATGCTTCCAGTGCTCTAGTAATATACTGTGGTTTAAGGAGGAAAGGCAGACAGCAGCTGCCCTGAAAGCAGAAGACAGAGGGGCCCTAAAAAAGGCCTGGAAAAACCTTTCTCCTGTTTCCACCGTGCTCCATCTCCCCGTTTCAGGAGCACCGGTCAAGAAGATGTTGTTTTATCTCGCTGCAGAGCTCTGGAAAAATAATTACAGAATCCCAGAGCTGAAAGGGACTTCCAGAGGTGATTTTTACCCATCCCCCTGTATTACACTTACACCATTCTGCTCAGAGGATTCTTATTCTTTAGTTGTCAATTGTTTACTGGTTATGAAAACCTGTGTGTGAATTCATCTGAACATTTATTAATCTATTTGACTTCTGCTGTTTTTAGTGGCAAGTGAATAGTGGTAAACACTGTCTTCCTCTCTCGCCTGGCATGTTTAGCCATGGAAACATGTCGCTGACTTCAATTGTCTTTTCTTGAACCATTGCCCTTCATGACAACAGTTTTAAATATTAGGCAGAAAACTAGGCTAAATTACTGCTTTATCCTGGAAGTCTTTTTCTTGGCAGAAAAAAGTTACAAAAAGTCCAGCTAAACAAAATGGACCTGAATGTTCAAACTCCTAATTGAAATAAGGTTTACTGAGGCATAATTTGAATGGCACACTGTTAGCTTGGAAAAGGGAGGAGTTCAAACAGCTCTGAAAACTAAATATTGCCAGCACTTCTTAGACTTTAAAGAGTAGCAACAAACCAAATATTGTGCAAATTATGGTTTTGGAAAGAAGACTATTACAATGCGATTAGTGAAGCACGAAAGCCAGCAGCTAGCAGCACAGAGGCAGAGGTTAGAATGACTATTTATTTTAAAGGTAGAAGGCTGCATTTGTGTGATTTTATTTCACTATTTTAAGACGTCTGTGTTTCACTTGCTACAATCACAAATTCCAACTGTGAATAATGAGATTCATTATATGGGTGTAAATGGTATATTGACTGCTCTTTTCAGGCTCTAACACACCTTCCTTGTTGGCACTGGAAAGCAATGAATAAGGCATTTTATTAAAACTGAGGCTTGTGGTTCTAATCAAAGGTCACTGGTTGGTTCTCACTTTTCAGTCTCAGATTTGTCTAGATGTTTGATCAGGGGGCTGCAATGAAATTATTATGACAAAGACTTTGTACTAGGCGGTATCTGTCTGTGGAAACTTGAAAGTCTTTGCAACAGTGATGCTGACAGCATGTGAGCACTGCAAGAATGTGCAAGAAATGTTATGTCTTAAAGAAACCTTTACTGAGTATCATCTTCCTTTTGTGTTACATTTGAAATCATTTCAGTTACTCTTAAAGAACCAGTGAAAAGGTGTTTCATTGATTAAAGGTGAAGTTTTTTTTATTTTTCCCAGCGTGTATGCTTTAAGACAGACTTCCCATTGCTTTCCCTTCTCAGTCCTGCTGCATGCAGTTAATTCATTAACATGTAGATATGCAGTGATTGAAGTCAGCCTGCATTTTCCACGGAGTTGTCTTGGCGTAATGAGCTCCTCTTTAATGGTCAAAAAATTTGTTGTTACTTTCTAAAAGGGGTTGTTTGTGGTTTTCATTAAATTTAATCTTATCTTCAGTTTGTGTTGTTTGGTTTACTGAAATTTAAATGCTTTCTGATGGTTAAAAATAATAATCACTTTTTACAGATGCCCTATATTTAAGTAATTTTAGATGGGCTTTGTATTTTACTTTAAAAGAGGGAAGTTTCTATGTAGCTGAGGAGTTTTATTTTTTAATTAGTATTCCATATGGAAAACCAGAACTGAAATTGCCCAGGGAGTCGTCTTTTTCATCCAGTTCCGACTCAGCAGAAAAATAACTCCATCTTCTGTCTCTTTTACTTTCTGTAACCTGCTCATGTATGGAACATTGGAAGGATTTGGGAAGGAAAGGCCGTGGGAGGATGAGAGGAGACCTGTGGAACCTCAGGCACATATGGTTCATGGAGAATGGGATTCTGTTTTTGGAAAATTATCCATCACTCAGGAACATGGAAAGAGGGATCCCCCTTGGGCAAAGATGATGGATCACTGTTTTGATTTCACGATCTCCCCTGACACCCGAATGGGTTGGAAAGCTTATCCGTGACCTTGTTTTGAGAGCTGAGCTCAGGAAGAAGCAGGTCAAGTCCTCAGTACAGGCCCTAGCACTTGATAGGTACCCAATCAATACCACTGATTGACTGGGGCATCACACTATTCATTTAATTGTATTTATTGAGTGCTTACTAAGTGCAGAGCATTCTAGAAGAATGCTCAGTCTGCTGAAGGTGTTTTAAGTAAAATTAGTAGGTGGGTTGTAGGTAGGTAGGTTTTAAGTAAATTTGTAGGTAGGTCTCATCCTATAGCGTCTTTTCACAAAGTGAAAATGACTCAAATCAAGGTTTCTAACTTCCTTCCTGCTGGCTATCGGGTCATGTTTTCTCTTACAATTCAAAAAGAAGAAAATAGACAAAGCAACTAAAACCAATATTATGGACACTAAGACACCAACTTCCCCTCTTTCTAATATTTGTCCATCTCTTCTCTCTCCCTGTGTTTCCCAAACTCTTCTTTGGGCTTTTCTTCTTTTCCCTTTTCTCCCCACAATTTTTCATCTTATTTCTTTGCCCCAAGGTTTCATCATCTTCTAGACTGTAAGCTTGTCCTCTAGACTGTAGCTCGTTGTGGGCAGGGAGTGTGTCTATTTATTGTTATATTGTACTCTCCCAAGTGCTTATTACAGTGCTCTGCACACAGTAAGTGCTCAATAAATGTGAATTAATAAATGATCTTATAAGAACCCAGGACAACCTTTCTGCAGCAGACCCAGTCCAGCCCACTCCTTCAGGTAATTCTCTTGGTTCAGGGACAGGAACTCCCTTACTGCCAATAGGTTTTAGAATCCAAGCTTCTACTCTATCTCCACCGCCTCCCCTTTCCCATTTCCAGTGAAACAGAAAGTACATAGCTGACTCATGTACCTCAAGGTTACTAGCAATGCTCTGGGGAATGTTTGGTATAATATGAAATCTTCACTTTGGTTTATTGGGTTTGTAAGCCCACATTTTCTGGCCATTCTCCGAGTTGGAAGTATTCTTTCAATGGTATTTATTGAACACATTTTGTGCAGAGCACTGTACTAAACGTTAGGGAGAGTAGCAGCATGGTATGGTGGATAGAGTATGGGCCTGGGTGTCAGAAGGTCATAGGTTCTAATCCCAGATCTGCCACTTGTCTGCTGTGTGACCTTGGGCAAGTTACTTAACTTCTCTGTACCTCAGTTACCCCATCTGTAAAATGGGCATTGAGACTGTGAGCCCCATGTGGGGCAAGGACTGTGTTCAACCCTATTTGCTTGTATTCACCCCAGCGCTTAGTACTGTGCCTGGCACATAGTAAGTGCTTAACAAATGTCACAATTATTGGTATAATTCCAACAGAGTTCCATTTCCTGCCCACCAGGAGGTTACATTTTGCATTCTCTACCTCAATATGCCTATTCCAGTTTTGTCTCATCCTCACTGCTTTACTCTCAGGAGAGAGGCTATTCCAGGCTGCTGCTATTGGAGTTGCTGCTGCAAAGTTTTTTGTTTGCTTGTTTGTTTTTATGGTACTTGTTAAGTGCTGACTAGGTGCCCGGCACTGTTCTGAACATTGGGGTAGTTATAAAGTAATCAGTTTGGACACAGTCCATGTCCTCAGTGGAGCTCACAGTCTTAATCCCCATTTTCCAGATGAGGTAATTGAGGCATAGAGAAGTGAAGGTACTTGCCCAAGGTCACACAGCAGATGAGTGGTAGAGCCAGGATTAGCACCCAGGTCCTTTGACTCCCATGCTCTATCCACTAGGCCATGCTGCTTCCCCTAACAGTGGTTATCTAATAGTGTATGGCAGGCAGGAAAGTGGTGCCAGTGTCTGAGAGATGAGATATTGATCAATTTTAAAGATCTCCTGAATGAATGATTACACTGCTCTTTTGAGACATAGGAACTGTCTTGCTGTTGGACTATTGCTCATGTGGTCTGAAAAGTACTTTTTTGTGAGTTAATATCAACCCGTTCATTATTTTATCAAGAGGCAAAAAAGCCTATAAGCAAAATGCAAGAACAGTATCATTTAGATATTCTTGTTTATTTGAATTGAAATCAGCAGGATAATTTATGATCAGTACAAAGCAATAGTTTTTTCAGTACATTTCCTTTTATTCTTTGGTGTTTAAAGCAAACTACCTTTCAGGGGACTGAACATCAGATGTTTGATCAACCTGGAACATTGGGTAGCTTAAACCACAGAGAACAGTATTTGTGCCAGATGAAAAAACAAATGATAATGAACCCACTTCTCCCTCCTGCGTAAGAGGAGAAGCCTTGTAGCCTTATGAAGAGAGCAGGGGCTTGGGAGTCAGGGGACCTAGGTTCTAATCCCAGCCCGGCCTCTTGCCTACTGTGTGACCTTGGGCAAGTTACTCAACTTCTCTTTGCTTCAGTTTCTTCATCTGTAAAATGGGGAATGCAATGCCTATTTGCCCTCTCAGATTGTGAGTCCATGTGGAGCAAGGATGATGTACAACCTGATTATATTGTATTTACCCTAACACCTAGAACAGTGCTTTCAAAACACTTACATACCATAATCATATTGTTATTTTTATTATTATAAGGTCTTGAAGAATATGAGGTTGAGGGAAAATATGGTCCTCTCCACCTCATACACAATGCAAAGATGTTATATTCTTGCATGAGGTATGTATTTGAAGATACTCCTAGTGGCAGGATGATGAGGGTGAGCAGCCAAAAATTCTACCATCTGGGCTGCTGCTTTTGCATTGAGTTCTTAATGCTACTTGAGATGCAGCCTGGTCTAGTGGAAAGAGCATGGGCCTGGGAGTCAGAGGACTTGGATTCTAATCCAGACTCTGCCAATTGCTTGCTGTGTGACCTTGAACAAGTCACTTAACTTCTCTGTGCCTCAGTTACCTCATCTGCAAAATGGGGATTTTGAATCCTTCTCCCTCCCAAACTGTGAGCCCCGTGTGGGATAGAGACTGAGTTCAACATGTTGAGCTTGTTTCTACCCCAGCACTTAGAACAGTGCTTGATACATAGTAAGCATTTAGCAAATGCTATATATATATATGCATGCACACATAAGGGGAGAAACCGTGTAGCCTAATGAAAGCAGCAGGGGCCTGGGAGTCAGAGGAGTCATGGCAATTAGTGTCCTCAACCCTTAGAAGAGTCAGATAAACATTTATTCTAGAATATGGTAGTTGTATTCTTGAAGACCCTGAGATATGGGAAAATCACAATAATTCAATAGGGATTAATGGATTGGGGAGTTGATGGTTCCAAGATATCAACACGACTGGCATCTAGTAGTAATAGTATTTATTAAGCACTTGTTGTGTGCAGGTCACTGTACTAGGAGCCGGAAAAGAATATACAGATGGGAATGTCATGGCCTGTAGCCTGCATTTTTTGACAAAATTTCTTATACTGTCATGTCCATCACTATTAGGGTGTTTTTTATCCTTTCCATTCATTGTTACTTTAGTGCATTAAATATAAAAAAATGGCAGAACTGCAAAGAACTATACTGTAAGGCTAAGGAAAAGGCTGGGAAGCATAGCAACACTGGGCTTTGACCAGTCATTTACCCAACTGTGAAAACTAAGAACAGTGTTGCTTAGTGGATGGGGCAAGGGCCTGGGAGTCAGAAGGACCTGGTTCTAATCCTGGCTCTGCCACTCGTCTGTTGTGTAAGCTTGGGCAAGTCACTTTACAACTCTCTGCCTCAATTACCTCATCTGCAGAATGGGGATTAATCCACGGGGATTAGTCCACGTGGGGCATGGACTATGTCCAGCCTGATTGCTAGTACCTACCCCAGTGTTTAGAACAGTACCTGGCATATAGTAAGTGCTTAGCAAATATCATAAAAAACACACACAGCATTTCTTCCTCCACCTAATCTATTCCTGACACACAAAATGAGCTGTGTTATATCTGAACTGACTTGTATAATGAGAAGAACATCTCCTAATTCTTCCATCATGGTATATCAAATTGTTGTAATGGAAACACATGTTATAGCAGGAACAACTGTATTGAATAAGTGGGTGTTGGTGGCCTGAATAAGTGCAATATTAGTCCCCTCTTCTTGGTTACTTACTGGTCCATCCTAATTTCTTTCAGGCCTTGAGCACATGGGCTCTTCTAGTTTGCCTGATTGAGTTATATTCACAGCCCTGTTGATTGCCGTGAGGTATTACAAAATGGTATGTATCCCACAATAGGTATGAAATCACATAAGAATCTCATGCTAAGAGTAGGAATGCAGTCTTACATAATGTGGAACTTTAAGCTATATTGTTCTTTTGCAGTTCTCAATGATCACATTAATTTTCTTTTAAACATCAGAAAGCAGCAACCAGGATATACATCATTTTTGCCACTCAAGAAATAAGGCCTCATAAAAGAAAACAGACATCAAAATCCTATCAGAATTACTTAGAAACAATAGTTTCAAAGTCAATAAATTTAAGTTTGTTTTGGTTTTTATCTCATCTCAAGAGTAGCTAAGGGAGGGTACTCTTTCCGGTTAATCAGTGCATTAGGGGCATCAAAATGGTATTAAATACTCTCTCTAGTTAATGAAATTTTCCTGGCACTTGCAAAGATTTATATCTTATTTTCCTTATAACAACAGCAGAGGTAACAAAGGCAACAAGAATAATTATTACTTTATACAAGTCCTTAAGTTCTCTACCTCTGGTTAAATTCCCTATCCTACTGGGGGAAGGAGAGGAGGGTATAGAAATAAAATTATTGTTATATTTGCAATTGGCTAATTAGTAATTTAGAGTCAATAAATGAGCACACTGAAAGATGGAAGACTTTGTAGTATTGTCAACTTTTTAATATATAGTTTCTTTTTTCTTTGTGTTTCTCTTTCAGAATGTTAAATTCTCTCAGGTTGTTAAGGATTTTTAATTTGTGGGGTAAATTTAAGAGTTTCCTTCATGGCTAGCGTATGATTGAAGCTGAATTATTTTTCCTTTTTTAGATATTTTGCATAAGATATTCCCGAGAAGTAAAGCCTGCATATCTTTCAAGCAGTAAATGACCTTATTTTTGCCTAAATCAAATGACATTCAATACCGATACTATGGAGAAAGGAATCAAAATAGATACCTAATTATAATTACATTTTTCCTGTCATTATGTCCTTACATGCCAGACAATTGATTTAAGAGATCACATCACTGCTGAATTTGGGCAGGTACAAAGGATTTTTTTTTTGTTTCCTTCCCTCCCCCTCCATTTTTCATGATTTGGAGGCTGTGTTAGAAACTACTGGGGAAGCAATGTGGCTGAGTAGAAAGAGCACAGTCTGGCAGTCAGAGGACCTGATTTCTAATCTTGTCTCCTCCACTTGTCTCCTGTGTGACCTTGAGCAAGTCACTTTCTTGGGAAGGTCAGTTCTAATAATACTAATGTTGGTATTTATGAAGCGCTTACTATGTGCCAAGCAGTGTTCTAAGCGCTGGGGTAGATACAAGGTAATCAGGTTATTCCACGTGGGGCTCACAGACTTCATCACCATTTTACAGATGCAGTAACTGAAGCACAGAGAAGTTAAGTGACTTGCCCAAGGTCACACAGCGGTTCTCTTACTCTCCCCACCTGCAAAGCCTAACTGAAGGCACATCTCCTCCAAGAGACCTTCCCTGACTAAGCACTCCTTTCTTTTTTCCCTGCTCCCTTCTGTGCCACCTTGACTTATTCCCATTATTTACCACTCCCAGCCCCGTCCCACAGAACTTATGTGCATATCCGTAATTTATTAATGTCTGAACTCCATCGCTAGACTGTAAGCTCATTGTTGGCAGGCACTGTGTTATTTTGTTGTTCTATGCTCCCAAGTGCTTAGTACAGTGCTCTCTACACAGTAGTGCTGAATAAATACAATTAATTGATTGATTACCTTTTCCAATGGCTTCTTCCCCACTGCTTTCAAATATGCCCAAGTCTTCCTTACACTTACAAAAAAAACCCTTCCCTTGATTCCACAGCTCCCTCCAGTTATTGCCCCATCTCCCACCTACCATTCCTCTCCAAACACCTTGAGCGAGTTGTCTTCACCTGCTGTCTCAATTTCTACCTCTCCAGTTCTCACCTTGACCCCCTCCAGTCTGGCTTCCATCCCCTTCACTCCACAGAAACTGCTGTCAAAGGTCACAAATGATTTCCTTCTTGCCAAATCCAATGACCTCTACTCCAACTTAATCCTTCTCAACCGCTCAGCTGTCTTTGGCCCTGTTGACCACCCTCTTCTTCTGGAAACATAATTCAACCTTGGTTTCATTGACACTGTTCTCTTTTGGTTCTTTTCCTATCTCCCTGGCCACTTAACCTTAGGCTCTTTCTTGGACTCCTCCTCTGCCTCCCACCCGCTATCTGTGTTTGTATCTCAAGGTTCAGTTCTGAGTCCCATTCTGTTCTCCATCTACACCTACTCCCTTGGAGAACTCATTTGCTCACATGGCTTCAACTACCACCTCTATGCAGATGATTCCCAAATCTACACCTCCAGCCCTGATCTTTCATGCTCTCAGCAGTCTCTCATTTCCTCCTGCCTTCAAGACATCTCTACTTGGATGTCCAGTCATCACCTCAAACTTAACGTGTCAGAAACAGAACTCCTTATCTCCCCACCCAAACCCTGCCCTTCACTTTCCCATCATGTAGACAGCACAACCCTCCATCCTGTCTCACAAGCCCATATCCTTGACATTATCCTTGACTTCTCTTTCATTATCCTTGACTCCTCTTTCTCATTTAACCCACATATTCAATCTATGAGGTCAACATTCGTAATATTGCTAAGATCCTTCCTTTCCTCTCCATCTCTCCACTACCACATTAATCCAAGCACTTATCCTCTCCTGCCTGTAGGGAAGCAGCGTGGCTCAGTAGAAAGAGCCCGGGCTTGGGAGTCAGAGGTCAGGGGTTTGAATCCCAGCTCGGCCACTTGGCAGCTATGTGACTGTGGGCAAGTCACTTAACTTCTCTGTGCCTCAGTTCCTTCATCTGTAAAATGGGGATGAAGACTGTGAGCCCCGCGTGGGACAACCTGATGACCCTGTATCTCCCCCAGCGCTTAGAACAGTGCTCTGCACATAGTAAGCGCTTAACAAATACCAACATTATTATTATTATTATTGATTACTGAATCAGCCGCCTTGCTAACCTCCCTGCCATCTGTCCCTCCCCACTCCAGTTCATACTTCATTCTGCTGCCCAGATCATTTTTCTATAAAAACATTTTGTCCATGTTTCTCCACTATTCAAGAACCTCCAGTGGGTACGTATCCACTTCCGCATCGAACAGAAACTGCTTACCGTCGGCTTTAAAGCACTCAAAAACCTTGCCCCTCCTCTCTCACCTTGCTGCTCTGCTACTACAAACCAGCCCACACCTTTGCTTCTCTAGTGCTAACCTACTCACTCTACCTCTGTCTCTAACCCATTTTCTGCCTCTGGCTTGGAATGCCCTCCTTTTTCATATCTGGCAGACAATTACTCTCCCTCCTACCCTCAAAGCCTATTGAAAGCACATTTCCTCCAAGATGCCTTCCCTAACCCTTTTTTCCATTTCTTCCTCTCCCTTCTGCATTGCCCTAACTTGTTTCCTTTATTCATCCCGACCTCCCAGCCCCAAAGCACTTACGTACATATCTGTAATTTATTTACATTAATGTCTGTCTCCCCCTGTAGACTGTAAGCTCACTGTGGGCAGGGAATGTGTCCATTATAATGTTGGTATTTGTTAAGCGCTTACTATGTGCCGAGCACCGTTCTAAGCGCTGGGGTAGACATAGGGGAATCAGGTTGTCCCACGTGGGGCTCACAGTCTTAATCCCCATTTTACAGATGAGGGAACTGAGGCACAGAGAAGTTAAGTGACTTGCCCACAGTCACCCAGCCGACAAGTGGCAGAGCTGGGATTTGAACTCATGAGCCCTGACTCCAAAGCCCATGCTCTTTCCACTGAGCCATGCATTATATTGTTGTGTTGTACTCTCCCAAGCTCTTAGTACAGTGCTTGGCACACAGTAAGTGCTCAATAAATGCGATTGAATGATTGATTCTCTGTGCCTCAGTTCCCTTATCTGTAAAATGGGAATGCAATACCTATGCTCCCTCCTATTTAGACTGTGAGCTCCATGTGGGACCCAATTCTCTTGCACCTACCCCAGCGCTTAGTACAGTGATTAGCACATAGTAAACACTTATATGAGAAGTAGCGTGGCTCAGTGGAAAGAGCCTGGGCTTCGGAGTCAGAGGTCATGGGTTTGACTCCCGGCTCTGCCACTTAGCTGTGTGACTGTGGGCAAGTCACTTAACTTCTCTGTGCCTCAATTACCTCATCTCTAAAATGGGGATTAACTGTGAGCCTCACGTGGAACAAACTGATTACCCTGTATCTACCCCAGCGCTTAGAACAGTGCTCTGCACATAGTAAGCGCTTAACAAATACCAACATTATTATTACTTATCAATTAACACAATTATTATTGTAATAATTTCAAGAGTTGCTTTATAAGAGTCAGCCAAGGAGTAAAGACAAGCTAGAGGTAGTAAGCCCGGTGTGGGCAAGAATTATTTTTGTTTATTGCTGAATTGTACTTTCCAAGCGTATAGTACAGTGCTCTGCACACAATAAGCGCTCAATAAATATGATTGAATGAATGAATTAATCTACTGCCCCAAAACGTCAGTTCACAGTAGTTCAGTTTAATCTTTGACTCAGGGAAGACTAACTCTTGGCTAGTTATCTTAAGATATTATTGGTAAATGATTGCATGGATTTAAACCAAATAATGTTCCATTAGCCTTTGGGGTTCTTGCCACCATAAGAAGCAAAATCCAACTAGACTGTGAAGATGACGCTGAAAATGGTAGAAATGCCATCCCAATCTGCTGCATTCTTTCTCTCTGATGCATCTCCCTACGAAACCACCCTAAGCAGATTTAACAGAATTACTGCCATGGGGTGTGGTCTTCACACTGAGTTTAGACGTGGCACACAGGCAGTTGAAAGAATTTGACACACAGGAGTTTTGAGCACTGTCTTTTGCCAGCTGCCTACAGTGTTAGATTCATTCCTCCACTCCCAGACTTGGGTAGTGTGGGAGACAATTGGGAGAGGGAGGTTTGTTCCCTTGTCGTGGAGGAGTCTGATGAATGGCTATTGCCCACATTTGTCTCTTCCCCAAAGTTATATTCGAAATACCCCAATTCTGCATGGTCTTGTTGCCACTGTCTGTACTGGGAAGAGTTAAAGGCTCAAATGTTTATCTGAGTCTGCCAAAGTTTGTGGGCATTATTCCCTGTGGATTGCACTTGAGATCAGTGTTTCTTTAAAAATTTAGTCTCCCCTTGGCGGATAGGATTTCACATTTTCACTTCTTTTTGTTTTAATTTCCCTACTGGACTACTGTGTCCGTCTCCTCTCTGGTCTTCTCACCACCAAGCTCTCTCCTCTCAAGTTATACTTCACTCAGCTGCTCGGATCATCTTTCTTAACTGTTGTCTGCACAAATCTCTCCACATCCCCACAACCACCAATGGTTACCCATTCCTCTTTCCATATCAAACAAAAAAAGTCCTGAAAATTGGCTTTTGAAGCACTCCATCAGCTCTCTTCCACTTACCTGTCCTTTCTTTTCTCCTACTTCCTTCTAGTTTGCATTCTCCATTCTCCTCAAGATCATTTTCTTCCTAGGCCTCATTCTCAATCTCCCATTTCCAACCAGTGGCTCACACCTCAGAAGCAGCTTGCCTTAGTGGTAGAGCAGAGGCCTGGGAGGCAGGAGGATGAGAATTCTAAACCCGGCCCTTCTACTTGTCTGCTGTGTGACCTTGGGCAATTCACTTCATTTCTCTCTTCCTCAGTTACCTTATTTGTAAAATGGGGATTAAGACTGTGATGCAGGAACTGTATCCCACCCCATTACCTTGTATCTGCCCCAGCGTTTAGTACAGTGTCTGGCCTATAATAAGTGCTTAGCAAATATCGTAATAATTATTATTATTATTTCGGACTGTGTAGAACTTTCTCCCCCTTCAGATACTCCAAGGCCACAGCTCTCCCATCTTCAAAGCTCATCTGAATTCCTACCTCCTCCAGTGGGCTTTCCCTGGTTAATTTGTCTTCTTCTCAGGTCACATCCTTTCTATTATCACCTCAACTCTTTTGCACCACCCCAGTACTTAGACTCTTAGAACCTCTCATCACACTTTACGTACTTTACTATTTGAGCATTACTTCATTTTATTTGTTAATTTATTGTCTGTTTTTCATGTTAGATTGGAATCTTCTTCTTGGCAGGAGCTGTGTCTTCTAGTCTCTTGTTCTTCCCCAAGCGCTTAGTCCAGTGCTCTATACACAAGCAAATTGTAAATTATATTGATTGATTTTTACAGGCTTCCAAATGCTTTAGGTCGATCAGAGTCAAGGGGAGGGAGCTAAAGTGCATCTATTAGCCCTCTCCAGAAATATATGCCGCAGACAGAAGCTGGAGTGATCCAAGCCGAGTGATGCTCCTTTGATTGTCTTAGACCTTGGTTTAGAAGTAACATGAATCTTCTTTCTTAAACAAGTTGTATTAAACACCTGAAAAGATGGGACAATACCGAGACCCATTTAAAATATAGAAAAAGCCCAACACCAGGCAGGAAGTCATGCAAAGGAGAGCCGGGAACCAAGAGGAGAGCTGAGAGCAGCATTAGAAACTGCCTTCTAAATGATTTAAAACTTACAATAACCAGTTATTTGGTTTTTTATAAATTCTGCATTGCCTGGCGCAGTTATCTGTGAAGTAACACCATAGTGTCCACTGAGTGCTAAAAGTCCTGGTCCCTGATGACCTGAATTGTTCCTTTGTGTGCTTTTATATATATAAACAGGAGTACAGTGTCAGACACCAGAGGCCAGTTACTTAGTACATGTATTCAGAAAAGTAACCATGAGATGCAAGCGATGTTTCACATTTATACGTATGTACATATAGAAATGTATCTTGGGATTTTGCACTTGGTACTCGTGGCTTAGTGGATAGAGCACAGGCAATTGAGGCACAGAGAAGTTAAGTGACTTGCCCAAGATCACACAGCAAAGTGGCAGAGGCAGGATAAGAACCCATGACCTCTGACTCCCAAGCCCGTGTTCTTTCCACTGAGCCACGCTGCTTCCCCATTTGTCTGCCCTGTGACCTTGGGCAAGTCACCATACCTCTCTGAGCCTCAGTTACCTCATTGGTAAAATGGGAATTTAGATTGTGAGCCCCATGTGGCACAGGGATTGTATCAAACCTGATTAACATGTATCTACCCCAGCCTTTAGAACAGTGTTTGGCACATAGTAAGTGCTTAACAAGTACCATTATTATTATTATTGTTGTTGAATTATTGAAGTTATCAAGGACTGAGAACAAGAAGCATGGCACTGAACTTAGAAGTATGAACAGAGCCAAAACTTCAGACTCAACTAGTCAGGCTGTACTGACCCAAAGAGTGATCCACATTTTGACTGCCCAAATTTTTGTGGGGTAATTGGGATTGACCTTTGTGAATCATAAAATTGGCTTGAGAATTTGCTTCTTACATTTTGTTTTTACAGTGGGCTTTCTTTGAAAAAATGTCAACTTAGCACCATGTGTTTTTTCCGTTTTTATTTTGGTTCAATGGACTTTATATTTCTTCGAGAAACAACAATTAAGAAAACACACTACTACCCCTTATTCTCTGTTTGGTTTGTAATTTGCCAAAAAGTACTGATTTATTTTTGGCTAATGGATGTTAAAGTTCAAAGTGTTGGAGACAACTCGAGGTATTACTGGGCTATTTCTCTCCCTGATAGTTAATTTTGATGAAACATACAAAAAGAAAGAAAAGAAAGAGGAATTTGTTGAAGAGAAAGAAAATTGTGAACTGCAAATTTGGTTAAATAGCTTGACAGGAATACTTGTACAGTGCTCCTTGGAATTTTTAGCCTAAACAGAAAATGCATAAAACATTCTACTTTCAAGGGAGGTTTTTCATGTCAAAAGTATTTACATGCCACTGCTTTTAATTTAACACTTTATCTGTAAATATTCTGGCATACATTGCAAACAGGGAAATACCACCTAGTATGAATCTCTCCATCAAAAGAAATCAGAGACCTTTCTCCTATACAAATGAATGGAATCTTTCTATTTTTTATAACGTTCAGCACCGGATACATTTGTGGCTCCATCTACATATGTTTTAGGTATCGATTAAGTCTTTGAAATCAGCTAGCTGTTTCTGGTTTTTTTAAATTTTTTTCTAGAAGATGCTTCCTCAATGTCAGTGTATTGGTTGACAGTCTATTTCCATAAATAAACAGGAAGAAAAAATGAAGTTTTTACAGTCCTTTAAAAAACATCAATTAATGGAGTGGAGGGGGTGGTTATTTGTTTTTGGAATATTGAACTTTCATATTTGAGAGGCAAATTGTGCTTTGCTGTTGCTTAAGCACACCATCCTGGGGTGTTAACTCTGAAAAGAGTGGCCATGAAATTTGGAAGTTAAATACCAAATTCTGTTTCCAGACCCATGGTGACATCATTGGGAGCATCAATTATACAGTGACAACAAGGAAATAAATAAGGCCAAGCTTACTTTGGCTTAGAGTACCAGAATAAATCATTGCTGTGCAGATGGAAAACGGGTTGAAGATGTTATTGTTACACCGTAAGATGATATTACAGGCAAGGAAGAGGAAAAATGCCTAAATGAATTCCTTTAAATATTTTCAAGCACCGTGCTTGATTTAGGGAGAGAAAAATTCTCCTTAGTAATATATTTGACTAAGCAGAAGAATCTATGGGTAGTAGGAATAGCTGACATTAGGGACCGTAACATTTGGATATAAAATACTGAATTGGTTGCATGCGTCATATAAAGTTTATTAGACAAGCTAGAAAGTAGGGTCTGTGGTAAAGAGAAGCAGACTTTTGAGATTGAAGATTTTTAGCTTCTTTTCCATTTGGTCTAAATTATTTCTCTGCTTTAGCTCAACCCCAGGATTTAAATGAAAAGAGATGTCCTCCATATTTGACGGTGCCATTACTGCTGGTGATTGACTGTCCATGGGAACAAGTGTGACTGAGAAGATCAATGCGTGACCTAAACTGTGACGAGAAATCAAAATAATTACTCGATTTAGAGGGGGCGATTCCCTTCCTGTCCTGAGTGCTTGGGAGAGAACAGTGCGCTAAATTTGGTAGCCATGATCCCTGCCCTTCAAGCAGCTTACAGTCTTGCTTTCAGTCTGTTGATCTAGAATGGGGCTTGAAGACGAGAGGGAACTGAGAAATCTACTCTCCTAATCCTAATCCTGTAAGATCCCGGATTTACTGGGCTACAGATGTTGGGTATGGAACCCAATGCTCTGCTTGAAGGTGCCAGGTTTCAGCCCATAGGTACCATTGCTAAATCCCAGCATTGTGTGGCACAAATTAAGCCCTAAATTGCCCCTTCCACCAACCCCTAGATTGTGATTTGACTGCGGGCCTTCGTTGGTTTTAGGGAATTGTGATTTGCTGTTGCACTAATGACGAGAATTGTTAAGCATTTTAGCTATCTCGTTGACTATTTCAAATACTGTGAATTTCCTATCTTACTAAATCCCATACTGCAGGGTTGTTTTTAGGTAGTTTCTCTTGCTCAACATTAATGCAGTATTTCAAACAAATGCTCTGGACACTCACTTATGAAGTTTTGATTTGTACCGTTATTTTTATAACTAATACCACAAAAATAATCATGTCGCTGGGGCCAGCAGCCGTTTTGGACATAGTAGGTCTTAATATATGAGGTTATTGGTATGAATAGAGAGAGAGATGTTATGGCAACGATATGTTTTTATTACTTGCTTCTGTTTTTATTAAGGATAATGAAAACCTTGTGTCTGGGCCTGTGAACAAAGCTAATGTGACCTTTCATGTGACCCACCTGTTGTGCTTTCACAATCGATAATAGTCCCCTCATGTGAGCGGGATCTGGAGAATAACAACATGCCAGCACCATGGAAAATAACATTTATGAACTCACATTGCAGGAAGAGAAGTGTATTTAGATCAGGCCAGAGACGAAAGAAATGAAAACAACTTATCTAACCAAATATTTTGAGGAAAGAAGATATTAAGAGCTGACTGGCTCTAACGGCTCAATCAATGTGGCACTTTTCAGGAGTGTTTACTGCTCAGCTGTGAGTTTGGCCATTGGGTTCTTGATGAAGGGGAGGATTTTTTAACTTCTGTTCAGCTTGACGTTTTATATTGGAGTATGGAAAGTCAACATCGGTACCGGTTTTGGAATAAATTACAAAAATAATTTCCTAAAACTCAAGTTCAGTGTGGATAATGTGTGGTTGAGTTATTTAATGGAGAAATGAGTCTACACACTTTCTAAACATTTTCTAAAGGCAGTTGGAATGTGTGATCTTGGGCTCTAGATACAGATGTGTTCTGCTTGTTAAAACACACGTAGGTAGAATTTACCTGGATGGTGATCTGGTAACTGAGAGTTATATCAACTTTGAAGATGTGTAAATAATCCATCAAATCCCAGAAATTTTTAACTAGATTGTACAGATCTAGAAATGATGTAACCTATTTCAGTAGCCTGAAGAGGTTACTATTGTTATGAGTTGTGTTTTTATGAGTTCCTCCCTCTGGTCTGGAACTCTCTCCCTTCCAAATACGAAAGACCACCACTCTCCCCACCTTCAAAGCCTTATTAAAATCACATCTCTTCCAAGAGGACTCCCCGGTTAAGCTTTCTTTTCCCCTACTCCCTCTCCCTTCTGCATCACCCATACACTTGGATCTGTACCCTTTAAGTACTTGAGATTTGCCCCACAGCACTTGTGTACACATCCGTAATTTGTTTTAATCCCCATATCCCCCTCTAGAGTGTAAACTCCTTGCGGGCAAGTAATGTGACTACCAACTCCGTTGTATTGTACTCTCCAAGTGCTTAGTACAGTGCTCTGTACACAGTAAATGCTTAATAAATGCCCCTGATGGATTAATTTTTCTTTACATAAAGTCACAGACTTTTGGAGTGAACTTAAGAGCAAGTTGCAAACTTTTCTTAGAATCTACAGGTGCTTTTAATGGTTCTAGAACTATCTGACTTGTTAGTGAAACTGTGGGTCTCAAAGGTGTTCAGTTTAACTGATCACTAGGATACCTTTTTCCATTGCATTTTTATCTGTGCCTCCTGATTGGCTCAAGAGTCTGCATGATTGATGGTTGTTTCCTCAATGTACCAGGCTAAGGGGAACCTCCTTAGCATGTCACCCACTAATGTGGTCTTTGGGGATGGCTCTGAACCATCACTGGGTGACACAGTGATGGAGGGTGGAGTAATAATTGATGATAATAATAGAAATTGTGGTATTTGTGAAACACTTACTATGTGTCAGGCATGGTACTAAGCACTGGGGTGGATGCAAGCAAATTAAGTTGGACACAGTCCCTGTCTCACATGGGGCTCACAGTCTTAATTTTCATTTTACAGATGAGGTAACTGAGGCCCAGAGAAGTTAAATGACTTGCCTGAGGTCACACAGCCGACAAGTAGTAGATCCGGGATTAGAACCCAGGTCCTTCTGACTTCAGGCCCAAGTGTTACCTGCTTTGTCATGCTGCTGCCTTCCACCGGTCCATTAGATATTCACTTTGATGTCAGAGCCCATGGGTAAACTAAGAGGTGGGAGAATAGTTTATGTCTCTGAACCCTGATCCAGGGGCTTTGGCCTGACTCGGGTCTCCACTCTTTCATCATTTTTATAATTATCATTATAGTATTTATTAAGCACTTACTATATGCCAAACACTGAGGTAGACCCAAGCTAGTTAGGTTGGACACAGCCCCTGTCCCATGTGAGGCTCAAGGTCTAAATAGCAGGAAGAATGGGTATTGAATCCTCACATTACAGATGAGGAAACTGAGGTAGAGAGAAGTTAAGTGACTCACCCAAGGTCACACAGCAGTCTTCTAATAATAATAATGATGGTATTTGTGAAGTGCTTACTATGTGCCAAGCACTGTTCTAAGCACTGGGGTAGATACAAGGTAATCAGGTTGTCCCACAAAGGGCTCACAGTCTTAATCCCCATTTCACAGATGGGGTAACTAAGGCACAGAAAAGTTAAGTGGCCTGTCCAAAGTCTCACAGCCAATAAGTGACAGACCTGGGATTAAAACCCACGACTTCTGACTCTGAAGCCCATGCTTTTTCCCCTAAGCCACACTGCTTCTCAATAATAATGGTATTTGTTAAACACTTACTGAGTGCCAAGCATTGTTCTAAGAGCTGGGGTTGGTACAAGGTAATCAGGTTGTCCCACGTGGGGCTCACAGTCTTCATCCCATTTTCCAGATGAGATAACTGAAGCACAGAAAAGTTAAATGACTCACCCAAAGTCACACAGCTAATAAGTGGCAGAGCTGTGATTAGAACCCACGACCTCTGACTCCCAAGCCCATGCTCTTTCCACTAATCCACGCTGCTTCTTAGAACCCTGGCCCTCTTTTACTCTCAGGTCAGCTCTGTTTCCACTAGGCCACCCCGACCCCTATCCGCTGAAGGAGAAGTTGGGTTCCAATAGGATTGAGTGGACTTTCTCCCCTCCATTTCATGCCCTGATAGTCTTCTTGCTAGTGTAGGAACCAACTTCAGCCCTTCAGAAAGTGCAGTAGAAGTGATGCCACAAAACAACTTAATGCTAGTGCCAAATGTGCATATGCCCTCTGAAGTTTGAAATTCCGTCAGCCAATCGGAACAGTAGAACTTTCATGACCCCTCCTTCCCAGAAGTCAGCCACACGCTCCTGATACCAACTCCAGACTGTGGTATCTTAAGCTGTCCGGCCAATATTAAGATAATAGAAAATGTTTATTGGGAGCTTTGCTTTTATCCAACACAGATCTTGCTTTAACTTTGCTATAAAGAAGAGACTCTACTAAAACCATTTTGGTGGGCATGACTATATTAGAGAGGAAAAAAACCCACTGAATTTTAAATCAAACCACTTAGTCTGTTTAGTCCCCTTATCCTACCTGGGATTTTAATGACCATTTGGGAATATTAGTATTAGGATTAATATTCATTAATATTTATAGTTAATAAGAGGCAGCATAGCCTAGTGAAAAGAGCACGGTCCTGAGATTAAGAGGACCTAGGTTCCAGTCCTGGTTCTTCCATTTGTCTCCTCTTTGACATTGGGTAAGTCACTTAACTTCTCTGTGCCTCAGTTTCCTCATCTGCAAAATGGGGGTTCAATACCTCTTTTCCCTCCTACTTAGACTGCATGTTTCCTGTGGGACTTGATTATCTTGTATCTATCCCAGCACTTAATACAGTGCTTGACACATAGTAAGTGCTTAACAAATACACGGTTATCATTACTATTATTATTATTACCAGTCAGTAGGGAAAAATGTAGCATAAACTTTAAAACATCTTCCTAGCTTCCTCTTCTAAAAAAAGGTTCAACTCAAAGTGATAACTTTAGAAGTTTACTAATAGTGTAAAATAGGATGGAGTTAAGGTTGACTTCCAAATTCTTTTCATTTATTAAAGTTTGAGCACATATCTCAAGAGGTGAAATACTTTCTGCTTTAATTCAATTCAGTGCATCTCCTATTAATTCCTTTTCTCAACTCCATAGAGCATATTAATTTTTCCAGTTTCTGCAGTCATCCAGCCTCTTACTAATATTTTTGGCATAATTTAATCTTTTAGATTAGGTATGTATTCATCTGACTTTAATTATTATCAGTTATGTTTCCATTAACAGGTAGTGATATCAAACCCTTTGATTTGTGTTGCATATTTTTATGATTTTTTTTGCTCAGTGAATATAATTAGTATGCTAAGTATTATATATCTTAAGCGGATGCCAGTCTGCAATTTTGTCTAAGTATTTTTCCATGAAATAGAACATCAATATTAAATGAAATTTTAATTCCGTGATCTTACTTTCTTGAAAATATTTCTGTCAGAAATTCATATTCTACTTTTATTATGCTGAACACGATGAAGATGATCTCTTAGCTTTTTCCCTGTTGTGTCCTTATTGCAGCAATCACCAAAACATTTAAAGAGTTTAATTTTAACCGAAATGATCCTCCGTAGAATAAACAGAATAGCTCACCTGTGAAGGGTGATTACCGTACTTAAATTTGTTAAAAAGACCTTCATAGTTTAGAATTGTCTTGCTTTATCCTCAATACAACATAAAGGATAATAGTTTCAGAGTTCATAAGGAAAGGAAATAGTTTTGAGTGATCTCATGTATTGCTTGTCAGACTAGAAGAAATCTCTGAAGGTTGACAGTTTGTGTTCAGGTATATTATATTTTTATGAGGTAATCTGGACATGAGCTAGAGATGTAGTTCATGTTATTTCTAAAGATTATTGGTTATTAATTCAGAAGTTTGTGTTTCAGTGTTTACTTATTCTACCCATATAAAGCTATACTAATTGACACAGTGGTTCCTGGAATCCAGTGTCTTTGCTCTTTCTAATACACCGGTTAGGTATCAAAGACAAACCAAAGAGAAAAAGTTATCAGAGAGATATTTATCCTTTTGCCTCAAGAGGGCTCTGGGGAAGTGATAGTGTTCTGCTTGGAGAGGAAGAGCAAGCAAGAAGGTGGCCTCTGTTTTGGGGAGCGCTAAGCGGCACGACACTTGGGACCAACATGGGGCAGGCAAGAAAGACAAAAAGGAAGGGGAGTCAGAGGAAATAAGGAAGGCAACCAGACAGAAAAAGGGATTAAGTCAGGGAAAGGGACTGAGAAAAACAAAAAAAGACAAGCACAGAGAGAGAAAGAATCAAATACACAAGTGCCGAAGATCGGAATAAAAACATCTATAAGTGCTAGAGATGGCTAAAGGGTTTATACACCTTAGGGTGCTGGGAATGAATCGGGGTAGGCTTGAAGGAGTCAAGAGGGTTGAAAATGAGGAAGTTAGTTTGGGAGGAACAACCAGACCAACTTGGGGAATAGTGGATGAAGAGAGGAGAAAGAAAAGGTGGGGTGAGTTGGTAGAGAGCCTTCAAGTTGTGTGTGAAGAGTTTTTATTTGGATGCCAACAGATATGGGAAACCTGTGAAAAATTTTGAGAAGAGTGGTGTGGGCTGGAAGCCAGTTCAAGAAGATGATCCATGCAGAAGTGTGTTTTATAATAGAGTGCGGAGAAGCTGGAAGATGGAGAACAGTGAGGAGGCTGACACGATAGCCCAGCTATTTAGATGAAGATATAAGCTCGGCTCTAGGTAATGCTATGTAGGAAGATGCTACTGATGGCAAAATGTTCTTACGGTTAGCTTTACGTATGGGCGTGCCTGAAAAGATTGATGCATGACTGACAATCCAGCCACATTTCCTGCACCTAAGGACATTTGCTGAATTCTCGGTTGCTATTTGCAACTCTTGTCACATCATTAAATTGTATATTGCCCAGTAACAGAATTGGGCGCAGTATTTAGTTTTGGGTTATTCAGTCTACCTAAACCAGATCAGATCTAGGAATCAATAGGTCTGGTGGAGAACTGAGTGCAAGTATATGTAAACTCTGTTCAAGAAATCATTGGCAAGGAACTGGCCAATGATTAGAGAGCTTTTTGAAACTTACATTGTAGTAATCTAGTAATGATTGTTGCAGGGATTTCTAGTTTTGCTGGATAACTGGATTTTTTTTTTAGGTATTTGTTAAGCGCTTACTGGGTACCAGGCACTGTAATTAGCACTGGAGTAGACACAGGATCATCAGGTTGGACATAGTTCCTGTCCCATGTGGGGCTCACAGTCTTACTCCCCATTTTACAGATGAGGCACAGAGAGGTGAAGTGATTTGCCCAAGGACATGCAGCAGATAAGTGGCAGAGCCAAGATTAGAACCCAGGTCCTTTTGACTCCCAGGCCCCTGCTCTATCCAGTAGGCCATGCTGCTTCACAGTTTTGTTTATGATAGAGTTCATAAAGTGGAAGCTTTTGACCCTTCACCCCAATTACCTGCATAGAGTTGTGTTGGTTCAAATGGAAGAGGAATTAAGTAATATGCAGCTTCCATTAGCTTTGACCTTAATGAGAGTTAAGTGGCCTTTTGAAAAGGAACTTTGATGCCAACTTTGTAACTATACATTTAATTGACTTAGATATCCAAAGATTTTTTTTAGCCAATATTATGTACTTTTGCTTGTATTTTAAAAACTAAATCGTTACATTGATTTTCCATCTTCGAAAAGACATTTGCTAATAGCCTGAGATTGTTCAGTAGTTTAACCTCTGTTGCCTTTGCCATTTCTGTGAGTTTTCTTTCATAAACCTATCTATTTTCTTAATGTCAGATTTATTATTTCTTCTTTCCTTTAAAGCAGTAGGGAAAATGGCACACTTGAGTCTTGTTTCAATTGCTAGTCACTTAGTATTTTGGGGGTTACCTGAACCCCATTAGCAAGCTCTTGTCAATAGCTTGGTTTGCCTGAAGATTCATGTATTTAAGAAGAAGGTATATGTTGTGTGTTCTTGATTAAAGGCATAAGTTAAATTTAAAGGGTTCTTATGTTTTTAAACTTAATAGCTTTTCAAAAAGTCATGTAAATTCTAAGAAATACTTTAGCAGCATGTAACTTATTTGTTGTTAATCATTGGTTCCTGAGTTTTCTATGTATGTGTGTTTGTGTATGTGTGTATGCACGCACGCGTGTGTGTGTAAAAATTAATTCATTGGATTTAGACATTAAAATTGGTGTAGGGAGATGGTGACATGTATAAACAAGGAAACTGATGCATAATAATAATTGTATTAATAATTGTATTTGCTATGTGTTTACTATATGTCAGGCACTCTTCTAAGTGCTGGAGTGGTTACAAGCAAATCAGGTTGGACACAGTTCCTGTACCACATGGGATCCATGGTCTTAATCCCCATTTTACAGATGAGTAAACAGAAGCCCAGAGAAGTGAAAGGACTTGCCAAGGGTCATGCAGCAGACAAGTGGTGGAGTCAGTATTAGAACCCAGGTCCTTCTGAGTCCCAGGCCCATGCTCTAACCACACTGCAGAGAAAGGATAAGTTACTTGAGCTGAGATTAGAATCCTTTCCTTCTGATTTCGAGTTGAATGGTCTTTCAATGTTACTTCCAGAAAGTAAGCTGAAAATTACACTTCAGTAAGTGAATGTTTCCAATATGATACTGTCCTGAATTTTCTAAAGTCCCTATTAAATGTATGTCCCCCACAAATGAAGATTTGATCTAAATTACACAAGGAATGAACTTAAATCACAAAGTCAATATTACTCTAAAGCAGTTCAGTTGTCATTCACGAGCTTTAAATCTAAGAGACCCTTCAATATTTTCCCAAAAACAATTTTAGCTGATAAGATCTTAAGAAAATTTAGACTCTGATTCTGTAGTATTTTTCTTCAGTAAAGTTGGTGCTCATTTTCTTTTCATTTATTTTACATAAGATGATGATAAGGGAAGTTCCTTCTGGTAACCACGAATGAGTGTCGATCTTAATCAGTCAATTAGTGATAGCTGAGCACTTACCGTGTGCAGAACACTGTACTGAGCACTTGGGAGAGTACAGTGCAGTAGATTAGGCACACACAATCCCTGCCCACAAAGAGCATACAGGGTAGAAGAACCTTAAAGGCTGAGAATCTGCACAAAGCAATTGGATCTAGTGATAGTATGGGACAAAAAAGGGCAACACACGAGGGTGTAGGACAGATTCATCACATCGTAAGTGGCGCATAAACTTTTAGATATAGGAATGCTAAATACAGTGCTAAGCACTTAGTACAGTGTTTTGCGCACAGTAAGCGCTCAGTGAATATGATTGAATGAATGAATGAATGAAAGGAGGTACTGAGCATGCATTATTTTTATAGGTCTGTTTTTTACCACATGTGGTTTGAAGAATGCAAGAGTGTATTCACATGATATACACATCTGCATACACCTACAAAGCTGATAAAATTGTCCACATTTTGAATTTCCTATCAAAAGGACTAATAAAACTGTAGTTCTGATGCCCCAGTAAACTAGAAAAATTCACTTAAGACTACTAAGCATGTACAGCACAAGCATTTGCTAGGACTGATATGGGTTACTGTAACCTGATCATTTCTGGATCAATTGATTCTATTCTGGTTTAATTTACCATATGATTGACTTGCAGCTCTGAATTATAGGAAAATATCCACAGCAAGTTTAGTTAAAAATAGCTTAGTCATTTCAGTGCAGATGTTAGGCTGCAAGACAATGAAGAGGTACAGATTGATAAATAATAATGAGAGGAAGAAATAACCAAGTCCAGTTTGATTCGCTTGGTTGATGGGTTCCAGTTTTCTGTTCATTTAGTAAAAGATGTGTCTGCCTTCTGGTGTTTTGTATTCAAATTAATTCCTTGCAAGCTGGGCCTGAGATGCATTCGATATCTAACAGCGGGGAGTACTTGTGTATATGATTTAACCTTTAACAGTGGACTCTGGCTCCTAGACTGCTTTCTCATTTTTTAACATTTCCATCTTCACGGCGAACATGGAACCTGGGGGTGACTTGGAGGCCTGGACTAAATGAAGTCACCCATCTAGGAAGCTTAACTAAGTTTTTCCAGCTCACTGGCACAAGTGGACGTGTCCTGAGGTTCCATTTTCAGCTCTGGTTTTCTCTCATCTGGTAGTTAGAAAGTTCTCTGTTGTCAATGTTGAACTTGTGATCACCCCACTCAATAAATACAAGCGATTGATTTTTAATGTGAAGTGTGAATGTTCCACGTTATCAAAGTGCATTAGACTGTAAGCTCATTCAATAGACTATAAGCTCCTTGTGGGCGGGGAACTGTCTTTCAACTCTATTATATTGTCCTCTCCCAAGCACTTAGTACAGTACTCTGCATACAGTAAGTGCTCAATAAATATGATTGATGGATCGGCTATTAAAACAACACCACAGGCTGGCAGGTAAGGCTAGTAAAAAACTGGTGTGGAGCCTTAAAATGGAACTAAGATGAAAAAATAATGCTTTAAGCAAATCCAGAAGTATTGAGCCGGGGCAAGAGTAGGGATTTTTGCTTTCCATAGAATAAAATCCAACCAACAAACTCTTAATGTCAATCTAAGTAAATTGACCTAAAATTGGACTGTATTGTGTAGGCAGGGGTTTATTCCATCAGGTATCCAAAATTTGTTGGAAACATTTTAAAAGGCAGGTCAACACTCCTGTGTTGTTTTTTGGTGCTGTGAAATCAGAATCTAAAATGTTTTCCCTGAACTATCCCTACCTGTAAGTACCTGAGGGGGATGTTTTACCAGAAAGAGCATGCCATTCATTCATTCATTCAATTGTAGTTACTGAGCACTTACTGTGTGCAAAGCACTGTACTAAACACTTAGGAGAGTGCAGTATAACAGTAAACAGACACATTCCCTGCCCACAATGAGCTCACACCTCCTCTCCTTTTCTTCTATCTAAACTTCCCTCATTCACTTGACTTTTATTCTCCTCTTCAGGCCTTTTTCCTTCTCTCCACCTTTTAAACCTGCTCTCTGAGGTCTTCTTGCATCCCCTCTCTCCTGTGAATGCCCAGCACTTTCCTTAGCTTTGCAGTTGCCAGATAGTTCTCACATAGTCTAACTCTGTCCTCATCCAGAGGAGGGCCTGCTGATTGACTTAGACAACCAGGAAGTCAGTGTTGGGAAGATCTTGCTATTAAGGGGGGATTAAATTAGGTATTGAAAAGAAAACAGGTGCCTCTTGATTTGGAAGCTAATTCTCCAGTATTGTCAAGTTTCCAGGTTATAAAGTGACTTTTCCAGTTTGATTTATTGCTTGTTTTTTTTTCAGTCCTTCTCCAGTGCTCTAGGAATTTTTATGGACCTCTTTTGAGTGACTGAGATGCTGATCGGGACTCTCACATTGAGCAGGTGACACCTGCATTGTAGCTGCTGATTTCAAATAATTCTCTGTTCACTGGTGACTTCTTCCTTCAGCAGCTTCACGGCACACTATGAGGCTGTATGGTGGAATCAATGGTCATAAAGAAGTATTTTGTTCCTTATGTACCTTGCAAGAGGTCCTAATTCCTGACCATTTTGAAAATAAGGGTTTGCTTTGGAATTGGAGTACTCAAAATCAAACAATCCTTGGTATTGATTGAGTGATTACTGTGTGTAGAGTCCTGTACTAAATGACTGGGAGAATACAATAGAGTTGGTATACACCATTTCTACCCTTAAGGAGTTTACAGTCTAATGAAAGTTGTCTGAGAAGAACCAGTCTTGATAGCAACCGTAATCTCTAGGGGCCTATCCAAGCCAGAAAGCCACAGTTTTCCTCCTTGCTGTTTTTTGGCTTATGTTTTATTCAGCAAAGCAGTCACCACATGATGTAAAATCAATTAGGCCATTTCCCTCCTCAAAGTCCAATCTTGTGAATGGGCATAAAGTCTTCCAACTTTATTTGAAAAGATTGTTCCACCCTGTATATCAATCAGTGGTATTTATTAAGGACTCACAATGTGCAGAACTTTGTTCTGAGTGCTTGGGAGAGTACAATACAGTAGAATTAGCAGACCTGTTCTCTGCCCATAATGAGCTATATTTAGCTGAGTATGGAGGACTGGGAGAGAAGAACATTCTGTTCCTGTTCTGACTTGAAATGTGAAGCCTCAGGCAAATCAGTAGCCCCCTTGGACTCCATTTCTTCATGTTTTTAATGATGTTTGTTAAGCACTTACTATGTGCCAGGCACTGTACTAAGTACTGGGATAGATACAAGTTTATCAGGTTAGATGCAGTCCATGTTCCACGTGGAGCTCATAGTCTTAATACCCATTTTACAGATGAGGTAACTGAGGTGCAGAGAAGTAAAGTGACTTGCCCAATGTCACACGGCAGACAAGTGGCTGAGCTGGAATTAGAACCCAGGACCTTGTGAGTACTTACTTTGTGCAGACCACTGTACTAAGTGCTTGGGAAAGTATAGTACAAAAGAGTTAACAGGCACGTTTCCTGCCCATAATGAGCTTACTGTCTAGAGGGGGAGACAGACGTTAATATGAATAAATAAGTAACATGTAATTTAAAGATATGTACATAATTGCTGTGGGGGTGGGGCAAATATCAGCTGTTCTAAGGTCACAGGTTGAAGTGCATAGATGATGCAAAAGGGAGAGAAAGCTGACAAAAAGAGGGCTTAATTGGGGAAAGCCTAATCAATCAGTCAATCACATTTATAGAGCACTTACTGTGTGCAGAATACTGTACTAAGTGCTTGGGAGATAACGGTATTACAGAGTTGAGAGGCACATTTTCAAAGATTCTATCTTCATAGGCCAGGGTGGGACTTCCCCCAAGTGATGTTAGGTGTCATGGGTTGGAACTGTTTTGTGTTCTCTGGAGCTTGCCCTATGCTCCCCAAAGCTCCTTGTGAGCAGGGAACATGTCTACTAAATTGGTTATATTGTATTCTCCTAAGTGCTTAGTACAGTGCTCTGCACCTAGTAAGTTCTCAACAAATATGATTGTTTGTTTGAAGGGGATAGTATATTTGAAAGTGTTTCAGTCTCCCTGGAAGAAAACTGCTTTAGAAATCCAAGATATTTGATGTTGACTATTATTGGAGGTTCATAATTATAATTATATTTAGAAAATTTTTTCAGCACTTTTGTGCCAAGCACTCCGTGAAGCACTGGGATAGGTAGAATACAGTCAGGTAGGACACGGTCACTGTCTGACGTGGGGCTCACAGTCCAAGGTTTAGTCCAAGTTTTTTTGGACACACCCAGTTCTTCCATTATGAGTGTTCTTATTTTGGATTTTGGATGGAAGGCCATTAGGGAAATAAGAATCGATCTTTTGACAACGCACTTCTGTCTGGATAGAACACGGTTTCAGTGTCAGAAATAAAGGCAGTGCATACGGACTCAGGGCCAGTCAAACATGCATGCCATTCCAGGAGTTTTCCATAATGCAGGGCAGGACCATAATTCCCAAGTTGTAGGAGAACCGAGAGTATCAACTTTTCCCAGTCGATGTCCGTGGGAGAGACTTGGTAAGAAGGCAGTCATGGGCTTGTTTGGATTTGAAGATAGCTTCTTTTGGATTTGCTACAGAAACTTGTGTGCTAATTCTATCATACTCTCCCATGCGCTTAGTACACTATTCTGCACATAGTGAGCCCTCAATAAATATGATTGATTGGTGGTGGACAAGGCAAATAAACATTTAGAGTGAGACCTAGTGAAGTGTTTACACATTACCTGTGTATGCATGTTTACAATCTCCTTTCCCCAGTGTATTTTATTAGGCTGGCTACAATTTGTCTGAACATGGCTCAGAAGTCTGAAATAAGCTTGATGTGGTATTTGTAGTTATTGTGTTTCATTGGCAGTGATTTTCCTAAGTGCTGTGTGATGCCAGGGTGTATGATCTGGCAAATGAGAGCATATGTAATTTGTAAGAAGCATGGAAGTTTTGTAGATTTTGTGCCTGGCTCTTTGTGGCTCCTCTTGAGAGTATATAAAAGAACATAGCAGCCCGCCCAACTCTCTGAACAGTAGACTATTTGGGGCATGAAAGCTTTCTGCTTTTTTTGGATGGCTGGAAAAATCATTCTGGAATGTGTTTGTTACAGGCATTATCAGCATCTCTACTATGCCTCCTTAGCATAGCCTGACACAGCTTTCGTTCAGAGACTTTTCTGCTTTCTTATGATGCCGCGCTTGCTGGCTCTGATTCACTTAGATAGTCTAACGTTTAGATAGCTTCCACTTGGAAGCATCCTAGTGAGATGAATGCATTTGCTCAACTTGCTGCATTCCTGAGACTTGGCCAGTTCTGGGTTAACCGTTTGAGTCTGAGTAGGGACTGGTTTGGCCCAAAGCCCTCCTGGGAAGGTGGGGAGAGGGGATGCGGGGGAAGACAGTGGGAGTCAGAGATCCTTGGCCATTCTGCATTCCAGAGAGCTAGGATTGTTTTGCCTTAATGTTGGGTGGATTTGGGTTGACCCCGTGAACCTCAAACAATGCTTCCTAAACAGTCCCTTGAACTCCTTTAGGGAAGCCTTTACTAATCAGGGAGTCCTTCAGAGTAAGCAGCATGGTCTAGTGGAAAGTGCATGGACTTGTGGGTCAGAGGGCCTGGGTTCTAATCCTGGCTCTGCCACTTAATAATAATGATAATAATGGTATATGTTAAGTGCTTACTATGTGCCAAGCACTGTTCTAAGTACTCGGAGGGTGGGGATACAAGATAATCAGGTTGTCCCTCGTGAGGCTCACAGTCTTTAATCCCCATTTTCAGATGAGGTAACTGAGGCCCAGAGAAGTGAAGTGACTTGCCCAAAGTCACACAGCTGACAAGTGGCAGAGCCAGGATTAGAACCCATGACCTCTGACTCCCAAGCCTGTGCTCTTTCCACTGAGCCACTTGTCTGCTGTGTGATCTGGGCAAGTCACTTCCCTTCTCTGGGCCTCAATTACCTCATCTGTAAAATGGGGATTAAGTCAGTGAGCCCTGTGTGGGATAAGGACTATGTCCAACCTGATTATCTTGTATCTACCTCAGTACTCAGTACAGTGCCTGGCATATAGTAAGCACTTAAAAAACATCATTAAAAAAAGTTATCTTTAATTTTCTCTCCACGCCCTAAAGAGAGAGCCAGGCTGGACAGATCCAGATCCCCAAGAGGACCCAAGGGAACATGACTGGCCTTGAGAATGCAGTGAATTCAGTGTCATTTCAAAGGGCAGGTCCTCTTTATAGGGCATCTTAGGAATTTTTGCAAAACTGTTTTTTCCCCACCCTGCATTTAAAAGTAATGTTGGATTGGAGTTGCTAACTCCTGATGTTGGGTGGAAGAATAGGGATGAGAAGACCCTAAAATAGAGGCTCAGCCTCATTTGGGGAGGGCTTTTCAGTGACTTCAGTGGATATTGTGTTTGTCACTAGATTTCATTATTATTATTATTGTATTTGTTAAACAATTACTATGTGCCAAACACTGTTCTAAGCAATGGGGTAGAGACAAGTTAATAAGGTCAGACATGGTACCTGTCCCCCATGGAGCTCATAGTCTAAGTGGGAAGAATAGGTATGAAATTCTCATTTTACATATGCTTTTTCTTGATAGGATGTCAGCCATAAGTGCTGTTCTTTCTCTTATTCTCTTCCTTCCTATTACTTTTTCTATAGGGAATTTGTTAGGACTTTTGCATTATAGTCACAAATCTTGTGATTTAGGCTAAGCCAATAGGTTTGTTTTCCAGCTTGGTTTTTTTTTTTTTTGGAGAGGGATTGGCTTTTCTGAAAAAGCTCAGATCTTTGGTCAGCAGCACAACTGTGTGATGCTGTTGTCCGGCTATTAAACCCCAAGATGTGGGTCACAATTAGTAGGAGTAGCTGGAGGCTGCTGAGTCTGCCTTAACCCTTACTAGATTTTCTCTGTACCCAACTGATCTGGCTCCAGAGGCTCAGGCTTTATAGAATCTATCTGGCCAATGAAAAAGTCCATTGTGTGGTGATAACTCTTGTCATGATTTAGTCAGATTACTTTTTAATCTTTCTCTATTAACATTTTTCACTCTTCTATCATCTCCCATTTGTTATCTAGAAGTAGGTTGACCTGATTATATCCTGTAATCGATTGTTATTTTTTTTCATGGTGTTTGTTCAGCACTTACTATGTGCAAGGTACTGCAGTAAGCACTGGGGTAGAAACAAGCTAATCGGGTTGGATAGAGTCCATGTCCCACATGGGACTCACGGTCTTAATCCACAAGGTACAGATGAACTGAACAGTGAAGTAACTTGTCCAAGGTCTCACAGCAGACAAATGGTGGAGCTGGGATTAGAACCCAGGTCCTTCTGACTCTTAGGCCTGTGCCCTAGGCACTAGGCCACACATTAAGCACTTACTGTGAGCAGAGCACTGTACTAGGCATTTGGGAAAGTATAATATAATAGAGTTAGTTGTCACGTTCTCTGTCTCCAGCACTTAGAACAGTGTTTGGCACATAGTGCTCAGCAAATACCACAACTGTTATTATTATTTTTATAGTTTGGTCTGGTTTGAATGATTACTGTTTGTTGCTTTAAATGCATGGGATTTTCTGGGCATTAATTAACAAGAAGACTTGTTTATGTCTCTGTGAGTGACAGCTGCTAACCTCACTCCTTGGTGTTTCCAGCAAGATTTTCTTTTGGTAGGTTGAGTGTTTCTGAGGAAATTTTTCCTAGCCCAAGGTCACCTATGACAAAAGTGTTTTGCTTCATTTCTGTCTCATCTTTTCCTACCCAACTGTTTCCTTGGCTTGCTTGCTCATTGCTTGTATTTTTTAAGAATCTTTGCCTCAGTTTCAGGATCCTTTATATTCAGTTTTTAAAAGTGACTTCTCCCGCTGGTCTTCCAAAGCCCTAAACTGATTTTGGTCCTAAAATCAAGATCTAATGATTAGCAGTGTCACTTAATGGAAAAAACACAGTCCTCAGAGGAGAGGACTTGAGTTCTAATCCTGGATCCACCACTAGTCCGCTGTGTGACCTTGGACAAGTCACTTCTTTTTGCCTCCATTTTCTCATCTGTAAAATGGGGATTCTTCCTCCTACTTAGACTATGGGAACACAACTGTGTCTGAGATTATTATTCTATGCCTATCCCAGTGTTTAGTACAGTGCTTGGTACATACTAAGTGCTTAGCAAGGGCCAAAATTATTGATAATTATTACCTTGGCTTTGGCCACGTCATGGATCAAGGATTACATATGGACACCTTTTGGATCATCAAACACCCTTAAGTCTTCTCCATTTTGGGCTCTGTGCTGTGCTGGATTGTCAGGTCCTTGAGGGCTGGGCCTTTGTCTTCTAACTTGTGCCAGACGTAAGGCAGAGCGTGACTCCAATGTAAGGAAGTCCCAAAATAGGCCTCCCGGCATGGCAGGGGCGACAGAGGGGTGGCATCGGCACCACCTGTGCAGGTGTTGGGGAGGGGCTGCACCTCTCAGCCCCACCCCCAGCTCCTGCTGTCTGCTGCCTTTGGCCATAGCAGCCTTAGCGCGCTTCTTCCATTTTATTCATTCATTCATTCATTCATTCAATAGTATTTATTGAGCGCTTACGATGTGTAGAGCACTGTACTAAGCGCTTGGAATGTACAAATCGCTATCCGATAGAGACAGTCCCTGCCCTTTGACGGGCTTACAGTCTTCCACCACAAGACCTTGGGCTATGGTCTAGGTGCCACCTTCAGGGCCTGGCTGGACACCCCCTCCTCCACAGAAGGTTCACAGTCACCTTGCCCCCTCCTACCTCACCTCGCTATCCTCTCCTACCACAACCCAGCCCTGCCACTTTGCTCCTCTAGTGCTAACCTTCTCACTGTACTTTGATCTCATCTGTCTCACTGCCGACCTCTCACCCATGCCTGCCTCTGGCCTGGAACACCCTCCCTCCTCATATCTGACAGATAATTACTCTCCCGTGCTTCAAAGCCTTCCTGAAGGTACATCTCCTCCACGAGGCCTTCCCTGACTAAGCCCACTTTTCCTTTTCTTCAACTCCCTCCTGCGTCACCCTGACTTGCTCCCTTTATTCATCCTCCCTCCCAACCCCACAGCACTTATGTATATAGTCATTCATTCATTCATTCATTCATTCATTCAATCATATTTATTGAGCACTTACTGTTTGCAAAGCACTGTTGTAAGCGCTTATCTGAAATTAATTTCTCTTAACATCTGTCTCCCCCTCTAGACGGTAAGCTCACTGTGGGCAGGGAACGTGTCTGTTATGTTGTACTCTCCCAAGTGCTTAGTTCAGTGCTCTGCACACAGAAAGCGCTCAATAAACACAATTGATTGACTGATTGAGCATAGTGGCTGCCACTGATCCTTCCCCTGACAGCTCACTCACTTCTAGCATGTGCGGGGGTCCCTGGGGTCCGATTAGAAAATACTTTCTGCTTTTTGGCGTTGTTTCTAACTCTGTGTCCAACTTCAAGCACCTTGTTCAGTAGTAGTAGTAATACTATTCATTAAGTGCTGACTGAGTGCAGAGCACTGTATTAAGCACTGGGAGAGACTACACAGATGGGAATGGAGAAGCAGTGTGGCCTAGTGGCAAGAGCACGGGCTTGGGAGTCAGAGGTCATGTGTTCTAATCGTGGCTCCACCACTTGTCTGCTGTGTGACCTTGGGCAAGTCTCTTAACTTCTCTGTGCCTTAGTTCCCTCATCTGTAAAATGGGGATTGGGACTGTGAGCCCCACATGGGACATCCTGATTACATGGTATCTAACCCAGTGCTTAGAACATTGCTTGGCACATTCCCGGCTAGACTACTGTGTCAGCCTTCTCTCTGACCTCCCTTCCTCCTCTCTCGCCCCGCTCCGGTCTATTCTTCACTCTGCTGCCCGGCTCATCTTCCTGCAGAAACGATCTGGGCATGTCACTCCCCTTCTTAAACAACTCCAGTGGTTGCCTATCGACCTCCGCTCCAAACAAAAACTCCTCACTCTAGGCTTCGAGGCTCTCCACCACTTTGCCCCTTCCTACCTCTCCTCCCTTCTCTCTTTCTACCGCCCACCCCGCACGCTCCGCTCCTCCGCCGCCCACCTCCTCGCCGTCCCTCGGTCTCGCCTATCCCGCCGTCGACCCCTGGGTCACGTCCTCCCGCGGTCCTGGAACGCCCTCCCTCCTCACCTCCGCCAAACTGATTCTCTTTCCCTCTTCAAAACCCTACTTAAAACTCACCTCCTCCAAGAGGCGTTCCCAGACTGAGCTCCTCTTCCCCCTCTACTCCCTCTGCCATCCCCCCTTTACCTCTCCGCAGCTAAAGCCTCATTTTCCCCTTTTCCCTCTGCTCCTCCCCCTCTCCCTTCCCATCCCCACAGCACTGTACTCATCCGCTCAACTGTATATATTTTCGTTACCCTATTTATTTTGTTAATGAATTGTACATCGCCTCGATTCTATTTAGTTGCCATTGTTTTTACGAGATGTTCTTCCCCTTGACGCTGTTTATTGCCATTGTTCTTGTCTGTCCGTCTCCCCCGATTAGACTGTAAGCCCGTCAAACGGCAGGGACTGTCTCTATCTGTTGCCGACTTGTTCATCCCAAGCGCTTAGTACAGTGCTCTGCACATAGTAAGCGCTCAATAAATACTATTGAATGAATGAATGAATGAATAATTGCTTAATAAATGTCATAATTATTATTAATATAATTAATCTTGACAGCCCCCTGCTCTTTGGAGGTTCACTAAGTAGGATCACAATGCTCTGCACATAGGTTCACTAAATAGTCTTAATTGCTTGTCTGATAAACCCTAGGCCTGTCTTCTGTCCTTGATAGATGGTGCCTGTCTTTTTAGTCACTTCTTTTTCCCTTCAAATTTATTTTTGATGCCCTCTCCGGATAACTCTATTCAGTGTCACGTCCCCTTCATTTCCAGGGTCTTGGCATACTTCTGCTAGGACATTCAAAGGCCAAGCTGAGTTGGAAGAGCTGAGCTCTATGGGGGACACATTGGGCTTACATAGATAATGAATATTCAGGTTGAATGGGGTCCAGCTTTTTTGTGCTGAGTGGAGTTTGATGGTCGTGGAGCCAAGGCTTATTGTTGGAGACTGAATCACCTTGTTTTGCTTCATTGATCACCACTAGTTTCCTTTTATTTAGCTGAGTGCAGTACATTCTTGAGCCTTTTGCTCTCTAAGGAGAGGAGCAGATATTGTTACTCGAGAGTTTTGGATCCTAGGCAAGGTTGTTTTTTTTTTAAGGAATTTCGGGAGGATAAGAGTAAAATAGGCAGCCTTCATTCTTAAAAAGAAGAGGCATTGAAAATTGAAAATTCATGCTATGTTTTGTCCTTCCCCTTCTTCTCCCCCTCTAATAAATCCTATCCATCACTAGACCAAAAGAGCACTCAGAAATGCTTGTCTACGGCATGTTCCAAACTTCTCATCTCCTCCCTTGTGTTTTCAGCATGTCGAACTGAACTAACAAATCAACGCACTCATCCACACCAAGACAAACAATTAGGGAGAAATTATGATGCAGTGGTCTCATCCTGAATGTTATTTTGCAATTTGGCCGGCTCCTGCACTTTTAAGTTTTGGAGGCTTAATAGCTTGATTCAGGGCAAACACCATGAGGCAAGCATAGCATCAAACTTGGGCTGCTCACTGTAATTCTTGTCATTAGCTTGACTGAGTCACTTTGGGCTGATTCACCATCTCAAACCGAGGCGAATAACCAAATTGGACACAAGAATCCAGTGGGTGGAGGCTAGGGTAGCCTCTGACTTGCCCATGTCGTGCTCACCAATTTATTTGTGTAAAGTCTCTGGTTCTTTTAAGGGGTTTCAGGTACTGCAATCAGCGAAGGGAGTCTGGGTAAAGAAAACCTCTCATTCTGGGCAAAGTTGGGACAAATGACAATTCTGTTGCAGTTGGCTTGGAATGTTTCTTGCTTAACAAATGGCTCAAACCTCCCCGGAGTGTTGTGTTTAAGTCAATATTTTGGTAATTAGGCATAAGGCACAGCAGATGGTTTCTGGGGATGACACTCTTTGGGTGGGAGGGTTGGTGACTGAGGCTGTGGTAAACTCCAGTATCCTGTAATCCTCACCACCCAAAGCAAAGTGTTCTTTTGTCATAGAGGAACAAACAGTCTGAAAATATTTTTAAAAATAAAAAAAGAAGAAACAAAAAGGAGTTGGGATGGTGGAAAAAATTCCAGGTGGTAGTATCTACAGTGAACAGTAAAGGGATGTGTGTCCAGAAGAACTTTCCTTTTATTAGGATAACAAGGAGGATGATAATTGCAACTCCTTGAGAAGTTAATTTATTTTACTACTTCTCCTAAAAGTTAATTTCTTTCTCTTCCTCTCCTAACTTTTCTCCCACCAGTTTCAAAAGGAGTTTTGGGTGTCAAATCATTTGCCCTCTGCTAATAAATAATAATAATTGTGGTATTTGTTAAGCACTTACTGCATGCCAGGCACTGTACTGATCACTGGGGTGGATACAAGCAAATTGGGTTGGACACAGTCCCTGTACCACAAGGGGCTCACAGTCTCAATCCCCTTTTTACATATTAGGTAAATGATGCATAGAGAAGTGAAGTGACTCACCCAGGGTCACACAGAAGACAATTGGTGAAGCCAGGATTAGAACCCAGATTGTTCTGACTTCCAGGCCCTTATTCTCTCCACTATGCCTTGCTGCTTCTTGCTGCTTTATGCTTGCCTCTCTCCCGACCCTGTCCCAGCCAGAGTGAGGGGGGATAGTCTAGCCTAGGACAGGATTGAGGGGAGGGGAGGAGAGACAACGACAAAGGAAACTCGGGAGGAGAATGCTTCAATTTTCCCTGTTTCTATCATGCCCTGGTTCAGCCTTGGGCCCCCCCCCCGGCTTCACATACAACATATCACCACTCTCCTATCCTTGAAGACTTATCAAAATCTCATCTCCTCCAAGAGGCCTTCCTTGACTAAGCCCTTTCTTCCCATCCTCCTTCCCTTCTGCGTTGCCTGTGCGTTTGGCTCTGTACCCTTTAAGCACTTAATATTCCCCCATCTTTAGCCCCACAGGAATTATGTCCATATGTGTAGTTTATTTTCAGATATTTCATATCTGTCTCCCACTCTGGACTGTAAGCTCGTTGTGGGCAGAGATAGTGTCTATCAACTCTGTTGTACTCTCCCAAGCTCTACATACAATAAGCACTTAATAGATACCACTGATTACTTGATTGCTAAATTAAAAACATTTTTTTTAAAAATGGGGGCTAGGCCAGCCTGGGCGGAGGGGTGGGGAGAGTGTGGGGGAATCACGGTGGACACTTAAGAGGAAGGGAGAGTGAGTTCAGGGTGTGTCAGGAGGAAGAGCTATATCACAGCAGTATCTCTAAGAGCGGGAAAAGCCAGGGAGTAGGGGAGTGGGAGGAGAAGCTTACTTGATGCCAGGAAGCATCTCGTGATCAGTGCGCTTCATTTGACAGCATAATAATAGTTACAGTGCCCTTGGGTCTTCCCTGGCCTCACACCCCGCCCCTGTCTTGACCACTGAGTTCCTGTTCCACGAGGAGAGGAATGACTTTAGGATGACCTGAACATCTGGTAAGCCACCCCGGCACATCCATCCAGATCCAGGTCCAGAATTCCTCCCGCACTGTCCGATGATGATGTCTTCTCCTTCTCCTGTACCCCTCCATCCCTCCCAAACCCTCTCCTGATCAGCTGGGCAAAGTTTTTGTGAGTCGAATACTCTGTATGAACTGTGGTGCCTTAGCCAGCACTCCAGTTCCTTGGCCCTCTCAACGATCCTGTCCAAGGGTGGGGGTAGCTTAAGTATCACTTTTCAGCCCTCCCTCTCTGTCATCCTCCCAACGCCAGATAAAGATGAAGCTGCCGCTGCTGCTAATAGAAACCATTCCAGGACTGTAGCCCTCTTCCTCCTTGGGGAGGATGTGTATTTTGACTCCATGGTGTGACCCTGAAGTTTCATTCACTTGCCCTTTGCCATTCCAAACATGCAGACATACTGATGGGATATTCATTATACCACAAACTTCTCCTGGGAAGGGTCCATACCTTTTGCTTCAGGATGTTCTTGTGCGCCTAGGATGTGATCTGCACATGGAGGGACTCAAATATTATTGTGGCTGTTGATAGATATATATGTATGGGGCAAGCACTGCACTAAGTGCTGGGGTAGATACAAGATAATCAGGTTAGACACAGTCCCTATCCCACATAGTCTTAAAACCCATTTTACAGATGAGGTAACTGAGGCACAAGTTATTTTCCCATGGTTAAAAAGCCGACAAGATCCGAGATTAAAGCCCAGGCCCTCTGTCTTCGAGTTCCATGATTTTTCCACAAGACCATGTAACTTCTCCTCTTATTATATATATATATATGATATCCTTATATTATATATACTTATTACACTTTTATTTCTCAGAATCATTTGCTTTTTGAGTGTTATTCCTGTGGGCATTAGTCAAGTACATTATAATCATCTATTGTTGAAATAAAAGGCTCTTGGCTAGATAACAGTTATCTATAAGTACCCCTTTCTGAATAAATGTCTGCATATCATGAAATCCCTTTTCTTTAAGGTGTTTAACTAGGGTGTGCAGATCTATTACAGTCACTAAGAGGATAATTTGCTTTGCTTCAATATATTTGGGCAGGGATTGTACCCACCACTCTGTTATATGAGAATAACATATAACCACATAGTTATACCACTATGTTATGAGAAGCAGCATGGCTCAGTGGAAAGAGCACGAGCTTAAGAGTCAGAGGTCATGAGTACTAATCCCGACTCTACCACTTGTCAGCTGTGTGACTTTGGGCAAGATACTTAGCTTCTCTGCACCTCAGGTACCTCGTCTGTAACATGGGGATTAAAGACTGTGAGCCCCACGTGGAACAACCTGATTACTTTGTATCTCCCCCAGTGCTTAGAACAGTGCTTGGCTCATAGTAAGTGCTTAACAAACACCATCATTATTATTATAGTGTACTCTCCCAAGGCTGTAGTACAGTACTCTGGCTACAGTAAACACTCAATAAATACAATTGATTAATTGATATTTTAGTCTCTAGTTATTTTGAGTGTTCTCCTGGCCTTCCCTTTTAATGTTCATTTCAGAAAACAGTAATGTCAACATATGTTTTATTAAGTCTGTCAAACAACAAAATTTCTGATCTGTTGGCTAGAATTTGTTGGATTGCTCTCACAACTCTGATTATTATTATTCGTATTATTCTTATTATCACTCTTATACTTGGTAAGCACTTACTTTGTGCTAAGCTCTGTACTAACCACTGGGGTAGGTACAAGGTAATCATACTGGACTCAATCCCTGTCCCACACAGGGCTCACAGTCTAAATAGGAGGAAATCGGATTTAATCTCCGTATTACTGATGAGGAAATTGAAGCACAGAGAAGTGAAGTGACTTGCCCAAGATCATACAGGAGCAGGTGGGACAGCGGGGATTAGAACCAGGTCTTCTGTCTCCTAGGCCCATGCTCTTTCCATTAGGCCACACTGCTTCCCTGTATATTATGTAGTGTCTATTTTCTAACTCATTCTCAAGGCAGTTCTTATATTAATGCATTTGCTAACTCAAATTTCAGAACCAACTGTTATTTTACTTGTTGGTATATTGCTTGGTAACTTTCCTCAGTTTCTTTACTGTGTTATTTTGTGAGCTGCTATTCATTTTTTGGACTCACTGTCAAGCATGGTTTCTTTCATTTTATACTTGGAATAATTTTTAGGGCCAATCATTTTATCCTGAATTGCCACAACAAATCCTTTTATCTCACCACAGCAAGTCTTGTTTCAACCATAAATTAAGAGTTTTATTGACAATCTCTTGGCTGGCTGATGTGGCATTAGAGAAGCAGCATGGCCGAGTGGAAAGATCCTGGGCCTAGGCTTCAGAGGGACCTGGTTTCTAATCCTTGCTCCAACACCCGCCTGCTATGTGATCTTGGGTAAGTCACTTAACTTCTTTATGCCCCAGTTAAATTTCATCTTAAAATAGTGATTAAATACCTGTTCTCCCTCCTACTTATACTGAGAGCCCCTTGTGTCACAGGGACGCTGTCCAACCTGATTAACTTGTATATACCCCAACACTTAGTAAAGTGCTTTATACATAGTCAGTGCTTAACAGATACCATTATTATTATTATTGTTAGGAGGTCTTTTTTAACTTCTAAGTCTGACACTACTGCTGGATCATTTTTAGTTTTGCTACTGGATTATGCTTTGTGTTCTCTGGACTATCCTCAAGACTGTAAACTTTTTGTGGGCAGGGGATGTGTCTCCCAACTCTGTTATACTGTATTCTTCCAAGCGCTTAGTACACTGCTCTGCATTCAGTAAGTGTTCAATAAATACTATTGATTGATTTGTTATTCCCAAGTGTTAGTTGTGTAAACTGTGATCGATGTAAATAGTGTGGCCTGGTGGAAAGAGCATGGGTTTGGGAGCCAGAGGACTTGGGTTCTGATCCCAGCTCTGCTGCTTGTCTGCTCTGTGATCTTGGGCAAGTCACTCAGTGTCTCTGGGCTTCAGTTTCCTCACTGTAAAATGGGGATTAAAAACCTATCTTTCTTTCTACTTCTAATGTGAGACCCATGTGGGTCAGGGATTGCATTTGACCTGATTATGTTGCGTCTACCCACTGCTTAGTACAGTGCTTGGCACAGAGTACAGTGGTATTTAAAGGCTTACTATAGGTCAAACTCTAAGAGCTGTTCTAAGCTCTGGGGGAGGTGCAAAATAGGTGGGACACTGTTCCTGGCTTACATGGGGCTCACACTTTAAGTAGGAGGGAGAACAGGATATGTTCATTAGCTTGATTGACTGATATTCAGTTAGCTATTTCAGGGTAGGAAGAGAGTGACAAAGAGAAGGAGGAACTTAGCTTTCCAGGCGTAGAGGCCCTTGTGTAATGTAGGCCTATTGTCCCCTGTCCCACTGCTTAATAATCATTAATAATAATTATGGTACTAGTTAAGTGTTTACTATGTTCCAAGCACTGTTTGAAGCACTGGGGTAGATAGAAGTTAATCAGGTTGGACACAGTCCCTATACCACATGAGACTTACACTCTTATCCCCCTTTTACAGATGAGGTAATTGAGGCACAGAGAAGTTGTGACTTGCCCAAGGTCACATGGCAGATATGTGATGGTGCTGTGATAGAACCCACATCCTTCTGACTCCCAGGTCTATGCTTTATTCACTAGGCCATACTGCTGTACTCAGGATTTGGGGGCAGGAGGGAGATGGAGGGCTTGAGGAAGTGCTGAAGAGTACATCAGAACCTACCCCCCGCTTGAATGTCTGGTAGTATTTTGAGACAGATGATGCCTCTGTGGTTTCTCAGGGATTACATTATAGCAGAAGGACTCCAAAATGCTTTCCGGTGGCAAAACTAGGCTCACCTCTAAGATCCAATGTTGTGTTGAAGCAGAGGATGTGCCCACAACTCTTACAGAACAAGAGGACCTACCTAAGACACAAAGGAGCTACAAAATGCATTCTTGAACATTACATGGCAGGCCATGTAGATTGAAGTTATGTAATGGCTTATGTTCTTGTTCCATTATTGCAGTTGTCATTATAACCTTTTTATGTTGGTCTTCATTGGTGGTGTTGGCCTTAACTTGAACACTTCTAGAGGTTCTGAATGGTGCCTATTTAACCCACTTATTCAAGCAAACCCTACTCTATAGAGCACTGGAAGGGCTAAAATTCAACCCTGGTCTCAACATATTTTTCTTTTGGCTAGGTCTAGTGGGATCTGACTTTTGGAGATGGGAAGGGAAGGATTTCCGAATTCAAGAATCAAGCAAGCTGTGGGAAAATCACAAATGCTCAATCGTTTATCTGCTATACCAAAGCATCTTGGAATTAGCAGACCAGATAGATATTTGGGCATTTATGAGGGAACTGCAGCCTTTGTGCTATTTCTCAAGTCACAGACTTCCTTCAGTAGTGGTCTAGGAGGCCCAGGTCAGGAAGGACATATGCTTGGCTCAAGCCTGGTTCAACTGTCTTCTCTCCAGCCTGGGCAGGGCTCTAGTGCCTGGTGCAGATAACATCTTAATGCTTTTCCCAGTCCAAGAGAATATCCTTGAGAGAACTTTACCAACTCAGGCAGCGGTATTTATTCAGCACTTATTCTGTGCCAAATGGATCCTTAAGGCCCAAAAGAGTTTAAAAAGCCCTCTGAAAAGCCTAGCCTCCAAAGGAGTAGGTTAAATCATCAGAGCATTTGTTTCAAGGTATATAATGATGATAATAAGAATGATAATAGTCTTCAATGAAAAGAAAGTGCCAAGGATTAAGACAGCTTACAGAGAGAATGAAGATTTTCCCAACCCGTAACTATACTTTATCAGCCTGTCTCAAACTACAAAATCTCCGCTACAGAGGGAGGGAGGAAGGGAAATAAATAGAACCGGTTTCTGAACCAAAATAACTGACTTTTCCTGACCCTTGCCAAATGGGCAAGTAATTCCCTAACTGACTCCAGTGCAATTTTTTGAGGAAGGAGCCTCCAAAATGTGTAGAATTTGGAAAATGGATTTTAAAATTTGGCTCGCTATAGAGTTTGCTGAATGTGAAGTTTCTGAATTATCCCCATATTCCATCTTTCCCTTTACTCAGATGTCATTCATTCTGGTTAGCTTCGAAGTGACGCAAGATGGGCAAACTTTTCATCCCCTCAGTGTCTGTGCACAAAACAGGGCACAGATTGAGTGGAATGATTTTAGAAAAAAAGACATGAGATTAATTGAAATGAAGGCAATATTCATTAAAAGCTGTGATGGAATAGGATCCAGAAAAATTAGAACAAAGAGACTTGTTCAAAAAAAAGTACCTGGAGTGTGATGTCAAATTCAGAGGCTATCGATCAAAAAGAAAGGAGCCAATCTAAAATGAATAGTCTGCTTGATTTCACTGATTCTGCAACAGCCATTTTCCTTCTATACAAATGGTTAAATAGCCTTTGCATTCCCAAAGGGTGTGTTTGCCAGAAAGAGGGCAAGGTCAGCTGAAAAAAGAAATATTTCTTGCTCAAGGGAGTAAAGTATGCCTGGTTAAAATAAAATAAAGAAATAAAAAAAATACAGAAGAAGGAGGGGTATGTACAATAGACCTGTCTGGGTTAAGTTATAACTTGTACTCCAGTCATTGAGATGGGATTTTTAGTGTTTACACTGGTACTTCTTAAAACAAGACTAAAATGCTTTAGCAATCTGTTTTACCTAACCCCACTATTCAGTCTATTTGAGACATAGTATTTTCTTAAAGAAGTACAGTGCAAGACAATCTGGATTTTTTTTTGGGTATTATAGGTAGATTTGGATTGGTTATATTAGCAAATTACATGTCTCAGGAGTAGGAGTAAATCTAGTCCTTAGGCTCATTTGGCTGAAGCTTCATTAATTATTCACTTGTAATGCATAGTTTTTGTTTGGGTTAAAAATGATTTTATAGAGGGTGGCTTAAAATATATACTTATTGGCTTCTCACTGGGCTGTCTCTTTGGCCGTCAGGTTCTTTCCACAATGGGCTTGTTTCATGTCAAGGCACACAGGTTCTGAGAAGGCCTCAAATTAACCTATTTACATGATGCTAGAAAACGTCTTTGGGTCCAGGTTTATTCAGTTAGCACTGCAAGTAGGGTAGCATTTAATAAAGGATTCCGTTTCTTCTGTGATGCATTCACTCTGGCCACTCTCTATATAGCTGAGCTTGTTGAGCGGAAGATATATGTATGCCTTCTGGAAAAGGAACACATTTGTTTGAGTTCCTGTCCAGTTAATATCTATCACCACCAAGTCTTGTCATTTAAGAGATTCCTTTTCTCCTTGCTTTGCTCAGCCATGGGCTTGGATGTGCCATCCAGTTAAGAATTAAGCACCAGATGTGCTCTATGCAGCTTTCTGAGAAGCAACATGGCCTAGTAGAAAGAACATGGGCCTGGGAATCAGAGGACCTGGGTTCTAATCCTGCCTCTGTGCTGTGTGACTATGGGCAAGTCCCTTCTCTGTGTCTCAGTCACTGTAAAATGGGGATTCCATACCTGTCCTCCCTCTTACTTAGTCTGTGAGCCCCATGGAACCTGATTAACTTGTATCTACTCCAGAGCTTAGTACAGTCCTTGACATATAGTAAGTGCTTAAACATTATTATTATTATTCTTTTCTTGCTCCCTGCCTATAATTTACCTTTCCAGTTCTTTTTGTAGGAATTGGAAAAGAGACATTAACACCTTTACAAGATAGATTACTGGACTCTGACTAAAATTTAAACTTGACTTTGCTTGTTTTTTAGCATCCTGGGATGATTTCTGTAGCATCTCAACTTGAGACAAGTGTAACCCTTCCATGCTGCTGAAGCCACCTCCTTGTTTGTGCTTCTCTCTGTGTGCAGCCAATTCTATTCTGCATTTCCTGTAGAGGAACCAGATTCAGTATATGGTGCTGTCAACTCTAATTCCCCAATAGTTGAGTCAATTTGGTGGTTTAAATAAATTTCTAATTCGAATAAATCTTCCTAATTGGGAGAGAGGTAGAGGTGTGTGTGTAAGACCAAAAAAAGTTACCAATTATACACAGAGCTGATATGGAAGAGTTAAACCAGAATAAATCATAATGAAATTCAGTGAGAAATCTTTGGTGGTGAGTTCCCAGATGCGAAGAAATTTAAGCTCTATACTTCTACTTCTGATAGTATTCAAACACTTAGTACAGTGCTCTGCACACAGTAAGCACTCAGTAACTGTGCCTGGAGGAATATTTAAGTGCTTACTATGTGCCAAGCACTGTACTAAATGCTAAGGTTGTTACAAGATAATCAGATACTCTTTATATCCATAACCCCTGGAAGAGAGAGATAAAGAGAACAAGATCAAGTACAAATTCTGAATAAAATACAGAATTCCCTTAGCTCATAGGAAGTATGTCTGCTTGGTCACACTGGAGGTAAAGTGTGTCACAAATTCTGGCTCTTAAGTGTTCTCCTTCCCCCACATAGAAATAATAATAATTGTGGTATTTGTTAAGCACTTAATATGTGCCAAGCACCATTCTGAACAGTGGGGTTAGTATTAGATAATCAGGTCAGACAGAGCATTTTCCACATGGGCCTCACAGTTTAAGTAAGAGGGAGATTGGGTAATGAATTCCCATTTTACCTGTGAGGAAGCTTCTCATCAGTAAAATCCTCACCAGAAGTTCTGGGATTCAGGATTTCACCTTTTCAGGTCAGTTGTATTCCCCTGAGATTTGTCCTCTGAGGCCAGTATGACAGCCATTAATTTTTTTCCTCCAGTACACCCAATAAGAAAGTCTGCCATTTAAAAATCCCAGTTGGGAGTGAGGCAATCAACAATAGGTCCTTCACTCATAAATATTTTCTTTGGAGGACTTAGTCTGAATTCTTTTCAGCAAAGGAACTAGTCTTTTGTGGCCCATTTTGTTACCAGTATTTGTGGCAAATACAAGAAAGAGTTAAAATGAGTGGGTGGATTTGGAAAGAAAAGTGGCTCTGCCACTTGTCTGCTATGTCACCTTGAGCAAGTCACTTCACTTCTCTGTATCTCAGTTACCTTCTTATCTGTAAAATGGGGATGGAGACTGTGAGCCCTTCATGGGACAGGGACTGTGTCCAACTCAAATTGCTTGTAACTACCCCAGCGCTTAGTACAGTGCCTTGTACACACTAAGACCTTAAGAAGTACCATCACTGTTATTATTATTAAAATTTTTCAGGCACCAATCTCCAGGATCATGCCAGGTGATGCCATCCCCTGATTCAGTGTCCGGATGGTGTATGCGGGTATGCTGATTTCTTTCAGCATTCCCATATTCATGATTTTGGTGGCTTCTTGGGGTTGGAGATTCTTTGTTCTTTCTTTGCTGATTTGAATTGATGCATAATATCTGGGGCTTAGGCTGCACCTAACCTGGTATGATGGAATCAATCAATCAGTGGTATTTATTAAGTGCATACTGTGTGCAGAGCATTGTACTAAACACCTGGGAGGGTTCCTGTGGAGGAACCAGATTCAGTATTCAGTGCTGTCAACTCCAGTTCACCAGTGTGTGAGTAGTAGACAGAGTTGGTAGATACATTCCCTGCCCACAAGAAGCTTATTACGGATATTCATTCTGTTCGTAAATGCGGTGGGGCTGAGGGTGGGGTGAATATCAAATGCTTAAGGATACAGATCCAAGTAATAATAATTGTGGCATTTGTTAAGCGCTTATTATGTGCTAGGCACTGTACTGCGTGCTGAGATGAATACAAGCAAACAAGTTGGGCAAAGTCCCTGTCCCACATGGGGCTAACAGTGTTTATCCCCATTTTACAGCTGAGGTAACTGTCACAGAGGAAGTGAAGTGACTTGCCCAAGGTCACACAGAAGACTAGTGGCCGAGCTGGGATTAGAACCCAGGTCCTTCTGACTCCTAGGCCCATGTTCTGTCCATTGGACACACTGCTTCTAGTGCATAGGAGATGCAGAAGGGGGAGAGAGTAGGGGAAATGAGGGCTTAGTTGGAGAAGATCTCTTGAAGTAGATGTGATTTTATAAAGGGAAGAGCCTGCAAGATGTTAGAAGGACAATTCCTTGGGTTTGGATGTTCCTAGTAGTCTCCACCTTTCTAGTTTGGTCCCTGCTATAGAAAGAAGAGCTGACTACCAGAATGGTCCTTTGATGTTCTTGGGAGTAATAAAAAAAACCAAGGACATTTATTGAGCACTAACTGTCTGCAGAGCACTTGAGAAAGTACAATTCAACTGAGTTAATAGACATGATCCCTGCCCACAAGGGGTTTACAGTCTACTGGGGGAGGCCAACATTAAAGTGGATTAGGAATAGGGGAAATAGTATCCAAGTTCTGATTGCTTGCTGGCAAACCAGACTGATCTGTTTGAGTTAGAGAATCAAAAGGATGAGGTAGCTTGGGTTTTGTTCCTAGGAAAGGAAATCACACCAGAGAAAGGGCCTCTCTCTAGGACGTCCAAAAATAAATTAAGCAGGGAATAGAGAAGGTTTTGCCTGGCGTCACCCAGTCTCTTCCCTGCAGGCTGCCCTTTCAAATGATGGGTCTTCATCTGAATCTACAGCCTTCGAGGAAGTTAGTGAGCTCAGTGAGTTGTAGCACAGAGGACATGGTTTACCTCGGGAGAGCTGTAGAGGCAAGTAAGATCAGCCCCACAGGTAAGAATACATTCTGCAGGGATTACCTTACTGAAGGAGGAGCCCTGGGGGATTCTAGCTTGTCAGTTCGGTGCTGAATGATCTCAGGTGGAGCAAAAGCTGCTGCTGCCTTTTGGAGGTTGTGGGGAAAGAGAGCAAAGAGGGAAGTTGCCTGGTAAACACCACCTTAGAGAAGGAATTGGGGAGAGACTGAGGCATACTAGAGGGAAGAAATGGAGACTTGGAAGAAATGACAGAAGAGTCAGCTGTACCAGGATGAACGGAAGAAAGAGAGGACTCTTTTTATTCATCCTACCTTAACGGAAGAAAGAGAGGACTCTTTTTATTCATCCTACCTTTCTGGAAGAATGGGATGATCAAGGAGAATTGGCACTTGTCCAATTTCCTATAAGGGGTGCATTTCATGGTGACTGAAAGTGGGAGATTTTTGTCAGGTTCTACTCCAGCTTCTCTGCAGGCCCTTGTTTCTGCCTTCCCTTTCGGCGGAGACCAGGCCAGGAATAGAAACAGTGGCAGCAGCCATGGGGAATTTGGTTCTCGGCCAGGATTCTGGGGCCCCTCTTTTGGTCCCCAGGAACAGGACCTTTAACTCTTCCCCTTCTGATTTGGAGGTTGTAGGATGGGCAGCCATTAGAAACAGGAAGCATATTTGGCTCCCTGACTGGAGAATTCCTCTCACGTGGAGGCCAGAAGGGGAGGGTGCATTCCCACTTTACCAAATTCCTTGGGGAGGGGGGCCGGCGGAGAATGATGGTGACACTGGCTGGGTATTTTCTGTTCCTGCTGGAACCTGAGGCAGCTATTGATGCTGTTATTATTAGTAGGCATAATAGTAGCGGCTATCGTTATATAGGGATGACAAAGTGCTTATGGTATTTTTTTAAATTAACTTTATGAAATTAATAATTTCATATATTAGGTAAAGGAACTGAAGCACAGGAAGGACTGAGGGACTTTCCCTGAGTTGGAATTAAATGCAACTGAATGGCTTGAGAAACAGCATGGTGTAGTGGATAGAGCTTGGGCTTGGGAGTCAGAAAGTCATGGATTCTAATCCTGGATCCACCATTTGTATGCTGTGTGGCCTTGGGAATGTCACTTCACTTCTCTGGGCCTCAGTTACCTAATCTGTAAAATGGAGACTGAGACTGTGAGCCCCATGTGGTACAGGGACTGTGTCCAACCCAATTTGCTTGTATCTACCCCAGTGCTTAGTACAGTGCCTGGCACATAGTAAGCGTTTAACAATACCATCATTATTATTATGCCTCTACTAAAGTCACAGAGATTGAGAGGTAAGCTAGAGGTTATATTATTCTTTGTCCTCTTTCTTCTTTAGATAGGAGAGCAGCAAGAATCAGTCAACTAATTAGTGATATTTATTGAGTGCTTACTGTGGGCAGAGCACTGTACTAATCATTTGGGGAGAGTACAGAAGAGTAAGGAAGCAGCGTGGCCTAACAGAAAGGCCACTTGTCTACTGTGTGACTTGGACAAGTCATTTAAAATCTCTGGGCTTCAGCTTCTCTATCGGTAAAATGGGGATTAAGACTGTGAGTCCTAGGTGGGACAGGGACTGGGTCCAACATGATTATCTTGTAACTACACCAGTGCACTTAACAAATACCACTATCATTATTATTATTATTCTTAGATAGACAAGATCCCTGCCCTCAAGGAGTGAATCTAGGAGAGGAGACAGACTTGGTAAGATACAGGTGTGCTGAAGTCAGGTTAGGGAGGGGAGAGAGCAGTGAACCTGATAACATTTTAGGTTCTTTCCAACATTGAGATGACTTTTTTTCCCAAGTGCTGGGAATTTCAACTTTATATGCTCCAAAGGGAATAATTTTATCCCAAGTTCTTGGGGACTGTGCTGTATAACTTTTTTTCTGCTTTCAATATGGAAGGGTCACACACACAGAGTTTCATTAGGCCGTCACCCTTTCTGCATTAAGCTACCCTCCACCTGGAGTGAAATATAGAATATACAGTGGATTCACATTATCTCCCATACCTTTAAAGGTAGATAAAGTTGATTTGAATGAAGTTGAAGCAAATCAATACAATCCTATTTTGTTACATAATTGAGTTTAATGTAGTCCAATTCAGACCTCTTGAAGCTCATTAAAGAGTTTCAACTGCATGTAAAATTAGAGATCTGAATACAATTTTATGCTTTTTACTGTCATGTATCTATCTCTCTGTATTGGTTAGGCATGTGATTGGTTGGAGGGATATGCTTGCTTACAATAAGGAAAGTAGTTCTTCTAGCATCATATGATCTAGAGCATATTTTGAAAAGGACTATTCAATCAAAGGGAAAAAATAAATTCAATTTGTTGTTGTTAAGGTCATTTTTATGGCTAACCCCAAAGAAAGTTATGTTGCTGCTTCCACATTTTTCCAAACTATTTCATTTAGACCCAGATGTATCTGGGTTTGGTATTTTCATGCTGTATTTTAAGCACGCTGTAGATTTAACCATTTTTATTACTCCTGCCTTGCAGTTCTATTATTGGCAATATGATTGCTTGATGATGATTTCATTGATAATAAAAGCTTACCAAGGGATTGCAATGCCCTCCTGGAACTGGACAGATAGGTTTTCTTCTTGAAAGTGACTTTTTCCAAAATATATCAAAATGAAAATTTTCCTTTTTAGATACTCTGCTGCTTATAATTCAAATATTCCATGTTTTAAAATGAAATTTATTGTAACTTATTTTTCATTAAGAAACTTTTTCTTATCAGCATTAATATTGTCAGATGTCTGTTAAATATTACTGCAGCCTCATATAATATTAATGCAATAACATTACTACGGTATCTAAGTGCTTTAAAAATAGTGCTATTTTAGCATGAGAACAAATGGAGATTTAATGGCCTGGCTTTCTAGATGCTTTTTGACTTAAAACCATAGAGTAAATCAGGGTAAGTATGAAGTTTCAGCAGACAACTGTCTGAGTCAGTGTTAAAATTCAGGATTTTTTTAATACTTTACATGTACAAAGTGTCTTTTGTCCAAATAACACAGCTTCACGGTAACCTTAGTTCAAATCCTACATCCATAAGGGAAGTAAGTGTTAGTATTCCCATTTTACAGATGAGGTAATGTAGTCAAGAGTCAAGTGGCTTACTTGTCCCTAATGGGAAAGGGCCCAGGTCTGGGAGATGGAAATTTTGAGACATAACAGTCACTCTGTGACTAACTTGCTGGGTGGCCTTGAGTGAATAGTGACTGTGTTGGTCTCATCTGCCTAAAGCCATCTGTCCCTGGTCAAATTTTCTATAAAAATTTTCGCTATGTGCCTATCTGTAATTTATTTTAATGACTGTCTCCCTTTCTGGACTGTAAGCTAGTTGTGGGCAGGGAACATGGCTACTGACTCTGTTATATCATACACTCCCAAAAGCTTTGTACAGTACTCAATAAATAATTTTGATTGATTTGCCTAAAGAAGTAAGCCACCTCAGAGATAAGACAGGGTCCATATTGACTTGTGTGTTGAATTGAATACCTTAAATTGCTCCTGGATGTGAACAGATAGTGAAGAGAGTGAGTACATATATGGCAGTGAGGTAATGTATTCTCCTTCCCCTTTCTAGTTGGAGTTGGAGAACTGATGAAAGTCTATCCGTCCTTCTGTCAGTCTCTACTTTCTCTCTGATCCTCTTATCTTGGTCTCTCAGATTGCTGAGCCAGGAGTAAAAGAGACTTGACTTTTAGGCTTTTGTTCCCTCATCTGTAAAGTGGGGATTAACTACCTGTTCTCCCTCCTCTTTAGACTGTGAGCCCGAAGTGGGACAGGGACTATCTACCCTAGTGCTTAGTTCAGTGCTTTACAAGTATCACAGCAGTTCATTGTTCATTGTCATTATTAGAATATTCAGCATATTGCCCTATGTCTGAGTGTTAAAATATAAGTTGGGGATGATAATGCGCACTGAATCTTGGGCACCCTCTGGGCTCTACTTTTCATAAATGAATGGGCAGTTGCCTTCTCGGTGGAGTTCAAGAGAAGCTGCAGACAGAGCCCATTGCAGTTCAGACGACAACTCTGGGTCTCAAATCTTTTCAACCCAGAACTCCCTCAACCCCCTTAAGTAGTCACCATGATTGTCAGCATTCCATCAAGCTGGTCCACAAGCATATGTGCATGGCCACAGTTTATCTCCCTTCTGCCTTGTGTGGGACCGTAAAGCTGCGAGTGAAGTGGGGTGAGGGAGAGGCCCACAGACTGAAGAAGACTCACTACTTGCCATTCATATGGCTCAGAGTTCACCGTTGCCCTCCAAACCTTTCAGAAAACTTCAAGCTCCAGTGATCTCCACCTTTGGAGTAACTCTTCAGTCTCTCTATGATTCCTCACCACCATTTTGGCTTATGTTCATATGGATATGTTCATATTCAATAGTATTTAATCAATAGTATTTATTGAGCGCTTACTATGTGCAGAGCACTGTACTAAGCGCTTGGGATGAACAAGTTGGCAACATAGAGACAGTCCCTGCCGTTTGACGGGCTTACAGTCTAATCACGGGCTCATATCCATAGCATTTATTTATCGCCAGCCATCTAAGGGTTTCAAGGCTGTTCTGTGGGTTAACTGGGGACAGTAGTGGAAACAGAATTAGGTTCTTTGGGAACACGGGCTGTGTAACCACTGTGCCGTAATTTGAATACAGTCGAGCGATTTGCATCCCGGGGAGGCTGAAAGGTGCCAGAACTACATTCCTGAGTATTGGTCCCCCATTTGCACCATTCATTAATTGTAAAATGCTTCAGAAATACAAAGTGCCACATCAAGGCTAAGTAGTATTATTAGACTATGTTGACTTTATGCATTCACATAATAAGCTGTTCTGATCTCTATCCAGTTGATAATGCAGCATGTATTTTAATAATCGTCTAAGTGCATATTTGCACAATAGGTGGTGTCAACTCATACAAGTCTCTTGGAGGTTATTTTGCTGATGCTTTAAGTTAAAGCTCAGTAATTAGGGAAAACATTCTTTGCTAAGGATTAAGGGAGCAGTGTGGAGGCAGAAAAGAAAAGAAATCATATAGATAGAAGCCATCAAACAGTGACCTTCTGAAATGGTGAAATTGTACCTTTGAATTAACCATCCCCTGCCCCTCCTTGGTACCCTATTTGCCCAGGACAAGTAACAATTTACATAGGAGAAATAGAAAAGGAGCTGATTTTATTCATTTTCATGTCGGCATATTGACTGGCTAATAAAAAGAGGGGCAGGCTAGAAATTTTGATATTTGTTTACAAGGTTGCTTTAAGAGATGTCATTTGAGGCATTCCACTTTTACTACTGAAACAGAGCGATGGGAGGAACAGAAGGGCTTGGACTTGGGAAAAGAAAAGACAACAGAAACATTGGCCACCTGTTCCCTGGAGGATTCTTCAAATTCCAGTATTGGGTTAACTATTCACTTTCCTGTTGATTTAGAGTGTAAGTAACTTGAAGGCAAATAACAATCCCATACTTCCAGTGCTGTGTATGGATTTAGGCATCCCGAAGGTACTCAGATATTAATTGAATTGAATTAAAGGTAGTATAAGGAATACTGGTGCTTACAACTACTGAACACCATTTAAACTAATTTGAAGTTTTATTTTTGCCTTGGTTTAAGCCCAAAGTATTTGTCCAGCTTGTAATATTTTCTTATGAACCAATTCTGTCCTTGCTTTTATGATGACTACTCTAAACTATTAAGGCAGTCGATCAGATTTTGTTTAAATAAAGCAACACCTTTTGTAGGCCAAAATAATTTACCTTCTCTTATAAGCTTTCACCAGTCTCCCTTTACTGATAAAGGTGATACTTGTCTAAGTCTTAGATTTACTCACCATTTTTTCCTGCTCTAAAAATCACTAAAATAAATATGTCTGTCTCTAGTCAAACATATTCGTGTCACTGACAAACCCTAAGTCCTAGAAAATCTAACAAAAGAGCCTTTGAAAGGACCTGTGGTAATGAAGAGGAAAAAATCGGGAAATAATAAGAAATATTTAATAAAATGTATTTCATTAAGGGGTGGACAGTGAGAGAAAGGAAGGCAAACAGGCAACTGACTAGAATGTTAGTAGAAAAAAAAAGTTTAGTACTTGCTACTAGATTTCTGTTAGGCCCTCTGTCTGATTTCTTTTAGATTCTGGTCCTGTGAACTCATTGGCCTGGCGATACTATGGAAGCAGCGTGGCGTATGGATAAAGTAGCGTGGCTCAGTGGAAAGAGCCCGGGCTTTGGAGTCAGGGGTCATGGGTTCGAATCCCGGCTCGGCCACTTGTCAGCTGTGTGACTTTGGGCAAGTCACTTAACTTCTCGGTGCCTCAGTTACCTCATCTGTAAAATGGGGATTAAGACTGTGAGCCCCACGTGGGACAACCTGATTTCCCTGTGTCTACCCCAGCGCTTAGAACAGTGCTTGGCACATAGTAAGCGCTTAACAAATGCCAGCATTATTATTATTATTATTATTATTAAAGTAGAGGCCTGGGAGTCAGAGGTTCTAATGGGTTCTAATCCACTTGTTTGCTGTATGACCTTAGGCAAGTCACTTCACTTCTTGGTGCCTCAGTTACCTCAGCTGTAAAATGGGGATAGACTAGGAGCCCCACGGGGGACAGGGACTGTGTCCAACACGATTTGCTTGTATCCACCTCAGTGCTTAGTACAGTGGCTGACACACTAAGCGCTTAAAAAATACTATAATTGTTATTAAGGAAAGTGCTACCCCAAATGGTTGTGGGGTTTGCAACATGGAGCTTCTCCAACTAAGCCATACTATCTCTCTCTTCTGCATTTCCTATGCACCTGATATTCACTCCACTCTCAACCCCACAACACATATGTTCATATCCATAGCATTTATTTATCGATCAATAAATCATATTTATTGAGTACTTACTGTGTGCAGAACCCTGAGTATAATATGATAGAGTTGGTAGACACATCCCCTGCCAACAACAAACTTGTAGTCTAGAGGGGAAGACAGGCATTTATATAAATAAATTACAGGTATGTTTGTAAGTACTGTTTGGCTGAGGGAGGATGCAAATCCAAGTGCAAGGGTGACACAGAACGGAGTGGGAGAGGAGCAAATCAGGGCCTAGTCAGGGAAGGCCTCTTGGAGGAGATGTGCCTTCCATAAGGCTTTGAAGATGGGGAGAATGATTATTTATATTAATGTCTGTCTCCCCCCTAGACTGTAAGCTCCTGGTGGGTAGGGAATGTATCTACCAACCCAGTTGTATTGTATCTTTCCGATCATTTAGTACAGTGCTCTGCACACAGTAAGTGCTCAATAAAAAATCTTTTATGAATTGACTGATGCTTTGGCTAATTCAGTAGTTTGACTCCTAAATGATCTCCTCCTCTTCTCTTCTTCCAGAAACTTTGTTTGGGCATCTCTGGAATCATTAGTTGAGGGACTGATTTGTTGCTTCTGATATACTACCCACCAGGAGGGCCTGGGTCTCCCAGAGGCCCTGGACCCAGGGCACTGCCCCCTTCTTTACCCTCAACAAGGAACAGTCCAATCAGAGTAAGACCATCTGAAAGGCATAGTTCAAATACAAGAAGTGTGAATGTGCTTTGCGGTTTAGGTCTTAGACATAAGACTTTATTGTTTTGGTTTTACCTTTTTTGTTTTTACCTTGTGTGGAGGTTCTGGAAATAGGTTGCAGCAGTTGTTGAATGGAACATATTTTGGTCCTAGGCCACAATGATAGGCTGCCTGTGAAATGATGTGACATGCTACCATACTTTGTTTTAAATAACTGCTTCCATTTTTTATGTGGAGGATCATTTTGAGCTTGCCAGCCCTGTTCACAGAAAACCCTCAAATAATCAAACAACTGGGAAGAAGTGCAATTAGTGTGGAAACCTGTAAAAGATAATCCAGTTGAATTGTGCTAGTGTTGGCTTGGCAAAACCTAAACTCCTGACTCTCTGCAAGCTTCCTTTTTTCCCTGACCCTGATCCAATTGGGCCTGTAATATAAGTATGGACACACACAAATATATATCAAAGAACACACATATGATGGAGAAATTCATCTATGAATACATGCGTGCAGCTGAGAAGATGGACATTGGACCCAAAGTCTCTGCATAGAGAAATAACAGCTTGTTGTCATGTTTGGTGTTTGCATCCCCCGGGTGCTGTTTTCTCTTAGTAAAAGCATGAAGAGGGTGTGGAGGAGCTGCTATAGTCCTTGGGCTGAGGAGCAACATAGAATCTCCTTTATATAAGTGCCCGACAGTGCGTCCACAATAGCTGGAAAACTGCATTGGCTCTCTATGCCTACAGAATCCCAAGCGCTAAATACAGTACTCTGCACAGAGTAAGCATTCAGTAAGTACAGTTGAATGCATGAATGGACTCTGTAGTCTTAATTTAGAAATATTTAGGCTAGGCATAAGGAAGAACTGCTAGTGAAAGGGTTTATTAAACACCAAATGTGGCTACCTTGGAGGAGGTAGAATCTCCACCTCAGGAGATCTTTAAAAGTAGAGGGTATGCTACTTGTCTTGGGCGGTTCAGTTTGGTTTGGAACCGGACTGAATGACTTCTCAGTCTGTGAATCTATGAATCTAAGATTATTCAAAACCAAGAAGTCTTTAATTTAGAATTACTCTTTCCCATTGGCTTGAAAACATACATTTTTCCAGGATAATGTTTTTGGTTGCCTGCAGTTATGATGATTCCACCACTTAACACAGTGCTTGTCACATAGTAAGTGCTTAATAAATTCTAAGTAAAGTTGCTTTTTGAAAATTATATTTGGAATTTTGTGTGCAAATGTCCATCCAGGAAATCTGTTACTCTCTTGATAATTGCCCGGAGGGAAATTTTAATGGTAAGTAACCAGAAAGGCAAGTTTAGAAATTTGTAATTTCAAGAAGCAGAGCTTCTGGTCTGTTAAATTAGTGATCAGCCTCTAGTGACGAAAGTCAGAAAGCAAACTTCGATGATTGATATAGTTTGGAGGCCAGTGTGAAACTAGAATCTTTTGGAAAACATGCATTAATTTACATGCAGTGTACTTTTAAATTTTTCTGGTTTATTTCCCCAGTATATTGCAGCCAGGGTTTGAACCAAATGCAAATATATTTCTGAAGAGTGGGCAGGAATAGTCTATGGAGCCATGATTTTTCAGTGTTCCAGTTCATTTTATAAGATGCAAGCCAAAATGAGTAAACACATATATGCTTTTTAATACCTGAATTGAGTTTTAAACAAGCAATATAAGCGCTTTAAATTTCAATGATTTAAATTCCTGCAACAGTTGCTTTATAATATTTTTTTTTAACGAGTAAATTAAAATATAAAGAAGAGAAAAAGGTGTTGGCTCAGGCAGAGCTTTTGAACAGGATTAAAAAACTTAGCTTCAAACCTTTCTAGACCTAATTATAAGGGGAGGTGGTGTTTTGCCTCTGCAGTATTGTTTACCTATGCTTAGTGAAGTGAGGCATACTTTAATAAAAATGTTTATGTATTATCTTCTCTTAATGTCAGGATACTTCATGTTTGAATATGCCTTGTAAGTATGTGCCTTAGTTAGGCTTGAGATTTTTCCTCTAATGTTGCTAATATTCTTTTATTAGTAGACTAATGGTCTATTACTCCAGTTTTCATTGACTCCTTTGGCATGCGTCATAGAGGTGACGTGCTCTTAATTTAGGTAAACCCAATGATGGGGATAAACATTTCATTTTTACAGTGGAACTATCAATGACACTTCCTAGGTCAGAATATAAATATGGTATTTTTCAAGAGCTATTAAATGACAAACACTGTCTCACATGCTGGGATAGATATGTGAGAATTAGGTCACTCATAGACTAAATGAAACAGCTTTGGATAAATGGGGATTTTTTTCCCATCCAAATTAACCAAATAATGGTGTCAGCCTGTAGGTGATTCCCATTTCTGAGGTGTTATCTGAATAGCATCACTTGATTTGGCCAGCATTACTAGACTCTGGTTATCTCGGCTTATCTCCCTACATGAAATGTTTGGTGAATTTCAGCAGACTTCCGGCCAGCTAAACTTTTCCGGTCATTTAAATAGTAGCTGAACTTTGAAGCTTCCTTACGTATTAACCTTCACCCTTAATTGCCTGCCCACCGCGAAGTGTTACTGCTGTGTTCTTAAATTTTCTACACGAGATACTAAGCATTAAAGTGTATTTATACTCTTTCAGTTTAATTAACTGTGACCTTAGGAGCTGCTGTCCTTGTTTAATCGTGGTTCCAAAGCATACTAATGGCGTAAATCAGTTGATAATTAGATTCAGCCTTGCTTTTAACATATATAATAACACTGCATTGATATGGAAAATGAGATTTGTTGACTTTGGATTGGTGTTCAGGGGAGAAGACTCAATTAGTTGTATTCTTTGGGGGATGGAGCTTTCGTAGAATCAGTAAAGTGTAACTCAAGAATGGTTGAATAAGGAAAGCGGCCCATACCGGGAGAGAGATTCTATGGTAATCCCTCCAAAGAATCCATAGAATGACCAGGTATGGATAAGCATATCTTTTACTGAATCAAGGATAGAATTCTCTTCTGTGCTCTATGGTGCCCAAGAAACAAGGAGTAGGTTGGAGGTGGGATGGTCGGTAGGAAAGGACTAATTTTGATGTGGCTAGATTGTAGATTGTAAATTTACTAAATTGTACATCCACTAGATTGTGAACTCCTTGAGGACAGGGATCATGCCCACCAACTCTGTCGGATATTGTAGTCTCCTAAGGGCTTTAGTACAGTGTTTGACATGCAGTAATCTTTCATTCATTCATTCAATAGTATTTATTGAGCGCTTACTATGTGCAGAGCACTGTACTAAGCGCTTGGGATGAACAAGTCGGCAACAGATAGAGACAGTCCCTGCCGTTTGACGGGCTTACAGTCTAATCGGGGGAGACGGTATTTCAAAATACCATTGACTGACTGCATCCTCTAACTAGCCACTCTGGAAGTTGGATTTCTGGATTTAATGGACTGTTCTCAAACTGGAAGCCTGAACTGTGTTGATGCATCAGTAATTTGACTTTTGCTGCCTTGGAGCCTTCGAAGTTGTATCTTGGACTCCCTTCCAGGGAAGGTAGCAATATAGCTAGTTCTACATTGATTCCCTCTAGACTGATAGCTCCCTCTATAGACTGTAAGTTTACTGTGGGCAGGGAAGGTGCCTACCAACTCTGTTATCTTGTTACATTGTACTCTCCCAAGTGCTTAATACAGTGTTCTGCACAAGAAGCACTCAGTAAATATGTTAATTGATTGATTGATAGTCTGTAAGCATGCTCTCTAGACTGTAAACTCATTGTGGGCAGGGATTGTGTCTACCAACTGTGTTGTACTCTCCCAAGCACTTAGTACAGTGCTCTGCACACAGTAACTGCTGAATAAATACCATTGACAGATTGATGTAAAAATCGCCTTGCCCCACCCCTGGCAAAATTCCACTGAAGTAGAGATTTAATCTGCCGTGAATAGAAAAGAAGTAATAATAATTGTGGTATTTGTTAAGCGCTTACTATGTGCCAAGCACTGTTCCAAGCCCAGGGGTAGATACAAGGTAATCAGGTTGGACACAATCCATGTCCCTCATGGGGCTCGCAATCCTGATCCCATTTCACAGATGAGGTAACTGAGGCGCAGAGAAGTTGAGTGACTTGCCCAAGGTCACGCAGCAGACATGTGGCAGAGCCAGGATTAGAACCCATGACTTCTGACTCTCAGGTCCATGCTCTTTCCACTAGGCCATGCTGCCTCCAGCCAACATAGAACTGTCTCAGTCACCACTGTTTTCCTTAAAGGAACAGGAGCTCTCAGATGGGCACTCGAGAACACGTAGACCTATGACCACAAAGGTGAAACTGAAGTTCTTTAGCAGAATTAAACATTAGAAATTTCCATTTCACTTCAGCTGGGCCTATTTGTGTCATTTCTGGCCCAGTTGAGAAGTCAGGGTTGGATTTCTTATGACTAACTGAAATTTGACAAAATCTGTTTTCCAAACTTAATGCATTTTAGGTATATTTAGCTATAACTGAACTGAACTTGGTGGCTATTTTGGGAAATAGAGATTGCCTGGAGATAGTCTGTAGAAACTGGGAAAAGTTCTAACCTAAATTAGTAGTCTGGGCTCCATTATTATTTTCAGTTGAACATTATCCATATCCATCTTCACATTTTGGAAAGAAAACACCACCCCTACAACAAAGTTTCTTTGTTTTCACTGAACTAAAACTGTACTCTATTTAGACCAAACAATAAAAATAAACTACTAAACTACCTTCTAATGCATGGGGGTTCTGGAGAGAGGAAACCATGGATATTTAGAGGCATAAAGTGAGTCATTGTGCTAGTTAAAGAATTTTATAAGGCTAGCTCTGTGGGTTTGAGTTGCATCAACTGTTACCTTTTCAGCCAGAACTAAGGGATAGGCAGGCAAAAGAATGTTGGATTGAATCATGCTTTATACAGAATGCATTGTACTCAGGCTAAGCTTCTAAATGGGGTACAGAGCATAGGTGGGACAAAAAGTGCAATCTTTTCTATTGTATGAATGCTGTCTGAGGTGTTCTAGTTTTAGCACTCTCTAAGAAACACCCTATTAAACCCATTAGGTTTGAACTTGCAGACATCATAAATCCAAGATCATTTTTCAGCTGTAACGTGTGATCTTTTAATTTTCTGGCTTTGTTTTTTCCACATTGAAAAATAAAATCTCACTTGCATTTCAGATGATTTATAGAAGTCATAATGAATGGGGATGCTGTGTTTCAGGATGGAGAATATAAAATAACTGTTTTTCTTCATAGCAGCCTCTTGGAAAAAAATTCTCAGCACTGGTTGGGAAAAAAATAATAATTTATAGTTGGAAAGTGCGTGATTTCTTCAATAAGGCATGTAACTGCTACTGATTTTCTTTTATTTAACTTTTTTTCCTCTGTCTTAATTTTTCAGGTCAGTTTCATGAATTCAAAAGCAACTTATCAGTGATTTCTGGGTGCTGGGGCTGATTTTCTTGTAATTTGTAAGTATTGGTTTATGCATTATCCTCCTCATTCATGTTTGCTATGACTCTGTTTGAGTTTGTAAATGAGGGTCATATGTCTCACATCCTTTTGAATAAGGATTTAGATGAACACGACCGCTTTGAAGCTTTAGTGACTGGAGGAATAAACTGCTGGGCCACATGCAGTCTGATCTATCATTTTCTTGAGTGGATTATTCAGCATACAGAAATTTGAAGAAAACTTTGCTATTAATTCAAGGAACCATTTGATGATGTGACATGCAATAAGGATAGTACCTGAGGACTACCTCATTTGAGACTATTGCCTTAGAAACAAAGGGCTGGACACCATTTTGGGTATCCACCCTTTTTGCTTTGTTTGTCTCACCCTGAAAAGCACTGCTTTTTAAATGATGTTCGTTAAGAGCTTATTCTGTGCCAAGCAGTGTACTAAGCGCTGGAGTAGCTACAAAATAATCAGGTTGCACCCTGTCCTTGTCCCACATGGCGTCAGTGAACCTTAAAAGGCTTGCCGCATCCTGTGAATTCAAAGGGCCTTCTGTGCAGCATGTTGAGTGCCAAGGAAATCAAGATTGGTAAATGGTGTGAGAGAAATTATGATCTCAAAATTATAGTGTCCCCGCTTTCTTCACAATTCCAACGAAGCTCTATAAAGACATAGTAGTAATTTTGGGGGGAAACAAATCACATCATTGGGTGATTTTGACCCAAATGTCTTGAATAGTGCTTGTGAGAGTCGGCAGTCAGCCAGTCAATCCACACACATTTATTAATCACCTATAAAGTACGTGGCTGTGATGTAAAAAATACAAAAAGATTAGATGCTTTTTATGCTTTTTGGCCCATTGAAGCTATTTGCATTTTGTTCAATTCATGTATTGTCACAAAAGTTATGTAAAATACAGAAAGGAACGTCTGCACATGAGCATAGTAGCATAACTGGAGTTTATAGTACATTGCATTTCTGTGCAATCGTAGTTTCAACAAGCACATTGACATAGAAGAAAGGACTCTTTTAAATAGACATCGGCAGAGGTACAGGAAACTTTGAGTCTGTCAGTGCAATGCTACATAAATGGTCTTTAATGGAAAATAGTTTTAGCAAAGGTCCAGTCTCAATAATATGGTGATAAAAAAAATCCAGTTTTATTCTTGGTATTAAATACATCTGTCTTAAAGCAAAATACAGCAAATGTTGATTTAAAATTATTTTTTTAAATAATATTAGCATTGGAACTTGTGTTTTGTACCAATATTTTTAAATAGATATGTAAATTTTAAAGCACTTGAAAAATTGTACAAGTGCCTACTGTTATTTTTTCCTGAAATTTAACCACTTGCATATTATTGTCTGAAGATATATTTCTTGCATTAAACATGTAGTTGTATAAAGTGTGTGGTACATTTGGATTAAAAATAAGCTTTTAATTTGTGCATGGTATCATGGTGAGGATTATGAGGCAAAGATGAGGGAGAAATAAATGTAGATAAAGTATCTTTGAAGAGCTCTTCGTGGAAACAGATAATTCTAAGGATTTGAGCTTATCCTGTTTAAGAGATCTGATTGATGGAAAATAATGTACAGCTGGCCTAGGTTATTTCTGGTGTTTTATGCCACATGTGCCAAACAAATCCTTTTCTATCTGCTTTCTCTTTCTCTCCTGCCACCCTCCAGCTCTCCGCATACACTTTAATACATTAAGGTGTTAGAATGTTTTATTTAAAATATGACTTCTTCATTTTACTTTAGGGATTTTCATACAGTATTTCAGCCAAGATGCCCGTCATTAAGGTGTGGCATATATATCAAATTATCAATCAATGGAATGCATTAATGGTAGTGGCATTTGTTAAGCACTCACTATGTGCCAGGCACTGTTCTAAATGCTGGGCCAAATCGGGTTGGGCACAGTCCCCGTCTCACTTGGGGCTCACAGTCTTAATCCCCATCTTATAGCTGAGGTAACTGAGGCACAGAGAAGTTAAGTGACTTCCCCAAGGTCACACAACAGACAAGTGGCGGAACTGGGATTAGAAAGCAGATTCTTCTGGTGCCCAGGCCCGAGCTCTATCCCTTTGGCTTGGCTGGTTTATTGAGAGCGTACTGTGTGCAGAACACTTCCTAAGTGCTTGGGAAAGTACAATATAATAGAGTTGGTAGATGCAATTCATATGGCTAGAAGGAGTTTACAGTCTACACCAATATACTAATATGCAGTGTACTAAGACACCTGAGCAGATTCTGGAAACAGCCTCTCTGCCTGAACAGGGCTCTTTCCTTCTTCTCTTTCAGATATTAGATTGGCTGGTTAGCTGGGAGTCTTCTAAATGGGAAATATGATCTGGTAGAGAAAGAATTAAGCATTTAGCAGTTTTCCTTATTCTAATCTACAGAAATATCTGTATTTACAGTATTTGCAGGTTCCAATCTAACCTTTTGTAAGGTATTTGATGATGATGATATTTGTTAAGTGCTCACTATGTGCCAAGCACTGTTCTAAGTGCTGCGATAGCTACAAGGTAATCAGGTTGTCCCACATGGAGCTCACAGTCTTAATCCCCATTTTACAGATGAGGTAACTGAGGCACAGAGATGTTAAGCGACTTGCTCAAGGTCACATAGCAGACAAGTGGAAGATTAGACAAGTGACAGGGCCAGGATTAGAACCCAGCTCCTTCCGACTCCCACGCCCGTGCTCTGTCCACTAGCATGTGTTGATTTTTCTGACCATTTCTTTTATTACAATTAAAAACAAAACAGAAACCTTTTTACAGAGCAACCACAGGCCAGGTTAGAGGTTGAATAATAATATTACTTTACAATCCCAGAGATTGTGTTTTCTGTGCTCCACAATCCTTATCTTAAAACTACAAATACGTTGCGTGGTTCAGTGGAAAGAGCCCAGCCTTGGGAGTCAGAGTTCATGGGTTCGAATCCCGGCTCTGCCACTTGGCAGCTGTGTGACTGTGGGCAAGTCACTTAACTTCTCTGTGCCTCAGTTCCCTCATATGTAAAATGGGGATGAACTGTGAGCCTCACATGGGACAACCTGATTATCCTGTATCTACCCCAGCGCTTAGAACAGTGCTCTGCACATATAAGTGCTTAACAAATACCAACATTATTATTATTGAGTATTCAGATTCCTTCTGGACGAAAACTTCTGTAGACCTTCAGTTTCATGCTTAGATTTGTAATATTAGGAACTGAGTCTATATAGCTCTTTATAACCTCTTACTTTCCTGTTGGAAAAAGAAGCTCTGAAATGGCGTGATAGTACACATAGAGAAGCAGTGTAGTCTAATGGAAGGAGCATGGGCCTGGAAGTCAGAGGACCTGGGTTTTTAATTCCAGCTGCACCATTTTTCTGCTGTGGACCTGGGTTTTTAATTCCAGCTGCACCATTTTTCTGCTGTGTGACCTTGGGAAAGTTGCTTAACTATTCTGTGCCTCAGTTACCTCATCTGTAAAATATAAAATGCAAAGGATCCACCCCGATTAGATGTAGTAAATCAATCAATTGATTAAAATAGGGTTAAGCAGGTGAGCCCTATGTGGGATGAGGATTATATCCCACCCAATTATCTTTGTTCTTTCATTTTTTTGTGGTATTTGCTAAATGCTTACTATGTGCCAGGCACTGTACTAAATGCTGGAGTAGATGCAACCTAATCAGGTTGGACACAGTCCATGAACCACATGGGGCTCTAAGTCTTAATCCTCATTTTGCAGATGAATAAAAATAAAAATGGTGGTATTTGTTAAGTTCGTTAAACACTTACTATGTGCAAGGCACTGTTCTAAGCGCTGGGGAATACAAGGTGATCAGGTTGTCCCACGTGGGGCTCACAGTTTTAATCCCCATTTTACAGATGAGATAACTGAGGCACAGAGAAGTTAAGTGACTTGCCTAAAGTCACAGAGCTGGCAAGCGGCAGAGCCGGGATTAGAACACACGTCCTCCGATTCCCAAGCCCATGCTCTTTCTCCTGAGCCACGCTGCTTGAGGCACAGGAAAGTGACTTGACCCAGGTCCTTCTAACTCCCAGGCCCATGCTCTATCCACTAGGCAGCACTGCTCTCATCTTGTACTGTCTTATCTTGTATCTTTTCCAGCACTTAGCACAGTGCCTGGCAAATAGAAAGCACTTAATAAATATCATGTAAAACCCCAAACAAACCAAAAAGAAAGAAAAATAGTAAATTCTTCCTTTTTTCTGGTTTTTTTCGGGGGGGTAAGAAGTGTTAAGCACATTCAGGTTTTAAAAGCTTGTTCTCTAAATTAAATAATAGTTTATTGTAGGAAAGAAACTTTGCTTCTTTGCAAGGTCATTCTCCAACAGGATGAACTGCAATGCCTACTTCCCCAAGCAGTCAAAGAAAGTACCTCAGTAATTCTTGTGCTGTCCTAAGAATGAGTGGCCAGACATTTGCAAAGGACCCACCCAGATTTGATCTAATCAATCAATCATTTGTATTTATTGAGTGCCGACTGTGCACAGAGCACTGTACTAAGTGCTCGGGAGAGTACAGTATAACCATGTAACAGACACATTCCCTGACCACAACAAGCTTGCAGTCTAGAGTAGAGCTCAGTCTTTGTCCAGTTCCTCATAATCTTTGGGTAGACTATATACAGTGCCAAAGAATGTTGATACAGTTTTATCAATAGAGCATCTTATCCAGCTAGGGACAAATAAGATCAAGATCAACTTCTCCTGGGTCCCTTCATTCTGAGGCCTTGAATTGCTGAGTCAGTGAATGAGTTAAACCTGGAAATTACACCCCAGAGCCATGGAAAGATTAAAGATTTGCAGAAGCCATTCAGGGAGATAAGGGATGTTGATATTGTTTTGTGCATTCACAATGAATAGGTAACACCATGTGTGAAAAGAAACAACTGGAATCTTAAAAGATCTCACCATCTTCTAATCTTATACACAAATCAATCAATCATTGGTATTTATTGAGTGCTTGCTCTGAATGGAATCCTCTACTAGCCCCTTGAGAAAGTACAGTAGACTTGGTAATAATAATGATGGTATTTGTTAAGCACTTACTATGTGCCAAGCACTTTTCTAAGCGCTGGGATAGATACAAGGTTACCAGGTTGTCCCACTTGGGGCTCACAGTCTTAATCCCCATTTTACAGATGAGGTAGCTGAGACACAGAGAAGTGAAGTGCCTTGCCCAAAGTCACACAGCTGACAAGTGGCAGAGCAGGGATTAGAACCCAGGACCTCTGACTCCAAAGCCCATGCGCTTTCCACTAAGCCATACTGCTTCTGTAGACACCATCCCTGCCCTCAAGGATGTTCAATCTAGCAAGAGAGACAGACACTTGAAATAAATTTCAGGTAAGGGGAAGCAAATCCAGAGAAGAACCATATAAAGTAAACTGCTGTCTTTTTTGGAGCTTGAGTGGATTCTAGTTCATAACCTTTCCTACTTTTAAAGTATTTTTTTTCTTGAAATGGAAAAGGGCTTAAAAATAGCATGTGGTTTACATGTCCTTGAACACATTTAAATTTTTGATGAAAAGCACAATTACTTAACTGGGGGCACTGAGTCATTTTCATGATAGCAATAAATGTTTGGTGAAGAAGTTAATAGCTTGTTCCCATTCTGGTTCTATAAAGTTAACCAGATTTAGGATCTTTTGACAGTTGTTTGCCTAGAAGAACTTCTTAACTGTATCTCTTATTGATCTTTGCATGCAGTGTGATGTATTGAATCTATCCAGCAAAATTTAGAAAGCATCATAGATTTAAATAAAAAAACTTTTCACAATGAAGTATTTCATTTTTCCTATAGGCTATTGTAAAATGGAAAGAAGTAAGATTCTAATGGAGGAGAGTCTTCTAAAAAAATCCCTGGTGAAAATATCAGCCATTCTGCAGACAAATTGGTTAGAGTGCATCTTTTAAAAATATTACTCTAGGATAATCTTGACACAAAGAGCAGGTAAATAAAAATAAATGAACTGTGAAAATCTACAAATAGGGCTTGTATGCCATTTTCCATGACAACAGGCACTGCCCAACAAAAGCATTAATGCTGGGAATGTCAGGAATTTAAAATCGTGCCTTTGCAGTTTCACTGTTGTGTGCTTATGTTCATTAGAGAGAAACTTACGTTCGAAGTATCTGGATTAACTCAAACACGCATACACACATATACCCACACGCCTGCTATGCATTTGTGACTCTGCCCAGAAATCACCTTTAATTGAAATCTGTTTCCTAATCTGAATTAGTATATTCATTACATTTTAAGCATCCAAGTTTTATATATTAGAGTCTTTGGTTGCTCCTTCTTTCTACTGAAAGGAGGCCCTTTCCATTGCCAAGTTGCACCTACTCTGACAGTCTAGCCCATTTTCTAATTTCCTACTAGTGTTTGGAACAGCATTTATATACTTTTCAAAAATAATTTCATCCCTAATAACTTCTACTTCTTCCCGAGGGACTGCTGTGTGGGCTTTGAGTTGCATTTACTTGAGTAAAATATTGATTTGTTCTACAAACCTGAATGTCTGTGAGGAAGGAATGGTCAAAGAGTCTCGAGGCAGAAATAAGTTACTTAGGGGAATCTCCTTTCCTGAAGATCTTTAATCAAACAGTTAATCAGTAGAGTGTATATTGAGTGCCTATTGAGATCAGGTCACTGTACTAAGTGCTGAGGGAGTATAATATATATTATATATATTTATATATTTATATATATAGTATATATTCAGGGAGTACGTAGTATATAGCCATATATATAACTGTACATATAATAGTTGGTAGGCATGTTACCAACCTAGAAAGAGTTCTTAATCTAGCCCCCAATGTAGATTTAAATCTTGGCAGAGTACAGTGTAACAGAGTTACCAGATGTGTTCCCTGACCGCAATGGGCTTATAGTCTAGAGGGAGATATGGACATTAATATAAGTAATGCAGATAAAAAGACAATGTAATTTTGACTATGAGACAGGAGAGTGACCAGGCAGCTTTCAGAGTCCTCTGTCAGCACTTGGTTTCTAAGTTTTTATCTTTTAGAAAGCTTAAAATCTATTTTAAAGGACTTTTTTCTTTGGTACACTCATCATCCATAAACATCTTCCCTCCAGGATTTTAATCTAATTGTTTTGTGGTTGTTACCTAATGAAACTCCCAGGAATTACTCTTGGATCAACTGGAGTATTACACAATACTAGGTGGAAAGATACTCCTAGTACGAAAGGCACTAAAAGAAAGTGCTCCAAAGAGCTGTCAGTTTCATTACAGAACTACTTCTTCGAAACCATGCTTTGGCATAGTATTCAACCATTTAGTCCTGGTGTCATTAAAAATCACCCATTATTATTATTGTTCTGGCAGATTTTGCGTTTTCATTACTCCCTTCTAATGTACCGAGTTCCTTAGTTCTGGTTTCTTTTATGTTGCTTACAACATATTGTGCCACCACAGCACATTCAGTAATTTCAAGTTAATTGCCCAATTATCAGTGCTAGTTATGAAGTGCCGGGAACATGCGCAGTAGAAGAGTTGAAAAATTTCAAAATAGGTTGGTATTTCATAATCTAAAATGTGAAATCCATCAGTATCTTCAGGCATAAAAATGCACAGCCTAAGATAGACATTTCAAGGAAGGCAAAAGCCTACTTTTAAAAATCAGGGCTTTTGTTTTGTGCTGAAGAGTTTCATCTTCACTAATTTCAGACGTGTCTAATATAATTCTGGTTTATCTTACAACTGTCAAACATTTTTAATGGCTTGGAAAGAACAATGGAAGTAAAGCCTTATTGATTTTACATTAGTATTATTAATCATTTATTTCAATTTAAATTCATAATTGTAGCATTTGGGGGATTTGTTCAGAATCCTGCTTGGCAACATTTGCCTGATGCCACAAGGCTAGCCTAACAAATATTACAGCAAAATAATTATTGTCACCCTTTTGGAAACTAGGCAAACTCTCATTAAATTTTTGCATTAGTATTCAGTTTATGGTTTTCTCTAAAGTAGTGCTAACAGCTCATTTTTTTAGACGTTATTATGGTTCTTTCACATTTTTATAGCACTGTAGTAAAGCTGAATTTACCAGTTACACATTTGCAGGTGGAGTAAAGCTGCACACGAGTCATCATTAAAATGGTTAGGTATACTTTGGATAAAAAAATCAAAACAAAAAACTTGAGATTGGACATAGTATGGGGTTTGGGGACAGTCGTTTTAAATAAGCTGCTTTTCGGTGCATATTCTTAATTTATTTATATTAATGTCCATCTGTCCCTCTAGACTATAAGCCCATTGTGGTCAGGGAACACATCTGGTAACTCTGTTACATTGTTCTCTCCCAAGATTCAGCAAAATGTTCTGCACACAGTAAGCACTCAATAAGTATGACTGATTGATTAAGCTGCTGATAAATTTGATATCGACAGTCAAAACTGCTATCAGAACTTGTTTTGTCAAAATAATCTTTCTCTTGCTTATGTAAGTCTTATTGACATTGGTAAGAATTACACATCCATAGGATAGGAGGGATATAATACAGTACTCAAGTACTTAGTGCAGGGCTCTGCACACAATAAGCACTCAATAACTACCATTGATTGATATGTGATATATGCCTGTTGTTTGAATTTGGAAATGAAAAAAAATTAAAGATGGAAATCCCTTCTAATGTTTTTCCTTGGAGCAGTGCAGAATGTCAATTGTCCTTATCTATTTTTAAACAGAAAATCGTTCTCAAACCCTAAAATCTTATCATTTAAGTGCATATTGTAGAGAACAAGGATTGTCGTCAGTGCTATGACTAGGAAAAAAACCTCAGTCAAGAGTGGCCTGGATTTTGACCAAATTCTGTGGTTGTGGTTATCCTGTTTGTTAAAATACAGTCAGTACCCAGTATTAGTTGAGTTTTTTTTTTTTGAAATGGAACAGTTTGAACAGAGAGTATCACCAAATACGCATTTCCATTTTAGCATGAGTGTAAAAATGTAAATCCTGTATTTCCCACCATATTCTTACTGGTTCTCGGGCCTGAAAACCCACGATATGTGTATGTTGCAAAGTAAGAAGGAGCAAGGCAAGTCAGCAGGGAGGACTTCACTAATTGTTTTCAGTTTAGTTACACTTTCTCTGTGGTATTCACAAATGACAGGCCTGGCACTTCCAAGCAGCCTACTTGAGTTTTTACAAAGGTATGTAGCAACTCTAGGCATAAAAGGGTTAATTTCCAAACATCAGCCTCCATATTCGGTGGGAGAAAGGGCCCTACCCTCAGGCGCTAATCAGCCAACAAAAGTTTATTCTTATGATGTAATGCTTGTTATTGTTATTATTATTATTATTTGTTCAGCACTGACAGAGGGCTTGGCACTTCTCAGGAGAAAAAGAGATGGTCCCTACCCCTAGGCCTTAAAACGTGATATGTTACTAGAGAGCTTATGTGGGTGGAGTTTTCTTTGAAAATAGACCAGTCTGGTGTTAGCTCTCTCTTTCTTTCTCTGTGGCTCACACAGTTTCATTTAAGTTTAGTTGAATGAATCTATTAATAAAAGCAGTTTTTCTATTTTTAATTCACCACTGGGCTCTCTTTCTGCCTTGGGAACGCACATAAAACAAAAAGGTAGGTTTGACAGTTAATTATTATTTTTCTTCTTCCAGTACTAACACAGTAGGTAATTAGGAAACAGCATTAATGGAATCAGAGTTTGCACCCCCATAACTTGCTTATGTTAAACCACAAATAGTAAATTGAAAGGAAGCGTTGTGTTTTCTTGGAGACTGACAAACAATTTCCATTTTGGATTTCAATCCTATCACTCTTTCTCTGGATTCAAGTGTATAAAGGAAAATGAGCAAGAAATCCAGATATGTCATTACCCTATTGAATATTGCTTTTTGTTCCATCATTTACCAGGCACTGCAAATGCACATGATGGTTTATGAAAATGAGAAAATGCAGTTTTACAGACTCTATTTCAGAGAGTTCGTCACTGGAGGATTAACAGGCGATGTATTCAGTGAGTGGCTGAAAACTTTAAAGAATGGAGGCATCTAGGAATGTTGGTAAAGAATGTATGGAAGGAAAGCAGTTGTGAAAAGCGACTGCTTTGGTGAAAAATTGTATGGTCATTCTTTCTGGAATGTTGTGGGTAAATAGGGAGGACACGTTGAGACCAGCCGAGAGAAGCTGGGTAGTATACAAGCCTGATTGTTAAGATACATTCTGAGAGTTAAGCAAGTTGGTGAGTTGGTAAGTAAGTATCCAGCACTCAAGGTGCAGGATGCAGTTTTGACTTTAACAGATTTCAGAAAAAGAGAGTTCAGGTTTTTATGATATGATGTTTAAGTGCCTACTATCTGTCAAACCCTTTTCTAAGCACTGGGGTCAATATAAATTAAACAGGCTAGATACACTCCCTGTTCCCACATGGGTCTTACAGTCTAAGTAGGAGGAAGAACAGGTGTTGAATCCCCACTTTGCAGTTGAGGAAAGTGAGGCATAGAAAAGTTTAGTGGCTTGCCTAGTGTCACCCAGCAGGCAAGTGAGAAAACTGGGATTAGAACTCAGATCCTCTGGTTTCCAGACCAGTGCTTTATCCAGAAGGGCATGCTACTTCCCTGAGTTGGGGAGAACCTGAAGGTCATGTGAAGTCTGAACTCACCAAGGACAAGTTACAGAGATGTTGAGAAACCAAAAAAAAAAAAAAAAGGTGGGGTGGTGTGTGTGGCGGGGGGGTGTGCTGGAGTGTTCTATAGACAACATTAGAGTAGACATGAAGTCCGGAGTAAAGAAAGTGACAAAAATTGAGGTTTATATATTTATGGACAATTGTTCTTTATGGATGTGTTCATCAGTTGACCAATACTTAGTACAGTTCTCTGCATACAGTAATTGCTCAAAAAATACTATTGATTGATTGACTGCATAAACCCATCTTCAATCTTTTCTAAGGTTGACCTCCAGCAAGTATTTTTGGTATAAAATCTTTCTGTTGCACCATAGTCTGTATTTAGACCAACCAAAGAAAGTCCCACTCTATGCAGTTGGTAAAACAAGTCTTACTTCCATGAAGTGACGAGGATTGGATAATTATAATCTGTTGTTTATTGGAAGACTAGTGAACACTGAATTGGGAGGTGTCAAAACTGGAGGATTCTGTGCGTCTCTGCTACCCATTAGCAGGACAAGAGTTGAAATTAAGTTCTAAAAGGAAGCAGATTTTTCAAGTTAAATGATTTAGAAGTTTGGGATCCATACAACCAGGACTAAGTGGGAAAGATATTGTAGCATTCCTCTGGCAACCTCTCTATGAAGAAAGCTGTGAATAACATGAATATGTTGTTTTGATTTAGCATGGTTCCTTAGTACAGTGCTCTGCACATAGAAAATGCTCAATAAATACCTCAGATTGATTGATCAAGGAATCAGTGATTGATGGAATTACGAAGAAGAAATTAAATGAATGAAGATGATGTTAAATCAGTTCTAAGAAAACTGAGACCACAATCAAGTGTCCTGGAAGACCTTAAAAAACATGAGGGGAAACTTCTGCAAGGGAGGCAGGAAAACTGAAAGCTGATGAAAGATTTTAAATCAAAATTTTATAGAAGTCAGTATCATTTAGCATGTCTCTAATGACTGACTCCCGTCTCCAACCCTTGACACACCCACACTAAGTGGTCAGAATCTGAGACTTCAAGCATTCAATACAGCGTCAAGCACTTAGTCCAGTGCTGCACACGTAGTAAGCTCTCAATAAATTCCACCAATGGATTGACCAGTTTCATAGGAAGTCACCAAGATCGGATCATGTAGAAAGAGGGATGGTTTTGTGTACTTCACTTGGCTAGCCATATCTCTCTGGATATGAATCAAAAAATGGCCACAGTATACTATAGTATTTTTGGCTGCAAATTTTTGCAATCCTATTCTTTATAGACATAACTGCTGTTCAGACAGCCAAGATGTCACTATGGAAATCTCATGTGTTAAGGATGGTAATGATTTGTAGGTTCTATTCAATGCCCCTCTACAGGGACTGCTTTTGACCTCATTGTCTGACCTCCTCCAAATGTCGCCATCACTAAGGGAAAAAGCGGAGCATGAAGACAGAGTATAAAGACGGCATACTCTAGCACAAAAGGTGCCATTCCTTCATGGGTCCAGAGGTTGAGAGGGGATGGGTTAAACCTGGCTCTCCATTTGTCTGCTTTGTGACCTTTGGCAAGTCACTTCACTTTTCTGTGCCTCAGTTACCTCATCTGGAAAATGGGGATTAAGACTTTGAGCCTGATGTGGGATGAGGACTGTGTCCAACCTGATTTGCTTGTTTTCCCCTCCCTCCCCTGCAATTCCCCAGCACTTAGTACAGTGTCTAGCATAAAGTAAGTGCTTAACAAATGCCACAATTATTACTGGGGTAACTGGGAGTCTGGGAAGATTTGGTAGCAGCAGTGATTAGGAATTGACCCTGGGCACTTGGACAGTCCCAGCGGCTAATGTTGGTGGGATTCGACAAGGAGCAAATGTACCTCTCTCCCACTGACCATGAGAGGTCTTTACTAGGTCACACCTGCAACAATAAAATCCATCACCTAAGGTGATTCCTCATCCCTAAATCTGGTTCATGGTGCTTTCTGTTCTCTTTTCCTCTCTTCCCAAGCAGCGTGGCTTAGTGGAAAAAGCACGGGCTTGGGAGGTAGAGGATGTGGGTTCTAATCCCAGTTCTGCCACTTGTCTGCTGTGTGACCTTGGGCAAGCCACTTAACTTCTCTGTGCCTCAGTTACCTCATCTGTAAAAAGGGGATGAAAACTGTGAGCCCCACATGGGACAACATGATTACCTTGTATCTACCCCAGTGCTTAGAACAGTGTTTGGCACATAGTAAGTACTTAACGATTACCGTCATTATTATTATTATCAACAACTGTTATACTGCTAGGAAACTGTTTCTTATAGATACTCCAACCTATAGATATCCTTATACCTATATCCTTATATCTTTGCCCTTGGACTTTCTCATCTTTCCATAGGATCTTTCTCTTTCCTTCCCCCTTCCCCAACCACACACTGGACTTTTCCTCTTTTTGAGTCCCTGATCAACTTTTGTTGCTCTGCTTGGCTGTTAGCTGTCAGAAATGGGTATAGTGAAAGGATGAATAAGGAATAATGGTATTTGTTAGACACTATGTGCCTAGCACTGAACTAAGCACTGGGGCAGATACAAGATAATCAGGTCAAACACAGTTCTCCTGTCCCACATGGGGCTTTCAGTTCAAACATTCATTCAGTAGTATTAAGCTTTTACTTTGTGGAAGCACTGTTCTAAGCACTAGGAAGAGGACAATATAACGATAAAACAGACACATTCCCTGCCCACATGGAGCTTTCAAGTCTAGAGGCCGAGCTTAGGAGGAAGGACAAGTGTCAGTGCCTGCCCTGGTCTTCCTCTCCCAGTGAGTCTCCTTGAGGGAAATGAGTTTTATCAATGAAGTGTCCCTGAACTAAATTGGTTCATGACCAACTATACTTCGAGTACTCAGACACATCTTAGTCTTCTGTAATGAACCACTCTCTCTACCCCTTGGCTGCCCCGCATCTGATACTTGGATGTCTCCTTGTCATTAATGAAGGCCATTGTCGAGAGGGGTTTTGCATAGTACCATTGACCATTTCCATTTCCTTTCATTACTGATGCTGTCGTTTAAAAGCCTTACTGTGTCTTTCCATGCAACTTCCCAGGAAGGGAGGAAATGTGAGCTCCATGCAAGTAAAATGTGAAGTCTGGCCAATCTCACACTACAGAAAGGTCTTATTGTTTCTAGACTTCAGCAAGGCTGTGTAGCCTCGAAGGCATACATATGTAGCTTTGTAGATGTGGTTTGGCCCAACAGGAAGTGTGTATTCCCCCATGATACATTGGATACACGGATCTTTAGACCCTGAGGTCGGAATAAAGTGTCCAATGTAAACTGCCAAAAAGGTACAAGAAACAGATTTCTGTAATGTAGAAGAAATAACCATCTTCACCTGGGCATAGGCCAACATAATAATCCTAAATGCTCAGTTCATGAGGGGATTCCATTTCAGAAGTAGCCTAGCTTATTTTATTTAGAAGACAGTAGTCCAGTAAGGAGAGAAACCACAATGTGGTGTTTTCTCTCTGGGAAGAACATGATTGGTCAACTAAAGATTGAAATCTGCCTATGGATCATACAGCTGTTTTTCCAGGCCCAGGGAAGAATTCATTTTGGCAATAGATACTCTGTTCCTGGACTGCTCCTGATTTCTTTTATTTTTTAGACTGCGGAAAACAGCCTAAAACCCTCTAGGCTGTAAGCTCGTTGTGGGCAGGGAACATGTCTACCAAAGACTGTGAGCCTGTTATTGGGCATGGATTGTCTCTATCTGTTGCTGAATTGCACATTCCAAGCGCTTATTACAGTGCTTTGCACATAGTAAGTGCGCAGTAAATACTATTGAATGAACTCTCTTATATTGCACTGAGTTTAGGATAGTGCTCTATACAAATTATAATATGATTGATTTTCTCATTTTTTAATGTTACTTGTTAAGTGCTTACCATGTGTAGAACACTATTCTAAGCACTGGTGTAGGTGCAAGTTCATTAGGTCAGACACTGTCCCTGCACGGCATGGGCTCACAGTCTAAGAGGGAGGGAGAACAGGTATTTAATCCCCATTTTACTGTTGAGGGGACTGAGGCACAGAGAAGTCAAATGACTTGCCCAAGGTCACACAGCAAGCAATTGGCAGAGTTGAGATTAGAACCCAGGTTCCATTAGGCCATACTGCTTCTCCATCACATGCTGTTTTTCATCACAATGGTTCCACATACTCATTTTTTAAAATTGGGTAGCCAAAATGATGCTGATTATCTCTTATTCATCCTGAAATCTCCACGTTCTGTTAAAAGTTTGGTAGTTCTTCTTATTGACCAACTGGACTCAAAAGAGGGACTTTGATTCACAGTGTCCTCTGAAGAAATCATAAGGATTTCTCAGAAGAAATTAATGATGATATTTTTAAGTACTTCTTATTAACCAATCATTTATTAAGTGCTTACTATGTGCAGAACACTGTACTAAGCACTTGGGAGAGTACTACAAACAATAATTGTGGCATTTGTTAAGCACTAACTAGGTGTCAAGCAGTGTACTAAGTACTGAGGTAGATTACTTTAAGTAGATTGGACTCAGTCCTTGTCCCATATGGGGCTTAGAGTGTAAGGGGAGGGGGAACAGGTATTTGTATTTTATCCTCATTTTCCAGATGAGGCACAGAGAAGTTAAGCCCCACTTAGCCATCTTCTTCATACTCTTCTTCTTCAAATGCCGTCCTGTAGTTTCTGACCCATAGCAACCCCATGGATGCACCCTCTTCAGAACATCCCATTTTCTGTCATAAAGTTTTTCTGTGTATGTGTATTCATAGAATTTTCATAAGGTCACACAGCAGGCAATAATAATAATAATTGTGGTCTTTGTCAAGCACTGGGGAAAATACAAAATCATTCATTCATTCATTCAATTGAATTTATTGAGTGCTTACTATATGCAGATCACTGAAGTAAGTGCCCAGGAAAGTACAGTACAACAATAAACAGTGACATTCCTTGCCCTCAATGAGCTTACGGTCTAGCATAGGGGAGACAGACATTAATACAAATAAAATGACAGATATGTACATAAGTTCTCTGGGGCTGGGATGGAGGAAGAGCAAAGGGAGCAAGTCAGGATGATGCAGAAGAGAGTGGGAGATGAGAAAAAGTGGGGCTTAGTTTGGGAAGATCTCTTGGAAGAGATGTGCCTTCAGTAATGCTTTGAAGTGGGGGAGAGTAATCGTCTGTCAGATTTGAGGAGGGAGAGCATTTCAAGCCAGGCAGGACGTAGGCTAGAGGTTGGTGATGAGGCCGGTGAGATCAAGGTTCAGTGAAAAGGTTAGCGCTAGAGGAGTGAAGTCTGTAGGCTGGGTTGTAGAAGGAAAGAAGCGAGGTGAGATAGGAGGGGGCAAGGTGATTAGAGTGCTTTAAAGACGATGGTGAAGACTTTTTGTTTGATATGGAGGTGGATAGGCAACCACTGGAGTTTTTTGAGGAGCATGGTGACATGACCTGAATGTTTTTGTCGAAAAATGATCCGGGTGGCAGAATGAAGTATGGACTAGAGTGGGGAAAGATAGGAGGCTGGGAGGTCAGCGAGGAGGCTGATGCAGTAATCCAGGTGGGATAAGATGAGTGATTGTATTAATGTGGTAGCAATTTGGATGGAGAGGAAAAGGTGGATTTTAGCAGTGTTTTGAAGGTGGGACCAACAGGATTTAGTGACAGATTGAATATGTGGGTTGAATGACATAAAAGAGTCAAGGGTAACACCCAGGTTAGAGGTTTGTGATTCAGGAAGGATGGTGGTGCAGTCTGCAGTGATGGGAAAGTCAGAGGGAGGACAGGATTTTGGGTAAGAAGATAAGGAGCTCCGTTTTGGACAAGTTTGAGATGATGGGAGAACATCCAAATGGAGATGTCTTCAAGGCTGGAGGAGATGCGAGACGAGAGAGAGAGAGAGACAGAGTGAGCATGCTCAGGGCTGGAGATGTAGATTTGAGTATCATCCGCATAGAGTTGGTAGTTGAAGCTATGGGAGGGAATGAATTCTCCAAAGGAGTAGGTGTAGATGGAGAATAGGAAGGGACCCAAAACTGAACCTTCAGGAACCCCCACAGTTAGGGAGTGGGAGGCAGAGGAAGAGCCCGCAAATTAGACTGAGAATGAATGGCCAGAGAAGTAAGAGGAGAACCAGGAGAGGACAGAGTCAGTGAAACCAAGGTTGGATAACATTTCCAGGAAAAGGGGGTGGTCCGCAGTGTCAGAGGCAGTTGAGAGCTCAAGGATGATTGGGATGGAGTAGAGGTCATTGGATTTGGCAAGAAAGAGATCACTGGTGATCTTTGAGAGGGCAGTTTCTGTGGAGCGAAGGAAAAGGAAGCCAGATCAAAGGGGATCAAGGAGAGAAATGGAAGAGAGGAATTTGAGTCATGGGCTACAATCTAAGTAGGAAGAAGAAAAGGTATTGAAACCCATTTCAATTGGGGCACAGAGAAGTTGTGACTTACCCAAGGTCACACAGTAAACAAATGGAGGAGCTGGGATTAGAACTCAGATCCCCAGACTCCCAGCCCATGCTCTATCCTCTAGACCACAAACTACCTGCCAATCACTGTTCTTCACTAGACTGCAAACTATCTGCCAGTCACTGTGCTAAGCATTGGAATAGATACAAGGTGATCAGATCAGGCACAGCCCCCACCCTATGCAGGCTCACAATCTAAGAGGGAGAGCAAGAAGGTCTTTTGTCCCCAGGATTTTCCTCACCTTTTACAGATGAGGAAAATGGCCCAGGGAGGCTTGTTGACTTGCCCCAGGTCACATAGCAAGCCAGTGGCAAAGATACTAGTAGTAAGACTATTTATCAAATGCTTACTGCGTTCAAAGTACTGTATGAAGTTCTGGGAAATAATATAGAGGTGGACATTGGACATAATCCCTTGAAACCCCTTACCCTTGCCTTTAAACTCATTTGCCTCCTCCTATCTTACCTCCCTGATTTCTTACTACAACTCAAAACACTCACTTAGCTCCTCCTATGCCACTGGACCTTGATCTTGTCTATCTTGCCACCGACTCCTTGCCCACATCCTTCCTCTGGCCTTGAACTCCCTCCGTCTTCATCACCAACAGACCACCACTCTCCCTATCTTCAGAGTCTTATTAAAACCACATCTCCTCTAAGAGGCCTTCCCTGATCAAACTCTCATGTCCCCTTTTCCTTCTCCCTTCCATGTCACCTTCATACTGGGAGTGGTACATGTTAAGCACTTAATATATACCCCACCCCCAGCATTTATGTACATAGCCATAATTTTTTTAACATCTGCCTCCCCCTTTAGATGGTCAATTCCTTGTTTGTTTTTATGGTATTTGTTAATCACTTACTGCATTCTAAATATTGTTCTAAGTGCTGGGGTAGATACTAGTTAATCAGGCCTCATATAATGCCTGTTTTATGCCTCACAGTCTAAGTAGGACGGAGTACAGGTTTTGAATCCCTATTTTGTAGCTGAGGTAACTGAGGCACAGAGAAGTTAATTGATTCGCCCCGAGTCACACAGCAGGCAAGTGGCAGAGTGGGGATTAGAACCCAGGTCATCTGGCTTTCAGGCCTGCACTTTATCCACTAGGCCATGTTGCTTCATTGTGGGCAGGTCACCAATAATCTCCTTCTTGCCGAATCCAGCGGCCTTCCATCTCTATTCTATTTTACTCTTCCAAGCACTTAGTACAGTGTTCTGCACACAGTAAGTGCTCAGTCAATATGATCGATTGATTAAGGGGCTCTCAATCTAAATAAGACTAGTAATGGTAGTAATAGTAGCAGCAGCATTTATTGAGCACACCACTCAGTGTGACATACTGTACTAGGTGCTCAGGAAGTAAAGAGTAACAGAGACAAAGCTCTGTCCACAGTCAGTCAGTGGTATTTACTGAGCACTTACTGTGAGGAGCTTTGTACCAAGTGCTTGGTAGAGTGCAATAGAGTAGGTAGACATTATTCCTGCCCTCACGGGGCTTACAATCTCGATGGCTATGTGGAATTTACACCCTAATGGACTAGAATCCAGGTTTCTTGACACAGAGCATGGCCATCTGACCTTTTAGTCAACATTAAATAATGTGAGCAAAATTTTCGATTCAGCTTCTGTCTGAAGGACTTTGGAGGGCATAAGCATGATAGAAATGTAGAAATATGTCCTGGGAAAAGTATCACGTAGAACCCCCTAAGTGATTTTTATTGGCCCAGTGGATAGAGCACAGGCCTGGGAATCAGAAGGACCTGAGTTCTAATCCCAGTTCTGCCGTTTGCTGTGTAACTTTGGACAAGTTGCTTCACTTCTCTGGGCCTCAGTTATCTCATGTGTAAAGTGGGGATTGAGACTCTAAGCCCCATGTGGGACAGGGACTGTGTTCAACCTGATTAGCTTGTGCCTACCCCAGTGCTTACAACAGAACTTGACTCATAGTAAGTGTTTAACAAATGCCACCATTATTATTGTTATTAATAATGTCTGTCTCCCTCTGTAGAGTGTATGCTTGTTGTGGGCAGGGAATGTGTTTACCAACTCTGTTGTACTCTCCCAAGTGTTTAATACAGTACTTTGCACAGTGAGGACTCAATAAATACTATTGATAATGATGATGACCCAGCAGAAAGCTGCATCAATTTCAAAGGTGTAAGATAAAACGACTGCCCCAAGAGCAAGGAAAGCAAAGACATAGGGATTATGGAGTTCCTATCAGGTGGTTTTCACATAGGGCTTAACACATGGCATCTGTGAGCAATAAAACAGGTGCAGACAGAGCTTGGCTTCTTTAAGATTCTCTTGGGTTCAACGATGCCCACAGCCCCTGGTTATTTTGTCACATTCTGTCCTTGTCCAAAGTGCGATACAGAGAGTGGCAGGAGTCGTCCCTGAAAATTATATTCAGAAAGGACTCAGGATACCAATAGATATTCTCTACTTGTCACCTTTCAAGGGCAGAGGAAAAAAGGCAGGACAATCTGCCTACTGACAAAGGAAAGATTTAAGTCTCTGAAAAACCAATAAGGAAAAGCAAATGAGACCTCCTCCAGGAGTTGGGATTGTGGTCAGAGTTACTTTGTAGTAAGAAAAAGGCCATCAGTATGTAAATGAATCTTTAGAAGAGGGCATGCAGGTTACCATCAATTTGCTTTTGGACCTCGACCTTTAGAAGGTACTTCTAAGTGAAACAAGTAAAATAAAGACACCAGAATCCTCTTTTCTCCTCAAACTAGAGGGATTTATATTCTTCCATACAAAATAGTGGTTCCCCCTGTTGGGTGGGTGAGTTGCAGCTGGGAAAGTCCCATCCTGGAGAACTACTTAGTGGGATAACCTTTCTTGGTCATCTGATCCTTTATTCTTGGGGCTTGAGAGGGCATAGCACTCTGGTAAAAAGATGTTCTGGTGTGTTATTTTGGAAAAGGGAAGTACCCTTGGGCAGCAGAAATTAGTGTTGGTCATCTTCCAGTTGTGGATCAAAACACTTAGTAAACCTAGTTATTTTTGGTCTCTGAATACAGCTTACAAACCTGCCTAACTGTGATATTTTACTAATAGTTTTCATGACCAAGAAGGAATATTTAGATTGTTTTGAAGTGAGGAAATACAGATTCCAGCAACCCCTGACATAAAGATGATCATTCAGCTTCCCATTTATAATTTTCTAGCGATTTGTCCTTTGTTGAAGGCTATTTTGCACCCTAAACTATTTCACTGAGCAGATTTAAAACTTTACCATTCATCAACCAATTTCTATTTTTTAATACTCTAGAGTAACTTTTGGGAGAGAGTTATGGAGTGCAAATAGAATGCCTTTTCTTTGCTGTTGACTTGAACTTCCCATTTCTGCCTAGATAAAGTTTGTAATAATAATAATAATGTTGGTATTTGTTAAGTGCTTACTATGGGCAGATCACTGTTCTAAGCACTGGGGTAGATACAGGGTAATCAGGTTGTCCCACATGAGGCTCACAGTTAATCCCCATTTTACAGATGAGGTAACTGAGGCACAGAGAAGTTAAATGCTTGCCCGCAGTCACACAGCTAAGAAGTGGCAGAGCTGGGATTTGAACCCATGACTGCTGACTCCCAAGCCCGTGCTCTTTCCACTGAGCCACGCTGCTTCTCTAATATGTATTAGTTTATATCTTCTGAGGAGAATTTTTGACACAATTTTACACAGTATTTGTTAAGCACTTACTATGTGCCAGGCACTGTACTAAGTGCTGGGGTAGATACAAGCTAATCAGGTTGAACAGAGTCCATGTCCCACATGGGGCTCACCGTCTTAATCCCCATTTTACAAATGAGGTAACTGAAGCCCAGAGAAGTGGTGACTTTCCCAAGGTCACACAGCAGACAAACGGCAGAGCTGGGATTAGACATAGTGACATTTAAACAGATTTTCAGGATTCTAAAAGGCAAAATGTGGAAAGAGAGAGAAGAGATGGAGTGAAGCTGCATATAGGGTATATGTTTTGTTGCAGGAAAAACTTTCCCTTCCTTTCAGAGGGGAAATTCTTTCCCATAATGTATCAATAAGAAGTGGAGTTGGATGTGCACTTCCAGGAGAAGTGGTTATCAGCAAAAGTAGAATTGGAGTGGGGAGGACAGAATGGAAAGGGGAGTGTAAAATGTAGAGTTTTGACTTTTAAAAATCATTTTTTGGGCCCTCGACTGGCTGCCATCCTCTATTATTAGCTTTTATTTTCAGCAGGAACACATGACTCAGCAGTAGGAGGAACTTTGAAAGTATTTCTAAAAGCAGTGCTCTACAAAATAGATACTTTTCATGAAATTATTTCTCCCTCATTGCTGGGGAAATTGGGTTTCTCAATGAAAAAGGACGTTTTGTGTCTAGATGAACAAGCTGTCACCCAGTCTACATTATAGTAGCAGTGGTAGAATTTTTGAGGTGCCTAATAGGTGCAATTCTCTATACATTCAAGACTTAAAACATATAAAAACAAGTTAGTGACACATTCCTTGCCCACAAGGAGCTTTTACTCTAATGAGGAAGATAGTCATAATAGTTTTTATGACTAGAGAGAAATGAAAATAAACAATTGAATGTATTCATTTATGGAAATACTGGATTGTAATAATAATGATGGTATTTTTTAAGTGCTTACTATGTACCAGGCACTGTACTAAATACTGGGGTGGATGCAAGCAAATCAAGTTGGACCCAGTCCGCATCCCAAGTGAGGCTCACAGTCTCAATCCTCATTTTACAGATGAGGTAACTGAGGCACAGACAAGTGAAGTGACTTGCTCAAGGTCTCTGTAGAAAGGTGACAGAGCCAGGATTAGAAGTCATGACCTTCTGACTCCCAGACCTGTGCTCTATCCAATACACTATTCTGCTTCTTGAGGGTAGGGATCATCTCTGGTAACTCTATAATGCTCTCCCAAGAGCTTAGTACAGTTCTGTCCACACAGTAAGCACTCAATATATACAACTGATTGATTGGAACAGTGCTGTATACACTGTAAGTGCTCACTAATCACAATTGATTTATTTACTGTACATCTGAGAAAGTATGCATAAGTGCTGAGGGTAGGCTTAAGTACATAAGTGATGCAGTGGAAAAATGATGGAAGCAAATGCTTTTGGAGGTATATTTCAGCCGAACCTTTGGTGTCCAAGAATCTTCACACAAGGCAGACAGGTGTGGTACATTTCTCTACTCCTGCCAAGTGAAGAACCACCTCTACTCTCTTGCCTAGTTCCTCAGCTGTTCTGGCTACTGAGTTGGCAGACATCTGCCATTGGTTGGCAACAGGCATCATGCACAATGCCCTCAAGGATGTGCTCTCAGTTTGCATTTATCAGTGTCAGTTTGGTCCTGATGGTAATTTATTTGGTTGGTTTCAATTCAAACCATATTGCTTTGAAACTGAATTGAGAAGCAGAGTTTAGATGAACCTGACACTATTTCTTATAAAACTGGCATAGAGTGAAGAGAAACCTTCTGGTAACCTCAATAATCCTGTGAATGGTGGCATAGGAGAAAGAGTTACCCTCTTATTTTCCTCTTGCCACCCGAAGTTCATTACCCACTCAAGGTGAGTTTAGTAGAGTTGTTTCAGGACTGACGGGTGTTGGTCTGTTTGATCAAATTCATCCTAGTGAGGCTGTACCCTTCTGCCTGAGAGGAGTAGGGAGAGGTTTGAATATAAAGTTAAGAAGTGGTTTATTTTGCTTGCTTGCTTTATTTTTTTACGGTTTATAAGCAGCATGACATAGGGGATATAGCATGAGCCTGGGAGTCAGAAAATCATGGGTTCTAATCCCGGCTCTGCCACTCGTATGCTGTGCTACCTTGGGCAAGTCACTTCACTTCTCTGTGCCTCAGTTACCTCATCTGTGAAATTCATTCATTCAGTAGTATTGAACACTTACTATGTGCAGAGCACTGTACTCAGCGCTTGGAATGTACAATTCGGCAACAGATAGAGACAATCCCTGCCCAGCAACGGCCTCAAAGTCTAAATGGGGGAGACAGACAACAAAAGAAAACAGAACAAAACAAGTAGTCTGGTGTAAATATTATGGGGATTGAGACAGTGAGCCCCATGTGGGACAGGGAATGTGTCCAACTCAATTTGCTCGAATCCTTCCCAGCACTTAGTACAGTGCCTGGCACATATCAAACTCTTCACAAATACCACAATTATTATCCCAGCTCTTAGAACAGTGTTTGGCACATAGTAAGTGCTTAACAAGTACCATAATTATTATTATTACATGCCAGGCACTGTACTAAGCCACAGAGTAGTTGCCAGCTAATAATAATAATGATGGTATATGTTAAGTGCTTAACTAGGTGCCAGACATTGTACTAATCAGGTTAGACAACAGTCTATGTCCCACTTGGGGGTCATTGTCTTAATCTCCATCTTACAGATAAGGCAACTGAGGCACAAAGAAATTAACTGACTTGCCCAAGGTCACACAGCAGATAAGTGGATGGAGCCTGGGTAGAACATGGTTCCTCTGACTCCCAGGCCTATGCTCTAGACCACACTGTTTGTTGCGAAGTGTACAAGATAGAAAACTGCCTCTTACTTGTAATTATTTTTTGAATAATTAAAAATTTATAATCTGGAACTAAACCAGAGTTTTGGTGCCTTGTATTGCAAAAATGATTTCTGAGATGAACAACTCATTCATGCAAAAAAAAAAATAAAGATGAAAAAGCTGTGCATTGACTGCCATATAAAATACATAACCAAAATTCTATATAGGTGGTAAACATGCACGAGCATACCCTAAAACCATTTGAAGTGATCTGGAGGAATATTTTAATAAATACTCAACATTGAAATCAATATACAGTATATGTAGTAACTCAACACTCCAAATCATATTTGGGACAAATTCTTTTCAAAAAATTCTTATCTGGAAGTAATTTAATCTGCCTTCCATTTTAGATCAATATCATAAAAAGGTTATAAACCTTTGTACTGAAGTATTATTAGGTCCTAGATTTCCCCTTTATCTAGATCTTTGGCATTTATGTGAATTAAGAATAGCAGGACCTGAAAATTAGGAAGTAATGGCTTTAGAAAAAGGGATGTGATTGAAAGTGTAGACCTTGTATTTTGGTGTCTTAAGTGCCACCAGAGTCAAACAGTATTCTGTTTTGGTTTTATGTGCTTCTATCATGCCTTGCAGGAAACTATCTAAATAAACAGTAAAGATGTTGAGAATACCATACTGAAGAAGCTCTGTTCCTAGTTTTATTTTTTAATAATTTTTGTAGCACTCATTTATTTTACAATCTACACTAAGGCACAGATTGTAAACTTGAAGGCAGGGAACATCTATTTAGCCACTGTTGTACTCTCCTAAGCACTTAAAACACTGCCTAGCACTCAGTATGTGGGTGTGTTGGGGTGGGGGAAGAGGTGTCCAGTGCCAATGATTGACTGATATGGGAAAAATCCTTATACAGGCCCTAAAAATGGATTTCTTCCTCTCTTATTCCACTGCATATCCAGAAATGGGAGAGACAAATAATGTAAATTAAGAAAAAAATTTCTGAAATATAAACTCACCCTCTGAAGTGGTGAAATGTGGTTAAAATTGCACAGTGAAAGGCACTGACAAATTAAATTTAACACAGCTAAGCATATGGAAAAGGAGATTGTGATGGTCTGTGTTTTGGCTTTGTAGACCAAAATATTTTAACTTTTTATAAATTAGAATAAACTCAAGATTAAGTGGCAGCAAGTTCACAAGCAGTAAAAGCTTTCAAGCCACAAACCTCGTATAGAATCCCAAATCGCAATATTGTATTCCCATTAACATGCAGTTTCAAACAGGTAATTATGTCCACATGATAAACAAACATGTGGGGTTAATGACCGTAATTTGCCACCTGTGTCATGAAGGAGAGCCTTCTGATCCTTATGCAAATGTCTTCCATAGATTTCTTGGTAATCCTTTCCAACTCTGGAATTTGCATTTGAAGAAAAAAGATACAGCTATAGAACCATGGAAGTCTATGGGGTGTCAGGAAAGCCAATCGAGTATAAGATCTGGACCATGTTTGAAAGGAATTAGTGAGGGGTGGGTTTTTTTGTGTTTTTTTTTCCAGATAGTGGTGTTAATCGGCTCCATCAGAGAGGGTGGCAGAAACCTCTTCATATCATTATTCCCTGTGGAGCTAATCGGGAAAGGCACAAAAGAATAGTACATAGCATTCATTGTACCCCAAATTCAGTAGTAAAAATGTATATATATATATATATACATATATATACATATATATCTTTTTATCTTTTACCTTTTCAAATCATAAGCTGGTTTGGTAACTATTACTGCATTTACTTCAGAGTCCCATTGCAAAGGAGAGGGCACTATATTTCTGTGGACGACCGGATTTGCTCTTGCCCGGGAAAACCGTAAAGTCCAACCTGGTTTCTGACACTGACTAAACTAGTTGGATTAGGTAAAGCTGATCTTAAAAGAGAAAAATTGGCTACTCAGCAAACACAGTGGATATTTTGGCACACATTCGTAGCTGATAAGAGTTGTCATAAATTTAAATATTACCTTGCCTAGCACAGAAACCACACTAATAAATGGCTTTGAATTTTTTATGAATGACCAAGCACCCCACTTTACTAATAAGTCCTCTGGAAAGTGGTGGGGTTTTATTTTTATTTTTATGAAGGAGTATTGAAGAGAAACTACTGATGAGGTGTCATATAATTTTACAAGTTGCATAACTGCTTTTAACTACTAAACTATCTCTGATTAAAATAACAATTGAGCTTGTAATTTTTCTGAACAGCTGCTGCTACAGGGGGTCATTACCTTGGAGAGCTTTGAAATGATTGTACTCTTGGTACATGAGTTATGTAGTCTTGTGTTTTACAGCAGTGCAGAAAGTTTAAAGCCTATAGTAGAATGTTATTTGAAAGCTGTCAAACCATGTTAAAAAAGACTGCATCGTCAAAAAGCCCTAGTGGCTAGGATTCTGCATGTAGCCTTGTCTTACTCATTATAAAATGCATGTTTATAAAGTTCCACAGAGCATCCAATTCCCAATTCACTTATATCAGCAAGACTTAACTTGCTCATTAATCTAAATTCTTTTGCAACTTTAATCTACATGTTTAATTAATCATAAAATGAGGCGGTAAGTAATTTCAGCAATGTGTGGCTTGTTATCAGATGCATTTAATCACTCTTCTGTGAGCTCATTTGGAAACACCTGAAGATGTCGAGAGCAGTTTGAATAAGCATAAATTATTCTTTGTCAGTGTACTTCACTCAACTAATAAGACATTAATTTAAAAGGCACTGTTTGTCATTTTTAGATCTTTACCAATATTTTTAGCTGCGCAATACAAGCCTAATCACATACATGATTCACACTGTAGTGTCCACCATTGGTGAGACAAAAGTGGAATTCATTTTTCTCATTGTCATGTTACCATACCAAGTAATCCTAGTTTTTAGAAAGGATTAACCATTTTATAAGTCTTCAAATGTTTTAGAATAAGTTTCAGGTGAATTGGAGCTGAAAAATGATTTGATCCAAGGGATAGGGATGCTTTCATTCTTCGTGGGGTGAGGCTTGACAAGTTAAATTAGATTAGGGAAAGCACATCTATTTGTGGGTTTGGACACTGTATAAAGACCAGTAAGGTGAAGAATTTTATCATGTGAATCTGGAGAGGACAGCAGCATTCAGTTGGTTTGCAGAGTGGCTTTTTTCCCGGATGCTTGTGAACGATTACAGTAATGATATTCCCATTTTTTTTCTTTTTTCCCAGTGACTTAACAATTCTGCATGGTTGGTGATGGTATTCTGAAAAAAAAAACACTCAAGACTTCAGAGCAAATAATTCATGAGAGCTGAGTGAGCTATGTATCTATGGATGCCAAGAATATAGAAAAAATTGCATTTTATAGAATGTCATCACCTGTCCTGTTTGACATGAGTGGTGACACGCTATAAGAATAATTATTTCGGTGGAAACAAATTTATTTACCTGTCATGGGTGTCTTAATTATTCTCTCTCTCAAACACTGAGCTCTTCAAGGGGCATATTTCAAAAAGGAGTATTTTGCATTCAATGAAATCAAACCATTTTCTCTACTTTTATTGTTAAGGACAGTTTGCTTTATCTTCATGATTGACTTTTGGCATCAGGTTTTTCTTCTTTCCCTTTCCCTTCAAATCTTGGCCTTTTAGAAGTTTCTGTTCCAGTTTCCATTTTAGAAAAATCAAAGTTTTGAGTGCAAAGAGTTTGAAACAAAACAGCTCTCTCTTCCTATCTTAGCTCACTGATTTACTACTTCAGCCCAGCCTGCACACTTCACTCCTCTATTGCCAGCTTACTCACTGTACCTCGATCTCATCTATCTCGCTGCCAATCCCCCTCTGCCCTAGAACTCCCCTCCCTCCTCCTATAAGACAGACCACCAATCTCCCCATTTTCCAAGCCTTATTAAAATCACATCTCTGCCAAAAGGACCTTCCCTCACTAAAGCCTCATTTCTCCTCCTCCTCCCACTCCCTTCCAAGTGTTCTATCCACTTGGAGCTCTATTATTTAAAACCTTAATAGTCTCCCTGCCCCCTTCACCCCCACAGCACGTATGTACATAGCTGTAATTCATTTCAATGTCTGTGTCCTTCTCCAAACTGTAAGCTCCCTGTGGGCAGGGAACATGTCTGCCAACTCCACTGTATTGTACTCTCCCAAGCACTTAGTACAAGTGCTCTGCTTATAGTAAGTGCTCAATAAATACTATTGATTGACAAGCCTCAGCGACTTGGAGCAAGGCAGGACCAACCACTGCATGCCATCCCAAACAGTCTGTAGATCACCTAGCACTTTTCAGTCTAACCCACAAGTAGGCCTCTGGTTACTTTTTTGGTCATCTAAAAAGGATAAATATGAGTTACTCTCTTGATAATAATACATCTGTGTCCGACTGTGGCCAGACTGATATTGGATAAACTGATTTACTCACTCAGAGTCCCTACGCTTAGGTTATCTACAGTCAGATGAGAAAAATAGAATTAAAGCAAGTATGGCAAAGTGTAAGTGGTATGGTAAGTGTAATGATATGAATGGATATCAGAGGGGTAAGAGTTCAGTCAGATAGGGTTATTCTGAAAGACCTCAAGGAAGAGATGGGATGAAGTGTCATTTCATTTCCATGTTTTGGGATAGAGCTATTAATAAAAATGATGATGATTGTGGAATTAAGCACTTACTGGGTGCCAGGCACTGAACTAAAGCTCTGGGGTAGATACAAGATCCTCAGGTCAGAACACAGAACCTATCACATTTGTCTCCCTCTCTAGGCTGTAAGCCTGTTGTGGGCAGAGAACATGTCTGCCAACTCTGTTATATTGTACCCTCCCAAGCGCTTAGTATGGCGCTCTGCACACAGTAAGCACTCAATAAATACCATTGATTGAGCAGTTGCACTGGCCGAGGCAGGCCTGTTGATCAGACTAACACCTCATAAGGCTGAAAGTTAATGTGGGACAGGCAGTTAACTAGTGGACTTACTTAAATAAGTAGGAGGAAGGACAAAAATTGAATCCCAGTTTTACAGATGAGGAAACTGAAGTACAGAAGAGTTTAGTGTCTAGTTCAAGGTCACCTAGCAAGCAAGTGGCAGAGCAAGGATTAGAACCTAGGTCCTTTGACTCCAGCCTGGTGCTCTTTCCATGGTGCTTCCTGGAAGATAAAGGAAACAAAAAAGTTGTAAATTGATTCTGTACCAGAGCTTATATGCTTTTTATTTTGAAAGGAAAAAAACTCCTATTGTGAAAGTTTTTCTTTGCTCCAAAACAGTTGGGAATTCAATAGTATTTATTGAGTGCTTTCTATGTGCAGAGCACTGTACTAAGCGCTTGGAGTGTACAATTCGGCAACAGATAGAGACAATCCCTACCCAATAATGGGCTCACAGTCTAAACTGGGATCTTATCGAGGACTTTTTTATTTTCACCCTGGTACTCCTCCCTAAGAGTTGATTTTATTAAATTCATATCCCTCCACTCAAGGAAATTAATGAAGGTGATGATGATCGTAGGATGTTTTAAACACTTTACTATGGTGAATACATATTCTGATTAAGCACAGCCCCTCTTCCACACAGGATTTACAATCTAAGCAATAGATTGTAGATTTTACAGATGAGGAATTGTATGCACAGAGGTTGTATGACTTGCCCAAGATCACACAGAAGGCCAGTAGCAGAACTTGGAATGGAATCTTGGCCTCTTGATTCCCAGGCCCATGTGATGTTTAGAATATCATGTAAGTAATTTAGTTCATCATCAATAGTATTTATTGAGCACATACTATGGGCAGAGCACTGAACTAAGCGCTTGGGAGAGTAAGATACCAGAGAGTTGGCGGACCTGTTGGCTGCCCACAAGGAGCTCACAGTCTAGAGGTTGATCATCTGTATAGTACTTTTTGCCCTTAGGAGTATTTAGGCCTGTGGGCATACTGTGTCCAGTGCTTAGTACAGTGCCTAGCACATAGTAAGTGCTTAACAAATACCATTATTGTTATTAACCTTATCCAAGTCATAAGTACACTTCTCCCTTGTGACTTGCTACTTTTTTCTCTGGAACACACACTATAGTTTCACGTTTCCCTGGTTTCTCTGGCATCTTCTCTTCCATCACCTCCTGTGATACACAGTTCCATGGACCTCCTTCCACAAAGGTGGGTGAAACAGGGTACAGTTTGACCATTTTGATGTTATTTCTCTCACTAGTGGGTGAGTGGACCAGAAAGAACCCATGTCTTTCTTCCTGTCTAGAGTGTAAGCCGCTTGTGGTCAGGGAACATGTCTACCAACTCTGTTATATTGTGCCCTCCAAAGCACTTAAAACGGTGCACTGCACAAATTAAGCACTCAATAAATATGATTGATTGAGCAGTTGCACTGGCCGGCGTGGGGCAGGCCAATTGATCAGACCAGTACCTCATAAGGCTGAACGTTACCATGGGACAGGCAGTTAAGTAGCGGACTGAGGGATTCATAGTAACAGGAGGTGGGTTAGGGTGAAAGTGTCCTTCATTCTTCACTAACACATGAACACTGAGTAGAGATCTCTGAAAGTGGAGAATGAAACTTTCCAACCAGACAGCAGCTGTAAGATTCCCCACTCTGGTTGGTAAAATGCATAAGGATTCAGTAAGAGTTAAAGGAGACCATTCCAACCGCAGACTATAAGACTAAAGCCCCTATTTTTATTAAAAACAGAAGCAATACAAATACAACTCGCACATTCAGTTATATTTTGCCTGATCTCAGCAAAAGTCCTTGTAAGTCTTTTAGTTTCCTTAGACAAAACAACACTCTATCCTACTTGGTGAAGGAGACACAGTGATTTTTTTTTCTCTCCTGCAAACAGTTCTGTAGCCCGCTTCTGTTCAACCATCTTTCATTCTTATTTTACCTTTAACTTACTTCTGCCTGCTTATTTCATTCATTCATTCATTCATTCATTCATTCATTCATTCATTCATTCATTCAATCATTTATTGAGTGCTTACTGTGAACAAAGCACACTACTAAGCTCTTGGGAGAGTATAATATAACAATAAACCACTCCATTCCCTGCCCACAACGAGCTTACAGTCTAAACTGAAGGTGATGTGACCAAAATACTTATAGGTAATTTATACTTCTAACACCCATTTTTATCTATGCAGTAGCCTTTTAACCACTGAACGCCTCCATGCTAAATATTTAAAGGTTCTTGCAGTAGATGCATTCATTGGTCTATGAAGCTTGCATATATATGAAAACAAGACCATGGAATGCATAAATGGGAAACTGTGCATTGTTACCTCATTGCAAATACATTTTGCATTTGTGGTGGATAAGCTTTCATTTAAGTTAGCTTTCCCATTGCCCTAACCTTAGAAACTCTGATCTGTTATGCCTTTTTCAGAAGACGTCTAGACCTCTTTGATTCAGGAGAAAGAGGTAGCAATTTCGGGAACTGTTGATTACTTTTCAGTTGCCTATGTTATACAGCACTGGCACATTTATACCATTCTTGCTGCCAGCATATTAATAATAGGTTGTTGTCAATGCTAATTATCTATTTGTTCATCTTATGAAATGCTCCCAAGTATTTAAAAATCCCAGGCAGTGTATGAGGGTAAATGGGAAAATGAATGGTAACATTCACACTGATGACTTGTCACTATTTTCTGATAAACCTTACCTATATTAAGACCGTCTACTGATGCTTACTGACAACAGACTCACAGATGTTTTGGAGCCTTTTAATGTGACTTGTGATACTAAAACTCAGTACTCTATTGTTATATTGTACATATGGTATATATACTCTCCCACGCACTTAATACAGTGCTTGGCACACAGTAAGTGCTTAAAAATACTATTGACTGACTGACTAAATGGGGAGATGGCCCATTCCCTTTATATGCCAAGGTCAGAGGGCATCCTCTCTGAAGAGTGTTTTCAGTTAATATATACTTTCTGGTTTATCTTTCTGCAGCAAATGTCTTCCCATGAGTTTAAAACGGGGTTTAAGAAACCACCAAATGGTTGGCCATATTAGCTCAGGGACCATCTCTCAGAATACCAGGTGGGTTTGTCTCAGGTCATTCATTCAGGTCACACAACATAATAGCCGAAGAAGGGAAAGGTGTCACTCGAGAACTAAAAGGAAGAGATCAGGGCCCGGTCTTCAAATTTGCCACTACTTCAATAGTGCAAAGAAACAATTGTCTCCCGAGGTCATTTAGGGCCCTCAAACACTTGAAGAAGTCTAACTCTTTTATATTGCATTCAGTTAATCAATCAATCATATTGATTGAGCACTTACCATGTGCAGAGAACTGCACTAAGCGCTTGGGCGAGTACACTGTAACAGAGTTGGTAGACATATTCCCTGCCTACAACAGGCTTACAGTCTAGAGGGGGAGACGGTCTTCAAAATAATTGAACTGTAGATATGTATAAGAGTGCTGTGGGGCTGAGGGAAGGGTGAATTAAGTGTACAAATCCAAGTGCAAGGGTGACACAAAAGGGAGTGGGAGAAGAGGAAATAAGGTCTCTTGGAGGAGATGTGCCTGCAATAAGGTTTGGAAGGTGGGGAGAGTGATTATCTGACAGATAGGAAGCAGGAGAGTGGTCCAGGCCAGAGGCAGGATGTGGGTGAGAGGTCTGTGTTGAGATAGATGAGATCGAGGTACAGCGAGGAGTTTGGCATTAGAGAAGCAAAGTGTACAGGCTGGGTTGTACCAGGAAATCAGGAAAGAAAGGTAGAAGGAGGCAAGGTGATTGAGTGCTTTAAAGTCGATGGTAAAGAGTAGTCTCCCAAGTGCTTAGTACAGTACTCTGCACACACTGAGGAGTCAATAAATACTATTGATTGATCACATCCAACAATCCTTGTAAGGATTTCATCCCATTTGCTGAAGAAGAACCATTTATGGCCACACAATTAGATAAGGCTAATGTCTCTGCCTATGTGCCAGACTCCTGGAGAAATTTAGAATTTCTCCCTTGGCATGTACCACCTTTTACATCTTGGAATTAATGCAGTATCCCTTTTGGATGATTCGTCTAGCTTGCTTAGTGTTGATGTCCAAAGTATAAAGGACCAAACATTTTTGAGGGAGATAATTACTCTAAGGACCATGTTTGTATCCCGGCTAGACTACTGTGTCAGCCTTCTCTCTGACCTCCCTTCCTCCTCTCTCGCCCCACTCCAGTCTATTCTTCACTCCGCTGCCCGGCTCATCTTCCTGCAGAAACGATCTGGGCATGTCACTCCCCTTCTTAAACAACTCCAGTGGTTGCCTATCAACCTCCGCTCCAAACAAAAACTCCTCACTCTAGGCTTCAAGGCTCTACATCACCTTGCCCCTTCCTACCTCTCCTCCCTTCTCTCTTTCTACCACCCACCCCGCATGCTCCGCTCTTCTGCCACCCACCTCCTCACCGTCCCTCGGTCTCGCCTATCCCCCCGTCGACCCCCAGGCCACGTCCTCCCGCGATCCCGGAACGCCCTCCCTCCTCACCTCCACCAAACTGATTCTCTTTCCCTCTTCAAAACCCTACTTAAAACTCACCTCCTCCAAGAGGCGTTCCCAGACTGAGCTCCTCTTCTCCCTCTACTCCCTCTGCCATCCCCCCTTTACCTCTCTGCAGCTAAACCCTCTTTTTCCCCTTTTCCCTCTGCTCCTCCACCTCTCCCTTCCCATCCCCACAGCACTGTACTCGTCCGCTCAACTGTATATATTTCCATTACCCTATTTATTTTGTTAATGAATTGTACATCGCCTTGATTCTATTTAGTTGCCATTGTTTTTACGAGATGTTCTTCCCCTTGACTCTATTTATTGCCATCGTTCTTGTCTGTCCGTCTCCCCTGATTAGACTGTAAGCCCGTCAAAAGGCAGGGACTGTATCTGTTGCCGACTTGTTCATCCCAAGCGCTTAGTACAGTGCTCTGCACATAATAAGCGCTCAATAAATACTATTGAATGAATGAATGAATGAATTTGTAAAACAGCTAAAAGTTATTGGAGCAAATCAGTAACTGTCTTTTGAATGTGATTTGTCAAAGCTCACTATGATAGTTGGCTTGAAAAGGCTGAGCTCGTGTTCTCTAGAGAGATTCCATACCATGATCTCTCAGAGCCCTTTTCAGCTTTTAGCAAATGTTGATTTCTGGTCTTATTTGAAGTAGAAAATACAAGCTTGTTTGCTGAGTGCAACTTACAGGTATGAGGGGAAATAAGGGCAACTTGTAAATGTAGATCTGTGAGCAGAAGGTTGGTGAAAGTCAAATATTCTAATTCACCACATTCAACAATATTCTCCATACCATATTGTCCTTGCAAAAATCCAACTCTACTTCTGGACTCAAATGGTACCTCTCAGGAGAATACATCCACTTTTTATCTTAGAAGAGGCAGAATCATTTTTAGTTTTGAAATGTGTTATGACCCAGATTCTCATTGGAAATGTTATGCCATATACAGTCAAGATGTTGTTCATGTCAGGAAACAATGAAGATGGTACCAATTGTGTTTTAATATCATTTCTTACTAAAACCCAGAAAACAGATGAAACAGTACATGAAATATATCCATAAAAGTGAGAAATCTCTTGATTAAAGTAAAAAAGCTTATTATACAGTGATCAGGAAAGTGTAGAGAGTCTGTTTCCCAAGCTTTTAATAGTGTAGTATTTTCCTTTAAGAAATACTGAAGGTTGTCTTGTTCGAAATGCTGGGGACTCAAGAAAAGTGATGGTGAGAGCAAATGTCTTGCATGTAATACAATTATAGCGGGATTTGTTCTCTGAATTTATCTCCTTGAGTTGCAGAAACGTTAATTTTTCCAGAAGTCTTGCTTTGTCCTAAATCATTACAATATCAGAAGAGTGGGTGGTATGATAAGGGAATACTGAGTAATGGGCAGACACCGGGCTGAGCTTGTCTATCTGAAATTCGTCCTTACCTGCTTTAATTCTACCCTCTTCTTCACATGAGAGTACTTAGTCATCCTAATTGACCTTCACACCCTTTGCCCCCACCAACTATTCCAGACATTTAACTCCTTCCTCAGTCCCCACCACCAACGCCGCCCTCTCTTTCCCTTAACGACTTAGTACCATTCTTGGTTGATAAAATTGAAACCATCAAGTAAGATCTCCCTAAAATCCCCCCTGTTTCTCTCCAGTCTGTTAGCTTTAGAACATTCAATCAAGTTTCTCCTCCTACATTACCTCACTGATCTCCTACTATGGCCCAACCTGCACATTTTGCTCTTCTAGGGTCAGCTTGCTCACTGTACCCTAATCTAATCTCTCTTGCCGCCAATCCCTTTCCTACATCCTCCCTCTTGCTAAGAACTCCTTCCCCCTCCATATATGCCAGGCCACCACTCTCCCCACCTTCAAGTCTTAATAAGGTCACACTTCCTCCAAAAGGTCTTCCATGATTGAGGCCTTCCCCAATTAAGCCCTTTTCTCCAACTCCCTCTCCCTTCTATGTCATCTGTGCACTTGGATCGGAAGCCTGTAAATACTTGAAATTCATCCCAGCCACTCAACACTTACATGCTAGTCTGTAATTTATTTATATATATTAATGACTATCTCCCCCTTTAGACTATGAATTGATTGTAGTCAGGGAATATGTCTACTAACTCTTTTGAATTGTACTCTTCCAAGTGTTTAGTACCGCGCACTAAACACAGTAAGTACTCAATACATAGAGGAGAAACTAGAGGTTGCTCTCTGCTAGAAGTAGTGAGGCTTAGTGGAAAGAGCCCAGGCTTGGGAGTCAGAGGATGTGGGTTTCAATCCTGGTTCCACCACTTGTCTGCTGTGTGACCTTGGGCAAGCCACTTCACTTCTCTGTGCCTCAGTTACCCCATCTGTAAAATGAGGATTAAGATTGTGAGCCCCATGTTGGACAACCTGATTACCTTGTATCTATCCCAGTGCTTAGAACAGTGCTCGGCACATAGTAAATGCTGAACAAATCCCCAAATTGTTATTGTTAGTCTCAAGGAATTAATTTGCGCAGTAGGATTCCCATAGATCTTGGCTGTAATGATCTGAACAGTCAAGAGATTTGAGCTATGAAGTTTGCTTCCAACCCCACCAAAGAGTGAGGCCCAAAACAGTGCTAGTAGCTATGGGCAACAAACATGACAGCACAACAGTGGTCAGTCTTTTTGTGTGTGCAATGTAATCAGAACTGAGGGTCCCACATTGGCCTTTCCAATCTCTCTCCTCCTCTTCTCTCCTCTCTTCTCCTCTCCTCTCTTCTCCTCTCCTCTCCTCTCTTCTCCTCTCCTCTCCTCTCTTCTCCTCTCCTCTCTTCTGCTCTCTCTCCATCTCTCTCTCTCCCCCTCTCTGTTTCCCACACACATAGAGTTGTGTTTCTTAGTATGAAGGGCAGCTATCTCTTGAAGATCAGAAGCGCAAGTAGTAAATCAGAAGGGCCACTAGGTTGTGGAAAATTCAGTGCACCAATAATGGAACCAACTTGAATCTTGTGGATTTTGAACCAAAATTCTCTCCTTTGGATTCAGATCTGTGCATTGGCAAAATGAATTTTTTCTGTTGCTAAGGAAAAAGGTGTAAGAAGGGGCCCAAAAGGGCTCCAAAATGTTTGACCGCTGGCTGATAGAAAACAACTGTTTGATGAGTTAAGGGTAAATGAGTCAGAAAGAATTCGGTTTCCCTGAGAACACACATGGGCTTAAAGTGGAGGAAAAAAGTGTTTGGCAACAGAAAATTTACATTTTGCTGAGCCTGGAGTGTTTAAAAAAATAGAAAGCAAAGTTTGCCAAAGTGAAAACTCAGCTGACTTCACCCTTCCCAAGTGAAAAATATTCCTCTTTGGGATGTATGGAATATGGCTGGACAACTCACACGCACAGGGCTATCCAGTGTATATGCCGGAATTGGCCAGGAGCCAGTGGTGAAATCCAACTCAAAGCACCCTATAGAAAATTCCCCACAGACTGTTGCCCTGCTGCTGCCAGTGACACTGACAAAAGCTAAACAGATTTCTCTGCGAAGCCTGGGCTGCTTTAGACAGAGTGACTGGTTCTGCTCCTGCCACTGTTCTTTTAGTTGACAGCTGACCACCATACTGCCTTGGTTTGAAATAGGCCAAGATTAATGTCCCCTTTCCCTCCCCAAACCACCTACACACACCACGCAGAGAAGGCCAAGAGAATATGCAGACTGGCCAGATACTGTTACACAGGTTTAGTGACTCGGCAGCGGAATGTTACCCGATTTCAAGAATCTGAGTTTTGGGAAGATTGAAAAAAAAATACAGATTTAAAATAATTTCCCTGACTTGTCCTTTTTGTTCTTCATTGTCAGCCAAGTCATTTGGTTCATAGACTTCTAGACTCCAAGGTCTGTTTTCCCCTTCCATCAAAACAACAGAAAGGGTTTGTGAGAGACCTTCTAGTCAGTCAATCAATGGTATTTTTTGTGCGTTTACTGTTTATGGAGCACTGTACAGTACAGTTGAGGTGGTAGACAAGATCCCTGTCCTCCAGGAACTTCCAATCTAACACTTCCATTTGTCTTTGGTCGGGATTACATTTCAATCTATCCTGTTTTTCAAGATTAGTCAATCATAGATAGATCATATTGATGGAGTGCTTACTTACACTGTTCAGAGGATTGTTTAAAGCGCTAGGGAAAGTACAGTATAACCCAGTTAGTAGACGTGTCCCTTGTCTACAACAAGCTAATGGTCTAGGGAGAAGCTGCAGTCTAGAAGGTTCCAGAAGAGGAGATTTTACAATAAAGGACCATCTTCAGGAAATATTGTGGTCCTAAGGTTTGGGCCAGTGATCGCGAGGCATAAAACAAAGAAGTCACTGTGATTAACAAGGTTGCTGACTTAGTCTATTAGTCCTGAGCCCAGAAATTGGCATTTTTGGAAAACTGTGGAAAAAAATCTTATTTTTAGAAAATATCAAATAATGCTGAACCCCATCCTCTCTCATACTGATGACACCATCAGACCTGTTAAAGAATTCAATCCCTCTTGATTTTGCTAACCAGCAGTACATAGTGGTAAGGGACAACTAGAAAGCATGAATCTTGTGACATTGTCCCTAGGGGTCAAACAAACTTTGAGCTGTTAACCGACTCCTAGAAATATCTTAAAGATGGGGTTTAGAAAAGAAACTCCATTCATGAGGCTTCTGTAATCTGTGGATGGATATCAGGACAAAGAAAAAGAGGGCTGTAAATAGTGGACATTTGAAGTTTCCAGATAACATGCTTCTTGTCCCCTTTGAACAAAAACAAAAACAGCTATGGATGGAAAAGAGCAGTAAGCTCTATTTAAGGTGGAGTTGTTTAGACAGACTTATTTTTAAGGAAAAAAATAAAGACACAAGTGGAATTACATCTTATGATACATTACTGGCGAGGAATGGTAGCAAGACAGAGAAGCTCAGCCATGAATGTAGAGTGGAATTTTCCTTTCATTTTCCACAATGACAATGTTTGTTGAAGAGAAAAAGAAGGAAAAAATGACTATCCTGCCTGGTTTTTAAGAAAAAAACTTGTTTGTGTATGTAATACGTTGGAGAAATTGTTGAAGGACACTTTGGCCAAGCAAAAGACAGGGATTCTTAGATGAGGGAGGTCTATGGGGTTTTCCTGCAGCATAAAATAAATGTCACATTTATTGAGCACTTCATGTGCTCAACATTGTACTAAGAGCTTGGGATCATACAATGGAATTTAGTATACACGATCCCATTGAAATCATTAATTTCAAATGGAAAATATTGACAGCACAGGCAGAGAAGGAAGCCTGGGTGATGTAAAATCAGTCATAAACTGCTATTATCCCTCCTAAACCCACTCTTCCTCTTAAAACCAACTGCCAATTGAATGTTACAAGCAGTGTGAGTGGGAGGAGGTGATGGTAGTGCTGACAGAGGTTAGGATGTATGTCCTCTTCAATTTATCATGAACCCCATTCCCTGCCTCACCCAATTCCTGCTCCTTCTTTGCATCAGTTGGATTGGAGCCTTACTGACTGGGCTTCCAGTAAATAACGGTTTATAGCAACTACCCCAGTTTTTATACATGAACCTGACCTTTTTGTCATGGCAAATATCACGGTGAGCAGTATTTTTTTTTTTTTGGTATTTGTTAAATGCTCAGTGTGTGCCAGGCACAGTTCTGTAAAATGGGGATTAAGACTGTGAGCCCCATTTGGGTCAGGACTTAGAAGACGGAACTAAGGCACAGAGAAGTGAAGTGACTTGCCCAAGGTCACACAGCAGACAAATGTCAGAGTTGGGCTTGGAACCCAGGTCCTACTGCTTCCCAGCCCCTTGCTTTATCCTCTAGGCCATGCTCCTTCTCAGTAAAACTTTAGCTAAGGAGCAACAATTTTCAGCATGTTCAGGCTATGAAAGGAATACCGAGATTTGGTTCTCTACTTCAATGGATGAGAAGATCAATGTTCAGAGAAAGTTTGTTATACCATGGTGTCTGGTAAAGGGCTTTAACATGGATTGACTAATATGGAGGATGTTTGAGGGAATCGCTTCACCAAAACTGTGGTTAACTTTTTTATTTAATGGAGCCCTGAGGGGTTACACTGTTGAAGACTTAAATGATGGATGAATAGAGTAACCACTAAAGCCCCATCACAAATAGGGTATGCAGGTTTATAATAACTGTTGCCTCCTACTTTAACCTAAATTTCAGTAGGTAATTAATGATCCCTTTGTTTTTGTATTTGAACGATCATCCATGAGGCACGTTCTCTAAAGTAAGCAAAATAGGCCTCTACTTCTGTTACCATCCATGCAAGTACAACTGACTGAGCTAAACTTTAGAGTCTTCTGGCACTTGCAAAATAGGTGTTAATGATGGAATTTATTAAGCTCTTTGAGCACTGAGGAAGATACAGTTGAATCAGATCAGAAATAGTACCTGTCCCACGTGGGATTTTGTCTAAAAGGGAGGGAGAAAGAACAGATATTCTATCCCCATTTTACAGATGAGGAAAAGGAAGCTCAGAGAAGGTAAATAATTTGCCCGAAGTCTCTCAAATGGCAAGTGGCAAAGCTGTGATTTGATTCTACGTCTCCCGGTTCTGTGCTCATTCTACTAGATTATGCTGCATCTCTATTGTATTAAGTGTATGGTATTAAATATGATGTATTGAATTAAATGGTAAGGCATTCTCAGAAAGGGAAAAAAAAATAAGAGTTAGTAACAGGGGTCTTTTTGGGAAAATGCAACTAAAACTTGCATTAAATGTTTCTCTTGGAAAATAATTTGAACCAACAACTTTAATAAGACCCAGTTAACTTTCTTGGGAAAGTCCAAGTTGCTCATTTTATTAGCATCTTCAATTGTGTAATTTGATATCTAGAATATAATAGAATGCAATCTGTTCAGATGCTGCAGAAAGGCAAAATGTAACATGTTGTGGCCAGTAGTTCATTGGAGCAATTGCTCTGGAAATCTGCTAGTTAGCCTTTTTTCCTAGGAAAGTAAATTTTAATTAGTCTGTCTTCTGTAGAAATGTCTTAGTTGTTCAACTATTAACAGCAAAGCTCGTCATCTGAAATGAAGGCCCTGTGTGATGTTGGGGCAAGTCACTCAACTTCTCTGTGCCTCAGTCACCTCATCTATAAAATGGCTGTGAGCCCCATATGGGACTTGGACCGTGTCCAACCTGATTAGTTTTATATATCCCAGCACTTAGTACGGTGTTGGGAACACAGTAAGTGCTTAACAAATAACATTAAGAAAAACGAGAGTTCACATTTTCCAAGGACCAAAGGCTTTTTGTCTCACCATTAAATAACTTTTCTTCACTTTATTTTCCTTTTTCTCCTTAAAAGAATCTTCTAAATGGTATAAATATATGGATTTCTGGTCCCTTACATCAGTTAAACATAGCAATGAATAGGTAGAGCACAAAATTGCATTTGGATTTGCACCCTTTATTCACCATTCATTCATTTTATTCAGTCGTATTTATTGAGCACTTCCTGTGTGCAGAGCACTGTACTAAGCGCTGAGTACTCCCTCAGCCCCACAGCATTCATATACATATCCATAATTTATTTATATGAATGTCTCACCCTCAGACTATAAAGTCACTGTGGACAGGGAATGAGTCTTACATTGTTATTATACTGTACTCTCCTAAATCCTTAGTACAGTGCTTTGCACACCATAAGCTCTGAAATAAACATGACTAATTGATTGATCTGTGCTGCTCTTCAGAAAGGAAAATTCATTTTCATCTGCCTTTTCTTTCTGGAGAAGCACCTCAGAGGCTTTGGTCTCTGGATTTAGTAAAATAATAATTTCTATAACAAGCTTAAATTTATTTGGAAAGGTCACTTCAAAATTATGCCTTGCATGATGTGCCTCATAAGTTGAAAAGTTTTCAAGTAGTAACTGTAGTGGATGAAAATTGTCAGAGAAACAACTCATTAATCCTTGCTCCCTTACAGCTGGGTAATGCAATGCATAACTAAAAGTCCTGTTAAATTAATTAATGATTTCAATTATGAACTTTTCTCCAAAATGTTATGATTCATATCAGCCTGAGAATGCAGTGACCTAGGAGTGTGAAATCTGTGTTATGTAGAGAGTCGCCAGTTAATTGATTCACAAATTATTTAAAGTTTGCTGCACCCAAGGGAGAGCTCAGTTTCAAGACAGTCATTTCTTAAAGTGTCCAAACTCTCTTTCATCTTGAGATTGTCTTTGACTAACATGTAGGATACAATGTTATGGTATCTTTAGGACCCTAGTGAATGCTGAAGTTTAGCACTTGTTGGTAAGTAGGAGGAAAACCAAAACGTAAATCAGTTTGTCAAGAAGTTAATTTTGTGCTACTACTGCTCATTGCTTACCTTTAGGATCTGGGAGGATCTTTGCATTTTGTCATTGATTCTCTCAGTTTTGGCATTTTCTCCACATTAAGCTTGGTTTCTGGATGGGGGAACATCATAAGACATTTGCACGAGCAAATGAAAGGACTTTTGTAAAATGCTGTGGATGTTAGGGCATGAAGGGGGTGCATTGTGTAAATTATCATTAAGTTGGATTTACTATCTGAAATTCTGGAAGAGAGGATATGTCTTTCATGAACAGGGGTTTCACTGGGCAGTCTCGGTGTCCTCTTCAATGCAGGAGAGATAGCAAACAGGAATGCAGATGGCTGCACCTGAAAACTGTATTAGCCCATAGGTTTCCCAACAAATAATGGGAAGCAGCATGCCAAAGTGAAAGGAGTATGGGCCTGGGAGTCAGAAGACCTGGGTGCTAATTCTCCTCTGCCAAGTGCTTGTTGTGTGACCTTGGGCAACTCACTTCGCATCTCTGGGCCTCAGTTCCCTCGACTGTAAAATGGGAATAAAATACCTATTCTCCCTTCTACTTAGACTGTGAATTCCATGTGGGACAGGGACTGTGTCTGACCTAGTTAATTTGTATCTACCCCAGATCTTAGAACTGTGTTGAAAATGTTTTAAGTGCTTAACAAATACCCCCCCCCCCCCCAAAATACACACGGGGACCAAAAAAAGATAGTAGTTTAAAGAATTAACTTTTTATTATAACTTTATAAAAGTTTTATTAACATTATTAAAGTGTGTTTGGTTGACTTGAACGTTGCATAATGTGAGAATCCCTTTGTAAATGACAGAAAACCTCGACTGAAATGAGAGGAAAGGACATACAGATGGCGCATGTGAAAGAGAGACTCTTAAAACAGAGCAGAGGGAAGTGTGCGTCCTACTGTGTCCTACTTAAGACAATTAGTACTTCTGCATTTTAATAGATTAAAATATTCTGCTTCTATTTAGTGCAAAGAATGGGAATTGATAGTCATTAAAAAGTTCCAAGCAATTAGGCTACCAGTTAAATCCCATCACATTCTGCTTCCCAGTTGCTAAATGTCCTAATCCTGCGAATTATCTATAGGAGAAGTTGGTCTTTCAAGATCATGATGGTAAAATACTTTTGCAGCATGGCGGAAAGCTTGTCTGATGGACAGAAAATTTATTTGCAAATTTCAGTTGTCTCAGGGACATTTCCTGTTTGCATCTCTCTCTCTCTCTCTCTCTCTCTCTCTCATCTTTACTGAAGAAAATTGCAAAAAAGAAAAAACCAGAAAGAATATTATGAAAAATAAGTTGATCTTTGTTACATTTGCTGCAGGACAGAAAAGAAACTGACTTGAAAGGGAAGTAAATTTATACTAATTTCTGCATTGTAGAAAATGTACCATTTCGAATACTGACTGAGTGACTGCTTCTGTTTTCTAAAATTAAGGAGCCTATAATCTCAGCACCATTAACAAGTGCTGTCATTCAGATACACAGTGTCTGGCTGATTTAAATAAAATGAAATGAAGATAGTTGTTTCTGGTCCCTTGGCTTCACTCATTGCCATAAACATATGCTCTGCGTCCCGCTTCTTTCCATCTTATTTATGACTTTAATTTGTTGTGTGGGCTGCGCTAGAAATTAAATTTAATACAATTCTCCAAGGGACCCTGTCATATAATAACATGGTAATTTCTGTGTATCCTTTTGAAAAATGAGGAAATTAATTCTTCCTGACATGTTCTAATTATTCCAGTGTGAACGGCAAATCCGTTTTTCCCAGCCCCTGAAGTGTTATAGGCAAATGGCTGCTGTTCAAAGCTGAGGTGCTAATGCTGACCAGCAGTGCGTTTAATTTGAAACATGAGCAGACACCTTTCAACACACCTTTGTAATATTGGAGTACTTTACAGAAATTAATTCACTACTTATTTGCCAGCTTAGCCTGAGGGTTAGGTTTTTTTATTCATCAATACTATAGTCGTGTTAGCACAAGGCTTCCTATTTCCTTCAGCCTCCTTGCCCGCGTTGCCACAATGTGGGACGTGTGCAAGAGATAGCTAGAGCATAGGGATGAAAGGGAAGCTGAGGGCCCTGGACGTACCGGTTCTATGCCAAATCAGGTCGAAGCTTTCGAGAGAGGTGCAGCAAGGTCTTCGAGGTTAACTTAATTATAGACTGCGCTTTGCAGCTTTCACCGAAATTACACAGCACAGGAATTGCCAGGTCGATCTTGCCGTGGAAAGACTCTTTTGCAGTCTGCTGCCCTGATGTCGAACTCAGCTGTGAAGACTCATTCAATTTACACGCCTAATACCACCATTGAAGTCAAATGGTCGATAATAATACTGGCGCTGTTTGCTGAGTTCCCCCTTTGTGCCAAGCACTGAGTGCTGGGGTAGAGCCAAGGTAATTGGCCCAACCATAGTCCCTGTCAACTACTGGGCTCATAATCTAAGTAGGAGGGAAGGAGAACAGGGGTGACTCCCCATTTTATAGATGAGGAAACTGAGGTACAGGAAAGTTAAGTCACTTGGTCAGGGTCACCCAGCAAGGAAGTGGAGGAACCAGGATTAGGAGCCAGGTCCTCTTACTCCCATATCCAGTCTCTTTCCACTGTCACACTGCTTCTCTATGAACTACTGGCCCCATGAGGAAGGGCAGCTTTTCTTGGGCAAAGGTGGGGTTGGACTGTAAGCTCGCTGTGTTCAGGGAACGTGTGGGCAGCACACACGTTGTTTTGTAGTCTCCCAAGTGCTTTGTACAGGGCTTTGCACATAGTAAGCACTCAATAAATAGGACTAATTAATTGATTTGATTGAATGAATGAATGGAATCAGAGCAGTTGGTGGAATCTGGCTCTTCCTATTTCTCTTGAAGCTGGAGATTTTGCCATATAGTTGGGAAGTTATTATGGCAGAGTATTAACTTCCTATTAGAGTGTAAGCTAGTTGTGGACAGGGAATGTGCCTCATGTTTCTGTTGAACTTTGCCTTGGCATTTGGATTTGCACCCTTTATTCACCCCTCCCTTAGCCCTACAGCACTTATGTAAATATCCATAATCGATTTGTATTAATGTTTGTCTCCCCCCAGACTGTAAACTCATATCTTGCAGCTCTGTTATACTGTTCTCTTCCAAGTGTTTAGAACCGTGCTCTGCACGCAGTAGGTGCTCAATAAATATGAGCTGTGTGTGATCTTGGGCAAGTCACTAAGCTGGGCCTCAGTTTCCTCATCTATAAAATGGGGATTGAATACTAATTTTCCCTGCCCTTTAGATTGTGAACTCCTGTGGGACTCTTACTGGATTAACCTGTATCTGCCTCAGGGTTTAGTACAGTGCTTGGCACATAGTAAGCACTTAACAAATACTGCAATTATTACCTCAGAGCTTGCTGAATAATAATAATAATAATGATAGTATTTGTTAAGCGCTTACTATATGCCAAGCGCTGTTCTAAGCGCTGGGGTAGGTACAGGGAAATGAGGTTGTCCCACGTGGGGCTCACAGTCTTAATCCCTGTTTAACAGATGAAGTAACAGGCACAGAGAAGTTAAGTGGCTTGCCCAAAGTCACACAGCTGACAAGTGGTGGAGCCGGAATTAGAACCCACGACCTCTGACTAAGCCACACTACTTCTCATAAGAAGACCTTGCTGACTTTAAATGTACAGGTGCTAGGCAGTTAAGGTGACAATATGTGATGATCTAAAATAGACTTTGGCCTTTTATGGGGAGGAAGAAGGAGCCAAAGCCTCTAAGGTTAAGGGAGAGTCTCAAAGGATTGGAAGGGTTCTGAAAAGAGAAAAAATCTAAAAAAACACACCAAAACCCCCCAAAAAACTCCCTGTACTGAGTTCTTCATTAACAGTTCTTAATTTATTTTAATTATAGTGTGTGCACTCCTCAATAAAGCAAATAATTTATTAATAATCATAGTATTTAAGTACTTACTATGTGCCCAACATTGTACAAAACACTGGGGTAGATACAAGATAATCAGGTCAGACTGGCCCTGTCCCATACGGGGTTCACAGCCTACAGTGATTTTTATTTAAACTGGTCCTAGTGAATAAATACTATTGGATTATCGTAACACTTTATTGAGGTCATACAAAGAAAAAAAATGGGGGGGTCTCTATATAATGCACGAGAAACAAGCCAAAGCCAAACATGAGATGGAAAATGGTATTTTGGAGGGGGCTATATTTAAGGTTGGCTACTGATATTTGTTTATGCACATTGCTGTGTTTATTTTAAACCCCAGTGTTTGATTAAATTTGATGATGACAATGATGATATGCTTTAGCAACGCCAAGGTTGTAACTTAGATATACAGTTAAGGCTGACACTAGGAAAGGGAGTCTCAAATAATAATTTTGCTGAATAGCATTAATATGAGCTATCTTTGTTTTGCCAACTATTCAGCTGCTAGAGATTTACTTTCATTCTCCTTCAGACTGCTGCTCCGGTTGCTTTCAGCTTCAGAGCAGTGTCCGACCCATACTTAGGTTTCTATGCCTTTCCCTACCCTTGTCTCAGACTCGTTTCAGTTGAGTGACAGAAGTTAGCTTGGCTTGAGGGTCATTAGAGGAAGTCCGAAGGACCTGGGTTCTAACCCCAGTTCCACCATTTGTGTACTGTGTGACCTTGGGCAAGTCATTTAACTTCTCTGGGCCTCAGTTACCTCATCTGTATAATGGGGATTGAGATTGTCAACTCCATGTGGGACACAGACCATGTCAGACCTGATTAACTTGTATCTACCCCAGTACTTAGTACAGTGCCTCTGCACATAGTAAGCCCTTAGCACTTAACAAATACCATTTTTTTTAAAAAAGAATCAGTGTTAGATTTCCTCTTGGCTTTTGGGAACGGGAGTGTTGAAACTCCCTCTTGTGTCTCCTGTCTCTCTGGTTTGCTTTTTACCAAGAATTATGCATGACTTTTTACTCAATAATTAGTCAGTTGTTGAGTTAGGGTTAACTTATTGAGTTAAGTTATTGAGTTCTTACTGTGTACAGAGCAATGTACTAAGGGCTTGGGAGAGTACAGTATGATAGACACATTCCTTGCCCACCGTGAATTTACAGTCCAGAGATGACCTTACAGTTGTAATAATAATAATAATAATAATAATACTGATACCTGTTAAGTTACTACTGTGTGTCAAACACTGTTTTAAGCACTGGGGTAGATACAAAGTATTCAAGTTAGTTACAGTCCCTGACCCACATGGGATTGCAGCCTAAATTGGAGGGAGGGGGATTTAATCCCCATTTTACAGATGAGATAACTGGGCAAAGAGAAGTTAAGTGACTGGCCCACGGTCATGCAGCAGACAAGTGGAAGAGCTGGAATTAAATTTCAGGCCCTCTAACTCACAGGCCCATGCTTTTTCCGCTAGACACCACTGCTTCACTCTTTGCTGCAGAAACCTATGAAGAATTCTTTCAATGGCAGTTCCATTAACTGCCCTCTTGGTTGCCCAAAGATAGCACTGCAGTACTCTTATAATGTCTCATGGGGAAAGGGTTGAGGAATCTTTAAGACTGTAAGATCGTTGTGAGCAGGGAATATGTCTGTTTATTGTTACACTCTACTCTCCCAAGCGCTTAGTACGGTTCTCTGTGCACAGTAAGTGCCCAATAGGTACAATTGACTGACTAAATCGCTCTTGGATTTCTGCTGTAACACCCTTTACTTTGAGGGAGTGAAAGTCCTGGGGCTGCACATTTTCTATGCTTACTCCTTCCCCCCAACCTTTGGATTGGCTAGATTTTGAGTTTTAGGAAAAAAGGACTTTGTGTAGAGACCTACTTCACCCCACTTCCACCCTAGAAGAGAATTGGGATTTGCATCCCCTTCTGCCAGTCCCCTGTGGAAAATGTAACAAGGCAATGAAATAGATCCATGTCAGAGAATGTATTTTAATTCCTGCCACTGTGTACTGGATTAAAAAAAATATATATAAAGGCCGTTCCTGTCACCTGCTTTCCTTAACGCTTCCCCTGCCCAGGGCTCCTAAACCTTGGGGTGATGGGGATGGTTAGAAATTTGCTGCTCTCCTCTTTCCCTGACTCCTGACCCTTGATCCTTCTTCTTGTTATGCATTTTGGGATGCAAGGCAGTTCCGCCACAAGGAAGGTCAAGGGTTCCCTTCCCCCTTTGTTACAGACCCAAAGGTGCATGGGATGGGTTTAATTATAGGGTTCAGGACTTGGGGGAGAGGTACTAGTTGGGATGGATTTTTTTGGTGGGAGTAGGGAGATGGGATGAGAAAAAAAATAAAGAGGGTTTCCTGGTCACAGGTGAGGAGGCTGTTAAAAAAAAAATCCACCATATTGATAGGATTTAAAAGTCACTGTGCTAGGTGCTGGGGTAGATGCAAGTTAATGAGGTTGGACACAGTCCTTGTCCCACATGGGGCTCACATTTTCTTAGTCCCCATTTTACAGATGAGGTAACTGAGGCCCAGAGAAGTTAAGTGACTTGCTCAAGGTCACACAGCAGATGCATGGCAGAGCCAGGATTAGAACCCAGTCCTTCTGACTCCCAGGCCTGTGCTCTATCCACTAAGGCATGCTGCTTCTGATGATTTTTGTAAATCCACTCTAGACTTTAAGCTCGTTGTGGGCAGGGCACATGTCTACTGACTGTGTTATACTGTACTCTCCCAAGCGCTTAGTGCAGTGTTCTGCACACAGTAAGCGCTCAGTAAGTGCCATTGATTGATTTTTGCAAGGTTCACTCAGATTGGACAAAATGGGCCCCACACCTGCAAATTTCCTTCATTGCTGTGGCTGCTTAGGGAAACTTGTTTTTTATTTTGATGGTATTTGTTAAGTGCTGGGATGAGACAAGATTATCAGATCGGATATAGTGCCTGGCCCCCATGAGACTCATAATCTAAGTGACCCACTTCTCATTATGGAGGAGGGCTGACTGCCATCGGCGCCATCATTTCCTAACCCGTGACTGTTTGTGGATATGTTGTTTCAGAAATGCCTGGGACACAGAATCTGGAAACCTTATTTTTAGGAGTGGGACAAGGAATGAGACCCAAAGTCAGACAACAGAAGATGGGGCATAAAAACAGAGGGAAAGACAGTGAAGGGGAATAGAGTCCAGGGACCAAGAGGTACTCACCCCCACAGAAACAACCAGCTGAGATTAGAACCCAAGTCCTTTAACTTTCATTTCTGGGCTCTTTTCACGAGGCCAAACCGCTGCTGTGGAAGTACTGAGAAGGCATAGAAGAGGAGGAAGATGGGAAGGCAGTCTTTTCTCTTGGCTCTTGCCACCACTGACGAGACTTCTGCCACTCGGGCAGGAAACAGGACTTTAAACCTGTAAGGTTAGAGAGAGAGGGGACCTTTCTGTAGAAGGTATGCCACTATCCTCCCTATTTCACAAGCCCCATAACCTTGGCATTGTCCTTCAGTCTTCTTAGTCAACCCACATAATTAATGTCACCAGATCCTGTTGTGATGTCCTACCTTCACAGCACCGCTAAAACCTGCCATTTTGTCTCCACCTAAACTATTATGCTGATTCAAACACTTATCTCCAACCTTGACTACTGCATCAGCCTCTTCACTGACCTCCCTGCCTCCTGTCTCGCCTCATTTCTGTCCTTAGTTCAGTCCATGTCTCTCCACTATTCAAGAACCTCCAGCAATTGCCCATCCATTTCCACCTCAAACAGAAACTCCTTAGTATTGGCTTTAGAGGACTCAATGTGCTTGCTTCCTTGTCTCTTACCTGACTGGTTTTCTACTGCAACTGGCCCCCACACTTTTCTCTCTTAACACCATCCTACTCACTGTAACTTGATCTTGTCTATCTTGTCACCGACCCCTTGCCTACATCCAGGCTCTGGCCTGAAACCCCTCCCCCAGCATATCTGACAGACTACCACTCTCCTTCAAAGCCTTCTTAAAATCACAACTCTTCCAAGAGGCCTTCCCAGGTTAAGCCCATTTCCCCTACTCCCACTCTCTTCTGCAACACCGATGTATTTAGAGCTGTACCCTCTGAGCATTTGCCTTTTTTTATGGTACTTGTTAAGCACTTACTATGTGCCAGGCACTGTATTAAGTGCTGGGGTAAATATAAGATAATCAGGTTGGACACAGCACTTATGTACATATCCTTAAGTTATTCTCATGTCTGTCTTACCCTCTAGATTCTGAACTGCTGTGTGCAGGAAATGCATCTACCAACTCTTTTGTAGTGTACTCTTCTAAGTGCTTAGTACAGTGCTCTGCACACAATAAACACTCAATAAATCCTATTGCTTGGTTGCTTCCCACACTTTTCTATCATTAGTGGCAAACTGATGTAATTTTATTACTTCCTAGTATTTTATCAGGGCCAGATGAAAATGCTGGTCAAGTTATAATGTAATGCTCTAATTTTGACCTTACTCTGTTCAGTTCTTTTTCAAGGTCATGATCTGCCATCATTATTACATAATAATAATAATAATAATGTTGGTATTTGTTAAGTGCTTACTATGTGCAGAGCACTGTTCTAAGCGCTGGGGTAGACACAGGGGAATCAGGTTGTCCCACATGGGGCTCACAGTCTTAATCCCCATTTTACAGATGAGGGAACTGAGGCCCAGAGAAGTTAAGTGACTTGCCCACAGTCACACAGCTGACAAGTGGCCGAGCCGGGATTTGAACCCATGACCTCTGACTCCAAAGCCCATGCTCTTTCCACTGAGCCACACTGCTTCTCTAAAGAGAAAGACGTATACTTTGTCTGGAAATGCTACAGTATTTGCATGCAGAAAAAGCTATAAATAAAGAGGTAAATTTCCCCAACTTTTTTATTACTCAGTGCCTGCAAAATATGTTCAAAAATGAATTTACTCCTAAATTTTCCTGATTTTATTAAAATCTTTGGGTGGGTGTGCTAATTTTTTTTAAACTGCCACTCATTTTGCTACTCAACTTATATCCTCATATCTTTTTAATGCATATATTATGATATCACTTAATGCTTTGTTATCCTAAATGGGTATCTTTGTGCAGCTTCAGTTACCTCTCTTTTATAACTCTTGAACATTGCCATGTGCCCTGTTTATGAAAGGAAAATGTTCCTTGCTGTCTGTCTGTCTCTCTATCGCACTCACACACCCACCCACCCACACACACCCACCCACACACGCACACACACCCTTTTACCTAGTTGCTCATTTGGAATATGATTTATGTAACCTGATTTAATAATACAGTAGAGTAGTACAATATTATGTGCCTTGTGGGTATTTACTGAATATTTCTTGACAGATGGGTCTCCCATTGTCATACAGGAGAAGAGGCTTTTTTTTAGGAGGACCAAAGAAGGTGGGGACAGGAGTGAAATTTTCCCTCCTGGGCACCAGGATCCAGGGATTTTTAAGTGGCCAGTGGGTCTTCTGAATCTCTCAAGGCAGAAATAGAGCCTGCAATTGGGTGTAGGCAAATGAGCGCTTGACATTCTTATCTAAACAGTCCCCTTCTTTGAATCCAGGACCAGAGATTGGCCCAGAGAGCATCTGAGGTGGGTGTATGTCTTTGTGGGTGTGATCCTTTTAAAATGTATTTTTATTTTAAAATCTAACTTAGTCCAGAGCTAAAGTTTGCAAATATTCCTTCCTTATTACAGCTGGACCACCTCCAGATTAGCAGTCTTTTCAGGGTTGTTTGTTTATTCCATTTAGATTCATTCAGAGAATTGTAGAATTGTAGAAATATGGAGCACTAGAAGGCATCTCAGAAAGGAGTTTGGCCCTGCCTCCTCCCTCTAGGCAGGTAAATGACTTAATCAACCAGGAGAGGTATTAATCTTGGCTTCTCTTAAAGAGCTAGAGAGATGAACGCTTTCCAACATCCCTGGGTGACCATTCCAAATGTCGTCTAACCCTGGCCATCAGGAAGGTCCATCTTTTGTTCAGTCAACAGCTTTCTTGCATTCAGTTCATTTTCCCTCATTTAATCGGTGCTTCGTTTGCCCTGGGGCTTTGCTAAACAAGAAGCAACATGGTTTAGTGGATAGAGCACGGGCCTGGAAATCAGAAGGACCTGGGTTCTAATTCCAGCTCTGCCACATGTCTGCTCTGAGACCTTGAGTAAGTCACTTTACTTCTCTGGGCATCAGTAACCTCATCTGTAAAATGGGGATTAAGACTATGAGTCCCATGTGGGACAGGGACTGTGTCCAACCTGATTAACCTGTAAGAACCCCAGCTCATAGAACAGGGCTTGGCATGTGGTATGCACTTAATAAGTACTATCATTATTATTATTGTTAATAAAAATTGCAAACCAGCTCTTCTCCCATTGTCAGGCAAGCTAACTGCTGGGAGGGACATTTGAGGGTGGGACTTGGGGTGAGGTTTGAGGAGTGGAAGCTTCCTAATCTATCACCCATTTTGTCTCCTCATTCTTGCCTCTGGCCACTGCTGGCATCTGCCTCTGGCCACTGCTGAGCCAGTGCACCCTCCACTGTTGCCCATTATGGCTCTGCCCAAAAAGGTGTCACGTTTACCCCGAGGCACCAAGTCTCCAAAAGAGGTCACCAAGTTCTGTCCATATGTAATGCTGCCCAGATTAAGCTCTGCTTGCAGTCCTCTAGGGATGCGGATACCAATTGGTCAGCATTCCCCTTTTAAAAAAACCCTTCATATGCTTGAAGACATTATTGAGTCTCCCCTTAGCCTTCTCTCCCCCAAGCTATTCAATCAATAAGTCTTTAAGTTTCGATATGTAAGTTGAGACCCCCTTGGGGTTTATAGACTACACTCCCAAGCACCATTGGCTAAAATAAGCCATTCATTGAGTTGACCTTTGACCTCAGGCTGGGGTCATAAACTGTGCCCAACGGAGGCCAGCAATTGACTTTATCCATTAAATCTATTCTCACACAAGAAGAGCATTGACTAGGTCATTTTGGAGTTTGGAAGGGCAAGATGGAAAGCACGGTGACCTCGAGGTTAGAGCATGGGCCTGGGAGTCAGAAGGACCTGGGTTCTAATCCTGGCTCCACCATTTATCTGCTGTATGACCTTAGGCATGTCACTTAACTTCTCTTTGCCTCAGTTGTCTCATCTGTATAATCGGGATTAAGACTGTGAGCCCCATGGGGGACGTGGACTGTGTCAAATCTGATTAGTACCTACCTCAGCGCTTAGAAGAGTGCCTGGCACATAATAAGCACTTTACAAATTCCATAAAAGAAAAGAAAAAGAAAAGATGAGAAGCATGTTTGAAAGCAAACCTACTTAATGCCGTGCTGCATTTAAGTGGAATGGCTCTAAGATTTACCACTCTTTAGCTTAACTACTTGCATGCACAATACTAATAATAATTGTGGAATTTGTTAAGTGTTTACTATATGTCAATGCACTGTTCCCAACTCGAGGTAGATACAAGATAATGATGTCAGGCACAGTTCCTGTCCCATACAGGGTTCACAGACTAAGCAGGAGGGAAACCAATTATTTAATCCCAATTTTAGAGATGAGGAAACTGAGGCATTGAGAAGTCAGGTGACTTGTCCAAAGTTATGCATCAGGCAAGTGGCAGAGCTGGGATTAGAATCCAGGTCCTTTGACTCCCAGGGCAATGTGCTTTCTGTTTGTCTGCATAACTAAAGTGGTGACGAAAATCGTGAGAACAAGTTCTGCAGAGACTCTTCCAAACCACTTTTATCAGGTTGAGTCCATGACAGAGTTTTGTTCCTTGAGCTGTCCTCCTTCTTTATCTCGACCACCACCATCCACCCCACCCACTGACCCCTAGGTATATAGCTCTGTTAGACTCGGAAGGTTCGGGAGACTGGAGTCACCTTGCTGACTTACACTGAATAAAGAGCACAAAGTGTAGGCCTCTTATGTTCAGTGTGCTTCCCAAATTCACAGACTGAGGTTTGTCACTGCAGTTTTAAAGACTGATTACAAGAGCTTCTCACCATGTGACCTGGTTAAGGCCTGCAACACCAAGGTCCCTTAAGGCTTTGATTTGAGAAAAAGATGGAATCTCAAATACCAAGAGTAAATCCTTATGCTTCTGTCCCATTTTACCCCAGTGTCAGTTAAGCAGAGAAAGAGAGAGAAACTCTTCTTGTGTTGGAGCAGAAGCAGAAGCGAGAAGCCACACAGGCAATAGCAAAGAACATAGAACAGCCAGCAGAGAGCAGCAAGTATAGGGAGCAGTTTTTCCTCTTGGAAATCCCTTAAAAAACAGAACTCCACCCTAGCTCTGCCCCCAGGGGTGGGCGTAGCTATCCACCACTGGCAGAGAAAGCAGATTCCTCCTAGAAAGCCCCAGTGACCACTGGGAAATGTAGGCAAATCAGGCCCATGCTCCCTGGGTCAAGTAGTTTTTTCTTTTTTCTTTTCTTTCCTTTAATTCCCTGGCCAACTTTCAATCAGCCCTATTTGTAGGATTTAGAAAGCACACTGCTCTTACCCAAGAGACTGGCTGTGACCCAGCCATCTAAAAAGCCATCTAAAAATTCCTTGGGATGAAGGGATTTAAAGCAGTTTTTAGTTGAGCATTTGGGAGTCCTGAATAAATCAAGGCCTGCATTTGAAAAGTTCACAGTTCCAGACCCAGCCTCTTCCCGTGCTCCCGACCATCACTGACACTTAACCTGTGTCGAAACAGAGCCTCCCCCTGCCAGACTCACCACCCCTTCGGCTATACCACACCCTTGATTTAACTAGGTGAGATGTTTTGAGGTATTGAACTATCATGAAATAATTATGTGGCCAGTTTCCCCCACATATACTGCTGTCAGAATAACTGGGTTATTTATCGGGAGGTGTAGCAGAGCAAGGCAATAACTTATCCATTATTTAGGCAGTGATTTCCCAATCTGCCGGTTTTTAACTCCCTTGCTGGGCTTCAGTCAGTAAATATATTTCATCCCTTACAACTCAACCCAAAAAGAAGACATTGCCCGAAAGCCTTCCTTGATTAACTAAGACTATTTGCCACCTTTCTTAATCCCAAACATTCATTGTCCCCTCTCTCTTGTACACATATATTGCAATACTTAAATCTTGACTCTCTTGCAGTAAAATGTGCTACAGTTTCAGAATTCAGATTCTTCACTTTTTCTGTCTGTTTTCTGGTGTGGGCTGGGTTTGTTGATTGACCTAGCTCAGTCCATGAAGTCCAATGAATTCCTCTTCTAATGATAAGCTTTTGGATCATATGTAAGTGGCTAATAATTATAATAGCAATTATGGTATTTGTTAAATGCTTACTATATGCCAAGCACTTTCCTAAGCGCTGAAGTAGATACAAGTTAATCAGTAGATACAAGTTAATCAGGTTGGACACAGTCCCTATCCCACATAGGGCTCACACTCTTAATCCCCATTTCACAGATGAGGTAACTGAGGTCCAGAGAAGTGAAGTGACTTGCCCAAGATCACACATCAGGCAAATGGCAGAGCCAGCATTAGAACCCAGGTCCTGCTAACTCCCAGAAACCCAGATCCGTGCTCTAACCACTAGGCACACTACTTCTCCAATAAATTAGAATTAATAGTAGGGAAGCAGCGTGGCTCAGTGGAAAGAGCACAGGCTTGGGAGTCAGAGGTCATGGGTTCGAATGCCAGCTCTGCCCCTTGTCAGCTGTGTGACTGTGGGCAAGTCACTTAACTTCTCTGTGCCTCAGTTACCTCAACTGTAAAATGGGGATTAAGACTGTAAGCCTCACGTGGGGCAACCTGATTACCCTGTATCTACCCCAGCGCTTAGAACAGTGCTCTGCACATAGTAAGTACTTAACAAATACCAACATTATTATTATTATTATTATTAGATATGATCGCTGCCCTATAGGAGCTACAGTTCAACTGAAGAGACAGTAAAATAAATTGCAGATGGGGGAAACCTACTACATTCATTCATTCATTCATTCAATAGTATTTATTGAGCGCTTACTATGTGCAGAGCACTGTACTAAGCACTTGGGATGAACAAGTCGGCAACAGATAGAGACAGTCCCTGCCGTTTGACGGGCTTACAATCTAATCGGGGGAGACAACTACTTGACCTCCAGACAGACAATATCTAGGCCTGTCAAACCAATTGATCAGTGGTATTTTTTGAGCACTTACTATGTGCAGAGCACTGTACTAAGCACTTGGGAATGTACAGTACAACAGAATTAACGGCCCATTCCCTGTCCCTAATGAGCTTACAGGCTATTCTTTAAAATTTCTAGGAGAGGAGAATCCATAGCACTGTCAGTCACCCATTCCAGTGTCTAACAACTCCTAGAAATTGGCTCAGGCAAAGACTCCTTCACATGCCTGTAGTTCGGATGAGTTCACTTTGAAGGACCATAAATCTGGGGAATGAGTAAATGAATATAAAATATATCTCCTTTCTAGACTCCTTGTAGAACAGGTAGGTCACAGAAGAAAGGTTTTTTTGGTTTAGAGATAACAGGTTTGGGGTAAAATATGAACCCCAAATTATTCATTAATCTCATTTTCCTAATCAGTAAAGTCCATTATAATAAATTTTTTAGTTCCCCAACCTTCCATATGTTTAAACAATATCACAGATAGAAAAATCATTGTCCTTGAAGGACTCTAACATTTGCTTCAGATTATTATTTGGAATCTAGGATATTTTAAGAGATCACATTGTTAATTGCTTTTATTGCAACATAAAAGTTAAAATACTACCACAAGTTTTCTAAGACCGCTCACAGGTGGTTTTGTTTTTCAGACATACAGGATAACTAATAGATGACTTGGACATTTACATGAAAGTAATGTCCATGAGAAGCAGCATTGCCTAGTGCCTGGGCCTGGGAGTCAGAGGATCTGGGTTCTCATCCTGGCTCCTCCACTTGTTTGCTGTGTGATCTTGGGCAAGTCACTTAACTTCTTGCAGTTATACCTCATCTGTAAAATGGCGATTAAGACCGTGAGCCCCCTGTGGGACATGGACTAATTTGATTATCTTGCATCTACCCCAGTGCTTAGTACAGTGCCTGGCACATAATAAGTGCTTAACAAATACCATTTTAAAAAACTGATTTTTTTTCATCTTGAGTGCTTAGTTACAAGCACTCGCTTTCCCTGCCAACTACATGTAGCACATATTTAAGGTATATAAGTGAATTAGTCTATGCAAACAATTTAAACGGAATTTGAATCTTGCAAAAATATAGAAAAAGCAAGCAATTAAAAATAAGATGAACTATGTTCTGAGGCTAACCTTTCAGTTGCAAGATTTTACCTTTTTTAGGAAAAAATTAAATCTGGGATTACATTTAGAATCATGTTATTTGAAACTAAGATGCATATTTAGTTTATCATCATGGTATATATGTTAAGCGCTTACTGTGTGCCAGGCACTGTACTAAGCACTCAATTCCCCATATTATGTATGTATTGGTATTCATGTATCTTAATTTATATTCAATAACTATTTTATTCTCTGTTGCAGTGGAAATATTTCAATTAATAATTTTTTTGATTCGATCTGTAATGCTGTTAAGCTTTCCAATGACCACAATTTTTACTTGGGTGAACATTTCTTTTCCCTTCGAACAGACAGTGATACTAATGGTTAATTTTTTTTTACCCTATGTCTTTGACCTCTGTGATGTTTTTTCTGAGGTGGGCAACTAGAGCACTTCTCAAACAGAAACTCACTGATCATCATAACACCCCGTTGTTATTGCAGTTGGAGATATGTAGGCACAGATGAATTATGGATTTTGCCCAGTGTCACCCTATGAACTTGATCCATCTCAGCCCCTAGATAATAATAATGATGGGTTTTTTTAAGTGCTTACTATGTGCCAAGCACTGTTCTAAGCACTGGGGGAGATACTAGGTAATCAGGTTGCCCCAGGTGGGGCTCACAATCTTAATCCTCATTTTACAGATGAGGTAACTGAGGCACAGCAAAGTGAAGTGACTTGCCCAAAGGCACACAGCTGACAAGTGGCAGAGGTGGGATTAGAACTCATGACCTCTGGCTCCCAAGCCAGTGCTCTTTCCACTAGACAATGCTGCTTCCTAGATCCCTCCTCAGAAGTGAGTTAGAACCAAATCACATCTTTGGGCTTTTGCTCTCTAGATGTTAAGACTCTTGTTGGCATAGACCATGTCTACTTACTCTATTATATGGGACTCTTCCAAATGCTTTCTTAGTACAGTGGTGCGTGGTAAGTGCTCAGTAAATACCATTGATCGATTGCCCTCTAGCAGAGGCCTTGCTCTCACCTCTCCTGATCCCCTCAGAGTCCACTACCATCCATGGCCATTTTGTTTTTTAGCTGTTTCTCTCTCACTTCCAAGACAAGTGTTGGAGACTGCAGTGCTAGAAGATTAGGGAAATAGATTGTTGTTGGCTTCCCACTTCCTCTTCATCTCCTTCGTATCTTCATGTCCCGATAAAATCCCGGCTCCATCACTTGTCAGCTGTGTGACTGTGGGCAAGTCATTTAACTTCTCTGTGCCTCAGTTAACTTATCTGGAACATGGGGATTAAGATTGTGAGTCTCACATGGGACAACCTGAATACCCTGTATCTAAAGGAGGGGACACCATGAACCTTCTAGACTGTAAACCCGCTGTGGGCAGGGATCGTCTCTCTTTAATGCTGAATTGTACTTTCCAAGTGCTTAGTACAGTGTTCTGCATGCAGGAAGCACTCAATAAATACGAGTGAATGAATGAATGAACATGCCCACTACCATCTCCACCAGCTTCTCGATGTCAGAGAATATGTACTTTGCTTATGCTAGAGTCTCTCAAATCAATCAATCATTTATTGAGTGCTTACTATGTGCAGAATACTGTACTAAGCGCTCAAGCACTCAGTATATGCTATTGATTGATCAAGTGGACTACCATGTGCAGAGCACCGTAGTAGGAACTTGAAGGCTCACAGTCCAACATGCCTTAGTCTCATCCTGATTTTGGAAAGTTGGATGCCAGAGGAAGCTCGCTCAGATCACTAGGGGACTTAACTTGCGATGTATTTCACTCTAAAAGTGGGCTTTAGGACATTTACAAGAGTCCAATTCAGTGAGTTCTTACAGAGATTTAGGTTGTGTGTCTAAGTTTGAAAAGCTTTCAGCTGCTACATCTTAAGGGTCAACCTGTATTCTAACTTTTCTTGCCTTCTCTTTTTTCCTCCCTCTTTTCTCCCTCCCTCTCTCTATCTTGCCTCCCTCTTTCCTTTGCCTCCATGTTCCTTTCTCTACTCGCTCCCTCCCTTTTCTCCCTATATTCTCGTCTTTCTCCTCCTCCCTCTTTCCCCCATCCCTACCTTCCTTCCTTTTCACCCTCTTTCCCTCTTCCCTCCCTCATTTCTCTTCCCTGCTTACCCTCCTCCCTTCCTCCCTCCATTCCTTTCTACTCCCTACTCCCTCCCTCCCCTTATCTGTCCCTACTTTCCTTTTCCCTGGCACAGGGACCATCTCTGTGTTCAGATTCAGCTTTCCATGAGGACAGAAGTTGAGAGCCAGATCAAATTAAAAGAAAGTTTTTGTAATGTCCTCTCCCAAGTGCTTAGGGCAGTGTTCTGCACACAGAAAGTGCTCAGTGAGTACCACTGATTGATTGATCGGTGTACTTGTTGGTTGTGTTTAGGAATCAATTTTCATATTTGTCCCAGGAAACATGGATTTAAACTAAGCCAAATGAAATCTTGAATTCAGGGGAGAAGTTCATATTTTGGAAGAAGCTTTTAACTTAAAACTGATAGAAAACAGACCTCTAGATAAGTAATTTGGTGAAGGACTAAAATTGCAAGTAGAAGGAATGTAAAATGTAATTCTTAGTTTTTATTGCTAAGCATTTTTAAAACAATCATGACATTAAAAGCTGACCCTTCTAATACAGTTTTGTAAAAGTTTTAAACTCTCCAAACGAACAGCATGTGGGCAGCTAATTCGAACATTATTTCAGTATCATTCATAAATTACTTTTGAATCCTTTGACTTAGAAAAAGAAAATCCCACAAATCCTACTTTTGGTCAAAGCATAAGACCATAATTAACTTGGCATGTGCTTTTGAATTAAGAACACTGTGTTCTGAACTTTCTTAAAAAGCTTTTAAAATTGTGAGGAACACTTTTCATTGAGCCTTATTAACTGGGTGGAGCTCAGAGATTTGCCACGAATGAAGTGATGTTAATTAAATATTGTTATTCATTTCTGTCAATCAAGTGAGGTTAAGCTGCATTTGCAATGGGGGGGAGGGGAAGGGAAGTGAAACAGGTGAAAGTCGTAGGACTAATGCCTACTGAACACAGAGAAAGCAAAGTTGGTAAAGAATTTGTGTTGATAGTAGGGTTAGGGGATTTCAGGGGAACTCCCCAAAACGGTGTGATTTCCTCATCACCGAGTTGTATGTATTATTCTGATTTCTCTTTTTCTGGTCTTTTTGGCCACAGATTTCATCCTTTATGGTGAATTGTATGGTTTTTGAGCTCCAGCCACTGGTATGTGAGTGAAGCATTGTAATGAGTTTTGAACCTAGGTATCATATGTGACCCTCCCAGGTGCTTCATTCTATTTTTCAGTATAAGGGAATGTGGAAAGTTATACACACTCGCCGCAAAATTTCAACCAAGAAATGAAAGCAAGCACGTTTTAGGAGTTCGATAAATGTTAACTCACTGCAGTAACTGCAGTCTAAGCTCCAATATGTTGTTCACCTTACTGCAGTGCTTAATTGGCACTAAGGGAATTGTCAGGGCCCGGAGAACTAGCCAGTCAGTACCTCTCCCAGTGACTGAGCCTCCTCCTGGCCTTCAAGCTATGTTGGGAACGAGGAAGGATGAGATGAGATTAAGGATGAGAAGCAGTGTGGTCCAGTGAAAAGAGCACGGGCCTGGGAGTCAGAGGACCTGGATTCTAATCCTAATTCCACCACTTGTCTACTGGGTGACTTTGGGGAAGTCCCTTTGTTTCTCTGTGCCTAAGTTCCCGGCTCTGCCACTTGTCAGCTGTGTGACTGTGGGCAAGTCACTTAACTTCTCTGTGCCTCAGTTCCCTCATCTGTAAAATGGGGATGAAGACTGTGAGCCCCACGTGGGACAACCTGATTCCCCTGTGTCTACCCCAGCGCTTAGAACAGTGCTCTGCACATAGTAAGCGCTTAACAAATACCAACATTATTATTATTATTAAGTTACCTCATCTGTAAAATGGGGATTATCTCTTTGAAACCTATATGGAACAGGAACTGTGCACAACCTGATCAGCTTCTATGTAATCCAGTGCTTGGTACAGTGATTGGCACATGCTCAATTATTTCCTCCCTTTTCCTCACAGCTCTATAGTTCCTTGCTGGTTTCAGGTCCCCTGGTGGCAGTAGTCCCAGGCTAGTCAGGATCCTCCTAAGATTAAAATTGGGCTGGAGCACTCCACAAATGGAATCAGCATTCATTCATTCATTTGATCAAATTTATTGAGCTCTCTCTATGTGCAGAGCGCTGTAGTAAATGCTTGGAAAGTGTAATTCAACAACAAATAGAGACAATCCCTACCCAACAATGAGCTCACAGTCTAGAGAGGGAAACAGACTTCAAAACAACTGAACAGGCATCAATAGCATCAATATAAATAAAAAGAATTACAGATAATTCTTAATAAAAATTGTATTAATAAAAATAAATAGAATTATAATTATAAATATGTACATATATACACAAGTGCTGTGGGTCAGGGAGAGGGGGTAGAGCATTCTCATCACTTTTAAGTGCTGTACCCACCCTTTAAGATGAAGGGGACGATTTGCTGTCTCCAAGAGATATCTTGGGACATAGGAACAAAATGGTAAAGAAAAGGCCAGAAGGAGGGAATAGAATGACCCCACCTCCAGTCTTCTGACAAGGCACTATGGCAGATGAATTTGCCCCATGGAGGTGTAGTGGATAGAGAACGGTCCTGGGAGTCAGAAGGTCATGGGTTCTAATCCCCATTCCTACCACTTGTCTGCTGTGTAACCTTGGGCAAGTCACTTCACTTCCTTAGACCTCAGTCCCCTCAGATGTAAAATGGGGATTAAGACTGTGAGCCCCATGTGGGACAGGGACTGTGTCCAACCTGAGTTGCTTGTGTGGATCCACCCCAGTGCTTAGTACAGTGCCTGACTGACTCTGACAGTGCTTAGTAAGTGTGTAACAAATACCATTATTATTACTATAGTTGTTATTATCATTATTATCATTATTATGAATAAAGTGCAGGGGTCCCAGAATTGGTTGTGCGGCCAAGCCCCAGCAAATTGAGATACAATCTATCAGCCAGGGGGACTATATTTAGCTCCCTTTGGCCTTCTTCAGCCTTTCTGCCCTATTTTGCTCTTTCTCTTAGCTGTCCTTTCTCCAAATGTTTTATCAGCATTTCAAACCCAGTAGAATGTCTTTTCAAGACATAGTTCCTTTTTATTCCTTCCATGTAAACTTCTTCACTGAACTAAGTGGTAATTGATCTTGTATACCTGAGGGTAGAATGTAACCCTAGTTGCTATCTGTAGAACCAACAATGTAGAAAAATCAGAAGAGTAGGACTCAGGGCAACCTTTAGAAATTCCTTTCTGTTGGGTATTTTGTTAAAGACAATTTGTGTTTTATGAGTCATACAGACATGAAAAATAACATAATTTTGAATACTGTCATCTTAGTTTTGACATTTCAGAAAAGTTGCATCCACTTAAGCCTTTAGTCAAACCAGTATCCATATGTAAGGTATACCCTCTAGCATTTTTGGTGTGCCCTCAAACTGCATATATTGAGTAACGGGTAGAGAAAAGATTGGATATTTGGGAATATGAAGATATGAGGACGTTTATTTAGCCCAGATATATGCAAATTGGGTATAAGCAAACCATTAAAGGAATCTTTCTTCCCATATCCTTCATAGAAGAGCAGCAGTGTTTTTAAAATATCTAATATTATCTTTTCTTATCAAGGGAGATTGAGGTCTGGAAATGTTTAATATCTTTTTATAGGTCATCTTGGATCCATACCCTTTAGACACTTGATATTCATCCCACCCTCAGCCCCATAACACTTTTGTATGAATCCATAATTTATTTTAATGTTTGCTTCCCCCTCTAGATTGTAAACTCCTTGTGGGCAGAAAATATGTCTATCACCTCTGTTGTATTGCCCTTTCCCAAGGTCTTAGTATAGTGGTCTGTACCCCATAAACATTCAATAAATACGTGTGATTGACTGAGAGTGTAATGTAGTTTAAGGAAGCCTAGTTTTAATAGCCATAAAATTACAGTATTTACTGCTGCTCATGGCACTATTCTTTTCAGAGAAGCAGCGTGGCTAGCTGAGAAGCAGCATGGCTCAGTGGAAGGAGCTTGTGCTTGGGAGTCAGAGGTCATAGGTTCTATTCCCGGCTCTGCTACTTGTCAGCTGTGTGACTTTGAGCAGGTCACATAACTTCTCTTGCCTCAGTTACCTCCTCTGGAAAATAGAGATTGAGACTGAGAGTCCCACCTGGGACAACCTGTTAACCTTGTATCTTTCTCAGTGCTTAGAATAGTGCTTGGCACATAGTAAGCGCTTAACAAATACCATTATTGTTATTATTATTTTCACAGTTCTCCCCACTGAGAGATTTGTGCAAGAGTTTAAAGACAAAAATTTCCCCAACTATCAGGCAAAAGTAGCATCTCTCAAAGTAATATCTTCTTAGAGAAGCAGCATGGCTTAGTGGATAAGGCACAGGCTTGGCAGTCCGAAGTACCTGGTTTCTCATCTCAGCTCTGCCACTTGTCTGCTATGTGACTTTGGGCAAGTCACTTCACTTCTTTGTGCCTCAGTTACTTCATCTGTAAAATGGGGTTTAAGAGTGTGAGCCCCAAGTGAGACAGAGACAGGGATTGGGTCCAACCTGATTAACCTGTATCTATCTCAGCCCTTAGAACTGTGCTTGGCACATAGTAAGTACTTAATAAGTAACCTAATTCATTTCTCTTGAGAAGCAGTATGGCCTAGTGAAAAGAGCACGAGACTGAGAGACAGAAGACCTGGGTTCTAATTTTGACTCTTCTACTTTCCTGCTGGATCACCTTGGGCAAGTCACTTAATTTCTCTTGGCCTCATTTTCTTCATCTGCAAACTGGGGATTTAATACCTTCTCTTCCTCCTACTTAGTCTGTGAGCCCCATCTGGGACAGGGACTATGTCTGACCTGGTTATCTTGGGTCTTCCCCAGTGCTTGACACATAGAAATTGCTTAACTATTATTATTGTTTTAATCATAATCATTATTATTAGTATCATCATCGTCTCCCGGCCCCTTCTCAAAATGCTACAAAAAGTAATAGACAGGATTTCCCAAGAAAGTCCCCTGATTTGGGCCCCAAGCTTGGGTACTACAACTTTTCTGAGACAACACAGTGCCATTAGTTGGTTTCTGGGTTTGAGGAATTCCACTGGGGAATGCATAAACATCCCAAACTCATGAAACAACTAATGAGGGCTGTCAATATTAAATGAAGCATTCTCATATCCTTTCCAGGCTTTTCCTTAACCTAAGGTAGAAGTCATTGCTAGAACAATTCAGGGAATGTTGACTATACAAATTACACTCAGTTGACTGTCTAGTAGATTTTAATTGCTGGTTTTAAAGCTTACTATTTGAACTAAAAAAAATTGCTGACAACTATATAGGAAATTAAAATGAAAGGTTATTTCTACAATGAAGTTTTTGTCTTAATACAGATATCTCTTCACGTGTAATATCCCATGAATAGAAATGACGACCACTGCATATCTATAATTTTTTATGGTATTTGTTAAGCACTTACTATAGGTCAAAGCACTGATCTAAGCACTGGGGTAGATAGAAGAAACTCAGATTGGGCACAGTCCCTGTACCACATAAGACTCACATTCTAAATTGGAGGGAGGAGGATTTAATCCCCCTTTAACAAATGAGGTAACCGAGGCTCAGAGAAGTGAAATGATTTGCCCAAGGTCACACAGCAGGCAAATGGCAGAGCCAGAATTAGAATCCGGGTCCTCTGACTCCCAAACCCATGCGGTTTCTACTAGGATGCTTCTCAATGATTTGAAAGAGAAAATTGAGATCAACAGAGAAAATGATAATTTTAAAAAAACAATTGACTTAAATGAGCATTACAGATAGCTTTAAAAAAATTAAGTACTTTTGTCCTTTTAGTTACCAGTTGTTTTCATTATGCTTTCCTTTCACCAGATAATTTTGGAGTTTTCAGCTAAATTTGGGCTCTTTTTGCCATTATGTTATTTAAAGTTCTCATATTAGATTTCATGAAACGTTGGCATCATCAACTTCAAATTCACGCGAATCACACTGATCTGGGATGGGCCAGTCCTGAGCCCTTTCTGGATTATTGGGATTTTCTAAATTTTTTCTGCTAAATGCACCTTTGGGCAGGAAGCTTTGTAAACCTTGCTGAAAACCATCTGGACAGCCCAGAAGTTTCTTCATTACTAGGATTGGTCAGATAAACACATAGTACAGTGCTTTGCACATAGTAAGGGCTCAATGAAAATGACTGACTGACTGAATGAATGAATAATATTCATAGAACCCTAGTAGAGATTGGAGGTAGTCAAATCAGAGACTGCTTTCTGTGAAAGGGTTTCCTGGAAGATCATGTATTCTTGAAAGTTGGACCTTGACAGTATTTGTTGAGCTGCCACTGTGAGGATGATGATGATGGTATTTGTTAAGTACTTACTGTGTGCCAGGAGCCTTACTAAGTGCTGGGGTGGATACAAACAAATTGGATTGGACACAGTCTCTGTCCCACCTGGGACTCACAGTCTCAAACCCCATTTTCCAGATGAGGGAACTGAGGCCCAGGGAAGTGAAGTGACTTCCTCAAGGTCACAAAGCTAGCATGTGTGCATTGTTCTATATTAACATACCCAGGTTTCGTATAGAAAATGGAAAAATTTAATCAAACCTGTGGTCATCGTAACTGTGGTAGTAGACAAGTGCTTACTTATAGGCCAAGCACTCTATTTAGTTCTGGGGTGGATTCAGCATAAGCAGATGAATCAATTGTGTTTCTTGAGCACTTTCTGTGTGTAGATCACTGTACTAAGCACTAAGATAGATACGCTTCGTCAGATCAGACACATGGGGCTCACAGTCTAAAGGAGAGGGAGAACAGGTACTTAATCCCCATTTTACAGATGAGGAAGCTGAGGCACAGGTTTGCCCAAGGTCTCTCAGCAGGAAAGTGTTAGAGCTGGGAATAGCCCCATTTCCTTACCAAAAGAACGTGCTACTTCTCATGACCTAGGGGAAAGATATGATGGAAGATCCTGTTGCTTGAACTGGATAGTTGTATCACCATCACATAATAATAATAATAATAGTAATAATGATGTTACTTGTTAAGGGCTTACTATTTGCCAAGCACTGTTCTAAGCTCTGGGAGAGATACAAGTTAATTAGTTTGGACACTCTCCCTGTCCCACTTGGGGCTCATAGTCTTAATCCCCATTTTACAGATGAGGTAAATGAGACCCAGAGAAGTTAAGTGACTTGCTCAAGGTTACACAGCAAACATTCATTCATTCAATTGTATTTATTGAGCACTTATTCATTCATTCAGTAGTATTTATTGAGCACTTATTATGTGTAGAGCACTGTACTAAGCGCTTGGAATGTACAAATCAGCAACAGATAGAGACAGTCCCTGCCATTGACAGGCTTACAGTCTAATTGGGGGAGACAGACAAAAACAATAGCAGTATATAGAATTAAGGGGATGAACATCTCATTAATGTGCAGAGCACTGTACTAAGCCCTTGGAATGTACAATTCAACAACAGATAGAGACAATCCCTGCCCAACAACAGGCTCACAGACTAAATGGGAGAGGCAGACAACAAAACAAAACAAGTAGGTGATATGTGGTAGAGGCAGGATTAGAATCCAGGTCCTTCTGACTCCCAGGCCCATGCTCTATCCACTAAGTCACCTCTCCTTATGCCTTTTTAGAGCCTAGAATTAAGAACCATGACTTCTTACATCCTTGCACTTGTATGTACCTGAAGCAGATCTCACTTCTCTAGATCAAGTGAAGGAGAATGTTGCTTCTTAACTAAATGAATGTTGCCTATGGGTTAGCCTCCCTTTGGGAACTTCTCTCCTTTTGTTTCTTGCCTGGTTTGGGCCCTGGGCTTGGATTCTAGTACTAGTAATAGTAATAGCATTTATTATGCACTTAATGTGTGCAGAGCATTGTACTAAGTGCTGGGAAAACGTGTACTGGTGGGAATTAGACACAAACCTATCCCTTGAGATGCTCACAATCTATGAATATGGATGGTGGAGGTTGGGACGGGGGTGGCGGGAAGGGGAGGACTAGGGATGGACACATCCAGAAGAATTACACATTAAAACATTAAAGTGGCATAAATGATAAGGACAAATACGCCATGCACAAAATTGAGACAGGAGTCTGTAGGGAGCTGTGGTTCGTGGAGCAGAATTTCTCCTCGTGATTCAGAGTCCACAGAAATGGCTGCAAAACCACGAGCTTTCCCGAGGTTATATGAGGACTCATGTCGCAGATGCCGCTCTCATTTCCGCTGAGGTGGTGGAAAGCGGGATGAGATGGGGAGTCTTCTTGATGGTGCGGAGGGGCGCCGGTGCTGGCCTTGGGGGGACGGGATGGAAAGGCAGTTTGCTAGTCTGTGATGAGGGGGAGATGTGAACAAGCAGAGATAGAGGCTGCAAATGCCAAATGTTCCATTCGACTCTGGAGGTGAGGAGTGGTCAAGGAGGCACCTCTGCCACTTTTATACCTAATATTAATAATAATGATGATGGTATTTGTTTAGTGCTTACTATGTGCCAAGCACTGTGCTAAGCCCTGGAGTGGATGCAAGTATATCGGGTTGGACACAGTCCCTGTCCCACATGGGCTCACAGTCTCAGTCTCCATTTTACAGATGAGGTAACTGAGGCACAGAGAAGTGAAGTGATTTGCCCATGGTCTCCCAACAGACAAGAGGCAGAGCCTGGATTAAAACGCATAACCTTCTGACTCCCAGGCCTGGGCTGTCTCCACTACACCATGGTGCTTCTCTTGGCCGGGGCAGACAGAAAGTTCCACAGCCACGATGGGAGAGCTAAGGGTGTGCAGCACGTGCATTTTGCTCAGCTTGCTTTGCTGTTTCTCTTGCTCCTCTATGTCTTTCTTTCTATTCCTATCTGACCCTGATTCCTCCAGACCCTTGACTATTTTCTTAGTGTTCATATGCAGTTTTAGGTCCTTCCCTTTTGACCTTCCCTTCAGTAGGAGCTGCCTCTTGTGACCCACCTGGGCCTGACAGTAGCTGCACATGCTATTCTCATTCCCACTGGGGTGGTGGAAAGCAGACTGAGATGGGGTCTCCTCGATGATACAGAGGGGAGCTGGTGCTGGCCTTGGAGGGGGTGGTGGAAAGGCAGTTCGCTTGACTGTGGTGGGGGGGTGGGGAGGAGGGGGGCTTGCTTTTGGTTTCCACGATTTAAATAGATGTACCCGGATGGGGATTTCCACATCTGCCCTGAATTTCTAACTCTCCTGTACATAGATTTGATGTCTTAGGCCTTTGCGTGATCATCTCAGGATTTTGGTAGAGTAGTTTTTTGTTGTTGTTGTTTGCACAAAATGGCACAGTGTTACCCCAGTTCTGGCACAGACCAATACTAGTAAAGGCACTAAAGACTGAAACTGCTTTGAGCAGTAACATAAAACCACACCACCAGCTTCTGCCAAGTCTTTAAAAATAGCTGTAAACTTCAAGTGAAATTATTACAAAGCTTATTGCTCCGGCATATGCGAACTGAACGTATTTGTGGGTAGCCCATTTTCGTATTGTCTCCGGAATAGTCTATTATGTCTGGACAGGGCATTTTCACCGTAATGGATGAGACAAAGTCCAGTGAAAGTGGCAGACTCCTTAGTGATGTGCCTGTGTGTGTGTGCGCATGCACACATGCTTATTTTGATGACACAGCAGTATCTTGAGATGACATGAGTGTGGGTGAGCCTAAGAAGGACTGCCAAAGCCTAAACAGCAGAAGCATGGAAGTAATTCAGCAGTCAGTTTCACTAAAACTTTGAAATCTGTGCTGTATTAGAGGTAAGCGCAGAAGCTGTGTTAATTGCTAGCTTGTTTTCCATATGGTTCTGTTTTAATGGAGCACATTTGTTGCAGATGGTTGGAAAGTAGGTTGGACAGTGTCTAAACTGGCTATGACTAATTCATACAATGCTTATACTATACTTTAATGTGGAACAGTCTTCTTTGTAAACTCTCTTCATTCACAGTTCTTTAGCTGTTGAAACACAGCCCAAGATAACTGCAAACGATTCTTCTTTCTTTAAACTTGGACTAGGAGAAGAGCAAAAGCAGTCATCTTTTCCCCCAGATTCAAATTGAAAGCCACACCCCAGATTGGTTGCTTGGCCCAATTCTAGAGTTATCTCCGACATTGTTATGGTTTGCCCAGCATATTTAGCTGAGGTAATGGTCTCTAAGAAGGGCCACTTGAAGGAACTGAAATGACCTGAACAAATGCTAAAGTTGCCTTTGTTCACACGACAACTCTTTCACCTCTTCATTGGTGTGGAACTGAGCAGAGTCATTTCAGACAGTCTGAATATTAATAACCATCTCTTGTTTGCACATTTTCTGAATCTTTCTCAATAAAATTGGACTTGTTAGATGCTTATGTTAAGTTAAAAATGAAATCAGGGATAAATTGTCCAGCAATACTGTAAAAATCTTTCCATTTCATGTTCATAACAATAATCTTTTTCTTTCTTTCTATGAGACTGGAATATCAACATATAGTCATTGTGTTTGTCTTAAATCTTTAGAGGGAGTTCAGATATGTTATCTTGCCTAACAATGATGTGCTGATTTCCTCTAAGTATTTTATTTTGGTCCATTTGTAACTAAACATGTAAGATTGTCTTCATATTTGCTCAAGACTCCAGCTAATGTCATTGTCAGACTCTTGTGGAAGATCTTAGCAGAGCAGAAAGGGAGACACGGTTCAGTGGGTTTGTACCATTTTTACTGTTGTTTTCTCACATTGTCACTAAAATATTCTCTTTGTTATCTGAATGGGACATCTGCTGACTGGTTTAGCCATCTTTACCTGATTGTGTGAAAAGTCTTGGTTAAATCTGTTAGGCCTTGGAGGCTCAAGAACCTGCTAAGTGCTATAGAGCTTGAAAGACAAGATGTCCTTGGACTAACTTGTCTCTTTTGCTTATAGGTGTTTCTGATAAATAACACTATGCAAGATTTGGTAGCAGGGAAAGCCTGCTTTTCAACCCATTGGGGCCAGAAAGCTCACCCCAGAAAGCTCAATTAGGTTTCCCTCACCTCTCAGACCAAGACAGCAACCTATTGCATCAATAGCCAAAGTCAAATAAGCTCTTTTCCCACGTGGTTACCTCTATGCATAAAGCTCTCCTCCTGGAGAGTAAAATAGGTTCCAAGACCTAATCCTTTTGAAACTAGGACACCTCTTAATGTGAATGAAAGGAATGGAAAATGGATTGGACAGTCAGAGGAAGAAATGATTATATTATGAACATCTTTAATTATGGTGGGGAGGAGGGAATTTGGATATAACCCAGAAATCCACTTGATTAGGCCAAGTTTGCTGGAAGATTTTCATCAGTGGAGTGTGACACTTGACCAGTCAGTTGAATGACCTGCTTGGGAGCATGTTGGGCCAGAGATTGGGAGGTTGTATTGAATGTTCCCCTTTGCCACAGAGACATACCCTTTCTAAATGTCAGCTTCAGGGCTGAGACTACGTGAGAATGGAAAGGAATATACACTTTCACTAATTTTAGCCTACCTTCTGGAAAATGTAATCCACTGCTGTTGTCTCAAGTTAAAAGTTCTCATAGCTTTCAAATACTCTTGTAAAGCAATCCAGTTACTCCACAAGAAATTTAGATTCCTTTAAAAATGTGTGCAAGTTGTTCCCCATCAGTCTAAATCACTTTTCAACCTTACATTGACTCGAGGTCCGTCATCCCGGAGATTCTGTTTTATTCTTTTGGCTTGGCGGGTTGAATTGGTTTCAAGCACGGTCTAACTTTTCACTGAAGTGAAAATTTGAAATCTTTCAAAGTAGCAAAACTACAAAACCAATTATCAGTTAATTGTACATGTTTCGAGGTGAAAACATTAAAACAAAGTATATTTAAAAAGGCATTTGGAGAATTCTTTGGGATTTGATTTACTGTCCAAAATGTCAGAAACTTTTCAAAAAATCATCTTCAAAAGCCCTTTTTGCTAACCAGCTCCAGACACCTTTAGGAAGGAGTCTAGTATGTAGAATCTGAGGGAGATGATCCTGAAATTCAAAGGGAATTTTCCTTTTGGCCGATCCCTTTTAACTCCATAGAAAACCACTTGTTTGGGCTTGGGGTAGCTGTCTAATCAACCTCCCAGCTGGAGATAAACTATTGCCCCCATGTATGCAATGAGTCTGGGAGGGGCCCTGAGAATGGATTTTAATTTATTTTAATTTCAGGAGCACTATTGAATGAATACCTGTCCCAAAACTCCATTCTGAAGAAAATTACAGCCTGCTCATATACAATGAACACACTTTGGAGGTTTTTTTAGAGAGAGAAATTATATTTTGATGACAAATGTAGAACAAAGGATTTGATTTTTACCTCCAATTGACTGGATCCTTTAGTCCTTTCTTTTATGATCCTAACATTGTATCTGTTTTTGTTCTTGATTTTGTTTCCAGATAAAAAGCAAAGCTAAGCTGTTCATTTAATTGTAATAAAACACTGCCCTAAAGAAGAATAAAACATTATTTTTTTTTACTAGTTCATACAGAAAAACATATAACTGTAATAGTGTTTTAACTATAGTTTGTATAGACCATACTCATTTAAACTCTATGCAAATCTTTGCGACTTCAGGGCAAACAAGCTATGAGACTATAATGTGTGGTGTAGCGAGCACATACCATAAATTTGATAATCATACTTGAGAATTCATCATATTTTATATAGAGGGGAGCCATAGTATCATGAATAGTAATGTACAAATGAAGATACTGCACTCCTATAGTTTAGTATCTTCCATACCAGAGTATTATCTTCCTCTAGTCCGTGAAGCAGCAGTTGATAAGTTGAAACATTACGGCACCAAGACATTTAGATTGGCTCCAATTTGGGATAATTCCGCCTTTTCCCTCATACATGTGATGTTAATATAAGAACTTCTTTAGTGGGGGTAACAGGAAGCCAACTGCCCAGACTGCACATGTTACCCAGCTGGGCTTGCCGTTACTGTTTAGAGAAACAAGGGTGGGAGGCTTTCTTAAAGGAAAGTGAAAAAAGTCATTTGTTTAGCTGCATGGCAACACAAATATTTCACTTAGCGAGGGCTGACAATGCATCTCATTATGTGAGCGGGTGCCAGCTTGTAAAAATTTTATGTTTAACTTTCCATATTAGTCGAAGGTGCCTGTGCTTAACCATTTGAGCGCTGACATACTCACCACCTTTTTGTTCACCTTTTAATCCTAAACTAATAGAAGATGACAGATAGCTGAGAAGATCTGCAGCACTCAGTTTGGCTCTTGGGAATGTCTGGGAAAACCAGCCTTCTGCCCCACACAAGAAAGTGTAGTAGAATCCAACCCTTCATTCCTAAAGATTGCCTTACACCTATTTAGACTGGGAACCCCGTATGGGTTAGGGACTGTGTCCTGTCCGACCCAATTGACTTGTATGTAGCCCAGCACGTAGAACAGTGTTTGACACACAGTAAGCACTTAAATACCATAAATAAAATGATTAATAAAACAAGGCTCTGAATGTTCCCTTGACAGTTTAAAGCAACAGGGCCTAGTGCATAGAGCACAGGGTTAGGAGTGAGAAGGACCTGGGTTCGAAAACTCTCTCTGCCATTTGTCTGTTGTGTGACCTTGGGGAAGTCACTTCATTTCAGTTGTCTCATCTGTAAAATGGGGATTAAGACTGTGAGCCCCATGTAGGACAGGAATTGTGTCCAACCTGATTAGCTTGTACCTACCCCAGTGCTTAGAACAGTGCTTGACACATAGTAAACACTTAACAAGTACCATCATCAGTATAACCCCAGTGGGACAGTGGAGTAAAATGGCCCCAAACTGTCTTAGGTTTACCCCAAAACTCTCTGGAGAGGTAATCAGTGCTCCTTCCCCCCAGGCTCTGGACTCTAGTAGAGGCAAGAGGAGTTCTTGATGGGTTGTCCAAATCCACACAAGACTCTGGGGAGAAGTGTGTCTCGTTCAACGTTTGGTAGGGGCAAGAGGTGCCTTCAGCAGGGCTCAATGGCCAGGTTCAGCCATGGAACAATTAGTCTATTGTATTTAATGAGCAGTTACTGTCTGCCGATCACTGTACTAAGCTCTTGGGAGTGTACAGTGTAACGATATAACAGACACCTTCCCTGCCTACAGTGAGCTTACACAACCCTGCGTTTCCAGGGCTTCCATTTCCAATTGTTGGACTGTGCTGGTACGGAAGAATAGAGAACTTAATGGCCTCAGGAGGAATTTAATTGTTTTATGGTATTTGTTAATAATGATATTATTTGTGGTATTTAAATGCTCACTCTCTGTTCAGGCACTCTACTGAAGTGCTGGAGTAGATACAAGCTAATCAGTTTGGTCACGGTTCATGTCCTGCATAGGGCTCACATTCATAACCCCCCCCCCCCCCATTTTACAGATGAGGTAACTGAGGCACAGAGAAATTTTAAGTGCCATACCCAAGGTCACAGAGCAGACCATTTTCTCTGTTGAATCTGTTATAGCTCATGAGTGTCGTGTTCAACGTGGACCAGTGTGTCTCCTCAATAGGCTAATCTCACCTGCCAATGATCAGGAGGGCAGCCAAGGGCATCGGGGTTACAGGAGGCAGTGTAATTAAGGCCTGAGTTAGTTCCAGAATAAATAATTAGCTTCTAGCTTCCTTTTCAATTGAACAATCTTGGTAAGTCATAAACAGCCAGGATATAGGCTATCTTTAGCATACTTTGGGCTTTTGACATCCATCTGTTCTGCTGAAATCTGGATAATCTGAAGTAGCCCTAGAGAATGTAGGATTGGAAGCCTCTCCCAGCCCACAGCACTTATGTACCTATCTGAAAGGGTTTTTTTTTTAGCATTAATGTTTGTCTGTCTACCTCTAGGCTGTAAACTCGTTGGGGGCTGGGAATATGTCTATTTATTGTGGTATTGTACTCTCACTCAGTGCAGTATTCTGCACACAGTAAGTGCTCAGTAAACAAGATTGACTCAGTGAATGAATGAACTCAGGGATCTTCCCTCCTCTCTTATATCTAAGGTAGTTTGCCCTTTTACCATCCTAGAGAGATGTGTGTGGGATGGGTGTGGGAGGGGGGAGGTTGTTGAAGAATGTCATTGATGGAATTTCCATAATCTTCCCCTGTAGTCAATCCCGACATCTAGTTTCTGTCCTGTTGTCTGAACTCTTTTGTGCAGGGCCAGGCCTGTGTCTACTGTTCTCTCCCAAGAACTTAATATAGTGCTCGTCCTACAGTAGGGACTCAATAAATACTACTACTAATAATAATGATATTTGTTGGTGCTTACTAAGTGTCAAACACTGTTCTAAACTCTGGGGTAGATACAAGCTAATCCCAGTCCCTGTCCCAAGTAGGACTCATAGTTTCAATCCCCATTTTATCTGTGAGGTAACTGAGGCACAGAGAAATGAAGTGACTTGCCCAGAGTCACACAGCAGACAAGTGGTGGGGCTGGGATTCGAATCCAGGTCCTTCTGACTACCGGGCCCTTGCTTTATCCCTGTGGTGCAGAGGTTTTCCTCAGACTCACTGAACTCTGAACTTTTTCCTTCTCATTTACCTCCTAGGGATAAACTGAATACAACAGGCCTCTGCATCCTTTACCTTCTTGTACCACATTACTGAGTAAAGAGCATAGGGCTAGGAGTCAGGAGATCTGAGTTCTAATCCCAACTCAGTGACTCTCTTTTATATTAATGCCTGACCCCACCTCTAGACTGTAAACTCCTTGTGGGCAGGGAACGTGTCTACCTACTGTGTTATATTGTACTCTTTGAAGCGCTTAGTTCAGTGCTCTGTAAAATGGAGATTGAGACTGTGAGCCACATGTGGGACAGGATCTGTGTCCAATCCGATTTACTTGTATCCATACCAGCACTTAGTACAGTGCCTGGCACATAGTATATGCTTAACAAATGCCATTAGTATTATTTTTCTTGTTATATGGTCCCTCACTGTCCTGGTAGTTTTGCTCTTGTACTTAGGAAAGGGCCACTCGTGTTTGGGTGACATTTGGGGTAGTTGGGAGGATTAAATTCTGAAATGTCTTAGTTTGGCTGCTATCCAGCAATACCTGATTTCCTGAGGTGAGCATTTTTGATTCCTGTTTAATTCTTTGGCGTTAGCCTTAGGTAATGGTGCCGGGTGGGGATGGAGATGGGAGAGGATTAGAAGGAAGGGCGAGGAGGTATGTCATTTGTGGAGAGAATCCCTGAATATGACATCTCCTCCCCTAGAGATTGTAACAGTTTGGATGCTAATTCTGTGATAAACTCTAACAGTCAATCATTGGTATTGATTGAGTGTTTACTGTCTACAGGGCACTGTACTAAGCACTTGGGAGACTACAATACAATAGAATCAGTAGACATGATCCCTCCCCACAAGGAGTTTACAGGCTGATTTCTTTGCTGAAACTAATGTGTCCTAATTCATATCTCAGAGCCAGGATACCAGAAAATATTTCTGCTTCAGATCCCTTAAAATGCCATACCCAGAATCTGGGCTAGAGTTTTCATCTTTGAAGAAACGTTGCTGCAAAGTAGAGATTCCCAGGTATTTTGGAAAATCAATCTTCCAGTTCTAAGGAATAGTGCTACAGATGGGAATAAGGGGAGTCCAGATTTGATCCTATAGAAAAGGGATAATAAGGTTTTGCCAAATACTGTCTTCCCTTTCAACCCTGATCTTACTGGGCTGTTCAGTCAGTGTCGATAGAAATTGATTATATACTGTTTGTCTGTGAAAGAGTACATGCAGGCAACTCATGCTCGTTCTGACTAGTTGCCACCAGGTAACCTAGGATCTGGGTGGGACCATAATTGCTTTTATGCTGATTGGATGCAGATTTTAACTGGATAACCCAATGAAGCAAACCATTTTCTCTCCAAGCCAGAGTCTCTGATACTAAAGAACACTTTACACCGTGTGTGGGAGGCTGACTGCACATTTTACTACTCATTCACTAAAACAACATTGGCATGAATCTTGGCTACATGTCTTTGGCACATAGTGTCATGTACAGATTGGATATGAGGCTACCCCATTGTTTACATATTGCGGGTGTGATGACTGATGCCGCTCTCTCTTCTTTTATAGGCATTGTGTAATATAATGTATTAAAGGTAATGAAATGAGGCAATAAAAATAATAGTTTACACTTCATAGTACCTTTCATCTGCAGATATGTAGGCATTTTTTTGGTAGTTTTGCAAAGATGCTCAGAAAATCTCCAGCTCCGCAGCAACTTTCACCACCTCACAACTCTATTGATCATTTTGCATGTTACCAATGGAATCTCCTCTCGCCTCCTAATAATAATAATAATGATGATGATGATAATAATACTTGTTAAGCTCTTACTATGTGCCAAGCACTGTTCTAAGCACTGGGGTAGATACAAGTTGATCAGGTTGGACACAGTTCCTGTCTCACACTCTTATCCCCATTATACAGATTAGGTAACTGAGGCACAGAGAAGTTAGTGACTTGCCCAAGGTCACACAGCAGACATGTGGCAGAGCTGGGGTTAGAACCCAGGTTCTCCTATCTCCCAGGCCTATGCTCTATCCACTAAGCCATGCTGCCTCTCCTATGCCTTTTCCTTGGCCTCCTCTGCCAAGATGTGCCTTTGGCCTTCTGTTTTCCATTTCACTTCCTTGGCAGATGAGAAAGATGAGATGAAAATTACCATGAAATCTTTCCTTTTTGTGGAAAAGGAAAAGACCTTGAGGAAAAGGTAGTTCCTATTTCTTAATTTTTAGTCCTTCTTTGGGTCTTCTCACGAGACGTTACAGAGAGTCCTTCAGTGGTACTGCCATGTATTCTAAAGGGGTTTACTGTACCTTGCTGAGATAAACCCACTGGGATCATTGTTGGGAGAGGAAAATATTGTGACTTAAGGGTGATCCCTAGCAGAACACCTGACAGATGTGGGTACCATACTGGGTCTTCCCAGTTTAAAGAAGACCCAGGCCTCCATCACCCCATGCCACCTGAGGGTATATTTTCTACATTCATTCTCATTTTACATGGTTATTTGTTCTTTAGCGCCCTTTTGATGCTCACTTTGAACTTGTTTTCTTTAATTCCTTATTGTGGTTAGCCAATGTCATCTGAGAGAGAACCCTCCTTTCATTTCTCCCTTCGCTTTTGTTTCGTGTGCCAGTTTTCAAAGCCCACATTGGTTACTCCCAGCCAAGGAACTTTCCTATGAATATCACTCTATTATTGCCTTTGAATTCTAGAGACGTCATTGTTAAATGATGTTATTGATAGGAGTGGCTCCATTAATGACTCTCTTCACCTGTGCTTTTGGAATATTTGCTAGTAAGGATTTCCCATCCATGCAGACCCAGTATAACAGTAAAGAGACGGCTTATTGTATTTAGTATCACCACATGACTATATGAAAAGCTGCGGGACACCTTGAACTCTTTCTGTAGCATTGGGCACAAGAGAAGCAGCATGACCTCGTGGATAGAGCCCGGGCCTAGGAGTTAGAAGGACCTGGGTTCTAATCCTGACTCCTCCACTTGTCTACTGGGTGACCTTGGGCAAGTCACCTAACTTATCTGTGCCTCAATTACCTCATCTGGAAAATAGGGATTAATATTGTGAGCCCATGAGGGACAGGGACAGTTTCCTGCCTGATTAGTTTGTATCTACCCCAGCATGTGCTTGACACACAGTAAACAGCAATTGCATTATTATTATTATTGTTATTACTCTGTAAGGTGTGCATTTTTTCAAAAGCAAAGGTGGTTTCCTAACCATCTTATTTTGGAGGTGTTGGTTCTCAAACTATTTGGGGAGTGCTTGCATGGAGCAAACATTTTTTATGGAAATTATTTTTTCAAATTATACACAGGCAAGTTTCTTGGACGTGGATGTGAATACTGTTAGATTTTTTCTCTTCTGTTTCTGCTGTCGCGAAGGGCTGTGAGATTTTGGTTGCTATTATTTTGTTGAATAAAAACACCTTTTTTGGACATTGTGATGTGGATGTCTTGAGGCCAAGGCAGACACCTCCGCAAGTAACAGTTCACTTCTATTCTTGTTTTTTGGGAGGGAGGTTGCTTACACCCATACGTTTTCTATCTTTGGAATGTTTTTGTGGTCGAGTAGGTCATGATTGATTTCACATGAACAAGGAAAGGTGGGTGGTATATATCTATAGGACACATTTGTGGTAAGAATTTGTGGGTTATGAGCATAACTGCAGAAAAATAAGGTAGGCAGTTAGTTCAGGAGACTGTTGAGAGTTTTTCTCACTTACGATGTCCCAAATTGCTTCCATTTATTATTGGTCCACTGCCTGTCCTCCAGTTCTCTCCTTGTCTCCCTCCAATCTGCCCACATCCTCCTCCTGGCCTGAAACTCCTTCCCCCTCCATGTGACAGGCCACCACTCTCCCCACCTTCAAGCCCCTTCTAAAATCATATCTCTTCCAAGAGGGTTTTCCTGAGTAAGTCTTCATTTCTCCTTCCCCTATCCCTTATGCAAAGCACTTGCTTCTGTGTCCTTAACCATTTGACATTCTCACCACACCCTCAGCCCCACGGCACTCAGGTACATGTCTAGAATTTATTTTAATATTTTTGTCCCCCTGTAGACCGAAAGCTCCTTGTAGGCAGGGAACATATCTACCAACCCTGTGCTAAGTGCTTAGGTTAGTGCTCTGTACACAGTAAGCACTCAATAAATAGCACCGATTGATTGATTTTTTGGTCTGTAGATGCTCAGCAACAACCTAACAAATGGGACCAGAGAAGCCCCGCTCAATCAATAGTATTTTTTGAGCACTTACTTTGTGCAGAGCACTGTACTAAGCACTTGGGAGAAGACAGCACAACAGAATTAACGGTCACGTTCCCTGCCTCTAATGAGCTTACACTCCCACAGACAGGTGACATGGAATAGAGCTGGGGCGTCTTAGGCCCATACTACAAGTCCTTTGTTAGGTAGGGATTTTCTCTGTTTGTTGCTGAATTGTACTTTCCAAGCACTTAGTACAGTGCTCTGCACACAGTAGATGCTCAATAAATATTATTGAATGAATTAATGAATTAACCTAAAGCACGGGACTCTCCCACCTAAACTCCCACTATGCTTGTGAGTCCCTGTACGACCTGCCCAGTCAAGAGATGTCATTCAGGGGTGATGGTAGAGAATAGCAGATATGGGGAGAGGGGAATAATAATGATAATGGTATTTGTTAAGCACTTACTATGTGTCAAACACTGTTCTAAGTGTTGGGGTAGATACGAGGTAATCAGGTTGTCCCACATGGGGCACACAGTCTAAATCCTCATTTTACAGATGAAGTAACTGAGGCACAGAGAAGTTAAGTGGCTTGCCCAAGGTTACACAGTAGACACGTGGCAGAGCAGGATTAGAACCCACACCCTCTGACTCCCAAGCCCATGCTTTTTCAGAGACAGTCAAGGCAGTGAACCCAAATGACACCTACAGCATCTTCATCGTGGCCTCCCTCTGAGAAACTATGAATGGAACCCAAGAGCGTAGAGTCCTCACTGGAGAGGGCTCCTCAGGAAAATTCCTTACTTTGTCTGTACTCTCCTTTTCCTATTGGCACTGTAAAACCAGGATATTTTCCAGCAAATTCGGATAAAAGTGCAGAACTTCAGCTGCTTCTCCCTGTTGACATTTTAAGGCTACATAGGAGATAGTCATATTTTTCATGAGTCTTCAGGAACTAATTTTATAAAGATACTTGAGCATATATCATGCACTAATAGCGTAACGTATACAACCATGCTGCAAATAATGGCTGAGTAGTCATAGCACTGGATCCTTCTGCACTGTTCACTTTGAAATGAAAAGATGGTAAAACCGGTTGATTGAAAGGTGTTAGGTGGAAACGTGACTACCAACTCTTGTATTGTACTCTCCCAATCATGGGTTCATGTGGAACTTGATTATGTTGTATTTACCCCAATGCTTAATACAGTGCTCTGCACAGAGTTAGCACTCAGTAAATGCAGTTGATTGATACGTTACCAGTAGTGAGATGGTAGTTGACTTAGTTTCTCCAGATTTTGGGTCTCTTGCCCCTAGGGTGGTCAGTTGTCCAGTTTTATGCCAGGCACCCTGGTTTTCTGCTGGTTTGAATATTAATCGTATTTATTGAGCGCTTATTGTTGTGGGCACAGAATATGTCTATTAACTCTGTTATATTGTACTCTTCCAAGTACTTAGAACAGTGCTTTGTACACACTAAGCATTCAGTAATTATAAGTGATTGATTATTTTGTGTGGAACACTGTACTAAGAGCTTGGGTGAGTAATAATAATAATATCTTTTCATTTCAAAGTGAACAGTGCAGAAGGATCCAGCGCTATGACTACTCAGCCATTATTTGCAGCATGGTTGTATACGTTACTCTGTTAGTGCATGATATATGCAAAGGACCTGGGTTCTAATGCCGGCTCTGCCACTTGTCTGCTGTGTAACCTTGAGCAAATCACTTCACTTCTCTGTGCCTCGGTACCCTCATCTGTAAAATGCAGATTAAGACCCTGTGGGACAAGAAGTATATCCAACCTGATTAACTTTTACTATCCCGGTGCTTAGTACAGTGCCTAACACATAGTAAACACTTAACAAATACCACAATCATCATCATTATTATTATTATTAGGTCCCACATGGGGCCCCCCAGTCTAAGTAGGAGGGAGAACAGGTACTAAATCCCCATTTTGCAGATGGCAGGCCCTTTGGATAGGGCACCAGATGCGATTGTATGCAGTGTTTTAATTTCAAGGGCCCAGAGTTCTGTGATTAGGAAGTGACACCTTTGTTCAGAATAATAATAATAGTAAAGGTACTTGTTAAGCGCATACTATGTGCCAAGCACTGCTCTAAGTGCTGGAGTACAGAAGGACTTGGTAGGGGAATGCAGTGGCTCTGGGACGAGTGTCCTGGGGGAGGGAGTGTCGGGTCCCCCATTGGTTCAGGTAGCTCTAAACATGTTTTCCCAAATTGGCACGTATGACATAGCTATCCTGCATGCCCAACCCATGAGTCTCCTTGTCCAGTAGTTGAGGGGTCCGTCAGGGGCTTCCCTGTCCCGTCCCCCCCCCCCCCCCCCGACTATAAGCTCACTGTGGGCAGGGAATGCATCTGTGTCTTGTTGTATCATAGTCTCCCAAGTGCTTAGCACAGTGCTTTAGACACAGTAAGCACTCAATAAATATGATGGAATGAATGAATACTGGCCTCCATTCTCTCAACTGATGGCGGCTGTCCTTTTTGTGGTGTCTAGAAAGTTTCCTTCCCAAGGGAAACACCGAGAACGGTTGCCCGACAGACTTTGCTTGGGCCACTCTGATTATGTTTTTAGAGCCACGGCCCTCCATTCATCTCCAGCTCCGTGTCGAGAGCGGATGCTGGACAGGAGACCCGAGCTCGGTTAATTTATCATATTCCTTGAAAAGGTCATTATTATTTTGCACAGCAGTGTGGTCACCTGGCAGCAGTTGGTCATTAGCATTTTAGACTTCCTTTTCCTCCCAACAATGCATAACATGCTAATTAGAGGGCTCTGAAAGCCAAGCAACCTGTTTTAAAATCAGACGTTTTAATTTGTGGTTTTAATGGCTAGAGGTATTATAATAACTGGCTTTAAAGGGGGGTGGAGGGAAGGACGTCTCATGTTCCACGAGCAAGGCCCAGTATACGAGAGGCTGACAAAATTAAAAACCCCATAACGCGACCTTTGCCTGGGATAAAAGGCTGTTTCATAACAATTTCCTTTTGTTCTTTGTTTAAGCCATTACTCCAAAAGGAGCCTCCGATTAATCTAAGTAAATGCATCATTACAGTCCTAATCCATGTCCTTCTGTCAGTGTCTGTTTTAATTAAATAAGAAACGCTAGCAGAAAGATATCACGCACCAAGCTGTGATTGGAGAAAGAAGGGCCGGTTGATCAGGGTAAGATTAAAAAAGGCTTTACTGTTTTGTCCATTTGCATAGCTCCAGATGCCACAGTGTTGTAGTTGGAGGGCAAAACTTGCAGAAGAGTTTAGCACACTGCTCCCCGAGCTTTAAAATAACCGGATTTGCCCATGAAATTCCAATCATCTAATTAATCATATACCACCCGTTCGGAAGGAAGCAACATAACAATTTAGGGTTGCAAGTTCAACCTTTTTTTGTTGTGGTGGTTTTTTGAGTTGAAGCTTGAGAATAGAGAATTAGAATTTAGAGGGTGTTTTTGCCACGTGAGAAAAATTTGAAGGGAAAATCTGGCTGCGGATATACGTCGTGAGTTTATTTTTGTTTAAATGTCCTCTAACTTGCGGTCGTGAGCGTGATCTGTCAGTGTGCCACTGACAATATTTTGTGATTTCAAGAGCCTGGTTATTGGAGAGCGAAGAAGGGCCTATTTAAGAATACCGATAGGTGAATAGGTCTAGTTAATACTTGCTAAAGCAACACACACGTAGAAACTTTTCCTCAAAGTAGAGGGGCCCTATTCCCGAAGTGAGGGCTCCCTCCATATCCAGGTCATTATTTGTTTTATGAAAAGAGAAAGTACGCAACGAAGAGATAGTTAATTAATTTAGCCTAACAAGGTGAAGATAAATGAAGCAAAACACAGATCGACTGAACCAAGAGGTTGTATTTACAATTCAGAAAATTTTTTTTTATGTAATTCAAATTTCGATCTACAAAAGACAAACTCTACCCCCCCCCCCCCCCCCCCCCGACTATAGAGGAAACATGTACTGTGGCTTCCCAGACAAGGCACTTTTACAGTGTGTAAACAATGCTTTAGCACTGCTAAGAATCCCACACTAGTTAACCTTTAACTCGAGCGTTTTATTATTCTAGCTTCGAAATGTTGATGACAATGAGAATGATTGAGTTGAACTCTTAGGGTTTTTTGCTATTTGGGTGAACTTTAGATTCTTATTCTCTATTATTTGATAATTGTTTTTATTTCAAACTAATTGTTTTTTTAAACCCAAGTCAAGATGTCCCTCCAAAGCCATGTGTAATTTTATGTTTGGGTGTGATGCACATATGCCCAGTTATTAAATTAGAAGTATTTTGACTATGGTTTCCCTTTTACAGATTAATGAGATTTATCTAGCATTTGACCTTTTATCATTCTTGATGTCTGCTCAAAAGTGACTTCCTTCCGACAGTAACTAGACAAGACTGTCTCTCTTATCTTGTGTTACTGTAGGCAGTGGTAACAGGCTTCTCTCAAATGGCATTATTATGGTCACTCTGTTTTTATCTCGGGGGTCATGAACAAATCCATGCAACTGCTTCTAAAGATTTCAATAAATAGGACTTTTTATCCAGACAATCGCCTTTTATGTTACTTTTAAACAAAACTACTAGTCCATCAAGAGTTTCAAAAGAAAACAATTCTACAGAGTGCGGGTATGGCAGCACAGACCAATCATCATGGCACCCATTCTCCAGTCCTTTATTTTTCAAGTCCACAACAATAGGTTGTTGATTCAATGGACAAGACCAGAACAATTAAGTTCTCTGTTTAGCAGCAGTGCAGCATTTTAATGCCCTCCTCTAATAATGGTCTCATTATTGTTATTCTAAGACTGGGCCTCAGGAGGAGGAATATTTGCTGGAGGTACGTCATTATTTTGCAAATTTCGATTAGCTCATCATGTTGTCTGTAGTGTGAAAATCGTAGCTAATTAGGGCAGCCAGTTAGACTACCAGCTTTTGAGCTTATGAGTTAAAAGGTAGCACACTTGATAGGCCAGTGATGTGAAAAAGGTGGTAAAAAGGAGGATTAGAGCAGTTGCCTTAGTAACTCCAACTTCCATCTGTGAGAGAACAATGGACTTGTGTTTCTCCCCCACCTTGGTGAAAAAATTGGTTTTGTTTTGAAAGGACAGGGCTCTTTTTATGACAATCTGGAATTCAGCCCAACTGAGTGTAGTTTTCGTTGTTAGGAGAGACCATTGGGGATAGGAAAGATGAAAGGTCATGGTGAGCTTCAAGGACATGAAAGGTTGTTGTCTCATGTAACAATAGTAGATTGTTTTGTTCTATTATTTCTAGCCAGCCCCAGAGTCAGGTGATGGAACAAATACCTTCAGTTTAGTCAGGTGAAACAGGAGAGAAAGAGTGAGAGAAAAAAAACTTGGCCTAGAACAAAAGATAATTAGAATTGGCTGTTATTATTGAACAGTTATATTTATTCGTGGCCGTCTTTGGAAAAGCTTGTTTACTGACCTACCCTTCCAGTGTGCTTTGTAAAGGCCTGCCTCTGTGGGCTGTCACATTGCTGGGAAGCACTCCAATGTGTTAGAAAATGTTATTTAAGCTTCTCTTCCTAAACTCCCAGGAGGAACAGTGATGTGATACTTAACAATAAATTTAGTTGTTGTAGCGTTCTCACATTATTGCTGTTCCTAAAAGGTTTTACTTCGAATGCACTCCGAATAGAATGAATGATACATATGAGAGAAATTTGCTTCAGTCTACTATCGGACTTTATCAGATATTCTACAACTGCCGTCATAGAAAGTTTACAAGAAGCAATTTTAGTTGCTTCCACGGAGACTTATAGAAATATTTTCTTCCTAAAGAAACATTGTTAAGTACTGTTTCTCCATAGCTGTAAGAAGATTTCCTCTTATGTGCATCATTCCAAAGAAATCTTCCTTTTTTTTTGGTGGGGAAAGAATCAGATTCACTGCCATTTCATTAAAAAACATAAACAAAACCTTGAGTCCCACTTTGAAACGCTTTCATTTCAAGACACTAGATGAGTGTCTTCTATTATTTCCAGTTCATCCTTCAACCAAAGGATTGCTTTTTTAGAAACAAAAAGGAATGCAGGAAAATTAATTGTTTCTTTCTCCCTTTTATACTCTAGCACAGAGCTTCTGACAGTCCAAACAACTTCTGCTTCTCTTCTTCCCTCTACCCTTCTTCTCTTTTCCCTGCCTCCCCCTTTCAGATGTTGACCCAAAACAGACCCCTAGGGCCCCTTACTTCGCTTAGGTGATTAGAGTTGGGTTTGTCCAGGAGGAATAGGGCGGATCATACCTCTCCTTTTAATCTCACTTGGTTGTTTTTTTTCTCCTTTCTCCAGCTGCAGTCCCTCTGCCTCTGGGTAGTAGCTAGAGTCTTTTCACTAGATGGATTTGCCTTCCAAATAGTTTTGAATGCAAAAATTGGGGATTAAATTAGGAGGAATGGGGAAGGGTAAGAATTCCCCAGCATCACAGATCTCTTAAGCATTTTGGCGGTGGTGCTGATCCAAAAGAGGGAATGGGTCCCAAAATGACCCAAGTAGGAAGGGGATCCCTTTCAAAAAATATATTTAAACCAGGGTAAAAATGGGACTGTTATCAGTGACATTGATTGGAAGAAATCTGCCACAATAAATAAACACAGGATTTAGAATAAAACATTTACTGATCCTAGCCACTAATTTCCAATGGGCAAATAATTTAACCTCTTTATTCCTCAATTTCTCCGTCTATGAAATGGGGCAAGGAATATGGTTGTTTTCCTATATCTGCTGTAAAAAATACAGCGTGATGAAAGATTGTGAGTCCCATGTGGGGCCTAATGATTTTATATCTACCTCAGGACTTAATACAGTGCGTGGCAAATAGAATGTATTTAACCAATAGTGTAATTGTATTAATTATTATTGTTACTGAAAACTGTCATAGAATTGTAAGCACTGCAGAGATCAGTGGCCTGATCTGGCTGGGGCAGAACCAACAATTAGTTGAGAGAGGTAGCATGACCTAGTGGATAGAGCACGGTCCTGGAAGGCAGATGGACCTGGTTTTTAGTCCCAACTTCGATGCTTGTCTGTTTCACTTTACTGTGCCTCAGTTACCTCATCTGTAAAATGGGGATTAAGACTGTGAACCCCATGTGGGACAGGCTGGGTCCAACCATGTGTCTACCCCAGAGCTTAGAAGTGTACTGGGCATATAATAAGTGCTTAACAAATATTTAAAAAAGAGAGAGAAAAGAAATCCCCAGTCAGTGTGTTTCATGGTGCAGAGGGAAACAGCATCCTTTTCCAAATAGAAAATTGTTTGCAACTAGTCTGTTTGTCACCATCTTCTGAGACTGTGAGCTCGTTGTGGATAGGGATTGTTTCTCTTTATTGCTGTATTGTACTTTTGCAAGTGCTTACTACAGGGCTGTGCACACAGTAAGCACTCAATAAATACGATTGAATGAATGAATGAGTGAATGAAAGCCATTTGGGAAGCAGCATGGCGCAGTGGATAGAGCATGGGCCTGGGAGTGAGAAGGTCATAGGTTCTAATTCTGGCTCTGCAACTTGTCTGCTGTGTGGTCTTGGGCAAGTCACTTCACTTTTCTGTGCATCAGTTACCTCCACTATAAAATGGGGATTGAGATGGAGGGCCCCATATGGGACATTGCTAAAATCCACGGGGGGCATTTTATCATTGCTAAAATCCATCCCTTACTCTCCATCCAAACTTCTACCAAATTAATGGAAACATATATCCTAACTGTCTTGATTATTGTGTCAGATTCCTTGATGACCTCCCTGCCTCCTGTCTCTCCCCACTTGAGTACATACTCTATTCTGCTTCCTGGATAATTTTCCTTTCAAAATTTGTTCAGACCATGTTTCCCCACTCCTCGAGAAACCCCAGGGGTTGCTCATCCATCTCCGCATCAAAGAAAAACTCCTCACCATTGGCTTTAAAGCATTTAATCACCTTGCCCCCTACTACATCATCTTGCTACTCCCCTACTACAACCCTGCAGTACAGCCTGCACACTTCATTCATCTAATGCTAATCTTCTCACTGTACCTTGATCTCATCCAGCTTGCCTCCGACCTCTTGCCCATATCCTACCTCTGGCCTGGAATACCCTCTCCTCATATCAGGCAGATAATTGCTCTCTCCCACTTCAAAGCCTTTTGAAGGCACATCTCCTCCAAGAAGCCTGACCTGACTAAGCCCTCCTCTCTTCTTCTCCCACTCCCTTCTGCATTTCCCTGACACGCTCCTTTCATTCATCCTCTCTCCCATCCCCGCACCACATATATATCTGTATATATCGTTATTTATGTGTATTAACACCTGTCTTCCCCTCTGGACTGTGAGCTTGTTGTGGGCAGGGAATGTGTCTGTTTCTTGTTATAGTGTGCTCTACCAAGTGCTTAGTATAGTGCTTTGCACAAAGTAAGCGCTCAATAAAGATTGTGAATGAATGAATGACAGGGATCGTGTCCAACTCTATTTGTTTGTATCCACCCCAGAGCTTAGTACAGGGCCTGGCATATAGTAAGAGCTCAGTAAATACCATAATAATTACTATTATTATCTAATCCTGTGCAGATAGGAATATTTGGGTCATGTGATTACATGCTCTTGCCTGCTTCCCAATATATCTAAGGGCCTGACAGATGATGAATTTTGAGTGCGGATGTCGCTGTGCTGTCCCACTCCCACCACTGCCAGCCATCCTGAACTCAAGGACTGTCATAAACTCCCGATGAAGGAGAAACAGGGTCGGAGGTCAGAACTACAACTGGAAGAGCTTGAAATGCTATCTGTCAATCAGGCAGGATGGCCCTAGTGTTATGTGACTTCACAAATATTATCCCAGTCTGTATCCCAGTGTGCCAGTGTTGGTTTGGTGCCTAGTCTTCAATTTTTCCCAGGCGGATTTGGGCCCAAAATGAATATTTCCACTGGAAAAATCTTCTCAAAAAGTATCCTTGCCAAATGCTGACTTGTCCTATATTTGTGTGAGTGTGTGTGCGCATGCATGCTGTTGAGTAGAATTTGGCGGCTTGTATAAACGTAAAGCCTTCATATTTTTAATGTGTGTCATGTGTGGGTGGCTTCTGGCTGAGCTGTTTTGGTGCACATTTTGTTCAGGTTTCAACCGACAACTTAAGGAAGGCTTTATGTCGAGGGCTGGTGTTTGGAAGAAAGACGCCTGGCAAACACTGAGAATATGAAGTCTACACACCCACACACACACACATACACACAAACACATACTCTGTCCATATAGGGCGGATGGTACACACTCTCTTTTTCTCCCCCTGTCTCCCTCTCACTCCCTCTCCCTCTCTCCCCTCCTTCCATTTAGTGCAGATGGTAATGGATTGCCAAGAGCCTTGCAAGACAGCTTGGTTTTGACCTAGTGTTGGGATTGCAAGTCCTGGCTAAGGTACAGCTTTGCCTAAGTCATTGCTGATCTGGAGGATGCTTGGGAGGTCCTAGAGCACCAGTTCCTAGGAGTTTAGCTTTGCTTTGGGGTAGGCCCCAAATATTGTGAATGCTAGATCCACTCTAGGGTGAAGCTAGATTTGCAGCAGGATCCCCGAACTGAGACGGCTTTCCTGGGTCCCGTGGACAAGGAATGATGCAGATTAGGCCTGACTCCTCGGGTTCTCCCTGTTTTTGGGAGACAGACAATGCCATAAGCCTTTACCTCATTGGAGGACTTCTTACTTAGGCCCATTAGGAGATTGTTAACCAGTTTGTGGTTATACTTTTAAATCCCATGCTGTGAGGGGTTTTAAAATATTTACACAAATGCAAATGAAGATGATTTTAATGTTCTTTCTAATATTTAGGTCCAGAATCTCTCTTCTCTCCCCTCGGTAGTAGGCATCCAATTGTCTTCCCTAAGCTCCCAACCTACGAACTGCACGTCTTCCAGGCACTGCCTCACCAGGGTCAGAAAGCAGGTAGCAGCCACAGTCCCCTGCTTCTTGATCCATTCATCTGTGTTTCCCAGTTCTCTCTCCAGCCAGAGGTTTTGGTTCAAAGGCTATAAAAAGTTCCAGACCTGCAGTCCTGAGGAATTATGCAGGAGTTCTCACTATCAGGATTCTGAGGCTGGAGGAATCTGGAGAGGTGCTTTAATCAGATGGTGGGGTTGGAGTAGCTTGTCCCTTGCAAGGCCTGTCTTTGGGTTTATAGCTCTAAACCCTAGAGATGCTCAGTTGGCAGTTTGGTGGGCCAGTCTGGGCAGAAAACTGGGAGGGAGAATCATTTTGCTACTGGAACCCATGGAAACTAGTGATTTCTGCAATTGTTTTGGGCAATCTGGAATATATGACTGTCCTATACAGAGGTCATCTATTCAATCGCCCTATCACTAGACAAGGCTGCACTTAATCCACCCAGGCAGATGGAGATTCTATTCTTAAATATTTCCTGGGAAAGACATTCCACAACCTTCCAAAAACACCAACCTATTCCAAGGCCTCTCAATCCTCACTGTTTGGACATTCTTCTTTTTATCTAATCTTAATCTCTTCTGTTGCAATTTAAACACATTTTCTCTTTTTCTGTCCTCACTATAGGTGAAGAACAATTGGTCAGTTTTTAATCCAACCATTAATATTCTTTGAAATCAGTTATCCAGTTACTCTAGTTTTCTTTCCTCTAGAAAGAATAATTCCTGTTCCTTTTACTTTCTTATGTGTATTTACAAAACAAAAAGAATAGAATATTATATTTGTAAAGTCATTAATTTATTTTCACCTCACCAATTATCCTGACCCTATTTGAACTTTTCCCTTACCTGTCTGGGGCCCCTCTTATCTTTTTCCTGCTCTTGGCTTCACTTGCCTCTCTTGTCTGCAAAACAGAGATTGCCTTCCCTAAAACAATACAAGAATGCTCTTTCAGCTCACTGTTATATAAAAGGAAACATGAATTTTTCACCTTCATCCATGTGTTTTGAGCTAGCAGTAGATAATCTGTGTTACTGAGAAGGCTGGTAATACTGGGGCTGCCCAGAATTTTATAGGGGTGGAATATCCTGGCATGTAGTCTTATGTGATTACATTTCTGGGGATACAACGTTTAACAGGAATCTTCTAGAAATGCATCTGATACAAAGATCCATACTTGTCTTTCTAGAGATAAAAATCTAGGGCTCCTCCTTGAAACTTTCATTCTTTGACTGTGATTTTCCATAATGTCTTCTAAATGGAATGAGTAATCAGAATGAAGGAATTAAAACCAAATCCCTGTTCCTCAGGCCTGCCCCTGCCCCAGCTCAAGACCTTCCTGACTTCTTCCCACCCACTCTACAGTGAACCTCAGCTGGGTAGGGATTTCCTACTCCCTAAATTTTGCTCCCACTGGAGATCAAGATTAAGGTAGTGAGAAACCTGGGATGGGGAAAAAATGCTATTTGTTAAGCATTTACTATGTGCCAGGCACTGTACTAAGCACTGGGAAGAGGGCAGGGCCAAAGAGAGTTGGGGAGAAGGGAAAAAGGAGAGAAGGAGCTTGGCCTACTGAAAACAACACAGGCCTGGGAGTCAGAGGTTCTAATCCTGGCTCTGCCACTTGTCTGTTGGGTGACCTTGGGCCAGTCACCTAACTTCTCTGTGCCCCAGTTACCTCATCTATAGAATGAGTAGCAGCATGGCAGAATGGATAGACCATGGGCCTGGAAGTCAGAATATCATGGGTTCTAATCCCAGCTCCAACATTTGTCTACTGTGTGACCTTGGGCAAGTCACTTAACTTCCCTGTCCCTCAGTTTCCTCATCTGTAGAGTGGAGATTGAAACTATGAACCCCATTTGGGAAAGGGACTGTGTCCAACCCCATTTGCTTGCATCCACCCAGCCCTTAGTATAGTGCCTGGTACATAGTAAGTGCTTAACAAATACCACAATTATTATGATTGTCACTTAACTTTTCTGTGCCTCTGTTTCCTCATCTGTGAAAAGGGGATTTAATTCCCTGTTTTCCCTCCTACTTAGATTGTAAGTCCTTTGTGGGACAGAGACTATGTACAGCCTAATTATCTTGTAGTTATCCCCGTGCTTACTACTATATGGACTGTAAGCTCACTGTGAGCCAGTATTGTGTCTGTTGTTATATTGTACAGTGATCTGTGCACAGTAAGCGCTCAATACATATGATTGACAGACTGACTACTTGGCACATAGGACTTAAATACCATAATGACAATAATAATGATAATTATTTTTATTGACCAGAGAAAAATGGTGATGGTGGAAGAGGAAGGGGGAGAATATTGAAAGGGGAATAGAGGAAGAGGGGAAAGGGGAATGAGAGAAAGAGAAGCAGAGATGGAAGAGCTGAAGGGAGAAAGAAAAGGGGAAAGATGGGGTTAGAAAAGATGGGTGAGGGCCCAAAGAGGGAGGAAGAGGATTGTGGGAAAGGAGAGAGGTAAGGAAGAAAAATGGAGAGGATATGGCCAAAAGAGAGAAGGGAAGAAGTGAGAAGTAGCAAGATGTGAGAAAGCACTTATTTGTGTCTTCCACCATTCCTCCCTTTTGCTGCTTCCATCCCTCACTCTCACTTCCGTGACTTTCATCGATTTTTCCCAGTGGAGTTTCCGGCCTCAGGATGGGCTGGTTCACCCTGGACTAGTACCGACGCTTCTGTCTAGTTTCTGTTTACAGTGGTGCTGGTCCTTATGGCGAGTAGTGTTCCCATTGCGACCACAAAGTGGCCTCCAACTGCTATGGCCATCTGGCCCACTCTGAACACTCAGGACAAAAGCTTGCACATCTCTGGGCTCAGAGCCGTGTAGCTTGTGAGGAACTGGGGCCTGCCCTCCATCCTTGTCGTTAGTCCTTAGGGAGAGAGATATATGTGGGTGTAGGCACTCTACTCCCTCCCGTGTGGCTCCTCCCATTGGCTGAGGTACATGCGCATGTCAGTTGACTTTTTCCTTTAGGTTTTTGGCACCCAAACATGTCCTGAAGAACCTCAAGCGGGTATGGGGACATAGCCTCGCTCCCACCCCCACTTCCCCAAATTTTGTGATTCTACCATCTAAATCCTAAAGTCTTTTCACATTAACCAAGAGCCAAAGGCTGTCCTTCATTTTTAGCCAGCCCTTAGCCCTCCAGGCTGTCCCAGAGTCTTACACAATCTTGTCTCTCATCCAGCCTCCTATGGGTGGCTCCAGACTTTGACACTCTGTATTTGGTGTCCTGGAATATTTCTGGATTCCTTGTCTATTGTAGAGAGCCTTGTACCTTGGCCTCCATTTCCTCTTTTCCTGTTCCTATCCCAACCAGATCACATAGTGGAGTCTGAGAGCCTGCCTTCTGTTTCCTCATTCTCATCTCTCCTGACAGCGACCTCTTGTCAGACCCTCCCTCTAGCATGGAACAGTCTCCCCCTTCACATCTAGAGGACCACCATTCTCCCCATCTTCAAAGCCCTCTTGAAATTACATCTCCTCCAGGAGGCCTTCCCTGATTAATCTCTATCTCCCCACCGAATATCACCCATTTCATGATCACTTCTGTGCCACCTAAGCACTGACAACCTGTAGCATTTTCATACGTACCTTTACGTTCCTTGGCTTTCTCCTCCTTGGAATTAATTTTAATGTCCATCGCTCCCTCTAGTTTGTAAATTCCTTGAAGTGGGCCTCAGGTCTGCTAATTCTATTATACCCCTTCAAATGCTGAGTACAGCACTCAATATTTAGGAAGAGCTCAATAAATAGTGTTGATTTGGCCATTTCAACTTATTACAGAGAGGGGGAAAAACCTCTGAAATGGTGTTGGCCTGGGAAAGCGATTGGCAGCTGCGTACTGCTGTTCAAAGTTGAGGCCCAGGACCCAATCCAGTAGCCAAGAGGGTTACAGTTACAGTTACAGTTACCTCCCCACCCCTTCCTACCTCCCTCAAGAGAGGCTGAGGATGCGTTTCCACAGCTCAGGGTTGAGACTCTCACCCCTCCTGTGATAAACCTGGTACAGATCCCACTGTGACCTTATGTTTTTCCTGAAAATGTAATGCAGATTATTCATTTGTAAACATAGGCTACTATTTAGCTTTCAGATGGGGTAACATAACTTTCTTAATTTAGATTCTATTCTATCTTAGACTGTAAGCTCATTGTGGGCAGGAAATGTGTCTGTTTATTGTTATATTGTACTTTCCCAAGTGCTTAGTGAATGAATGAATATTCCAATTATGTCTGTTTTATTGTTTTCCACTAAATGGGAGAGGCATTCGTTGTTTGGTGGAATTCAGTAATACTAAGGGTTAACCAGAAGAGCATTACCAATGAACTATCTAGAAAGTTGATTATTAACTCAGCAAGAGAAGAAATATTCTTCCACTTAGCTAGAATTAGTATCGGAAGAGCTGATAATATTGTTCGGGTGGAATGGCGGTACCAGGTAAGCAAAAAATAATGGGGAATTTGTGTGGAATTTCTACTTTTTCTGGGAATGGAATGTCAGTTCTGTAAGAACTAACTCCAAAAGCAAATGACTAACTGCTTTTGCAAATCCTCAAAGCTCCAGATTATGCTTACAACCGAAAGCCTTACCTAACACTATTAGTACGTGTTACCATTCATTGTTTACATTAGTGGATGCCGTATATTTAATTGTGAAATATTTATAAAATTCATGATTAGATTTGTGATTAAGATTTAGACAGTGGACATTGATCATGATTACAAAAAACAAATCAAATCCTAATGTGATTGAAATACAAAGAACAGCTGCAAGTTAGACCATATCCCATTTTTTCTTAGTTGAAAAAGTTCCCAGTGTTACAGATTATATATGCAATTTTGAATTTAATAACTTATTTATGGAGGCTTTATGCAGATTTATGTGAGGTGTAGGACTGTCATTGGTTTTGTTGTTATTTCCTGGACCTCACAGCATTTTTTTAAGTTTAAGCAATTATTAAAGACAGGCTTTTTTCTGTATTCATACAATTTGAATAAAGAAAAGGAAAAAGAAGCCATGATGTTTATTTAAAAAAGTGAAAATATGTTTTATATATTTTTCATCAAATTCTTCTTTTCCTGTTGTGGAAGACATCCTGGTGTCAATATCCGGTTCTGTAAAATTGAATTTGCATGAATTACTAGACACCATAAAAATAACTTTCTGCATTATTTGAATCATTTCAGTGTAGCAGTGCTGAATTTAGGGGGAAGTTCCTTCATTTATTAACTGCTTCATAATGGAATTATACACTTTAAATGTGGAATATCAGTGTTTTGCTAAAATACTGCAATAGCTAGCCATATGACATTTGGATATATATTTTATTTCAGTGATTAATGTAGAAGAAAGTACTTTTTAACATCCAGAAGCTAAATTATATGTGGGATTATATAAATTATATATTCCAGAACAAAACTTGGACCTATAAATGTAATGTTTTTAATAGTGTCAGATTTGAGCTCAGGAGCAACATCAAACTATAGGAAATGTAAAGCTATGAAAATTGAAATGCTTTTTTTTTTTAAAAAAAAAAAAAGAAAACCCAAGTGAAATGTGGGGAAAAAAGAGCCTCACAGTTCCTGGCACTTACTAGGTAACATAAAGCCAAAATTAAAAAGATGAGAAGTTCCTAAACACTGCCAGCTCAAAGTCTCTTTTCTGAATCAGTCAATCAATATTATTTACTGAGCACCTGTTGTATGTAGAATGCTGTTCACAGTGCTTGGGGTACAGTGGATTTAGAAGACCCCAGGGAGTTCATGCAAGCCTAAACCAGGGGAGGAGAGAGAGGAAGGCACAGCTAAAGATCTGTCTCCTTCATATTTACAAATTGCTTTTAGCTATTTTTACTAGGCTGTCCATCTCTGCAGCTGACCAAGCAATTTACAAATAGGGAAACTGAGGCGCAGGGGTTTGCACAGACTTTGCCTGAACCCACAGCAGTCAATCTGATGGGATGACAGGGTTAGGATTAGAATTGAATTTCGTTGCTTCAGCCCGGCGTGTTCCACTGTTATTTAAGGAGAGAGATAATTGAGTAGAAAAGTGGAGTGCAGAAAGGAAAAAGGGGATAAGGATAAATTAGATAAAAAGAGGCTTTCTGGGCTGAACTGGACACATTGCTTGGAGGAGTGCTATTCAACTTGTCAAGTCAGTGGTGCTTATGGCTATTAGTATTTTCTCACTTCTCAATCTGAAAACATTTTGATGGAATTCTTCTTCCAGCCCTTTGTTTACAGCATAATCTCCCTATCTCACTAGCTCTTCTTAATAGAGGATTCCCAAGGGGAGGGCTGAACTGAACTCACCTTCCCTTGAAAAAAATTGTGAACTTAATCAGCAGGTGAACAGATGACTGCGACTGAATATGAAAATGTTGTGCTAGACCCTGTAAAACTGAAGAGGCATACAATGCATTGCTTGAGAACTGTTTCTAATTCTCTCAAATCACTGAAGTCACAATTAAGTGTTTTAATGTGGAACTATTATCTAGAGATGTTCTCAGAAACCACACGGAACATAAAGGGTAGCGTGCTCTGAGAAGGCCTGAATTTTTTCCAAGGATTAAAACACAAATGAATAAACAGTTCAAATGATGGACACCTGAAGTTTTCAAAATGACAGAAGATACTGAGAAAGTATTATCTCGAACACTCTAAACAGAGTTTACAATGAAAGGCCAGATCGATTATTTTTAAAAGGCTGACAAACTAAGAATTTAATAAAATTATCTCTGTGGGCAAAGTGATTAATTTGTGGGCTGTCTTATCTGGCTCAGCAGAAGTTGCTAATATTGCTCTTTGCACAAAGAAGTTAGGTCTAATTTACTGGAAGTTCTAATATGACAATTTACGAGGACTGGTATGAGTTAGACAGATGGGTTTTACTTCATGGGCTTCCAAGTCTATTTTTAGCCTCAAGTTTTCTTACGACCTAAAGAAAGCTAGGCCAAGAAACAAGACCAATCAGTATTGGGTGCTTCCTGTAGAGGTTAAATGAGTAGAGTTAACAGAATGCACATTCGTAGCTATTTAACACCTATTACAAGTTTTGGCTTATTGGCTGAAGTTTAATGGGCCAAATACTAGGTTCATTTCTTTAGAAACCAGAACTAAGGAGAAACAGGTGTGTGTTTAAAAAGGAAAAAAAAAAGAAATGCCATAAACCAGTGTAAATGAACTGTAACTCAAATAAAAGCAGTGTGCTAAAATAAAAGGTGTAAAACGGAAACCCAAAACATCCAAGCTGAAAACATGTAGTTCTTATTTAAAGCCTTCTATCAAACCAGCTGACATGGCATGGTCCAAAGTCATCTGGAGGCAGCATCTACCAGGGAACTGCAACACAAGCCCTTCCACCAGAGAGTTTACCTATTGTGTCAAAGCAAGCTTTACCGTTAGATGACAGGTTGTTTGGGTTTAGCAACGTTGTACTGACATTAGCCAAGCCAGGATTGCTGTAGGAGGGTTTTGGGAATCAAGAAATTACTTCAGTCATCTGGTTCAGGCACAAGCTGGATCTGGCCTGTTTCAGACGGGCAAGTGGAGTGGTTCAGAGAAAGTACAAGTTCTTACCTTTGGTGAGGTTCACAGGTAGCAACTTCCAGCTAGTGCCCCGATGATGAAAATGGATGAAGCGATAGCCAACTATTATTTGCCTGGCTAAAATAAAGAATTGAGTCAATGCAGGTTGCTGGATATGAATTTTCCTCCGGGACTATGGAAATTTAGAAGGAAGACCTTTAACCTGCAGTCTGTGATTTACTTTCTGAAAGAAAAAATATTTACCGACCGCAATTCCAAAACTCTTGACTAGTTAGAATCTCGAGTTACCAGCTCCTCTCGATTAAGAGAGAGCTTGAAACTGCACCAGCCCCTTCAGAATATCATCAGAGGGAAAACAAGAAGTGTCTGTCAGAGACAGGGTGGGATGTGTTGACAGGTGAAAGAGGGGAGAAATCAGGGTAAGAGATATCAGAACGATTTGGGCCCTTCTGCAGTGTTAGAGCTTGAAGCGGCATGCAAAGTGGCAGAGTGACGGTCTGGGAACCAGAGGACCCGGGTTTGAGTCCGAGCTGTGCTGCTAACCTGCTGTATGACCATGGGCAAGTCACTTAACTTCTCTGTAGCTTAGATTCCTCATCTGTAAACTCTCCCAAGTGCTCAGTACAGTACTCTGCATACAGTAAGCATTCAGTATTCACTTAAGATATTCACTTAATCTAAGTTGGGAGCGGATATTCACTCTGGAGGCAGTGGTCTTTGCTCAGTACCTTTTCTTGCATTAGGCCCCTGATTGGACCTTAGGATAACTGGGAACTATTCTTGAAAGGTATCAGCTATGCTTTCCGTTCTTATCAGTGATCAAGCAGTCATGTATCAATGATAGTTATTGAGCATTTACTTTGTGCAGAGCTCCATACTAAGCATTTGGGAGAGTGTAATTCAGTACAGTTGGTAGGCATGATCCCTGCCCTCAAGGAACGTACAGATGAGGATGAAAGTCTATTTGACTGTCTTTTCCAAGCTGCATTTGCTGCAATCCCTCATTTCCATTGCTATTTGTTATTTTCAAATGTTATTTTCAATTTTCTTCTACTCTTGGCCTTTCCTTACTCCTCCTATGTGGACTGACTTTGAACTCGTCTACACATATTTTATCTATAATGCCACAACCTAACTCATTTTCTCTCCTATTCTCCCCAATGTAATACCATGAAGTTATCTGCAGATTGTGGTTTCATAGCAGGACACTTGCAGTTGTTTCCTTGACACTGCATTGGCTAAGTAGATGTAGGGCAGTTATAAGCAGTTGATTTGAAGATAGAAAGCCTTTGATTTAGAGGGAAGGGGAGAAAAGGAAGAAAGAAGAGAAAAGGGAAAGCAGAGTGGTGAACTGGGAAGTCCAGAAATGGAGTTCTTACCTTTTTTATGTGTTCTTCCCTGCCCTCTAAACCCCTTCTCATCCTCCTTATTCACTCCTTCATTTCATTTGTCCATCTTCCTCTCACCAGTTTCCTTTCCCCTCATTCCTTCTTTCTTCTTCTTTTCCCCACCCCCATTTCTGCCTACTGTAAGAGGAGACTTAGCATTTTTGTAGTCCATACTATTTCTACTAATTACTATAAGTGGTGAGGAGAGTACCTGTGATGATGGTATTAATTCATTTCTGCATAAGGACAAGATACTGATGCTTTTCTTCAGTGTTCTTTTACAACACTATATGAAAGGAGCAGCTGGATTTAGGTGAAGAGCGCATGCCTGGGGAGGGTCAGAGGGCCTGGGTTCTAATACTGTTCCTGCCATTTGTCTGCTTTGGGCCCTTGGACAAGTCACTTAACTTCTCTGTGTCTGTTTCCTCATCTGAAAAAGGGGATGAAATACCTGTTCTTCCTCTCCTCAAGACTGTGTGCCCCTTGTGGGGCAGGGACTGTGTCCAACCTAATTGTCTTGAATCTAACTAAGAGCATAGAACAGGTGTTGGCATAGTACAGGTATTGGCACATGGTAAGCTCTTAACTATGATTATTATTATTATTAGATTAGGAAACTCATCATTTAAGTAAAGAAGGAAAAATATCCAGTTTACCCACAGGGTTAAAAAATACATATCTTCCACCATCTTTGAAAAAGCCCCTATGCATAACAGATAAATCTTTCATGGCATATAGAAGGATTCTATAGGCAGCTCTCATGAAATGATCCGGGCCTGATATCTATGTTTTAAAGCCTCCCCCTGGAGACCAGAACCAGACAGAACCAGTAGTCCCAATACACAGTCTGCCTACCCAAGGCAATGTGAAACAAACCACCACAAGTGTCTCTCTGCTGTGAAATCACAGTCTGCTCCAAGGAGAGGAATGTGGGGGTGGAGAGGAAATGCAATGGTTTAATTAAATATTGCTTTACATATTTCCTTCCTTTGGACCCGATTGAGTCACAAATTATATAGCAGTTGCTTGGGATTTCCATAGAATTAATTAATTAAGAAGAACTGAAAATGAGTCAAATCCAGGGATTCTTATCTATTAGACCCCTTTTTCCTTAAGCAGCATGATAATGTGTTCTTGCCTGGGCCTTTGAGGAATTTGCATTCCCCAAGCTTGAGTGTATTCAATTTAAAAAGGAGTAAAATATGCACCAAAATAATCAGAAAGGGAAGAAATTAGGTCCCTTCCCTGCCCTAGAAATGTTCGGGAAATGTTTTTTAAAGTGCTAGCTTCAAGGAATGTTGCTAATGACACTGCTGTACTGAGATGAATGCATAGTAACACAGCATCTTTTGTTAATTTCAAGAAGAACCACCCCAAACTGGAAACCAAATTGCAGTCAAGGTTTAGTGCCCTCCCCTCCCTACCACAAGGATGGAATGGAGGGAGTCCACTGTCATCATCTCATAGACCACACCCTATGGTGGTTTGAGTCAGGAAGTGATATACTCAAACATAACCCGCTGAAAAGCAGTGGAGTGTTGGTTGGCAGGAACCAGGGAGTGGGTGAGTGGGATGACAGAGAAGCAGAGTGAAATCACCGCAGTGGAACAGTGAGTTAGTTGTTCGACCCCATCAGGGTACCATTAGGGCATCATCAGTTATCTGAATAGCATCCAGGTGCTGTGGGGAAAGTTTGCTCGCTTCCCAAGGGAGAGATTCTCATCCCTGAAGCAAAATCTTCCTCAGATTCCCTCACCATACAGTCAAACAGTTTGTGATGGCGTTGAACCAATTAAATAGAGCCTAGAATTTTTCCCATTGGCCTACGGGCAGGGATTGTGTCTGTTTATTGTTATATTGTACTCTCCCAAGAACTTAGCACAGTATTCTGCAAAAAGTAAGTGCTCAGTAAATACAATTGAATGAATAAGTAAAAAATACATACTCAACGTGGGAACAAACTCATGTTTGTTGTTTTTGTTGTCAGTCAAGTGCCTCCAGTGCTCTATCATGGTAAGAACATGCTTAGAACATGGCTCCTGTAATCAATTAATAGTATTTATTGAGAGGTTAATGTGTGCACAGTACTTTACTAAGCACTTGGGGGAGTAGAATACAGTGGAGTAGGTAGAACGATCCCTGTCTGCAAGGACCTTACAGAACTGAGAGGGAGACAGACATTAAAATATATTTTAGGTGGGTAAGTACATACGTGGATAAGTGGATAGATGGATAAGTACAGAAGCAGCATAGCCTAATGGATAGAGTACGGTCCTGGGAATTAGAAGGTCATGGGTTCTAATCCGAGCTGTGCCATTTGACTGCTGTGACCTTGGGCAAATCACTTCACTTCCCTGTGCCTCAGTTCCCTCATCTGTTAAATGTGGATTGAGACTGTTAGCCCTCGTGGGATAGGGACTGTGTCCAATTCAATTTGCTTGTATCCACCCCCGTGCTTAGAACTATGCCTGGCACATAGGAAGCACTTAACAAATACCATTATTGTTATTATTGTTAAGTGCTGTGGGGATGGGGTGAAAATAAAAATGCTTAAAAAGTACTGCCCAAAATGCATAGACAACCGATCAGTCTATCTTATTTATCGAGTGCTTATTATATACAGAACATTGTATTAAGCACCTGGGGGAGTACAGTACAACAGAGTTGGTAGACAAATTCCCTGCCCTAGGCAACACAGAAGGTACTACAGAAGTTGACACTCTAAGATACACTGTCAAACTCATCATTCAGACTGCATATCCATCACACGTGCATATCATTGGAAAAGGCATAAGTCATTTCTTGTGGTTAGTTCTATTGTTTGCCCTTTTCTTTTTATTTTATTGGTTGGAGTGAATGTGGATGGAAGTATTTTGTAAATCCTGGCTATTATAATGGGGGGTATTCAAACTGCTGTATATTTGCCAGTGGCTTTTTACTTCTTGAATATTTTCCAGACAACTGAATTCTTGGATAATGGAGAAAGAAAATAATATTGTACTTGAGGGAAGAGGCAAGCTACTTGGAGAGATGGTAATATTACATAGTCTGATTTGCTGGGAGATTCTCTTAGGTTTTTCGATCAGTAGCATTTTTTGAACACCTATTCTGCTGTACTAAGTGCTTGGGAAAGAACATAAGAAGAATCGCTTTATGCTCTCAAGAGCCTCAGAGTCTACTAATTTTGGGTAGTTATTTCATGTGCAGAATATGACAAAGAGTTGCAGATTTCAGATCAGAATGGAGATCTCGGCCAGTAGTCCATTTCTGACTTTTAATCTGTTTTTCTGTTGTCATATGCTTTCTAGCAGTGTGGTAGAATAGCAGATCAAGTGACTTGAAGGTCAGTGATTTCATGGTAATAGTGAAATGTGCCTAGAGTATTTTTTCTTTTGTATGTCAATAGTGCATTTCACTTTATGACTATACATTTTCAGTTTTCATTTTAATGGGTTGGATCTTATAGTTCATCTTTAGCGTATATTACTGATTTTTATTCCCTCTGACCCACCCTGACACCAAAATTTAGGTGGGGGCAAATTATTGCATGAAAAGATAGGACTAAGTGTGTGGTTTTTGTATCATCTGTCTTATGAAGATGCCTATAGTTTTTTGGGGGGTGGACTTTATTTTTCTTTGTAGAATGGTTTCATCATGCTGTAATAATATATCTTGTTCTCGCCCCTCCTCCAACTCCGCTTTTGTCAATTGAATTCAATTTAAAATTATCATAATATTACAGCTTCCAGAGTCAGTATTGGCTGTCTGAAGCAGGTACTGGTGACCCCATGATAACTGCCTGTGGTGCCTGATTACCAAATTGAAGGCGGGGACTTGGCCTATGTATCAGTATGGCCTAGTGGATAGAGCCCAGGCCAGGGAGTCAGAAGAAACCTGGGTTCTAATCCCCACCCTGCCACTTGTCTGCTCTATGACTTTGGGCAAGTCACTTCACTTCTCTGTGCCTCAGTTCCCTCATCTGTAAAATGGGGATTAAGACTGTGAATCTCATGTGAGTCAGGTATTTGTGTCCAATCTGATTGCCTTGTACCTACCCCAGCACTTAGAACAGTGCTTGACACATAGTAAGCGCTTAACACATGCCATCAATATTCCTTTATTATTCTTCTTATTATTAGTAAGAAGAAGAATAAATAAAGGCTGCCAGGAGAGGACTTTTTTTGAATATATTAAAAAGTCCTCTTTAGGAAGAGAGCCACTTTTACAAGTGGGGAAACAAGCCTCCTTTGTTTGACATTATTCAAATCTGGGAATTTAGTGCATTCTTTCATAGATTTCCTATATTAAAGCAGGTTCTGATCCTTGGATTTGCTGCAGGAGTCAACAGAATAGTAATTAGCAAAATGCTATTATATTGATTATCAGCACAATAGTTACACTTCATGGGGAAGGGTAGGGGGATAAGGGAATGCTTAAGATGCATTGCTAAGTAGAGCAAGAGTTTTTCTTCAACAAGTGTCAGACAATTTGACCTCAGTGGACTCTTTAAATTTTCACCCCATTTTTCTCCAAACTCTGCCTTTCTGATCATCAATGAAAGGAGCAGCTGGCGGCTAGTAAAATACTGTGGTGTTTTCCTTAACTTCTGGCCTTAGGGGGAAAATATGATAAAAGCTTACTCAGATCTTGAACCTGAATTCTTCTAATTATATTTAAATTTCATATGCCTATGCAGAGAAATGTACAAGTAAAATGTAATGCAAGGCAATGTTGCATATTGGAATTTTTGAGCAAGGATCAAATGTAGTGTCAAAGTTCACCTAGGATTCAGTTTCCCAAGCTCCAGCCTTCTCCAGTCGTTTGGAACCGCATATGTTAAATGACATTCTTTGCTGACTAATCTTTGTACCAAGAGCCGCACAAATCACCTACCAATACAGCCCTCCCAAAGAGCGGGATACAATGCATTGCGTATACTATGGTCTCAAGGAAGGTAACACACTTGGTTGATTTGGTTTTGCAATGGAAATAATTTTGGCCAGTCCATTTGCTATTTTTTCCACTTTGTGGGGGGTGTGGATGTCTGTGGTGTGAAAAAAAGAGATAAAACCAATATGTTTCCTTCAGAGAAGGGTGCGGTTGGGAGTGAGAAAAGGATGATATGAAATTAGAAATAATGATAGTAATAAGAACCATCCAGTTAAGGTACTGAGGCCACCAAGGGATAAAGAAGACAGCAAGTTCCAGGAGTTGAAAGATTCAATGAAACATTGGAGGCCAGTCCTCTCATGAGTATGTCTCGTCTGAAGCTTCGGTGCTAATCCAAAAGTACAGAGAGCTTTAATGATTTTTATTTCTGTGGATGATCTCCTGGTGATCGCGGAGTTGGCCGGGATATCAAGGCGAACCTGAAATGGGTAACTTCTCACTTCATTCTCTTACGTGGCAATTAACTGGGACAAATGGTTTACTGTAATTCTCCAAGACTGGTTTGTTGTTTTAACTAATGTAATGTAATGAGAATTAAGAGAGTAAAATTGATCGCTCAGCTTTGATTAGAATGCTTTTAGTTATTCTAGCCATTTTTTAACTTCCCCATAAAAAAAAAAATTAGGGTCACTAGCAGGGGGGTCAGTTTCCAGAATTAACTGTTTGCAAAACTGAAATGCAGTGATGAAATTTCGAGTAAGGAGCCTCAAACAGAATGGGCATAAAGCACTGCACCCTTGTGCTGGTGCAGAAGAATTGCAGTGTTTTAACCAGAAACAAAATGAAGCTAGTAGCGTATTCTCGTTTATCCAAAATATATGTAGCACGGAGTAAGGCACACAGACTTATAAATGCCAAACAGGCTTTCCAGTAGAGAAACAGGTACTAACTTTAGAAAACCAGCAGAGAAAATTATTTAAACATTTTAAAAATAGCATCCTGTTGAGCAACGCACAGCAGATTTTTGGATGTTGAAGGGTTATAAGACTTTATTTTCTCTGTATTGTGCGGTTATGTCTTTCATCCAGATAAAGAATTAAAAACTCTGCTATATCAGCCTCACCATATATGTAAAGAATATGCTTATAGAGAAGAGTCCTGGATGATTAGGTAGGAAGGGGGTAGGAAGTCCAAATTTACTGGTGTTCAGTCCCTACTTCTTCCTCTTAGCAGTGCCAGGTACTGACTGACTCTTTGAGTCTTTATTTTTCTTCCTTTAAGGTAAGGATAGCAATTCACCACTTACTTGCCTGGGGCTTACAGATGCTCTCAAGCTTGCTATTTGTAAGGGATTTTGCTACTTAGGTTTCTGATAAGTCACTTATGGATAGTTTTATGTAGTTTATTTTTCTAAGAAAAAAACAATTCCATGCTGATCTTTGTTTTCCTTACTACAGAGGTGTTTGTGTTCTATCTCCCTGGGAAACTCCTAAGCAGTAAGGACAGATTAAGTTTTACTTTTGATTTTTTTTGCTTCCTTTTAGTAACTCGTTATTTTTGTAGATTTGGGCAGTTGGAAATCCGCTTTTGGACAAGTTTCTGAATAATAAAAATTTTCTGTGGATGAAATGAAAGACTTGCTTTATATCAGCTACCAGTGAACTCTACATGAAATGTTTTATGGAACAAAAAAAGAATTTCAATTTCTTCTTGCCCATTCATGTTTCCTAGGTAAATAATCAAGAAGGCTTAGAGATATCTGTGAGGTATTAATCCCACTTGCATATCAGATATATTGAATTATGAGTGAAAATTCATGATATAGGACAATAAAATGGGAAGTGTAAGTGAATATTTACATGTTCATGTTCCAAATGTAAAGAATATAACTATATTATATATATGCATACACAAAGATTTAATAGATTCAGGCAATAAAAATAATATATAGTAATTTTAGTTCAGAACCTTCAAAATCATTTTTTTTGAATATTGTATGATTTTTGTTTGTCTTTGCTAAGAAAATATGCTGCTCCCTTCTGTTAGGAATAGTATAATTTTCTCCCTTAGTATTGTTATAGCATACTCTCCCAAGCACTTAGTACAGTGCTTTGCACAAAGTATTTAATAAATACAATTGATTTTTGAGTGTTTGTTTAGTTTCAGTTCTTGTAACAGTAAAAAGAACCAGCTGGTTCTAAGCTGCAGTTTTTGGTTCGGGAAAATATTCACATTTATAGTGTTCCTTTCTTGCATACTGGACTGCTGAGATTTAAACAAGGAAATAGACTAAAATTACCTTTTATGACATTTAAGTGCTTACTTTGTGTCAAACACTATTCTAAGCATTTGGGTAGGTATAAATTAATTATGTTGGACAGAGTCCCCCTCCTGCATAGGGCTAACAGCCTAAGTACGATGGAGAACAGGTATTCACATTTTACAGTTGAGGGAAATGAGGCACAGAAAGTTAACTGACTTGCCCCAGGTCACACAGCAAGCAATTGGCAGATCTGGGATTAGAACCCACATCCTTCTGACTTCCAGGCCCATGCTCTCTCCACTATACCATGCTTCATCATTTTTTTTTTCATTTTCTCTTTCATCCTTCTCTCTCACTACAGCATATTTGCTATAAAACTGAAGAGGATTGTGGTATTGTCATTATTAGTACTCTATATCTTAAAGGTGAATTCCTCCCTCTCTGGGAAAAAAAACACCAATCTGTTCTATAACTGTTGTTGACAACTTGACTTTCCTTACCTTATAAAACATTGGTTTACAAATTGCTTTTAAAAGCTACAGTTTCCTGATGCATTCCTGCCTCCGTTCTCCTGTTTTATGAAGGAAAAAACCAAACCCAAAAAACCAAAGAAACAAAACCTGAGTGTAGCAGGAGTCATTCTTAGACTTGATCTCTTTATTCATAGTCACCTTTTGTAGCAGGAGTTTAGTATAAGATTTCTCCTTACCCAAACCTTCAAAATAATATCTTTCTCCTGTTCCTCCGTTGTTGGGGTTGGTTGGGGTGGCCAAGTCTCTCACCAACCCTGATAAACTAATAGATCTGTCAGAAAGGCTACTATGAGTTGATATGGACTTGTGGTTATAGCTATGAAAATCTGCTCTTTCCAAATAACTCAGTGGGACAATGGTAAGCTGTTATGATTACTGAGGGAAAGCGAAGCAAATTTGGGAAATCCCCTGATGTCTGCATCCTTCACACCCTGACAATCTTTCAAAATCAGTTTTCTACCGTATGATTGAGGGGAATCATAGCTGAGGGATTTACAAATACATCCAACGAGCTAAACCTGTAAATCATTTGAGGAGAACTCAAAAGCTCGGTTCTTATTTCTTCTCCACATTCAACTGTCTACATTTTTCTCTTTTGAAGCGATCAATGATATTTACTGTGTGCTTACAGTGGGCAGAGCAATAGGAGAGTTCAATACAGCAGATTTTTTATGGTTTTTCCTAAGCATTTACTATGTGCCAGGCACTGTACTGAACACTGGGGTAGATACAAGTGAATTACGTTGGACATAGTCCATGTCCCACATGAAGCTCTGGCTCTTCATCACCATTTTACAGATGAGGTAACTGAGGCAGAGAGAATAATAATGTTGGTATTTGTTAAGTGCTTACTATGTGCAGAGCACTGTTCTAAGTGCTGGGGTAGATACAGGGTAATCAGATTGTCCCACGTGGGGCTCACAGTTTTAATTCCCATTTTACAGATGAGGGTACTGAGGCTCAGAGAAGTTAAGTGACTTGCCCACAGTCACACAGCTGACAAGTGGCAGAGCCGGGATTCGAACCCATGACCTCTGACTTCCAACCCCGGGCTCTTTCCACTGAGCCACAAAGCGAAATGACTTACCTAAGGTCACACAGCAGGCACGTGGCAAAGCTGGAATTAGAACACAGGTCCTTCTGACTCCCAGGCCCGTGCTCTATTCAGTAGGTCACACTGCTTCTCCTAAGGGTTGGTAGACTCGTTCCCTGCCCAGAGATCTGTAGGCTTTCTCCTTGTTCCCCAACGTCTCTTGGGACTTATGGTCATCCATTTCAGCCTTTTAAACCTTTTCTTACAATCTTAGGCTTTTTGACATCTCTTCACCCTCCTCACCAACTCTACTCAATTTGCACTGAATTTTCCTTCCTTCCCCGAAACCCTTCCAGGGAAGGGAAAATTGTCCTGCTACTTGGGCAGTTTTGGTTCTCTGTCTCTCCTTCATATTCCTCCACCTTCATTGTTGTTAGCAGGTAGTTTGATGGAAGGTTCCATCATTCTTTTATAGATCTCGTGGCTCAGTGGAAAGAGTACGGGCTTTGGAGTCAGGGCTCATGAGTTCAAATCCCAGCTCTGCCACTTGTCGGCTGTGTGACTGTGGGCAAGTCACTTAACTTCTCTGTGCCTCAGTTCCCTCATCTGTAAAATGGGGATTAAGACTGTCAGCCCCACGTGGGACAACCTGATTCCCCTGTTGTTACCCCAGCGCTTAGAACAGTGCTCGGCACATAGTAAGTGCTTAACAAATACCAACATTATTATTATTATTATTATTAGATCTGGGGCATCCCAGGAAAGAGAGATAGAAGTAAGCTTCTTTAATATTGGAATAGCGTTCCTCTGTTTTCTGTTTGGTGCCAACTCACTGAGGCTGTGGAAATCAACCACTAACTTATTTGACTGGAACAGTGTGCTCTAATGGAAAGAGTGAGATTGGGTATCAAGAGGCCTGGATCCTAGTTCTAGCTCTGCCTTTGGCTGGCTCTGTAGCCTCAGGCAAATCACTTAACCTCTCTGTTACACAATTTTCTCATCTATTAAGTGGGAACAATAGTATCTGTCTTTCCCTACCTCACAGGGAGCTTTATGTTTTGTGTTTTTTTTTTTAATGGTAGTTGTTAAGCTGTTACTGTTGGCCAAACACTGTATTAAGCACTGGGATAGATACAAGATTTAATCAGGGTACACACAGTCCCTCTCCCACGTGGGACTTAGAATCCAAGTTGGAGGGAATGAGAATAAAATGAGAAACTTAAGAAGGCACTTTGGAAAAATGTAAAGTGCTTTACGAAGTAGCGGTAATATTCATGTTGTTAAGCCTGTCTACTTGTTTTGTTTTGTTGTCTGTCTCCCTGCTCCTAGACTGTGAGTCCTTTGTTGAGTAGACGTTGTCTCTTATTTGTTGCCAAGTTGTACTCTCCAAGCACTTAGTTCAGTGCTCTGCACACAGTATGCACTCAATAAATATGATTGAATGAATTAATAAGAGCAGGTAACACAGTATTCCAGAAAAATACGAAGGGTATTTATTTTGTTTAATTTGACTATTTGATTATTTTTAGAACCTCTAGAGCTAATGGAAGACTGGCTAAAAAAATCGCTTGGGCTGGTAAATTTCTGAAAGTACTTACAATGTTGTAATAAAATTAAATAATTAGTAATAGTGTTGGCTGTTGATTTGGATTTTTTTAATATTAGCTGTTAAGATTATGCCCAATTTTCTGGTATAAATCATTCCTGAAGATTGGCTCTGGTTAGGCATGGGCAATTTAAATTGTTTTTGGATGAAATCAGGTTTTTAAAATGCCATTTCAAACCCGATAATTGCTCTAGCCTGGGTTCCACATTATGATCCCATAATATGCACATATTCCATAAAATAGGATGGGATCCTGTTCCCTGTCACTGGGTTCCTTTAAAAACAAAACCAAAAAGCGGGTAGTAGGACAAACTAAATAGAACACTGATCGAGAAAGACAGAATCTCTTCTTTGCTTTTCAAATATTTGTCTGGCCTTCAAAAGCTATTTGCCTTTTCTGTTTGTTGGATTTTTTTGGCAGAGTTCTGAATACACAAAGAAGATGATACAGCACAGAATAATGGACTTGGTGTAGGAAATAGTCCCGCTGCTTCATTTAGTTTATGCTTTTGATCTCTTGCAAAAAAAAATGTTTAATTATCAGAATCTCTACTGCTTCTAAGTATTTAGCATTCTTTGAGTGATGGTGAAAGGTACTCTAGAAAGGAGAGTTGGGATAGATATTTAAAAGTGACAGGATGGATGGTGATGAGAAGCATGTTAAAAGGCAGTGTTCTGCTGGGTATTTTAAAAATGAACTATTGCACATATAATCTCTGATAAATTTTGAGTTACTATCCGAATTATTTAAAAGTACATACTATAAAACAGTTACGCATTGTACATGCTAATGATGACGGGGGCTGCAATGTGAGGAATTTATTAGCTTCAGGATCTTATTTAGGAGATTTGAGAGGCACTTACTACATTTCAAACAGTAAAGATTATTAATGATAGAAAAGTTGCACTTTCTGAAAATTGTGATCTGGAGTAGGCTATTTGGTAGCCAACCAATCCTTCAGTCAATGGTATTTATTGAGTACTTATTGTTTTCAGAGCACTCAACTAAGCACTCGGGAGAGTACAATACAAAAGAGTAGGTAAAGACAGCGCCTGCCCAAGAAGAGTTTACAGACTAGAGGGGGAGACAGATAAATAAGTTACAGATGGATACATACATAAATGCTGAGGTCTGGGGGATGGGTGAATATCAACGTGATTTGGGGGAACAGGCCCAAGTTCATAGATGATGCAGAAGAGAGGGCTAAAATGGGGAAATGAGGGGCTTAGTCAGGGAAGGCCTCATGGAAGAGATATGATTTTAGTAGGGCTTTGAAGATGGAAAGAGGGGTGGTCTGTTGGATATGAAAGGGGAGACAGTTCCAGACCACAAGGAGGATTTAGGCAAGGGGTTGGCGGTGAGAAAGATGAGATTGAGGAACATCGAGAATGTTCGTGTTAGAGAAAGGTTTGTGGGTTGGATGCTAATAGGAGATTGGCGAGGTAAGGTAAGAGCGGGAGAGTCAATCAAGTGCTTTAAAGTCAGTAATAAGGAGTTTTTGTTTGATGTGGAAATGGATGAGCAGCCACTGGAGATTTTTGAGCAGAGGGGAGAGAGATTGTCTAGAAAAATGATCCGTACGGCATAGTGGAGTATGGACAGAAGAGAGAGAGACAAGAGGCAGGGAGGTCAGTGAGGAGCCCAGTGCAGTAGTCAAGGCAGGAAATAAGTGCTTGGAGTAGTAAGGTAGCAGTTTGGATGGAGAGGAAGTGGAGAGAAGCAGTGCGGTTTAGTGGAAAGAGCACAGGCTTGAGAGTCAGAGGACATGGTTTCTAATCCTGGCTCCACCACTTGTCTGCTGAATTACCTTGGACAAGCCACTTAACCTCCCTGTGCCTCAGTTACCTCATCTGTAAAATGGGGATTAGGACTGTGAGCCCCACGTGGTACAACCTGATTACCTTGTATCTACCCCAGTGCTTAGAACAGTATTTAGCACAGAGTAAGCACTTAACAAATATCAGTATTATTATTATTATTATAAAATTGTTGAGAAGGTAGAACGTGGCAGGATTTGGTGACAGACTGTCTTTGGGGATTGAAGGAGAGTCGAGGGTAATGCCAAGGGAGTAGGTCTTCTGAAGGTTTTCACAAAGAGCATTTGTAACAGGAACAGCTCTAATGCAATCCTGTTCTCCTATATTTGTATCTAAGAAATCTAGGTCCCCTATGAAGTTCATGGCTGTTCAGGAGAATAAGGATCTGGTTTGTGGTGGATAAGGTCAGCAGAAAACCTCAGAGGAAATTCAAAAGCAGTTAAACTAGGTGGGAAAGGAAAGGATCAAAGACTATAAAATATGACTCTAAGCTCCTTGTGGGAAAGAATTGTGTCTGCCAACTCTGTTATGTCGTATTCTCCCAAGTGTTCTGCACACAGTAAGTGCTTGAAAAATATGATCGATTCATTGATCAAATATGGTCAATAGAACAAATCGAATATTTACTAGATATACTGAAAGTTTGGACATTGTATCTTTTAGTGGTGCTATTGAAGTTTATTTTTCTAGGCAGGCTTATGATGCTATAAAACAACAAAAATAAAGCAGTGCAAAGGTCAGAGAGAAAGTTGAGGTGGCTTTATGATTGAATTCAAGTATGTGAATAATTTCCATGAGGATAGCACTAACTAGTTCTTCTCCATGCCCACAAATGAGCAAATGAGTGGATAGGCTTAAACAACATCAAGAGAGTCCAGTAGGATACAAATAAGAATTCCTTTTCTAATAATAGGAATAATGGTATTTTTTTAAGCACTTATTATTTGCCAAGCACTGTTCTAAGTGCTGGGGTAGATACAAGTTAATCAGATTGGACACAGTCCCTTTCCCACATGGGACTCACACTCATATCCTTACTACAGATGTGGTAACTGAAGCTCAGAGAAGTTAAATGGCTTGCCCAAACTCACACAGCAGACATGTGGCAGAGCAGGGATTAGAACCCAAGTACTTCTGGCTCCCAGGCCTGTGCTATATACACTAAGCTATACTGATTCTCTAAAACAATGCTTTTCTGAAAGCCTATACCTGGTGCACCTGGATTTGCACCCTTTAATAATAATAATAATGTTGGTATTTGTTAAGTGCTTACTATGTGCCGAGCACTGTTCTCAGCGCTGGGGTAGACATAGGGGAATCAGGTTGTCCCACGTGGGGCTCACAGTCTTAATCCCCATTTTACAGATGAGGGAACTGAGGCCCAGAGAAGTTAAGTGACTTGCCCACAGTCACACAGCTGACAAGTGGCAGAGCTGGGATTCAAACTCATGAGCCCTGACTCCAAAGCCCGTGCTCTTTCCACTGAGCCACGCTGCTTGTCTTTACTCATTCCTTTACTCATTCCTCCCTCAGCCCGACACAATATGTACACACTATATATACATCAATAATTTATCTATATTAATGTCTATCTCCCTTTCTAGACCGTAAACTCGTTATGGGCAAGGGAACTTGTCTACCAGCTCTGTTATGTGGTATTCTCCCAAGTGTTCTGCACACAGAAAATACTCAATTAATATGATTGGCTGACTGACTGAAAGATAAATTCTGAAGCAGGCAATCGAGGGAGGCTGTGGAATTACTACTCCTGGAGTTTGCCAACTGTCACAGATAGGCAGTTCAACTGCTTGGAGTCAGAGGCTGGAACCTATGAACTCCTGAAGCACTTTCCAGGAATATGATTCTCTAATTTTGTGTGCCATATGATATGTATATGTTTATACAATTTACCTGGTGCGTGCTTCCTTATTTGAAGGTTAGAGAGGTAAGCAAACACTGTACGGGCCATAAAACTGCAACAAATCAATGCAATAAAAATTGTGTAATGTATGGGTGTGTCAGTAGTTTTCGGGACCACAGAAAGCCACCAGTTAAACTCACAGTTGCGTTGTCACACCCTTCACGTGCTAGCTTCAACAAATTTCCATAATAATACTGGGGAATGCACCAAAGGCAGAGTGGCACAGAGTGGGAAGTCAAGGCTGTCTGAGAGGGAAAGTGGAGTTGTACAAAACCAGGGCCAACATTCAAATGAAAGGGTGTGAGCAGAAATTGGAGAGAATCTGTGAGAGACAGTAGGCGCGGAAATACTGAGCTGGCAGAGGAATCCATTTTATTTGTGCAAAAGTGACCCAACTACATGGGTGTAAAATATTCGTTTTGAGTGTGGGGGTGAAAGCAAGGTGGGTCTTCTTGGGGGAGCAAGTGGAATGAGTTGAGATTGGCAGGTAGGCTTTGAAGCGTTAGTGGGTCAGAGACCCCACTTTAAGTCTTTTAATCCATACTCCGAATTATTTAGTAGTTTTTGGACAAATAACTGAGGCAGGGACTCTAATCCAAACTGCTTTAGTTGATGATTATAGTATTTATGTGCTTACTATATGTCATGCGCTGCTCTAAATGCTGGTGTAGACACAAGCCAATCAGGTTAGATGCAGTCCTATTATCACATGGGGCTCATAGTATAGGGGGGAAGAGAGAATAGGTATTGAATCCTCATTTTACAGCAAGGAAACTGAGGCCCAGATAAGTGAAGCTACTTGCCCAAGGCCACCCAGCAGGCAAATGGCATGGCCAGGATTAGAACTCAGTTCCTCTGACTATCGGGCTTGTGCTTTCTTCAGTGGGACATGCAACCTCTCTGAAGGTAAAAGAGTGGATGCTGATGGAAACCCATGGTGACAGTGGCCCCATTACCCTCTTGGAGTTGGCACATATGCCCAACTATGTGCTCAACTGTAGGCATGTAACTCAGTGTGATTTGACTCTAGATAATACCATACTAGGCGTGGTTGGAATATAGGTGGAAATGCCATCTCTGTTCTTGCTGCCATGTCAGGGAGCAAAGCTTAAGTGGTTTGTGTCATGACCATAACCTTTTGATGAAATTATATCCCAGGAATGAATTATTTTTCCCTTTCCCTTTCTCTCCCTCCTTTTCTCCCCTACTTTCCTCTTCCTCCCCATGCGCACATAAGTAAAGCATTATAAATAGTATACTGTCCATAGTTGTATTTCTCCTCTATTGTTTTGGCAAATGAATTCATTAAATTGAAATTTTTGAAAAGTTGAAAATCATACATGTGTCTGAATAAGTTCTAGGCATATACATGTCATGGAAATTATTTTCTATCGCTAGAAATATGAGACCAATATCTTCAGAGTTGGGGAGGAAAGTTGCAAATGGAAATACAGTCACCCATAGAAATCTGGTGGACCCTTATTTCACATGTTTTTGTGTCATGTTTTTATGAGCCATAATCTGAAATGAATCAGCTAGCTCGTGCTAAAAATGTCAAATATGCAACCTAAAGCCGATTCCCTATCTGTGTGCAAAATATCCAATACAGAGGGATTTTTTTTGTATATATGTTATAAGAAGAATGAATGAATAAATGAATGGGTCCCTTTCCATTCTCCATCTATACCTATTCCCTTGGAGAGCTCATTCACTCCTGTGTTTTCAATTACCAGGTTTTTGCGGATGATTCCCAAGTCTACACTTTCAGCCCTGAGCTCTCTTCTTCACTGCAGTCTAGCATTTCTTCCTGCCTTCAGGACAGGATGACCCACCGATACCTCAAACTTAACATGTCCAAAACAGAACTCCTTGTCTTCCCACCCAAACCCTGTCCTCCACTTGACTTTTCTGTCACTGTGGTTCGCACCAGCATCCTCCCTGTCTCACAAGCCCATAACCTCGGCATTATCCTCGACTCATCTCTCTATTAATGTCTGTCTCCTGCTGTAGACTGTAAGCTGGCTGTGGGCAGGGAACACGTCTACCAACTCTGTTGTACTCTCCTGAGTGCTTAATACAGTGCCCTGCACACAGTAAATGCTCAGCAAATACCACTGACTGATTGATGTATTTTATATTACTATGGAATTGTGTTACAAGATCATTCAACCTTATTAGTTAGGCATTTATCTTGTTTCATCCAAACAGTATGTGAAAGTTTAATAAGACAAGTAATTTGACAAATGATATCCATCATTTCCTTTTTTAAAAAAACTGCAAAACTAACTCTTTTGCAGTTTCCCTATCAGCCACAGGCCAGTATTTCAGCCTCTCGTCTTCCAGCCTAGCTTGACTTCGAACTCCATTTGAAGCCAGATGTTACATTTCTGGCTCCCAACCCGGGCCAGCATGTTTTTTGGTTTGTTTTTTTTTTATGATGAGACAGCCTAACCTCTAAGGTCCTACTCTCAACTGCCAGCAAAGTGCTTTGTTAGGCCCTTGTTCTAGTGGGACTTCTCTGAAACTCACACAGCCAACCACTGGCTCCTCCACTGCTTCCAGCCTGCCATCTGCCCCCTTCTTTCTCTCTCCTTTTTGCCTCTCCATCCCCCGGTATTCATTTTTCACTGTTCCCTTTTCCTCTAATATGCATCTTTGCTCAAATTTCCTTTGTGCTAGGAGAAACTGTATTCAAACTTTTAGGATCTGGTTTCTTGAGAGGCTTAAGTGTCGACTGGCTAGTGTAATAGATAAGGAGTTAGAACTCTTGGAGCCTGGCCTTAACTTTACCACTTCCCTCTCTAATGGCCTGGCGTAACCTGCCCCGACTGCTTTTATTTGTATTTAAAGGGGAAATAATGGTGTGAGGAGAACACTACTTTGGATTAGAAAATTCCAAATGTTTTGTTTGAAGATTCTAAGTTATTTCTTACTTTTAGTTTCATGATTTGGTCAGGCCCTGGTACAAGAGTAAAAAACATAGTCAAATAGCCAAAAAGATAGCTATGTATCTAATTCACATAGGCCTGGGAGTCAGAAGGTCATGGGTTCTAATACCGGTTCTGCCACTTGTCTGCTGTGTGACCTAGGGCAAGTCTCTTCACTTCTCTGTGCATCAGTCACCTCATCTGTAGAATGGGGATTGAGACTGTGAGCCCCACATGGGACAGAGACTGTGTCCTACCCAATTTGCTTGTATCCACCCCAGTGCTTAGTACCGTGCCTGGCACACAGTAAGTGCTTAACAAATACCACAGTTATTAATTATTATTAATAAATCTATCTTTCTATCTATAGTTAAAAATAGCATGATTGATCAGCGTGGCTCAGTGGAAAGAGCACGGGCTTTGGAGTCAGAGGTCATGGGTTCGAATCCCGGCTCTGCCACTTGTCGGCTGTGTGACTGTGGGCAAGTCACTTCACTTCTCTGTGCCTCAGTTCCCTCATCTGTAAAATGGGGATTAAGACTGTGAGCCCCACGTGGGACAACCTGATTCCCCTGTGTCTACCCCAGCGCTTAGAACAGTGCTCTGCACATAGTAAGCGCTTAACAAATACCAACATTATTATTATTAAATCGCCTTTAGCTTGCAATCGCTTCCACTGCTACAGAGCTCATTTTAGAGAAGCAGCGTGGCTCAGTGGAAAGAGCATGGGCTTTGGAGTCAGGGCTCATGAGTTCGAATCCCAGCCCTGCCACTTGTCGGCTGTGTGACTGTGGGCAAGTCACTTAACTTCTTTGTGCCTCAGTTCCCTCATCTGTAAAATGGGGATTAAGACTGTGAGCCCCACGTGGGACAACCTGATTCCCCTATGTCTACCCCAGCGCTTAGAACAGTGCTCGGCACATAGTAAGCACTTAGCAAATACCAACATTATTATTATATCTACATTTACAGGTTTATATGCAGATATTTCTGTATATCAGTAATAATAATAATGGTATTTGTTAAGTGCTTACTACATGCCAGGCACCGTACTAAGCGCTGGGGTAGATGCAAGGAATTTCGGTTGTACACAGTCCCTGTCCCATGGGAGGCTCACAGTCGCAATCCCCATTTTACAGATGAAGTAACCGAGGCACAGAGAAGTGAAGTCACTTGCCTAAGGTCACACAACAGACAGCAGAGCCGGGATTAGAACCGATGACCTTCTGAATCACAGGCTCATGCTCTACCCACTACACCATGGTGTATACAGTAAACAGAGCACTATACTAAGCACTTGGGAGAGGACAACAGAATTGGTAGACCTGTACCCTGCCCACAACCAGTTTACAGTTTACAGAGGGAGGCAGACATTAATATAAATGAATTATAGATATGTACACTGCTCTGCCCACAAGGGACCTACAGTCTAGAGGGGGAGAAGACCATTACTATACATACATTAATTACGGATATATACACTGTCCTGCCCACAAGGGATAGGGGGGAGATAGACATTAATGCAAATAAATGAGTTACTGATATGTATGTAAGTGCTGTGGGACTGAGGGTGGGGTGAATATCAAGTGCTTGAAGGGTATATATCCAAGTTCATAAATGACACAGAAGGGAGAGGGAGTAGGGGAAAAGAGGGCTTAATTCGGGAAGGCCTCTTGGAGAAGATGTGACCTTAATAAGGCTTTGAAGGTGGGAATAGTGGTGATCTGCAGTTTATGGAGGGAGAGGGAGTTCTAGGCCAGGGGGACCATGTGGGCAGGGGCTCAGTAGTGATCGAGGTATAGTGAGTAGGTTGGCATTAAGGAATTGAGCGTATAGCCTAGGTTGGAGTAGGAAATCAGTCAGGTGAGATAGGAGGGGTCAAGGTGATTGAGTGCTTTAGAGCTGATGGTAAGGAGTTTCTTTTGGATGTGAAGGTAGATGAGCAACCACTGGAAGTTCTTGGTTCGTGGGCAAACATGGACTGAATGGTTTTGTAGAAAAATGATCCAGGCAACAAAATGAAGTATGGACTGAACTGGGGGGAAACAGGAGGCAGGGAGATCAGTAAGGAGCCTGATGGAATAGTCAGGGTGCTTTAGAAATGCTTGGATCTGCATAGTGGCAGTGTAGATGGCTAGGTAAAAGCGGACGTTAGCAATGTTGTAAAGGTAGAACCAACAGTACTTGGTGTTTAGACTGAATACCTGGGTTGCACGAGAGATGAGGCAAGGACATATATCAGTCCTGCTGCTTTACACATGAACTTAAAATTCTTTATTCCAAGAATAACATAAAACAATAGAGAAAAACTAAAGCATATTCAATTGTGAGGAGGAAATGAATGAAAAAATGCTATAAACACATTCCATGGGCAGTGTTCTGGGCCATCTGAAATGTAATGATATTAATCAGTGATATCACAGTGAAGGGCTTAGTCCTGCAAAACCTGTATATTTGTATACATTATGACATCTTAGCTTTTGCTTTGAATCAGCAAACTGACCTGATTGATTATGTTACTTCCCCATTTAAAAGTGTGAATCATTTTTCTTATTTACTTTTCCTTTCATTTTCATTGATACCGTTTTGCATGAGTTTTTGCATTGCAGAAAAAGAGATCCAGAAACTAAGAAGGAACTTTTTTCCCCCCATCTGGTTTATCAATCAGTCAATGGTATATCCCTGTCGGCATTGATTTCTGTGGTTTATTTGTTGGGGAAGCACTGATCCTAAAGCTTAGTTACAGTGCACTGAACAATCCTGGACCTCTAATCAGTCAATTAATGATGTTTACCAAGCACTTATTATGGGCAGAGCACTGTACAGTAGAGTTGGTAGACAGGTTCCCTGCTCACAAGTAACTTTCAGTTTAGAAGGGAAGCTTGCAGTGTAGAGGATGCCATTATACTTACTGTTTGCAGAGCACTTTACTAAGTGCTTGGGAGAGTACAGAATAACAGAGTTGGTAGCTGTGGTCACAGTGTGGCTTAGTGGAAAGAGCACAGGTTTAGGAGTTAGAGATCATGGGTCCGCCTCCTGTCAGCTGTGTGACTTTGGGCAAGTCACTTAACTTCTCGGTGCCTCAGTTCCCTCATTTGTAAAATGGGGATTAATGTGAGCCTCACTTGGGTCAACCTGATTACCCTGTATCTACCCCAGTGCTTAGAACAGTGCTCGGCCCATAGTAAGTGCTTAACAAATACCAGCATTATTATTATTATTATTACTACTACTACTTCATTCACTCATTCGATCGTATTTATTGAGCACTTACTATGTGCAGAGCACTGTACTAAGCGCTTGGAATGTACAATTCAGCAACAGAGACAATCCCCGCCCACAACGGGCTCACAGTCTGGAAGGGGGAGACAGCAAAACAAACTGGCATCAGTAGCATCATTATAAATAAAAAGAATTATAGATGTATACGTATCATTAATAAAAATAAATAGAATTATAATTATAAATATGTACATAGTCCTGTGGGGTGGGGAGGGGGCAAAGGGAGCGAGTTGGGGCAATGGGGAGGGGAGGGGGGGCAGAGGAAAAGGGGGGGCTAAGCACAGGTTAAGAATTCTAATCCTGTTCCTTCTGTGAGACTAGCAGTATTTATTAAGAGCTTACTGTGTGCAGAGCCTGGTATCTTTGATCTTCACCTCCTTGTGCTTCAATTTCCCCCTTTAAAATGGGAGTTCTGTTTCTAACATATGGTGGCTATTATGAAAAACATCATGGCGTAGTGGCTAGAGCACAGGCCTGGGAGTTTCGAGGTCATGGGTTCTAATCCCAGCTTCGCCACTTGTCTGCTGTATGACCTTGGGCAAGTCACTTCATTTCTCTGTGCCTCAGTTCCCTCATCTGCAAAATAGGGCTTGAGACTGAACCCCTTGTGGGACAGGGACCGTGTCCAAGCCGATTTGCTTGTATACACCCCAGCGCTTAGTACAGTACTTGGCACTAGTAAGTGCTTAATAAGCACCATTGTTATTATTATTATTTAACCAACAAAATAAATAGCATAAATGGCTATGTATCAAAGTAATTAGAAAATAGAATAACAATGATGGTACTTGTTTCATATATTTTACCAAGAAAACTCTATGGATACACTACCAGCACGATTGCAGATGGAGGTGGGTCATTCTGGGGGAGATGTGTCCATGGAGTCACTATGGGTCAGAAATGATTCGACAGCACAAAACAAGACTTGTTAAGCATTACTGTGCTCCAACCACTGTACTAAGTACTGGAGCAGATAGAAGGTAATTAGGTTCAGACACAGTCCTCATCCCACATGAGGCCCAAGGTCTAAGTAAGAGAGAGAACAGTAATTGAATCCCCATTTTTCAAATGAGGAAATTCAGTTCCAGAGAAGTTAAGTAACTTGCCCAAGATCACGTAGCAGGCAAATATTAGAGCTGGGATGGCAACCCAGGAATCTCTGACTCCTAGACCCATGCTCTCTCCACTAGACCATGCCTCTTCTCTATAGAAATGCAAGTAATGAATGGGGAGTTACTTACTGGGGAATTTGGAGGAAGTTTGGTTTTATGCTGACAGCAGACATAATCTGGAGGGTTAACTTTTTTTTTTAACAAAGTTTACCTTAGAAGATAGAGGGGACAAGGCCTTCCATTTTTGGAGATTGGCCCTTGCTGGATGTTGCTCCAAGGCACTTTGACCATTTTTTATCTGATCCAATAGTTATCATAGCTCACTTGGGCTGTTGCCATCTCTAGGGATTGGTCAGGGATACAAGAGAAGCAGTGTGTCCAGTGGATAGAACACAGGCCTGGGAATCAGAAAGACCTGGGTTCTAGTCTCAGCTCTGCCACTGGTGTACTGTGAGAGCGTGGACAAGTCACTTGAGTCCTCTTGCCTCAGTTACCTCAACTGTAAAATGGGGATTGAGACTGTGAGCCCTATGTGGGATAGGGACTGCATCAAACCTGATAACCTTGTATCTGCCCCAGTGCTTAGAACAGTACTTGGTACATAGTAAGTGCTTAATAAACACTTTTATTATTATTATTACTACTAAGTCACCTAACTTCTCGGTGACTCGATTACCTCATCTGTAAAAATGGGGAATGAGACTGTGAGCCCCATGTGGTACGGGGTCTGTGTCCACCCTGATAAGCTTGTGTCTACCCCAGCACTTAGTAATGTGCCTGGCACGTAATAAGTGCTTAACAAATGCCATTTCAAAAGAAAAAAAGGCCTTCCTTAAGGTTTTCAGCTGAGGGAGAGTTTGGGAGGAGCTGGATTTAGAATTACTTAGACCTTCTTGGGCAGTATGTTTGAAATTAGTTCTTGGTGATTTTGGATGACTTCAGCTTTCCTTCCCACCCTCCTAAGCGTTCTTGGTTGCCAGTGCTGGAGACAGAAAACTGGCTTGGATGAACTAGTTATGTCATTTATGGCCTTTTGTTCATTTCATCTACCCAACTCCCTCTTTCTTGTTCTCTTCCCTGTACTTTTTTTCTCTCATCCACTTTCTTCCCTTCTTTCCTTTCCTGCGACATGTTTAAGCATCATATGCTCACATATTTAAGCATGACTGTCTTTGTCTTGGAGATGTGGCATTTATGGTTGGGGTATTAATTTGATTATACTGTAAATATATTTCTTACAGTCTAGATGGGGAGACAGACATTAAAATAAATAAATAAAATACGGACTTGTACATAACTGCTGTGGGGCTGAGGGTGGGGTGAATAAAGGGTACAAATCCAAGTGCAAGGGTGATGCAGAAGGGAGAGGGAGAAGAGGAAATGAGGGCTTAGGTGGGGAAGGCCTCTTGGAGAAGACATGCTTTTAATAAAAAAATGCTTCCATTAATGGGTCAGGTAACTGCACTATACAATGAGGTTAACTGCCATTTTTTGCTTCCTGTCTTTAGGCAGATGAGTTTATAGTTATATTTGTAGGGGTAGGGAAATAAGGATCTTCTTCAACTAGGCATTGGCACTGGCAAGTAGTTAGTGTATTGGAGAAATGAGAGGTGGTATTCAAATCTTGACATGAGATCATCTCCTGTTAGGAAAGGGCAGTAGTAATGACAGTAATGCAGTAACTGCAGTAATGACATTTATTAAGTACCTTTTGAATGCAGTGCACTACTCTATGTTGGGAAGGTACAACAGAAGCACAAAACATATTTCCTTCCCACAGGATGTTCACCCACTGAAAACAGCATGGCAAGCTAAGTAAAGTGCTATGCACAGAGTAAGCACTCAGTAAATACCACTGATTGAAAATGCCTTTTGCTGACACCTGCTTCATCCTCAAGCCAGGCATTTAGAGGAACTGAAGGCAATGTTATGCTGTGATCTAATGGAAAATGCACAGCCCTGAGGGTCAAGAACCCTGGCTTCTAGTTCCAGCTCTGCCTCTTGCCTGCTGTGTCATTTTGCACAAGTCCCTTAACTTCTCTGTGCCTCGGTTTCCTTATCTGTTAAATGCGGATAAAATACCTGTCCCTCCTCCCTCTTAGACGCTGAGTCCCATGTGGGACAGGAGCTGTGTCTGATCTCATCATGTTGTATCTTCCTCAATGCTTAGCACAATATATGTCACCGAGTGAGTGCTTATTAAATACCATTATCATTATTTTGCCTTCCTATTCCCATAGATGCTATTTTCTGAGCCTTCTAGCTTTGATTAAGCAATGACAAGGGCTCTGCCTCAAAAGCATGGAAACATTTTTTTTTTTGTCCTGTGAATACAGGGTAGACTGCAGGTGCATTTATTGTGCTTCCCTGTACAATTCAGAGTTGTGATCTTAGGTCTGTTCCTCATATGTCTGAAACCAGAAACATATCCAGTTTCTGAGCTCATCATAAAAGAGCAACAGCACCGGTTCTGTCAGTGTCTGAAGTCATTGGTCTGAAGACTTTTCATTTTTTTTTTATATTGAAATGGGGGGCAAAAAAAGCAAGCACACCAAAAAGCAAGAACATCAATTGCATGCCAACAGGACATCAAACAGCATAATATATAAAAATAAAATGTGTGATCTGGTGACTTTAGGATTTTTCTCCATATGGCATTTGCACAGAGGTAAACAGAATGGCAGCCAGCGATCCAGAGTCGCAGAAAAAAATGCAGCGTGGAGTTTGAAACAGAAGCCACTGGGTACCTATTAAGGTTTCAGGTTCCCGAGAGACTGGAAGATACTTATGGTAAGAATTGGCTCTAAAACTCTGGCCACTTAGCAGACTAAGGCTGGCACCTAGGCAGTCTCTGCCATAGGCGGTTCCATGCCGATTGGAAATATTTATCAAAGAGACCTCGGCCCTTGGCAAGGCGGCAGTTACAGCTGTGCATATATCTGGACTAGCAACACTGGCTGAACCTCGTCGGCCAGGTTACCCTCCCTGAAGTCATTTGACTGCTGAAAGGGGGACCATCAAAAAAGAAAGAAAAAAAAGAGAGGGAGAGTGAGCCAGAAATGGAGCTGGTATAGGGGATTGCTTCAGGGATAGGTGTGTGTGTGTGTGTGTGTGTATGTGTATGTATGTGTGTGCTTTTGTGGCAATCTGGTGGTCAAATAAGCTTTTTGAGAAGGGACCTTGGATGTAGGGCCCTCCTGTGGCAGTCCTGGGCAGTTGAGTCCAGCTGAGTCAACCAGGCATCTATCTCTCAGGTGCTTTAAAATACTACTTCACTAGGTGGTGTCAATTAACAATTGGAGTGAATTGGGAAAGAAGTCCCTTTTTAAGGAAAAAAAAACCACAGTAAACTATCTATGCCCCCTTTATTCATTGTCTTTGCTCTTCATATCCTACAAGCAATTGCTCTCCTCCCCATCAAAGCTTTATTGAAGGCACACTCCTCCAAGAGGTCTTCCCTGATTAAGCCTTGCTTTTCTCTTCTCCTACTCCCTTCTGGGTCACCCTGACTTGCTCCTTTTATTCATCCCTCCTCCCAGCCCCACAACACTTATGTATATACCTGTAATTTATTTATTTATAGTAATGTCTGTCTCTCCCTCTAGACTGTAAACTCCCTGTGGGCAGGGAATGTGTCAGTTATATTGTTATATTGTCCTCTCCCGAGCACTTAATAAAGTGCTCTGCACACAGTAAGCACTCAATCAATACTATCGACTGGCTGACTGACTATAAAATGGTAGAAAGAGTAAACCCTGGCTGTAAAAACCTCTTTATGAGGCTCATCTTAGTGCTGACAGTTCATGGAAAGTATTAGAAGTTGTGAAAACTTGTGTAGTGGTGTGGCTTCCCTTTTGTTATTAGTGGCTGGGAGTTTTCTAACTTGATGGTGGATGGTGTAGGAGACGGAAGCAGTCTAGCCTAATGGAAAGAGCACAGGAGACCTAGCTAATCCTGGCTGTGCCACTTGCCTTCTGGGTGACCGTGGGCAGGTCACTTTCCTTCTCTGGGCCTCGTTTCTGCAAGTATACAATGGGGATTAAATATCTGTTCTCCTCCCTGAAACAGCTCCAGTCTATCAGTCAGTCAATTAATGGTATTTATTGAGCACTGTATTAAGTGTTTCGAAAAGTACAGAATAGCATTGGTAGATGCAATCCCTTCCCACAAGGAGCTTACATTCTACAGGAGGAGACAGATATTAAAATAAATTACAGAAAGGAGAAATAGGAGAGGGGTATCTGATTTCATTTCATTTTGTCTCCCCTGGTGCTCACTAAGTACTAGTTATGATTATTATCACTACTGGGAGAATAGAACCAAAGCATCATAGGCTATAAAACTTTGTAACTACTGAGGGGTTTTTTTTTAAATCACTTACAAATCCACCAAACCTCAGTTCTCCATACCTTCCAGCCCTTCTGAAATCCCACCTCCTGCAGGACTCTCATATACATTTTTCTTTTCCTCAAGTTTCATCTTCCCAGCTATTCCTCCTAAGGTGTTTTGCACATAGTAAACTCTCAGTAAATAATATTGAATGAATATCAAATCAGCATTTTGCACTCACAATCTCCAGTTTCAGTTTTGTTCAAAGAGATTTAATTCATCTACTATTTAAGCACGTCTTCTTTCTATCCCAAAATTATGTGTCTGTCTCTATTGGAGTGTAAATTCCTTGAGGGCAGGGATCATGCCTCTACTAATTATATCATACTTGCCCAAGCACTTAGAACAGTGCCCAGCACTTGGTAGGTGCTCAATAAATGATATTGACAGATTGGTTTTAGCTGTACATTTTCTGTAGAATATGCTGTTCATCAGCACATTTTCCTATGCAAGGAAAATTATATGTTTTTAACAACTTTAATCTGGATACCCTCCTACCACGTCTCCATCTCTTCCACTTGTACCTTAGGTCTTGGGAATATAGACTCTGTTTACCTGGCAGTTTTTAGACTCTTATCTGGATGAGTCCTCCTCTCAGAAATACTACCTCTTCCCCCTACCAGTATTATGACACTTCCTTCACGGGTTTCCTAGGCCCTGCACAGAAATGATTGAAATGTCTTGTAGCCCAAATACAGAAGGCATGGTGACTTGTGTGCATGTGTGTGTGTGTATTTTGTGGCCCCCTGTGTCTGGAAAGACCCAGGGTTTTATTTTGAAAGAACATACATGCTTGTGGCCTCTGCCCTGCAGAGCATTAGAAAACTGTTAAGTGAGGTCTGTTTTCTCTAGCTGCCTGGTGTATGGGGCTGACTTCAACAACTATCTCTGACCTGCAACCCTCTTTTCTTTTTTCCCCACACCATAATCCTCCTGCTTGTCCTTGTTGCTGTTTTTTTAATTTTGAGAATTATTACACTGTAAGGTCCAAGTAAATTGCTTTGCTTTCTGTCTCCTAGATCCAAGACTTGAGGGACCACTCCCAATCCAATTAGTAGGCTTCTGATTTCCCCTTGGGAAATAATAATGATAATGATGATGAAAGTGATGATGCTAATAATAATGATGGTATTTGTTAAGCACTTACTATGTGCCAAGCATTGAACTAAGTGCCAGAGTAGATAATAATGATATTGTTGGTATTTTTAAGCACTTACTATGTGCCGAGCACATGTTCTAGGACATGGGCTCTAATGCCAGCTCTGCCACTCGTCTGCTGTGTGACCCAAACCACTTAATTTTTCTGTACCTCAATTACCTCATCTGTAAAATGGGGATTAAACCTGTGAGCCACACATGGGACAACCAGATTACCTTGGATCTACCCTAGCACTTAGAACAGTGCTTGGCACATAGTAAGCATTTAAATGCTATAATAATTATTATTATTGAACAGTGCTTGGCACAAAGTAAGTGTTTAAATACTATATTTATTATTATTATTAGCAAATCGGGGTGGACACAGTCCCCCTCCCAAGTGGGGCTCACAGTCTCAATCCTCATTTTATAGATGAGATAACTGAGGCCCAGAGAAGTGAAATGACTTGCCTAGGGTCACACAGCAGACAAGTGGCAGAGCTGGGATTAGAACCCATGTCCTTCTGACTCTAAGGCCTGTGCCCTATCCTCTAGGCCATGCTGCTTCTCACTTGGGATAAGGCATAAAACTAAGTCCCAACCACTTCAAATCCTAATTGTCTCAGAAAAAGCAACCAAGCCGGAGCCAGACTCTTAGTCTAAGTCGTCACATTCTGCCTTTTTACTCACTCCTGTGGTTTCACTGGGGCGTTTCCCTCTGTTTCCTGGTTTCTTCAAGCTGTTCAACAGCTGCCGTGTTTCACTGCAGAGGTAGTTGCACTCCACCAGCTCAGGATTAAATGATCCTGGTGTAGAGTTGCAGTGGCCATTACTAACAATGGTGGCCCCCGTTGCGAGCTGCCCAGATGCAGAGTGTGGGATCAATGGAAGCTTGTCATCATCACTTCATCATAAATCATGGAAATCTTGCTCCATGATCACATTGCATCATGCTGGCTTTTCCAGCGAGGTATTTCTTGATTCCCACCAGCTTGTTTCTCCTTTTTTAACATTTCTGCTGCTGCCCTCTCAGATCTGCTTTTTAGTCCCTCGGTCACTTCTTCTTTTCCCTCTTTACCTCCGCTGTACAGGATTCATTAGAATTTATAGCATGAGTACAGTGTGAGTTCCGTAAATATTTTTTTTTCGGGTGTGGGAGGCTTTTGAGCTTTCAATATTGAGTTCTCTCTCTTTGCCTGGTGATTATTTCCCCTGTGGATATGAGGCATGGCTTTTAATTCCAGTAAGAAAAATATGGAATGAACTCATCTTCTCATTCTTAGGGTTCAGTTGGCTGACCCGAGGATGTTTTTGGGGTATTTAACTGGCAGCCATTCTTCCCCTCCGCAACACACACACACAAAGTCCCTGACATGAATTATCTTTCATGGTGGGTGAGTATTGGAGAACAGAGATTTGATAAAGGAAAAGGTATTCAGGTGTAGGAGGAAGGCAGTGGAGTTTGTTATGGGCAGGGAATGTTTCTACCGACTCTATTATATTGTGCTCTCCTAAGGTTTTAGTACAGTGCACTGCACAAAGTAAGCACTCAATAAATTCCATTGATTGATCTTGAAGTCAAGGAATCAGACACCTAAGAAGGCTGCAGGGAAACCAAAGATGAGCAGGGGAAATGTAAGCATGCCTGGAGGCACAATTCTCTCCAAGCATTTCCTGGAGCTTCCAGCAGGAATGTGTGGTCAGCGTGCCAACCTATGTCTACTACTCCTTCTATCCTTGCCTAGCATCTCTGAAAAGAGTTCGAGCAATCCTGCCCAAGGGAGTGCGGAAGGGATTAATGCCCTGGAAAGCCATTTTGCAGCCAATGAGACTTCAAGGGAGGTGAGTTTGGGGGAGGGAAGAGGCCCATAGGGTCCATTGGCAGGGACGTTCCTTTGCTTCTGAGCATTTTATGCCTTCAGGACTAGCAGACTGTAGGCAAACCTAAGCCTGCTGTGAAGCCAGCAGGCTCATAGCTCTGCAGGTTTATTTGCAAGGGTGGGGCTAAACTAATTGGAAATCAATTTACAAATTTTCTCACGCTGTTCCATTATAGACCGATAACTTCTTCTGGTGACCTGCTGTCCCAAAATGAAGTACTTCTCATCCTTGACAACAGAGATACCAGCATGTTCTAAAAGATGGAGCAAGGGGCTGGGACAATTCACTCTAAACTGTTTTCTCCATTCTTTTTCCTTTTCATCCCCTCCCACTGTCACCCCATCTTATTTGGCCCTGCCAGTGTGCACCTCATTTCCCTCTTGCATCTCCTTCCCCCAGGGGCATCAAACCCTCATCTTTTTGAACTGGACTCCTAGCCTCATTCAAGGCCACCAATCACCACAAATACTGGCTTTCTTTGAATTAAGTCCCCTCCTCTTCTCATCCCCACTTTTGCCCCAGATCCAAAATGAAAAACTGGGATGCCTCCTCTCTATCTAATTCTACCCTTAAGTAGACCCTCTTACAGTCCTCTAGACTAAGCTCATTGTGGGCACGGAATGTGTCTATTATATTGTTTTCTTGTACTCTCCCAAGCACTTCATTCAGTGCTCTGCACACAGTAAGTGCTCAATAAACACAATTGACTGACTGAGATGACCTGGGCAGTTCTAAAGTGACCCAAAGGGAAGAAATGGCCATCATTCCTAGGCTGTGAGACTCAAGAGACAAGGTCCCTGTCTAATTCCCATCTGCGTAAGCTTTCCCAGTATTTAACACAGTGCTGTGCACACCATAAGTGCTTCATACTACTACCATCATTCTCTTTTCAATAACTGAAAAAAGATCCTGTGCTTTTTTTTTTCATCTGCCAAAGAGGGATGTGGAATCTGGGGGAGAATGTCAGAGGGAGGCCCATGGAGGGAATCCCTGGTTGAGAATAGATTAAAAGACAGGGGTTCTTAAAGCGAGGCAAGAATGGGATTTGTTCTTTTTGAAAGTCAGTAATAGGGGATAAAGGGGGTGCGAGCCACAGTTACAGCTTAATTAGCGCTATGCCAACCTTCCTGTAGTTGATCAGAACAAGCCTGATTGGAAGCGAAATCTATCTAGTACAGAAGAACTTGTTGCTCTGACCCTTTTTTATGAAGTAAATTGTCTTTTTATGTATACATTCCACATAGGAGCTGTAATAAGTGAGAACATGTTGCAAATGCTGTGACCTTCAGTAAACTATGGAAAGATACCTCTTCTAATCAAAGGCAAAAGCCATGATCTTCCTTGTTGTAACTGACTGTTGACACAAGAAAGGCCAGAGAGATTGACATCAATCTCTATAGAAACCATTAACCAATGCTGAATAAATCTGCAGCATTGAATCCATATGCATGCTTGCTTTTATTATTCTTGACCTATTGGCACACTTCAGCATTTTGTGGGCTTTGTTTCAAAAGACTGTTTAAAGTGTAGTTAGTTATTATGTGATTTCATTGGTGAAATAAATAGTTTTGGTTGTCTAAATAAAGAAATCAGTATTATTTTGCATCTCCTAAGCATTATTTGCTTAGGTGCGGCTTGGTTTGACTCCAGATTAGCACACAATGAAGACTGTTACTTTAGCTGGGTGTAGCAAAAAACCAACCGGTTTTGTTCATGTTTTCCAAATGATGTACAAGTAATGTGTCATTTGATTCTAACTAGGGCTCTATTGGCTTACGGTCCCACTCTCCTCTTTAAAATGTTAACAAATAATGTGTTGGCCGCAAAAACATACGTTTTTAAGAGTCCCACCGATGCCTGAAACTCCTGCCTGTCAAAACTGCAAAACAATCGCCAGTCATGGAGCAAAAATAGGCGCTGTTAATCAAAGCTGCAGTGTGCTGAACACTATTTCCTTAATTTGCCCCCACAGAAATCTTATTACTCGTTGTGCGGGTAAGGAAACAAAAATGCTTTTCATTTCATTCTGTGCTGTACATTTTCCAGTTTGGGTGACTAAAGCTGGCCAGGACGCCTATTTTTGGAAAGAGGAATTAAGATACTTTGGAGAAAGTAGTGCACTGTGTGCTGACATTCCAGATGTCCAAACTATAGTAGTACCAGCCCAAGTTTTTGAGCCTTCCATGCCAATGATGACCTCATGAGGTCCAGCCTGGAGAAATAGAGACATAGTTCTCCAACAATGATGAAGAATGGCTCCTTCCTTTCATATTTCTATTGAGTGATCTCCAGTGTCCTCGTCTCTTCCTGTCTCTGACAAAATTAGCCCTTTATAATTAACAATTGGTAGTTTTTTGGCTTGTCTTTCAGACTTCTCTTAGAACCCCTTTCACCCCATCGACTTATTGTATCCTCTCTCTCTAACGGGGAAAAAAGAAAAAAAAACTTGTGATATTTTTCTCTTTGGCATTCCTGTCTTTTCCTAGCTGGCTATTTTAATGGGGACTGTGGGAGATTTTACACTTGATTTGTTGAATCTGAACTCTTTGCTATAAACTCTCACCACACAGAAGAAACTATCTTTATAAATGACAGAATGGACTTGGCCTGAATGGCGCTTTGTTTACTGTTTTCCTAAAAGGGGCCCCTCTATATTTCATCTGTCAAAGTTGCTTTTCTTTCTTTCAACAATGCTTGATTGTTTTCACAAAAATTCAGGTTCCATAGACAGGAGAATTCTGTATTATATTTTCCTGCCAAATTCCGATCTCTGTTTTCCTTCCCCTGTGCTCACAAAGGGCTCATAACTTACTGTCAACTGTGAGGCAAAACCACAAAGCTCCACTGTTGCTCAGCAAATAGGCTCTATTGGATGATGGCTTGACTGGCTTGTAAAGTTTGCTTAACTGTAGCAGCAGTGGCAGAAGGCATGTGGGGTACTGTATCTCCCAACAGGCCCCAGCTCCTTCACTTTTCTCACTTACTCTAATGTTTTCAGCTCCTTTAATTGTCGAGCAAAGTTGACAGGGCTTTGTTCAGCAAATTCGCTGAACTTATGGATGGATATGGTGGACCGGAACTTGGCAGAGATTAACTGAGTGCGGGTTTTCTGACAGTGGTTCAGTGGTGGTTCCTTTTAATTTGGGAAGGTGTCAAAGGTGTTATGCCCTCAAGTGCTGAAGTTCTGGCCGGTGTGGTAAGAGAAAGCGGGACTGAAGAGTGGAAGAACGGCCACTACATGTGAGTGATCCGTGTGATTAGTATCTGTGTTACTTTACCTTTTGCATTTTTAGTTTTGGGAACTGCAGAGTTCAGCCTGGGTAGGACTGAATAAACCTTGTTGTAGCAACCTATGTGAAGGAATTTACATTCAAAGCGAAAAACTCCAGAGTTGAAATGGACCTTGTGATAGTATTTTGCTTTCGCAGGTTTTTCAATGCAACTGGAACTTGAAAAAGAGATTTGGATTTTATTGAGGCTGTGCAGTCAGTGTGTCTTCTCTGTGTGGCTTAGACCTTCTGTTCTTACCGGGTAGTCTGAGATCTCAAATACCATGCACCCTTACTTTAATGAACTACAAAGGCATGGTACATTACTGTTTTCAATAAAATCAATCTTTCTAGCCAACATTGCTGGACTATAATATATGCAGACTGAGATGTGATGTTTAATATATGACGAGGGAGCATTTTCACTGCTGAAAATGTTTGATAGGAGCAAGCAGTCTAAAGAAACAGCACTGGCAGGCAAACTGAGTAATTATCGATTCATTTCTAGTAAAGAATTTAAGGATGATTAATTCACAAAGCTACTACAGTCAAACAGACTAGATGTTACCTGGATATTCATCACATTTGATATTTTCACTATTTATTTTAAAAGTTTATGAACAGTTTGGTAACTGATAGCGACTTTTAGCTTATGCATTAAAATAGCACTATTCTATCAATTTTCAGTGTATTGCTTTTTCATTTACATACATTTTTCTAGAATGCTTCCATGGAACAAGCATCCCTGTCCCTGATTTGTTTGTTCTGTATCTTGAGTAGTTGGATTCAAAGTGATTATTTCTGCTTGTTTCATCCTTCGGCTGACTTGGAAAAACTGCTTTAGACTTTGCTTCCATGGCACTGCCTTTTAGCTTGTGTCTCAGGCATGTTTATCCTTCTGGGGAAGCTTTCTCTTTCAAAAAGCCCTTTCAATAACTGCATAGGTTGTATAGCCACCCAGGGCAAGAATCTGCTCTTTTTTAATCACGTCATTTGAACATGTCCCGTGGTGGGTATAAGAATAAGTGATCTGCGCCGTGACATTTAACAAAGTCGGAGGTTGAGGCAAGTAAAGAAAACCCCAACTACAGGAGTTTATTTTCTGAAGCAAACTTGGTCTGGGGAGAAGAGGTAGGGGCGGGGAGCAGTGGCCGAGAGAATTCTAATATTTAATATACAGCTCTGCTAAGAATGCCTGGGTCTAAAGGTGGGTGGAAGTCACTTGGTACATTATGGGGAACAGGTTTTGAGACCCATCATGCTTCACGGGATATGCTTCTATGTTTAGAAATTGTATGGATTTTGCTATCTGTGGCACATTTTGGCAAATCCTACATCTCTTGTAAAGCTGTGTTGCATTGTCTTCTAGGTTTGGAAACTTAAACCTTAAAAAGCTTTTGAAAAGGTTAATGTATTTATAATAAAATGTAAATCAGCATACCTGTGTTTTAATTTTCTTAACCTCCTCTGTCCTGCGATGTATTTGAACTCTGCACATTGGCAGCCAAGAAAGAGGGAGAAAAGAAATTCTAAATATACATTAGGGATATTAGACTGTGCCATTAAGCGCTCAATAAATACGATTGAATGAATGAATGAATGCCATTATTTGGAATATTGTTTTCATATAGAGTTGCTAATTATCAGGTTTATTTTTCTCCTAGAGGGAATGCTAGCCGTACTCTGATATTGTGAAGCAGCATAGAAATGCACACTTTTAAAGTTTTCACGCTCTAGCTTTATCCCGATGAAATAGTGTTGGGTCCTTATTCCCAACCATCCTCCTGAAAGCATTAAAGACTTGAGAAATGCAATCACTGAGTCAGGCCAACGATCCATTCAGATAGTATTCTGTCTCCCAGGATAATTCTGGAGCATAACCCAAGAGTCCACCATGAGGCGAATGTTCCATTGTATGGCAAATTGTTAAAATGCTCTAAAGAGTTCATTCTTTAAAGTTAAAAGATCATTGGCAAAGGGAGATGGGAAGCCAGGAATTTAGGCAAAGAAGAAATGATGTGGTGATGGTAGCTGAAACTTGAAAGGAGAGACTTGGATAGGTGCGAGGGGAGGGAAAAACGTTTCAGGAGACAGGTGTCCTGAAGAAGATTCTGGATAACTGAAGTTGGTGCTGAAGGTGCAGACTTAGAACAGGGTTAGGGAGGGAGTTTGGGATCTTTTTCATGGTCCCGTAAGCTTCCGGCTTATGGAAACGAGGAGTCTTGAAACTTTAAAGAGGTGGGAAACAAGAGGTCCCTTGCAAAGAATCCCTTATTGCTCTACAGTGGGTGGGCACAGTTGTTTTTAAAAGTGATGTCAACTATTCCCGTTGTGCACAATTCAGGGAAATAACCGAGTTGTAGTTTATGAAGTAATCAATGGCACATGTTACTGACTGTTGTCTGCCTATGATAAGCTGTTACCAGTAAATGCAAATGGGAAATTTATAGCACCTAGCTCATGGAAAAAAAGAGAGGAGAGAAAAAAGACGGTGTTGATGAAATGAGTATTATTCATCCTCAAAGCCAGACTGTCTGCTGCATCTTACAATCTGGGAAAATTGGGTCAGTGGTGAAAACCACAAGGCAGAACTATACATTTCTTCAGCTCTCGCATACGGTGTAGTAATTTACTAAAGTGCGGTCCCCTTGTATGAGGCTCTTGGTTCTTTCAGAAGGAGTAGTCTTTGGAATGTTACGGTGTGGGGAGGATCTAAAAGGGATGTCTGTATTAGTCTGGATTACTTGAAGTGTGCTGTAAACTGGTATGTTAAATACTTACCTGCTAAGCTCCTTGTCTCATTTTCCCTCAGGGCAGACTCAGTCCAGCACCTACTTCCAGCTCGTAAGAAAGGAAAGCAGTTCTCTGTGCAGTTAATGACACTGACGCAACATCTCTTTTCATCCCTGATTATCTTGTATGTATCCCAGTGCTTAGAACAGTGCTTTGCACATAGTAAGCGCTTAACAAGTACTATTATTATTATTACTATCAATAATTAATCCCCTGGGTTTCCCTTCCTCACCGCACTGAGGCTGTGTCCCTTGCACAGTGCCACTGTAGGGGTTCAGTTTAGGGAAAAGACCCTGAGACTGGAAGTCAGGGAAACCTGGGTTCTCGTTCCAGCTCGACCATTGACTGGCAGTGTAGCCTTTGGCAAGTCACTTGGACTCTCTGTACCTCAGTTTGCTTATCTGTTAGATGGGGATAATGATATCTCCTTCTCATTCATAGGGTAGGAGGAGAAAATGAAGTAATGGATATGAACGGGCTTTGGAAATTGGAAACAATCTATGAAAACAGGGTATGAAATGAAGGAACAGAACTCATTTTACATGTTCAAGCATAGCTGACCACATCATCAGTACATTTTTAATTATATGTGCTAACGGAGCTAGAAAGGGTGCACAACTGAAATCTTTATATGCACAAAATATTAGTCAATAGCTTCAACTTCTTGCACTGAAGCTATTTTACATAACAAAATGGGTAGTTTTTCCTTCAGCCCCTTTCTCAGGTCAAATATTGACAGTGAAGTGCTTAAAGGGGGAAAATCTAGGGTCTACATAATTCAAAATTAGAAAAACAATCCCTGAATAATTGGGGGCAGGATGTAGATTTTACTGTATGAACAGATTGTTCACAGTAACATTCCGATTAAAGTGTTAAATTGGGACTGTAGTAAAGTGATTATTCATTTATTTCAGTTGTTATTATCTAGTTTTTCGTTTTTCAGAGTGTTTCTAAAGGTATTGCCTATTGAAATTGGATTTTGCTTTTTATACCATAGAGTAAATGAGACTCAAAGATAAATTGGATTTAATAGTGGAATAGAATTAAAACACTCCGTTTGAATGGATGGAGGGGAGGAGGAGGAGGAAGAAATAACCCCGAAAACATAGACTTAAACAGAATTTTTAAAAGTTTTCCTTCCAATTGGATTTTTTTTTAAAGGGAAGTTAATGCCTGCCATAAGAGGAGGTAACTTAATACAATGTGGGGATTTTCTGTGGGGCTTTTTATCTTAAAAAAAAAAAATGAATCTATTTGTTTAGCCAGCCTCATTTTGCTTCCAAAGAAATTTGATTGTTCTCTATTTTCGCTCCTCTGAAATGGAAAGCAGAGACTGTAGCCACTAAACAGGGCCTTGTGCACAAGTGGGCACTTTTGTTCCAGGACTGTGATCCTGGTCTAAACCCAGTTTAAACGGCTACATTTAATCGTCATTGACGTTTTCCTTGAGTACAGTGGTCAACTGTGAATATATGTGTGTGTGTGTATTTGCGTGTGTGTGTTTAGTGTGTGCCTACGTTTTCAATCTGGGCAAAGCACAATTCCCTCCCTCAAACACTTGGGTTGTTGCAGAACAACTACTGGGCTTCCTCTCATAGGTAGAAGAGTTTTAGCTATAAAAGAAATTATTCTCTATATCTATGTGACATTGAAAAAGATGTCATTTTTAATTTTACGGCATGGTGCTAGTGGTGGTGATCATTTTGATAAACTCAGTTGTGCCAGAGTGTGTGTTTTCACTACGTGTTTTGGCTGGAACTTTGTTGGGGAATTCGGGAACACTCATATGACAATGCAAGCCTGTTTGGATACTGGATGCCCTGGTATTGGGATAAGTAGCTTGTGTGCGTTTACATGGCTTGGAACACTGCAGATGTGACCCTGAGAGTTTTCCTTCTCTTTTTTTGCTTGTTCATTTTGTTTTTTATGGTATGCAGCCCCCCATTTTAGGAGAATTGGATATTTATTGAGAGTATATGATTTTAGAGGGATCCCAAGGGAAAAAAATACAGTTCCCTGTATTTGGGGTACGTTTAAGCTGAAAAAAAAAGTATATTTCCCAACTGGCTGAACTATTTCTTACACAAGTGCCCCCAGGATATCTAATATTTTCAACTCAGTTTGTCTACCTGTGTTCTGGCACTCAGGACATTAATTTAGGTGATATGAGGCTGCTGAGGAAGATTGCCAAATTAAGGTTTGTAAAGGGTAATGGTGTAAGGCATTATTCAAAGTAGTGTAATGGGAAATCATGGCTTTTTTAAAAATGGTATTTGTTAGACACTTATAAGCTCTGTGGCCAACACAAGTTAATCAGGTTGGACACAGTCCATGTCTCTCAAAGGGCTCATGGTCTTATCCCCATTTTTACAGAAGAGGTACCTGAGGCACAGAGAAGTGAAGTGACTTGCCTGAGATCACATAGCAAATAAGTGGCAGAGCTGGGATTAGAACCCAGGTTGTTCTGACTCCCAGACCCGTGTTCTCTCCATTAGTCCACACTGTTTCTCATTTATGGGTACCTACTCCTATTGCAGGTGAAGACCTGATTTCTTGTGCTCAAAAAAAAATAATTGTGGTATTTTTTAAAGTATCAAAAACTGTACTAAGCACTGGGGTAGATACAAGATGATCAGATCAAACAAAGTTCCTGTCCCCCTTGAGACTCACAGCCCCTAGGCATGGAGTAGTTATGTGACTTGCCCAAGGTAAAACAGCAGACAAGTGGTAGAGCTAGGATTTAGAACTCAGGTCCTCCGACTCCTGGGCCTGTGCTTTTTCCACTAGGCTACACTGATTCCCAATGTGTGATATATTTGGTTTCCTGCAGAATCAAGCCATTTTGTTGATGCCATCTCAGGCAGTATTAAGATCCCATCTGAAATCACCTGCCCTTTTGAGGCCTTCCCCAATTAATTTCTAGTCTCGCAACATTATCCCTGCAACTGCTACTTCAGCAGCTAAACATTTAAGTGCTCACAACCCCCTGTAGCACATATGTAATAATATTGATGGTATTTGTTAAGTGCTTACTATGTGCCAGGCACTGAGCTAAGCGCTGGGTAGATACAAGGTAATGAGGTTGTATCACGTGGGGCTTACAGTGTTAATCCCCATGTTACAGATGAGGTAACTGAGGCACAGAGAAGTTAAGTGATTTGCCCAAAATCACACAACAGACAAGTGGCGGAGCTGGGATTAGAACCCACAACCTCTGAATCCCAAGCCACTTTCCACTAAGCCAAGCTGCTTCTTACGTAGCATATCATACCAATAGCATGATTTAAATAGGTACTCATGCTATAAACCTGAACAATCTCTTCCAGGAATGCTTCTGAATACAGTTTAGGGAGAATTTCTTAAGGGTGTCTGCATCTCAGAGTCATTTTTGCCTGATCTTTTATAAATGTAAGCGCCTTCTGGGGACTCTTCAGGGTGTGTTTCATATTAAGAACTCCTGTACCTTAATAATTGCGCATCTGGTTGTTGAGACCATTTAGGAGATTGAATGGATCCTACACATTCTTCCCAGGTTTCCAGGTGCTAAATACTCTAATGACTTTTGAAAAGAAAACAATAGGCCATCCACATTCTCCTTGGGTTACTTGGTTGAAAAGAAGATTTTCAGTCTCTAAAAATCTTCCAGGTCACCGGTTCTTGGGGTAGATTACCGATCTCCAAAATTCCAAGGTGAATTACTGAAATTTCTTTTTCTTCCCCGAGTCACAGTGTGTTTTATGGTATTTGTTAAGTACTTACTATGTGCCAGGCATTGTGTTAAGCACTGGGGTAGATTTAAGGCTGTCAGGTTGGACACAGTCCCTGTCAGGCATGGAGCTTATAGTTGATTGTGAGCCTGCCGAGGGACAGGGACTATGCCTAATTCCCACTTCCATATCCTCTTCCAGCACTTACTACAGTGCCCTGCACACACTAAGGGCTTAATGAATACTATTATTATGACAATACACTGTGTTTTTTCAGAATTTTTGAAAACCAAGGCTTGCTCTTGGGCCGAGATCCCGTAGACCACCTGTCATCCATCAGGGAGTTTTTTTTTACTGGAAAAGACAAACCTCTAAAAATAGGGGTTCATAATGGAAATGCTGCTGACACGCACTTAACTTTAGAGGCCCACATGGCACCATCGCAGTGATTTACTGGCCTTGTACTGTATGTCTGAAAAGAAGTAATGTTCTTACTGGTATTTATACTCACTTATTAGGAATTGGCTTCTCCTGCTGTTTTTCATTTTCATTTAATGTAAGACTAATAAATCTTATTGTTAAATAACATAAGGATTGCATCACAGCACTTGGTATTGAAATGTGCTCCCTTTTGGGGGAAGCCAGATAGATGTGTTTACTCCTTAGATAAATTTAGATTTGATTTTTTGTTTTCTTCAGGGTAATTATGTTTGCACTTTGCCTGATCGCTAGTTGTACATTATTACAATGGGAGGTGACAATTTGATTGTCTTCAATTGGAGAAACAAGTAATTTTATATTCACTAAGCTGTCAGGTAGCACTAACTTGCAGTACTAAGAGCTCCTGGCAGTGTGGCTTGGCACCTATATTTAACTGCTTTGATGATTGTGTAACCTCTGCTGAATCAGAAATACCTTGCCTGCTGGAAATGGTTTTCAGAATTGTACAATGAGGTTTTCATTAAGTAGACAAACTGAAAGTGAGCTGCAAAACCATTGTTTCTTTTTGTATGGGAGTACTAATGCGTGGTTTAGAGCAAATTGAGTAAAGATGAGCCTGAAATTGATACTTTATTTAATTATGTGTAAGGGAGAGGAATTACTATAGTGCTGTGTTTCATAAAAGAACACCAAAGTTATCAGATGTTTTACACAATTCTTTGCAAAGTGGCATGTTTTATGTGAGCTTTTACTGTCAGCATTACCCAGTTGGTATGCATTTTCCTCATCACCTCCCAAACCTCGAAAACTACCCCGGAATGGGAGGGCGAGGAGACAGTGAAGGCTTTTGACATATGCCCTTACCTGATAAGAAATGACTGTTCTGATCCAGGTTTTTATTAATAACGGGTCAGGGCCTCCTGTGGTGAGGGGCCAAAATCCTGAAGAGAAGGCGTCGAGTTGATAAAGAAACAAGTCCTTTATTCATTTGAAAAAAAACTATGGTTTTCATTTCATGTGAAAAGAAGTCGAGTGTGAACATTTAAAAATAAATCCATCCTGAAATGATTCTAAACAGCTTTTACTCAGGACTTTTAGTGAGCTCTCTGCCCACTACTTGGCTTGATTAAAACCTTCTAAGTTAATGTTTATTTATAGTTGCCATTGTTTTATTTTGCTGGTATTGTTAATTGCCTGCTTTTATTTGTATGCTCCATTTCTGGCTTCCTAAAGTAACAGACCCCAAGAAGTGACTGGTTGATAAACTGTGAGAAAAGTCACCATTGTTTTCATTTAGGAAAAGCCATAGGTAGCAATTACTTGAAGTCTAAACTTCTTGCAACAGTAAGAAACTGGATATCCTGGGACACATGGCCTAGTCATAGGACTCCACAGGCAGATCTCACAGCCAATACTAACCAATTAAACAGAGGTGGTTACGTGATGTAACATTATCAGGAGAAACAATTCATGAGTCAAAGAATTCCGAGGCATATGAGCTCCAGGCCAAAGAACAGTCTTAAGCTATATAAATAAAGTGACAGCAATATTGTCAGCTAAATATAAACTTCAGAAAACTCTAACTTTGGAGACTTGAGGAGAAACCTAGCTCAGGAATTTATTTTAGGACTCTGTAAGACGATTAGAGGAAGAGTCCCGAGTCAGGCTTTTCTTTCAGGCCCCTTTATGTCAGGAGTGTTATGTTCTCTGGCAAACGTGGCACAGCTTGACCATGTAATAACAATAGTAATACTAATAATTGTGATATTTGTTAAGCACTTATTTGTGCCAGGCACTGTTCTGAGTGTTGAGGTAGATACAAGATAATTGGGTTGGACACAGTCCCTATCCCACATAGGGCTCACAGTCTTAATCCCTATTTTACAGATGAGGGAACTGAAGCACAGAGGAGTGAAGCGACTTACCCAAGGTCAGACAGTCGACAAGTGGTGGAGCCGGGATTAGCACCCAGGTCCTTCTGACTCCCAGGTCTGTGCTTTCTCCAAAAGATCACACTTTGTACACTGTACAGTTGCTTACGCAGATGTGGAAGGATGTATGCACTCGGCGAGACTACAAGTCACAGCAGCCTTCAAGACCAGTGCCCGTTACATGTAGTGCCGCCCCCTCCTCCTCAAAGGAAGTCGGATATGAGCCAGTGACAGGGCCGGGTTTAGGCCCCCACGTTCCTGGGGCTTTGGCTTAGGTTACCCTGGCTTGGGATGGGTTGAGTTGGGGCCAGTCATTAACTTTTCATCTTTGCTGGCCTCTGCATTAAGATGTCTTCGTAGCATTTACGATTCGGTTGATTGCTGATGTTGCCATGAAGAAGCAGTAACATCTGGTATATCACATCCGACCCCCTGGGTCCTTTTTTTCAGAAATACTGCTGAGATTTCAAGCGCATTTCATGCGGGTTATTTTAACTGATTTGACCAGTGACTAAAGCGAGAAAGTGATTTCTGTGGATTTTGTTTTGTGTGCTCATGTAGGATGCCAAGTTTAGTGGACTGGTTTTCCAATCCCATTCATGGTTGCACATATACAGTCTCCCGGTCACTCTCCAGCTTCTCGAAGGCTCATTTTCTGTTTAAGAAAATGACAGAAACTTGGCAGAAGCAGAGCAGCTAGGGAAATTGAAGGGAGGAACCTCTAAACCTCTGGATTTATCATATGCCTAGGGAGGTTCAGATATTGGTGATAATTGGATTGCCTCTTGGCTCTTTGAGGGGTGACAGTATATTCCTGAACCGATATCTCTCTTTGATCTGAAAGACAGATTTTCTGGAGTATCTTTTCTGGTTTTATCAATCACTAGTATTTATTAATGGCCTATTGTGTACTTAGAATTGTGCTAAGGGCTTGGGAGAGTACCCAAGAATTGGTAGATAAGAAGCTGCTCTCTAGGAGTTTACGGACTATGTTCAAGAGGTAGCAGTCTGGTGGGTCATTAGATTTTTGGGATGTGAGGGTTTGGGATTTTTACGTATTGGGCATTTTGGCAACAGCTAATCACTGTTACTAGTGCCTGAAATACACTAGCACTTTGTTTTACTTTTAGGAAATAACTATTGCCCAATGCCAGATGAATTATGACATAAAATTATCAGTGAATTATCTGACTGACTTAAGTCTACATCATAATACCAGCTTGGGGCAAAGTCATAAAGATAAATTGGATTATTGGCCTGAGCTTTTCACTTTCTTTAAATAAACCAAGAATTTGAATTTTCCTGTAACTAGGAGGAAGTTGTTCTTTTCAAGGAAAATAAAAATGTAATTTCATATTAAGCATGATTATAATTATAAAGCTATCTTTTTAGAAGAATAAAATCATTTTAAAGCTGATTAAATATATTTCAATCAATACTAAAGTTACTTAGGATAGTCATGAAAGCCTGATAGGCTTGGAATATGCCTCCTTGCCAGGAGTTGTACCAAATCAGTATTATTTGTGGAGTGGTGATACCTTAATAGAAATGGTTGAAATAATATTATGCATATTTGAAAACAGGCTTGAGTGTAAGCTCTAGCAAAATGCCTTTTTTTGGGTGGGTGGGGAGCGGGGGCGAGAAGAGTTTTAGGCCTGGGGCGTGATAATCAATCTGTAAAGAAACTACTCATCATTGGTCCTGACCTTCAATGTAAAAGAATCACAGTGATGGGTGTTTTTTTTTAATTTAACAGAGATCATGTACACTAATTCTGTTTTACTCTCCCAAGTAATAATAATAATAATAATAATGGTATTTATTAAACGCTTACTATGTGGCAAGCACATTCTAAACCCTGGGATGGATACAAGGTAATCAGGTTGGATACCATCCCTGTCCCACATGGGGTTCACAGTCTCAATCCCCATTTTACAGGTGAGGAAAATTGAGGCCCAGAGAAATGAAGTGACTTGCCCAAGGTCACACAGCAGACAAGTGATGGAGCAGGGATTAGAACCCATGTCCTCCTGACTCTCAGGCCCGTGCTGTATCCACTATGCCATGCTGCTTCATGCTTGCCCACAATAAATCCCCAGTAGATGATATTGATTGATTTTTTTTCTGGTTATTTATTCCATGATGCTTGACAAAACTGCCAGTAGTTTGTTGGAGAAGGTTAAGATTGCCTAAGCACTGTCATGATAATGGAGTTCTAAATTATGGGCACAATATTTGGAAAAAAGTAATCTTAGCTTCCCTTGAAACTAAGAATGTTGCTTGTTTCCCTTGCGGTATCTCTTGACAGGTACGAAGCAGTGTCTTCTTCCTGACTTGGCTCTTGTATGAAGCAGTGTGGTCTAGTAGAAAGAGTGCAGGCCCGGGAGTCAGAAGACCCAGATTCTAATCCCATTCCGCCACTTGTCTTCTCTGTGACCTTGGGCAAGTTACTTAGCTTCTCACCCCAATTCCCTCCTCTCCAAAATGGGAATTCAATACCTTTTCTCCCTCCTACTTAGACTTTGAGACCCACGTGAGATCTGATTATCTCTTATCTACCCCAGAGCTTCCCCCTCTCGGGGTCACACCTAGAGAGTTTCCAGTACTCTACCAGTCTCAGCTATGGGAGGAAGAGTCAAGCAGAGGCCTATCCATTCCATTCCTAGCTTGGGCAGTGGCTAGTGAGTGGAAGGCAATCTGCTACAAGTTAAAACTCCCCCGTGTTGAGCAGCAGTGGCATGGGAAGAGAGTCAAGGGTGGAGACTCGAGTTTACTGTGTGGAAGGCAGCAATGGTAAACTACTTCTGGATTTTTACCAAGAAAACTCTATGGATCCACTACCAGAATGATTGCAGATGGAGAGTGGGTTGTTCTGGGAGAGATGTGTCCGTTGTATCGCTATGGGTCGGAAATGACTTGATGGCATAAGACAAGGCCCCAGCACTTAATAATAATAACGTTGGTATTTGTTAAGCGCTTACTATGTGCAGAGCACTGTTCTAAGCGCTGGGGTAGATACAGGTTAATCAGATTGTCCCACGGGAGGCTCACAGTCTTAATCCCCATTTTATAGATGAGGGAACTGAGTCACAGAGAAGTTAAGTGACTTGCCCACAGTCACACAGCTGACAAGTGGGACACCTCTGACTCCCAAGCCCGGGCTCTTTCCACTGAGCCACGCTGCTTCCCAGTACACTACTTGGCACATAGTAAGCACTTACCAAATATCACAACTATTATTGCTATTACTATTATGTATTTTTGCTTTCTTGAGCACAGTGATTTGTAAGCCGCTGGCATCTGAGGATTGGACATTTATCCTTGGATTGCCCCGCAATTGCTTGGGTTTCAGTGGTAATGGATAGAAAAGGTAGAAGTGCTATTAGGTGTAATGCTTAATTAACTAAGATTTTTGTGTATGGAAGACTAGGGAGAGTCTTCAGGTGACAAATTTTATATTATATGAGTTCATTTTTTTAATCCTTTTTTTTTTGACCATATCTCTCAAGTACTAATCAGCTCCCAATCTGTAAAATCAGCAGCTCTCGGGATCGGGATTTGGGGGATTTGGGCAAGTCACTTAATTTCCCTGTGCCTCATTTACCTCATCTGTAAAATGGAGATTAAGACTGTGAGCCCACTTGGGACAACTTGATTACCTTGTATCTACCTCAGTGCTTAGAACAGTGCTCGGCATATAGTAAGTGCTTAACAAATGCCATAATTATTATTATTATTACGGGGGCAGTTGATGGATCCAGAACACCGTGACTTCCATTCATATTTATTGAGCTCTTACTATGTGCAGAGCACTTGGGAGAATACAATATAACAATAAGTAGACACATTCCCTGCCCACAGTAACCTTGCAGTCTAGAGGCGGAGACTTTGTAAAATGTTGTTTTAGTTCTCCCCTCTGGATCAATAAGCTCTCCCTATTCTTTGAAGAGACTCCAATTTATCTAATCAGTGGTATTTATTCGAATGTTTACTGTGTGCAGAGCACTGAACTGAGTGCTTGGGAGAGGACAGTACAAAACAGAGTTGATATATCCGTTCCTTACCCACATTGAGCTAAGAGTCATATGTAAGCAAGTCAGACAAATGAATAAAAGGATTGCTCTAAACCTCCTTTAGTTAAGCCAACTCTAGAGTTGTTTTCTAGAGAAGCTTGGATTGAGTTCTTGGTGTGCTGTGTATTGTCACTGGTTAGAAAGTGCTGGGTTAATTGTATGGAGACAGAAAACATTTTGTATGAGTGTTTTCTGTTAATAAGAAGAGTTCTGGTCAGAGCAGTGGACTTTGCTCTGCCATTGATAGCAGTGATACTTTTGCCCTTCTTTTTTTTTTGTTTGTAAAACAGACTCAATGCATCCTTAGAGGGTGCTATGAGATCTCCAGATATAAGACTATTTTGGAAACGAAAAATAAAATGTTATTTTTTAAGCAACGTGGCCTAGTGGAAAGGTCATGAGCCTGGAGTCAGAAGGACCTGGGTTCTAATCCTGGCTTCGCCCCTTGGCTGCTATGTGAACTTGGGTAAGTCACTTCACTTCTCTGGGCCTGTTTCCTCATCTGTGAAGTGGGGATTAAGACTGTGAGCTCCATGTGGGCCAGGGACTTTGACTAATCCGATTATCTTGTATCTACCCCAGCACTTAGAACTGTGCCTGGCACACAGTAAGCTCTTAACAAATGTATGCCACAATTATTATTATTATTGTTATAAACTATGAATGCCAGAGTCAGTAAGGGGCCGGGTTAGTTTTATTTAGAGCATGATCTTCTATTTCCTTATGAATGTAGTAATGGGACCTTGGATTTTGATGCTATGCAAAATATAGATTTTCAACTTGGGAGGTTTTACTTAATAATGGCCGTGTCCCAGAAAACCATCCCATTTAACCAATGTGATAAGTTGACAATGTAGTTTTTCTCTCTGATTATAATGTACTCTGTGTAGTCAATACACTAGTACCATGTGAGTGTAATTTCCTCTTTTATTTTATCTCCAATGCACTGTATTATAAATAAACAGTTAAAAAAAACACCAAACAAATCTGTTGCATCTCCTTTTAAGATTGTACCACTGTAGACACTTGTTCTAGTAAAGTAGAATTGGGCCCATTTGATTGCATTTAAATTTTTCATGCTTCAGCAGTTTAGCTGGGAGCACAGTAAAGAAAAATCCCATGAGCGAGGATAGTTTAGAATAATAGAACTTGATTTTGTGTATTATAGCGGCGCCATTTGCGCTGCTTTAGTTAGGGTTGTGTCAGCACTTCCATTATAAACCCCTGTTTTCAGGGGGTTAGAACTAGGGAAATTTTTTTAATACAAATTAAAAAAAAACAATTCATTGGACCGATTTTAAGTTGTAATAGTGCAAAAATAATACAAAGCAAAATCAAATAGAAATCGACCTCTCACACATGGATTTGAAAATGACTTTTTTTCTCTTGTGAACTGAACGCATGCACTCTAGTCTTTGGCCAAGGGGATTGGACAGTTGGGGTCCTTTTAAGAAATCTAAAATTGGCACGCCATCAGGATTAGGTTTACCTCGACTGAATGAGGCACTTTTTGGAATTCACAGAGAAATCATGATTTTATTACACCTATGTGATCGTAAAGGATTGATCAATCACTCATATTTACTGTGGGCTTACTGTGTGCAGAGCACTGGACTAAGTGCGTGGGAGAGTACAATACAACAGCATTGGTAGACACATTCCCCGCCCACAGTGAGTTTACAGTCCGGGGAGAAACGGACACGAATATAAATTAATAATCTGTAGATATGTGTATGTGCTGTAGGGTTGAGGGGAGTGGTGAATACCAAATACCCAAAGGATGGCATCCAGGGCTGAGTGGTCACTGTAGAGTCAATCAGTCAATTGTATTTGAATGTTAGCACAGTAGTGTGCAGAGCATTGTGCTAAGTGCTTGGGAGTGTTCAATACAATAATCTATTGTACATATATAGTAATATATAGTCATATATACATATATACATATACTCTCTCAAATCACATCTGTTGTCACACCTTCTAGAAAACCAGTGGGTATAATAAACTGTGCTAATGGTTGAGAAGTACAAAAAGGCTTCTGCCCACAAGCAGCTCGCACTTGATCAAGTCATTTAACTTCTCTCTACCTCAGTTTTCTCATCTGTAAAATGGGGATTTGAATTAGATTATAAATCTCATGTGGAACAGGGGCTGTTTATATGATCTGTTTGTCTTGAAACTACCAGTGCTTATTAGAGTGCTTGCCATATGGCAAGCCCCCAACAAATACCACTGTTATTATTGTTAAGGGGAGGCTGCCATAAAATAACTTAAAAACAGAATAATCAAAATTGATGATTAAATGTCCAATTGAATAAATGCATAAGGGCTGAGGATGGGTATAAGTATGTTTATAGTAGCTAGAGACAGGTAATTGGTTTATGAGAAAACAAATTTTCAGAAAGGATGAACCTAAACTATGAGCTATCTTGGTAAATGAAGTATTTAATTAATAAGCAATAATGCACACGCTTTAACAACTGGATTCTGGAACCTTTCCATCTTGGTTTAAAAAAAAATCCCTAACTGGTAGAAATGCCCTCATGTATAGTGTCTTGCAGGTACTAAATTCTACTAGTCAAACATAATCTGTGACATTCCTTTGAAAAATATGGGAAAAAAATCCTCTAATTATTAGCATTTCACTTAAGCTGTCAGCAGCTAGAAAATTTGAAGTTAAACCTCACTCTAGACTGTTATCTGCTTTTGTTCTATGTTCCTGCTCCCTCTGCCCAATATTATGGAGGGAGTTAAGGGTGGAACAGGTAAGTGTTAGTGTTGGGTTTTTGCAAACTCTTCATTTACCTGTAACCTCTTTAGGTCTAGGTTTGCAAAAGTAGATGTCCAGTTAAAACAAAACAAAACAAAAAAACCTAAACAACAACAAAAGAAACCCTGCAAGCTACAATAGCAAGAAAGACAACTGTGCAGTGTTTCAAGTAGGAAGCTTTTCTGAATGGTCACTTGAGGAATCACCAAAAGCCTGTTTATGAAATAGAGGTGAAGCCTTTCTAGACTAATTATATTCAGCGTGTAATTTCTAAACTTCACTCTGAATTTTGATTTTCAATTAACACTCCCAATTTGAAGATAATTTTCTATTTAATGTAATTGCAGGAAATAATTTATTGGCTGATTAAGACTGAGGGCCTAGCCTTCCTTAAGAAAACACTCCCTAACAAACCAGCCTTTAAAGCCAACTCATAGCTCTGGACAGATTTAGTCTATTTTCACAGCTGCACAGTTGTGTTTAATTAGGATTGTGCACTATTGTTCAGTGGTGCAGTTTATAGATGAAATTATTCTTAAGAGACTATTTTCATTTCTGGTTTTGTGTCATGATTAATTTATACCAAAGAAACAACCAGAGCTTTTGCTATTGGAAGGAGCCAATTCAATCTATAATGGCATGATGTCTGTTGGGAGATGAAACCAGTGTGAGTGTTATATTGTGACTTTCAATTGTATTTAACTGTTTTTAAAATGTTTATAATGCTGCAGTAAATGTATTCTTTTGTCTCAATGTGGATGATTACATTGACATGACGGTTGTAATCAGAACTGTGGAAACATTTCTCTTGTTCATTGCGACCTCGTGAAATTCTTGGGTCAAAGGCACTTTACTACTGCAGAGAACATGGACTTGCTGAAATACCTAGGGTTACAGTGAAAGAAATATTAGCTTATTTTGGGGATTCCATAGATTCCCTTAGTGGAATTGTTCCATTCAATGGCGAAATGCTCTGATTTTTAGTTATTAACCAAATCAAACCTAAGTGAATCATTCTGATTTTTCAGAATAGGATTCCTTTTCAACATTTAATTTCTTTTCCCTCTAGGGGATTTGAGCTTTTTTTTGGTTGTTGTTGTTGTCTTTTTCAAAGAATCAGGTTTGAAATGGGATGATCATTATTTGTAGACTCACTATTATAAATAGGTATCAGCATTTTAATGTGTTTCAAAGCACTTCAAAAGCTTGTAATACTTTTATTTAGAACCGTGCATAATTAGATTAACTGATCCTATATTAATTTTTTTCACTGTAGGATACTAAATCTGAGTCCCCTCATTAATTGTGAGAAATTTAGCATTAGCTGTTAAATCCTATGTGAAACATGGGCTGCTACATAAAAACTACTGTTTAAATTGGAATTAACTTAATTATTTTTCTTTGCACTTGATATTTCCTTCACTGCAATATTCATGAAAGCATGTGACAGATTTGTAAATTTAACTGTTAATTTCGGATTTCTAGACCCTTTAATCAGTATTTATTTGTCTGTAGAAACAGTACTAGCAAGTTAATGATTTGCTAATTTGAAAAATGCTCATGTGGTTTCCCATGTTAACTGATTTGTGCATTTTTTCAGAAATGGTATGAAATCAATTAATGTTAAAGAGCGATTAAGGTGGAGATCTGATCCCTTTTCTTACACAGCAATTTTAGCACTTAAGATGCTGTAAACTAACTTAAAACAGCTAGAGTTTTTTTTTAATATACTTTTGTTCTTTTGAGTTATGAACACTTACTTTGAAAATCAAGGTGAACTTTTCCAAGTTTTGAAATTCAGTTTTAAGAACTGGGATCAATGTCTACTTGGAAGTAGGAAAGCAAAAAATTGCCCTTGACCTAGGGAACTTAATTTTTTAAGTGGCTAGTGGAATTTTACCAATCTCATTTATGGCATTCTATAAAGTGCTTTCAGTGTCCCCTGTGCTGATATAAAATATTCAGATAATTGTTTCATGCCCTCTACTCAAGAGGTATCAAATTCCCTGAAGACTAGAAAAGCATTATCAATCAGTTCATCAATATGCCATTTCAACTTTTATAACTATTGAGATGAAAATATTTTGTAATTCTTCACAAAGGCTTCTCTACTGTTCATAATGGTAAAACTTGTTCTCAGAAGGAACCACCAAAACAAGTTAGGGATCAGAGTTGCTTAAGACTCTGAGAGTAAATTATTGACTTTCCCAGACAAATTTGTAAGAGCCTTATGCAGATTTTCTTTTTTCCTCCATGAATAGAATTTTGTCCTTACAAAAGTTTAGGAGACATTTGGCTATTTGTAATTCTTCAAATTAGCCACAGATGGCTAATTGGAATATATGAAAAAAACCCATTTTTAACACTGTAGCACATATAAAATTTTGTTGAAAGAAGACATCATTCTTTCTTCAAAGGCAGAAGAATGGTGTATTTATTTTAGAAGCCCTTTCATACCTGGCAGGGTTATACAGATCACAGAATATGGGAAAATTGTCTGCTTGTGTAACCTAGAGTTCTCAAAAAGCATCCTAATCTTCCAGAAATTCAGTGTGTAATGTAGGACTGTTTCTTCTTACCCCAGCCCCACAGTATTAATATAATTATACTCTACTATTTCCTTTATCCCTCATCTATTTTAATTTGAGAATAATACTAATTAGTAATTATGGTATTTGCTAGGTGCTTATTATATGCCAAGCATTGTTTTGAGCACTGGGGTAGATCCAAGGTAATCAGGTTGTCCCACGTGGGGCTCACAGTCTTAATCCACACTTTACAGATGAGGTAACTGAGGCCCAGGGAAGTTAAGCAGCTTGCCTAAGGTCACACAGCGCCAAGTGGTGGAGCTGGGATTGGAACCCAGTTAATTCCCAAGCCCGTGTTCTTTGCACTAAGCCATGCTGCTTCTCCTATATCTGTCTCCCCACATAGACTGTAAGCCCCTCCCGAATAGGGAGTGCTCCTACCAACTCTGTTGTATTATACTTTCCCAAGAACTTAGTATGTTGCCTGCATAGGGTAAATGCTCTATAAGTACCATCGCGTCTTCTGTTGATTCAGCTAGCTAGTTCTGATTCCTGTTGCGTTTTCCTCTTTTGCAGAAGAATGTCTTCCAAGCAAACCGCCTCTCCATTTGCTTGTGCAGCTGATGGAGAGGAAGCAATGACCCAGGACTTGTCCTCACGGGAAAAGGAAGAGGGCGCCGAGCAGCAGGTGACATCCCACCTGCCTCTCCATCCCATAATGCACAACAAACCTCACTCTGAGGAGCTACCAACTCTTGTCACCACCATTCAACAAGATGCGGATTGGGACAGTGTACTCTCAGCCCAGCATAGAATGGTAAGTTCCGTATGATCAGAATCTCTTTTCTGAACACATGAAATATCTGGGAGTGAAGACCCTAAGCTTGAACGAAATTATACTAGTCCTTAAATAATAAGGTAATAACAACAAGTGTAGTATTTGTTAAACAAAGTATGTGTCAAGCACTGTATTAAGCACACAGGTGGATACAGTCTAGTCAAGTCAGGCACTTCCCCTTTCCCACATGGCTCTTCCAGTTAAGTGGGAGGGAGAACACCCCCATTTTTTAGATGAGGATATTGAGACAACAGAGAAGTGAAGCAACTTGCCCGATGTCACATAGCAGGCAGGTGGCAAGCTGAAGTGAGAACCCGGATCCTCTGACTGCCAGGCCCCTGTTTTTTCCACTAGCCATGCAAGGACAGTCACTGAAACTGTATTTCTGGCTCCTGATCCAACGTGACCTGGCCTCATCACCAGGGAGTTGATGATGGAACTCTGGGGAACGTTATGGAAGCTGAGCCATTATTTGTGGCTCATCCGTGTTCAAACTGATAGCCTGCTATCAACACCTGCCCTTAAAACAGTGTTTACCACATAGTAACTACTTAAAAAAATCATAATTAAAAAAATATATATCTACCCCACTAAGATGATTAGCCAAATGATATTCTGCCTGCTTTGGAGAATTTGCTCATCTATTTCAGCTGAAAATAATAATAATAATGGTATTTGTTGAGCACTTACTATGTGCCAGGCACTGTACTAAGTGCTAGGTTGTGTAAGAGCCTAAAATTAGGAATGGTCAGATATAGTGTGGTTGCAAGAAAGATTATACAACAGTAAATATTGCTTATAATGTGGGTTTTGGAGGCCATCTCCCCCAGCTGCATCCTTTTTGTGGTAAAAGAATGAGATAATAGCAGTGATGATGGTAATAATAATAACTTTGGTATTTGTTAAGCACTTACTATTGTGCCAGGCTCTAAACTAAGCACTGGGGTGGATATAAGCAAGTCAGGTTAGACACAGTCCCTGTCTTACATGGGGCTCATAATCATAGTAGACTGTAAGCTCCTTGTGGTCAGGGATCGTGTCTACCTACTCTGTAGTCTCCCAAGCATTTAGTACAGTGCTCTGCTTTGAATAAGCATTCAGTAAGTATCATTGATTGTTTGGGGAAACTTGTTGGAAAGCATGTTGGAGGATGACTATGTGCATAGTAGTTCTTACAGTTTTCTTATCCTTTTCAATGATTTCAGCACTCCCTCTTCCCCACCCCCAGCATTCTCCCCTTATTCTGGCACCCCAGTCCTCTCCCTTGTTGGGACTACCTCTGTTGGGGGTGAGGTCCCCAAATTCCCTCAGCTCTAGTTCTGGGTTGGGAAGGTTAGGGGCCGGGAGCCAGAAGGTAAATTTTTGCTCTCTAGCTGTCTCAGAATATGCTCCTTGCCTAGTGTCAGTCAGTCAGTTGTATTTATTGGGCGCTTAGCAGAGCACTGTACTAAGCGCTTGGGACAGTACAGTACAATAATACACAGACACATTCCCTGCCCACAACAAGCTTACAGTTTAGCGGGGATTTATGGAGGAGCCACTGTTGGAAGAGAAATGCTGGGGCACTTCAAGGACTCTTCACTTTTTCAGGGTATCTGGACTCTTCACATTGCTTCTGGTTTCACCACAATACTGGTGGTGCTATAAGTGGAGTTTTGTGAAGTTGCATCACCCCACTAAGTATCTGTGAATGTGAATGAGGTCAGATGGTGAACGGCTGCAGTAAAGGATTTGGCTTTCTTAAAAAGAGGGTGGGGAAAGGGAAGAATTGCTTGGGCATAGGAAAATTGATGTAAGGAGAGATAAAATTTCAAAGAATCTTAGTCTCTAGGTGAAGCCCCAAGTGGCTAGAAAACAGACATTTGGTTTGTATTTTGTGGGGCGAACAGTTTTGAGGTGCATAGTTTTGATTCAAGCACCCATGATGTGTATCTCAGTCCAGTGACAGGACATTCATACACACCTAGTTAGTTTTCCATAGAAGAAGTGAAAGCCCCGTCTTTTTTGTGGCTAATGTGAATGCCACACTTAATAAACTTCTGAAATGGGAGAGGTGATGATCATGTCTCTTTCTGTAGAGGTCTCCCCAGTGACCAAAGACTTGCTACTTTTCCTGGGCATCTTATAAAGCACGCTGTTGGTGCATGCCTGCATGCTTATAATGCATGCTGTAGAGAAACAGTGTTGCGTAGTGGATAGAGCACAACCTGAGAGTCAGAAGGACCTGGGTTCTAATCCTGGCTCCACCACTTGTCTGCTATGTGACCTTAGGCAAGACACTTCACTTTCCTGTCCCTCAGTTACCTCATCTGTAAAATGGGGATTAAGACTGTGAGCCCCATGTGGGACAGGGTCTGTATCCAACCTAATTAGCTTGTATCTATCCCAGTGCTTAGTATAGTGCCTGGCACATGATAAGTGCTTAACGAATATTATAAAAGAGAGAAAGAGAGAGAGAGAGTGATTGGATAGCCCAGTGTAACCCATCACTACTATTTGAAAAAGAAATTAGGCACCTGATTTGTTTCCTCCCCTTCTCCCCTTCACTAAAGTCTTATGGAAGTGGGCTACGTCATACTGGTCTCTCAGTTGCTGAAAAGGCCACACGGCCTTTTGGCTTTACTCTTCAGGTCTGAATAACCTAATTTAGAAATGCACCCTCATTGGATAAGGGAATAGAAAAGATGTACTCCTATCTTCACATACATATAGTTTGGAAGGCAGGTCTTTTGGGGCACCTTCAGTAACAGAGATGACATTTCTTTGATAGTGTCTTTAAAAAGAAAGGTGGTCATGTTCTCTCTCTCTCTCTCTCTCTGTATCTATCTATCTATCATCTGTCTATGTATCTATGTATCTATGTATCTATGTATCTATGTATCTATGTATCTATCTATCTATCTATCTATCTATCTATCTATCTATCTATCTATCTGCATACATGTATATTCACTTCAAAGCTGTACATAGGCACAGATTTTAGTTAAGCTCTGCAGGTATTTTTCCTCATTTTTCATAGTCCGACTTGAATTATAAAATAACATTTCTAGCTCATGTGCCTCTACATTAATATCAAAAAGACATGCAAAGCTCTTGAGTATCATTCAATCTGGCTGCAGGAATTTGTGCTGAAGGCAGAAACGACATCAAATGCATGCGATATATTAGCGGGTCTTTCCTTTATTAAATACAGTTTTCAACCGCCAAAACAAAAACTTCAGTAAGCAACCCTAATTGCCTCATTTAAAGTCAGAATATAGAATATGGACTAATACTTTGACATCTGCATTATTTTTAAAATTGTGGCCCTTTGACTTTCTTAGCTTTGGGGAAATTGAATCACAAGTTGAATTTGGTGTGTGTTTAGGGGAAGAGGTAAAGATTTTTCATCTTTGTAAAAATACAGTGATATACTAAGTTTGAACAGTCAGACGTAGAGAAATATTGGACAGTGTTTCTCAAAATTTCATATCTTTTTTTCCCAGCTTTAATTAGCTATGGCACAAAGCACTCTGTGATAGGCCAGAGTAGTGACATCCCTATTTTTACCCTTGGAGACAATTGAGGGGAAGTGACTTGATAGGAACTTTCTGGACTAACACTTTTCAAAGGTCTGCAAGCCCAAGATGATAGGGGATATAGAAATATATAAATAGAAAGTTCAATTTCCTCCAAGGTCACACAGTTGGGCAGTGGCAGAGCTAGAATTAGAACTCAAATCCCAGGCTCCTTTGCTAGACTAGCAAGTCATGCTGCTGGGTTTAAAAATGGGTCATTGCAACCTCCACTTAGAGAAGTTTTAGAGATAGAAAACAGCACTACCTTCCCTACCTCAGTATTACACGACGGTATTGAGAACCTTTTGGAAATTTAGTCTGCTTGTAGAGATGTCATAAATTGCTACACCCCAGTGGCCTTTTGGGTCACTGTAGATTCTTTGCAGCTGTGAAAACTTAGCAGAATGAAACATGGACAGCAAACTGTCTTCATATAGTCACCTGAGGTTACTTTTGAGAACTTGTTGGCTACGGCTGCATTTTGCTCTTCCTCCTGTTCTGAATTACACAGCATATGTCGGCCTACCACACATGAAAGGAAAATCAGAGTGAGAAAATAGAATAAAGTTTGAATTTTACAGTGTTTTATTTTCCAATGAACTTTAATATGAATGATCTCATTTTGTTCCCATGACATCCCTGTGAAGCAGGGAGGGAAAGATATTAATTATCCCCATTTTACAGATGAGGGTGAGTCACAGAGAGGTTAAGTGGCTTGCCCCCATGTCACCCAGCAAGGCCTGAGGCAAAGATGGGACAAAATTCAAATCTCTTGAAATTTCACCAAAGTCACTTCACAATATATTGTCTAGGAAGGTGCCATATATCTAGTGGCAGTTTAATAAATTTCAATTGAAGATTGCTAAACATTACAGTGAATTTTGATGTTGATATTTCCTTGATTTGGTTAGCTTGAAAGAAACTATTTTGGTGGAGTAGTAAAAAGATATTTTGATCCTAAATCTTTAATTGTGTATGAAGATTTCCAAGCAGTAAGTCATTCTGCTACCTAGGTCAGTCATGGATGAGACCATGAAAGTATTTTTTAAAATTCAGACACATAAAATATGAATTTTTATTAAGCTTTATTAATAATATTGTGTTGCTTCCACATAGAATATAATTGCCTATGCCTTGACATTTATCATGAGAACACAAGATATACTTTGAATCAAACTGGACAATGTAGTTTGATATTCTCTTTCTAACAGTGGTATCAAAAGGTTTTTGGAGGAAGTGTCTGCTGCTCGACCCCCTTACTTCTAGCTCTAGTTTTCCCCACTAATGACTTAACGATTGTCTCAACCAGAAATCTATTTAAACCCTTATTAAACCCCCAAAAGATCCATAACTTTTCCATTTAAAATCACCCTCTATGATGCCTTGTGGGCAGGGATGGGAGGGATTCTAAAGACTTTTATGATGCAAACCATACTGCCATCAGAAATCCCTTCCAAAAACTAAATATTCAAACAATCATTTCCACTATTGCTATCGATGGGAATTTTCAGTAATATAGATGAAGCTACAAATATATTCTGCATTGTTATAAAAAATATATTGTCTAGAAATGTTTTCAAACTTTCACTCCATTTCGATATCAAGCATTGCCTTCTTCTGGGGCCTTTGTGTATTCTGAATGTCTGGAAGGCAAAATATTTTGTTTTAACTCCCACTCTATAGTATTTCCCAGCTGTGTACTTACATGGTGTAATAAAAGGATTTAACAAATGGGAAATAACAGCTGCATTTGGAAATTCCCTTTGTGTTCCCTTTTCATTTGACAGATTCTGTAATGTGTAACAACTGTAATGTCAGACCTGTAGTGACTTACCCTAGAAGTATCATGTCACCAACCAATTTTACTTTACAGGAAGGAGAAAAACAATAGAAGAATTTCAGGCTTCAAAGTTTGCATGGCAGAGTTAGAAGTAATATAGTGGTGGTTTTTTTTTGGCTCTTACCAAAATTATTTTCAATGGACTATAGAGCTGATTCCTCTTGAAAACTAATGTTAAGAATCAAGGTGTAATTGGATTCAGCAAAAGATCTTTCCTTTATAAATTGCAAAGTGAGCTTCATTCTGACCCTTTCATTTATGTAGAAAAGCCACACAGAAGTGGTGGTTAAGGTGATGGAGAAATATTAAAACAATACCTGCAGCAGCCAATTCCACCTGTTTTTCTTCAGAGCATGAGTTTAATGTTCAGATGTTCTCTGTAAGACCAATTCCTAGTTCCTGTTCCTCTAAATGCATATCAATTTTAAAAGACAATTTGTTCAGCTGTTCTTGTGATTCTGAAAGAGTTTTACTTGCAGATAACTTGCATTCTTGTACAGCTTTTTCACAACTGAGAATGCCATAGGAAAGTATAGAACTCTGAGTACTCTGAGAAGAGAAGCCGCGTTGCTCAGTGGAAAGAGCATGGGCTTTAGAGTCAGAGGTCATGGGTTCGAATCCCTGTCCTGCCACTTGTCAGCTGTGTGACTGTGGGCAAGTCACTTAACTTCTCTGTACCTCAGTTCCCTCCTCTGCAAAATGGGGATTAAAACTGTGAGCCCCACGTAGGACAACCTGATCAACCTGTATCTCCCCCAGCGCTTAGAACAGTGCTGTGCACATAGTAAGCGCTTTACAAATACCAACATTATTATTACTCTGCACATAGGAAGTGCTCATTAAATATCATTGATTGAAAGTAAGAAAACACAGGTTCACTGAGTATGTGTGTCCTTCCTAGCTATGAAAGTGGTTTTATATGTTTCCATTCTTATCATCATTCTAAGAAAGTGGTTTTTTATGTTTCCATGCTTATCACCATGCTAAGAGGATGGTACAAAAAGATAGTGGAGACCTCAAAGAATTTTAAAAAAAGAAAGTACACAGAGTTCTACTCGGTTGGGTGTCTTCACTACACGTTTTGGCTAGAACATTGTTAGGGCATTAGGAAACATTTGAGAGCGTGAGTCTGGATACAGGGTGATGTGGTTACTATGTCTGCATGTGTGCACATGTAAGTATCATACATGGTGAGTGCTACAAATGAATTTTCCAACTATTATTAACATGAGGCTCTGCAGGAGCACAGTCCTTGCTGCAAGAAGAGTAGAGGGTGTAGTTCTCTGGGCTCAAGTTAGTTGCCATTGTTTTTACGAGATGTTCTTCCCCTTGACGCTGTTTAGTGCCATTGTTCTTGTCTGTCCGTCTCCCCCGATTAGACTGTAAGCCCGTCAAACGGCAGGGACTGTCTCTATCTGTTGCCGACTTGTTCATCCCAAGCGCTTAGTACAGTGCTCTGCACATAGTAAGCGCTCAATAAATACTATTGAATGAATGAATAGTTTTTTATGGGTTCAAGTATTTTTATTTTATTTTTTTAAGCCACAGGTGCCCGCACTGGAAACCTACCCTACTAAATTTTGTAATTAATTTCACTGTCAGAACCAGGGAGGTATATTTGGGGGTAGAAGCACTCTTTGCAAAAAGTACTCTTGCTCTTTTGCTCATCTAATGGGCAAACTCTCATGTACTAAAGTACTTAAAAATCTGAAAGTGACTTTAACTCTCCCTTGCTTTAGCTGTCAGTTTCGCATGAACAATTAGTCTTGGCAAATTTGTCTCTTCTTTAGTCAGGGGCAAATAACGTATTAGTGGCTGCTTGTAGGAGGTCTAGAGAGTTGTCCTTTGAGTTAAAGAGGGCAGTACGGACAGTTAGCTTGTACCCGTGGTTCAAAGACAGCAATAACAATGGTGAGATTGTACCTGTGAGTGGGTGTCGCAAAGAAAATCTTTTACACACACTTTGCCAATGAAAATTCAGCAGTTCCCCATTTCTGGTTTTTTGCCATCCAGAGTGAGTGATGCAAAAGATAATTACATATTGAAAGATGGGTTCCCATCAGCATCAGTGATCACCCCAATGTTCATTTTAAGAAGAACTGAAAATACACAGCAGAACTTCCTGTATTCGTTCTGTTTTAAATTATTTGGAATGAACAACAATCTAATTGAGGAGAATTAATCATCACCGACAAAATAATCAAAATCGCTCAACCTCAGAATTTAGAGGCTACTTAAACTTCCCCAGGGAGTTTCAGTTTCTTGAAGGTTAAAAGCATTTTTGCACTTTAAATATATGATGTCTGAAAAGTCCTTTTGTTGTAACTGCAAGAAGACAACAGCAGAAGTGTTGAAATATTTAATTAATTAAGAAATGTCAGGAGCAACTCTTTTCCTGCTTGAAAACAATGCCTAGTCCTACCCCTCTGTACTTGTAGCCTAGAAGAGTTGTTAATCAACGATGGAGTGTTTTATGTAGTTCTCAGGACTGGAGACATATAAAATATGGAATGGATTTGGTAGTGCTTTTTAACACAGCCAAAGTATTTTCATTAGTAATGGGCTGTGTTTCAACCATCCATACTTTGACACAACCCTTAAAATGCTGAAATCTTGTTGCCGTTATTGGTCGTTTAAAAGTTTGTGGATGCCAAGTCTGAGTGAAATTTAGTTATTGAAGTTTGGAAATGCAGTTCCCTGCTCTCTGGTTCTGCAGAGACTTTGAGTTTTAGTGAGAGGGAAAGCGAGGTAGCCACCAAATAATGGCCAGACTGACATGCAAACTGCACAAACCTACTAAGTCTCGTAAATTTGAATTTAAACTCACTATTCGTCCCAACGTTCCCCAGAATGTCTTTTGAGGGACTGTAGGAAATCTCCAAGCCAGGTCCTTTGAGTCAACAGAGAGAGCGGTGATTCTTATAGCCGTTCAAGAGTTTGGAAACTGAAACTTTTAAATGTGGGAGACACCCGAAGTCCTCGGTGGCAGGCTGTACTGAGAACGCACATCCAAAGCAACGAATAAAAGCCCAGAGAGAACAACAGCTTTTCAGTAATACTTGTGTGGGATTTTCCCTTCCCTTTCCCTCCTTCTCTCTCCCACCCTCAAGTCTGAAACTGTCACTTGCACACTGCATGTTTTCTTTTTACTCCTAGTTCGAGACAGGAAATGTATTTACATTTTAAATCAAAATTAAAAAGCAGCTCAAGTTTTGTGTAGCAACTGGGTTAATATATTTTGTGTAGATAAGTAAATAGGCAATTAAAGTTGTTTATTGCTGATAATTGCTCTTTTGTATTTTTCACACACTGGTTTCAAGGAAATGTTTTGTTTGCTGAAAAAAAATTCAGCAGCATGTGAGGGGATTTGGATATGCTGTTTCATATCTGTATTTAAATGGATCCAGTGGACATTGACATTCATTAAAGGAGCCTTTGAGTTTTATTTGGCATAATTTCAAGTCATGGAAATTTTGGTTATTGCCCTTTTCGTTTGATTTTTGTATTCTAGCTTGAAAAGTTTCTTTTTTTTTCCCTTTCTCTCTGTATTGACTATCTTTTTTCAGAAGTAGAAACATTAATATGTTTTAACCTACAGTAGTTTGATTTTTTTCCCCCCTTGGGTTAGAAGGAATCAGGTATGCATGCTGATTAACACACTCCAGTCATTAACATGTGATTATGTGGGTTGCATATTGAGCACCTGCCAAAAGATAAAATCCAGCACTTTGCTACATCTGTGCAAGGACTTTTTGCATTTCTTTTGTACTTTGATAGCTGAAGGAAAATCAGGCTCTGGTATCTTTGTTCAGGATAATAAAATTGTGTACTCAAAATGTCTTCAAGGAGAAGGGAGATGCCCCAGGTTTTTTGTGTGTATTTTAATCTTTGAGGCTGAATAAGATCCAGTGACTGGACCCTCCAAAGTATTGAGTGTAACTTGAATCTTCTAATGTACTGTATTACTGACATTCGCTTACAGCTTACAACATTCCTGCATGTTTATAAGGATTATCTATTCTGGGATTCAGCCAATATTACCCTAATTCGCTTCGGTTTTATGTGCTACCTTTTCGTCTCATAAATGTCTTGTTTTCATTTCATTCTCTCCAGTGCCGCCCGGCTGTACACCTCTTGGAAACCAAAGTACTGCTGGCATTGTCTTTGCTCTCTGCACACATTTCACTTCGCAATTACTCCTTCCTGACCAACCTGCAGCCTGCAACATATAGCGTTCTCTCAGCTTTGAAGACGCTTCGCTATTTGTTTTTATTCAGAAATATACAATTGCACTGATATTCATTCAACCTGGCTTGACAACCAGTGAAAAGCCTGATGTGATTTGGTCCAGTGTACATGGGCTGATCAAGCAAGCATGCCCAATCTACTCAACTTTTGTTTTCCTTGGCTTGTTCAATTGGCATAGGTTCTGGAGTGGGTTTTGTTTTTGGGTGTTTTTTTTAATGTGCCTATATGCCAAGGGTTGGTCAGTGTTAATCATTTGAGGCCGATCTAAGGCGTCTATTATTTTCTGAGTGAAGTTGAACTCCTCATTCCTCTTTCTATAGGTGTTTCTGATTCACTTCTGTTTCCTTTCTACCCAGCAGTGCTACAAAGCACATAAAGAAAAATCCATCAGTAGTATTTATTCAGTGCTTATTGTGTGTAGAGCACTGTACTAAGTGCTTGGGAGAGTACAATCCAACAGAGTTGGTAGACACATTCCCTGCCCACAAAAAGCTTAGAATGTAAAATTAAGGGCCAGAATAATGAAATTGCGTTAAGATGAAAAGCTGGATGCTTTTACCAGAATCTACAGTGTCATTGGGGACCGTGAAATAACTGAAGGGTTGCATTCGTTCAGTTCTGTAAGTTGTTCTTAGTCACATATCTAAGCAGTTTTAAAACTTTCTGGTGAGGCTGCTAACGTTTTGGAAGTAAACTAGTAGCCAAGCCAAATTTTGGAGAACTATAGAACTTCCATGGCTATGAGATGGGCAGCATATTATTTTGAGTAGAAGAATCAGTCAGCACCTCTTCACTGTTGTCTTCTGTAAAATCTTTATCTTTTGAGGCACTTAATGCTTGTCATCTAGGAAACAAATCTCCCAGCATTCATTCATTCATAGAATCATAGCTGATCAAGTTGAAAGGGCTCTCTCTGATTATTGAGTCAAGCCACCTGCATCAAGCAGGAGAGACCCAACTCTGTGCTTTCCATGAACGCATCAAATTTTTCTCAAACACCTCTAATGAATGTGCCTTAATTACCTTGATATGTAAATTATCTTACTGTTTGATTGTCTTTACCAGTAAAAAGTTTTTCCTTCTTTCCTAGCTAAATGTAATGTCTTTTTAAAAGCCTGTTACTCCTTGTGTTCACATTATCTTCCAATATGAAAGCTTATTTATCCTCTGTAATATTATTCTTTTAGTATTATTATGGTGTTCTACATTCCCACGACCCCTCGAGCGTTATTTTTCTAGGCAATACAAATCGAGTTCCCTTGATATCTGAGGATGTCATATTCTTAAGCCCGAAGTGTAAATTCTAAAGCTTTGCTAATAAACTTTTACAATCAGGTAGAAATTAGAAATGAACATTTATATGTTTCATTTCTCTTCAGTCTATTTCATTAGAGTCTTGGAAAATGGGAAACCTTATTTAATAAAGTAATTGGAAATGATTTTGTAAACATTTGCTTTCATTACCCGATAACTCAGATCTGGTTCCAAGTGCCAGTATGCTGGGTGCATTTTGGACTATAAAATGCTTCTAATATTCAACTTTCTGGGGGGATTTTTACTTGTGCCCTATTCACAGATCAGAAGTAGACAACTCAACAGACTAGAAAAGCTTCCTCTACCCATAAGTGAACAGAATGAGCCCCAGCACAATTATTTGACCAATGTTTTCACTCAGGACTTTTCCTGACCTTCTAGCAGTAGCTGATTCTGAATCCTTTCTGGCCACTTAGGTTTGGCAGACTCGCTTACCAGCAGTAACCTCTGAAAAAAATAAAACACTGTTATCCTTAAATTCTGAGCTCAAATTGGGACCAATTCGGTGTCTTTTTCGCCATCTCGCCCTCATCTTATACCATGTGCTGTGGTTATGTTGGGGAATCTTAATGTGTGACTTTTTTCCCCTAATATTTTGCAAGTGAAATGTAGGATTGTATTTTTTCCTTGGAGTTTGTGGACATCTTCTTTGGATTTTAGTGGGAATAATGAGTAGTAGTTTAAACTGGGCTGTCCTGTTTTCAGATGTCCTATTCTCTGTTGGGGTCTGATTCAGTACCAGGTGCTTTTTATGATATCTCTTAAGTGGTTACTATGTGCCAGGCACTGTACTAAACACTGTTGTAGATGCAAGATAATCAGGTTGGACCCAATTCATGTCCCAGTGGGGCTCACAGTCTTAATCCCCATTTTGCAGATGAGATAACTGAGGCACAGATAAGTTAAATGACTTGCCTAAGGTCACACAGAAATCCAGTGGTAGAACTGGAATTAGAACCCAGTTCCGTCTGACCCCAGGCCCTGAGCTTCCCTCCACCGCAGCTCAGTTGCCTCATCAGATTTCATGCCGATGTGGGAAGGGAACACAAAATCCTTGGAGGAATTTGGAGAGCCAGGATACCAGGGAAAGCCAAGAAGCAGTGTGGCTTAGGGGAAAGACCACAGTCTTGGAAGTCTGAAGATGTGGGTTCTAATCTTGACTCTGCTATTTGCTTGATGTGGGACCTTGAGCCAATCACTTCACTTCTCTGGGCCTCAGTTTCCTCATCTGTAAAATGGGGATTAAACAACTATTCTCCTTCCTACTTTGTCTATGAGCACTGTCTGGGGCCTGAACTGTGTCCAATCTACACATACTCTATCCCAGCATTTAATACAGAGTTTTGCATTTAGTAAGCTCTTACTGCATAACACAGTTATTATTGTTAGAAGAAACTCCCTAGAATCAGGCTGAATTGAGCTGATTTCTGCTGTGTGACATGACATCATGCTGTATGTTGGCACAGTGTATTTGACGTCATTTTATATCACAGTGTTTGGACTTCGGGAATACCACCCTATTAAAGAGCAAGAGGTCATTTTTAGTAATCTAGGATATGGGGAGAAAGAACCCTAATCCTGTTTCTCTAATGGTAACATGGAAGTTTACTGAACAAAATTCTTTCTTCACTTACTTGCCCTTCAAGGTCACATCCCGTCCTTAGATGCTAATGCATAACTCCCCAGGCATAGCGTGTGAGTAACTGATGGCAAAATTTGGTTCCCTGTATGCTGCATTGTGTCAAGTGTGTTCTATTTTTGAGCCTAGCTTTTCACTCTCCTGGAAAGAAGACCATCAATATTTGTGTTTATTCTGTTTTGTAAGTGAAACAGCCTCAGAGGAATCACTTTCAGACACTTCACACTTAGATCTGGAGGAACCTAACTTGGAGAGGAGAAATTTTTTTTAAATATTCCTGGGGAAGAATTTCCAATTAAATCTGTCATTTTCATCCACATTGGTAACAATTTAAAGAGCTTTTGTCTTACTCTCAAATCCTTGGACTGTGAGCCCAAGAGTCAAACCCAATAAGGACTGAGAAAATGGCCAGGTCCTGCTGAATGCCCCTGACAGCTTACTGTGAGGAACATGTAGAGAAATTTGCACTTAACACCTTCCCAGTGGTCTTTTGTAAAAGAATTTCACTGTTCACTGAGCAATATAGAAATATTTTCATTTATAAAACAATGAATTTGGCAGGCCCAGATTATCTCTCTTGTAACACTACAATTTAGGAGAAAGGGATAAAATTGATCAGTGTTAAGTACCTAAGTCAATACTTTGTAAATAGCAATTTAAAACTAGCTGAGTATCCCTGCTGCTCGTAAAAGAAAGAAGGAAAAAAGTGCATAGAAGTCGAAGACAGGTACTCTATCATAACAGCTGCTGCACAAGTAGGGTGAAAGTGGTATGACTACTCCATTGTAATCCTCCTCAGTCTCTCAGCTGCCTTCAGCACTGTCGACCACGTCTTTCTCCTGGAAACATTATCCAAGATCTGCTTCACTGACACTGTCCTCTCCTGGTTCTCCTCCTTCATCTCTGCCCGCTCATTCTTAGTTTCCTTTGCTGGGTCCTCCTCTGCCTCCCACCCTTTAACTGGGAGGGATTCAGATTCAAGATTCAGTTCTGGGTCCCCTTTCTATTCTCCATCTTCACCTACTCCCTTGGAGAACTCATTTGTTGCCGTGGCATCCTTCAACTACCACCTCTATGCAGATATTTCCCAAATCTACATCTCCAGCCCTGATCTCTCTCCCTCTCTCTAGTTTCACATTTCTTCCTGCCTTTAAGATATCTCTTCTTGGCTGTCGTGCTGTCACCTCAAACTTAACATGTCCAAAATAGAAGTTATCTTCCCACCCAACCATGTCCTCCCTCTGAATTTCCCATCACTGTAGACAGCACCGCCACCTGTCTCACAAGCCCTTACCTATGGCATTATCCTTGACTCCTCTCTCTCATTCAACCCACATATTCAATCTATCACTAAATCCTGACACTAAGATATTCACCCTTTCCTCTCCATTCAAATTGCTACTAAATTAATGCAAGCATTTATCCTATCCCACCTTGATTACTGGATCAGCCTCCTTGCTGACCTCCCTGCCTCCTATCTCTTCCCTCTCCAATTTATACTTCACTCCGCTGCCCAGATCATTTTTCTACAGAAACATTCAGTCCATACCTCAAGAACCTCCAGTCATTGCCCATCCACCTCAGCATCAAACAGAAACTCCTTATTTTAGAGCACTCATTCACCTTGACCTCTCCTACGTCATCACACTCTTACTACAACCCAGCCCACACACTTTGCTCCTCTACTGGCAACTTTCTCACTGTACCTCGATCCCATCTATATTCATTCAATCGTATTTATTGAGTGCTTACTGTGTGCAGAGCACTGTACTAAGTGCTTATCTCGCCTACATCCTGCCTCTGGCCTGTAACATCCTTCCTCTTCAAATCTGACAGACAATTACTCTCCCCCTCTTCAGAGCTTTATTGAAGACACATCTCCTTCAAGAGACCTTCCCTGACTAAGCCCTTCTTTCCTCTTCTCTCACTCCCTTCTGCATCATCCTGACTTGCTCCCTATATTCACTCCCTCCCCAGCCTCACGGTACTGTTGTACCTAGCTGTAATTTATTTATATAAATGTCTGTCTCCCCCTCTAGGTTGTAAGCTCATTGTGGGCAGGGAACATGTCTGTTCATTGTTATATTATGCTCTCCCAAGCACTTAATACAGTGCTCTGCACACAGTAAGTGATCAATAAATATGATTAAATGAATGAATATTCTTTCTTCTCTCTCTCATTCTCCCCCACACCTCCTCCTTCCCCCTCCCTTCTGCCACTCCCTCTCCTTTTATCCCTGCCTTTCAGCAATCTGTTGAAGTTACAGGCAGGCAAGTGGGAGCAGTGAGGCAACTTCAATAAAAGGGAATCTGGGCCAAACAGAAACATCAGTCAAACTTGAAGTCAAACAATTTGTAAACAAATCATAGGTCATTAACTCTCTCCTGCCATGTTCTTTCAGACACCATGTTAAAGCCTAATTTACCACAAAAGAGTACGTTTAGGCTCTGGGAAAATAGGACTTACTGTATTTAGGCAGTTTCCTCTAAACCTGCTAATGTTCCTGTGTATTCTAAGGCGAGTCAGGTCCAGAGGGATCTTGGTGTGGGGAATGTATTTACATTGTGAGATTATGTGGCATGCCATCCCATACACTTTGAGGTGGGGTGAATTTGTCTCCCTGTTTGTCCCTGTTGCTCTGACCAGAGAGTGTTGGAAAGTTGAGAAGACAGCCCTGATACTGGTTGATCATACAGGGCTTCTTTCCTCTGGTTTTCTCAATTCTGTCTCAGCCTCCAACCATTTGGATAATCAGCCTTCTGCAGTAGAATTAACCCTTCCTAAGAATCCTGTTGATTGCTTTAATAACTGAAACATAATTTGTTCTGGATTTTCCCCCAAGCTAGTAGTGTATAAGAACATGAATATAAATGAATTGTACTTCCCTTTAGCTATAGCCAAACCTGATATCCCCTTGGTTTGGCTTTGGGGAGGAGGAAATGTCTAGCCAGGCCATTAGGGCAAACACCACTTCTAAAGAAAGGTCTATGGTGTTTTTAAAGACCCTCCAGGGTGAAAAGAATCTCCTTCAGGTGTTACAGTAAAGGTCAAGTAACATGCCTGCAAGATCCTGGGGACTGAATGCGGGTCCATCCTAGCTAGTTCTTCTTTCTCAAGGAAGCAGTAATGTTAACGAGCCCTTAAAGTGTACAGAGCACTATTTTAAGTACTTGGGAGAGTACAGTACAATAGTAGACATAATCCTTTCCCACTAGCTTATGATCTAGAGTGGGTTTGGGTGAGAAGATGAGGAATTGTTAAGTTTTGGACTTGTTAAGTGTGAGGAGTCAGCGGGACATCTAAGTAGAGATGTCCTGAAGGCAGAAGGAACTGCAAGACTGCAGAGTAGTAAATTATACTTTTACCAAGAATAATTTGTATGTAATTAGAACCAGTCAGCATTTTACATTCATTTGGGCTTTCTGAAAAAGTTGCCTTCCCTCACAACTTCTCATCGTCACAAGTCTTTATTAAGTGCTTTACAATAGGCAAGGCACTGTACTAAGCACTGAGTAGATTACCAGAAAAATTGATTTTCACAGTCCCTAGCCCTCAAGGATCTCACAGTGTAAACATTGAGAAGCAGCTTAAACTTCAACCATTTGAAAATACAGACAGTAAAAAATGTGCAGTTTATTTCTTTTCATAGGGGAAACAGTTCCCACTCCCCGCCACTCCCCTACCTCCTACCTGCTCCAGGCAGAACTAACCTTATAAAGTTCCACTGCAGGAACAATTATGTGGAAGCTATTTTTCCACCTTTTCACAAGTTAAAGATATCTCCTGTTAATTGAAATATACCAATTTTTTGGTACTTCTTTTGAGTTTTGACTATCTCTCCTCTTTGGGATGCAGTTTTATTGTCCTTATACATGTCGGCTGTGCCTAACCAAAGCCCAAAACAGAGTTAGACCCTGGAAATCTCAAGGCCGGAAGCCAGGAATGGAGTTGAATATCTTGGAAGTCAGAGTTGAAGGTGACCTCTCAGTCCCTTTCTCCAACAGCGGTGGAGTTAAGCGGGACTCTTGTACACTTTCAAGAAGCATTTAGTGCAGTGCTTGGCACACAGTAAGCACTCAATAAATACAACTGAATGAATGAATGACTAAGTGGTAGGTCTAGTGTTGTTCAATCATGTTTGAGGATGCAATGAGAGACCTGGTTCCAATCTTCCAGGAAACTCTTCCAACTCAACAGGCTAAAGCATCACCGCCAGTTTTTGAAGCAGTATGCTGGAATTTAGTACTGTGCTTTTGAGGCATAAACACAAGAAGATGGGCAAGTGCTGATGTGTTACTTCAAAGAGTCATCAGAGCATATGAACTGACAAAGTGAGAGTAGGACGAAGGAAAAAGGAAAACTGAGTTTATATACCAGTCTACAATTAGAAAGTCTAACTCAACCAAATATTCTCACCTGTGTACTTATTATTTCCCAGTGTTTATGACAGTGTTAATATTGAACACATTAAATGCTTAATAAATTCTATTGTTATTGTTGCTAGAGGTTTTCATCAGCAACATAGAGCTTAATGCTACCATCAAATTCGGCTTTAAAGCAAGTTCACTATCTACTGATACATAGTTTGACAAGGAAATAGAAAACATAAAAAGAATACTGTGGTTTAGGAGAGATTGACAGAGTTTCACAACAATAGGATATCAAGTTCACATCAAATCGAAGATCCATAAAGCTTTAGTGTATCCAACCTTTCTGGCTTCGAGCCTCGGACTCACTACAGAAGATACATCCAGTTTCTCTAGAACTATCACCAGCACTATTAATCTATACTCAGCCTTCCAATGGGGAATAGATATGGGTCTTTTAAGCATCATTCAGGTTCAAAGATAAGATTTTACTGTCAGCATCATCTTCAGAAATGAATGACGGTATAAATTCTAGCAAAGAACCAGTGCGTGTAAGAAAAAGGTTTTTTTATGGTGTTTGTTAAGCGCTAACTGTGTGCCAGGCACTGTACTTAAAATCTGGGGGAGATACAAGCCCCACAAGGGGCTCACAGTTTTAATCCTCATTGTACAGATGAGGGAATGGAGGCACAGAAGTGAAATTAAATGTTTCCTGAGCCAAGTAGGGGATCCCAATAGGTGTTTATACATAATAATTGGCTTTTTTTTGTGTTGAAGCTCATTTATAAAACCTAATCAGAGCATGGAGAAGCCAAAGCCCTCAACTGGTACCTGAATAAATCAGTAGCATTTATTCATCCCCCTACTGAGAGTGAAGCACTACACTATAAGCCCTTGGGAGGGTGAGCTTTCTCTGCCAACATGGAGTTTATACTCTTTTGGGGCTGTAAGGAGAGTTGTGATAGCCTGGAAGAAGTTATTTAGAATTCTGGTTATATTATGATTCTTAATTTCAGGGAATTCATTTTTTTTTCTCAGTAAAGATGTTAGTTGGATTTTTATTTGGGCTAGCATGTATTATTGACCAATCTCCACATCATGTCTTTTCATTTGCATGCATAAGCATCCCAGTTGTTTGAGTCTTGTTCGATTTGCCGGGAAACAAGTTTCAGAAATTTTTTTCCGAAGATGGGATATTTCATTTGCAAGGGTTTGGGGATTAGGAGGAACATAAAGTTGTAAAGGTTTCTTTGTATCTTCTCAGAATGTAAGGTCCTTGTGGGCATGTGTTTGTGTATCTGTTGTCTTGTCTTCTCCCAAATACAGTCCCCAGGAGAGGCTCAATAAGTACCACTGGAGAAGCAGTGTGGCTCAGGGGAAAGAGCCCGGGTTTGGGAGTCAGATCATGGGTTCTAATTCCGTCTCCGCCACTTGTCAGCTGTGTGACTTTGGGCAAGTCACTGCACTTCTCTGTGCCTCAATTCTCTCATCTGTAAAATGGGGATTAAGACTGTGAGCCCCACGTGGGACAAACTGATTACCTTGTATCCCCCCGCCCCCCAAAGCTTAGAGCAGTGCTAAGCATATAGTAAGCACTTAACAAATACCATCATCAATATTACCATTATTTTCTACCCTATGGACTATCAGCGACCTCATTAGGAAATTCCAGTGAGGTTGGGTTGCTGAGCCTGGAAAGATGGGGGTACATCTTCACCTGCATTTTTTGTTGTTTGTTGATGTTGGTGGAGAAGAGGGAGAACAGACTTAGAGAAAAATACAACCATGCTAATGAGAGGCCACCTGGGCTCTGTCTTTTGTGATGTTCACAGCCTCAGTCATTTCACACTGTGGCTGTTTATTATCGTAATCATTCCTTAAGAGAGCTCAGGAGAGGGAGGAATAAAGATGATCTCCCTTATGTTTTATTTTATCAGAAGGAGCTGGGTCCCTTTTTCATAATGAAAATTCACATAATTATGTGCGTGTTGCAGCATTCAGGCAGAGCATTTTATTCCATTGCCTTTCTTTTGCTAAATGTTTTTTTCTCAATAGCTATGTTGTGGTGTAATCCATCAAAGCTGTTATAAGTCACATTGGAGAGTCTCACGCTACAACTGGTGTGTTTTAGGAACAGCATCGCTTCCTTGGAAATCTTAAAGGAGATTGTTTTCATTTAAAAGTCTAGCAAGGAAAATTCCCCATTTGATTGGGGTGGAGGGTTGAGTGGGAGGATCTAGAGGTTCCTTTTTTGCGGGGGTGTTGTCTCTATTTCATTTGCCATTTCAGACCCTTAAGTGGAGAAGGATTATAATAATAATAATGATGGCATTTGTTAAGCGCTTACTATGTGCCAAGCACTGTTCTAAGCACTGGGGGAGATATAAGGTAATCAGGTTGTCCCATGTGGGACTCAAAGTCTTAATCCCCATTTTACAGATGAGGTAACTGATGCACAGAGAAGTTAAGTGACTTGCCCAAAATCACAAAGATGACAAGTGACTGAGCCAGGATTAGAATAATAATAATAATTATAATAATGACGATGGTATTTGTTAAGTACTATGTGCCAAGCACTGCTCTAAGCACTGAATTAGAACCATGACCCCTGACTCCCAAGCCCGGGCTCTTTCCACTGAGACAGATTATGTATACATTTTATCAGGAGAATGGTCCAAAAGTGAATTGACTCCACGAGCCCTCTATTCTTCAAAAGATCCAAGGTTGAAAATAAGAATGAACCGTTCGCATCTGTTGTCAGCAAGTCTGGATTTGATTTGGGGTCATTTTTACCGCTCTTTTATCATGGTGCTAGAAATTCAACTGATGTGCTCTTCGCACTCTTATATCCCCTTGTCCCCATTCACTTGTAACCACCTTGAGGGCAGGGGCCCTGGTTTTTGAATGCCTAGCTTGCAAATACCTAGCTCAGTTCTCTTTGTAGACTGCATCCTGAAGAAACTGTATATTTTCAACCCAGTTTTCCCTTTTCCCAAGATGGTAGGTTTTGGTGCCACATTGCTCAGATTTTTTTTTTAAAAGTAATGTTTTATTTTCTGCCTTTTTTAGTATTGTTTTGTTTTCTATATCACCAGTGGTGCCAGTACCATTTCTGGACAGCGGTATCAAACTAATGTAGGCATGCGCGCACGCACACACACACACACACACACACACACACACACACACACATATCCATGGGTTCTCACAAAAAATGCTGTCACCCACAAAAATCAGTTTCCAGAATAATGTCACTGAATTTGGGGGAGAAGAGGGGAAATGGGAGGGGGAAGAACTCCTTGCCCAGCAGCAAACCACCAGTGCAGCAAGTTTCACTCTGCTCATGATTATGATTGATGAAAAATAACTTCTTTTTGCAGTATTGATTGCAAAGCTGAAGTTATCACTTGAGAGATCTAATACTGCTCACCAGCTTGCCATAGACCTGGTCATTTGGATTTATAATCAAATAATGGTAGTTTAAAAATCCATATTATTTGGATAATGCTTTAAATATGTGACCTGCTTTGTGCTCATTTCTCTATACTAAACGCAGAGATAAGTATTTTGAAGATTACCTTTTTCTCAAACTCTAGAAAGACTGATGCATCTTCACTACCAAGTAAAGTCAAAAGGAGTGGTTTAATCAATCATATTTATTAGATACCTACTGTGTGCAGAGCACTGTAGTAAGTGCTTGGGAGAGTACAGTATGACAGTACAACAGAGTTCTCCCACTCCCTTTTGCATCACCCTGACTTAGTCCCTTTATTCATCTCCCACTCCCAGCCCCATATCTTTATTTATGTCTGTCTCTCCCTCTAGACTGTAAGCTCCTCCTAAGTAGGGATTGTATCTGTTTATTGTTATAGTGCACTCTTCCAAGTGCTCAGTTCAGTGCTTTGCACACAGTAAAAATAAGATTGAATGAATGAATGAAAGTTGGAAAACACGTTTCCTGCCCACGAGAGTCTAAGAGTAGGATTCTCATCCTGAAGATTATTCTTTGAATCTAGAACCTAGAACTTAATTTGCAATTTAGCTTGTAAGTGCTGCAGGAGATAGGGATCATGCCCAATCTCCATCTGTGTAGTCTATCCTAGCACTTTGTTCAGTACTCTGCACACAGTTAGCACTTAATAAATACTCTTTCTCTACTATTATTCTCCTAGATTGTAAACTCCTTGTAGGCAGGAATTGGGTCTACCAACCCTATTGCCTTGTCCTTGCCCCAGCGCTTAATGCAGTGATTTGCCCACAGCAAGCACTCATTAAATATTATAGATTGATGGATAGAGAAGCAGCGTGGCTTAGTAGAAAGAACATGGCCTTGGGAATCAGAGGCTGGGGGTTCTGATCCCGCCTCTGCTACTTGTCAGCTGTGTAACTTTGGCAAGTCACTTAACTTCTCTGTGCCTCAGTTATCTCATCTGTAAAATGGGGATGAATTCTGTGAGCCCCACATGGGACAACCTGAATACCTTGTATCTACCTCAGTGCTTGGAACAGTGCATTGTACATAGTAAGTGTTTACCAAATGGCATCATTATTATTATTAATTGCATCTACTAGTGTGGGAGGGTAAAATAAATTCAGGGATTGAATGGGGCATATGATTTTGCAAACACATGAGCAGCACTGCCAACTTCTAGTCTGTGGTCCTTTTACAGTGTGGCTCAATGGAAAGAGCCCAGGCTTGGGAGTCAGAGGTCATGGGTTTTAATCTCGGTACCGCTGCTTGTCAGCTGTGTGACCTTGGGCAAGTCACTTAACTTCTCTGTGCTTCAGTTACCTCATCTGTAAAATGGGGGTGAAGATTGTGAGTCCTTCGTGGGACAACCTGATTACCTTGTATCTCCCCCAGCACTTAGAACAGTTCTTGGCACATAGTAAGCGCTTAAATAGTAACATTATTATTATTATTTTTATTATTATTATCTGCACAAACCTGATCCTACACCCCCTTCAAACTATGGGAGAAACACCCCCTTCAAACTATGAGAGAAAACAATCTCGACATGTAGGAAGGGAATAAGTATTAGTTGAAATGACTATATTTTCCAGACAAGTTTATTTGTCTTCGAGTCCTGGTGACAAAAAAAACACCCATCATTTGAATTTGTCACTTATTTCAGCAGTGTGAATATTTTATTGTATTTATACTTCTAAGCATTGTAGAGTTAAGATATAGATTGATATACTGCAATTGGAATTTCTAGTTTTAAGAATATTCTTCTAATGGTCTTGTTATTTCTTTGCAGGAGTCAGAGAATAATAAGTTATGTTCCCTCTATTCCTTCCGAAATACCTCTACCTCACCACATAAGCCCGATGAAGGGAGTCGAGACCGCAGTGAGCTGATGACCATTGGAACTCCAGAGCGCCGTAAAGGGAGCCTGGCGGATGTGGTGGACACTCTGAAGCAGAAGAAGTTAGAGGAGATGACGAGGACTGAGCAGGAGGGTATGTATGGACCAACACTGTTAAGTTTGAGGTGGTTTTTTTTCCTAAAAATTCCACGCCTTACAAAAAAAACCAACAAAAAATGTGTTGAGCTTTGAGAGCCATTGGAGCGCATAACTGGTGATAGCTGGGCAAAAAGTTATTCAGGGGTTACCATGGGAATCACAGATTGAAATCCATTAAGCAGATACCTCTGTTTTTCTAAAACTTTCTGCATTTTGTAAAGCACGTCTGATATCAAAGCAGGGCTTGGGTTGAGCTTCAGGTTTTTGAAATGTTATTTTTAAAATTTACCTTCCTGCAATGATATTTTAGGGTTTATTTTCCCTTAAGCTATCTAGGGAACAATTTGTTTTGTTTTAAGAAGATTATTTTTTTACATGTGGAGGATGCTACTAATCCTTGGAAATTCTCACTCTATTGCAGTTAAGGTATGATTCCATGGCTGTTTAAAATATTGCTAGATTTAGCCCTGGACAGAAGTAACCTTATTTTGAATTTTTATACAGAGACCAATTGCTTTCTAAATATATATTTAGAAGTTCCAGGTCTCCATTCAGAGGAATATAGTTCTGAAATACAGGTTTGCAGAAAGATTCTGACCTCCTTCTATGCATTGGAATTTAAAAAAGATGCTTTTAATCTAGTGAAAGTAAAATGCGTATGTCCTCTTAAGAATAATGAAATGGTCTAAAATTTCAGTGCAATGTTATATAAAGCCTAAAATCTCTTCATAAATACTATCTTCTGTATCTCTAAGGGCTTTCTCACATTTTTCCCTACAAGTCACAGAGACTTTTCACTTCTCCTTGTTAGTGAAACTGTAGTTGATTTGCTCTGAGAGCCACTTGCATAACTGAGCCATCACTCTTTGCGGAACTTAAGGGTCATTACCACTATATTGCCAGGAGAGAAAGAAGAGTGTTACCTCATTACAATACAGAATTTTTCAACTTTAATTGTTTTTTGTAGAACAAATATTTCCTTATGGTAATAGTAGTAGTATTAGCATTTATTGACCACATGGTTGAGGCATTGTGATGTTCTAAGAGTTTGGGAATTATAGAATAAAGAAATTACAGGTTCTTTGCCCACAAGGAGCTTAACCTAAGTGTAAGCTCTCTAATGGAGTGAGCTGGTCAGGGGACAAAAATGTAAAATAATTATTCAGTCAGTAGTATTTATTGAGTGCTTACTATGTGCAGAGCACTGTACTAAGCACTTGGAATGTACAATTCGGCAACAGATAGAGGCAATTCCTGCCCATTGATGGGCTTACAGTCCAATTGGGGAGACAGACAAAAACAATAGCAATAAATAGAATCAAGGGGATGTACATCTCATTAACAAAATAAATAGGGTAATAAAAATATATACAAATGAACAGATGAGCACAGTGCTGAGGGGAGTGGAAGGGAGAGGTGGAGGAGCAGAGGGAAAGGGGGTGAAAAGGGAGCTTAGCTGAGGGGAGGTGAAGGGGGTGGCAGAGAGGGAGCAGAAGGAAAAGAGGAAGCTCAGTCTGGGAAGGCCTCTTGGAGGAGGTGGGCTCTCAGTAGGGCTTTGAACAGGGGGACTAGTTGAGTTGTCAAATAAACAATTCAGTATGCATTTTATGTATATTTATTATTATTATCATACTTAGTAATCACTTACTATTTGGCAAGCACAGTACTAAATACTGGGGTAGATACAAGATAATCAGGTTGGACACCGTCCCTGTCCCACATGGAACTCACACTCTTAATCCCCATTTTACAGATGAGGTAACTGAGCCACAGAGAAGTGAAGTGACTATCTCAAGGTCACATGGCAAACAAGTGGCAGGGCAGGGATTAGAGCCCAGGTCCTTCTGATTCCCAGGCCCATATCTAGTGTTTCTTAAATGAAAAAAAGGAATAATGAATAAAATTCATAATGTAGGACATACAGTTTGACTGTTTGAAAGGCTGTGTCACTAAACTCACAACCTAATTTTTAATAATAAAGGTTATCTGAGAAGCAGCATGGCCTAGCAGAAAGAGTGTGGGTCTAGGAGTCAGAGGACTTAACAATAATAATAATTGTGGTATTTGTAAGTACTTATATGTGCCAGGCACTCTTCTAAGTGCTGGAGTGTATACAAGCAAATCAGGTTGGATACAGTCCCTGTCCCACACGAGGCCCGCAGTCTTAATCCCCATTTCACAGTTGAGGTAACAGAGACAGAGAAGTAAGATGACTTGCCCAAAGTCACACAGCAGAGAAGAGGCAGAGCAGGGATTAGAACCCAGGTCCTTCTGACTCCCAGGGCCATGCTCTCTCCACGCAGCTTCTATAATGGGTTCTCATTCAGGCTCAAGCCAATTGCTCTCTGTATGGGCAAGTCACTTAAGTTCTCTGTGTTTCAGTTTTTTCAATTGCAAAATGGGGCTTAAATACTTGTTCTCCCTCCCACTTAGATGGTGAGCCCTATGTGGGGCTGATTAACCTAATTAACTTGTTTCTACCCCAACACTTAGAACAGTGCTTAACACATAGTAGGTGATTAACAAGTACAAAAATAATAATAATAATATCTGCTAAATTCCTGCTGTGTGCTAAGGACTGTACTGTATGCTGGGATAGATTCAAGATAGGTCAGACACTAATTTTAAAAATTTTCTTAAGGAACCTTACTTATCACTCCCACTCCCTTCTGCATTGCCCTTGCACTTGGATTTTCACCCTTTATTCACCCTTTCCCCAGTCTCACAGTACTTATGTATGTATCCATAATTTAATTTATTTATATTAATGCCTGCCTCCCCCTCTAGGTTGTAAATCATTGTGGGTAGGGAACATGTCTTCCACCTCTGTTATATTGTTTTCTCCCAAATGCTTAGGGTAGTGCTCTGTACACAGTAAGCACTCAGTAAATATGCTTGAAAGATTGTAAGATATCAGAAGAGGGGATTTTTCCATCTGACCAAATGGGTTCAGCTCTGTGCTAATAGGGTAGAGCTGCTGTTTTTCCACTCAGGGATGGCTTAGTTTTCCATTCCTCCAAAGAGTTGCACTATCTGGTGGAATAGAGCACATAGGATGACCCAGATTAGCAGTGATATGAGAATTTGAGGGGCCACACTTTGGAAACACTCCCGGTGGGAATAAATCCAAGATTTCTGTCTTCATTTGGCTTATAGTCAATTCTATTACAGCCCTAGCCTCTTTGAAGCTATCCCTACTCTGGAAAATTCCAATTCTGTTTGTGGTGGGGGAGAAAGGCCAATCCACCTAAACAAGTACCCAGCTGTTGATCTAGGTGGATGGAGTAGGCACTAGGGCTCTGCTACAAGACCCAGGTTAAAATGATTCTAATCTAAACCACTTTGAATATTATGCCATGATTTAAATGACACAGTTTAGTTATCCTTGTGTCACCCACGCCATTCTGAACATAGCTGGGCCTAAGCAGAAGCAGCAGTTGTCAGAAAATGAATACGTTTTTAAATACTTTTTTATGTCTAAATACATATATTTAATCAGAGAGTCCTTTGGCTTCTGAAAATAAGTTGTCTAATGAGAATTTCATTTGAGCAGCTGCGACTGAGGAGGTCAACAGGCATTGCCTAGGAGAATATGGCCCAGCTGGTTAAATCTGGTTGTTGTAGTGATTTAAATGGCCAAGTGCTGCTTCTAATCCAGGACCGTCTGTTTGTAAAGGGAAGACTGAGTGCTTCAGCATAATGTACAGCTGTTTTAATCTCTCTTTAATAATAGTGCTTCAGCCAGTATCATGTCTTATATATCATACCACAAAAATAAGACCATGGTTGGGGTAACCTGCACTTTGGGTCAATTTCTAGAGTTGTTTGGATTTGGTGAAAAATGAAAAAAAAAATCTCAACTCAGTGGAAAAAACTGAAACCTTAACTTTCATTGTTTCCCTTTTATTCTTAAATTATACCTTAAAATGATCATGGTCTTTTCCAAACAATTCCCAGTCGAGAGACCAGAGGGATATTAGAAACAAGGGATTTAATACTGGTAATTTATGGAAAAGTAAGATAGGCATATAATAACTCATCGTTCATGACAGGCCAGAAATTCAAGTGTTTGTTCTATAATGGGCGTAAGACTACTTGGTAATATAACTTGCATTTCATTTCAGTAATGTTGAGAGAAAGGTCTAGAGCTTCAGGGCAGGATACTAAATCCTGTCCATTTTTCCTCTATAACATTTCCTGGATCCATCCTTTCTTCATCCGAACGACGACATTCTGGGTTGAGATTCTGTCATATTCATTCATTCATTCATTCAGTCATTGATTCAATAGTATTTATTGAGTGCTTACTATGTGCAGAGCACTGTACTAAGCGCTTGGAACGTACAAATCGGCAACAGATAGAGACAGTCCCTGCCCTTTGACGGGCTTACAGTCTAAACTGGGGGGACAGGCAGACAAGAACAATGGCAATAAATAGAGTCAAGGGGAAGAACATCTCATAAAAACAGTGGCAAATAAATAGAATCAGGGTGATGTACATCTCATTAAACAAAATAAACAAAACGAATAGGGTGATGAAGATATATACAGTTGAGCGGACGAGTATTCATTCATTCATTCAATAGTATTTATTGAGCGCTTACTATGTGCAGAGCACTGTACTAAGCGCTTGGAATGAACAAGTCGGCAACAGATAGAGACAGTCCCTGCCGTTTGACGGGCTTACGGTCTAATCGGGGAGACGGACAGACGAGAACAATGGCAATAAATAGAGTCGAGGGGAAGAACGTCTCGTAAAAACAATGGCGACTAAATAGAATCAAGGCGATGTACATTTCATTAACAAAATAAATAGGGTAATGGAAATATATACAGTTGAGCGGACAAGTACAGTGCTGAGGGGATGGGAAGGGAGAGGGGGAGGAGCAGAGGGAAAGGGGGAAAAGAGGGTTTAGCTGCGGAGAGGTGAAGGGAGGGTGGTAGAGGGGGTAGAGGGAGTAGAGGGAGAAGAGGAGCTCAATCTGGGAAGGCCTCTTGGAGGAGGTGAGTTTTAAGTAGGGTTTTGAAGAGGGGAAGAGAATCAGTTTGGCGGAGGTGAGGAGGGAGGGCGTTCCAGGACCGCGGGAGGACGTGGCCCGGGGGTCGACGGCGGGATAGGCGAGACTGAGGAGCGGTGAGGAGGTGGGCGGCGGAGGAGCGGAGCGTGCGGGGTGGGCGGTAGAAAGAGAGAAGGGAGGAGAGGTAGGAAGGGGCAAGGTGATGTAGAGCCTCGAAGCCTAGAGTGAGGAGTTTTTGTTTGGAGCGGAGGTCGATAGGCAACCACTGGAGTTGTTTAAGAAGGGGAGTGACACGCCCAGATCGTTTCTGCGGGAAGATGAGCCGGGCAGCGGAGTGAAGAATAGACCGGAGCGGGGCGAGAGAGGAGGAAGGGAGGTCAGAGAGAAGGCTGACACTAGTCTAGCCGGGATATAACGAGAGCCTGTAGCAGTAAGGTAGCCGTTTGGGTGGAGAGGAAAGGGCGGATCTTGGCGATATTGTAAAGGTGAAACCGGCAGGTCTCGGTAACGGATAGGATGTGTGGGGTGAACGAGAGAGACGAGTCAAGGATGACACCGAGATCGCGGGCCCGAGAGACGGGAGGGACAGTCGTGCCATCCACGGTGATAGAGAAGTCTGGGAGCGGACCGGGCTTGGGAGGGAAGATGAGGAGCTCAGTCTTGCTCATGTTGAGTTTTAGGTGGCGGGCCGACATCCAGGTGGAGATGTCCCGGAGGCAGGAGGAGATGCGAGCCTGAAGGGAGGGCGAGAAGACAGGGGCGGAGATGTAGATCTGCGTGTCATCTGCGTAGAGATGGTAGTCAAAGCCGTGAGATCGAATGAGTTCACCGAGGGAGTGAGTGTAAATAGAGAACAGAAGAGGGCCAAGAACTGACCCTTGAGGAACTCCAACAGTTAAAGGATGGGAGGGGGAGGAGGCGCCAGCGGAGTACAGTGCTGAGGGGGTGGGACGGGAGAGGGGGAGGAGAGGGAAAGGGTGGCTATCATCTCAGTCTCCTCACTGACTCCAGCTTCTCAATCCATTGGTAGTATTTATTGAACACTGTTTGCAGAGCACTGTACTGAGCAATTAGTGGAAAGAACACGGGCTTGGGAGTCAGATGTTGTGGGTTATAATCCTTGTTTCGCTACTTGTCAGCTGCGTGACTGTGGGCAAGTCACTAACATCTCGGTGCCTCTGTTACCTCGTCTGTAAAATGGGGATTAAGACTCTGAGCCCCACGTGGGACAGCCCGGTAACCTTGTATCTACTCCAGCGCTTAGAACAGTGCTTGGCACATAGTAAGTGCTTGATAAATGCCATCATTATTATTATAATAATATTATTATAGGACAGTAAAGTAGGTAGACACGATCCTTGCCCACATGGAACTTACAGTCTATATGGGAGACAGACATTAAATTACAGATATGTGTGTATATCATTTTTCTAAAATATCATTCTGCACACATCTCTTCTCTCCTCAAAACTTTCAGGGATGACCTATTCTCCACATCAAACAGAAACCCTGACAATTTGCTTTAAGGCATTTTGTCATCTCCTTCTCTCTTACATAACCCACTGTCTTTGCCTATTGTACCCCAACTTGGACACACCTTTTCTCCCAAGCATATCCTACCGTGTCTTGTTACCGACTCTCTTCTGTCTGGAACTCTCTACCCCTTCAAATCTGCCAAATCTCAGCTCTTCCCATCTTCAAGCCCCTTCTGACTCTCACCTCCTCCAGGAAGCTTTTCCCAATTAATTTTTTTGTCTTCAAGCTTCATCCTTCCAACTATCACCTCAGCCCTTCTGCATTCACAACTGTACTTGTATTTCTATACATTTTAATTTACATACTCTTCTGTGTTAAAACATCTGCCTGTTGTTGGCTAGGGATTATCTATTTGTTGCTGAATTGTATTTTCCAAGTGCATAGTACAGTGCTCCACACATAGAAAGTGCCCAATAAATACGATAGAATGAATGAATGAATCTTCCTCCTATCTCTAAATGGTCATGTGCCTGTCTCCCCTGTTAGACTGAAAACTCCTTCTGAGCAGGGATCATGTCTCCTACATCTGTTGATTCTAATGGATTATTTTGAACCTTCTCCACTCAAGGATAAACCTGTGTGTATGGGTATATATGTGACAGACTTAATATTCAAATTTTTGATCTACTTAGGAGTGTGTGTATATAGGCATATATTCCTCAGGATATTTGGTAGCTATATAGGCTTTGTGATGGGTCACGTTATAATGTTTCCATGCTCAAGAGTTTTACTGTGAAAGGAAAAGAGAAAATGAACTGCATTTAGTGAGAAGCGTTGGAGGCTCCTCTCCAAGGGCCATGGGAAGAACCAGGGCCTGAGTCTGTGACCAGGGAACTAGAGAATTCATTACAAAAAGAAAATTGATCTTCCCAGTCTTGTGAAAAATGGAGTGGGGTCAATGAGAAAGGCTCTCAGTACTTTGGGTGAGGCTTTGGGTAGCAGACAAGCAAGAACCATTTTTGGAGAGCAAGAATTTTATCTTTCCTGAAGAATAGATGACTTTTAAAATGTAGAGAAGAATAGAAAAAAGCAAACATAAACATCTACAGCATGGGTGGCCTTACAACAACTCATGAGCCACTTATTCCTCCTCTTTACTTGCTCTGAAGCTCATGGCAGCATGGCCTAGTGCATAGAGCCCAGGCCTGGAAGTCAGAAGGAATGAAATTCCAATCTCGGCTCTGCCACTTATCTGCTGTGTGACCTTGGTCAAATCACTTCATTTTTCTGTGCCTCAGTTACCTCATATCTAAAATGGGGATTAAGACTGTGAGTCCCACGTGGGAAATGGACGGTGTCCAACCTGATTAGCTTGTATCTACCCCACTGCTTAGTGCAGAGCCTGGCACATAGTAAGTGCTTAACAAAAACCATAAAAAAGCTCCAAATTCATTTGTTCATTCAATTGTATTTATTGAGTGTTTACTATGTGCAAAGCACTGTACTAAGTGCTTGGGAGAGTACAATACAATCTACAGGCCAGGATGAGCTGCAGTGACATCCAGCCCCAGCCCCAGCCCCTGCCCTGGCTGTATTTTCCTTGTTGCCGCTTGTCTCCTCCCTACCCCCAGCCCAGAATTCCCGCTCTCTATCACTCACCGCCCCCCATGCCTTTTGTTTCATACTATCTGCTTGCCATTCTCATTATAAGGCTTTTTATTTCTTTCATCTGTGGCTTTCAGCCCTATTATATTTTCAGTTTGTTGCTCATCAATTCATGGGGCTTGGCCACATTGGTGCACACCAAACCACCAAATGTACCCTTCAGCAGAAAACATTTTCCTGAATATTTATCGAGGTTTTTCCATTGTTCCATTTAATCCATGTTGGCGGTGACAGAGTCTAAGAGTTTTTTTATTCTATGTTCATCCCTTTTTGCAGGAGGAATGCTGAAGCAGGATTAATGAAAGGCCATAAGAAGAATGGAAAAAAAATTGGATTTTTCCAAGTTTTTATTCCTTTTTTTTTTCCAAATAGGACAGGTATTACAGGTGATGATTGAGCTGGTTCATATGCTCTGCTGCTTCTTATTGCCTTGGCATCCACCATAATCATGTAGTTCAGGAGGTTACTAAAGGTTGTCTTGGAATTGTTGTATTTGAAGTAACAAATACAGTCTCCTAGACTTCTCTCCCCTTTCCATTTTACAGACTCCACATTAGACTTCAGTGGGGTCAATCAATGGTATTTATTGAGTGCTTACTCTGTGTGGAGCACTCTATGAAGCACTTGGGAGAGTGATATAACAGAATTTGTGGACGCATTCCCTGCCGTCAAGGCCTTACAGTCTGGAGGAGATTGGGTAAGCATAGTATCAGGTGGACCACATTTTTATAGGATTTGCACAACTCAAAATGATGCTAGTAAGAGCTGACCCTTTAACTAGGAACTACTGCGATTGCAGGTGGAGGTGGGGTGTTCTGGGAGAGATGTGCCCACGGAGCCGCTATGGGTAGGGAACGACTTGGCGGTGTAAGGCAAGTTGGAAGAGTCATTGCTTGAACTCTTTGCAACAAGACAGAAAACCGTTGTCGAGAAGGATGAGCCACCTGTAGATTAGGTGTAGGATTAGTTGCATGCCTCCTGATTGATCAGGGAATCTCCCTGGTTGGTGACTGTGGTATATCTCAAACACTTACTCAGTGCCAAGTATTGTACTCAGCCCTGGGTTTACACAGTAAAAGCAAATGGGACACAGTTCTTGTCCCACATGAGGCTCACTGTCTAAGAGAGGAGAATAGATATTGAATTCCCATTTCACAGATGAGGAAACTGCAACCCAGAGGAGGTAAGTGAGTTGCCCAAGGTCACACAGCAAGCGAGTGGCACACTGGGACTAGAACTTGGGTCCTCTGACTCTCCAGGCCCATGCTCTTTCCACAATGTCCATATATACGCAAGTGCTGTGGGGCAAGGAGGGAGGGAGTCGGGGCGATGGAGAGGTGAGGAAGAGCAGAGGAAAAGGGAGGCTTAGTTTGGGAAGGCCTCCTGGTGGAGGTGAGCTCTCAGTAGGACTTCAAAGGGGGGAAGATAGCTAGTTTGGCAGATATGAGGAGGGAGGGCATTCCAGGCCAGAGGTAGGATGTGGGCCAGGAGTCGACGGCGGGACAGGAGAGAACGAGACACAGTGAGGCTAGTGGCACCAGAGGAGTGGAGTGTGTGGGCTGGGCTGTAGAAGGAGAGAAGCGAGGTGAGGTGGGAGGAGACAAGGTGATGGAGAGCTTTGAAGCCAACAGTGAGGAGTTTTTGCTTGTTGCAGAGGTTGATGGGTAACCACAGGAGATTTTTGAAGAGGGGGGTGAGATGCCCAGAAAAGCTCAGATGCCCTGGAAGCCAAGCAAGGATTCTGGGCTGCAGGCATTCTGAGCAAACCCTCACAGCCACCTGAGACAATAGAATTAACAAGCACCAGGAACTTTGGGTGTAAAAGCCTTTCCTCTCCTCTCAAGTCTGTGAGGTACATCTAAAATTGGGGGCTCTATCATACTGGGTGTGATTAATAATAATTGTGATATTTGTTAAGAATTTACTATGTGCAGGACACTGTAAGAAGAACTGGGACAGATATAAGCAACTTCGGTTGGTTACAGTCCCTGTTCCACATGAGGCTCACAGTCTCAATCCCCATTTTACAGATGAGATAACTGAGGCCCAGAGAAATGAAATGACTTGCCCAAGGTCACACAGCAGACAAATGGTAGAGACAGGATTAGAATCCCTGACTTTCCGACTCCCATGCCCTATCCACTACACCATGATTAAACGAGGGCTGGCCCCACAGGGTTGTTGGACCAAGCAGTTCTGGTGTTTGTTTCCCACTCACAGTGTAGTCTTGCATCTATTATAATTATTTCATTATTAGTATTGTCCTTTCTATTATTGTCACCATTATTATGAAATTTATTAGTGATGATGGTAATAATTGTTGTATTGTACCCTCCTAAGTGCTAAGTACAGTGCTCTGCACACAGTAAGCACTCAATAAATACAAAATGAATGAAAAAACAATTGAATAATTGAGCACCTACTTTGAACTTAGCTCTGAACTGGACCTTCAGGAAAAATCAAGAACCATATTAATTAATTTAATTAATCAATTAAAGACAGTCACTGCCTTCAGGATCCTTGCAGTCTAGGGAGGGCAACTAGCACAGAGGAAGAATGAACTTTTTAAAGATTTAAACGAGTCCTAACATTGCCCTCTCCGATTCTGGTCCAAAGACAGCTAAAGCTCCAGTGGTCCCCAATGTTCTAACAGTGCTTTTCACATAGTAAGCTCTTAACAAATACCATAATTATTATTACTAATATTATTATTCTTTCCAAAGACAGTTGTGGGTAGCCAAGGGCAGAGGCTCCAAGACCAGTGGAAGGACTCAAACTACACGCCCTTCTTCCGTTGTCTTGTCTTATGCCATCGAGTCATTTCCGACCCATAGCGACACCGCAGACACATCTCTCCCAGAACGCCCCGCTGTCCATCTGCAATCGTTTTGGTAGTGGATCCATAGAGTTTTCTGGGTAAAAATATGGAAGCGGTTTACCGTTGCCTCCTTCCACACAGTAAACTTGAGTCTCCGCCCTTGACTCACTCCCGTGCTGCTGCTGCCCAGCACAGGGAAGTTTTGACTTGTACCAGATTGCCTTCCACTGGCTAGCCACTGCCCCAGCTAGGAATGGAATGGGTAGGCCTCCGTTTGACTCTCCCTCCCTTAATAGAGAATGGTAGAGTACTGGAAACTCTCCAGGTGCAACCCTGAGAGGGGTCCTTCTTCATAATGCTCAATAAGTACTACTGATTGATTGAATGAACCACCCCCTGCATCCTGTGGTGGGGCAAGCCTTGAGCACTGCATCAGCTTGGCAGTGCTCCCTAGAAGGAATCATTTGATAACCATTTTATGTTCATCTGAATTCATATTTGGTTTCGAACGGTGGCATTTGCTTTTTCTCATCTCTCGTTCCATTGATCGGCCATTTCAGAAATAATTTTAAGGGTGTTTATAAGGAAGAAGACCATTTTCAGCCCATTGAATATTATATATCCTTACAGAGAAAATGAAATAAAAAAGCTACACTTTTTTAATTCCTGCATTTAGCCCTTGCCCTGGGGTTGGGGAGGTGTGTTTGTGTGTATTTGTGTTAGTGTGTGTGTGTGTGTGTGTGTATGTGCGTGTGTATGTGTTTGAATACAGAGGGACGAGGAAAGCAATAAGCAGAGAGGGAGAATTCCCTTAAAACTTTAGTTACTTCTTTTCCTTTATATTTCTAGTTCTAATTCCTTTTTGCCACCAAACCTTTAGGAACATCTTTACAAAGGCCCGTTGATGGACCCTTCTTCACTGCAAGTTTTTCATTTTGCCTTTTGTTGTACCTTAATAGAGTGTCTTCAACCCTTCTGCTGTCAGCAGTCATGGATTTTAATTCCATCTCTCTCTGGGAAATGATTACTAGGTTCGTTAGGTAACACTTTTTTTGGGGGGGGGGAACGACTAATATCCTCTGCTGCTACGTTGCCTGGGTCCAACACAGTGCTTACTTTTGGAATCAAAGTAACTCTTGATCTCTACTGCCAGATTTCTTTGATAACTTCTAATTCTTAATAATTTCTTCCTTAAGAATCCAAGAAAGCTACTTTTGTAGTTGATACCATGAAGTTATTTCTTCCCTTGCATTAAGCGAAGGTCAGCCAAGTTTCTATGCATAGAAATAAGGACAGGGTTCAAGATCTAGAGGGACATGGTGATCAAAGAGCTTTCACTCTTTAATAATTGGTTTAGGAAGTTTTTCTAGGACTAGATAGAAAGGCTCTTGCAGTTTCCAGATTTTGGTTGGGTTATTTTTTCATAGATACAAACAGTCAGCTCCTTGTAATCCATTCCCCATTGCATTTTTTTGGCTTTGTTAATTTTTTTATGGTATTTTTTTAAGGGTTTACTATATGTTATGCACTGTACTAAGCACTGGGGTAAGTACAAGATTATCAGTTTGGACACAGTCCATGTCCCCTCTGCACTCTAAACTCGTTGTGGGCAGGGAATATGTCCATTATATTGTTATATTGTAATCTCCCAAACTCTTAGTACAGTGCTCTGAACAGAGTAAGCACTCAATAAATACAGTTGATTGATTGATTAATTAATGTCCCGCATGGGACTCACAGTCTTAATCCTCATTTTACTAAGGAAGTAATAGGCACAGAGAAGGGAAGGGACTTGTCCAAGATCACCCAGCAGACAAGTGGCCAAGCTGGGATTAGAACCCAGGTCCTTCTGACTCCCAGGCCTGTACTCTGTCCACTAGGTCACACTGCTTCTCATAAATGTGATGCTTTTAGCATAAAGCATCACATTTTCAACTTTTCTTCTGTTTGTTTTCTGCTACTGAATAGCAGCGCAGGTCATCCATATTGATACTACTAAGGAAATTTAGTTCAAATCTCTGAGTGGATTCAGAAAGTCTAATCCTCAGGTATTTATTATCATTTCCCTTTTCCTCCTTCATTTTTTAGGACTATTACTATTTCATTATTTACCTTTTGGGTTCAGGTCTTCTACACCGTTACAGAATACGTAATTCAAACTGCATCCATCAAGCCAAGTAAATTATGAAAAGAGTTCAGCAAGTTCATGTGTTTTTACAGAGATTTTTGTGCCCCCAACAATGCAATTTTCAGTAGAGAATTTCTATTTAGGAGAGGGCAAGTCTTTGTTTAACTACAGTAATATTGTTGTGGGCAGGGAATGTGTCTGTTTTATTGTCACATTGTACTCTCCCAAGTGCTTGGTACAGTGCTCTGCACAAAGTAAGCACTCAATAAATATGACTGATTGAATAATCATAAAAAATTTTGAAATCCGTTGGGCACTTACTAAGTGTTGAGCAAAGTACTAATAACTGTGGGCAGATGCAAGCTAATCAAGTTGGGCACAGTCTCATATGAGAAAACTCAGGCACAGAGAAATTCCAGTGACTTTCCCAAAGTTATACGGCAGGCAGGTGGTGGAGTCAGAATTAAAACCCAGATCCCTTGACTCCCAGGTTCGTGGTCTTCCTCTTTATTATCATTAGTGCATCTAAATATCAACTTACAGTAATAGTCTTCCATCCTCTTCAAGGTCGGGGCAGTTGATTTGGGGCTGAAAGCTCTTTCCTAATTTTGCTACCTTGGCAGTACACAGTCATATTGTGTTCTTGTGTGCAAAAGCTATCAAAAAATCCCTAGTATCAACAAATGGCATAGTAGAAAGAGCATGGGCCTGGAAGTCCGAGGACCTGGTTTCTAATCATGGCTCTGCCATATGTCTGCTGTGTGACCTTGGGCAAGCCACTTAACTTTCCAGTGCCTCAGTTACATCATCTGTAAAATGGGGATTAAGACTGTGAGCCCTATGTGGGATAGGGACAGCACCCAACCTGATAATCCTGTTTCTACCCCAGAGCTTGGTATACAGCAAGCGCTTAACAAATACCATAAAAACAAATCAGTACATTCTTTTGGAGAATGGTAGATTGAGTAGGGATTTCTGCACTGAGTGTGATCTCTATATGATCCCCAGCTCCAGATCATCAAAAGAGATCATCAAAAAATATACAGATATACAGTTTAGTGTATATCTTTTGTCCTCTATAGTTGTAAAATCTCAGCATATTTCACGTCTGTCCAGATAGAAGACAGCAGGCATCTATTTCTTTCAATTATGCATAGGTCATAATAACAATGATAATAGTGGTATTTGTTAAGCATTAACTATGTCCAGGTACTGTCCTAAGTGCTGGGGTGGATACGGGCAAATCAGGTTGAACCCAGTCCCGCATGAGGCTCTCAGTCTTAATCCCCATTTTACAGATGAGATCTCTGAGGCCCAGAGAAGTGAAGTGACTTGCCCATGGCCACAGAGCAGACAAGTGGCAGAGTCAGGATTAGAACCTATGACCTTCTGACTCCCAGAACCATGCTCTACCACTACGCCATGCTGCTTCCATTGAACAGGGTCTGAAAATATCTTGCTACGTGGTATTTTCCTACTCTTTAGGAAAGAGTGGATCTGAAGGAAAGTTGGGAGTAAAATGTGTTTAAGCATGTGTGTCTGCCCCCAAGAGTTGCTGTGACATGTAGTGTAGAGTCCCAGCAGCCTTTGGGGCCAACTGGGTGTGTACAGTCCTTCAGCACTGGAAACTCTAAACTCTAGGGGTGGGTCAAGTTGATACTGGTGTGGTTGAATTCAGCCTACGGTAAGACACATCTTTTATCCCGGCTCTGCCGCTAGTCAGCTGTGTGACCTTGGGCAAGTCACTTAACTTCTCTGTGCCTCAGTTACCTCATCTGTCAAATGGGGATTAAAAAACTGTGAGCCCCACGTGGGACAGCCTGATCACCTTGTACCCCCCAGTGCTTAGAACAGTGCTTTGCACATAGTAAGCGCTTAACAAATACCACAATTTTATTTATTTTTATCCCGAATTACCAGTTAGAGTCTTCCTACCATTGTTTCATAGCTTATTGGTTTCTTTCTTTTACTTGCCTCTGGACCACTGATTCAATCATTCTCACTGTGGGTTTCCTCACTTTCCAGTCACCATGGAATCAGTATGCTCATTTTGCTTGTTGTGGCTATTTTCTAGTTTCTGTACTTGGCGGCAGCATGGCCTGGGGAAAGAGTCAGGAGGTCCACGATCTAGTTCCAGTTCTGCCACTTGACTTGCTGTGTGATCTTGGCTAGTCACTTAACTTTTCTGTGCCACAGTTTACTCATCTGTAAAATGAGAAGAAAATACCTGTTCCCTCTTATATGTGAGTCCCATTTGGGACAGGGATTGTCTTCAATTTGAGTACCTTGTACCTACTCCAGTGCCTAGCACAGTGTTTGGCTCTTAGTAAACAATAAAAAACAAAACAAAACATTATTATTAATATAGCCTGCCCCAATTAATTTCCCACTCTCTAAAACCATCAGCCATCTCTTTAAATGGATTAATAGCCATCCTCAGTGCTTTTGTGTGTACACTGATTCAGTTGTACATTCATTTGTGTCTGATTCCCATGTGTAGAGGTTCCTTGTGGGCAGGGCATAAGTCACTCTGTATGCTTCCCACTTGCTTAATACAGTGCATTACATGAAGGAGGTACTCAATAAATACTACTCCTACTTCTGCTAGTTTTTCCTTCCTCCTCTACATCTAAGCTCACACAGGTCTCCCCTGTTTTAAGCACAACATTTTCTTCCTGCTCTAGATAAATCTAATTTATAATGCTTTCCTCTTGGGAGATTGAGGTAACCTCCTTGTTTTTTTCTTTTTTTCCCTCATGCCAATTTTAGTGTAACTGGGTCCCTACTCCATTTAGACTATGACTCCACTCCTGGAATTGTCTAGCTTCCTGTTTCCACATACAATTTCACTCCTCTCTCCTTCCTGGCATCCCCAACTCGACAACGTCTGATCCCTTCACCATATTTAAGCCGAAAGTGTAGTCATACTTCTGACTCCTTTATTTATCAGTTTATCAATTTGTATCAAATCCCGAGATACATAGCATTTCTGTTATGCTACCGTGTCTGGAATGTCTTACACCAGACTAAGAATGCAAAAATAATTTTGGGTGTTGGCAGAGAGCAAAGTAGAGATGTCCTGAGGGCAGGAGGAAATGGGAGACTACAGAGAAGAGATGATAGTTGAAGTCATGGGAACAAATGAGTTCTCCAAGTGAGTGGGTGTAGATGGAGAATAGAAGGGGACTCAGAATTAAACCTAGAGGGAGTTCCACATCTAGGGGGTGGGAGGCAGAGGAGGAGCCTGTGAAACAGACTGAAAAGGAGTAGCCAGAGAAGTAGGGGGAGAACCAGGAGAGGAAAGCGTCAGTGAAGCCAAGGTTGGATCATGTTTCCAGGAGAAGGATGTGGTCGACAGTGCCATCAGCATCTGAAAGGTCGAGGAAGATTAAGACGAAGTAGAGGCCGTTGGATTCGTTGGTAACCTCTGAGAGGGCAGTTTCTGTGGAATGAAGGGGATGGAAGCCAGATTGGAGGGGGACAGGAGAAAATTGGGGAAGAGTAAGTGGAGAAAGCTGGTGTAGACAGCTCCCTAAAGGAGTTAATAAATACCTGTGGTGTTTATTGAGCACTTTCTGTGTGCAGAGCACTGTAATAAGCAGTTCCAGATGGTCTGGCCAACATGGTGGTTTCAGCCTTGGCTTGGATGGTTGCTCTTATTTGCACCTGCAACTGCCGATCCACTTCTCTGTAGGGTTTTTGGTTCTGCTGATTCATGTGTGTGTGTGTATTTGTGTGTTTATTAGGCACAAATGCACGCCAAAGTTAAGTGGGATGGAGTAACCCAGGTTTGTTGGTGTGGAGATTTACCCCATCTCTATCTAGCAATCCTAGGAAAATGCTAGATACTTTTGCAAATAGTTTAGGAGTAGGCACTGTCTTGATATTTCTTCTTTGGAATAGAAAAAGTAGCCTAAAAGTATTAGGAATAAATAAAAGAGAATAAAATGTCTGTCAGAATGGTTTGTGAGTTTAGGAAGTGTAATTGCCACATAATGATAGTAATGATGAGAAATCATGATTTTTACATCACCTTAATTAAGGGTTTAGCACAGTGCTCCACACACAGTCAAGAAATGCTATCGATTGGTTGGTTTGAGTGTTACTTAAAAAAATCATTGTTTCATTTCGGGGGTTTTGCCGCATTCAGTTGGTTTCCAACTTCATTTCAGCTTCAGATATTTGGGGAGCCTAGGAATGTTTGGATCAGAATTCTAGTACCTAAACCCAGCACAGTATACATTGATGGCATTTGGTAAATGGCATTTGGTGAGGAAAGCGGTCAGCATTGAAAAGCAAAATACTTAGGAGGTTAGAAGATGAGCACTGTAGGGCAGGTTTCAAACTATAACTTCCCTCTGATTTTCAGCACGGTTGTAAAAACCTCCTAAGAATATACTAAATTCTTTTTAGATGTATAACTGTAGGAAGAGCGAGGCAAAGCGGGTAGAAGTGAATTTCCCAGTTGTTGAAGTGAAAAGCCTCAGGTTTCTTTGGTGATGAACTTTAGTTCGCGTTAGCCCTCCTTGGTCTGCCATTCCTGCTGTTTTGCAACAGGGCCTAAAAGTGCTTTAAGTGCTTGTGACCGTGGTAATGAATGAAAATGTCTTTCCAGCACTGAGAGTATTGCATTAGACTGAATAGGCACCTTACTTGTAAAAGCACTATTAGAGAGGGGCAGCTGTAAGTAAGGATAACGATTTGTGTCCACTGCTTATTTACTGAAAATTGTAAATGTATTATTTATTGAGAGCTCTCCAGACAGTGCTTGTCAGAATAAAAATGTCAGCTCTGAGCAAAATGTTATAATACATAATAAAAATGCTAGGTATGCATTTTAGAGAGACAACTAATTAGGTCTGCTTTTCCTAAAAGAAACGACAGTAAAAATGTCTAATGTTGTCTACCGTTTAAATGTGGATACGTTTGCTTTTTTTTTTCTTTTCACCCCTGCTTAGTGTTTGGCTTGGAAACGTATCTTACCTTAAAAATAATTTTGACAAGTTCATATTGTTGATATTGGAAATGGGGAGATGTTTGCAGGCGACTAGAGAAGGAAGTGACATCTTTACTTGCCCAACTGAGTAATCCCAGAGGGACCCGCGGCTCTCACCTCTGGGTTTTGTCTGCAACTACAAGATGTCACTTCCTCCCTGAGCAGCACTCGTGGAAAACTGCCTCCAGTGTAAACAACATAAAATTATTAAGCTTATTCCTCAGCCGTGCTAATTAACCCCAAACAAATTTCACATTAAGGAAACAGAATTCAATCAATGTAAATGTTATTGCCGTGTATTACTGTAAGCAATGATATAGTGGCTAAAATAATTAATTATTTTGGTATCACTATAAATTTTTTAAAAAGAAAGTATTCTTTTGATGTTGCAAAATATCCTGCTGATTTATTCCCTCTTGGCTCTCTCCCAGTTTAGCATACAAAGCCTGTAAAAAAAAACACAACTTGTACTAAATCCAGACTTTTGGGGATGGGGGTGTGGAAAATATGGTTTTGAATGCATTGGTTTAATTTAGAATAATCCACTGTCAATGAGGATATGTTATCACTGGCAGTGCTTATGCAGCTCTTAACTCTTAATACTGCCTTGGTTACCAGTATTAACAATAATTGCCCCAAAAGATTAAAAAAAAGCAAAAACACAAAAAACACAAAACCTAATATATTTTTCAGAATGATGTGCCACTTTACTGGGTGGCATTTTGAATATCTATTTTCTCCTGGCATTCAAAGAAAGATTTTGGCCTTTGTACTCACATACATTTCTCCCTAACCATCTCATGTGGACCTGCTTTTCATGAAAACCAGAAACCTTGCCTTTCTGGATGGAGTTAGTGTCTGTTTGGAAGGTTGGCCCTAGGAAATTTTGGAGATCTGCAGCACCCCAACTATTCTACTCTCGGAACTCCAAAAATCCACTCTGACAGTCAGACCCACTGCATGCCAAATTGTACTCTTTTTCAGCACGTAATCTGGATCGACAAGGAAGACAGATTTTTTTTTTTTTGGAGAATCAAGTGATTGTGGCTTTTTCAGCAATCAGAAATTCCCAGGGACAACAATTAATAATAATATTTGTTATCATCATCACCATCATCATCATCATTTAAGATCTTTAGAGATGTGTGATAGAGTAAGCCAGATGGCATGTAACTTTACTTTTCATGCAGCAAAATGCATGTTAGATGAATTCTGAGTTATTTATTAATTAGAGACAGCGCACTCAACAGAACAGAATGCAAATCAAATGCTTTTACAGTAAGATCGTTCTGAGATACTGGCTGGTCAGAGTCAGTATAGGGTGCCATGTCTTAAATAAAGAAAGTTTTAGATGCCAGGAATTTTAGCTAAGGCCTAATATGTCAAAGTGACATTTTCATGGATTTAATTAACAATGTTTTTGTAGCATATTCTGATGACAACTTGAATCTCAACCTTTATCCAATACCCAACAGTGAAAAGCCACTTTTGTCTTCCAAAAAGGTTTTAGTGGTTATTTTTAATTGCTTGCATACCTCCATTAAAAATGTGTCTTAATCTCGCTATCCTATCTTAAATACCTAACAATCCAGTTGCTTTTAAATATTGACAGGAAAATAAAAACAGAGAGAGCAGAGGTGTTCCAAGGGGCTATTTGAATAAAAATGAAAAAAAGAAATAAAAAGGGACAGATATTTCACATCATTAATTGTGGAAAGAATGGAAAGCCTCACAGGACTGTTAAATGGAGCACCCATAAGTGCCACTTTTTAACATATTCTACGTCTGCTCATTTCTGATTTTTAAAAAATTTTTTTTCTCCAACTTTTAATTTTTGTGGTTAGAAAATTATGTACTAGAATATTTTCTTAAAACATTTTTTCTAATAAAAAACATAATTAATTTCATATTTGGGCTCCCTAGATACTGACTGAATGGCAGACATTGAATTACCTTGTATCTACCCCAGTGCTTAGAACAGTGCTTGGCACATAGTAAGCACTTAATAAATACCACAATTATTATTATTAATGCTATATTATTTAAAAAATCCAATGGAATTTAGTGAATGAAGAAAAGTCTTACTCGAATATTTTCTATGCAGATTTTATTTACAGGTTTTAGATATAGATGTTATAAATGGATTACACAACAACTAAATCTAAGTATACATTGTAATAGTAATTAGAATCTTTGTAGCACTTTAATTTTATTTTTGGTCTTCTAATCATTAAGCTTCCCAACATCCTTCTATAAAAGTCCTTGAATTCCAGTCTGAATAATTCCAAATTAGCCAAAGAAAATTATAAATTGAATCACATAATGAAAAGTACCTATATGTTGCATTTTAAATTGGAGGAAAAGAGCTTGCTTATAATATTTCACTGCTGTTAAGACTGGATTTGGTAACTGAGAGGAGTCTTGATTTTTTAGGTATTCCCCCCACCCCTACTAAATCATTAAAAAAAAAATCCAAAATGAGACTACAGAATCTGAAACACAGTGGCCCTGAAGTGATGGGAAAATGGCCAAGGTGTCACAGCTAATTTCTGACCCTGTTTTATGAGTTCTGCTGTTCCTTATTCCCCTTGTCAGCCTGGGAATCCCCGAGGCTGTGCAAACTGGCTGAACATCACTCAATCCCAGTTTTATATCCTCTTTTAATAATGTTGAGTCTATTCTGTCCAACTTTGATTCAGACAACCTGCTTGTCTTGAAATAGTGATATATTTAATCAGTGTCTCTGTCTCCAGCATAGCTCCCACTGCGTGAGACTAGAGCCAGGGAGTAATGCAGTGGTCTGTCACTTCTGTTTGAATAGGTAATGCAGAGACGATCAGCCGAAGAGACGGGAGCTGGAACTGCTTGTTAGGACACATGATCAAAAGCCACTCTCTGCTTTCTGCCAATCAAACCTCATGTCGCCTTGTGGGGCAGACATTAAATAGATTTTTTTTTCCCCGCCGAACACCGTGGGCACTTTGCCAGTTTGACATGTGAACTGTTACAAAAGATATCAGAGTTTCCACGGCTTGTTGGATGCTTTTACATATTACTGAGACCTGGCTGTCGAAGTAAAATCTTTTAAACCATGTATTACTATAAATTTCCAGAAGCATTTTTTGGTCTCATTCTAGTTTGAAGATTTGGGGGAAGCAGGATGAGAAATTGTTCTCCCAGTGGGTTCTCCCTAAAACCCCTCTCTCTTACCCTATCCCATAAAGAAGACCTCCAGCAAGCATATCAAAAATAGATTTGAACAAAATAAATATTGCTGGAAAATATGATTGGTTATGATTTGTTTTTGTTTATAGTTTCTACTTTCGTGCCTTAAAATTATTTTGTTTGGCTTATCCGGTTAGAGGCAGAATACCATTTTTAAAAAAATTGTCGTGTGCCCCGTGACATAAAAGTAAGATTAATTTACAAAAATGAGTTGGGTGATTTTGCTGCCTACCCCCTCATAAATAATATCCTGTCCGAAGTTTCTTCTCCATCTTTTCTCTTTTCCCTCCACAACTGCGCCCCCCCAATCCCAGCACCTCCATTTCCCACACCTATAACAACCCTCACAAAGTGACGGCATAGCACCGGCGTTAGGCCCGTAAATGACTAGGCAATGAATATTTACCTTCTTTCTTGGGACTGGCAAGGCCATACGAATAAGCTTTTCTTAGTTTCCAAATCCTAGATAACTTCTTTTAAAAGGCTGACCTCCTAATCCAAAGTGTTTGGATATCACTTATCATTCAGGACTTACTGTTCCTGATCTAATGATCATTTTAAAAGGAGTTAAACATTTTCACCAAAACATACCATAGCAATCTAGTGGAACTCATTTAAACAGAGAGCTATACATAAACAGCTGCTCCTTCAATAAGCCATTCTTTATAATACCCTTATTACCTTCTAGTGTCTCAAATTCTGATTAGTCAACAGTGCTGATTGCTGCATAGCATTCCATGGCCCATCTTCCTTGAGCTCAGCTGCTCATGTCTTAGCTGTTATTTGATTACAACACAACTTGTGCATTGTTTCTTCAAGTTGCTCTTCATATTGTGTATCTTAAAAATTCTACCTCATCCAAGAAAATGGGGGAGAATGTTCATTAAAACTCATAAAAAGGGTTCTCTCTAGCATTTATGCACTTACAGCTATCCTCATCACTTACATACATGTGTTTATTCAGTTATTTGGATAATTGTGTTTTTTAAATGCTTTTATGTCTATCTACCCCTTTCTGTATCACTTGCTTGTTCTGTACTTACCGAGCATCCAGTGGGTCCTCAATAAATGCCATAACAACAACGACAAATACTATTACTCTCCATCCAAACTGCCGCCCTGTTAATCCAAGCATTTATCCTGTCCCGCCTTGATCACTGTATCAGCCTCCTTGCTGACCCTCCCTGCCTACAGTCTCTCCCCACTCCGGTCCATATCCGCCCCAGACTGTAAGCCGGTGGTGGGAAGGAAATGTGACCACCGACTCTGTTACATTGTACTCCCCCAACTGCTTAGTACAGTGATCTGCACACCGTAAGCACTTAATAAATATGATTGATGGGTATTGATTAACTACCTCCTCTACCCTCTAAGTTTGAAAGAAGGCACAAATAGCCATCAAGCTCATCTTTTGGAAAGATTTGTGATTTAAATCTCAGTTCTCACATTGGCTCAAGTTTTTGAGCACTGTCAGAACAATTCATTTAAAGAGGAATGTTTGTAAAAAGGACTAGGGAAGGAACCAAGTATTACCAACTAAGGAGGATTTAAAATAATACCTGCTTAAGTTTGGCTGGGACTGAACTCAGTTTGATGTACGTTAGGGCTAGAGAGATCATGTCTCTGTCATTTTCCTAGGATTTCAAATCCGAAATCCATACCTCGATAAACAATGCAAAGTACTGGTTATTTAAGTTACGGCTGGGCAAGGGTGAGAGAAATCTCCTTAATATGGTTTTAATTCCACTGTAGTTTTAATTCCTTTGTTGTGACCCCTTAGAATCTAGTCATCGAGAGTATAAAATGCTGACACACTAGAAATGCAACCCCATTAAAGGCCCTAAATCTGTCATTGTGCTCTGGAGCCTGCTCTGAAAATAGCAAGGCTCTTTTTGTAAATTAAAATCGGTGTGAATGGGAACAGATGTTGACATGCTTTACTTTATCTGCAGGGATTCCAGTTAAGGGGGAGGGGGGTCAACAAGGTTAGATGGTAGGAATTATGGCAAACGTGTAAATGACAAGATAGCCTGTTATTGGAGAGTATGTTGGGTTCTGTGTAAGGTTATAAGTAAACATAATTAGTAGTTACTCCTGTTAGTACAGCTGATGATTACACCTACAGTCTACACAGAGAAAAAAGAGGGGTTCATCTCAGAGAGATCCCTGTCTCCTTTAAGGTTCCTCACTTCATCTGTCTGTATTTTATTTCATCTAGACCTCATTTCCTAAATCACTGACTAGCAGTAGACATTGAGGGTTATCACTTGCTGTTAACCTAGCAAACTTTCTGAGGTAGGGGATGAACTTTGATGTTGCAGTATGATCTTGGTTCATTTTTCACCTGTTTGTCAAAAATAATGAAAATGATTTACGTTCTCAAACTGGAGTACAATTTATCAAATAACTTGTATAGTCTATTTAAGTCTGGTGGAAGTTTCAGTCTTGATTTGAAAAAAATAGCATAGGATGAATTTATTTATAAGAAGCTTAATAGTTTCTCTCAGTTCTTTTTACATTTTAGATTACCTTATAATTTTCTAAATCTACATGAACAATAATGATCAATTTTGTCAGTATTATTCACACCTTTTATTAATTTAACATAGATGAATAAATGTGAATGTTGTGAAGAGTTGATTGGGAATAGATTTTAAATCTGACAGTTAGATTACAGGGTACCTAAGAAAAAACGGCTCTTTCACTAGGTACCTAGTAATTTAATTCTTGTTTGAAATTATTATAATTTATTACAGTGTGTAGATCCTAATGAATGTCTACTATTAAATGAAAAGGAGAAATTGAAATTAAGATTATGAAATTCCTTTAACTCATATCTTAAAAATTCTCTTAAACAATTCAGGAGGTATTAATAAGCTGTGTAGGTTTCTTTTCATTTTCTGAAAGGACAAATAAAAACATTTTTGTATGAACATAAAGATATTAGAAAGATACTGCAAGCTTGAATGCCAGTAAAGCACCGGAAATACAATATGGAAGCAATCATTACGGTATTTTCCAACATTTCCAGGATTACATCTTTTTCAACAATTTCTGTTTTCTAGAAACAGCCTGGTCTCTTGGGTTTCAGCATTTCAAAACCGAAATATACGCAATCCTAAATCATTTTTTTTTTAAATTCTAACTACTGGGGAGAAGTTGAAGAATGAGTAGAGGTTTTTAAATGAAATTGGCTCTGCCTTTAAAAACAATTCAGAGCAAGGCTAATCCTACATAATTCTTGGTCACCTCCAGCCTCCAGATGAGCAGAGAGTGAATAAGACGTAAACTACTCCTCGACTTTTCCTTTCCCCAAAGATGTTATGTGTGTATACTATACAGTGGAATTCTTCTCCCATTTCCTGATCTGATGGATTGTCTGATTACATCAAAAATAACCTAGGAAGAGACCTGAGACCTCTTTCCGAGTTTGTGAAGGAAAAAAAAATTGAGCTGTTCCTTTTCCCCGGGGTGGCAGTTCATTTCTGTTCTGTAAATGAAATTAGTTCTTGTCTGGGAGATGGACGTAACTAGTTGACCAGCTCATTTAAGGATGAGTCCCCGCAAAGCCCCGGGTATATGAAAAATCAAATGTCTCTGAGGGTGAGCTGTTAAGGAGCTGTTACTGAGTTTAAAACTGGTTGATGGATTTCCAATTGGACATTCCATTTTAATATGGGAGATGCATGTTTGGATACTTGGAACAGCATCACTCTAGGCATGCTGTATGCAAGAATCTGCTCAATCTTCCACTCTTCTGTGAGCTTGTTGATAAACCGCCAGAGGAATGCAGTGAGAGTGCTGGCTGTTTTTAGATAGGGGAGGTGATTTGTTGCTTCTGATAAACTTTATGCATCTGTTGAGCCAAAGTTGATTTTGGGTTCTGAAGCAAATGAAGGCAGAACCTGTAGAAGAGCAGTACGGTCAACCTACTCAGAAAACTCTACAGGATGTTTGTAGAGTAAGGAACCAATTGGACAGAACTCATTTGGCCTAAGGGTCTATAAATAACTGTCTTTCTCATCAATCAGTAATGTTCACGTGGTTACTCTTTATCACTGTAACTAATTTCAAGAGTTAAATTCCAGTGTCCTTCATCTACAATTACAAAAGTATAAAGCCATCCAACTACACCATGGTTGTGGGTTAGGAAGACACAGCTTTCTTGTATTATGCAGTTTGCAAAATTAGCTATAGCACATAGGGAAAAAAAAAATATTCTTTTAAAATTTTCTCTGAATTCCGAGTAGGTCAAAAGCCAAAAATGTTAGCATTGAAAAATGGTGCTAACTTTAAAGACTATATTGCATTTAATTAGTTTTTTTTTCTTTTCCGGGTGCCTGCTTGAACTCTGAATAAAAGGTGGAAATATGTTTGCTCGAACATATTTGATGTGATTGAGATGAGATTAAGTGGTTTAAACAGTTTAAAAATTATATTTACATTAGTGCAATCTGTTAGCTTTAATGCTAATCTGGCATTTTAGTTTGCCTAATAGGGTAAGAAACCAACCAGCAGAGTGGGTTAAAACTACAGAGAGGATATTTGCAGTGTTAAACTTGGGCTTCCCTCCTTCGCCAGCCTCCGAGTTCTCTAGGAAAAGTTCAGTTTGCTGCTTAGACATTAGCTGTACTTCTTAGAAATGACCTTGGGGGTAGAGAACCATGGCACAGTGGCACTTTCCAGCTGTACACATGCTATCCGTCGGGGTATAATCATGCTCAGTCCCAGCACCGCAGGCTTGGACATATGTTGAGTTTTATTTCTTTCTTCTGACATTAATCCTATTCACCAGCTGTTCTGCCAGCTGCCATTCTTTAGCTTGGAGATTACATTTTGGGGGTTACCAACAAAGGTCTAGTTGACCAGTGCTCTCCCCATTTATTCTAGAAATGATTGGATTTGGGAGTTAAGAGTACTCGATATATTTTTTTTTCTCCCCATCACAGCAGTAGTCTCTGGGTCCTAGCCTTTAATGTGATTTATGATCAGTATGCTGCAGATAAGGCTTTAAAAGAGCTAAGATGACTGCAGTATTTATAAATCCCCTTTCCATAAAATAGGTTTGTAGTTTACACTGAAGGCTATAATTAATGTTACTTTTATTATTATGTAAACAACATTGATTAGTGATGCTGATGATGCCCTAAAATCGTATTCCAGGCGAAAACATGTTTTCATTTTGACCCCCCACCTCCAACCCTCCTCAGGTTTGTGAGAGTACCTCTGTTAGGATGATACATTTTTGTGAGCTATGGTTTCCCTAATCTAGTTTGAATGGGCTATTAAATCTCTGTTACACTCATAATATATACTAATAAGTAGTATAGATTTCTCACTTCGTATTCCAGATGATCTGTCCATAAGCAGGATGTTAAACATCTGTAGTTTAAGCCTTCTGGGACTGACAAATGCATTAATGCTGGAAAGAAATGTGGCCTGAACAATAAAGGTCACAGACCATGTGGCCAAGAAGCAACCCCAATAACATCGTCAGCACACATACTTCAATATTAACCCCTCCATTTTCGTACAGGAAAGGAAGACTGAGAGATTTTCATTATAATCACTTGAGTACCTGTTTATTACATCCGTATCAGAAAACGTTCAAAATCCCATATGCATTAAAATTTTTAAGCTGATATTTTCGAGACTCTTGTCACAGCCTCTTCACGATTGTATTTTAATAGCCAGTAGATTACCTCCGGTAGCAATGTCAATGAAGGCTGTGGATTTATTGGTCGGTAAATATCAATCTAAGATGCTGCATTCTTCTGACTTTTAAGTTCTATGTGCAGTTCATTTGAAGCGTAAAATAAAGAACTCAGCTTGAACAAGGCAGAGGGCCTCAGAATGAATGACTGCTATCTAATTCTGATTTCTTTTTATATAATGAAGAAGTTCTAAGTTTTGGAATCTCAGAATTTTACATTCTGTTACATATTACTGGTTGAGCCGTGTAAAATACTGAATTTTTCATATAGTGTGGCTGTCAATGTATATCTGAATCTATTTAAAGATGCAAAAAAAAGAGAAAGTTTTGTAAATATCCTGGAAAAATACTCTGGATTTCTCCACCCTACCACATGCCCCAAAGCTTTACCCCCTTTACTAAATATGGACATTCTATTTATAGAAATATTCATATTTTCATTGGTGGCCAAAGCACTGCTTATAGGAAAACCTACAGGTGACTAATAGGAGTTGCTCACTAAGTGGAATAATGAATAGTATTAGGTGTCAATTAAATCAAGCTTCCCCGAGGTGCAGGTGCTCCACAATGTACTGACACATTTCAAGTAGCAGTGCCACTTCACCCATGCATATGAACAAGCACATTTGCATATTAAAAAGCTGAAAATTATTTAACTGAAGCAAAAGTCTTTTAGAGATGATGGAGGTTATTAAAACTGTTGACAAGAAAGAAGGTAATTGCCTGAAAATGAGAGATGACATTCTGCTATACACAGGGAACGTTGTTTTTGTTGTATTGTGCAGCAGTGCCTGGGTGTATAACCTATTACATTGAGATTGCTCCTATGCAATTAGACCCTTTTTGTCCTCACTTCAATAAGGCTATGATTATGAAGGATTGAAGAACACTTGGCATATTGAATGTCTGTTGTTTTTATAACTTCGTCAGAAATGACAAAACACGTTTTGTGTCCTGTTTTTTCTTTGTAGGCTTATTGATTCTGTGATTATAATATTCATAAAAGACAATGTGTTCATGGTTGAACACTCTGTCATTTATACAGGTTTTATTTTTTATCCTGCTTCTGCTTAGTACTCGTTTGAATGCCAAGGTGTTAGGCATAAGATGAGCAGATTTTTTTTAAAGTAAAAGATGAATAGGTGAGAAGTTTATCATGCTAATAACTCCAAATATTTCAATTAAAAGGCTTTACAAAATGAATGTTTCCAAAAGTTTTAGATGGAGAACTCGAAAGCTGCTTTTTACCCCCCTCTCCGTGATCACTAGCTGCTTTTCTCCTTTTAAAATTGGGTAAGTGCTTTCTCTGTTCTGTACCCTGAATTGGGAGTGCTCTTCAGAAGTGAAGGAACACTAACCAGAAGTTGAATCTTTATTGCTATCATAGGCACTAATGGACTCCAGTTTACCAGCAAAATCCTAATGGCAGGGTCTGAATTCCATTTTCCTCATTGCACTCGACTTTGAAGATGATTCGTGGTGTTTCTTTAGCTTTCATGCCTGGTCTGTTCTCCTCTGGACTAGAGAGTTCTCTTTTATCACCGTTGCTTATGTCACAAATCCAGGTTTTGGCAAGGGCTTGTGGAATATGGAATCAGGGAGGATTCGGCTTATATGAAACCCAAGTTTTTCCGTAAAGTTGGCTACGATCTCTCTCACCCTGGTCATGCTGGAACTGCTACATGGTGATGATGATGATGTTGATGCTTGTCTTCTGGTTTGCCACATCGGGGCTTGGGTCTATTACAAGGCTCACCAAGGGTGCTAGTGCAGTTCTTTGTAGCAGCTGCTGGGCAATTCATCTAATCTGACACATTCCTTTCTTTCAGTTGTAGAGGGAGATAGTTCTTGACTGGGCAGAGAGAAGTGAATCGTGATTCAAAAGACAAAAGCAAAATGCCCACAGTTTTTGTGAACTCACAGTTTTATTTCCGGGATGCTGAAGAAAAGAAAATTCTGATATGGCACGTGCTTAAGTGAAGTACTTATTGATGTAGAAGCTTTTAAATGGAGTCAAATTCTGCCATGTGTTACTTCAGACTGTGTTAATGGGTAACCTGATGATTGCCTCCAGATTTTCAGAGAGAAAAATGTATTCCTGTGACTTTTGGTGGCCTTGGACCAAAAATACAGGGGAAGCTTCTCCACTTAGATTCCAAGAACTGATTGTAATGATTGATTTACTTTCTAGAGACAATGAATCCCTACTACACTTTCCTTCAACCAACCCATGATTTGTTTTGTTCTAACTAAAATGCAATACCCATTGGTCCCATTCATATAACAAAAGAAGTCTGTAACTTTGAGGGGTATCATTCTTAAACCCACAGCAATGCTGTAAATGGAAAACCCTACCGTTTTTAATACCAGACTGAAGGTCTATAAAACGGTAATGTTGTCCAATCATCTTACGTATTTAGGAGCTCCTCTGTACTGCGAAGAAGGTTACGTCTGGCCTCTTGAGCAGTTTCATTCAAATCACCTATGAGCTGTACTTACTCTGCATCAAATGGCAGGACAATTTCACCAACAATGAGGTTGTGGAATGCAGTCAATTTGCCAGCATTGAAGCTTCACTCATTGCAAAACAGCTTCAGTGGATGGAATATGGGAGAAAAATGGATGATAGCAGGATACCCAAACAGCTGCTGTGGGGTGAACTGAAATGGAGCAGTTGCAATCAGGAAGGATCAAACATAGAAATGCGTAATAAAGATGAATTAACGTGTAATCGTAAACAATGAGGTGTAGCAGCAGACTGTTGGATGACAACTTCAAGAGACATTCTAGCTTGTACGTGATATTAAAAAAAGGAGTTACTGCCCTCGAGTAGCCATTTGGGGAAGAAGAGGAGAAAGAGATGCAGCATGGTGTAATGGCAAGAGCATGGGCTTAAGAGTCAGAGGATGTGGGTTCTAGTCCTGGCTTTGCCACTTGTCTCCTGTGTGACCTTGGGCAAGTCACTTAATCTCCCTGTGCCCCAGTAACCTCATCTGCAAAATGGGGATTAAGACTGTGAGCCCCTCGTGGGACCATCTGATTACCTTGGATCTACCCCAGTGCTTAGAACAGTGTTCGGCATGTAGTAAGCGCTTAACAAATACAAAAAAAAAAAAGAGAGAGATGCATGTTTGGAAACAGTGATAAACTCATTAGCAAAGCGCATTAGTATAATTTTTTACGGACCCAATACAGTGCTTGGCATGCAGTAAGGACTCAGTAAATACTACTGATCGATTGATTGGAAAGGGATGTTGGTTCTGCGTAAAGTTTTCTACCACATCCACCCTTAAGGGTAGGGTCTCACCTTCTCACCTTCAGTATCATCATCTTTGATTTCAAAGAATCTGTTTTTCTTGCTGTCTCTCATTTGAGTGTTTGCCTCCAGTTTTGGGGGCTTTTTTTGTACAGGAAGTAATTGAGAGTTCTTGAAAAATTGGTCATTGTCCTTGCAGGCCCTTCACAAACAGTGATAAACATGTTCCAGAATATGAGAGGTGCCACACTGGGTCACAGTGGTCCAATTTGCTATGCACATTCTATCTTAGATGATACCAGCACTCTGCTGGCATCTGTTCTTGCCATATTAGTGGCTTGTCCATGTGGTTTTATGATTCCCCAATTTTTTTCACTTAATGCTTTTTCATGCATCTGAACATAGGTCAATTTCCAGTAAAAGATATTTAGTCTACATAGTAAAATCAAAGTATTCAAATTCCATTATTCAGACAAAGTAACTAGAAAATGGAATTTTGTAGAAAGAGGGCAATCAGAATTAATTTCATAAGTTGCAAAAAGCCACTATTTTTTTGTTGTTAGCTATTTAGCCTGAATATAATTATCCTTACATCTAGTTGTCAAATTTAAGGATGCGATTTAAATATCAATTAGTTCCGAAAAGGGATTAATAGTCATTATCTGAACTTAACCACCTTTAACGTTTCTTGGCAAATTTTATCATCCTTTCAAGTCATCAGAGAAGGTTAAGCTATTTTTAAACATGGCTGGATAAAGGAGTTACTCATAACTGGGATGATAGAGAGCTTGAAGTGGTGAATGAAAAGTGGGAACCATCGAAACCTCTGAAAAAGATTTTCATTATGAAACAGCTAGCCAAACTAGAATAGAAAATTTGACAATTAGACCCCTTTGAGAATAAGTGCAAATTCATTTTATATTACATATTCCAAAGGATTCATTTGGTTAAACCTTTATTTAGAGGAGAAAAAGATTTGGTAAGATTGAGTCATTTCTAATTGAAATAAAATAAAAATAACACCGATCTGTAGTCTTTTTTTAGAATGAAGTCTTTATTTACATGTATGTGTGTTTACACAGGAATCTAATCCTCACATCTACTTGTTTCGGTAAATTATGGTTGAAATGAAACCCTGTTCTCAGACAGTACCTAAAGAAACCCTATTTGGAATAATTAATTGTTCCACTTTCCAAGCATGAATACTTGGAGCAGCTCTGTCCTCTCATGCAAAATCATTTAATCCTCATTATGAAATTATCCAAGAAGTGAGCACAGTAACTATATTATTATGTTTTCAATATTATATTTATGACATGCTATTATTTATAAAATCCAATTTTTTAAATTTGTGGGTTGCCAAGTTGCTTTATTTATGAACAGTTCATAGATAATTGAAATTGCCTGTTTCTTGCATGTACACTATTTAAGCCATCTGCTACCTGAAATTTGGTTTGGATAGTTGCCATCCATCCGATAGTGTATATACAGTACCAAAAAAAAAAAAAAGGATTTTCGATTCTGTTTACTTGTCTATAACTTAGATTGAAATGTAATTTAGAAGGGCAATAAAACTTATACAAGGAGAGGGTATCGATTTCATATTATGACATCTGAATGTGACCAACATCGACCTAACCTGTTTTAGATGTAACTATTTATTTACAAGATTGTTCAACAGCTTACTAAAATTTTCCGTAAAGCTCGGGCACTGAAAATGGACTGTTGTTTACATTTTAGAAGATACATAAAAATGATAGTACTGAAAAGAAAATACCCTGAGTAAACATGGTGGAATTAAATTTTACTTTGGAGTCAACATGTAGTATATATTTGAAAGAACATTACTAGTGGGGAAAAGTAATATTTTAGAGGAGTTATTTTATCTAAGTAATAAATCATTGGCATTTATTGAGGCTTACTATGTGCAGGACACTGTACTAAGTGCTAAATACTCTTATTTCCCAGGCCTTTATATAAATATAGCCCTTCAGTGACATAATACCAATAAAACACAACAAAATAGATTTTTGCTTCTTTTAACAATTAATAACAGAATGATATTCTTTTACATATTCCTCCAATCCATGCTTGCCCCCAACCCCCGTAATCCTAAACTGAAGAAAGTTTGAGATTTTTTGGAGTTTTGAAAAATTTTTAAACTAGGAAATGCACTTTTACACAGAAATAGTACCCGAAGTACTTTAAAAAAATGTTATGAATGATCATATAGTTGAAGTTAAAATCATATTACTAATTGCGGTATCTAAGTGCTGACTATGTGCTAAATGCTGGGGCAGATACAGATAATTCAATTGGACCAAATCTCTATCTCATATGGGGTTCCTAGTCTAAGTGGGAGGGAGAACAGCTATTTAATCCCCACGTTACAGATGATGAAACTGAGGCGGAGAGAAGTTAAGTTACTTTGCAAGCAAATAGCCGTTCAAAAGTTCAAGTATTCAAAAGTATTGAGTACGTATTGTCCTGAACAAATTCCTAATTCCTAATTACTTTGGGTAGTTCGAAAGGGAGTAGAAGACATAATAACAATAATAATAATTGTCGTGTGTGTTGTGTGCTTACTATGTGCCAGGCATGTACTAAGCGCTGGGGTGGGTACAACAAATCAGGTTTGGACACGGTCCCTGCCCCACATGGCTCACAAGTCTTAATCCCCATTTTACAGATGAGGGAATTGACACATAGAAAAATGAACTGACTTGCCCAAGGTTACACAGCAGACAGGTGGCAGAGCTGTGATTAAAACCATGGTCCTTCTGATGCCCTGGACCGTGCTTTATCCACCAGACCACGCTGCTTCTCTTGAAGACAGGGTTCTTACCTACATTGTAATGGCAGGCATTATAAAGTAGTCGCCAGACAACTTGTTTTGTATGGTTCTGTTTTGCTTTGCTGTCTGTCTCCCCGTTCAGACTGTGAGCCCGTTATTGGGCGGATATTGTCTCTGTTGCCGAATTGTACATCCCAAGCACTTAGTACAGTGCTCTGCACGTAGTAAAGTGCTCAGTAAATACTATTGAATGAATAAAGATTACTTCATCTTTAGAAGCAAAATGCTTTCACACCTATATTTGGGAGAAATTAATGTTTGGACTTTGTCCTCTGAAGAATGGATGGAAATCTTAATTTGCAAAATAAATTTAAATATTAAAATTAGAATCCATGACCTCATGGATAAAGCATGGGCCTGGGAGTCAGAAGGACCTGGGTTCTAATCCTAGCTCTGCCACTTGTCTGCTGGGTGACCCTGGGCAATTCACTTCACTTCTCTGTGCCTTACTTACTTCATCTGTAAAATAGGGATTAAAACTATTGAGTCCCATGTGGGAGGGGAACTGTGTCCAACCTGATAAGCTTTTATCCCTCCCAGTGCTTAGTACAGTACCTGGCACATAGTAAGCGCTTAACAAATACCACAATTATTATGATTATTATTATTATTGTTATATATTCCTATAGAATTATGATTTCCTTTTCTTAAAATATGACAATACAAAACAATAGTAATCGGATTGTATAATATATACATTACTTCTATTGGGAAATGGGAAGGAAAGGAAGGGCCATATAGTGATGATGGCACTTGTTTAGTGCTTACTATGTGCAAAGCACTGTTCTAAGCGCTGGGGAGGATACAAGGTGATCAGGTTGTCCCACTTGGGGCTCACAGTCTTAATCCCCATTCCCATTTTACAGATGAGGTAACTGAGGCACAGTGAAGTGACTTGCCCAAAGTCACACAGCTGACAAGCGGAGGAGCCGGGATTGGACCCGTGACCTCTGACTCCCAAGCCTGTGCTTTTTCCACCGAGTCATGCTGCTTCTTTTTCCACTGAGCCATGCTGCTTCTCAAAGACAGGAGTTTAATAATAATGGTATTTATTAAGCACCTGCTATGTATCAAGCAGAAACTGGATACAAAATAATCAGATTGGGCACAGTCCCCTTTTCATTCAGGGCTCATAGCATCAAGAGGGAAGGAGAACAGGTAGTCTATTGAGGCGCAGGGAAATTAAGTGACTTGACCAAGGTCACACAGCAGGCAAGTGGCAGAGCTGGGATTAGAACCCAGGTCACCTGGCTCCCAGTTCTGTGCTTCTTTCACTAGGCCATGCTGCTTCCCTGCCTCCGTGCAGCATTTCACTTCATTCTGTAGAGATGAGCCACTCAAATTCAATCTTTTCCACAATGACTGTGCATTGCATCTTGTCCTCCAGGTGCACACTTCCATGTTATATGTACGATTAAATATATACATTATTATTATTACTACTAATAATGATCATATTTCTCGAGTGCTTACTGTGTGCAAAGCACAGTACTAAGCGCTTGGGAGAGTACAGTATAACGTCGGACACATTCTCTGCCCACAACGAGCTCACTGTCTACAAATAGATTATGATGAAAATTTTGAGTATTAAGTTATCTAGTTTGGTACAGTGTTTGTCACTTAGTGAGTGCTTAACAAATGCCATAATCATTATGTCTGAAAGCCATTTGTAAAGTAACCTACCCAAGTTTGTATATCCTTTCATAAATATTAACTCTCTTCCCCACTTCAAAGCCCTACTGAGCGCTCACCTCCTCCAGGAAGCCTTCCCAGACTGAGCCCCCCTTTCCCTCTGCACCCCCTCCCCTCCTCTTCCACCCACCCTCTGCTCTTCCCCCTTCCCCTCCCCTCAGCACTGTGCTCATTTGTATATATTATTTATTATCCTGTTTATTTTGTTAATGAGATGTACATCCCCTTGATTCTGTCTTGATGATGTTGCCTTGTTTTTGTTTTGTTCTGTTTTGCTTTACTGTCTCCCCTGTTTAGACTTTGAGCCCATCATTGGGCAGGGATTGTCTCTATCTGTTGCTGAATTGTACATTCCAAGCGCTTAGTACAGTGCTCTGCACATTGTAAGCACTCAATGCATACTATTGAATGAGAATGAAATGAATGAATGAATAAATATAATGCACATAAGTACAGTCACAGTTTTATACCCTCTGTACTTAATTTTGACTGATTGTTATTCAAGTTTTCTAGGAGTAATAATTTTCATTTAATCCAGTGTGGCCTAGTGGAAAGGACACAGGCCTAGGGGGCAGAGGACTTGGATTCTAATTCTGGGTCTGCCCCTTGCCTGCTCTGTGACCAGGGACAAATCACTTAACTTCTCTGTGTTTCAGTTTCCCCATCCGTAAAATGGGGATTAAGTACTTGTCCGCCCTCATTTTTAGACTGTAGAACAGAGGCTATGTCTGATCTTGTCAAATTACAAAACAATTGAATGACAAGAGTAGTTTACACAGAGTTCTGCCATTCTGGAGTAATTCTGCTCTTCACGCTGAAGATAAATATTGTAAAGGAATGGAGATATTTTGTCAGTTTGCCACATTTAAGCAGGTACATGGGCACCAGGTAGAGGTTTGGGGGTGTGTATATAAACCAAACTGTAAATTTTGCTGATTATGGTTTGACATGATCATTCAGCCCTCTGATTGAAATGTTTTTTCCCACCTGAAGTTGTTCTCAGTCAGTCAGTCATATTTATTGAGTGCTTACTGTGTGCAGAGCACTGTGCCAAGTGCTAGGGAGAGTACAATATAAGAGACACATTCCCTGCACAAAAGAAGCTTACAGTCTAGTGACTAGTGGGTGTGATCATGACCTGTCTTTCCTGGGTCCCCGGGCAGCTGTTCTTGCAGACCAGAATGAAGTTGATTTAAAAATATATTCTTTCCCCCCCCCCCACTTACTTAGAAGCCACCTCAAAATATGTTCCCTTGTCCTCTTTGTCACTCAATTGTAGTTTGAGATTGTTCCAGATATAGGAATGCTAATTCAAGTCAACAATAATTAAATTAGCCTGATATGGTTCTGCAGTGCATTTTTGCCTTGCAGAGGAGTGATTAGGCTTGGATAATCAAGTTCGGCTTGGGAGACCCTCTAATTTGTGTTGAAATGGGCTGAGGAGCCAAAAGACTTGGATACCAATCTTGATTCCGCCACTTGCCTGCTCTTTGACCTTGGGCAAGTCATTAATTTCTCGGTGCCTCAGTTTCCTCATCTGTGAAATGGGGATAGATAACTGTTCTTCCTCCCCCTTATGTGCAGGGCTTGCTTCCAATCTGATCATTTTGTACCTACCCCAGAGCTTAGTAAAGTGCCCGGTGCATTGTAGGCATTTATTAAATAGTTCTATTATTATCATTATTATCCTCAAGTGGTTTTAATAAAAAATGAGCTTCCTTCATCGAACTCTGAAATAGTCTGTGACGGGATTTTCTGACAGGAAAATTGTAGGAGGTATTGTGTGTGTAAACACATGGAAATGCTTTTGTTGTACATTTGAAAAATGTGTATCAGTTACAGAAAGCGATCAGCTGTATCTTCAAGTAGCAATAACGCGTTCTTTCTTTTAATCACGACGGCTTTTACTCCCCTGGTGACAAGATACTTCATGGCTTCTGGGGGAGGTACAACAATCTCACTAGGTTGGGCGCTTAAATAAGTCATTGTTCCATTTGGAAAATATGAAATCGGTGAATGGGCTTGTTCTCTTTGTAGGGGATTACAATAACACACGGAAGCTTATGAGTGCTTCTGACAGATGTGCTGGCGACTTGCCACCGGGTGAAGGGCGCGGCTCTGACTGACAACTTGCAATTATATTATGATGAATGGTTCTGATGTGTGTTCAAGAGAAAACCACTTTCTCGAAAGTGAAAGTCGCACATACGGTTCCTATATATAAAAAAAAAACCTGAAAAAAGTATCCTAACTTCTTTTTTTTTTTTATGTTGGTGGGCTAACCAATTTGAGTGCCCCTCCTCTAGCAAATGTCTCTGGTTTTGATAAATCGGGGGCCAAACCCAAAGTTTATGTGGGAAAAATTAATTTGCCCCATTTTGGCTTTGAAAGTGCTCTGTCGGCAGTTTTGGCAAAACTGACATCATCACTGAAGACATTTCGACGTGCACACACAAATGTTTAAACGTATGCACATGTCCGCGGAGTGGCCAACGAGACGATCGGAGCCAATTTATCACGCAAAAACCGCTGTAGTCTGAAGGGGTATTTTCTCTCTGATATGCTGTGTCGTTCTTGTTAACAGTGAAGTAAACTGCACCCACACACCGCGGGTGGATCTTACCACCAGATCATTTGTAAACTGTCTTTATTTTCCCTTGATTTAAGTCAGATCTAATCAGAATATGACATTCGAGTGCGGATTTCTGTAGCCGAGACCTGGTGGGTGCCCATCTGTATAGAATTTCCTTAGCCTCAGATAAAAAGGCAAGTGAACTATATTTCTTTTAGCCCATATTCCTCTCTAGATTCCTTCTTAAAGAATATTGGTGGTAAATTAAAGTTAATATTTGCTGATCCAGTTTGATCAAAGTGGAAAATTAATAGTTGATTCTTCCCTGCTCCAAAAAATAAGAAATTGACTGGCCAAATGTAGTTACCAAATTCTGCTTTATGTTCAGATCGGTTTTTCTTGAAAGTCATAGCATTTATAAGTTGCTCACTCGCATCTGATTCCACAGGAAATCCTGGCATTTTATTCATGTAGTTAAGAGAGAAACACCACTGACAGTTTGGAAAACATTCATGCTAATTATGGAGATGAAATTAGGAGATGTACTTGAATACTTACCATACAAAGGACAATTGCCAAACCAAAGTCAAACTGCAAAACTAAATTAACACTTGAAGTAGGATCACATTTTCAAGGAGTTTTATGTCTTATGAAGTGTTTAAAAGTATTTCCACACAAACACAATATGTTATTCTTTTAAAGCTTTGTCCTAAGCTGTAGAACATTATTGAACAAAGCTTATTGTTTTTACATGAGAGCTCTTGAAATTCATCAGATTGGTGTGGTTGGAATGGTTTTGGTTCAAGTATTGTCTATCAAAGTATAAAATAATATGAAAATAAAAAAGAGGAAAAAGTAAGACTTTGCAAAACTGTCAGACAAATTCAAGAGACCAGTCCTTGGTTTTTATCATCAGGACGTAGTTTTCTTAGATGAACTCCCCACTCGGACATTGAGCGCTTCAACATATTTCAATAGACAATTTTTTGTTGTAAAAATAGCCTGAATCTCTAACGTGGGAAAAAACTGAAACCAAACAGAAAACCAGTACGTCAGTGGTTTCTGTAAAAGAGTGCAACAACTTTGTGAATTTTGAAACTCATATGTAGGAAGCCTGAAAGAGAAAAGAAGACAACAACGTAATATGTATAGTGCATCTTTACATTACCTCTCCACACTCTTTCCCATGTGGCAGAAGGCATGGACTCATCTCATTCTATCCCTCAAACGTACACACATGCAACACGACTGCCAAGTCAAAAGGTGGTATTTTATTTTGACAGCTTCCTCTTTAGGTTCCTGTTACATGACATTTTGCATTTTTTATGCTATGGTATATAAGTACTTACTATGTTCATTCATTCAGTAGTATTTATTGAGAGCTTACTTTGTGCAGAGCACTGTACTAAGTGCTTGGAATGTACAATTTGGCAACAGATAAAGACAATCCCTGCCCATTGACGGGCTCACAGTCTAAATGGGGGAGACAGCAAAGCAAAGCAGAACAAAACAAAGCAAGACAACATCACCAAGATAAATAGAATCAAGGAGATATACACTGCATTAACAAAATAAATAGGGTAACAAATTATATATACAAATGAGCACAGTGCTGAGGGATGAGGGAGGGGGTGGGGCACTGTCCTGAGAACTGGGGTACGATAATCAGATTGGACATGGTTCCTGTCTCACCTGGGGCTCACAGTCTAAGTAGGAGGGAGAAGGAGGGATTCTTTTACAGGTGAGGATTCTGAGGAACAGGGAAGTTAAGTGACTTGCACAAAAGTCACAGCAGACAAGTGGCAGATTCAGGGCTAGAACCCAGGTCCTCCTATTCTAAAGCCTGTGCTCTTTCCACTAGGCCATGCTGATTGCCATTTACTTGCCATATTTACAAATATACAAGAGGTTGGGACCATTAAGTTTTTATTTAAAGTTCATTTTGAATATTTTCCTTTGCTCTTTTCCAAATTGATGAATTCAGAACAGTAATTATATTTTAGGAGGAAGACATTCCCTTCGGTCACCTCACCTTCTTGCCACTTAGCTTACGCAAACCCCGCATTTCACTTTCTGTAAGGTGTTGGTATGCTAAGATTCCCAAACTTCATGTTCAGTTTTCTGTTTGTGCATGCTGGAAAAGTGCACATGAAAATTTTAATGTGCAAGTTTAGGCCTGTTAAAATACTTGGCACTTAAACCAGGAGCTCTGAGTATTATCTTCTTGTCTATAACCCTGATCAGATCCAGCATGTGTTTGTGGGAAGAAAGGAGATTGTATTGTTTTGTTTTTGCACCATAGGTCGTAATTACAGCAGTATTTACAGGATAATAAATATATTAGCTAATTCTGCCTGGTTGGGGAAGTAAACACATTGTTTGTAATCTGAAAACTCGCAAATAAGTAATTCCAGAAGGGATGTTTCTGAGTGGAAGCTACTAGGAGTGAATCCTGGACTTTTAACAATTATTTATTAACAATAGATCATGAACACCATTGTTTCTGAGCTATTTGGAGCCAGCCAAGATGAACAGTGTTTGGTGGTTCGGCATAACTGTGTTTGGGTGTTGAAGTGCTCTCTGATTTCCAAACTTCTTAGGAATAATGATCATGAAAGGGGCCAGACTTCTCATGGGGCGGGGACCGGCTTTCTGAATATTATAATAATAATTGCGATATTTGTTAAGTGCTTACTATGAACTGTACTAAGTGCTGGGATGGATACAAGCAAATCAGGTTGGATACGATCCCTGTCCCGTGTGGACTCACAGTCTCAAAATCCCCATTTTACAGATGAGGTAACTGAGGCACAGAGAAGTTAAGTGACTTGCCCAAGGTCACACAGCAGACAAGAAGCAGGACCATACTGTCCTGTTAATTTCATCCTCTAGTTCTGTATTAGAGGAGCGAGTCAGTAGCTCACAATCATTTGATCTGTGACCTCTGAACTAAGACCCTGAGGAAAAAAACTACTATAACCTCAGGCTTTAATTGGGCGTGAAGGGGACACCCCAGGCCATCCATCCATTATATGATGAGAATGATGACAATCTTCACACCTCTTGATTGGTGGAGGGCCTTAAGGGTATCCCAGGAATGTGAGTTGGGTATAATCTTGTTTAATTTTTGGTTCATGTTCTGGTTCTGGGAGTGATGGAGATAAAATCTGAGTTACATTTGCAAAAGTCCTTAGAACAGGGTTGCAAACACCTGTAAAGATAGAAGCCTGGAACAAAAGGATCAGAAGAAGTTAGGCATATGCTGAGGTAACAATAAACCTGCTAGGTGCTACCTGAGAGAAGGCTTAGCTGTAAATTTTAGTAAGGAGAATAGCCCATTTCCAATATCCCGACTCGGGTTTCTAGCAGTCATCTTTTGGAAATGGACACTGATCCATTTGGAGAATTGAAATGGAGGTGGAAGAACTGAGAGTATTGAGGTTGTTCTGTGCCTATATGACTATCAGGGCACTGTACTAAGCACTTGGGAGGGTACAGTAGCCTACAGTAGCCTCTGCAGCCCTCCTATATTTCTTCCAGGAAAAATTAAAGTCCCTGGAGGGTTTCAGTTTAGTTTGAACATATCCCTCCCATTTTATAATTCCATGAAAAGGATGTTGGGCATCTCCTTGATCTTCTGGTCATCTGCCTAAAGGAATCTTAGTTGGGTGGGATTGAACTGGTTTCTCCCTGAGTTCCTCTGGAACTGTTCAAACCCTCTGAGGAGGCACAATCAGTCATTGGTGGAGAACTTTAGAGACCAGCTGATAGAATGGGTTTGGCCAGGCTACCCAAGAGGAGGCAACCTTCAGCGTTTCTTTTTTTTTTTTGAGGTATTTATTAAGTGTTTACCACATGCCAGGCATTGCACTAAGCACTGTGGTAAATGCAAATTGCACACAGTCCATGTGACACATGGGCTAAAAGTCTTAATCACCATTTTACAGATGAGGAGACTGAGCCCAGAGACCTGAAGTGACTTGCTCAAAGTAATGCAGCAGACTATTGGCAGAGCTTGGATTATTATTATTATTAATAATAATAAACATAATAATAATTGTTTTTGTTTTTGTTAAGAGATTACTATGTGCCAGGCACTGTACTAAGCACTGGAGATTACTTTGTGCCAGGTACTGTACTAAGCACTGGAGTAGATACAAGCAAATTGGGTTGGACATAGTCTCTGTCCTACGTGGGGTTCACACTCTAATTCCTCGTTTTACAGATGAGGCAACCGAGGCCTAGAGAAGTTAAGTGACTTGCCCAAGGTCACACAGCAAACACGTGGCGGAGCCAGGACTAGAACCCAGGATCTCTGACTCCCAGACCCGTGCTTTATCCACTAAGCCACACTGCTTCGCTATTAATTTAGACTAGTGGATCTAGTGGATCTGTTGGATTAGAACCCAGGTCCTCTGACTCCCAGACCTGTCCTGTGCTCTTTCTACTGAGCCACCCTGCTTCCCACGGTTCTTCTGGGTGAGATGGTTTTTTACAGTATCTATTTTCTCAAGTGTTTATATTTTTGATACGGCAGAAAAAGAATTTTCACTGTGGTCTACTATTTGTATAATGCCTTTCGCTCCTAAGGATCCTAAAGAATGTGGCCTATTAGCAACTCATGGTGAGTGTCAGCCCATATCCTCAGCTCTTGCTGTCATGCTGCCCTTAGTGAAAATCCTTTGTGCCTAGTGATTGTGGCTTCAGGCCCTTAGCAAACCAGTAGACCAGTTCTTATGTGCACTGGGATCATTTCATCCACCACTGACCTGCAGCCAACTTCTGGGTGGAACATAGTGTCCTTTCAAGGATGTACAATAACCACTGAATAAGAATTTGGGGCAGGAAGTTAAGAATGCTCTCACACTGGATAGTACAGTTGAAAGTACAATCAGTGCTTGGTATTTTTTGAGCACTTACTATGTGCAGAACACTGTATTAGGAGCTTGGGAGAGAGTTCAGTATAAAACAATAAGCAGAAATGTTCCCTGCCACAGTGACCTTATAGGGAGACAGACAGAAGTATAAATAAATAATGTACACTATATAATTTAAAGGTATGTACATAAGCACAATGGGGTCGAGGGTGGGGCAGATATCAAAGGCTCGAAGGTCACAGATTCAAGTCCACAGAGGATGCAGAAGGGAGAATGAGCCGGGGAAGGAAAGTGACGGCAATTACTCTTAACTGGTATTTGGCTGCATTATCCAGTTTAACACTAGCTCGCTTTATCTGAAGAGATATCAAAATGTTATTTCTCTTAACTTGCTCATTTTGTCTTCAGACCAGATCTCTCAGCTATTACTAGTGAAGTGGCTGAATAGGTTAAAGAGCATTAATTAGCTTGGTGGATGGGAATGCTGTAATCTACTTGTTAAGGAGGGTTGCAGATATCCTAGCTGTCAATTAGGCAAGAAATATATATTTTGTAATTTGATAAGAGTCATCGCTTGGGAACGTGACTATTGGTCAGAAGAACTGCACTGGGAAGGGAAACGAGGAGGGGGAGAAGGAGGAAAAGGGATAATGCTGTGCTCTGGAAGGAGTTATTTTGGTGATAACTGCATGGAGTCCTTGGGAAACTAAATAAAGACAAGACCGTGGCTATTGTTTTCATTCCTTTGCAGTCTCATTTGAAGTCATTTCAATTTGTTTTCTATGCATTGTTTTATGTGCAGAAAATCCCCTGGGTTTTGATCAGAAATTCCCTAAAGTAGGAATAGAACTAAGTCTCAACTGCATGCAGAGCATGGAACTAAGCCTTGGGAAAAAAATACATGGATTTATTCAATTGTACTTACTGAGCGCTTACTATGTGCAGAGCACTGTACTAAATGCTTAAAAAATAATGATGGAGTTTATTAAGCACTTACTATGTGCCAAGCACTCCTCTAAGCTCTGAGGGAGATACCAAGTTATCGGAGATACAAAGTTATCAGGGTGTCCCGGATGGGGCTCACAGTCTTAATCCCCATTTTCCAGATGAGGTAACTTGAGACCCAGAGAAGTTAAGTGACTTGCCCTAGGTCACACAGCAGACAAAGTGTTGAGCTAGGATTAGAACCCAGGGCCATTGACTCTCTGTCCCAAACTCTTTCCACTGGGTCACATTCCTTCTCCCCTCCCAGTGGTCCACTGTAAGGGGACTGGCTATAGGTCATGCTTCTCCCTCACCCCTCATCCTTTGCTTTCTTTTAAGTTTTCTTTTAAAGTATGCTTATGGATTTTATATTGGATTTCCATTTGGATTTGCACCCTTCATTCACCCCACGCTCAGCCCCACAGCACTTATGTGTTATGAGAAGCAGCTTGGCTTAGTGGAAAGAGCACGGGCTTAGGAGTCAAAGGACGTGGGTTCTAATTTCGGCTCTGCCTCTTGTCTGCAGTGTGACCCTGGACAAGCCACTTCACTTCTCTATGCCTCGGTTACCTCATTTGTAAAATGGGGATTAAGACTGTGAGCCGCACATGGGACAACCTGATTACCTTGTATCTACCCCAACTCTTAGAACAGTGCTTGGCGCACAGTAAGTGCCGAGCAAATGCCATAATAATTATTATTGTTATGTATCTGTAATATATTTATGTCGGTCTCCCACTCTAGACTGCAAGCTCTTTGTGGACAAGGAATGTGTCTACCAACTCTGTTATACTCTCCCAAGTGTTTAATACAGTTCTCTGCACACAGTAAGCACTCAATAAATATGATGGATTGATTGACTTAAAGTGAGTAAAGATCACATAGGCAGGGCCAAGGGATATAATTCATCCACTGTGTGTCGGTTTGGAAACTTCAGTGTTAGTGAGAAATTATGGAATAATAATAATTACGATATTTGTTAAGCGCTTACTATGTGCCAAGCACTCTTCTAAGCACTGGGGTAGTTACAAGGTAATCAGGTTGTCCCAGGTGGGACTCACAGTCTTAATCCCCATTTTACAGATGAGGGAACTGAGGCATAGAGAAGTGAAGTGTCTTGCCCAAGATCACACAGCTGACAAGTGGCGGAGCTGGGATTAGAACCCATGACCTCTGACTCCCAAACTAGTGTTCTTGCCACTAGGCCATGCTGCTTCTCTCACAATCTTTGGCCAAGGTCTGTCAAAGATCCTGCAAGTGCACTGTGCCAAGATCATCAGTCAGCCAATCAATCAATGAATCATATTTATTGAACCTTTTCTGTGTGCAGAGCACTACACTAAACACTTGGGAGAGTACAATGTAACAAAATTGATAGACTGCAAACTCACTGTGGGCAGGGAATGTGTATGTTGCATTGTAATAATGATAATATTTATGGTATTTGTTAAGCACTTACTTTGTGCCAAGCACTGTTCCAAGTGCCGGGGGCAGATACAAGGAAATCAGTCTGGACACAGTCCCTGTCCCACATGAGGCTCACACTCTTGTATCCTCATTTTACAGATGAGGTAACTGAGGCACAAAGAAGTGATTTGCCCAAGGTCACACAGCAGACAAGTGGTGGAGGCGGGATTAGAACCCACGACTCTGACCCCCAAGCCCATGCTCTTGCCACTAGACTATGCTGTACTCTTCCGTTTAGTACAGTGCTCTGCAAACAGTCAGCGCTCAATAAATACGATTGACTGACGGACATGTCCCCTGCCCACAACGAGCTCACAGGACAAGGTGTGTGCCCAGCTTCCGTCATCAAGGTTGAGACAGTGTAAAGGAGGAGCGTAATGTAAAGTTGACCTCGCCATCAATTTATGTCTCATCTTTCAGGAAACAGTGCCCTACTACAGGCATTATAAAAGACGTTGACAGCCTCAAACCAACGGATGGTATGTTGTACATGCCCCCTACGGAAGGCACGAGAGAAGCAGTACGGCCTAGTGGATAGAACGCAGACCTGGGAGTCAGAAGGACCTGGGTTCTAGTTCTGGATCCATCACTTGTCTGCTGGGTGACACTGGGCAAGTCACTTCACTTTCCTGAGCCTCAGTTACCTAATCTGTAAAATGGGCGATTAAGACTGTGAGCCCCATGCGGAACAGGGACTATGTCCAACCTGCTTACTTTGAATCAAACGGCAGGGACTGTCTCTATCTGTTGCCGACTTGTTCATTCCAAGCGCTTAGTACAGTGCTCTGCACATAGTAAGCGCTCAATAAATACTATTGAATGAATGAATATCCACCCTGGTGCTTAGAAAAGTGCCCGGTAAATAGTAAGCGCTTAACAAATACCATATAGAAAAAGCAAAAGAACTATTGACTGCATGGTGTCCTTTCAGTTACTTTGCATGTAGGGATAGTATTTCACCAATAATTTCTTAGAAGCAGCATGACCTAGTGGAAAGAGCATAAGCCTGGGAGTCAGGAAACCTAGATTCTAAACCCTCCTCTGCCTCTTGCCTTCTGTGAGCCTTGATCAATTTATTACTCTGTGCCTCAGTTTCCTAATTCATAAAATGAAGATGTTACCTGTCTCCTGTCTTCCGTCACTCTTAGAATGTGAGTACCGTGTGGGACAGAGACTGTGTCTAATTGATTATTCTGTATATACCCCAGTGCTTGGTCCATTATACATTCTTTTTTTTAATGGTATTTGTTAAGTACTTGCTATGTACTGAGCACTGGGATAGATACAAGATATTTAGGTTGGGCAAAGTCCATGTCCCACATAAGGCTCACGGTCTTAATCTCCATTTTACAGATGAGGCAACTGAGGCACAGAGCAGTTAAGTGACTTGACCCAGGTCAAGCCGCAGACAAGTGGCAGAGCTGAGATTAGAACTCAGGTCCTCTGACTCTCAGCCCCATGCTCTTCCAGTTAGGCCTTGCTGCTTCTCAACAATTCGTAACAAATACCACAGTTATTATCATTAATTGTGTTATCATGGAATATGATGATCATCATTATACAGGATCAAAGTTTCCACTTAGTTTCCATTTAGTTCAGTTCCCCGATCGTAAACATTTTTCAGTGTTTAAGATGAGAATTGAGCAAAGGCAAAAATATGCCTTGAAATTATGTAAATGTCTAGTTAAAGATTCTTTGTGTTCTTGAGTTTGTCAGATAGACCGATCAAAGAAGCCCGTCAATGGGCAGGGATTGTCTCTATCTGTTGGCGAATTGTACATTCCAAGCACTTAGTACAGTGCTCTGCACGTAGTAAGCGCTCAATAAATACTATTGAATGAATGAATGAATGAACAAAATTTATATGAAGGAGCACTTCATTTGATAATTGGTGCACCTTTCCTTGTTCTTTCTCCTACTCCACTATTTGAAAAAAAAAATGGTCTCCATCCACTCCATTAGATTGTAAGCACCTGGAGGGCAGTGATGGTGTGTCTTGGATCTATTGCACTCTCCCAAGCCCTTAGCACAGTGCTTGGCACTCGAATTTGCTCAATAAATACCACCGATGATGATGTCGAAGACAATCGTCAATTGATTGGCGGAGCAGTGGGGAAGCGCATTAAATGATGATGCTTGGACCGGATACATTTTGAAATTATTTTTTTGTATCCATACTGCCTTTTCTTTTTCTACTCTGAATTCTGAATTGCTTTTCTTTTCACTTTAGACACAAGCACAATGCAGTTTGCTTAAAACAGGGCATATTCTAAAGCTTCAGATACTGAAATGGCTCTTTGGGAAGAAGCTTGGTGGCGTGAGTTAATTATGCTATTTATTGAGCGCTTTACTCTGTGCAAAGCACTGTCTGAAGCATTGGGTAGATATAAAATAGCAGATCAGATGCATTCTCTTTTGGATAAGGGGCTCACAATCTAGATGAGTGTAGGCAGTTAAAGACATCAGGAACAGTGGATTGCAACCATAATAAGCAACAGAGTCAACCAACCAAGAAAACAATATCAAGGCATTCATTCGATAGTATTTATTGAGCGCTTACTATGTGCAGAGCAGTGTACTAGGTGCTTGGAATGTACAAATCGGCAACAGATAGAGACAATCCCTGCCCTTTGACAGGCTTACAGCCTAGTATGGATGGGTCTAAAGGTCATATCTCCTCCAAGAAGTCTTCCCTGATTAAGCCCTCTTTTCCTCTCCCCTCTGCCTTGCCTCTGCTTTTTATCTATGCACTTGGTATTCATGCCCCCGTTCAACCCCAGAGCACTTGCGAAGCAAATACCTGTAATTTATTTATTTAAATGAATGTCTTTCTCCCCATCTAGACTGTAAGCTCATTGTGGGCAGAGAACATGTCTACCATCTCTATTATACTGTACTCTCCCAAGCGCTTAGTAGAGTGCTCTGCACACATTAAGCGCTCAGTAAATGCCACTGATTAACCTTGATTGATCTTGGAGGTTATAGTTCTCAGAGTGCCCACTGGTTCAGGTAAACAATTCTTAGGTACAAACCATCACAGGCATGCCATATTTCATGTCACCAAAATTCTTTTGAAAAGCAGCAATGAAAGGGACTATTGCAAAAGCAATGAAAAATGAACAATTTAAAAAATGCGATGGGTGGAGCATATTTATCTGAAGCAACTGCATGTAAAGTGCTATTTCTATAGCTCCAGAGCAGAGTGAAGTAGAAGTTCCTAGAGGGCAGGGGCCGTGTCTACCAACTGTTTTGTACTCTCTTGAGGACTTAGTACAGTGCTCTGTACAAAGTAAGCACCCAGTAAATGCCATTGATTGGCATATCTTATGTACTGTAAGCTCATCCTCTAAACTGTGAGCTTGTTATGGGCAGGGAATGTGTCTACCAACTCTGTTACAATGTTCTATTGTACTCTCCCAAGTGCTTAGTACAGTGCTCTGCTCTCAGTAAACTCTAAATAAATATGATTGATTGGGCCCTCAAAGCAGTCAACAGTACTTCCCCTCTAGAAGTAATAGCCTGCTTCTGAGAGACCCCAGAGGGAGAACTTATTTTAACTTATTTTGTTAATGAAATGTACATCACCTTGATTCTATTTAGTTGCCATTGTTTTTACGAGATGTTCTTCCCCTTGACTCTATTTATTGCCATTGTTCTTGTCTGCCCGTCTCCCTCGATTAGACCGTAAGCCCGTCAAAGGGCAGGGACTGTCTCTATCTGTTGCCGACTTGTTCATTCCAACCGCTTAGTACAGTGCTCTGCACATAGTAAGCACTCAATAAATACTATTGAATGAATGAATGAACTTATTTTAGCATTTTGGGAAAGACTGTGAAGTGAGGAAAAGGAAATAACCCATGTCAGGAAGTAGTGTGGAAAAGAAGCTGCCCACACTGGAGAATGAACTCTCCAACCACTCAAATACTTGGGAACTGCCTGGAAAAAGTAAAAGTCCTGGATTTTGAAGTGCTCAAATCTCTCGAACCTCCTTGTGAAGTAGGATTGGGAAAAGAGTTCACCTGATGCCGAAATGCAGAAATGCAAGTAACTTTCTGATAAGTAGCACTGACTGTCATTTTTACTTAAGTGAAATGTGGAGAAATTTGGACTTCAGTGATCTCAATCTTGTTGTCAGAGGAACCTGGGTTCTAATCCCAACTCCTCCATATAACAGCTTGGAGACATTGGGCAACTCAATTTATCTGGGCCTCAGTAGCCTCATTTGCAAAATGGGGTTTTTATATTCATTCTCCTTCCTACTTTGATTGTGAACCCCTTGTTAGACCTGATTATCTTAGAAGTAGTGTTGCCTTGTGGAAAGAGCATGGCCCCGGGAGTCAGAGGACCTGGGTTCTGATCCTGGCTCCACCATATGCCTGCTGTGAATCCTTGAGTAGGTCAGATAGCTTTTCTGTGCCTTAGTTTCCTCATCTGTAAAATGGGGATTAAGACGGTGAACCCCACATGGGACAAGGACTTTGTCCAACTTGATTAGCTTGTATCTATCCCAGGACTCCGTATAATTCATGTCATATAATTAGCTTAAGGAATACCATAAAAAATAGATGAAGATGGTGTAATGAAAGGGTACAGACAATAGTGGAAAAGTGTTGTGAAGCAGGATTGTGTATGTGTCTGTGTGTAATTCTGGCAGGCAGGAAGTGTAAAATAAGCCCATTTGGAGCAGGGAACATATCTATTAACTCAGTTATATTGTATTTTCCCAAGCATTTAGTACAGTGCTCTGCACACAGAAGGTGCTCAACAAATATCTTTGATTGATTGATAAGGGTTTTGCCTATCAGTATGCCAGAGCTGTGTATTTTCCTCTAATATTTTGGAGATTTCTCTTGCTTATGTGCACGCGCGCACACACACAGACACACACACAACACCCCCCCCCACACACACACAATGTATCATCTAGGAAAATGTCTGTGGAATTAACATTTTCCTAGAGGAAACATATTTGATTTAATGACCAAATAGTTTTAAGGCAACAACAACTGAATTTCACAGGAACTAAATCTATTTCTTCTCACCGATCTTGCATGTTTTACTTGAGCACTGAGTCATTAGCATGTTTATAATGGTTCTAATTTAGCACAACATTTTCTGAATTTTATCCTTGAGTCATTTACAAATTGTTCATATTGAGTAAACAAAGGAAACAGATTGCATTTTATACTTAGTAATTTATCTGAAAGCAGAGGGGAGGGTTAATTGTTTTAAAGTTTTGCTCTGTTTGGGGAAGTGAGCCCAGTTTTACGTTGCCTGGCATACAATGCATTTTCCCTTCTTTTCTGGAAGAGGAAAAAAAATGCACGGAGGAGTGAGTAAAATGAAAAATTAGGAGCGGGACGAGATTGGCCACTCCCAGAGGGGAGTGTGGAGCAGAATTGGAGCTGGCACGAGATTATCTAAAACAGTTGGTGCATTCCTTAATAATCAAGTGCTTGAGAAGTCCAGCACTGCCTCTCGGAGCATCTGTGTTGATGTTTATATCAGTACCCTGCTGTATGGGAAAAGCTTGCTTTCTCTCGCTGCTCTGCTAAAAATAGGGAGGAATAGAGCATTGTATGAGTTATTTTAGGGTAACAAAAACATTTAGGGGGTTAAAGGTTTGCCTTTGGGATGGAATCAGGTCAGGGCTTATCTCTCATGCTGTTTTCTGCAGGCTGCGTTTTGTGGTGAATTTATAAAGGATTCGAATTCTGGTCAGACAGGCTACTGGGGATTCGCTGGGAGCACTGTGCAGAACCCACTCAGAGGCCAAGCACGGTGGAGAGCAAGCCTGCAGACCGCTACTCTTATTACCCCTCGCTCATATTTGGAAATTTGGTCGTTTCATTGGAGGGGGAAGAAACTGCAGAGAGCCGGCTTTTTGTGCAGTGTTGAGAGTTCAAAATAAAATGGGCGCATTTTAGAGGCTAATTATTTTTAGTGAGCTTGGAGAGTTTTAATTAAAATTTAAGAGCGCTCTCCAAGCTCCAGTGTTATCACACTGTATTGTGAGACACTCGTCACCATGGAAAAATGTACAGTAGCTGGCTTGCTGATTCTCTGTGTTTCCTAAAGAAAACCGTGGTGTAGGTAATCAGGACTGAACTGAATTTATATTGTTCGCTTTTGGAGTTGATGTGGGGAGTAGGAGTACTTTGATAAGTTATCCTTTAGCTTGTGTTTATATTTTAACCTTAGGAATCAGGAATCTCAAGTATAAAGGGAATTGCATTGGTGATTTATTAGGAGATTTGGGGAGAAGTAAGCAGTCTGCTTAAAAGAAAAACACCCAACGCTTTGATTGCCAAAGCATTTGAAGGAAATTCTCCATATCGTATCTTCAGTGTGTTCTTATTTCAAAATATTGAGTTAAAAGAATCCTTGGGTATGCACCCTGGCAGCCTGACTCTTTCTAAATCAAAAATCGTTCCCAGTTTTTTGGGCCTTCAATGTATTTTAACAATTATCTGCCTGATTTTTGCCATTAAGAAAAAAATATCGTGAGCTTGAAATGGGTGACAGAATTGTAGGATTTGTTAAATGGGTACAGTTTTGAAATGCTGTTTTTCAAAATTGGTCACCAGGCTAGGAAGTAGAGAATTCAGATGCATTTGGTTCAAAAATGTATATTTTATTGAAAAAAATTAATTATTAGTGGAGTGAAATATGGAAATTCACCAGACTGTGATGGGGCTTCCTTGACCTGCCTCACCAGTGGTAGAGAGATTGAAACCTTGCTACATTTGAAGAGTAAACACTCTATTACAACCCAATATGTTGAGCCTCTAGGCTGGTTTTTGATTAGTTCTGAATTGTACCCTTCATTTTTATTTCAGCAAAAGTTTATTGAAAAAGAAAAAAAGATAATTTGTGTATGAAAGAAGAATAAAAGAAACCATGGCAACAAAGAATCTATTTTCAGTACATTATATAAACTTTACATCCTGCCGTGCATTAAAGCAAAATAGACAAGGCCATCCAGCACTGGAGTTGATGATCGCCAGGGTTAAATTACATTTTTTATTTAGCAAATCCTAAATGCAAATATTAAATCTTCATTTTTGTCAAATGGGTTTAGGGTTATGGAAGCCGATTCTCTCCAAGTGAGTAGAATTTCATCTGGTTCCTTTTCCCCTTAACACTGAAATGTTAGCGTTTGCATTTGATTTTAATAATCATCGTTTCATATCTGAAGGCCGTAGAATTTTTTCATGATTGTAAAGCTATGCTAAGCGGTTCTTTACCTAAAGGAAATCTAGAGGACAGAGCTGTCCCAAAGGAGATGTAATTCCTGCTTTTTTCCAGCTGCAGATAACTCAATTAGTCAAAGGCTCCCCTCCCCGCCCCCCTTGCCTGCATACACAAACTCAGGTGAGCTTGTGGCATATCAAAGAAGTGTCCCTCTGAAGAACTCACATGACTTGCCCGTTCATCCCAACACTAATTTTGTATTAATAGCTTAAAAACCCCGTATCCCGAACACGTTCATTTATGTAGAACTCTTTCCAAATGACTTTTGGGGTCTTGATTATTGCATTTCTTTAAGAGACCCTTAAGGGCTTCTGAATTAATTCCGTGCGTTTAAATCAGGCTTTCATCCTCCTTTGGAAACGGTATCCCTGCGGTCTCAAGGGTTTGCCTAAACTACCACATGCTCCCCTCCCCATACACTCACCCTCATTCGTATCCCACTTGCCACCCCCCAGCATTCAGTTACCTCTTCACCCCCGAACACCTCACATGCAGCCTCCCGATTAGACCGTAAGCCCGTCAAAGGGCATGGACTGTCTCTATCTGTTACCGATTTGTACATTCCAAGTGCTTAGTATAGTGCTCTGCACATAGTAAGCGCTCAATAAATACTATTGAATGAATGAATGCAGCCCACCCTCTCTTAGCCTTCACATCCCACCCCCACATACACCCACAGAGAAACTCTCACGACAAGTAGAGCCAAATGAGTGAAGTGGGAGGAAAGGAGAGGAAGTGCAATGGTGGCCCAATCAATTAATCAATGGTATTTATTGACTGTGGGCAGACAACTGTACTAAACACCACATTGGTGACGGAGCCATGGGAAATTGGTGATGGTGGCAGAGGCGGGAGAAATGTCTCTCCTCTTTTGTGTCAGCTGCTGCTGCTACCAAAATGTTGTACCTGTGATGGTAAAGCACTGCCATGGGTATTTTTCCCTTTGGTTGAAAACCTCTGATTTAGGATCTTTTTTAATAATAATAATAATAATAATGATAATTGTGGTATGTGTTAAGAGCTTACTATGTGCCAGGCATTGTACTAAATTCTGGGATGGATACAAGCAAATCAGGTTGGACAGAGTCCCTGTCCCGTGTGGGACTCACAGTCTCAATCCCCATTTAACAGATGAGGTAACTGAGGCACGGGGAAGTGAAATAACTTACCCAAGGTCACACAGCAGACAGGTGGCGGAGCCAAGATTAGAACCCATGACCTTCTAACTTCCAGGCCCGCGCTCTATCTACAAAACCATGCTGCTTCCCGTCATAGCACTCAGTACAGTGTTCTGTACACAGGAAGCATTCAATAAATACTGTTTCTGATAGCCAAAGGATATGAGGATTGGGGTTCTTCACTTGAGGTGAACATGCCCCTACTCCCTCCCTCTACTCTATCCCTTTCCCCGCCCCATAGCACTTATGTATATTTGTACATATTTATTATTCTATTTGTTTTATTAATGATGTGTATAGCTCTATAATTCTATTTATCTATTTTGATGGTATTGATGCCTGTCTACTTGTTTTGTTGTCTGTCTCCCCCTTCTCGACTGTGAGCCCGTTGTTGGGTAGGGATTATCTCTATCTGTTGCTGAATTGTACTGTCCAAGTGCTCAGTACAGTGCTCTGCACACAGTAAGTGCTCAATAAATAAGAATGAATGAATTTATATTTTGGCTTCTAGGGCTCCTTTGGCATAGGAGAAAAATGTTACCCTCTTCTGAGAGGTTGGCTTATTATGAGTGAAGGTGAGGAGCAGGATGGGGGGACTTTTGCCTAGTAAAGTACACCCTCCCCTTTATAGAATTTGGAGAGGAAGTTCTGAAAAGAGTCTGTTTTACTTCCTAACTGTCTCTCCTTCCCCAGAGAGTTGCCTCCTCCCAGCTCTAGAACAATCAACAGCATTGCTGTAGTTCATCCCTCACCAACGTCACTATCCACTCACCTCCTCCGCAAGGGCTCCGACTTGTACCGTCCTCCCCTTGCTTCTTCCTCTTATCTCCCCTGCTCTCTCCTGCAATGTCTCAAAGGGTTTTGATACTAATGGTGATAGGCACCAAATGGTCAACAGATAGATAATTGGACAAGAGATGGCTGTGCTTTAAGACAGCTTCTCCAAACACGAGGGCTCCGGTAACGTTATATTCCTGTTGGTGCCGTCCCGTGAATGAATGGACAGGTCATTGAGACCCACTGAAGATGATTTACTAGTAATCAATCAATCAATTATGTTTATTGAGCGGTTACTGTGTGCAGAGCACTGTACTAAGTGCTTGGGAGAGTACAACACAGGAATGTAGCAGACACCATTCCTTGCGCACAGCGAGCTTACGGTCTAGAGGGTGAGCTTAGTAGGAGAAGGATGAGTACCGGAATGAATTGAGCACCTCCTGGGTGCAGTGCACTTGAACTAAATGCTTGGGAAGACACAACTGGTTAGAGAAGCAGCATGGCTTGGTGGAAAGAGCCTGGGTTTGGGAGTCAGAGGTCATGGTTTCGAATTCAGACTCTGCCACCTGTCAGCTGTGTGACTGTGGGCAAGTCACTTCACTTCTCGGTGCCTCAGTTACCTCATCTGTAAAATGGGGATTAAGACTGTGAGCCTCACGTGGGATAACCTGATACCCTCTATCTACCCCAGTGCTTAGAGTAGTGCTCTGCACATAGTAAGGGCTTAACAAATACCAACATTATTATTATTAAAGAGAAGCAGCGTGACTTAGTTGAAAAAACAAGCGCATGGGAGTCAGAAGATTTGGGTTCTAATCTCAGCTCTGCCACTTGCCTGCTATGTGACTTTGGACAAGTCCCTTAACTGCTCTAAACTTCAGTTTCTTCAGCTGTCAAAAGGGGATTAAATACCTTTTCTCCATCCATCTTAGAATGTCAGCCCCGTGGTGTGAGACAAGGACTGTGTCTGATCTGATTATTTGTACCTACGCCAGCACTTAACACAGTGCTTAACACTTTGAAAGCATTTAACAAATGCCACAATTTTATTGTTATTATTATTATTATATGATCTGTTCCCTGCCCTCAGGGGCCTACACTCTAGGAATTCCAAGTTTATTCCTATTACATAAACAGGTTTTGGGATGAACCCAGATTCACCTCCTGCCTCAGTTTCTTTCAGAGTAAAATAGGAACTCTGAGAACTGGGTGACCTTGCAGACTTTTGATTTTCTTTAAATGGTATTTGTTAAGCGCTTACTAGTGCCAAACATTGTAATAAGCACCAGGATAGATAAAAGCTAATCAGGTTGGACACAGTCCATGTCCCACATGAGGCTCACAGTCCTAACCCCCATTTTACAGATGAGGTAACTGAGGCACAGAAAAGTCAAGTGTCTTGCCTAAAGTCACACAGCAGTCAAGTGTGGAGCTGGGTTTAGAACCCAGGTTCTTCTGACTCCAGGCCTGGGTCTATCCACTAGGCAACACTGCTTCTCAATAGCTGAGGCTCAATTTGCTAATATGGTTGAAGCACTTTGAAGTTGCTAAGCATTGTTACCACATGGTTTTATGTAAAGCTGAAGGGAACATTTTGAGTCTACTTTTTTTTAGGTTTGAAGTATTTGTTCTTGATGTCCATATAGTTTCATTTTATTCCCATGATATTTTAGCATTCTTTCCCCTGGGCTCTCGAGTATGGTTAGGAATATTTATAGAAATGAGATATATTTGACTGCTTTGCATTTCTATATACTTTTTAGTTCTAGTTTATAAATTTGCAAGGGTATTTGAGAACAAAAGAAGGCTTTTGTCTTCTGCCATAATGTAAGGTGCAAATTCAACTGGAATTGAATACAAATGAGTCATGGTTTAGCATTTGTATTAGTAATAATTATCAACTTACTATATTGTTACAACATGTTTTGAAAGGCGCTTATGAAAATAACAATGCCGGGGTAAGATAGCAAGATTAAGTAGTTTGGCTCATCATATTGTTGATGGAGGTGTTTAAAAATGCTTCTCCATGTTAAACTGCTTTTATTAAGTCTCAAAGCCAAAGCTGATTTGGAATAATAGTATCTGACAGTCTTGGCTTTGAAGTTTTGCTGCTGTACCCTCACTCTTCGTCTTTAATGTATGACTTTACCGGGAAAACAAAACACACATGGGATACAAATGCTTTCCTCCCACCTGAATTCAAAGAGAGTAGTAAGACACCACAAGGTATTTTTTTAAAGGAGTCAATTTATTGAGCTCTTACTGTGTGCAGAGCACTGTACTAAACACTTGGAAGGTCCAGTACAACAGAGTAGTAAACATGTTCCCTGCCCATAAGGAGGTTACAGACTAGAAGACTGTGGTTAAAAGCAAACTGTACCCTTGTGAATGACCACTTCTTTGTAAAATCACTCAAGGCCAGTTCAGGTAGCTTCACTGGTGATGGATGTCAGATTATCAAAACGAAAGAAGCGGGGAAGAAAAGGGTATATGCCCTTGATAAGGATCAAGCTGATTTCCATTCAGTAAGGGGAACTTCAGGTCTCACTGGTGATAACTTGCCTGCTTACTCTTCATTACCAGTCTCACTACACGAAGCTGGATTCCATCCATTCCTCAGCTGATTGATTGTGCCATGGACAAATGTTAATTGTTTCCACTGATGCCTTGCCATTATGAAGCAATCCCTCTCATCTCTTCATAAGCCTCAACTTTACCTTTCTCCTTATAGCTTATCCATCTCCTGTAACATCTTCAGAGTCACCACATTCGTACTACCACCCAGTTGGATTTAAGTGAGGCTTTAAACTTTTAAACCTGAAGAAGATATACAGGGAATTGGTTCTATAGGCAAAAAAAAAAAAAGATAGAATGGGAGGATTGATTGAAGTTGATTTTTTTCAGCTGGACATCAGAATGTTCATGTTTTCAGCATTTGCTAATCCTACTGTTGGAAAACACTGGCCTTCTTGAAGGTTGGACTTGCATTAAAGATTCAGATTCCATTATGATTTTTGCATAATTTTCCAGGTGATTCTTGTTGCTAGAGGAAAAAAAGAAAAAAGGATGGTTTGTGTATCCTTTCAACTGGAGAAATAAGGAAGAGGAATGGATTGTCCATAGGCATAGATTTAACCTACTTGCTCCTCAATCCTTCTGGTTTTAAATCCAGAATAAGGTAACTAGGTAGTTCCAGATTATCCTGAAAAGAAGTGATATCAATCAATCAGTCAGTGGTTATTTATTGAGTGCTTACTATGTGCAGAGCACTGTACTAAGCACTTGGGAGAGTACAATGAAACAGACTTGGTAGACAAGTTCTCTGCATAGAATAGGTTACATTGTGACACCCAGACTCAACCACCTCCATGTAAATGATTACTTTTTTTCTAAATCCATGAGTTTAGTGGAATCTAAACATCCGAAGCAACAGCAAAGTTGCAAGCCTACCTGAAATCAAGGCAACAAAAGTTCCCAGACTTCTCCATCACCGTGGATGGCACGACCATCCTTCCCGTCCCGCAGGCCCGCAATCTCGGTGTCATCCTTGACTCGTCCCTCTCGTTCACCCCACACATCCTATCCGTTACCAAGACCTGCCGGTTTCACCTCTACAATATCGCCAAGATCCGCCCTTTCCTCTCCACCCAAACGGCTACCTTACTATTACGGGCTCTCGTTATATCCCGGCTAGACTACTGTGTCAGCCTTCTCTCTGACCTCCCTTCCTCCTCTCTCGCCCCGCTCCGGTCTATTCTTCACTCCGCTGCCCGGCTCATCTTCCCGCAGAAACGATCTGGGCATGTCACTCCCCTTCTTAAACAACTCCAGTGGTTGCCTATCGACCTCCGCTCCAAACAAAAACTCCTCACTCTAGGCTTCAAGGCTCTCCATCACCTTGCCCCTTCCTACCTCTCCTCCCTTCTCTCTTTCTACCGCCCACCCCGCACGCTCCGCTCCTCTGCCGCCCACCTCCTCGCCGTCCCTCGGTCTCGCCTATCCCGCCGTCGACCCCTGGGTCACGTCCTCCCGCGGTCCTGGAACGCCCTCCCTCCTCACCTCCGCCAAACTGATTCTCTTTCCCTCTTCAAAACCTTACTTAAAAATCACCTCCTCCAAGAGGCCTTCCCAGACTGAGCTCCTCTTCCCCTCTACTCCCTCTGCCATCCCCCCTTTACCTCTCCGCAGCTAAAGCCTCATTTTCCCCTTTTCCCTCTGCTCCTCCACCTCTCCCTTCCCATCCCCACAGCACTGTACCCGTCCGCTCAACTGTATATATTTTCGTTACCCTATTTATTTTGTTAATGAATTGTACATCGCCTTGATTCTATTTAGTTGCCATTGTTTTTACGAGATGTTCTTCCCCTTGACGCTGTTTAGTGCCATTGTTCTTGTCTGTCCGTCTCCCCCGATTAGACTGTAAGCCCGTCAAACGGCAGGGACTGTCTCTATCTGTTGCCGACTTGTTCATCCCAAGCGCTTAGTACAGTGCTCTGCACATAGTAAGCGCTCAATAAATACTATTGAATGAAAAGTTAAATAGCATTTTTGAGTAATTTTGACTAAGTTGTGAGGCCTTAATTCAGGGTATAGCACATAATAAGCCCTTAACGAATACTTCAATTATTGTTAATAATTCTTAGGTCCCGAATCTTGTTTTTGTTCCTTTTGTGAATCTGTGCCTGACAAATTATAACAGGCATTCATTGCCCTGGGTTCCCAGATAGCTGTAATACGCATATGGTATTTAGAAATACAGCATGGCAATACTGGAAAAATTATTTTCTTTATTGTAGACATACCTCTCCCATTTATATAAAGAGAAAAACAACGAAAGTTTCCATTACCAGAGGGTCTCACATCGTGATCTTTGTGTTTCTCAGTTTCTTTCCATATAAACATTTTCAAAAATTTTTTCATGTCTTTTCGGGAAAGGAACGAAGTAGGTACAGGATGATTTGCTTTTTTTTTTCTGGATGTTAAACCATTGTTTCTAGAATCCCGTTTTGATTCTGTTCGTCAACCCCTTGTTCACACCCCTCCTCCTTCATATTCAACAGCGTACCACCCTGCCTGTCTTCAAAGCTGTACTAAAATCATCTCCTCTATGGAAACCCTACCTGACTCATATCTCTTCTCTCCATGCTGGAAGCAGTGTGGGTTAGTGGATAGACCGTGGGGCTGGGAGTTCGAAAGACCTGGGTTCTAATCTCAGCTCTGCCACATATCTACTGTGTGACCTTGATCAAGTCACTTAACGCTTTTGGGCCTCAGTTACCTCATCTGTAAAATGGGAATTAAGTGTGTGAGTCCCCTGTGAGACAGGGACTGTGTCCAACCTGATTAACTTGTATCTGTCCCAGCATTAAGTACAGTGCTTGGTGCATAGTAAGCGCTTAGCAGGGACCATAATTGTTATTATTAATTACTTATAATTATTGTTATTAATTATTCACCCTCTTTTCCCTCACTTTTAAATCACTTATGTACTGAAATGCATTCCCTGTTAGTACTTTGGTACACATTCCACCCGTGCGGTATTTACATGCATACCCTCGTGCTCTGATGCTTCCCCTACCTATAATGGATTTTGTTGTTTGACTCCCTGGGTAGACTGTGAGGTCCTAGAGGGGAGGGTTCATGTCACCTAATTGTATTGTATTCTCCCACGGGCTTAGCATACAGCAAGTGCTCAATAAATGCCATCGATTGATTGGCAAAAGAAAATGCCTAGATTAAAAGGCATTAAAAGGCTCCTGATTCTCATGAGACAGCGATAATCTGCTCCACAGCCTAGGTAGTACCCATAATCCTGACCGGTGCTTATCTCAAAAGGGATGGTCAAAGAGACCATGTGAGAGGATTGGGATGGTTTAATTCAATCCATCATCACTTTTTTTTATGGTATTAAGCACTTACTATGTGCCAGGCACTGTACTAAGCACTGGGGTAGATACAAGCTAATCGGGTTGCACAGATTCCATGTTCCACTAGTGGCTGACAGTCTTAATCTCCATTTCACAGATGAGGTAACTGAGACACATATTAGTTAAGTGACTTGCCCAAAGTCACACAGCAGACAAGTGACAGAGCCGGCATTAGAACCCAGGTCCTCAGATTCCCAGGACTATGGTCTTTCCACTAATGTATATGTTAAGCACTTAGTGTGTAAATACTTAGGTATTTACAAATTGATCAGGTCGGATATAGTCCTGTCCCATTTGAGAAGCAGCGTGGCCTAGTGGGTTCTGATCCCAGCTCTGCCACTTGTCTGCTATGTGACTTTGGACAAATCACCTAATTTCTTTGTGCCTCACTTACTTCATCTGTAAAATGGGGATTATGACTGTGAGCCCCACGTGGGACAACCTGATAACCTTGTATCTACCCCAGCACTTAGAGCCATGCTTGGCACAAAGTAAGCGCTTTACAAATACTGTCATCATTATTTTTATGTGGGGCTCATAGTCAAAGTAGGAGGGAGGTATTGAATCCCCGTTTTTAAAGTTGGGGATGCCGATTCAGAGAAGTTAGGTGACTTGCCCAAGGTGTCCAACCCAACAGACAAGTGATAGAAGCAAGGTCCACTGACTCCCAGGTTTGGGTTCCTTCTACTAGGCCACGCTGCTTCTCTACTTCAGAAAACAACAACATATCTTTGCGATGGTGGGATAGTCTCTTCCTTGTCAGAAGCAAAATTGCTTTGCAAGTAGGCAGGCTGGATTATTGGTGTTTTGATTGTTGATGTGGCAGCAGTGACATTCAGCCAAACCTAGGTGTCACCACAGCGCTACTTAAGGAACTCACTGCCCATCCTTTTTGGGGCAGGGGCTGCTAGAAAAGGGGTCCTAGACATCGCTTGCCTCTCCAAACTCAAAGCTGGTTAAGCAGAGGGCCGAGTCAGTGTATGCTAACCCTGCAAGAGGCACTGTTGGTCACGCATTGGTCTTTTTCAACCGGACTTAGACATGTGGATAGATTCTCCTCATCGGTAGCATCATCTTTGAAGATGGACAGATCTAGTGCCTTCCTGGCAATGCTCAGCTCAGGCTGCTGCTATCTGAGGAATGAGGCTCCAGGTGGATGTCTCCTTCCACCTTGAGAAGCGCATGACATAGTGGATAGAGCACAGGCCTGGGAGTCAGAAGGTCAGAAGCACTTAACAAATACCACAATTGTTATTCCGGCAGAGAAAATTGGAGGAGATGGAGGGAAATTGATTTTCCCTGACTAATCCCTTATTACTTCACCCTATTTTCTCTCCTTCTGTGTCACCTATGCACTTGGGACTGTATCCCACAGAAATTTTGATACTGTCCCCACCCCCTTCCTCACAGCACGTATGCAAATGCCCTTATACTCTACTTCTTCCCCTCCCTGTAATTTATTTTAGTGTCCCTTTTCCCTGCTGGACTGTACCTCCTTGAGGACAGAGATCCTGTCTACCAACTCTATGGTATTGTACTCTCCCATGTGCTTTAGTACAGTGCTCTGCACACATAAATGCTTAATAAATGCTTGATCTTCCTTCTTCAGCTCCCAAGGGCTTGATGTTACAAGCATTTGTATCAAGCATTTGTATTTTTTGAGCACTTACTATGTGCTCAACACTGCTCTAAGTGCTTGGGAGAATAAAGTATAATAGAGCGGGTAGTCAATCAGTTGTATTTAATGAGCACATACAGTGTTCAGAACACTGTACTAAGTGCTCGGGAGAGTATAATGAAACAGAAAGACACATTCCCTGCCCACAACAAGTTTGAGGAGCTTTCAGTCTAAAGTAATACCTTCAGGATCTCAAACTAAAGAATTAGGGGAGATCTGCTGAAGAGGTTTGTAATTGCTCTGATTGCTCCAGGAGGTGTATATTAAGTAATCGGTCAACAGGATGATATTCGTGAAGGTGGTCCCCTGGCTCTGAAGCATGGCACTACAGGCTAAGGGGAGTTACAGAGGTGAGAAGCATTATCATTACGTCTAAATCCGAATTGCAGAAAACGTGACCATTTTGCCCGAACACATTCGACAAATTTTAGGCTTAGGAGTAGTTACAAATTCACCGGAACCTCACTGGAATTACTGTTGTAGCTATACCAATATGAAAATAGAGGAATGCCATGATGTTTGAACTTTTGAATTTGATACTTTTGGTCAAAGACACTATTTGTTATTGTGTATGTGGGAAAGATGAATGGGTGTGCCTGACATTTGTGTCTTCTTTGAATATGATCTAGTTTATACCAATATATTAATTCAATACTTTCCTTCCTTATAATAGACTCATCTTGCATGGAAAAGCTACTTTCAAAAGATTGGAAGGAGAAAATGGAAAGACTAAATACAAGCGAGCTTCTTGGAGAAATAAAAGGTACAGTTGATTAACTATCATTAATCTCAGTATTCAGAGTCAAGTGTGTTGTTTAATTACCAAAACAATCCCTGAATGTACAGAAATGGGTACCTGAGATCAGTTTTTTCTTCAGTTCCTCAAAAATAACACCCCTGGAGTTGAACACACTGAAAGTTCAGAGAGCATTGTTCTTGAACTTTTCCTCCCTAAAGTTTGAGAAATGAAATATTGATAAACAGACTCTGTTTCTTCTGGAATGTTTCAATTCAACTCCGGTTGACTGGTGTTTGTTCACTCCCTAAACAAAAGAGTTATTATGTACATAGGAACTGCCAATTTTCTGGGTTCAAAAATTAGTTGGCAGATTTTTTTTTTTCATAAAAATGAAGTCACATTCCTCTCTCAACACTGATTTCCAATTTCAAATGCATCTTAGGGGCCAATGTGGGTATCCTGATCTTCTAATCTTATCAATCTGTGATTTATTGAGTTCTGACTTTGTACAGAGCATTTGGGAGAGTATAGAGAGCTGGTAGACGTGATCCCTCAGAGTGATAATGTGGAAGCATACATATAGGAGATTTTATAAGAACATAGAGCTTTCTGAAAAGTTAGTATCTCTTGCTCTGAAAATTAATACATATATTTGAATAGGATAAACTAATTGTAAATATTGCCTAGTCTATATGGTCAAGAGGTATGGATATGTAAAAGTTGATAGAAAATTATTTTTGATTTCCATGGTATTTATTGCATGCTTACTGTGTGCAGAGCACTATATTAAACTCTTAATGCATGATATTAATTTTTTTTTTCTTTTGGCAAACAAGTGTTCAGAGTAATCATTTTCTCTTAGCCAGTAGTTGCATAGAGTTGCAGCTGGGTAGCAGTAGTTACCTTTCAACTCTGAGAAGCCTGCCAAGGTGTAAGAAGAAAAAAAATATGTGTGATTGGAGAATTTAATAATCTAATTTACTTTGTTTAAACAAAATGGTTCTAGAAACTCCAGGTGAGTCTACAAATCATATGGGTTCTGTGGGGAGTAGCATGACATAGTGGATCTAGCACGGGCCTGGGAGTCGAGAAGGTCATGGGTTCTAATCCCGCCCCTTCCACTTGTCTGCTGAGTAGCCTTGGGCAAGTCACTGAACTTCTCTGAACCTCAGTTACCTCATCTGTGAAATGGGGATTGAGACTGTGAGCAACACAGGGCAAATGATGTAATCTCTTCGGGCCTCAGTTTCCACTTAAATGAGGAGATGGTACTTGTCTCTCACTACTTCCTTAGATTATGAGCTGCATGTAAAATAGGAACTGGTTCAGTTTTGATTCATTTGAATCTACCCCAGTGCTCAGCACAATGCTTGGTGTGTAATAAGCTTTTAATAAATACTATAACTAACCCCATGAACAATACTCTCATCGAGAGATGAAACTGCTAAAACTACCAAAGCAAGTGAAAACTGATGTTAACTACTTTAAACCCACTGAAGGAATCAACCGTGACTTTAGATATGTCACATTTAACACAAATGAAAATAGAAAGAAGTTGACACGTTTTAATGAACAATTAGAAATTAATGCAGTCATTAACCAATAGAATAGAAATTGAATGGAATTTCAATATTATGCAGGGTGGTATTGCTTTGTTTTGCACTCATAATGCCCATTTGCTGTTTTGGAAAGAAGGATGTCAATTTATCACTGACTACTGTGAGAAAGAAAGTCATTAGTGAGACATTCTCTACACAGCTGCAGTGACTTGGTGTGCAGTTTGCATGTTTTCCTTCAGTTTCCAAAGTCATTAATTCCACGACAATGACAAAAATGCCCATTTAAAGGCTAACTTCTGCTGATAGTGTGTGTGTGTGTGTGGGGGGGAGATCTTATTTTCCTTATTGACATGGAAGTTAGCATTTTACTTTGGGATCAGCCTCGCAACATCCCATTCCAGGCCATTGAGGGGACCTTTTCTGTCCTTTCCATCTTTACATGTGTGATAAAGGCACCTTCCTAAATGCTGAACTAATGAAAATCAAGAGACGTGTCCCTCCCTAGACTGTTAAACTCCCTAGATTGTAAACTCCTTGAGGGCAGGTATCATGGCTATTACATTGTACTCTCCCAAATGCTTAATATTGTGCTCTGCACACCCTAAGCTCTCAGTAAATGCCATTGATTGATTGAGTACCTGCTAAGAACTATTTAAAACGACAACTCCTGTGCCGATCTGTAGAGAACTTTCAGATCATCGATCAAGCACAAAATCAAATAAGCGAATAGAGTATCATGGGAAGGGGAGTCTTGGAGTTGCATTTTGGCCAGGAAAAGCTCAAGTGGGTTTACCTCTTCTGGTCCAGTTTGACCGTGACTTTTTTCAGTAATAACAGTGGTATTTGTTAAAAGCTTACTATGTGTCAAGCATTGTACTAAGTGCTGGGGTAGATACAATGTAGCCATCATTATTATTATTATTATAAACAGGTCCCATATGGGCCTCAAATTCTAAGTAGGAAAGAGAACAGGTATCGAATCCCCATTTTTGCAGACGAGAGAACTGAGGCACAGAGAAGTGAAGTGATTTGCCCAAGGTCACACAGCAGACAAGTGGCAGACCTGGGATGAAAACCCAGATCTTCCCAACCCCAAGCCTGTGCTCTTTCCACTAGGCCACACTGAGAGTGAGGTATTAGCTTGCGGCTTGAATGAAAGTAGAGAGCGGGCTTGGTAGGCTTGGGTCGGGGAGAACATTCCAGACGTAGGTGTGGCTAGGAGAAAGTGATTTCTAAATTAAAATCTAAGAACAAGGAACTCGGATTCTGGAAAAGAACAAAGCTTGAAAGGCAAAGGAATACAAACCAAGCCTTGCACATTCTGGAATGTCACTCCTGGATTCCATGTGATGTGTGAACTCTTGCCTGAGGGTGCTACTTGACACTTGCTTGAACGCAGACAATTTAGGTTCTCACTGAATGACAATCAACAAGGTTCTGGGCCTTGCCCATCCTAGATCCTTTGCACATTACTGAGAATCTCCCTACTAAAGGTTGAATCTCCAACTTGCCCCAGGAAGGCCAGTGATCAGTCATATTTAAGTGGGTCAGGATTCTCATCTGTTAAATCTGTTAAAAATCCCTGTTTTCCCTCCCTCTCAGACTCTGAGCCCCATGTGGGACAGGAAGTATACTTGACCTGATTATCTTCTATAATAATAATAGTAATAATGTTGGTATTTGTTAAGCACTTACTACCTGCAGAGCACTGTTCTAAGTGCTGGGGTAGATACAGGGGAATGCGGATGTCCCACGGGAGGCTCACAGTCTTCACCCCCATTTTACAGATGAGGGAACTGAGGCACAGAGAAGTGAAGTGACTTGTCCACAGTCACACAGTAGTGAATATGGTACTTGCTAAGTGCTTACCCTCTGCTAAGCACTCTTCTCAGAGCTGGGAGCGATACAAGTTAATCAGGTTGGATACATTCCCTGTCCCACATGGGGCTCACAGTCTTAATCCCCATTTTACAGATGAGGTAACTGAGGCCCAGAGAAGTGAAGTGACTTGCCCAAAGTCACAGAGCAGACGTGTGGTGGAGCTGGAAATAGAACCCAGGTCCTTTTGACATCCAGGCCCATGCTCTATCCCCTAAGCCACACTGCTTCTGTATCTGTCCCGGTGTTTGATATCATGCTTGGCACATAGGTGCTTAAAAAAAAATTACTGTTATTAAACGTTAGATGTATTGCGAAGCAGTGTGCCTTAGTGGAAAGATCATGGGCTTGGGACTCGGAAGGCGTGGGTTCTAATCCCGGCTCCGCTACTTGTCTGCTCTGTGACTTTGGGCAAGTCACTTCACTTCTCTGGGCCTCAGTTACCTCATGTGGGACAACCTGATTACCTTGTTCTACCCCACTGTTTAGAACATTGCTTGGCACGTAGTAAGTGCTTAACAAATACCATCACTATTATTATTCTGAATAATAATAACAGCAACAGAAAGGAGAGACCAAACAGGAAATTGACTCCATCTCTGCAGCTGACAGAGGCAGTGGCAACCTGCATTTCCCTGCAGGGTTATGATGGAATGGTCAGAGGCAGCGGGAGACACAGTCTGGAAAGATGGAGTCAGTCAGGCAATCGTATTTATTGAGCACTTACTCCGCGCAGCGCACTGTACTAATTGCTTAGGAGAGTGCAATATAAAAATATCACAGAAACATTCCCTGCCCACAACTAACTTGCAGTCTATAGGTGGTACCATCCCAATCCATCAATCATATTTATTGAGTGCTTACTTTGTACAGAGCCCTGTGCCCTTGGGAGGGTACAATATAATAGAATTGGTAGACACATTCCCGGTCCACAACGAGCTTCCAATATAGTTACCCTGTTCCTTCTTCCACTCTTGGGCTGCCAAGTTAGTACTAGTAATAGCATTTACTAAGTGCTAACTGGGTGCGGAGAACTGTACTAAGCCCTGGGAGAAAATACGCAGGAGGAGAATTAAGCACAGTTCCTGTCCCACATTGAGCCCACAAGGAGGCTGAGGATGGGTGTTTGGGACGTCTCCCTTCCTAAGGGTAGAATCGACTTGTCAGTCGATCCTATTTATTGAGCACATCACGTGTGCAGAACACTGTACTAAGCTCTTGGGAGAGTACAGTATAACAATACAAGAGACGCATTCCCTGCCCACAGCGAGCTTACAGTATAGTGGGGGAGACAGACATTAATAGAAATAAATAAATTACAGGTAAGGACATAAGTGCTGTGGGGCTAGAAGGGGGAATGGGTAAAGAGAGTAAGTTTAGGGTGACTCAGAAGGGAGTAGAAGAGGAAAGGAGGGCTTAGTAAGGGAAGGCCTCTGCACTTAGCGCTCAATAAATACGATTGATTGATCGATTATGTAATACAAACCAAGTAAGGAAAAGAGTGTTTTTACTTTGGACATTTATGACCAATTATAAAAGTACTTCTATTAAGGGTCAAAGTAGAGGGTTTCCTACAGGTATTGTTTTATACCTTAGGACTAAATACACATAAATCCTATTACAGTGGAATAAAGTGACTATATACCAATGCTTTCAGTTTGACATTCTTCCCCCTCAAAATGATTTCCATTGTCCACATATAATTAGATTTCAAATTTACTCTCCAAAGAAGTCTTGGAGGGATTTAGTTCTACAGTCCAAATAATTCTGTATTTTATAGTTCACCCTCAGCAACAAAAATCTTTTCTATCTCTCTTTGAGATAGCTGCTATTAAATCATAGAGCGTTAGAAGGCGTATTGTACTATGAATAGTTATGAGACATTATGCTTAATAATTTTCCGACTCTAATATTGAATTATAAAATGTGGCTTCAGCCCAGGCATCAAGCCACTTTCTAACTTTTTTCCCCCTCTTTTGGCCCCGTATTTCTGGTCGTTCTGAGCCCAGGAAAATTCTGCAGGAAGGGTGTAATGTTGAGCTTATCATTACGGCCAGCATGGCTTCATTTTGTGTTTCAGTCACCGACATAAATCTCTGGAGACCAACATAGAGAGATTGTTTTTTTTTTTCCCTTCCACCCCATCTTGATGATGAAATTATCAAGATTGTCTTTTTAGAAACAGAAGTATGGTTATCGCCAGAGTTGGAATTGGTCTAACAGCCCTTAGGATCAAGTTACCTTCATCACAGGCTTCTGGGTTTGCACTAGTCCTCTGTCTTACATTGTTTACTATTAAGAATGAGGCCATAATCTATATTTATGGCATTGTTAGTTAATGTTCCAGGCTGTCTTTCTACAGAATACTTTCTTCTGGGAAAATAAACAGCCCTAGTTGTGCACTACAGTTTCAGCTGAGTTAAACAGTCAGCAGCCAGTTATTAAAAGTCTATACTGGTTTTGCCCGGTGCTATTATCAGTTTCTTTCACTTGATAACATTGCTTAGAGCAAAGCCTTTCTTGCATTCCCATTCATGAACCTATGCCTTTCTGGATAAATGAAAGAAGCTGGAAATGCTTAAAGGCTTGGTATTTGGTATTTGTATTTGTTAAGCGCTTACTATGTGCCGAGCACTGTTCTAAGCGCTGGGGTAGACACAAGGGAATCAGGTGGTCCCACGTGGGGCTCACAGTCTTAATCCCCATTTTACAGATGAGGTAACTGAGGCACCGAGAAGTTAAGTGACTTGCCCAAAGTCACACAGCTGACAAGTGGCCGAGCTGGGATTCAAACCCATGACCTCTGACTCCAAAGCCCATGCTCTTTCCATTGGGCCACACTGCTTCTCTGGGAAACACACCACCTTCCAAATGTGATAAGGTCACATCTTCACTTACGTGTTGGTACTTAGAGTCTTGGGCCTGGGACTGTGGAAAGTGGTGTCGCTGTTTGGATTTCATGGTTTCTTTTTTCAAATGAGAAAAGTTACCTCCTAGGGGAAATTCTTCACTTCTACCTATTAGCTGTTGGCAGGACATGATAGAGAAGCAGCATGGCTCAGTGGAAAGAGCCCAGGCTTGGGAGTCAGAGGTCATGAGTTTGAATCCCGCCTCTGCCACTGGTCAGCTGTGTGACTGTGGGCAAGTCACTTAACTTCTCTGTGCCTCAGTTACCTCATCTGTAAAATGGGGATTAACTGTGAGCCTCACATGGGACAGCCTAATTACCCTGTATCTACCCCAGCTCTTAGAACAGTGCTATGCACATAGTAAGCACTTAACAAATACCAACATTATTTTATTTATAATAATAGTAATTTTTTGTATTTGTTAAGCATTTTCTATAGGCCAGACATTATGCTGAGCACTGGGGTAGATTCAGAATAATCAAATTGGACACAGCCCCTATTAAAATTGGACCTCTCGGTTTAAAGGGGAGGGAGGATAGAATTTAATCCCCATTTTACAGATGAGGAAACCGAGGCACAGGAAAGTAAAATGATTTTCCTAAGATCACTCCACAGGCAAGTGGTGAAGCCAGTATTAGAACCCTGGTCTCTTGATTCCCAGCCTTTCACATATCCCCCTAGTCTGTGCATCTTCTCTAGAAGTCCCACAGTGCACAGTTTGTTTATAGTTGATATTTCCCAGCCTCATATAGACTGTACGGTTTCCAATCCCCCTTATATCAAGAGGAAGGACGTTCTTTTTTTTTTCCTGATTTGTGATATCTTTCACTGAAAAATAAATTTTGGCAAAAGGATGTTATTTAAGATTTCAAGTCAGTATTCAGGAAGTCAGGATTTTCCTCACACCCAGAAAGTGAGTTAAATCACAGCAGCACCAGTGCATTTGGCCATATCATGAGATGTCGTAATCTATACCACATCATGTGATTATTGTGGAATCCTCCCCCTATACATTTTTGGAGCCAAACCGTGTGTGTATACAGCATCTAGCTTTATAAATATATATATATATATATATGTGTGTTATATCACAGAAACACCCATAGGTTTTTAATTAAAGCACTTTGTATGGCTATAGACATTTCAAAGCTCCCCTTTGTGCTCTCTCTTATAAACATCTTTTACTTCTTTTGAAGTCTGCATGATATACATACAAGCAATTAAAAAAGCCCTGCTTAGGGTTGGAGACACAAGGTATTCTTAATTAAAACTCAAACAAAAGCTACAAGCAAAAAAAAAAAGCTTACTCTATGATTAAGGTCTAAAGTGTTATGATACATTAGAATCATTGTTAACTGTTAGGATTAAAAAAAATCAATAAGTGGAGGAAAAGATCAGTTGGATCTAATTAGTGAAATCAATGCAAACATAAAAGAAAATACTTAAGTTTAGTAGCTGGCCCTGATTATAAGTATAACACAGGTTAAAAGATTTCCTGGCAATTATTACATTGACCTTATGAAGTAATATTTTAAAATAATTTGATAAGAATCTGAAACAAATCTTTTTTTATCACTTACATATGTTAAACATTTTGCTCCATGTCTCCAAAATACTTTAAGTACTGCACGTAAAGCTTTATATTAAAGCCATGCTTAAATTGAAATAATTCAGTTGTAGCTGGGCAGGAAAAAATACACATATTGACATCAGGAAAAAGTACTAATTCTAGAAATAAATTATAGGCTTTAACATCGAAGGAAGTAGTCTATATGGAAATAAAGTGACTTGGTTTTTTGCACCATTATAAGAAAATGAAATGTGTTTGCGTGCTTCATGTCATATTAGAATAAAGACAAGACTATTTTAATGTGTGAAAAAATGAGGCAAAATATTTATCTTCTTCTGATTGCCAAAATACCAATAAGCCATTATGGAGAATAAAAAATTGCCACTGATCTTAGTAGAGTTTTTAAATTACAGGAAGTCATTAACAATTTTTGAAGACTATTCAGACAATATAATCAATCATTTTTATTGAGTACTTACTATGTTCAGAGCACTGTACTAAATGCTAGAGAAAGTACAGTACAGGAGAATTAGGAGATATGTTCCCTTCCCATAATGAGAAGCAGCGTGGCTCAGTGGAAGGAGCCCAGGCTTTGGATTCAGAGGTCATGGGTTCGAATCCCGGTTCTGCCTCTTGTCAGCTGCGTGACTGTGGGCAAGTCACTTAACTTCTCTGTGCCTCAGTTACCTCATCTGTAAATGGGGATTAAGACTGTGAGCCCCACCCCCACAACCTGATTCCCCAGTGTCTACCCCAGCACTTAGAACAGTGCTCTGCACATAGTAAGCGCTTAACAAATACCAACATTATTATAATGAGCTTATAGCCTAGAGGGGGAGGCAGACATTAATAAAAAATGAAGTATACTAGCAAATGCTAGCCAACAAGCCCTCTGCAATATTACTGGCTAGAATGTGAGCCCATTGTGGGCAGGGATTGTCTCTATTTGTTGCTGAATTGTACTTCCCAAGTGCTTAGTACAGTACTCTGCACACAGTAAACACTCAATAAATATGATTGAATGAATGAATTAGTGAACCCCTTTCAGTGTCGCACTTGGAGAGTTTCCAGTACCCTACCATCTAGACTATGAGAGGAAGATTCAATGCCTCTTTACTTATTTTGATGTCTGTCTCCCTCCTTTTAGACTGTAGCCTACTGTGGGCAGGGATTGTCTCTGTTGCTGAATTGTAATTCCCAAGTGCTTAGTACAGTGCTCTGCACACAGTAAGCGCTGAATGAATATGATTGAGTGAATGAATGAATGAAGCAGAGGCCTACCCATTCCATTCCTAACTTGGACAGTGGCTAGCAAGTGGAAGGCAATCTGCTATAAGTCAAAACCCACCTGTGCTGGGCAGCAGCGGCATTGGAGGGAGTCAAGGGTGGAAACTCAGGTTTACTGAGCGGAAGAAGAAAACGGTAATCACTTCTGTATTTTAACCAAGAAAAGTCTCTCTGGATATGCTACTGGAACAATTACGGGTGGAGGTGGGCCATTCCGGGAGAGATGTGTCCATGGTGTCACTATGGGTCAGAGACAACTCGACAGCATAAGACAAGAATTAGTGAAAGTAGAAGTCAGACATATATTCAAAAGGTTTAAGATCTATTTTCAGTACAGTTACCAAAATTTTATGTTCTTATGGATCCCAAAAACATTTTCCTTTGGACATTTAGGAAGGGAATTGCTCACTGATTTCAATTGGCACTTTAGTAGTAATTGGATTTATTAGCACTTACTATTTGCTAAGCACCGTCCTAAGTGCAGGAGTGAATAGATCAAACAGATAGGTCCTTGTCCCACCTAGGGCTTCAAAACAAGATAAAAAAGAACAAACCTCAAACCTCCTTCCCAGATTATGATGTGACTCATGGTAGGGTAACCACTGACACCAGGCTGCTATAGTCACATCACAGTTTGGTGTTTGATCACCAGCTCAGGCCCTTGTTTCAGGAATGTCTTAGGGAATTGAAACATTTCTCCCTTCCCTCTACTTAGCTCTCTCTCTCTCACTTTCTCCCTTCCCTCCCCATCTCTCCCTTCCTTTCCCCTTCCCTTCCTTCTCTCTCTCTTTCTCTCCTCTCTCTCTCTTCCCCTCTCTCTCTCCCTCCTTTTTTCCTCCTCTCTTCCTCCCCTCTCTTTTCCCTCTCTCTCCCCCTACTCTCTCCCTTCCCCCCACTATCTCTCCCTCCTCTCTCCCTTCCAACTCTCTCCCTTCTCTTCTCCCCTCTCTCCTGCCCCCCTTTCCTTCCCCCATCAATCAATCAGTCATATTTATCGAATGCTTCCTATGTTCAGAGCAGTGTAGTGAGTGCTTGGGAGAGTACAATACAACCAAATTAGAAGACATGTTCCCTGCCCATAAAGAGCTTACAGTCTAGAAGGGGAGACAGACCTTAATATGAATAAAGAAGTAATTTATAATGTATAATTTAAAAGTCAAAGGTGCTGTGGGGTTGGGGACAGGGCAAATATCATATGTCCAAAGGTCACAGATTGAAGTGCATAGACTCAGAAGGGAGAGGGAGTAGGGGAGAAGAGGGCTTAACTGGGGAAGTTCTCTTGGAGGAGATGTGACCTTAGTAATGCTTTGAAGGCGGAGAGAGTGGTGGTCTGACGTATATGGAGGGGACGGGAATTCCAGGCTAGGGGGAAGATGTGGGAAAGGTGTTGGTGGTGAGATAGATGAGAGTGTCTCATTCACTAGAGGAGTAGAGTGTGTGTACTGGACCACATTTGGAGATCAATGAGGTGAAATGGGATGGGGCAAGAAAATTCAATGGTAAGGAGTTTTTGTTTGATATGGAGGTGGATGGGCAGCCATTGGAGATTCTCAAGTGGGACAACATGAACTGAATGTTTTTGTTCATAAATGATTCGTGCAGCAGAGTGAAGTATGGATTGGAGTAGGGAGAGACAGGAGACCAGGAAATCAGCGAGGCGGCAGATGCAGTAGTCAAGGTGGGATAGGATAAGTGCTTGGATCAGCATGGTAGCAGTCTGGGTGGAGAGGAAAGGGCAGATTTTAGTAAGCATGTGTAGGTAGAACCGACAATATTTGGTGACAGATTGAATTTGTGGGTGGAATAATAATAATGATAATTGTGGCACTTTTAAATGCTTACTATGTGCCAAGCACTGTTCTGAACACTGAGGCAGATACAAGGTAATCATGTTGGGCATAGTTCTTGTCTCTCATGAGGCTTACAATCCTGATCCCCATTTTACAGATGAGGTAACTGAGTCACAGAGACGTGAAGCGACTTGCCCAGGGTTACACAGCAGACATGTGGAGGAGTCGGGATTAGAACCCATGACCTCTGACTTCCAGCTCCATGCTCTTTCCACTAGGCCATTCATCTTTTCAATGAGAGAGATGACTCGAGGACAACATCAATATTATGGGCCTGTGAGGAAGGGAAGATAAGTGGTGTTATCGGCAGCGATGAGAAAGACAGTGGGAGGACAGAGCTTGTTTGGGAAGATAAGGAGTTCGGTTTTGGACATGTTTAATTTGAGGTGTCGGTGGGACATCCAAGTAGATATGTCTTGAAGGCAGGAGGAAATATGAGTTTGTAGGGAAGGAGAGAGGTCAGGGCTAAAATTGTACATTTGGGAATCATCTGCATAGAGTTGGTAGCCAAAGTCGTGGGAGCAAATGAGTTCTCCAACGGAGTGAGTATGGAGTGAGAATAGAAGGAGACCTAACACTGAGCCCTGAGAGACCTTTGCAGTCTGAGGGTGGGAGGCAGAGGTGGAGCTAGCAAAAGAGACCAAGAAGGAGCGATCGGAGAGAAAGGAAGAGAACCAAGAGATGACAGTGTCAGTGAATCCAAGGTTGGATAAAATTTCAAAGGGAAGGGAGTGGTCTTCAGTGTCAAAGGTTGGGGAGGTGTCTGGGAAGAAGGTCATTGGTGACTTTAGTGCTGGTTCTGTGGAGTGAAGGGGGACCAGATTGAAGGGGTTTTAGGAGAGAATTTGAGTATATGAAATAAACACAGGGGGTGTGAACAACTCTCTCGAGAAGTTTGGAGAGCAATGTTAGGAGGGAGATGGGGCCCCCCCTCTCCCTCTCTCCCTTTCCTTCCCCTCCCTTTTCTCCTCCCTCCATCTTGTCTCTCTTTCCCCCTCCCTTCCTTTCTGGTAAGCTTTTTGTAGAAGTGCATGATAAGCATGGGAAGCAGCATGGCTTAGTGGAAAGAGCAAGGGCTTTGGAGTCAGAGGACATGGGTTCTAATCCTGCCTCTGCCAGCTGTCTGCTGTGTGACCTTGGGTAAGTCACTTAATTTCTCTGGGCCTCAGTTATCTCATCTTTAAAATAGGATTAGGACTGTGAGCCCCACATAGCACACCTGATTAGCATGGCTCAGTGGAAAGAGCACGGGCTTTGGAGTCAGCGGTCATGGGTTCAAATCCGGGCTCGGTCACTTGTCAGCTGTGTGACTTTGGGCAAGTCACTTCACTTCTCTGTACCTCAATTACCTCATCTGTAAAATGGGGATTAAGACTGTGAGCCCCACGTTGGACGACCTGATTCCCCTGTGTCTATCCCAGCACTTAGAACAGTGCTCGGCACATAGTAAGCGCTTAACAAATACCAACATTATTATTATTATTATTGTGTCTACCCATTGCTTAGAATAGAGCTTGGTACATAGTAAGTGCTTAACAAATGCGTAATTATTACTATATGAAAATTTATAATACTACAGGCAGATAGAGGGCCAGTTGGAAAACAGTTCCAATGGACTGTTTTCACACCTCCCCTTAATTTGGAATGTGAGTATAGTTTATGTTCAACTCTTCTCCCATTCCCCTGTTGAGGAGGACTGGAATCAGGAAGGAGACAAAGCTGTGAAAGAAAACTGAAGGAATCCCCTGGGACGAGCTATGCCATCCACTTGAGCTTGTCCTTTGTGATAGTGGAATGCTATAGGACTAGCCAGAGATGTAGCCTGGGAAAAAGCAACCTAATATATCCATCCTTGAGGTAAAGAGGGAAAAGGATATAGAAATAACATGGCCCATTGGATAGAGCATGGGCCTGGGCGTCAGAAGGACGTGGGTTCTAATCCTAGGTCTGCCGCTTGCCTGCAGTATGACCTTGGGCAAATCATGTAAATTCTTTGTGCCTCAGTTACCTCAACTGTAAAATGAGGATTGAGACTGAGAGCTCCATGTGGTATATGGACTGCGTCCAACTTGATTGGCTTGTCTCTATCCCAGCGCTTAGTTCAGCGTATGGCACATAGTAAGCACTTATCAAATACCATTAAAAATAAGCATAAATGGCCGATCATTTTCAACATTTTAATGCACGATACTACTGGTAATAATTGATACTGAATGCAGTGCTAACATATTGAGGACATTTGAAACAATTATTCAGTTTATTTGTGATTCTCTTTAAGTCCAATCATCTGTACTGCACTATTTAAAGGGAAGACAGAGAATTTAGGGCATTAACACACTCTCTTTAGATCTCAGAGGAGATTGTGTTGGTGTGCATTAACAAAGGGACAGAAGGACAGTTGTTAGAGGGACAGAGATGAAGGAAAAAAGAACGTCTAAATTTAGGTGACTTGAGGAAAAATCATGTTTCAAGTCCAATGATAAAGAACTTGAAGCTGGTTTCGCTCTTTACTACAACCTCTCAGAACCCACTGGGAGAAATATGTAGCAGAGCTCAAAATTTATCAGTTCAACTTATAAGAAAACATTTGTTTTCCAGAATGTCTTTGTAAAATTTGTGTTGACCACACTTAGGAAATGAATACATAGAAAAAAGATGATTTTTAAAATGATGTGTGTGAATAAAATGACAGAAAGCCAAGAGACAAAATCTGGGTTTGGATCTAAATTACTGAAGAGCTTATTTCAAATCCCAGTGTATATTGACAGTGAAGCAAATCCTCTAAACTCTAGCAGATCCAAAATGGAGAAGAGTGGCGTGCAAACTGCATGACTACTTTTTCTGGTCCTCTTTGATAAGGAGTAGAGGTAGTACCCTAAAAGTTATTTGATGTTATTAAACCTGTCTGTGCTCGGCATAAGACGAAAGAAAGGCTACTCTAAAATGGGAAGGAAGAAATCTGTATCCCTTTTTTTTTTTTTCAGCAGACATCTGGGCTTAGTTTCTTCTCAGGATAGTTTGCAGTTGTTTGTTATAGCATGTTTTAATAATGGTTTGTAAAGTTCCTCTGGGATTGTGGAAGATATGATCATAAGTGGCATATACCTTTTTGCTTTAAAAATTGTTTTGCCTCGTGTAGGAGTAATAGGGATTTAGATTGAGAGCCCACTTAGGGACAGGAATGGCATCTAATTCCCACCTCAATTTTCTCTCCCAACATTTTGCACAAAACTCTACACACAGTAAGCATTTAATAAATACTCTTACTATTATTCATTCATTCAGTCATATTTATTGAGCGCTTACTGTGTGCAGAGCACTGCTTTAAGCGCTTGGATAGTGCAATTCAGCCACAAATAGAGACAATCCCTGCCCACTACCACTACTAATAATTGTGTTATTAAGTGGTTACTATGTGCCAGGCACTGTGCTAAGCGCTGGAGTAGATTCCAATTTGCCAGGTTGGACATAGGCCCTTTCCTACATAGGGTTCACCGTTTTAATTTCCATTTTTCAGATGCGGTAACTGAGGCACAGATAAGTGGAGTGACTTACCCAAGGTTACGTAGAAGTCAAATGGAGGAGCCGGAATTAGAACCCTGGTCCTTTTGACTCTCAGGCCTGTGCTCAATTCCAAGGCAAAGAACAGAGTCATATCCCTCCCTGTTAATAATGCGTTTGAATAGGTTTCCATCATAACAGGTGCCCAATTATTTTTTTGAGTAAAATATTATCAGCTTTCAAAATTAGCCAGGGCAAAATGCAAGTCGTCTGATTAAATAATCAGACCTGATACTTAAAATGCACTTGATTTCCTCAGGATTATTAAGATGTTAAGTCTCAATCTTATCCTAGGGATTTTCAGTGGGATCTGTGTGATTGTTTGCAAAATGCAAGTAGTAGCTTGTAGAGTAACCAGAACAATATGTTTTACATAATTCAACATGCATTATAGGAGGCAAAACCACTAAAAAAACATATAATAGTAGGTTTTGGTTCAAGTCAAACATTTTAATTTAGCAATGAAAGTATGTTAAATCAGAAGTCATGGACTTCTAGGAAAGAATTGGAAATTGTTCTGCATTCAATTAGAAAGCCCATCAGTTTAGAAACTTAAAACCTAGCGTTGTCGGGTGTTTTTTTTCAATAATGCAGTTTGTGGAGGGGAAAAAAAAAAATCATGAGACTGCGAAGTGCATTTTACCAAATGGGGATCGTATACTCCACCGGTTACCGAATCACCGAGTGAACAGTGAATCTGGAGACCCAGGGAATGGATAAAATCTGAAATGGGAGGCCGATGGAAGAGGTAGCTTTTACCATGAATTGAAAGTGTCAGAACAGTGCAGCTGTCAGAAACCAATTACATGCAGGTAACTGTTTGTTTTCATATATGAATCTGTTTGTCAATCAGGAGAGTGCAATGAATCAGGAGATGGGATCTCAAATACAAAACCACAAAGTCAGACATAGCATCTGGAAGAGTTCCAAGCCACAAAAATTAGAGGAGAAGCATGGATGGAATCAAAACTGTAAATGCAGGCATGCCTCCTGCCTCCATGTATATTTAGGCCATATATAAAAGCAGAAGTAATAATTTCTGGAAAAAAATCAATTTTCTCTAAGAAGCAATGTGTTCTAGGAGATGTTTTGAAATCGAATGTTCCTTTACTGCCTAGAAATAGAAAATATCTACAGTAGTGTTTGAAAACATCAGGAAAGCCCTTTTTTTTAACCATCCGCCCCTATGTGAAGGCTTTTATGCTTTTTTAAAATCTAGAAATGAGTTGATGTTTACCTTCATTGAATACTACAGTAGGCAAGTTTGCGCTATACTTTGAAAGTCAGTTATGGCAATTTCCAGTTTATGTAGCTGTTTATGAGCAAACTTTAGTTTTATCTGGACCCAGGACACAGTCTTACTAAAGGTAATAAAAAAACTCCCGGTATTCAAATATGCAGCTGTTGTACTCAGGTTGCAGGATTTCAAAAGACAGTGCAGGACACAAAGAGAGCTTTACATAAGTTGTACAGCTAAGGGTTTCTCTTTGCTGAAATCTGGGAAAGCCTACAGGGACCCTAAAGTTTTGATTGGTAACATCAAGAGAACACAAATAGAAGTTTATTAAGAAAGGTAAAGAAAACGAAATGCGCATAACTGTTCTGTGGTTTGCTTAAAACATCGACTTTGGTATCCATTTAGTACCATGGAGTTCCTTTTAGATGGTTTACTGAAAGAAGGTCTTTTTCTTACTCGGCCTTACTGCTATGCCAACAGGCATTTGCCTAGAGCACAGGGGTTGGTTTTCTAAACCCTCACAGGTCGACCTTGTGTTTCTTTGCAACCAGTGTTGTAGTTTAGGGTTGCCCTCCCAGATGGTAGCTGGCAAACAAGTTATTGGAATCGTTGGTATCAATCCCACTTTTCTCTTCACTTGGTTCTTTTTTTTTTCTTGGTTCTTTTCTTTTTCTTGTGGGTGAAGAAGTGGAGCAGTGCCGATAGGAATGTCGCACAGGACTCAATTTCCAAGGAAGGAGATTCTGCACTCAATGTCTGTCTCTCCCTGTGGACTGTAAGCTCCTTGTGGGCATGCAGAGTGTCCCCGGTCCTGTTGTATTGTGCTTTTCCGAGTGCTTAATGCAGTGCTCTGCACCCAGAAAGTGCTCAGTAAATATCACTGAACGATTGATTCCTCGTTATGGGCAGGAAATGTGTCTGTTTTTTGTTTTATTGTACTCTTATTCATTCAGCTGTTTTATTGAGTGGTTACTGTGTGCAGGGCACTGTACTAAGCACTTGAGAAAGTAAAGCAGAACAATAAACGGACACATTCCCTGTCCATAATGAGCTTCCAGGCTAAAGTCAGGATACAGACACACGGTGTATTGAATAGAGCACGAGCCTGGGAATCAGAAGATCGTGGGTTCTAATTTTGACTCTGTCACTTGTCTATGTGATCTTGAGCAAGATGCTTCATTTTTCTGTGCCTCAGTTACCTCATCTGTAAAATGGGGATTGAGACTGTGAGCCTTTACATGGGACAAGGACTGTGTCCAATCTGATTTGCTTGCATCCACCCCAGCACTTAGAGTGTCTGGCACATAGCAAGTGCTTAACAAATGCCATAATAGTTATTGTAATATAAGTAAATAAATTGCAGATAAAAGCTCTCCCAAGCACTTGGTACAGTGCTCTGCACAAAGTAAGCACTTAATAAATCTGATTGACTGACTGACAGCATTTCCAGTATAATGGGAAATACTTCCAGAGATCTATCCTCTCTCACTCATTTGCATTTTATGATCCTTTCCCTTTGTTCTGTCAGCAGAATGTGGGGAGGTGATCTTCCTTCTCTGTTTAACAACCTTTTTTATATCATCACTTTAGTTTTATTATGAAATGTTGCAACTTTTCATTGGCAATGAAGAATATTTAATTTCACTTCCTGAGTCGTCTCCTTGCATTTCTCTGCTTTTCTCCCATTTCATCCCAGTAAGCCTTGGATCTATGCTTTTCAAGTAGAGAAACAGCATGGTGTAGTAGAGAATCAGCATGGTGTAATGGATGCAGCGTGGGCCTGGGAGTCAGAAGGTCATGGGTTCTAAATCTTGCTCCCCCACTTGTCTGATGTGTGACCTTGGGCAAGTCACTTAACTTCTCTGGGCCTCCCAGTTTCCTCATCTCTAAAATGGGGATTGAGACTGTGAGTCCCACGAGGGACAGGTTCTCTGTGTCTAACCTGATTTGCTTGTCTCCACTCCAGCGCTGAGTACAGTGCCTGGCACATAGTAAGTGCTTAACAAATACCACAGTTATTATTATTGTTATTATTATTATTATTCCCTACTCCATAACTGTGTTCTGTGTAAACTATCAGCAAGGTGTTGATTGCTGGGCCCAGAGGTTATTGCTAAACAATTTTGCTATGCTAGAAAAAATTCTGAATTTCCTAATGCATCATCCAGGTCAAGTGACCCCACACTTATCCCAGCATCGCAATCAGTCAATCAATGGTATTCATTGAGTGCCCATTGTGTGCTGAGCACTGTACTAAGTGCTTGTGAGAGAACAATACAATAAGGTTGGTAGATATGGGCCCTGCCCACAAGGATCTTACAGTCTAGAAAAGGAGACAGAATTTATTACTGATAGGGGAATGGGAGAGAGTATAAATATATTCATTCATTCAATCGTATTTATTGAGCACTAAACTAAGCACTAAGAGTACAATACCACATAGGTACTGTGGAGTTGGGAGTGGAGTGAAAATCAAGTTCTTAAGGGGTACAGATAGGAGTGCATTGGCAATGCAGAGGGAGAGCGAGCAAGGAAAATGAGGAATTAGACTGAGAAGGCCTCTTGAAGAAGATGCAGTTTCAGGAGGGTTTGAAGGTGGGGAGAGTGATGATCTGTTGGATATGAAGGGGGAGGGAGTTCCAAGTCAGCGGGAAGATGTGGGTGAGCGGTTGGCAACAAGACAGACCTCTGTGAATGCTGATGCTGTAGTCCTTTTCTGTTGCACATGAACTACTGGCGGGTACAAAAACCAGACTACCTGGATTGCTGGGCCAATAAATTTTTACATGTTTTACATTTTTATGCATATTGTTAAGATGTGTATGTAAATTATGTGTATTGTTTTCTGCCTGAAAAGGCTTCAGACCATGAATGGCATTTGCAATACCTTGTAGCTAACTTCTGACTAGATTGTGGTCAAGAATTAGTATTATTCTTAAATTAAGTCATAGGAAATATTAAAATGAAGATTGTTGTCCACTCTGTAGCACACTCCCCCAAATGTAAAATCTCTTTATTATTTGATAAAGCCAGAAACTTTTAATTCTGGGCATGAGCCTGGCCTGAGAAATAGGGTGGCCCAGTGGCTCGAGTACGGACCTGGGAGTCAGAGGGATCTGGATTCCAGTCCTGGATTCACTGCTTGTCTGCAGAGTGATCAAGTCACTTCATTTATCTGTGCCACAATGACCTCATCTGGAAAATGGTGGTTAAGACTTTGAACCCTGTGTGGGACATGAACTCTGTCCAAACTGAGTAGCTTGTGTCTGCCCTAGTGCTTAGTATAATGCCTAATACATAGGAAGTGCTGATCGAATACCATTAAAAAAAAATGTACAGAGCTTTATTTCATGAATTAGTTCTGCCCCCTCCTGCTCATCAGGGAGTAGAAACACTCTAACCTTATCAAAAATCAGAAGCACTGTATTCTGAAAATGGTGAAAGAGGCCTTGTGGTTAGGCCCTGAGGGCCTTTTCTCTTTCAGGTTATTTTACTGCAGAGGCCAAGTAAAATGGGTGATGATGTGCAGTCATTTTTTAAAAATTTGTTTTGTTTTTAATAGTCCTTGTTAAGTGCTTTCCATCTTACTAAGCGCTGGGGTAGATAGAAGATAATTGGGTTGGACACAGTGGCACAGGCGGGATTAGAATCCAGGTCCTTTGACTCTCAGGCCCATACCCTTTCCACTAAGCCATGCTATTACTGAGTTTTGCTTAGAGAGCACAATTCCAGGATCCAGCTTATTCAGAGAAATTCCCCAAAGGGAATCCCCAAAGGGATCAGTGTCACTTCGAAGAGATTCACATATCCAAGGGCCAGATTTCATCAGAAAAGTTAGTTTTGAGCCCTGGTGTTCACAGCGTTTGATTGATCTGCGGTTTCTTCATAAGAAAATCTGAGAGGGAAATTATTCAGTGCGGGAGATCTAGTTAAGACCCTTTTTTGAATGTATCACGTCACACTCCGAGAGCTGTTGAAATTCTACAAGGCTCCTCTTACACTCACACACACTATAGGACCAGTGAGGCGTGTCAGCCTGTGTGAATAACGCTATGAATGGCTCAAACCTTTCTCCTCTTCATCGCTCAGTGATGGAAAAGTTGATCCTTTGAGTTTTAGTTTGCATCATCCCATTGTCTAGATGGCAGCTTCCTGTTTGAGTGTTCCTCTTGTGCTTTTCTTTTGGTGATTGAACCCGCCTGGATAGGTGTCACTGAGTCACTGATTAAAATGTATTTGTTCCTCTTAAAGAGACACTCCAGTGTTAAGTTGAGACGCTAGGTACAGATCAAAAAGGAGATAATAATAATGGCACTTGTTAAGCGCTTACTGTGTGCCAGGTACTGTACTAAGCGCTGGGTTGGATGCAGGCAAATCGAGTTGGATACAGTCCCTGTCCCACGTGGGGCTCACAGTCTCAATCCCCATTTTGCAGATGAGGTAACCGAGGCACAGAGAAGTGAAGTGCCTTGCCCAAGGCCACACAGCAGGCAAGTGGCAAAGCTGGGTTTAGAACCCATAATCTTCTGACTCCCAAGCCTGTGCTCTACCCACTATGCCATGCTGCTGTTAAATGGCATCATTTATTGTGTACATCCTGTGGGCAGAGCTCTGCACTAAACGCAAGGGAGATTAAGTGTCTACTATAGAAGATTTAGAACACAAAATCCCTGTACTCTAGGAGCTTATAGTCTAGTGAGGAAGACTGGATCATGGTTTCAGATCATGGGTGGGATTACAGCCATCTGTCCCTCAGGATGAAAATTCCCTTGTTGCTGCCACAATTCACAAAATTTTTCTCAAGTAGGGTTTTTGGTTATGCTACTGAGGAGTTGGGTTTAAAACAAACTTGTAGAGCTGGTTCTTCCTTTCATAGTCATGTAGGTATTCATTCGTACATTCAGTTGTATTTAATGAGCGCTTATTACGTGCCGAGCACCCTACTAAAAGCTTGGGTACAATATATATTCTCTGCCCACAATGAACTTCAAGTCTAGAGGAGGAGACAGACATTGATAGACATAAATCAATGACAGATAGGTACATAAGTGCTGTGGGGCTGGGAAGGGGATGAATAAAGGGAGCAAGTCAGGGCAGAGGGAAATGGGAGAAGAGGAAAGGAGGTCTTAGGGAAGGCATCTTGGAGGAGATGTGCCTTTAGTAAGGCTTTGAAGCGGGAGAGAGTAATTATCTGTCGGATTTGAGGAGAGAGGGCGTTCCAGGCCAGAGAGAGGATGTGAACAAGGGGTTGGTGGTGAGATAGACAAGATGGAGTTACGGTGAGAAGGTTAGCACCAGAGGAGGCGTCTACATACCAAAGGCAGGTTTTCTTTTGGTGTTTGGAGAGATACAGTAGGTTACAATTCATATTTGCTGGATCTTCCATGTTCTGGAAAGTTTCTCAAGGAGTTTAAAGGAGTTTAGTGATTTTTACTACAGTAGCATGTTATTTTTAAACCCGAGTTGGATGAAGGAAAATGTGACAAGGTGAAGCACCTAAAAGCTATGGCCTTCCTTAGTCACAAGATGATATTGGCTGTTCCTATATTCCCCCTTGCCCCAGTAGATTTTTCTTCCGTGAATAGAAAGATGGATTAAAACCCATTATGAGAATGAGTGGGTTGGCTGGAAAAACTGACATTAATTGTAATGTCACATTTTGCCCCAGGAGCCGATTTTTTATTCAGGACTATGTGTTCTCAAGGTTAACTCAAATCACACCTGGAAAGTCGATTCTCTAAGTGATATAAAGACCTCACTGCATTGGATGGGTAGACATTCAGAGCACTCAGTGCCTCAGAGAACATTTTTTCTTGCTTTTGCCTTAAAAATTCACACTCTTTGATCACAGAGGCCTATTTGAAACGATTTTCTTATAGTGCTTTTCAAAGAAAGTTATACTTTTTAGAGTGACTCCAAGCTGATGGTTGTTTCCAAACTAACTGTCCGAACTGATAGTAACTACTTCTCTTACAGAGACGATATCATTTGAGGCAGTATGCATTACCTCCTCCACCTTTTCTCTCTCCCTGGTCCCCCCACTCAGATCATCTCTTTGCTTATACCTCAAGGAGACGGGATATTACTTAGCACTTCAGTAACTCAGTATTTGCTTTGAGCTTGAAACAGTTTTTACTGTTCATTTTTCATCACAGTCAAACAGTCTCTCTCTGGCAAGTCCTTATACTATTCCCTGTTTTCTTGGGCTCCAGAAATGATGGACAGCTTGAACAGTACAGTTGGGTTAAAGCAGTGTTGCCTATTGGTTAAAGCATGGGCCTGGGCATCATAAGGACCTGGACTCCAATCCCAGCTCTGCCTTTTGTCTGCTATGTGGCCTTGGGCAAGTCACTTTCTCCGTGCCTCAGTTACCTCTTCTGTAAAGACCTTGAGCCCCATGTGGGACATGGATTGTGTCCAACCTGATTAGCTTGTATTTACTCCAGTGCTTAGAACAGTGCCTAGCACATAGTAAGTGATTAACAAATACCATAAAAAATGACCAGATGTTCTGCTTTCAGAGGGACAATTCTGAAATTTAAGGGTCAATTAATCAAATCATATTTATTGAGCACTGTGTGTGGAGCACAGTACTGATTGCTTGGGAGAGTACAGTATAACAGAGTTGATAGATACTTTCCCTGCCCCCAATGAGCTTCCAGTCTAGACAGGGTCTTCCCCATTGTCTTGTTTAGCTTTCTCAGGACACGAGTTATCTTCCCCTCTAGACTGTAAACTCGGAGTGAGCAGGGAACATGTCTACCACTCGATTATATTTTAATCTCCTATGCGCTTTGTATAGTGTTCTGCACACAGCAAGCGTCCAATACATATACTTGATTGATTGGTTCTCTCTTCTCTGCTCTACCAAATCTCAGGGGCCCACCTTCTTTAGGGACCACCCTTATCCTGCTCAGAAACCAGAATTCTGGAGAGTCTCTGAACAAGATCAGGGAGAGTAGGATTTAGGACTATCTGACTGAGGGGGACTGTGCACTTGTATAACAAATCTGTCTGCCCTGGCTCTCGGAGCTTAGTAATAATTCCACTATCTAGCTAGTCATATCTCTGTAGAAGTGTGAACCCAGGTAAACCACATTTGTTTGAGATAGATTGCCTTTTCAAAATTTTATCTCGCAAGCCTGAGGGGATATTAAATTTCAGCCCTTCTGGTTTGACCCCGATCAACTCTCCCCACATTTTTTTTTTTTATATTGTGCCTTGAACCGAAGAAAAACTCCAGTCCTTAATTTATGGTCAGAACGGTGAGCTATGGACCATGTGCACTGTAGGTTTGGTTACATGACCATGCCTAAATAATGAACTTGGCCGTCATTCACCGCAGTGACCCTAAATTATGGACTGGCTTCATATGTTTTATGAGCTGTGCAATTTGCGCCCTAGAATGTGGGAAGTAGCAGTACCTGATCCTGACTGGACTCCTGTTGTCCAGGAGTTTACAAATGAGGTAACTGAGGCACAGAGAAGTTAAGTGACTTGCCCAAGGTCACACAGCAGACAAGTGGCAGGGGCGGGATTAGAACCCATGAGCTTCTGACTCCTAGGCCCGTGCTCTATCCACCATGTCATACAGCTTTGTCTAGGTCCTGTAATAGTAATACTGTTAAGATCAATTCTCCCATGCTTTGAAGAGTATGTAAATTGTTACAAAGGAGCTTATGTGGGGTTAAAATATTGTTACCTATGGTGCAATGTATTTATAATACCTTTATCACTTGCAATTCTACAGAATGGAATTTATGCATTGGATCAATTGAGCAATCAATGGTATTAATAATAATAATAATAATAGTGGTATTTGTAAGCACTTAGTATGTTCCAGGCACTATACTAAGTGATAGAATAGGTACAAACAAATTGGATTTGACACAGTCCCTATCTCACATTGAGCTCATAGTGTTAATCCCCATTTGACAGATGAGGTTGCTAAGGCACAGAGAAGTGAAGTGAGTTGCCCAAGGTCATACAGCCGACAGGTGGCAGATCTGGGATTAGAACCCAGGTCCTTCTAACTCCCAGGCCCATACAGGCAGAGCACTGTAATAATAATAATAATAATTATTATAATGATTTGTTAAGCACTCACTATATGCCAAACCCTGTTCTAAGCACTGGGGGGGATACAAGGTAATCAGGTTGTCCCACATGGGGCTCACAGTCTTAATCCCCATTTTAAAGATGAGGTAACTGAGTCACAGAGAAGTTTAGTGACTTGTCCAAAAGTGGCAGAGCTGGGATTAGGACCCATGACCTCTGACTCCCAAGATCGTGCTCATTCCACTGAGCCACGCTGTACCAAATGCTTAGGAGAGTGCATATAACAGAGTTGGTAGACACGTTCTCAGTGATGAGCAATATATTTAGGATGGCCATCCTCCAGAATGAACTTGGATCTGTCACCTTGGGGATTTGATTTTCACCCCACCCTCAAACCCACAGCACCTAAGTACGTATCTTTAAATTATACATTATAACTGTTTATATTAATATCTGTCCTCCTCTAGACTGTAAGATCATTGCGGACAGGGAACATGTCCATTAATTCTGTTGTATTGTGTTCTCCCAAGTGCCTAGTACAGTGCTCTGTACATAGCAAATGCTTAATAAATACCATTGATTGATTGATCCAGGAGCTCAGAGTCAATAGCCTTTTGCTGTTGTATCAAAATAAAGTAGAGTTTGAGTACTCTTGCTAATTCTCAGATTACCGTTCATTTTGACATTCCAAGTATGGGATCAACATATGGAATACTCTAGATTATTTGTTTATGAGGAGAATTTGAGATTCAGTCAATCAGTGGTATCTGTTGAGTGCTTCCTGTGTGCACAGCACTGTACTAAGCACTTGGGAGAGTACAATACAATAGAATTAGCAGATACATTCCCTGCCCATACTTGTTCTTGCTTTGCAAAATGTGATTTTGAGCAACAATTCATCATTCCTATGAAATTAATACATGACATTGTACAGCTATCATATAACTCTCCCTATAGTAATTCCATCTATGGGTGTGAAATTTCACCACTGAGTAGTTTAGCATGGCTGGCACTTTTATCTTTTCTTAGTTGAATTTTTCAAAATATATGTTGGCTGGATAATCCATTTAGAAGGTTGCCTGAAGTTCTTGGGAAAAAATATTCCAGAAAAAAGCATTAGTGAAATAGCAGTTCTGTCTCCCCCAAGTATATTTAGGAAAAACTTTTTGAAAAGAAATGGACCAAGAGTAGGAGGAATAATGATAACTAATAATTGTGGTATTTGTTGAGCACCTACTAAGCACTGGGGTAGGTACATTACAGTGCCTGACACATAGTAAGCGCTTGACAAACAACATGGCCTAGTGACAAGAGCATGGGCTTGGGAGTCAGAAGGTCATGAATTCTAATCCCTGCTCCCCCATTTGTCTGATACGTAGCCTTGGGCAAGTCAGTTAACTTCTCTGTGCCTAAATTACTTCATCTGTAAAATGGGGATTAAGACTGTGAGCCCCATGTGAGATAACCTGATTACCCTGTATCGATCCCAGCACTTAGAACAATGCTCTGCACATAGTAAGCGCTTAACAAATACCAACATCGTTATTAGTATTACCTCATCTGTAAAATGAGGATTAAGACTGTGAGCCCTAAGAAGGACAGGTACGGTGACAACCCAATTTGCTTGTATTCCCCCCAGGACTTAGAACAGTGCTTGGCACATAGTAAGCATTTAACAAATACCACATTTATTATTATCATTATTATTTCTTCAGTCACCTTTCACAGTGCATCCACAGTAGCGGCACTCAGTTATTATTAGTATGTCTGTGATTGCAGTCTTATATCTTTTCTCATTTTCTGTCTTAGAACTGCCCTGCCCATCTTTGGAAATCAAAATTGCTAATCTTCATGGGAAGACATTTTAGAACTGGTTGTGCAGCCAGGTATTTGATGACAGTGGCCACCTAGGATATATAATAATCGTATTTGTTAAGGGCTTACTGTGTGCCAAGCACTGTTCTAAGCGCTGGGGAAGATACAAGGTAATCGGGTTGTGTCACTTGGGGCTCAGTCTTAATCCCCATTTTACAGATGAGGTAACTAAGGAACTAAGGCACAGAGAAGTTAAGTGACTTCCCCAAAGACAAATGGCAGAGCCGGGATTAGAACCCATGGTCTCTTACTCCCAAGCCCGGGCTCTTTCCACTAAGCCCCTCTACTTTTCATATATTTACATATTTTTTTAATATATATTTATATATGTATGTATTAGTGGACAATTCAAACAGTGTAAAATTAGCAGTTTAGGCAGAAAATACTTGATATATAATGAACGGGTGAAGCATTAATACTTAGAGCAGAATTTTCTCTCTGATCTTTGTGATTCTCAGTTCCCCAGATCAAAACACTACTCTATCTTCTGCCCTTGTCACATGTTTTCTCCTGCTTTTGATGGCAACAAGAGTTCTTAGTTTAAGCAAGTAGAGAACATCCATCAACTATCTCTGATTTGGCTCAGATCCCAAGGGCAGATTGGAAGGGGAAAAGAATTGCCCTGGAAAATTATTTCTTTGGGTTCAAGAGGAAAGTCATTTGTTCCGGCAAAATTCTGAACTCTACAATAGACTCGACAGTGTTTCAAAGCACTGTCTGGACCGGTTAGTAGTGTGGAAGTACCGAAGGCTTCCACAATGATAAGGAGTCATTATCTCACTCTCTCTTTTTCCTGGGGAATTCCATTTGTCAGGATATTTTAAAAACCGATACCTTATAAGCTGTGAATCCTTTAGGTCACACTTCATTTTGATATTTATGAAATGGAGAGGAAAAGTTCACTACTGAGCTATCTAAGAATATGAACCTTAGACATTGAAGGGGCCTCAGGACTTACTTTGTGCAGATTAACTCTTTAGACACTATTTTTCTATGGTATTTGTTAAGCACTTACTGTGTTTCAAGCCCTGTTCTAAGTGCTCGGGTAGATACAAGTTAATCAGGTTGGACTCAGTTACTGTCCCACATGGAGCTCACTGTCTAAGTAGGAGGGATTTCATTCCCATTTTACAGTTGTTAGCTGACTTTTTGTTTTTTTTTAATGACATTTGTTATGTGCTTATTGTTTGTGATAGGCACAGTACCGAGTGCTGGGGTAAATATAAGTTAATTGGATTGAAATAATAATAATAATGTTGGTATTTGTTAAGCGCTTACTATGTGCAGAGCACTGTTCTAAGTGCTGGGGATAGATACAGGGTAATCAGGTTGTCCCACATGAGGCTCACAGTCTTAATCCCCATTTTCCAGATGAGGTAACTGAGGCACAGAGAAGTGACTTGCCCAGTCACATAGCTGCCAAGCGGTGGAGCCGGGATTCGAACCCTTGACCTGTGACTTCCAAACCCGTGCTCTTTCCACTGAGCCACACTGCTTCTCTTCAGCCAGACACAGTCCCTGTCCCACTTAGAGCTCACAGTCTTAATCCCCATTATACAGATGAGGTAACTGAAGCACATAGAAGTTAAGTGACTCACCCTAGGCCACACAGTGGACAAATGGCAGAGCTGGGGTTAGAACCCAGGTCCTCTGATTGCAAGGCCTGTGCTTTTTCCATAATGCCACATTTCTTGAATCCCCGAGAAGTTAAGTGACGTGCCCAAGGTCACACAGCAGGCAAGGTGTGCAGTCAGCATCAGGACCCAGGTCCTTTAGATTCTAGGCGTATGTCTTTTCGGTATGGCATGCTTCTTGAATTCTGGAGAAGTTAAGTGACTTGTCCAAGGTCTCAAAGCAGGCAAGTGCTTAAAACCAGGATTAGAACCCAGCTCCTTGGGATATCAGGCGTGTGTCTTTTCCCACTGTGCCATGTTTCTTGAGTCCCAGAGAAGTTAAATGACTTGTCCAAGGTCACACAGAAGGCAAGTGGTGGAGGCTGGATCAGAACCCAGGTTCTCTGATTTCCAGGCTTGTGCTTTTTCCACTAGGCCACTCCTTAAATCTTTTTTCCTTGCCTGAGTGAGCAGCCTTCTTTCTGGAGTGAGGCAAATAGTTCTTCAGAGAGGAACATCTTAGAGTCCTCCCTCCCCACTCACTTCCCTCTGGATTCCTGCCGTATGGAGAGAGTAGTGGGTTCAAAAAGGCCACAAATCCCAGCATTTATTTTGCCGCTCTGGTGCTCGTGATGGTGGCTCAGGATGGAGCGGTAGCCCCTTGTCAGGGGTCATGGGGTCAGTTCAGGGTCAGTATAGCCTGGGCAGCAGGAGGCATAAGGATATTCATGGTGCTTTCTGGCCCACTGGGGTGGGCTGGGGGCAAGGCGGGTTTCCTTGCCCCACAAATCTAATGCCCAGGACTTAGATCCCTGCCCTTCAGATACACTCTGTTGCTCCTACTTTCAGAAGATAATAAATGTAGTTGAGAAACAGTGTGACCTAGTGGAAAGGACCTGGGCCTGGGAGTCAGAGGACCTGGGTTCTAATCCCAACCCTGCCAATTGCTTTCTCTGTGATCTTAGGCAAGTCATTTCACTTTACTGTGCCTCAGTTTTCTCATCTGCAAATGGGGATTAAAGAACTGTTCTCCCTCCTACTAAGACTTTGAGTCCCAAACCTGTTTAACTTGTTTCTACCCCAGCACTTAGAATAGTGACTGAAACATAGTAATTGTTAAATAAATAGCACTGTTATCCAACTAGACTGCAAACTCCTCGTGGGCAGAGAACCATTTCTATAAATTTTTTTGTATTGTTCTCCCTCAAGCACTTAGTACAGAGCATTACACACAGTAAACACTCAATAAATACCTTTGAATGATTGATTGATTGACTGAATGTTAGAGTCTCCCGGATAGGCTAATCCCTAGAAGGCTGAGGGGCCCATAAAATACTCTCATTCCAAAGCCCTTCTGCCCAAATCCCCTTTGGGTGTGAGACTCACTTATTTTTCACACCTGTATTAGCATTTGTGAGACTTCTTAAAATGCTCAGTTTTGTCTGCCCTTTAGTGATTGGTTGTAAAGATAGTTGAAATTTTCCACTTGTGGTTTTCTGGAAAGAATTGCACTTCACTGAAGAAAAATCCACTCTCTATGGTTTTAGCTGCACCCATAAATATCTGGAAAAACTTGTTCATGCATGTACTTTGAAACGTAATTAGATCATACCCTGTTAGAACTCAAGTGGAACTCAGTACTGGAGGTGGAGGCCACCTCTTTCATGCTCTTTCTAATATGATTTGGGAGTTGTTTATCTACGTAATTAGAAAGTTTGGTCACTAATGTTGCCGTTTGTTTCTTAGCAACGTAGTGATAAGAATTTCTGGAGGGATTGGGGACAGGCAGATGTTTTGGAGAATTGGAGTTCTATGATGGTTTATTCATTCATTCAGTTGCATTTATTGAGTGCTTACTGTGTGCAGAGAACTGTGCCAAGTGCTTGGAAAGTACTATACAGCAATAAAGAGAGACAGTCCCTGCCTACAACATGCTCATCGTTTAGAAACAGGGAGGCAGACTTCAATACAAATAAACAGGCATCAATAGAAATAAGTAGAATTATAGATACATACATATATACATAAGTGTTGTGGGGCGGGGAGAGAGGGGAAGAACAAAGGGAGTGAGTCAAGTGATGAGGAAGGTAGGGGGAGCTGGGGAAAAGGGGGCTTAGTTTGGGAAGGCCTCTTGGAGAAGGTACGCCTTCAGTAGGGCTTTGAGCTTTGGGAAGTCTAAGCTTGGAAAGAACTCATTCAGAGACGGGTGACATGGTGCAAATCTTTGCTTTCAATTTCAAAGACTTTGACCGAATTATCTCCTCCAAAATAATAATAATAATAATTGTGGTATTTGTAAAGTGCTTATTATGGGCTAAGCGCTAGGGTGGATACAAGCAAATCAGGTTAGACACAGTCCCTTGCCCCATGCGGGGCTCACAGTCTCAATCCCCATTTTACAGATGAGGGAACATAGGCACAGAGAAGTTTAAGTGATTTGCCCAAGGTCCCACAGCAGACAAGTGGCAGAGCTGGGATTAGAAACCAGTCCTTCTGACTTCCAGGCCCATTCTCTATCCACTAGGCCACACTGTTTCTAAACTCAAATGGAAAGTTTCAATTTTGGAATGTACTGCAAGACCCCAGATTCTAATATTTTCACTTTGTAGAAAACTTCATTATTTCTTCATTACTTACAACCAGAGGCCATAAAATCTTCAGAGGCAAATGTACGTTTTTCATTGATTTACATGTTTGTATTTTCAACATATGAAAGATGAACATGTAATTAATATCAAAATTGAAATTTATGCTTAGATAATGTTGTAAGTTTTATATATTTTAATACTCTAAAGATTTATTCTTAGGCATTTTTGAGTGGTTCAATTAGTCACTCAGTAGAAATGCAAGGCTATGTCGTCTAAAAAAAGAACAAGCAGAGTGACCTTAAAATTAGGGAAATTGGGAATAACTTTTCATGAAAAATAGATTTAATGTTTCTATAAATATTCAATCAGACACTACTTTTCAAAATATTTGATGAAATGGGTACTACAGGTATAGTAAATTCAGGACTTGTTTTTGAATGTAGTGAGTCAGTATTCTTCCTCTCCATCCTCACTTTTAATGGGAACGAGTTGGTCAAGGATTCCACAATTAGAAATTCATTCGGTGGTATTTATTGAGCTTGTTGTGGGCAGGAATGTGTCTGTTTTTGGTTATAATGTATTCTCCCAAACACGTCGTACAATGCTTTGCACAAAGTAAGCACTCAGTAAATACGATTGAATGAATGAATGAATGAATGAATGGAGTGCTTATTATATGCAGAATACTGTATTAAGCGTTTGGAAGAGTATAATACAACAGTATTAGCAGGCACGTTGAGAAAGACAGAAATGAAGGACTATCTTAGAACAAAGGCATCAAGAAGACTGTGATGGTCCATTCTTTAATGGCTTCAAAACTCTCCATCATCTTGCCCCCTCCTACCTCACCTCACTTCTTTCCTTCTCTAGCTCAGCCCACACACTCTGCTCTTCTGCTTCTAACCTTCTCATTGTGCCTCATTCACACCTGTCCCTCCGTCGACTCCTGTCCCACGTCCTACCTCTGGCCTGAAACACCTTCTCTCCATAATTCTGCTAAACAATCACAGTTCCCCCCCTTCAAAGCCCTACTGAAAGCTCACATTCTCCAGGAGGCCTTCCAAGACAGTGCCCTCCTTTTCCTCAGCTCCCCTTCCTCCCCCGTCGCCCCAACTCTCTCCCTTTCCTCTACCCTCCCTCCCCACCCCACAGCACTTGTGTCTAGCTATAATTCTATTTATTTCTGTTATTTCCCTTTTACTTGTTTTGATGTGTATAGATCTATAATTCTATTAATTTTGATGCTACTGATTCCCATTTACTTGTTTTGATGTCTGTCTCCCCCCTCTAGACTGTCAGTCTGTTTGGGGCAGGTTTGTCTCTCTGTTGCCAAATTGTACTTTCCAAGCGTGTAGTACAGTGCTCTGCACACAGTATAAGTGCTCAATAAAAATGGTTGAATGAATGAATGAAATTCTTTCAACAGTGTTTATTGAGCACCTACAGTGTGCAGAGTATCATACTAAGGTACTTGCGAGAGCACAATCAAAGCAAAAAATGTGGTCCATGCCCTTTAGGAAGTTATAATCCAATGGAGCAGAAGGTGCAACTAAAATGGAAGCATGAAAGGGAGATCAACTTCTCTCTTTCTACTGGCTCCACTGCTCTGTGCCTTAGTTACCTCATCTATGAAATGGAGATTTGTGAGCCCCATGTCAGATGGAGACTGTGTCCCACCCAATTGCCTTGTTTCTATCCCAGTGCTTAGTACAGTGCTGGCACATAGTCATTGCTTAACAAATGCCACAATAATTATTATCACTAATTGGCTGAAGGGATGATATGGGAAATTAATCAGGTAAAGCTAATTAACTTGTATCTCCCACAGCGCTTAGAACAGTGTTTGACCCAGAGTAAGTGCTTAATAAATACCATAAAGAAACTCGTTGGAGGAGTGAGGATTTTTAAGAGGGAGATGAATGTGGGAAGAGCTGTGGTTTTTACAGTACTATGTGCCCTGTGGCCTCTCCATAAAAACTTGTTGAATGACTCACAGAGTTTAACATCACTCCAGCTTATCCCTACTTTCTGAATGGCTACATTTCCTTGCGTTTCTTGATTTGTAGTGAAGTTGATGGCTGTGTCTGTCAATGAACTATTGTCCTGCAGAAGATGCAGTGAGGATGTAAGACCAGATCAGATCAAAGGTGTACACTTTCTGTATTGATTTATTCAGGAAAAGGTCCAGAAACCAATTTTGATATTCTGATCTGATTTCACCTTAGCATGATAAAAAAAACAAACAGAAAAACTCCAGCAACCTTGCTTGTAGTTTTTAGGGGACCCAGGTTTTGCAATGAGTTCTCTTATACCGACAGAAACATTACTCTTCCTGCCACTCATTAATTACTCTTCGTGCAAAAGTCATGAAGAACACCTCTGAAAGCCTGCTAATTTAGAAAAAAAAAACTTTTCTGAATACACTGATTACATGCCACCTAGGCAAGATTCATTTAAATGCAAACAACTATTGCACAATACCGTTGCTAAACTCAAAATTGAGGATAACACAGTGTTTTTTTATACAAATTCAGCTCTGAAAGAACCATCAAAAATTATTATTACTTTTTTTAGGTATTTGTTCAGCGCTAATTATATTCCAAGCACTGTCCTAAGTGCAGGGATAGATCCAAGCTAATTAGGTTGGACACAGTCCACGTCTCACATAGGACTCACAGTCTTCATCCCCATTTTATGGCCGAGGTAACTGAGGCACAGAGAAGTGAAATGACTTGCCCCACTTCACACAACAGACAAGTGGCGGAGCCAGAATTAGAACCCAGGTCCTTCTGATTTCTAGACCCGTGCTCTATCCACTAGAGTACTCTGCTTCTCCTTATATTAAAATTAGAGCACATTCATCAATGTAAGATCTCCATTTACACATATGATCTGTGCATGTGGTGGGTAAGACTGTAAATTAGTAAATCATGTCAGTATCTGCCCCCCCCCCCCCCCCCCCGCAGATTATTAGCTCCCTGAGTGACAGAGATCATGTTTATTAATTCTGTTGTACTGTCCGCACACTGGAGGTCCTGAATAAATGATAATGGTTGATTGATCTGTCATCTGATCAGATTATCAGCACCGAGGTTTGGAGACCTGCACGCACCCCTTGTTAGTTGGTAAAAATAGGTTTTTAGCACATTGCCCCCCAAAATCACAACCTAGATGGCCAGATACTTAAGTTTAATCATCTTTGTCTAGCAAACAATAGAGTCAGTCAGTCAGTCAATCTTATTTATTTAAGAGTTTACTGTATGCAGAGCATTTTACTAAGTGCTTGGGAATGTACAATATAGCAATGAACAGACACATTCCCTGACAAGTTATTGCAGTGAAAGTACAGGCACGCATTTCAAAGTTCACTAGCAACATTTTCATTAACTGAGAATATGGGTGAGCATTTCAATTCCTCAAATCACGCAGCTCTATTTAAGACCTTGCATAGCATTTGGTGTCCACAATTGAGGAAAATTACCCACACAAACAATGTTTTGAGTGTTTTTTGCTCCATGAAACTTTAGAACAATATTCAGGAATCAATCAGTAGTATTTATCAAATGCTTACTATGGGCAGAGCACTGTGCTAAGCACAAGGGAGAGCGCATTACCACAGTACGGGCAAATACGATACCTGCCGTCACAGTGCTTACAATCTAGTGGAGCGAGGTAACTTTTCTAAACCAGAGTGAATTGTGAATTCCAGGCAAAAGCATCTAGCTGTCACATTTCTTAATTCACTGTTTGATATTGAGAAATTATGCACATTTATGGCAGATTTCATGTTTATCAGTTTTTTTAACATTCTGAATGTACTTAATAATTATTGTGTTGATAGTCTTTGATAAAAACAACTTGCAGTACCTGAATATTTCTAGGATCATTCATGGGTATGTATGTGTGTGCGCGCATGAGCGCACGTGAGAGAGAGATATGGGGGTGAGGATTAATTGAGAGAAAGATCAGTTGACTGAGAAATTTTTGAAATTATGAGGGCATATCCTGAATTTCTACAGATTGGGGATGGACAAAGATGTCTAAATAGTAATTTTAATGGCTTTACTTGAAAAGTTATAATAATAATAATAATTATGGTATTTGTTAAGAGCTTACTATGTGTCAGGCACTCTACTAAGTGCTGGGTGGATGCAAGAAAATCAGATTGGACCCAGTCCCTGCCCCATGTGGGGCTCACAGTCACAATCCCCATTTTACAGATGAGGTAACTGAGGCACAGAGAAGTGAAGTGACTTGTCCAGACAAGTAGGAGAGCTGAGATTAGAACTCAAGACTTTCAGACTCCCAGGCCTGTGCTCTATCCACTGTGCAATGCTGCTTCTCTGTAATCAAGTTATTTAATGCCCACACTGAAAAATGTTTCTGTGTAGACAGTTATCCTAAAGCCTAATTTGGGTGGAAGGTTTTTGAAACCCTGTCAGTCACCCCTCCTGGGTCACTGTTTCAGGAATTTCCTTCCTGCTTACATTGAAAATACCTACCTGTAAGCAGTGATTTGCCTTCGGGTAGCCACATAATGCTTTGTGTGCTTAAAGTGTGTAAATATTTGATTCTTTTTATCTGCCACTGTTTATCAGGCATTTAATAGGTGTTATAAATATTGTATATGGCATACTGGAAAATATATCCTGAATGTTTCCTGCGTTTTTGTCTGGGAACAAGGAGGCTTAATTGGGTAAGCACCATCAAAGACTTCAGTGATACCTCAGTTGTAAACCTGCTGCAGCTTTGGACAGTTCTTTTAATTTCCCTGCCTCAGTTTCCTCTTCTATAAGATTTGGGTGCTTTTCTCATTAACTTTTCAAGGAGGGTAAATTACTACCCCAATTCACACTCAAAACATTTTTTAATCATGATAGGTGAATTCTACTGTGGGTATTTTTCAAAACAGAAAAGGTCTGAAGCATCAGTCTCTTCTCTCCACCCCACTGTCCCTGCCAAAGTACATAGATCCACACACACACACACACACACACACACACACACACACACACACCCCACTCCCCCCCCCCCCCACCATGTAAATCAGAGGAACTCTTCCTGTTTGCATCTGCAGTTTTTTCATACCTCAAGAGAGGTCATGGGGACTGAATGGTATTAATCAAGAGAACCACACGGTGAAATAGGGTATTTGATCCAATAACAAATATGGTCGGTAATATTCCTTACTGTCTCCAACTCAATTGGACCAAAAGCTTTGGAAAGTTCGAATTCTGAGATTCTCCATTTCCCTTTTTGTGCTCCTTCCCCCAAACGTGCTGAAAGTCCAGATGTAGAATTGGGCACATGGGGTAGGGTAGATGGCTGAGTTCCATAATTTGTCAGTAAAGCCCTCCAGTTCATAGTATGAATAGCCTTTATTTGAGCCAGGTTTTTTTTTTTTTAATAGGGGAAGGGAGGAAAGTGAAAGAAAAAAGGGAGATAAAAATGCATTATTCTGATGACACAATTTAGCTCAAATTGACGGGTCTAAAGAGGGTGTGGTGGCCTCATCTTGATTGAACTTTGTGGAATTTGAGACACTTGAAGTTATTTTCATTTTAAGAAGAAAACTCTCCCACTTTCAGTTAAGAAGGCAGCCCAAGTGTTTTCAACCAACAGGCATGTTTGCTGGTGAAACAATCCACAATTGGATCCTCCAGGGTACAATTGTGGCATTTATAAAGTCTTTTATTGACTAAGGACTGGACAGTAACATATGGGAATATCAACAATGGCTGACTGATGGGAAACAAAGGAATTCCAGTATTTTAGGGTTTTGAAAAAACTCATTGAGAACTTAGTCATATTAGTTCAGCTGTGGTAACCAAAGACTGATAAGATAATAGCAGCTTTGTGGATGTTTTGTACAGGAATCCTTTATCTTAATGATGCATTTGGGGCCCTTTAGAGTAGAAAGCCTTTTAAATTGCTGTTGGATTCAGAACTCACATTCGGATGTTCAGGTCCCGGAAAAGGGGCTCCTCTTTCTGGGGTTTGCCACAGAATCACTTTTATTCTCAGAGGAAATTTATTTAATTCCATTAGATTGTTGCTTTCTTCTACTTATCATTTATTTTTGTTTCATTTTGTGGCAGAGCAACAAAAGGCAAATGTTATGTGGAGAAAGGAGTCTAAGTGGAGACATCACAAACTGTCTGATGTTTGTGTAGTCTGCCATATTCAACAGAACAGCTTAACCAGGTTATCTTTGGTCAGCAAACATCAAATAGTCTTTTCTTTTACCACCTAGAATTGTATTTTGACTTTCTTTCAAAGTCCATCCCAAAATTAGAATTGGCCAGGGAACTGGTTCATAAGGGCTTTTCTTCAATAATGAAACCATCATAGCTTTATTTGGAATCCTTTTGGATTATTAGTTTCATCAATTCATGCTGTTTCAGAATTATTGTAACATGCCATAATCCCTTTGAGATTAATGTTGGAAAATCTTCCCTTTATGTGCTTTTTAGTCTACTAGCCTTCTGATGATTTCATTGTAAATCCTTATGAGTTCATTAGAGTAGTTGTCATGCTTATTTTAAATGCCTTGGAACAAACTATCAGAGACAGTTTATTGTTGGTTTCTTGAGTAGATAAAATATGGTATTTTCATTGGACGATAAGCCTCTCGAGTGCACAGTCCCTGCCCTCGAGAAGCTTAGCATCTAATGAGAATTTTTATTTTTATTGAAAATAGAATTTCTATTTTTATTGCCCACTTCCAAATGTCTAATTCAGTGCTCTGCATACAGAAGGTGCTCATTAAATACAATGATGAGGAGGAGGATGTCAGCACTGTGACTTTCTTCACAATAATAATTGTAGTATTTATTAAGTGCTTACTTTCTGCCAAGCACAGTACGAAGCGCTAGAGTAGATACAAGATAATCAGGTCAGACACAGTCCTTTTTGCAACTTGTGGTTCACAGTCTAAGTAGGAGGGAGGTATTGAATTCCCATTTTACAGACGAGGAAACTGAGCTCAGAGAAGATAAGTGAGTTTGCTCAAGGTCACACAGCAGGTAAGTGGCAGATCCACTATTAGAACTCTGTTCTCTGTCACCCCGGCCCATTTCTTTCCACTAAGCCACATTCCTCCTTCGAGCAGCATTTCTTGCTCCTCCACATAGCTAGTACTTGGGAACAAAAGCGTGGCACTATCAGGCAACAGTTTTCAGTGGAATGATTCTGAAGAAGTGGCCGGTTTGGAGATTTCCTCTGAGATAAGTGGAAGGGTCGAGACGGTGGGTTTTAAGAGGGTGAGTGAATCTCGAACTAGTCAACTCCTTGGCACATTGGTTGCCGCCGCTGCTGCTGCTGCAGATTCCAGATCTAAGATCTTTGGTTATATCCCAAATCCCAGTCCCATTTTGACCGCTGCATTTAAAACACTTCACATTTCAGGCAGGCGTCTTCTCAGTTGGATCATTTCAGTAGTGAATTTGTGAAGCTAGTAGGAAAAAAAAATTAAAAACTTGCAGCACACCTGTTTTAGAAATATTATTTTCCCAGTTTTGGGAAAACTAACCAATACATTTTTATCCATTTTGATAAGTTTGTGTTCAAGGAGAAATGCACTGGATAGCTAAAATTTGCCAAATAAAATTGCTATACAATTTGGTTACTTTTTTCAGACTATTAAACTTATGGCCAGGGGGGTAGGAGACTGATTTTTTCAAACTGAAATGTTATTTTAAAATTTTCGATGGAGGGGGGAAATTAGTGCTGTATTTACATTTTTCCCATTTCCTCATTTATGTACTTTCTACTTCCTATTGAGGCTGAAAATTGAAGTACAACTGGTAAAGGATTCAATGGATCAAATTCAGTCTATCCCAAGTCACTGAAATAAAGGCCCCTAAGAAAAATGTGTCAATTTTAAAGGTCTTTCCTAACTGAAGACCATTTTGTGTTAGAGCCAAAGGTTAATAAAATCAGTAGTGAATGTAGCAATTTTACAGATAAGCTATTCACAACAAGTGTAGTTACTTGAATAAAAAGCTAATTCAGGTCTAAAATGCCACATGCAGTAGCAGTGAATAGCTGCTTTTAGGTGCTTTCTGGAGGAGGATAAAATACAGAATCACAGCACTCTTCTCTTGCAGCGTCCCTGGCTGCCTGTAAATTGCTGTGAATGGGACTGTGGGCTGACAGGCTCTATTAAGACAAACTGCCTTTCTCATCGGAGAGATAAAATAAATCAGGTGTTTAGTCAAATTAAAATACTTCAGCTGGAGCAGGCCCTGGGGAGCACTGATCCACCTGACAAATCCGAGAGAAACTCAAGACAGATGTGGCTTGGGGATAAAGCCGACCCCATGGAAAATAATAATAAAAAAAAGGCAGCTCACTCTTTGGAGTTAGAAAATATTATAGGTAGAGTTTAGAGATGAGCATGTTAGACACATACTATGCTGTGCCAGATGAAAAGAGGCACAGTTTTTGGGTGTGTGGGGTCTCCTCATTTCCTGTTTCTTTTGGGTTGGTTTTTTTTATAGTTTATGGAAATACCTCAGTTTTCATCCTGCAATCAGTATAGGCTATTCGCTGAGAATGCTTTCAAGGTATTGTGGTTTGCAGTTTCTTGGAAGGGAAACAGATGATGACAGCCAGCTACTGATGATCTCTTTTGGTCTGGGCAGGTTCGCTGCCTTCCTGCAGAACTGACAATCTCAGTCACCATCAGCCGTTGTAGCATTCCAGGTGGATTTTTCTCCTTCCCTATATATATACTTAGGAAAAATATACTATTTAGGTTGCTCTGGCACCCACTGACTACCTTTTGTTTTGGACAGTAAGCTTGTTCTGGGCAGGGAACACTGACATATCATACTCTCTTGCATGCTTAGTACAGAGCTCTATGCACAGTAAGTGCTCAATTAAATACGATTGATTGAAAATCAAGGAAGAAACAGCAAAAGTACCCTTGGGTTCGCAATGATTGTAGCTTCAGTGGCATCTTAAAATTTAGGCATGTTTAGTGGAATTTTCTGATCAATCAGTAGTATCAATTGAGCACCTACTGGGTGGAGATTATTGTGCTACTCATTTTGGAGAGTACACTAGAGGTAATAGATACGATCCCTGCCCTCACTTGGTTTACAGTAGCCCGTTATGGGCAGGGAATGTGGCTATCAAATCTGTTGTACTCTCCCAAGCACTTATTACAGTGCTCTGCACACAGTAAGCACTTGAAAAACAACCTTGATTGAGTGAAAAACAAGTCTCCAACACAAGACAATGCAGAGTACTTATGTATATATCTGTAATTTAATAATGTTAATAATAATATTAATGATGATATTTGTTAAGCACTTACTATGTGCCAAGCACTATTCTAAGCACTGGGGTAGATACAAGGTAATCAGGTTGTCCCACATGGGACTCACAGTCTTCATCCCCACTTTACAGATGAGGTAGCTGAGGCCCAGATAAGTTAAGTGGCTTGCCCAAGGTCACACAGCAGACAAGTGGAGGAGCCGGGATTAGAACCCATGACCTCTGACTCCCAAGCCCGTGCTCTTTCCACTAAGCTGCTTCTCATGCCTATCTTCTCCTGTAGACTGTCAGCTCCTTGGGCAGGGAACGTATCTACCAACTCTGTTGTAATGTACATCTTGTACAGCCCAAATGCTTTTTTAAAAAAAATAGTATTTGGTAAGTGCTTACTCTGTGCCAGACTGTACTAAGTATTGGGGTAGGTATAAGGTAATTAGATTGGACATGGTCAAAGTCCCACATGGGATTTACAATCCTAATCACCGTTTTGTGGATCAGGTAACTGAGGCACAGAGAAGTTAAGTGAATTGCTCACGGTCACATAGCAGACACATGAAAGAGCTGGGATTAGAACCCAGCTCCCCTGGCTCCCAGGCCCAAGCTCTTTCCCCAGTGCTCAACATGAAGTAAGAACTCCATAAATATGATTGTTTGGAAAAGAGATTACTCAGATGTTCGTTTTTAGCTGAAAATGCTTATGGTGATGGGGTTAATTAGAAATGAAAATTCAACACCACCACTTTTAAATATTACCGAACTCTTAATTGTTGGGTAAGTGGGTGACAAAATGAAAATCAAGAAAGTCTTGGGGATGTAAAATATTCTAAACTGGTAAAATAGTCTTCAGATTTGTAGCCCATGAGACAACATTAAGTTGCACATGAGTTTACCCTTGCTGAGGGACTCCTGTCCTAGGTAATCCTTCCCCCTCACTCAAAAACAATGTATCCCCCCCCCCCCAAAGGAAATATATTTAAAGAGCTCTGTGGAAAAAAAATGACTTTCAGAGTAGTAGCAGCCATATTCCATAGGTCAAATCCATCATTAAACACTTAATTTTTTTATCTTGTTTCTTTTTCTTCTGTGCTTTTGGTTTAAGTCTCTCTTGATGACAGTAGTAGGTTCTGAGTGGTACTTCAAATAATTTGCCTATCTGAAAATATAAATTGTAAAAAAAACAAATGTCCCAGGAAATGTTTAAAGTGCAACCTTTCCTTTTTTTTACACTGCTAGTCTGCTGTCTGCAGAGTGGTCAGGAGATAAAGAGAAGGGCAGTTAAAATGATCAGGATGGGCGAAGAAACATCTGTATAAGGACAGACAGAAATGATTAGCACTCTTCAGGCTTGAAAGATGAAAGCTGAGAGGGGACCTGATTGAAGTCTATAAAATCATGAAAACTGTGGATGGGGCCAGTTTGGAATTGTTGTTCTTCAAATTCCACAACAACAGGACAAGAGGACACCCACTGAAGCCTGAAGAAATGTGTCTTCAAGCAGTAGTTGGATAAGAAGTGGATCTTATCACAAGCAATTGTGCAGGCTGAAAATATCAGTAGCCTTGGAAGGGGAGAACACTCTGTAATGGGAAAATAAAGCATTCAAAGGGGGAGAAATTAGACTGTATGTGCAGAGCACTGTTCTAAGCGCTGGGGTAGTCACAGGGGAATCAGGTTGTCCCACGTGGGGCTCACAGTCTTAATCCCCATTTTACAGATGAGGGAACTGAGGCCCAGAGAAGTGAAGTGACTTGCCCACAGTCACACAGTTGACAAGTGGCAGAGCCGGGATTCTAACCCATGACCTCTGACTCCCAAGCCCGGGCTCTTTCCACTGAGCCACGCTGCTGCTGTAAAACGGTACATCCCAAGTCATTAAGATCAATCAATGGTATTTATTGAGCATTTATTGTGTGCAAAACATTGCACTATGTGCTTAGGAAAGTACAATATAACAAAATTGGTAGACATGAACCCTGTCCACAAGGAGTTTAAAATCTTCAAGGGGGGAGACATTAAACAAGATTAGGGATAGGATGGTAGAGTAGATGAATATTTACATCAGTATTGCAGGGCGGGGGTAAATTTCAAAGTGTTTTAGAGGAACACGGCCAAGTTCATAGTTGACGCATAGGGGAGAACAGGTAGGGGAAATGAAGGGCTTAGTCTGGAAAGGCCTCTTAGCAGAGATGTGATTTTTGGAGGGCTTTGAAGGTGGGGAGAGTAGTAGACTTTCAGATATGTAGGGGAGGGAGTTCCACGCCAGAAGAAGGTCTTTATAAGGGGTTGGTGGCAGGATAGATGAGATCAAGGTACAGAGAGCAGGTTGAAGTGGAGTATGCAGGCTGGGTTGTAGTAGGAAATTGACAAGGTAAGATAGGAAGGAGAAAGCTGATTGAGTGCCTTAAAGCCAATAGTAAGGAGTTTCTGTTTGAGGCGGGAGTAGATGGGCAACCAGTAGAATGGGGAGATGTGGACTGAATGGTTTTTCAGAAAAATGACCCAAGCAGCCAGTGAAGCAGGGACTGAAGAGGGGAGAGATAGGATACGGAGAGGTCAGTGAGGTGCCTGATGCAGTTGTCGAGGCGGGAAATGACGAGAGCTTGGATCAGCGGGATAGCAGTTTGGATGGAGAGTAAAAGGCAGATTTTAGAGATGTGAAAATAAAAATGACAAAATTTTGTGACATTGAATGTATGGGTGGAATTAGAGAGGCGAGTCGAGGATATTACCAAGGATAAGGGCCTGTGAGTCAGGGAGGTTAATAGTGTTGTCTACAGTGATGTGGAGGACACTGTTTAGGTGGAAGATGAGTTCTGGTTTGGACACGTTAAGTTTGAGATGTTGGCATGGCATCCAAGTAGAGGTGTCCTGGAGGCAAGAGGAAATGTGAGACTCTACAGGAGAGAGGTGAGAAGCGTTCACTTAGAGATAGTAACTGAAAATGTAAAGAGTGAATGAGTTCTGCAGAGAATGGGTGCGGATGGAAAACAGAGTGGGATCCAGAACTGACCTTTGAGGGACCTTCACAGATAGACTGGGGAGGCAGAGGGGGAGCCTGCCAAAGAGACTGATAAGGAGCCATCAGAGAGATAAGAGGAGAATCAAAGGTTGGAGAATGTCAGTGAAGCCAAGGTTAGAGAAGGAGGTGGGACAGTGTTGAAGGCAGCTGAGAGGTCGAGGGGGATTAGATTGAAGTGAATTTGGCAAGAAGGTGGTCGGTCATCGGTGACATAAAGAGGGCCATTTCTGTGGAGTGGAGGGGGCAGGAGCCAAATTGCAGATGTCAAGGAGGACAACCATCTGACGGTTCATCTGGGCACAGAATACCAGATTGGGTGGCCATGGTTCTCAGCCACTGAAGACGTTGCTTGTGTTTTTATAAGAAACCTCATTAGGGCTTGCTTCAATTGGTGGACTGAAGAAAGAGAGGGGCAGACCAAAACTCATGGGAGAGTTGAACTAGTGGACAAATTATCATGATATCAGACCACTCTGTGGTCTTTCCTCAGAGACAGGACCCATGAAGGCAGGGCTTCAAGAGATTGGAACCATTTCTTGGGAGAGAGGGTTGGGCAGAGATGGACAATACCTGCCCTCAAGTAATTTACAATCCAGTGTGTGTAGACAGACTCTAAAATACATTATAAATAGGGGAAGTAGCAGAGTATCTGCTAGTATATTCTTGTGTACAGATCTGTAATTTAGAGAAGCAGCGTGGCTCAGTGGAAGGAACCCAGCCTTGGGAGTCAGGGTCATGGGTTCAAATTCCGGCTCTGCCACTTGTCAGTTGTGTGACTGTGGGCAAGTCACTTCACTTCTCTGTGCCTCAGTTACCTCATCTATAAAATGGGGATTAACTGTGAGCCTCACATGGGACAACCTCATTACCCTGTATCTACCCCAGCGCTTAGAACAGTGCTCTGCACATAGTAAGCACTTAACTACCAACATTATTATTATTTTTCCTCCTCCCTCCTGTCTCTGTTGGACAAGTGTAGGCCTCCTATAAGATACCCAAGTGCTCTTTGAGCATGTCCCTTTTTGGAAAAAAAAATCAGTCAATGGTATATACTGAACATTTATTGTGGGCAGAGTATATTAAGCATTTGGCAGAGTATAGTACAATGGAGGTGATGGGCACAATCCCTCCGCTCAAGAAATTTACAATCCAGTGTGTGTAGACAGACTCTGAAATACATTATAAATAGGGGAAGCAGCAGAGTATCAGGATATTCTGTGTACAGATCTGTAATTTATTTATATTAATGTCTGTCTCCTCCCCCCGACCTCCACCCCTAGACTGTAAGATAGATCACTGTGGGCAAAGAATGTGTCTGTATGTTGTTGAATTGTGCTCTACCAAGTGCTTAGTACAGTGCTCTGCACACAGTAAGCACTCAATAAATATGCTTGAATGAATGAATAAGTGCTGTGGGACTCTGTTGGGCGAGTATCAAAATGCTTAAGGGTTGCACACCCAAGTGCCTAGAGGATGTGTAGGAAAGGGGAATGGGGTGGGGTAATGACAGGTTAGTCAGAAAAAGCTTCTAGGAAGAGGTATGACCTTTAATAGGGTTTTGAAGATGGGGAGAGTGGCGGTCTGACGGATATGAAGGGAGAGGGAGTTGCAGGCTGGAGGGAGGATGTGAGCGAGAGATCGACAGCGAGGGGGACGAGATTAAGATTCAGCGAGGAGTTGGATGTTAGGGGGACGGAGTGTGTGCAGCTGGGTTGTTTTAGGAGATTAGCAAGGAAAGTTAGGAGGGGAAATCATCATAAAGCCAGTGGTCTTTAATGGGGAATCTCGCACGCTAGGATTGATTCTTGTATCAGCCTAGGGGACCCTCGCCTGTATATGATCAGGATTAGAACACTGGTCTCTTTGCATTTCTTAGTCAATAGGGAAAAACATCCTAAAGGCTTTCTCGGTGCCTAAGAACAATTGTTTCTTGGTAGCACTTATAAAAGTTTGTTTAATCTTATAGAGAATCATATAGGGAAGCAGCGTGGCTCAGTGGAAGGAGCATGGGCTTTGGAGTCAGAGGTCATGGGTTCAAATCCCAGCTTGGCCATTTGTCAGCTGTGTGACTTTGGGCAAGTCACTTAACTTCTCGGTGCCTCAGTTTCCTCATCTGTAAAATGGGGATTAAGACTGTGAGCCCCGCGTGGGACAACCTGATTCCCTTGTGTCTACCCCAGCGCTTAGAACAGTGCTCGGCACATAGTAAGCGCTTAACAAATACCAACATTATTATTATTATTATTAATCTAACCATGCTTCTTGCTCTTAATAAGAGTCTTGATGGGAAGAAGCTAAGACTTGCCTGAAGATGATGTCTAGGGTAATTGAATGTTCACTGACACCTTTTAGAGAGGACTGTGCTCTAACTTCTAGCTGGATCCTATTGCTAACATAGGGAACGTTTAGAAAATAACAATTTTCAGGTAATAATGATGATTGTCAGATTTGTTAAGAGCTTCTCTGGGTCGAGTACTGTACTAAGTCCTGGGGTAGATGCAAGATGATCAAGACCCACATGGGCTCACAGTTTAAGTAGAGGGGAGAGCGGATTTTGATGCCCTATTTTACAGTTGAGGTAACTGAGCCGCAGAGAAGTGACTTGCTCAGTGTCTCACAGCAGGCGTGTGATGGAGCCGGAATTAGAACCCAGGTCCTCAGGCTCCCAGTGTTCTTTCCACTAGGCCACGCTACAGACCTCAGTATTGGCAGACCCTCTCCAAACCAGTTGCTGCCTTTGCATTAGCAAGCAGAAAAAAAAATGTCATCAGGATGCTTGAGTCACCCCTCCCACAAGAAAAGACTATCTTTGTTCCCACTGACAGCTGGTAGCTTCTTTCTGAAAAGCTTTCAAATCATAGATCATTCCTTCATAATGAAACCTGTGTGGCTCAAGTACAGTAGGTTGAAATTCTTATCTTGTGCCACAGTAAAACGCTCTAATTTAGATTCACAAAAGGGTTCTGTACCCTTTACTTAGGAGAGCCGTGCAATTTACCCATAAAAAGACTGTACGACAGCATTAGTGCGTGCCACAAGTATTCTGTCACATCATATTCATTAAACAGCACATCCTTATGCATAACCTTTTCAACCTCAAGTATGTTTTTTCCTATGAAGAATGACAAGCGAGAAAGGGGTGAGAGTCCCTCCCCCCGCCCAGCCCGCCCCCACCCAGCAACACTTTTGCCTCCAAAGAAGACTCCATTGAACCTGTCTGAGTTCTAAGCAAATTTCACCGATGGGCTTTTTTCTCCCTCAAAGTAGGATTTTCTGTGCTTTTAAGACTTGTTCCGTCCCATGTTTCCTGGCATTTTAGTGTTGGTTACCGATCCGTTTAGCTTTCCGCCCCAGTTTGTGTTAGGGCATGAGGAAAATGCTAACTCTACCCAGCACACTTTAATGTTTATTAAATATTGAAGGCCCCGTTCTTTGAACAGTTCTTTGGTATTTTGCTATGTGAAAAGGGGAAGAGAAATGGCCAATCGCTATGGGAAAGTTCATCACGCTTGTGGGACTGAGTAATACGAGACTTCCTCCTCATCCCTTTTCCAGGTGCGACAACCACTCTTGCCTCTTGCTCCATATGTTAGGATTCTCCCTGACAAAATAGACCGACCAGCCGCTGTTTGGAGAGAGCATTTCGGTGCACAGCCTTGTTTTGGTTACCGGCCCCCTCCGTTGGTTATGATTCCACTAAAATGGGTAAAATGTCATTTCTCCCCTTCAGGAACCCCTGAGAGCCTGGCGGAAAAGGAGCGCCAACTCTCCACCATGATCACCCAGCTGATCGGTCTACGGGAGCAGCTCCTAGCCGCTCACGATGAACAGAAAAAGCTGGCAGCCTCGCAAATTGAGAAACAACGGCAGCAAATGGACCTTGCTCGGCAACAACAAGAGCAGGTGAGGATCCAAGGAAGAAGCCCGATGAAGCACCTCATGCAGAATGTTCAGAATTCAGAATAGTGTCGATCACCCCATGGTTTTCGTTAATGGGCTTCCTTCCCAAAACAGCAGCCACCTGGCCATCACAAACACGATACATTCGTGGACCTGGGCTTTTCAGCAGAATGGAAGCAAAGGGAAGATACTGAAGCAATTTAATATTGGGAGTCAGAAGGACCTGGGTTTGAATTCTGGCTTTGCCACTTGTCTGCCGTGTGACCTTGGGCAACTCACTTAGATAATTCCCGGTGTCACATTTACCTCATTTGAAAAATGAGGATTAAGACTGTGAGACCCATGTGGAACGACATGGACTTTGTCCATCCTGAATACCTTGGGCATATCCCGGCACTCGGTACAGTGCCTGGCATTTAGTAGGCACCCAACAAATACCATAAAAAATATTTAAAATCGTTGTTGGAAACAAATTTCACCTTACTTATTTAGCTAATGTTGTCTTTGGGGTTCATAATAATAATAATAATAATGTTGGTATTTGTTAAGCGCTTACTATGTGCCGAGCGCTGTTCTAAGCGCTGGGGTAGACATTGGGGAATCAGGTTGTCCCACGTAGGGCTCACAGTCTTAATCCCCATTTTACAGATGAGGGAACTGAGGCACAGAGAAGTTAAGTGACTTGCCCACAGTCACACAGCCGACAAGTGGCAGATCTGGGATTCGAACTCATGAGCCCTGACTCCAAAGCCCGTGCTCTTTCCTCTGAGCCACGCTGCTTCTCCCTTCATAATTTTGGTAGGGACCAGTATTCATATATATGGTTATCAGGCAAAGGACTCCAAAGGGTAAATCAGCTAATCAAAAATTACTTGTAAAATTGCCAAATGCCATGAGAGTAACTAGACTGTCAAGTTTTATTTTGAGATTGGTTTAGTGAAGTTTTTCCAGACTAAATTTTTCAAATATAAGTCAGGCACAGTCCCTTCCATTTATGGTTATGCATATGATTTTTAACATTATCAGGCCCTTACTATGTGCAAAACACTCCATTAAAGTGCAGGAGCAAGTACAAAATAATCAATTAGCATACAGTTCCTGTCCCAGGAAGAACTCACTATCTAAGTGGGAGTTATGCACTCACAGAAAGATAAAGATGAGAAGCAGCGTGGCTCAGTGGAAAGAGCACGGGCTTTGAAGTCAGAGGTCATGGGTTCGAATCCTGGCTCTGCCACTTGTCAGCTGTGTGACTCTTACTTAACTTCTCTGTGCCTCAGTTACCTCATCTGTAAAATGGGGATTAAGACTGTGAGCCCCACGTGGGACAACCTGATTCCCTTGTGTCTACCCCAGTGCTTAGAACAGTGCTCTGCACATAGTAAGCGCTTAACAAATACCAACATTATTAAAAGTATCATAATGAATAGGAAATAGAGGATATTAAAACTAAACAATCTAAAATAGAAGCATCGTAGTTTATAACCAAAAAAAGTACTTCATTATGGGCAAGGAATATGTCTGCTAATTCTCTTGCATTGTATTCTCCCAAGCATTCAGGACAGTGCTCTCCGCACATAGCAAATGCTCAGTAAATACCATTGATTGATTAATACATGGAAGGGGCAGTTTCCCAGAATTTTCTCGCTCCAAGCAAAGGGTCTTTGGGGCTATGAGGTAGTCAGGTGAGGAAAAGAGTAAAGTTTCGGGCATCTGCAGATGGAAGGTGGTGAATCATGTATTTTTAAGGCAGTCACTAACCCAAGTGCCTTGCTTGTCTCATTAGAGTGCAGTAATCTCGCAACAATAATCCTATCGCGGGGTCTCTAAGGTATTAGATCAGACAGACCCAAATTAATGGGCAGTTTTTAAGAATCTGACATTATTACTGGAATTATCTTTTCGGTTAAATGTATTTTATAGGGGTATATAGAGCAATATATGCTCTGTTGATTTTAATGAGTTGTGACGTCTGGTATTTTATGTGCTTGAATATTTGCCCACATGTAGGAATATGGACTCAGCCCCTAATGGAAAATAACATAAAGGAACACTGTAAAAAATCAGAAGTTAGAATGTCATTTAGCCATCTAGAGATGACACAGTAATTAACTATTGACACTTGTGAATAAGCTAGCACAAATTAATCTTGACACATTTGCAGACGAGTGATATCTTACAGTGAACACTTTGTAATTATATTTCAAAATGAAAATTAAATGACACTTAAAACTAGGTTGTCATGCTCAATGAAGCGAGCATGTAGCTCAACCGATAGGCAAATAAAATTCAGAATTTGAGCCACATGGTGCTTATGTACCATACTTCACTGTGTCAAGCCTATACATCTAGAGTGGATGATGGTAATTGCACTGTGGTGTTTTGGATGCATTTCTGGGAAGCACTTTATCATTTAGGAAGCACCATCAATATTAGATGCTTCGTGGTGTTTCATTGGTTTCCAAGCAGGAAATGAATATTCAGAGATCACAGTTTCATACCTAGAGTTGCAGACTCCAGTACGCACCAGTGATTGGAACTCTGGCAAATAGTGCTGGCTGTGCCCACAAGCTTAAATTATACCTTCTCCACTCCTCCATCAGCCCGTGGAGGGTCAGCCCTTGAATCCACTTGCTGATTCCTCCAGCCCCAGCAGTTTTTATGTGGTTTGCAGTGCCGGACTGAGGAGCTGCTGAAATCACAGGGTACTATTTGGGAGCGGACCAAATGACCTTCGCCCCATTGTGAAGCTGATTTGATGTGGCTGCGGTTAATACTGCAACGCCAGTAAGGCTAAAGGAGCTTAGCGGGAAACTGAGGAACTCTCCTTCTCTTCCAGCTCCCGTAGCCTGGGACTTTTGTACTAAGGGATTCTCCATTCTAGAATATTTGTTAGCTTCATTCTGTAAGCTAAAATAAAGAAAAGAGAAGCACTCTTTACTGCAGAGATATGGTAATGTAAGAGAAGCATCCTGGCCTACTGGAAAAATAATAATAATTATGGTATTTATGAAGCGATTACTATCTGCCAAGCACTGGAGTAGATACAAGGTAATCAGGTTGTCCCACGTGGGCCTCACAGGCTTAAACCCCATTTTACAGATGAGTTAACTGAGGCATAGAGAAGTTAAATGGCTTGCCCAAGGCCACACAGCAGACAGGTGTCAGGGCAGGGATTAGAACCCACGTCCCCTGATTCCCAATCCTGTGCTCTTTCCATTAAGCCACGCTGCTTCTTAGGCCTTATAGCCCAGGCCTGGGAGTCAGAGGACCTGGTTTCTAATCTTGGCTCCATCACGTAACTGCTGTGTGTTCTTGGGGAAGTCACTTAACTTATCTGGGCCTCAGTTCCTAAATTGCATAATGGTGATTCACTTCTTGTTCTCCCTCCTACTTAAACTGGAAGCCCCATTTGATACTAGTTTCTGCCCCAGTGCTTAGTGAAATGCTTGGCATATAATAAGTGCTGGACATAAACCACCATTATTATAATGGTAGCTATCATAGATGAGGTTTGCTTATCTGTGTGAATAGTGACCCAGCAGTGAGCTTGCTCTTATCATTACAATTTTTCCAGCATTTAGAGCTGAACTTCCCAACAGTCAAGGGAATATGTTCCCTTCCAATCACCACTTTCACTGGAAAATTCATTTGTCTCCTAAGGGGAGAATTCAGTCTTGGTTTGGACTGTTTAAATGATAAGGATTCCATTCCTGGCCCTGGAAGATAACAATAACAGTATTTGTTAAGTGCTTACTATGTGCTAAGCACTGTTCTAAGCACTGGGGTAGATAAAAGTTAATCAAGTTGAACACAGCTCCTATCCCACGTGAGGCTCACAGTCTGCATAGGAGGAAGATATAAGATTGGGATTTACTTTTAAAAGGAGAAAGAATATTTACTAGTAGTAGTCATAGTATTCACCTACTGTGTGAGCCTGTTTGTGTTGTCCTATAGTCTTAAAACAGTACAGCAGAGAATGTGTGAAAACTGCTTTATTAGTAAAGGTTAAAAACTCAGGACCCAAATAGACCTTAAAATAGAGATTTATTGTACTTTAGTAAATTTATTACAGTTCTTGTAAAAAAGAAGTGAAAACTGTTTCAGTGTTACTTTTTTGGTATCCAAACTGCTAATTTTGTTTACACTTCAGTTCTTCTGAAGACTTTATATTGGGACAGACTGAAAATTCAGTGCCCCGTCAGTTTTGTTCCAACATATGCCTTGGTTACCTGATTTGGATATTGCACAATGGAAGAATTAGCAAATGTTCTTTCCACAACCCAAGTCTGTTCTGGTAGAAAGTAAACCACAAGTTGGGGCAGGTAGATTTGGTGTCGAAGGAAGCAGTTGGGTACATGCAGGTGGTGCAGTTCGAGAAATGATGCTGTCCCAGCTACTGCCTCTGCCTTACTGTATTGAAAAAAGATTTTGTGCTACTTTGGTTTTTTTGCAACTTTATAGTATTTATTTATTTATTGAGCACCTACTCTTTGCGGAGCACTGTACTAAGAGCTTGGGTGAGGCCAATCTAACAATATAACACACAGATTTCCTGCCCACAGAGAGCTTATGGTCTAAAGGATTATTTATGTTATGTTATTATTTTGTGTTATTTCACTGCTCGGGGGAAATTCCAATGAGCAGCAAGGGTATAATGCATTCAATGGAGGTAAGATTTTGAATTGAAAAATGGCAGTTATGGTATCATCTTCCGACCCTCTAACCCCCAACCCATGAATTCCCCTTAGACATAATTTTCTCATAACATGCAGCTCTTCAAGAGCTCAATTAATAGAAATGACTGTATTTCTAAATCATATAGTATCACTGTAGCATGATTATAGCACAGCTGGCTTTGTAATAAAGAGCTCACCATCCTGATTTCTGCATAGGAAAATACATCATCTTTCCCACCTGAAGTAATTTCTTTTACGTAATCTTGTATTTTGGCTCTAATGGCCCTGAACCATCGAAGTTAGTATACAGGTTCTGGTCCTTTCAAATTTACAAGCCCCCTTTTTTTTCCACGATATTTGTTAAGTGCTTACTATGTGTCAAGCACTGTTCTAAGCGCTGGTTAGACATAAGTTCATCAGTTCGTACACTCTCCTTGTCCCACAAGGGACTCACAGTCTAAGAAGGTGGGAGAACAGGTATTGAATCCCCATTTTACAGTTGAAGAAACTGAGGTACAGTGAAGTGACTTGCCCAAGATCACACAGCAGGCAAGTGGTGGAGCTGGAATTAGAACTCAGGTGTTCTGACTTGCAGGCCCATGGTCTTCATTCTAGGCCACGCTGCTTCGCAGCACATCTGGAGAGAATGTGCCTGCAATGGGAAATCATCAGCAAATAGTGATTTCTGGGTTCTCAAGGATGTGATAACAGTTAATATTTGTCCTCTCCCTCAACTTTTCTGATTTGTCAAGTATGGGAAATGAGGAATCACTGTGTTCTACCTCTCGTCTCAGTTTTTGGGACCCCCAAAACCAAGAGGAACAAATGAGTCTTTCTAATTAGCACAGAATCTAGCTGAGTTGAAACTGAAGGTTTCAGACTTCTACTTGAACTTAATGCAACTTTATTTTTGATAGATTGCAAGACAACAGCAGCAACTCCTGCAACAGCAACACAAAATCAATCTCCTGCAGCAACAAATCCAGGTCAGTGTATTTAATTGCTTTCACCTTATTATACTTTAGAGACTTTTCTCCCTGCAAATGAGAAGGTAACATTCACCCGACCCAACCCTCACTTGCGAACAGCAGCCGCAGAGTTGTCACTCAGGGGTAACATACATGACGCCTTGGAAGCCTGCGGAAAACGTTGGGCCATGCGTAGGTGGTCTTCTAGGGGAGTTTGGGCACTTTCTGAATGGCAACACTTCCTTCTCTGATGCATTAGCAGAACAAATTCTATCATTTTTTCCTTCCATTGCTTATCTAATACATTTTAGCAGCTTCTCTTGGAACCCAGATTCAGTTACAATCGCCCCAAACATTTCCTGTTCGGGGTTTAACCACCTAATGTCATGAGAGGGGAAAGTCACTTTATCTGCTTCTGTTGTTAGGCTGTAGAAAATGTGCTTGCCTGTTCAGCTTCTCAGGGATTCTCTGAGAATGGTGTGCTAGAGGAGCAGGTCTGTGGGGGTTTGAGCTTACTAACGAGGAGGGGACAGTTACATGTTCTCATGAGCATGAAGGAGGGACAGAGTGCTAGTCTAGCATTTTCTCCCCTTCCCTGGCAGGCAGGGAAAGTGGATTTAATGATCCCAGGCTGTGACCTGGGGCATGTATGTGATATTTTACATTTCTGATTTTTTCTTCAGTTATTTATCAATTTGTCTGCACAGCAGACCCCTTAAATGATTATGTAGCTCTGTCCATACTGCGGAGATGTGTACGGAGAAGGTTTGGGGCTTCCAGATAGCCAGGTGTCAAGTGAGCAGCAGCCCAGAAATTAGCACTCAGAGCTGCTCATTTCCAATGCCGCTGACTCACCGCTCTAGTCTTCTCTGCTTCTGCTGCTACAATAGAGATTTCTCAAATCTAGTTTTCCTCGTGCTCTTATGGATGATTAATGATCCTAGCCTGTCCAATTATTACCCCTTTATTTTGGCTTATAGCCTCCAAATTTTTCTATTATCTGTAGCAAAGAGCTGTAGCTTACTGTTTTATTTCTCCAGCCACTGAGAATCAAGCTCAGTTCTGGGTACCACTTAATTAGTTATATCCTTTCTTCCTATTTAGGATTCTCAGGCCTTTCTATTTCTGCTTGTCAATCGAGGTTCATGTCAAGAAATGGACTCTGTTAGCTCTACCCTGTGCCCACTGGTATTGTCAAACCATTTTGTGTGTGGCGTTTTCGAAAAACTTTCTTTCGTCTCAGTCCTTGACTCCTTGCATTACAGCTGAAGGATTAGACTCCTGTAACCCGAATGCTGAGGCTGTGGATTTTTATCTGGACTTTGGCTTGTCAGCTCTTGATGTTAAATCTTGGAATAATTTCTGATGCCAGATATCTGTTTTATGGCTGCCTGCTGTGAGCCTTAATTAAATAACCGTCCAGGTGTTCCCCTGCACTGCCCTTATTAGAATTCTCAGTTTGTCTCCTACTGCTGAGGTCAAGATATTTAGCCTGTAGCTTCCTGCTTTTTCCCTGAGATCCCTTCTTAAATACACAGTATGTGTTAAATAACCAGATCTCTTTCCACTTCATGTAGCTCTCCATTTATGAAGGAGAGGATAGAAAGGCTTCTCCAGGAAGGATTTCTGTTGCTCCTCTTATTTCCACTACTCTATTAGCCTTTTTCTTATTTCCCTCTGACTTTGCTTTTAGACATACCATCCCTTCTCCCATTTTTATGTTGTGTTGACTTATTTTTGACTTAGTTAATGTTGACGAAGTGGTTCTGTGGACCTGAGATAAAAGAACACCAAACAAGAACTTAGAATTTTTTTGAACTCTTAGTAGTATTCCTTATCTGATAAAAATGTTATCATTTGGAGTCTGCTGTATGAAACTGATGTTTTTTCATAATGTAAACTGAAGAATCCAGCTGTTGAATAGAGCTTCAGTCTGAATATTTCTTTTGAAAAGACAATGTCATGTGCTTGTTTTTAACCGTCCTAAAAGAAGTATTTTAGAGTTACTTCGGAACTTTATTCCGCAGTTTAAAACTACAGTAAATCAGTCTTTGAACGTAGTTGTAGAAACCACAAGCTGTTTTATCAAGAAGGATAAGGTTGGGTTTTTTTGAGCTAAAGCTTCGTAAAGAGCAAGGAACAAGGAGACAAAAGTGGACAATATCAGGCTCAGCTTATATTAAACATAACACCACAAGGAACAAATCCTTCTTGTGTGCACAGTGTGGCCAGAACCATGTGACCTGGATTTCCCTTTTCAAAAGCATACATACATACAAAAACATACACACACAAACACACACACTCTTAGGTGAATAAATAAGTTATGTACAAACTATGTAATTATAAAGATAAGGATATCAGGATATCATTAATTTTAGAAAACTAGTACTTGCAAAAGGCATTCATATTCTATGATGTAATGAGAAATAATCATATTTTAAATTCTTTATGAAATGTATCTTATTTAAGCACTCAAAATAATATGAAACAATTCAATAATTTTCTCTTTGTTATCATACTATCCCTAAACCAAAATGATTTATACCAAGTGCTAACAGAGCAGCTGTTTTATGTATCAAAGTTAGAGAAGCAGCATGGCCTAATGGGTAGAGCACAGGCCTGGGAATCAGAAGGACCTGCGTTCTAATATGTGCTCTGCTGTGTGCTGTGTGATCTAATGTCTCTGTGCTTCAGTCACCTAATCTGTAAAATGGGGATTAAGACTGTAAACACCTTGGACTTTGTCCAACCTGATTATCATGTAACTTTCTCAGCACCTAATACAATGACTGGCACATAGTAAGCGTTTAACAAATACCATCAAAAAACAAAAACACAAACAAAAAACCCACTTTATTCATGTTTTTGAGATGAATCTTTTCTAATAATTTATTAGCCGTAGAATTAATCATTTATTAACTTATCATCTTCATTTTAACACAAAGAAGTTTGCTCTTGGAAACGTTCATTCATTTAACCTCTTAAAACATTTACACATTCATTTAATACTTTTCAGTTTCAGCTTTGCTGGGGAGAAAATAATGGTTATAAGGAGATGGTTGAGTGAGCTGCTGTTTGCTTCAGAGACCCAGGGCCCAGAGTTCAAACTGATAAGGAATAAAGCCACATTCAGGATTGACATCACAGGATTCAGACTTGGTTCAGTACCATCAGGTCATTAGACTTCTTAGAGGTTCTTATCCTTCTATCCTTCTGAGCTGATATTGGTCCTTTGAAATTTACAGATTTAGGTACAGAGAGAGGGAAGGTGTATGGAACACTTTCTGTAAGAACTGTGTGAAACCATTTGATTAGCGTGATGCAATCCAAATGCATATGCTTAGAGGATTTGGCAGTGAGGAAAAGCATATACTCCTAGAACTGGAAGGGTTCTGTTCTTTTGGTACACCCCAAGTTTTTAGTTAGGCAAAAGTTGGAAACCACTCAGAGTTGGTTGCAGTCTGTTCTTTTTTCTAATATTTTCAGAGGAGATTAGTCAGTTTTCCTTGCTAGCATAATAAGAATAATAATTATGTTTGTGTTATTAAATAATCAGGGGAATTTTTTGAGTGCATACTGTGTACAGAGCACTATACTAAGCACTAGAGAAAATACAGTGTGACAGAGTTGGTAGCCATGTTCTCTTCCCGCAAATAAGAACCTCGTTGTGGGCAGGGAATGTTTTGTGTTATAGTGTTTTGTTGTATTCTCCCAAGTGTTTAGTACTGTGCTCCACACACTGTAAGCACTCAATAAATATGATTGGTTGATTATTTGATTGACTGAAAGCTGTCTAAAATTCAGTATGTACCATGTGCCAAGCACTGTCTTGGGCATATGGAGTTCACAGTCACAGTTAGTAGATATAATCTGCCTAACTGTGAATTTACAATCTAGTGGGGAGACAGACACTAATTACAGGTAGGGGGAAGGAATAGAATTTAATGACATGTAATCTCGTGGTGGTCAGGACACATGTCTACCAACTCTGTATTCTACTGTACTCTCCCAAGCACTGAGTACAGTGCTCTACACATAGTAAAAACTCAATAGATACCATTGATGATGAGACATATATAGGTGCAATGGTTGGTGGTGTGAGTACCCAAGTGCTTGGGTGATGCCGAAGTGCTCAACTGGCTTGGAAATACAAAGTGGAGATGAGAGAACAATCTAGGGAAGCCATCTGGAAATAAGTGAATTCAAAAAGACCTTGAAGATGGGGAGAGCAGTGGTCTGCTGGTTGTGAAGGGGGGAGGGAGTTCCAGGCAAGAAGTCATCAGCAAGAAAGATGAGAATGAGAAACAGTGAGGAGGTTGACATGAGAGGGACAGAGTGTGCCAGTTGGGGAGGAACAGGGGAGGAACAAGGATAAAGGAGCGGGAGAGAGAGTTGATTGAGTGCTTTAGGGCCAGTGGTCAGGAACCTTTTGCTTGTTGCAGTAAATAATAGATAACCATTAAAGGTGTCTGAGGAGTGCAGAGACTCGAACAGCATAATAATTTAGGAAAATGATTTGGGCAGCAGAGCAAAGTATGGACTGGAAAGGGGAGGCAGGAAGATCTGCCAGGAGGCTGATGCATTAATCAAATTGGGATATTCTAAGTTCCTAGACCAGTATGGTGGCAGATTGGATAAAGAGGAAGGGGCAGGTTCTGGAGATGTGGATGAAGAACCAACAGAATTCCATTACAGACTGATTTCAACTCTAGAGGGTTAAAAGAGAAAGAAGAATCTAGGATAACACCAACCAGGCTCAAGAGATGAGGAGGATGGTGATGTTGTGGTGGGAGATTTAGGTGGAGGCAAGGAACTGAGCCAGAGGAGCTCAGTAGTTAAAAGGAAAAGAAAAATACAGGCCTAAGGGTATCTTCTACCATATCCATTCCCGACAGGGAAACAGACCAGATAGATACTTAGGGAATGCCCTCCTTATCAATTGACTCTTGGCACCTTACTTGCCCTCTGGTCACTCAAATAATACAGTTACAGATTATGCTCTTTTGTTAAATGCTTTGTTTTTAAGCTCTTCCGCTTTAGCTTTAGAAATGAAAAATTTTGTGTCTAGTGTCTTATATGCAAAGGCTACCCTGCAAACCTGGCCCAAACTCTAAGTAGCAAATGGTCCTCTAGACTATAAGCTTATTATAGGCAGGGATTGTGCCTGTTATATTGTTATACTGTACTCTCCCAAGTGCTTGTACAGTGCTCGGGACAGCCCGATTACCTTGTACCTACCCCACCACTTAGAACAATGCCTGGCACATAGTAGTAGTTACCCAGTCTGTAAAATGGCAATAAGAGTATGAGCTCCATGTGGAACAGGGACTGTTGTGCAATCTGATTAACTCGTGTCTACTCCAGTGCTTAGAACAGTGCTTGGCACATAGTAAGCACTTAACAAGTACCATTATTATTATTGTTATTATTATTAGCAAGGGAGGCAGGCATTAAAATGATTTACTGGTAAAGCAGTCAGTGACTTGAAGCACAAATGCTTTCGGGAATAGGAATACTGCTGTCTACACAGGGAACTTCCTTATTTTATGAAGAGGAACCACTGGGCTTGTCTCTGTCCTTCTCAACACCTTGCCATATAATACCATCGCACGTTCTGTAAAACGGGCCATTTTATTTTCGTACTTGGTTTATAAAAGACCAGACTTCTGGAATCTAAGTGGATTCAGATTTCATTAGCCTTTGGTTTTGACAAAAGCCCTGTAAACTATTTTAGTCTATGTTCCTTAAATATTTCCAAATTAGTACTAATTTATATGTTTCTGATTTCATTAGCCTTAAGTTTTGATGAAAGACTTGTAAACTATTTTAGTCTAAATATGTACCTTAAATATTTCAAAATTAGTTGTAATTTAGATGTGTATAGGTCTGGGTTCATGCTGGGCAATTTGACTTCAACAAGTGTGTGTTATTATTTTATTCTTGTGTGGGAGAATGGTAAGTAGATACACTAAAACACTACAAGCCAGGAGGTGACATTAAGCTGAACACGAATAATTTGAGTCACGTTTAAAATTTTAAGGGCGTAACAGAGGGAACCTTTCTCTTTTCTTCCAAATGATTAATTATCGATAATTCAGGTATCTGGTGAGCTGAATAAGGAACTATCTTTTTAAGCAAAGTGCAAGTCCAGAGATCAGGAAGAATTACATTTCACATTAGCCTTCCTGCCCTGCGTGACCTGGTTAATTAATTTTTTGCTAGGAAAATAAGAGTAGAAATATATTTAAAAATATGCCTCATCATTAAGTATCTAATTGACCTCCAATTTTAAGAGCTGGACCTTCCATTTACTGTCATTTGGGGATGGGGTAAACCACCGGTGGATGTGTATAAAAGCCTAAGGCTGGAAAGGAAGGACTGCCTTATCTCAGGGTCCCTTGTCTCAGGTCATATCTCTTTGTTTGCAAATTGTATTTAGCATTGACCAGCAAAAAAAAAAAAAAGCAATTACAGGGCTACTGCTCTGGCTCTAGGGAGTATACCTTTTTTTGTGTGTTATTGATCATGAAACTGATCCCCTTCCCCAAGCTCTAACCGAGGCCAAATAAACCCATTGAAAGCAATTTGAAACTTCCATTGGCACTGTACACGGACCTGATACTCCCTTGAAACTGAACGAGGGTTATAAACAAAGCTTAGAAGTCTAGGAATAGCCCCCAGCTTCAGCAAACCCTTCAAATATTTTGTAATTGTATCTTCAATCATGAATTAGCCAGGAAAAACAGACCCTCTTTCCTTTTATATATCACTGCTCTTTGCTGTTTTTAATTGCCCCTAGGCATGCTGTTGTGATCTTCTTTGGAAGTTTAAGACCAGGATAAAAATGCAGATCTAATTATTTCTTTTATGTAATCTAATTGACTTTTTAAGTAATGATAGATGTGCTGTGGCCCGCTTCAAACATTTTAATAACCAAGTTTCTGGATTATAAAGAATAGGTAAATCTGCTGTAATTTATGAACACTGAGGATTGGAGCAGATGAAAATGTAAATTCAGGCTGTGGTCGAAGACCTCATAGGAACGGTTCTCAGTTCTTCCTCCTGGAGTGGTTATGCTTAATGAAGTTCTAGTGGCCTTGAGAAATGGATCTGTTGGGTGGGGAAAAATCATGTGTAAAACCTACAGCACAAAACTAAGCAGCATGGCATAGTGGAAAGAACACGGGCCTGGGTGTCAGAGGACCTGAGCTGTATTGCTGGTTCCACCACTTGCTTACTGTGTGACATTGAGCAAGTCACTTAACTTCTCTGTGCCTCAGTTTCCTCATCTGTAAAATGGGGATTCAATACCTGTTCTTCCTTCTACTTGAACTATGAGCCCCATTTGGGACAGGGACTGGATCCGACCTCATTATCTTATATCTACCCCACACTTAGTACAGTGCTTAGCACACAGTGATTAGCAAATGCCACACTAATCATTATCTGGTGTCCAAAAATTGGCACCAAGCATGTATCAGTCGTAACATAGTAAAAGAGAGAATGACACTGACCCTTTCAATTGAACTGAGGTTGAATCCTATCCTTAAATTACCTCTATGCCCCATCAGTGAGTCAGTTTGTAGCATGGATAGAAGGCCCAGAAGGTGAGAAAGGGATAGATGGAAGTTAGGTAAAGTATCAAGAGAAGAAAACATTTGTTCATGTTTTTCTTTTCTGTTTTCCTTGTGGATATTCTGATGGCTGAATGGCACTCTTTTTAGCTGGCCTTTAAACTTTATCAGTTTTAAATACCATGTAATCACACCCCAGTTTCACAGTCAATATTTTAAAAATTTGTTATTTAAATTTAGCTCTAAATAAATGACATGGAAGAGATCACTTTTCATACAGAAGTCCCGATTATAAAAGAGTGAACAATATGAGCAAGAACAAGAACTTCCAAAGTGAGCTATAAACTCACAGAGAGCACCGGGTTGGGTTTTAGTCAAATGCTGACACCCAGATTTAAGAAAAGCATATTGCAGATAGTGACTTCAGTAGATTGGTGCTGAATTTCTACATGAATTTAAATTATCTTTGATTTATTTCTCATTTGTTTCTATGTGAAGGTGGTGTTGCTGTCACTTTCCCCTCTAGACTGTAAGCTTGCTGTGGGCAGGGAATGTGTCTGTTTATTGTTGTATTGCACTCTCCGAAATGCTTAGTACACAGCGTTCAATAAAACGGATTGAATGAATAAATGAATGAATGTTAGCCAATACTGATTTCTTCCCTTTAGATTATTCTTTCCCTTTGTCAAAGCTTTCCCTGACTACTAGGTGTCTCCTTTATATTATTTCTTTCCCAAAACACGAGAGTGCGAAGTCAGTTTAAATAGCCCTGGATTCTAAATTCCACAACACAACAGATTTTTAAACTCTGTGGTTCCAATGGCTTTTGAACTAGAATATTATTTAAGAACCTGAATACCTCTTGTGGCTTTGGCACCGTATATTTTAGGCTCTAGTGTTATATCCCTTGCTGGAGAGCAGACTAGATAGGGAATGAAGAAAATAGTTAACAAGGGATAGCCATTTACACAGTTTGATTTATGATTATATAGAGAGAGAGGAAAGCAAGGAAAGAATGTGATGATATCAGAGGTTAAAGTTTCTGTCTTCAGAGGCAAGTATTTGGAGGAAAAATGCTAAAACATGTCCTATCAAAAGAACAAAATATATTAGGAGAGATATTTTGTTTCTTTTTTGACTTTTGATTCTAGTTTGATTCAGTAGGCAGAATAACTGTTCAAAGGATTAAAACACTTTTGAGTTGGCGCACTTCATTCCTATGAAGTTCTGATGTGTAGAATCACTTTATTTCAACATTTGTAAACATTTGAGAATTATGCTGTAGATGAAGTTGCCTTTAGAGCCAAATTTGTGGGTTGTGGTGGAAGTGTATGGAGGTGAAGAAATGTTATTTTAAGGTGTAGTTAGTTTAACAGCAATTGAAAGCCATTGGGATCTATTTCTTACTGCAATTACACCTATAATTGCCATCAATATAAATGAAAGAACCAAACATGCGTATAATTTGAATATGTCTGTGTCTCTATATGTACATGCATGTATATTTAGAATTCACTCCTCGGTACTGATGTGACTTTAAGATAGGCGTCCATTCTCTCTGTTTCCTGAACACTTATTCATTTTGTATTTTTATAATTCAGGTAAATAGAGAACCCAAATATCCCTGTGCCTCTCCGGAGTTAATGGGATGTGTAAAAAATATGTCATAGCGGTTGAGCTGAGAGCTGCCTGAAATGGAGAATGTTCTTTTTTTCAGTTTGTAAGACCAAAGTTTATCGCTGAAAGGGAATTTGCCGTTTAGACGAAATAGTGGTCATGAAGTTAGTGGATGTGGAAAGGTGAGACTTTCCCCTTTAAGTTTACAGCTTCTTAATACAAATGAAATTATGAGAAGCAGCTGGATCTGAGGCAGCATGAATGCAAAAGTAGCCCTTGTTTAAGAGAAAGTTGTACCTATAAATCTTGGGTATAGCATCTCCCATAAGCCAAGCATTTGCCCAGCTTGTGTAAATTATGTCTACATTCAGAATTGAAGAAGTTAAACAGTGCACATACCAAACTTGAGGGATGGGAAATAAAAATTGATATACTGTGTGACACATGATATAACCCAGTGAAATATCTTTTAAATTCTGAAGAGATGTACTGACGTAACCATGTTTAATTCATATATGGTAACTCCTTCGCAAGATGATGAATGCTTGATTTAGGCTTTTTTTAAAGAAACTATTCAACATAAAAGAAAACAAATGATGAAGAGGGTTCATAATATTTCGTTGTGAAACTCTGAAGTCACCTTATTCATCCCCCCCCCCATCCTGATCCATTAGGAAAATATTCAAGGTGTAAAGCCAAACAATGAAAACCTAGAAATTCACCACCCCAAGAATGAAGTGTAAAAATCCCTCCTCAGTCAGGTCACAGCCTTGGCACTTGTTAAATATGTGGCTCAGTGGAAGAATTTTCTTTTCAAATAATCTGCAGATGATTTTTACTCTGTGTATGCGGGATTGTGTCTACCAACTCTGTCGTACTCTCCCAAGTACTTAATATAGTGCTCTGTGCCTAATAAGCACTCAGTAAATACTGCTGATTGATTGCCTGGAACCTATGGAGTGAGGACTCTACTCTGGACTTCAACAGGCAAATCAGGGGGCTACATACTGAGTTCAATGACTCCGATACAGTGGGCTCATTTTGCCGTTAAACCGCATGCTGATTTCTAGTGCAACGTCCCTTAAATGGACATTCCGGAAGAAATGTATTTTTTAGTAGGACTGGTATAGTGAAAAATGTAACTACAAGAGAAATGATTTGGACGAATTAGGGATTTCTGCTCTACAAAACGCAATCTACATTGCAAAGATGTGTTCTTTAATGTTGTCATGAGCTGTTTGGAAACTGGTTCTGCAATTGGAAAGATTATTCATTATAGGATGGGGTGGAACAGCTTCAGACCTCTCGATAAGCTTGCCCCCTCCTACCTTACTTCATTGATTTCCTATTACAACCCAGTCGGCACACTTTGCTCCTCTGTTGCCAACTTCCTCACTGTACCGGGATCTCGTCTTTCTCGCCACTGACATTTTGCCCACGTCCTTCTTCTGGCCTGGAACTCCCTTCCCCTCCGTGTATGACAGAAAACCACTCTCCTCACCTTCAAAGCCTTAATCAAATCACATCCCCTCCAAGAGGCCTTCCTAGATTAAGCCCTCTTTTCCCCCTACTTCCTCTCCTGCATTTCCTATGAGATTAGATCTGTACCCTTCAAGCACTTGATGTTCACCCTACCCTCAATCCACAGCATTTATGTACATATCTATAATTTATTTTTATTAATGTCTGTCTCCCCTTCTGGTTTGTAAACTCCTTGTGAACTGGTAATGTGCCTACCAACTCTGTTGTACTGTACCTTCCCAAGAGCTTAGAACAGTGCTCTGCCCATAGTAAGTGTTCAATAAATACCACTGATTGATTTCCAAGTTCATACAGCAGGCAATTGGTGGAGCTGATAGAACCTAGGTCCTCTGACTGCCAGGGTCATACTCTTTCCACTAGGCTACATTTCCTAAAGCATTTGGGCCAAGTACAGTGCTTTTTTTAAAATGGTATTTGTTAACTAAGCACTGGGGTAAATACAAGTTAATCAGGTTGGACCTAGTCTGTGTCCCACGAGGGGCTCACAGTCTTAATCCCCATTTTACAGCTGAGGTAACTGAGGCACAGAAGAGTTAAATGACTTGCCCAAGGTCACACAGCAGACAAGTGACAAAAGTGGAAGTAGAATCAAGGTCCTCTGACTCCCTGGCCTGTGTTCTTTCCACTAGGCCCCGTTACTTCCACCGGCTGCTTCTTCTCTCACTGGCTACTAGGCAAACATCTGAAGCTTTCAACCCCTGAAATGGAGCTGCCAAATAGGAAAAATCGACCTTGTTTTCTGTGAAAAAAGTTTACCTCAGCTGGCTAAGTACCAGGCAGAAGGACATAAAAATAATGCTTTCTTTATGCTCCAACATCATGCTCAGTACCACTCTGCTATTTATTTCTCACTTCCACACTTTCAGTCACCTTCCCCAACCAACATTACTTCTCCATTAGGGCCCTGACCTTGCTCCCATGTGCCTCAATTTCCAAGAAAGCCGAGTGAAATCACAACTTCAGATGCAGGCCAGGTTCGACGAGGTTGAATACTGCTTCTAGAAGGGCTTTAGACTGTAAGCTCCCTGTGGGCAGGGAACAAGTCTTCCAACTCTACTCTCCCAAGCACTTAATACAATGCTCTGTACACAGTAAGTGCTCAGGGAAAGCAACTGATTGGCCTTTAAAATTATTAATTCAATCATTCAATCGTATTTATTGAGCACTTACTGTGTGCAGAGCAGAGTACTAAGCGCTTAGGAAGTACAGTGACCTGGATTCTCTCTCCATTTCCCCATTCCTCTCAGGTCAGTTTAGGATGCATCCATCAATTCCTTGAGCCCGTTGTGGGCAGGGAATGTCACTGTTTATTGAGGTATTGTACTTCCCCAAACGCTTAGTCAGTGCTCTGAGATTGAATGAATGAATGAATCTGAATGAATGTATGATTAAATACGATCGAATGAAGGAATGAATGAATCTACTTACGCGAGGTGCCAGATGCAAACTATGTGACAAGTTCCTAGGAAATATCTTCTAAACATTAGAAAAAGGACCCCAGCAGCACTGGCAAGGGGCCTCGGAGCCTAGTGTCTGTCATGACATGAGTCCACCATGGTGACCCTAAAAGATTGTTGGGATTTTAAGTGTCATTGAGTCTGGAATTCTGAGACACCCCAATGGGTTGACATTTCTGAGTCAAACAATGGCTAGAGGAGTTTTTTTTTTTAAATAAACTGAAGATGAATGTCCATGAGGCCGGATTTCAACACATAGTAAATTTACAGCCCCAGTGCAGGTCCCTTGATAGTGGGGGGTTTAAATGGAAAGGGTGACACAAGTTAATTTTAGCACCATAAATGCAAAGTTATAGTTTTTGGGGAAAAAAATCTTCTCAGCTTTGCTAAAATATTAATTACAGGAAATTACAGCATATCCTATTAAAGTATTATGTCAGAGGTTTATATAAAATGTAACACCTTTGCGTATTCTCTCTTGTTTTCTCCCACAAGTGGTGGTTTTGAGCTGAAAATTGGAGGTGTGTGAGATGGCTGCAACTCTATTCAAAACTCATAAGCAGTGCTGCCCAATCTATAAGATCGTATGAAAACCTGGTCTTAGGGGTAGACGTCAAGATTTGCTTCTCCTGGAAGTACGTCTTCTTCTGGAGGGCTAATTTTGATACACATGTGCAGCTATTTCCTCATTTCAGATTTCCCCATTGTAAACTTCTAATTTTAGTAGAATTTGCTACTTGGTAAGAGAGGAAAAATGAGAGATTTCTATTTCAGATGTATAGGACATCTTAATATGGTTTCTGATTACTCCCATTTTGTTGGAAGCAAATAAGGTAATTACTCACTAAAAATTCTAATATCTTTTGGAGCTGTAGGGATGAATGTAAAATTGAACAAAATACTGTTTTATTTAAATACATGAACTATAAAGCACTTCACCGTAACAACATTTCAATTATTGCTATAAACTTTGTTTTCTGAATAGATTTCATTGTACTGCCCTGTCATGGCACCTCTTGAAGTCTCCAGTATGTGATTTGCATTGTAGTTTTTTCAAGATGATTTTTTTTTTTAAAGAAATAAGATTTAGGGACTGCTTCTGAAATGTAGGTGTTAGAAAGTCCAGTGCAAAGTAAGAGTGATGTGGTAGTTCTATTAGACAGTGTTATCTTAGGGAAGCGGGGTGGCTTAGTGGAAAGAGCACGGGCTTGGGAGTCAGAGGACATGGGTTCTAATCCTGCCTCCATCACTTGTCTGTTGTGTGACCTTGGGCAAGTCACTTCATTTCTCTGTGCCTTCGTTACCTCACTATAAAATGGGGATTAAAAATGTGAGCCCCGCGTGGGACAACCTGATTACCCTGTCTCTACCCCAGGGCTTAGAACAGTGTTTGGCACATAGTAAGTGCTTAACAAATACCAAGAAAACAAAACCTTGCACTAAAACCCATGCAGGATCACTTGTGTTTACACAAAGCTTTCACGTGGGTTGTAGAGTTGATTACTTTCTTGCAAGATATTCAAGCAGCTTTTTCTGAAAAATCACTGTGGTTCTAGACTACTTATACTCCTCATTAATTGTGGGACTTTGCCATCTAATCATTGAGAAGGACTGGTTTTATTTTTCCAACCTAGACCTGCTTTATCTCTCTGGGTAGTACAGGGGAAGGTAGACACTGTCTTTTGATTTTAGGATGCACTGCATCACCAGGATTTAAGCTGTTGAAGGGCCCCTTCATTTTGTTTTTGTGGTTTTCAATGTAAAGGTTGACTCAGTTGGTGGAAACCATAGGAGTTTGTTTAAAAAGTAGGATGGTTGGTTTGAAAATGTTTTTTTATTTTCAAATACCCTGAAAAATTCTATTGGTCATCACTCCTCGTCTTTTCCACTTCTCTGGATTTAGGTAATCCAGGACTGTAAATATCTTTAAGTCTGTCACTTTTCCCTCAAAATTTCCAATATTCATCATTTTCTTCTTCTGATGGTGTTTACTATTTGTTTTGTTAATGGTATTTGTTAAGTGCTTACTATACACCAAGCACTGTACTAAGGTCTGGGATAGATATAAGCTAATCAGGTTGGACACAGTCCATGTCCACATGAGGTTCACAGTTTTACTCCTCATTTTACAGATGAGATAACTAAGGCACAGAGAAGTGAAGTGACTTGCCCAAGGTCACGTAGCAGAGAAGTGGCAGAGCTGGGATTAGAACCCAGGCCTATGCTCTTTCCACCAAGACACACTGCTCTTCTTGTAGCACTTTTAACCTCATGTACCTTGGGGAAATCAGGAGAGCAGTAGGTACCGTAAATTAACGAATTATCTTTGGGGAGATAATCTGTCATTAATGTCCCAATTCATATCAATTGGAAGAGCACTAGTACAGTGTTCTGCACGTAGTAAGTGCTCAAAAAATACTATTGAATGAACAGCAGCATTTTTGCAGAGGGGTGATAAATTTCTCTTTGAAAATATATCGTTTTAAAAAAGAAGCATCTTCTCCAGTTGGAGCTATTTCTTTCTTTCCCACTGTTGTATAGGCGATGTTGGAACACGTAGGTGGTTTTTTTTTTCAATCAGCCTACAGAACTTAACTTCCACAGCAACAGAAAGACACCCTGTTGATTTACACGATTGACTGCCTGTAGATTACCGATTGTCCAGAAGGGAGAAACCATCCTGTAGGTGAAACGGATCCAACACTGACTCTCTTCATTTGTGGGAGGAACATATGCTCGAGACCGACTCCCCAGACATTCCCATTCTCTTTCCAATGATAAAAGTGGCACGGCAGTCTAAAAACACAGGTCTTCTCTTATGAAAAGGCAAAGAAGTTGCTCAAGAAAGAGAAAACACTTTGAAGAATTGGCCTGGACTCATGTGTATATTAACCAGAGCAGATGAAATGATAACAGAATGAGTGGCAGCCTCGGGCAGCAGAACAGTCCCCAGGGAGGTGTCTTTGTTCCACTGGTCTTGACAGGCATGTGTCTCTGTTAAATGAGGGCTTAATTTCTCTCATATGTGCACAATTTCCAAGCTCAACAAAGGCAGCCGCGACTGGAGCTATTTAAAAGAGGCAGCACAGGAGGAAGCATTCTTGAAGAAAGGGGATGCTAAAGGGCTAATTACTCACCATGGTTTAGTTACTGTTTTTTTTTCTCTCTCTCAGAGCAAGGTTTATTAACACAGAGCTGCCACTTTCCTTTTACATAAACACGCATTAAAATTACAAGGGCATATTTTTGCTTTGTGAAATAGCCATTTTAAGAACCCAGAGCGCTTTAGAAAAGGCACCCACCGCAACTCTGTCAGAGCAGAGCATTCCAAAGCTAAGCTGAACATAAACCAGCTCTGTGGCTGGGACTGGGGAATGGTAATTCAGTGAGGTTCTTTTCTCACCAAAGTAGAGTTGACAATCTATTTTCAATTGCTAAAAGTCATCTCAGGTATTACTGGGGAAACTTTCTTAACATCCAGCCTTTCTTTAATATGGAAAAAATAAATCACCAATTCAGTATTTGAACTCCTGGTGGGCAGGGAATGTGCCTACCAACTCTGTTATCTTAGTGATTAGAACAGTGCTTGGCACATAGCAAGCACTTAACAAATGCCGTCGTCATTATTATTATTGTACTCTCCTAAGGGTTTAGTAAAGTATTTGGCACATAGTAAGCATTCAATAAATACCATTCATTGATTGATTCTGGATCTTTCTAGTTGACCCAAGCTCCTTACCTAAATTCTATTGTATTAGCCCATGATGTTCCAATTTGGGGGAGATCATATTTTATTAAAGAGAAACAAGTAGGCAGCAAAATGATTTGAAATAGCTTCAAATCAAGATATTGTTAAAAAGATTATTAAAAATGGTTTATGTGGCTCTTGAAACTTTAGAAGAAACACCATGTTTGAGACCTTTCTGCCATATTCATCCCACAGTCCAATTAGAGTTTAACAGAGTAAAATAATCGACACTTTGTTGGGGTAGCTTTCCCAACAAAAAACCTCTGTTACATAGTGAGAGCTACAATTTTCTGTTGGAATACCAGGAAATTCACGTAACCGAGGCCTGCCTTCATGTTCCAAGTTGACATAATGCACCCGTGATTAACATAGGAGGTTTATAGCACTATAGCATGGTCGAACTAGATTAGGGCATGGGTTCATTTATTCTTCTCATTAATAGTGCATTAATGTAGCTGCTCTTTGTTTCCAACAATGTGGCTACCAGTGGTGTGAATTTATGTAGGTGTGGCTGAGCAGACTGATGAATGACTAGACTCTAAGCAGTTCACCTGAAAGGATAGTTCCTTACTCCACCGATATATTTGCCTCATGAAGGAGCCATGTCTATTTTCAAAGCTGCTTTCTGGTGTCCTAAAGTTAGCCATTATGCCCACTCTCCAGGCATTGCTTTATTGTTTGAAATCACGCTTCAGTATGTCTCCAATTTTTCTGCCCTACCTATTTGCATGTGTCACTTTTCAGTTTACAATGCTGCAGTTCCTTGACTTTCGCTTGGACATACCACTGGATTATAAATTCCTTGAGGTAGGGATTGTGTCTTCCCAAGTGCTTAATATAGTGCTCCACTCAAAGTAAGGACCCAGAAAGTTCCATTGACTGATTGACATCCAATTATAATCCAATTACCGCATACGTCCTGCATTGCTATGATCCTAAATCCTGCTGTGCAGATTGTGTTCTAGCACCTTGTTTTTGATCATTTTATCTTGCCATTTGATGCAGAGTGTGATTCACAGGTAACCCTGTGGCAAGAAGCAGTGTGGCCTTGTGGATAGAGCATGTGCCTGGGAGTCAGAAGGACCTGTGTTTTAATATCGGCTCCTCCATGTGTCTGCTGTGTGACCTTGGGCAACCACTTAACTTCTCTGGGACTCAGCTACCTCATCTGTAAAATGGGAATGAGAGTGTGAGCCCCATGTGGGATAGGGACTTTGTCCAACATGATTAACTCATATCTACCCCAGTGCTTAGTACGGTGCCTGGCACATAGTAAGTGCTTAACAAGTATCATAAAAAGCAAACACACAAAAAAACCCTGTTGATACAGCTCACATGAGTGGATGCTTCTTCAGTAGCAGGACATTTCAAACCTGCTTTAGACCTACATTTTGGTATGAAGCTTGGTGCCTTATTCTTTCCAAATTATTTCATTTTCTCAGTCAATCAATCAGTGGTATATTGTGCACTTACTGTGCTTATTCATTCAGTTGTATTTATTGAGCTCTTAATGTGCACAGAGCACTGTACTAAGCGCTTGGCAAGTACAATTCAGCAACAGATAGAGACAATCCCTGCCCACAGCGGGCTCACAGTCTACAAGAACACTTTACTAAGCACTTGGGAGAATTGGTAGACAAATTCCTTGCCCATAAGGAGCTTAGAGCCTACAGTATGAGACCGACATTAATATACATAAATAAATATGGATAGGCATAAAGGGGCTATGAGGCTGAGGCTGGCCTTTTTTTTCCCCCCAAATATCTTCTGTTTTGTCTGTTCATGCACTGGATTATTCATCACTGGGCGGTATATGACCTAGGTAGCAGAATTTGGTGATAGCAATAAGTTGCCAATGAAATTCTTTGATTGCACGTACCTGACAGGAAGAACCATTTCTTGTTCTCAGTAGACGACCAAAATTTCCAGGTCTCCCACTGGATATAAGTGGCATCCCTTAGAGTTTCAAATATTGAAATATGGCCAAAGAGGAAAACACATTATGCTATACTCTATCCACACTGGGAGTACATATTCCCTACAAATCCTCTCATTCTTCAGAGCACATAGAATAATAACTGAGAGTCAAATGCCCAAATGTAGGGAAATAGAAGACTAGTAAAACTCTAGAAGGAAACGTATTTTTAAAATCCATTACAGCACATGCTGTTACCAGTAGACATATTCTTGCCCTGAGATTTGCTATCTCCTTTCTATTTTCATGGATGTTTTGATCTAAAATTATTTGTCCAAAGTCACCCTCTTATGATCATGTACACATTCATATATCATGGCATATTTATATATCATTTATCAAAGCATATCCCCAAGCTAAGTGGGCCTAAATGTTCCAATCCAATTGGGGCTTCAAGGGATGATCAAGGATCGGGAGTGTTTCATTCCAGTTATGCTGCTCACATGATTAAGTGACTCTGATTCTCACTCCTCTGCAGAAAATGGGTAGACCACAAAAGGCAGATTTCATTTTTAAAAAGTTCCCAGAGGCAATGACAATAATCATGCAAGTATTAAGCGGAATAAAATCTTTATTTACAACACCATTTCTAGCCCAAATTTTGTTAAGTGGGAAGTCTGGAAAGGAACTCTAATGAACTTTATTGTAACCTTTGACCATCAAAGCTTTACTAATGATGAGTTTTCAAATCTGCTTCAGTTTTCTTTCAGGAGATACAGGTATTTGCATTGGGCCCAAGTCTTATCTCCCTGGCGTGTGTGTGCAGAGACCCATCTTCAGTAATCAAAATGTCAATTTAAAAAATGTTTCATTGTGTAATATCCAAGTATGTTAGAACTCCCTGAGGCCAAATGGCATAGGCAACAACTGTTAACATTGAATAAATTAAGCCCGGCTTTTGAACGATCTGATCACGGGGTTATTTTTGTTCTCTTTTGGCAGTGTTTGGGAGACTGGGACCGGGACAGGATTCACTGGGCGTGTTTGCATAGGAAGAGTGTGGTTTCTTAAAATAACGTTTAGTCAAGTGATCTGATTTTAGGCTGTTAAAACTATAATGCCAAACTAAATTATCTGTGGGTTGCAGGATCCAGGCAGGGTTGGTGTTTTTGAACCCAGGTATCATTCCATGAGAAACAATATGGCCTAGTAGACAGAGCCCTACCTGCGAGTCAGAAGGACCTGGGATCTAATCCCAGCTCCACCACTTGTCTGCTGTGTGACCTTGGGCAAGTCACTTGGCTTCTCTGTGCCTCAGATACCTCATCTGTAAAATAAGGATTAAGAATTTGCGCTCCATGTGGGACAGGGACTGTGTCCAACCTGATTAGCTTGTATCTACACCAGTGACATAGATTAATGCTTGAAACATTGTATGCGCTTAACAATTACCGTCATTATTATTGCTCCCTCCCCTGAATACCCTTCTTCCCCCTTGGCCCCCACCAGAAATCTGGACTTCAGCATATCCAACCAGGTTGGTAAAGAACATTTCAAGAATCTCTCTGCCCCCCTCCCATCCTGGCCCAGTCCTGTTTGCTGTCCAAGATGTCTTTAAGACAGTCTTCATAGTCCAGGCAGGCTAGTGAGGGGCTAATTGAAGTCACAGAATGATGAGCAACTCCAAGCAACAACTGTAAATGAGGTCGAATTTCCTTTTTTAATCCATAGAAATTGTCCTTTCCAGTTACACAAACAGGGCAAGTGATAGACTTTTCAATTTTTGTAGCACCAGGATAAGACCCTGGAATGACTGTGATGTTGGACCTTGTGGTCTGAACCCAAATGATGGTTTCTGGGCCTTCTTAGATAATTTAGGACATTCATCGAAAAGGTACATATCTTCAAAGTAAAGAATCATGTATTTGCCTAATGTGTTGCTTTGAGCCCTTAGGTAATTAATCATTTATTAATAGGACTAATCCCTACTAGCAAAAAATATGGTAGTCTGCAGGAAAACTGTCTAAATAGTAGGTGAGAAAGAGAAAAGAAAATCAGTGCTCTACTGGTATACTCCAGGTTACGAGCACCTTGGGTATCCAACCAGTACTTTTAGGTGCCTTACTCTCCTAAGCACTAGTACAGTGCTTTGCACACAGTAAGCGCTCAATAAATATGATTGAATGAATGATTGCCTTACCTCACACACCGTAAACTCTTTGTGGCCAGGGGCCTCATCCACCAACTCTATTGTACTGTACTCTCCAAAAGACTTATACAGTGCTCAAACCCCAGTGAGTGCTCAATGAATACCATTGATTGATTGATTGATCGATTGATTGATAACCCTGACAGACTCCGTGATGCAGCTGAGTGCTAGAGGTCTGTAAATTTGTTCCCGTCCCCTCCCGACCTGAGCTGAAATTAAGGAGTTGACAGTGACCGGATCTTAGAGGAAACCTGGCCCCAATTTGTGTCAGATTTTCAAGCTGTGGAAGAAACCCCCTGAGCCGATAGCCAAGAAAGTTGTTGAACTGAGGAGGCAGCTTAATTTAGAAATGAATGAGGCAGATGTTGATAAGTTAATTGCATCTCATTCGGAGGAATCGTCCAACAAGGACCTCATTGAACTTCAACACTCCGGTGCATCATAGCAAGATGCCAAAACGAGGAAGAAGTTATGGTGTCTTTACCACCAGCTAAAATCCTGGTACTAAAAAATCTTGGATCAGTTTTCAAGAGAGCAAGTTAACTTATAAATACAAATGAAGAAGAAGACCCTAATGGGAGTGTGTCTGTTCATTGTTATACTGTGTTCTTCCAAGTGCTTAATACAATGCTCTGCACACAGTAAGAGCTCAGTAAGTATGATTGACTGACTGAGAGAAGAGTTCAAAGGATGCCCAGGGATATTCAGATACAGGTTGCCTAATAGGTGATTTAAGAAGACAAGAAGGCTACTGTTCAACTGAAATTGAGTAAAATCTTCAGTGAAATTGTGAAATTGGGCAATTTCTACTTTTACAGCCTCCTGCAGTGACTCATAGTTATAATATCTCATTTATTGAAAATTGGGTTATTATAAAATTAAATCATATAGTGATATTTGTCAGTATAGTACAGACCTCATAAAGGAATTTCACCTGACTTCTCTAGAGATTCTGGAACAGACCCCAATTTGTGCTGTGTGAGTTTCTGGGTAAATGAACCCCATGGTATAACCATGCACACCGGGATAAGTAGGTTTTCAGCTAGATCCTGGGGCATTCCTGTATATGCCTAGTTATTTGTTCTCGATTTTAAAAAATACTATCCTATTCCTTTCACTGCACTCAGTTTAGGTCGCACCACTGAAAGATTTCCATTTTAAAAAGGCCAGAGGTTTTTTTTTTTTAATATTGCTCCATGATTCCAGCTTTGGTTTTCCCTTTCTGAAAGAACCAGAGCCTCAAAACAGAAATATCCTTGGATCTGCATTGAGTCACAACTTCACCTGCCAATGGCTGTACTTTTTACAGATGACGGAGTATAGAGCAGATGAGAAATTGCAGCTTTCAGGTGCATTCAGATGTTAGTGCTACGAAGACAGATATTGCAAGTTGATATCTTCCTTGGATTAACATTCTCTTTGGATAAAGTTTAGGAGCCAAATCCATGTGGTGTCAAGACTCAGGGAAAATGGTTTAACCTGTGTCCCAGGCAGGCTTTGATTAAGATTTATTGGCAAGATTTGTTTCCAGTTGGGGGAAGAGAGACTTTTCATCCACCGACGCCTCATTTTATCTGGTTTTAAGAGAAGATTCTTCCCATATTTGTGGTGCTGAAATCTTGCTAAAGAACACTTGATTTTTTTTCTTTTTTAATTTCTTAAAAGAATGTTCTTCCTGTTGTAATAGGAAGAGAGAATGCACAACACATTTAACCTTTAGTTTTGTGGTTATTGTTTGTTTACAGATGCAGTCTGTTTCATGTCCAGAAAGTATAGTTCTATATCGGGGTCATTTTATGGTGTCTCCTTACTAAACAGAAGATCCAGGGGTTACATCAACCAAATACATCTGTGTTTGAAGACTAGGGTCATAATCAATCAATCAGTGGTATTTCTTGAACACTAACTGCATTCAAAGTATGAGAAGCAGCGTGACTTGGTGGAAAGAGCACGGACCTGGGAGTCAGAGGACGTGGGTTCTAATCCGGGCTCTGCCACTCGTCTGCTGTGTGACCTTGGGTAAGCCACTTAACTTCTCGTTTCCTCATCTGTAAAATAGGGATTAAAACTGTGAGCCCAATGTGGGAGAACCTGATTACCCTGAATCTACCCCAGTGCTTAGAACAATGCTTCACACATAATAAGCAGTTAACAAATACCGTCATTATTATTCGGAGCACTGTACCAAGTGTTTGGGAAAGTACATTGCCCTAGAGTTGGTAGACAAGATCCCTGCGTGCCAAGAATTTACACACTCATCGGGGAGACCGACATTGAAATAAATTACAGATAGGGGAAATGGACGTGTAAGTGCTTAGGAGTTGGGGTGGATGAATATCAGGAGCTCAAGGCATACAGATCCATTTGCATAAGTGACACAGAAAGAAGAGTAAGGACCAAGCACTTAGTACAGGGCTTAGAACACAGTAAGAACTCAATAAATGCGGTTGAATGAATGGAAGAGAATCCATAGTTGAAAAGAATCCTTGACTGAGATGACAATACTGTAGAGAAAGGTAGGTGAAGTGAAAGGAAAGCTACCAGATATATTTGAGGAGTGTCAAACAAGGAGTCTGAGGACAAGGGATCAGAAGGCTGGAAGAGACTGAAAGGCATCATGGGTCTTCTTTCCAGGGCCCACTAGTATTTCAGCCTGGGACACCTATTGACGCTGCTGGTGTTCTCTTAGCCTGAGTAATCAATCAGTCGATCAATCGGTAGTATTTGTCGAGAACTATGCCAAGAGCATAGGAAATCATAATAGAATTAGCAGAATAAGACAGACACTGTGGTAGGAAAAGAGGAAGTAATAGAGTGAATAAAATATACACATAAATGTCCTATATTTTGAATTCTTTAAATGTTGGGAAGGCATAGCCATGTGATTTTGTGGACCAACTGAATCTTGAGGAGTTCTTTTAGCTGCAGTGCTTGATGTTTTGATCTTCGTCCATGTCTTTCAGATTTTTGTTTTCATCACTACTTACATCAATCAATCAGTAGTATATATTGAGCGCTTTGCGGTGGTACAGACCACTGTACTAAGTGGTTGGGAGCGTACAATGCAGTAGAGTTGGTGGACATGATCCTTACCCTCAAGAAGCTAATGGTCTAGTGGGGGAGACAGACATTAAAATAAATTACAGATAAGGAAAGCAGGAGAGTAAAAGGTTATGTTTATATGTGCTGTGGGACAACCATCTGCCTCCACTTACTCTTAAATTGGGAGCCTGATGGAGGACAGACTCAAGTCCTAAATCAGCCTCAAGAAAAAAAAAAAAAATTCTTGTTCACTAGAGAATCTGCAGCATGGCTTGGTAGATAGGGCACAGGCCTTGGAGTTAGAAGGACCTGTGTTCTAATCCTGGCTCCTCCACTTGTCTGCTGTGTGACCTTGGGCAAATCATTTACTTTCTCTGTGCCTCAGTTGTCTCATCTTTAAAACGGGGATTAAGAGTGTGAACCTCATGTGGGACAGGGACTGTGTCCAACCTGATTAATTCGTATCTACCCAAGTGTTTAGCACAGTTCTTGGCACATAGTAGGTGTTTAACAAGTGCAATAGTAATGCTATTGTTATTAATAATAATAATTGCTATTATTAATAATAATAATCTGAACTTTTCTGGAGCTTCAAGAAGGAGTTAGGTGGGAGCTCTATTCTGATAATAATTTATACATTTTAAAATATTTCTGAGTCACCTGCCGGCCAGTGCTTGCATACCTTTTGGAGCAGCACGGCCTAATGGAAAGAACACAGGCCCAGGAGTCAGAGGATCTGGGTAATAATTCTGGCTCAGACAGTTGCTTGCTGTGTAGTCTTGGGCATTTCACTTCACTTCTTTGGGGCCGCAGTTCTCCTGTTTTCCCTCCTACTTCGACTGTGAACCCCATGCGGGACAGAGTCTGTGTCCCACATAATTAACTTTTATTACCCCAGCGCTTAGCACAGTGTTTGACACATATTAAGTGTTTAACAAGTGCCATTAAAAAAAAAGTGAAAGCTTGGATTCTGGTACAAGTTTGGCACAAGAAAATCAACTGTTTATTAATATTCATCTCTAGCCCATAATAGGTAAAAAAATGCTGAAAGTCATTAAAATCTCAAAGAGAACTTAGACCTGTAAATTTGATACTTTGGCTGTCAATATCGAGGGATACGAGTACAATATTCAGATTATTTTTCTACCAACTCTGTTATAATTGTTATGCTGTACTCTCCCAAGCGTTAATACAGTGCTCTTCACACAGTAAATGCTGAATAAATATGAATGATTTACAATTTTTAAATAATTTGCCCAACTTGAGCTTTTCTCTTAAACTCACCTAACTATACCTCACAAGGGATTCTCTCACCTCTAACTCCTGACTCACACTGTTCCCCGACCCACAACACCCTCCCCCTCCAAATCTGTCAAACCACAGCTCTCCATCTTCACATTCTTTCTAAAATTCCATATCCTCCAGGAACCCTGCCCTGATTAAATGACAGCATCGAGCTCTCCTCTACCAACAGCCACCTTTAACAAAGAAGTATGTTATTCCTCTTTTTATTATAATATTTGCTAAGCACTTACTGTAAGAAAAGGACTGAAATGGATAGGTCCCACATGAGCTCCTTATGGACAGGGAATGTGTCTGTTTGTTGTGTTGTACTCTCCCAAGTGCTTAATGCAGTGATGTGCACACAAGTAAAGTGCTCAATAAATACGATCGATTGACTGACTGCCAGACTTGCAATGTAAGTAGGAGGGAGGACAAGCATTGAGTCCCCATTTTGAAGATGATGGAACTGAGGCCCAGAGAAGTGAAGTTATTTGCCCAAAAAACACCTGGCAGTAAGTGACAGAGCTGGGATTTGAACCAGGGTCTTCTGACTCCCAGGCCTGGGCCATTTCTACTAACTGCTTATTGAACACTTAGCTGAATAAATGAATACCAGTTAATATAGCTATTTCAATCTGATATATTTGTATTATTTCCTGTTGCATCCTAGTTAATCCTCATGCTCCAGTGATTTGTAAATAGTTTCTCTCTGTCTCCCCCGTTAGATTGTTAGCTCCTCAAAGGCCCCTGTGCCTTGTTTCTGTTGTACAGTCGCAAGCAAACTATCCCCTCTGGACTGTAAGCTGGTCGTGGGCAGAGAATGTGTCTGTTTATTGTTGTATTGTACTCTCCCAAGTGCTTAATACAGTGCTATGCGCACAGGAAGCACTCAATAAATCCAACTGAATTAAACTGAATTTGTTGCAATGCTATGCATTCAAAAGGTGCACAATAAATATCATTGAATGATGTAGAGGATATAAATTTGTTCTTGCTCTATTAGTGTGGTTTGAAAATCTGTACTGTGTTTTGTAGCACCAATTTATCTACTCATGTTCCTCCATCAAATTATTTTTCTCTGTTGCATGGCCTTAAAAAGAAGGAAGAGTAATGGATTTTTAATGAACCCAAACTCTTTCAAAGGGAAGTTCTTGGTAGTTTGATGCTGCTTTTAGGCTTTGGGTTTCATCTTCTTTCCTTAAAGATAAATATTGACAGGGACTAGTCATGGGTTTAAGTTTGTGGATTGAATATCTCCTAGAAAATTTAATTTGAAAGTCCTAAGAGATTCAAAGCAACTCTCCCTCATCCACCTCCCTCCTTCCCCCCACCATCCCCAGTGTGGCATTAAATTTTTTTGTGTGTGGTATTAAATTTGATGAAGTACTTGTACCATTTTTAGGTCCTGTATTCACAGACATTGATGTTATTTGCATGTTTTAGAGCTGAAAGAGTAAACAAACAGTAACCAACTAAGGCATGCATATTCTTTCCTGTGGGGAACAATTTCCTGGCAAGTTATCTTGCCAGTGACTCCCTTTGACTTCAGTGACAAGTTGTGAGCACAAAACCCAGTGCGTAATTTGGCCCTTTCAATGTTAGAATTCGATGATAAGGCACCCTGTCATTTTTCTGATCGTATTTCAGCCTTCCTTGTTTCTTTACCATCTCTTCTCTCCATATGCCATCTTTCCCAATTTGCTGTCAGAAATGGCAAAATTGGTATAGTGGTCGAGTAACAGCTGGAGCAGTGAAAAGGAATGGGTTCAAAATAACAGGATAGCACCAAAAGAGACTATGTATATATATATATATATATGTTATATATGCAGTGTATAATATATAAAATATACTATATATTATATACCCGCATTTATATGAAATGTGGAGTAAGTGAAATCTGTTTACTTAGGCAAAAGCACCTGAATTATTTACTGAATCAAAAGGCTTTTAGAAAAATGAGCATTTTCTGTGGTCTTTAAGTATAGATTATTAATTTAAATTTAGTCTAAACACAAGTATTTTTTACAAAATAATAACTATGTTGAAAAATTTGTCCTAGTTTCCTGGCACATATTATGTACCCGCCCCCTTCCCCCCCATACACACACACACACACACACACACACACACACACTCAGAGATTCACAGAAATTCAGTATTTTCAACTATATTTTTCATCAAAGATCAGTATAAACAATCTACATCGCCTAAGTGGTTTCCTACTGTCACCATTAAGCAAACATAAAATAACTAGAGATATTTAGTTATATTCAGAAATTTAATTTATTGGGAAACTTTAACTATTTGCCTACAAAGACAGAAGGCAAGCCAGGTGGTTTCTAAATATTTTTAGGTGTGTCATTTGTTTTGTTTTGTTTTGTGTTTTTTTTTTTGGTCCAAGGTACCCAACTACACTTCCACATCTAGACAGACTGGGGAAAAAATTAGAGCGTACAAATTTTAATTTTTCTTAACCTACAGATCATATAATGAACTACATCAAAAGTAAAATAGACTTTCTGCATGGAAGAATCAGGGAAATAAATTTACCTCAGAGTAGCATTATTTTTAAAGAGTGAGCATATTTAGGAGCGAAATCTTCCTAGGTTTAGTAGAAGAAAATAGTATCTGAGTGTCTCTGGTTTCAAATTTGATGGCATATTACATGATTTGCTTTGAGTAACTGAATTCCTTCATTTTGTACTGATCCTTCAAAAAATTTTCCCCAATATTTTGTCTTCCTTACTCCATTCCTTAAGAGTAGAATGAGGAAAACAGAATGTTGGGAAAAATACCTTTGATTGATATAAATATGTAGACTTTCAATAAAAATATCCATAAGTGACTATAGGAATCTTCCTTTGGGAAACCCTGGATTGCTATTTTGTTGTTGTAGGGATGATAAAGATGATGAAGCATTTGTTTGAGTATCATCAGTGTGACCTAGTGGAAAGAGCACAGGCTGGGAGAAGGACCTGGGTTATAATCTCAGCTCCACCACTTACCTGCTGTGCAACCTTGGACAAATCCCTTCACTTCTTTGTGCTTCAGTTACCTCATCTGTAATAATAATAGTAATAATAATTGTGGTATATGTTAAGCGCTTACTACGGCCAGCCACTATACTAAACGCTGGGATAGATACACAGATAGAACAGTGCTTGGCACATAGTAAGCGCTTAACAAATACCATAGTTATTATACAAGCTGTCCGGATTGGAGACAGTCCATGCACCACGTGGAACTCACAGTCTTCATCCCCATTTTACAGATGAGGTAACTGAGGCCTAGTGAAGTGACTTGCTCGAGGTCACACAGCAGATAAGCGGCAGAGCTGGGATTGGAGCCCAGGTCCTTCCGATTCCCAGGCCCACACTCTATCCACTGGCCACCACTGCTTCTCCTAAATGGGGATTAAGACTGTTAGCCCTGTGTGGGAAACAGCGACTGTGTTCAACCGGATAAGCTTGCATCCACCCCAGTGCTTAGCACAATGCCTGGCACATAGAAGCGCTAAACAAATACCAGAAAAGATTCATTCATTTATTTGTTCATTCAGTCATATTTATAAAGTGCTTACTGTGTGCAGACCACTGTACCAAGCGCTTGGGAAAGAACAGTACAACAATAAATGGTGACAGTATCTACCCACAATGAGTTTACAGTCTAGAGGGAGCGAGAGAGTCGTCAGTACGAATAAATGAAATTAGAGATATATACATAAGTGCTGTGGGGCTGGGTGGGGGAGCAAAGGGAGCAAGTTAGGGCGATGCAGAAGGGAGTGGGAGATGAGGAAAAGTGAGACTTTACATTCCTTTCTCTCTAAGCTTAACAAGCAGCTTTCCCTACTTGTTAGAGCTCTGGAATTCAGAAAGACCTGGGTGCTAAGCCCGGCTTCAGCACTTGTCTGCTGTGGGACCTTGGGCATGTCATCTAACTCCTCTGTACCTCAGTTACCTCATCTGTAAAATAGGGATTAAGATGGTGAGCCCCATGTGGGACTTGAACTGTCCAACCTCATTACCTTATATCTATCCTAGTGCTTGGAACAATGTCTAGCACTTAGTAAGCCCTCAACAAATACCATTTTTAAAAAGCCTATGTTTATACAAATCGGTCAGTAAATCGCATTTATTGAGTCCTTACTGTGTGCAGAGCACTGTACTAAGCACTTGGGAGAGTGCAACATAACAATAAACAGACACATTCCTTGCCCACGATGAGCTTACCGTCTAGAGGACGAGTCCGGATTTCTACTTTGTGGGTTTTGTGCCTCTCTCTTTAATTACACTGAAAGAGCAGCTTCTTATTTAATCTCTTGGCTGCACTGACATCTTCTGAGCCTGAAAGACAGTAGTTACTATGGTTAGTGTTCTTCGTACCTGAGTGAGGAAGGCAGACAGGGTGGCCATGATGACATGATTTGAAATCTCAAAAAGAGGGCTCGAATAGCCAAGCAGCAGTTCTATCTTGGCTGGCATTCCCCTCTTGCATTATGGACAGAGAACAGTTCTCTCATTACCCTGTCAGCCTGGGCCCTGCCAAAATATGGACGGAAAGCAAATTGCTTGTACATTTATATAGAAATTGCAGTTGAGATAAAAAGAGAGGAGACAAGTTGGGACTCAGGAGGTGTAGAAACAGGAAACATCAGATGATGAGTTTGTTTATTTATTTATTTATTTATTCATTTATTTATTTATTCATTTATTTATTTTCGTACCAGAGACAGAGACAGGCAGAGTGCCTTACAAGGTCAACACTGAAACAGACAGGTAAAGCAGATTTGAGCCCTGGGGTGCCTAATCTAAGAAGGCATCCTAAGTATGGCACATAGGGAGCAAGGAGTGGTGGTGTGTTTTGGCAGGTGTCGGGTTTTGTGAAGCACGAAGGATTGGAAAGGAAAGATCAAGAAGTCATTGGGATTGGGAAGGTGTTTCCCAGACTTCGGTGATTCAGGGCATTCCAGGCTTTGAAGCAGCATGCCCTAGTGGATAGAGAATGGGCCTGCGAGTCAGAAGGTCATGGGTTCAAATCCAGGCTCTGCCACTTGTCTGCTGTATGACCTTGGAAAAGTCACTTCACTTCTCTGGGCCTCAGTTACCTCATTTGTAAAATGGGGATTGAGACTGTGAGCCCCACGTGGGACAGGGACTGCATCCAACCCGATTTGCTTGTAGCCACCCCAGGACTTAGTACAGTGCCTGCCACAAAATAAGTGCTTAACATATACCACAATAATAATAATAATTATTATTATTCAGGGACTGGAGGCATCATAAAGCCCTCCCCTGCCCCTTCCCATTGGGAGTGGAGGAGAAACACTTTGAAGGACCAAAGGGAACTTGTGGAATTAAACTCAGAGGAAATGTTGGCCAGGGGACTTAGTGAAATTCCCTCCCTCCTTAGATGACCCTGTGGGTACCAGTCAATTGTATTTCTTGAGTGCTTATAGTGTGCTGTGTGGAAGAGTACAATATAACAGTAATACGACACATTCCCTGCCCACAGTGAACTTTCAGTCTAACTCAGGGGCCCAAAAAACACTAGAGGAAGGAACAGGGAGAAAACTTGTAAGGTCCATAGGAGAAATAAACCAAATGATCAGACAAGTAGAACTTGAAAAATGAAAAGTACCGTGCCTGCCAGCTCCCTTTTCATTCCAGCAGGAAATCATAGAATCAATTAGTAGAAGTAGTAGTAATAATAGTATTTAAGCACTTATTGTGTGCAGAGCACTGTACTAAACACTGGGAAAGAACACACAGGTGGAATTTTTTTAAATTATTATTTGTAATAATAATTTTAAAAAATGATAGTAAATGTGGTATTCATTAAGCATTTATTACATGCCAAGTATTGTACTAAGCACTGGGGCAGACACAAGATAATCAGGTCCCGCATGGGGCTCACAGTATAAGTAGGAGGGAGAACAGGTATTGAATTCCTACTTTGCAGATGAAGGAACTGAGGCACAGAGAAGTTAACTTGCCTAAGGTCACATAGCGAGTAAGTGGCAGAACTGGGATAAAAACTCAGCTTCTCTGATTTCCTAGGCCCATGCTCTTTCCATTAGGTCACACATCTTCTTATATTAGACACCATCAGGGGCCAGAGGTGGTACAAAATGAAGATCACACAGGAAGCGTTTCCAAATTGGCAAGGATATGCTCTGGGGAAAAAAAAGCCAAAAAGCATCATATGCAAAAATCTGTTAGACTCACAAGTTGTAGATTAGAAATGGAGGCCCACCAGTTAAAATATGTGTAATGAAACAACCCACTTCAAATATGGGAACATTTCCTGAAAGACTCAGTTAATGCCAAGTTGCAGGGCTTTATTGTGACTTTGTATAGGTAGATGCTTGCTAGCATCATTGTTGTCTTGCAGCTTGTTCAGGAAACCAAAATCTTTCATTTGGGGAAAATAAGGTAGATAATAATAATGTTGGTATTTGTTAAGCGCTTACTATGTGCCGAGCACTGTTCTAAGCGCTGGGGTAGACACAGGGGAATCAGGTTGTCCCACGTGGGGCTCACAATCTTAATCCCCATTTGACAGATGAGGTAACTGAGGCACCGAGAAGTTAAGTGACTTGCCCAAAGTCACACAGCTGACATGTGGCCGAGCAGGGATTTGAACCCATGACCTCTGACTTCAAAGCCCGTGCTCTTTCCACTGAGCCACGCTGCTGCTGCTCCCACACCTATACCTGTAGCTACTTTACATTTTTTGTGTGTACAACTTTAAGTAACTCTGAACATTGCTTAGGCAGAGTCTGTATTATTGTGACTCAGAAAATCAAAGCTAGATGATTGCACAGATGATTGGGCTGGTGCAAGCAAAGAGGAGGATTCACAAGGAAGGGCAAGTTGAGCCCAAGAAAGCAGGATCAAAGCCTGAACCACTAATGCCTCTAAGTTCAACGCAACGTAGTATGAGGCCTAAGGGAATATTCCGAAGTCCCCCAATAGAGGGTATTTCTCCAATTCATTTTAGCCCATTAATGAAGCTTCTAATTTTGTTGTGCTGATTGTTACCCAATCTTTTTTTGTTTTCAGACTACAGTTCAATTGAGGGACTTTATTTTTTCCCATTATGTTTTTGGCAACTTAGATGGTAAAACCAATTGTGAGGTATCTGGCTATACTCTTCTAAGTATTTAATACAGTGCTTTACCCCCACTTGTCTGCTGTCTGACCTTGAGCAAGTTACCCAGCTTCTCTGGGCCCAAGTTACTTCCTCTGTAAAATATGTGCCCCATGTGGGAAATGGATTGTGAACAACCTGATTAGTTTGTATTTACCCCAGCTCTTAGTATAGTGCCTGGCACATAGGAAGTGCTTAACAAATACCATTAAAAAAGATCACACATTCATTTTTCACACTCTATCTTTGCATTTCTTGCTAGACAACTAGATTTTCGGCATCAGGGCAGAGCAAGGCAACAGCAACATTTAGGCCTCTAATTTTAGTCTCTCTATGGGTTGTCTGAGACCCTGAGCGTCTTCCTACCTAATGGGGGTTCTGTGGGTATTTCTATTAAAAATGAATGCTGAATAGCAGGAGCCTGAATTCTGGTGCTCATAGGGGCAGAAAAATTTATGCTCCTGACTTGTAAATGGCATCAGCAAGAGGGTTGTGACTGACCCGGTTAGGCTCAGAGAATATTCAGTTGATGTCTTGGAGCTGGGGCTTTGATTGAAAGTTGTTGCTGGCTCATTGGCAAGCATTTCCTGGGTGACCAGAGAGCAAACTATCAACCAGTCAATCATATTTATTGAGCGCTTACTTTGTGCAGAACACTGTACTAAACACTTGGGAAAGTACAATATAACAGAGTGGGTAGTTGGGTGCCCTGCCTACAAAGAGCTTATAGTCTACTTCTGGCATCATGAAGTTTCTGAAGAATAGCCTATTTAACCACTTAGGCACACCCGAAAAAGGGACCAGAACATATGTTTTCCCCCCTAAAAAATAGTGAAGTTATTCCTGCCTGGGGGGGCGGGAGGGGAAGAGAGAGAGAGAAAAATGTGTGTGTGTGTGTGTGTGTGTGTGTGTGTGTGTGTGTGTGTGTGTGAATGCAACTAATGGAAAATTTACTATATCAAGCAAGGTAGGTTGGAAAAAGGCAGGGGGAATAATTCAACCATTATTCTAAATGCCTCTTCAGAAAGCCTTGGAAAATAATATAATATTCTTTATTGGGAGGTGCTGCTTAAAAATACAAATGTCTGGAAAAAAGGCCATTTTCCTTGTTTTTTTTAGAGGAGGGGTGCACACCCCATAAAACCTCATCTCTATGTAGCAGGAAAAGGTTGAACATACCCAACCGTTTGGCTCTTGGTTGCTTTGGCAGAGGAGCTTGAAAGTGGGTGACAGTGGTGGCTTTCCCCTCTGCCACTCCCCCATCCCCAGTACCTCTGTCATCTCTCTGATCCGTCAGAAAGTCAAGAGGTTGGGTTACCGCCCTGTCTTTTGCCGTTTCCCGAGGATGATGTTTTAGAGACGTAGTTCGCCGGGAACGAGTTGTTATACATCTGTTGTATTTAGGTCATTTGAAAAAGGTTCCGTCGACTCGCATGTGAATGCGTTTTGAATGAATGAATGAATTGTCGAAATGGTCTTTCATTGTTTCACTGTGTGGCTGGAGCCCAGGACAATACCACGTATAGTTTCCCCAGATGCTGAGGGTGCACACTCTTGTGATATTTGACCATTGGAAATGAAGGCAAACTTTTGTGGTAAGAAACAACAGCACATGTTCGACCCTCCAAAGCGAGGGCATCTATAAATGGATAAAAATGACTATTTCAAGTTGTTTCAAAAAAGAACCACTGTATCTACAGAGAAACACTAATTTAATGTTTGAAAAAGCAAACTATGTGTGGGTAGAAGAACACGTTTTTGCCTGAAACATCTGTGGCGTTTCTTGTTATATATTTGATCCTAGTAATAGATATACCAGATGAAGATTTTGGGGGCAGGAGTATTAAATAATATAACTATCTTAGCTGGAATGAGGAGACTGTTAGCATCCAAACGGTGTTCATCTCATCACAGCTTCAGTGGGAAGGACAAAGGAGGAGAGTAAATGATGGTAGCTGAAATCAGGCATTTGCAGTCAAGAAGACAGACTGAATATTCTTAAAGTCAGAGAGAAGCCCCTTCTCAAATAATGTCACGTAGCAGGGGGCAACAACCAGACTGTTCCATCGGCTGGTTTTTGAGGAAAGGCTTTGGGTTGATTATGATAGCAAGAGGTAGAGTCAAAAATGGCAGGCGTTGCAGATGGCAGACACACCAGTAGTGGCAAAAAGGAATATTTTTGTGCACACACGATGTGGAAAGGATCGATGAGAGTGTGTCAGCCCTGCCCAAATACACAGATCAGCTTTCATGGGAATAAAAGCATCCCCACGTACAAAGGGGTCTGAGTGTTATTTCTCCTCTCTCTGTCCCTTTCTAGTTCTTTCTCCACTCTCTTTTTCTCCACCTTTCTTCCTTCCCCGACACAATACCTCACAATCCAAAGACTGACACTTTAAACCAGCATGGTATTTTATTTCGATTCCAAATCGGGAAAAGATAGTTGACTTTCACCAGATAAGCTGGCAGTTCAGAAATGGAGTGGAGGGAACAAGAGGGAGTATGTCTTCAATCAGTAATTCAATCAATGGTAAAATAAAAATGGTGGTATTTGTTAAGTGCTTACTATGTGCAAAGCACTGTTCTAAGCACTGGGGGATACAAGGTGATCAGGTAGTCCCACGAAGGGGTCACAGTTTTCAATCCCCATTTTACAGATGAGGTAACTGAGGCCCAGAGAAGTTAAGTGACTTGCCCAAACTCACACAGCTGGCAAGCGGCAGAGCTGGGATTAGAACCCACGACCTCTGACTCCCAAGCTCAGGCTCTTTCCAGTGAGCCACGCTGCTTCTAATTTATTATTAATTAGAATGGTATTTATTAAGAGCTTACTGTGTGCTGAGCGCTGTACTAAAGTGCCAGGGAAAGTACAATACAATAGTGTTAGTAGATGTGATCCCTGCCCACAAAGAACTTTCAGTCTACAGAGGGATAGAGGCGTTAAATTACGGTTAAGTGAAATAGTAGAATATAAGGAGGTGGACGTAAGTGCTGTGGGATTGGGGTGAGTATCAAAGTGCTTAAGTGGTGCTCAGCTAAGTGAGTAGTCAGCACAGAGGGGAAATGAGGACTTAGCCAAGAAAGGCTTCCTGGTGGAGGTTTCGTACCCCTGTTACAGGCACTGGCAGTCAATCAGTAGTATTTATTGAGCACTTACTGTGTGCAGAACACTGTACTAAGCGCTTGGGAGAGTCCACTAAAACGATGTAACAGACACATTCCCTGCCCACAGGGAGTTTACGGTCTAGAGACCTACTTGCCACTGCAGTTGGAATTGAATAGTCATAGGTCCAGTTATACAGGATTGTGAATATATCTTGTGCTTGCTATGTTTTCTCTTAGGTGTTCATCTTGATAAACCTTATCTAGAAACTGAATAAAGGATCAAAAGATCTCTCTCAGTGGTGTCAGTAATTTAGTTTTCCCAAAACTCTGAGGTTAAATTATGGAAAATGGAAGGCTGACAGCAGGACAAAGGATTTGTAACACCAACAGTAAAGTTCCATAAAGCAAAATGAATTCATATATAAGAAGGTTGTGGGGCATGGCATTTTATCTGAATGTAAATTGGGTACAATCACATGAAGTGCAGGTAAGCGAATCAAAAATTGCCTTCCCATCACCTAAGAGGATTCTGTCAAGAGAAACTAAGTTATGACTAAGACTGTGACTGATATAAATTATTAGGTGATGAATTTTAAAAGTAGTGTCCATATGTAAATAGTCAAAGCATCCAAAGTATTACTCAGCAGCTGCAAGGGCTATAGGAAAAGCTGACATGACAAATTTAGTCATTTCCTAATCACTTTCGTTAGGCACTATTGTCAGCTCCAAGTGGCAAATTTTCTTCTTGATTTACACTCGTAATGATAATAGTTGAAAATGAAAAGTTTTCAAAATCATTTACTTGCAAAGCACCTTTTAGGTTAACTCTAATGTTCCTTATGACTTACAAGAAGCTCTGATGTCACAGGAAGATGAGGAAATGTGCAATTTGACAGCTTGTATCAACAGAGCTCTTTTTTCCCCCTCTCCAATGTGACTTTAAAATTCATAGAAGTTATAAAACAGGCAAAAATGTATTATTTACTGTGAGATCAAAATGCATTAATTAGCAGCCTTTGGTTTAAACAAAATTGATTGTTAAAGCAGAAAATAGAGGATGATATGAGTACTATTCTGCTCTAGGATTCCGATAAAAGAAGCAGTGACCCAACTCATTAGCCCTTTGATTTAATATATTGACACTTGGGTACGAATAATTCCGTTTAGTGGCTTTTGCTTCCCAGGGATCAATTTAATTAGTTATAAAATGTGACTTCTTGTCAGGAGCCAGAAGAAATGCTGACGTTAAATAAAGTCATACGCAATTTAAACAATAAAGCTATCGATGCCTGGTTAAAAGTTAATGATGCACAAAAAAATGGCTTAATAGAGACAACCTCAGCAATGAAAGTGATGGTTGGAAAATTAAGCTAAGTGGGTGAATGAGGAATGGTGATGTTGTTGGATTGTTAAAACAAATTCATGGCTGGCCTGATGGTGAGTTAGATAGTAAGTAGTTCTCTTTGTGCCTGGGAAACCGAACCTGGGCCTACAGCCTTTGCTTGGTACTTTTCGAATGAGGGTTTTGGGAATTTGAATGGGTTAAGATTCAGTCAAGGTAGAAAGGTAGAGTTTTGGGAATTTGAATGGGTTAAGATTCAGTCAAGGCACTGGGGGTGGAAAAAACACAACTCGGGAGTCCTGGGATTCCTTGTGGGCGGGAATCATGCCTACCAACTATATTACACCTCCCCAGGCTCATAGTAATAATAATAATAATAATGATGGTATTTGTTAAGCACTTACTATGTGCCAAGCACTGTTTTAAGTGCTGGGGTAGATACAGGGTAATAAGGTTGTCCCACATGGGGCTCAACTTTTAATCCCTATTTTACAGATGAGGTAACTGAGGCACAGAGAACTTTAGTGACTTGCCCAAGGTCACACAGCAGACAAGTGGCGGAGCTGGGATTAGAACCCACATCCTCTGACTCCCAAGTCCGTGTTCTTTCCACTATACTACACTGCTTCTCTAGCAGCTTCTAGTACCGTGCCTTGGCACACAGTAAGCGTTCAATAAATAGTTTAATGCTCTGCACACAGTAAGCGCTCTAATACACATGACTGAATGAATAAATACGTTAATTGGTGGTGCTACTCATTATCATTACCTGGTAGGTGATAGGAAGCAGGGCTTCGTTCTCAGTGATGCTCTCTATCCGTGCGGATCCAGAATACGGGACTGAAAAACCATGATCTCTTGAAGGACATAAGGATTTTACTGTGGAGGTAAAAGCTCGCTAATGGGAACTGTAGTGAGCGAAAATCTCCAGCTTATATCATCTACCATTCTGATTTGCTCTCCTCCTGATGGGCAAGGCAGTAAGGGACATAATAATAATAATAATGTTGGTATTTGTTAAGCGCTTACTATGTGCCGAGCACTGTTCTAAGCGCTGGGGTAGACATAGGGGAATCAGGTTGTCCCACATGGGGCTCACAGTCTTCATCCCCATTTTACAGATGAGGGAACTGAGGCACAGAGAAGTGAAGTGACTTGCCCACAGTCACACAGCCAACAAGTGGCAGAGCTGGGATTCGAACTCATGAGCCCTGACTCCAAAGCCCGTGCTCTTTCCACTGAGCCACGCTGCTTCTCCAATCAATCATTCCTTCAATCAGTACTATTTACTGACTGCTTACTGTGTGCAGAGCAGTGACAGTGCTTGGCACATAGTAAGCACTTAACAAATACCATAATTATTATTCTAAGCACTTGAGAGAATGTAATATAACAGAGTTGGTAGACAAGTTCCCCACTCACAAGGAGCTTAGAGTATTTTCTGTTTGAGATGTTGCAAATGAAAAATTTGAAGATCATTTGTGAATAAAAGGCTATTTTATGACCTCCCCATCTTATTCTTATGCTTTTAGGTCTCCACCCTTTTTTTAGATCAAGAATATCCACTGGTTGAAAAGAAGTTCCCCAAATGTAATTGTTTTTGGTAAAACATAAACCATGTCTCACTAAGGTTTATTAGGTCAGTGGTTTATTAGCTCAAGATAGAGTAAATGTTTAAACATGACTTTTTAAATAATACTCATTCTGGTCAAAGGAATTGTTGTCGGTGTTTTATTGGTACATTTAAATAGAGAAGCAGCATGGCCTAGTGGAAAGAGCAAGGGCCTGGGAGTCAGAGGACCTGGATTCTTATCCTGGTTCTTCCACTTACCTGTTGTGTGACTTGGGGCAAGTCACTTGACTTCTCTCTGCCTCACTTCTCTCATCTGCAGAATAGGGATTCGATATCTGTTCTCCCTCCTACTTAGACTGTTAGCCTCATGTGGGGCCTGATTATCTTCTGGGGCCTGATTATCTTCTCTTACCCCAGTGCTCAGGACAGTGTTTGACACATAGTAAGCACTTAACAAATACAATATTATCATCCAATCAACTGTTTACCTTTAGTGACCTGCCTTTAGATAGGATTCGAGTTAAGTCGAAGCTCTTATAGTCAACCCAAGTCCAAAACAATTCATTAAATTTGGGCTTTATTAGGAATGGGGTCCCTATGTCTTGAGAGGTGTGATAGGCAGAAAGTTCTCCATAAATCAATCATTGGTATGTAGTGAGCACTTACTCTGTGCAGAGCACTATACAAAGCGCTTGGGAAAGTACAATAAAAAAAGTTGGTAAAGGTCATCTATTGGTTGGAGAAAGTGCCTCCTTTTTCCTGCTTCCTCAGTCCCCTTAAAAGAGTAACAATTGGAGTTTCTCTATAATCTCTCCCTTTTGATACTCATCCCAGCCCTGCGATATTTGTGTAAATATTCTTATACACTACTATTTCTCTAATCCCTAATCTACTTCAGTGTCTTTGTCCCCCCAGACTGAAAGCTCCATGTGTATAGGGATTGTGCCTACCAACTCTGTCGTTTTGTATTTTCCCAAGAGCTTAGTGCAGTGCTCTGCACACAGGAAACACTCAAGAAATACCACTGATTACTTGATTGGAGAGCGTTTCCTTTGTCCCGCTTCCTCAGCCCACCTGAAGGAGTAACAATGGGAGTTTCTGTGAGAACCCACTCTTATGATACTTACCCCAGTCCCATGATACTTTTGTAAATATTCCTATACTCTATTAATTCCCCTAATCTATTTTAATGTCTGTCTCTGCCTGTAAATAGAAATCTCCTTGTGGATAGGGATCACTCCTACCAATTCTGTGGTATTTTTCCAAGCGACTAGTACGTCACTCTGCACACAGTAAGCCCTCCATAAATAGTATTGATTGATTGATTGATTGACTTTCAGAAACCAGAGAATCAGGTAGGTCCAAGGCCAGCTTGGGCTTCCCCATCCACACTCCCAAGGCCAGCACATACACTAGCTCTGGATAAAAACGTTAGTGTTCAGCTCATGCAGTCTGTAATGTTAAATAACTCCAGCTGAAACCTGCATTAAGACACAGATACGTTGAACTTGTAGGGAAATGTGGACACCGGGGCTGAAATAAATGCTTTTGAATTTCACATGACACACCACCTGTGCAACACCCAGACTGGCAAGCCAGACAGATGGATGACACTCTGAAGGGAAGAGGAAAGTTTGGTCTAAGATGATATCCTTAAGCTGCCACGCTTTTAAGGAAAAGCAGAAAGTTGGGAACAGAGCAAACCCCAGCCCTTACTGTCCGACGGAAACTAAAGCAGGAGCAAACTGACAGGCCCGAGACCAACCCTCTGTGTCAGAAGCATTTGCACACTATATTAGATTCAAGTTCTCCCCGACCCCCTTATAGTTAGGCAAACTGTTTTGTCTTTGCATTGACTTTATGTTGGCCACGGTCTACACGCAGAGAGGTTGGCTGGAAAAATGGGGGCATTAATAGTTTTTAGTGTGTGCAGGCCAGCCAGTAGTTAGACGGGAGGGCGGGCGGGCAGGCGGGGGGGTGCATGTTTTCTTAGGGCTCAGATGGCAAAGCTAAGCATTCAGCCTACGGCAGGAAAAAAGTGCCCTTTTTGTTTTCGGGCTGCAGGATTCAGGCATTCCCAGGGGAACACAATGAATGGCCCATTTTGTCCAACGCTGTTTCATAGACATAGAATTCTTGTTTTTTCATAATTATTCTTGCCCGTCACTGGGTGTGCACATGACATTTGAGCGTGTTTTAAAGTCTTAACACACTCATGTGCCTGCAATAAAGTTACTCATTACAATCCAGGCTTTCTACAGACAACAGAGCAGGGTCTGTTGTTTTCACAAGTCACAGCAGCTGGGAGGCAATTGTGAGGACAACAGCTTAATCTAGCTGGAAAATACAGGAAGAAGAGAATGTACACTAAATTTCCTTCCATATCATTGCAGACAATGCATTTAAAAAAAAATTGGTTATGGGTGGTCCTGTTCAGTAATTGATTGGCAGAACACAATGTATAATGTCTCTATTTTGTTGTTTTTAAGAGTTAAAAACAAATTTATGATTTGGGATTGATCGTATTCCTTACCAATTGAAACGCACAAGAATGCACACACATACACATTTCAGTGGTTACCAAAAGTATGACAGGCAGTTTGTTTTCTATAATTTGCTAAGTAGCAGTTGGTGATTTTACAAAAAGATGTTATTTGGGAGAAAACAAAAAAAACACACACAAACAAATGGTGTAGTTGTGAAATAATATTTCATCGTATTTGATAAATGGGTTTTAGTTTCTGTGAAGAGTGCCAAGGGCTGTTGGCGATTTATCTCTGCACAGTGCTCTGGTGAATATCTAGATTTATATAAGACTGAATTTCATATTTAAGGTAAGAATCTGGGGAGAGGGTAGTGATGGAAAGACTGATCCAGAAGTCGGAATTAGTGGTCTTGCTGTTCATTTGAGAATGCCGCCTGAGAGAGTGAATGAGGTATTTATTATTCTGTGTGGAATGGAGAAGCAAAGCATTTAGTTCAGAGTCAGGGAAGAGAGTCGAAAGAGGGAGAGATAGAAAAATGAAGCCAAACCTCCCTAATCTTCATAACACCACCAGTCCACTTAAAATCCCTAACACAGGTTTTTATCCCCCTTTTCCCCTCCCCCCCCCCTTTTTTAAACTATTATTAAATCAGTGAAGGCAGTGGAAACAATGACCCACTTTAAAGAGAGCCTTAACTCTTTCATGACTACTTGGGTCCTTTTAGTATAATCACTTTCTGAAGCCACAATCAGTCTGGCCTAACTAGTTTGGAACAATAAGGTTCATTGTGGTGAAACAATTCTTGGGAGTCTCTCCTCCATTTTGGAAGTACCAATAAATCCTTAAAAACCCTCCCAAAGGTAGATTAAAAAATGATAATTTTAATCAAATCATATTTCAATTCCTGCATAAATCCAGACTCTTATCTTGGGAAGCAGTGGGGCCTAGGAGTCAGAGGATCTAGATTCTAATCCCGGCTACACCTCTTTCCTGCTTTGTCACCAAGAACTCTCCAGTTATGCCTGATCCAAAGTAAATTTTGCAGGAAAAAGAAACGATTTGCAAGACAGAAGGCACCCTAGAGTCCTTTAATGTTAATTATTCCACATAGATGGTGAAAAGGGGAAAGTAGAAGAATTATGAAGTGAAAGATAGAAAGCCACTGATTTGGGGAATTGGAAGTGGAAAGGACAGAAATAGGGACTGTTCCAAAGATTCAGATAAACTGAGCAATAAGCCTCCATCCAAATGGAGATGGAGAATGGAATTACTTAGCGGCGGCATTTATTAAGTACGTATTATATGCCTAATGTTGTGCTAAACACTGTGGTAGATGCAAGATAATCTGATTGGATTCAGGCCTCATCTGACATGAGGCTTCCACTCTAAGAGGTAGAGGGAGCAGGTGCTTAATCCTCATTTTCAGATCAGAGAAATGAAACCAGTGGAGGTTAGGTGACTTGTTAAAGGTCACCTAGAAAACCAGTGGAATGAAGAGAATACGATGATTGATCTTAATCCCTAGAGGGCAGAGAAGGGAAAGCATAAGAGTAGATCTCCAGCCTGGCAAAACTGTGCTATGCTCTGTTTCTCAGGACCACATGACTAGGAAAAAACCATGTACTGATACATTTTCGTTCTTTTTCGGCCTCTAACCTCAGTTAAATGGAATTATCCCTCAGGAATAAGGAGGACTGATTTGGTGGTGGGATAATTGAGCCTTGGGTTCAGTCATTAGGTCTTTAACAATCACAATTTAGAGGCTAGTTCCTGCCATTGGGTATTTGGGTTTCTGGTAGATCTAACCCACGCTGGCCTTAAGTCAGTCCAGGTCACTTGAAACCATAAATAATCGATTCTAAGGATGGGTTGAGGCAGCAGAGTGCAGGTTCTGTGGTCGACAAAAGAATAACAAAAATGTCTTGTCACGAATGGTCTACTATCCATTATGGCCTCAGATCAAGCTGTCCACAGTATCTTAGGTAGAATCGAGCCAACGTTGAAGAATAGTTTAGATATAGGTCCACGTGTAGAGATCTCTGATTTTGGAAAATTTGGTGAGGACACGGGGAAGCAACATGGCGCAGTGGCAAGAGCATGGGTTTGGGAGTCGGAGGATGTCGGTATCAATCCTGGCTCCTCCACTTGTCTGCTGTGTGACCTTGGGCAAGTCACTTAACTCTTCTCTGCCTCCATTACCTCATCTGTATAATGGGGATTAAGACTGTGAGCCCCATATTGAACAACCTGATTACCTTGTAGCTACCCCAGTGTTTAAAACAGTGCTTGGCACATAGTAAACACTTAAATGCCATTATTATTATTACTAATAATAATGATAAGGACTCTGTTGACTTTTCCTCTATCTTTAGGAGTTCAGGATTACTTGGACAATGCCTGTCTACCAGGCAGTGTACTAGATTGTAATCTTCTTGCGAGCAGGGCTCATATATACCAATTTCTACTAGATTATTGTAAGTACAGTGCTCTGCAAGGATTAAGCATTTAATAAATGCCATTCATAGTTGGATTGATTGCCTTGTTCATACTATGTGCCAAATAAATGCTGTAGCTGACTGATTTCTAGGACGTCTATTTCAGGGACTTTATAAGGATTGGGTTTGAGAAGGGGTACAATCCATTGGCTGAGATAATGCCTAGCATTGTGCTAGTCTTAGGAAGAAGGTCTCCCTGCCTATCTAGTGGCACCCACAGATATCTGGCAAAGAGGTGTACGTGATGTCACACGTCTTGCCGGTATGCGGTGTAATGTGATGACATCACGGCACCATGTTCTAGAAGAACATAGATTTCGTGTACTCTTGGAATATTTTTCCCGAGAGACTATTGAACGTCCATTAGCTCCAGAGCCTTTGCATTCTTCTCTCAACTCAGCGTGAAGTGTAATGCAAAGTCTGAGCTGCAAAACTCAGTGGAGGAAGGCTCGGTTCAAAAGGGAAAAAAACAGTAACAACATAAAAACATCCAATTCCATATCAGTACCAGATTTGAGGCAGGCCAGCTGAAGACCAGAGTGTCCAGTATAAAAATGGAACAGCCACCCTATTGAAATCCCACCTTCCTGTCTGTTCCTTAAGCTCCCAGATTTCTGCTCCTCCTCTTTCAAAATGTGCTTGAATAAATTTAAGCCTTTGTAGAAATTCCAAAGTGAAAATTCAGGACTCTGCTAAGGAGAAGCTATATTATTTGTAACTTGGCATCTCACAACAGAACGAAGTCACTGACGAAAGGAGCCAATCAAACGACAGTTAGTCATGGTGTTTGGGAAAGGAAGACATTTTACAGGGGGTGGGCAGTCACTGAACTGTCACCCACCTGAAATAGCCAGTTTAGAAGACTTTGGGGGAAAAGAGATAGGAAGGATATTCAAAAGCCCAACCATAGGAAGTCCTGGTTTTTCAGCTTTTCCCCAGCTCCTCCGGCCAGTTCTCTCCAAACCACTCTCACAGCTTCTCCATGGGAGCAGGTTGGTCAGAAGCAGTGATGAATACATCCCAAGTTTCTAATAATCCACCAACATCCTTGTGAATAATATAGAAGATGCTAAAGTGGGTTTGAAACTCTAGATCAGAACTGGGTTAATACGTCTCTTTTGTTTTTCCTTCTTCACGATCTGTTTATACCTTTGAGGTCCTTGCTTCCCTCCGACATTAGCCTACCAATTAATTCATCTCTCACTCTTTTAGTATGACCTGCCCACTTTGTATTCAATCTTCCCCGAAAAGCTGGGAGGATGGAAACTGTTGTTTCCTATCAGTCTACCAATTGCCTTTCCCCATGAATTCACTTTGAATAACAAACTAAAAGCAATGTGAACCAAAAGTATAAAAGGCTAAATACTACTAACATATAAAAGTGGTCAAAATGCCCAGAATATCCAGTATTTGCATGTGATCTGTGATCCTGCCAGCTAAAATTTTAAAATCTTACATAATAGGGAAAGTGCCATGATTTCTATTCATTACCTGACACATTACTGACTCAAATGTCAGTAGTGGGATCATACATGGGATGGCATGATGGGATCATACAGTATAATAATGTTGGTATTTGTTAAGCACTTACTATGTACAGAGCACTGTTCTAAGTGCTGGGGGAGATACAGGGTAATCAGGTTGTCCCACGTGAGGCTCACAGTCTTAATCCCCATTTTACAGATGAGGCAACTGAGGCACAGAGAAGTTAAGTGACTTGCCCACAGTCACACAGCTGACAAGTGGCAGAGTTGGGTTTCAAACCCATGACCTCTGACTCCCAAGCCCGGGCTCTTTCCACTGAGCACACTGCACTATGCAGATTTATCTATTAGACTACTAAACACCTAGACATCATAAACTGGGCCTTTCTCTTCAGTAATACCCCCCCAGAATGGAGACTAGGCAGTCATGTTCCATTTATAGCAATCAATCCATTGTATTTATTGAGAATTTCGTAGGTGCAGAGCAGTGTACTAAGTACTTGGGAGAGTACAACGCAACAGAATTAGCAGAAGCGTTCCCTGCCCATAACAAGCTTACAGTCTAGAAGGATCTCTCCAGGATCTCCCCAGCCCAATCTGAATAAGGCTGGCCTGTAACCATATCAGCCCAGTGACATGATCAGCGTAGCTTAGTGGAAAGAGCATGGGCTTGGGAGTCAGAGGACATGGGTTCTAATCCCAGCTCCATCACTTGTCTGCTGTGTGACCTTGGCAAGTCACTAAACTTCTCTGTGCCTCAGTTACCTCATCTGTAAAATGGGGATTAAAACTGCGAGCCCCACATGGGGCAATCTGATTACCCTGTATCTGCCCCAGCACTTAGAACAGAGCTTAGCATATAGTACCTAACAAATACCGTCATTATTGTTATTACTATGATCACTGAATTAGAAGGTGTGCTTGGGCCATGCTGGACCCCCACAGAGGATGAAGAACTCCAGATACCCTGAGACCCCCCCCTTAACACCTTAAACCAGGGGAAACTATGGGCCATCTCCAATCTAGTCCAAGTATTTTAATACTACCCTGTGGCCTCATTTTAGTGAGGGACTTGCACACTGCTGTGGTGGAATGGTGGGATAAGACTTTCATCTTTCCTCCCTCTATCATCCCTTCTGCTCTGAATATATGCTTATGCCCACTGTCGTCTACCTACCAACTCTGTGAATCCATCACTCATATTTATTGAGCGCTCACTGTGTGCAGAGCACTTTACTAAGTGCTCAGGAGAGTACAAAAGCTCTTGGAAGAGTACAGAGCGCTTGACTGTATTATAATTTCCTGAGTGCGTAGTACAGTGCTCTCCACAGAGTAAACACTCAATAAATCCCATTGATTTATCTCCTTTTCTATTAGGAGTTCCCCTGCTCTCTTACTAAGGGAGGAGTAAGCCATACCCTGACTACTTGTTTTGTTTTTCCGTCTGTCTCCCCTGTTTAGACTGTGAGCCCATTGTTGGGAAGGGATTGTCTCTATCTGTTGCCCAATTGTACATTCCAAGCGCTTAGTTCAGTGCTCTGCACATAGTAAGTGCTCAATAAATACGATTGAATGAGTGAATGAACATACCCATTCTGCCTTCATTTTGCTCAGAAAAAGGGGTGCTTTTGCTCAAAAGAATCCCCTTAATCCTTGAACAATGATTAATGTCAATGCTTAAGAAAAATTCTTAAAATGAAATTGGGTAAAGCAAAAGAGCATGTACCTTAGTCATGTTAAATGCATTTTTAAAGCAGGTAAAAAGAGAAAGAAAATAAGTTCAGCGAAAATAATAAATGTGGTCATCGCCAATATTATTGTCATTTCCTTTGTGAACATATGAGCAGTAGGTTTAATGGCAAAAATATGAATCAGGGCAGACAATATTACAGTGATGTGTTCTTTTTAATATGAAATCTTGTAAAATGTCCCTCGAGTATATGCTGAAATATGCCCTTTGTGTACTAATTGCTCAAAAGTTGTGACGCATCACTTGGAAAATTATATTTGCTTTCTGGGAAGGAGCTTTCTGCTTTTATTTATAGTCTGTTTTAACAAAGCTTACAGGGAGATAGGGCAGTGGAGCTCCACATTTTTCCAGCCAGGTTTGTTTATTAACTAAGCCCCATGCTGTGATTGAATCAATGTAATAGAGGCCAAGTTTGAAGTTGAACATTCAAATGTATGCCCATATATCTTAGGCATATATCTTACATAATGATGTTGGGTTGTAGACATCTTTTTGACTTTGTTTATGTCTGTTATGGATTCTCCTCATTATCCATGCTGTTTGAGGGATTCCCCGTGGGTTGGGCAAGTTTATTACACAGTTTTTAAATTTTATGCCCAACTCTGCATTCTGAGTGGCAGCTTCTGCCCTGCCACAGAAGAGTTCTCAGCTCGACTCCAGTACTGATGCTCGTAATGAATGTGAATTTTTTCTTTTTTAATGAATGATAGTAAATTGAGAGAAGATACAGACCTAGGATCTCTCTGGGCTTGAGTAATAGAATCTCTGTGTTCTGTCAAGTTTGTTAATTTTGACTTACAACATGTTTTCCAGTGTCATCTACCATCTCTTGTTCCTCTATTATCAATAACTTTTAGAATTCAGTATAAGGCAGGGGAGATTCCACTGGCGGGGGAGATTTCACTGGGGTCTATTCTGCAGTTATTGTATGCAGAGACTCCCAGGAATGCTAACAGAATGTACCCAAATTCACACATTTCAGCCAAAATGCATACTCTACATGTTTTGGATGGACTGGGTCGACAAAATCAGGGAAGGTTCTTTTGACGGTGCATCTGTTTGGTTTAAGGGGAGGGAACGAGTCTACTAATTCTGCTGCATTGAACTCTCCCAAGTGCTTAATACAGTGCTATGCACCTAATAAGCGCTCAATAAATACCATTGATTGTTTGAAGGTGATAGTTGTGTACATGCACTCGGTATCAGACGTGCAGTGAGCAGTGCAGCCTGAGTTTACCATGTTACCAAGTTCTGCAAGAATTTGTAGTTAGGAGAGAAATGACGCAGTATCCGAATGCAAAATTTTGAGCGTTGACAGTTTCTGTTAATTATTTAGAGTTATTTACCCTGAGTACTGTGCCACCATTGGAATCAGTAACGTGTTTCCTGCTAAACCCTTTCAATTAGAAATAAAAATTCCTCTGCCTTGGTGCTCCACTTTGTAAGCACACGGTATCCAAACCCATGGCATTTTGATTTTAAATGAACAACTCTTCATTTCTTTATGTAAATAAAACTACATTTTCAGTTGGTATTATTGGGAAATGACACTGCATTTTGTGAACCGTGTGGTGGTAATAAAAATCGAGAGGAGAGTGAATTCAGAACTAAAGAATCATTCCATTTGTTTGTAGTAAAGCCTTTTCTAGAAATAATCATCAGTTTCTTAAATCTGGAGATGTCCAGTGACAATGTTATTTTATGCCCATTTACTCTGAAAGAAACAAAAGAAACTTTAAAAACCGAAAGTCTAAACAGCATTGAACCACCCACTTAAAAAAGAAATTGGAATGGATGTTTTCCAGGAGAAAACATGCTTTACTGTGTTAAAGGGGCTAGTGTAACAAGAAGTCATCTATTCTTGATTTCTTTAGACAGCTAGAGCTTTGTGTCTTGTCTAGTTTCTACGTTTTAAGAGCTTGTTCTGTGTAGCAGAAATAATACAATAAATGGGTTTAACCACATTTGTCTCAGCTAGACAGTCTGCTTTGTCAAAGATTGCTGGTACAACATAAACAAATTATGTGTTTGTAGTGCTTTTCAATGAAAGCCTATCTAACAGAGCTGAGATTGTGTTTCGGCAGCTGTAGATTTAATCTCCTACCTGTCAGTTAAAACAGGCATTTCCTGAGCCAGATAAGGCCTGGCTGTAGAGAGGGGAAATAGGCACAGCTGGACAAAGGCCCATTGTTATCGACCGATAATTTCTATGTAGATTTGACTTGAGTTTTCCTCCATGGAAACTACAGTCACAGTGCAGTTGTAAAAGGGCTAACCTGACCTTTATTGCTGTTAAATCAGCCAGCGTGATAGGGAATCCTAGTCCCCCCATTACTGATTTTGGCAGATTGTCATGTGGAACTTCAGAAAATATCCAAGGTTTTGATAACCATGCTATAGCATTGTGGAAATGAAAATGGGAATGTGGCAAGAGTTGAATTGTAAATTTAGACTGTAAACATCTTGAGGGCCGGGATTATATCGGTCAATCAGTCATTCATTTATTCATTAAGTCCTATTTGTTGAGCACTTACTGTATGCCGAGCAGTGTCCTAAGCAGTTGGGAGAGTACAATAAAACAATAAACACATTCTCATTAAATATGATTGATTGCTGAATTGATTGAAGAACATTCAGGGTTCAATCCAAGGTGACCAAAGTCAAGAAACTCAAATTTTAAATTGTTGTTCCACCCTATGACTCACATCTACTAAATTTGTGAGGGGGTGAAGAGGAGATAATGAGTGGGGAGGAGATAGGATTGGAGGGTGACACCTGTCTTCCAACTTGTATTTCTTGGCTTTGACTTCTTTTTTAGTATTTTGGCTATCTTTAGAAAAATAGATGAAGTTTATTCTTGTTAAAGCAATCCAGCTTGTTCTATGCAGTATGAATAATAAATATTTACTTTAGCAAAAGTCACTAAATAACTCCGCATCAAAATTGGCAGAGACGTAGCAAATGCTTTATATAATTCACCAAATGGCTATGCCATTACATCGTATTACAAACTTTCCAGTGCCTGTTGAGTCTGAAGTACTGACAATCCAATTCATACATGCAGCCTAATCAGGAATTAATTTTCAGGCTTGAAAGGTTAGTGTGTTGTTTTAATTCTTCTTAATGGAGTGTTTTGTTTGGCCACGTTTTCTGTGTTTTAATACCATGTTGTTAAAAAAGGCAAAAAAAAAAAGACAAAATCTTAAATAAAATGTAGGTGTTTCCCCAGTAGACAAAGTATAATTGCTTCAGGTCTCAGTCTCCTGAGGAGACATGAAGTTGCTGTTGGGTTAGTAAGTGCTTAATGTCAGTTTTACTGTGAGGAGGCCAATATCAACACATTTTTAAGGCAAAATGTTTACAAGGTAAATACACATCTTGATATGAGAACTATATATTATCTTTGTGCATTTAAGTGAAGAGTTTGAATCAGTGCAGTACTGTGGACATGACAGTGTCTTTTAGAAATCCTCCATTACATGACTTTTTTTCACATTTTTGTCATTAAAGCTCCCATAAACTGATATTTTCTTCACGTTTTAGTTGGGAGTTTTTGTTTGTGATTTTGATTAGTTTGAAAGATAGCTTTAAGGTTGTCACTTTAGTCCCGAACAAGTCTTGATTTTTGACATGCATCTGCTATTCCCTACCCAAATTCCATACTCCCACTCTTAAAAAGCAGAAGTAATAGAGCAAGATATGGCTTTGATTTGAATAATATAAAATCAGAGCACACTGTACTAAGCACTTGGGAGGGTACAATACACTAGAGTTACTAGATTCTTTCCCTGCCCTGAAAAACTTACAGTCATGGGAAGCAGATGTTATGTATCAATGTTTTGGAAGATAACAGAGTGTCACTTCCCTTCCACTAAATCCAAAATTTCTAGATGTGTTCTTTTCCTTTTGCAGACATTTCAGCTGTAACACCTAAAGAACCTCAGTGTCATCTTTTCTTTATCCCAGTCATCATCATCATTATCATCAGTGGTATTTATCAAGTGCTTACTGTGGGCAGAACACTGTACTAAGCACTTGGGAGAGTACAACAGATTTGGTAGATGCAGCCCCTGCCCACAAGGAGAAGAAAGTCTGCATCTTGATTTATGATGTTGTGATAAAGAAATCTCTCACCATAAATGGGCTCTGTCACAAAGATTTGGGGTCTGAGAATAATAATGTTAGTATTTGTTATGCGCTGACTGTGTGCCGAGCACTGTTCTAAGCACTGGGGTAGATACAAGGTAATTAGGTTGTCCCACATGAGGCTCACCGTCTTCAGCCCCATTTTACAGATGAGGTAACTTAGGCACCGAGAAGTGAAGTGACTTGCCCAAAGTCACACAGCTGACCAGTGGTGGAGCCGGAATTAGAACCTATGAACTTTGACTCCTAAGCCCGTGCTCTTTCCACTGAGCCACGCGAATCCGTGCAAAGGGCTTAATACTAGCTCTGAAAGCAGCGTTCATTCATTTGATTGTATTTATTGAGCGCTTACTGAGTGCAGAACACTGTATTAAGTGCTTGGTAGAGTACAATACAACAATAAACATCGCTGTTCATGCTCTCATATTCGTGTCAATCACTTTCCTCCTGGGGTCGGGGATCAATAAGCAAGTAGGCGTGTGGTGGTTAAAGCAAAAATTCTATAGCGCATGCCAGAATTTTACGTGCAAAACTCAGCTGCAACCGAAGGGGATGCAGCAGAGTGCTTGTGCTCTCCCACAGACCGAGGAGTGTAGAATTCAGTTCTTGTTTGGAAAGCAATTGGTATGGTTTTCAAACTTGCACTTTTACAGTGGTTTGATTTGTCATTTTGAATTCACCACCAAAATGATAATGAATTGGTTTCTCTTTGTTCTTGAAACTTCAAATATCGATGATCCTTTAACTGTGACTGAATAAGTAAGTACTCAATAATCAATCTGCCTGTTCTCCTTCCAAAGAACAGAAAAATCACGTTAGGTGATTTGAAAAAGGATCTGTTTTCGAGATTAGAGCATGCTTTAGAAAACACCTTCTTGATATTTGAAATTTTCCCTTGTGATTTAAAAGCACAATATTTGCATCTAAAGTGGGTGAAGAAGAAAAAATACGGGTCTTTCAAATTAACTCTTGAACATATGGTAAATACATTTCCAGGCCTTTGACCTTTCAAAAATTTTATGTTCCATCTGCTCATCTTTTTCTAGGGGTGTTTCCTCCTAGGTATGTAAAGCATTTAGGTATGGAGAAGGTAGAAGAATCCATACATGTTTCAGGAGTGGCAGGGCGTTGGGGGGGAGAGAGAGAGAGAGAGAGAGAGAGAGAGAGAGAAGGAGACTGCCTGCAATGTCCAAAGGTGACATTAGTGATATTGAAATCTCTCTATGTGTGTGAAGGATGAACAGTATCTAGTCCAGATTGTGCTCGAGTAAAAATATTGGAGTTCTGGGCTCAATCAGTCACCCAGTCAATCAGTGGTATATATTGAGCACTTACTGTGTTCAAGTGGGTAAACCCATTCCCTGTCCACAATAAGCTTACAGACTAGAGAGACAGACCTTGATATAAATCCATAATTTACTGATAAATACGAAAGTACTGTGGGACTGAGTGGATTTCCCCATTCCAAACTTGTCTCTATTAGCAAGACTGACATTTTACACCCTGATCTTTGCTAAATCTCCATTCCAGGAGAACAACCCCTCTTCTGATTGTTGCCTACCAGGCTGGCCTGTCCGCTGTTTTTTTTAAAATTATTGTTTTTATTATGGCATTTGTTAAACATTTACTGTGTGCTAGGCACTATATTAAGCTCTGGGGTAGATACAAACTAACCAGGTTGGACACAGTCCAGGTACCACATAATAATAATAATAATAATAATAATTCAAAGCTATTTGTTGAGTGCTTACTATGTGCCAGGCACTCTACTAAGCGCTGGTGTGGTTAAAAGCAAATCAGGGTGGACACAGTCCTGTCCCACATGGGGCTCACAGTCTCAATCCACATTTTACAGATGAGGTAACTGAGGCCCAGAGATGTGAAGTGACTTGCCCAACTTCACGCAGCAGACAAATGGCAGAGCAGGGGTTAGAACCCATAACCTTCTGACTCCCAGGCCCATGCTTTATCCACTATGCCATGCACAGTCAATTAGCATTTTTACAGATGAGGTAACTGAGTCACAGAGAAGTTGAGTGACTTGCCCAGGTCCTTCTGACTCCTAAGTCCTTGCTCAATCCCCTCGGTCAGGCTGCTTCTCATTTCCTCTGATCATTTCCTCACATTTCACTGCTTGATCATTCTGTTTGAGGTCAAACTTCCCTATGTCATTAAGTTATTTATGTTACTCTCCCCGCACATGCAGTCCCCTTTTCGTTTCCTCATTTACCAGTTGCTTTCCTCTTCTGCCATCATTCATTCTCCACAAAGGTCCTGGCATGTGAAGCTTCATTATTATCAGCAGCACCTCAGTGCCGAAGAATTTATGCCACTCCTGGTCATTGATTTTTGCCATTTTATAATTTCATTTCATGTTGAGATTGTAGTTCTCCTTGAGGGCAGGGATCATGTCTACTCATTCTATTGTATTATACTCTCCCGAGAGATTAGTAAATTCCTCTGCACACAGTCAGCACTCAGTAAATACCACTGGTTGATTGATTGATTGAGTGTAAGTCATGGGAGGCATATAATGAAACTGCTCACAAAGAGGATGTATCTTCTGTTATAGGGCCTAGGTGGCTCAGAGCTGTAGAGAGCCATTCATCAATCAATCAAATTTATTAAGCACTTACTGTGTGCAGAGCACTATATTAAGGGCTTGGGAAAGTTTGCTGTAAGAGTTGGTAGACAGATCTTCAAGTTTGTTTGAAGCCTGAGTGATCATTGACACCAAATTCTGTATGTGAATCTCCCAGAAGCCATTCTGTATGGTCCATTCATTCATTCACTCAGTCGTGTTTATTGAGCACTTACCGTGTTCAGATCATTGTACTAAGTGCTTGGGAGAGTACAATACAACAGTAAACACACATTCTGTGCCCACAGCGAGCCTACAATCTAGTTCGTGATCCATAGACTATGTTACCAATTCCCAAGTGGTCTAGGGAGTTAGAATTTATGAGTCCCCTTGTCCCTTTTTCCTGCTTAGAATACTGTCCATTGTGGCCAGTAAAATGAAGATTATTTTGTTTTGTGTACTTTTTTTTAACCTTGTTTTTCATGGTAAACGTAGTAAGACCAAAGAGTTTTTCATCTAGGGTAGATGTAGCTAAATGGTGTGAACTGAGGCAAGCTGTTTTTCTCTTTGGGCATCAGATTTCCCCAGACAGAATAGGGATGTTTGCTGATCAACCCCAGAGAGGAATCGGGCACTTCAGAAACTGAGGCCCAACCAGTTAGTCTGCACAGTAGTTTATCAGTATCAAGAGCATTTTTATGCAACTACATTATAATATAGTGGGATATCCTCTAGAGGTTTATGCTATAGAATCAGTTAAACTTTGAGGTGTTTTCTTTTACATGTATATGCCATTAAAACATAAAATTGCCATTTTTGTTTGTTTTAAAAAAGGGAACCACGACTTTTTTAAAAAAATTCAATGATTTTATGCAAAATGCACCTTCTACTTCTGCCAGCTTTTACAACTTAATTCAGATTTCAAATGATGAGAGTATTATATCAAAACACAAATCAATCAAGGTGCAAGATGCACTTCTGTTCATGCATTAAAAGGTTTTTATTTTAAAAAAATGAAAAAAGAGGCAAAGATTGTGACATGAATAATGACATGAAAGATTACTATTAGACATACTTTTAAAAAGGGAATTAACCTACTAGAAGTAAAGTATCTATCCGCCCTAATTCAGATATTTGGAGTAGTTCCCATGAAATTCATCACACTTGTAATACCTTTTCTTCTTTAAAATTGTAAGTGAAAAATGATTTTGGATATTGATGAAGCCTATCCTTATTATGGGCACCTATACTCATATCCCCCTTTCCTTCTTCTGCCTGTAGATTCCTCCTCTAATTTGTGTTTGTGCCTGCCTCCCTCCCCTGTTAGACTGTAAGCTTCTTGAGGGAGAGAATCTTGTGCACTAATTCCATCATACTGTCCCAAGAGTATGCTGTGCACACAGTAGCCACTTAATAAATACTATTGCTAGAGTGTTGTAAGAGAGTTCATTTTTAAAATATCTATACTGTTTTTGCTAGTAAATATCTTAATGTGATTGTTTCTGATTTACTGGTCTCAGGCTACCTTACTACCAGGATTGTGTGGTGGCAAAATATATGTGTGTGTGTCTATGTGTCTGTGTGTTTTCTGTTTGTTTCTAACTGTTCTAATGGGTGAGCCTTATTATAAGCCTTAGTTATTCCTGGGAAAAGGAAATTGTATTCTTCAGACATAAAAGATTGAAGGGCTTCACTGAAGGTAACAAAGCTTAAGAAAGGTTTATTTGTGGTTACCAGGAGAAGAACATCACACTATGCTCTAAGTTTTAATATGTCATTTAAAACACATCAGAAAACAAATTAGTCTCAGTCCTGGCACAAGAAGACTTTGATCTTGGTGGGCTTAATGAGGTTTCTGTTTTTGAACAACAATCATTAGGCTATAATATCTTTCATATTTCTGTGGCAATAAGACAGGGTGGAAATAGGAAACATACATCTTCACTAGTCTTTGGAAATATCGAAAATAATTGACTTGCTCAGTCTTCTGTGATGGCTTGGTGACCGCTAACTGTGACTATTTGCATAATAGTCAACTCTTCACTTCTGTAGTGATAACTGTTTGTACCTGATTAAAATTAAGACTGTTTTAGCTCTCTTGACTTTTCCAGAAGTTGCAAAAATTGAGATTTGCTGTTCTGCTTTAACCAAACAAATGCACACATGGGGATAACAATATGCTGAGTTTATGCAGATTTTACAACACGAATCTGAATAAAATACCCACTAATAGATCCTTAAGGAGTAATAAACACACATGAATTTTCCTTAGTTGCACTTTAAAGTGATTTTAACATACTACTAGACCTTAACAATAATATTTAATTGACAAGATTATGCATTTGTATGGATTGAAAAGGTAGTAGATATCTAATTCCAAATGAACCATAAATTTCACTTTTGCATAACATGTTTTATTAATTTCTTTATGGCAAGGAAGCTTTACTTCCCTCCTAGTGAGAGTTCCTTAAAACATAGTAAGACATTTTAAACATATTTAATGATCATTTATCATGCATTTAATTTTATAGAAATAGATTTCTGTCCTCACATATTCCCCCTGCCATTTTTCTGGAATCCAAACAATAGGAAAATAAGGGAGAAATTCATAATGATCCTTTATCTTTTTTTTATTGTTTCAGTTTTTACTGCTGTACCCATGCAAGAACCAACAGACCAACGATGCATGCTTTATACCAGCATATAGTTTCAAATTAGAGGCTGCAACGAAGGTTGTTGACAGAAAAATAAATAAATGAAGTCTAATAGGTTCAATCTTGGCTACTACTGCTATTCCACCCAGGACAGGGAAGGGACCGGCTTTGCATTTGCTTGATGCTGCTGGGAACTGAAGGACCCACAGTAATCTTTCTCGTGCTTCTGTAGGTGAATGTCATCAATCAATCAATGACATTTATCGACTGCTTACTCTGTGCAGAGCACTGTACTAAGCACTTTCATCATCAGCAATGTTGTCTTCGAAAACTAAGGACAACTATCTGTTGCTTAGAAAGCCTTTGTTTCTCTGGAGTAAAATAGTCATCATCCTCCATGATATTTATTGAGCACTTACGGTGTAGAGACCTCTGTACTAAGCGCTTGGCAGAGTACATTTCAACAGAAATGGTAGACATGTACCCTCCCCACAACGAACTTACAGTCTGGAGGGGTGACAGACATTACTATAAATAATTTCTAATGTATAATTTATATGTATGCACATAAGTGCTGAGGGGTTAAGGGTGGGGTGAATATCAAATGCCCAAAGGTCACATGTCCAAATGGATAACATGCAGGAGAAAAGAGGGCTTAGTTCATTAGAAAACCAGAGCCAAGTCCTCCTTTCTGGAAGAGTCAGGGGGTTCAGTGTGTTAAGATAACGATGCTGCCAATTTTTTTTTTTCTTTTCAGGCTCCAGAGTTAACATGTTGAGTGTGTTGAAATGATGCACCACCCATCTCCATTCTGTTTGATCCATAGGGCAGTCTGCTGAGAACAGGGGGAATTAGGGGAAGGCCCTGGGGTTAACATAGTTTTCTAAGAGTTGCGTGGAATGTTGTTCTGGCCCCCTAGTAATTCTAACAAGGGGGTAAGATTTATTTTTTCCCCTGGAGCATCCAATCTGTCCAATGGAAACTTAAAAATGAAGATCGGAAACACTTGGCATTCTCTTGCCTTTGAAAATCAAATATTTAAACAGCACTCCTGGAAATGAGTAGGAGATAAAATGATGGAGTTTGACCACATACGTGCCTTGTAAATTGTCGATGTCTGCGGACTTTTAAAGATGCAGATGGAGTAAGCTTAGGAAGTACACAGAGAATTTTAAAAAGAAGCATTATTAACGCGATGGATAGAAATGGCTCCTTTAGCACTATTAAGATATCTCCCAAGAATACTCCTAAAGACGATGGAAAAAACGTGTGGTTGACCTGATCTATGGAGCCATTAGGATCTTAGTTTCAGTATGATTTCTCTCCTGTGTAACTAGAGAAGTGGGCTAGAAAGTACTATGTTGTGAGGAACATTTTAATTGTCCTTTCTAAAAGTGAAGCAAGCAGGTCAGGTTTCTGGGTTTGTTCCCCTTACTCTGTGGTGTGGGGAATGAAGAGTCTGGAAGAGTGTGGCTAATGAGGAATTAAGTGTCTTTTCTAACTCTGCTTTGCCCGTTAGGGGAATTGCGATTAGGCCTAAAAGACTAAATCCTTTATGGGGAATCTAACCCTATTTTTTGCCAAATAACAAAAACAGAATCAGTCAATCATATGTATTGTGTGCCTACTTTATAGAGAAAACTGTGCTGAAAACTTAGGAGCATACAGTAATGTTAATAAACATGATCCTTGCCCTCAAGGAGCTTACAACTTCGTGGGGGAGACAGGTATAAAAATAATATACAAGTAGAGAGAAGGAGAGGTAGATGTGCATTTGAGTTACTACTTCAATGGCTCTAGTTAGGCATAGAAATGTTCTGCAAAATTGTACAGAAATACTATGGCTGTTGTGAGCATACAAGGGCATAATTGGGTGCAAAAATTCTGAAGTGGTAATTGAATATACGCATGAAGGATGATAAATTAATTCAGTAAGGCTTCCTGGGGGAGATGTGATTTCAGAAGGGCTTTGAACATGGGGAGAGCTGTGATTTGGTGGATTTGAAGGGAGATAGACTTCCAGACAGGGGGGAAGGGCCTAGGCAAGAGGCAGGAATGATGAGGACAAGTCATAATGAATAGGTTTGCTAGAGAGGAATGAAGAGAGTGAGCTGGGATGTAGTAAGAGAAGAGAGTAGATAAGTAGGAGGGAGAGAGATGATTGAGTAACTTAAAGGCAGTGTTCAGGAGTTTCTGTTTGATCTAGGGAGAAATTTGAATCCATTGGAGGGTTCTGACGAGAGGAGAGGGGAGATGTTACTTCCGTGAAAGGTCAAACAATTTCTGAAAGGCACTGATCTGTACTTCAACTGCTCATGTCTGTTTAGTAAGTCTACTAAATTATTTTGTTTAGGCAGGTCATGGGCACTGTGAGTAGCCTGTGGGATAAATATGTAAAGGTGTGAGTGTGAATGGGGGTGTCAGTTATTCTGCTGTTTCATCCTGGTATATTAATTCTACTCCCCATTGATCCTCTCTTCCCACTATTTATAAATATTTTGTATGTTTGTCTCCCCCATTAAATTGTATTCCTTGAGGGCAAGGAGCATGTGTTTTACTTATGTTGTAGTTTCCCAAGATTGTAGAACACTCCATGTCGCTCACTAGGCTCTTAATACATGTTATTAGTTTTATTAGTACTATTATTAATATTATTATAAAGTTCAACCTTGTCCAGGTTCAGGGGAAAGGAATAGAGATTACATTGGGGGGGGAGTAATAATAATAAAAACATTTAGAAACAATTTACAGAACTTCCTCAAAGTGTTATATTCACTTACGTGACACTGTGGATAGCTTATTCCATCTTCTTCGGCTCAGTGACAGCAAAGGGAAAGATTCCACACTCAGGATTTGAAAGGAGAAACTGAGGCCCAGAAAGGCAAGCACAGTTCATTACAAAGTCAATTACTGAGGCGTTTCCGACACCCAAGCACTTCTCTGAGTCATGCCCGTCTTAGCATAAAGCATTTCACTCTTTTATATTGATTTTTGGATAGGCTGCAGTGCACTGATTGATTAATCAGAAGCAGTTGTAGTTTTCTGGCTAGTTTTGCATCATCAGAAAAGGTTAGATGGATTACCCATGACTGGTGAAGTGTAAAAGATCTGAGTAGAAACACGATGCGGTGCTAATATTCGCTAAAGTTGAGGTTCAGTGCTGTGTGATGTTGTGTATCGTTTCTAGGGTAATTCCATTTTGTGGGCAGCTGTGTTTTCCATTCTTGTCTGGGATTGAGTCTGGTTGGTATCTAGGAAAGGGTGATTTTTAGATCTTTCTCAGGTAATTTTCTAGATGCTCAGATTACAGTTTTTTGGAGGGGAAAATCTTTTTTATGGTATTTGTTTTGGTATTTTTTATGGTTTTTTATGGTATGGTTACAGTATACCAGCTAGTAAGCACTGGGATAAATACAAGTTAACCCTCTTGGACACAGCCCATGACCCACATGGAGATCAGAGTCTTAAGACCTTTTACAGATGAGATAACTGAGGCACAGAGAGGTAAAGTGACTTTCTTTTTTATGGTATTTGTTAAGGGCTTACTATGTGTGTCAGACACTGCGTTAAAGGCTGGGTTAGCTACAAGGTCACATAGCAGAGACTCCCCCTTCTAGACTGTGAGCCCATTGTTGGGTAGGGATTGTCTCTGTTGCCAATTTGTACTTTCCAAGTGCTTAGTACAGTGCTGTGCATACAGCTCTCAATAAATACGATTAAGTGAATGTAAGTTTGCTGTAGGCAGGGAATGTGCCTACCAACTCTGTTATATTATATTCTCCCAAGCACTTAATAGTGTTCTGTGCACAGTAAGTGATCAATAAATATGATTGATTAATTGCTTGATTGAAGTGGCAAAGCTGTGATTAGAACCCAGATCCTTCTGATGTTCAGTGGATCCTGAAGCTGATGATCCTTGTTGGAGGCTTAACTCCTTGAGGGCAGTGATTGTTTAATGCTGTTCTTTCCGCCACTTGTCTGCTGAGCGACCTTGGGCTAGTCACTTAACTTCTCTGGGCCTCAGTTCCCTCATCTGTATGAAGACTGGATGAAGACTGTGAGGGACTATTCATTCATGCAATAGTATTTATTGAGCACTTACTATGTGCAGAGCACTGTACTAAGAGCTTGGAATGAACAAGTCGGCAACAGACAGAGACAGTCCCTGCCGTTTGACGGGCTTACGGTCTAATCGGGGGAGACGGACAGACAAGAACAATGGCAATAAATAGAGTCAAGGGGAAGAACATCTCGTAAAAACAATGGCAACTAAATAGAATCAAGTCGATGTACATTTCATTAACAAAAATGACTATGTGGGACAGGGACCATGTACAATCTGACTAGCTTGTATCTGCCCCAGTGCTTAGAACAGTGTCTGGAACAAAGTATTTTCTTAACAAATTCCATGATTATTATTATTATTATTATTATTTCAAACTCTATTATAGTTTCTTGAGTATTTAGTACCCTACAGGGCTCTCCACACAGGTGCTTCATAAATACTAATAATAGGAGCAGCCTGATCCAGTGGAAAGATTTAGATCTGAGAATCAGAGGATCTGGGTTCCAATCCCAGTTCCAGCAATTGACTTTGGAAAGTCACTTAACTTCTCTGCGCTTCAATTTCCTTATCTGTAAAATGTGGATTCAATGCCTTTTCTCCCTCCCACTCAGACCGTGAGGCCACTCTGGGACTTGATTATCCTGCAGCTATCCCAGCACTTATTATAGAGCTTGACGCATAGCAAGCACTGAACCAATGCCACAGTGGTTATTATTCTTGCTATTAATTGATTAATTCATGATTGATTACCTTCCTTGCAAGGGGAGGACAGGGTAACAGTAATCTGTGATGCCATGTACAGTCTAAAATTTAGGCTGCAAAAACCAAAATTCCCTCTAGAGGTAGCATTCCCACTGGTCTGGAATATAGAGAATTTTCCTGAAAATGCAAAGATATAGGCCAAATGGGTAGGTAATTCTTGGCCAGCGGGAAGGCATTTGGGTGGGAGTGGTCCCAGGATCTGGAGAATTTACCTTGGGCAAATCCACACTGGCTTCATTCTTTTCTGAATAATTTGCACTCATAAACTGCTTCCCCAGATCATTTTTTCCCCCTCTGGAGCCTGCCAAATTCCTCAGAAGCAAGAAAATTCATTGCTCAGTTAGCCTGCAACCAACATTTCTGGACATTTGCTGAATCCTCTGGGGAATGTTAAGAGGCTAGAAATGCCTTAGTAACTTTTCAGTTATGGGACCAGCTCTCCCAGGCTGGATTATGAATGGCTCTGGGGTCACTGATACAGTTCTATGGTTTCTTTGGTCTTTGTTTCGGCTGCTACAGAAACCGCAGTTCTCCACTTGTAATTTGGTAGAAAAATGGCCCTGGTTTGTTCTTTGCAATAAATAAAAGGGTCATTAAGGGAATTTTCTTGTGCTTATTTTGCAGTGGAAATGAACTTTACAATAATTTGAGGAATTCCTCCGAAATTAAAATGTATGAAAGTTGATTTATTTGGAAATACAAACGTGGACCGGAATTGTCTCACTCTGTCTCTGCAACCCGAGAAGAGTCACTTAAGAGGCACCTGATTTTCAAATACAAAGACTTGTTGCCCAATTCTAAAAAAGTTAAATAATCTTTATGAAGGAGAAAATGAGTCCCCCTTGAGTGTCACTCTGTTTGCATATTAGCACAGAGCGAGGTTCCTGCCAAGTTGCTCTCTGACTGACTGCTGCAGATGCTCTTTCTCAAGTATTCTGAGTCAGATCTTTAGCGCAAGTCTTCAGGGACAAACAATAGCACCTGTTCCTCACAAGATATCAGGCCAGTTAGCCCATTCATGTATCTTTAATGAAGCTCTGGGGCAGATGGCAAAAAATGGCATCATCAACAACTTAGCACAAAGGAGACAAAAGGGGAAAGTGTCGATGTAACAATGCGCTATTTTTACGAACGGGAAGAGACAGTCTAAGTGTTTCATGCGCATCTGCTGCTGTCTTGATTTTCCGAAAGACCTGAGGAACATCCTGGCAATTAAAATTTCTGGGCATGTAGCCGATTTGATAAAGAATGCATTCCCCCGCCCTTCAAGAGGAAAGCCTTTGGAGCGAGAGTTGGAAGGTTCACATTAATGGGCAGTCAGTCTTTGGTGCAGATACTTGATTTCTTTCACGTGCACCGATTAGACACCACCAACTTATCGTGGGGGTTCCTTTCTCTCATCGTTGTTCGCCTGGTCAGTGTCCATGATCATTGGATTTGACAATAATATGATTTCCATCTTTTTAGGTTAATTCTTGGTGACACCAGTAATCACTGTTCGCATGAACTGACTAGGAATCACTTTTAGGTAGGGTCCCTAGATATCTAGAAAGTAAGGTTTCGCTGAGAACCTTGTTCACCAGAATAAGTAGGTACCATTTAGAAGTTCAATAACTTCATATAACAAACTGAACACTTCATTTAAATATGTAAATCAGGTGGGATTTTTTTTCAGTTTTTGAAAGTCAGTACTTCACACATTTCTGATTCATGATATGTTCAAAAATGTAAAACATAAATGATTTGGAAGTAATAGTGATAATGGTAATAATAATTGTGACATTTTGTAAGTGTTTTCTTTGAGTCAAGCACTGTTCTAAGCATTTAAGTAGGTACAAGATAATCAGCTCCCACATGAGGCTCACAGTCTAAGGAGGAGGGAGAACAGATATTGAATCCCCATCTTCCTTTTGAGGGAAGTGAGGCACAGATAAATCAAGTGTTTTGCCCAGGGTCACAGAGCAGGCAAGTGATGGTGGTAGGATTAGAAGCCAGGTCCTCAGACTCCCAGGCCCATGTTCTTTCCACTAGGCCACACTAGTAATTAATTCATTAATACAATAGACTATTTGAAGGAAGACGAAAGGAGGGGATATTAGACTGTAAACTCTTTGTGAGCAGGGATTAGGTCTTCCAACTCTGTGGTATTGTAGTCTCCCAAGAGCTTAATACAGTGTTTTGCACATAGTAAGCACTCAATAAATAGCATTGATTGATTCTAGAAGGAAGACAGATTGATGTTAGACATGTGAGTGCTTTATCTTGGGATGTGTTTGAAATCTTCTGTGCTGCTATTCATTTTCAATACTATGAGATGTTTGGCAGAATCCATCGTATTTCCAAGCCACTGACCTGAGACCTGCCTTTACTGCATTCTTTAGATAAGTCTGAAATCATGGGCAGCAGACTAGTGGAAAGAGTACAGGCCTGGAGATAGAGGACCTGTGTTCTAATTCAAGCTCCACCATTTGTCTGCCGTAGCATCTTGGGCAAGTCACATAAATCTCTATACCTCAGTTTCCTCAACTATAAAACAAGAAGCAGCATGGCATAGTGATTAGAGCATGGGCCCGGGAGTCAGAAGGTCATGGATCTAATGCTGGATCCACCACTTGTCTGCTCTGTGACCTTGGACAAGTCACTTCACTTCTCTGTGCCTCAGTCACCTCATCTGTAAAATGAGGATTGGGACTGTGAGCTTCATGTAGGATAGGGAATGCGTCCAACCCGATTTGCTTGTGTACAGTGCCTGGCACATAATAAGCACTAAACAAATACCATTATTATTATTATTTTTGTCATTATTAAAATGGGGATTCAATACCAAATAATAATCATAATTGTGGTACTTATTAAGCACTTACTATATGCCATGCACTGTTCTAAGCCCTGGGGTAGATAGAAGTTAATCAATTTAGACACAGTCCCTGTCCCACACGTCACACTCTTAATCTCCATTTTGCAGATGTGGCAACTGAGGCCCAGAGAAGTTAAGTGACTTGCCCAAGTTCACACAGCAGACATGTGGCGGAGATGGGGTTGGAACCTCGGTCTGGCACCCAGGCCCGTGCTCTATCCAATAAGCCACACTGCTTCTCTGTGCTTCCTCCCTTCTTAAACTGTGAGCCCCATGTAGTGTTTAGAACAATTCATGACAGAACAGTTCTTGACACATAGTAAGGGCTTAACAAATGCCATAAAAATGCCATTTTTTTTGGAGAAAAGTAGCTAGTTGTCCCAAGTTGATTTTTGTGATCTTGTAATTTTTGGGAAGCCTAATAAGTCCCTGGAACTTTTCCTCTCAATGCTCCTCTCATCCTCCCTCAATACATTCAACACTCAGAAACCTCCAAGAACATCCAGCCTCTTAGAGAGATAAATATCCTTCTGGTACTTTAAAGCTGGTCTTTTTCCTTGCATCATCCTGACTGGATAAAGTGGTTACCTCTCTAAAAAATTGCTGTAGTTGGAGATACACTCTGAAGACCCTGAGAACTACAGCAATACTTGTAAGATCGTTAAACTCTAGTATTTTTTTATTTTTAATTTAATGTCCTCTAAGAGAGTCAGTGCCCTTGTCTTTTACTTGCCAAGGACTTTTCTGGTGATCCGAGTCTAAAGAACAACCGAATGAATAACTGACCAAAAATGGATAATCATATGATTTATCCTTGGGCAAAGTTAATTTTTCAATTTAAGAGGAATAGTTACCTTGTATTCTTTTGAATTGTACTGTCCCAAGCACTTAGTACAGGGCTGTGCACACAGTAAGGGCTCAGTATAGGACTGATTGATTGATTGAATGAATTTGAATTATGTGTTTTGTTTTTCAGAGTTCTTTGGACATAATTGATCTCATTTTTTTCCTCACAACATTGCTGTGGGGTAGGGAGAGACAGGTATTGTTATCCCCATTTTATCACGAGGAAGCTGAGGCAAATAGAGAGTAAATGATTTTCTCTAGGTCACACTGGGGCCAGGAGCAGAGGAAGAATGAAAACCCCTCAAGACTGTAACCTCGTTGAAGGCAGGGAACAAGTATATCTACTCTCATATTGTACTCTTCCAACACTTAGTTCAGTGTTCTGCACACAGTAAGCACTAAATAAATATGAGTCCTTGCTTGTTTGCTTGCTTGCTTGATTGAACCTGGGCCCTCCAGCTTTCGGCATCACATTCTTTCTAATAATAATAATGTTCTAATAATAATAATGTGTGGTACTTGTTCAGTGCTTACTGTGTGCCAGGCACTGTACTAAGTGCTGCAGTGGCTACAGGTAGATCGAGTTAGACACAGTCCTTGTCCCACATGGAGCTCACAGTCTCAATCCCCATTTTACAGGTGAGGTATCTGAGGCCCAGAGAAGTGAAGTCACTTGCTCGAGGTCACAGAGCATACAGGTGGCATAGCCAGGATTAGAACCCATGATCTTCTGACTCCCAGGCCCGTGCTCTCTCCACTACACCGCACCTTTCTACTCTCAATCAGTGGTAAAGAGCTACTCATGTAGATATTTGTAATTTATTTATATATATTAATGTCCATCTCCCCATCTGGATTGTAACCACCTCATGAGGAGGGAACATAACTTCTAATTCTGTTGTACTATAGTCTCCCAAGTGCTTAGTACGGTGTTCTGCACACAATAAGCCCTCAATAGATACCACTGATTGATTATTATTAGAGTGAGAATCCATCCCAATTCCAAGTAAAATTCTTTCCAACTGCCAACTCTCGCAAATTACTTAAAATAAGAACATGGCACTCTGCAACAATCCATCAGTAGAATTTATTGAGCTCCTCCTTGATGCAAAGAACTGTGCTAAGCACTCAGGAGAGTACTATAGAATTAGTATACATGAACCCTGCCCTAAAGGAGCTTACAGTGTAGTGGAGGAGACACACACAAATCCGTTACAGATAGGATTGAGTTATAGGGTTTATAAAATATATACATAAGGGCTATGATGTTTCCTTTTCCCCATCTCTGCCTAGAGATGGCCCTTCTGTAGAGCACTGAGGCTTCAGGATGACCTCTTTATCAAGAGAATCAACATGCCCTAGTGGAAAGAGCACAGGCCTTGGAGTCAGGTGACCTGTGTCCTAATCCTGATTTGTCTGTTCTGTGACCTTGGGCAAGTCACTAAACTTCTCTGTGCCTCAGAAGTTATCTCATTTGTAAAGGTGGAATTAAGACTGTGAGCCCTCTGTGGGACAGGGATTGTGTCTAATCTGATTACCTTGTATCTAACCCAACATACAATTTCTGGCATGTAGTAAGCGCTTAATAACTACCATTTAAAAAACAAGTGCAGTGATGAGAAATAATTGATCAAATCCCTATAGCATAAGGATTTGCATCTGTAATTCCCCTGTTAGGAAATGTGATGGTCAATTCATTCATTCAATTGGATTTGTTGAGTGCTTACTAATAATAATAATAATAATGTTGGTATTTGTTAAGCGCTTACTATGTGCCGAGCACTGTTCTAAGCGCTGGGGTAGACATAGGGGAATCAGGTTGTCCCACGTGGGGCTCACAGTTTTCATCCCCATTTTACAGATGAGGGAACTGAGGCGCAGAGAAGTTAAGTGACTTGCCCACAGTCACACAGCCGACAAGTGGCAGAGCTGGGATTCGAACTCATGAGCCCTGACTCCTATGTACTGAGTGCTTGGGAGAGTACAAAAGAACAATTAACAGACACATTCCCTGCCCACTATGAATTTACATTGTGCTTTGGGGCTGGGAGGGGGGATGAATAAGGGGAGCAAATCAGGGAGATGAAGTAGGGAGTGGGAGAAGAAGAAAGGAGGGCTCAGTCAGGGAAAGCCTCTTGGGGAAGAGTAATTGTTTGTCGGATTTGAAAAGGGAGGGCTTTCCAGGCCAGAGGCAAGACGTGGATGAAAGGTTGGTGGTGAGATAGATGAGATCAAGTTACAGTGAGAATGTCAGCATTGGAGGAGTGAAGTGGGTGGGCTAGGTTGTAGTAGGAGAGTAGCAAAGTGAGGTAGGAGGGGGCAAGGTGATTGCGTGCTTTAAAACCAATGGTGAGGAGTTTTTGTTTTATGCCAAGGTAGATGGAAAACCACTGGAGGTTCTTGAAGAGTGGGGAAACATGGTCTGAACGTTTCTGTAGGAAAATGATCCAAGCAGCAGAGTGAACTATGGACTGAAGTGGGGAGAGACAAGAGGCAGAGAAGTCACCAAGGAGCCTGATAATCTGGTCATTTTCACCCAGGCATCCCGGGGATTATAGCTGTTAATTTTGAAAGTGTCTCTAGAAACTAACCTGAGGAGGAAAAATGCCTTTTCTAAGAATCAGGGTCTGTTATCAATTGCCATTTCTTTGCATGTTTCATCCTAGGCCCAAAAGGAGGACAACCATTATTCACTTCATTATTCAACAACTTTGTAATATTCCTCCTTTCAACCTACAGTAGCAACAGTGCCCAGTGCTTAGAACAGTGCTTGGCACATAGTAGGCGCTTAACAAATACCATAATCATTATTATTACTATCTACTCCTGTCTTTTCTCTTCCCTAGCTAAGTGTCTTTTGGGATCTGAATGTCAGAAAGGTGAAACGTTAACAAGAGGCTGTAACATATTGGAATATAATCCCTTAGTTCCACGTCTCCACCGGCTTCTGGAAACTGCCAAAATGTCTCTTTCTCAAGGTAGCCTTGGTACCAAACCAACAGTTTGGATTTTATTGTTTGCTGCCTCAAAGAAAGGATCTCTCCAAATTCTGTGATTCAACTTTGAGGCCTTCTAGGATTTTCCAAGCATATACAGCTCGTGAAGACTTTTCATTAGTTCATTCAATTGTATTAATTGAGCTCTTACTGTATGCAGAGCACTGTACTCTCCCCGAGCACTGTAATCTCCCAGGAGAGCTCACTTGAAGGGAAATGGAAATGTCGGATCCACTTTTCCAGCAAGCAGAAATGAAGCCCATTTTGTTTCCCCCCTCCATGAAGCCAATGTGTTTGTTTTCCTGGCAAAGAACATCGACGCTGCTTTGCCTTCTTGGACTGGAGCTGGCAAACACAAACTAGGGTTGTACAACAGAACTAGTTCTGTTATCAAAAGTTAAAGGGCAGGGCTGGGCACTAGGGAGCTCAGCTCCAATTTAACCAAGTTAGGCTCGTGCAGTAACGTTCAAAACCAGGCTTACCTCAGCTGAAATGAAATAAATAGCTGCCCAAAGCTAGTTTCTTTCACGCCCCAGTGGCAAGGCAGTAATTGCACAAAGACCTTTTTATTATAAGTTGATTTTCCTGAGAAATGAATTCAGAAAAATACTGTAAAGTGTTTATTTTTTGTTTGACCTTTATTAACCTACATCTTAGGGCTTTCCCCCGAGAAGAGTTGTTGGTAAATTACGCTTCCTAGACACACACAGTAGCATTTCTGCACTGCATCAGTGGTTGGGAAAGGAACAGGGGTATGACAGGGAAATTTGGCACTATTTAAACAGTGTCACAGGTCAACATATGGGATCGGACCAAAAAAGATTTAGGAATTAAATGGAAAAAAAGCCACTTGAAGTTGAGTTTGACTCTGTAATAGGATGTAATGCTGTCCTTTTACGGCAGGATGGAGGCCACAAACCCTGTCTGGCTGAAAGCGTAATTCCTTTCTCCACTTCCGAGTTTTGATATATAACCCTTCCCATGTTTACTTTCCTTTAATCAGAAAAATCCTGCCGTCCAACCCTAATGATATCACAGTGCATTAAGGGTCGAGGCACAAACTGCACGGGATCCAATCTGCTGACAGTTCAGCGTGGATAGCATAAAGAAAGAAACTAGGAAATTAAAATGTGATTTTAACAGACATGATTCTGTCACAGCCCTCATTTTCTCTATACGGAATACAAATACTGATATAAGGTGAAGAATTTTCCGCTTTTGCATTTTTGTGCTCTTTGATACATTTATTAAGGTCAAATGAAATTTGATTTAGTGGGATTTATTCTGAAATGCTCTCTGAATACAACTCCATAATTACTGAGCTGTGTGATAGTGCATAAAGCTATAAAACTGCTTAGACAGACAAGCAATTTATATGTTACAGCGAGGTGTATATGGCGAAGGATATTAGTTTAATTGGGAGCCAAGCTGTAGTAGCCTTAAATCTGAAGAGCTGGGGTGTTGTCTAGGAAACTGTTTAACATCCACCAGCGAGACTTTGAAATGAGATACCTGAATTGGGGGTCGGAGGGACACTGCGTTGGGAAAGTAAAACCACAAGGCATCATTTGAAGACCCGAGACCCTAAATTAAAAATTTTAGACAGTAAAACCAGGAACACTGAAATATCCAATAGGGCAAACCCCACCTGATTTACTCTGTGTCTGACTGGAGTGTCAGAGAACACCGGCTGAACACTTCTTTTGCTTTGCAAAACACCACTGAGTCGAATTTCGGAGGAAGCAGGGGAAAGGGGAGCTCACGAGAGTGGTTCTGCCTCCAAGATGGAGGGAAGCCATGTGGGTGAGGGCTTCGAATGGCGAGTTTTCCATTGAGGAGAAGGTGCCGGGTGTCTGGTGAACACCAGAACACTCTCAAGGTTGGAAAATACCTGTCAAGACAAATTTGCACTCTGTCTGATCATAGGCTCTCTTCTGTTCAGCAGGTTCAGGGTCATATGCCTCCGCTTATGATCCCAATTTTTCCACACGACCAGCGGACACTGGCAGCTGCTGCTGCTGCCCAGCAGGGATTCCTCTTCCCCCCAGGAATAACTTACAAACCAGGTAAGCTGACAGGGACATGCGACTGTTTGGAAGTGCTAAGAAATCCAGGGTGCGTTTGCTTGTGATCCACAGGATGTATATAGTGACCAAAGGAAGGGACTGGGGAAAGCGAGTGGAAGTTTTCCGAGTTCTGTTGATTACCCCCGTCCCAATTTACAGGAAGCGGTAGCCTAATTGGCTTGCCGGAAGCCGTACGTATCTTCCTTCTGCAGTCCACAATTACCTGGGCGTCTCATTTGGAGCAGAGCTGTGCTCCTTTCTTTAGGAAACTGAGTAATTTTTGTCAGATCTCTGTTACCTTGACCAAAAGCAGCTACTTTTTGTGAAAGATCTCTGTAATTGAATTTAAGACGTTGGATGAAAGGCTGATGGCCACACAATGGAATGGATCCCGATGGTCGTCCTTTTATGTTAGAAGAAAGTAGAAACTAGTTTAAATTCATTAGCTTGCCCCAATAGGCGACTCTTTGTTTTACTTCAGTCTAAATAATAAAGTATGCAGGAGTTCATTCTCATTCATCATTAAGACTCAAAGCCAGCCCCATAACCTTGCAGTGAAATATGTTTGGAGATGATTTAGCAAATGTTATGATTTCTTTCTTTATTCCTCTGAGTTTACTGGACTCCTGGGGAATTCAATTAGGGGTATAATGGTTTGAAGCTACTTTCAGAGCCTCCTTGTAAACAGGACTTTAAATGTTTGAAGATATGTTGCCAAAGGAATCCAACGTAAGAAGATAGTTAAGTAAATAAAAGTCAACCTTATTTTATTTGTGCATTCTTCCTAAGTGACCTCAGCCCAGAAGCAGCGACCTTGTTCTGCTCATTAATAATTTTCTTGTCAAGCTCTTTTTAGCATATTAATCTGACAATATTAACCCCCAAATCTGTGTGCTGCGGTTTCCCTGGAAATCGAACAGAGTTTACAGATTGAACTCAGGCAGCAGCATTTTTAATGTAAAGAGCATACGAAACACCATGTTTTTGCCAAAACTCCATTCGAGTAAGGCTGCCAAGGAGCTTTTAAATGTTACCTGCTGCATTTGGGGGCCGGAAATCATTTCAGGACCTGGATCTTTGTTTCAATGAATTTTCTGCATCGCTGTTTTTGAGTAACACTCTTTTCCTCTCACTCCTTCTGAGGGGACTCAAAGTTTGTCTGTAAATTTTAAACATCCTATGGTTGTGATCTCATCCTATGGTTGTTTTTTTATAACAACTCAGTCGATCAGTAGTATTTACTGAGCACTTATTCTGCTTAGAGAACTGAACTGAACTATGTGCTTGGGAGAGTACACTAGAGTTAATATCCTCAAGGAATTTACAGTCTAACTCCTCACTATGGCATTTCTGATGCAAACTTACCTCAGGTACTGAGAAGCAGGAAAGCAGCATGGCCTGGTGGACAGAGTATGGGCCTGGGAGTCAGGTCATGAGTTCTGATCTCGGATCCATCACTTGCCTGCTCTTTGACCTTGGGCAAATCACTTAACTTCTCTGGGCCTCAATTCCCTCATCTGTAACAATAAGGATTAAGACTGTGAGCCCCATGGGGGACTGGGACTGTGTCCAACCAGATTGTCTTCTATCTACTCCAGCACTTAGAACAGTGCCTGGCACGTAGTGAGCACTTAACAAATATCATTGTTATTATTAGTGAGAAAAAACTGTGCTCCCCTTGGATCATCACCAAGAGGCAGGATGGCTTAATACAAACAAGCATGGATCTGGGTTCCTATCCCAGCTCCACTCCTTTTCTGCTGTGTGACCTTGGGCAGGTCACTTCACTTCTCTGTGCCTCGGTTACCACATCTGTAAAATGGGGATTAAGACTGTGAGCCCCATATGGGACCTCTGGGGGTAGTATCTACCCCAGCACTTAGTGCAGTGCCTAGGACATAGTAAGCATTTAACAAATGCCATTTAAAAACAAAACAAAACACTTGGTGCTAATCTGGTTTAATGCAGAGAGAGACTTGATCTTGTTCCTAAAATGCATATTTCTAGTCCAATAAAAGCTATCGTAAAATTGTCATCCCCTTGGGCAGTGTCAAAGAAGATGAATAGAACTACTTGATTATTGGTCCAGGGGATTGGATCAACACCAGACCCACCGACGTTATATGGTACTCTACCAGGGACTTAGTACGGTGCTCTGCACATGATAAGTGCACAGTAAATACGTCTGATTTACTGATTGATCAGAAGAGGTCAGGGACTGACTTGACCACTGGGATGCCAGGGAAAATCTTGGTGAGCCAGTGCTTGGATGGACAAGGATAAGGTCTACCAGGTCTACTATATTGTACTTTCCTAAGCGCCTTCAGTAGTGCTCCGCATAAAGTAAATGCTCAATAGTTTTGATCGATTGATTGTCAGCTACACCAGGCTCACAGTGAATCTTTACTTGCCCCAAGCTATGAGTAAGTCCATGGATGCTCAGAACCAATTAGACTAGTGAGATTGGTGGTGATTGACTTTGTCCCCTCTGCCCCTTTAAGTAACATTTGCCAGAAGGAAATTTGAAGCTAGTCCGGCCTTGGGAGAAAACTTTCCAGATTAGGATTAAACCATCTCCTCATCCTCATGTGATTAACACAATCCGAACAACTCTGGGGTTCACACGGGGCTTTCCGTTGCCAACAGGTCTGTGACTCTTTCCAAAGGAGTATGGTCTTTACGGGTCTCAATAGGAGCACTCCATTTGACTTACTAGAAAAAAAATCATCAACTGTCAAAAGCAGGAATAATTTTATTAATGTTAAGAAAACAGCAGCGCCAGGGGTAGCTATTTATAAGGGAAACTGTTTTGAGCCCCATATTTGAAAGAAAAAAGTGCAGTAATTTTTTTTCCCTCAAAAACCACCCAAAATAACAAAGTTGAAGCAACAAGATGTACTGAAGAAGGCAGATGAATCCCAGGAAGTGGTAGGTGCTGCCGAGAAGCAGCATAGCCTAATGGATAGAGCGCAGGCCTGGGAGTCAGAAGAACCTGAGTTCTAATCCTGGCTCTGCCACTTGTCTGCTGTGGCCTTGGACAAGTAACTTCTCTGGGCCTCAGTTACTTCATCTCTAAAATGGGGGTTAAGGATGAGAGCCCTTTGTGGAACAAAGCCCTGTATCCAACCTGATTACCTTGTATCTAACCCAGCACTTAGTACAGTACCTGGCACAAAATGAGCACTTAACAAATATAATGATAATAATGATGATGATAATGGGCACTGAATTCTAACCTTCATTCTGTGCTAGGCATCTACCTCCTCAGGGTCAAGGCACAAAGCCTTGTTATTATTATTATTATACTTGTAAGCTTTTACTATGTGCCCAGCATCATATACTGGGGTATTGGCAAGGTAATCAGGTTGGACACGGTCCCTGTCTCACATGGGGCTCACAGTCCAAATAGGGGGGACTAGGATTTGATTCCCATTTTACAGATAAGGAAATTGAGGCATAGAAACATGAAGTGATTTGCCCAAGGTCACACAGGAGAAATGTGGCAGAGCTGGGATTAGATCCCAGGTCATCTGTGTCCCAGACCCCTGCTCTTTCCACTAGGCCACGCTGCTTTTCTTCATATCATTTATGTTGTTCACTGTCTTACCTGTGCTCAAAGATTCCCCTTGAGCAAAGCATTATTGAAGATTCAGAGAACATTAGTCAATGATTTTTAGGTGAGGGATGTTTCTCCCCATCTCTTTTTTAGGACTGTACATCCTATTCCATCCCATTTTTCTATGGCATTTGTTAAGCACTTACTATATGCCAGGCACAGTACTAAGCGCTGGGGTAGATGCAAGCTAATCAGGTTGGGCACAGTCCATGTCCCACATGAGGCTCCCAGTGTTAATACTCATTTTACAGTTGAAGTAACTGAGACACAGATATTAAGTGATTTGCCCGAGGTTACACAGCAGACAAGTGACGGCACTGGGATAGAACCCAGGTCCTCTCACGCCCAGCCCCGTGGTCTATCCACTGGTCCACTCTGCCTCTCATGGCTCTTTTCCAGCATGTTCTATGGATGGATCAGGTCCTCATTTACTTGGTGGGAACTCTAGAAACACCCATCCTGTCTGCAGTGTAGTAGTAAAATCCAAGTTTTTCTTGCCCTCCAATTCAGGCTTCTGACCACATGAAATCCCTCAGTCTTCACTAAGGAGCAGTAGTTGGAGGAAGACTAACTAGATTGATCAAGGCATTCAAAATGACGAGGAAGATAGGTGCCCTTACCTCTACTCAAACTTTCCTTGAACCAACTCAGAAAATATAAGTATTAAGCCAGAGTAGGAATGAAGTATCATTGTTGGTGTCTTTTCAATGCCAGTTGGCCACTGGATATTGATCTCCAGCAAAGAGCAATGATACTGTCCCTGCCTTGGAGAGGTAAGACTGTGAGACCGTTTTCTAGACTGTGAGCCCACTGTGGGCAGGGATTGCCTTTATTTGTTGCTGAACTGTACTTCCCAAGCACTTAATACGGTGCCCCGCACACAGTAAGTGCTCAATAAGTACGATTGAATGAATAAGTTGAGATCTTCACCTCCTTCCCCTCCTCTTGGAGATTTCTGTAGTCATACTTTCATATCTGACCATAACATGGGCTAATTTTACATCATCAATCATTATCTAGACCGTAAGCTTAATGTGGGCAGAGAATGTGTCTGTTCTCTCCCAAGTGCTTAGTGTAGTGCTGTGCACATAGTAAGCTCTTAATAAGTATGATTGAATGAATGAATGAATGGCTATTGGTCTGAAATCAACCAGGACTCATTGATCCCACCTCCAAAGGTGGGTTTATTGATCCTAAATGATATAGAGTTGATTGACATCCTGGTATCCATCAAGCAAACCATCTGAAATGATGCCATCTTCTCCTCTACTACGATGGGGGAGAAGTGAGGAGAAACAACTGCTTTCTTGTGACCTTGGCCCTGACATTCTGTCCGAAGTATCTTTCTGTGAGGTCAGGTGACATGACATAGTGGAGATATTGTCCTGATATTATTCAGTGGAAGAGCCACTCTTTCGGAAGGGGGTGAAGGGAAGAAACTTCGTTTGACATACGGGTCCAACTCCACCCTTGTAATTTGTTCTCATTTCTTTCAAGGGTCGATAAATTGGAAGGGTTTTTCTGAACGATGTCTCCAAAGCTTCCAAACGAACTGGGGGGGGGGGGGGGAGACTCCAAAATCACCAACCTAGGGTATTACAGAGGCAATTCTGCCATGTGCGTTGGAGAGAAGAGAGGAAAATTCAGTTGAGAAAGATCTAAATGCTGCTGACTGGGGCTCCCAGCCCTCAAAGAGGAGGAGATTGTTTTCCCGAATTGATCAAAAATAGTTAAGAGCAGGATTTGACCCCACTGACTCTAATGGAGTCTCATCCGTCAGCCTGTGATCACCTCCTCCTGTGCATAGTCTACTGATCTTTACTGTTAACTTACAGTAAAAAGAAATAATTTACTTGGTCAGACCCAGGGAGGGTGTCCTGCTCCTGCACATTTACATGGTAGCTTCATCGGAAAAGTAAAACAATGTCTGGTAAACTCTTCAGGGCTTGTAAACACCAATTTCTCACTCAACAATAGAAGCTGGATTCAAGCAGACAATCAACAAAGCCAGAGAGACTAAAGAGATCAGCTTACAGAATGGGCATTATTGTTCAGGTTTGTTTTTTGAGGCTCTCATCTCACACCCCAGGTATCAAAGGCCAGAACACACCAGTACTTAAAAGCCAACCTGTTTCAACATGCTTCATTTTCCTTTGTACGCGTTTTTAAAAGAATGGGTCCTCACGCAAGCATTTTGAATCCAGAAACAAATTTGAAAAAAATTGCTACAACATGTTGACTGATTTCTTGCCAAGTCAGCTACTGAGAGCCTTCTTGATCCACTCCCGTACTAAGAAAATTAGAGGGAAAGCATGTACCTTCTGTAATTAAAAATTAAAATCACCAGCGACATCAGAGCGGCCTAATTCCTTTAAAACACACAGACGTGTGCGAGCACACTCCGACACAGACAGACAGACACACACACATACACAGCCACAGACTTTTCATCTTTTACTACTTGGTGTTTGCAGTTTGCTTTATTGCTCCAGTTTCTTCATTTCTGGATTGGATGGTAACACAATGTCCCACCATTCAGACCAGGCAGGCTCCAAATTATATTCAGGTGGTCAAATTCAAGTCAGAAGAAAGGAACAGCACTATAATTTGGCTCAAAAACGTTCGAAAAATTGTGCTTGTCAACAGTAGGGAGAAAGCTGTTTTTAGCCAGCAGGTGAGCTGGAGAGTACTACAGGGTGTGGTAGAGATACTAATAAATTAACTGCCATGCCAAAAACTATAAAAAAAACTCAGCTATTTCAAACCATAGAAGCATGACAGCTATGAAAAAGGAGTGCCGCGGGGAATTCTTTTAGAGTTTGATTTTTTTTAAAATATGTTTGACATGGAAAATGTTTTAGTACAAATAAAGCAACTGGTATTAAACTTACAAAGGGGGGAGGAATTGCGGTGCGGAACAGGGATGAATAATTCATGATATTTAAAGAAAGAACGGCTCCGAAATGTTCCGTGAGGCAGTCCATGCTGATAGCTTGAATGGTGATTTTTTTTTCTATTTAAAGCATCATTAATTCAGCATCTTTGTGATTTTTTTTAACCTGGGAAGATATTGACCAAAGAAACACTATTTAACTTAGATTAGGATATTCTTTATTCAGATAATTTAGTTTAAATATCAAGGAGATCAGTAGAATTATTTAACCATAAAGAGACAGTCATTTACTATAAAAAAATAATCTGGTCTAGTTATCTGTTAAAAAAAAACCCAACAACAACAAAAAGCCCAGAGAACTAAAATCAGCCTCATGGAAGGAGGAAAAATAAGATCAGATATTTTGAACATTACGCCATAGGACACCAGCACAATATAGTGTTAGTGAATGCATTGTAGCAGAGCTCCCTATGCAATCAGAAGCCAATTGTTACTGGACTGTGTACAAGCACATACTGTGCTCAATGGTCTGATGAGGTATTATGGATATGATGCAAAGAGACCATGTGGATTAGAAGGCTAACAATTTGTTAAAAAGTGAAAGCGCTTAACATTTACATTGGGCTGACTGAGTAACACTTTATGGGGCAAACATGGGGAGTTCCAAAGATCTGGTAACTCTTGAAGGCTTCAGATGTCTATGTCTCTGTGTGTGTTTGTGTCGGGGGGGGGGCGGTGGGAAGGAGAGGGGAGTTGCGGGGAGAAGGCAAAGTTACAGCTTTTAAAGCTCCAGGTTCAATTACTCTGGTTCCCTCCACGTTGTGTCTTCATTATTCCATTTTGCTTTCAACGTGAAAAAGTTCATGCAAAGCAGCTTGATGATTATAAATGTCAAAAATGTGCAGAGGAGCAGCCTATTAAAATATAGCCTGGAGATAGTACATAACACTGACTTTAAAATAAGTAGCTGGAGCCAAAGTGATACTCCATTAAATCACTGTTATTGTGTAATTTATCCATCACTGTATTAATTTTTGTTACAGGTCCCACTGTCAAACTGTGCTCTTTGGCAGCATTTCTGGATTCTTGCAACTACTGAATCGTGTGTGTGTATGTGTGTGTGTGTCTTTAGAGAGTCACAATCACAAGTCAAGGCACCAATAATGGGAGTGTCCACGTTCTTGGGGCATTATGATGTAGCATAAACTCTACCCAGTCATGCACGGTATCCACTGGGCTATTCATGTAGTCTCTCATTCACGGTGAATGACAATTTAATCAGATTATTAACAAGAAGAACGCACCAACTCCTTGATGCTGTGCTAAGTGGTGAGCAGTATTGATTTTTACAGACACAGTCTCTTCCCTCAAAGGGGCAATGTAGCTCCAGTTCCTCAAGGTAAAGCCCTTAAGAGAAGGTAGGTAGAAAAGACCCTTTTTCCCCTGCCAAAGAAATTCTCTGAAGTTTTCACCCTTTTAAATTCAGTTTTTGCTTTTCCCCATACCTTAGCTGCCCCCCAAAAAGTTGGGAGACCAGAACTTCGTAATCTTGCTTCAAAACTGAGCTAGCTTGTGACCTAGAGACACAGTGTTCTCATAAATTAATCGTTGCTCAAGAAAAAAAACAACAAAACAAACCCCAAAGCTTTCTTGGTTTGGTGGGTGTCAAGTTGGCTTTAGGAATGTTTTTTAACTCCCATAAATGATGTATTACATGATTTGTAATGGAGTGAACATGCTTGAATTGCACATTTAATTTTTTTTTAAACATCACATTTATGTTTTGCCAGTTTGCCTACCAGCTATATCTGCTAACAGAAAGTTCCAAGGTAGTCCTGCAAGCCCGTGCCCAACTCCGCCTTTTGTTTCTGCAGATGTTTGGGCTTAGAGCAGCGTGGTAGCAAACAGGCAATGCGGAAACCGTGTTTGTACTTGTCTGCCGCTCTTCTCAGCTCATTGTCTAAACCTGTATGCATTGTTCTCTCCGACAGGTGATAACTATCCTGTACAGTTCATTCCATCAACAATGGCAGCTGCTGCTGCTTCTGGACTCAGCCCTTTACAACTCCAGGTATGTGCCAGAACAAAAAAAAAAAAATGTGGGACACAAGCCAACCCTTTAGTGGAAAACTGCTAACCAGCTGTATGCTAAATAATGGCCTGAATGTTAAATAATTTTTTAAGCATAGCCCAGAAGGATTAACACCTTATGTGCTTACCACACGGCAAATACGAGAGCCTGCTGCCAACTTCAATATTTTAACAGGGGAAATGGCATTATGACTTAGCACTGGGTATTCTGTATCAAGTGAGTTAATAATGTTAAAGTTTATATGCCCGGTTGTCAGATGACACATTAAAAAAATACTTTTTTTTTCCACTTCACTTTTCATCCAGATTTCCTTCAGTGGCCCGGATTATCTGTTGTGTAGGCATTTTACTGTCAGTTTAGTGAGCTGTCTTTGTTGCTGTTTTTGGGGGGGTTTGTAGTGTAGGGGGGAAGAGGGAGAAATCTTAGAATATTAGATCTACCCCCCTACCTGGGTTCAGCTGTGTCTGTTCCTTCTGTGGTAAACCGTTGCTTGTGCATTTATGCAATCTCAACCTTTCCATTCATTTGGCTGGTGGAATGCCAGTCAGAAGTCTGAGCTGTGTCCCTGCTTGGGTCATGGAGTCCCTTCCCCGTTAAATGCAATTCAGTGTTAAATGAAAAGGAATCACACTCCAAACTTCTGATCACCCTCACGAAGAACTGTTTTTATTTTATTTTATATAAATGTGTCAGTGCAATGATAGGCACCTTAAAAATAGCCGGCAGTAAAAAATGGTTTGGAGTATGTGATAGCAGCCACTTTAAGGAGCAACAAGGGAAATTCCAGGAAACCCACACTCAATTTCTTTGCCTGTTTTACTTATCCACTTCAGTAAACTCGGGTAGATCTATCTATCTGAGTAGGGATGATTATTGGAGCCTTGACATTCCACTGCCCTCTTCTTTCCTTAAACATTTTTAAGCACAAATAATTCTCAGTTTTTATTTGTCACTTCAAATTACATTCATTTTTCACATCAAAATATGGGGAAGTATTTTGCAAAATACCCACCCAGGTTAGACACTAGTGTTGGGGCGGGGGCTCTTCAACAGTGCATAGCAGTTCCAATTTACAGCACCCCCCCCCTTAAAAAAAACACAACAAAACCCAAACCAAAAAACTCCCAAAGAATGTACTGCGGCCCATGAAAACTTAGGGGAAAGCTTGGATAATTAAAAATGGTGAGCCCATCTGCCTCCTCCTCCCACATCTGTGCTTTAAAGAGAAATCATGATTTAGTATTTTTTTTTTTGGCTAGAAGGAAAACAAAAAGCAAAAAAACAAAACAGAAAACAACAAAAACAGTAGGTCATGTTGGTTTAGGGGAAAACAGACAACTGGGTTTCTGTAAAAAGAAGAGGCGGAATCCCCAAGCTCCTCAATTCCACATTACTTTGGGGTGGTCCGTGACCCCGAGTTTAGAAATGCTTGGTTCCGTTTCTCAGGTTTCTGACAGTATGTTTTTTGTTTTTTTTTTGCTTTTTTGCTGACTATGCTACTAAACAGAAAGGTCATGCCTCCCACCCACAAATTAGTCCAAGACTAAAGGGCCTAAGTGAACGTTATGGCAGGAATTTGGACACCTTTGAACATGGTGGTGGCCACTCTTACAACCACAAAAAGATTGAGGTATGAATGCTTCCATTGCTGCTTCTGTGGGTGGGGATTTGGTTGGACAGTTGTGCGCCTAACTTCCTTTTAAAGCAGGCACCTTAGGCTAGAGCAATAGTTTATTCCTCACTCCTGGCAAATTTTGCCTATCGAAAGGCAAGGACTTGACTTTATAAACAGAAAAAAATCCAAATCAAATGCCTTCCAACTTTTAGAAATTTCAGAGGTGGGTGCAAAGGGAAGTTTTTCAAGTTGAATGGATCACCATCCTCTCTGGTGATCCTCGGTTGGGCCCAAGGCTGGTTCTTTTATGCTTGTCAGATGCTGCTTTCTTCACTAGTGCCCACGATCCTCTGTGTTTGTGGTAGGTCTCTGAAATGTGAAAAAATGTGACATAGTGGGACAGAGAAAATAAAGTTACGATATGCCAAGGTGGTCCAATCATCTTTTTTCCCAGTCTTATAGTCTCCTTACCCAATTATCCTCACATTAATGACTAGCAGGAGCAAAACAGCGAGAAAGAAAATGGTTGGGCTCAGAAGTTAACTCCTATGTTTCCATTGGAGGCAGCCTGGTCGAAGAGGAAAGAAAATGGAGGTGGGAGTCACGAACCCCAGGTGTTAGTTCCAGTTCCAGAACTGTCCTGCACCCTCTCCTTCTCCCTTCTTTATCATCCTGACCCTTGAATTTGTCCCCTTTAAGCATTTGGTATTCACCCCACCCTCAGCTCCACAGCACTTATGTACATATCTATAATTTATTTTATTGTCTGTCTCCCTCTGTAGACTGTAAGGTCATGTCACTGTGGGCAGGAAAGAAATCTACCACCTCTGTTGTTTTGTCCTCTCCCAAGTGCTTAGTACAGTGCTCTGCAGACAGTAAGCTCTCAATAGATACTGTTGATGGATTAGCCACGTTGGGTGACTTGAGGCCAAATAATAATACTAATACCTGTCTCTCCCTACCTCGAAGGGAAGCTGTGAGGATAAAATGAGATCATTGATGTGAAAGTGCTAAGAAATATTAAATCACTCTAGAAACCAAAGTATTCTTCAAAACAACAGAGATAGGGTTAACTCATTTTCATTTTAAGTCTTTTCTTCTTGAAAGTCTCTTATTCCCAAGTAGCCAGGGATCAAACCATTGAGGGAGAGAATTAGCCTCAGTCTGTTTCTCTAAGCCGAGTCTAGAATATTTAACATCGTGCAGTTAGAAAGGTGATTTTTGACGACATGAAATTCAGGAGCAGAAGCATATTTGGAGAACTGGAAGAGGAATTATGATCAAGGATATGGAGAGCACAGGACTGAATGTCAGTCCATAGGGTAAGACAAGAACCTTTGCAACTCCATTTTACTCTTACTAGCATGGCCAACTGTAAAAAAAACACAGGTCTGGGAATCAGTGGACATGGGTTCTAATCCAGATTCTTCCACTTACCTGCTGTGTGACCTTGGGTAAGTCACTTAACTTCACTCTGCCTCAGTTCCCTTATCTGCAAAAGGGGACTCAACACCTGCTCTTCCTCCTTCTTAGACTATGAGCCATATGTGCGACCTGATTATCTTGTATAAACCCCAGTTCTTGGAACAGCGCTTGGCATATAGTAAGTGTTTAGCAGACATCACTATAATAATAATAATTATTATTATTATTACTTTAAGGTATTTGCTAAGCACTTACTATGTGCCAGGCATCTTACTAAGCATTGGGATAGCTACAAGCTAATCAGGTTGGAAACAGTCCATGTCACCCATGGGGCTCCCAGTCTTAATCCCCATTTTACAGCTGAAGTAACTGAGTTACAGAGAAGTAAAGCTACTTTCCCCAAGGTCACATAGCAGACAAGTGGCAGAGCCGGGATTAGAATCAGGGTCCTTCTGACTTCCAGGCCCATGCTTTATCCACTGGGCGACACTGCTTCTTTAAGGTCAAGGGTGGGTTGGAAGATAGGGAAAAGTTTCTCTATTTCCGCTCCTGCTTCTGTCTCTCTATGTCTGACTCTCTTCTTCTCCTTTACCCTTCCTGCCCATGTATCTGTCTATCTGTCTTTCTCTCTCTCGCACTCACTCCAGAGTTTGAAATCTGGCTTCTGTCAGGGAGCTGGCAAGTACAAACCTAAATGCGCATATGCCAAATATGCCCAGTCGTTTGCGTACCACTGCGGATCCATCTGCAGGTCACGTGTCCTATGCCAGCTGCTTGCATTGAAATGGAATCCATCGTGGCTCGAGCTCATGGCTCGGGATTATTGGTGCTCATCTCCGAGGCTTTCTTGCACTCTACCCTTTCTCGTTGCCCCATTTCTCCTCCATCCCATTACTCATGTTTTCCACGGTTCTCAGGAAAACCTTTCCCAGGCCCGCTGCCTGGCCGTCCGGCTCAGAAAGGCCAAGCTTGCCCGCCCGGCAGATTTCCCAAGCTTTCAGCACAGGCATCCAACCCTGTCACTGGGAAATCCCATCCCAGCTCGGTTGACACACAGCTCAGCAGGTCCCCACAGACCTCCCTGCATTCAATCTTGGGCAAGACCAGGAAAAAAACACACACAAAAAAGAAGTGTGTGTGTGTGGGGGAAGTTACAACATGATTTTTTATTGTTTAAAAAAACTGCTTTCATTTTCTTTTAGCTACCCCCACCCATTACAAAGCCTCTTTAGGCTAAACAAGGAAATGCCCCAGCTCTGTCAACAACTACCATCAACTGTTGATTCTAATGAAGCATTACAATTATATTAGGCAGGGTCATTCCTAAACAGAAGGGTCATAGAAAGAAACACACCCAATCTGGATTGTCTCTCTCTCTCTTCTCCCCCCAACCCAACCCAACCCCCCCCCCCCCCCCCCCCCCCCCCCGCCCAAATCTCCCCGGGGCAGCAGTTCACTTGTCATTCAGTCCTTTTAGTTAGGCAGTCAATTCGTATTAATTGAGCACTGTACTAATGAAGAGTATGGAATAACAATAAACAGACACATTCCCTGCACACACGGAGCTTACAGTCTAGAAGGGGAGACAGACATTAATATAAATGAATAAATTACAAGATATGGACATAAGGGCTGTGGGACTGGAAGAGAGTGATGAATAAAGGGAGCAAATTAAGGTGATGCAGAAGGTAATGGGAGAAGGGGAAAGGAGAACTTAGTCGGGGAAGGCCTCTTGGAGGAGACATGCCTCCAATAAGGCTTTGAACCCGGGAAGAGGCATCGTCAGATGACGACAGGGAGTCTTGGGCATTTCCTAATAGTGTCCTGGTTCATCTTAGAAACCTAAAGTGCACGTTCAAAGGAGGAAAAGGTGTTTAAAAAGAAAAGACCCTCACGTTAGCCTATTCTGATTTTTTAAAAAAATTACAGACACAGTAATGACCTTTTGCTGTACTACTGGGTGCAGATCCAAAACACTGTTCACTCTGCCTCAGGGGCACGACGTTAGGAGAGCGAAGGCCAAAGAATGCTATTTTTAGTTGAACAGTTCAGCAGATGGAGGCATGAATACTCATGTATCTGAGGGTTGAGGGCTTTAAACCATTAATTTTGATAATGTATTTAACCCTGGGAACAATCAGAAACTGTAACGCTAAGGTTGCAATGCTTTTGACCTTTAGAGAACAGAGGGCACTTGATACAGTAAACAATATATTACATTTCTACTTATTCCAATTCTCTCACACATATAAATTTCAGGACACAGTTGACATTTGCTTTCCTCAGCTATTTTAGTGTTGGTCCTTAAAGTATGTCAAGAAGAATGGGCAGAAAAAGGGGGCCAATGTAATGTGACAGTCATGTAAATATGGCCTTTAAATAGCTAAGATGTTAAATGTGGCCTTTTATGAAGAAATATGATGCTCAGGGACTAAGCTCTTGGTGACTTATTTCAATGAAAAAGCGGTTTGAGTGGATTGACTCTCTTGATGTAGTTTCTTCCAATATGATATAACCTTAAAGTCATTTTTTATGAGAACTTACGTTGCCTGATAGTTGTAGTTTAAACTCAAGGTGATTTGGTGCTATTCTGGTTCCACATCGTGCAAGGCGATACACCTGCCTTATGTCTTATTAAATGATGCATGCGTCTCTTCGGCAAATACAGCAGTTAAATATCACACAGCTTAAGTATTTCTAATTAAAATATCTCTATGTGTCAGCATATTGGTAATGTATTATTTTAATCCATTTATTTTGTTTATGAAACAGTGACATATGTTTAGATTGTGAAATATATGAGCCTTAAAAATCACTTTATTGGAGAAAATTAATTCCTACAATACCGTCTCGGTAATGTGTTCAGTCACCCAGTCAGTCACTGGCGGTGCTGCCAGTCTTAATGTTGGTTAGACACACTTAACAGCTTTATCTGACATAACGGTCTAGGGCAGAGGCAATATCCGTTTTCTTTTCCCAGTGCAGTCTGGGTGGGGGCTGGTTCCTTTTTTTTCTGTAACACAATGAAGAATGGTGCTGGCTAAATGGGCAAGGGATTCAGAAAGACCAATCAAAATTAAAAAAGCAGCTAGTTACCTTTTCAAAGTTGGACACGGTAATTTGTTTGTCAGTGGGTAGATGTTTGGGTCAACACTGAGATTGAGTGACTGTCAGCAGGAATTCCTACAAGACAAGTAATTTCACTCAATGTATTACTGACAGATTGCTCACTTCTTTGAATCACTAGAGAAAACAAACTTAATATTGTTACAGGCAGAGTTTCTGTCTTCATTAGCCTCAGAGAATGATTTTTATTTCACATTCAAAGACTACCAAGCTCAAGTCGGCCATATTTTAACAACATTCGAACTACTTCTGTGACTGATGGTGTGAGGATTGGTCTTTGTGAGAGGAACAGAACAGTATTGGAAAATTTGAAAGGTGTAAATAATTTTAAATAATCTCTCATTTCAATTGATGGGAATTATGTTTGAATTTGTGAAAGAAGTTTCAGGGAAAAGACTTAATTAGAACCTTGAGAGATGGGGAAAGCCATAAAAATCTGGACAAGTTTACCAAGATAAAGGGGGAACAATTGAAGCTTTGGTAAAAAGCGAGCACAGACACAGATCTTATTTAATTGGCCATATCAGTTTCTGTGCTGCAAGCGGAAGTTGAAAGAGTGGTCTTTGCCATTCCTCTGTAAATATTTTAGCTCCTGTTTAAGTCTTTCAGGTTTTCCTAAGTTATTAGGTGCCACCTCTGCTTTTCTTGGTTCTTCTCTGGCCATCTGAAATGAAATCTTGCTTGCCACACTTATTCCATAAAATTGTTTTATTGATTTGTGGGGATGGGGTCGGGAGCAAAATTAGAATGGCTTGAAAATTTTGATTTTCTTTTCAGTTATAAAAGGTAAATGGCAAATTGATTTATTAGATCTAATGGGGTGGGGGAGAAACAGTGGATTAGCGTATGAAAGAGAGTGAACACCTTGCATTTAATGTCTGTCCAGCCCCACAAGACTGAAAGTTCCTTGAGGACAAGATTCGTATTTACCAAATCTATTAGATTATTCTCTCCCAGGCGCTTAGTGTAGCCCTCTGCAGTCAGCTTGTTACAGTTCTGGTTTTAATTACTCTGGCTGTGTTGACAGTGTCAGTGAAAATTCAAACCCACATAAACATCGTGACTTAGTGGATAGATCCAGGGCCTGGAAGTCAGAAGGAGATGAGTTCAAATTCTGGCCACACCACTCATTTTATCTTGGGCAAGTCACTTAAATTCTCTGTGCCTCAGTTACCTCATGTATAAAATGGGGATTAAGACTGTGAGCCCCATGTAGGACCTGAACCGTGTCCAACACGATTGTCTTCTATCTACCTCAGCGCTTAGTACAGTACTGGGCTCATAGAAAACGCTTAACAAATATAAAAACAAAAACAAACATAACACAGTCTATTGAGGGTCCTTTTCTGAATGGGTTTAAACTGGTGTTGGTTCTTATTCACCTCAGCTAGTAAAAATTGCTTATTCCGAAGTTCCATTAGACTAGATTAAGACTTCAGAAGGAGCCTTCAACATTCTGTGGTTGCCTGCTTTTCTGACACAATCACCAGAGATATATTTTTACTTGTAATCTTTGTCCTCAGGATGCCACCTAGCTAGTGAACTTAAATCTTGCTAAGGCAGATCCTGCCAACATTTTCTTTATTTACTTCAATGTGCATGCAGTTCTCCATAAACATGGGTGTTGAGGCGTGGCAAGGCCCCGCATTAAGGAAAACTCACACTGCAGTATTCAGACTGACTGACACCACCTCCATGCACGAAAGCCATTTCTTCTGAAACCATGACATCCTGTCTTCAAGCAGGCTCACATCACCAGATGACCATCCTCATGTTCCATCGACGTTCCGTCCAAAACACGTAGTGAAACACACTGTAGATGGAGTTGGCGGGAGGTGGCTCTATCAAAGAGGCATCAGTTGGTTCGAAATTAAAATCGTGCACAATTGCTGAAATGCTGCCGAAAGCCCATTCTCTGAAACACAATTGCAATGCATTACAATGTTTGCTGCATTTAGAAATATAGATCATAAATGGAGGGACTTAAATATTTTGACATTAGGTAACATAACAGGCTGAGCAAGGACAAAAACATTTTAATGATATGTTAATTGAATGAGATTCTGAAGATGCAGCTGAATGGGTTTTCCCCCTCAGTTGTGCCCCAATTGAGTGATTAAAACTTCTGACCAGTAGAGCTGGTGTATATTTATTACGTCTCTGCCCGTCTCCTGCACCACTTCCTAAGGAGAATAAGACATTGGCTGCAGGCCATGATTCTTTTCTCTCAGTCATCTCCGTGTGTGTGTGTGTGCGCGTGCGTGTGTGTATATCAGCCCAGCCCTTTAGTAAGTTAATAGAAAGGATCTCGGAGTTGAAAATCTGCAGTGATTTGGAAATTTCTCATCCCCGGGGCTCCCCTTTTCCTTAGACAGTAAAAATTATTCAGAAATGTGAAGGTGTTGGAGTTCTCTCTAGACTGTAAGCTCATTGAGGACAGGGAATGTGTCCGTTATATTGTGGTCTCCCAAGCGCTTAGTATAGTGCTCTGCAAACAGTAAGCACTCAATAAATACGATCGACCGAGTTCTTCGGAAGCAAATGATATAACTCCAAACTATAGTATTATCAGTGTCTGTATTTTTGAGCACACTTCCAGTGTGTCTGCTGCTTAGCAGTCGCTATCAAGTAACCGCTTTCTAAAAACCCCTAATCTAATCGATGCATAGGGAGGTTCCTTTCATAAAATGCCCCTCTTTCTAACTTGGATGAGTTCTGCTCTCGGCTTCTTCTGTGATTTAGAGAGACCCCGCTTACGGTGACTTGGTAAATCAGTTTTCAGGACTAACCTCAAATATCCAGAAGTATATGCTTATGAATGCCAGGTGTGATTGAGAGATTCTGAAAGTGATTGGAAACCGACTAATGAACAGGCATCACGGAGAAGCTACTTTATTATAGCTTTGTGCTTGATTTGTACCTGTGATTAGACTTCCTTTTATTCTCATCAGCAGCAGCATTTATTGAGTGCCTACTTGTGCCAAGCACCCTATTTGGGAACTTACGATAACAATAGATGATAAAGACTCTGTCTTCTGGGAGTTTACACTCATAGGGGGAGAAAGGCAGAAACAATTTCAATACATATATTAAGAAGAAGAGCACTAACAGACATATGACTTAACAAAAAATGAATAAACAAAGTAGAATAAATAAATGCATATGCCCATGAATTCTAAGGGTGGATGATTAAATGTCATGACCAGGGATGTGGGGATTTATCAGAGATTTGATCCAGAAGAAAATGGCTTTTAAAGAGGGCTTTGAAGGTAGGGAGGTATGTGGTTTGGCAGATTTGAAGGAGGAGCAAGTTCTATGCAGGGGGAAGGGTGTGTGCCAAACAACCAGTCAGTCATATTTATTGAGCACTTACTGTGTGCAAAGCACTGCATTAAGCACTTGGGAGAGAACAGTATAACAGAGTTGGTGGACACGGTCCCTACTATAATAATAATAATGTTGATATTTGTTAAGCGCTTACTATGTGCAGAGCACTGTTCTAAGCGCTGGGGTAGATACGGGGTAATCAGGTTGTCCCACGTGAGGCTCACAATCTTAATCCCCATTTTACAGAGGAGGTCACTGAGGCACAGAGAAGTAAAGTGACTTGCCCACAGTCACACAGCTGACAAGTGGCAAAGCCGGGATTCGAACCCAGGATCTCTGACTCCCAAGCCCAGGCTCTTTCCACTGAGCCACGCTGCTTCTCTTGCTGGGATGATGACAGAGAGCAAGGAGCAGGTTGGAGATTAGATTGGGAGGAATGACGTTTGAGCTTTGTTGTAGCTTGTTCTCCATCTAGCCCCCCATCTGCATCTAAGTATTAATAGTAAATATTTGAATTAATTAAATGCAGAAACTTCAACACTCTTTGAGACCCTAAAAGAGCTTGCCTTGTTTTTTAGGCCTTTGTCTACTTGTTACAATAAAAATTGAAAAATGATAAAATGGGTTTTTCGAGCCCCTAAATCCTTTCTCACATGACACATAATAATAATACTTATGTTATTTGTTAAGGACTTACTATGTGCCGAGCACTATTCTAAGCACTGGGATAGATACAAGGTAATCAGGTTGTCCCACGTGGGGCGCACAGTCTTAATCCCCATTTTACAGATGAGGTAACTGAGGCCCAGAGAAATGAAGTGGCTTGCCCAAGTGGTGACAAGTGGTGGAGGCGGGATTAGAAACCATGTCCTCTGATTCCCAAGCCTGTGCTCTTTCCTCTAAGCCGCACTGCTTCTCATACACATTTGAGATTAGGGTGCAACTTGGTCTCGTGGAAAGAGCACGGGCCTGGGGATACGAGGACCTGTGTTCTAATCCGGATATGCCACTTTTCTGCTTTGTGATCTTGGGCAAGTCACTTCACTTCTTTGGGTCTCAGTTACCTCATCTGTAAAATGGGGATAGGACTTGTGACCCCACATGGGACGTGGAATGGGTCCACCCTGAGTAGCTTGTATCTACCCCAGCGCTTAGGACAGTGCCTTGCACATAGTAAACTCTTAACAGTTACCTTCAAAAAAAATCCAAAGGCTATCAGGTAAAAGTAGGATTATCATTTGGGAATCACCCAACAATAAGGAAGGGTAAGGTGAACTAGTGACAGATATTAAAGACTTAAATTTGGACATTGACTTTAATAATCATAATTATTAGGGTATTTGTTAAGTGCTTACTCTGTGCCAAGCACTGTTCTAAGCGCTGTGGTAGATACAAGGTAGGTTGGAAACAGATGAGAGCGTGGCTCAGTGGAAAGAGTATGGGCTTGGGAGTCAATGGTCATGAGTTCGAATTCCCCATCTGCCACTTGTCAGCTGTGTGACTGTGGGCAAGTCACTTCACTTCTCTGTGCCTCAGTTCCCTCATCTGTAAAATGGGGATTAACTGTGAGCCTCACCTGATTACCCTGTATCTTAGAACAGTGCTCGGCACATAGTAAGCGCTTAACAAATACCAACATCATCATTATCGTTATTATTATGAGAGAACCGAAGCTGACAGATGTTAAGTGACTTGCCCAAGGTCACACAGCAGAAAAGTGCTGGAGCCTACCTGGAAGTGTTTCACCATGTCATTTCAATTAGCCATGCCAGGACGCGTTTACCCACCCAATTGAAAGAGCTAATGCACTTCTCAGCTCCGGACTGACTCTACACACAATGAGCACTCAATAAGTACCGCCGATTGATTAATTGATTCAGGACTAACACGCATACCGGGAGAATGTGGCACACCTGAATCTATATCAGCTCTTGGAAAAATCATTTTCTCTTCTTCTGATTCCCTCATGAGAGGAGCTTTCATTCGGATGAAATCAGCGTACAAAACGGTGCCATCGTCCTCACTGGGGGGAGACGTGAGAGGATCTCCAGATAGTAGGGGGCCTCGTGCATGCCAAGGGGCGGTTGGGTAGTTTCAGCCTCCCTCATTCCCAGGCTTTGCCCTCGCCTGAGTGTGTTCAGCAGGTTGCATGGCAGCAGAGTTAGCAGATGTTAGACCATACTGGAACGGAGCGCCTGCTGCATAAGGACCTGGATATTCCTCTTGACATCTGCATGCTGCCGGGGCGGGAAGCCTGCCTCAGGCCAGGAGCCTCGTGGCAGTGGAGCACAGGGTCTCCGCTGCTCTTTAAGCGATTAGTGCAACGAAGCAGCGATAATGCTGAATTATCGCTCGGCTGCTTTCTTCCAAGGGATCCTGGGACAAAAGGAGAGTCAGGAAGGAGCGTTCGCAATAAAGTAATGTTCGTGGAGACTAAACTAATTACAGAGTATTGAAAAACCTTGCTTTCCGATGATTTCATTTACAAATGGCGCTGGTCGCTTCAATCCAACTTGGTCGAGCGGTGGGGAAAGAGAAGGATGCTTTTCTTGTTTTGAATCATCAGAGCCCACCAAGGTCATTTCAGCTCCTTTTCAGAATCTAGTCGGGTTACCTGCCTCGTGAGAAATGCAGGTTGGGCACATAGTGAAAACTTGAAAATCAAGGAGTGCTTCTGACTTCTGAGATGTAAAACAAAAGCAAAAAAACCTCGAAAACATAAATTTGTTACAGAAGGGAGTTTTCAGGAAGGAAGCTGTCTAACTTTGGTACTTTGTTTTTCCTTATGTCACTGAAAATTGGTATATAAACCAGAAAAGAGCCCACCGTGGCATTTTTTTTGTAGGTAATTTACACAAAATCAGAGTTTGTTACAGAGAACTTAATGATTAATAGTTGTTACCTCAACCAGCTCAATTATGGTTTTCTCCCCTTGTAACTTTTCGGTGACAACCTTGCTCTAAGAAGACCTTTTATGAAAGGGTTATGGCTATTTGTGTTATCAGGTAATATAGTGAAGAAGAAATATTTGTTGCTCTCACTTAACCTCCAGTATTCTAAGGGGGTTATATTTAATTAACACTGGCTAAAGGCCTGACCTGGGAGGCTCCAGAAAATGATTGAGCTGCATTTTCGGAGCCAGACGAAGGTCTGCTGGGAGGAAAATAAAAAAAAAAAATTAGAAAGCACCATTTACTGAAATTCCTTCTAACTAAGCTGTATTTCAATGGGCCATTTAATGCTCAAATGGACAAAGGTATTACTTCAGTCATTGAATTGTATCAAACCCTTTCTCAGAGGCCCAGTTTAAAAACTCTACAGGAAAAGTGGCTTAGCTTCGTATTCTCAGTAGAGCAACGCTCAGCCTGCTTCAAAAAAAAAAAAGTGAAATGAGGTGAGGCACAGTCACCAAATCACTCAGAGTTTTTGCCTCGCCTTTTAGTAGATGGTTTCCCCAGGGGAATTGCTCTCTGGCGGGTGGTGGATTGGGAGGGGCAGGAATTGGATATTCCATGAAGAAAGGTTTTTTTTTTCCTTTGCAGTGCAGAGAAACAGCATGGCCTAATGGAAAGAACACAGGGCCCAGGAGTCAGAGGACCTAGGTTCTAATCCTGGTTCTGCTACTTGCCTCTTGTAAGACCTTGAGCAAATCACTCCGTTCCTCAGTTTTCACATCTGTAAAATGGGGATTCAATCCTTGTTTTCCTTCCCCCTTAAACTATGAGCCTCTTGTGGGACAGGGAAACACTCTGACTTGATTGTCTCAAATCTTCCTCAGCGCCTAGCACATTGCCTGACACATAATGAGTGCTTAACAAATACCACAGTAATTATAATCAATTATAATCATTATTCTAATAATAATTGTGGTATTTGCTAACCCCTTACTGTGTCCAGCACTTTCTAAGTACTGAGGAATTTATAGGATGAGCAGATTAGACACAGTCCCTGTCCCATACAGGGCTCAGTCTAAACAGGAGGGAGAACAGGTATTGAGGTATTGAATCCCCATTTACAGATAGAGTAACTGAGGCTCAGAGAAGTTATGTGACTTGTCCAAGGTCACCCTGTAGGCAAGTGGCAAAACTGGGATTAGAACCCAGGTCCTCTGACTGCAAGTCCTGTGCTCTATCCACTAAGCCATGCTTCTCCTCCAGCCTTTATTACTGCTGTTGTTTATTTTCTCTGGCTAGCCTTACCCTGGCTCATAATAATAATAATGGTATTTGTTAAGCGCTTACTATGTGCAAAGCACTGTTCTAAGCGCTGCGGAGGATACAAAGCGATCGGAGTGTCCCACGTGGGGCTCACAGTCTTAGTCCCCATTTTACAGATGAGTAACTGAGGCACAGAGAAGTAAAGTGACTTGCCCAAAGTCACCCAGCTGACAGGTGGAGCCGGAATTAGAACCCATGACCTCTGACCCCCAAGCCCGTGCTGTTTCCACTGAGCCATGCTGCTCGTATTCCAACCTAGAAGGGCATAAAGGTAGCTTTTACTCTGGGGACAGTAGACGAGGCAATTCCCGGGCTGGTGTTCCTGACCTTGACAGTCACAGCTTCATGCATTGCAGGAATGTGTCTGTTTATTGTTATATTATACTCTCCCAAGTGCTTAGTACAGTGTTCTGCACACAGTAAACACTCAATAAATACGATTGAATGAATGAATGAGTGCCCACGCCCAAGTAGTTGCAGTTCTCGTCTTCCCAGGTCTTCATCGTTCTTAGTCTTGTCCTTCCTTGCTGAGTGGCCTGAGTGTCAGAGTGAGAAGAGTCCTGGAAAGTATAACAACAGCAGGTACAGTAGGGGGAAAAAAGTGATATTTGTTAAATGCTTACTGGGTGCCAGGCACTGTACTAAGCGCTGGATTCAAACCCATGACCTTCTGACTCTCACTCTATCCACTAATGCCAGGCTGCTTCTGGGGCAGTATTGGTGGCATTGCTCTCTCATACATCTGTGGGTCCTGGGAACCCTAGAATGGAGAGGGGATCACTGGTAGCCGGGAAGAAGCTCATCCAAGGTCACTAGAGGTCCATCAATCAGTGGCATTTATTGAGCACCTACTGTTGCGGAGCACTGGGTTAAGCACAGGCGTATACAATATAACAGAGTCGGTAGGCACATTCCCTGCCCAAATGAGCTTCCAGTCAGTAACATTTGCTGAGCATCTACCCTCTGCAAAGCAGAGTGCAATAGAATTGGTAGACCCGATCTCTGCCTCTGGGAGCTTAGATCTAGCAGGGGAGACAGATATTAAGATAGATTACAGATGGGAGGAGATCCAGAAGTGGTGAAGTGGCAGTCAGAAGAGGTAAAGGGTGGGGAGGTGAGGGATGATTCCCGGAGTGTCTCTTGGAGGAGACGTGCTTTTAGAGAGAGGGGCTTTGGCAACAGAGAGAGCAGTGGTCTAGCAGAGGTGAGGTGGGACAGGGAGTTCCTGACAAGAGCGGAGTGGCAGCGTGAGCCAGAATGCGGTGGTGGAAGGGATGGGAATGAACCACAGTGAGTAGATTAGCTTGAGGAGAATGAAGTGTGCAAACTGGGGTGCAGTGGGAGAGAAGAGAAGTACTGAGGAGAGAGGTGAACCAGTGCCTCGAAGTCAGTGGAGGAGTGATGTGGCAAGAAATGGCAGCCATCAGATGTTTTTGAGGACTGGGGAAACAGCTGCAGATGCTTTAGAAGAGCGATCCGGGCAGCTCTGTCCATCTCACTCCACGCAGCACCGTGACATGAGATACGCTGGCTGCCTATTCTTGGTTTCAGTTTTCTACTCTTGCCATTGAAGGAAATGGCAACTACATGGGAGACTTGAACTTGTGAAATGAAAAAACATCCTCTCTTTTTTGAATGGTGTTTGTTGAATATTCATGATGTGCCAGGCACTGTACTAAGTGCTGGGGTAGATACAGGCTAATCAGGTTGTCCCACATGGGGCTCACAATCTTAATCCCCATTTGACAGATGAGGTAACTGCAGCACAGAGAAGTTAAGTGACTTGCCTAAGGTCACAGTAGACAAGGGGTGGAGCCAGGGTTAGAACCCAGGTCCTTCTGACTCCCAGGCCCATCCTCTATCTACTGGGCCACATTGTTCTTTTTCAAGAGGAGCTCTATTCATATTTTAGACTCTAAACTGATTATGGGCAGGGAACATGTCTGTTAATTTTATTATACTGTACTTTCCCAAGCTATTGGCATAGTGTTTTACATATAGTAAGCACTCAATAGATAACACTGACTGATGGGTAGAATTGTGAGAGACTGTAGATGACCTTGTAGTACCTTTACCGTTTAATCAACAAAAACAACTTTGGATGTTTTCATAAGGGGAAAGACTTATGGTGATTAAGGATAAGGGCAATGCATTTATGTAAGTGCGTATATTCTATTTACATACATATTCTATTTACATACATTTAACATTCCCATAATTTAAAAAAACAATATTATTTTGGAAAATTTGAGGATGACAGGCAGTGGAATTTATTGAGTGCTTACTGTATGTAGAGCACTGTATTAAGCGCATGGGTAGAGTAATAATAATGTTGGTATCTGTTAAGTGCTTACTATGTGCTGAGCACTGTTCTAAGAGCTGGGGTAGATACAGGGTAATCAGGTTGTCCCACGTGAGGCTCACAGTTAATCCCCATTTTACAGATGAGGTAACTGAGGCACAGAGAAGTTAAGTGACTTGCCCACAGTCACACAGCTGACAAGTGACAGAGCCGGGATTTGAACTCATGACCTCTGACTCCCAAGGCCGTGCTCTTTCCACTGAGCCACACTGCTTCTCTGCAGTCAGCAAGTGAATACCATACAATACAGTTGGTAGACACATTCCTTGGCCACAGTGAGCTTACAGTCTACACTCGCTCAAGATATGAACTTAAATTAGGTTTGTGGCTGAATCCTAGGCCTGTGAGTTGCCCACTTGGATTTCTGTTTGGTGAGTGGGATTTGGGTTTTTCAAAAATGGCTTCTTCATGCACTTGCGTGTAGTGGGAACAAACCATTCGCACGCTGGAAAAAAAATAAGTGGAGACAATTTAAATCTTCAGTTTACATTTCCCCCTAGAGGGGAACTTTGCAGTTCACACTGCATTTGTCAGGTTTTGGCACACTGGTTGGTGAAGTTGCAGAAGAAGTGACATACATCACTTGCAAACAAAACTATTTAAGAATAAGTCAAAGACGAAGGTCTCACTGCTTCTCTGGAACAATTTAGCTCATTACAATATGCCTCTTGCTTTACCACCATTTATAGAACTGTGTTGTTCTGTACACAAGCTGTGATGCTCTATTTCACCATAAGGCTGAGGCGGAGAGTGAAAAATCGCGAAGAATAGATTTGGTGCCTCTAATTATCGGTGCTTCACAATTATGTCTCTTTCTGGAATAATAAAATTTTCCTCAGCCGAGGTCAAGATCTTTGCCACTGACTTATTTAACAGATCCTCTTCACATCTGTCCTGCAGACTGTGGATTTTATTAACAGACAAGAGACTCAATGGATTTAGAGCCTGCTGGGTCCCTTCTTCATATCCCCACAGCTGTGGATTAACTAACTCAGACTTTCCAGAAGAGGACAAAGGGGTAGCCAATGTCAGTGACTGATTTTAAAAAGATAAAAACAGTGAAGAAATAAATGCCTTTTTTTTTTTCCAGTGGCAATTACTGGACCGTGTGGAAAAAAAAATAAAACCAGTTACTGCGGGCAGGGAACAAGTCTGCCAACTCTGTTTATTGTTGCTCCTAAGCATTTAGTACAGTCTTCTGCATATAGGAAGCGCTCAATAAATATTATCAACAACCCTTTCAAAAAGGAAAGTCTATTCATATTCTTGTTGGAACTGAGCCCCATTTAGGACAGAGACTGTGTATGACCTGATCAGCATGTGTTTACCCCAGGACTTAGAACAGTGCTTAACACATTGTAGGGGCTTAACAAATACCATGAAAATAATAATAATAACAATAATCTGATCAGGCTCCTGTTTCCAATGACAATGGCTCCACAGCCACACCAGGTCTATGATCAAGAACATTCCTTTTGGATGCCAATAATGTGGAAGCGATAACATTTTCTATAAAAGGCATATGTGTTTACATCACTTGATGTGTTATTTGACAAAATGCTTTGTTCTCGGCATATTTTCCATGCAGAGTTTCATGCTGAGTTGTTTTGCTGGAAAGCTTTGATTAACTAGAATTAGTTACTGAAGTAAAAGAGACACTTTTGTTTTATGGGTCCTCTTGCTGAGCTGTAAATTATAGTAAAACATATAAGGAGTGACAGGTAAAAGTGCTGATTTGAACCTCTGACCCATGATAGGCATAGAAACATAAGACGATTCCTTCAAAGAACTAGAGAGACACATAAATATTCCCCCGGTTCTCTTAAAGTTAGGTCCTTTTAACAAAATTAAGCTGTTATTTTGCACCAAGGCAGCAGGACTTGTCAGGATTCTTTTCTTGTATGCAAAAGAACATTTATATCGAGCAAGTGTTTTGGCTGTAAAGTCTCATTGGTGGCTGACTGCAGTGGGACTGTGGAGGTGGCCAGTTCCTACTTCCAACAGTTTATCAGTGGTATTTATTGAATGCTTACTGTGTGCAGGGAGCAGGGAATGTGTCTGTTATATTGTTGTGTCGTGCTTTCCCAAGTGCTTGGTACAGTGCTCTGCAGACCGTAAGCCTTCAATAAATTTGATTGGTAATGGTGGTATTTGTTAAACGCTTACTATGTGCCGAGCACTGTTCTAAGCGCTGGGGTAGACACAGGGGAATCAGGTTGTCCCACCTGGGGCTCACAGTCTTCATCCCCATTTTACAGATGAGGGAACTGAGGCACCGAGAAGTTAAGTGACTTGCCCAAAGTCACACAGCTGACAAATGGCCGAGCCGAGATTTGAACCCATGACCTCTGACTCCAAAGCCCATGCTCTTTCCACTGAGCCACGCTGCTTCTCTAATTAGTTGATTGCAGAGCACTGTACTAAGCGTTTGGAAGAGAGCAATACGATCAAATAAGGTAGACAAGATCTCTGTCCATGGGGAGCTTACAGACTCACCCAAAACCTAAACACATTTTCTATGGTTGAGATGCCAGAGTTAGCCAACTCCCAATTGTAGATTGGATGTCAAGGTACAACAATGTCAGTCAATCTATCAGTGCTATTTACCGAGCGCTTCCGTGTGCAGAGCACTGTACTAAATGCCGTGGAAAATTCAGTATAACAGTATGCTGAATATATTTCTTTTCTCCAGGGAATTGGCATCAGGCCATAGCTTTTAAGGTTCTAAGGTCTGCACTTGAGGGCATTTTACGTGCAGAGTCCATTTCTGGCCGAAACGACTGCAGCAGAATGCCACTGCCAACCTGTAGTTCCTTAACCCAGCAAATGTGGGCTTTCTCGCCCACATTAGCCAGCTCTTTTTCATTTACTCAATGTTTTATTCAATCATATTTTTTGAGAGCTTACTGTGTGAAGAGCACTGTACTAAGAGCATAAAAATTATAATTCGACAATAAATAGAGACAATCCCTACCCAACAACGGGGTCACAGTCTAGAAGAATTCTTCCTAGACCTGTTCACCACAGAGAAGCGTTTTTTATTAGAAGACCTCAGCTCTTCCCAACAGATATTTCTGCAATCGTAGAGTTGGGACTAGAACCCAGGCCTTCTGATTTTCCAGGGCCGTTCTCTTTCCATTAGCTCCAATCAGGGCTTCTCATGATAAATCACCACACTGGATTCTCCGAAGCACTTCCTATAGCACCTTCCATATAGTAAGTGCTCAATAAATACCATTGATTGAGCGGTGACTCGCCCTGGATAATTCCACCCTTTATTGTTCCACAGTAATTTTTCCAAGTTAGACTTTGGCAAAGAGCTTGCTTCCAATTTGTGAATATATTGAATTAGGAAGGCAGGAAGCCTTGCAACTTTCCTTAAGGTGGTCAACTTTATTTCAGATTTTAACTGAGATTAGTTTGTTTTGCTTTACAATGTTTGTTAAACACTTACTACCTGCCAGGCACTGTACTAAGCCCTGGGATAGATACAGGATAATCAGGGTGGACACAATCCATGTCCCGCATGGGGCTCACAGTCTTTATCCCTCATTTTAAAGCTGAAGTAACTGAGGCAGAGAGAAGTTAAGTGACTTGCCCAGGGTCACATAGCAGACAAGTTGTATTAGTAAAAGCTGGTTCTCAGTACCACAGCATATTGTTAGGACATCAGTCACATGCAGACCGGGAATAAGCGGGGAGCTAGGTAATACAATCCTTTCAGAGAAGATTTTGCTAATCAAAGTGATTATGGTATCACAGGGCTTGCCTTGGCCCCCGCATAATAATAGTAATAATAATAATTGTGGCATTTGTTAAGCGCTTACTATGCGCCAAGCACTGTACTAAACACTGAGGGAAATACAAGCAAATTGGGTTAGACACAGTCCCTGCCATTCATTCATTCAATTGTATTTATTGAGCACTTACTGTATGCAGAGCACTGTACTGAGCACTTGGGAGAGTACAATACAATAATAGACACATTCCCTGCCCACAACGAGCTTGCAATCTTAATCCCCATTTTACAGATGAGGTAACTGAGTCACACTAATGCTAGGAAAAATCCAGGGAAAACGTGGAAGAGGTAGACCAGCAGCTAGATGGAGAGACCATAACAACAATAATAATAATGTTGGTATCTGTTAAGCGCTTACTATGTGCAGAACACTGTTCTAAGCGCTGGGGTAGACACAGGGGAATCTGGTTGTCCCATGTGGGGCTCACAGTCTTAATCCCCATTTTACAGAAGAGGGAACTGAGGCACAGAAAAGTTAAGTGACTTGTCCACAGTCACACAGCTGACAAGTGGCAGAGCTGGGATTCGAACTCATGACCCCTGACTCCAAAGCCCATGCTCTTTCCACTGAGTCACGCTGCTTCTCAACAACAATAGCGGAAGAACCGTTAGAAAGGTTGCAGATTATGGCAGAGGACAGGATGTTCTGGAGAAAGCATATCAATGGAGTCTTTATGAATCGGATATGACTCGACGGCACTTGATAATAATAATAACTGAGGCACAGAGAAGTGAAGTGACTTGCCCAAGGTGACACAGGAGACAAGTGGTGGAGCTGGGATTAGAACCTATGAGGGATTAGAACCCACTTCCATTGTCTGCCTCCCTCACAAGCTCCTCCAGTCCCAATTTGCTGCCTCCCTCCAGTTTGAGAGTTTAGTCAGATAACCCATTTCCAGGAGAGGTCCACATTGCCTCCTTCACAGATCTGGTCAGGATTTTTTTCTGTGGCCGCCCTGCTCCCCCGACCCAGACTGGGGCCTGCGGAATGGGGCTGGGAGCCAGGTTTATCTTCCAGAAGACTCCAGCTTCCAGAAGGCCTGAGGGACTTCATGCCCTTTAGACGTTGCCATCCAGTCTTTTCACGGTGCTCCTTCCCACCCTGGTCTCAAGAAATCGTTGAGCTTTTTCTTGAGTTCCACCTTCCTGGATCTTCTTTGATCTGAAAGGGCGATGGATGTCTGAAAGATAGAGATGAGCGATGCCATTGTCGAGGCATGAAAACTGTGTGTAAGCTCGTAGTGGGCAGGGAGTGTGTCTGCTGTTATGTTGTACTCTCCCAAGAGCTAAGTACAGTGCTTTATACACAGTAAGTGCACAGTAAATACGACTGAATGAACGAATGAATAATTCTATTGTACCCCAATTCTACAATGGAGGATATAGAGGAAATGAAGTTTCTTTAAAAAGAGAGAAGGAAGAGTTGACTTTAAAACCATGATTTCTTTAAAATTATGTGTGCATCAGGTGAAGATGATTTGTTTAAAGCAGCGGTGGCAAAAAATGAAAGGCAAGGTAGGGGAGGCAATTCTATAGTACTTTCTTTGCCTTTTTAGTTAATCTCTTAGAATTACATTCCAAATGCGGCATCAATTTCCTCCATGTATGTTACAAATGGATCTACTTCCTTTCAATTAACAAAATTTAAATAAAATGTTCTGTACTTTAGAAGTTCCTAGTATTCATTCATGTATTCAGTTCATCAGGGTTGTGGATTCAATGAATTAATGTGATAGTTATATATCAATTCACAAAATTATACTGAGGTAAAATTCAGGTTGGGCTTTCATTGAAATGATGTAAAGATGGAAATACTGATATTCGGTGGACTTCTTAGGCAATTCCAAACCGTACTATCTGTGCAGATATGAGGTGAGGAAAAGTATGTATTTAAAATGTATTTTAGTGTACGATTGTTTCTTCAGATATTTCTCTTAGTGTATTTGTTAAGCCCGTACTATGCGCCAGGCATTGCACCAAGTGCTGGGATACCTTCAAGTTGCTCTGGTTGGATATAGTCCATGTCCCACATGGGGCTCACAATCTTAATCCCCATTTTAAATATGAGGCAATTGAGGCCCAGAGAAATGAGGTGACTTTCCCAAGGTCACACAGCAGACAAGTGACAGAGCACGAATTAGAACTCAGGTCCTTCTGACTTATAGAGCCATCCTCTAATCCACTAGGTCACTCTGCTTCATATATTCATTGAAATCATTTCTTTTAATGAAACAGTTCTTTTTTCCCCTAAACCATCACATGTGTATTTCCCAACATTGTGTTCTTCCAATTGAAGGGCTCAGATGCTTAAAAGTTGAAGATATTTTTCTAGCAATAGCATCTGGCCCCTTGGCAGGCCGTGACAGACAGCAGCCTAGCAGCTTTGGCTTTGCCTCAGGGTCCATCACATGGTTAGTTTTGCTGATGAGTTTCTTGAGCTACTGGGGATTTTTGATGCTGTCTCCTTTTAACTCCCCTTTTGGCCCAAGAAGCTTTGTGCCCAGATTTTTTAGGAACAAAATATAGCCGACCCCTCGCCTTCATCCTGTGGAAGTGGAACAGACAAATTAGGGAAGGGTTAGCGAAAGCAAAAGAGGTGTTCACAAAAACAGTAGAGAAACAAAGGAAAACTGTAGACTGTAAGCTCGTTGTGGGCAGGCAATAAGTCTACCAACTCAGTTTTACTCTCCCAAGTGCTTAGTACAGAGCTCTGCACACAGTAGCACTCACTACCATTGATTGATTGATTGAAAACAGGAGCTAGTGCCCTAAATGGTCCCAGTTAGACCCCAATATAATAATGTTGGTATTTGTTAAGCGCCTACTATGTGCCGAGCACTCTTCTAAGCGCTGGGTAGATATAGGTTCATCAGATTGTCCCACGTGAGACTCACAGTCTTAATCCCCATTTTCCAGATGAGTTAACTGAGGCACCGAGAAGTGAAGTGACTTGCCCAAAGTCACACAGCTGACAGGTGGCGGAGCCGGGATTAGAACCCATGACCTCTGACTCCTAAGCCCGTGCTCTTTCCACTGAGCCACGCTGCTTTTTTAATATGTGGGACTTGCCCCCTGGAAATACAAGGAGGGTACTCAACCTCATCATCGTGATCACCATCAAGAGCACCTTTGAGCTCTTACTGTGTGTAGGGTTCTGAATCACTCCATCAGTGGAATTTATTGAGCACTTACTGTGTGTAGAGCACTGTCCTAAGCGTTTGGGAGGGACACTACAATAGATTTGGTAGACATGATCCCTGATCAAGCAGTTTACAAATCTAGTGTACCTGGCACTTTGAAACGTGCAGCTTGGAATTAAAGATAAGATCCTTGCCCTTGAGGTACCTACTTCCTCACGCTCCTCTCTCCGATACATTTTGTGCCCTGCCCCTCCCTATCTTGATGGTTCTAAAATGAAGCTGGAAAGCACTCAGAGAAAAGTGGGGAAAAGAGGAGGAGCAAATGAAAAGGAGGCAACGAAAATAAATGGAAGGATTGGTCTTGCCACCCCTGGGAAGCATGGTTGGATTTGGTAAACAAGAAATGCCCATTTTAAGAAGTATTAGTTTGAGGCTTCTCATTTTTGAAAAACCTAGTTAAAAACCAATTTTCTGGATTATTTGGTCAGTATGGTGAGTTTTATTATGAAGTCAATTCATAATCTTTTTAAAATGGTTATTTTCAAACTGCCCTCCCCCAACCTCTTTGGTTCATAATGACTTGTTACTGACACGCTTTCTTCCCCGTGCAGAAGAAGCAATAAATCAGACCCTCTAATTACTCCAGTCTTCATCTCCACCTCCTCACTGCTGAAAGCTGGGGCTATTTATATCATGCCATGCTTTGTGGGCCGAAGGGAAGCTTGAACGCTTGCCAGCATTGTTGTGAGCCGTGAACAAAACCAAGGGCATCCAGCCTAATGTCCACTGCAGAGCCGAGCAGGGTGGGGGCAATGGGGTTAGTCGATATAAATCATAATAATGAGTTCTCAGCTTATTGGCAACAACTCTCTGCCCTGACTCTCAACTCTCTCCCTCCCCCTTTGACCCCAGAAATACTTTTCAGCCCGCGAGGGCGAGAGTAGACACAGGGCTCCAGTGAACCTTGTGTGAGCAGCCCCTCTGAAGGAGACACAGGGACAGGGCTATTTATGAGAAGCTGAAGAAAAAAAGGGTCAGCAAATTACATAGGAGAGGGGTGTATTTGTGGAAAAGTCCCAACCTTTCCGCTTCGGGCCTAATGAATGTTTCCCAAGAGGGGCTCTCTTATCCTCATCCTTCCTCACAGTCTCTGGCCCCTTTTGGAAAGGGAGCAGTTTTAAGAAGAAATTCCTGACACCCATCGATAGAGAGGTGTGCGGAAATATAGTCTCTCTCTTTAGATGGAGGTGCAACTGATAACTGCATCTAATTTGACACCCCCTCCGCCTCCCAGAGAGCCATTTGCGGGAGGATGGTGACTAGAATTAGGGACTGTCTCCATCTGTTACCTATTTGTACATTCCAAGCGCTTAGTACAGTGCTCAGCACATAGTAAGCGCTCAATAAATACTATTGAATGAATGAATAGAATTGGCAACAGGTTTTCACACATTTACGTTCTCCCATTGGCTCACTCAGTTTATATCATCTATGGGAGGCAAGTGTGTTTGGGGGAGAAAAATTTTCCTCTGAAAATATCTCCTACCACATTTCAACACAGGGCCAAGCCTCGTGTTAAGTGCCAAGCTAATGCAAGCAATCCCACAGAAAGAGGTTGTGGAGATGTTTAGCAAAAACTAACTTAAGCCACTAGGCCTGCTTTCCAACCCACCTCAGGAACCCTCAGCGACATTTGTCCTCTTCCTAATTAGTCAGGAGCTTTTCAAGCTTATCCATCCATTCACCTCTCCTCCCGACCCATCTCATTGGTGTAGTGGAAAGAGCATGAGACTTGGAGTCAGAAGGCCTGGGTTCTAATCCCAGCTCGGCCACTTACCTGCCGTGTGACCTTGGACAAGTCCCTTACCTTCTCCGTGTCTCAGTTCCCTCATCTGCAAAATAGGGATTCAATATCTAGACTGTGAGCCCCATGTAGAACATGATTATCTTGTATCTACTCCAGCCCTTAGTACAGTGCTTGGCCATTTGGAGGGAAGCTTTCATGGTAGTCTTCAAAATCCATCAATGGTATTTATGGAGCATTTCCTGGGTGCAGAGTGTGGGAGAGTGCTGATAATAATAATAATAATAATAATGGCATTTGTTAAGCGCTTACTATGTGCTGAGCACTTTTCTAAGCACTGGGATACAAGGTAATTGGGTTGTCCCATGTGGGGCTCACAGTCTTAATCCCTATTTTACAGATGAGGTAACTGAGGCACAGAGAAGTGAAGTGACTTGCCCTAAATCACACAGCTGATCAGTGGCGGATCCGGGATTAGAACCCATGACCTTTGACTCCTAAGCCCCTGCTCTTTCCGCTAAGCCACGCTGTTCCTCTACTATGCAGTACTTCTACTATGCAGTAGAGTTGGAAGATACGATCTCAGCCTTCATGGATCTTTCAGTCCAGTAGCAAAGTTGCCAAGGACCTGGAGTCCAAGTTGAATGGAAGTGGGGCAAGATGGGGAATGAGGGATCAGGTGCATTTAGGCAACAGCTATTTCCTGGACCAATTGGGAGAGAAGTACGAGGAAGCAACTGTGTCTGACCTGATTATCTTGTATGTACCCCGGTGCTTGGCACAAATAAGTGAGTAACAAAGGCCACAAGTATGACAATTTGCAACCAGAGAAATTGGTGCCCATAATTGTCAGTGGATTGTCATCAGCAATAATAATAATAATTGTGGTATTTGTTAAGCGCTTACTATTTACCAAGCAGTGTTCTAAGCCTAGGGATAGATAGAAGGTAATCAGGTTGGACAAAGTCCCTTTCCCACATGGGGCTCACACTCTTAATCCCTCTTTTACAGATGAGGTAACTGAAACCCAGAGAAGTTAAGTGATTTGCCCAAGTCGAGATTAGAACCCATGTCCTCTGACTTCCAGGCCTGTGCTTATTCCACTAGGCCATGTTACTTCTCAATACTGGATGCACCCAATGCAATGTTGGGTAGAAATGTTTCTTTCCGAGAAATGTGCCATCGGGAGGAAGAGGGTGAGATGGTGGTTGGCATTGGTGGTAGAGTCGGCTTACTCTCGGAGATCTGGGACACCGCTATCCTTCGTGGGCAAGACTCTGGTGGCTCCCTTGGCCTCTGCCCACTGTTGTACCCCTAAACAGCTCCCCAGTTCAGGGCAGGGGGATCCAGCTGCCACCAAAGTATGAGGGGCTGAAAACCAGCTCTCGGGTGCACAAGGTGAGCTCCAGGAAAATGGTTTTCCCCACCTACCTTCAGTTCACCATTCAGCACTGCCATCTTAGCAGAAGACTCGGGTAAGCCAGGCCAGCACTGGTAGGGGCTAGAACAGTCCAGCCAGAAACAGATGGGAATATGAAAGTCTCTACTTGTGGATAAATTCTAGGAAGAATCTCTGAGGGCCAATTTGAGATTCACTCCAATTTATCCAGAACCACAACTTTGGGGAATGGATCTGAATGAGAATTCCACACAGTCCCCTGGGGGTTAGAGAGACCCAGGATCAGGGTACAAATCCACTGCCATCTGTGACCCTCTTTGGTGACCCCCGCACCCCCTCCCGAGGATTTCAGCAGCATTATCATTTTGCTCCATGTCTGAATCATCACTTTGTGAGCATCTCTCCCCAGGATTCATTCCATCGCTTTGCTCCTTGTAAGCATTGTAAGCTTTCAGTAAGTGTTATTTCTACTGTTATTATTATAATTACTAGTGCTTTATGACCATGCTTAACATTAAAGAGCAGAAACCTGGTTTGCCCAAGCAATTGAAACTGATATGCAAAACAGTTTCATTCAATACTCTGGTCATTGATGTCATGGCCTTTTTCCTTCCTTCCCTTTTGCAAATCCAGTCTCCTCACGGAAAGTGCTAGAAAGAATGAAGATGAGATTGATTTTCTGATTTTCATTTTCACCCTACTTGTAGGTGTATTTCTTAGTTTCTCTTTCCCTCCTTGTCTGTTATTCTTTCTCCTATGGTCTGTCTTCTCTCTCTCACTCTTTCTTGCTGGGTCTCCAAGTTTTCTCTTACCTCCTAGGTTTGGAAGAGTGCAGTACTTGACTTTAAACCTTTTCCACTCTATTTCACTTACCTAAAGAGCAGGCAGCTGACAGAGTGAGAATTAAAGGTTTGGACTAAGCATTGTATCGTGGCTAGGAATACTTGCCTCGTGCTCATTTTTAGCCTTTGTTCTAATAATAATAATAATAATAATAATAATAATAATAATGTTGGTATTTGTTAAGTGCTTACTATGTGCAGAGCACTGTTCTAAGTGCTGGGGTAGATACAGGGTAATCAGGTTGTCCCACATGGGGCTCACAGTTAATCCCCATTTTACAGATGAGGTAACTGAGGCACAGAGAAGTGAAGTGACTTGCCCACAGTCACACAGCTGACAAGCGGCAGAGCCGGGATTCAAACCCATGACCTCTGACTCTTAAACCCGGGCTCTTTCCACTGAGCCACACTGCTTCTCATCTCGTCCATTTACGTTTGATGGCGATGACAGTGTATACTAATTTATTGGATCCCTATAGCTTCTTTCTGCCAAAGAACCCAGATTCCACTTGGCCATGGTTCTGAAAGGTCACTGGTGGAGGTGTTTAGTGCTGCACAGATTCAGTGGTTATAGTATTTTCAAAGGATTGGGTATTCACATGATATTCATTAGGCACTTAGCTGTGCTAGCTGCTGTGCTAAGCACTGGGAACGATGTAAGATAATCAGGTTCCCTCTCAGGGCTCACATTCTAAGATGTTGGGAGTGGCTGGTCTTTTTCGTCCAATTTTAAAGACGAGGAAGTAAGTGTGGCGAGGTTCAGTGACTTCATAATGATAATAATTACTCAGTACTTGTTAAACGCTTACTATGTGACAAGCTCTGTATTAAGCACTCAGCTTAATACACTCAAGATATAGATATACAAGATATAGATAGATCTTGTATCTCTCTATCCTGATTGATACAAGATAATCAGGCCCTCTTCCATATGGTGCTCACACTTTAAAGAGGAAGAAGAACAGGCATTGAATCCCTATTTTACAGATGAAGGCACAGAGGCATTAAATGACTTCACCAGGGTCACTCAGCAGGTCAGTGGCAGAGCTGGATCTCTTCACACTCAGTCTTTGCATTTTGGGGACAAATCCCAACCCCAACAGCAGGATTAGTAATACTAGTATTACCTCTGTCCTGGACATACTGGAGTCTCACATTGAGGAAGATTGGGCCTGCTGATACAGTCCAGAAGAGAGAGTAGAGTAACAGTTCATTCAATTGTTCTTATTGAGCACTCACCATGTGCAGAGCACCTTACTGAGCACTCGGGAGAGTACAGTGCAACAATGAACAGACGCATTCCCTGCCCACAGCAAGTTTACAGTCTAGAGGAACAATGAATGCTTCTTGCAGTCTGAGAATTTCCACCATCCGAACAGTCAGAATCCTGGGAAACAATTGGAACTCCTTTGAACCCCAGACAGGAAGGAGCTCTTGGTTTCCCAGTGAATCCATCATTTTATAGAATGCTTACTGTGTGCAGAGCACTGTACTAAGCACTTGGGAAAGTGCACTATAACGGAGCTGGTAAAGACGTTCCTCACCCACAGCAAGCTTACGGGCTAGAGAGGGAAGGATTGGATTGGTTTGGGAGGATTTGGAAGGATTCCCAGTAAAGTTTGGTTTGATTTGTTTGACTTGTTTGGACAGAGAGTAGTTATAGCAATTTTTTTTCTAATTAAAATTTTTCACCCATCAATAGGTTAAATTCCTTCACTACCCTGACAGTGTCCTGGGTCCAAAAGCCAAGGGGATAAAAATGCAGCAGCCATTAGTACCCTTCAGTTGTGACTGTGATAGTGGATATAGCTAGACTGTAAACCCCTTTTTAGAGAAGCAGAGTGGCTCAGTGGTAAGAGCACGGGCTTGGGAGTCAGAGGTCAGGGGTTCTCATCCCGCCTCTGCCACTTATCAGCTGTGTGACTTTGGGCAAGTCACTTAACTTCTCTGTGCCTCAGTTACCTCATCTGTAAAATAGGGATTAAGACTGTGAGCCCCACGTGGGACAATCTGATTACCTTGAACCCCCCCAGTGCTTAGAAGAGTATTGGCACATAGTAAGCGCTTAACAAATGCCATCATCATTATTATTATTGTGGGGAAGGGATATGTCAGTTGTTATATTATTCTCTCCTAAGCGCTTAGCACACTTAATGAGTGAATACAGTGCGCAGTCAATAAATATGATTGAATGAATATATTGTAACAGTGGCCCAGAGACAATAAATTGGGCCACCAAGGACACTTTTGTCATTATCCACTCAACAGACAGGTTATTGAGGGTGCTGGAGATGACTTACATGTAGCCCTGAGGACTGAGCATTCATCCTCTATGACAACAGGAAGACTAGACAACATTATTGCCTCTTTTTTTCATACAAGGTGAAGCAACGTGGTCTCGTGGATAGAGCACAGGGCCGGGAATCCTAGGACCTAGGTTCTAATACCGGTTCTGCCACTTGCCTGCTGGGTGACCTGGGGCAAGTCACTTAATTGCTCTGTGCCTCAGCTTCTTCACCTGCAAAATGGGGATAAAGTAACTTCTCCTTCTCTCCTTAGACAGGAATCCCATGTGAGACTTTGTCCAATTAGATTATTCTGTGTCTATCGTTCAATAGTATTTATTGAGCGCTTACTATGTGCAGAGCACTGTACTAAGCGCTTGGAATGTACAAATCGACAACAGATAGAGACAGTCCCTGCCCTTTGACGGGCTTACAGTCTAATCGGGGGAGACAGGCAGACAAGAACAGTGGCAATAAATAGAGTCAAGGGGAAGAACATCTCATTAAAACAATGGCAAATAAATAGAATCAGGGTGATGTACATCTCATTAAACAAAATAAATAGGGTGATGAAGATCTATACAGTTGAGCGGACGAGTACGGTGCTGAGGGGATGGGACGGGAGAGGGGGAGGAGCAGAGGGAAAGGGGGGAGAAGAGAGCTAAGCTGCGGAGAGGTGAAGGGGGGTAGAGGGAGCAGAGGGAAAAGAGAGGAGCTAGATTAAGCGTGGTGCTATATATAAGCACTTAAGTGCTACAATAATATTGATTATTATTATTATTATCATTATTAAAGGGGCTCCAAAATCTTTTCCTTCCCAAGTTTGCATTTTTCCTGATGCGTTGAGGAGTGTTTAGAATGTGCTAGGACATCTTGGCAGATTGCACACACAAGGCAGGACCAAATCCAAATTGTGTCCCCAATTTCCGCCCTGCAGAGAGGAAATGAATAACTGATTTGAAGCTCCTTGTGGGCAGGGAATATGTCTACCAACTCTGTTATATCATACTATCCCAAACATGTAGTATAGTGCTCTGCACATGGTAAGCACTCAGTCAATACCATTGATTATCTAAATGAGTGAATCTGATCTGATAATCTTTTTTTCTAAATGGTATTTGTTAAGCACTTACTATGTGCCGGGCACATAGTACCTTATATCACCCTAGTGGTTGGCACATTAGTGCTGACTAAATATCATAAGAATAAGAGTCATTACTATTAATTGCTACTTGCAAATGTTGTTTTGAAATCCATTTCTAAGTACATTCAGACATCAATTATTGGATCTGTGCCTTTTGAGCATTTAGTATTTGCCCCACAGCAGTTCTGTACCTATCTACGAATTCGGGGAAGCAGCATGACTCAGTGGAAAGAGCCTGGGCTTCGGAGTCAGAGGTCATGGGTTCGACTCCCGGCTCTGCCTCTTGTCAGCTGTGTGACTGTGGGCAAGTCACTTAACTTCTCTGGGCCTCAGTTACCTTATCTGTAAAATGGGGATTAACTGTGAGCCTCACGTGGGACAACCTGATTACCCTGTATCTACCCCAGCGCTTAGAACAGTGCTCTGCACATAGTAAGTGCTTAACAAATACCAACATTATTATTATTATTATTATTATTGTTCAGATAAATTGAAGTCTGCTTCTCCCTCTAGACTGTAAGCTTATTGTGGGCAGGAAATGTGTCTATTAACTGTGTTTAACACCATCACAACAGTAAGAAGGCTGGGAGACAGTTTACTTTCCTCTGGGGAAATACAATGGTGAAGGGTCTCCTTCAGCTATGAATCACACCCTAATAAACAGAAAATTCAGCTGTTCAATTGTGTTGAATTTTTAAATTGGTTATTTTTCATAAAAAGACAGCAAAAGTGGAATAATAGCGGGACATGAAATAAGGGAGCATTAACTTCATAGCTGTTTTTTTTCCAAGCAATAGTAATTTAATAATCCTGCAATGAAGGGTGCAAAGCTAGGATTGATTTTATATTTATATGAAATTCCATAGCTACAACAACAACAATGATAATAATGATGAAACATTTGCTATGGCTAACCACTGTACTAAACGCTGGGATAGGTACAGGGTGATCAGGTTAGACATAGACTTTGTAGCACACAGGACGCACAGTCTACGAACCACACAGACACTTAGTTTCAAAATGAGAAAGAGAAAATCCTTACATTTTTGAAATATCTGCAACAAGTGATGTATTTTGGAGGTTTCCAAAAGCCTTGACATTGTTTTAAAAATCTTAACTCTTTTTGAGAACAAATGCACCTCAGGGTTATCTTTTTATGCAAAGTGATGTTACCCGGCTGGTGTTTTTATTCACTGATGCTTTCTGAAATCCCAACCTTATATGTAATCAGAAATTGTCTTTCTCTAAATGATCAGTCTTCAAAGAATTATCTCATGCTAATCCCTTTAGATTCTGGAGATATCAGTGAGGGAAATGGGGCTACTTTTCAATGTTTGAGCTGCTCTGATAATTTTCTGATTATAGCTCTGCGAATAACTAGTATTTTATGTGCAAGTATAAAAACGATGGTATACTGTTTAAAAGCGGCTTTAAATTTATAAGTAACAAGCCTGGGAAGAGTTGCTGCTACTCATTAGTTACTGCCTAAACTGCCTAATGTGTGTAAAAATTCATGTGTTTAGGTCGGTAGTTAAATTTAGGAAATTGATATCCGATAGCTAACCCGTTTACATTTTAAGCAAGCAATATTCATAGCAGCATTACCTGTGAAACACCTCAGGTGGTAGTGAGCCATTTGTATGTAAATATAGCTTGACAAATGTTTGGCAATTAACAAACCTGTGTGTAGGGGTTCTACAAAACATTGTCACTTAGACACCCGGCCTGCAGAAATGACTGATCTACTTTGTCTTTAAAAATCTTATCGCCGCTTCTATTAGGGAGAAAAATGATGTAGTAGTATTTATCAAACCCTTACCATGTGCAGAGCACTGTACTAAGCACTGGGAAAGTGTACACAGATGGGATTTAAAGTTCAGCTAGTGTCTCACAGAAGACAGAGTGGAAGGCAGAAGGACCTGGGTCACTTTTACCTCAGTGACTTTTCCATTCGCAATTCACCAGCTGTGTTTCTCAACAGGCAAATTTGTAGTTGAATAGACCAGGACTTGGCTTCAGGATCATTTAATTTTTGTCAAAAACCTTCACCCTACATCCTGATATTGGTCTGAATTAGTTTCTTCTTTTGTGTCATTTAGACAAATCTAGAAGAGGGCTCTGAGGGCATTGTGGGTATGAGTACATTAATAGATATCACATGCCATTAAGCTGATTCCAAGAAACGTAAGGTCACAAGGGAAAAATACGCAAAATCCTAGCTACTGTTAAAACTGAATAGTCTTTGCCCTTCTTTTTCAACCCCGAGTTGAAACTTTATAGCATTCTAGATTTTAGTAGGGACGAGCTTCCTTCTCATCTGAAGAGTGGCAGACTAGAGAGAAATGATCTGAAAAATACCCTATGGATGTATTCACCAATATCCTGGGTCCCTGGTACTAGAATCAATCTGAACATTTCCAACCCTGGACACATACTGAACTTCTCCGCATCATTTCAAGTTCTCCCCGCCCCTAAGAAGGAGAAAATACAGTTACTTAACCTAAATTTAAATTCTCTTTACTTCAGGAGACTATTTCATTCCCATTTGGGGACAGTCTGCTTCATTTTAGCAGGACTGGTTTGCAAAGGTTAAGTGGAACAAACAGAAAGCCCAGTATTTTTCATTAAACGCCGACATTCTGACTCTGACCCTTACGCATGGATTTGTCTAGCCACTGAGTCATTGCACATAGAGTATTGTGTAACTTTCATTTCTTTAGAGGCTTGTTATATTAGAAAAATTGTTCCAAAGAAAGCAACAATTATGACATAAGCACATCTGGCTCTTGCAAATTATTCTTTATTAAGCTTTCATTTAATTACATGTGCTGAAAGGTCTGCTTTTGATTACTGTAATTTTTTTTATTTGTCCATCTGAATGATAGTAATGTTAGAAATTACATACAAACCACCTGTTTTTTTTCCACTAATAAGACAAAGTTTGAATGGAATTTCGAGGAGGATGAGGGGATTTGAATTGTCCTATTTATTGTAGAAGAATTATTGTTACTTCTGGTTCAAGGTGAGGGTTGAATTTTGGAGGCTTCCCAAGACCTTGAGGATATTGTGAATATTTGATCTCACTGGCATCTTTTTTTTTTTTTTGTATCTGGGGATTGGTTCAGAGAGTGGACCGATATCTCTAGTTTTACCAATCCAAAAAATATATTTCTGTCTGAAAAGGTGGTATTCTCAGGGGCAAGATTTAAAAACACCAGCGCATTGAGATGCAGAGATAGCTGTAAAGTTGGTCCAATCTGGGTAGCGCAAGCTTCTCCCTAATTGAGAGTTGGGCAGAATTTTGAGAAGTTACAACTCTGTCAGACCATTCGAATGATGGAGTTGTTTTGGGTTAATTAGAACTAATTGCTTTGCCAGGGGCCAATAATGATAATAGGAATAATAATAATAATATTAAGTGCGTACTACAAACCAAACACTGTACTAAGCGCTGGGTTAGTCCTTGCCCCGCATATGGCTCACAGTTTTAATAGGAGGGAGAACAAGTATTTCAACCTTATTTTACAGATGAGGAAACTGAGGCACAGAGCAGTTAAGTGATTTGCCCAAGGTCACACAGCAGGCACGTGACAGAGCCAGGATTAGAACCCAGGTGCCCTGACTCCCAAGGCCCATGCCCCTTTCCAACTTAGGAGGCAGATCTCTTACAGGACCTGATCTTGACGGAATAAAGAGGAAAGGTCAGGAACATTCCTTAAGAGTCAGTCTCTCTGGAATTCCCAAACAGGTCCTGGTAGGCGTCCGAGTTGGTGATTTTGAAAGTGATTTTTTGTGTGCTTTTTGTGTGAATTCTATTTTCAGTGGAATTCAGTGTCTCTTTTCACTTAGTTTAAAATCAGCAACAAAAGATCCAAAAGCCAAGTATCGAGAATGTTAGAGAAATAGAGTCCTCCCAGTTGAATTCCCACTCTAGCTCCTCATTTCATCAGCAACGACAACAAAAAAAGTGTTTGTCTTCTCTCTTTTGCAGCAGCTCTACGCAGCTCAGTTAGCCAGTATGCAGGTGTCACCTGGAGCCAAGATGCCATCAACTCCACAGCCCCCGAACACAGCAGGAGCCCTTTCACCTACTGGGATGAAAAATGAAAAGAGAGGAACCAGCCCTGTAACTCAAGTTAAGGTACCTCTTTGGAGGGGAGGTGAAAGTGAGTTGGGAAGATGGTACCGTGAGAAATAGAGGTTCGGTCGATCGCCATTCCAAATGAACAGCAGGAAACCCAGGAATAGAAAGGATCGTTGAACGCGTCATCCATTGTGGTAAATTTTCATGATGGTGCATGCAGAAACAGGTGTTGGCCTCTCAAAAACACCCCCGCCTCATTGTGAGATCAGTTCCTAAATTGTTGTGCCCCTCTTGGCAGACTCATTCCTGAGAGTTTTTTGGGACCTGAGGTTTTGTTTGAAAATGCGCATTAGAGTAAATGGCTTTTTTTTTTCTGTCCAGAGCTAATTCGAAAGCTGAGCCTTTAATTCCGTGGTTGGCTTGATGGGGCATTACACCTTGTTGCATCTCCTAGTGGGGCAAGAGTGACTGGAATCCCCACTTCATTTACAGAAAACAAAATTTAAGTAACTTTTTTATGGTATTTGTTAAGTGCTTACTATGTGTCAAACACTGTTCTAAGCGCTGGGGTAGATACAAGCTAATTAGGTTGGACATAGTCCCTGTCCCTCATGGGGCTCACAGTCTAAGTAAGAGGGAGAATAGGAGAACAGACAAGTCAATTGACTTGCCCCAGGTCACTCAGGATGTATTTGGCAGAGCTGGGATTCGAACCCAGGTTCTTTAACTCTTAGGGCCATGCTCTTTCCAGCAAGCCGTATTAATTCTTGGACTTTCTGCTCCACTTTGGTAAAGCCTCTTCTCGAAATGCATTGAAAATACATTAGTACAGTACTCGGCCATCAGAGGCGTGCAAAAAAAACTTTTGAATGAATGCGCAAATCATTGAACAAATACACCCCCTGGGGAGCAAATTGTGTCTACTTCCTGTTCATTCATTCATTCAATCGTATTTATTGAGCACTTACTATGTGCAGAGCACTGTACTACTACTAATAATGTTGGTATTTGTTAAGCACTTACTATGTGCAGAACACTGTACTAATAATAATAATGTTGGTATTTGTTAAGCGCTTACTAGGTGCCGAGCACCGTTCTAAGCGCTGGGGTAGATACAGGGTAATGAGGTTGTCCCATGTGAGGCTCACAGTTAATCCCCATTTTACAGATGAGGTAACTGAGGCACAGAGAAGTTAAGTGATTTGCCTACAGTCACACAGCTGACAAGTGGCAGAGCCGGGAGTTGAACTCATGACCTCTGACTCCGAAGCCCAGGCTCTTTTCCACTGAGCCACGCCGCTTCTGCTACTAAGCACTTGGAAAGTACAGTTCGGCAACAGAGACAATCCCTACCCAACAACGGGCTCACAGTCTAGAAGTGGGAGACAGTCAAGAAAACAAAACAAGTAGACAAGAATCACTACCATCAAAATAGATAGAACCGTAGATAAATGCACATCATTAATAAAATAGAGCAATAAATATGTACAAATATGTAGAAGTGCTGTGGGGAAGGGAAGGGAGTAGAGCAGAGGAAGGGAGTAGGGGCAATGGGGCAGAACTCAGCTCTGTTGAGTTCACAGAGCTGCTGATGACTGGGCTCTTCCCCATCTCATCTGCACCATTGTTGGTTGTTTTGTGCAGTTTAGTTTTAATCACGTAAAACTAGGTTGTCGCCTTGCTCTTGGTAGGAATGGGAAATTGACACTATGGAGTTCTCCAAATCTGAGGTGAAGCTGGTACCCTTGGGCGGTCATGGTTGTCTGTATCAATCAATCGATGGTATTCATTGAGCTCTTACTGTGTGAACACTGTACTAAGGTACTGTGAGAAAGTACAGCACAGTGGAATTACTATAAAGTCGTTGTTGGCTCTGCTAGGTACTGGAGGTCAAATGGAGTGAGGAAAAAAATTATTTGAAAAATAAAATCATCAGTTTGTATCTATCGCTTACCATGTGCCCAGCACTGTGCTAAGCACTTGGAGAGTACCTTCATTCATTCAATCGTATTTATTGAGCATTTTATGTGCAGAGCACTGTACTAAGCAGTTGCAATGTACAATTCGGCAACAGATGGAGACAATCCCTACCCAACAACGGGCTCACAGTCTAGAAGCGGGGAGACAGGCCAACAAAGCAAAACAAATCAACAGGCATCATAGCATCAAATAAATGAATAGAATTATAGGTATATGCACCTCATTAATAAAATAGAGAAATAAATAATATATACAAATATAGCATAAGTGCTGTAGGGCGGGGAAGGGGTAGAGCAGAGGGAGGGAGTAGGGGCGATGAGGAGGGGAGGAGGAGCAGAAGGAAAAGGAGGGCTCAGTATGGGAAGGCCTCCTGGAGGAGGTGAGCTTTCAGTAGGGCTTTGAAGGGGGGAAGTGAGCTAGTTTGGCAGATGTTAGGGCTTTCAGGCCAGAGGAAGGGACATGGGCCAGGGGTCAACGGCCAGGACAGGCGAGAATGAGGCACAGTGAGGAGTTTAGTGGCAGAGGAGCAGAAGAGAGTTGAGAGACACATACCCTGCCCAGAATTTCCTTATAGTCTAGAAGGGAAGACATATAAAAATTCTCACATTGAAAAAGGGGATACCTTTTAATAAGCATGGCTTTCTCTAGACTATAAGCTCCTTGTGGAGGGGAACATATCTAATCAGTGTAGTTAGCCAATCATATTTATTGAGGCACTTAACTGTGTGGCAGAGGACTGTACAAAGCACTTGGGGAAAGTGCAGTATAGAGTTGGTAGACATGTTCCCTGCCCACAAGGAGTTTACAGTCAGAGGGGGTGTCGATTAACTCTTGTACTGTGCTCTTCCAAGCATGTAGTACAGAGTTGCTGAATCACATAGAAAACAATAAATACCATTGATTGATTATTCAGATAGACTTGTAGATATGGAACACTGTGCTCGCCTGCCTATGTGACTCAGTTTTAAGTGGACCGATAAATGGATCACACATTCACTTAAATGAATTCATTTTCAAATGCTGAGTAAACTACAAATGTTACGTGTGAAATTTTGTGGAAATCTGACCTGAACATACCCAAAGGCCCCCCCCCCCCCCCCGCCCCGGCCACCACACACACACACAAAAAAAAATCACATCGTGTCAGAATATTTTAAAAGGATTTATTTCAGTAGCCCAGGGGTTAGTGGAATCCTTTGAGGAGAAGGTTGACTTTCCATCGCCTATTGTTAAGAGCATGAAAATTAGCGATTAAGAGAGTTTCTAAATATGAAAATGAACAGCGTCAATTTATGGGAGCAGGCTGCCCCATCCACTGCATTCCAGAGCTTGCGTATGTGAAGCAGTCATTTAAGCTATCCCCAGAGTGAAGGCATTTTGTTTAATCAGAGTTACCATAGTAATAAGTGGTACTAAACATCGGCGACTTAGCGTATTGAGTATTGGATTCTTTAACGTGCAGAAGTAATATGTTACAAGAGTGAATGAAGCCAAATGGATCTCCACCAAACCAAACCTTTACTGGATGAGTAAAATTTTCCCTGGTTAAATTGTAAGCACATATCTGCCAATATACTATTCTAGCTTTGCTGGCCAGCTGCAATTCAATTACTCAGTTGACACATGTAATTCTTGGGGGTTTCCTACATAATTTAAACTTGACTTACTTTGTGTTACTAAAAAGGAAACCTTTTTCTTTATACTTATTATATTGTAATATAGCTTTGCCTGCATAAAAATAGATGAAAATAAGCGATCCTTTGAGGGGGAGAAAAAAAAAGCTTCAGTCACAGAAGAAGCCCTGAAAATAATATCACAGCATGCTCTGTTGGAGACTCTTTCACACACAGAGAACATAATAATAATAATAATGTTGGTATTTGTTAAGCGCTTACTATGTGCAGAGCACTGTTCTAAGCACTGGGGTAGATATAGGGTAATCAGGTTGTCCCACGTGAGGCTCACGAGTCTTAATCCCATTTTACAGATGAGGTGACTGAGACACAGAGAAGTTAAGTGACTTGCCCATGAGTCACACAGCTGACAAACAGCGATCCCGGGATTGGCCGGACCCATGACCTCTGACTCCCAAGTCTGTGCTCTTTCCACTGGAGCCACCGCTTGCTTGAAAATGTTCATACATTACTCAGTATCCTAACATATTGTGGTATTTACATATGTTGTTGCAGTAAATATGCCTGTGTGTTCTAAAGCTCTGTGAATACTAATTTTATACAGCCATGGCATCTCTAGCAATTTATTGAAGTAACAAAAGAAAACATGAAGATCCCCCTGCAAATGCCCAGTATCTCTTCCTTCATCATAATAAACCTACTAAAACTTCAGAACAAAATTACATATGATGTAGTGTGACAAATAACTTCATGTAGGTGTATGCGCAGACTGATTCTAACTGAAAATGTGTGATAGTATTCCAAATAAATAGCAATTTGTTGCATTTAAGAAATTAAATATGAGCATAGATACAGTTCCCAAATCTGTCCTCCCAGGGAAGAAGGAAGGGAAAGAGGACATGATTCAGTACATTTATGGATCCTTAGCATGTGTTTCTGAGCTGATGGGTTCCACTTTCATGAATACCAGTTACAACCACTGTCAACCACTATACCTCAAGTTCTGGTGAACTCTGAATGATTGAGTAGGGAAACCAGACTCCCTCTTTTTAATTCTTGGAAGAAATGTGGACTCCACCTGAGGGAATCAGTCAATCAATCAATCCAATTTATGGAGTGCTTACTGTGTGCAGAACACTGTATTAAGTGTTGGGGAGAGTATAATACTAGCAGACTTGGTAGTCACATGGTCCCTGCCCACAATGAGTTTACAGTCTAGAGGAGTCTTGGGGGTCTTCTGAGAAATATGATCAGAGTTGCATGAATAAGGTTACACCTATTATTTTGGACAAGGCTCTAGGTCTCTCTCTTCCTCAGATTTTGCCCATTTCCTCATTTTTAGCATGGGAAGAGTCATGCTGTCACTTTGAAGTTAAACACTATAACGTGCCAAGCATTTGCTATGTTCCTGGGTAAACAGAAGATAATCAGGTCACAACCTAAGTAATGGAGTGGGAGAATGGGTATTTAATTCTTCCTAAATGGAGGAGGATGAGGAAACACAGGCACAGAGAGGTTAAATGACTTGCCCAAGGTCATGCAGCATTAGCCAATCAGTGCTAGTAAAGCACCTTCAACACAGACAATTCCCTTAATGGTGGTGTTGCAACCCCAACCTAGATTCAACCAGTAAATTGTTACTATGAAACAGGCCATTTTATTGCCTCTAGATTGAAAGATCCTTACCGGTAGGGATCATGTCCACTAAGTCTATTGTACCCACTCCTCCCCAAGCATTTAGCATAGTAGTCTAAACAAAATAGGTGCTCATTCAATACTATTGATTGATTTTTGATGGATTTTATTTTGAAAACACTAGAAGTAATTCATCTGACTTAGCATATAATCACATCTCATTTGTTAATGAGATTATACCGGTTGGCCCGTAATTGAAAATATCCGGAACACTTTATAAAAGAGGAAAGAGAGACACAGATTGGCCAGGGAAAGCCCCTTCATAGCCAGCTCCAAAACCGGTCCCTGGCTAAAGTAGAACTGGAAGTCGGACGTCGAACTGCTTGTTCCTTCCAGTGGGACTCAGGGTTGCTTAAAATAAACATCCCGTAAAAATAGGCAGCACAACAGACAGATGCATCATTTTAAGTCTGTACAATAAATTGCACACAGGATGGCATGTAAAATGTAATTACAATGCATCCCTGCATCTTGCAAAAATTAATTTTATGTTCTGGGAGAGACCAGAATATATACCATGAAGAGTGCACACACCCAGAACCCAAAGCCACATGGAAGACAGGCGGCAGAGCTGAGGCTCTCTGGGCAAGAGTCCAGAAGATCAGAATAGGGTTTTTCCATGTTTCCATTTTTAAAGTCCTCGCAATTGTTTAATTTTAAATATGTATTAAAAAATTAACTACAAAAGCTTATTTCTAATGCCGGGAACTTTTCAGCAAGAACAAGCACAAAAGCCTTACTGAGCTGCTTGAAATCTTAAATAATTCTTTGCCAGTGCCCTAGGTTAATTTAGATCTCTGAAACACATTAGGAAATTAAGCGGTAAATGTGAGCTAATTCAAATTTTAATTTGGCAAAAAAGAATGAACCAACTACCCAGTTTAATGTAAATAGAAGCATAACACAGAGAAATTAATGAGGTTTCCTTTCATTGAATCTTCAAGGAGGTAGATAATTAGCTTCTTTTGTCATTATTTCAGGAGAAGGTGGCATTGTCTCAGAGGTGTAAAATATCTGTGGCTTGCTAAGTGATAATGTGTTTCCTTTGTCTTTTTTTAATTAATTATTTATGTTCAACCCTTGTAGGATGAAGCAGCACAGCCCTGAATCTCTCAGCTCGACCCAAGACGGCAGAGCCGGTGAAAATCTCCGACGTCACCGAAACCACAGACCCTCTTCCAGCCAGTAAAACCAGCCCGGTGACTTTGTCCAACAAAAGCAGTATCCCCAGCCCTATTGGGGGGAACTCTGGGAAGAGGATCCTCTTTAGGTAAACCAGAAAGGAGGTAATCAGAGGGTTGGGAAGGAGCAACAGCATCCAGTCTGCAGGCCCGGGATGTGTCTCTGACTGAAGTGGCCTACGGCACCCTACCTCGGTTCAGGATGATTGCTCAGTGAAGGGAAGGCCCAGTGTTCCTTGTCTGCTGAAGTGAAGGATCCTGGTTAAGTGACTTGAGTCTTGAGAGTAGTTGGGACTAGTCGGGAGAGACAGAGAGAGAGAGAGAAATGAAAACAAAAACTGAACGGATGTTCCGGAAGTACTTCATAATAATGATGATAATTGAGTCAGAAGGACCTGAGTTTGAATCCCGGCTCAGCTACTTGTCTGCTACTTACCTTAGGCAAGTTACTTAAGTTTTTTGTGCCTCAGTTACCTCATCTGTAAAATGGGGATTAAGACTATGAGCCCCTTGTAGTACAAGGACTCTGTCCAATTTGATTAGCTTGTATCTACCCCAGCACTTAGTACAGTGCCTACCACATAGTAAGCATTTATCAGATACCTTGGGGGCAGGATTGGGAGGGGCAGGAGGGAAGATGTTTTCAGAACCAGAAAACTGAATACCTCACTGAGCTTTTCTTGGCTTCAGAAGTTAAGGAAGAAACATAGCATGTGGTGCAATGATTTGATTCTGATGTAGTCATTTCAGGGTCAAGTCATTGGGCAAGACTGGAAAGTGAATTAGTAGTTAGACCTAGGCAGGTATAGGAGTAAGTGTGTATGAGAACTGTTTTGGCAAAAGAATGAGAGGGGAAGACACTCCTTCAGCCATGACCAAATAGCAATTAATTGGAGCCCTCTTCCCTCCCTTCTCCCCAGACACACTCACATATAATTAGCCTCTAGAGATCTTGATAGGGCAAATCCATACCTACCCAGATATATCCATATGGGTATGGCTTGCTCAAACACACATACACACACCCCAAAAAAATAATAAAACACATCAATATTTATGAGCCTACCCAGCATGCATACTTTCTCCTTCATCAGGCTTGTCTGACTGTTTTAAATATACAAGACTCACTGCCTCCCTCCACCCCCCCAAACACACGCACATATAATGTATATCCATACACTACACACCCTCAGAGCAACAAACAGGTGGATCAAGTTCAAACTTTACCACAGCAGCCTGTACCTACCAATCACTGAATAATTGCTACCTTTTTGTCTAAAATTGGAAGGACTTATCCAAAGTACTACTCTTACCTACAATAAAATGCATTTTACAGAGGAAAATTAGTCTGTTGAAAGTTTAGAGATCCTATTCTTTCTGTTACACCAGAGTCTGAAGAGAGTAATATTTAGTCTTGCCTTTTTTGCAGCATTATGCCTGAGTTAAAGTTCTACCCATGCACACAGTTACATAGCCAGCAGATTGAGTCTTTCAAAGCAGGAAGTCTAGAGGTTGGGGGTGGATTGTCATTCTTGTGGTAAATAAATAAGGCAGCACAAATGAGTAGAATGCCTCATTAGTCACCTCAGCACTTTGAGGTCATCCTGGATGAGGAGGGCAATGCAGTGTATAGAGTGCACACTTTCCTGCTGTGGCAAACACACACAACATGCACACAGACTCACACCAACACAGACAAAGCCACAGTGACTGATACAGGCCCATATTCTGGCTGTCGTAAAGAAAACTCAGAGTTGTGCCCAAGTGCCAATACACGAGAGTAAGAGTAATCATCATTGGGTCTGTATGTAAGGGAAACAATTAGAGTCTAGGTTTATGATAATAATGATAATGATAATTATTAACTGAAAATAAAAAAATAAGGTATTGCTAAGCACTTACTGTGTGCCAAATACTGCATTAAACGCTGGGATAGATACACAGTACAAAGTAATTAAGTTGGACACAGTCCTTTTCCCTCATTGGGCTCCTAGTTTAAGGAGAGCAGTTATTTTAGTCCCATTTTAAGGATGAGGAAACCAAAGCATAGAGTAGTCAGTCAATCATATTTACTAAGTGCTTATTGTGTAAGAGCTCTGTATTAAGCGCTTGGGAGAGTACACAGTAAACAGACACATTCCCTGCCCAAAGTGGCCTTATAGTCTAGAGCAGTGAAGTGACTTGCCCAGAATCATAGAGAAGGCAAGTAACAGAGCAAGATATTAGAACCAAGTCCTCTGACTCTCAGGCCTGGGTTATATCATTCCGGGCATACTCTTTCTCAAGAGATTTATTTTTTCTCCAGAGGAGTTTTTAAGTACCACAGAGGCAACCTATTAATCAAGTCAAGAAGGGGCAGGGTTCAGGATAGCTCGGCTTCCCCCGTCTGGAGATGAGTTCTAGATAGTTGAGTTCTTTCGGCCGCACTTCTGGAGTTTGGTCCCTAGTCTGGGTTTTCATGTTCCCTCAGATTTTATAGAACACCCCTCTCAGAGCCCTGATGTAAACGAGCCAATTTCCTTTGCTCCAATTCCCCTTACTCCTTTCCAGACTGTAGAGTTAGTTTGGTACTTGTTAAGTGCTTGCTATGAGCTAGGAACTTTACTTAGCACTGGTGTAAGTACAGCAAGCGCTTACTACAGTGCTCTGCACATAGTAAGAACTCAATAAATACTATTGAATGAATGAATGAACACCATCAGGTTAGATGGTGTCCTTGTACCCCTTTGGGCTCACAGTTTAAATTGGCCGGGTGGGACAATTTAATCCCCATTTTACAGATGAGGTAACCAAAGCACAGAGAAGTGAAGTGTCTTGCTCAGGGTCACCCAGCAGAGTAATGGAGGAGCAGTCGTCTGACTCTCCTGCCCATGCCTTTTCCATTGGTCTCCCTGCTTCTAGCCTAGATCAACCATTCATGGAGCAAAGGTTGAAAGCACGGGTATGGGCAGAATCAGGCTGCTTGCACATTCTAATTAGGCATTACTGTGTTTTCAGATATCCTGTCCAGCCTCAACTCCCCTGCCCTGTTTGGGGACCAGGACACAGTGATGAAAGCCATTCAGGAGGCTCGTAAGATGAAGAGAACAGATCCAGCGAGAGCAGCAAGCAGCAGCAGCCGCCACCGGCCACCTCTCAGTGTTGACGGAAAGCTAACCTCCATGAATAACTTGGGTCTGAACAACTGCAGGAATGAAAAGGTAAGTCTTTCTTTTATGGCCGGACCCGCTGTTTGCTTCCGAGACCATTTTCGAACTCGCCAGAGTCTCGTCCAAGACTGGAGGCCTCAGAGGGCCTGAAGAGCAGAGTGGCCTAGTGGATCGAGTGCAGGCCTGGGAGTCAGAAGGATGTGGCTTCTAATCCCAGCTCCTCCACTTCTCTGGATGTGACATTGGGCAAGTCACTTAAGTTCTCTGTGCCTCAGTTATTTCATCTGCGAGTTAGGATGACTCCAAGTTTAAGATGACACACTCTAGCCTCCTCCCAGTTTTGAATCATTGCTTCTTTTTCCTAGTGATAACCATTCAGGTGGATGTTGGTGAGCCTTTGAAAGGTTTGAGCTCAAAGATATACCTCTTCTCCTCCTCCATCTCTTCTGGCATAATGTGCTATCCCCATAGGATCTAGGAGTGGGAATCAAGGTCTCTGATCCAGGTTGTAGTGGATAGAGCACGTACCTGGGAGTCAGAAGGTCATGAGTTCTGCTCTGTGACTTTGGACGTCACTCCACTTCCCTGGCCCTCAGTTACCTCATCTGTAAATGAGGATAGTACAGTGCCTGGCACATAATAAACGCGTAGCAAATACCACGGTTATTATTATTATTATCATTATTATCATTATTATTTCTGTGACCTGGCAGACTGGCTGTGAACTGGCAGTGATATTTGTTAATGGCTTACCCTGTGCCAAGCACTGTCCGAGGCACTGGGGTAAAAAGTAAAGGGACTTTCCCAAAGTCACACAGCAAGCACATCATAGAGCTTGGATAAGAACCAGGTGCTCCGTGTCGGCAGGCTCCTTCGGCTTCCAATAGGCCATGTTGCTTCCCAAATACTTACAGAACACGGGCATCAGACATATACATCAGTAGAACACTCAGGGTTATTTCCACAGGAAAGCTCAATCACAGATGTATATACAGGGGGCCCACCACATTCCCAGAGACACAGTGACCCGTGGGCACGACACACTAGGATTCAGGCCCAATCGAGGAAACCGGGTTAGAAGATAATGTAGTAGAGGGCAGGAGGAGAACCCAACGAAGAATGGAAGAAGCACGTCACCTCCCTAACCAGATGAAGAACATGTTATTGAAGGTAGGTGCCTTAGAGAAGCAGCGTGGTGCAGTGGAAAGAGCACGGGCTTTGGAGTCAGGGCTCATGAGTTCGAATCCCAGCTCTGCCACTTGTCAGCTGTGTGACTGTGGGCAAGTCACTTAACTTCTCTGTGGCCTCAGTTCCCTCATCTGTAAAATGGGGATTAAGACTGTGAGCCCACGTGGGACAACCTGATTCCCCTGTGTTTACCCCAGCGCTTAGAACAGTGCTCTGCACATAGTAAGCGCTTAACAAATACCAACATTATATTATTATATTATTAGGTGCCATAACCCAGAATCCTTACGTATTCATAGCATTTAAGTGTATGAATTGGTTTGTAATACAGTGGAGGTGATTGCACTCTATGAATTCTATGCTACCCAATCTTTTTCCCCACTTCTCTTCCTCATTCTCTCTCTCTCTATCCACTTCAGTACTCATTAAATTCACACTGGTAGATCCATGAATCCATCAATCAATGATATTTATTTGGGAGCTGACTGTGTGCAGAACTCTAGAGCTTGGGAAAAAATTGCAAACAGAGTTGGTAGATTATGATCCCATTACGATGAGGCTAAGACTTTAGACCCGCTGTATCTAAAATAAGAACCTCTGTGCCCAGATGATATGATGGATCATTTATTTTTTTAATGGTAATTTTAAGGCCCTTACTATGTGCTAAGGTACTTGCTAAGCAGATTATTGGAAAATGCCTCCATGACTTTTGTTGGTAAGATCTGTATTTGAAACATTTGAAATAGAAGGTGTTTAGAAAACAGTTTAAGTTCTAGGAAAAGACATTTAGGATTGTCATTCCAGAAGCCATTTGGAATACCTCAGTAGATTTTTTCGTCCTCCCGTTGCTAATGTTGTTTTTGACATTCAGCAGGGTACTGGGGATTGGGTGGAATTCCAAATTTGGCAAAAGGCCTTGCCAGCCTTTCAACAGAAGAGAAAACCCAAAACACAGAATATGGGAGAGACCTGCAGTAAGGCAAACTTTTCAGTGACTGAATGGCATAAAATTCCTTTCTTCTGGGAAATGCGGAAAGGGGCAGACACAATAAAAGCACAGATGATAGGGTGCATTTCTTGAACCAATTGTGCCAATCTCAGTTTGTCTAGTCTAAATTTCATCACTGAAGGATACAATCAAGACAAAGACATATCCAAATTAGGATATTGCACCTTGCATTCTGCAATATATAGCCTACATATTTGTGCTCTCTTGAAATCTTAGAACTCTCCTTCATATGTGTTATAATTAACAACTTTCCAATATATTTTTTTAATCCCTGCTGAAAGATGTATAATCATTATTCAAAATAATAACACGCTGATTCAAATATAGACCTCAACAATGTTAAATACATTTTGGACGCATATGGTTATATTATGAACTATAAGCTATATACCCTCTTATGCATACATATATTTTGAGATACATATTTACCCTCGGAGATGTTACAGTTTATTGGCTAAATCCATAAGAAAAAGATTTTGGGCCCGATAGGCCGTATCGGCCCCTTGGGAAGCGGGTTCCAGTTTTCTGCGTGACCGGGAAGTCAGGGGCTGTTAAATGTGCGACTAGTAGGCACAGCAGAGTGGAACTGTTCCTTGAGAGTTGTTTCACTCCATCACTGCAGTGTGGCTGGTGCCATGGGTGGAAGAAATTCTGCTCTTCTTCAGTCCCTTCTGAAACAGTTGGGGAAAAAATGGCAGCCCAGCTCTTGACTTTCCCAGTGAGAAAGGACTATCTCTGGTCTATTGGTAATAATAGTGATTGTGGTATTTGTTGAGCACTTAGTATGTGCTAGACACTGTTCTCAGTGCTGGGATAGGTATAGCAAAGTGGGTTGGCCACAATCCTTGTCCCACCTAGGGCTCACAGTGTTAATCCCCATTTTACAGATGAGATATCTGAGGCACAGAGAAGTTGACTTGCCTAAGATTACACTAATAATATTGATAATTATAATTATAATATATAATGTAATATGTACTATAATAAGCCTCTCGGGGTCACACCTGGAGAGTTCCCAATACTCTGCTGGTCTCGACTTCAGGAGGGAGAGCCAGGCAGTAGCATATCCATTCCATTCCTTGCTTGGGCAGTGGCTAGCGAGTGGAAGCCAATCTGCTACAAGTCAAAACTCACCTGTGCTGGGCAGCAGCAGCATGGGAGAGAATCAAGGACGAAGACTCAAGTTTACTGCATGGAAGGAGGCAATGATAAACCACTTCCGTATTTTTACCGAGAAAACTCTCTGGATACACTACCAGAACGATTGCAGATGGAGGTGGGGCGTTCTGGGAGAGATGTGTCCATGACGTCACTATGGGTCGGAGACGACTCGATGGCATAAGACAAGACAAAAATAATATAATTTAATAATAATTATACTTGTTAAGCACTTACTATGTGCCAAACATTGTTCTAAGCACTGGGGTCAATACAAGTTAGGTTGGACGCAGTCTCTGTCCCACTTGGGACTCACACTCTTATCCCCATTTTTTACAGATGAGGTAGCTGAGACACAGAGAAGTGACATACTCAAGTTCCCACAGCAGACATGGGATGAAGTGGGATTAGAACCCAGTCCTTCTGACTCCCTGGCCCATGCTCTATCCACTAGGCCATGCTTCTTCAGTAATGATATTTATTGAGCGCTTGCTACAAGCAGAGCACCTTTCTAAGCTCTTGGGAGAGTATAATTTAAAGGGGTAAATATTCGGTATGATTTGATCATATTGTGAACTAATCCTTGCCAACTTGTGTTGTTGGAATATTTCAGTTCTACAGCCTTTTAGTTATAATTCTACCCAACTGCATTTTAAATCAGCCCCTTCTGACTTACCCTCTGGGCCAAGATGGCTGAATGTCAAGAGATCTAGATGTCATTCCCCTCTTCAGCACTGGGTTCTTCTGTTTTCAGGGGACTCATTAGTTGTAATTGACTGTCTGCTGTGTAGAGAGCACTGTATTAAGTGCTCAGTGAGTATAGTAATATTAGCAGTCATGATCCCTACCCTCAAGATTCTCACTGTGTAGCAGATAGAATTTAAAATGAATGACAGCTAGGAGGAAGAATGAAAAGAAAGATATGAACATGACTTAGTGCTTAAGTCATGTGGTATGTAAGATGTACATAAGTTGTGTGGGAAGTTGAGAGTACTTAAGTGGTTAGGAGTCCCGGAAGTGATGAAGTAGAAGTTGTGTGGTTATAAACTGGGGAGATTAGAAATGAACTGGGGAAGGCCTCCTGGAGGAGATGTGATCTCAGAAGGGCTTTGAAGATGAGGAGGGCAGTAGACTGCCCAACCACCTCTACTCAAACAGAAACTCCTTACCTTTGGCTTTAAACTACTCAACTGCCTTGTCTTCTCCTGCCTTACCTCCCTACTACAACACAGCCCTCCCACTTGGCTCTTCAAATGCCAACTTGCTCACTGTACCTCAATCTTTTCCATCTCACTACCTTGCCCCCGACCTCTTGTCTACATCTTGCCTCTGCCCCGGAACACCCTCCCTCCCTCTTCCTATCCTACAGATGATCACTTTCCCCACCTTCAAAGCTTAAAAGGACATTTCCTTCAAAAGGCTTTCCCTGACTAGTTTTCTCCACTCCCTTCTGCATTGCCCTTGCACTTAGATTTGCACCCTTTATTCACCCCTCCCTCGTTCCCTCCCCACTAATGTATGTATCTGTAATTTATTTAATCTCATTGTAGACAGGCAAAGTGCCTACCAAAGCTGTTATGTTGTACTCTGTTATGTTGATGGCTTAGTGGATAGAGCATGGGCCCGGGAGTCAGAAGGTCATGGGTTCTAATCCTGGCTCTGCTACTAGTCTGCTGTGTGACTTTGGGCAAGTCATTTCACTTCTCTGGGCCTCAGTTACCTCATCTGGAAATGGGGATTGAGAATGTGAGCCCCACATGGGACAGGGACTGTGTCCAACCCTATTTGCTTATATCTACCCCAGGGCTTAGTACAGTGCCTGGCACATAGGAAGCGCTCAACAAGTACCATAATTATTATTACTTTCCCAAGCACTCAGTACAATGTTCTGCACACAGTAAGCACTCAATAAGTATAATAGATTGGTTGATTGAAGCAGGACGGAAGGCGTGAACCAGATTCTATCCTTCTTTAACCTCCAGTGATCACTTCCAAGGAGACTGGTGGCCCAACTCTCCTGTTGCCAGGTTTTCCCTACTGGAGAAGACCAAAACATAAATGTAGAATGTAACCTCAAGATGGTTTCGATCACCATCAAGGAAATTCAGGATTGGAAAAATGAGACCTATGGAAAAAGAATTAGAATTCTTCGGTGCAGAGAAGAGAAGACTGAGGGTGATTTAGTAATGGTTCTCAAGGATATGGAGGGATTTTAGGAAGGGCTTATTGGTCTGCTTTCCCTATCGCCTTGGAGGATACTAGTGGAAATTATTCTCCACCGCAGTATGAGGTTAACTCTGAGGAAGAATTTCCTGACAGACAGGAACGATTGTTAAACACTTAGGAAGGAAGTTGTGAAAACTTTTCTGGACTGTCTTCCAAACAATAGGCTTTTATGGGGGCCCTTAATTTTACCTTAAGGCTATAGATTGACTTCTCCGGATCCTATCCAGCCCTTAGATCCTGTATTTCTGTCACCCAGCGCAGCCAAACTTCCTTCCAGTGGGATTTGGCTTTTGGGGAGACAAAACCTTTTTGCCTAACTACATGTATAGGGCTGTGGAGTTTGCATGTGGACCAGTAGGAGTACACTGGCCTTTGACAGTAATAATTTATGTCTATTTCAATATAAATTCCATTAAGGGTTGGATATCCCCAATGATCTACCACGTACTGTGATTCAGATGAACAGTGATAGAATTCCAGTGGGATTTGGCTTTTGGGGAGACAAAACCTTTTTGCCTAACTACATATATAGGGCTGTGGAGTTTGCATGTGGACCAGTAGGAGTACACTGGCCTTTGACAGTAATAATTTATGTCTATTTCAATATAAATTCCATTCAGGGTTGGATATCCCCAATGATCTACCACGTACTGTGATTCAGATGAACAGTGATAGAATTTCCATCTGGGATTTTTAAAAGTTTCCAACTTTCCAGGCGACCTGAGAAAACTACATCGATTCACAGTATCAAAGTGATGTTTCTTTCACAGAGAGAAATAGCACCCTAAGCACTACACTTTTTTCCAGAGTGGTTGCCTTTTCTGCAAAGAAGTATCGATGTTCCTCACCAATATTCTCTCTCAAATCTGAATATTAGAATTTCAACTGATGTAATACTGCCCCCTTTTATTAGAAACGAAAACATGCTGGACTTGAAACCCTTGGCGTTGCAGTTTGCAACATTTCCATGATATTGATATAGTTGTTTCAGATATTCACTGTTGTATGCCAGCATAGGTTTAGACATGAGATCAATACTGCTGTTCAACAATAAGTGAAAGGAGCATTGTGAACAAATTGTGAGGCAGGGTGTGTTTTGAATGAGATCCTCAGACAGTCCCCAGACTCTGAAGATTTTGTTGTTCTTAAGAGGTGCACATAGAAATGAAGCATCAAGACTGTCACTTTTCTTTGCAGTCTATTGACACGTTCAGTTGCAGTGCTTTTCTAAATCGACCTGTGCCTGGAGAACAACAGACCACATTGTTTTTGGAGGCCTGCTCTAGAACTAAACTTGTCTCTGATTACAATACAGCTCACATGCAGAGTGCTGGGATGAATTTCCTAGGCATAATTAGGAATATATTATGTACAAATTGAAACCCAAGTATCTTGCAGGAAGGGGTGCCCAATTTGCATTAGAAGTTTTCCAATGACCGGTCTTCAGTCCTGAATAGATACTGACAACTTCTGCTCTGTAAAGGTGCATATTGTGGGTCACGCAGAGGACCAGATTATCAGCTCCCATTGCACGAAAAACATCTGCACTTTCCACCTAGTGGAAAGACAGTATGCTACCATAGCTGCCTTTTTTTGTTTCGCCAAAAATAGAGGAACTAATAAAAACCACACATCTGAGATTCAAATCTGGACCTTAATGTAATGAGCCCCAAAGTAATATGCTGAAGAAAAGCCTCCCAAATGGGCCAAAAGTATATTTCTTCAATTCTTTTATCTCAGTCACATACGTGCTGCTCTACCGTTCAGTAATAAGTGATAAAGAAGCAGAGCTTGTTTTTCCCGATTGGGACAATTAACAACAGCCACTTACAGTTTCTGTATATTGGGATAGTGCCTGGATGTAACAAGCGCTTAAGTTCTTTTTATTTCTGTTGTCAGGGCTACTTGATGGGTTGCCTAGCTACTACTTTAAGACCTAAAGCATTAAAAAAAACTTCTTTGGCCCCTTTCCTCCATCCACTTTAAATAATAGGAAATTGCTGAGCTCACAGGTTTGTCAGGCAAATGGTAGATGCAAGAAAGGGGGAGAAAAGCTTTGTTTCAATGTACACTACCTCCTTTAAGCCTCAAAGGAATGAGCAATCTTCCCTTAAGGTGGAGTCCAATTAAAATGGATCTTCTAATGGATGATTAAAAAATAAGGAATTGCAATAAATAATTTTGCATAAATCCCCCCAAAGGGTGTTAGTGGCTTTGCTTTTCACTAGCAAAGTTCATCAGTTATGATCCTATAGTTTTTTTTGATGGTATTTGTTAAGTGCTTACTACGTGTCACTCTTCTAATTGCTGGGGTAGATTCAAGTTAATTAGGTTAGACACAGTCTCTGTCTGGCATAGGGCTCACAGTCTAAGAGGGAGAAATTAATCCCCATTTTAGAGTTGAGGAAACTGAGGCACAGAGAAGTGACGTGGTTTGCCCTAGGTTACATGGCAAGCAATTTGCAGAGTCAGGATTAGAACCACATCTTCTGACTTCCAGGTCCATGCTCTTCCCACTAGATCGTTCTGCTTCTCATGAAAACCCACCATCGCCCCTAATGACTTGGCTACCTACTTTATTGAGAAAATTGAAACTATCAGGCTCGATTTCCCTAAATCTCTCCTGCTCTTCTCCAGTCTCTCTCTCTTCCTGCCCCTTCCTCAACTCTCCCATCTTTTCCAGCAGTATCTCAAGAGGAGAGCTCCTGCCTCCTCTCAAAAATCCACCCTCTTCACCTGCTTAGCCAACCCCATGCCTTCCACTGTATCAAAATCTTACCCTCTCTCTTGTTCCTTTCCTTACTGCCATCTTCAGCAGTTCACTGTTCATTCTCCAGAGGCTTCTTCCCCTCTGCTTTCAAATGTGCTCATGTCTCCCTGTTCTAAAAATATCTTTCCTTTACCCCATGACTCCCTCCAGCTATCGCCCCATCTCCCTCTTACCATTCCTCTCCAAACTCCTTGAGCGAGTTGTTTAAACCCGCTGTCTCAAGTTCTCTTCGAGTTATCTCCTTGACCCCCTCCAAGCTGACTTCCATCCCCCTCACTCCAGAGAAACCGTCCTCTCGAAGGTCACAAACGATCTTCTTCTTAGCCCAATCCGATGGCCTGTACTCCATCTTAATCCTCCTTGACCTCTCAGCTGCCTTCACCTTAGACTGTGAGCTCTACGTGGGACCGATACCGTATCTGATCTGATCACACTGTATCTACCACAGCACTTAGCAATCAGTTGGTCAAAAGTATTTCTTGAACATTTGCTCTGGGCAGAGCACTGTACCTCACGCTTAGGAGAGTACCGTAGAATTACTAGAAATGATCCTTGGCCTCAAGGGTCTTACATTCTAGCAGAGTAAGCAGACAATGCAATCAACTCAGGTAAGGAAAAGCAATAGAGCACTGTACATTTAGGAGAGTGCAATAAAGTTGGTAGACATGGTCCTTGCTCTCAAAGGGCTTACACTGTATTAAGCACTTTGGAGAATACACTAGAGTTAGTCGACCTGATCTTTACCCTGCAAAGGCGTACATTCTAGCAAAGTAAACAATAGACAATCTACCTAAGTAGGCAGGCATTGAAATCAGTTACAAGTAGTGGAAAGCAAGTGAGCACTGTACTATGTGCTTAGGAGAATACCCTAGAGTTAGTAGACATGATCCTTGCCCTCAAGGGGCTTACAATCCATCAGAATAGGCAGACGCTAAAATAAATTATAGCTGGGGGAAGCAATATAATATAAAGATGTACTTAAGTGCAGCATAGCACCTGAGTACCCAAGTGCTTATCTAAAGCTGCTTTAGAGCCATAGCTCAGATCTCATGTGTGCTTTAGATTTTCAAGAAATGAGTACTTTCTGACTCAAACACTTGGCCATCAGTGTGGCTGAATGGAAAAGAAATGTGGGTCAAAAGACCCAGAAGACCCAGGTTCTAGACTTGGCTCTGACCCTGGCCTGCTATGTTACCTAGGGCAAGGCACTTACTCTCTGTTGCTCTCAGTTTTCTCACCTGTAAAATGGGGATAAAATACCTCCTCTCCCTGACTCTTGGATTGTGAGCTACATTTCAGACAGAAGTTGTGCCTGATCAGATTACTTACCCCCAGCAGTTAGCACAGTGTTAGTATCTTGTCAGCACTTAATAAATTCCATAATCTACTAGCTTGGCAAAATTCAGAGTAGCACATGTTTCTGTTGGAGGGATGTTCACTTGACTTGGCATAAACTAAAATCACTCTATTCATTGTTCGAGACCTTTTATGCTTCTCTCCTTCCCTTCCTTAGTTTAGATTTTGGCCTGTCGCAGTTTAAGCATTTTGGCACAAATGCAGGAATAAATACACCCACAAGCATAATCATCCCTGAATTATCCCAAATGCCATGAATGACTAAAACGATAAACAGGATATCCTCAATAGAAATGACAAACACGAGGCAGAAGACTCTGTCAGAGATCTTGGCTATCAGAGTCGTTATCATTGTTGCTGTCAGTTCTCTTAAATTAACTAAAGCACAACATGAAAAGTACCCTGCAGTTGATTATCTTTTAAATTAGATAAATTTGACTTAGGTCACCTTTTGTATTCACTGGAAGTTTTCAAACATTTGTATTCCTTAAAATACATATTGCACTTTGCAAGGAATTTTTGTTTTTGCATATTTTTAAAGTGTATAATTTGAGGATGATTTAATACATACATTAATGGCCTGCAAATAAGATCAAACTATTGCTTTGAAATGCTTCCATTTTTGTTGAAACTTTTCAGCAGACCCGCATTTCTTAATGGAAATGAAAGCTGTTCTTTTTCACTGAAATAAGGCAGATTTTGTTAGACTTAATCAAACATGGAAAACTGAAAGTTTGGGCTCAATTTAAAATACCAAATTATAACCTTGACTAATGGGGTTTTAACGTCTTCCAATTCCAGCTCAGATTAACTCTGAGCATGTAAAACGAATGAAAATAGTGTAGCAATTTAGCTAAAAAATGAAATTAGTACTGTAGAACCATGATTAGACTTTCCAAAGAAATGTTAGTGACCAACTGTAGTTGCTACTAGAAGAATTCTTCCAGTGAAATTGGCAGGCCACTTCTCAAGTCTGTGCTCTCAGTCCGTAACTGTATCTTGGCTGAGAATTAGGAACTTTAGAAGCCATATAAACACTTGTCCACTGAATGTCATTTGGTAACTTTGAGCCTTCTCAGGGATTCTCCCCACAAATAACGTATCTTTAAAAAAGAGAGTGGACTGGGAAATTTGCGGTTTGTTCTACAAAACAACAAAAAAAGTGACAGATGTTGATTTTTTGCATTTGAACCTGACACTGAGAATGGGAAGTCAAGAGTCTGGTCACTGATGACTGTGAAGACTTTCAAAATCGACTTTTTCCATTTAACTCCCCCTAGCCAAGATGTGTGTTTTCTGCTGACATTTAAATCCAACACAGTCAGTTCTTTTGCACCTTTTTCATTAGTGGAGATATGGGCCGGAAACGTGTCTGCTAATTCTGTTATATTATACTCTCTCAAGCTCTTAGTACAGTGCTCTGCACATAGTAAGCACTCAGTAAATACCATTGATTGATCAATTTAGGTTTGCTCTTTCAGAGTTGTTTTTTTGTTTGTTTTTTCAGAAAAATTCCCTTCCTTATGGTCAACTCTTGGCGAGAATTACAGTTTTAGCCTGCTTTTAAGCAGGGCTGTTAGCTGTCTGTGAATTAGATGGTTCCTTCCTCCTAAGAGATGACCTTTAATCAAGGGATTACCCACTTGTATTTATTTGTGAAAACCCTGTAACCCCTTCTTTTGCTTATTAGTCTGTGACCCACAGAACCAAATCTAGAAATACAAAAAGCATTTTATTAAAGATATTCTCCTAGGGCTTCCCCATTCCCAATAATCTCCATCTCCTTACAAGGATACACTGGTTAAGAAGCTATTTTCCCTTTCCAAAGGAATGAGTTTTTCAGAATGGGGTTGGGAATTTGAGTGCTTACTATGTGTTAAGTGCTTGGGAGAGTACACTAAAGTTGGCAGACACAATCCCTGCTGACGAGGAGCTTATAAAGTTGATATTTGAGTATCTGTAGCACCCTAGATGGAGGAGATCTGGGGACTGGTCCAGGTCTTTTATCCTAATATATTATTTCAACCTTTCTATAACTCATTGGTCACTAGATTTTTTTAATTGGAAACCTCCCTGAGTACAACCAAGAAATTCAATTTGAAGCAAATGTTTTGATGAAATATTTTCTAGGTTGGAGCCAAAGGAGCAGCACTGCTCAGTGGAAAGAGGTCATGGGCTTGAATCCCGCTCTGCCACTGTCAGCTGTGTGACTTTGGGCAAGTCACTTAGCTTCTCAGTGCCTCAGTTACCTCATCCGTAAAATGGGGCTTAAGACTGTGAGCTCACGTGGGACAACCTGATTACCTTGTATCTCCCCCAGCACTTAGAACAGTGCTTGGCACATAGTAAGTGCTTAACAAATACCATCATTATTATTATTATGTGAGAAAAATCTACATGCCAGTTAGTTTTTTATGGCATTTATTAAGTGCTTACTGTGTGCCAAGCACTATATTAAGTGCTGGGGAGATACAAGCTAGTCAGGTCACACAAATTATATGTACCTCCTGGGACTCACAGTCTTGATCCTCACTGTACAGGTGAGGTAACTGAAGCTCAGAGAACTTAAATGACTTGTCCAAGTCACATTGCAGGCAAGTGGCGGAGCTGCTATTTAAACCCAGGTCCTTTCAACTCCCAGGCCCATGCTCTATCCACTAGGCCATGCTGCTTCTCAAACTTGTTTATTTTCTCAACATGTCGACATGGGTTAATTGTCTTATCTCTCTTCCTCTCTCTCCTAGCTATGGTTCATTTCCAAAGAAATGACTTTCACCAAAGATTACATCTCCTCCAAGAGGCCTTCCCCTACTAAGCCCATTTTCCCTGACTCCTTCTCTCTTCTGTGTTAATTAATGTAGGTATTTGTTAAGCGCTTACTACGTGCAGAGCACTGTTCTAAGCGCTGGGGTAGATACAGGGTAATCAGGTTGTTCCACATGCGGCTCACAGTCTTCATCCCCATTTTACAGATATGGGAACTGAGGCACAGAGAAGTAAAGTGATGTGCCCACAGTCACACAGCTGACAGGTGCCAGAGCTGGGATTCGAACCCATGACCTCTGGCTCCCAAGCCTGTGCTCTTTCCACTGAGCCATGCTGCTGTGTTCTGTACGCACACGGATCGGTATCTTTTGGGAACTTGGTATTCATCCGACTCTCAGCCCCAAAGCACTTAGGTATATATCTGTAAATTATTTGTTTATATCAGTGTCTTTCTCCCCCTCTAGACTGTAAGCTCATCGTGGGCAAGGATCATATCTATTGACTACATTATATTATATCCCCCAAATGCTTAGTACAATGCTGTTCACACAGTAAACAGTCAATTATTGCTATTGAATGATTGGTTGATTGATTGTCCCAGGAGAATGGAGAGGGCCATGCTTTGGAAAGGGACCCCTGGGGTGGGAGAACACCACTATTAGCACTCTCCAACAATCAGTTAATCAGTGGTATTTATTGAATGCTTTCTATGTGCAGAGCACTCTACTAAGCACTTAGGAGAGTATAATACAGCAGAGTTGGTAGACACATTCCCTGCTTACAAGAAGCTTACAGTCTAGAGCGGGAGACAGACATATATATAAATAAATAATTTATGGATAGGCACGTAAGTGCTGGGTGGCAGAAAAAAATAAATAGCAGGGCTGGATAGGTGGGTTAGGAAATGAGGCTTACACCATGGGCCCTGTAAAGCTGTGTTGCAGCAGCCTCAATTGTGAGGTTTCTGGCTACTGGTAGGGTGCAGTCTCTGACCACTCTTAGAGATTTTCCTAAGCTCCTTCTCTAGCCTCAGACAGCTGCTATATCTGTGTCCTCTTATACCCTCTTGTCAAGTGAAATGTTTGCATTCAACTGGTAGCATTTCAAACCTCTGTTTTTTAACACAGAAAAGGGAACTTTTATAAAAAGGCCCAGGTTCTAATTTTCTCAGGTTTGCCCTGGAAAGAGGTTCTGGCACTTAATTTTGTTGTGTTTCCTTATTCAGGCCTAACTCATGCCGTATCCTCACCCCACCCTTACCCCTAGCTCTCACCGTCCTCTGACGTGGGCTATCCAAGCCTCTGGAATCTGAACATTTCTTCATTCTTCACTTCATTTTTACCCACAAATGGAGGTTGTGCCCTGGCTTGAGTTCTGTCAGTCAGTCACTTGTATTTATGAAGGACTTACTGTGTGCAGAGCACTGTACTATACACTTGGGAGAGTATAACAATATAACAGACATTCCCTTCCCACAATGAGCTTACAGTCTAGAGATTGTAAAGTTCTGGAACTTTTTATACTAAAATAAAGCACTGTATATACCTAATAAGTAAATTTGAATTCATACTAAGTCCTAGTTTTAGTTTTGGCCTGAGGGGACCCAGACCTGATGAAATTTACCAGAGAGAAGCTTGGGGATAAAGTGAGCCATTCACTCTGGGAACTTACCTGAACATTCGTGGTAGAAACTCCAGCGTTAAGAAAGCCAGTCTTAGCTTTTTGTAGCATTGACAGGGTGGCTTTCTTTGAGCCAAGTATGTAGGTTTTCTGTGTTCAATTTTATTATTTGCAAAGGAAGGAGAGTAGTGATTATCTGGCTTATAGTTTGTTATGAAGACTATCGGGATGGATGTGATTGAGAAGTCTTTGCACATGGTTTGTGAGCCCCACAGAATGTATGGAAATAGTAAATGATTCCCCTGGTTTGGGCTGTCTGTAGTCCGTAAACCATAGCATCTGAACTGGCTGAATTCCCTGCCTAGGTCTGATAGCATGAATACGTAGCACACCAGGCTTTTTTCATAAATAAGACAATTCCTTGTTTGTCATCTTTGTGGGTGGTAGTGGGAAGAGGAGGATGTGGAAAGGAAATGAAGCCTGTTTCAAGTCAGTCAGGCCTGTTGTACCATAGATCTTCGGGGTTTAGGGGAAGGATTTATTTTTCCTCAAAGAATTAGCTGAGAACTGAGAATTAGCTAAATGTAGATGGATTTACAGATCAGCACAATGCAGCAAGATCAAAACCCTCTCTGTCTGAGTTAATGAATTTCAGGCAGCATTCCTAAAACTAGTTTTTTCAGAAGTCATTTCTGAAAGCTAACACACAAAATTTTTTAAAGGTAGCTTAATGGGATAAAGAAAAGGTATACAATTATCCATGGATGATGTCAGAAGGGATATTAAATATTGATTTATCTTCGAGTAAGAATCATACTAAAGGACGAAGCCTGCAGTCAAATCGATTCATCTGGAATGCAAACTGTATTGCTGCGTTTAGTACAATGAACACATGAATCTTAAAACAACTGGCAGGGCAAGGGTGAGCATTTCAATGGCATGGGATGGCCTTCTAAATCTTAAATGAAAGACTTGCATTTCGAACTGAATAATTCCTAAATATATCATCTAGTTTATATTGAGAATTCTCATTTATTGGGCCTAGGCAATCTCATAATCCGGCTCTTCACATCTTATTACCAGTACCAGAATGAAATCCACAATTGAAGGCCTAGATGAATTTAAGACGGTAATATGGCAAATTCTCTGAGCAAACTTGATGCAAGGCTGTCAGATAAACTGGCCATGCTCAGAGCAATTTTCTGCGATTTCTTTGCTACTGCTTCTTCCCTGCCAAATTCAGCTTTTGGTCACAATACAGAATTTGCCATATGTTAGATTTAACCAGTGCAAAATGAGTCGTTCTCCTTTCAGATTTAAAGTAAGCTGTTAACCAGGAAAATTGCCATTTTGGTTTTTATAAATAGATTCAAAACAACCATGGTGGTTTCCAACAGCTCTACAGCAAAGCAGTGAAGAGTATCACTACGAATTTTGCAGAAATTTTTGAAAGTCCCACAGATAAGGTTCAAATAAATATCAGGATTTATTCTAATATTTATTGCTCCAAAATCTTTGTTTTTTCAAAGAATTAGAGTTGGTATAAGCAATAATTATTATGATTGCATATGTCTGTTAACTCTGAATAGTGCTGTAATTTAGGTCCTTGACTCTCGGAATACTTTTGGAAGGAAAAGGTGGGCCTGAGAATGATTCGTAGGGATAGAGAGTTTAGAAGAAGCTAGCCCCTTTATAAGTTGTTTCTGTTGGTGCGTAGAATAATTCCCTCGGAGTTTTTTCAACTGATTCAGCAGATTGGATCCCTGAGCCTTCAAGAAGACCAATTCCCTGAAGTGGACACCCACCCAATGGCCTTCACATTCATTCATTCGTTCAATAGTATTTATTGAGCGCTTACTATGTGCAGAGCACTGTACTTAGAGCTTGGAATGTACAAATCGGTAACAGATAGAGACAGTCCCTGCCCTTTGACGGGCTTACAGTGTAATCGGGGGAGATGGACAGACAAGAACAATAGCAATAAATAGAATCAAGGGGATGAACATCTCATTAAAACAATAGCAATAAATAGAATCAAGGTGATGTACATCTCATTAACAAAATAAATAGAGTAATGAAAATATATACAGTTGAGCAGATGAGTATAGTGCTGAGGGGATGGGAAGGGAGAGGGGGAGGAGCAGAGGGAAAGGGGGCAAAGGAGGGTTTAGCTGCGGAGAGGTGAAGTGGGGGTAGAGGGAGCAGAGGGAAAAGGGGAGCTCACGTACTTGGGTTTATGCAGTACCTGCTTTTTGCTAAATATCAGGTTTTTACAGGAAAACTTCAAGTGGGTTTCCTAAGGGAGATCTCAGATACACTTGAATGAGTAGCACCATTTTGAGATTAGGATTACTTTTTAAGGAAAAACAAACAAAACTAATTTCTAAAGAATTTATAAATTCATAAGGAGTACCTTTTGCTCTTTCTACCATCACTGGTGCATGCTACAGTTTGCATGACAATCCAGGGTGCAATTTAGGAATGTGTAAAAGAGATATATCTTCTCAACTGTATTCTAAAAATTGATGCAACATCTCCCCCAAATCCACTTTAACTTTCAAATCATTTTGAATCTCCTTGCATGTAGAATCTGTTGTTTCTGATAGAGTAAGGGAATCGTCGACATTTGCAACAGTTTTATTTTTTGGCCACCCTATGACAAACTTCGTGACACGTGAAGAGAGCCTAACTCATTTACTTCAGAGCATAATGCACGCTACATGTGATATTAAAGCATTAGGATTGGCAGTATTGCTAACATACGGAGTAATCAGCACATTTTCTTAAGGCTGAAATAATCAGAGGCGCATAGCAGTGATGTGAGAACAAGGGGAAATAACATGGTATAATGATGCTCCTATCATTGTTCCGTTGTCATACATTCTGATGGGTTTGGTTCCCCTCTGAGCATAACAAAGAAAGCCCAAGTTTAACAAAATAAAACCCCTGCAACCAAACATTGAGCTTGAGGCATACCACACAAAAGAGAGAAAAATGCAAAATAAATAGAATGTTGCCACCTGATGTATATTATGTGTTTGTGTATGCATATATGTTTCCTATACATATTTATGCTAGAAATGGGCAGAAGTGCAAAATATACTGATGAACATAAACCCATCTTTGTTGACTACATAAAACAGAGAATGTTATCATTATTTGCAAATTAAGTGGAACATAAATTCCTATTAAGTGGCATTCCTTGCCCATCAATTAGCATCATATTTAAAAGTATAGCTTTCATTGGCATAAAGCATCCTGCAAATATCTGATGAGCTAATACTTTTTTCACACCATCCTCTCCAATATTGTTTAGAATTTTAACATGCGTTCAGTTTGGCTCATATTTTATGAAGCAGTTTGCCAATTCCTTTTGCAAGGACATTAGCAGAATTCCCAAATAACTCTCATATAGAAGTTCAGTAAATAATTGGATGCTGGAATGACCGGATATAGCAGAAACACTGTAGCTAGGTTCAGATATAGCTGTTTTCCCTTTGCACTTCTCACTGCTCTTGTCATGTTCAGAGCAATGCACTTCGTCACTTCCTACTCATTTTGCCTGCATGCATAATTTTCCCCACAAGTGTATCTTTTACATTCTTCTATATTGTCCGTATTTTATCCGTTGATATGCTCTGCATACAGTAAGCATATATTTACTATTAATACTACTATATGGGACTTTTAAAGGTGAACTGCGTGATTGTCGTTTACCATTTACATCCCAATATAAAAGTGGATTGATTCTAAATTACACCCCTTCTTGTAGCAATTAGTACTATGAATTTTGTTTCAAAATTGAGACAATTTTGTAGAGTTCAACTCTGAAAAAAAAAAGCTCAGGTTTCCTATCCAGGAATCAATGCAAAAAAGAAAAAAAGGACATAAGCGGGAAAATAGGTTCTCCTTAATCACAAGGTTGAAACATTTTTAAATTTAAAATGTGTGGGTGGTGTGGAAAGGGTAATATTTTAATATTGTATTTGCTGTTTCTGAAACAAATTCTCCTGTTCTAATCCTCGTGTTTTGGTTTTCCATCTCTGAAATGGAGAGAGATGGTTTCAGCTTCATTCTCCCCAAAGATCTTGTGAAGATTTATCATTGAATACATGCCTAATGCTGCAGGAATTTTAGAAGCAAAATGCCTAGGAATGCACTGTGCCATGGTTAGATTGTAGAGTATTAATCTGTATCTTATTGAGTCTGGTGTGCAATGTGACACCACTTAATTGCATGTTATTTTGTGGCAACCACAGACTAACTCCCTGTTAACTCTGCTGGGAGTCATGGTAATTATATGGGCATTGGAATCCATTCTCCCACATCTTCTCAGAACCATGCAATTAACACATATCACCACCGCTGGACAGTGTAGGTTTTGTCTTTTTGCACATTGCTGACTTTGGAATACCTTCCTCTCTATGATGGCATTGGGAATATCGACATTTTCCTTTTTTTTTTTTGGTTCTTTCAGTATTTCTTCAAAGTGAATGATGCCGTTAAAATTAACAATCAATTTATTGAATTGTAATCATCTTAAAATCTTACTTGTGTTAATCATTAAATATCATCTTTGGCCCAATTCCATATTTGTAAAGGAACACATACTTCCATTATTTTTTTGTTCATTTTCCCTTGTGGTACAATGCAAGCTTAAAGATGCGGATGGTCAAACACTGATCATCAAAGTGTTAATCAACACCTTCCTTACCTAATGGCTTACAGCTTACCAGTATCCTCTGGTATTTTGTGAAGTTGCTTTCAGAAACACAGTGATGTGTTTTGTGTAGGGTACCGTACTGCAAAAGATAAACAACAGGAACCCATTGATCTAGTTTTGCGTGGGCAAAAATGCCACTTAATAATGCTAATAATTATGGTATTTGTTAAGTGTTAACTATGTGCCAAGCACTGTACTAAACACTGGGATGGATACCAGCAAATCCAGTTGGACAAAGTCCTTGTCCCACGTAGGGCTTACGATCTCAATCCCCATTTTACAAATGAGGTAACTGAGGCACGAAGACAGTAGACCAGTGGTGGAGCCGGGATCAGATCCCAGGACCTTCTGACTCATAGTCTCTATGCTCTATCCACTACAACATGCTGCTTCTCTAAAAAATCTTTTCTTTTTTCTCCTTTTCTTTCTTCCTTGGATTGCTTTTTTTTTTGGCCATTTCCTGTTCTCCAGTGCATGATACTCTATAAAGTTACCTCTCTTTTTTACAGTAACTTCACATTTAGATTATCATTATTAAATCCCTGTGCAGAACTTTTCTTTTTCCCCCAAATTCTTTCCCTTTTCACACTTTGTTCTTCTCCTCTCTCAGCAACTATCAACCTTTTCAAAGGACTCTCATCTCTTCTTTTATCTCCTCAGCTCCTTGGGATTATCCGTCTCTCAAGGAGAGATGTATTTGACACAAAAGACTAAATTTCTTTGGAACTTGAGATCTCTTGGAACTTTAGAACTTTGGAACTTTAGACCTTGTGGAAGACCACTAATTCTACCATGGGGCAACCTGAAGTCATTATTCTGTCACCAGGAAATGAAAATCAGTTACTCCTTTAAAATATGAATCAACCCTAAAAACCTCTCTCTCTATTAATGTACTCATTTATTAGTATCTTAATACTACATGAGCCTTGTCTCTTGGGCCCCATTTAAACACCTGTGAAGTCTCTCTGCCCATTACTAGTTATTTCCTCTTAAAACATAATAGTATTGGAAGAGAAGAATAGCTGCTTGATTTTTAGCTGAAGCACTTCTGACCCTTTTGCATACAGGAGGGCTGGAATTTCAGAAGCAGCAAACAAATGCGCTTTGGCATAAGAGTGTGACGATGGTTTGGCAGGCCCATGAGAAAGACAGATTACTTTCAAGCACTTTCCTAAAGAAGATGAATAATGGCACAGAAGTTAAAAAGAAAAAAGTCAAAGCATAGTAATTTTACTGACTTGTAGGGCCCGGCTACTTGAAGTCATTTGCTTTAAAAATATTTATTGAGTACCGTGATGGAAGACAAACTTGAATGCACTCTGCTTGGAATTAGAAGAAAAACTTGGGTTTTCATAGCGATAAACTCTTTCCAAATAAGGAGGAGTCACGTGTGATTAAGTCTTTGAGATGTCAAAAGCGGCCTTCTCATTGGCCATTACTCTTCACTTTTCTGACAAAATAAAGATAATTGTATGAAGCCCCTGTAGAACTCTAAATATTCAGCAATGAATGAGTGAATCAATAGTACATATTAAGCATCTACCGTGAGCAGTCATTTCTCCTTCCTGCCAAATGTTCAAATGGGCATATTTTATGCAGTCGATCAATGGTACTGACTGAGTGCTTACTGTGTGTAGAGCACTATACTAAGTGTTTAGAAGAGTACAGTACAAAAGAGTTGGTAGTCATGTTCCCTACGCACAATGAACGTACAGTCTAGAGGACCTTAAACATATTTACCCCCAGCCGCAGCATTAGACAAAGATTTCCCAAGGTTAACAGTTGCACAGGTCCTTGAATTTATTAGTGTGACCTTTTGTGTTTATAAGAGACTGGGTAATGAGTAATGAGGAATTTCTACAGTTTTTTTTGTTGTTGTCGATTTATGTTTTTAAATGATGAGTTTGAATAGATTGTCTCATCATTTCATGAAAACTCTTTGAATGAATTTTTGCTGAAGCAAAGAGTTAAACAAAAAGCATTCAGATGCTGCTGCCATACATCATGCCTTTGTGCATGAATAAAAAGTTGGAAACCACATAAAAGCTATAGTTGGGCTACCACACAACTGGATACGCTTAAGTCTGAACGCTTCATAACTCTAACTACTGGGGAGTTGCAAACTTATAAATAACCTTGCAATTGGTTAAATCATATTAAAACCATATGAACAGAGACATAAAGCATTTGGTTAAGGGTGTTCAATAGGAATCATAATCCTGATGAAAGTAATTTAACTTAGACCTGAGTCTAGTACTGCCTGCTACTGCTCTGTGTTTTCAGGGTTAATGGATCCTTATTCTTTGACATCTGTTGGGTTAAGAACACTTTGTACATCTACAGAATATGGATGAGATTCAGACCCTTTTGAGGTAGATTGGAGAAGCCACGACTGTTTTCAGGAGTAAACATGGCATGTAGATTATTAGAGCATTTTTCTCATTGGAAAACAAAGCAAATTCATGAACAATGATAGGCACTATTTATTAATAATAATAATAATTATGGTATTTGTTAAGTGCTTACTAGGTGCCAGGAACTTTACTAAGCACTGGGTAGGTACAAGCAAATCAGGTTGGACAAGTCTCTGTCCCACGTGGTACTCACAGTATCAATCCCCATTTCACAGATGAGGTAACTGAGGCCCAGAGAAGTGAAACGACTTGTCAAGGTCACACAGCAGACAGCTGAGCTGGGATAGGAACCCATGACTTCTGACTCCTGGGCCTGTGCTCTATCCACTAGGCCTTGCTGCTGCTGCTGATAATAATTTGATATTGAAATCTCTCTTGCTCTTTCTTTCTGGAATATCCAGTATGATTTTGCTTCAGGTTAGAGTTTCTGTCATGGGAGAAATTGCCCCATTCCAGCATATCCGCCTGCACCCTTCTGTGCACCATGAAATTGCACTGGGTTGACCGCAGATTTCTACTGGCAAAAACAGCAAGCCCGTCTAACTTCTCTAACCCAACTTGGATTCTCTGTGGGCAAATAATGCGGCATTTTCAGTGTATCCAAAACACAACCAACAAAGAAGCCTTTTAAAATAATATGACTTACTTCTGCCCAACTTGGCCGGAGTTTGTCTGGAGAGTCCAGTTTCACTACGACTATTCCTTTGGCAGTAGGCGGTAAGGGGCACCAAGCTAATCCCCACTGAAATAGGTTTGCCGTTGGGGTGGGCAACAACAGTTGTTCATCCTCCTGCAGGAGCTCTATGCAAAGATTTAGGGGAGGAAAATGGGTGGGGAGATAGGGAAGGGCCTCCAAGGAATTTTCGGGAGGCCAAGTGGAATTATTTTCTGAGCTGTGGTTTGGTCAGGACACTGGAAGTAAGCCTTGAAGCCTGGAGGAAAATATCTCATAATCTCGGAGCAGTAGTTTTGTGTTTCATGTGACTTTTCAGCACATGTTCAATAACACTTCCAAAGTGTCCCTTTAGCCAGAATTGGTTTGAGAGGTAGGCCCAGGAGTGACTTGGAGAAAACAGGCAGTGTTGCCTAGTGAAAAAGAGCTTGAGTCTAGAAGTTGGAAGAACCAGGTTGTAGTCCCAGTTCTGATGTTGGCCTTTGTGACCTTGGGCAAGTCACTTCACCTCTCTGGGCCTCAGTATCCTCATTTTTAAAATGGGCTGATACCTGCTCCTTCTGTCTATTAGATTATGAACCCTATGTAGGACAGGGATGGTGTCCAATCAAGTAATTTTGGGTCAATCCCAGTACTTAGTGCAGTGTTTTGGCCCATGGCAAGTTCTTAATAAATACCGTTATTGTTAGCAGTAGTGCATAGAGAAGCAACGTGGCTCAGTGGAAAGAGCCTGGGCTTGGGAGTCAGAGGTCATGGGTTCGAATTCCGGCTCTGCCACTTGTCAGCTGTGTGACTGTGGGCAAGTCACTTAACTTCTCTGCACCTCAGTTACCTCATGTGTAAAATGGGGATTAACTGTGACCTTCACATGGGACAACCTGATTACCCTGTATCTACCCCAGCGCTTTGAACAGTGCTCTGCACGTAGTAAGCACTTAACAAATACCAACATTATTATTATTATTATTATCTATTGAAACACTTGTCTGGAGCACTCTGGTATTTCATAGAATGGCAACATATTTCATAGAATGGCAACACATTACTTTTTTGTATGGTATTGGTTAAGTGCTTACTATGTACCAGGCACTGTACCAAGTGCTGCGATCGATACAAGCGAATCAGGTTGGACACAGTCCCTGTCCCACTTTGGTCATACAGTCTTAAACCCCATTTGACAGATGAGGTCACTGAGGCACAGAGAAGTGAAGTGACTTGCCCAAACTCTGTGAAGTGACTTGTCAAACTCTATTCTAATTGCTGGGGTAGATACAAAATAATCAGGTTGGAGATAGGCCCTGTCCCACATGGGGCTCACAGTCTAATTGAGAGGGAAGAGGATTTAATCCCCATTTTACAGATGAAGTTATGAAAGCACAGAAGAATTAAGTGACTTTCCCAAGGTCACACAGTAGACAAATCACAAAACTGAGATTAGATCCCAGGTCCTCTGACTATCAGGCCTCGGCACTTTCCTCTAGGCTACGGTGCTTCTCAGCACATTGGGGCATTCGGTACTTATTTAACAATGATGGTGTCTCAGTTGAGTTTGGCAACAGTTGAGACTTAGCCCACAAAATTCAACAGGGCAACAACCTAGAAGACTGTATTCTTAAGAAAAACTGCCCAATAATGAGTGTATTTGGAAATTACTTTTATCTCATTGTAAGAGAGACTCTTTTTTTTTAAAAGGTCCAATTTAAAAAACATAAGCATTTTTCTCCATTACCCCAGGACCAACCTATAGTTTGGGTATTTAAATTCAAGGATTAGTTTAGCAAATATGGGATGAAGTGGAGTATTTTTATGATGAATAATAATGGTACTTTGTACTTGTTAAGCGCTTACTGTATGCCACACACTGTACTTACCTCTGGGATAGATACAAGTTAATGAGGTTGGACACCATCCCTGAGTTACAGATGAGGTAAATGAGTCACAGAGAGTGAAATGGCTTGCCCAAAGGTCACACAACAGACAAATGGCAAAGTCAGGATTAGAACCTAAGACCTTCTGACTCCCAGGCCCATGCTCTATCCCCTAGGCCATGCTGCTTCTCCATTGATTCCTAATTTTACTGATGAGATGACTGAGGCACAGAGAAGTTAAGTGACCTGCCCAAGGTTAAAAAATGGACACCTGGCAGAGCCGGGATTAAAACCCAGATCCTCTGACCCCTGGGGCCATGCTTTTTCAACTAGGCACACTGCTTCTCATTAAGGGTAAAGGTAAATGTGGACATTTACATCATTGATCATGTACACGTTTACTGAGGTGCAACAAGAAGTTAAAGTCCGAGCTGAGTGAAGAATCAGACATAATTCCACTCGGTGGTTTTATAATCTAAAGCACACCCTGCTGTCATGTTTTCACAGCTCATTTATTATATCCAGTTCTCCAGAAACACGCTGCTAATGTTGGGGCCATGGTTTATTCTTATTCTTGTGTAGAAAAAAAGTATATTTTTAGTGTTGGGTCAGGTTGTTGGGCGTTTAGAATGTCTCTGGGTAAAACTTTACAGGGTGCCTAGTAAAATACCACATACTCTAAGAACAATGCGGTCAAGCATGAAGTTGTGTGAGGCATGTTCAAATTTGCAGTCTTATTGAGTTTTGGTGGGTTTTCTTCACAGCTCACAATGGAACAAGTTAAAAACCGTGCTCTAAATCCAAAAAATCTCCTCCCCCATGTCCTTCTCACCAGTGCTTCTCCAAGCTCGACCAGTGGCCCAATTCTGCTTTCCCAGCCAAGCCATTACTCCTGGTCAAAATCTTTTTTGGCCATAGTATTAAAATGCAAATGCTAAGCATCTTTAAGATTTGAAAGCAATAATTCTGCATAGTGTTGAGTAGCATTTAAAAATATGCTTGAGGTACTCCTTTATTGGGGTAACCTCTATTCAGTTCATCAGTGGTATTTATTGAGTGCTTACTTTGTGCAGAACTCTTTAGTAAGCACTTGGAAGAGTACAGTACAACAGAGCTGGTGGGCAGGTTCCCTGCCAGCTCATCTCTAGACTGTAAGCTCATTTTGGGTAGGGAATGTGTCTGTTTAGTGTTACATTGGCCTCTCCCAAGTGCTTAGTACAGTGCTCTGTACACAGTAAGTGCTCAATAAATATAATTGAATAAATGAATGCTGAGCACACAAGAGAAGCTGTGTGGCCTAGTGGATAGAACGTGGGCCGGGAGTCCGAAGGACTGGGTTCTAGTCCCTGCTCTGCCATTTGTCTGCAGTGTGACCTTGGCCAAGTCACTTCACTTCTCTGTGCCTTAGTTCCCCATCTGTAAAATGGGGATTAAGACTGTGAGCCCTACATGGGACATGAGGTGTGTCTAACCAGTTACCGTGTACCTATCCCGGTGGTTAGAACAGTGCCTGGTACATAGAAGAAGGTAACAAATGCCATTATAAAGAAGTAAGCACTCAATAAATACGATTGACTGTCCTCAATGAGTTTACAGTCCAGAGGGACATAAATTCTCCAAGCAGTTGTCATAGAAAGGCTTTTTTGTTCTCTCTTAGGATGCCATGTTGTCAGTCAATCATATGTATCAAGAGTTTACTGTGTGCAGAGCCCTGTAGTACTAATGATGGTATTTGTTAAGCATTTACTTTGTGCCAAGCATTGTTCTAAACACTGGGGTAGATGCAAGGTAGTCAGAGAAGCAGCGTGGCTCAGTGGAAAGAGCACGGGCTTTGGAGTCAGGGCTCATGAGTTCGAATCCCAGCTCTGCCACTTGTCAGCTGTGTGACTGTGGGCAAGTCACTTAACTTCTCCGTGCCTCAGTTCCCTCGTCTGTAAAATGGGGATTAAGACTGTGAGCCCCACATGGGACAACCTGATTCCCCTATGTCTACCCCAGCGCTTAGAACGGTGCTCGGCACATAGTAAGCGCTTAACAAATACCAACATTATTATTATTATTATTAGGTTGTCCCATGTGGGGCTCACGATCTTAATCCCCATTTTACAGATGAGGTAACTGAGGTACAGAGAAGTTAAGTGACTTGCCCAAGGTCACAGAGCAGACAAGTGTGAAGCCGGCATTAGAACTCACATCCTCTGACTCCCAAGCCTGTGCTCTCTCTACTAAGCCATGCTACTTCTGGAGAGAGTACAGTACGCCAGTAAGTGGCCACATGTCAGCTGTGTAACTTTGGGCAAGTCACTTAACTTCTCGGTGCCTCAGTTACCTCATCTGTAAAATGGGGATTAAGACTGTGAGCCCCACGTGGGACAACCTGATTCCCCTGTGTCTACCCCAGCGCTTAGAACAGTGCTCGGCACATAGTAAGCGCTTAACAAATACCAACATTATTATTATTATTAAGTGGACACATTCCCTGCCCGCAACGAGTTTATAGTCTAGAGTGGGAGATGAACATTAATATAAATAAATAAATTACAGATATGGAGTAGGTGCTGAGGGGCTGTGGGAAGCTGTACAGTTGCCAGACAGTGAGGCACCTAAAGAGTAGCACAAATTCACACTGTGACAGTCAAGAGGGCTTTATCCTCATATTTCCCTGTGACATGTTTGGGATGCCAGCCTGACTGGTCCCAATTCTGTCCCCTCAGAACTAACCCAAGCTCCTTGGCCTTCAGTTCAGAAGATCTCCATCCAATACAGGTGAACCTGGACCCCAAGCACTTAGCAGCACTTAGCGCAGCGCTCTGCACGCACCGAGTGCTCAGTTAGTACCACTGATGGATTGATTGATTACACGCCAGACCACCTCTCCACCTTCAAAGCATTATTAATAATAATAATGACAGTAATGCTATTTGTTAAGCTGTTAGTCTGCCAGTGCCTAGCCCAGTGCCACTTAACAAATACCACAATTGTTATCATTATTGTTATTAGGAGTGTATTAGACTTTAAACTCATTTCAGACAGGGGATGTTTCTGTTATTTTATTGTACTCTCCTAAGCGCTTACTACAGTGCTCTGCACACAGTAAATGCTCAATAAATACGATTGCCTGACAGGAGTGTGTGTTGCTCTGCCATCAAAAGTTGGAACAGGAAAGGTATATCCTACTATTAATACCTTCACATGATTCTACTTTAAACCTGAGTCTTCTTATAGCTGCATTTTTTTCTTTATTTTATCCCTCCCTCTTATTATTTTTATTATCAAGTGACAGAAATCTCACCCAAAGTAGGAGAAATATTGATGAGTCTGCATCTATTCCATCTATTTCACTGAAAATTTAGATTTAAAGCTGTGTTTTCAGCTTCACCTGAATGATGAATCAATAATATTTTGAGCACTTACTGGGTGCAGAGCACTGTACTAAACACTTGGGAGAGTACAATAGAGTAGATAGACATGATGCTTGCTTTCAAGGAGTTTACTATCCAGTGGAAGAGACAGCTGATAAAATAAATTCCAGGTAGGGGAAGCCACAGAGTGTGTACACAAGGGCTGTGGGGGTGGGTCAAGTACCAGCTGCCACTTATCTGGGACTGTGTCCAACCCTATTTGTTTGTATCCATCCCAGTGCTTAGTACAGTGCTGGGCACATAGTTACCTCATCTGTAAAATGGGGATTAAGACTGCGAGCCCTCCGTGGGACTACCTGATTACCTTGTATCTTCCCCGGCGCTTAGAACAGTGCTTGGCACATAGTAAGCGCTTAACAATTAAGCGAGAAGCAGCATGGCTTAGTGGAAAGAGCCCGGGCTTGGGAGTCAGAGGTCGTGGGTTCTAATCCTGGATCCGCCACTTGTCTGCTTTATGACCTTGGGCAAGTCACTTCACTTCTCTGTGCCTCAGTTACCTCATCTGCAAAAATGGGGATTAAAAAATGTGAGCCCCACGTGGGACAATCTGCTTATCCTGTATCTCCCCCAGAGCTTAGAACAGTGCTCTGCATATAGTGAGCACATAACAAATACCAAATACCAACAATTACCATCGTTATTATTATTATTATAAGTATCACAATTACGATTATTATTCGTGAGTAGGATTAAATGTGGGGTTTTCCAGCAGCAAAACAGATAACAATTTTTGAGCAACTATGAGGTACAGAGTATTCCAAGCTAGTGACCCCTGAGGGATTTCCAGTGAAACGAGGAGACAAACATCAGTTGCTTAATATTAAAAAGTCCATGGTGTGAGAAATGAGATGCACTGATGAACACGAGTAAATACATAAATAACAAATGAACAGGTTTGTGCACGAATATTCAGGTGACTCAGCTGTGTGACTGTGGGCAAGTCACTTAACTTCTCTGTGCCTCAGTTACCTCATCTGTAAAATGGGGATTAACTGTGAGCCTCACGTGGGACAACCTGATTACCCTCTATCTACCCCAGCGCTTAGAACAGTGCTCTGCACATAATAAGCACTTAACAAATACCAACGTTATTATTAAACAGAAGAGCGGGGAGTTGATCAGGGAATGCTTTCCAGAGGAGGTGACTTTTTAGGAGGACTTTGAAGTAGATAAACCCAAACCCGGTTCCAGTACGCATAGAACGTAAGCTCCCCCTCTAGACTGTAAGATCATTGTGGGCTGGGAATGTTCCATTTACTGTTATATTGTACTCTCCCGAGTGCTTAATACAGTGCTCTGCCTGCAGTAAGTGCTTAATAAATACGACTGAATGGTATTTAAGCTCCCACTGCATGCCACGCATCTGAAATAAGTGGTTGGGAGATATTACAAATGTGTCCATTCTAGAATTGCTCCCTGCCCACAAGGAGCTAACTTTAATGCAGGGAAAGATGTACATTTTTTTTCATGAAATCAGAATAAATGGTGGAATGTGCACTCAATTGCACATATACACACATGCTGAGGAGGGGTATAGATAGATTCAGAAGTACATTCATGAGGAAGGTAGACATCACATGCATTGGAAAAGCATTGGCAATTGATCGGAGATAATCAGTCAGTCCTTTAATGGCTTACCGTGTGCAGAGCACTTGTGCTAAGCGCTGCTTGTGGGTGAGGGGCAGTTAAAAGGTTTGCTTGGGAGAAACGAAGAACAGTAGGTGAGATTCCCCCAAAGCATTGGACCATTTGGGGGAAATGGCCAACTCTCATTTAAGGTGGGACAGAGATTTTGCCTTATCCCTTAAATTTTCCCACTATCTAGACACTATGGGGATTTCAAGGCAAGAGTAAAGTATTGGCTTTTATTCCCATTTGATACATTTTTATGGATTTAAGTTAGATTTTAAAGCGTCTCAAGTCTCGAAACTCAGTGTCTTGGAATTTAACCACATAATTTCATTTGACATTAGTAAGAATCACGCAAATACCTCTGTTCACCGTCTAACCCCGAGATTATATAAGCATAGATTTTTTTGTTTATTGTCAAGCATATACGCGGGAGAGTTGACAATTAGCTAATAACCCCCAGATGGATTCATTTAGACTGGTTTGTGTAGAGTAGCCTGATTATAATATATTTTACTTGTGATGGCAACATGGAATAATTACTCGTACCTATTGTAACTAAAATATTGTCTACAGAATTTGTAATGGCCCTCGAGGCATATACTCGGCAGCTTCTGACCCATATTAACCCCCGACTTTAGAAATTGGCTTTTGAAACAGGGTTTGGTAACTGCTTCTGAACTAGACTCTTGAAATTAAAGTTATTACATCATTGTCCAACCACGTCTGCTTAAACAAAATGTATTTGTTTGCTAAATGAAAAAAAAAATCTCTCACAACCATCAGTATGTATGCCATTTTCCATTTCAGTTTTCAGCATACTAATTTCAGATGTGGAGAAAGCGAGCATGTTGAAATAATTTGAGGCATGGGTATAGGCTGATCAGTCTTGGTAATCCAGAAGGGAGGAGTGCCCAGAGTATTATTACATTTCATATATTGTTTTTCAGGAGATGGCTGCAATCAGTCATCTTCTCGCATATGGTTTGAAAAAAGCTCATCTCGCTGGCAAGTAAACTGTTATTTAAGTACACAATCCACTCTACTCCTGAAACAGTTTTGCCAAAGTTATCCAAGTATTCTCACATGCTTAAAGATGGTATAAATATCATTTATAGCAAGCAGTTTACTTCAGACTATATGGAATGCCTTCCTGCTCCCCTGATCTAAGTGTCCCAGTTTTACATTATGGTCTTTATTGCTTCTATTTGATGGAGTGATCAGTAAAAATTTAATGACACTATAAAATAATAAAAATGTCATTAATTTACCACGGATCTCGGATGCAGGGGTTGTAAAGTTACATTAATAAACAGAATATTTTTTACAACAAAAAGCATTGTTACGTGGGAACATATAAATAACGCACATAAATTTAAGAGCAATTTTAGTGTTAGCACACACATTATTATGGAATAGCCAATAAGTGTATAAAACATAGTATATAAAATTTTATGAAAATATACTGGGCACATCAAAAATTCAGCTTTTATCTAAGTGCAAAGAAAAACCATTATTGTGTGCTTACTGTTTCATTGCTGTTCTTTCACAAGATCACAATTTTACATTTGTTTCCAGTCATAAGAAGTTTGCCATTTTCCGGAGGAAGACAAACTCTTGCCCATTTCAATTCAGTAAACCCAAAATGGTTCTTTTTCTTTATCCCCTGCAAAGGAAGAATTGATCATCCCTGCCACGGGAGTGAGGAAAAAGTTCCCAATTTAATGCAAAGTTAAAAAACCCGGAGGGTTGAGGGGTTTTGCTCACTGACTCTAGAAATAAGGGATAATAATCTAGCAGTCTATCTGTCATCACTGAAGCTGCTCCGTCATTGACTGTGATAATATGTGAATATGATGGATGCCACCATCTTGTGGCTTGTAACGTTTAACATTCATCAGCTCTCACTAAAGGGGGCTTTATCATTTAAATATCTTTATTTAATATGCAACATCTACCTCATTCATCATAATTTCAAAGCACTTAGAGAACCAACCGTCCTCTAAGCATAAAGGAGCAGAATTCAATTTTTTTTTTTTTGGTAACTTTTAGGTTTTCTGCGTGTTTTGTCACTGATATTGCCTAAAGAAGTGCCTAATCATGTTGCCGTTAGGAAAATGAAAATTTCACTCCTATTGTAAAGAATAGGAATTTTTCGGTGGGGGTATTTTTAAGTTAGCAGTTGAATGCTGGTTTTTTTCTTTAATCTTCAACATTTACATATTTTTGTTTATGAGGGTGCCAGCATAGAAATAAATGAGGTCTTCGTTGAAATTCTTGAATTTAAGGGCACAGGTAAACCTTGTTGTTCATGTGCTTCTTTTGGAAGCGCGCCCACCTAGGTCCAAGAGTTTAAAGATATTAGGGCTAGGACATAATCCGTATAAGTCCTTGTCTCTACACAGAGCATGCATTTTGGTGGTAAAATATTCGAGAAGGAATTTTAGGGGTCCTCTGGCTACAAAATTAATGATCATTAGTGATCAAAATTAGCGGTCATTATTTGGTGACGGGAGGTTCTTGTCTCTGTGGGTAAGAATCTGGTGAATGGATATTCGGAGGTATTGTTTTGAAGAAAGTGAGAAAACCCGGGATTCAGTCTGGAGTGATGCACAAAATTTACCTTGCCATAAAAACCACTGCACTTGTACTGTCGCTGTGATTTTTATTTTCAAACAAATATTCTTTTAAATTGGTAAAGTGACATGGTGGTGCTTTGTTCAGAATCATCTTTTAGAATTGTTTGCCTCTCTGTCAAATGTTCTTTGCTATTGCATACCTTGTAAAAATATTGAGAGTTTAAAATACCGTTATCTACAACACACTTGTTTTTAATGAAGTCAAAGAAAATGGATGACTTCAAGACTAATTTCTTGAGTGTGATTCTATTTGCGAATAGTCATTCTGAATGTTTTTAGGAAGGTTTTATAATAATCTGATATTATTGAAATGTAAGGGCACTTTGTATTTTTTATAGAAGGAAAGATATTCTCATTATGTAATCTTTGTTGTCTTAGTATTTTCCAAACATATCAGGTAATTTTCTCTTTCTTCTTCCTTGCCAAAATATTGGCATTCTTATAGGAACTTTATTTTTTTTAAAACTACGAATATTTTTCAGTAAAATCAAAAAGACTGAGTGACTAGAAAGATACGTGCAATATGCACTCTGGTAGGAGGTATGGCCTGTTGATTTTTTGAGTTGAAAGTTCTTTTCCCTCCCTTCTCAAATACAGTTCAAGGTTGTGCTTCCAAGAAGATTGCAGGTGTCACATCAGGGATCCTTCTGTCTTTAACATAAGATAGCTTTCAAATGCAAATATTTGAAATAAGAGACAATGTGATGAAAAAGATCGGCTATTTTGCTTCTCTAGTTCTCGTTGCTTTGATTTTTGTCTACAAATCCTGACAGCCCAGAATAATTCTCAAAACACAAACCCTGTTTCCTTGGGAAATGGATTTTTCTTCTTTCCCCATGGACAAAGCAACTTACTGTTATATTTAAGATTGCTACGATGGGCGTCCTTGCACTAGCAGGCCTATTTAAAAGCATGTCAGATAATTTAATGTTGAATTTTCAGTTTGTTGTACGTTTATTTTCTGTTTTTACAGCTGTTGTATGGAGAGAAGTTTCAATTCATTTGTGACTAATTAAGAAAACTTAACTCAGTTGGTAAAATTCAAACACCCAAATTTATGGTAGACCTTCAAAGAAGTTTTCTGCTTAAAATGGTTCCACAATTTGGGCTTAGGTAAAGGCTGTGATCCTATCAGGCTTATGCGGTGTTTCCTTCCAGTGCAGATTTTTTAAGCATATTACGTGATGAGGGGAGCGGAAAGAATTCCTGCACAATTTGACTGATGGGAATTAATTATAGAAATATAATGATATTCAAAAATAATCATATTAGAAAGCACAAATGGATTGAGACTGAACAAATGAGGCACAGCAGCTATCAAGTAATTGTATGTTTGCACTTTCAGAATATTTCCAAGTTTCTAAACATCTTGCAGAGGAGAAAACTCAAAATGTTTTTTTTTTCCTCTTCGTGTCTAACATGCTCAGTACAGAACTAGGTCATTGAACAATAGGCTAGAACGGTAATCAGCTCTCTGCTGCTGCATAATGCATTAAGAATAACATGCGGAAACTCTCCGCGGCGCTGAATGCTGGTATTTCGCGTCTGTAAATTCAAGCTGACATGACATTTAATATTGTTTTATAGTAATGAACAACAAGGTTTCATTCATTCCCAAGTATAACCGAATGCCAAGATTGGTCTGAAGCAGTAACAGCTACGCAAGAAGAGAGGCACAGTCTCTCAGATGAGTCCACTAAATTAATGATAACCACTGAGCATTTAGCCACTGATACCGTGTGCCACAGAGGGCTCTATTGTGAAGTGGTTCGACGCTGTCCCGCTCTGCCATCTTTGAAGTATTGGGTTAGTGAGGAAAATGCCTTTTCTAGGTGCTGAACAGGTCCCCGGCTCTCACGGGCTTTGCGCTTCGCTAGAAGCTGTGTCCTCCTTTTCCGTTCCCGTGGAGGCTCCGTTCAAACTCCTAGGCAAAATAATGGTATCTCCATTCCGTCATCTACTATTCCTTCTTTGAAATATTTGTCTTTGAAAGGCTCTTGCATAAAATTCAGACTTGTGTTTCCTCAGGAGTACAAATGCAAACTGTGATCTCTAAATGGGGGGAAATGCCTTTTCCATTAAATTTACCAGTGTGTTTTAATAGGGACCGCTCTTTCGAGTTCTGCATTTTAGGCGCTGAGCTGTCGATTGGTTTACTATAGCTAAACCAAAAGAAAGAAGAATTTCAGCCCACAGATCTGCCGTCTCCCTGCCCCGACTTCCCCTCCCTTTGCCTGGGCTGTCCCTCGAGGACCATGGGTGCAAAGTTCAGCCTGAAGTGAAGTCATCTTCAGATGTCTTCAGATGGCAGATTTGTCATAAAGAATGTCTGATTCTGGCTAGGGATCCCGAGAGACACGGGAACCGTTTGTAAAATGCCCCCCACCCCCGGAGCCAGCCGACTGCTCGTGTACATTTGACGATTCTTGCTTCTTCTAGGAAAGGACACGTTTTGACAACCTGGGCCCCCAGTTAACGGGAAAGGCAGCTGAAGATGGAAAATTGGGCCCTGGAGTCATCGACCTCACCCGGCCAGAAGATGCAGAGGGTGAGTTAGCGTTATGACTCCCGCTGTCTCCGCAGGCTGCTTTCCTGATTTTTAAAATCGGAGGGGAACATTTCACCTTGGGCTTCTGGCTTGCGTTGGTACCAATCCTTGACACTGGGTTATTTCTCAAAGCAATCCATGACACGGAGCTATTTCTTTCATGTAAGTTTCTGGGCCTTCATCAGAAAATGTATATGCCCTGGTGGTCGCTCCGCACAGATTAAGTAGTCTCTTGTCACAGACCGTATTGCTTTCTGATCGCTGTGTTATTTCACTGGGTGTTGTTGAAGACACCTTAATGTAACAAATCGGGGTAGCTATTTCTGTCCCTTTTCTTCACTATGTCTCCCCAAGAAACTATGAAAGAGATATTTTGTCACGCAAAGAAACAATTACTCTGGTTACCCTAGGATCACCTCCGGTGTTTACAGCAGGCTTGGTGTGCGGTGAATCAATCAATTGATAGAATTTATTGACAGCTTACTACGTGCAGAGAATTGAACTACACACGTGGGAGGGCACGATACAACAGAATTAGCGGATACATTCCGAAGTTAATGCCTAAAATTATGGAGTCCCCGTGTCCTTTAAGTCCAGTGCTAAACCCTCAATGAAGCAGTAGAAGAAAAAAAAAATCCCGGTTCTCAGACAGGGTGTTCTCCAACAGTACCGTTAAAGTGTTCGGTTTAAAAAAATAAAAGAAAAAAAGTACAGCAGCAAATCAGCAGAAATTGTTCTCAAGGGGCCGAGTCCAATTTGAGTTAGGTCAGTGCCTCGGTAGTAATGTTGCCTGGTTATTTACTGTGTCATCATCACGGAGCACTGACTGGTTTTCCCGTTAGTGGTTGCTTTGGCAGAAACCCTCCTACAAGTCAGGGAAGATTAATTTGTTTTCTTCAGAGTAACACAATACCCCTCCGTCTCTGGCTCCGAACAGAATTCCTTCTTTAGCCAGGGAGGCAGAGTCCCTTTCCTACCCTTTCCAACACCAAAGTGTGGCTTTCATATTTTGGGATCTCAGGAAAGATGATGGGTGGGAATCAGGTCTGTCATCGTATTTTCCCAAGCACTTAGTATAAATCTTTGTGAGCAGTAGGTCGTCATGGCACTTATGGACATACCTGTAATTAATTTATAGGTATTAGTGTGTATCGCCCCCTCTAGACTTTAAGCTTCTTGTGAGCAGGGAATTCGTCTACCAACTCTGTTATCTTGTACACTCCCAAGCTCCTATTATATGCTCTGCACACAGTAAGCACTCGGTAAATGTGATCGATTGAGCACAGACCCATTTGTGACTATATCTGCTCCAACCATTGCTGGGAGGAATTTGGGCAGGACAGACTGTCACAAGTGCACTCTTAGCAGCGTCCATGGCCCCTAGACTTCCTCACCTCACAATAATGAGCAATTATGGTACTTGTTCAGCGCTTACTGTGTGCCAGGCACTGTACTAAGCCCTGGAGTGGAGGCAAGTAAATCAGGTTGGACACAGTCCCTCTCCCATGTGAGGCTCACAGTCTCGATCCCCGTTTTACAGATGAGATAACTGAGGCCCAGAGAAGTGAAGTGGCTTGCTCGAGGTCACACAGCGGTCAAGTGGCGGAGCTGAAATTAGAACCCAGGACTTTCTGACTCCCAGGCCCGTGCTCTATCCACTACCTCATGCTGCTTACCTGGAACTGTAATTGGTGGACTAGGGCAACCACACAGAAGACGCTTGATGCCTCTGAGTAGATCTGAGGATTCGTAATCAAAATGGTGGCATTTTGGCCTATTGGTCTTTGAAGCTTGCCTCCTCCCGGGACTTATCCCCACACAGACCCTCTCCCTTTCTCCCGCTTCCCCACCCACACCCTCAAAACGGGTCAGATCACGGGCTTGGGAGTCAGAAAGTCCTGGGTTCTAATTCCAGCTCTGCCACTTCTCCACTGTGTGACCTTGGGCAAATCACTTCACTTCTCTGGGCCTCAGTCACCCCATCTGCAATATGGGGATTTATTCTGTGAGCCCCATGTGGGAATCGGACTACGTCCAACCCAATTAGTTTGTATCTGTCCCAACCCTTAGTGCAGTGCCTGGCACAAAGTAAGCTCATAACAAATACGACAAGAAAATTAATCAATTTTATCGAGCACTTACTGTGTGCAGAGTACTATACTGAGTGTTTTGGAGAGTACGATAATAATAATAATAATGTTGGTATTTGTTAAGCACTTACTATGTGCAGAGCACTGTTCTAAGCACTGGGGTAGATACAGGGTAATCAGGTTGTCCCACGTGAGGCTCACAGTTAATCCCCATTTTACAGATGAGGTAACCGAGGCACAGAGAAGTGAAGTGACTTGCCCACAGTCACACAGCACACAAGTGGCAGAGCCGGGATTTGAACTCATGACCTCTGACTCCCAAGCCCGGGCTCTTTCCACTGAGCCACGCTGCTTACGATGTTGGCTTAAGTCTGGGCACCTCTGATCTGAGGGATGGTGGCATCAAGAGTCCTTGTAGTGGATCATTCCTGGCAGTAGGGAAAATTTCCACAGGCCCCTAAAGATATCTCCTACACTGGGAGTTTTAGAGTCTGAAGCCCAAGTATCTAAAGTATTTGGTTCATAGTGAGTTACACAGAATGAATCCTCTGGTCTTTGAATATACTGTAAAGCATCCAAAATCCCAGAGCTGTCTCACACCTTATAATAATAATAATAATAATAATAACGTTGGTATTTAAGCGCTTACTATGTGCCGAGCACTGTTCTAAGCGCTGGGGTAGACATAGGGGAATCAGGTTGTCCCACGTGGGGCTCATAGTCTTAATCCCCATTTTACAGATGAGGGATCTGAGGCACAGAGAAGTTAAGTGACTTGCCCACAGTCACACAGCCGACAAGTGGCAGAGCTGGGATTCGAACTCATGAGCCCTGACTCCAAAGCCCGTGCTCTTTCCACTGAGCCACGCTGCTTCTCATCCCAACTTCTGTTTCATTTGAAGGCGTTTGAGGATGTTTGAGGATTGGGGATTGGCTTATCCATCTTCTTGTTGATTGATGATTGAGCCTTCAGAGTAAATCAGTCGATCAATCAGTCTTTTTTTGTTTTTATTGAGTGCTCATTTGCATGCAGAGCACTTGGCAGAGTACAGTATAACCGATTTGGTAGACATGTTCCCTGCCCACAAGGAGCTTGCAATCTAGAGGGAGGAGATTACAGTCTGTGCATTCATTTTATAGCTAAAATCAGTAGATATTTTCCTTCCCTGGGGAGCCTTGTGGTTTGCTCATTTGACCACAGGCCTGAGAGCCATGGATACCTGTGGCTGGTTTTGGCTGAAACCAGATTTCCCCCAGATCCCCAGGCAACATATCACTTTCCTCTTTTCACCCCTGTTTCTTCTCTGTGAAATGGGTATAAATAGATGCAGCTCCTCCTCATATATTCTACTGGGATAATTCCTTTGTTGATGCCAATTACTTTGTAGTTGGAAACATCCCTGGAGGAACATAAAAGTCTTTTTTTTTTTTGACCTGTCCATTGTAAGAAATCAAAGAAAAAAGTTTTTCAGAAAAATAAGCTGTTTCTTTTTACTCAGCATACCTTATAAAAGCATTTGCTAACATAATATATCCAAACTACCTCCTGCGAAAGTCCGTTTTATAGTCGGAATGTCTACATTCAAGGTTACATCTATTTAAGTTAATGCCCTCTTTGGGAAATTTTTTTTTGGTGACTTTTCTGTTTATCCTTCATTTCCCTTCTCTCTCTTTTTCAGTATAGTCAGTAAAGCAGCATCACCTAGTGGAAAGAGCCTGGGCCTGGGAATCAAAGGACATGGGTTCTAATCCCAGCTCTCCTACTTGCCTGTTGTGTGATCTTGGACACTTTCATTCACTCATTCAGTTGTATGTATTGAGCACTTACTGTGTGCAGGGCATTGTACTAAACACCTGGAAAAGTACAATGCAACAAAAAACAGTGATATTCCCTGCACACAATGAGCTTACAGTATAGAGGTTGTAGAATCTAGAGACTTCAAGCATTTAGTACAGTACTCTGCATACAGTAAGCACTCAAAAAATAAGATTGAACTTCTGTGTGCCTCAGTTTCCTTATGTATAAATTGGAGACTCAATACCTGTTCTCCCTCGTACTTAGACTGTGAGCCCCATGACAGGCAGGAATTGTGTCTCACCTGATTGTCTTGTATCTCTCCTAGAGTCTAGTACACTGCTTGGCACATAGTAAGTGCTTAGCAAACACCAGAACTACTATTAGCTACTTGTGTCCCATGCCAATTGTCTGGTCCACATAGACTATAGTAGCCCAGATGGTGAAGGCCTCTGAGGAGGCTTTCCTCTGAAACTAACCTGCCATCTTGGGATGGGGTGGCTTGTGGAGAGTGTGAGTTAATAAATGAATGCAGGCTACCTGGTTTACTACTAGTGGGGCTAGATAGCATTTGCAGCCAGGGGCTGGAAACCAATCACAGCTTTCGCTGATTTGGTGATATTCTCCCGCATCTGTTTTTTGGGTGTTTTGGAATAGTAGTGCTTCGTATTTGCCGGACCCTGTTCTAACTGCTGGGGTAGATACAAGGTAATCAGGTAGGACCCAGCCCCTATCCCACATGGGGCTCACAGTCCTAATCCCCATTTCACAGGTGAGGTAACTGAGGCACAGAGAAGACAAGTGATTTACCCAAGGTCACACAGCAGACAAATGGCAGAGCCGGGATTAGAACCCAGGTTCTTCTGACTCCAAGGCCCGTGCTCTATTCACTAGGATGCACCGCTTCTCTGTTTAAGTGTGAGGTGAAGGCCAGGCCTGGCTAGGGTATGATGCATCATGAGCTGTTAATATCATAGTTGGGGGAAGACACCAGGCACATTCTACCTTCTCAAGTTTTTCCCTTTTCTTTCTCTCTGACAGACTAAGTAAGAAATTACTCTGTTGGGTCCAAACACCTCAGGGGAAATATTTGGGAGACAAGACTCTCACTTAAAAATGGGGCCCCGTTCACTGCTGTTTCTTGGAAAATTTCCGTTGTCAGTCAGGCTTCAGTACCAATTGAGTGCTCAAGTGTGCAGCATTCCAAACAAGGAAATTCTAAGTATCCTAGGTCCTTATTCCCAAACTTTGGCCAATGGGACAAAATATTCCAAAGAGGCGACTGGCTGACTGGATTCGTTTATTCGACTGACTGGATTCGTTTATTCGATTGTATTTATTGAGCACTTACTCTGTGCAGAGCATTGTACTAAGCGCTTGGAAAGTACAATTCAGCAATAAAGAGAGACAATCCCTTCCCACAACGGGCTTACAGTCTAGAATCAGGTGGATCAAGCCTTTCTTCACAATCAAATAAAAAAAGTTAGAAAAAAACCCAAAAATTATAAACCTGAAAGCTAATGGCCAACAGAATTTTATTTTTATAAATTCAGCCGTTGGTTGGCTTGTATGATGCAACCAGAGGCATAATTTTAATCTAGTAGAAAGTTGCATTTTGTCATTTTGTACTGAGTTGTTTAGAATACCCTACTGTTTCAGCTCTTTGACCTTGGCAAGTCACTTCTCTGGGCCTCCGTTACCTCATCTGTAAAATGGGGGTTGAGACTGTTTCCAGCCCGATTTGCCGGTGTCCACCCCAGTGCTTAGTACAGCAGCTGGCACATTCATTCATTCATTCATTCATTCGTTCATTCATTCATTCAGTCGTATTTATTGAGTGCTTACTGTGTGCAGAGCACTGTACTAAATGCTTGGAAAGTACAATTTGGCAACAAGTAGAGACAATCCCTACCCAACAATGGGCTCACAGTCTAGAAGCGGGGAGACAGACAATAAAACAAACCAAAACAAGGAGACAGGGACATAGTAAGCAATTAGAAAATACTATTATCGTTATAATTATTATTATTACCACTCTCCCTCCTGAATTGATCTGCACTGAAAACTAGCCTAACATGTTTGGCTTCATCAAGATTTCAATTCACTGACAGCTTATAATTCACATATGGATTTGAGGATTAAAAAATATAAAATTATAGATATTTATTTTTTAAAAAAGATGAAAATCAAATTTTTAAAAAGATGTGCAAAGTTTCAAGCTTTAATTTAGTTGTATTTTTTGCAGTCCACATACATTGGCATCTGATTGGCAAGCTTTGAAAGTATCACTCCTGATCCGTATTTGCAACAGATTCAAATGACTGAATGAAAGCATTGTGAACACCACTTACTTTTTCGAGAGGGGATCAGACTCCATTGTCAATCCAGATTTACCAATATCCATACCTTGGTTTTGAGACGAAGGCTATGTTCAAGTAAGAAGTATCTGGTCTCAGACTGTGAGCCCATTGTCGGGCAGGGATTGTCTCTATCTGTTGCCGAATTGTACATTCCAGGAGTTTAGTACAGTTCTCTGCACACAGTAGGCGCTCAATAAATACAATTGAGTGAATGAAAGATGACAGTTACCTGCATTTAGAAATGACCACACCTTCCAGCTATGGCACTGTACTCTCCATCTAGATTTATGATGAAAGGGAGGATATTGACATTTTATCACACAAATGCATCAAATCACCATAATTCAACTGTGGCTGAATTCCAGTGGATTCATGAATTAAAAATCGATTTTGGCAGCAAAATCCTAAGAAAATAATATTTTAAGAAATATAATTCTAAGTTTTTTGGGGGGGTTTAAACCTAATTTAGAAAAAAAAGGGACTGGGGAGTAGATTTTGTTTTAAAGTCCCCAACGTTACTAATAATAGCTGACCCTGATTGGTCATAATGTGATTGACACCACAGAGGTCAGAAGACTGTACTGCACAGTACTAAGCGCTTGGGAGAGTACAATACAGCAGAGTTGATACACCATGTTCCCTGCCCACATGGTGCTTACAGTCTAGAGAGGAAGACAGATTTCAAAATAAATCATGGGTATGTACATTAAGTGCTTGCTTGCTGTTTGACCTTGAGCAAATCACGTTCTTCTCTGTGCCTCAGTGTCCTCATCTGTAAAATGGGGAGCTGATACCTGTTCTGCCTTTCCCTTAGACTGGGCTCCAGTTTGGAATTGTGTCTAATCTGGGTTTATTTACCTGCCTGAAGGTGTAACACAATGCCTGGCACAGAGTAAGTATTTACTGATCCTTCCCTTGAGGGGACATTCCAAGATGTAAAATGGACAAATCTCTTTACTTGGTTCCCCCCTATTTCATTTTTTTTAAATTAGTTATACCTCTAAGAGGAAACAATCCAATCACTGGCATTTATTGAGCATTTATGTGTTCAGGGTACTGTACTAAGTAGGCAGGGAATGTGTCTGTTATATTGTACTCTCCCAAGCACTTAGTAGAGTGCTCTGCATACAGTAAGCGCTCAATAAATACGATTGACTGAGAGTGCCGTAGAGGAAGTTTACACGATTCCTGCCCATAAGGGGTGAGTAGTTTTCTGCATGCAGAGCAAGGAGCTTACATTACTCCAGTCCACTTAATGAGTGGTTGTCCAGGGGAATGGAAGCAGTTCAGGTCGGGTTTGGGATCTTGATGTCCCAGGATTTTTATGGGTTTGGGAGGAGGGTGGAAAGACAGCTGGCAAAGTGGTGGTTCTTCTTGGTCCCAAGTGCCCAGCTGTGCCCCCTCCCAAGGATGTGTTCCCCAGATCTGTTTGCCAACTTGATAGTTGTGGTTATGATCTCAGAGTCTCTTCTTTCTGAAGTGCAGAAGTCCCTTCTTTTATGAATTTGTGAATTTTATGAGTTTCCTATGGAATACATACTGAATCAGATGAGTATTTTACTAGAATATAAATTAATTGAGGTCAGGGATCGTGGGGCATAGCAGATGGAGCCCAGGCTTGGGAGTCAGAAGGTCATGAGTTCTAGTCCTGGATCTGCCACTTGTCTGCTGTGTGACCTTAGGTGAGTCACTTCGCTTCCCAGTGCCTCAGTTACCACATCTGTAACATGGGGATTGAGACTGTGAGCCCCACGTGGGACACCATCTATGTCTGAGCCGATTTGCTTCTATCTACCCCAGCGCTTAGTACAGTGCCTGGAGCATAGTAAGTGCTTAACAAATACCACAATTATTATTATTATAAACAACTTTATGATATTGTAAGTGCTTAATAAATACCGCTGATGATGATAACGATGGTATATTTGTTAAGTGCTTACGGGGTGCCAAGCACTGGAGTACACACAAAGTAATTAGGTTGTCCCACATGGGGCTCACAGTCTTAATCCCCATTTTACAGATGAGGCAACTGAGGCACAGAGAAGTTAAGTGACTTGCCCAAGGTCACACAGCTGATCTGTCCAGCCCACTAATCTTCCATTGACTGTGGGATTAAAGGATGCTAGAGGGTTGCTTATTCCTCTCTATTGTTAGGGACATACTATCAAACATCCCATTCTTTCCCTTCTGTTCATCCCACATAGACCCATCATGTATGCATTGTTTCAAAATCTCATTAAACTACCCCAAATCCCTTTTGCTTTTCTCTAGTAAATTCATTTTAGGCCCATCATCCTTTAATTGCTCCAATCCCTTCTTGAACCTATTTTCTTCTTGTTTAACTTCCTGTGGTAACCAATTCCATATGCTTACCACCTCCTGTCTGAAGTGTTACTTTTTATCCTCTTGAGCCTACCAACTTCAGGTTTTAGAGGAGGGCTTTCCCTAAGTCCAGTTGAGGTAAGGAGAGAATGAACAGGTCATACTGTCTCCCCCTCTGGATTATAAGCTTACTGTGGGCAGGGAATGTGTCTGTTATATTGTTATATTGCATTCCCTCAAGGGCTTAGTACAGTGCTGTGCACACAGTTATAGCTCAATAAATCCGATTGACTGGCCGACTGGCTGATTTGTGTCGTTCGACTCATCTGACCGAAGAGTCACAATCATCTTCAACCTATCATGGAACAAAAATTGCTCCTTCCTCATGATTATTTTTGTTTCCCTTCTCTAGGAGGGAATCTCTGCTTGTTTGATATCATATAAAGGGTCCATTTTCTGGGGCTTTGAGATACTGGAGAAAGAGCTGATTTTAACGGATGGAAGGTTGAGAAGCAGTGATTCTTATGCTTACTTCTGCCTCTTCAAAATGCCTCAGGCCATGCTAATTAACCCACAAAACACTTAGTTCAAACAGGAAAGAGCTCTGAGGCAAAAGGGAAGGTTCCCTTGTTCTAGACTGTAAGTTCCTTGAGGGTAGGGAACATTGCCTACCGACTCCTTTGTATTGTACTCTCCCAAGCAATTAGTAGAGTGCTGGGCACACAGTAAGCACTCAAGAAAAAACGATTGCTTGATTGATTGCTTTCATTGGTGAGTTAGGGGCAGAGAGGATACATCCCTCATCCAATGCTACCAAGGTCACCCCCACCTCTTGAAGACAAGCATCATGGCAACCAATCCCACTGTTCTCTCCCAAATAGTGCAGCGGTCTGCATCCAGTGAGTGCTCAAGAAATACCATTGATTGATTGATTGAATGATTGACAAGGACCCAAATAATGGACTTGCTACTCCTTTTGACCTTATGAATCCTTACTTCAAACCCCTTAGGGGAGCTTTATGAAGGCAGAAAACATGTTTCTCTGTTACCTTTCCAAGCACTTAATAGAATGCATTCGTTCATTCATTCAATCGTATTTATTCAGCGCTTACTACGTGCAGACCATTGTACTAAGTGTTTGGAAAGTACAGTTCGGCAACAAAGAGAGACAATCCCTACCCAACAGTAGGCTCACAGTCTAGAAAGAGGGAGACAGTCTAAAGGGGAGGACATTCACTTAGTGTGAGCTCAATAAGTAGTCTTGCTGTTTCCACTGGTAATGGACTTTAGTGTTAAATGATTATAACCATTTGACATTGTATGTGTAGTAACAGGACTTGGCTATGAGAAGTGTGAGATGAATGCCAATCAATCAGTGGTATTAATCGAGAGCTTACTGTGGGTAGAACCCTGTACTAAGTACTTGACGGAATGCAATAGAGCAGAAGGACTCTAATAATAATTATGGTATTTGTTAAGCGTTTACTATGTTCCAGGTACTGTACTAAGCACCTGGATGGCCATTTACCTAAAGTCAATGTGAATGGAGAGGAAGTGTGCTGGCATCGAGAGAACACACCCTGAGAAGCAGCGTGGCGTAGTGGGAAAAGCACAGGTCTAGGAGTCGGAGGACCTGAGTTCTAATGCCGGCTTTATCGTGTGCCTGCTAGGAGACCTTGGTCAAATCACTTAAGTTCTCTGTGCCTCAGTTTCTTCATCAGCAAAATGGGAATTCAATCCCTGTCCTCCTTCCCTCTTAGAATGTGAGCCCTATGGGAGATAGGGACTGTGTCTGACTTGATTATCTTATATCTGCCCCAGTACTTTGTTCATGCATGCTGGAGGTAAAGCATGAGTATTGACTGTGAGCTGGCCTCAGGTGGTTCCAATTAATCAGTGATTGGTATTTATGAGTGCTTTCTATGTGCAGAACATTGTACTAAGTGCTTGGAAGTGTTCAATAGAGTGGGTAGATGGCATCCCTCCCCTCAAGGAGCTGAAGATCTAAAGGAGGAGTCATCCATTAATATTAGTTCCGCCTAGAAGGCATGCAGGTGAAGGGCAGGACCAAGTGACCAGATAAGTTGGCTTTTATTCCTTCCCAGCCACGGTGAGAAGAATGCAGACTCATTTTCTGCCCACCATGGGCTTACAATCCAGAGCAATAAATCAAAGTAAACAGAGTCTGAAGAACAGGACAGTTGGAAAAGCAGACTCCTGATGTCCAGAGAAGGGAAGCTAAGCCTCAATAGCCCAGAGAGAGGCAACAAAGCAAGCTGAGGGCTAACTGGAGTTCAAAAAAAAATGAAAATCCACTGCGGGCTCACTCTCAAACATGAATATCGCAAAATGTATTTTACTATGGATATAAACAGTTTTACAGGATCCTGTACACCAGTTTATATCAGTACTATATATAAAGTGCAGCCCTCTTAAGCAAACAGATAAACTTCCCTTAAAGAAATATATTCAATGGGTCTTAAAAGCTCCAAAATAACTTTTTATGTCGGGAGGGGACGATTCCTTTTGAATCCTCTGAGTGATAAAACTCACCCCCCTGAGCAGAGTGGAATGCAATAATCCACTGGCAAAGCCATTTCTTGCTACCCCACAAAAGGCAAACTCCGACCTGTTACACAGAAGAATTAAAGAAGGAAAAAAAAAGCACAATTTTCATGAAAAGAGAGAAGCCTGGCAGCATGCCAGCACAATCCAAAACTGTGAGGTAACTTGCTTAACACCCTCCTGAGCTGAGGTGTAAACAGCAGGGAGCACATGCATGACAAAGCATTGTCTGCTCTTGTGACAGAAATGCATAAATCCTAGGGAGAGACTGTCTCTCCATGCCAGTTTGGGTTGCACATAAATATTTGTAATAGTTGCTATGGCAGTTGAGAGAGAAAAGATGAAAATCAGTAACTGGTGAAAGCTCAGTTAAAGACAAAGAAATGTTCCCAGCAAGAATGCAAGCTCAGGCCTTGGATTCCCAGGAGCCTTTTTGCCGCCTCACGTAACAACAGAAACGTACCTTGGGTTATGAAGGAGACATGTCTGCCAGGTCTAATCGCATTTCTTTTTGATTTAGGCAAGTGAAAAAGAATTGACTTTCCAACACACACGCACACACACACACACACACACACACACACACACACACACACATCTCCTACTCTGTATTGTGCTTCTGTTATGTGCAGAGCACTCTGCAGAGTAGAGTGCAGTAGAGGAAGACACGATTCCGATCCTCAAGGAACTTATATTCTAGCAGGAGAAACAGACGCTAAATACTTTACAGTTAGGAGGAGGAAGTGCTAAAGTGCTTAAACGCATGTTTCATTTAAAAGTCGGCTGGGAGCACTTTGCTTTGAGAAATAGCCCGGCCTAGTGAAAAGAGCATGAATCTGGGAGTTAGGAGACCTGGGTTCTAGTCCTGGCTTTGCCAACTTCAAGCAATTAGTCAATCATTGGCATTTCTTCAAACAATCAATGTTGTTTATTGAGTGCTTATTATGTGCAAAGCACTGTACTAAGCGCTTGGGAGAGTACAATATAGCAGAGATGGTACACTGTGTTCCCCGTTCAGATGGAGCTTACAGTCTGGAGAGGAAGACAGACTTCAAAATAAATCATGGATATGTCCATTAAGTGTTTGCCTGCTGTGTGACCTTCAGCGAATCATTTTCTTCTCTGTGCCTCAGTATCCTCATCTGTAAAGTGGGGAGCCATTACTTGTTCTGCCTTTCCCTTAGACTGAGCCCCAGATTGGAACTGTGTCCAATCTGAGTTTATTTACCTACCTCAACATGTAACACAGGCCCTGGCACAGAGTAAGTGTTTAATATCACTTATATCACAAATATCAGATTCTTTATTATTATTTTGGTTATTATTACTAGGTCCTGTGTCAAAGGGCTTTCACAGGCCAGAGTAAAACGCCCTCTCTTTGACTCCCCTAGGCAAGGCCGCTCACCCTGAGGGCCCTCTAGATCTGGGGTTCCTGTCATTGCAGCTGATACTAATTGCCCCATTGCCAGGACTTGGGGTAATTCCCCCCTTGCTCTCTCCTCCCTCCAGCCTCTCCCTCTCCTCCCCGCCGCAAGATCTTCCCATCTATGTGTAAAATTGTTATAGAATTGTAGCTATCATACACCCATTCATTAAAAGCGAACTCTGAATTGAGGCCAATTAGAAGGTGCGGCGTTTTTACTATACTGTAAACTCTTACTTTCAGCAGGCAGTTGTAGAGAGTGACTCAGAACTCAGACTCGGTATACGGCGTTTTGACTCGGGAGGGAATCCATCAAGTAGAATGCCAGCTTTATTTTTAAATTTTAGAAATGTTAAAATGGAAGCTTATCAAATTCATGCTGGGGCATAGGAACGGCTTCATGCTAGTGATTAAGTTTGTTCTTCAGAGGAAAGTTTAGTTCTCAATGAGGGCAAAATGAAAGTGGAAACCTACTGCTCACTGATGAGAATGAAAGGGCTTTTCATGTAGAAGGGAGGAAAAGCTAAGCCTTCAGCTTGCAAGCGTGGTTTGATTCTCTCTCCCCTTATTTCCTCAGCCCCATTATCTGGAGACGGTAGACTTCCCCACGCCAGCGTTCATTGCTTTATGAGAACATGTGTAGTTTTGTGAAAAAAAAGTCATCTATCTGGAGTAGTAATAGTAATAATGAGAGTTATCGAACACCAGAGAATGCAATTCACCGAACTAACTGCTTGAGGAAGTACAATGATTGATGCAATAGAGGCAGAAGACGTGTTGCCTGCCCACAAAGACCTTCCACTTTCAAAGGGGAGACAGGGGGAATTCATTAATTCATTCAGTCATATTTATTGAGTGCTTAATGTGTGCAGATCACTGTACTAAGCACTTGGAAAAGTACAGTACACCAATCAACAGTCATATCTTGGCTCACAACGAGCTTACAGTCTAGAGGGGGAGACAGACATTAATATAAATAAATAACTTACAGACGTGCATGTAAGTCCGGGGGGTTGGTTGGTGCGGGGCTGGGGGGGAGGTGGGGATTGAGAAGTCTCACAAATAAATAAAAATCATAATAATAACAGCAATAATATCTTATAAGAGTATACTAAGTGCCAAGCACTGTGGTAGATAGAAGATAATCAGGTGACACATTTCCTGTCCATGTGGGGCTCACAGCTGCAATGACAAGAACCCCAGATCTAGTGTGCCCTCAGGGTGAGCGGCCTTGCCCAGGGGAGTCAAAGAGAGGGCGTTTTACTCTGGCCTGTGAAAGCCCTTTGACCCAGGACCTAGTAATAACAAAAATAATAATAAAGAATTTTACAGATGAGGTAACTGAGGCACAGAGACGTTAAATGACTTGCCCGCGGTCACACAGCAGACAAGTGGCGAGGCAGGGATTAGAACCCAGGTCCTTCTGACTTCCAGACCCATGCTCTATCCACTAAGACATGCTGTTCTCCACACTGTAACCTGAGTGATGGGTTACAGTGCAGACTTTTGCAATCCCCAGTTCTGCTCCTTCACCCAATCACGACCGTGAGGGGATTCTCGCAATAATTCCCTTAGAGTTGAGAGTAGAGGGGGTTGAAACATCCGTGGGCTCCCAGTACTACCATACTGCAGGTGTCTACCAGATGCCCATCAGACCAATCAGGAGGTAGGCTGGAAGATGCAGGCCCATGGCCAAACATGCATCCCCAAGCATGCTTGGTAGAATAGGGGCCTGGGAGTCATGAAGACCCGGGTTCGAATCCTGGCTGCTCCACTTGTCTGCTCTGTGACCTTGGGCAAGTCACTTCACTTCTCTGTGCCTCAGTTACCTCATCTGTCAAATGGAAAATAATTCTGTGAGCCTTATGTGGGACATGACTGTGTCCCACCTGATCAGCTTGTATCTGCCCCAGAGCTTAGTACAATGCCTGGTACATAGTAAATGCTTAACAAATACCGTAAAAAAACAAGTATTTGCTACTCGCCCCATCTCCCGCAAGTTGGATTGAAGACGAGGCTGGAACCGGCAGAGTGTTATGAAACATGTGGATCCAGGAGGGTTTTGGAGGTAAAGCAATTATTGGTTTTTCCCGGAGCAGATACAGTGACTGCTCCTTGTTCCGAAAGCGGCTCAGCCAGACATTTTTCGCTTTGGCTGCAGAGAGCTCACACCCCCTAAAGTTTCATTTGGAATCTAATGATGGTATTTGTTAAGTGCTTACTGTGTGCCAGGCAGTGAACTAAACGCTGGGGTGGATACAAGCAAATTGAGTTGGACACAGCCCTTGTCCCATGTAGGGCTCCCAGTCTCAATGCCCATTTTAAAGATGAGGTAACTGAGGCCCAGAGAGGGGAAGTGACTTGCCCAAGGTCACCCAGGAGACAAGTGGCAGAGCCGAGATTAGAACCCACGATCTTCTGACTTCCAGGCCAGGGCTTTATCCACTAGGCCATGCTGCTTCTCTAGGTTTTGAGTGAAGCCAGAGACACAAAGCAAAATTTCAAATTGCTTAACTCCGGGGCTTCTTAGCAGGACTCGTATGACCCCCCTGTAGATTCTAAGTTCCTTGTGGGTAGGAAATGTGTCTACCAACTCTTTTTTAATATACTCTCCTAAATGTTTAGCACAGTACTCTCCTAAATGATCCAAAAATACTACTGATTGATTGATTGCAGGTAAAGAGAAGCCACCTGAATCTCAGCCCCAAATCACCAAAAGGACTAAAAACTCCCATGTTAAAGACTCAATCTCTCACTGGTATTTGTTGAACGCTGACTGTAAGCCGAACCCTGTGCTAGTCACTTGGGCGAGAACAAATCAGAAGGGTTGATAGACACCATCCCTGACCCAAAGGAGCTTAGAGTCTAGATGGAGTTGACAGTCCAGGGAGACTGTACACTAAACATAAGCTCACTGCAAACCCGGTTTAAGTCGAAATTGCGTCGGCTTGCCCCTCGGGCCAGCACCCTAATTTTTGTATCTATGGGTAGAGGGTCAACAGAATGTTGGATGTTCTGAGATCAGTCATTTTTACCTTGCTATTGCCTCCAAATCTTTCACTGTATCCCAGGGTCCCTGAGATGTTTTGGTTTAATCAAGATAAAGAATTCTGTTTGGATATGTAAAGCAAACGTAACTCAATTATCAAAAAGAAAAAAAAGTAAATCTCTCTGCCACCAAAACTGAAAGCAAGGGACTGAAGAAAATAGAGAACTGGAAGATGGCTGGCTAGAATTTCCTTCATTTTGCAAAGCCACGAGCCACATGCATCAGCTCACCACAAAGTCATTAGGTCTTTTTAAACTCAGATGAAAAACATTAACAAATACCACAAAAGGCTTTAGTATGGCCCCTTTGTTCATTCACATATGGCAGTTTATAACTCCTGCGCCACTCTAGTCGTGTGTTTGTTTAAGCTGCCTCCACCAGACCGGCTCTGAAAGAACAAAAGACATCTTGAGCAATCCTAAGCAGGAAATGGGCTAATCTAAACATGGTTTGTGACACTATAAGTAGAATAGAAAGGGGAGGGATTGATTAGTCATTAATGTCCAATTGACTCCATATGGATGTTGCAATAATAAGGCCTTTTTCAGAGCAGTAGCAGAGTTATTGAATTAGAGGTTTATGTTTCCTCAGCGCTGACCTTAGGGAATTCCCTTTTGGTACTTCTTGTTGATGTTTAAGGAGAATGGAGTCTCTAATAAGAAAAATAGAAGCCCGATCCCCAGTCACACTTTCTAGTAATCTCGTAACTGATGTCCAGGTTAATTTAGCCAAATTTTCATCAGGAGCATATTTTCAGGTTTCAGGATTTTATTTTCATGTCTCGTGACCTTTGCGGTGAAATATTTTCAAGACCAATTACATAGTGCAGTGAGCTTCAAAACTGGTGATGTGCCCCATTCACAAGCTTAGAAATGCACACCTCATTAGACTGATAATAATAACAATTCTGGAATTTGTGAAGCACTCACTAACCATTTTTCTTCTCCCAACTCCTCTTATCTTTTCCTCCTCCTTATACTTCACATGCAAGTGGTTACATCGATTTTTTATGCTATTGGTTAAGTGCTTGCTATGTGCCAGGCACTGTGCTAAGAACTGGGGTAGATTCAAGTTAAATCAAGCTGGACACTGCCCATGTCCCACATGGGGCTCCCAGTCATAATCCCCATTTTGCAGATGAGGTATCTGAGGCATAAGAGCAGTTAAGTGACTTACCCAAGGTCACACAGCAAATGGAGGAGCTGGCCTTAGAACCCAGGTCATTCTGCCACCCAGGCCTGTGCTCTATCCACTGGGCCATCCTGCTTTTCTGGCCATGCTGCTTCTCTAATTCTTCTGTAACTCAGTTTCTCAGTCCTCCCTTTGAACTAATACAAAGTTGAAAGTTTTGATGTTGTGAGACTAGCAGCATTGTTTCTAACAACTTTTGTAAGTGCTTAGTACAGTGCTCTGCACACATAACTACCAATGATTGCTTGATTGATTAGGAGTAGTAGTTAGGGTATTTATTGAGCACCCACAAAGGTATGATGCACTGTATTAAGTGCTTGGGAGGGCACAGTTGAAGCAAGAGACACCTTCCCCATCCACAAGAAGCTTATGCTCTATCAGAGGAGACAGACATAAAAAAGATTTACAATTAGAGTGATCAGAATAAATAACTGAGTGCATCATTGAATATACTTATATATAAGTATATTCAATATATTATATATATATAAGTATATTCAATATAATCATATATTGGGGATAGGTATAAATAAATACAGAAGTGCAAAAAATACCTGTTGGGTTGATACAATTTGGGGTGTTGAGAATGAATCAAGGATATTTTATTGCCAGGTGAGGTTTCATTCCTAGAAGATCAAGAACAAATGTCCAAATAGTCTTCTCTTTAGCCAAGGGGAAGGAGATTGGACCCGGAATTCAGAGGATCTGGGTTCTAATCCTAGCTCTGGCACTAATCTGCTGATGACCTTGGGCAAGTCACTTAAATTCTCTGTTCCTCAGTTACCTCATCTCTAACATGGGGATTCAATTCTACTCTCTCCTACTTAGACTGTGAGCCTTATGTGGGCTGTGACCATTCTGATTAACTTGTCTCTCTCCCAGTGCTTAGAAAAATGCTTGGCACTTAGTAGATGCTTAACAAGCACCATAATAGTTATTATTATTATTTAACAACAAGCATATTGTTTCTCATCACTGTTTTCTCTACTACAGTATAATCCCCAAGTGTTTAATAGAGCATCGTTCACACTGTGGGAGTTCAATAAATTATTTGAAGATAACCAAGTCATCCTTACTAAGTTTAAGCTTAAAGGCAAAAATGAGACCAAGTACCTGAATAGGGTCAGAGTTCCTTTGTCAGTGTAGAAACCAATCAATGAACAATCAATGAATGTTATTTATTGAGTTCTTACTGTGCACTGTACTAAGTGGCTGGGAGAGTACGATAGAGTTGATAGACACAGTCTTTGCCCTCAAAGAGTTTACAATCCAGGGGAACAGACATATTGGATGTCACCCTGAGTCTTTATCTCCAGAGTTTGTTGGTGCAGTTCTAAGCAGAGTTTCACTGTGGCTACTTAGAATCCATCACATCCCCAAGGTCTGTTTTCATTCTGGTTGTCCACCAAATCCTAACTCAGGGCCTCCAGAACTGAGAAATAGCACGCCTTGTGGATAGAGTATGGTTCTGGCAGTCAGAGGACTTGGGTTCTAATCCCGGCTCCACTGCTTATATTCCGTGTGAGCTTGGGCAAATCCCTTAACTTCTTTGTGCCCCACTTTCCTCATCTGTAGAATGAGGATCCAATACCTATGCTTTCTCATACTTAAAATGTGAACCTGGAATGGGAAGGGACTGTGTCTGATCTGAATTCCGCGTATCTACCCCAGTGTTTAGAACGGTGCTTGGTCTGTAATAAGCACTTAGCAAATACCACAATTAATTTAGGGCCCTTGCTTGTCCCTGCGATATGTTTCTCTGCCAACTAAGCCATTAGGACATCCAAATCCTATGGCTTTTTGAAAGAAGAAAAAAAGGAATTCTGGCCAAGCTATTAATTCTGAAACTGAAGTCACGTTTTGGCAGTGAAACATGAATGAAAAGTTCGAGGAGGGTCTCTCAGTCATCTCAGAAAGACAGACAGCTGTCATCCTCTCCCACAACTTAGAACGCTACGTCCCCTACTGAGTTAAGATGGATTTGGGAAGGATAAACATTGATGCAGAGATCCTACTAGAATGAAAACCCCCTCTTCTTGTCCTAATTTTTTCATTTCCTCTTCTCGAGTTCCATAATTTTCTGTATTTTGTTTCTGGTGCACTCATCATTTTATCTATTAGCACAAACAAGGCACGATCAAATATAGCTCAGAGCTCCTACCAAAATTTCACATGCAAGTAGAAAAGCTTTTCAATTTGATGGGCAGGTTGAAGTAGCTCTGAAACTACTTGTAGTCTGAAATACCATGATTGTCTAGAGTTTGAACATGCAATGAAACATTTTTCATTTTGCTTTTCGCTTTTCTCCTGAAGTATTTAGTTATAGCTTAAATGAATACTGAAGAATTTCTGCCCTTCACAGTAATTCTGTTCATAAATAGGATCGTTTTCTCTAATTTAAATTGGGCTAAATATTATCCTGCCATTCTGAGGTGCTGAGAGAGGTGGATTGACTGCTGAATGTCATTCTCCCCAGGCTCTTTGCCGCAGGCTTTTGACTCTGTCGGAATATCCGAGGGTAGGACTGAAATTCAATTTCTGTGGGTAGGAGGGAGCGAGGGGTTGGACAATAGCCTTCAGCTGCAACAACGCAGTGGGTCTACTGAGACAGGGAGCCCATGTAGGACAGGGCCTATATCCAACCTGATTAACTTGTTTCTCGCCCAACTCTTAGAACAGTGCTTACCCCATAGTAAACACTCAACAAATACCACAGTTATTATTGTGTCCTATGTGAGACAACCTGATTACCTTGTATCTACCCAATGCTTAGAACAATGCTTGGCATATAGTAAGCGCTTAACAAAGGCATCATTATTATTATTATTATTACATACCCAGATTTCAGAAAACCTGGTCCCGAGGTCAGGGACTTCAATGGCTAAGGGATACTCTGAGATTTTCTTAGCCTCTAGTGGTAACTCTGGAGCCAGATGCCCCTCTGAGAAAGAGCATATGACCCACTGTCACCAGCTGCAGGGGTTTAACCTGGCCTTCCTATGAAACACTTACTATACTGCTCTGCACACAGTAAGTGCTCAGTAAATGCCATTGATTTATTCATTCATTCAATAGTATTTATTGAGCGCTTACTATGTGCAGAGCACTGTACTAAGCGCTTGGGATGAACAAGTCGGCAACAGATAGAGACAGTCCCTGCCGTTTGACGGGCTTACAGTCTAATTTATTGATTGCATTGAGAGGCCTAATGTGGAGGCTTTTGTTAGCCATTGTGGTGAAGAAGTCACTTTCTCCTCTTTACCCTCCCTTCCATGTAAATATCAAAACTGAACCATTCGTGGGGCTAACTCAAGTTGTTTGACTCACAGTTATTATTGTGATCTTGGTTAAGTGCTTACTATGTGTTTTACGCTGCTCTAAAATCTAGGTTAGTACAATTTAATCAGTTAATGATAATCCTTTCCTATTCTTTCCAAGGGAAGCAGCGTGGCCTAGCAGAAAGAGGATGGTCCTGGGAGTCAAAGGACCTGGGATCTAATCCCAGCTCTGCCCCTTACCTCTTTGTGGCCTTGGGCAAGTCACTTCACTTCTCTGGGCCTCAGTTCCCTAATCCGCCAAATGGGGATTCAGTACCTGTTCTTGCTCCTACTTAGAGTGTGAACCCCATGTGGGACCTGATCATCTTCTATCTACCCCAGCGTTTAGTAGAATGCTTGGCACAGAGCATGGGCCTGGGAGTTAGAAGGATCTGGCTCCTAATCCCGGCTCTGCCACTTGCCTGCTGCAAGACCTTGGTCAAGTCATTTAACTTCTCCATGCCTCAGTGATATCATCTGAAAAGTGGGGATTAAGTCTGTGAGCCTAATGTGGGAGAGGGACTGTATCCAACCTGATTAGTATACCAGTAGCTACCCCAGTGCTTAGAACAGTGCTCGACACATAGTAAGGGCTTAATGAATATCATTATTATTATTACTATTATTATGGTAAGTGCTTAAACAAATACAATTATTATCATTAAGTCCATCAAAAAGTCTAAAACTCGCTCCCTACTCTCTCTGGTCAGGGATGGGTAGAGAGAAAGGGACAGTTAAAAACAAACCTCAAAGTTAAACACCTGTGGCCCAGTAGTTCACACAGAATAATATTGAAATGTTTTTTCATCTGCTATTCCCCACAAACTTGTCTCCTTTAATGTGTAGGCATACAAGTATATAAATTGCTGAATCGGTGTCAGTTGTAAAGTAATGGCATTGAGGGCATCATAAATTATCACGGTGATCCTCAGGAGAAGACACTGTCGTATCTGAATGAGTGTTTCGCTTCCAGAGTAATGTATGCCTTCATCTGGGTCCCTTGTTGATGGATATTGTCAGCTTGAAGCTACACTACATTTCACTGCACAATAAACATGGCTGTCAAAGCCATATAAAGTGAAATCAATTTATCCTGTATGGTCAGTGCATTTTCAATGAAATTAATGTACTGTGGGTATGGTGGCAAAAAGGTAGCATATTAGTTATGCATTCTGTGCTCCAAGACTTTTCATGTTAAAAGTCAACTGCTTATCCAGTAAGGCCCAAAAAAAAAGAAAAAGAAAAAGGAAGTGTTTCTAAATATGTGTTTTTGCAAGTTATTCTGAAGCTTTCTTTTCTAGAGAGAATGGAAATTCAAAATCATAGTCAATATTTTCCTTTCTTCTCAGTTTCTGTTTAAGGTAAATGATGGCCTTGTTAATAAATAATAATGCCCACTGTTTTGTTCATTTATTACCAGGCTTAGAACCACATTTCTGTTAGGGCATGGAAAGAATGAGAAAGAGAGATTAATCATGATATATTGCTTCTGGGCTTAAGGACGAGAGTCCAGAAAAGATTTGGGTTTCAGGTAGCACTAATATTTTGCAACAGATTTTGCCAGGGCAGATACTCTGGTTTGAAACAGTAAAAGCCTTGGATTTACCAGGTAATACCTACTGTAGCACATTAGTGAACACAGATTTTCCCTCTGCCATGATTCAGTGTAAGCTGCATAGCCAAATAGAACACATACAAGTATGGTCAATCAGTGGTATTTATTGAGCACTTACTGTGTTCAGAGCACTGTACTAAGTGCTCAGGAAAGTAAAGTACAACAGCCAATCCATCAACCATATTTACTGAATGCTTACACTGAACTAAGCGCTTGGGAGAGTACAGTGTAACAATAAAATAGACACATTGCCCGCCCACAGTGAGCTCACAGTCGTCGAGGGGAAGACAGATATTAGTGTAAATAAATAAACAGAGTTGGTTGGACGTGATCTCTGCCCACAGGGGCTTTCAGCTTTTGGGGTGTTCACCAAGTGGTACTGAAACTACATCGAGAATCTCAACATTACGGGGAAGTCCAAGGTGTCAGTAAAACAAACCAACAAGACCTTCCATGGTTTGCCTGCCAGAGAGAAGCAGCACGGCCTAGTGGAAAGAACACGGCTCTGGGTGTCAGAGACCTGGCGTTCCAATTCCGGCTCCACCGCTTGTCTGCTGTGTGACCTTGGGCAAGTTGCTTCACTTCTCTGTGCCTCAGTTACCTCATCTGTAAAATGGAGATTAAGACTGCGAACTCTATGTGGGACAGGGACTGTATCCAACCTGAGGAGCTTGTAACTACTCAAAAGAGTTTAGTACAATGCCTGGCACATAGGAAGCATTTACTGATAGCCATAATTAAAAAGAGAGAGAAGGCACGGCATTTTAGAGCTTGTGCCACTGTCTTAGACGCTAAAGAGATGGTCCAGAAATCCCTTACAAAAAGTATATTCTTTGGTCAGTAGAATTCAAACCGTCCAAACCAAGTAGGTTTTTTTTTTTAATGAATGTATGGCTTGTGTGTGGGTTTGGTTTGAGATGAATATTTCTCTTTCTCATGTATGAAAATGCTACTCTTTGGGTTGAAACAGATGAATGCTGATTTTGTTCTAGGATCGTGGCAGGTAAACCGAGAGGAAAGTAATGTCAAACAGTGTGTACGGATTCAAATGTAGAGTACACCAAGGGAGGATGAATGTGGTTGAGCAAAGTACATTAGAATTGGGAAAGATATAATCTGTATTGTTAGATCTTATGAGTAAGAGTGACTGTCATTACAGTCATTTGTTCAGTCGTATTTATTGAGCATTTACTGTGTGCAAAGCACTGAAGCAGCATGGCTTAGTGGAAAGAGCCTGGGCTTCAGAGTCAGAGGTCATGGGTTTGACTCCAGGTTCTGCCGCTTGTCAGCTGTGTGACTGTGGGCAAGTCACTTCATTTCCCTGTGCTTCAGTTACCTCATCTGTAAAATGGGGATAAACTGTGAGCCTCAGTGGGACAACCTGATTACCCTGTATCTACCCCAGTGCTTAGAATTGTGCTCTGCACATACTAAGCGCTTAACAAATCCCAACATTATTACTCAGCGCTTAGGAGAGTACAGCATACCAGTAAATAGACACATTCCCCGCAGTGAGCATTAATAATGTTGGTATTTGTTAAGCGCTTACTATGTGCAGAGCACTGTTCTAAGCGCTGGGGTGTCTACGAGGGAATCAGGTTGTCCCACGTGGGGCTCACAGTCTTAATCCCCATTTTGCAGATGAGGTAACAGAGGCACAGAGAAGTGAAGTGACTTGCCCACAGTCACACAGCTGACAAGTGGCAGAGCCGGGAGTCGAAACCATGACCTCTGACTCCAAAGCCCGTGCCCTCTCCGCTGAGCCACGCTGCACCTTTCAAAAGAGTTTCATCCTTCAGAGGGGTTTGGAAGCTGGGGAAAGGGAAAGAAAGAAGGGAAAGCAGTCGAGCCAGGCAAAGCATTGGGTTTCATGATGCAGATAATAATGCTTTGCACCCATGTTGTTTCTTCCTGCCCTGATATTCCAGGAAGTAAAGCAATGAATGGCTCTGCAGCTAAACTACAGCAGTATTATTGTTGGCCAACAGGAGGCGCCACTGTGGCTGAAGCTCGAGTCTACAGGGACGCCCGAGGCCGAGCCAGCAGTGAACCGCACATCAAGCGACCAATGAATGCTTTCATGGTTTGGGCAAAGGACGAGCGGAGGAAAATTCTGCAAGCCTTCCCTGACATGCATAACTCCAATATTAGCAAAATTCTCGGTAAGTGTTGAAGCCACCCACCTGCCCCGGGTTTGCTGGGGAGGGAAGTCAGGGGCAGAGCAGGGACCGCCCTTGGGACACAATTGTCGGACGCAGCCCGCTTGAGCAAGTTTGGCCCTTTCTCTTTTAGAGTCTCTGGATTTGAAGCAGCAGTCACCAGTCGGTGGGTCTGTCGTATTTATTGAGCACTTACTGTGTGCAGAGCACTATACTAAGCACTTGGAAGACTACAGTACAACAATAAATAGACACATTCCCTGCCCACAATGAGTTTAGAGTTCAGAGACAGGGTAGAAGCTCTGTCAGCGACAACAGTACTGACACATCTGATTGTACTGGTGTCTGCGATAGGTACTGGGACAAAGGCTGTAGCTGGTTTTCGAGACCTCTTGGAGACGTATCTTAATTTTTTTATTTTTTGGTGGGTATGTGCGGGGGGGGGGGGTGATTAACCTCCCAGCACTCACAGACCTTCTAAAGGTAGTCTGCTAGAGTAATTGTAGGAAAGACAACCCAGGGTAGCAGGTCATCAGAAACCAATTTAAAAACATGGGAACGGGTGGGAAATTCGGGGAATTCAAAACGGTGGTTCTGATTGCCGCTCTAAAAATTTGAAAAGTGCGATTGCATTTGTTCAATCAAATATGACTAGTTGGAATTTCCTAGCCGTGACCTGAGGAGATTACCTATGAAGCAGAAGGATTCTCTGCTCCACCCTGGATGAAATTCTGGTCAAATACTATTCTAAACTATTAGAAAATTCTAAACTATTGAGGGTTTTGCTAATACCAACTCTATTCTCTTTGGAACAATTCTGTTCAACACATTGACTACAACATGTAGCATTACAATCAACTTGTTTTCCTTTAAAAAGGAAAAAAATCAAATACTGTTAGTGTTTAAATTGGCATGATGTGTCAAAGTCTCAAAGGAAGCAGTTTAAGAATCTCCCCAAATTAGAGCATTAAACTGTGGCTTAATTTTTTAATCTTTTTTTCAAAAGAAATAAATATTTAACCTGAATAAATAACTGAGATCTATACAAATAGATGTGTTTTGCCATTGTGTAAATAGATTGTCTTGATTCTGAGCCATTGTGAGTTACTGACCTCTCGAGAATTAGAAACACATAAGAACAAGTGGTGAAAACATGAAAACCTATATTTGTTCCTTTAGCCTTTGAAGTTAAAGAGGTTTCAGTACAACTCACAAGGAACGCTGGAAAAAAAAATCACATTTCAACTGTAAGATGGGCCTTATGCTACTGAGTGCCTTTTTAACCCAAATAGTCTTCATAAATACATTTGTTATTTCTTTCATAGGCAAAAGACATTCTAGACATCAATGTTTCTCTGTCCTAAAACCGATATCTAGCTTGGAAGGTCTCATATTTTTGTCTACCATTTTAGCAGCACCATGAATAGGCTTTCAGTTTTGAATAAAACCTGCCCTGTTCCATTTTTGGCAGCTGTGGAGAATCCATATTATTTGTGTGCATTCTGTGAAAAAACTATTAAGAGTATAGTGACGGTATTCATTAAAATGTAAACTTTCAGCATAAATATTTCAGGAGTGCCAGAAATATGCTCTCTGTTAAATGTGGAATTAACCTGTCAGGAGTTGGTCTGCCACAAAGACGAATATCTGCGTCAAACATCTGTCCAGCTTATCTAGGACAATAAGCAAGGAGCGTAGACTGGAGATGATATTAAAATTGACAGCGAACATATCTGGATGCAGAAACTATCTGTACGACTTTTCCATTTGTTGATGGATGAAATATCGTGGTGAAAGAATAGCTGTGATCGGCATCCATCGCAGCTGTAACTGTTTTATTCACCAGCGAGGCACAAAAATGTGATTTGCTACATTTAAAAAAAAACACATCCCTCTCCCATCGAGTGTTTAGCTATTTCTTTATAAACAATATTAGAGATTTGAATACTTTTCCCTCTTCCTGTATAAACTGTATTAAATTTTTAGTACTTTTATTGGTGTGGCTTTGAATGAGCGTTTACAAAACTTGCAAGCAGGATATATAATTGCAACTGGGCTTTCCGGTTCTTAAAATATAACTTCCTAAGTAGAGTTCAGTTCTTTTAATTACATTTGTCCAGGAGAAGACACTACGCACAATAGTTTTGGGTTTGTTGTTTTTTTTTTTAAGTAGGCTAGGATGTCAACATCTGCCAACATGATTTCAAAGAGTCACTTGAGTGAAAAAGCCTAAAATGTAGTAATCACCAGTTCAGAGCTCTCCCTAAATTTCCACTGAGACACAGGAAAGTACAAGTCCTTATGGCAGATTTGGAAGTTGAGTCCTAAAGGACTACGGGCTTAGTTTTGCTTACCTTCCCGGAGGACGGGCTCTGTTTGGAAATGAGCAGAAGTTCTGATTGATGGAATGACGAGAGTCCAAAAGTATCAGCCCCAGAATTCTTCCTTGTGCTCAGATTAGCGTTTCTTCAAATGCACTCGGGAACCTGAGGAGTGGGGAAGGAGCTAGAAGGTGTTATAATATGCATAGGTGAGTGGGGTGGCAGACATGGGCTCTGAGTTTGTCATATGCAGAATGCCTCCTTTCCCTCACTCGTGCACTCAAAAGTTATTTTCTGTGCCCAGGCTCTCGCTGGAAATCCATGTCGAACCAAGAGAAGCAACCGTATTATGAAGAGCAGGCCCGGCTAAGCAAGATCCACTTAGAGAAATATCCGAACTACAAATACAAGCCCCGACCCAAACGCACCTGCATTGTTGATGGCAAAAAGCTACGCATTGGCGAGTACAAGCAGCTGATGAGGTCTCGGAGACAGGAGATGAGGCAGTTCTTTACTGTAGGGTAAGTACCTGAAGCTACAGGTCTCTGAGTATCCACTTCCCTCTCAGTTTTCTGTTTGGGCCCGGCTCTGAATCCCAACATAGGTGTGAATCCCACAAAGGCCATTATTTAGACCATATATTTATTGAGGATTTACTGTGTACAGAACGCTGTACTAAGCACCTGGGAGAGTACAATATAATAATAATAATAATAATGTTGGTATTTGTTAAGCGCTTACTATGTGCAGAGCACTGTTCTAAGCACTGGGGTAGGCACAGGGGAATCAGGTTGTCCCACGTGGGGCTCACAGCAGAGTTGGTAGACCCATCCTTGGAGAAGCATTCCCTGACTAAGCCCTCCTATCCTCTTCTCCCACTCCCTTCTGCGCCACTCTTACTTGCTCCTTCATTCATCCTCCCTCTCATCCCTCAGTACATTCATTCATTCAATAGCATTTATTGAGCACTTACTATGTGCAGAGCACTGTACTAAGCACTTGGAATGTACAAATGGGCAACAGATATGTGTGTATCTGTATATCTGCAATTTATTTATGTATTAATATAATAATAATAATGTTGGTATTAAGCGCTTACTGTGTGCAGAGCACTGTTTCAAGCGCTGGGGTAGACACAGGGGAATCAGGTTGTCCCACTTGGGGCTCACAGTCTTAATCCCCATTTTACAGATGAGGTAACTGAGGCACAAAGAAGTTATGTGACTTGCCCACAGTCACACAGCTGACAAGTGGCAGAGCCGGGATTTGAACCCATGACCTGTGACTCCAAAGCTCGTGCTCTTTCCACCGAGCCACGCTGCTTATATGAATGTCTGTCTTCCCCTGTAGCCCTTGACCTTATTGTGGGCAGGAATGTGTCTATTTGTTGTTGTAATGTACTCTCCTAAGTGCTTAGTACAGTGCTTTGCACACAGTAAGTGCTCAATAAATAAGATCGAATTAATGAATATTCTTTGCCCACAGCAAGCTTGCAGTCAGGAGGGGAGTCCAGAGGTAAAATTTAAAGAAATAAATTAGGGTTATGAACATCAGCGCTTTGGAGATGAGGGAGGGGTGAAAAAAGCCTGCAAATCCAAGTGGAAGGGTGATTCGGGAGGGAATGGGAGGAGAAGATATGAGGGCTTATTCTGGGAAACCCTCTTGGAGGAGCTGTGCTTTAAACAAGGCTTTGAACATGGGGAGAGTGACCGTCTTTCAGAAATGAAGAGGGAGGGTGTTCCAGGCCCGAGGCAGGATGTGGGTGAGAGGTTGGTGGCGAGATGGATGAGGTTGAGGCAGCACGAATAGGTTGGCATTAGAGGAGGGAAGTGTGCTGGCATCTTTGAGGGTAAGGATCGTGTCTACAGACTCAGTGATATTGTCCTCTCTCAAGCGCTTAATAGAGTGCTCCACACACGATAAGGACCCCTTCAAAACCATCAATTGATTGACAGATACGTTGTCTCCGTGCTCAAAGCACAGCATTTCGCTGCCTCAGCCTCTAGATCTGTTGGGTCAGCTAACTCACAGTGGAGTCGTCCCTTGCATCGTCTCACAGATTAATCTAAGGCACTCCGTGCCCACACACAATAAATCCTTCTAGGAGTTAAAATAAAAGCCTTCCCCAAATCTCCCGGAAGCCTTCCAGATTCTCAGTGCCTTGTTTCTCTCTCTAATCACAATAGTCTGCTTCTGTTGTGGGTTGCACCACCAGATAATTGACCTTGACGTCTGTTAGGGACGTCTCTTTTGGCAGAGCTTTCCGAACTCCTGTTGCAGTCAGTTATTTTGCGGCTGAGGCAGCAACAATGTGGATTTTCTTGCTCAGATGAGATACGAGACCTGTTTTTGATATCTCGAAGTATGATTTTACATAATTCTGATTCAAAACTAAGTAGTAGATTTCTGGTCTAAATTTTGACTTGGCCGACTGATTGTCTGCTCTTAGAAAGGCTGTTTACTCACAGCAGAGGTTGGCAAAATGACCAGGCTTATTCAGCTGGTCGTCGATCCCCCTGATCCGCTGAAATCAAAGGAGCAAGGATTTTACACCCCAGGAGGAGTCTGGCAAGGGAGTGAGTGCCAGTGAAATGGTCACATTTGCAAGTTTTTGCGGCAGCACGGAGCACGGATCGGGGATGTAATTTCAGGGGAATGACAGGAGAAATTAGAAGAGAAAATGGCAAGTTAATTGTCTCCCCCACAAGGAAGATTTAAACCTTGAGGCTGTGCCTGATGAAGAAGAAGAAGAAGATTCCACTTAAACGTAGTGCAAAGGAGATTCCTCCTTGGAACGGCTCTTTTGCCCATAGTAATGGAATACAAAACTCAGAAAAATAGGACTCTCAGAAGCAGAGAAGCATGGTATGGTTTGGTATGTGAGAAATGTATGTTAGGCGACTCCGAAACAATAATTGAAATCAGTAGCTCTCCGAAGATAATAGGCCTAACAGACCGTGTCAGACAGAAAGCACCAGAAACTCATAGTTTTGTCTTTAATTTGTAATTTATTATTTGGATCCCTAAAATTGGGTTCCTCATCAAATCATCCTTAAGTGATAGTATAATAAAATAACTTTAGGAAAACTACTGAAACTCTTTAAAAATGAAAGGAGCAGTGATGAATTAAATACGAATAAAGCAATCCAACATAGTTTACATGATAAGCAGTTATCCTTCTACCCTATAGCAGAACTGAGTCATCCTGGATCATGAAAGGCAGCTAATTCCAGAAACTGGAAAGAACCTAGGTCTTCGCTCATTCCTCAAACATATGCTCTTGTGGAGAGATGGTGGAGAAGGGATGAATTTAGTTCTGAAGACTTTTTTATTATAATTATAGTAATAATAATGATATTTGTTAAGCACTTACTATGGGCCAGGCACTGTGCTAAGCACTGGGTTGGATACAAGCAGATTGGGTTAGACACATTCCCTGTCCCACATAGGGCTCACAGTCTCAATCCCCATTTTACAGATGAGGTAACTGAGGCCCAAAGAAGTGAAGGGACTTGCCCAAGGTCTCACAGGAGACAAGTGGTGAATCCAGGATTAGAACCATAACAATGGTTCTAATCCAGAACCTTCTGACTCCCAAGCCCGTGCTGTTTTCACTATGCCATGTTGCTTCCATATGGTGTTCATGTTATTTATGGTGTTCAAGGTAGTTCATTCAGTAGGATCATTTTTGATCCGGTAACAAAAAATCCAGTGTGAGCTCTGTGGTTGAGTTTCTACACGAAGGAGTTGCTTTAGTAGCATCCCACATGTCCACTGACTGCCCTTCTCTTGCCTTTCTGATACCAAGAAGCAGAGTGGCCTAGCGGAAAGAGCACGAACTTGGGAGTCAGAGGATTTGGGTTCGAATCCAGGCTCCACCACTTGTCCTATGTGTGGCTCTGGACAAATCACTTAACTTCTCCAGGTCTCAGTTCCCTCATCTTATAAAATGGGGATTAAAATCATATTTAGATGGCAAACACTTTGTGGACATGGACTGTATCCAACCTGATTATCTTAAATCTATCCCCGAGCTTAGGACGAATACCACCATTACTATTTATTATTATTATTATTATTATTACTATTTATTACCTGGCAGTCATTTTTCTAAGACTCTCTGGGCTAGCTCCTTGCTTAAATCGTGTTCCACTAAAAGTGGTTTCTGGGGCAATTTTCTGCATCCTGTTAGTAGTTATGGTTAGATGAATAATTGAATAAATATTTTTAAGTGATCTTCATTGCATATAAAGGTGCTAAGAGAATACTCAAGAAAAACCACAAAATATGAAGGTCACTTTGGTCTTTGTGATGAGAGAGAAAGGCTAATAGCAATTTTCAGACATTTACTGAGGAGACTTATATAACTCTTAGACCCTCTAGTTTTGCTAAATGGCCTCACATTTAAAGTTTGTGTCTTAACCCTAGGGCCATTAAATTAAGCCTTTATAATGTTCATAAGTACCAAATGCAGGAGTATCTTAGCCTACTGTTTTGATTATGACTTTAATACAGTATTATCCTACTGTAGTAAGAGTTTAAGAAAAGCACAAGATGGATACTGTTCTATGATGACTGTTATTCAATTCCTTACAAAAGTAAGAGGGGTAATGCATAGGCATTTTTCATACAGCCAATTGAAATTTGAAAAGTATAAAGCAAATCTGCCTGAGAAGTCAACAGACAATAGGGATTTTCCAGTTTAACTTCCGAAAGGCAAAAGGTCGACTCTTCTCCAGAAAAATTCCCATAACTTTTCACCTCTCCTAGCAAGTTTCCATCGACTCTCATTCTTACTGCTTATTCTCCAGTGCATTCCAAGAGAACTCATGGGTGTTTATTTAAGGGAGCAGCATTTTTTTTGTTGTATCTGTAAAGCACTCACTATGTGTCAAACACTGTTCAAAGCGCTGGGATAGGTACAGGTTAATCAGGTTAGACATAGTCCCTGTCCCGCGTGGGGCTTACAGTGTAACTAGGCGGGAGATCAGGTATTCCCATTTTAGAGTTGAGGAAACTGAGGCACAGAGAGATTTAAGTGACTTGCCCAACATCACCCGGAAAGCAATTGGCAGAGCTGGGATTAGAACTCAGCTCTTTCTGACTCTCAGGCCCATTTTCTCTCCACTGGGCTACGCTGCATTTTATTTTGATCCCTTCACTTTCTTTGTACACCCCATTCCTAGTTCTATCTCCTCTTGCTTGTGAGTTCTCTGACATTTGATCTGCAGTACGTTTGGATCGTCCAAGCTTGGACAGAAGATGAAGGCAAGTTTTAGGGAAGTTATTTTTGATTGACTCTACGAACCTAAGGGGCCGCCTAGAAGATTCCTATTTTATATGGGTATGGTTCTTACCTTTTCCTGGGCCGGGAAGAGTGAACATAGCTTCTCTCCAAGTAAGTCCTCATGAAATATCCAGAACTGAGGTCGTCTTACCTTCACCAGAGAGGGGGAGCCCAGAAAGGGAAGTGTGCATGGAACACTGGCAATGATGACTGTCTCATTCTCTTGTTAGACATAGCAGAAATCATAGTGACGGTGGGATTTACTAAGCATTTGCTGTATGCCTAGCACTGAGGTAGATGAAAGAAAATCAGATGGGTCACAGTCCCTGCCCCATGTGGGACATGGGACTTGTCCCTTGTGTCCCATGGTCTGAAAGGGAAGAAAAACAGGTGTTTTATCCCCATTTCACCGATGAGGCAACTGAGGCACAGAGAAGTTAAGTGACTTTCCCAAGGTCTCCCAGAAAGCAAGTAGTGGAGTAAAGATTAGCATGGCTCAGTGGAAAGAGCACGGGTTTGGGAGTCAGGGGTCATGGGTTCGAATCCCAGATCTGCCACTTGTCAGCTGTGTGACTGTGGGCAAGTCACTGAACTTCTCTGTGCCTCAGTTACCTCATCTGCAAAATGGGGATTAGCTGTGAGCCTCACGTGGGACAACCTGATAATCCTGTATCCACCCCAGCGCTTAGAACGGTGCTCTGCACATAGTAAGCGCTTAACAAATACCAACATTATTATTTCCTGACTCCCAACTCTGTGCTCTGTCCACTAGGCCAGGCTGTCTTCCATTGGTGCTCTTTTCGTCACCATGATCCATCCCTACAACTCACTCGCTGATCAGGGAAGCAGCGTGGCTCAGTGGAAAGAGCCTGGGCTTCGGAGTCAGAGGTCATGAGTTCGACTCCCGGCTCTGCCACTTGTCATCTGTGTGACTGTGGGCAAGTCACTTAACTTCTCTGTGCCTCAGTTACCTCATCTGTAAAATAGAGAAGCAGCGTGGCGCAGTGGAAAGAGCACGGGCTTTGGAGTCAGGGCTCATGAGTTCGAATCCCGGCTCTGCCACTTGTCAGCTGTGTGACTGTGGGCAAGTCACTTAACGTCTCAGTGCCTCAGTTACCTCATCTGTAAAATGGGGATTAAGACTGTGAGCCCCACGTGGGACAACCTGATTCCCCTGTGTTTACCCCAGCGCTTAGAACAGTGCTCTGCACATAGTAAGCGCTTAACAAATACCAACATTATTATTATTATTATTATTATTAAAATGGGGGTTAACTGTGAGCTTCACGTGGGACAACCTGATTACCCTGTATCTACCCCAGTGCTTAGAACAGTGCTCTGCACATAGTAAGCGCTTAACAAATACCAACATTATTATTATTATTATCATTTTAACTGGATAGTGATTGATTCTTGCAGCTCAGAGTCTTTTCCTGCTGCAGCACCACCTTAAATTCCTTCAGTCCTAGTTTATGCGGCCCTAGACAAGATTAGCCGTCTAATAATTTATGCAGCAGAGGATGATGGGTAGGTGGCACATTGGCAATGTCAGGAGTATCATAGGATTTCAGGGATAAAGGTAAGGTTTAATAACTATGGCATTTGTTAAGTGCTTAGTGTTAAGTGCTTAAGTGCCAGGCACCGTACCAATCGCTGGGGTAGGTATAGGCAAATCAGGTTGGACCCAGTCCCTGTCATTCATTCATTCATTCAGTAGTATTTATTGAGTGCTTAATATGTGCAGAGCACTGTACTATGCGCTTGGAATGTACAATTCAGCAACAGATAGCGACAATCCCTACCCAATAATGGGCGCTCAGTCTAAATGGGGGAGACAGATAGCAAAGCAAAACAAAACAAGACAACATCAAGATAAATAGAATCATGGAGATATACACCTCATTAACAAAATAAATATGGTAATAATATATGCAAATATGCATAGTGCTGAGGGGATGGGAAGGGGCAAGAGCAGAAGTGGGGGAGGGAGGAAAAGAGGGGAGGAAGAGCAGAGGAAAAGGAGTTTTGTTTATGAGAGCAAAGTGAGGATGGGAGAGAGGGTTTTACTTATCCTTTAAAGGAGAAAAGAGTTGGGGCTCACCCTCTCAATCCCCATTTTATAGATGAGGTAACTGAGGCCCAGAGAAGTGAAGTGACTTGCCCAAGGTCACACAGCAGACAGGTGGTGGTGCCAGGATTAGTACTCGTGACCTTCTGACTCCCAGGCCTGTGCTCTATCCACTCTGCCATGCTGTTTCCACTCTACTCACCCATGAAACGACTAGCAAAAATAATAGAAATATTTAAAACATCCAGCCTGTCTTTCCAAGCTCCCTAGGCAGCTTAAAAACCTGCCAGACCAGAAAGGGAATTAGAGTTATATTTTCATCCAGGAGAGACCTCATCCCACTTTGGTCCATCTTTCATTCTGCTCATGTCTTTTTTTTCCCCCACTGGTATTTTTTAAGCTCTTACTATGTGCCAAAGCAGATCACTGTACTAAGTGCTTCAGAGAGTACAGTACATCAGAGTTGGTAGACACAATTCCTGCCAATACCGAACTGCCAGTCTAGAGCGGGAGACAGATGTTAATGTAAATTAGTAAATTATGGATATATATGTAAGTGCTGTGGGGCTAAGGGAGGGGTGAATAAAGGGTGCAAATCCAAGTGCATTCCAAATCCTGTTGTTAGCTCTATGATAGCCTTAATGCAATTGAGGACTCTCTTTAATAATAATGATGATGATGCTGATGATGATGATAATAATGATAGTGATAATAGTATTTATTAAGCACTTGCTATGCGTCAAACACTGTTCTAAGCATCGGAGTAGTACAGGTTAATCAGATACAGTCCCTATCCCATATGAGGCTCACGGTCTAAGTATGAGAACAGGTTTTGGATGCCCATTTTACAGAGGAGGTAACTGAGGCACGAAGAAGTTGACTTACCCAAAGTCACATAACGGGCAAATGGCAGATCTGAGATTAGAACCCAGGTCCTCTGACCCCCAGGCCCACATTCTTTCCACTAGGTCATGTTTCTTCCCTAATAATTGGAGTGTCTGTTAAAATGCTTCCCTTGGGCATAGCAATGCACTAAACACTGGAGTAGATAGCAAGGCAGACTAGTTCCTGTGCCTCATGGGACTCAGAGTTTTAAGAAAGAGGAAGACTAAGTATTCATTCCCCATTTTATAGCTGAAGAAACTGAAGCAGTGTCTCCTAGGCTGGGACATAGTAGAAGTGGACCCTTGGTCCTTTTGAAGTCTTCCAGGAGGCTGAATGCCCCTTCCTAAAAAATCTACCATCACTTATAATCAGGTGTCAAGCAACTTTTGTCCTTCCAAAAGAACGTTTCTCATTAGGAGGGTTCAAGCTCACCCGTTCCTCTACCATCTAGAATATCATTTCATTATTTAACTGATTCTGTCAGTCTTAAAAAAGTGGAGCTTAAAAAAATTCAGTTGATGACTGAGTTTCAACACATCCTTTCTCTTGGCTTGAGAGGTTTTTGTTTTGTTCTTTTCCTGGATAAGATAGGAAAATGGACAACTTTTCTGCTCTTTAAAAAGACCTTGAGAGTATTTGGGTCTGTGTTTTTGCATTTATGTTCTACAGTTGGGCCAGTGTGTGAAACTCAGCTCACATGGTCATGCTTTGAAAAATGATGACAGCCTGTGAAATGGGTTAATATTTCCGAGAAAGCATTTTTGCCAAATTTTCTCATCGCATGATCAAGGCAAAAATATTTTTATCGCAATTATCTGAATTCAGTAAAACCTAATGAGGCATTCGCTGTCTCGGGCAGGTTAGCGTGAAATTTAATTTGTGCTAATTTGCCCAAAACTGGGGAAGTGCATAGTATACTGCTCAGGGTATTTGGTGTTCTGAGAGGGAAACTGGCATTTCATAAAATGTTTCTCAAGTTTGGTTAGGCTTATTTTTCTCTGACACTTGCTCCTTTTCAACTTCTGTATCAAGATATTGCCATGTGATTCCAGAGCAATTGAATCAATATGGGGCTGTGTACTAAGTTGACAGGCTGGAGGAATTCTGGAATTTATCAACCCTGAAGCACGCCTAAAGAAACATGTCTGGGTATCCACTCGACCTCTCCCGGGTGGACAGGCAATGCTCGTTCGGGGAAGAATTTCTTAGGCCAGGTAGATTAGAATGAAGACCAGAACACAGGTGCTGGTGTTCTGCTCCATAGGTTGGTACTTGAATCGATGGCTTATGAATTCTTGCCGGTAAACTGCCTGCCTTCTGGATGTGTGGAGGAAAAATCAAAAGGGTGTCCTTTTTAGCATTTGAGAATGACATTTACCTCAGAACTATCGTGACTGAGTTAAAATATAATAGTAAAAATAATGGTGGTGTTGGTTGAGCACTTGCTATGTGCCAAGCACTGTACTAAGCACTGGGGCAGATACAAGATCATCAGATAATCCCACCTACAAAATAGGTGGGAAAAGTACAATCATTTCTATCATAATGCACGTTTTCTTTCCCCATTTTAGCTAAAACGTAGAGAATTGAGGAATATTCAACCTATAAAGGCGAGCCTGTTTAGATACAAGGCCTTTCTGAGAAGTAGCGCTGGTTAGCAAAAATTGCTCCAGACTAACAGTTAGGAGACCTGGGTTCTAATCTTGGCTCTGCCACTTGCCTGCTGTGTGACCTTGGACAAGTCCCTTAGCTCTTTTGTGCCTCAGTTTCCTCATCTGTAAAATGGGGATTAATGCCTATTCTCTCTCACCCTTAAGTTCTGAGCTCCATGTGGAACAGGGACTGTGTCTCATCCGCTTATATTCTGTACACTCCAATGCTTAGTACAGTGCTTGGCCCATAGAGCTTAACAAATGCAATGAGAATAATTATTATTGTTAAGGGGAGTGCAGAGGGATGCTTGCCTTGAGAATACAGAGTGTAAAGGAAATTACAACATCCTCTCTCATGGCTTGAAAGGATTTAGTACTTAGTTCTTAGTCTGATGCTTGACACACCGTTGCTGCTTAGCAGATACAGGAAGCATCATGACCTAGTGGACAGAGCTTGGACCTGGGAGTCAGAGCACTGGGTTCTAATCCTGGCTCTGCCACATACCTGCTGGGTGACTTTGGGCAGGTCAGTTAACTACTCCGTGCCTCCGTTCCCTCATGTGTAAAATGAGGATCGAGACTGTGAGCCCCAAGTATTTACCCCAGTGCTTAGAACAGTGCTTGGTACATAATAAGCTCTTAAAAAATCACGATTATTAATTATTATTAAATATCACTGTTATTATTATCCTCATTATTATTATAAGTCTGTAGCCGCTTGGCAACAGTATCTGCCATTCTTGTTCTCATTGGCATTTCAAAGAAATGTCTTTTAAAGGCATTGAAAGAAAAGTCTTCTAAATTCAGTCGAAGTTTATGAAGGAGAGATCAAGTGTCACCTATCTTTAGAATACTGCTCCACAAGGGACAGCCCAGATTGCAAAGATTCAGAGTGTCCTGGGAATGTTTTGGGCATGGAGCAAACTTGCATCTGCAGAGAATTGTGTCAAGAGGAGCATTTGATTAGAAGGAAGGAAATCGCCGTTAGTCAGATAGCTGCAAAGAGACGCTGAAGCTGCATAATGTTTTGAGTCTCAGATGTATACAGAACGCACATTCGACGTAAAGAATAGAGGTGACCCATTTCAGCAAGGTGAAAGCACAGTAAAGTTGGGTTCTATTCCTGTTGCCTACTTCTTAGGTACCATTTAAACTTCCTGTTAGCACAGTTTAGCAAACAGCACAGCCAAGCTGCACATGACCACAAGCCATGGAGTATAGGAACTTTAGGAGCGTCAAATGGAGATTTTGTTTAACTTTTGCTTAAACCTCTCTCCATTCTGCATGAGTGTGGTTACAAGGAAATATGTCCTTTCCTAGAAGAAAAAAAAATGAAATAAATCCAAGTACGGTCCCGTGTGTGTTAAAGTTACGCAGTACATCATTCCGTGATATTTATTGACTGTCTGTGGTGTGCGGATCCCTGTTATAGGCACTTGGGATAGGAAAATAGAATTACTAGGCATGATCCTTTGCAAGTCACTTAACTTCTCTGGGCTTCAGTTACTTCATCTGCAAAATGGGGATTAAGATTGGGAGCCCCATCTGAGACAGGGACTGTGTCCAATCTGATTAATTTGTATCTACCCCAGCGTTTATAACAGTGCTTGACACATAGTAAGCACTTAAATGCCATCATCATCATCATTATTATTATTATCCCTGCCCTCAAAGAGCTACCCCTCTAGAGGCTCCTGAGGGAATACACTCTGCTCCTCATCTGGCCCGGCTTCAACACCCCCCTCCCCTGAAGAAGGAAATGAATACGGTGATCCAGCCCTCTGGGGAGAAGCAGCGTGGCTCAGTGGAAAGAGCCCGGGCTTGGGAGTCAGAGGACCTGGGTTCGAATCCCGGCTCTGCCACTTGTCATCTGTGTGACTGTGGGCAAGTCACTTCACTTCTCTGTGCCTCAGCTCCCTCATCTGGAAAATGGGGATTAACTGTGAGCCTCACGTGGGACAACCTAATTACCCTGTATCTACCCCAGCGCTTAGAACGGTGCTCTGCACATAGTAAGCGCTCAACAAATACCAACATTATTATTATTATAACATGAAGGTTTCATTTTTTTTAAATCGCATTTGTTCAGTGCTGCCCACGCGCCCTGCAGGCACTGTTCTAAGCACTGGGGTAGGTATGTCCCACATAGCGCTCCCTGTCTTAATCCCCATTTTGCAGAGGAGGTAACTGAGGCCCAGAGAAGTGAAGTGACTTGCCCAAGGTCCCACAGCAGACAAAAAATTAGAACTCAGTTCCTCTGACTCCCAGGCCCGTGCTCTATCCATTGAGCCGCGCTGCTTCTAGTTGCTTTTCGACGAGGTTGTTTGCCAGAGAATGCCCCAGTATGTGGCCAGGCTAAATCAAATACAGTTCGCTTGTGCAACAGGGGTATTTTTTTCTCTCTCTCTTTTTTATTTTTTTTCTCTCCCTCTTATTTATTTATTTATTTTTTACAGGCAACAGCCTCAGATTCCAATTACCACAGGAACAGGTGTTGTGTATCCTGGTGCTATTACCATGGCAACTACCACCCCATCACCCCAGATGACATCTGACTGCTCCAGCAACTCCGCCAGCCCCGAGCCCAGCCTCCCTGTCATCCAGAGCACTTACGGTATGAAGACAGACAGCGGAAGCCTGGCGGGAAACGAAATGATAAACGGAGAGGACGAGATGGAAATGTACGACGACTACGAAGACGATCCCAAATCGGACTATAGCAGCGAAAACGAAGCCCCAGAGGCCGTCAGTGCTAACTGAGGAGTGTTTGCAGAATGAAAGTACTCTGAAGTTTTTGTTTTTTTCTGAACAAAAAGTTCTTAAAGAGCCTGCATGCATTTGTGGCTCCCACAATTACATCAGCAGAATGGTCTTAAGTGTTTCGTAACGTGTGAGACAGATTGAGTTTTCCCTGATTTTTCATGAACTTGTGTTTTTTTTTTGTTTGTTTTTTATTTAGGTGAAGACATATATTAAATATGAGACATCGGGGCTTGAAAACTTATCTGGATCCATAGCTGTCTTACAAGTCTTACTTTTTTGTCCTTTTTTTTTTCCTTTTGGATGTTGATCAAGGTTTAAGTTACTGTTTTAGACGGGGTTAAACATTCTCACTCAGGTATGCTGTGCCAGCCTACAGGTTGTGAATGTGTTTTCATTCTGAATTATTTTCGAAAACAAGCGCGGATTTCCTATTGTGAAACAGGACAAGCCCCCAGGTGTGTGCAGCTGCATGGAGAGCATTTACAAAGGCCTCTGAATTCCATTTTTCCACGTGTAGAGTTGAACTTCTAATGTGCCAAACTTTTTCATAACTTTTGAATCTTAACATTTTGAAAGTCTTAAGGGAGACACTGCAAAGTCTTAGACAATCCTTTGGCATCTTAAAAAAAAAAAGTATAGCCACATGATTTTATTTTATTTTTTCCAGAATATGGTAATGTACTCAGGAATCTGAAGACAGGATATTACAAGTCCATATGGTTGCCACAGTGCATATACCCAACTGCTTTAGCCTCTTGATGTGCCATCGGTGGGTCATACCAAGTAAATAAGGAAGAGCAATCATCTCTCTAAGGACATGACCCCTCTTCCCCCTCTCCCCTCCCCCGCCCCCCCCCCCCACTATCCTCGCTGTTCACCCTGGCATTCAGTCTTAACACATTTTTCTCTTAAATAATTTATTCATTCCAGAATGTCAAGGGTCCAATTACTATTTATTTAAAAGCATTGTTGATGGCATTACATTTACAATCCCCCTTTGCCCCCTGGAAAACCCCTTTCTCTTCCTTCTCCGAAAGGTCCCCAAACAGAAGAGCACACCTGCTCCAATCATGAAAATGTAGGCAGTGATTGTATGTCCCCAGAAGACCTGGAAACATTTCTTAAGTATAATGCTAATTGAGATGAATGTTTTAATATATACAGTACATATCGGCATGCAAAGATATATTTATATATAAATAAATATATATATATATAGATATATACCTGCAAGGGTGTATCCACCCATACCCCTGAGCGGAGGTATTATACCCGAGGCCAACTTGGGCTTCAGTTCACTTTGCCAGACCTTCCCCTGAAGTCAGTATTGGGGAGGACTAGGCAGAAATCAGCAGCAAAGCTCTTACAGAATGTCGGGGAGTCTTTAGAGGACCAGGGGCCCAGGAAAAGCCGACTGGGTGGGCCCTGTGAGAGGGCACCCTTCCGCATGCATATTCAGAGATTTGTTTGCAAAATCCCAAGAATGGGCAGACACCACCCAGCGCTCCCAGAGCTGTGCGGGGAGGTGAATAGTGAGTCAGAAGGCATTTAGGGAATGCCATTTCGAACTCAGAGAAGGAAAGGGGTGGGGATGTTACTCTGTTTCAGAGACGGGGAACAGGTCATTTGCGGGAGATAGAAGCGTTGATTCGCCTGCCTCTCTGGCCCATGCAGATAAGTCACTGTCTATGCAAGGCGGACCCACTCGGGTAGGTGCAGAGCGAGGACGAGAGGCTCCGGCCCGGCCGGCATTAACTTTGCACTTGCCGCTCGTTTTCCCCGGGAAGCGGCCGACTTGCTTTTTGGCCAAGAGCGCCGGCCCCTTGCAGAAATTGTGCCTCCCAACTGCAACGGCAGAGCACGCTGATTCCCGCCCTCCTGGGCCGGCTCTAACCAGAATCGCCCAGTGTAGACACCGCATTGATGTGTTCGTTTGGGGTCAACAGAGCCCCCTCAGTTCAGCCCTTCCCTCACCCCCACCTCCTCCCCGGGGGACAGTTTCATGGCTAATTGCCATGGCAGAAACGTGGCGGTCCGATTTCTTGAGCCATTTTGTCACTTGGAAGAAAATAGTGCATCTTTGTAGTTATTTAAGAGTGTTCAAGGCCGTTCCTAATAGCAATAAACAGGTCTAGCCAAGACATTAAAGGTGTATGCTGTGTCATTAGCTGGTGAGCTCTCTATAAACTGAATAGGTATTGATAGAAATGTTTTGTTCTTAATATTGCTTGGGGATTGGAACTTTGTTTTAGTACATTTAGCTCAGATGGGAAGGATGTCATTATTTCCTAAAAACTGACTATTTATTGAAGTCTTACAGATTTATTCACTCATACATATCACCTTCTCCTCTCTCTCTCTCACTCTCTCTTTCCTTCTCTTTCTTTCTCCCCCCTCCCCCACTCTCTCTCTCCCCCCATTTCTCTTCTTTTTGGTTTTGTTGCCTAGGTAGAGTGCTGTATGGCTAGCATTGTGTTTTATGTAATGATTTTTGCACAAAGGCAAACATTTAGGGTAGTTGGTTAATTTTGTTTGTTTTTATGACCATGCCAAAATAATATTCTGCAGGCTGGTGGAGAACAAAGGACTGTTCTTTAGGACTGAAACTTGATTTTGCTTGTAGGACAAAAAAACACACACTCACAGATGTTGTTTCGTAAGTGTTATAAGCACTGGATATAAATGGTATTTTTTATCACTTCTGACTAATGTGAAACTGTTGTACGAAAACTACATGAACAAAAGTCATCTGTTTCGACTCGTGTGGGCTTGCCTCACAGTTGCCAGATTTGAGTCATTTTTATGTCTTGTTATTTCATTTATTTATGCAAAATACATGTGTGTATGAACACTTTGTTTTGGCTACAGCCCTGCCTCAGCGCTGGTGCTCGGTGAATTTTAGCCATTTTCAAAACACGAAAGGCTATTCAGGAACCATCAGGGTGGAAAGGTCTCATCCACGGGCCACAACAGCAGTCGAATCTCAATTGTGCGGCTAGGCAGTTTTTCATATTTATTAGCCAACCGTGGCTCTAAAACGACAGTGGGGACGAGGAAAGGACAATCATAGGGATAGTGTCATTTAATCTTAATCGGGGCGCAAAACAAAGTCTTGGATGATTTTTACCATCTCATTTTAGATTTTTTTTTTTAAATTGTGTAAATATAACATAGGAAATAGAATTTTATTTTTGGTTCATAAATTCTTAGTGAAGTATAAGTTATGTATTTACTTTTTTGTTCTTTATCAGTGTGCGTCGGTCCATAGTAAAAGCTGACGAGTCACTGTTCCTCATGTAGATGCTGAATTTACACGCACAGTGAGGGAGCAGCATTTTGGACCTAGAGCTGGGACAGGAAGACCCCTGCCTTGGGTACTCACTTGATTTCGAACACACGCGGGCTTCCTTTTTTTCTTATAGAAAGTTGATTCATTAAACCCACCCGAGTTCCAGTACAGCTGGTGAGAAACTCAATTTGCTCGGTGAATCCAAGCAAAACTGATGAAATAGTTTCTGATACCCTCGGAGAGCGGAACGGCTCCGTAGCATTTTGGAGGCGAAACTCTGACTCCCTAAGATTAGACTCATTAATAGAACCCCCGCAATGCTAATTAGATCTAATAACATTAAAAAACATCTTCTGGATTCGTTATTTCACGGCACTGTCAGATCGCAGACGAAGACTATTCCGACAGTAGACTGAGGACGTACAGGGCTCTTCCTGTCCCCTTTGAACCGGGATCCCGTCAGCTTGCCGGAAGCCATGGTCTATCCTGGCAAGGTCGAGACCTAAAAAGAAAAATCACTGTGAAAAAAAGCAGTCAGACATAATATCTCCCCGTGTGCTGTGTTCTTTTTGGAAAGTCACATCTCGCTTATTTGTGCAGTTCCCCTCATCGGCCTCTTCTCAGTGGAACCCGCTAGCCCTGGGCTCCAGGGAACTAAAGTTCTCGGGTTTCCCGGCCTGGTTCTGAATTCGGGCCTCACGCTCGGCTGGCTCCAGAGCTGGCGAGGGGATTGTGCTGTCCAGCCCAGGGTGCCCATCTGACCCCACGGGAGGAGCCGGGTACCGGGCAGGGAGGAAGTTAACATATTGGGGCGACCCCAGGATAAATAAAGCCTGGGCATTTTCCCCACCCACTCAGCTGCTTCATTAAGTCCCACCACCTGTGGTCCGAGAACGGAGGGCTGGGCGGCGGGATCGGGTGGTCATTTGAAAGCATCGATTGGTTCCAGAAAACCGTCCGTCCCCCTCGAGGGCAAGCAGTCCTCTTCTTCTCCTGCCCCTCTCCCCTCCTCCCGCTGTGCTTTCCCCATTTTGCCGGATTCGAAGAGAATGAATTTCCCGATCGGTTCAGAGAGAGTCACTCGGTCGTTTGAATCCACGGAAGAAATCCCGCACTAAGTGCCAACGGCAGCGCTAGAACTGCAGCTGGTTGAATGTATTGTAATCATTGCCCGAGTCTTCGTTTTTAACGAGAAGGTGACAGGTAGTCCCAGTCGCCATTCTGGTTTAAGAGTCAAGTTGGCACTTACACGTTCTCTTCAAAAAGAATAATGATACTATCGCGTGACCTCATTTGCCCTTTTCTGAAAGCACTTGCTTCATTTCCTTCCCCAACTCGTCCCCGACACTTTTCCTTAATAAACTCTCTTCGATTCCTTCAGATCGTCACAGTTCTGATGACTACAGTGCCACAGGGCTAGCGCCGAACAAAAAGACCCGTTTCCGAGTATTTATACCCGGACACGTTTCGTTCGCCTCCCCGCCCGTCTCGGGACCGACGGCCTTCCCGACTCTCCACTGACAAGTATTCCGAGAGTGGGAGGGTGCAGCCTAAGGGGTGGCGGAGCTAAATGAGAAGCATTTTCAAATTGGTATTTACAGCAATATGAAAGCTAGGAAGCATAGAGTGACACGGCTTGCTCGGTAATTTCCTCTTTCTGAAGAACCGCAAGTGAGGTCCTTGGTGCTGTGTTGTACTATGGGGAATGTGCAACTATTTAACTGTTTGTATGCTGCACATTGCAGATCCGCTCGAGTGCATTCTCCGTTTGTCTTCCTTTGTCATTTGTGTTTTGCTTTTTTGAAAGCACAGTTTTTCTTTTGTTTTGTTTTTTTTTGTTGTTTTTATTGTAGCCCTCTCCAGCTCGTAGCCGATAGAACGCTTGGCCTTTATGTTCCTTCATTATTGTATTTGCCATGTAAAAATTTTTTATTACATTAAGACAAGCTTATAAGCTGTTACTACATAACTTATCTTACTGTAACTCTTTTATTTCCTGACATTGTAATTTGTTTGTGATGTATATTGTGAGATTGTACTCTATGTTAATTTAATCAGCACAATTCACTGACATGCTGGACTGACATGCTAGCTGCTGTTTCAAATTGTAAAGTTTGTGTAGGGCTGTGGGAACACCTGCAACTCTGTTGTCAAGGTACTTTGCTTTGGTTCCTATAGCAACACTGTGGGGGTGTGGCTCTCGAGATGCTAGGGCGGGCTATTTATACACCCTCTAGCAAATTTTAACTGGCAGGTTTTCTTTGTAGAAATTCTATGTACAATGCAGGTACCTACCTGGGCCCATGGCTGGTAATTATTTGGGCGTTTAGAGAAAAAAAAATCTAGTGTCTATTGCTGCTTTGAATATGTTTTAAAGTCTGAAAATGTAAATAGTTTATCAAAAAAAAAAATCTTGTACAGTCCAGTGTAAAGTTTTTAAATGAACTTAAAGGTTGCCATCACATCTTTCTCACACTTTCCTCTTGATACAGTAAAAAAATAAAAATAAAAGTTCGCTAAGGATAAAGATATTGATTTTCAAAACAAGATCAGCTGTCCAGTGGGAAAAAAGAAGGATCATTATTCTTAGCTTCGCTTCATTGCATAAACAGACTTCTTGGATTATGTTGTGCGGTATTGACGTGAGGTAAATTAAATATTAAATAATCTTTCAGTGGTACTTTTAAGAGTCTTCTCCTCCTCTGCCTCAGTAATTAATGGAAAAGACAAAATTGAAAGACACACTGTCTTTATATATTCTGGTGTATGTTGGCACCTTAGCTTCATGTTTCTTTTTTTTTTTTTTTGCACAAGGTGCTTTCCTGATATGTTAAACACACCATCTTTGGGTGATACCGTATATGCCATGATAGGGGTGTAGGCCCCTCAGGGGAGTGTCTATAAGACTGCCTATTTATGCTCATTTACCTCAAGACTGTCCTCTCTACCCTTAATCTATTCACCATCACTCCATCTTTTGTACTGCTGTTGACACTTACAAATTAAAGATAAATTTTGTTTTATGACCCTCCTGTGTGGCCTTGTCTGTGCAGCGTGAACCATTCGTTATCTTCCGTCCTGTCCCTGTACCTGGCCACCTTCAGGGGAAGAGCCTGAGGTCTTGGCCTCCCTATCCGCTAGCCTCTCATCTTGAAGTGTCTATCCCCATCTTCTCCCAATTTGCCAATAGCTGTTAATTTCTCCTTTTCCTATTCCAGCCCTGTCAGAATATACAAGTGTCCTTGAAAGTCATTAAAATTATTTGCCCCCAAAGGGTTCATTACCTCTTTGATTTTATAGTGCATGCAGGGAAAACAGGAAAAGCTAGTGGACTTAGGTGGGAGGAACAGACTCTGAAATGGATTTTCATCAAGGGGAGATGAGAAAGAGCATGGCTTCTGATGTGATGACTGCTTTCTCTCTCACCGGGTAAAGCAGTTAGACAAAACTTTCGCCCGAAGAGAAGGCAGCGCCGAGCCCCTCCTTGATTTCTCTCCCTTCTTCTTGAGCGGGCGATCCAATCATTCATTCATTCGTTCAGTCAGTCAATCGTGTTTATAGAGCGTTTACTGCATGCAGAGCACTGTACTAAGCACTTGGGAGAGTACAGTATAACAATAAACAGTCACATTTCTTGCCCACATTGAGCTTAAGTCTGGAGGGGGAGACAGACCTGAATATAAATAAATTACAGATACATAATAATAATAATGTTGGTATTTGTTAAGCACTTACTTTGTGCAGACCGCTGTTCTAAGGGCTGGGGTAGATACAAGGTAATCAGGTTGTTTACCTGAGGCTCACAGTTAATCCCCATTTTCCAGATGAGGTAACTGAAGCCCAGAGAAGTTAAGTGACTCGCCCACAGTCACCCAGCTGACAAGCGGCAGAGCCGGGAGTCGAACCCATGACCTCTGACTCTGAAGCCCAGGCTCTTTCCACTGAGCCACGCTGCTTCCCCATACATAAATTCTCGTATTTATTGAGCATCTACTGAGTGCAGAGATCCTGTCTATGGCATGATACTTTCCCGAGAGCTAAGTACAGTGCTCTGCACACAATAAATACGGTTGATTAATTTATTGTCAGTACAATAGAGAAGGGTCCATGAAGGTCTAAGTTGAAAGAGTAGTGTTTTGTTTGTCATGGCATTTTTTAAGCATTACAATGTGTCAGGCACTGTATTAAGCGTTGGTGATAGTAGTAGTAGTTGTGGAACTAAGTGGTAGAAGTATTAGTATTTATTGAACACTTTTGTGTTCAAAGCACTTTACTGAGTCCTGGGAAAGAATGCACAGGTGGAAATTCGATTTTGGTCCATGGCCCCCAAGAGGCCCAACAAGGTAGAAAATAGAATCTGTGTCCTCACAGAGTTATCTTGTAGAGGGGAGACGCACTATAATAAATTCCAGTCAAAATGGGGGAATAGGGACAGAAGTATTGTGGGGGCCGGGGTGGGGATATGTGCACTAAGGTTCTTTGAGTGATGTGGAAGTGCTGAAGTGGTCAGAAAAGGCCTCCTGGAAAAGATGTGATTTCAGAAAGGCTTTGAACCCCCAGTTCATGGCTCAAACCCGTCATGGTCGAAGCATATGTCCTTAAGTTCCCAGTCAGTAGGCGAGGCGTGTTTTTCTGTGTAATCTCTTTCACTCCTGGAAACGAAGCCCAGCTCAACTCCGTGACTGGATGAGAAAGGGCGCTGTGGCCCTGACCTAGGCCCAGAGTCTGGCTCCGTGGCTCCAACCATCTCGGGGATTGGGCCCCACCTCCCTCTATCCCTCACTGAGCCCTCATTTCCCCTACCTGCCCTCCCCTCTACAGTGACGCTGCCCTTTACCATATATACCCCTTAAGACTAATAATAATGATAATTATGGTACTTGTAAGAGCCAAGCACTGTTCTAAGCACTGGGATAGATACAAGTTAATCAGGTGGGACACAGCCCCTGTCCCACATGGGGCTCACACTCATACCCATTTTACATATGAGGTAACTGAGGCACAGAGAAGTGACTTGCCCGAGTTCACACAGCAGGCACGTACATCTCCGCCCCGTCCTCTCCCCCTCCCTTCAGGCTCGCATCTCCTCCTGCCTCCGGGACGTCTCCACCTGGATGTCGGCCCGCCACCTAAAACTCAACATGAGCAAGACTGAGCTCCTCATCTTCGCTCCCAAGCCCGGTCCGCTCCCAGACTTCTCCATCACCGTGGATGGCACGACCATCCTTCCCGTCCCGCAGGCCCGCAATCTCGATGTCATCCTTGACTCGTCCCTCTCGTTCACCCCACACATCCTATCCGTTACCAAGACCTGCCGGTTTCACCTCTACAATATCGCCAAGATCCGCCCTTTCCTCTCCACCCAAACGGCTACCTTACTGTTACGGGCTCTCGTTATATCCCGGCTAGACTACTGTGTCAGCCTTCTCTCTGACCTCCCTTCCTCCTCTCTCGCCCCGCTCCGGTCTATTCTTCACTCCGCTGCCCGGCTCATCTTCCCGCAGAAATGATCTGGGCATGTCACTCCCCTTCTTAAACAACTCCAGTGGTTGCCTATCGACCTCCGCTCCAAACAAAAACTCCTCACTCTAGGCTTCGAGGCTCTCCATCACCTTGCCCCTTCCTACCTCTCCTCCCTTCTCTCTTTCTACCGCCCACCCCGCACGCTCCGCTCCTCTGCCGCCCACCTCCTCGCCGTCCCTCGGTCTCGCCTATCCCGCCGTCGACCCCCGGGTCACGTCCTCCCGCGGTCCTGGAACGCCCTCCCTCCTCACCTCCGCCAAACTGATTCTCTTTCCCTCTTCAAAACCTTACTTAAAAATCACCTCCTCCAAGAGGCGTTCCCAGACTGAGCTCCTCTTCCCCCTCTACTCCCTCTGCCATCCCCCCTTTACCTCTCCGCAGCTAAAGCCTCATTTTCCCCTTTTCCCTCTGCTCCTCCACCTCTCCCTTCCCATCCCCACAGCACTGTATTCGTCCGCTCAACTGTATATATTTTCGTTACCCTATTTATTTTGTTAATGAATTGTACATCGCCTCGATTCTATTTAGTCGCCATTGTTTTTACGAGATGTTCTTCCCCTTGACGCTGTTTAGTGCCATTGTTCTTGTCTGTCCGTCTCCCCCAATTAGACTGTAAGCCCATCAAACGGCAGGGACCGTCTCTATCTGTTGCCGACTTGTTCATCCCAAGCGCTTAGTACAGTGCTCTGCACATAGTAAGCGCTCAATAAATACTATTGAATGAATGAATATCCTTCTGACTCTGGGGCCTGTGCTCTACTATCAGCTAAGCCAGCACTTTCATAGTCACCCAGCCCCATAACACTCTTGTACACGTCTACATTCTCTACTCTTTCCCCTCTCTTTAATTTAAGGTCTATCTCCCCTTGTAAGACTGTAACCACCTTGTGGGCAGGGATCATATCTGCCAACTCTATTGCACTGTACTTTCCCAAGTGCTTAGTATAATTCCCCGGCACACATTTAAAGCTCAGCAAATATCCTTGATTGACTGATTGCCTTTTCTGGCTCTTCCCTTGATGGTCAGCATCTCCAGCTCAGTGGGAACCAATCAGATCTTGCAGGATTTGGGCAGTGAAGCTGGTACTCGCCCATTAGGAGCGGCATGGCGTAGTGGATAGAGCACGGGCCTGGGAGTCAGAAGGTCATGGGTTTCAATCCCGGATCCGCCACTTGTCCGCTGTGTGACCAAGGACACATCCCTTCACTTCTCTGTGCCTCAGTTCCCTCATCTGACTGTGAGTCTCATTTGGGACAGGGACTGTGTCCAACCTGATTTGCTTGTATCCACCCCAGCGCTCAGTATAGTGCTGGGCACATAGCAAGCACTTAGTACCATTGTTATTATTACATGCCGAATGGGGAGATATACGATGCCGTAAATGGAGCGAAATTTTATTGGTGAGTTTCTTTAAAGTTACTCTAAGAACTATATTTTCCAAAACCAGAGCGACTGAAAACTCGCGTGCGACCCTGCCGATACTGTACCTGTCCCAGCACTTAGTACAATGCTTGGGGCAGATAGTAAGTGTTTAACAAATGCCACAGGTGTTATCAAGACCTTCCAGGGAACACTGGATTTGTGGATCGTTCAGCACTGAATCTTAATGTAAATCAATCGATAAATCAATGCTATTTATTGAGTACTAACCAACACTGGCTTTGTGGGGCAATCAGCACTGAGACTGACTGTAATTCAATCAGTCAAACGCCATGGGATTTATTGAGCACTCCTTCTGTGCAGAGATTTGTATCAAACAGTCCTTCAATAACTATCTCCTAATTGGAGGAAGGATTACCTTTTCTGCCAGCTATGATAGTGGGGATTGCTGTGTGTGTGTGTGTAATATTAGTTATTGAGCACTCACAGAAGGCAGTGCATGGTACTGAGGACTTGGGGAGGTTCAACAGAAGCTCAACATAATCAGCCAATCAAGCAGTAGTATTTAGCTCTTCCTTTGTGCTGAGCACTGTACTAAACGCTTGGGAGAGTACACTAGAGTTTATAGATACAGTCCCTGCCCTCGAGGAGCTTACACTGTGGCCCACAAAGAGCTTCGACTCCAATTCTGGGAAGATAGTTGACCTATGACCTCAGATTCTGCTGTTGGCATTGCTTTGAAGACTGGTAGTTCAGTCCATTCATTCATTAAATGGGATTTATTGAGCGCTTACTGCGTACAGAGCACTGTACTACTGTGTGAGCTGTCACTATGGAGAGGAGGACAGAGTACCTCAAATATAGGCCAAGACATTGGATTCCTTTTCAGGCTGCCGAATTTCAACTCACTGCCAAATCTCTCTCTATTTTTACAACTCTACTGCGAACTGTGGCTAAAATCCAAATGATTTAATCAAGAAAAGCTGGAGGCCGCAGATCTTAACAGTCAAATTATCCAATCCAAACCTGGATATAAAAATCAAAAAAAGAATCAAGTTTAATAAAATAGCAGGAAATTCAAATTTAATTGAAGTTTCTGACAACCCTCTGATAAGTGGAAAAGAAAATCAAGCTCAGGAAAGGGAGGTGGGACAGGTTGGAGAAGAATTGGTTTGTTGGAATTTTCTGTGGTATTTATTAAGTGCTTATTATATGTCAGGTACTGCACTAAGCTCTGGGGTAATTACAACATAAGCAGGTTGGACACCGTCCATGTTCCACATGGGGCTCACAGTCTTAAGCCCCATTATACAGATGAGGTAACTGAGGCTCAGAGAAGTTAAGTGACTTGTCCAAAGTCACACGGCAGGCAAGTGGAGGAGCCGGAATTAGAACCCAGTTCTGTGAGATTCCCAGGCCTGGGCTCGATCTACTAGGGCACTGGCTGAGTTGCTGGGTTGGATGGCATTGGGCACAGAGGGAGGTGTTAGCTTCCTGGGCATTAGCCTTGAGAACTTGGCAAATATTCAAGACTCATTGATCCTGCTGGTGTGGGCTGGTGAATTTTCCAAGACCTTTTTCCTGTAGGAGGCTTGAATTTGCCTGGAGCATATTTGCACGACGCCCCCACCAGTGCTGTGCTGGGCAGAACAGCACAGGATTCGAGTCCTTGTTCTTATGGTATTCGTTAAGCGCTTACTATGTGCCAGGCACTCTATTAAGTGCTGGGGCAGATACAAGGTTGAACACAGTCCATATCCCATGTGGAGCTCACATTCTTAATCTGCATTTCACAGATGAGGTAAATGAGGTACAGAGAAGTGAAGTGATTTTCTCAAGGTCACAAAGCAGACACTTAGTGGAGCTTAGTGGATAGAGCAAGGCCCTGGGAGTTGGAGGGACCTGGGTTCTACTTCTGGCTCCGCCACTTGTCTGCTGTGTGACCTTGGGTAAGTCACTTAACTTTTCCATGCCTCACTGACCTCATCTGTAAATTGGCACTGGGGACTTGGACTGTGTTCAACCTGATTACTTTGGATCTACCTCAGCACTTAGAACAGTGCCTGGTACAGAGTAAGTGCTTAACAAATACCATTTAACCCCCGCCCCGCCCCCCAGAAAACAGGTCCTTCTGACTCCCAGCCTTTGTTCTATCCATTAAGCTACACTGCTACTCCAAAATCAGACAGACTTCCCTCCAAGACCACCCCAGGAATGCTAAATGGTACCCCAACCTGTCAACTAGCCTGCAATTTAGGCTCTTCTCTAGACTGTGAGTTCACTGTGGGCAGGGGATGTTTCTGATGTTACATTATATGCTTCCTAGTGCTGAGTACAGTGCTTTGCACACAGTAAGTGCTCAATAAATCCGATTGAACTGAACACCTGCCTGCATCCCTGTCCACCTGATATTGGTCCCCCAAACCATTACTCTCCTGGGGGTTTCAGAGCCATACTAGAGTCAGTCTAGTGAGATCATGAGCTACGATTCTGATTTCACCATTTGCCAGCCGTGTGACCTTTGGCAAGTTATTTCTTGGTGCTTCAGTTTCCTCATCTGTAAAATGGGGATTTAAGCAAACAACCAATCAATGGTATTTATTGAGAGCTTACTATGTGCAGACTATACTAAGCACTTTGAAGAGTCCAATGCAACAGAGTTGGTAGACACATTCCCTGCCCACAATGAGTTTACAGCCTAGAGGGCGCAGGAATGGTGTCCAAATTGATTATCTTGAATCTACCCCAGTGCTTAGTGCAGTGCTTGGGACATATTAAGCACTTAATAAATAGCACAAATATTATTATTCTTAGGCCAATCTGGAGGCCTGGGCACAGGAGGGTGGCTTCTGCAGATCTGAGGTTTTGAATTGAGACAAAGTAGCAAACATCCCACGCTTTGAGAAGCAGCGTGGCTCAGTGGAAAGAGTGCGGGCTTTGGAGTCAGGGCTCATGAGTTCGAATCCCAGCTCTGCCACTTGTCGGCTGTGTGACTGTGGGCAAGTCACTTAACTTCTCTGTGCCTCAGTTCCCTCATCTGTAAAATGGGGATTAAGACTGTGAGCCCCATGTGGGACAACCTGATTCCCCTATGTCTACCCCAGCGCTTAGAACAGTGCTCGGCACATAGTAAGCGCTTAACAAATACCAACATCATCATCATCATCATCATTAGTGGACAGAGCATGGAGCCGGAAAATAGAAAGAACTGGGTTTTAATCCCAGTACCACTAGCTATCTACTGTGTGACCTTGGGCAAACCACATAACTTCTATGTGCCTCAGTTACCCCATCTGTATAATGGGGATTGAGACGATGAGCCCATTGTGGGATAGGGACTGTGTCCAACCTGAAAAAGTTGTATCTACCCCAGTGCGTAGTGTAGTGCCTGGCACATAGTATGTGCTTAATGATTATCATTAGAAAAAAAGGGGGAGAATATCACCAAGTCAGCAAGAAAATCCCACATGGGGATTAAGAGAATCAGTGTGGCTTAGTGGCAAGAGCACGGGCCTGGGAGTCAGAGGACATGGGTTCTAATCCCAGCTCCTCCAGCTGTCCGCTCTGTGACTTTGGGCAAGTCACTTTACTTATCTGGGTCTTAGTTACCTTATCTGTAAAATGGGGATTAAAAGTGTGAGCCCCACGTGGGACAACCTGATTACCCTGTATCTACCCCAGCGCTTAGAAAAGTGATTTGCACATAGTACATGCTTAATGAATACCGTAATCATTATTATTATTATTATTAAGACTGTGAGCCTCTTGTGGGACATGGACCGGGTGCAACCTGATTATGTTCTAATTACCCCTGAGCTTAGTACAGTGCTATAAAATTCATTCATTCATTCAATAGTATTTATTGAGCGCTTACTATGTGCAGAGCACTGTACTAAGCGCTTGGAATGTACAGATTGGTAACAGATAGAGACAGTCCCTGCGCTTTGACTGGCTTACAGTCTAATCGGGGGAGACGGACAGACAAGAACAATAGCAATAAATAGAATCAAGGATTAAGAATGTGAACTTCATGGTGACATGGACTATGTCCAACCTGGTTAGCTTGTATCTACTCCAGTGCTTAATGTAGTGCTTGTTTACAGAGTAAGCACTTAACAAATTACATTAAAAAAAAAAATTAGCCAGTAGGTAAGTCAATTCCCAGTGGAGTCAATGAAGCTTAGATAACCCCTGAGAAAGAAGCCTCCTTGTGGGATCCTGCCTAGAAGAAAGGAAGTTTTCAGGTTTCCATTGGGGAAGCTTTGAAGAGCTCAGCGACATGCTCTGCAAATGAAAGGCTCTTGGTAGGTACTGATGATTATGATAATGATTGATAATGATCAATTAATGGTATTTATTGAGTGCTTACTGTATGTGGAATGCTATATTAAGTACTTGAGAGAGTACAATATCAGAATTGGTAGACACATTTCCTGCCCACAAGAAGGCTTCAGCCTAGAGGGGGATACTGATATTAATATAAATAAATAAATTATGGATCTGCATAGAAGTCTTATGGGGCAGAGGATGTGTGAATAAAGGCTACAAATCCTAGTGCAAGGGCAACACAGAAGGGAGGAGTAGAGGAATTGAGGGTTTAGATGGGGAAGGTCTAGTGGAGGAAATGTGATTTCAAAATGATTCTGAAGTAACTGGAAACTGATGATGATATTGCTCTGTAATGATCTTAAAGAGAGTGACTCTTTAGTAGGGTGATGATGGTAAAACTTACTGTCTGGTCAGTCTCTTTCTTAAGCCCTTTTTAATGGTATTTGTTATTTTATAATAATAATGATGGCATTTGTTAAGCGCTTACTATGTGCAAGGCACTATTCTAAGCCCTGGAGAGGATACAAGATGATCAGGTTGTCCCAAATGGGGCTCACAGTTTTAATCTCCGTTTTACAGATGAGGTAACTGAGGCACAGAGAAGTTAAGTGACTTGCCCAAAGTCACACAGCTGACAAGCGGCCGATCTGGGACTTGAACCCATGACCTCTGACTCCAAAGCCTGTGCTCTTTTCACTGAGCCTCGCTCCTTCTCTATGGCATCTGTCTTCCCTTTTAGACTGTGAGCTCACCTTGGGCAGGGAATGTGTCCGTTCTTTGTTATATTGGATCCTCCCAAGCACTTAGTTCAGTACTCTGTACACGGTGATAATAATAATAATGATGATGGTATTTGTTAAGCGCTTACTATATGCAAAGCACTATTCTAAGCGCTGGGGAGGTTACAAGGTGAGCAGGTTGTCCCAGGTGGGGCTCACAGTCTTCATCCCCATTTTACAGATGAGGTAACTGAGGCACAGTAAGTGTTCAATAAAAACGATTGATTGAATGAATGAATGAATGAATGAATGAATGAATGAAAGTTCAGCTTGTACTATATGCCAGGCACTGTACTAAACTCTGGGGTAGATACAAGCTAATCAGATTAGATACAGTCCATTTTCTACATGGGGCTCACAGTCTTAATCCCCACTTTACAGATGAGGTATTGGAGGGACAGAGAAAAGTGACTTACCCTTAGTAACACAGGATAAAAATAGTGAAGCAAGGATTAGAACTCAGATCCTCTGACTGCCAGGCCTGTGTTCTTGCCACTAGACCAACCTGCTTCTCCCCTTCTGCCTCCCATCCCTAACTTTGAGAGATCACCAAGGCTCAGTTCTATTCTCCATCTACCCCCCTCCTTTGGAGAGCTCATTCACTCCTCTAGTTTCAGTTGCCAGCTCTAGTGGATGATTTTCCAGTCTACATCTCCAGCCTGATGTTTCTCTTTCTCTGCAGTCTCGTATTGCCTTCGGGACATCGCTGCTTGAATGTCCCACTGACACCTCAAAATGAAGATGCCTAAAACAGAACTCATCTTCCCACCCAACCCCTGTCCTCCCCCAGACTTTCCCATCACTGTAGACAGCACCACCATGCCAGTATCCTTTGCATTATCTTCAACTCATCTCTCCCATTCAATTCACATAGTCATAGCTTAGTACAGTGCTAAGTGCTTAGTACAGTGCTTTGCACACAATATGTGCTCAAAAAATACGATTGAATGAACCAAATTCATTCTTCCTTCACAACATTGCTAAAATCCACCCATTCTTCTACATCCAACTGCTAGTATGCTGATCCAAGCACGTATCCTATCCCGTCTTGACTACTGCCTCAGCCTCCTAGGTGCTCTCCCTGACTCCTGCACTTCCCCAGTCCATCCCAAACTTTACTCTGCTGCCCAGATCATTTTTCTAAAAAAATATTCAGTCCATGTTTCCCCACTCCTCAAAACCTCTAGCGGTTGCCCATCCACCTTCAAATGGAACAGAAATGTTCAACTATTGACTATAAAGTACTCAATCCCCCTGCCCCCTCCTATCTTACATCTCTGATTTCTAATAACAACCCAGTCCACACAATTCACTCCTTGGGAGAGTACAACGTAACATAACAGAGTGTAAGCCCGTCAAAGGGCAGGGACTGTAACTGTATGTTATGTTGTACTCTCCCAAGCGCTTAGTACGGTGCTCTGCACACAGTAAGCTCTCAATAAATACAGTTGACTGACTGACAACCCCTTATTAGCACTTATAATCATTATGGTACTTAAGTGCTTACTATGTTCCAAACGTGGCACTAAACACTGGGGCAGATAGAAGATAATCTGTTTGGACACAGTCCCTGTTCCACATGAGACTCATAGTCGAAGTGGGGGGAGAACCGGTATTCAATCCCCTTTTTACAGATGAGGGAACTGAGACCTAGAGAAGTTAAGTTAAGTGACTTGCCCAAGGTCAGGCAGCAGACATGTGGCAGGCCTGGGAGTCAGAAGGACCTGGGTTCTAATCCCGACTCTGCCACTTATCTGCTGTATGGTCTTGGGCCACTTCACTTCTCTGGGCCTTAGTTACCTCATCTGTAAAATGGGGATTAGGACTGGGAGCCCCATGTGGGACAGGGACTCTTGCCCTTTCCAATTTGTTGGTATCCACCTCAGCGCTTGGTACAGTGCCCGGCCCATATTAAGCATTTAACACATACCATAATTATTATTATTGTTATTTTACTTGTCAGTAATAACTGTGGAATTCATTATTTGTTACTATTATTATTATTAAACCTGCAGGAAGAGTTCCAAAATATCGATCCCAAAACGCATCCAATAGGGCTCACTCTCCATCCCTCCAGCCTACTATCAGTCAATCACTACTACCAATCAAACAGTATTTATTGAACCATTACTGTGTGCAGCATACCGTACTAACTGCTTGGGAGAGTACGCTACAATAGAGCTGAGAGATAAGATCCCTCAAGGAGTTTACAGTCTAGTAGGGGAAGCAGATATTTAAGTAATTATGGTACTTATAAGCACTTACTATGCACCAAAGACCGTTCTGAGCACTGGGGTAGATACAAGTTGATCAGGTTGGACACAGTTCCTATCTCACATGGGGCTCAAACTTTTACAGATGAGGTAACTGAGATCCAGTGCAGTTAAGTGACTTGCCTAAGGTCACACAGCAGATATGCAGGAGAGTCAGGATTAGAAGCCAGGACCTTCTGATTCCCAGGCCCGTGCTCTATCCACTAAGCAACAATGTTTCTCAGCTACAGCAAGGGGAAGCGGGAGGTTTTAAGTATATTTACATATGTACCGTGAGGCTGGGGCAGGATTGAGACCCAGATGCATAGGTGACACAGAAGAGAGGGCAAACAGAGTAGGGAAATTAGACGTTAGTCAGGGAAGACTTCTTGGAGGTGACTGATTTTAGTAGGGTTTAGAAAATGGGGAGATTTGTTTTCCTTCACATATGAAGGGGGAAGGTTTTATAGGCCAGAGGGAGAATCTGGATGATTAATCAATTAGTGGCACTTACTGAGTGCTTACTGTGTGCAGAACACTGTACTAAGCACTTGGAAAAGCGGTTGATGGCAAGAGAGATGAGAATGAGCAGAGCATTCCCCATTCCAATGCACACTTCTGGTTTCCTGCCCTTGGAAATGGAGGCACAGAAATCCCACTTGGCAGGTCGTCCCCCGCATCCCATGGCTGTTCCCCACTTCTCCCCGGGGGGCTCTGCTTCCCCTTGCCTGTGTTGAGTGGATTTTAGCCTGAAAACACGCCTCACAAACCCCCCATCCGCCCCAGTCTATTCCTTTCCATGTGCTGCTCGAGCTCTATCTGTGTCGGGCAAGGGTGTGCTGGCAGCCATGTGGAAATATGTGTGGTTTTCTATTACCCTCGCAGACATAGGTGGGAATTTCCAAGAAACCATGCGGCAGTTACATTATGGCTTTCACACTACGGCTGGAAGCAAAATTATAAAAATATTTTCTGACATGACTCCACTTGGACATATGAAATTTCATTCCATTTTGCACATGCAATTAAGTGACCAATATAATAAGGTTCTGAGGGAGAGAGGAGAGGGTCTCTTTGCAACCAAGAGATGATGCTGGCACTGGGAAAAGTGGAGCTCGACTTTGCTCTGTGGCCTTGCTCGCTCATCTCCCTCCGATTGGGTAAAAATTTCAGGGAATTAATTTCTCGATTTTCTCCCACAGATTTTCCCGGCTTTCCGGAGGGTGATATTGAGCTCAATGGACTGTGCCTACCGCTTTCCAAAGAAGAAAGCAAACAGGCTCAGAGAGGAGCTTGAGGCATGATTTTGCTCCACTGCTAGCATTTCTACGACTCCATGAAGAAACTAGACATTTCCCCTTGTCTTCTGAGGTTTGGAGTCCGGCTGCCCGAAATACAGATGCTGTTACCTAAAATTGGAGAATTCCTCATTTGCAAAAGCAAAGATGGACAAGAAAGTAATCAAATAGATGTGAGGATTGGGTCTGTCTTATGTTTTTCATCTCCCACAGTAAATGGGAAGAGGAGTCGCCTGTAATTGTGGAGTCGGGTATATTTTTCTGGCATTGGCAGGGAGGCACTCTCTGTGAAGTAAAGCCTAGAAAGTAGAGGCCAGCTGTGAGTTCAGGTTGTGACCCGAGCACTGATGCTGAGCTTGGCCCATCAGCTCCTAGGATCAATCAATCAATCAATCAATCAACAATCGTATTTACTGGCTGCTTACTATGTGTAGAGCCCTGTAATAAGCGCTTGGGAGAGTGCACTGCAACAGAATTAGCAGACACGTGCCCTGCCCGTAAGGAGCTTACCATCTTAAAGAGATTCAGGATGCATCATGGCCAGACTGGGAGGAGATGATCTTCTCTAGAGGTGGCAGACTCAGTGAGTCGATAGTATTTATCGACATTAAGGCAATCACTCATCCTATCCCGCCTGGATTACTGCATCAGCCTCCTTACTGACCACCCAGCCTCCTGTCTCTCCCAACTCCAATCCATACTTCACTCTGCTGCCTGGATCATTTTTGTACAAAAACATTCAGGATATGCCACCCTCCCCTCCTCAAAAAACTCCAGTGGGTCCATCCACCTCCATATCAAACAAAAACTCCTCACCATTTGGGCTTTAAAGTAGCCCATCACCTTGAACCCCTCCTACCTCACCTCGCTTCTCTCCTTCTGAAATCCAGCTCACACACTTCAGGCCTCTAGTGCTAACCTTCTCACTGTACCTCCATCTTGCCTATCTCACCGCCGACCCCTAGCCCACGTCCTGCCTCCAGCCTGGAACGACCTCCCTCTTCAAATCTGACACAAGATCCGCCCTCTCCTCTCTATCCAAACTGCTACTGTGCTGGTACAAGCTCTCAAATTATACCAACTGGATTTTTGTGTTAGCCTCCCTTATGATCTCCCTTCCTTCTGTCTCTTCCCACTCCAGTCTATTCTTCATTTCACTGCCCAGATCATCTTCCTGCAGAAAGGTCCTGGGCATGTCACTCCCCTCCTCAAAAACCTCCATCCATTCATTCAATAGTATTTATTGAGCACTTACTATGTGCAGAGCACTGTACTAAGCGCTTGGAATGTACAATTCGGCAACAGAGAGAGACAATCCCTACCCATTGTTGGGCTTACAGTCTAATCGGGGGGAGACAGATGGACAAAAACAACTTAATCACGGTAAATAGAATCAAGGGGATGTACACCTCATTAATAAAATAAATAAGGTAATAAAAATATATACAAGTGAGCACAGTGCTGAGGGGAGGGGAAGAGAGAGGGGGAGGAACAGAGGGAAAGGGGGCTTAGCTGAGGGGAGGTGAAGAGGGGAAGGGGAGGGAGTAGAGGGCGGGGGGAGCAGGGGGAGCAGAGGAGAAAGGGGAAATTCAGTCTGGGAAGGCCTCTTGGAGGAAGTGAGCTCTCAGTAGGGCTTTGAAGAGGGGAAGGGAGTTAGTTTGGCGGAGGTGAGGAGGGAGGGCATTCCAAGACAGCGGTAAGACGTGGGCCAGAGGTCAACGGCGGGATAGGCGTGAGCGGGGGACGGTGAGGAGGTGAGCAGCAGAGGAGAGGAGCGTGCGGGGTGGGCAGTAGACAGAGAGAAGGGAGGAGAGGTAGGAGGGGGCAAGAGGATGGAGAACCTTGAAGCCCACAGTGAGAAGTTTTTGTTTCGTGTGGTGGTTGAAAGGCAATCACTGGAGGTTTTTAAGAAGGGGAGTGACATGCCCAGAGCGTTTCTGCAGGAAGATGATCCGGGCAGCGGAGTGAAGAATAGACTGGAGCGGGAGAGACAGGAGGAAGGGAGATCAGAGCTGCATAATAATCCAGCTGGGATATTATGAGAGCTTGTACCAGTAAGATAGCCGTTTGGATGGAGAGGAAAGAGCGGATCTTGGCGAAACTGTAAAGGTGGGACCGGCAGGCATTGGTGACGGATTGGATGTGTGGGGTAGCGGTTGCCTACCAACCTTGGCACGAAACAAAAACTAATCACTCTTGGCTTCAAAGTTCTCCATCACCTTGCCCCCTCCTACCTCTCCTCCCTTCTCTCTTTCTATTGCCCACCCCATACAATCCGCTCCTCTGCCGCTCACCTCCTCACGGCCCCCCGTTCGCACCTGTCCCACCGTCGACCTCTGGCCCACGTCCTACCGCTCTCCTGGAATGCCCTCTCTCCTCACATCCACCAAAATAACTCTCTTCCCCTCTTCAGCGCCCTACTCAGAGCTCACCTTCTCCAGGAGGCCTTCCCAGACTGAGCCCCCCTTTCCCTCTGCTCCTCCTCCCGTCTCCATCCCCCCCCACCCTCTGCTCTTTCCCCTTCCCCTCCCCTCAGCATTGTGCATATTTGTATATATTATTTATTGCTCCATTTATTTTGTTAACGATGTATATACCTCTATGATTCTATTTATCTTGATGTTGTTTTGTTTTGTTCTGTTTTGCTTTGCTGTCCCTCCTGTTTAGACTGTGAGCCCGTTACTGGGCAAGGATTGTCCCTATCTGTTGCTGAATTGTACATTCCAAGCGCTTAGTACAGTGCTCTGCACATAGTAAGCGCTCAATAAATGTTACTGAATGAATTCAATAGCATTTATTGAGCGCTTACTATGTGCAGAGCACTAATGTACCTATCTGTACTTTATTTGTATTCGTGTCTGGCTCCTCCATTCTAGACCATAAGCTCGTTGTGGGAAAGGAATGTCACTGTTTATTGTCGTGACGAACTTTCCCCAGTACTTAGTACAGTGCTCTGCACAGAGTGAGCACTCAATAAATATGGTTGAATGAATGAATGGCTTTATGAAGTACTTACTGTATGAGGAGCACTGTACTAAGTGCTTGGAAGAATGAGGGAGGCAGTCCTGGGAGTGAGGCCATAGGAGGATAATTCTGACACCCTTACTTTTTCCTCTGCCTCCAACTCCATCTCCACTCACACCTCCTTACCCCATCCCCCAACCCCATCCCCACCTTGGCCTCCATCTTCACCTCCACCTCCGAACAGTACATATTGATCACCCTCAGGAGCACAATCTAATTCCTCCGAGAGAGGAAACAACTTTGAGTTCAGAAGAAAATGCTGAGTTGGCTTTTTTATGATATTTGTTAAGCACTTTCTTACTATGTGCCCGACACTGGGGTAGATACAGGAAATTCAGGTTAATAATAATAATAATAATAATACTATAATGATTATGGTATTTGTAAAGCACTTATTATGTGCCAAGCACTGTTCTAAGCACTGGGGTAGATACAGGCGATCAGGTTGGACGCAGCCCACGTCCCACCTAGGGCTCACAGTCATAATCCCCGTTTTACAGATGAGGTAACAGAGGCTGAGAGAAGTGAAGTGACTTGTTCAAAGTCACACAGCAGACAAATGGCAGAGCTGGGATTAGAACCCAGTTCCTTCTGACTCCCAGGCCTGTGCACTACCCACTAGGCCTCCCTGCTTCACCCCTGTTTGCACCTTAAGTTTGCACCAGTCTCTCAAGGTGGCTGAGTCTCAATGGGTCTGAGGACTTCGCCTTTCTGCCCACTTCACCTCTGGGCCAAAGGGGTCACCCGCCGTCTCTCTGGGTGGCCGGAGGTGATTCAGAGATTCAAGCACCTCTCAACCAGATGGCCCTAAATTTCTTCTCCCAGTGGGGTGAAGTGAGAGGGAAGGGACTGGGGCCAAAAATCTGACCAGAAGGACACCCCCTTCAGGCAGCAGGCAGATCCCTCTGTCCCCCACAGAGACCTACTGCAACGGCAGCCTCGTCTTGAAGGTCAGAGCCTTGCGAGACCCTCTGAAGAACTCAAAAGAGGTCAGCCCCCCCTTTCATTTCATCAGAGACCCCTCCCCTGGATCCACAGAGCTGGAGAGCCATGCGGTCTGAGGGGCTGATTCCCTCAGAGAAGCCCCTTGTCCCATCCTGCACCAGGCATGGCCTGGACAGTGTAAGTCTGTTTTCTTTCTGCCCACCATGCCTTGTGATCACAGGTCTCCATGTTCATTAGTGTGCTATAAGGCACTGAGGGTCAGGCTGAACAAAAACAGCACCGTGGCCTAGTAGAGAGAGCATGGGCCTGGGAATCAGAAGGACCTGGGTTCTAATCCCGGCTCTGCCACTGGCCCACTTCGTGATTTTGGGCAAGTAACTTCATTACTCTGTGCCTCAGTTACCTCATCTGCAAAATGGGGATTAAGAGCCCCTGGTGAGCCCCTGGTGTCCAACCATATTAGCTTGTATCTACCCTGTGCTTAAAACAGTGCCTGGCACATAGTAAGCCCTTAACAAATGCCATTATTATTATTATTATTATCAAGCATGCTGGTTACCTTAATCTCATCCTCTAGTAGTGAGAATATGCTCACCTTAACACTACTATGCTGGGGGAGATATGTGAAGAAAATGAGCGACAGCTGGCTACCCAGAGAGTTTCTGTATAGAAAGCCAAAACCAAGGAGGACAGAAGAAACTTTCTAAGTACACGAGTAAAACAAAGCCTCAGAAAACACTGTGTCCCAGCTGAAGAAGGGGAGTCAGCTACTGAGGACGAGACCAGCATGAAGAAAAGAGAGGCTCTCTTCGAAGCAAAACTTCATAAAGAAAAAGTGACAGAAAGATAAGGGAGAAAACAGTGCCCTGATACTGCAAGCATTAAATGGGACAACTCAATAAGGGACACGTACACACAGACATACAGACACAGAAACACATACACACTCTCACGCAATGGAGAATCCTGACAGAACCCGAATTGATCAATCAATCAGTACTATTTACTGAGTGAATCCTCTGTGCAGAGCACTGTACAAAATGCTCAGAAGATTACAGTAGAGGTTGTAATCAATCAGTGAATCAATTAGTGGTATTTATCGAATGCTTTACTGTGTACAGAGCACTGTATTTAACACCTGGGAGAGTACACTATAACAGAGTTGGTAGACACATTCCCAGCCTGTGAGGAATTTATGGTCTAGAGGGGAAGGTGGACATTAAAATAAATTACAGGTAGGGGAATGGGACCCAGCTCAGAGTCACACCTGGAGAGTTTCCAGTCCTCTACCAGTCTCGGCTTCGGGAGGGAAAGTCAAACGGAGGCCTACCCGCTCCATTCCTAGCTTGGCCAGTGGCTAGTGAGTGAAAGGCAATCTGCTACAAGGCAAAACTCACCCACGCCGGGCAACAGCGGCACGGAGAGAAACGAGGGAGGAGACTCGAGTTTACTGCGCGGAAGGTGGCAGTGGTAAACCACTTCTGTATTTTTACCAAGAAGACTCTATGGATACATTAGCAGAACGATTGCAGATGGAGAGCAGGGCATTCTGGAGAGTTGTGTCCACGGTGTCGTTATGGGTCGGAGGCGACTCAATGGCTTAAGACATGAAAAGGGGAAATGGGAGAATATAGAATATGGTCCCTGCCCTCAAGGATCCCTCAAGGAGCATACATTCTAGCTGGGGGAGTTGGTCACTAAAGGAAATTACAGATAAGTTCTTGATTCTTGCTCTCAAGGAGTTACAATTTAGGGACATTACTCAAACACACAGTCCGCTCCTCTCTGGACCATGCCCGCCTTTCAGTCACTCCTAAAACTGTCCTCCTCGTTCTCCTCCTCCTCCTCCTCCTCTCCTCCTCTCCCCCCAAGACTTGGATTGCCCCCCTCATCGTGCTGCCCCCTCTAATTGCTTTAGCTGTCCCTTAAACCAGAAGCCCATCTTGGTAATCTTATTTCTGCTCTCGACGCTCTCCAAATTGGCTGCTTACCTGCCTCTGACGCTGCATTCTCTAGCAACTGGACTTTTTGCGTGTCCATGTCCATCTCGGCTCCCCCATTGGACTGTTAAATGATCCTGGGTCTTGTGCTTCCTTTGTAACTCCCAAGAGCACCTGGGACCCATTGAGGGCTCAGAGTCCAATGCTGGTTAACTCATGGTTGAACAACAGGGAGATTCTGGACCATCCTGGTGAAAGAACATGTTATAGTGGATAGAGCAGGGGCCTAGGATCAGAAGGTCGTTAGTTCTAATCTCGACTGCGCCACTAGTGTGCTTTCTGACCTTGGGCAAGTCACTTCCCTTCTCTGGGTCTCTGTCACTGGGCAAGTCATTTCCCTTCTCTGGGTCTCTGTCACCTCATCTGTAAAATGAGGATTGAGACTGTGAGCCCCACGTGGGACAAGGACTGTTTTCAACCTAATTTGCTTATATCTACCCCAGCATTTAGTACAGTGCCTGGTACATAGTAAGTGCTTAAAAAAGTCACAATTATTATTACTATTTATCCTATGGGGGAGCCTGCAGTTCCCGGTGGGACCCACCGTACCGCTCCCCAGCGACGTCGACAGTCTCCCCGCTGACCCGATCTCCTCGGCAACCCGGTCCGTCCGACGGTCCGAGCTCCTTCCGGGACCGCGGGGCCACCACCCCGTGGAGGGACGAGGCCTGAGCCAGCGCCAGACAGTAGAACGGGGGGCCACCGAGCCCCCGAACGACCACCGCCGTCCAGCCCCATCTCCGCTTTCCCCCGAAAGTATGAAAAAAAAAAATTCCTTTGGAGCTAAAACGTCTCAGCTTCCTCCCAGCCCAAAGGTGAATGGCTTTTTGGGAAAGTTAGAAGAAAATTGGTTCAGCATGTTCCCGACATCAGTTTCCTTAACATTTTTTCAACACGCATCAATTAGGGATCTCCAGAGAGACTGAAATAGCATACTGCACTAGAGTGCACTAGGCCTGCGCCAGCCAACCCTTCCCCGCCACCCCACGCCCTCCCGCCAGCCATCCCCCAGACATAATGTTTCATTAATGCGCTCTTAGACGATGGGCTTTGGTGCAGGGAGAAATTGGGGGGGGGGTGGAAGGTGGGGGGGTGGGGGGGTAAGGGGTAAGGGGAGTTGGGGGGCCCTCAGTTGTCAGAGTGCCATCTGGTGGAAAAGGGGGGAAGTGCACGACGTTGGAGTCCTCTCTATCGCCCCCTTGGGTCACCTGGGAGGATTACACCCCTCCCCATCCCCCCGCCGCAGCCTGACTTTTCCATCCAGTTTGTTCCTCTGGCTATTTGAGGGACCTGGAGTTGAAACCGAAATGTGGTTCCGAGCACAGCGGCTATTTTTAGATGACTACACTCTGTGTTCATCTAATCTATTTTTGTTTTATTCGTAAAACATGTGGGTGGATCTGTGTGTTTAACAAGAGTCAGATGCAAGGAATCGGATCGGTTTAAACGAGCTTGACGCTGCTGTTTCCCTAGGGCTGGGCCCGGATTTGGGGGATTTGGGGGGCAGAAGCGTCTTCTGTGCTGGTGTTTTCTTTAGACAAGGGAAATGCAGCGTGGTCTACTGGTTAGAGCACGGGCCTGGGATTCAGAAGGTCCGGGCTTCTCATTCCTTCTCCACTACTTGTCTGCTGTGGGACCCTGGGCAAGTCACTGCATTTCTCTGGGCCTCACTTTCCTCTTCTGCAAAATGGGGATTAAGGCTGTGAGCCCCTTGTGGGACATAGTCCGTGTCCAACCTCATTAGTTTGTATCTACCTCAGCGCTTGGAACGGTGCTTGGTGCACAGTAAGGGCTCGACCAATGTCATAAAAAAAATATAAGTTACTCTTTCCTTCTCGGAGCAATCAGCTCTCAGCCTCCTGCCCCCCTCTCCTCCCCCGTACACCCAAGTGACTTTCCCTAAAGTAGGGGAGGAGAGAGGAGAGCCTATAGCAGGAGGTCGGGAGGGGGCGGGAAGTGCATTAAGAACAGCTCAGCACCAGCTTATGTTACCCTTCTGGGCACCTTCTTATTCTGATCATTTCCCTCTTGCTTGCTCTCTCTGGCTGCATTTTTGGTGTCTCAGGACTCCCTCTTACAAACACCTCTTCTTCTCTCTCTATGATCTATGCTCTTCTCCCTGCGATGGGCCCATCTCTACCTGCTGTGCCTCTCGTTCCTTGCTGCAGCCCCCATTCCCGCTCACTCCCGAGGAAAAAAGCCCGTCTCCTTCACCCCATTCGTTTATTCATTCACTGATATTTATCGAGTGCTGACTACGTGCAGAGGGCTGTACTAAGCACTTGAGAGACTACAGAACAACAGAGCTGGCAGACACGTTCCCTGCCCACAACAAGCTGATAGTCTAGCCGTCACAGTCACCTCAGGAAAACCAGAATGGGGAATGAAGCTACTGACCCTTGAAAATATGCCATTAACCCCCAAACCCCCACCTGGCCTGGTCGCTGGGGAGAAACTCCACAGCCTGGAGTTGGGGCTTCTCCTGGCCCAGTGGATCCCTGGAAAGAGCACAGGATGAGGAGACAGGAGACCTGGCTTCTAATCCCGGATTTGCCACTTGCTTATGTGATCCGGGGCAAGTCCTTTAACTTTTTAGCTTCCTCACGTATAAAATGGGGATTCAATACCTGTCCAGCCTCCTGCTTAGATTGTGAGTAACATGTGGGAATGTGGACTGACTGGATTTTTATTTACTGCAGCATTTTAGCACAGTACTTGGCACGTAGCGAGCCCTTAATGGATACCGCCATTTTACTTATTTACTTTTTTAGTCCTTGGGAAGACAACTGGCCCAGGAGACACTGGACTGGACCTGTGGCTTGATATCCATAGCCAATGAACCAATCTCCACAAGCAGTAAGCAGCATCACCTACTGGAAAGAGCAGGTGCCCAGGAGCCAGAGATCCTGAGTTCCAATCCCGGCTCTGCCACTTGCCTGCTGGGAGACCTGAGGTAAGTCACTGAAGTTCTCTGGGCTTCAGTTACCTCGTCTGAAAAATGGGGATTAAGATGGCAAATCTAATATGGGACAGGGAGTGTGTCCGTCCTGATTATCCTGTAAGTACCCCAGTGTTTAATGTGGTGTGTGGCACATAGTTAGCACTTAACAAATACCATTTTCAAAAAAAGGTAATGTGGGGAGCCTTTGAACCTCACGCCGCAGTCTGCTAGGGCTGGGAGAAGGGGAGGGTTCCCTGCTCTCCCTGGATTTTGATCTCTCTGCTGGCTCACTCTTAGGTCTGCTGTGTGGCCGGAGAGCACCAGGATCCCTCTAGACTGGAAGCTCACTGTGGGCAGGGAATGTGTCTATTAGATTGTTGGGTTATACTCTCCTAAGAGCTTAGTATGGTGCTCTGTGCACAGTAACGCGAAATAAATATGATTGATTGATTGATTGATTGAAGGCCATGGTGAGAACCTGCCTTGGCATAAAATCTTCTCTGTTGGATACTTCCTGCCAACTGAAACTCCCAGCACTCAGTTGTATTTATTGAATGCTTCCTGGGTGGAGAGAAGTTTACTAAGTGCTTGGAAGAGTGCAGTCCAACAATATAAAAGATGTCTTCCCTGCCCATTACGAGCTTGGAAAATCAGATCCACACATAGAAATAATTATGGTATTCGTTAAGGGCTTAGTATGTGCCAAACATTGTTTTAAGCACTGGGGTAGATACACAGTAATCAGGAAGGACACAGTCCCTGTCCCACTTGGGGCTCACAGTTCTGATCCCCACTGTACAGACGAGATAATTGAGGCACGGAGAAATGAAGTGATTTGACTAAGGTCACAGAGCAGACATGTGGCAGAGAAAGGATTAGAACCCACATTCTCTGACCCCCCCCGCCAAGGCCCTTTCCAGTACACACACACCACTCCTCCCCACCCCCCCATGTCACAGTAAAGCTCGTTGTAATTCACACAGCGGTGGCCCCATTAGCCACTCCTGAAATCACTGGGCTGAAATCATACCTGTGCTACCGCCTTTAAAAAAAAGGGGTGTCAGGGGGTGGAGGAAAGGCATGGTGCTGAAGAGGGAGGCCATGGGAGAGGACTGAAACCTATAAAAAAGTTTCATTTACTTTTTTGTTATAAAATAGTTTTTACGGGTGCCAGCTGGCCCAGGCCTATCTCGGAATTATGATGGAGCTTTAAGTGCTGTGTGCATATTAACTGCCAAAATGTTAGTACAAAGTGGAAGGTGTTTGTGCTGCAGATCATAACTAATGTACCCTTGGTCAAGATAGGCTACTGCGCTCTGATTATTGCATGGATTTTATGACTAGACATTGGAGTCAACCTAGTGGAAGAAGAATGTTTTTCGCTGCTTGGAATGCCTGCTTGTCAGAACTCCCAGTGACTCTAGTGGGGCTGGGGAAATGAGAAGTAGTGAGGCCTAGCGGAAACAGCATGGCCCTGAGGGTCAGAGGACCCGAGTTCCAATTCTGGCTTTGCCACTTGCCTGCTGAGTGACCTTTGGGCAAGTCAAATAATTTCTTTTAGCCTAACTTCCTCATCTGTAAAATGGGAATGTAATACCTGTACTCCATCTCCTTTAGACTGAGAGCCTCATGAGTGACAAGGGCTGTGTTCATCCTGACTGTCTTGTATCTACCCCCATGCTCAATAATAACAATAATCATTATGGTATTTGTTAAGGGCTTACTATGTGCCAAGCACTGTTCTATGCTCTGGGTAGATACAAGGTAATCAGGTTGCCCACGTGGGGCTCACAGTCTTAATCCTCATTTTACAGATGAGGTAGCTGAAGCACAGAGAAGTTAAATGGCTTGCCCAAGGTCACACAGCAGACAAATGGTGGAGCTGAGATAAGAACCCTTGTTCTCTGACTCCCAAGCCCGTGCTCTTTCCAATAAGGCATGTTCCTTCTCAAACAGTGTTTGGCACATTGATCCATCAATCAATCATTCAATTTTGTCTATTGAATGGCTTAGTGGAAAGAGCATGGGCCTGGGAGCCAGCGGAACCAAGTTCTATTCCCGGCTCCACCATTTACCTGCTTTATGGCTTTGGGCAAATCACTTAACTTTTCTGTGCCCTCATCTATAAAATGGGGATTCAATACCTACTTAGACTTTGAGCCCAATGTGGGACCTGATTATCTCGTATCTACCCCAGCACTTAGTACAGCACTTGGTGCCGAGTAAGTGATTAAGAAGTATCACAATTGCCACAATTATTATTATTATTGTTACAATATAACAGAGATGGTAGACTTGCTCCCTGCCCACAAGGAGTTTATAGTCTAGAGGTACAGAGTAAGGCAAATAGTAAGTGTTTAACAAATACCATGATTAGTATTATTGTAACCACAGGACGGAGGTTGGGAAAGAAGGGAGTAAGCCCTTTTACTGGAATGAATCTGACTCTTGATTGTTCTGCTTGATATAGTGAGCAAAATATCTGTTAGCCAGGTTCCAGAATATTGGAGAGAGCTGGGAGGAGATAGAAATAGAAAGAGAGAGAGAAGGGTGGGGAAGAGAAAGATGAGAAGCAGGAGGAGGAAGGGATGATGAGGAAAGAAAAACCCTGTTCTGGTTGCCTAACCAACTTGTGTTCTAAACACATACAATTCTCCAACATTCTCCACCAACATGGGAGTTGTGTTCTAAGAGAACCATATTTTTTTAAAAAAGTGTAGGTTGTACTTATCCTGTGTGTGCACACAATTTAATAATAATGATAATGTTGGTATTTGTTAAGCGCTTACTATGTGCCGAGCACTGTTCTAAGCGCTGGGGTAGACACAGGGGAATCAGGTTGTCCCACACGGGGCTCACAGTCTTAATCCCCATTTTACAGTTGAGGTAACTGAGGCACCGAGAAGTTAAGTGACTTGCCCAAAGTCACACAGCTGACAAGTGACCGAGCAGGGATTCGAACCCATGACCTCTGACTCCAAAGCCCGTGCTCTTTCCACTGAGCGACGAGTTTCTTATGCTTGCTTGTGTGCACAGGTTAGATGGACACTCTCTAACTTCCCATCAGTGCTGTAGTCAAAACAAAGGCTGAAAACCCCAAGTTAGGGTGGGATTGAGTCCATTTTGACAGTAGTCTTAAGGAGGACAGGAACTCTATTTGATCTGATTACATTTTAATCTCCAAAGTGCTTGGTGCCGAGTAAGTGCACAACAAATATGATTACTAGTCATTCATTCGTTCAGTTGTATTTCTTGAGCACTTTCTGATTGAAGAGCATTGTACTAAGTGCTTGAGAAGGTACAACACAAAAAAAGCAAACAGTGACATTCCCTGCCCACAAAGAGCTTACAGTCTAGAAGAAGTGAAACAGACATCAGTGCAAATAAATAAAATTACAGTTATCATCTCTGGGCCCTTGAACATGGAGGCCTGGTCAGTTTCGGGTGAGAATGTGGCCAGGGCAGGTCCCTCGGGTTTAGTTGAGTCCAGTCAAGGTATTTATTAAGCCTTTACTAGCTTCCAAGCTCTGTGCTAAGACCTAGGAAGACTCAGTATCCTGCCAACACTCACAGTCAACGAGGGAGGGAGAGCAGGTGGGTCACCACCAATTTACAAATGACGAAACTGAAACCCCGAGAGGTTCAGTGATTTGCCCAAGGACACACAGCAAGCCTGGGACTAGAATCTGTGTCTCCTGAGACCCAGGCCCTTGCCTTTTCCACTGGGCGACACTGCTTCCCAAGATTTGCCTACCCTCTAACCGCAGAAGGCCCTAGGTCCGTGGGGGCTTCCAGAACAGAACTGATGAATCCCCGTTCTGTGTTCAGCCTGTCACACCCATCATCCCCCCGGACTGTTCTCCCCTCACACGCTGGACTGAGCAGAAGGGGACCAGTTGGCAAGCGACTCCAGTGATCTCCGAGGGAAGACAGACATGTAGATATCTGCAAGTGACAGCTTAAACATAAAGAGAGAGCTGACGGTGAGACTGTCAGCTCCCAGAGGGCAGGGACACCTCCTTTATCCTATTTTCTCCTCTCTCAAGTCAGAGCTCTGCACGGGGCAGGTGATGAGTAACTACTATGAAATTAATCTGGCAGACAAGCCCCATGCACTAGTAGTGGAAAGAGGACAGGATGGGGGGAATCAGGTGTCCCAGATTCTTACCCCAGCTCTGCCACTGGCATGCTGTGTGACCTCGGGCAAGTCTCTGGGCCTCAGTTTCTCATCCGCACCATGGGGATAATGTACCTATTTTCTCTCTTTTTCAGACTGCGACCTTCTTGAGGGGCAGCCTCTGGGACCCATCTGCTTATCTTGTATCTACACAGGGCTTTGCAAATGGGAATCATTTAATGAAAGTCATCATTAGTAACTAAAAGCATTTTTCAACCTCTTCTTAACCAAAGTGAAGGGTTCAATCGATATGATAGCTTGTTTTTATTTATGTTAGTGTTTAAGTTCTTACTGTGTGCCAGCCACTGTTCTAAGCAATGGGGTAGATACAAGCTAATCAGGTTGGACCCGATCCTTGTTCCACATGGGACTCACAGTCTTCATCCCCATTTTACTGATGAGGTAACTGAGGCCTAGAGAAGTGAGGTGACTTGCCTAAGGTCACACAGGAGACAAGTGGCAGAGCCAGGATTGGAACCCAAGTCCTTCTGTGCTCTATCCACTAGGTGCTGTTCATGGTGTGCTACTTCCTGAGGTAAGTACCAACTTGGTCTTCTTCACTTCCCCTTTCCCATCCTGGTTCCTTCCCCACTTCCTCATTTCAGACTTTCTCCCAACACCTGCCTCTCTAGTCCCATTTCACACTATAAACTGGGTTCTAATCCCAGCTCCGCCACTTGTCCTCTCTGTAACTTTGGGCAAGTCAATTTATCTGTGCCTCAGTTACCTCATCTGTGAACTGGGGATTAAAACTATGAGCCTTTTGAGGGACAGGGACTATGTCCACCTTGATTATCTTGTATCTACCTCAATGCTTAGTGTAGTGCTTAACACACAGTAAGTGCCTTAACAAATATTATTAAAAAAACACAAAACTCCTCTCACCTCTTTACTCCCAGCCCCATTTTTCTTTTCTTTTTCTTCTTTTAAAATTTCTTTTACGCTCAGTGTTCTCAGTGCTAGTGTCTCCCAACATGTCTTCAATACTAATGATTGCGGTATTACTTAAGCACATACCATGTGCCAACCACTGTACTAAACACTGGGGTAGATATAATGTAACCGGGTCAGCCTCAGTCCTTGTCCGATCTGAGGCTCACATCATGGTGTAGAGGATAGAGCACAGGCCTGGGAGCCAGAAGGAACTGGGTTCTAATACCGGCTCTGCCACTTGTCTGCTGTGTGACCTTGGGCAAATCACTCCACTTCTCTGTGCCTCAGTTACCTCGTCTGTAAAATGGGGATTGAGACTGGGAGTCACACAGGGAACAGGGACTGTGTCCAACTCGATTTGCTTGCATTCACCCCAACGCTTAGTACAGTCCATGGTACGTAGTAAGCACTTTACAAATCCCATCATCATTATTATTATTATTATTAAGTAGGAGGGAGAACGGATATTGAATACCTAATTTACAGATGAGGAAACTGAAACATGGAAGTTATGACCTGCCCAAGTTCAGACGGCAGGCAACTGGTGGAGTTGAGATTAGAACCCCGGTCTCCCGACTCCCAGGCCCTTTCCATTAGGCCAAGTGAAGTATTCACTTTAAAATGTATAATCCTCACTCCCAAGAGACCAGAGCTTTGGTTGGTTAACTTACAGGGTAGTTTAATTTTATGCCCAGAGGGAAATGCCTATATTTCTAACTGCTTATAAATCCCCTCACCCCTCTGAGCCTGAGGCCAAGGGGGTGTGTATTTTTATTCACTGACTCCTGGCCACGAGACTATAACCATTGTTACATGTTTCACTACATGGCCTCACCCATAAATGGTCATTTTGTCACTTCATAAAAACTCCCATGAAGTTTTTGGAGGAAATCATTCCATCAACGAAGGGAAGCCTCATGAAAATCTTTGTGGGGACTGAGGCTGAGGCCGTTAGGATCCTTGTACGAACCAGAGGACGGGATGCTGGCTAAGAGGATTCTGGGTAGGCTGCTTGGGTCCCTTTCCAAGCAGGAAGCTATTTGCCGATGGGGTACGGCGAGACGGGGAAGAATCCGTTTCTAACTAAACACTGCTGTGTTTTCCCACGACGCAGATTCATGTTGCCTTCAACTCAGGTTTGAACCATTTGGGAAAAATCAGCCTGAAGTGATTTTAATACTCAAACCTCCTCTCAGAGTTTTCAGCACTTTGTGGGGCTGTGGATCACAACACTTTTCATTCATTTATTCAGTAATATTTATTGAGCGCTTACTATGTGCGGAGCACTGTACCAAGCACTTGGAATGTACAATTCGGCAACAGATAGAGACAATCCCCTGCCCATTGATGGGGTTACAGTCTAATTGGGGGAGACAGACAGACAAAAACAATAGCAATATATAGAATCAAGGGGATGTACATCTCATTAACAAAATAAATAGGGTAATAAAAACATATACAAATGAGCAGATGAGCACAGTGCTGAGGGGAGAAGAAGGGAGAGGGGGAGGAGCAGAGGGAAAGGGGGGAAAAGGGGCTTAGCTGAGGGGAAGTGAAAGGGGGCAGAGAGGCAGAAGAGGGAGCAGAGGGAAAAGGGGAAGCTCAGTCTGGGAAGGCCTCTTGGAGGAGGTGAGCTCTCAGTAGAGCTTTGAAGAGGGGAAGAGAGTTAGTTTGGAGGAGGTGAGTAGGGAGGGCATTCCAGGACAGCGGGAGGACGTGGGCCAGGGGTCGATTGTGGGATAGATGAGAACGGGGGACGGTGAGGAGGTGGGCGGCGGAGGAGCGGAGTGTGCAGGGTGGGCGGTGGAAAGAGAGAAGGGAGGAGAGGTAGGAGGGGGCAAGGTGATGGAGAGCCTTGAAGCCTGGAGTGAGAAGTTTTTATTTCGTGCAGAGGTTGATAGGCAACCACTGGAGGTTTTTAAGAAGGGGAGTGACATGCCCAGAGTGTTTCTGCAGGAAGATGAGCCTGGCAGCAGAAAGAAGAATAGACTGGAGTGGGGAGAGACAGGAGGAAGGGAGATCAGAGAGAAGGCTGACACAATAATCCAGCTGGGATATTATGAGAGCCTATATCAGTAAGATAACCATTTGGGTGGAGAGGAAAGGGTGGATCTTGGCGATATTATAAAGGTGAGACCGGTAGGTCTTGGTGACTGGAAAGCACAAATCTGGACATAAAGAGGTCTGGGTTCTATTCGTGACTCCACCACTATTTATTTATTTTACGGCATTTCTGAAGCACTTACTATGTGACAGGCACTGCACTCTGCTCTGGGATAGATACAAGGTAATCAAGTTGGACATGGTCCATGTCTCACATAGTGCTCACATAATTAATCCCCATTTTTCAGATGAGGTAACTGAGGCGCAGAGAAGTGAAGGGACTTCTCCAAGGTTACACAGCATACAAGAGGTGGAGGAGGGATTAGAACTCAGGTCCTCCTGACTCTCAGGCCTTTGCTCTATCCACTAGGTCACACTTGACTGTAATGTGACTTCGGGTAAATCAGAATTTATCTCTGCCTCCTAGAATTTCTCTCTTTCTCAATTTCCTAATCTATAAAATGGAGATTAAATACCTGTTCTCCCTCTCCCCTCTAAATTGTGAGCCCCTGGTGGGAGAGGGATTGTAACAGTCAAACAATTAATCACATTTGTCGATCACATTTATCCAACACATTGTGCGCTTACAATATGCCAGGCACTCTAGAAGTTCTGGGGTAGGTAAAAGAGAATCAGGTTGGACACAGTCCCTGTCCTATGCTGGGCTCCCATTCTCAATCCTCATTTTATAGATGAGGCCACTGAGGCACAGAGACGTTAGGTGACTTGCCCAAGGTCACACAGCAGACAAGTGGTGGAGCCAGGATTAGAGCCTAGTACTTCTGACTCCCAGGTCCTCACTTTATCCACTAGGCCATGCTGCTTCTTTATAGAGGGCCCAAGTGGGCACGAGAAACGAGACCTCCTGTGATCTGAAGCAGGTCACCTATCCTCTCTGGATCTCAGTTTTTCACCTCGTGAAAGATGGGTACATAATAACTGTGTCCCTTACCCACCTCAAGAATTCTGAGAGAGTAAATATAAAGTTGTTTGAGCTTTGATCTCTCTGAAGGGTTGAATGATATCAGCTCATGAGACACAAGCATGATTATTCTGTGAGACAAAAAAAGGAAGAGGAGTCTTAGGGTTCTAAAGGAAACTGAGTCAAATGAGAATCAGAAGGATCTGTGTTCTAATCCCACCTCTGCCTCTTGTCTGCTGTGTAACCTTGGGAAAGTCACTTCAATTTTCTGTGCCTCAGTTACCTCATCTGTAAAATAGGGATTAATAATAATATCCCACGTGCTTTGTACAGAGTAAGTGCTCAGTAAATGTGCTTGATTGATTGACTGATTGATATTATGTTAAACAAGTCAGTACAAAACCTCATTTTTTATCTAGAGTGACTCTTTAGATAATATAAATCAAACAATTCACCCTCTCTCTGAATCCCCTCCCCCATCTCTCCAAGGAATGTTGGACTTAATGACTTCACATACATGTTAGAAAGTTGCATTAAATCATTCCTGGAACCTGTTTTGAGTAATTGAGAGATAAGAGTTCTATAACTAGTCTCTAGTATTACTAGAAAGCTGGGAGTAAAATTGTACGCACTAGAAGAAAGTGTCCCAAAATACCATTTTTCCACTGTAGAAATGTTCTCTTTGTTTTTATATTACAAAAGTCAACTATTTACAGCCAACTCATAAAATATTTATATTAAAAAAGTCATTTTGACAATTACGTTTAATTTTCTCCTTTCTCCCTCCTTCTGTGCCCAGCACAGGTGAGTTTGAACTTATAGTAGATTGCCTTCCACTCACTAGCCGCTGCCCAAGCTAGGAATGGAATGGGTATGCCTCTGCTTGGCTCTCCCTCCTGTAATCGAGACTGGTAGAGCACTGGAAACTCTCCAGGTGTGACCCTGAGAGGAGATGAACATCTGTACTGGGATGAAACAGTAGGAGTAGTAATGATACTTATTAAGTGCTTACTATGTGCAGAGCACTGTTCTAAACTCTAAGAGAGAATGCACAGGTGGGAATTAGACATGGGTCCCGTCCCTCTGTGTAGGAGGATGGTAATGAGAAACAAAGCACTTCTAGATGATGCAGAAAGAAGAGTGATTGGGTGGACCAAAGGTCAAACCAAAATTTCCCAATCCTGACCCACTATGGACTTTCTAATTTACTCATCTATCTGTAGTACTTTCCTTAAGCACCTGGTACAGAGCATTGCTCTGGTGTGAGGGCCACAGAAGCAATTTTTGTAGACCAAATTGGTGCCTGTAAATCTTCCAGCAGTGTTAACCTTCCACACACCTGGATCTCTCTCCCTTTAAGTAGCCGGTTTCTGTGATCAACAATTTCACCAACTTCCAGGCCACATGGCTGACTTTGATGAGGCGCTCGTTGTGGACAGGGAACGTGTCTGTTATATTGTTGCATGGTACTCTCCCTAGCACTTAGTACAGTGCTCTGCCAACAGTAAGCACTCAATGAATATGATTGACCGACTGACTGGCCGACTCAACAGATCCTCTCATAGGCTTTGACGATTACGTAGAATTCCTCAGCCAGGAGGGCTTAGGTGGTGAGCATTGTCGTGAGGTGGCGTGCTGTGCTGATTGAGCTGCATACTTCACTAATCAAGCTGCCAAGTTAAGTAGCTGAAATGTAATACACTTTTCTAATCAAGGTGCATTCTTTACTGATGGGGCTGAATATTTTAAATGTTCTGCGCTTTGATGGTTGAGTTGCATGCTCCCCTGTGTCCATGGCACGTGGAATGACCCCACAGAGCATCTTTGGACCACGGGAGGGGATGGGCGGCTAACTTGGCTGTGTTTCCATGCAGCCACAGATCATAGGGTTGCATTCTGGGAAGTTTGGGAGCTCAGATGGTTTGGACTGGAGGGTGTTTCTGGAGCCAAATGTTTAGAGTCTCTGAATTATTCCTTTTATTGTCCTCATCAGACTCGTGAGGGAAGAAGAGGAAGAAGATGGAATCACAGAATGCAAGCACAGGTCCTCTTCCCCTTCCTCTCCAGCACGACCCGGGCTAGTAAGTTGAGCAAGGTATGTTGGGAGAAGAAAGATGGCAGCTCTAATTAAACTGTGGATATTGTGGGGAGGCAGCTGGAAGGTGTGGAGAGGTAGGGAGGGGTCGTGGAAAGTCAAGAGATTGTTCAGAGGAGCTGAGGGTGAAAACTGAGGCTGGGAGCTCCGGAGGGATGGAGCGAGTGGCTGAAAGCCAGAAGAGGAAAAAAGGTGTTTAGTGTTGGAGCAGGGCTGGCAGAAAACTGGGGAACATTCCTTTGGCTGGGAGGTAGAAGAGTGGGGAAATGGAGAGATGAAGGAAGAGAGAGAATGGAGAAATAGAGAAAGAAATGGAAGGGAAAAAAAGAAAGAAGAGAAAAAGAGAAGGGAAGGAGAGAAAGAAAGAAAAAGAGCTAAGTAGAAAGAGAAAGTGGGAGAGAAAGAAGAAGGAGGAAGAAGGGAGAGAGGGAGAGGAAAGGAGAAAGCTAGGGGAAGGAAAAAGAGATAGAAGGGGGGAGAGAGAGAGAGAAAGAAAGAGAAGGGAGGGAAGGAGAAAGAGAGGAAGAGAGAAAAATAGATGGAGAGAATGAGGGAGAGAGAGAGTGTGTGTGTGGTTCATGCCCGAGAAACCAGAAATATTTCTGAAGAGTTCACACAAGCCCCAAACTCCCATCTCTGCATTTGCTACCTGCTGATGTGTGTTTAGCATCTCAGTGAAAAGCGTGTTGCTGCTAAGGGTAAATTCTCCCTGGATGCCTCCACTTACCTCCCATAGTGCTAATGAGGGAGATTTACGTGCCGCAGGATTTTCAGTGTTTAGTGTTTGTTGAGTGACGCCAGAACACTCAGCGCTGTCAGAGGCCGGGAAGAGGCCCAGCCTCTAGTCAGAGGACGTGTGAGATCGTGGAGGCAGGCCAAGCCCCCATCCGGCCCTCCAGCGGGAAAAGGGACCTGGAGACCGCCAAGATGCTCTCTGATTAGCGTTCTCTTGTGCCTCAACAATAAGCAAGGGAAAAATGAGCCAGAACTGGAGAGGAGAGTGTGAGCACTCCATCCGAGGGACAGATCCAGCCTAACCTGATCATAAGAGTAGTGGTAATTGTGGTATTTGTTAAGTTCTTATAAAGTGCCAAGCACTGAACTAAGTGCTGAGGTTGTTATGCAACAGCCAGCTTGGTTACCATCCCTATTTAACCTGGGGCTCACAGTCTAAGTAAAAACCTTGGGCAAGTGACACTTAGAGGCAGTCACTTTTCTTCTCTGAGCTTCAGCTACCTCATCTGTAAAATGAGGATGAAGACTCCATGCCCCAAGTGGGACAGGGATTGGGTCCAACCTGATTAACCTGTATCTTTCCCCAGTGCTTAGTACAGTGCCTGGAACATAGTGAGTACTTAACAAATACCCCCAAAAAAAACTGACCCCAAAAGCTTATAAAGAGTAAATGAATCAACTGAGGCCTTGAAGCTATTTGTTGACAAGGACCGGGCCGAGATTGGGCTGTGCCGAGCTCAGTCTCCACTTTGCCCAACACTGGGCTGTGCCAAGTTCTGTCTGCCCTTCACCTGATTCATCTTGCTCTGAATAATGATCAGCAATAATTTTGGTATTTGTTAAGCGCTTACTATGTGCTAGGCATAGTACTAAGCACGGGGGGGGGGGCAGGGAGGGGATACAAGTATATCAGATTGGACACCCTGTCCCACCTGGGGTTCATAGCCTTAATTCCTATTTGGTTGAAGCGATGTCATTGACACAGGAGCCATTTTGGGAATAAGTATGACTCTCCCAGCCCAGACTTGGGGGAGAATCAGGACTTCTTTCCCTCCCCTTCCCCTTGCCCCACCTTCCTTTCTATTATGGTATTTGTTAAGTGTTTACTACGTGCCAGGCACCGTACTAAGAGCTGGGGTTGATGCAATTCAATTAGGTTGGACACAGTCTCAGTCCCTATTTTACAGAAAAGGTAACTTAGGCACTAAAAAATGAAGTGACCTTCCTTGGTCACACAACCGACAAGAGACGGAACTGTGGATAGAAGCTAGGTTCTTCGGTCTCCCGGGCCTGTGCTCTATCCACACCACCACAGTGCTTCTCATCTTAACAAATAATAATAATAATGATAATGGTATTTGTTCAGCATTTACTATTCATTCATTCTTTCATTCGTATTAATTGGGAACTTGGTGAATGCAAATTATGTGTCAAGCACTGAAGTAGATACAGGATAATCAGGTTGGACACAGTCCTTGTCCCACAAAGGGCTCTCAGTCTTAATTCCCATTTTACGGATAAGGTAACCCGAGGCAAAGAAAAGTGAAGTGACTTGCCCAAGGTCACACAGCAGACAAGCGGCAAAGCCAGGATTAGAGCACAAGTCTTTGTCACTTCCAGAACTGTACTCTACCTACGAGGCCATGCTGCTTCCCTTTTGCTGGCCTGCAGACCTCCAGGGACTGATCATCTGTACTGGCCCACGGAAAAATTCCCTCCTCATCACTCCAAGTGTCTGGTCTCTTGGCCCTCACAGAAGGGACGGCACCGGAGCCCTGACCACCCTTAGCACCCCAAGACCCGGGGCCTTCCGTGCTGTCAGTTGAACTCCCGGAAATGTAAATTCACTCAGGAAAACGCACAACTTGATTACTACTCAACATTTACAGTACACAGGTACTCTAATTAAGAGAAAAGGTCAATAGGTTAAATAAGTAACTTAATCAGAAAATTATGCAAAGTGCCCCAAATCAAACACATTATACGGCCCTCGAGATCGATATGGAATGCAAATCGATCAGCAGAGAGGATACGAATTTGGTGACTGGAATTTACATCTCCATCCTGAAAGCGTGCAGATATTGAGGGGAGGTTTGGGGGTTAGAGTTTTTCTGGAAGTTAGAGTCACGCGTGCTCAGCACACAACTCACTGCAGGTTCCCCTGGGCAGTAATGGTCGCAACGGGATGCGAGAAGAAGCAGCGTGGCGTAGTGAATAGAGCACGGGCCTTGGAGTCAGAAAGTCATGGTTTCTAATCCTAGCTCCACCACTTGTCTGTTGTGTGACCTTGGGTGAGTCACTTTACTTCTCTGTGCCTCATTTACTTCATCTGTAAAATGGGGATTGAAACCGTGAGCCCCAAGAGGGACAGGGACTGTGTCCAACCCAATTCGCTTGTATCCACCCCAGCGCCTGGTATAGTGGCTGGCACACAGTATGCGCTTATTATTATTATTGTTATGGTATTTATTGAGCACACACTGCATGCAGTGCACTGTACTAAGGACTTGGAAAAGAACGGCAGGTCCATGAAACACATTCTCTGTCCACAAGGAGCTTCCACTCTAACAGGGGAGACGGGCCAAGAAATAAGCACAAATTTAAACAAATCAGAATAAATAAAAGGTTGCAAAATTGATTATGTGTCGATACCCAAAATGCTGCCAAAGAAGCATATAATAACAATAATAATATTTGTTAAGCCCTTACTATGTGCTAAGCACTGTACTAAGCACTGGGAAGGTAAATAATTTACAGGGTGAACACAGTCCCTTTCCCACACAGGATTCACAGTCTAAGTAAGAGGGAGAGGTATTTAATCCTCATTTTACAGAGGAAACTGAGGCACAGTGAAGACAAGTGACCTGTTCAAAGTTCCAGAGGCAGACGAGTGTCAGAGCTGAGATTTAAACTCGAGTCTTCTGATTCTACCTACTATGGGCAGAGCACTGTACTGAGCACTTGGGAGAGTACATTAAAGTTAAAAAACACAATCCCTGCTCTCGAGGAGCTGGCAGTCTAGCCGGGGAGAGAGGAAATCAAACCGGAAATGGAACAGGTCTGACAGAAAATCAATCAGTAGTATTAACTGAGCACCTACTCTGGATAGAGCACTGTACTAAGTGCTTGGGAGAGTACAATAGAATTAGAAGACAAGACCTCTGACCTCCAGGAACTGACAATCTAAATTGGGAGAAAAGCCAGATGTTGAAGTTCCATTCCTGGCTGCGGTTATACACTAGGCTGTCGGAATTATCTTAAATATTGAGTTCTGTTTTCCTCCTTCTGGGTAATGAGGGCTGCTTTAACCTTTATTTCATTTCTGAGTCCCTGTAGATTACCAGCTTCATGTGGGTAGGACTCGTCTCTACCGATTCTATTGTATTGTCGTCGCCTAAGCACTTTGTACAGTGTGTTGCACACAGTGAGTGCTCAGTAAATGCCCTGATTGAGCATTCAATTGATTGATTCCCCTATGGTCAGGAAGGTGGCTCTGCTTTTGTACTCACCCAAGCTCTTTCCACTGAGAAGTTCACAGGCTCCCGGGTGCCAGACTAGATTAATTAGATGTTTTTTCAGAAATGACTTGTACAGGAAATATTAGTGTGTCAAAACCAAAGGGTTGTTGAGTAGTGGAGGAAGTATTTATGAATGAGTTTTTCCATCTGCACAAGGCGTGCGACCCCATTCATCGTGGCACAAAAAAATGAGCCTTTTCATCCCCTTCTGGGGATTGTGGTCGATCCTCAATGGGGAAGGAGCAGTCCGCCTGGGTGAGGTCAGGGGGAACCAAGCCCCCAGCCTCCCTCTCCCCTCCCCTCCACCCCGCTCACTTGCAGTTCCCAGGCGGGCAGACGTGGAGGGGGGAAATCCCACCCCCAACCAGCTTCTTCCTGACAAGATGAATTGGCGGTTTCCTTTAGGCCACGGCTGAATTTTTCTTCTCCTGTCCTGTGGCAAGATTTGTTCCTCGGCAAGAGAACCTGTTCTTCAGCCACTTTGCAACTTCAGGAATCCACTCGACTTTTCTGATCGGCTCCCAGGTGAAAATAGAGTCACATTTGGGGAGTCAGACAGGACTGTTCTAAATGATTCATCCATTCATTCGATCTTATTTATTGAGCATTTACTGTGGGCAAAGCACTCTAATAAGCATTTGGGAGAGCACAATATAACAGCAGACACGTTCCCTGCCCACAACAAGCTCACATGAATAGCAAAGGTTCATTCTGGGGGAAAGTGGGAACCAATATTAATAGTAATAGTACTTGTTAAGCACTTACTATGTACCAAGCACTGAGGGTAGATATAGATTAATCAGGCTGGACACAGTCCCTGTTCCCCCACGTGGCTCACACTCTAAATACCTATTTCACAGATGAAGTAGCTGAGGCCCATAGAAGTTAAGTGACTTGTCCAAGGTCACACAGCAAGCACATGGCAGTGTGAGGATTAGAACCCAAGTCCTTCTGACTACCAGGCTTGTGTTTTATAATAATATCTACAATATATATTGAACACTGCACTGCCTCCTGAGGTAGATTAATAAATATATTTAATGAGTGCTTACTATGTGACAAGCACTATGCTAAGTACTGGGGTAAATATAAGATAATCAGGTCAGGCACAGTCCCTGTCCCACCTGGAGTTCACAGTCTAAGTAGGAGAGAGAACAGCATGGCTTAGTGGAAAGAGCCCAGGCTTGGGAGTCAGAGGACGTGGGTTCTAATCCTGGCTCTGCCACTTGTCTCTGTGTGACCTTGGGAAAGCTGATTCATTTCTCTGTGCCTCAGTTACCTCATCTGTAAAATGGGGATTAAGACTGTGAACCCCATGTGGGACAAGCTGATTACCTTGTAATACCCCAGTGCTACGAATAGTGTGTGGTAGATAGAAAGCACTTAACAAACGCCATAATTATTAATTATTATTAACAAGTATTGAATCTCCACTTGACAGATGAGGCAATTGAGGCCCAAAGAAGTTAAGTGACTGGCCCAAGGTCACATAGCAGGCAAGTGGCAGAGATAGGATTAAAACCCAAGTCCTCTGACTCCCAGGCCCGTGCTCTTTCTACAAGGCCTGTCCCATAACCTATTTTAACCACATTTAATGGATGAGGAAATGGAGGCCCAGAAATGTTAAGTGACTTGCCAAGGTTGCTCAGCAGGTCAGTGACTCGACTGGGACTAGAACGCAGGGTTCCTGACTTCACTGGTCCCGCTGGGCATAGTCAAAGTCCCCGGAATAAAGGTCATTAGCCACGGTGCAGACAGGGATGCCCCTCCTTTCTCTCCCTTTCCCCACTCCCCTCCTGGCCTGGGGATTGGGGATTTGCTGCAGATAAGCTCAAACACAAAAGCTTGATCCTGGGCAAAGCAGGAGGACATTCCTTTGTTTCTGCAGCTCTTTAGGAGTCAAGGCTGAGGGGCTGATGAGGAGATTTTAGTCTGGACCCCATTGTGTGAAGGAGAGAAAAGGGGAGTGAAAACTAGGGGATGGGGAGTGTTCAGCTCCCTTTTGGAAGGGAACTTTCAATGGCTTTAAAGCCCTCAATCACTTGCTCCCTCCTACCTCACCTCGCTGCTCTCCTCCTACAACCCAGCCCACACACTCTGCTCCTCTTGTGCCAATCTACCCACAGTACCTGGATCTTGTTTCTCTCACCACTGCCCTCTTGCCCACATCCTGCTTCTGTCCTGGAACACCCTCCCTCTTCATATGACAGACAATTACTATCCCTACCTTCAAAGCCTTACTGAAGGAACATGCCCTTCTTTCCCCTTCTCCCACTCCCTTCCGCATCACCCTGCTTTCTTCCCTTTATTCCCCTCTCCCTCAGCCCCAAAGCACTTACGAACATATCTGTATTTTTTTTTATATCACTATCTCTTTCCCCTGCTAGTCTGTAAATTTGTTGTGGACAGGGAATGTGTCTGTTATATTGTTACGCTGTACTCTCCCAAACGCTTAGTATAGTGTTTTGCACACAATAAGGGCTCAATAAATACTATTGATTAATTGATTGCAGTGTATTGTACTAGGCACTTGGGGAAGACAACACATACAGAAGACAAGTTCCTTCCCATAGGGAACTTCCATTCTAATTGGAGGAGAAGAACAAGCCATCAACACCTAATCCGATTTACCAGTCTTAGATCATTCAGTCTGTCAGTCAATTGCATTTATTGAGTGCTTACTGTGTGCAGAGCACAGTACTAAGCGCTTGGGAGAATACAATATAGCAATGTAATAGACACATTCCTTGTCCACGACTAGCTTACAGTCTTGAGTGGGAGACAGACATTAATACGAATAAATAAATCACAGATATGTACATAAGTGCTGTGGGGCTGGGAGGGAGGATGAATAAAGGGAGCAAGTCAGGGCGATGCACAAGGGAGTGGGAAAAGGGAAAAGAGGAATTTAGTCAGGGAAGGTGTCCTGGAGGAGATGTACCTTCAATAACCCTTTGATGGAGGGAGAGAGTAAAGGGGTCCCAAACTCTGAAAACTTTTTAACCATTTCCCACTACGTCTTTTCACACAACTGGCTCTTCTAACACCAACTGATTCACTGCGCCTCCATCTCATCTCTCTCATTCATTCAATCATCCATTCAATCCATCAACCCCTTGCTCATGCCTTTCCTCCGACCTGGAACTCCCTCCCTCTTCACATCTCACAGACTACTACTCTCCCCATCTTCAAAGCGCTACTAAAATCACATCTCCTCCAGTAAGCCTTCCCTGACTAACCTTTCCTCTCCCCACTCTAAATCTCCCTCCCTTCTGCGTCACCTATGTATTTGCAATCATAGCCTCTAAGCACCTTGATATTCACCCCCTTCCCACTCACACAACATTTATGTAAATCCCCTTATAGTCTGTTGCTTCCCCTATATGTAATTTATTTTGTTTGTCTCTTCTACTAGATTCTAAACTCCTGAAGGGCAGGGGTTATAATAATAATAATAATGATGTTGGTATTTGTTAAGCACTTACTATGTGCAGAGCACTGTTCTAAGTGCTGGGGTAAATACAGGGAAATCAGGTTGTCCCACATGAGGCTCACAGTTAATCCCCATTTTACAGATGAGGTAACGAGGCACAGAGAGTTAAGTGACTTGCCCACAGTCACACAGCTGACAAATGACAGAGCCGGGATTTGAACCCATGACCTCTGACTCCCAAGCCCGGGCTCTTTCCACTGAGCCACGCTGCTTCTCTATGTCTATCCACCTTATCGTACTCTCCCAAGTGTTTAGCATAGTGCTCTGCCTAACGTAGGACGTCAATAAGTACCACCAATAAATACCCAAAATGAGAAACAGTGTTGCCCTAATGGGTAGAACACAGGTCTGAGAGTCAGAAGGACCTAGGTTTTATTCCCGCTCCACCACTTGTCTGTTGAGTGACCCTGGGCAAGTTGCTTCACTCCTCTGGGCCTCAGTTCCCTCAACTGTAAAATGGGGATTAAGACTGTGACTCCCATGTGGGACATGGATCGTGTCCAGCTTAAGTAGCTTGTACATGCCCCAGCATTTAGTACAGTGCCCAGCACATTGTAAGTGCTTAACAAATATAGAAAAAAAATACCATTGATCAGTCAATTGACATTCCTGCTGACAAGTAACAGTTGGCCATAGAGGGCCGAGGTCTTTCAGTGGCCAATAAGGATATCCCAGGTAACACAGCCTTCTAGGAAAGGGTCCGGATTAAGGGGGCCCTGGTACCCCCAACATGGATACTAGAATTGAGAATCTGGCACCAGAACACTAGGCCTCGGCCGGCCTGGGTGGTGCTCAGAAATGGATGCTTGCGGGAGGACTGGCAGTGGGGAACTAAGTGCATGCTAATGCCCCGGCAAGGAACTCGGGCGTGACATCTGGAAATTGGTTGTGGACTATGAAACCGACCCTTTTAGGTGGATGAACATGAGTTTGTGGTGGAGGGAGAGAGGGAGGGAGGGAGAGAATCAGGGGCAATTAAGGGACAGTGTTTTCTCACCTTCACAAGGTCCCTTCTGTGGCAGTAAGGGAAGCCGGCTGGCTACCTTGCCTCCGGAGCCGGGGGATGTTTGATTTCAAGAAGAAGCAGAGACATGGATCTGTAATCCGTTTCTTTTTAGCTTTACTTCAGAAATGGTTTCCAAGAAGGGGAGAGGGCCAGGAAAGCATTGAAAGTAGGCAGTCTAAGTAGTGTATCAGTGGACCGTAATGGAAAGAGAGAGAGAGCAAGAGAGAGATTAAGTGCCTACTGGAGACTTAAAAAAAATCCTTTTGATCTCCCCACACTCCACAATGTACTATTACCTTGTTGTCTTGCATCTGCCGGATATGGGACTTTTTCGTATTGTGATTGCTGTAAATTGGTACCTATTTTTCCAAGAGTAGCATTCCCTTGAATTAAGCGATTCAACTGCCTCCATCATAGGAGATAAGGGCCTTCTATTAGAAGGTAATGTCACTAGAGTTGGAAACTAAATACGGCTTTAGCCCTGGAAAGGATGAGCTGGGAGGGCTGAGCGGGAGAGAGGTTACAAGAACTCTTGCTTTAGAGTCATCTGGAGCCCTGGAGCCTATCTCAAAAACCTCCTCCGGGGACAATAATAATAATGTTGGTATTTATTAAGCGCTTACTATGTGCAGAGCACTGTTCTAAGCACTGAGGTATACAGGGTGACTAGGTTGTCCCACATGAGGCTCACAGTCTTCATCCCCATTTTACCGATGAGGGAACTGAGGCACAGAGAAGTTATGTGACTTGCCCACAGTCACACAGCTGCCAAGTGGCAGAGCCGGGATTCGAACCCATGACCTCTGACTCCCAGTCCCGTGCTCTTTCCACTGAGCCACGCTGCTCCTCCAACCACCCCTACCTTAATTTCCCCACCTAGGCGTCTGGAATCCTGCCCACATGCTGAGACTTTTGGTAAGGACTGCTGGAAGGATAAAAACCAGTTCTGGTCTGCCTTGAAAATAATAACAACAGCAATAATAATAATAATTATGACTGTAACTTACTCTAGGTTGAAAGCTCATTCATTCATTCAATCGTATTTATTGAGCGCTTACTGTGTGCAGAGCACTGTACTAACTGCTTGGACAGTACAATTCAGCAACAAATAGAGACAATCCCTGCCCACTACGGACAGTCTAGAAGGGGAACTTGTCAACCAATTCTGTTGTATGGTACTCTCTCAAGCGCTTAGTACGGTGCTCATCACACAAAAAGTGCTCAATAAATATCTTCGATGGATCGAATGATTGATGACGGCAGAGAAGCGGCATGGCTCAGTGGAAAGAGCACGGGCTTTGGAGTCAGAGGTCATGGGTTCGAATCCCCACTCTACCACTTGTCAGCTGTGTGACTGTGGGCAAGTCGCTTCACTTCTCTGGGCCTCCGTTCCCTCATCTGTAAAACGGGGATGAAGACTGTGAGCCTCACGTGGGACAACCTAATTACCCTGTATCTCCCCCAGCACTTAGAACAGTGCTCGGCACATAGTTAGCGCTTAACAAATACCAACATTATTATTTGATAAGTTCTCCCTATGAGTCAAGCACTTTTCTAAGCTTTAGGGGCAGTACAAGCTGATCGGGGTGGACACAATCCCTGTCCCACAGGGGGCTCACAGTCCAGGCAGGAGGAAGAAACTGAGGCCAGCTCATCTGACCTGGCATTCTTTGGCCACCAGTTAGGAGCTATAAAGAGCTGGAGGTCCAGGTTGGGGTGGACTACTGGACCTAATTCCTTCATTCGATCATATTTATTGAGTGCTTATTGTGTGCACAGTACTATAGTAAGCACTTGGGAGAGTACAGTACAACGATAGACACATTCCCTGCCCACAGTGAGCTTGCAGTCTACCTGGAGATGATTTTCCCCTTAAATTCAGTTGCTTTTGAAGGGAATTTTCTGGGACAGGATTCCTGGAGACATCGCTGCCTCAGTTTTCCCTGGGGCCTGGGGGTAATTGACAGTGTCTCTGACCAAACTGTCAGTGTGTGTAGAGCGCTGTTAGGGGAATGCTGAGGCGGGCAGGGCTAGAGAAGAGGAGTCAGAACAGCGGTCACGACCATGAGGCACTGGGGAGAAGGGGTGAACCGCTCTCCAGGCTCCTCGCCTCTTCCCAGATGCCTCAGAAACCCCCTCCAATCCATTTCTTCGGGACTGGACACCGACCTTTAACTCCTCCCTCAAAGGCGTCATCGTCACTACCATCATCAGTGGTACTCACTGAGCGTCCCTCCAGTGTCCTATACTAACCAGCTGGGAGAGTACCACAGAAGTAAGACACGATCGCTGCCTTCCAGTAACTTACAGTTTAGCAGGATGGAGAGACGGTTCAAAAAACTTTACAAGTAAAGGGAGTAGGAAGAGGTGAGCGACTTGGAAACTGGGGACCGTGTCTATATCTCTTATTTGCGTTTCTTTCCTATCGCTTAGTACAGTGCTTACTAAGTGCACTTAGTAAATACTATTTTCATGGCATTTAACTTAGTGCTTACTATGTGTCCAACACAGTTCTAAGCACTGGGGTAGGTACAGGTTAATTAGGTCAGATACAGTCCCTGTCTTGAGTGGGGCTCTCCGTTTAAATAGGAGGGAGAACAAGTATTTAATCCCCATTTTGCAGTTGAGGAAACTGAGACACAGAGAAGTTAAGTGACTTACCCAAGGTCACCCAACAGGCATTTGAAAGAGCCAGGGATTAGAACTCAGATCTTCTGACTCCCCGGTCTGTGCTCTTTTCACTAGGCTCTGCTGCTGCCTCAAGCCATGCTCATTCCCCACTACTTCCCTGATTACTATTACTAGCAGAAAGAACGATTTAGGAGGAAATAGTACAAATGTATAAGCTTGCCAACCCTAGATAACCAGGTTAAACAAAACCTTTTTCCATCCTTTCTGATGCCACTTTTCATCAGCTTCCGGTTGGCATCATCGGTAAAAGAGAGCACTGAGCAATCGTTCCTTTTCGCCACCTTCTAGGGCACATGAAGTTTTAACTAAATCACGCTCTTTGGGGATGGAGTGTATGACAAGTTGAGAGTGTTTCGTTTGAAAATATATATTGAATTTCCCTCTAGACTCTAAGCTCCTTTTGAGCAGAGAACCTGTCTAGTAACTTTAGGCTGCATTTTTTTTATGACAGTTGTGCTTGCTTATGACATAAGTGCTTGCTATATGTCAAACACAGTTCATTCATTCAATCGTTTTTATTGAGTGCTTACTATGTGGAGAGCACTGTACTAAGTTCTAAACGCTGGGGTAATAATAATAATAATAATGAAGGTATTTGTTAAGTGCTTACTATGTGCCAAGCACTGTTCTAAGCTCTGGGGTAGAGACAAGGTAATCGGGTGTCCCACGTGGGGCTCACAATCTTAATCCCCATTTTATAGATGAGGTAACTGAGTCACAGAGAAGTTAAGCGATTCGCCCGTAGTCACGCAGTTGACAAGCGGTGAAGCCGAGGCAAAGAGAATTTAAATGAATTTAAATGATTTGCCCAAAGTCACACAGCTGACGAGTGGCAGTGCTGGGATTAAAACCCACGACCTCTGACTCGCAAGCCTGTGCTCTTTCCACTAAGTCAGGGTAGATACGAATGAATTAAGTTGGACACAGTCCTTTCCCGAATGGGGCTCACAGTTTAAGTGGGAAGGGAGATCAGAGATTAGAGAAGCAGCGTGGCTCAGTGGAAAGAGCCCGGGCTTGGGAGTCAGAGGTCATGGGTTCGAATCCCGGCTCTGCCACTTGTCAGCTGTGTGACTGTGGGCCAGTCACTTCACTTCTCTGTGCCTCAGTGAGCTCACCTGTAAAGTGGGGATTAAGACTGCGAGCCTCACGTGGGACAACCCGATGACCCTGTATCTTCCCCAGCGCTTAGAACAGTGCTCTGCACATAGTAAGTGCTTAACAAATACCAACATTATTGGATCAGGAGATCTGAGGCACAGAGAAGTGAAGTGACTTGCCCAAGGTCACAGAGCAAGCACTTGGCAGAGCTGGGATTAGGTCCTCTGACTCCCAGACCTGTGCGCTTATCACTAGGTCATGCTGCTTCTGCACTGTTCTCTCCGAAGCACTTAGTACGGCACTCTGTTCACAGAAAGAAGCAGTATGATGTAGTGGAGGGAGCACAGGCCTGGGAGTCACCAGGTCGTGGGTTCTAATCCCGGCTCTGCCACTTATCTTTTGTGTGACCAGGAGCAAGTCACTTCACTTCTCTGTGCCTCAGTTACCTCATCTGTAAAATGGGGATCGAGACAGTGAGCCCTACATAGGACAGGGACTAGGTCCAACTCGATTAGCTTGTATCCACCTCAGCATTTAGTACAGCGTTTGGCACACAGTAAGCCCTTAACAAATACCATCGTCACTGTCAGAAAGCGCTCATCAAATACTATTGATTGATTAAATTGATTAGATTGTGGAGGAGTCTGTGAGAAGCAAGTGTGTTTTTTAAGATGCTTGGAATAGAAATATCCAACTTCAACCAAAGTCCAAAGTGACCCAATTTCCTCATCTGTCAAGTAGGGATTAAATATCCCTTCTCCCAGGTCAGAACCTGATTATCTTGTATCCATTTCAGTACTTAATATAGTGCTTGGCACAGAGTAAGCACTGAAGAAATTCTATTATCACCATGAAGAATGATGGAAAAAATATTTTCAATTAGGGGCTCTGATGACGCCAAATAATTGTTGAACCACTGTAGAGGGAAGGGAGGGGAGGAAGGTGGAGAAGAGAGAAAAGAGAGGAACAGAGCAGATGGGAAGGAAGGGAAGGGGGCAGTCCTTTAAATCACTGTGCTGACCTCAAGCACATAGAAGGAAAAAAAAAGGAAGGAAACTACATGTCCCATTTTTTTTCCTCTTCCATCTTACCCAATGCTTCAGCTGAAATTTCATAAAAGAGAAATTAATATTCTCCCCGCTCCCTTGCTCAGATAATTGACTTGTCACAAGTAATATTGCACCTTGCAGATTCCCTGAAATTCCCCAAAGAGCTAAAGTGTGTGATTTTAGCAAGGTGAGGCGGGCGGGAGTGAGATATCAGACACAATTACTTCACTAAGCTGCGTATTTACTCAGACAGACTAATGAAGAGATGCGATGTGCAGAGCAGCAGGGAACACACAATTGAAATGAGTTACAGAAACATTAACAGGAATCCATACTTCTTTCATAAGTTGGGGCGGTTGAATTATTGTCAGGTAATAGCCTGAGTCTCTTCCAGGCTTCCAGGATACGTGAACGAAGATCTCTAATTAAGCTCCTGCAAAAGAAAGTTGAGAGGCAACGAAGCAACTTTACTTATCTGAAGGGATTTTTCTATCTGCTGTTTTCCATCCCCACCAAGACCAGAATCTAATTTCAAGAGGAAAAGGGCTTAACCCACAATGTGAGGGTTAGAGAAGCAGCATGACCCAGTGGCAAGGGTGCAGGCTTAGGAGTCAGAGGTCGTGGGTTCTAATTCCAGCTCTAACACGTGTCTGCTGTGTGACCTTGGGCAAATCACTTTACATCTCTGTGCCTCAGTTACCTCATCTGTGAAAAGGGGATTGAGACTGTGAGCCCCATGAGGGACAGGGACTATGTCTTATCTGGTTATCTTGTATCTACTCCAGCATTTAGAACAGTGCTTAGCACATAGTAAGTGCTTAAAAATATTATTATTGTTACTATTATTATTATTCTTATTATTTAGGTTAGACCTCAGCAAGCACTTTCTGACATCAAGGTCATTAGGCATTATTCCACGGGACTAGACTTTGCAGTCCCTTTAATGATAAGAACTGTGGTATGTGTTAAGTGCTGACTACGCGTCAAGCACTGTTCTAAGCACTGGGGTAGATGCAAGGTAATCGGGTTAGATGAAATCTCTGGCTAACAAGGGGCTCCCAATCTAAGTAGGAAGGAAAACCAGTATTGCGTCCTCACTTTGCAGTTGAGGAAACTGAAGCACAGAGATGTTAAGCGAAGTTACATATACTTAACTGCGCTTGGAAAGTACAATTTGGCAACAAATAGAGACAATAATAATAATAATAATAATAATAATGTTGGTATTTGTTAAGCGCTTACTATGTGCCGAGCACTGTTCTAAGCGCTGGGGTAGACATAGGGGAATCAGGTTGTCCCACGTGGGGCTCACAGTCTTAATCCCCATTTTACAGATGAGGGAACTGAGGCACAGAGAAGTTAAGTGACTTGCCCACAGTCACCCAGCCGACAAGTGGCAGAGCTGGGATTCGAACTCATGAGCCCTGACTCCAAAGCCCATGCTCTTTCCACTGAGCCACGCTGCTTCTCTACCCTACCCTACCTACCTACCCTATCTACCCTACCCAATCCCTACCCAACAACGGGCTCACAGTCTAGAAGATCCTCTTTCTTCCTATCTTTCCTCCCTGCTTTCCTCATAGTTATGTATTAATATTTACACCAGAAAGACTCCTTTCCTTTTCTGTCCCTCTGAGACAGAGTGTAGGAAGACTATGCCTCACTTCTCAGTGATGTACTTTCCCGTGCGCTTGGTACACTACATTGTATCTGGTGGGTGCTCAATCATCAATCACTCAATCCATCGATGGTATTGAGTGCTTGCTGGGTGGAGAGCACTGGGCTGAACGCTTGGGGAAAAACAATACTATAGGGTTGATAGGCAGGATCCCTGGCAGTCTAGTGAGGGAGCTGATTCTATTAGCTCTTGGCTTTGGGTCAATCCTGAGCAAGTCTGATAGTTCACATCCTGGTGCAGTTCTAAAGTTCACGCCCTGATCTTCATTTTGCCTGGAAGCTCCACATCTCAAGAACACCACCACCACCAACAAAAACCTTTGTCCTATATCTGCTTTGCCTTAGTTTTCCATAAAAGGGCTCCGGCTCGAGAAGACTGTTGTTGTCTCTTTCACCCATCAATATAATCAATATGGGAAAAAGTGTGGTCTTTGCGTTTTGTGGCAATCCGATGAGACATGATTGCTTTCTTGTGAAAATAATGTAAGAGTCAACCCAGATAAGATGGGTGGCTCTTTAAAAAATAGTCCCAACATCCTCTAAGTAATTTACCCTTCCTGCCTTCGGAGGACTCTCCCTCCTCCTCCCTCCCTTTCTTTTACCCTCTTTTTGCTGGGTCTTCGCTCTGAGCTCAGAGTCAAATTAGGGAAGTGAAATCAAAGAGAGAGAAAAGCATTCACTTCAACACAAGGTGTCTTTCATGCCAAGGAAATGGAGGCAAAGAAAACCTGTCCCTACCCATATTCAACACCCTCTGAATCAGCCACCTCCTCCAGGAAACATTCCCCACATAATCTCCACCTCGCTGGTCATGCCCTTCCTCTGAGCACTCATCAGTAGATCTGTATCTAATCACTATTCTTTTTTTTTGCTTACTTTGATAGCTATCCATTGTATTTATGTTCTTAGAGAAGCAGCTTGGCCTCCAGAAAAAGCATAGTACTGGAAGGTACTAAATTCTGCCTTATCCGCCACTTGTCTTCTGTGTGACTTAGGGCAAATCACTTAAATTCTTTGTACCTCTGTTTCCTCATCCGTAAAATGGGGAGAACATGCCTGTTCTTCCCCACTCCTTATATGGTGAGCCCAATGTGGGACAGGGCTTGTTCCTCATTTGATTGTTTCCGATTTACCATAGTGTTTGGCATATAGTAAGCACTTAATAAATACCAATCAGTCATCTAAACTGAGCTCTTATTGTGTGCAGACCGCCGTACTATGCCGAGGGTATAATAAAACAGAGTTGGTAGACATGTTCCCTCCTAACAAGGAGCTCACAGTCTATTTCCCAATGTAGGGGCAGGGAACATTTCTACCAACTCTGTTATATTGGACTCTCCCAAATTCTTAGTACAGTGCTCTGCAGACAGTAAGTGCTTAATAAATTGATTGATTGATGTATATCTTTCATTTTGTCATTTCACTCTTAGGTTATGAATTCCTCAGGGTCAGGAAGACATAACTCCTATCACATATTCCCAAGGGTCTCTTACAGTGCTCGGCACAGAGGAAGAGCTCAGTGAACCCGCTGCAACTGGTAACTGATTGGTGTGTTTGTTGGTGCAGGGCTGGGGCGATGAGAAGTGTGTTAAGGAGCGGAAGCTCAGAGCTGATACTCTCAGCTTGCATGCAAACCGCTCCTGTCTTGAAGGCCAAGAGCTGCTCTGCCTCAGGAACCTAGGACAGAAAGGGTTTCCACAGATGAAACAGCCTAGGAGAACACATCATGACAGAACTGTCGAGACCCTACTTTGGCCTTAGCCATAGAGGGTCCGTGAACAGGATATGGTTTGCATGAGAGGCATTTGGTTGGTTTAAAAATCTCTCTGGGTGTCCTGTCAGTTCTACCAATTTCAGGCGAAGGGGTTGAACTACGATCCAACTTTGCGCCGGCTCTCCCTGTATGATGCAATCTGACATCGGACTGGTGGCCGCCCCCCCCGCCTGCACGCATCCCTACTGGACCAGGCAGTTGCCCCACTGTTCCGTGGTCTGTGTGACCTCGGACACGTTGTTAAACTTCTTTGGGCCTCAGTTACCTCATCAGTAAAATGGGGATTAAGACTGTGAGCCTGATGTGGGACAGGGACCGCGTCCAACCTGATCAGCCTTTATCTACCCCAGCATTTAGTATAGTGACTGGCACTTAATAAGTATGTAACAAATACCATAAAAATGATAATCATAGTAGGAATGCTATTTATTGCATGCCTACGTGGTTGCACGGTACTATGCTAAGCATTTGGGAATTACAACAGAGGCAGGGGAAGAGGTCTAGAGAGGTCCTGAGAGTGAAATGAGAACACTTCTGTCTTCTAGTTTGTTTTCATCTGGAAAATTCCTCTTCCTAAAACAAAACCAATTTTTTTTATGGTGTTTGTTAGGAACTTACTATGTGCCAAGCACTGTCTAAGTGCTTCATTCATTCATTCAATAGTATTTTTTTGAGCGCTTACTATGTGCAGAGCACTGTACTAAGTGCTTGGAATGTATAAATCGGTAACAGATACAGTCCCTGCCCTTTGACGGGCTTACGGTCTAATCGGGGGAGACGGACAGACAAGAATAAGGGCAATAAATAGAATCGAGGGGAAGAACATCTCATTGAAACAATAGCAAATAAATAGAATCAGGGTGATGTACATCTCATTAACAAAATTAAGAGGGTAATGAAGATATATACAGTTGAGCGGAGGATAAGGTTATCTGGTTGGACACAGTCGATGTCCCCAGTGGGACTCTTACTCTAGGTGGGAGGGAGGAGGGTAGAGAAGCAGCATGGCTTAGTGGAGAGAGTACAGGCTTGGGAGTTAGAGGTTGTGGGTTCTAATCCCAGCTCCGCCACTGGTCATCTGTGTGACCTTGGGGAAGCCACTTAAGTTCTCTGTGCCTCAGTTATCTCATCTGTAAACTGGGGATTTAAACTGTGAGTCCCACGTGGGACAACCTGATTACCTGTATCTACCCCAGTGCTTGGCACATAATAAGCACTTATCAAATGCCATAACTATTCTTTAGTTACCATTTTACAAATGAGGACTCTGAGGCACAGAGAAATGAAGTGATTTGTCCACGGTCACACAACAGACAAGTGCAGAGCAGGCATGAGTAGCCACGTCCTTTGACTCTAGGTCCATTCTCTTCCCGCTAGGCCACACTGCTTCATTATCAGCTGGATTCACTAGCCAATCGGCTCCACTAGCTTCTGGAGCGGGCTCCCACTCTCGAAGGTATCCGGCCACCGTTTAACTCTCGCAAAACAACATTTTGATGAGTTAAGTGAAAATGAATCAGAAACATATGGATTAAATTTCCCTTAAAATCCACACGGGCTTAAAAATTAAGGAGAAAAGTGTTTGGCCAATGGAGATTGGGTTTTCCCGAACCCCAGCCCCTTGAGAAGTACTTCCAGATGTTCCCAGGCCCAAAGTGGGAACAGTTTGGGTACCCGTGCTCAGGAGCCCTGGATTCGAGGGACCAGCAATGCTTCGATTTTCTGGTTTGGAAGTTCTCATTCTCCATTCTCAGGACCGGATCGAAATCTGGGAGCCATCCAAGACCACCTCTCGGCTTCTTCCTAATTCCCTGGAATCTGAAACATGGTGGAGGCTGCTCGTCACTTGACTTTCCCTGAGGTGGGGATGTTGTTTGCGAGGGTGGGTGGCAGCTGAGATTAAGGGGGATGCCCCTCTAGCTTTGAAGAAGAGGATGGGGTTCAGGCAGGGAGAAATCCAGCATTCGGTCAACAGGAATGATGATGACGACGAAAATGAGGATGACAACCGTGATGGTGATGATCGTCAAGATGATGAAGACAACAAGTAAGGCGACGTTGACGATGATGACAGTGATGAAGACAATGATGATGAAGACGGTGATGATGATGATGATGAAGGATCCCATCCAATACCATGGACTAACTCCCATCCTCAGCTTTCTGTAAAGAGAACCACTGCATGGACCTGAGGAGAATTATAGTGTTTGGGGCAGAGCCACTCACACTGTCTGGTGTGAAGCAGCATGGTGTAGTGGATAGAATGCAGGCCTGGTAGTCAGAGAGTCATGGGTTCTAATCCTAGCTCTGCCACCTATCTGCTGTGTGACCTTGGGTAAGTCTCTTCTCTTCTCTGGGCCTCTGTTACTTCAGCTGTAAAATGGAGATTGAGACTGTGAGCCCCGTGTGGGACAGGGACTGTGTCCCATCCGATTTGCTTATATCCACCTCAGAGCTTATTACAGTGCCTGGCACATAGTAAGCGCTAAGCAGATACCATTATTAAGATTATTTGGTATCTCTGGCCCAACTGTTTTCTCCCTTGCAGGAAGATGGGGGCAGTTCCAGGGAGAAACTTCCAATAGCTAGTTTCAAGGAACTCAACCAACTCTCTCCCTCCTACTTAACCACCATTTTCCCCACAGCACCCTCTCTCTCACTCTTTGTTCCTCTTTAGGTAATCTTCTCTCTTGACCTCTTCCAAATTTCTCTTGCCTGTGACCTTGTGCTATACATCATCCTTCCTGGCTGGAACTATCTGAAAAATAGAAAGATCCCAGGCCTGAGAGTCAGAAGACCTGGGTTCTAATCCCAGCTCTGCTACTTGTCTGCTCTGTGACTTTGGGCGAGTCCCTTAACTTTGCTGTGCCTCAGTTCCCTCATCTTTAAAATGGGGATTCAATGCTTGTTAGACTATGAGGTCCCATTTTACAGGTGTTGTGGGTATTTTTTGTTTGTTTTATTGATGGTATTTGTTAAGTTCTTACTATGTGGCAAACACTGTTTTAAGTGCTTAGTTTGATACAAGTTATTCAGGTCAGACTGTCTTTGTTGCCCACAGGGCTCAGAACCTCAGGAAGAGGATGAACAGGTATTTCATCTCCATTTTACAGTTGAGGAAAATGAAGCACAGAGAAGGTAAATGACTTGCTTGAGGTCACACAGCAAACTGGTGGAGGAGTTGGAATTTCAACCCAGGCTCTTTCCGCTAGACAGAGGCTCCTTTCCAGTGGGGCGCAACTCTTCTGAAGCAACAGTTTCAGAAGCTCCATGAGGTGAAGGTACAGAACAAGGCCCAGTGGGCATGTGCAGGAAGCATGGAGAGAACTGAGATTTGCCTTTCTCTGAAAGGTGCTTGATACTCTGTAGGGAGTTGTGCATATCCTTTGAGATTGGTTGGGAAGAGCGGAGGAGAGGTCTTCAGCTATGTTCCATGTTCACAAGTGACGTTCATGTTCCCGACTGAGCTGGGAGATACAGGGAACCTGGGCTTGGCCACTCGATGAATTGGATAGCCCCCATTTCATTCATTCATTCAACTAATCCTCCTTGACCTCTCAGTTGCCTTTGACACAGTCGACCATCCCCTTCTCCTCCACACCTTATCTCACCTTGGCTTCACGGACTCCATTCTCTCCTGGTTCTCCTCTTATCTCTCTGGCCGGTCATTCTCGGTCTCCTTCGCGGGCTCCTCCTCCCCCTGCCAACCTCTAACTGTTGGGGTTCCTCAAGGGTCAGTTCTTGGCCCTCTTCTGTTCTCCATCTACACTCACTCCCTTGGTAAACTCATTCGCTCCCACAGCTTCAGCTATCATCTCTATGCAGATGACACATCTACATCTCCTCCCCTTTTCTCTCCCCCACCCTTCAGGCTCGTATCTCCTCCTGCCTCCAGGACGTCTCCACCTGGATGTCGGCCTGCCACCTAAAACTCAACATGTCCAAAACTGAGCTCCCTCCCTCCTCCCTCCCAAGCCCTGTCCTCTTCCTGATTTCCCTGTCACTGTGGATGGTACAACCAGCCTTCCCGTCTCTCAAGCCCACAACCTTGGTGTCATCCTTGACTCAGCTCTCTCATTCACCCCACACATCGGATCCATCACCAATGCCTGCCTGTCTCACCTTTACAATATCACCAAGATCCACCCTTTCCTCTCCATCCAAACGGCTATCTTACTGGTACAAGCTCTCATAATATCCTGACTGGATTATTGTGTCAGCCTCCTCTCTGATCTTCCTTCCTCCCGTCTCTCCCCCGCTCCAGTCTATTCTTCATTCCGCTGCCCGGATCATCTTCCTGCAGAAAGGCTCTGAGCATGTCACTCCCCTCCTCAAAAACCTCCAGTGGTTGCCTATTAACCTCTGCACGAAACAAAAACTTCTCACTCTAGGCTTCAAGGCTGTCCATCACCTTGCCCCCTCCTACCTCTCCTCCCTTCTCTCCTTCTACTGCCCAACCTGCATGCTCCGCTCCTCTGCCGCTCACCTCCTCACCGTCCCCCGTTCACGCCTATCCCACCATCGACCCCTGGTCTATGTCCTACTGCTGTCTTGGAATGCCCTCCCTCCTCACCTCTGCCAAACTAATTCTCTTCCCCTCTCCAAAGCCCTACTGAGAGCTCATCTCCTCCAAGAGGCCTTCCCAGACTAAACTTCCCCTTTTCCCTCTGCTCCCTCTGCTCCCTCTCTGCTCCCCCTTCACCTCCCCTCAGCTAAGCCCCCTTACCCCCCTTTCCCTCTGCTCCTCCCCCTCTCCCTTCCCCTCAGCACTGTGCTCATTTGTATATATTTTTATTACCCTATTTATTTTGTTAATGAGGTGTACACCCCTTTGATTCTATTTATCGTGATTAAGTTGTCTTGTTTTTTGTCCTTCTGTCTCCCCTGATTAGACTGTAAGTCCGTCAATGGGCAAGGATTGTGGACTGTCTCTATCTGTTGCCGAATTGTACATTCCAAGCGCTTAGTACAGTGCTCTGCACATAGTAAGAGCTCAATAAATACTATTGAATGAATGAATGAATTGCATTTATTGAGCACTTACTGTTTGTGCAGAGCACGATAATAAGCAGTTGGGAAAGTTCAATACAATATAAACAGTAATATTCCCTGCCCACAATGAGCTTACAGCCCGGAGGGACAAGCTTACAGTCTCGTTTCATGAGTTTGAGGTAATAGGCCAGTGGCGGGGTTGGGTCATAAAACTACATTTCCCGACACTCACACCTATGCTTTTCCCACTAGAAAAGGCTCACGGGTTGCTTGGAATTCACAAGGGTAATCTAATGTAAAGTGATGAAATTTTTGTGTTTTTTAAATTTCTCAACCTTCACGGTTAAGTAACAATGTTCTTTATTGAGCACCCACTTGGGAGAGAACAACTGTTGCATGAGGCATGTCCCTTACCCACGAGGCACTTACACGGGGGAGGCAGACAGAAATATTTACAAATATTTACAAACTGAATAATTCTGAGAATTAAAGAAAATCTTTCCTTTTATTCCACCTCTCCCTGTACTTTGGAATCACTTTGGAATCCTCAATCAGTCATATTTATCAAGCACTTACTGTGTGCAGAGCATTTTAATAAGTGCTTGGGAGGGCACCATATAACAGAGTTGGCAGACATTTCCTTTCCTCAGGACGCTTGTGAGCCCAAGAAGCTGAGTTTGTTTGGATTTTCACTCCATTGTACAGCCTAGCGGTGCTCTTGATGGACCCATTTGGTGACATCTTCATGGGGGGAGATTGATGTGGGAGAGTCTCTCTCTCTCTCTCTCTCCCCCCTTCCCAACACCCTCTGTGAAGGACAACCTATTGGGCTGAGTTAAAAGATGGTATTTTTTGGGTCTCTGATCCAGTAAAACCTATCAGTGTCAGGAAACTGGTTAACTGGAGTAAATATGATTGATTAAATAAATATGCTTTATTGATCATTAAATGAGTGGAGTCCTTTGCAAAGAGATCTTTGGTAAATGGAATATAATTATACGTTGGGCATTTGGATTGAGACGCTTTGTTAAAAAGATGTTGGTTATGAAGGGGTTTTGGTTCTCCGTGTTTCATGTGGAAATTAGTCAGTGCAAGGAAATACCACCCTTGAAAGGACTTCCTAGAAAGAATCAATTGAACCTAGAGGAATATGTATCTCTGCTTCTCTGATCGAACTGGTTGTGACTATTTTTATGCCTACCTTCCCCCATCAGTCAATCAATCACCGGTATTTATTGAGTGTTCACTGTTCCAAATACATGGGAGAGTACAATAGAGTAAATAGATACAATTTCTACCCTCATGGAGCTTACAAGAAGGGAAGATATTTCCCTCAGTAGTTGGGAAACTCATTCAAGGCATTGAACGGATTGTGGTATTTTACCAATCAATCAATCATTGCTATTTATTGAGCACTTACTGTGTGCAGAGCACCGTACTAAGAGGTTAGGGGAATACACTAGGATGGGTAGATGTGACCTCTTCTCCCCTTCTAAACTGTAAGCTTGTTGTGGGCAGGGAATGTCACTATTTATTGTTGTGTTGTACTTTCCCAAGTGCTTAGTACAGTGATCTACACACAGTAAGTGTTCAATAAATACGACTGAACGAAGTAACTTATCATCTAGTGGAGAGCTTCCAGTTTAAAGTCCTTAACTTAGCCCAGTGCACTGAACTCAGTAGGAGCTCAATAAATGCCATTGCCCTATCTCCTCTGCACCTCATCAGAAAGTCTGCACCACCTAGATTGTAAGCTCACTGTGGGCAGGGAATGAGTCTGCGTATTGTTGTATTGTACTCTCCCAAGCGCTTAGTACAGTACTCTGCACGCAGAAATTGCTCAATAAATACAAATGAATGAATAGAAAACCTGGTGATGCTTTCTAGCTTCATAAATTAGATACAAGAACTTCTGTAAATTTAAAAGCGAAGCAGCTTTGTAATGCGTTTCTCTGCCCCTGTTGCGAACCAAGGATTTTGTTTCTCCTAGAAAGATAATTAAAACGAAAGTGCCAGGAGCCGTCAAAAAAAAAAAAAATCAGGCTGGAACTCCGAGCAAGGAACCTTCCTTCAAAGAGATGATAGTAATTATGATTTTCATTGGTCTTAGAAAAGTCCTTTGGTCTAATGCCTTCACATCATCACATCCTGAAGTTTGGCCCCTTTTGATTCGTCCAGTGGCCATTTACTATCAAAAAGTCAGTTCCCTTATAATCAAAGTATTTCTAAACTGGTATTTGCCTTTGCTTTCAAAAAATCTCTTAAGGGCTGAATCGTTTCCCAAGGTTCCCCTTCTTAGCATTCGTTGGAGATCCAAATTCATTAAAGCTTATGCACTAATTATGTGCATAAGCTTTTTTTATCATTTACTCCAAAAAGTGAGAATGTTCTTTATGGATGGAAAATATTCTTTTGAATTCACGGGCAACCCCTTTGGCTTTGTCCTTCTCCTCCAACTCCAGAGCTGAAAAGGAAGAATAGCAGTGGAAAGAGACATTGGCAATCCTTTTCAAGTAGAGCACGGTGTTAGGAAATACCGAAGGAAAACCGTGCCAGGGGAAGAAGAGGAGAACCCTCGGAGCTTTACAATTATTTACTCTGTGATTAATGAGAAATCAGGACCTGCTATATCCGAGGGAGAGGAGGAGGGATGTTAGGCACAGTTTGAAACCAGAGCTAAGACTCTGGAGGCTTTGCTCCTTTGCCTTCCTTGATATGGCTATTTGTTTATTTGTTTGTTTGTTCAGATTTATGTGTTTGTTTCAATGATTCCCCCAGGTTTTTGCAGTTGCAGAGGAGTGCACTTCATGGATCTTCTCTTGTGAGTCCTTGTCCCGTCTGTCCGCCAAAAAGGCCTGTTGAAGAATTGTGCATTTGCCTGTCATGCCTGCTGACCTACAGTCTGGCCATCTCCCAACCCTGCACAGACCCAGTCATGAGAAGCAGCGTGGCTCAGTGGAAAGAGCCCGGGCTTCGGAGTCAGAGGTCGTGAGTTCGACTCCCGGCTCTGCCACTTGTCAGCTTTGTGACTGTGGGCAAGTCACTTCACTTCTCTGTGCCTCAGTGACCTCATCTGTAAAATGGGGATTAACTGTGAGCCTCACGTGGGACCACCTGATTACCCTGTATCTACCCCAGCACTTAGAACAGTGCTCTGCACATAGTAAGTGCTTAACAAATATCAACATTATTTTTCTTTCCTAATTCTCTTCTGCCTTTTTTTTTTCCCTCAGAAATCCACTCCTGTACTCTCTCTGGGTTCCTCTTCTACTTTCTTTCCTTTTATGCCTCTTTTTGCTCACCTTCCTCAGCCTCCTCTGTTAATCTTGCTTCCTCTTAATTTGGATCCTCCTACCTCACCTCTCTTCTCTCCTTCTACAATCCAGCCCGCACACTTCGCTCCTCCGGCGTTAACCTAATCACTGTGCCTCAGTCCTGCGGGTCTCACCGCCAACCCCTGGCCCATGTCCTGCCTCTGGCCTGGTAAACCGTCCTTCCTCAAATCCCACCGACAATTACTTTCCCTTTCTTCATAGCCTTATTGAAGGCACATCTCCTCCAAGAGACCTTCCAAGTACCATCATCGTCATCATCGTCAATAAATGCTACTGACTGACTGGCATAGGCCCTGACCACATGGAGCTCCCGGTGTCAGGTGTGGGGGTGTGTGTGTGTGTGGTTTGTGCGGGGGGCGGGGAGAACAAATATTTAATCCCCATTTTACAGATGAGGAAACTGAGGCACAGAGAACTTCAGTGATTTGCACAAGATCCCAGAGCAGGTCAGTGGCATAGCTGGCATGAGAACCCAGGTCTCCTGAACTCTGAAATCCAAATTTCTTTTAGACTTGCTGGGCACATTGGCTAATGCTTATTTTTACAGCTCTGGTGGAGTGCCCTTTGACCCCTGAAATCCCCAAGAGATGGCCAATTCTCCCCCTCTCGACTGTAAATGTGCCTTTCAACTCTGTTGTACTGTACTCTCCCAGGCGCTTTGCACAATGCTCTGCACCCAGCAAGCGTTCAACAGATACCACTGATCGATTCATTCATTCATTCAATAGTATTTATTGAGCGCTTACTATGTGCAGAGCACCGTACTAAGCGCTTGGAATGAACAAGTCGGCAACGGATAGAGACGGTCCCTGCCGTTTGAAGGGTTTACGGTCTAATCGGGGGAGACGGGCGGACGAGAACGACGGCGGTAGATAGAGTCGAGGGGAAGAACAACTCGTAAAAACAGTGGCGACTAAATAGAATCAGGATCTATGTGGGTAGAATTAAAATCATGGAAGGCGGGGGCTGGATGGGATTAGGTCAGATGACCGAGCTCTCCTCTTGATCTATAGATGAGGTTGCATCTGCTAGCCTATCCTAAGTGCAGTGGGTCTCCTTAAGGCTGGGTAAGGTGGACTGGCCCTTTAAACCCAAGGCCTAGGGCTCCTTGAGTACTTAAGGTAATGGGAGCCAGTTGGCGGAGTGGAGGCCAGCTAAAATGGCGTAAGTGATTTGCTTCTCCGACACTGGAAGGTCTGGGAGGGGGTTGTTAGGACCAAAGCTGAAGACAGAAGCCCCAAAGGAATGTCTGTCCGGGCCCCTGGGAGAGGACTTTGTCTGGGAAGATTGGGTTCAGGAGGGGGTCTCTTTAGCCCCTCAGGTGAGGACTCCCTTTCTGTGATCGCCCGCAGAGCAGGAAGCCACCTGGGAAGCCGAAGGGGACTTTGGGAAAACTACTACATGACTCCTGACACCCATGAGGTAGGTACCAGGGCAGAAGCTGGAGTTCGGTGTCGGAGGGTTGTTGGATTTTTTTTTTTTAAGTGGTCTCTGTTAAACATTTATCTTGTGCCAGGTAATGTACTAATTGCTGGGCTAGCTACAAGCTTATCAGGTTGGACACAGTACCCGTCTCACATGGGGCTCATAGTCTTAAGCCCCATTTGAGAGAAGCAGCGGGGCTCAGTGGAAAGAGCACGGGAGTCGGAGGTCATGGGTTCGAATCCCGGCTCTGCCACTCGTCAGCTGCGTGACTGTGGGCGAGTCACTTCACTTCTCTGTGCCTCAGTGACCTCATCTGTAAAATGGGGATTAACTGTGAGCCTCACGTAGGGCAACCTGATTACCCTGTATCTCCCCCAGCGCTTAAAACAGTGCTCTGCACATAATAAGCACTTAACAAATGCCAACATTATTATTATTGTTTTACAGATGAAGGAATTGAGGCACAGAGAAGTTCATTCATTCAGTCATTTCATTCAGTCGTATTTACTGAGCACTTACTGTGTGCAGAGCACTGTACTAACTGCTTGGGAGAGTACAGTACAGGAATAAAGAGGGACAATCTCTGCTCGCAATGAGCTCACAGTCTAGAGAGACGTGACTTGCCCAAGGTCACACATCAGGCAAGTGGCAGAGCTGGGATTAGAACCTAGGGCCTTCTGACTCCCAGGCCTGCGCCCTATCCATTAGACCATACTGCTTTGCTAGCTTTGTGATGTGTTTCTCCGTCCTGAGGAACCAAGGATTTTCGTTTCTTCTAGGATAATTAAAACAAAAGTGCCAGGAATGGCTGAATCGTGGGTAAATTCTTGTCCCATCCACTGCCCTGTAGAGAAGACATCTCCCAGACCCTCTTGGTGCTGAGTTTATGATACCACAGTCCCTCTTATTTAACCAAGTTTTGTAAATATGAGTTTACAGTACTCTTCCTGTCATCTTACTTGCCTGAGCAGACTTTTGCCGTATTATGTTGTCATTGGATTTTGCTGGACTCCTGAGCACTCAATACAGAGCTCTGTACATGGTAAACACCCAATAAGTACCTTTTATTGATCTACGTGGAAAAACTGAGATGTCCCTTTTTAGAGTGTAAGCACTTGCGGGAATGGAACGTGTCTTCTGTCTCTGATGTATTTTCCCAAGTGCTTAGTACAGTCAGTGCCTGGCCCTCATGCATCCCCTTTCCCTCTGCTCCTCCCCCCCCCCGTCCCATCCCCTCAGCACTGTACTCGTCGGCTCAACCGTATATATTTTCATTACCCTATTTATTTTGTTAATGAGATGTACATCGCCTTGATTCTATTTATTTGCTATTGTTTTAATGAGATGTTCATCCCCTTGATTCTATTTATTGCTATTGTTCTTGTCTGTCCGTCTCCCCCGATTTAGACTGTGAGCCCGTCAGAGGGCGGGGACTGTCTCTATCTGTGACCGATTTGTACGCTCCAAACACTTAGTACAGTGCTCTGCACATAGTAAGCGCTCAATAAATACTATTGAATGAATTAATGAATGAATCACCCTGAGTGGCTCCCTTTGCTCTTCCCCCCTCCCAACCCCACAACACTTATGTATGGCACTTATGAACATATCTGTAACTTTATTTGTATTGTCTGGCTCCACCCCTCTAGACTGTAAGCTGATTGTGGGTAGGGAATGTCTCTGTTTATTGTTGTATTGTACTTTCCCAAGTGCTCAGTAGATCTCCGCAAAAAAGTAAATGCTCAACAAATACGACTGAATGAATAATGAATACCATTATCCTGCACCTATATACTTGGGAGAGTTTCCAGTCATAGGGGGAAGAGCCCAGTCATCAGCTTGGACTTTCTTCTCCTCATCCCAGACCCTTTCTCCTTTGCTGCTCCAGGTTCTTCCATCACTGGAAGCTGTAGGAATGAATTTTTAAAAGATGTGTTTTCTATTTGTAATGGTATTTGCCAAGGACTTAGCATTGTTTTAAGCACTGAGGTAGATACATCAGGATGCAGTTCCTGTCTAATATGGGGCTCACGGTCTTAATTTGAGGGAGGAGGGTTTAATCCCCATTTTACAGATGAAGTAACTGAGGCACAGGTAAATGAAGTGGCTTGACCAAGGTCACACAGCCCTTGCCGGGGCTGGGATTAGAACCCAGGGCCCCTTGCTTCCAGGCCTGTGTTATTTCCAGTGGACCACACTGCTTCTCATTCTTGGGCCTGTCCCGTTTCGGCGGGTCTGATGGGCGGGCTTGGGAAGTCTCTCCATCAGCGGTATTTACTGAGCCCTTACAGTTTGCAGGATACTGTACTAAACGTTTGACGTACAATAAAGTTAGTAGACACGATCGCTGCCCACAAGGAACTTACCGTGTCTATAACATTAGGCCCCAGGATGGCCCTCTAGAAGTCAGGCTATCTTGTTAGCATGTGCTCAAGAAGGTTGGTGACAATTTATCATCTTAATAGGAATCGACGCTATTAATCGAGCGCTCACTATGTGCAGAGCACTGTACTAAGATCTTGGGAGAGCACAATTTGACAGAATGAGCAGACAGGTTCCTTGCCCTTAACGAGCTTCCAGTCTAGAGAAGCCTCCTTTTTGAGTTTCGGAATAGGCAGGAACGTTCCCCGTCTCTGTCTGGAAATCGAGGAGCCGGCTGGTGTTTATGCACCTGCAGCGGTTACTCCGTGCCAAAAACAATCCATGTCTCCGTGCTGAGTGAGATCTCCACGGGGACAATCCCTCCTCTCTCCTCCTCCCCGGCGGCACCCGAGACTTCCCGAGATTCCCCCACTCTGCCTTCCCGAGCCAGGGTTTGCCGTCTGGGACCCCCGGCGGCTCAAACACCTCCCCCGTCAGCCGGCCGGCAGCCGTCCACCGTATCCCCAGGCCTGCTCTCTCTCCTCTTGCCCACGTCGTCTCCCCACCTCTTAAATGGCCTCTTTGTCCATTATGCCAAGGGGAACGTGTGGGTGGGAAGCAGATGGAATCGTTAAGGGTTTTTTTTTTTTTTGCAACGGTATTTTAGGGATGTGTGTTGTCCTGCAGGGTGCAGGCGTTAGGTGTGAGGTCGGTTAAGACACGAGCAACCCCTCCCCCTGTGCCTCTGCCTCCATCATTCCTGTGCACATGTGGAAAACTGGGCCAGCGGGACCGGGGGAGTGTTTATGACCTGAGCAGAGGTGGTGGAAATGGAGAATGTGGGGTCTGGGCTCAGTTACTATGCAGCAGCCGAGGTGGCAATGGGGAAGAAGAATTTCACGGTGAATGTCGCCAGGATGGCCTTTGACCTCTTTTGTCTGGCTCCTGGGTTCTAATCCCCCCTGCTCTTCAAACAGTAGGCTCTCAGTAGAGAGGCAGCTTGGCCTAGTGGGTAAAGCTCAGTTCTGGGAGTCAGAAGGACCTGTGTTTTAATCCCGGATCTGCCACTCATTTGCTGTGTGACCTTGGGCACTTCGCTTCTCTGGACCTCAATATTTCCCTCATCTGTAAAGTGCCACAGACTGTGAGCCGTGTCTAGAAAGTCAGGGACTGTATCCGACATGATCATCTCGTGTCAACCCCGGCTCTGAGAACCTGGCTGGGCAAGGGGCTCGTAGGTGCTTAACCAATCTCTCTGTGGATACTGATTGACTTGACCAGGAGCTGCAGTGGACAGGTCCCTGACGGGGGAAGTCGCGGATAGAGCGGGGTCTGGGTCTGGGCTCTCTCGGGGTAGGCGGTGTCCCTTCCATATGATGGGAAACCTTTTTTTTATGGTACCTGTTGAGCACTTTCAATGTGCCAGGCGCTGTACTGAGCACTGAGGTAGATACAAGAAAATCAGGTTGGACACAGTCTATGTCCCATAGGGATCTCATAGTCTTATTCCCCATTTTACAGGTGAGCTAACTGAGCCACAGAAAAGCGAAATGATTTACCCAAGGTCACACTGCAGACAATCATAATTGTGCTTTTTAAGAGCTTACTATGTGCCAGACACTGTACTAAGCACTGGGGTAGTTAGAAGATAATCAGGTTGGACATAGTCCCTGTCCCACACAGGGCTCGCCGTCTCAATCCCCATTTTACAGATGATGTATCTGAGGCCCAGAGAAGCGAAGTGACTTGCCCGAGGTCACACAGCAGACAGGTGGTGGAGTCGGGATTCGATTCCAGGTCTTCTGACTGCCAGGGCCATGCTCAAGCCACTAGGTCACATTGTTCCTCTGCTTCTCTAAGCCCCACTCCATCTCTGGGGCCTAGGAGAGAGAAGCACACTCATGGAGCCTCCTGTCCAGGGCAACAGCACGAAGGCAGCTTTGAGACAACTAATAGGGTCTCTAGGATGCATTTTCGGGGCTTGGAGTCTTTATGAGACGCTTGGGTTACACGCAGTGTCGTCCCCACCCCCTAACCGCTCCCGCCCCTGCTTCGTGTTTTGCGATGGTGGCGATCAGATGTGAAGGCAAACGGCACGTAATTTTCCAAATCGACTAATGGGGAGTTTGTGGCCACATTGATCAGTGATTGGGTAATCATTAAGGACCAGTCTGAGATCAGGGGGTTCTCTCCTTCATCTCTGCCCTACATTTCTCTCCTCTCCGGCACCAGAGACAGAGTCCCTGGGTTCTGAGATATTTGACTCCGTGAAGATAAGGGTCACTGGCCATTCCCTTGGGGAGGGGGAGGTCTTGCAGATTGAAATGCGGAAATGTTAGAGTTTTCCAATAGCCAGGGAATCTCGTCTTTAGTAAAAGGAGGATTGTAAAAAATCGCTGAGGAGAAATAAGTCATGAATACTGAAGTGGGGCCCCCATGCTGAGGGAAACTGGGCTGCCGGTGAAGAAGGGCCTTCAGGAAGAAGAAAATGGCCTACAGCTCTGACACTCTCTGTGCTGCCAGTGAGCCTGCCCAGTGCAGAGAATAGACGGTCGTTGGGAGGCAGCTACGTGGAGAGAGCACGGAGTGGGTAGTCAGAAGGTCCTGGGTAGTAATTCTGGATCCGCCACATGTCTGCTATGTGACTTTCTGTGTTCTAGTTAAAACCCACTCTAGCACTGGCCTGCTGGCCTTGGACAAATCACTTAACCTTTCTGGGCCTCAGCTTTCACATCTGTAAAATGGAGACAATCAGTACCACTAATCCCCACTTGGCCACGTGCCTGCTGCATGACCTTGAGCAAATCACTTCACTTCTCTGGGCCTCAGTTTCCTCATCTGTAAAATGAAGATTAAATACCTGTTCTCCATCTAATTTACTTTCTGTGGACCCCATGTGGGACTGTGTCTGATCTGATCATCCCATAACTTCCTCAAGGTTCGGTACGGTGCTTGGCATACCGTAAGTGCTTAACAAGTACCACAAACAGTGTTATTAAGTTGTCCGCTTCCTAAAAGCTTGGGGGATCTGCATGCCCTTCTTTGGAGTGGTTTTTAGGTTGGCCGTTGTCATCTATTGATGGAGAACAGTCCTGTCTTTGGATCTCCGGCTGCAAAAAAAAAAAGAATCTGCCACTAAACATAAAATATTGCTTCCTAAATCCAAGCATAGCCAAGCGCACTGTTAAGATATTTAGAAGGTTCTTAAATTATTTCCACTTTTAAAATATTTTTATGTATCCCATTTTGTTCACTTCTTGGGTTAGGGTCTAATGCTTTCCTGGCCCCACAAGGACATAAATGCCTCTTTCCTCAAGCTGTGGATAGTTCATTCTCTGTGCCTTGATATTAAGAACAGACACTCCAACTCTTTGAATGGGGCATTGTTTCCCGGCCAGATCAGTAGCTCCTTCCCGGTCTCTCTCAGCTGTAGTTGAAGATTGGCAACACCACAGCACTAAACTTGGATCGCTCCAGAGACCGACTGCTTAGCTCTCTCCTGCAAAGAACGTGAATCGATCGAGTACAGTCGGCCTCTCTCGCCCCACAGTCACGTGTCCCGAGCAGGCATCCATAGATATCCGCCTGTCCTTGTTGGAAAGAGAGCGGCCAGTATAAAATCCGTTGTGATTGTCCTTATTCCTCTCCGGGACTCCAGACCGGTATTCCCAGAGTGGATTAATTCCCGTCGGCACCGTTTAATCAACTGCTCTCGTAAGAGGCCGGGTTCACGAATGCTACCCCCTCCGCTCTCTGGCTCTCCGGGACTCATGGGGTCAGTGCCAGGGTCACAGGGAGCCTCCCTCTGACTCTGTAATTCAAACCAACCCACCCTCAGATTCATGCTCTATCCACAAGGTTCTGAATGACCCCCAGTCTTAAAAAAGAAAAAATAATAAATCAGAACCAAAGAGCAAAGCACCAAGCAGCTCCATCTGATTTAGAAACTACCTTTAAAAACTTTGGTTCCTGTATTTTTTTTTTCTCCCCAGACAATATTATGGTGTTTTGTCATAAACCACCTTTTTTTCCCCCCAAACTTTATTTGCCTGGCCAGCCTAAATGAGGGAACAATTACAGGATGCTGGCTCTCAAAGCATGTGACTTTGCCAAATAAGTTTATCTCTTTTCATTGTGGCCTAAAACACGCTAAGCCCAAGCCAAGTCACTAAACTGAAACTCCTGGCGGCTTCAGCTTTTGCCTCGAGTTCGCAATAAACTTGGATAGTTTTTTCCACCGTGCCTTTTGCCAGTGATTAGTCTTGAAGATTGTATGTTTTGAATTTGCTGAGAGATCTAGAGGTCTGAGCTTAGTTTTAGTGCTTTTAAAAAGCAATCAATAATGCCTGGTTTGGAAGAAAAAAAATTTATGAACTGACAGGCAAAATGTAATTACGGAGGACAGTCCGCACGAGAAAAAAGATGTGAACTTAAAAGTCATCTTAACAATCTGTTTGCGCTCATTTTCATTCATACAAATGATGAAGTGGTTCTGTGCTGAAATATTTCTCTCCGACCTTAACAAGAGCCTGGAAAAGTTGTTGCCAAATATTTTTTGTAAGGAAGGACAATGACTATTTGCATTAACTTTTCATTGTTATGGAAAACCCCTAGTGTTACTTTATGACTCTGACCTTCCACCTCTACTCAACAATAACTTTCCACACCTTTGATCCCTAGCCTCCAAGGAATAGGGTCTAGAAATGTGTAAACTCAGAATAAAATTATTACTCACACTACCATATATTTAGTTCGTTCAAACACCTACTTCCCTCACCAGATCCCTCCTTCCTGTCTCGGCAGAAGACAATATAACGTTTTCTCTAGAGGCAGTGAGGTCTCCGGGGGCCAGAGCACAGGCCTGGGAGTCAGAGGACCTGGGTTCTAATGGCAGTTTTGCCATTTGCCTGCTGTGACCTGGGGCAGGTCACTTTACTTCTCTGTGCCTTCAGTTACCTTCTCTGTAAAATGGGGATTCGATATCCGGTTTCCTTCCTACTTAGTAAAGCGAGCTCTGTGTGGGTCAGGGACTGTGCCTGACCTCATTATCCTGTATCTACACCAGTGCTTAGTATAGTGCTTGGCACCTAGTAAACACTTAACAAATACCACGATTATTATTATTATTACTTCTTCAATAATACTAATAATAGTGGCGGTTAAGCTAACACACTAAACCTGCAGTAAAAAAGGTTCTTTTTGGGAAAGCAGAGTGCGTGCCATGATTCCTTGCCTAAATTTAAGGGGTGTTGAGGGTAGGTGTCACAAAAAGTAAAAAAACTGTCCAGATATTCTGGTTTAGGGAATATCTCTTCTACAAAGCAATCCAGCGCTATTCAAATGGTGATAAATAAGTTTTACTGAAGAATTGAGGAAAAGATAGTCGGAAATGCAGAAAAATCATTCCCTAGGATGCATCATGTTTCCTCTAACACTGTAAGTGCCTCGAGGGCAGGGATTGTGTCTACCTAATCTATCCTATTGTATCCTCCCAAGCGTTTAGTACAGCGCTCTGTGGAGAGTAAGCAATCAATGAATAACACCGATAGATTTTTATTTGGCTTTGTGATGAAAGAATGCAGATTAGGACTCTAAACTCTGTTCCAGGGTATCAGTGAGGCATGGTGTGACAGTGGTGCCTCAGTAGACATTACTGTAAAATGGACACGTTTGTGGTGACCGTTTAGATAAACTTAGATAAGCTTCTGAGGCCACAGAGTGGAGATGAAAGGAATGTAACGTATTTTGAGTTATGATGAACGATACTTGGAACATTTTTTGAATTCATACCATTTCACGTCTTACAGTGCAGGGGTTTCGACTTTACGAGGCTAGCCTCCTTTCCGGTACTGGCTCTGGGTCGCTCAGTTGATCATATTTATTGAGCCCTTACCGTGTGCACGGCACTACACTAAGCACTCGGGAGAGTTCAATATAACAATAAGCAGACCTAGTCTCTGCCCAAAGGGAGCTTACTGTCTAGAGGGTGAGTTTACTGTCTAAGAATACTGGCTGGAGGGACTGGAATGTAGCAATGCGGGGAAATCTTAAAGAAATGAGGATGCAATTTTGAAAGTCGCAGTGGAAGGGAAAGGAAGGGAGGCTTCAAGCTGCGGGCAGAGAAGAGTCCAGGGTGGCAGGTGGACACTTAGGGATGGTTAGGTGAAGTGACTAGGGATGGTGGACGTATCTGTTTTACTTCTATGAAGCAAGACAGCTAGCTTATTGTGGAACCCCTCTGATTTTGAGATGTCTGCCCAATGGAACCTCGATTCTTAACCTTGGTAGAAGGGCACCATTTTCAGCTGCCTGAGCAAAGACACATAAAACCGAGGCCAGGTCCCGTTTGCCCTGCCCACCTCACGCCCCCCGAGCTCTCTGCTGTGAGTGGGGAAAGTCTGCCTTCCAGGGTCAGTGGCTTCTAGGTCTGCCCTATCACTTTGACCTCTGTATAAGTGAGGACCTGATCTGTGTGGGGTGAATGAGAGAGCTAAGTCAAGGATGACACCAAGGTTGCAGGCTGGTGAGACAGGAAGGATGGTAGTGCCGTCCACGGTGACAGGGAAGTCAAGAAGAGGACAGGGTTTGGGAGGGAAGATAGGGAGCTCAGTTTTGGACATGTCGATATATGCACATCATTAATAAAATAAATAGAATAATAAATATGTACATATATACGCAAGTGCTGTGGGGCGGGCAGGGGGATAGAGCAGAGGGAGGGAGTCGGGGCGATCGGGAGGCGGGGAGGAGCAGAGGAAAAGGGGGCTCGGTCTGGGAAGGCCTCCTGGAGGAGGTGAGCTCTCAGTAGGGCTCTGGAGGGGAAAAGTGAGCTAGTTGAAGGATATGCCCTAACAGTGTTGGAGCCAAAATGCAGAGTGGAAACCAAAGTTATGACAGCCCCAGAGTGATAATGATAATGATGATGATGATGGTATCTGTTAAGCGTTTACTATGTGTCAAGCACTGTTCTAAGAAGTGAGCACTGTTCTAAGCTTTGACGTCACGGCTTGTCTGTCCTTGGCCTCTTGGAAAGAGCACAGGTCTGGGATTCAGGGGACAAGATTTCTACTTTCCGCCCCACCACATGTCAGGACTGTGAACTCCATATGGGACAGGGACTGTGTCTGACCTGACTACCTTGTGATCTACCCCAGCACTTAGAACAGTGCTTAACACAACAGTAATTGCTTAATGACTATCGCCGCTATTTTGATTATTATCATAATCGGAATGGATATGTCCATTTAGTTGAGCGATATCCATAATGATATCTGTCCTGGGAAACGGTGCGGCGTAGCAGATAAGGCAAAGGCCTGGGAGTCAGAGGACCTGGGTTCTAATCCCGACTCTGCCACTTGCCTGCTGTGTGACCTTGGGCAAATCACTTAGCTTCTCTATGCCTCAGTTTCCTCAACTGTAAAAATGGGGATTCGATACCTGTTCTTCCTCCTACTTAGAGCACCATGTAGGATAAGCACTATGTCTGACAAAGGATTTTTAGCATTTTCCCAGCACCTAGAACAGAACGTGATGCACAGTAAGTGCTTAATAAATACCATTAAAAAAAGAAACAATATAAAGACCTGTTCTCCCTTCTACTTAGCTTGTAAGCCCTTGGTGAAACAGGGACTGTTTCTGATCTGATTAGTTTGCATTTTTCCCAGTGCTAAGAACAGAACTTGACACATAGTAAGTGCTTAAAAAATATTATTATTATTATTATTCTTTATGGTATTTAAGTTCTTACTGTAGATCAAGCACTGCTCTAAGTGGTAAGGAAGGTAAAAATTAATTGGGTTGGACACAGACTCTAACCCACATGGGGCTCACAATCTAAGTAGGAGGGAGAACGGGGAACTGAGGCATAGAGAAGTCAAGTGACTTGTCCAAGGTCACATAGCAAGCAATAGACAGAGCTGGGATTAGAACTCTGTCCTTCTGACTTCCAGGCCCATGCCCTCTCCACTAGTCCACGCTGCTTCTGACTTTTACTTTAGGTTTTTAGAGGATGGACCCTCTGTGAATCAATCGATCAATGGCATTTATTGAGTGCTTACTGTGTGCTGAGCACTGTACTAAGCGCTTAGGGCAGTACTATATGACAGAGTTGGTAGACGGGATCCCTGCTGAGCTTTTTATTTCTGATGACTGCTCTTCGTTGGAGAAATTACTTCGCTCGATTCCAGCTTGGATCTCCCCGCTCCATTTTTTCTCCCTCTCCTGCCCGATTATCATTTTTCTCCTCAAATCTACATCATGCTTCCGAACCATTGTGGTCCAACCACGAGGACCCAAGAAGCAATTTCTCCAGTTGGAAGAAAGAACGTACGGATCCCGGGAAGGGAACCGCGCATGCAATATTTAACTGGCTTAGAACCTGTCAAGCCCCGTTGTTGTTTTTCAAAGTGGCCCGGGTGATGGGACAAAGAAGCCCATACTGAAATGAAAGAGAAATTCAGAACAGATGTCAGGAAGTATTTTTCATTCTGAATGAGCAGAATGGCTCCACAGATAAAGCTGGAGCACGCTTGCCCATTTAGGAAATAATCAGATGGGAAAGTCGTTTCATCTCTGACTGCCCAATTACCCTTCTCGCTCATTGACTGAGGCCTTTGTTTCACGGTAGTCGGTACCCAAGTTCTCAGGCTTGGGAGGTTTCGTTCCTTCAGTCGTATTTATTGAGCGCTTACCATGTGCAGAGCACTGCACTTAGTGGTTGGGAGAGTAGAGTGCAATAATAAACAGACAATTCCTGCCCGCATTGAGCGTACAGTCTGGGGGCAGGGACAGACATCAATACGAATAAATAAATTAAAGACGTATATAAGTGCGGTGGGGCTGGGAGGGGAGAAGAGCAAAGGGAGCAAGTCAGGGTGAGGCAGAAGGGAGTGGGAGATAAAGGAAGGAAGTCCTTTTGGTCTGGAAGGCCTCTTGGAGGAGATGTGCATTCAAAAAGGCTTTGAAGGAGCGGAGAATAATTGCCTGTTGGATTTGAGGAGGGACAGGAGTCAGAAACAACTGGACAGCATAAGACTCTGTGCAGAGCACTGTACTAAGCACTTGGTAGGGTACAAAACAATAGACTGTAAGCCCGTCGACTAGACCGTAAGCCCGTCAAACGGCAGGGACCGTCTCTATCTGTTGCCGACTTGTGCATTCCAAGCGCTTAGTACAGTGCTCTGCACATAGTAAGCGCTCAAATACTATTGAATGAATGGAGTTGGTAGAGGTGTTCCTTGCCTACAAGGACCTAAAAGTCTAGAGGAAGAGAACGATCCAGAAAGGGAAGGACAGGAGAGGAGGGAGTGGCCTGGTGTGAGCAGTGACGGGGGGAGGTACGGGTGGGAAGGAGAGGAGATACTACCAGCACAACATTTTCCGAAATGTGCCACATTCCACGGTGGGGGACCTACCTTGGGGAGGGGGTGGGAAGTTGTAGGGGGCAGGGTTGGGGGCAACAAGCAAGGAATGCGGCATTCAGGCTGATAAAACACACCTCTCACCCTGAAATTTCCAACTCACTTGCAGGAGGAGATAATCTAACATTGAGAAGAGCTTACCAGGACACACACAGGCCAAACTTTTTCTCTCCTTGGGAGGAAGGAAAAAACAATTCTTACATCTTGTGAATTGTTCCTGGTAAACTGGGGCCAATTTTTTTTTTCCATCGGCTGACTCAGCTTGGGTTAAATCCCGGCACACCCACCAAATTCCAGAGAAGAACCAGGCAAATAACTGTGTTTCTTTCGATCGATCTTATAGGGATCTTATTCCGGGTAGAGCAGCAAGGTAAATGCTTGAAAGGGTATAATAAGGAGTAGACATGATTCCCTGCCCTCAGGGAGATTTCAATCTAGTGGGGAGGTGCAGACCCTAGGATAAATTACAGGTAGTAAATACACTACCAGAATGACTGCAGATACAGAGCGGGGTTCTGGGAGAGATGAGTACATGGTGTCCCTAAGAATTGGAAATGATTCGACAGCAAATAGAAAGTCAGAGTACAGGGTTGAATGAATATCAGAGTGTTCTTTCTGTTGTGGAACTCTCATCAAGTGGTTTGGCGAGGAGTTTTCCCTTCACTCCCCCCCACTCCACCTCAATTCTGAGGGTTACCTCTATCGTGTTGGGAGACTCAGCCTCTTCTGTAAGAATTCTCTAACCTGGATTTTTTCTTTGTGTGTGTGTGTGTGTGTGGTATTTAAGCGCATACCCATGTACCAGGCACTGGAGTAAGCGCTGGAGTAGGTACAAGCTAGTCAGGTTGGACACAATCCATGTCCCACATGGGGCTCACAGTCTTCATCCCCATTTTATTCATTCATTCATTCATTCAATAGTATTTACTGAGCGCTTACTATGTGCAGAGCACTGCACTAAGCGCTTGGAATGTCCAAATCGGTAACAGATAGAGTCCCTGCCCTTTGACGGTCTTACAGTCTAATCGGGGGAGACGGACAGACAGGAACAATAGCAATAAATAGAATTTTACAGGTGAAGTAATAATTATTATAGTATTTGTTAAGCGCTCACTATGTGCCTTGCACTATACTAAGCGCCGAGGTAGATTCAAGGAAATCAGATTGGACATAGTCCCTGTTCCACAAGGGGCTCACGGTCTCAATCACCATTTTACAGATGAGGTAACTGAGGCACAGAGAAGTGAAGTGATTTGCCCAAGGTCCCACTGCAGACAAATGGTGGAGCCAGGATTGGAACCCACGATCTTCTTACTCCCGGGCCCGTGCTCTATCCGGTACACAGAGCGACTTGCCCGTGGTCACGCGGCGGAGAAGCGAGTGAGTTGGGATTAGAACGCAAGTCCTCTGACTCCTGGCCCGTGCTTGTGCTCTACCCATTAGGGCATGCTGCTTTTCTAGCAGATATGTAAGGTACTTTGCCCAACCCACTTTTATTTCAGATTATCAGATTTTTGTCAGATTGTAAGGAAATGGTCACTGGAATAATGATTGGGAAACTTCTGAAAGTCCCGCCAAAGCTTCAAGGGCTCCTTTTCAATAAAGATTATGGCATTCGTTAGCCATTTATTATGTGCCAAGCACTTTATTAAGCATTGGGGTAGATAGAAAACATCAGGACCCACACGGGCCCACAGTCCAAGTAGGAGAGAACAGGTACTGAATCCCCGTTTTGCACATGAGAGAACTGAGGCACAGACGAGGGAAGTGAGTTGCCCAAGTTAATACAGCAGTTTGGTGGTGGAGCTGGGATTAGAACCCAGGTCCTCTGACTCCCTGGACTGTGCTCTTTCCACTAGGCCACATCACTTCTCTTCCCCCTCCACCCCTCAACTCAAACATCCTCGTTTCCTCTGCCTCGCCTCTGGTCGGCACTTGTTTCCTCTGGCCTCCCCCGCCGCCCACCGCCAGCCCCTGTTCAGTGTTGGTTTCCTCTGCGCTCTCCCTCCCCGCCGCTCAGTACTCGTTTCCTCTGCACCCCTTCCGGTCAGGTCTCATAGGGGACGCAGCGAGGCTCAGTGGAAAGAGCCTGGGCTTCGGAGTCGGAGGTCACGGGTTCGACCTCCGGCTCTGCCACCTGTCGGCCGCGTGACTGTGGGCGAGTCACTTCACTTCTCTGTGCCTCAGTTCTCTCATCTGTAAAATGGGGATTAAGGCTGTGAGCCCTACGTGGGACAGCCTGATCACCCTGTATCTACCCCAGCGCTTTGAACAGTGCTCTGCACATAGTAAGCGCTCAACAAATACCAACATTATCATTTCCTCGGCTCTCCTTCCTTCTTTCCTCCCCTCTGCTCAGCACTGATTACCTAACCTCTCTCCTACTCCAGTGTTCACTCTTCTGCTTCCTCCTCACTCTCTTTCTCACACACACATGCACATACACACCCTTGCACATGCACACAATCCTTTGAAGTATCAATCCTGTACACAGAGAAGCAGCGTGGCTCAGTGGAAAGAGCCCAGGCTTGGGAGTCAGAGGTCATGGGTTCTAATCCCGTCTCCGCCGCTTGTCAGCCGTGTGACTTTGGGCAGTTCACTTCTCTGGGCCTCAGTTCCCTCATCCGTAAAATGGGGATAAAGACTGTGAGCTCCATGTGGGACAACCTGATCACCTTGTATACCCCCAGCGCTTAGAACAGTGCTTTGCACATAGTAAGCGCTTAACACATACCGACGTTATTATCATTATTATTACTTCTTCCACACTCAGAGTGTGCAAAGTGCTATACTCTGCATGGGGAACAGGGCAGAGCAGTGGAATAAGATCTGCTTCATCCTTGGGGAATTTGTGCTCTATGAGGTATGAGGAGGGAGACCAGCAGGCCTGAGAGCACACAAAGGACCACTCTGCTTTTGATGATAAAATGATCTCAGCAGCAAAGACACACACCTCATCCTTCAGGGGTGTTTTTTTTAAATGGTATTTGTTAAGTGCTTATGATTTACCAGGCACCGTATTAACCACTGGGGTGGATACACGCAAATCGGGTCGGGGCTCACATTCTTAATCCCCATTTTAAAGATAATAATAATAATAATGTTGGTATTTGTTAAGCGCTTACTATGTGCAGAGCACTGTTCTAAGCGCTGGGGTAGACACCGGGGCATCAGGTTGTCCCACATGAGGCTCACAGTTAATTCCCATTTTCCAGATGAGGTAACTGGGGCACAGAGAAGTGAAGTGACTCGCCCAAAGTCACACAGCTGACAAGTGGCAGAGCCGGGATTTGAACCCATGGTCTCTGACTCCAAAGCCCGTGCTCTTTCTACTGAGCCACGCCGCTTCCCAGAGAAGTGAAGTGACTTGCCCAAGGCCACACAGCAGACAAGAGGTGGAGCAGGGATTAGATGCCATGGCCGTCTGATTCCCAGCCTGTGCTCTATCCATTAGGCCATGCTGCTTCTCATAAGGAGTTTTATTCAGCAGGTCACAGTCAGATGGGGATTCACTGTGAGCCTCACGTGGGACAACCCGATTACCCTGTATCTACCCCAGCGCTTAGAACAGTGCTCTGCACGTAGTAAGCGCTTAACAAATACCAACGTTATTATCAGTATGGTTTAATATTAATGTCTGCTAATTCTCTCCCAAGCACTTGGTACGGTGCTCTGCTCATAGAGAGCACTCAATGAATATCACTGACTGTACAGATTAGGAAACTGAGTCACAGAGAATTAAGTGACTCGTCCAAGTTCACACGACAGACGGGTGGTTGAGCCGGGATTAGAACCCAGCTCCTCTGACTCCCAGATCTGTGTCCTTTCCATTAGGCCACGCTGTTGCTCTGTCACGATCTCCTTCTGGTCCCCCATCACGTGGACATCACATCTGAGCCAGAGAGCCTGACAGTAGGAGCCATGGCGCAGGGAGGGTGAGCACTGAAGATGAAAGTCCGGGACGTCAATTAATCAATAACATTTATTAAGCGTTTACTACATGCAGAGCGCTGTACTAAGCGATTGGGAAAGCACAGTGTAACAATATGGCATCTGGGGTCAGATCCTTGCTTCTTGGGAAGCGGCATGGCGTGGTGGATCAAGCACAGGCCTGGGAGTCAGTGTGACCTTGGGCAGGTCACTTCACTTCCTCTGTGCCTCAGTTACCTCATCTGAAAAATGGGGATTGAGACTGTGAGCCCCACATAGGACAGAGACTGTGTCCAACCCAATTTGCCCGTATCCACCCCAGCACAGTGCCTTGCACAAAGTAAGTGCCTAAAAAAATACCGTTATTATCATCATTATCCGTATTGGACGGATCAGAGGATCGAAAGAATGGACTCATTCAAGGCAACACCGGGAGTATTTTTTTTTCTTTCCTCTTTCCTGCGAGATATTTGGTTCTGGACCCCGGAGTGCTTCGCTACCGTGCAATGTCTCATGAAACTACTGAATCGATCCCAGGAGTTTTAAACCCCCTGGAAGCAACCTGTCTCTCTGAAGCCTATCAGGGGTGAGCCAAAGTTGGTTTGTTTTTGTTTTTTCCTCTGCTCTTTCAGAACGGATCATTTACTGGTACAAAGACTCACCCAGTACTGGAGGGAGGAGATTTCAGAGTGGGGAGGAAGATGGAAAACGGTGTCGTTCAAGCCTTTCAGACCTATTATCCCCAAGGGAGCAGTAGAAGAGGCGTCTGGGCCATTAAGGACACGTGACGGTCTCCTCCCAGGCCCACACTGGGACCATCCAATGGTGGAAAAGGGTTAATTACCGCGAGACTCAGGCTGAACAAAAGAGAGGAGATAAGAGATGGTCAAATGGACCGCTCCCTGACCAATCTGAGAACAGTGGGGTGTTCCTGTCTCCCCCCAGTCAGTAATTGTGGAAACCACATTGGAAACGGTTTGCGAAAAGCCATTAAGAGGTGATTCTTACAGACCGTGACCTGTCTGTCCTAAATCCTGCACAGCCAGAGCCCTCAACTCCGCTTTCCATGAGATGTTCTCTTCCCCCAACTCCTCCCTTCCTACTGTCCGAAAAGAAGCAGCCGGACCTAGTGGAAAGAGCCCGGGTTTCAGGGGCAAGGAACCTGGGTTCTAATTCTGGATCTGGCACCTCCCTGCTGGGTGACTTCGGTCAAATAACCGAACTTCTCTTTGCCTCAGTTTCTTCAACTGGCACGTGGAGATAAAATACCTGTTCTCCCCACTATATCCGATGTGATTATATGGTATCTACCCCGGAGCTTGGTAGCAGGAAACTGATTAACAAATACCACCGGGATAAAAATTCATCATCATCTAGTCCTGAAATGTGAACTTTGAGCTTTGTCTACCAACTCTGATGTACTTTCCCAAGGACTTAGGGGAGATTGACTCTCGGTTGTTGGATTCTCTGTGCTTCAGTTGCCTCATCTGTAAAATGGGAATTAAATCTTTTCCCTCTCCCGTAGTCTGTGAGACCATTCAGGTCAGGGAGGGAGTTTTTGATGTGTTCAGTTGATATCTCCCATTCCTCAAGAACCTCCACTGACTTCCTATCCACTTCTGCATCGAACAAAAACTCCTTACCGTTGACTCTAAACACCTAATCACCTTGCCCCTTCCTACTTCACCTTGCTATTCTCCTACTACAGCCCAGCCCGCACACTTTGCTCCTCTAATGGCAACCTACTCGCTGTATCTCAATCTCGTCCATGTCACTGCCGACCTCTCGCCCACATCCAGCCTCTTGCCTGGACTACCCTTCGAATCCTGTCTCTGCCACTTAATAATGTTGGTATTTGTTGAGCGCTTACTATGTGCCGAGCACTGCTGTGTGGCCGTGGGCAAGTCACTTAACTCGGGTGTCTCAGTTCCCTCATCTGTAAAATGGGGATTAAGGCTGAGAGCCCTACGTGGGACAGCCTGATTACCCTGTATCTACCCCAGCGCTTAGAACAGTGCTCGGCACGCAGTAAGCGCTTAACAAATACCAACGTTATTATTATTCACATCGATAATTACTCTCCCCACCTTCAAAGCCTTATTGAAGGCACATCTCCAAGAAACTTTCCCTGCCTGGCCCTATTTTTCTTTCCTTCCACTCCCTTCTGTATCTCCCTGACTTGCTCCTTTTATTCATCCTCCCTTCCAGCCCCACAGCAATTAGGTCCACATCCTTAATTTATACAAATTAATGTCTATCACCCCCTCTAGATTCTCTTACATTGTTATACTGCACTCTTCCAAGAACTTAGTTCATTGATCTGCACCCAGTTAGTGCTCAATAAATGATCAATTATCCTGTGAGTACCCCAGCGCTTAGTAATAATGATGATAATGGCATTTGTTAAGCGCTTACTATGCGCCAAGCACTGTTCAAAGCGCTGGGGGAGATCATCAGGTAATCAGGTTGTCCCACGTGGGGTTTACAGTCTTAATTTCCATTTTACAGATGAGGTAACTGAGGCACAGAGAAGCAGCGTGGCTCAGTGGAAAGAGCACGGGCTTTGGAGTCAGGGGTCATGAGTTTGAATCCCAGCTCTGCCACTTGTCAGCTGTGTGACTGTGAGCAAGTCACTTCACTTCTCTGTGCCTCAGTTACCTCATCTGGAAAATGGGGCTTAAGACTGTGAGCCCCACGTGGGACAACCTGATTCCCCTGTGTCTCCCCCGGCGCTTAGAACAGTGCTCTGCACGTAGTAAGCGCTTAACAAATACCAACATTATTATTATTATCACTGACCAAGGTCACACAGCAGATGAGCGGCGGAGCCGGGATTAGAACTCGCAACCTCTGACTCCCAAGTCTGTGCTTTTTCCACTAAGCCACGCTCTTCCTCTAGTATAGTACCTTACACAGAGTAAGCATGCTTAATAAATACCAGTGATTGATTGCTTGACACATAGTAAGCCCTTACCAAATTCCACGGTCATTATAATTATTGCAAGACACTACTTGCATTAGGCTGCCCTGGAGTGTCACATCATGATATCGTTTGCATCTTTAAGTAGAAGTATGCCCAAGGCCATCCCAACTTAGAAAGTTTCTCCAAGGGAGTCTCCGTCAGCGGTTAAAAACCTAAACTTGCTCTGGAAACTGCGTGCTCTCCATCCAGTTCCCGCTGAACTCGGGGCACCGCTCCTGGAAGGGGAAAATAAAAATATCAGTCTTAAAGGCGTTGCTGACTCTGTACCGGACAGAGGATATCTGTAATTTATTTCTATTAATACCTCTCTCCCCCTCTAGACTGTAAGTTCACTGTGGGCAGGGAATGTGTCTGTTTATTGTACTCTCCCAATAATAATAATAATAATGTTGGTATTTGTTAAGCGCTTACTACGTGCAGAGCACTGTTCTAAGCGCTGGGGTAGTTACAGGGTAATCAGGTTGTCCCACGTGAGGCTCACGGTTAATCCCCATTCTACAGATGACGTAACTGAGGCCCAGAGAAGTGAAGTGACTCGCCCCTAGTCACACAGCTGACGGGTGGCCGAGCCGGGAGTCGAACCCTGACTCCGAAGCCCAGGCTCTTTCCACTGAGCCACGCTGCTTCCCAAGCACTTAGTACTGTGCTCTGCGAAACAGGCGCCCAATGAATATGACTGGATGAATGATAGACCGATGCAAAATGGCCAAATGGCCACACTGCCCGGTGAGTTGGGGTTGAAAATGAAACCCGCAGTAGGGAAGCTATTGGCAAGACACCAGCAGCTCCCCAGTCAGGGTTCTGCCCACTGGGCTTTCTGCTCCTCATGCCACTTTTAGACCCAAGGTGATACTCAGGACAGCTTGAAGGCACACATCCCTCCCCACGGTTTCTCTTAGAGGGAAATCCTTTTGTCTGTTTCCCCGGAAAATGATCGGGACTGGAAGCGGCTCAAAAGAAATCCAATCAGCTTCATAATTTGTGTCTGAATTTTTAGTTTCTGACCGGCCTCGTTTGCTGCGACTTTGGTCTAGGGAAGCAAGACAGAGAGTCCGTGGGAGACGAGTTAAAGATGGCTTTGAATTGAGCATTCTGCCTGTCGAAAACGAAAGCTTAACTTCTCATGTGATGGGGCGTAAAAGATGCACATATGCACTGAAGATATACAATTAGCTGAGGAAGTGTACATTTCAGGTTCTGAGAGTTTTCCCCCCATTAAAGGGTGCAGATACTTGACAGTGCCTGGACCGTCAATAGAAATTTTCTTAAAAAGGGGGTCCTCACTCTGTTTCCCTGTGGCCCCTTTTAGCATCATTTTCTGGTGATGTGACCATGGGGATTCCCTGGCATCTGATCCAACGTCTGGTAATAATAATAATAACAGTAATGATTGTGGTGTTTGTAAGGCGCTTAACATCTGCCAGACGCTGTACTAAACGCTGGGGTAGGTACGAGGTACAGTCTCAATCCTCATTTTACAGATGAGATGATCGAGGCAAATACAAAAAACCCAAACAATGTTGGCATTTGTTAAGCGCTTACTATGTGCAGAGTGCTGGGGTGGATACAGAGTAATCAGGTTGTCCCACGTGAGGGTCACAGTCTCAATCCCCATTTTACAGATGAGGTAACAGGCACAGAGAAGTGAAGTGACTTGCCCACAGTCACAAAGCTGACAAGCGGTAGATCCGGCATTCGAACCCATGACCTCCGACTCCCAAGCCCGGGCTCTTCCCACTGAGCCACGCTGCTTCTCGTAAGCACTTCACAAGTAAAGTGACTTGCCCAAGGTCTCACAGCAGACAAGCGGTGGCGCCAGCATTAGAACCCAGATCATCTGACTCTCAGACCCGTGCTCTTTCCACTGGGCCACGCCGGTATAACTTCCCCTTGCATGGATCGTTGTCATGACCGCTGGAACCTTCAGTCAATCAGCATTTATTGAGTGCTTACAGTGTGCAGAACACTGTACTAAGCGCTTGGGAGAGTACAACACAACAGAGTTGGTAGACAAGTTGCCTGCCCACAAGGAGCTTAATTTCCTCTTTGAGGTTTCCCAAGATCCGCTGTGTCTGAAGCCGGGTCACGCGGCGGAAGTCAGACCCCTTTAGCAACAGGACTGCATGTGGGTTGTTGATTTTCTTCCACATAATTTGTTAAATGTGAACAGCCCTGCAGAGATTTTAAGAGAGCCTTTTGATGCAATGTAAGAAAAATTATCTTCATTCAATCCAATTTACCCGTAAGAATAACCGGAGTCTAAAAACAATCTGCAGAAATGAATTACGCAGAAAATCTTCAACATTTCCCCTCCAATATCATACAGACGGGGAACGATCCGTTTTGGCTCATCGTTACCTGGGAATTTCCTTAATTCATACGGGTCAACATTTTAAAACTGATTCTGCCATTTAAAGGCACCACAAATGTTTAAGCGCGAATCCCGCTAAGGTATCTTTTTTTTTTTTTTTAAAGCGGGCTAATGCAGTATTATGTTTTATTGTGCAATAAAATTATGTGCTAAAATTATGCTCATAAATGTAGGCAAATGTAAACCAAGCTATTAGTTATGTTTTCACAGATAAAAGTCATTAGCATAGCTATCAAACTCTTCTCCCATTTGAATAACAGAATTATGTCTAGATCTACGCCTTGTTTGCTGTAGCTGAGTCTTCTAGAAAGCAAATGTAAATCTCGCCTCAGGAGAGGATCTCGAAAAACACGCACGAACTGACCTGGACCCCTCCGGCTTCGGAGAAATCACCCCCGAGACCGTAGCGGGGACCCCGGCGGAAACCCGAAGGGAAAGCGTGAATAAGGATGGTGTCTCTAAGAATGTTTTAGCAATTGGGAAGTCATCCCTGACCCTTCACCATCTTCTTCCAGCTAATTAGACTTATCTTAAAAACAATTGGGGTCCTTTGAAATTTAGGAAGGATGACAGCATCTTTTAGCGACAGCCACGAGGAAACAAAGTTTCATGTATAATGCATGAGGTATGTGGTCATCTTTGGAGCAAATGATTTCCATCTGACAGATCTAGGCTCCGTGGTGTCCTGTCAGGATGGTCCAATGTGTGTAATTAAAATCTGAACAGAACAAATTAATGCTGATTATTTTATAAACAGTTTGAAAGCTTGAATGCTGTTGCCTGGCTTTGAAAAAGAAAACAGAGAGTTCAGAAACATAGCTTCATTTTCTCGCTCACTTCTGCTAAGAAAAGGCCGTTGAATAGTTTCATTTTTTTTTTGTCCCTTCAAGGGACAGTTTCTATTGGCAGGTGTTGAATTTACATAATGAATGTTGGCTGCGTGCCGGCCCTCCCCCCCAACTGGTTGGGTGCACCCCTGGTTGGGATAGGAAGCTCGAGCATTCGGGGACCTTCGCTTGAAAGCCCCCGACAATTCATTCATTTGATCGTATTTACTGAGCACTTGTCGTGTGCAAAGCATTGGCAGCAGCAGCGTGGCTCAGTGGAAAGAGCCCGGGCTTTGGAGTCCGGGGTCGTGGGTTCGACCCCCGGCTCCGCCACTTGTCAGCTGTGTGACTGTGGGCAAGTCACTTCACTTCTCTGTGCCTCAGTTACCTCATCTGGAAAAGGGGGATGAAGACTGTGAGCCCCACGTGGGACGACCTGATTCCCCTGCGTCTACCCCGGCGCTTAGAACAGTGATCTGCACGTAGTAAGCGCTTAACAAAGACCAACATTATTGTTATTATTATCAGCATTACCTAGCGGGCAAAGCATGGGCTTGGGAGTCACAAGGACCTGCATTCTAATTCTGACCCCGCAACGTATCTGCTGTTTGACCTTGGGCAAATCACTTCATTTCTCTGTGCCTCAGTTACCTCATCGGTAAAATGGGGATTAAGACCGTGAGCCCCACGTGGGACAGGGACCCTATCCAACCTGATTGGTTTGTATCTACCCCAGTGCTGAGAACGGTGTGTGACTCATAGTTAGCCCTTAACAAATGCCATTATTATTATTTTTTTTCCTAAGGACTAGGCATCAAGGGAAATTTGCTCCTTCCTCTGGTCCCTGGTTAATGCTGGTGTCCGCCATTTGCATGTTTCTTTTGAAGATCCCTCGGGAAGCGGCAGCATGGCTTAGCAGAAAGAGCACGGGATTGGGAGTCTTGGAGAGCTGGGTTCTAGTTGCAGCTCCTCCCCTTGCCCGCTGTGTGACCTTGGGGAAGTCACTTAACTTCTCCGGGTCTCAGTTTCCTCGTCTGTAAGATGGGAGATGAAATACCTCTTCTCCCTGCCCTTTAGTCTAAGAGGGACAGTCCCCGTACTGTATCTACTCTCATGCTGTGCATAATGCTTGACACACAGTAAGCACTTAAAAATCACAATTACTGTGGTTATGTCAAGAAGCAGAGTAGCCTAGGGGACGGAGCACAGGCCTGGGAGCCAGAACTCAGGTCCTTCTGCTCAATCCCCGGCTGTTTGAACTGGGACAAGTCATTTCACTTCTCTAGGCCTCAGTTCCCTCATCTGTAAAATGGGGATTAAGACCGTAAGCCCCATGTGGGACAGGGACTGTGTCCAACCTGATTTGCTTGTATCAACCTCAGCCCTTAGTACCGTGCCTGGAACATAGTAAGCGCTTAAATACCATAATTATCATAATTATTATCAATCAGATTTTTTTGCCACGTCACCTGATCCTTGAACATAAGCTAGGCTTACCGGGACCTGCTTTTACTCTGCGATGGCTGAGGCGCCCTTATTTGTGTACATTATAGCGGCAGTGCAGACTGGGACCCTGGTATTCCGAAAAGGGGAAGAGCATTTCCTGAAAAACTTCCATTTCTTTTCAGATCCCATGGAGACATAGGTCTTTGCCTCAGTTTATTACGCCCTTTCAATTTCCTCTCCTTCTGGTATTATTACCCGTTCCTTCTGTTGCTGTATCGATTTCATTTGAAAGGTGATCGGACCTGAGGTGGGTCAGGAGGAATGACCCAAATAAGGGCCTATCTTGCGGCAAACTGAATTCATTGCTTAAATTTTAAAATTACTTTGGCATAGAACTAAATGAGAGCAGTTAGGGGCAAATTTAGGTGATCTTCCTCTCTCCATTTCCACTCTTGAGTTCTTCAGTGTACACCTAATTATTCTAGAGAAATGAGCTCTAAATTAAGCAGGCAACTTATTTCTTTTCTTTTTTAAAGAACAGTAGTAAGTAATAATGTTGGGCACCTGCTGAGCAAAACACTGCACTGAGATCTTGGGAAATACCGAACAACGAAATGATATCGTCATTGTTCTCGTCTGCCCGTCTCCCCCGATTAGACCGTAAGCCCGTCAAAGGGCAGGGACTGTCTCTATCTGTTGCCGATTTGTCCATTCCAAGCGCTCAGTACAGTGCTCTGCACATAGTAAGCGCTCAATACATACTATTGAATGAATGAATGAATGAATGATACACTCCCCGACCTCAATAAGCTTGCACTTTAATGTCGCCACTCCCTGTATAATAATGTATCGAGTCAATCAATTGACTAATCGATGGTATTTATCGAGCGCTCACTCAATGCAGAGCACTCCACTGTTTTGGAGAGTGCAATGCAACAGATGCATTGGTAGGCACATTCCCTGCCCTCAGCGAACTTAAAGTCATCCAAACACAAAGCTGTTTCACTTTGTATTGTCTTCTCTTAGGCCTTCGAGTCATCTTCGACCCATAGTGACACCACAGACGCTTGGCTCAGTGGAAAGAGCCCGGGCTTGAGAGTCAGAGTTCATGGGTTCAAATCCCGGCACTGCCACTTGTCAGCTGTGTGACTTTGGGCAAGTCACTTCACTTCTCTGTGCCTCAGTTACCTCATCTGGAAAATGGGGATTAAGACTGTGAGCCTCCTGCGGGACCACTGATTACCCTGTATCTACCCCAGCGCTTGGAACAGTGCTCTGCACATAGTAAGCGCTTAACCAAATACCAACATTGTTATTATTCTCTCTCCCAGAAGGCCCCACCTCCATCTACAATCATTCTGGTAATGGATCTAAAGAGTTTTCGGGGTAAAAATTTGGAAGTGGCTTACCATTTCCTCCTTCCACGCAGTAATCGTGAATCTTCACCCTTGATTCTCTCCCAAGCTGCTGCCGCCCAACACAGGTGAGTTTTGACTTGGAGCAGATTGGCTTCCACTCGCTAGCCACTGGCCAAGCTAGGAATGGAATGGATATGCCCCTGCCTGACTCTCCCTCCTGTAGTCTAGACTGGTAGAGTATTGGGAACTCTCCACATGGGACCCTGAGAGGGGCACTTCATATTAGAGCACCTATACTAACAACTGTAGCATTAATCCCTGCTCTGCCACTTGTCAGCTGTGTGACTGTGGGCAAGTCACTAAACTTCTCTGTGCCTCAGTTCCCTCAGCTGTAAAATGGGGATGAAGACGGTGAACCTCACGTGGGACAGCCTGATTACCCTGTATCTACCCCAGCGCTTAGAACAGTGCCCTGCACATAGTAAGCGCTTAACAAATACCGACATTATTATTATTATTATTTGGGTAAGTGCTTTCTATGTGCCAAGCACTTTGTGATAAACTAGGTTAGATACAAGATAATGAGGTGGAACACAATCCCTGTATCACAAGGTCTCAAAGTCTAAGGGGCTGAGAGAAGCAGGTGTTCAATCCCCATTTTACAGATAAGTTAACTGAAGCACAGAGAATAATAATAATAATAATGGTATTTGTTAAGCACTTACAATGTGCCAACCACTGTTCTCAACACTGGGGTAGATACAAGGTAATTAGGTCTTAATTAGGTCTCACAGTCTTAATCCCCATTTTCCAGATGAGGTAACTGAGGCACAGAGAAGTCACACAGCCGACGAGAGGCAGAGCTGGGATTCGAACCCCCGACCTCCGACTTCCAAACCCGTGCTCTGTCCACTAAGCCATGTTGCTTCTCCATCAATCAGTGGTATTTATCAAGTACGCACAGAGCACTGCACAGAGCACTTGGTGGACGTTGCTGTCAGACTGGGAAGACTTGTGTTACGTCTCCTGGAGTCAGGGGAGTAGATCAGACTGGTGGCTCCTTTCTGCTGGGCCACAGCTTCTCGATGGACTGTCCTCCGTGTGGGTGGAGTGTTCCCTGTGTTCACACGTGTGCTCAGGCCAGGCGCGTCCTGGATGAGAGCCCAGAGACGGGCAGCTGGTATCTGACTTCATTTTTATCGCAGCGGCCCAGCAGATCTCTGGTAAAAAGGTAGAAAGTTCAAAGTCCCCGAGCCGACGGAGTCAGGGCGGGTGAGACTTTGTGCGGTTGACGTGCGGCGCTTCCAGACGGGGGGGTGAGTTTGGGTTGCGGAATGAGAGAGATCTGGAAAGCCTGGACTCGCCAAGGGTTTGGGCTGACTCCTTCTGCCTGGGGTGATGGGGAAACTAGAGTACAGAGCGCTGGGCAACCAGATAGCTGATTGCCAAAGCAGGTCCTTTCGAGGAAAGAGACCGTTCAAATGGAAGCACCTCCGTCACCCCCAGGACTAAGGGCCGGGGGGGTAGCAAATGGGGCCTCAGATTTAGGCTAGCCGGGAAGTCTAAGCCTGGGGATTCAGGGGAACGATAGAAAATGTGAAAGAAGCGACTTCACAGATCCGGAGATCTGAAAAGCGGCTAATAGTAATGATGAGAATAATAATAATAATAGTAATGATGCTATCCGTTTAGTTAGTGGATAGGTGACTTCTAACTTTGTAGGGTTATATATTGGAATCCCTTGGAGATGCCAAAGAAGCAGTGTGGCTCAGTGGAAAGAGCCCGGGCTTAGGATTCAGAGGTCATGAATCCCGGCTCCGCCACTTGTCAGCTGTGTGACTTTGGGCAGGTCACTTAACTTCTCGGTGCCCCAGTTGGCTCATCCGTAAAATGGGGATTGAGACTGTGAGCCTCATGTGGGACAACTTAAATTGCCTTGTATCTACCCCAGCGCTTAGAACAGCGCTCGGCACATAGTGAGCGCTTAACGAATACCAACATCATCATCACGGGCCTGGGAGCTGGAAGGTCATGGGTTCTAATCCTGGCTCTGCCACTTGTCTGCTCTGTGGCTTGGGACAAGTCACTTCGCTTCTCCAGACCTCAGTTCCCTCATCTGTAAAATGGAGATTGAGACCGTGAGCCCCACATGTGAGCTCCTTCTGTAGCCTCCCCAAGTGCACAGTACTGTGCTCTGCACACAGATGCTCTCTCAATTCTGCTGTTAACGATGCCAAGGTCAAAGTATCCCAAGAGCCTCTGGGGTCCCTAGAAAGGGGAACGGAGCTGGATTTCTCACACGTGTCAGCCCTGAAATTTGGGACCCAACTAGGCTGGAGAGGCCTGTGTTTTTTTTTTCAAGTCTGCAGACAGTTTTGGACAGACGCTCCTGATCTACCACGGTCTACCCCACCGTGGCCCTACCCTCACCCACTCCAGCCCCTTCCATGTTTCGGAGTAGAACTACCAGCACCGTACAACTCACGCACGGGAGTGTCACCCCTCAATTTATGTGCTAGAATGTTTGGGGGCGTACAAGGAGGTGGAGGAAGATTGGAGAATTCACCAATCTTTCCTGAGCCCCTAAAAAGAGGGGTGCTGCCATTTACTGTGATACGCTCTTGGCCACAGACTCTCATGCCCCGATAATTTTGTTCCTGTGGGACTGGCAGACACTCAAATCTAATGTAATTTCTCCAGCATCTCATCCAATAAATCTCTTCTGGGTTGCAGCTCTTCTAAAAGGATGTGAACTGAGATGGTCTGACCTCAGTAGCAAACAACTGCTCTCTCTGTAATGCTTGCAATTGACTATTAAAAATTAATTTATAACAATAGTTTATGTTTTGGCTCTTTGGTTCAAAATGCCGTGCAGGGAAAGGACGCAGGGTCTTTTTTATCTTAGTAAAAGGCTGTGATGACGTTAATTGATTGGGTAAATAAACATGTCTCCTTGAGGATTAGCAAGAAGGGTAGTTTTCTTGTCTCTTCAATACTGCCAGAAAATAACCGTTTATATTTTATCTTCTCTCTTGAAATTCAGAGCCTGATCTCCAGTATCGGAGGTGACTGATGTGGTTTTGCACATACACTCTAGCCTGAGTCTAGGAAAGCAGCCATTTCAGGGGAGTCTGATTTAGAAAGAGACTTTTTTGCTTGAAAACTGGCCTCGGGAGGTCAACTGTCCATCTCAAGTGGTAGATTATCTAGTAGTATTTTATCTACTCAAGTGGTAGATAAAATAATAGCTATCATTAGGGTGGCCACTCGTCCAGTTTTCAACTGGTCTGTCTCCTGTCCAGAATGGATATGGCCCCGGGCACCTTTTCATTTAAGATTTTATTTTTCAAACATCTAACCCCCCTCCACCTTGGTTTTTGACACCAAGTTCCAGGGCTCAGAGGCGGTACCTCCGATCACAGGCAAGTTCAAGGGAGTAAAACAAATAACAATAATAAAAATAAAAATGAAAATGGTATTTGTTAAGCACCTATTATGTGTCAGGAACTGTTCTAAGTACTGGGGTAGATGCAAGCTAATCGGGAGTGAGGGGGGACTGGAGAAACATTCTTGGGTCAGGCCAGGTCAGTGTGGGTTTTGGCAAGATGACCCATTTAGTGTACCCAGCATAATGTCTTTGGCACTTTATTATACTCTGAAGCACTTAATACGTTACTTTTCCTCCCCATCCACACCACTATCACGTTAGAGCAATCACTCATCCTATCCCGACTGGATTACTGCATCAGCCTCCTTTCCGATCTCCCAATCTCCTGTCTTTCCCCACTTCAGTCCATACTTCACTCCACTGCCCGGATTATCTTCCTACAGACGTTCGGGGCATGTCACCCACCTCCTCCAAAATCTTCAGTGGTCGCCTAACAACCTCCACGGAGAAGTCAAGTGATTTGCCCAAGGTCACACAGCAGACAAGTGGCAGAGCCAGGATTAGGACGCGGGACCTCCCTACTCCCAGCCCTGAGCTCTATCCACTAGGCCATGCTGCTTCGTGGTTGCTGGTTTCTGAAACCCAAGATGCTGTTTCTGTTGTAAATTAATCAGCAAATCATAATCACCAGGAATATTATTCCTGCTTTCCAAGCGGAGTCAGTTCTTAACTCCCCAACCGCTCGTATAGGCTGGGTTCTGCAGAACTGCCCAACAGGCCCAAACTCCTTGGAAACACATAATTTCTCTACCGGTTTAACAATCTCCACAGTCTTTCCACGTCTGGAAAGAGAACCCGTCTGCTCTCCCCTCACCATCTCTCTAATGAAATGGCAGCTCCCTGATGGAAACTCTGAGAACATAAAGCCATTGCCAATATGATGTTGGACTCCTGGTGAAGGTTAATTTAGGGAACACCAAGAATTCCTGGGAAGGGCTGGACTCTTTCCTCTCTGCGCACAGTAAAACCGTGTTGCATTTTTCGACACACCTTTAACAGGTTGAATTTTCTTTGGGATTAGCAGATTATTTTATAAAGAAACCTAGGCTTGACTGGCTGGTCTGGTTGCCCCAGAGTGACTTTCAGGAAGAAGAAGTCCAGTTCCTCATTTATTTAGAGGAGGAGGCTGTACTTAACCTGTGTATACTGTAATTTACCCCAGTGCTCAGGACAGCGTTTAGTAATAACTGTGGCACTCATTAGGTGCTTACTATATGCTGAACACTGGGTTTAAAACAAGCAGCACGGTTAGACCGCGGCACTGGGAGTCAGAAGGACCTGGGTTCTAATCCCACCTCTGCCACATGTCTGGTGTGTGACCTTGGGCAAATCACTTAATGTCTCTGGGTCTCAATCTGTAAAATGTGGATTAAGAGCGTGAGCCCCATGTGGGACGGGGACTGTGTCCAACTCGATTAACTCATATCTACCCCAGTGCTTAGATCAGTGCCTGGCACATAGTAAGCGCTTAAAAAGTATCATCGGTATTAAGATAAGCAAGGTATGCAAGGGCACTTAGCACACGTTAAGCAGTCAACAGATACAACTGAATGAATGAGAAGCTCCCATTCAAAAAAGGAAGAACAGGTATTGAACCCCCATTTTGCAGATGAAGGAACTGAGGCACAGAGAAGTTAAGTGACTTGCCCAGGGTCCCAGAACAGGTTCGTGGCAGAGCCAGGATTAGAACTCAGGTCCTCAGACTTGCAGGTCTGTGCTCTTTCCGCTTCTCTATATGTGCAAGTGACCAGAGAGTGCTTATGAATAAGTGCCTAAAAGTGCTAGATGAAGCTGGACTATAGCTAAGCTTGACTCAAGACTCAAAGGCCAGGGTGGGAGATGAGGGGGAAAGAGAAAGGAAGAAGCCCCTGCCTGAGACACCAAAATTCAGGCATTTCTCCTATTCCCAGTGGTTATCTTCTTGCAAATCGCTCATTAAGGAAAATTTACCTTGTAGCGGTCACAATACCATGTCTGCACACAACAGCTTTCCCAGAACCACCGCCTGTTGTCTCCACCACCGCCTGTTGTCTCCACCACCGCCTGTTGTCTCCAGAGGAAGCCCGGCACCTAATTGTACTGACATGTCTTAGCCAGGGTGCCTAGTGAAAGCTCTCTTCCCACAGATGAATATTCATTCATTCATTCAATAGTATCTATTGAGCACTTACTAGGTGCAGAGCACTGTACTAAGCGCTTGGAATGAACGAGTCGGCAACAGATAGAGACGGTCCCTGCCGTCTGACGGGCTCGCGGTCTAATCGGGGGAGACGGACAGACGAGAACGATGGCGATAAATAGAGTCGAGGGGAAGAACATCTCGTAAAAACGATGGCGACCAAATAGAATCAAGGCGATGTACATTTCATTAACAAAATAAATAGGGTAGTAATAATAAGCGTGCCAGTGGTATTTGGGAAGTACTTACAATGTGCTAAGCTCTTGGGTAAATACAAGATAATCAGGCTGAGCTCAGTCCCTGAGCCACATGCGACTCACAGTTTAGATAGAATAATAATAATGTTGGTATTTGCTCGGCACTGTTCTAAGCGCTGGGGGAGATACAGGGTAATCAGGTTGTCCCACGTGGGGCTCACACACTTTTAATCCCCATTTTACAGATGAGGGAACTGAGGCACAGAGAAGTTAAGTGACTTGCCCACAGTCACCCAGCTGACAAGTGGCAGAGCCGGGAGTCGAACTCATGACCTCTGACTCCGAAGCCCAGGCTGCTTCCACTGAGCCACGCTGCTTCTCCAGATACAAGGCATAACTGGTATTGAGTACCCATTTTGGAGATGAGGAAACTGAGGCTCAGAAACTTTACTACTAATAATAATAAAAATTGTGGTATTTGTTAAGCTCTTACTATGTTCCAGGCACCGAACTAAGCGCCGGGGTAGATACAGGCAAATCGGGTTGAACACAGACCCTGTCCCACATGAGGGCTCACGGTCTTAATCCCCATTTTACAGATGAGATAACGGAGGCACAGAGAAGTTAAGTGACTTGCCCGAGGTGACACCGCAGGCATGCGGCGGAGCTGGGATTAGAACCCAGGTCCTCTGACTCCTGGGCCTGGGCTCTTCCTACTAGGCCACAGTGCTTTGGCAGAACTGTGTGTACCTGCTTGAGGTGCTGCAAGAAAAGAAATTAGCTCAGAGACAGAGGGGCAAGCGTTCGGGAATTGATCAGGACGGGACAGGGAGAGAGCGAGGCAGGGAAGGAGAGATGGGTTCGTTCACAGCTGGGTAGAGTGGGAACTCTCAGTCAGGGAAGGCCTCTTGCAGGAGATGGAACTTCAATTAGGCTTCAGAGGTGGGGAGGGGGATTGTCTGTTGGATTTGAAGAGGGAGGGTGTTCCAGGCCAGAGCCAGGATGTGGGCGAGAGGTTGGTGGAGAGATGGGTGAGATCGGAGTACAGTGACTAGGTTGGCATTAGACGAGTGAAGTGCGCGGCTGGGAAGTAAAAAGGAGAACATCAAGGTGAGGTAGCGTCTAATGAGTGCTACATTATTCTTACCCGGCTTTTTCTCCTAGTAATGGTATTTATTGAGCCTCTATTGAGACCGATGAACTATAACAGAGAACTTGGAAACGTAGCGCTCATTTTCAAATTCAGAAGCACAGAGCTCGAGCACCTCTCCCTTCCAAGGGATTAGCAGCAATAGCGTTTCTCGAGAGCGTTTCTTGGTTCGGTTTGCCGTGCCAGGGAGGTACAGCATGAAAAAGCCAGACTATTCCTTCCCCTAAAGAGCCCGCCCTCTAACAGGGACACCGAGCTCTACCTTATCTGGATCTCAAGCGTCCCCCGAGAGACAGGATGGGGATCCGTTTCCATCCCTTTTATAAGGACTGAACAATGAGGTTCTGAGAAAGCACTGTCGGTAACAATGCCGGAAGTGATCCGGATTCAGAACCTAGGTCTGCTGAATCCCAGCCCCCGACGCTCTCGCTTTTGCAGTCGGGAGGGAATGAATTAAACTAAGACTTGGGAGAACCACCAACAACACCTTTCGAAAAACGTACCCCGTGCCAGGAGGAGGATTTGATGAGTAAAACACTGAGAAGTGCCTGGGAGGAGTGGAATGTGGGTGGAATTTCAGACAGGTCATTTGATGCATATTTTGAAGAATGAACTGCCAGATCAAAAGTAACAGCAATGAGAGTAGACACGTAATAAAGATAAGAAGAGATAGGGACGGATGATACAGTCTACTAAAAGGGGTGGGAGGAAATGTAGAAATAATTTCATAATTCTTAATGGTTTATGCTAAAAGAAAACTATTTCCCAAGCCTTCTCTAATGATAATAATGATAATCATTCATTCAGTAGTATTTATTGAGCACTTACTATGTGCAGAGCACCGTACTAAGCGCTTGGAATGTACAGATCGGTAACAGATAGAGACAGTCCCTGTCCTTTGACGGGCTTACGGTCTAATCGGGGGAGTCGGACAGACAAGAATAATAGCAGTAAATAATAATCATGGTATATAAGTGCTTACTCTGTGCAGAGCACTCTACTAAACACTCATTTCCTTTTCTCCCACTCCTAATAATAATGATAATAATTATGGTATTTGTTTAAGCACTTACTGTTCTAAGTGCTGGGGTAGATAGAGGGTCATCAGGTAGTCCCGAGTGGAGCTCACACTTTTAATCCCCATTTTACAGATGAGGTAACTGAAGCACAGAGAAGTTAAGTGACTTGCCCAAGGTCACACAGAAGACAAGTGGCGGAGACGGGATTAGAACCCACATCCTCTGAATCCCAAGCTCGTGCTTTTTTTTCTAAGCCACGCTGCTTCTGCTGCTTCTTCATCTAGTGCATCGTTTCCTGAGAAGACTAACAAAATTATAATAGTATAATAATCGTGGAATTTCTTGAGTGCTTACTTTATGCTCCGTCTGGGGTAGGTACAAGATAGTCAGGTCGAACCCAGTCCCTATCTCAAGTGGGGCTCACGATCTAAGAGGGAAAGACAGCAGCTTGGCTAGTGGAAAAATCTGGGCCTGGGACTCAGGGGTCCTGAGTTCTAATCCTAGCTTCTCCACTTACCTGCTTTGGGACTTTGGGCAAATCACTTCACTTCTCTGCTTCAGTTCCCTCATTTGCAAAATAGGGAGTCAATACCTGTTCTCCCTCCTACTTAGACTGTGAGCCCCAAGTACATAGTACAGTGCTCGGCACATAATAAGCACTTAAATACCACATTTATTATTTTGATGATCGAGTATTAAATCCCTATTTTACATATGAGGAAACTAAAGCCTAGCAAAGTTAAGTGACTCGCCCAAGATCACAAAGCAGGCACGTTGCAGAGTTGGAATTAGAACCCAGGTTCCCTGATTCCCAGCCCCGTGTATTTTCCACTAGACCACGCTGCTTCCCTTAAATTTGATTTTACTCTTTTGCTTTTGGTTTAAATCTTCTGAAAAGTTCAGTCAAGACTTTTCATCCCCCATGGTTTCATGCCAGGCTAGAGTCCAGACCCAAGTGCAAGAGCCTGAGGAGCTGGGGAGAAGAGAGGAGGGGGTCGAAGAGGACCCAGCTGCCCCGCAAAAGCCCCTCACAGACTGTCCTGGGGGAGGTGAGAAGAGGGCAGAGACCCTTCTTGAATCCCCAGAATCCCGGCTGGCACCCGGAGAGTTTCCAGTACTCTCCCAGTCTCGGCTATGGGAAGGAAAGTCAAGCAGAGGCAGATCCATTCCATTTCTCCCTTGGGCAGCGACCAGAGAGCGGAAGGCAATCTGATCCGAGTCAAAACTCACCTGTGCCGGGCAGCAGAGGTGTGGGAGAGAGTCGAGGGTGGAGACTCAGGTTTATCGCGTGGAAGAAGGCGATGGTAAATCACTTCCGTGTTTTTACCAAGAAGACTCTACGGATACACTGCCGCGACGATTGCAGATGGTGGAGGGGCCTTCTGGGCGAGCTGCGCCCATGGAGACGCGATGGTTAGGAAACAACTCGACAGCGTGAGACAAGACAAGACCTTGGAGATAAAGATCTCAATATTTTGACTCCTGTCCGAGCCAAGGGTGGCCAGGGAATGTGTCTATCACGTCGATATATATTGTACTCTCCCAAGTGCTTAGGACAGTGTTCTGCACAGATAAGAGCTCAGTACCATTGGCCGACTGACTGATTCTGGGGCTTCGGAGACTCACCCTCTGCCTGCCTTCCTGGTTCAGCTCCTTTCACGTGCGGCCACTAGCACGCTCAAAGAGAAAGAAAGAAAAAAAAAAGACCGAAATGAAGTCATCACCACGATCGAGGAGATCTCAATCTCCTTAGCCCCAGGACAAGAATGCTTCCTTCAGTAGCAGCCTCAATTCCCCAATCCAATCCGAGGCCAGCCAAGACATCCCCTCCTCCACCTCCCCAACACTGTAATTCGGCAAGTGAGAGCCTTCCTAATTGTATTTATGTGTTTAAGCCGTGCTGCGCTTGGTTTATGGAAAACATTCCCCGAACAAGCTTGCGTAAACAAGAATCAGCTGACTGATTTTTGGCTGCTCTGGAGCCTTTGAACGTTCTTGCTGCGATCCCTGAGGAACCGTCCTTTCCCACGTGGACCCTCGTGGGGAGAGGGAGGTAGTCTGGTTAACTTTCTCTTTCCGTGGAACCGGCCTATTAAACGACGCCAACCCTTCATCACCCAAGCCCGCGGGAGCCAGGCTTCTTGCTTCCCTTGTTATCCTCCCTGCTGCTACTGCCCACCTCCTGGGCCTCTCCTATTAACCCAAACTGCCTAGTAATAATAATAATAACGGTATCTTATTATATAATGTAATATAATAATATTATCTAGTGGTTCCACCCTTCTCTGCAGTCCAGTATCTGGAATAAAAACATCGTTTTCTGTGTAAGGACCGGCCTCGAGAATGCCTTTGGGAGAGTCCTTTCAGCTCCTGTTGGCACCGGGCTCCTTGGCAGGATTCTCTTCAGGACTCCATCTCCAAGGGATGAAATAGTGAACGGACGACAGGTTTCGGGCTGCTCTCTCTAGCTGCATAAATGGTGGAAGCCCCCGGCTTCTGTCTGTAAATAGTCAGTGGAAGCAGCACGGCACAGCGGAGAGACCGCGGGCCTGGGAGTCAGAAGGTCGTGAGTTCTGACCCCGGCTATGCCACTTGTCCGCTGCTGTGTCACCTTGGGCAATTCGCTTCGTTTCTCTGGGCCTCAGTTTGGACAGGTTGGACGCAGTGCACGTCCCACATTGGGCTCGCAGTCTTCGTACCCATTTTACAGATGAGGGAACTGAGGTACAGAGTGTGAAGTGACTCGCCCAGGATCACACAGCAGACAAATGGCGGCGCTGGGATTAGAACCCAGGTCCTTCTGACTCCCAGGCCTGTGCTCTGTTCATTAGACCATGCCGCTTCTTTAAAGAACAGGATTCAATACCTGTTCTTCCTCCGATTTAGGCTGTAAACTCCATGTAGGGCCTGATTGGCTTGTATCTTCTAGGCTTGGCACATAGAAGCGCTTAACAAAAACCACAATTACGATTACTGTTATTACATGTGTTTTCCTGGGGACGTGATATAGGATAACGACATCGTAGGGAATGTTTTCTGTTTTACGGAAGTCCGTCCAGGGTCACGGAGCCCGAAACCTTTCTTTCGGTGGATTCCTGGACCCCCGGCCCCCCCTTGAATTGCTCCACAGTTGTCGTATCTCTCCCGCACCTCCCTACCCCCAGGTCCCTCTGAACTTGGGCGCTGCTTCTGAACCCAAGATCTCAGCAGCAAGAACTGAGGCAGAAGGAGGTGGGTGCTGAAAGTAAAAAATACCAGACCTGTGGGTGTCCGGTGCCATCTCTGTTCTAGGCAGTGGCAGAGAGGCAGCATGGTGTGGTGGATAGAGCATAGGCCTGGGAGTCATAAGGTCATAGGTTCTAATTCCAGATCCACCACCTGTCTGCTGTGTGACCTAGGGAAGGTCACTTCACTTGGCTGCGCCTCAGTTACCTAATCTTTAAAATGAGGATTGAGGCTGTGAGTCCCCTGTGGGACAGCGACTGTACCCAATCTGATTTGCTTGTATTTAGCCTAGCACTTAGTACAGTGACTTGTACATAGTAAATAAATAATAAACAGTTATTGTATTTGTTAAGTGCTTACTATGTGCCAAACACTGTTCTAAGCCCTTGGACCCAGTCCTGCGGTCGTATGTTCTATTCCCGGCCCTGCCACTTATCAGCTGTGTGACTCTGGGCAAGTCACACGTGGCTCAGTGGAAAGAGCACAGGCTTCGGAGTCAGAGATCGTGGGTTCGATTGCCGGCTCGGCCACTTAGCCGTGTGACTTTGGGCAAGTCACTTAACTTCTCGGTGCCACAGTTACCTCATCTGTAAAATGGGGATTAAGACCGTGAGCCCCACGTGGGACAACCTGATTCCCCTGTGTCCACCCCAGCGCTTAGAAGAGTGCTCGGCACATAGTAAGCGCTTAACAAATACCAACATTATTATTAAGTCACTTAACTTCTCTGCCTCAGTTACCTCATCTGGAAAATGGGGATTAAGACTGTGAACCTCATGTGGGACAATCTGATTACTGTGTATCTCCCCCAGTTCTTAGAACAGTGCTTGGCACATAAGTGCTTAACAAATACCATCGTTATTATTATTATTCATTCAACCATATTTATTGAGCGCTTACAGTATGCAGAGCACTGTACTGTGTCGCTGAGTTGTGGTTAAAAGGGTGAAGTTTTCAATAGTGGTGAGACAGCAGGACTGACCAACTTCAGAGGAAATATAATAGGTACGACTTCCATTCTTGGATCCTTAGCTATTAACCAGGTTACCCTTCCCCCTCGTTGCCCCTTGGTTTCCTTGCATCGATTAGACCGTAAGCCCGTCAAACGGCAGGGACTGTCTCTGCCTGTTGCCGATTTGTACATTCCAAGGGCTTAGTCCAGTGCTCTGCACACAGTAAGCGCTCAGTAAATACTCTTGAATGATTCCCCAATTCTGCATCCCTCCACTCTCCCACTAAACACCCTCCAACCCCAGACCGCTTCCCCTCAAACCCTATAACATCTCAGCATATCCTCTCTCACCTGGCACAGGATTTAGAATTTTTTAAAATAAACTTTACCCTTTTTAAAAAAGATTGTTGGAAAGCAGTGTGGTCTAGTGGAAAGAGCATGGGCCCGGGAGTCAGAGGACCTGGGTTTTAGGTTCTAGTCCCAGCTCTGCCAGTGGCTTGCTGTGTGAGCTGGGGTAAATCAAGAGAAGCAGCGTGGATTAGTGGAAAGAACCCGGGCTTGGGAGTCAGAGGTCATGGGTTCTAATTCCAACTCTGCCGCTTGTCAGCTGTGTGACCATGGGCAAGTCATTTAACTTCTCTGTGCCTCAGTTACCTCATCTGGAAAATGGGGATTAAGACTGTTGGCCTCATGTGGGACAACCTGATTACCTTGTATCTATCCCAGTTTAGAACAGTGCCTGGCACATAATACATTCCAAGCGCTTAGTACAGTGCTCTGCACATGGTAAGCGCTCAATAAGTACTATTGAATGAATGAATGAATAGTAAGCGCTTAGCAAATACCAATATTAATTCTCTATTCCTCAATTCCCTCAACTGTAGAAGGGAGATTAAATTATTTACTTATATTGATGTCTCAGCCTCTAGACTCTAAGCTCCTTGTAGGCAGGGATTGTGTCAGTTTGATAATAATAACAATAATAATAATAATAATAATAATGTTGGTATTTGTTAAGCGCTGACTACGTGCCGAGCACTGTTCTAAGCGCTGGGGTAGATGCAGGGTCATCAGGTTGTCCCACGTGAGGCTCACAGTTAATCCCCATTTTACAGATGAGGTAACTGAGGCCCAGAGAAGTGAAGTGACAATAATAATAATAATAATGTCGGTATTTGTTAAGCGCTTACTATGTGCAGAGCACTGTTCTAAGCGCTGGGGTAGACACAGGGGAATCAGCTTGTCCCACGTGGGGCTCACAGTCTTAATCCCCACTTTACAGATGAGGTACCTGAGGCCCAGAGAAGTGAAGTGACTCGCCCACAGTCCCACAGCTGACAAGTGGCAGAGCCGGGAGTCGAACCCATGACCTCTGACTGCGAAGCCCAGGCTCTTTCCACTGAGCCACGGTGTTCTATTGTCTTCCCCCAAACACTTAGTACAGTGCTCTGCAAGCAGTGAGTCCTCAATAAATAAATTGACTGACTGACTGACGTGTTTACTTCTGCTGAAGTAGACACTGGCTATACTACCGTGGAACCCTTCGTGCGCAGCGGCTCAACAGCAAAACAACAATGATGGGCCTTTCCTTCTCTGCTGCTACCTTTTTGACAGACTCAATGCTGGGGCTGGGGCCAACCTAAATCCCACTTAAATTCCATAATAATAATAATATCTGTGGTATCTGTTAAACCCTTACTATGTGTCAGGCACCGTACTAAGCACACTGGATTGGTAAGAAGCAAATTTGGGTTGGACATAGTCCCTGTCCCACACAGGGCTCAGAGTCTTAATCCTCATTTTACAGATGAGGTAACTGAGGCACAGAGGAAACGAAGTGACTTTCCCAAGGCCATACGGCAGACAAGGGGCAGAGCCAGGATTAGAACCCATGGCCTTCTGACTCCCAGGCCCGTGCTCTATCCACTTCCATGTTGCTTCATCTGTAGAGAGTTGAACTGCTCTTTTTGGATCTTGGCAGCCTCTTCAGAGCAGGGATCATGTCTACACCTCTCTGGTTTTGTACTCTCCCAAGCACTTAGATCAGTGCTCTGCACACAGCAAGTGCTCAGTAAATACCACTGATGTCTTAGTGCCACCTCCCATCGATGTACCCGATGACTATTCGGGTAGGGGGTGACGTAACATCCGTCCGTCTCCCCCGATTAGACCGCAAGCCCGTCAGTGGGCAGGGACCGTCTCTATCTGTTGCCGATTTGTCCATTCCAAGCGCTTAGTACAGTGCTCTGCACATAGCAAGCGCTCAATAAATACTATTGAATGAATGAATAACAAGAATAATAATAATCCTGGTATTTGTCAAGTGCGTACTATGTGCCAGGCACTATAGTAAGCCCTGGGAAACGTACAAGAGAATAGGGTCGGGTACAGTCCCTGTCCCACATAATAATTAGGGTATTTGTTAAGCGCTTACTATATGCCAAGCACTGTTCCAAGCACTGGGGAAGATGCAGGGTAATCAGGTTGTCCCACGTGGAGCTCCCACTTTTAATCCCCATTTTCCAGATGAGGTAACGGAGGCACAGAGAAGTTAAGTGACTTGTCCAAGGTCTCACGGCAGGTAAGGGGCACCCGGGGTTGTTCGGAGCAGACGGGGACGAGGGAAAAGGGAAAACAGCGAGGTTGACATCTCCGCCAGAGCTTAGTCATTTCATCTTGGGGATGAAAGGGCAAGGATTTGGAAAGCAGACACCATCGCTTGCTAAGCCCGGATCAGCCCCACTGCATCCTCAGCCCAGCCGATGCCAGAGTAACTCCCGTTGGCTTTGCAGGTAACACCATGTTTGGCAGTGGTTTCTGGCAGAGGGTAGGCAGCTCAAAACCACAGAGCTCTGCGAGAGCTTCTTCCCCTAGCCAGAGCCAGACTCTACCTGGAGGGCACAAGGTAAATCCATCTCCTACTAAAGAAGAGCCGCGAAATCGTGTAGCCCTTTCCATTCATTAAAAATCCCATCTGTGCTCGGTGGAGCGGTGACTCTTAGTAGAACTAAAAAGACCATGGCGTAGTGGATAGAGCACGGGCCTGGAAGTCAGAGGTCACGGGTTCTAATTCCGGCTCCTCCACTTGTCCGCTGTATGGCCCTGGGCAAGTCACTTCACTTCTCTAGACCTCAGTTCCCTCATCTGTAAAATGGGGATTGAGACTGGGAGCCCTATGTGGGACGGGGACTATGTCCGACCCAAATTTGCTTCTATCCAATCCAGTGCTTAATACAGTGCCGGGGACCGTGTCCAACTTGATTTTGTTCGTAATAATGATTAATCATGGTATCTGTTGAGTGCTTATCATGCCGGCAACTGTGCTGAGCACTGGAATAATAGTGGCATTTGTTAATTGCTTGCTATATGCCAAACACTGTACTGAATGCTGGAGTGAATAGAAGCTAATCAGGTTGGACACAGTCCCTGTTCCTCATGGGGCTCACAGTCTCAATACCCATTTTACAGATGAGGTAACTGAGGCATCGAGGAGTAAAGCGACTCGCCCAAGGTCACACAGCAGAAATGTGACGGAGCCAGGATTAGAATCCATGATCTTCTGACTCCCAGATCCATGCTTTATCCACTACGCCATGCTCAGTGCTTGGCTTATAGTAAGCTTAGTCGATACCACAATTATTGTCATTATTATTATTATTAATAACAGTTCCTTCAGGGCCAGTAACCCAGGGGTGACTTGACCCCTGGCCAGTCCCTTTCAGGGTGATGTTGCTCACTGTGCCCTTCCAGTGGGGCAAATCCTGCCAGCCTCTTGGATGCCATTCGTCTCCTCATCCTTCATTGATTTGGGTGGGAGTGTAGGGCGAGGGAAAAGGGAAAACGGAGAAGGCAAAGTCATCAACCACCCAGTGATGGCAGAGGGTTCTTGGCAGCCCGGTTGTGTGTCTATCAACGCTGTCGTAGTAAGCACCGTGGCCTGGGGTTAGAGCACAAGCCCGGGAGCTAAAGGACCTGGGTTCCAGTCCTGGTTCCGGAACTTGTCCGTTGTTTGACCTTGGTCAAGGTACTTCACTTCTCTCTGCCTCAGTTATCTCATCTGAAAATGGGGATTAAGACTGTGAGCCCCATGTGGGCCAGGGACTGTGTCCAATCTGATTACCTTCTGTCTACCCCAGCCCTTAGAACAGTGCTTGACACATAATAATAATAGTGTTTATTAAGCACTTACTATGTGCCAGACACTGAACTAAGTGCTGGGGTGCTTACAAGCAAACATGAGGAGTGGGGATGTGACATCGAATGTCACAGTTTCTGGGCTGTCATTCAGGGTATTGTGTTGGATTTTCCCAAGCGCTTTGTACAGTGATCTAGATTCTTTAAGCACTCAGTTAATACCATTAGGGGTGGAGAGACCACAGCGAACCGAGGCATGAGGAAAACTAAAAAGCAGGGAGATACAGTTCTCTCCTACTCACCATTAATCAGTCAGTCGGTTGTATACATTGAGCACTTACTGTGTGCAGAGCACTCTACTAAGCACTTGGGAGAGTACAATATAGCAATAAACAGACACATTCCCTGTCCACAATGAGCTTACTGCTGCAGGAGAGTAAGTTTAATAACAAGCCTACTCTCAAATTCATTTTCTGAACACGTGTGGGATTCTACTGAGCCCATTCAGTCCATCCTTTGTGTTTACTGAACACTTACTGTGCGCAGAGTACTGTACTAAGCACTTGGGGCATTATAATATTGTAGAGTTGGTAGACACAATCCCTGCCCACTAAGAGTTTTCAGTTTATAGGAAAGGCACACATTAAAACTGACCTTGGGCAATTCGCTGAACTTCTCTGTGCCTCGGTTACCTCACCCGTAAAATAGAGATTAAGAATGTGAACGCTATGTGAGACTGGGACTGTGCCCAATCTGATTAATTTATAATAATTGGGGAATTTGTTAAGTGCTTATTATGTGTCAGGCACTGTACTAAATGCTGGGGTGGATACAAGCAGACCGGGTTGGACATAGTCTCTGTCTCACGTGGAGCTCACAGTCTTAACCCCATTTTACAGATGAGGTAACTGAGACCAAGAGAAGTGACTTGCAGAAGTTAACACAGAAGACAAGTGGCAGAGTGGGATTAGAACCCGTGACCTTCCGACTCCCAGGCCCGTGTTCTATCCCCTATGCCTTGCTGCTTCCACCGCAGCATTTATTGCAGTGCCTGGCACATAGTAAACATTTATATACCATAAAAAAATTAAAATAAGTTACACCTAGAGGAAATAGTAGAATAAAAGGCTTTCCAATGGACCTGTAGCATCAAACGTGGCCTAGAAATCCCAGCCATTCTGTCACTCCTCCGTACTTTTCCACAACTGAAGTCTTCTTTCGAGAAGCTGCAGCCGAGATCCCCTTGCCAGGACCAGAAAACCCAGCTACCGGTGTTGCCAGGAATTCCCATCCGTTCGAAACATTGTCCGGGTTCTCCCCCGCGATCGCCTGGAAGTTTTCATCCTCATTCTCCTCCTAAAGCCGTAAAATCCAGGGAACCAGGGCAGAATTAGACAGAGTTTTATAATCTCTCTGAGGATTTATGAACACAGCCTCCGTCCATGCCAAAGTGAAACAGTGGGACTGGTTGTTTCCTACCTGCATTTTATTTAGCTCGGCTGGGGACACAGGCAACTCTTGGCCAGTGCAGCTGGTTTTATAGATATATCTGTAGAGGGTTGAACCACTGTTTTTCTAACTCGGTTCTCTCTCTTTTTTTTTTTTTTAACATGTGAAGTGTTTTAGATCAGATACATGTTAGCAAAATAGACTAGTCATCCATTGCTAGAAAAAGAGACCAGATGTCTTTGAAATCATCTAAATTGTCTCTATTTTTAAAAGGTACTCTTTCCATAGCCGCCAGATCTGAAAGTCCAATTTGCCAGGATAATATATCCGGTATGGATAAAGATTTCCAAACTTGAAATATCGGTCGCTTAGCAACCGGAGAGGCTTGAAGAACCCCGTTTTGGAGGCCCGTTCAGCTATGCGTCGGTGACTTTACTTTTCCTTCCTGTAAAGAGGAGTCATTTGGTAAAGGAAAGTTCGAGAATTAAAGCAATAAGATCCCCCGTGGATCTCAATGGCTACTCTATGGGGGGAGAAAGCTAAAAGAGAAGCAGCGTGGCTCAGTGGGAAGAGCACGGGCTTTGGAGTCAGGGCTCATGAGTTCGAATCCCAGCTCTGCCACTTGTCGGCTGTGTGACTGTGGGCAAGTCACTGAACTTCTCTGTGCCTCAGTTCCCTCATCTGTAAAATGGGGATTAAGACTGTGAGCCCCACGTGGGACAACCTGATTCCCCTATGTCTACCCCAGCGCTTAGAACGGTGCTCGGCACATAGTAAGCGCTTAACAAATACCAACATTATTATTATTATTAAAATCCCCCCCACATAGGGAAGCAGCATGCCCTAGTAGAAAGAACAGGGGCCTGGGAGTCAGAGGACCTGGGTTCTAATCCCGGTTGTGCCACGTCCCTGCTGTGGGACGTTGGGTAAGTCATTTCACTTCTATGTGCCTCAGTTCCCTCATCTGCAGAATGTGGATTCAATACCTGTTCTCCTTCCTTCTGAGACTGTGAATCCCATGCAAGACCTGATTCTCTTATATCTACCCTAGCTCTTAGTACAGTTCTTGGCACATAGTAAACACTTAACAAATGCCACATTTATTACCTGTCTGGAAGCCGTAGGAGAGATCACGGAAGTGAGAAAAACACATGAGCAGGCAGTTCATCACTACTCACATCTGGGAGGAACGATCAAATGGAAAAGAACAATGGTAATCTACACTTGGGCCCCAGACACATTTTCATAGGACTCGTCACTGGCTGAAAGTATTTTGGAAGCAAACACAACTTTTCTCCTTAAAAATAATAATTAAAAAAATGTATTCCATGTAATACATGTTTATTTCTAGACGCCCAGAATCTGATACATGGCTTAGTTCTACATTTATTCATCAGTCAATAGTATTTATTGAGAGATTACTGTGTGCAGAGCACTGTACTAAGCTCTTGGGAAAGTACAAAATGACGGATTTGGAAAACTCATTCCCTGTCCATCAAGGAGATTATAGTCTATCTGTCTGAATTACCATTTTCAAGTTCCTCGTAACTCAGTGAGTCATTTGCTGCCACGAGTGTAGTGGAATTCAACGATGAGCTATCGGCTTTTATAAGAAAGAGATTGGGTTCAGAGGATGGCATCTTGTGGTTTTATGCTGGGTTCAAAACTTTCCCGAAGGTTAATGTGCTTTTGAGAGGGCAGTGACCTTGAGTTCAACTTTGGATAAGGAAAATCACCCAGTCCCAAAAAGGACAAGGGAGTATGCTCTAGGCATATGGTAGAGAGTTTCAAAATCAGCTTTGGACGCAAACATTTTTCACCGTCTTACAAAACTGGCATTTGTTTGCTTAGGTTCCCCAGTTTCACGTTTCTCCCTAAGGTCGTCTAGACTGTAAGCTCATTCTGGGCAAGGGAATGTGTCTACCACCTCTGTTGTATTGTACCCTCCCTAGGGTTTAGTCCAGTGCTCTGCACAGAGTAGTAATTCAACAAATACCATTGAATGGTTATTACCCATTCCACACCCAGGATGCCGATGCTTTCTCCTCTTAGAAACGTGAGCTCCTTGGGGACAGGGAAATTCATTCAAGTCATTCAATCTTGTTTATTGAGCACTTACTGTGTGTAGAACACTGTACTAAGCGACTGGGAGAGTACAATATAGCAATAAACGTATTCCCAGCCCACAATGAGCTTACGGTCTAGAGAATGGGAGACAGACAACAACACAAATAAATAAATTACAGATAGGTATATAAGTGCCGTGAGGTTGGGAGGGAGGAAGAGCAAAGGGAGCAAGTCAGGTGACAGTGAAGGGAGAAAAGTGGGGGTGGGGGAGCTTAGTCTAACACTGTTGTACCCTTCCAAGCTCTAAGCACCGTACTCTGCACACAACGTGATCCAAAATAAGACCGATGTATTACCTGGCCACAAACGTGACGAGATCAATCTTCCTTCCACCTGCAGCTAGAAAGATTCCCATACCAGTGGTATTTATGGAACACTTACAGAGTGAGGAACACTGTACTGAGCACTTGGGAGAGTGCGCTACAACATAGGTGGTAGATCCATTCCCTGCCCACAGGGAGCTGACAGTCTAGAGCTGGAGACGGACATTAATATAAATAAATTACCGACATGTATACAAGTGCTGTGGGGCTGAAGGTGAGGTAACTGCCAAATGCCAAATGGTAATAATAGTAATAATGATAATGGTATTTGTTAAGTGCTTACTATGCACTAGGCACTGTACTGAGCGCTGGGGTGGATACAAGCAAATCGGGTTGGACACAGATCCAGACCTAGTCCGTACCTGATGGGGTTGGACCACACAGCTCAGATAGTCTTACTGAGATGTCAAACCCAGGGGAAGGAATAGGAATGGTAATAAAGAAACAGCTTGGCCTAGTGGGTAGACCGTGGGCCCGGGAAGCAGGAAGACCTGGTTTCTAATCCCAGCTCCTCCACTTGTCTGCCATGCGACCTTGGGAAAGTCACTTCACTTCTCCTTGCTTCAGTTGCCTCATCTGTAAAATCATAACAGTAATAATAATGGTATTTATTAAGCACTAACTATGTGCCACGCGCTGTTTAAAACGCTGGAGTGAATACAAGATAATCAAGTTGTCCCACGTGGGGCTCGTGGTATTAATTCCCATTTTACAGTGGGGGTAACTGAGGCACTGAGAGGTTCAGTGGCTTGCCCAAGGTCACACAGCAGGCAAGTGGTGGAGCTGGGATTAGAACCCACGTCCTCTGACTCCCAAGCCTCCGCTCTTTCCACTAAGCCGCGCTGCTTCACGGGGGGGGGATGAAGACTGTGAGCCCCATGTGGGACGGGGACTCTGTCCAACCTGATTATTTTGCACCTATCCCAACACTCTGTACGATGCCTGGCATCTAGTAAACACTTAACAACTACCATAAAAAAGTATTATTTATTGAGCTTCCACTTGGTGAGGGGAACCGTACTAAGCGCTTGGGAAGCACGACATAAAGAAATGCTCCGTGCGCCCTGTCCATAAGGAGCTCATACTCCAAGGGGAAGGGAAACCATAAAAATATTTGTGGCACTTTGTGAATAAATAAATTTGTCATGGACAACCTGCTTGGGCAGGAATTCCAGAATTTTAGACGTGTAACAGTCTATTCTCCCAAGTGCATAGGACAGTGCTCTGCACATAGTAAGTGCTCAGTGAATACCACTGATTGATTGATACGTGGCCCCGAAGGTTCAGATCAGGAGGAGCATGAGGGAGAAAGAGAGGACCAGGGAAAACACGAGTAGGAGCCGAGGAGAATAGTGCCAGGTCTTGGAAAGTGGCCAAAGCCAATAAATGCTCTGAGAGAAAGCAGTACAGCCTATAATAGTAACAATAATAATTCTGGTATTTGTTAAGCACTTACTGTTTGCCAGACACTGTATTGAGTGCTGAAGCGGATACGAGCAAATCGGGTTAGACATAGTCCAGGTGGAAAAGCCCCCCTTTTCCCAGACTAAGTCCCCCTTTTCCTCAGTTCTCCCTCCCCGCGTCACCCCGACTCTCCCCCTTTGCTCTACACCTCCCCGCCCCAGGGCACTTGCGTATATATGTACATATCTATAATTCTATTTATTTCTATTTAGAGAAGCAGCGCAGCTCAGTGGCAAGAGCCTGGGCTTGGGAGTCCGAGGTCGTGGGTTCGACTCCCGGCTCTGCCACTTGTCAGCTGTGTGACTGTGGGCGGGTCACTTCACTTCTCTGTGCCTCAGTTACCTCATCTGTAAAATGGGGATTAACTGTGAGCCTCACGTGGGACAACCTGATTACCCTGTATCCACCCCAGCGCTTAGAACAGTGCTCTGCACATAGTAAGCGCTTTACAAATACCAAGATTATTATTATTATTATTGATGCTACTGATGCCCGTTTACTTGTTTTGACGTCTATTTCCCCCCTTCTAACCGTAAGCCCGTTGTGGGCAGGGACTGTCTCTCTTTGTTGGTGAATTGTACTGTCCAAGGGCTTAGTTCAGTGTTCTGCACAGGGTAAGCGCTCGATAAATACGATCGGATGAATGGATGAATGAATGACTGGAAAGAGTACAGGCCTGGGAGTCAGGAGACCTGGGTTCTAATCCCAGCTCCGCCTTCTGCTGAGTGATCTTGGGCAAGCTACTTCACTTCCCTGTGCCTCACCTTCTTCATCTGCCAAATAGAGGTTCAACACTTGTTCTCCCTTCCCTCCTAGACTGTGAGCTACCTATGGGGCCGAGAAAGAAAGTCCAGATTGTCTATTCCTCAGTGCTTAGCATGTGGTAAGCACTTAACAAATACCACAATTATTATCAATAATAAGGGTGATTATCTGGAAGGAGGAACAGCCAAACTCTAAAGTAAGATTAAGAGCGGCCCGGTCTTGAAGGGAGCCAAGGGTGTCATTAGGGGAAGGACTGTGTATTGAAACTTAAGCCGTGAACCCAGGAGATCTCAGGAGTTCTCCAGCAGCCCTGCTTGAGGAAAGGCTTCTCTTTCATCTTGTATCTCGTTGTCTGCTCCCAACTGCGCCTTCCTCGGACTCTGGACTGACTGGCGTCCAGACCTCTTTTCCTGAACAAGACGCTCACCTCATCCAGATTGTTTTACGTCCCTTTAGACGCCAGAGTTTGCTGTGAGGACAAGAAGGATTTCTTGCTGAACCACAATTATTTTCACACTTAAGTAACTTGGAAGGAAACCAAGTGATCTTATAGAAAACGCAGAAAATCAAACCAGCTCCGGAACAATGTGAAATGCCAGAGCTTCGCCCGAGTGGGGCCGCTGAAGCCGGCAAGAGGAATTGCTCTGAGAGCAGGTCCGTAGCCAACCTGCTCAAATCCCCAAGCTGGAAAGTGGGACTGGTTTCTCCCTCATTCTTGTGCCTCCAGCCGGGCAGGGGAGAGATTCCTGCGATTTGGCTCACATCTCTCTTTAACTAAGGGAGCCCAAACCTTCTGTCGAGACGCATGACCTCATTAACCATATTTCATGTTCCTCATTGAAATGCGGTCAAACGGATCTCGGATTTAACCAGTTCCAAACCTTCCGACTGCCAGTAGGAGAAGAGGGGGCAGGAGGGGGAGATGGGCCCGGAGAGGTTGTCGGCTCAGACAAGACCCCTTTTTTTCTCTCCGCCTGAATTCGACTGAAAAGTGTGGGCTCCGTTCGGAACATCCATCACTAATTAAATCCTAGCACTGTAATTCATCGAAAACAATTACCGCATTTAGAATTTTTCAAGGAACCATTATTGCTGCCTCGGCCCTTTTAAAAAATATGCTCCCCAAAGGACAAAATGTGATCCATTAATATGTATGTATTATGACTTTTTTGTAACTGGAAGACTGCTGATGTCTGTGGGTATGGAACCATTTATAGGTTGTCGACAGTCTCTTAGTTGACTTGCAGTTTTAAGTGCCGTCTTTTCTAAAAACCTAAAAAGCCATGATATTAATTACCTTTTTGCCTTCAGTCTGATGCAGACTCTTTTATTTTCTGGGCCTTATACATTTTCTGTTATCCCGAAGCACCTATGGCTCTTGGAATATTTGAAATAATTGCTAAGCACAGAGCGGGGAGAAAAAGTCCAGCAAAAAACCTGGGGACAATCGGGTGTTCAAGTTGATAGAACAGCACTGATTCTGTAAGCCCTGAATTTGAGGCAGTTTCTCCCATTGAGTCTGAGAGTTTTCGTAAGCTTTCTGAGGGCAGGTAGCGTGCCTTGCATTCAATCATTCAGTCATATTTATAAAGTGCTTACTATGTGCAGAGCATATACTAAGCGCTTGGGAAAGAACAATTCAACAATAAAGAGCGACAATCCCTGCCCACAGTGATCTCTCAGTCTAGAAGGGGGAAGACAGACATGAAAACAAATAAATACAATTCCCCTTGTACTTAGTACAGTGCCCTGCATCTAGTGAGTGCTCACTAAATAATATTCAATCAATCCATGGTATTTGTTCATATCCCTTTGTTCATCCCCCCACCGCCCCAGCCCCCAGCACTTATGTACAGATATGTAATTTATTTATTTATATTAATGTCTGTCTCCCCCCCACCCCCGCCGTTCTAGACTGTAAGCTCGTTGTGGGCAGGGAATGTGTCTACTTATAGCTGTATTGTACTCTCCCAACCACTTTATACAGTGCTCTGCACACAGTAAGCACTCTATAACAATATTGGTATTTGTTAAGCGCTTACTACGTGCAGAGCACTGCTCTAAGCGCTGGGGTAGATACAGGGTCATCGGCTTGTCCCACGTGAGGCTCACAATCTAAATACCCATTTTACAGATGAGGTAACTGAAGCACAGAGAAGTTAATTGACTTGCCCACAGTCACACAGCTGACAAGGGGCAGAGGCGGAATTCGAACCCATGACTGACTGATGAATGAATGAATTTGCCAAGCACTTGCTGGGTGCAGAGTGGTGTACTAAGCACTTGGGAGGATACAATACTTGATTAGTAGGATGATGGGTCTCCACAGGAGAAGCAGAGCATTTGGATTCGTTGCAAAGGAGCCATGGAGCCATCTTTTATGAAGTTGGGGGAACGTTATGAAATGAGGGTGGATATAGAACTCCCTCAGCCCTAGCGTCCATTCCTCCAAAATGGCAATGAGCATCGAGTGCATTTTGGAGTTGTGGAGTTGTCTTCTCTTCTCTCTCCCATCTCTCCTGCCGTTGCTCCGGCTGAACCGGGTTGGTAGAGATGATCGGTGAGACAGGCTGGCAGTGCCCATCCCCACTCGGCTTCTTTCAAGCGCATTAAGTGCAGTCAGTTTGATTTTTTAGGAAACGAAATAGACAGCGCTACTTAAAAAATGTCCATTCTTTTCCCTGATCGGTCTATTGTCACATGCATTTGGCATTCATTAGGAGGTTAGCCCCGGGCGTCTCCAGGCTTGTATTCGGGCCAGCGGTGATTTGGTTTATGGAGATCATATGGCAGGGAAACAGACCTTGAAAGGCAGAGCTCTAAGAAGCACATTTGATGAATTTCCTATGATTTGCGTCTGAGTTTATTCTTTCCTGTTGTGGAGGAGACACCCCCACGGCACACGCGCCCGGCCACGATGAGTCCGAGCGAGGGGCCGATTAGACGACAATACGGGCCCTGTTTTGTTTTTTTTTTCCTTTTTCGCACGTCTCGGGTTGCATTTCCTATCAGGGAAGGAAAATAAGGAAGGCCCTGTAAAGGATCCAAACACGGGCAGGAAACCACACAGAGTGAAGGTTGCCTTTGTCATAAACAATTAATGTAACCGCAGAGGCCGGAAAAAAGAAGCCGCCGCAGTTGCTGCCGGCAGCGGCCACGATGACGGGGAAGGAACTTGGGGCGCGTCCTGTCTCCCGCCCCGCTCCCCGGTTCTGGGTCCCAGGTAGAGGTGGCGGACGGCGGGGGTCGTCCCAGGGATTGCTTATCCGGGGGAGGAGAATTCCACCGACTTCCTTTCGTCTGAGGGGGGGTCCTACTCACTTTGGCGCTGTCTAGGAACTTCCAGATTTTCTCCTCCTCTTTTAGAAGCGGCATGGCGTAGTGGATAGAGTATGGGCCTGGGAGTCAGAAGGTCAGGGGTTTTAATCCTGGCTCTGCCACCTGTCTGCTGGGTGACCTTAGGCAAGTCACTTCACTTCTCTGGGCCTCAGTTCCCTCATCTGGAAAATGGGGATCGAGACCGCAAGCCCCATGGGGGACAGGGACTGCGTCTAACCCGATTTGGTTGTATCCACTCCAGTGCTTAGTACAGAACATGGCAAGTACCACAATTATTATTATTCAGTGGATTTTAATTTCGCTCACTCCCCTCTCCTTGTTGCTCTTTTCCCCACTCCCCTTCCCACCCCTGTACCCACCTCCTTTTTCTAGTAGTTTAAAAATGCCACTTTTCATTAATGTGACTGAAATGTCATCAAGTAGTTTAATGCTCTTTAATGTCCTTGTATCGTTTACGTTTTTTGAACAGTGTGGAAATGAATCCCATCTGTGGGTTCCCTAACATCAAAAAAGTTTGACAGGCTATTTAGACACGCTACTTCACATCGCATTAGCGTGGACAGGGTCCGGGAGCCGGGGCCCGAGGCCCGGCCTGAGGGGGACCACCGGGCGCTGCCCCCTCCTTCGGGTCCGAGAGTGACGGATCACTTACCTCATCCAAGTCAATCACGGAGTATCTGGGCCTGGAAGGCAGCCCAGAGGCCCCGGGAAAAGTGTGAAGCCTAAATAAAAAATGAGAAATGATTCAGGAAAATCTCTCTCTGCCTTTCTGGTGCCAAGAGCCCCCCTCCCCCCTTTCCCCTTTCAGCCCCCCCCCCCCATCACAATAGCTTTTTCATAACATGGGCGAGAGGCTGGTTAGAATGCTGTCTGATTCTCTCATAAGAGACCGGTTTCCTTTGCTTTCATTCTTTCCTCTTTTTTTTTCCCCGAAGAGAGGAAAACCCGCCACTGTTCTCGGGCCAGATTTAATTTAGTCGTTTGCGATCGAGGTGGGCGGGTTATAAAACGGTCATGAGCTGGACCCTCTGCCCGGGCGTGGAGTTTATAAATGAGAGCCAAATCCCTCATCGCTGTAGGTGCTGCTTGAGGCTCGTCTCGTGATCCTTCTCTTTGCCTGGACGGGGCCGGTTGGCCGTGCCAGTCCCGTTCGCTAAACGTCTCTCGCACGCCCACGGTGCCTCAGACACCTTTAAAGGCAGCTCCCGGTTAACGCCGGCTTGCTGCTTGGCCCCGACCGCATCCGCGTCTACTGTGGACTGCTCGGGTTAATTAACTAAGCAACGTATGTATTTCATCGTCCTCCTTGGCCCCTGAGCAGAGTAAATCCCCAAACCTAGAGAAACAGCACTGAGGGACTCTGTGGGCCCCGTGCCATGCTGAAAGGGGGGTTGTAAGGGTGGCGAGAGGGAGGGCACTTGAATCCAAAATTTCCTGGCCACACGCCAAGCCTGGGGAAGCCCTTCATTCTAATGCATTCCCTGCAAAGAGAGATGTGGCTTTTTATTTCAGGAAAACAAAAGCGTCCATTCTTCCCAAGGCATGGGGAGTAGCAGAGAGTGGATTTTAACTGTTAATCATTATCGTCGAATGGATAATAACGTCCACCTCTCCGAATGCTTCACCAGTATTTTAATACTCTCATTTTGCATTTCCATCCACCAATATCCTTTAAATTTAAATGGAGCTATAAACAAATAAACTATGGTTGCCTTTTTGGCATTTTTAGGACAAGGTCACCCGTTTTTAATGACACAGTAAAGGGAAAAATGCTCCTAGGCAATTAGTAGCAGCAACGCACTCTGCCTATTTTTTTTGTAGGAAGAGACGACTGGCTTTGTATACCATGCAGAGCTGATTCCTGGGAAGGAGGGAGGGCAGGGAGATGTGAGATTCCCTAGGGGGAGGCGGATATTTGGTTACGAATCCCGGAGAGGTTTGAAAGTTTGAGAATGGGGTTCGAATCTGTCTCTGTGTTGAGGCTTCTGTTATGTAATCCATTTGCAAACTGGAAACCATAATGGTATATGCTGAGCTCCCAGTAAGTGCTTTGGAAAGTATGGCCCAAGAAAGAGACCTATTTCTGACCATAAGGAGCTTACAGTGGAGGTCAGCTAGATTGTAAACCTGCTAGATTGTAAAATCCTTGAGGGAAAGTTTACTCCACTGCATTCTGCTCTCCTCGGCACATGGAACTGTGCACAGTAAGCAATCAGTCAATCTTATTTATTGAGTGCATATTGTGTGCAGAGCACTGTACTAAGCACTGGGGAGAGTTCAATATAGCAATATAACAGCCCACGGTGAGCTCGCAGTCTAGAGGGGGAGACAAACGTTAATTTAAATAAACAGATTATTATTATCATCAATGATAACGGTATTAAGAGTTGACTTTGTGCCGAGCACCATACTGAGCACTGGCTACAAGCCGTTTGGGTTGGACACAGTTCCTGTCCGACATGGGGGTTCACAGTCTCAATCCCCGTTTTACGGATGAGACAACTGAGGCGCAGAGAAGTGAAGTGACTTGCCCAAGGTCACACAGCAGACAAGTAACAAAGCCGGGATTACAACACATGACCTTCTGACTCCCTTACAGATATGTATGTTAGTGCTGTGGGGCGGAGGGAAGGGTTAATAAAGGAAACAGATTCGAGTGCAAGGGAGGGAAAGCTCTCCCTACTTAAAGCTCACCTCCTCCAAGAGGCCTTCCCAGACTGAGCTCTTCCCATTTCCCTCTGCTCCCTCTACCCCCCGCCTTCGCCTCTCCGCAGCTGAACCCTCTTCTCCCCCCTTTCCCTCTCCTCCTCCCCCTCTCCCGTCCCCTCCCCTCAGCACTATACTTGTCCGCTCAACTGTATATATCTTCATCACCCTATTTATTTTGTTTAATGAGATGTACATCCCCCTGATTCTATTTATTTGCTATTGTTTTAATGAGATGTTCTTCCCCTCGATTCTATTTATTGCCATTGTTCTCGTCCGTTTCCCCCGATTAGACCGTAAGCCCGTCAAACGGCAGGGACTGTCTCTATCTGTTGCCGAATTGTACGTTCCAAGCGCTTAGTCCAGTGCTCTGCACATAGTAAGCGCTCACTAAATACTATTGAATGAATGAAAAAAAATACTATTGAATGAATAGAAGGGAGTGGGAGAAGAGGAAACGAGGTCTTTGCCAGGGAAAGTCTCTTGGAAGAGATGTGCCTTTAACAAAGCTTTGAAGGAGGGGAGAGTAATTGTCCGTTGGATATGAAGAGGGAGGACGCTCCAGGACAGAGTAGGACGTGAGCGGGAGGTCGGTGGTAAGATAGAGGAGATGGAGGAACAGTGAGTAGGGTGGCATTAGAGAAGAGAAGAGTCCAGGCTGGGTTTTGTAGGAGAGCAGCAGGTTGAAATAGCAAGGTGATTAAGTGCTTTAATAAGAGCTCAGTAAATAGCATTGATTGATAGGTCAATTAAAAAAGTCAAATGGAAGAGGTTTTTATCATGAACTAAAAAGGCTGACCCTAGAAATAATAATAATGATGATGATGATGGAATTTGTTAAGTGTTTACTATGTACCTAGCACTGTTCTAAGCGCTGGACTGCACCCAGAACTATTATCAGCATCATTTCTCAGACTGCAGACCTGAGAATGGCCTAAAACAAGAAGGCAGTGCTTGATCTTTACCATGAGTTGCTCCTGCGACGCTGAAAACACGGATCGGTCCTAGTAGAAGTAGCCTTTATGGAGCTTCCAATGGGGGCATTGCTCTGTCCTGAATGCTTAGGAAGTACCAAACCAAGAACTGACCCACTACCTGCCCACAACAAGCTGCCACTCTAAAGGGAAAGAGGCGAGGAGAGCATACTGTAGATAATAGAGGAGTAGCATGGCTCAGTGGCAAGATCCAGGGCATGGGAGTCAGAGGTCGTGGGTTCTAATCCCGGCTCTGCCACTTGCGAGCTGTGTGACTTTGGGCAAGTCACTTAACTTCTCTGTACCTCAGTTCCCTCATCTGTAAAATGGGGAGTAAAGCTGTGAGCCCCACGTGGGACAACCTGATCACCTTGCATCCCCCCAGTGCTGAGAACAGTGCTCTACACATAGTAAGCACTTAACAAATACCTTATTATTATTATTGTTATGCCCAAAACTTAGCCTCTGTCCACGCACACACCGATTTAGGAAGGGGGGTTGGGGCAGGGGAAAATAAGGTACCAAAACCTGGTCATTGCTCAACCTATCGATCAGTTAATCATCCAATTGGTCGGGGCTTTGGTTTTAGTTCAAGGGTAGGATGGACTATCCTCTGCTGAATTCTAAGCTCTTCGAAAACAGGGATCGTTAGCTAACTTTTTTTTTTTCAGTGAAATTTTATTTGAGCGCCTACTATGTGTACAGCACTGCACTAAGTTCTTGGATGAGTACAATACAATAGAGTTGGCAACTTGTTCTTTGCACCCAATGAGCTTATGGTCTAGAGGGGTAGAGAGACATTAATATAAATAAATAAGTGATAAAAACCACATATATATGTAAAATGTACATACACGCACATTTGTAATAATAATTATCATTATCATATTTGTTAAGCGCTTACCGTGTGCCAAGCACTGTTCTAAACACTGGGGTAGATACAAGGTAATCAGGTTGTCCCACATGGAGCGCACAGTCTTAATCCCCATTTTACAGACGAGGGAACTGAGGCACATAGACGTTAAGTGACTTGCCCAAAGTCACACAGCTGACAAGTGGAGGAGCCCGGATGAGAGCCCATGACCATTGACTCTCAAGTCCGTGCTCTTTCTACTGCGCTACACGGCTTCTGCTCATAGTGTATAATCAGTAAATACCATTGATCGACAGAATGCAGCTCAGAAGTGCAGAGTGGCCTAGTAAAAAAAAGCCCTGGTCTGGGTGTCAAAGGATCTGAGTTTTAATTCCGGTTCTGCCACTTACCTCCTGTGTGACCTCGGGCAAGTCCTTTAAGCCTGTGCTCATTTCCCTCAACAGTATAATAAAGGTTCAATACCCGTTCTTCCTTCTCCTTAGTCTGTGAGGTCCGTGTGGGACGCGGGGGGGGTCTGACCTGATTATCTTGAATCTATCCCAGTGCTTATTACAGTGCTTGACACAAACACTTAAGACATACCACAATTATTATTAACATCCACCCCATCAGGAGCCAAACCTCTCCAATAGAGAGCCCTTGGGCGTCTGACACGGGGCAAGTGCATTTTGGATCACTAGCAGCTCTTTTCTTCAAATCTGACTCTCTGGGCATGTACAACTGGACTACTGGAGGCCCCTTTTTCAAATTCTGACTCCTTAGGTTAGAGGCAGCCCCGAGAGACGCTCGGTGAGAAAAAGCGTCCTGGACAAATTTGAAGCGTGACGTTTTTTCAGCAGATGACGTCATCAAATCGCAGGGCCCTTGCAGCCGTCTTGATGTCATATTTCCGTTTTTCCCTGCAGTGGGGGACAGTTCTCCGATAGCAGACCGATGAATTTGTTTTGGTTGTCTGCTTGTTTTCAGTAAGTTAAAATTGCAGGAAACATGGTGAATTTTCCCCAATGAATCTGCACGCCAGAGGTGCTTTTTACAAGTCTGAAGTCCTTACAAATAATTCTTGATTAGAGGAAATTGGGGCCGGGGGGGGGGGCGGTTGGGGCGACGAGCCGGGTGGAGAGAGGAGAAATCCCTCTCCCAGAGAAATTCTATTCATTTTCTAAGGCTGCCAATAGTTTGATAATCAAACTGTAAGGAATTGAATGGCAGGTTTGTAAACAATTCTTTTTGCAACAAAGTTTTCTTAAACTGTCAGTTACAGTTAATTCCTATGAGAACCTTTGCCAAACAGGGAGGCCTAGGGCAAAGAACATAGAGACTGAGAGTCGGGATTCCCAGGTTCTAATCTGGCTTCTCCACTTTCCTGCTGTGTGAACTTGGGCAGATCACTAAACTGCTCTGGGCCTCAGTTTCCTGAGCTGTAAAATGGGGATTAAACACCAGTGCCTGACCTGATTATTGCATTTCTAATTCGGTGCTTAATACAATGCCTGGCTTTTGATAAGCACTTAACAAATACCAGAGTTGTTATTCCCTTAAAATTTCGCTTCTAGGTTTATGTCTTCTAGTCCCTTAAGGAACTTCTGATTGTTGTATAAAACGGAAATAACTGACTCTCCCCTCTGTCTCCTCTTTTCCTGGAACTGACTTGAATTCTTCCCAGAAGATATTTCTCCTCCTCTAACTTGTGAGCTCGCTGTGGGCAGGGACTGTGTCTGTTTGTCGTTGTATTGAACTCTCCTAAGTGCTTAGTACGGCGTGATTGAATGAATGAATGAAGGAGAAGCAGCGCGGCACAGTGGAAAGAGCACGGGCTTTGGAGTCAGGGCTCATGAGTTCGAATCCCAGCTCTGTCACTTGTCAGCTGTGTGACTGTGGGCGAGTCACTTCACTTCTCTGTGCCTCAGTTCCCTCATCTGTAAAATGGGGATTAAGACTGTGAGCCCCACGTGGGGCAACCTGATTCCCCTGTGTCTACCCCAGCGCTTAGAACAGTGCTCGGCACATAGTAAGCGCTTAACAAATACCAATGTTATTAATGAATGAACTGAATGCTTACCTTATACTGAATGCTTAGGGAAGCAGCGTGGCTCAATGGAAAGAGCCCGGGCTTGGGAGTCAGAGATCAAGAGTTCGAATCCCGGCTCTGCCGCTTGTCAGCTGTGTGACCGTGGGCAATGCGCTTAACTTCTCTGTGCCTCAGTTACCTCATCTGTAAAATGGGGGTGAAGATTGTGAGCCTCACGTGGGACAACCCGATGACCCTGTATCTCCCCCAGCGCTTAGAACAGTGCTCGGCAAATAGTAAGCGCTTAACAAATACGAACATTATTATTATTACCTTGTGCTGAGCACTGCGCTAAGCGATTTTTAAAAAGTACAGTACAATAGAGTTGGTAAATGCAGTCCCTGCCCACAAGGAGGTTACAATCTACAGTCTCACTCTCCTGACATATTCTTATTCTTTCCTGTTTTATATTTTCTCTTCCTTTTATTCTTGCTATTAATGCGAATCATTTTTGTTTGACTCCCCCCTTAGATTCTAAACGCCTTAAAGGCAGGGAGCATATGTTTTCCTTTGGCTGTAATTTCCCAAGGGCTTAATTCTGGGTTCCTCCTTCATTTACTCAATTAATATTCCACCAATAAATTGATTGAATTGGCCACTGTGGGAGGGGAGATTCTCTGAGCTGTTAAAACCCGCTACGATGTTCAAGAGACTCTACTGGTTAAAGATGACGGCAATAGTAATGGCCTGGTGGTGATCTTTTGTTTCCAGCCAGGGGAATTCTTGGAAGATTTTTCAACATCCTTTACCCCTTAACCCTCTGTTCCTCCTCCTCACTCATTCATTCCTTCACTCGTATTTATTGAGTGCTTATTTTGTGCAGAACACTGTACTAAGCACTTGGGACAGACACATTCCCTGCCCGCAACAAGCTAGTTGTGCTTTCTCTTTATAAACCAGCTAACGAGTACCTGTTGGATAGAGAAGGAGTAAGCAATATCTTTCCAGGGAAGACCTGGAAAAATCCCAGTTGTCTGCTGTGTGACCTTGGGTAAATCACTTCACTTCTCTGTGTCTCAGTTACCTCGACTGTAAAATGGGGATTAAAACTGTGAGTCTCATACGGGACAGGGACTGTGTCCTACCCAATTTGCCTGTATTCACCCCAGCACTTAATACAGTGCCTGGCACAGAGAAGCATTTAGCAACACAATTATTATTAGAGAAGCAGCGTGACTCAGTGGAAAGAGGACCGGCTTGGGAGTCAGAGGTAATAGGTTCTAATCCTGGCTCTGCCACTTGTCAGCTGTGTGACTTTGGGCAAGTCACTTCACGTCTCTGTGCCTCAGTTCCCTCATCTGGAAAATGGGGATTAAGACTGTGATCCCCCAGTGGGACAACCTGATTACCTTTGTATACGCTCCAGCGCTTAGAACAGTGCTTTGCTCATAGTAAGCGCTTAACAAATACCATCGTCATTATTATTATTATTATTACAGTGCTCTGTACACGGTAAGCCCTCAGTCAATCCGATCCACCGACTGACTAGCCGGCAGGCGTGGCCTATTTTGTGTCTGACTTCCTCCCAGCGATGTGCCCCCTTAGAAATAGCCTCCGCTGGCCCTTTCCGTAGCTTCGGAGTACTTGGAAGAGAATAAGGCCGACTCAAATGAGGAGTTTTGAAGTATTTAACCCCTATGATGCTTATTTGGAGTGGCAGTGTGGGATAGCGGAAAGATCACAGGTCCGGGAGTCAGGGGTTCCACCTCTCCCCTGCTGTGTGACCCTGAGCAAGTCACTTCTCGGTGCCCCAGTTTTCTTCATTTGTAAAATGGGGATTAAGTCCCTGTTCTTCCTCTCCCAAAGATTGTGAATCGCAGGAGGGATAGAGACTCCAACCTGATTAACTTGTCTATACCCCAGTGCTGAGTACAGTGTTTGGCTCATAGTAAGCACTTTACTACTACTAATAATAATGGTATTTGCTAAGTGCTTACTATGTGCCACTAGGCACTGTTCTAAATTCTGGGTTAGATACAAGGTAATCAGGTTGTCCCACACGGGGCTCACAGTCTTCATCCCCATTTTACAGATGAGGTAACTGAAGCCCAGAGAAGTGAAGTGATTTGCCCAAAGTCACACAGCTGACAAGTGGCAGAGTAGGGATTAGAACCCACGACCTCTGACTCCCAAGTCTGTGCTTTTTCCACTAAGTCATGTTGCTTCCCATTAATATAATGATCATTAATACTACTGTAAGTTCCTCGTGGGCAGGGAACATGTCTATCGACTCTGTTTTATTGTCCTCTGTGCAACACTTAGTACAGTGCTCTGCACACAGCAAGTGCTAAGTTCTCAATGTGGCTGCAAAATCAACCGTAGCATAAATCAGTCACTGCAGTGAATATTTGTGATGCTTAAGACATTAGAGAAGAAAGTGGTTTTTTTGGAAGTGTTTCCCTTCTCCTTTCCCTCATCATCTTCATCACCAGGAGAATTTATTGAGTGCTTACTCTATGCATAGCACCGTACTAAGCGCTTCGGAAAGCATGATACGACAGAGTTGGTAGACACGTTCCCTGCCTACAACAAGCTTACAGTCTAGACGGGGAGACAGACAATAATATAAGTAAACCATCTATAATTTATATATATATATATATATATATATATATATATATATATATATATATATATATAATAGTGGGTGAATATCAAATGCCCAAAGGTGCAGATCCAAATGCATACGTGACACAGACGGGAGAAACCCTCCACACCACCAGCATTCGGGATGAAAATACTAAGCTCTGCTCTGAGTGTGTAGACTCATGCTTTGCTTTTCTATCTTCCATCTCCAAGTTCCCATGAGAGACATGCAATTTGAAACCCAGGTACGGCATGATTTACTAATAACGTAATATTTCAATCACAAACATAAATTCCCTGACCCAGAATTCATTCTATTCTGTCAGTGAAAGAAATGAATCAAGGATGTCATTTCTATTTTAGTCAATTCAGTCTCGGGGAGTTCCTCTGTCTAACCTGGAAACCAATATGAGAAAAGGATATATCTGCAAGTTTGGGAACAGTGGTTTGGTAGGGTTTACATTTTGAGCTGAGTGACAACGTGCCGGACTTCTCTTCAGACGTCCGATAACTTTCTTCACTAGACATGAGATCATGAAATACAATTCCACGGGCTTCAGTTGGATTTCGCTGTTCTTAGAGAATGATCAAGTGAAAAGATCCCCCAGACTTATTTCCGAAAAAATGGCATTTCAAACAATCAATCATTCCTGTTTATTGAGTTCTTGCTGTGTGCAGAGCACTGTACTAAGCACTTGGACGAATACAATATAATGGAGCTGGTAGACATATTCCCTGACCACAGCAAGTTTACAGTCTAGAGGGGGAGTCAGATCTTATTAGAAATAAATTAATTACAGATATGTACATAAGTGCTGTGGAGCTGAGGGAGAGGTGAATAAAGGAAGCAAATCCCAGAGCAAGGGTGACTCAGAGGGAGTGGGAGAAGAGGAAACGGAGGGTTTAATCAGGGAAGGCCTCTTGGAGGAGCTTTGTTTTTAACAAGATTTGGAAGGTGAGAGAGCGATCGACTGTCAGAGATGACAACGGAGGGTGTCCGTTGTCACAGGCCAGAAGCGGGTCATGGGCGAGAGGTCGGCAGTGAGATAGATGAGATTGAGATACAGTGAGTACATTAGCATTAGAGGAGTGAAGTGTGCGGGCTGAGTTGTAGTAGGAGATCATAGCGGTGAGGTAAGAGGGGGAGAAGTGATTGAGGGCTTTAAAGCCAACGGTAAGGAGTTCTTGTTTGATGCGGAGGTGGATGGGTAACCCCTGGAGGTTGTTGAGGAATGGGGAAACGTGGACCGAACATTTTTGTAGAAAAACGATCCAGGCGACAGAGTGAAGCGTGGACTAGAGTGGAGAGAGACAGGAGGGTTACTGAGGAGGCAGATGCAGTAATCAAGGTGGGATAGGATAAATGCTTGGAATAATATGGTAGCAGTTTAGGTGGAGAGGAAAAGGTGGATTTTAGCAATGTTCTGAAGGTTGAACCGACAGCATTTGGTGACGGATCGATTGCGTTTGTATCGTTAACGGGTATAACTTTACCAGCCTTGACTATTATGGATGGCAATGTCACTTTTATATGTACAGTTAAGGGTAACAGCTTGAAACTCTTTAGCATGAATATTCAGTTCATGCCCTCCTCAACCCTCCGCGCAGCTCAATCCCTACCAATCCCCCAGAAACAAGCCGTGTGAGCAGTTTTACAGTACCGGTTTTGTTTAAACACAAACCCTCTACTGTATAACTTGGGTGGTGGAGAGGTGAATTACACTGATGCTAAGCACAGCTACTGAAAGCTTGCTGTGTCCCAAATTGCTGAGCCTGTGTGCAGGTCTGTGTACATCTCAGTACATGTACTCTCATCTTCATTTTCTCACTACTTTCCCTTCCTCCTCAGAGTCAAAAGAATACGATGTGTTTCCAGGACAGTGTCTGGACCTGAACAATCAAACAATCCAATCGATTATGCTACTTACTGTGTGCGGAGCATTGTACTAAGCATGAAGACGACTACATTATAATAGAGTTGGTAGATAGGTTCCGTACCCACAGAGAGCTTACAATCTCTGTTATCTGTGGGTCGTCTACAAGATCAGTTTTTGTTTTTTTTCTGCACAACTCTAAAACCTTCCATTCCCCTTATCCCTAAATCTACTCTCTTAATTTTCTTCCCTTGTAGGCTGTAAACATGGAAAGGGGTCACGTCTACCAAGTCTATTGCACTGTATTTTCCCAAGTGTTCATACAGCGTTCTACACACCGCAAGCATTCGATAAATACCACCGAGAGACTGGTAGATGTGAGCCCTTCGTATCTGAGATTTCACTTCTTTTGTATTCACTCCAGCACTTAAAAAAGTTCTCTGAACAAGTCAAGTGCTCAATAAACAGCACCTCCAGACTGTAAGCTCAGTGGTTGGCAGGGAACAGTTTCTATTTATTGTTGTATTGTCTTCTCCAAGCTCTTCGTACAGTGCTCTGCACACAACAAGCACTCAGTGAGTAAGATTGAACAAATGAATTAACGGCTTATGATGAGGATAGTTGGTTAGCTATGTGGTCTCAGGGGGTTGGGATATCAATCAGTTAATCAATTGTATTTATTGAGCACTTACTGAGTGCAGAACACGACTCTAAGCACTAAGAGAGAGTGAAATGTAACAGAGTTGGTAGACATGTCTCATTATAACCGATTTAGGGAGCACGGCTACCTCAGTGAGGAATCCCACTACACAATTCTGGGCAAAAGGTGGTTAACTAACGAAGAGAGTTTATCCTCTCTACAGCTGGCATGGTTCTTCTTTCCATCTTGAAAGAAAATGTGATGAGACCAGGAAACAATTTTTAGAGATGTCTCGTCTTCAATAATAATAATAATGTTGGTATTTGTGAAGCGCTTACTACGTGCAGAGCACTGTTCTAAGCGCGGGGTAGATACAGGGGAATGAGGTTGTCCCACGCGAGGCTCACAGTCTTCATCCCCATTTTCCAGATGAGGGAACTGAGGCTTAGAGAAGTGAAGTGACTTGCCCACAGTCACACAGCTGACAAGGGGCAGAGTCGGGATATAATAATTGTAGTATTTGATAAACACCTGCTACATGACCAGCATTGGGCTAAGTTCTGGGGTAGACAGAACACATTCAGATCAGACATGGTGTCTGTCCCATAGAGGGTTCACAGTCTAAGGGAGCCGACTCAGGTGGGCCTTGCCGATTCAAATGGACCGGGGACCCAGAGACACGCATGATGTCATGTGCGATGCCAGACGTGGAACATGGTGAGGTGATGACACTGTGGAAGTCCCTTCAAGGCCATGCTAGCTTAGAACATTTTTCCAGGGGGACTTCTAACCCTCCACTTTCACCAGATAAAAGTAATAATGATCGTATTAGCCATTAGGCGCATACTCTGTGTACGTACCGTGCTCAGTTCTGGGGTAGATACAAGTTAATCTTAATCCCCGTCCCATATGGGACTCACAGTCTAAGTAGGAGGGTGCTCAATGTGGGCAGGGAATGTACCTGTTTATTATTGTATTACACTCTCCCAAGTGCTTAGTACAGTGCTCCACACACAGTAAGCACTCAATAAATACAATTGAATGGAAGAATGAGGCAGGTATCGAATCCCAATTTTACCGATGAGGAAACTGAGGCACAGATAAGTGACTCGCCCCAGTCCACACAGCGGGCAAGCGGCAGAACAGGGATTAGAATGCAGAGCCTCCGACTCCCAAACCGCGGCTCTTTCCGGTGAGCCAGATTACCAGCCCTCTAAACAGGGTTACCACTTCCGAGACAAGGAACTTGAAAGCAGGAGCTGAGCAAGTGGGAAACGGTGGCTTTAAAGAAGTGACGGTACAGGGTGTCCGGTGCCGCCTGAGCTCTGGCAGAGACAGGCCGGCTGCAGATTGAAAACGATGCCCATTTTGAGCGGCAGGCGGCAACTTTTCCTCAGGCCACAGCGCGGGGGTTTGTCTCCCAATCAAGAATGTTCCGTAACAGATACGAACTAACTTGCCGCTGAGCCTCCGGGGAAGGAGAAGCCCGCTTCCAGCACACCTAATTTTACTGTAATTGGCTCAAAGGCCCTGATTATATCAAGTTCCAGAAATTACGAGTGAACCAGACAGTTAGTCCACAACAGCTGGTCGACAAATTATTGGCTCAAGTGTTGTCATTATTAAATGCCGCGGTGAAAGCAAGGAGCTCAGATACTTAGTCCAGCAAGGATTGATCCAAAAATGATAGGTTCCAGAAGGCCAAAACTCAATTCACTTTGGATTTGGAACTGACTCCTGTCACACACACACAGACACACAAACGCACACGGAGACAGACACACACACACACACACACGCACACGATGGCTACTGTTTCAAGCACACCCACTAAGAGAACACGATCAGGCTTCACAACAGTGCCAGCCCACAAAACAGAAAGGATTCTGATTCTGATTCTTCTAAAACTTTAATGACTAATCCTTTCCTTTTCTACCTTAAAAAATATAAAGCAGCATGACCTAGTGGAAGGAATACGGGCTCTATGAGTCAGCCGGGTGATCTTGGGTAGGTCGTTTAATTTCCTTGAGCCTCAGTTTCCTCATCTGTAAAATGAGGATTCAATACCCGTTCTCTCAATCCCGGCGGTGAGCCCCAGGTGGAACTGGGAATGTGTCCAACTTCATCGTCTTATATCGACCTCAGTACTTAGGACGGTGCTTGGCACATATTGCTCGTAACAAATACCTCAATCAAGCAATCATATTTACTGAGCATTTACTGCGAGCAGAGCACATTCGGGAGTGTATAATGTAATAAACAGAGTTGGTAGATACATTCCCTCCTCACAAGGAGTTCCCAATCTAGAGGGAAGAGACAAATAGTAAAATAAATCATGGATATGTCCGTAAGTGCTGTGGGGGCTGCAGGTGGGCTGATTAAAGGGTACAAATCCAAGTGCGAGGGGGATGCGGAGAGAGAGGGAGTAGGGGAAAGGACGGTTTAGTCGGGGAAGGCCTCTTGGAGGAGATGTGATCTTAATGAGGCTTGGAAGGTGGGGAAAGTGATGTTCTGTCGGAAATGAAAGGGAGGGGAGTTCCAGGCCAGAGACAGGACATGGACGTGGGATCGGCAGCGAGACAGATGAGACTGAGATGCAGGGAGTATGTTGGTGTTAGAGGACCAAAGTGAGCGTGCTGGGCTGGAGCAGGAAATCGGTGAAATAAGGTAGGAAGGGTCAAGGTGCTCGAGTGCTTTCCGGTCAATGGTAAAGAGAAACAGCGTGCCCTAGTGAATAAAGCACAGGCCTGGGAGTCAAAGGACCTGGGTTCTAATTCCAGCTCTGCCACCTTCCTGCTATGTGACCTTGGGCGAGTCACTTATCTTCTATGTGCCTCAGTTTCCTCAACTAAAAAATGGGGATTCGATGATTGTTCACCCTCCTGCTTAGACTGTGAGACCCATGTGGGACGGGGACTGTATCTGGCCTGATTAACTTGTGTTTAACCCAAAGCTTGGAACAGTGCTTGATATATAGTAAATGTTTAACAAATGCCATTAAATAATAAAAAAAAAGTTCTGTTTGATACAGAGATGGATGAGCAACCACTGGAGGTTCTGGAGGAGTGGGGAGACATGGACTGAACGTGTGTTTTAGACAAATGATCTGGGCAGCAGAGTGAAGTATGCACTGAAGTGGGGAAAGACAGGAGGCAGAGAGGTCAGCAAGGAGGCTGATGAAGTAGTCAAGTAACCTATTATTGTTGTTGTTATCATTATTATTATGTTTATAGAAAAATCTCATTATAGGACTCAAAGTTTGCTTGATTCCACATGCAAGCACATGGCCATTTATTTCTACACCACATCTACTAGCGGATTGGAATCTGTCTAGACCGACCTTCCCTGATCATTCGGTACCATTCCATCTGAATTGTGGAATGAGAATGCATGTTGCAGACCTGGATGTAATAAAATCATTTAGGGTTTAAAATATTAAGGGCTATTATATCAGTTGTCTTGAGTTAGAGTAATTAGTATTCGCTTTGAACAGGTAAGTAAATAGTATTTGTTAACTTCTTAATATATATTAATATTAATATATTAATATATACCAAGCATTATATTGAGTTCAGGTTGAGGTACAAGATAATCAGGTCAGATAGAGAAGCAGAGTGGCTTGGTGGAAAGAGTACGGACTTGGGAATCAGAGGTCATGGATTCTAATCCCCACTCCTCCACTTGTCAGCAGTGTGACTTTGGGCGAGTCACTTAATTCTTCTGCGCCTCAGTTACCTCCTCCGTAAAATGGGGATTAAGGCTGTGAGCCACGTGTGGGACAACCTGATTACCTCGCATCTACCCCAGCGCTTAGAACGGTGCCTGGTACATAGTAAGCACTTCATAAATACCATTATTATTATTATAATACAGTCCCTGTCCCACTTGAGGCTCCCAGTCTAAAAGGAAAGGAGAAATAGCTTCAAATCCTATTTTCCAGATGAGGAAACTGAGGCCTAGACCAGTCAGATGACTTGTCTGAATTCACAAATCAGGAAAAATGGTTAAGGCTGGATTAGAAACCAGGTCTCTTGACCCCCGAGCCTGTGCACTTTTCACTGAGCCATACTGCTTCTCTCTAGGCCTTGCTACTTCTTTAAACCGAGGCCCAGAGAAGATTGGTGACTTGCCCAGTGTTTCAAAGAAGTCTATAAACTTTCCCCCTAGACTGCAAGTTCCTTTTAGGCAGGGATGGTGCCTACCAACTTTATTGCATTGTCCTTTCCCAAGGGCTTTGCAAAGTGCTCTGCGCACAGTAAGCACTCAGTAAATATTGACAGATTGGTTTACTGAGATCAGTACCAGTGTCAGGACTGGAACCTCAATCTCCATTCCCTCACCTGTGCTTTTCCCACTGGTCCTCTCATTGCTCCTCCTAAACTTCTCATTGGGGATCCCATTAGGGATGTTTTTCCCGGGTTCATAGCTGACCTAGAAAGGCGCTGAGTGTCATTAACGGGAGATGGGCAGGATAAGAATGGAATTTCCCATCGGGAATGACTGAGGGGTCAGATTTTTAATGTCTCAGGAGCAAGCACCTGAGAAGCAGAATGGCTCAGTGGAAAGCACACAGGCCTGGGATTCAGAAGGCCTGCCAATTACCTGCTGTGTGACCCTAGGAAAGTCCCTTAACTTAACTGTGTCAGTTTCCTCACCTGGAAAATAAGAATTGAATAACCGTCCCCCTTCTCCCTTAGAATGTGAGCCCCAGATGGGACAGGGACGTTGCCTGCCCGGATCATCTTGTATCTACCCACCTATTAAACCCTTAATAAATCAATCCATCAACGCTATTTACTGAGCACTTAGTATGTGCAGAGCTCTGTACTAAGCCTTTGGGAAAGTACAGTACAACATAATCAGCAAACACGGGTCCCTGCCTATAAAGAGCTTACAGCCTAGAGGGAGAGACCGACACTAATATGAATAAATAATAACGTATAATTTAGAGAGCCGTAGATAGGTGCCGTGATGTTGGGAATGGGGTGAATATTATAATATCATAATACCACGGTTACTATTGATTTGCAGAGCGGAATGGATTATTGCAAGAGTGAGTTTGTGCAGTCCCACTGACACACTCACTCCTGCCAGGCATGATCCAGATGGGGTATGGTCTAAGTCAGAGGGTATTTGATGTCCATTTTACAGGTAAGGAAACTGAGGCATGGAGAAGTTAAGTGATTTCCACACATTAAGTGATTCTTCCTTGGCAAGTGGCTCTGCCAGGATTAAAATAGTAGTGGTCATGGCATTTGAGTGTAGCGCACTGTGCGAAGGACTTAGAAGATACCTCAGAAGTCCCAGACATGTTTCCTGACCACTCGGAGCTTCGACTCTCTGCCGATCTGTACATAGTGACGTGTCTTCTTGTCAGCCTTCGGAGAGCAGTAATCTGTGAATTCTTCCCAGAGTAATAGCCAAGAACAATGGTGGATACCTACTGCTCTTCAGTAAATATTCGTTGAACGTATGTCGGACTGTGTGTGTGCGTGTGTATATGTGAATGGATATGTGTGTATACGTCTCCATCTCTCCGTTCATCTTAATTTCAACTCGTGGTACTTATCGAGCACATACTGCGTGCCAAGTGCTCGTTCAGCTTCCTTTGGGAGAACAATATTTCTCAAAGTGACAACTTCGCAATCTAGATCCGTTGATGAAGCGGCTAGTCCAGGTTTCTGGGAGAAACCTATACAGTGGTAGGATTTGTATCTGTATTTGTATCTAATTTACTTCTTCATTTTTATGAATGTCTCCCTTCCCCCTCTAGGCTGTGAGCTCACTGTGGGCAGGGAATGTGTCTGTTTATTGTTGTAATGTACTCTCCCATGCTCTTAGCTCAGTGTTTTGCACACAGTAAGTGCTCAATAAATATTATTTAACAAATGATCGAATGAATGAATAAATTTGAGGACTCTGGGAAGGTGGTGGAAGAGGAACCGTGGGAAGGGGAAGAACAGAGAGGAGAGCCGGGAAGTTGGGGATGGGGAATGGAAGCTGAAAGTGAGCTGAGAAGAACCAGCGGCCCCAGGAAAGGTAATAATAATAATAATATTGGTATTTGTTAAGCGCTTACTATGTGCAGAGCACTGTTCTAAGCGCTAGGGCAGAGACAGGATAATCAGGTTGTCCCATGTGAGGCTCACAGTCTTAATCCCCATTTTCCAGATGAGGTAACTGAGGCACAGAGAAGTTAAGTGACTTGCCCGCAGTCACACAGCTGCCAAGTGGCAGAGCCGGGATTCGAACCCATAACCTCTGACTCCCAAGCCCGGGCTCTTTCCACTGAGCCAAGCTGCTTCTCGTAGGTAGGAGAATAGGCTGCTAGAAAAATGGGGTCATCCCGTGATAAGATTCATTCATTCATTCGATCATATTGATCGAGCGCTTTGCTGTGTGCAGAGCACCGTAATGAGCAATTGGAGAGTACAATTTGGCAACAAATAGAGACAATCTGTACCCAACAATGGGCTCACAGCCTAGAAATAATGATGGTATTTAATAATAATAATGTTGATTTTTTTTGAAGCGTTTACTATGTGCCAAGCACTGCTCTAAGCGCTGGGGTAGATACGAGGTAATCAGGTTGTCCCATGTGGGGCTCGCAGTCTTCATCCCCATTTTACAGATGAGGTAACTGAGTCACAGAGAAGTTAAGTGACTTGCCCAAGGTCACACAGCTGACAAGTGACAGAGCCGGTATTAGAACCCACGACCTCTGTCTCCCAAGCCCCTGCTCTTTCAACTAAGCGCCGCTACTTCTCAATATTTGTCCAACGCTCACTATGTACCAACCACTGTTCTAAACTCTGGGGTAGATGCAAGCAGAATCAGGTTGGACTCAGTCCCTGTCCGACTTGGGGCTCACCGTCTCAATCCCCATTTTACAGATGAGGGAACTGAGGTACAGAGATGTGAAGTGTCTTGTCCAAGGCCACCCAGCAGACAAGCGGCAGAGCCGGGATTAGAACCCATGACGTTCCTACTCTCAGGCCTGTGCCCTATCCACTAAGATCACAGGACTTGGACTCAGGAGACCTGGGGTTCGTCCCCCCTCTGCCACTTGTTTGCTGTGAGACCTTGGGTAAGTCACTGAACTGTTCTGTGACTCAGTTTCCTCATTGATAAAAATGGGGTTGACCTGTTCTATTTCCCCCACTCCCTCTTCCTTCTGTATTGCCCTTGCACTTGGATTTGTACCCTTTATTCATTCCCTCCTCAGTCCTTTATGTACATATCTGCATTTTTTTAATATCTGTCTCGCCTTATAGAGTTTAAGCTCCTTGTGGGCAGGGAGTGTCTTTTATATTGCACTCTCCCAATTGCTTAGTACAATGCTCTGCACACAATAAATTATCAGTAAATAGGATTGAACATTTGGGACAGGGACTGTTTCTAATTGGATTTTATTGACCCCAGAGTAGATAAATTCTACTTTGATGCAGAGTTAGTACATAACAAATAACACATTTGTTATTATGATCGGGCAAAGCAAGGGTATTTTATACTCCAGAAAAACAGGATTTTTTTTTAGTGGTATTTGTTAAACATGTACTTTGTGCCAGGCACTGAACTAAGAGCTAGGAGTAGATACACGTTAATCAGGTTGGTCACAGTCCATGTCCCACATGGGGCTCACAGAATTAATTCCTACTTTACAGATAAGGTAACTGAGACCCAGAGAAGTGAAGTGACTTGCCCAAGGTCACACGGCAGACAAATGGTGGAGCCCAGGATTCAAACCAGACCCGTGCTCTTTCCACTAGACCGTGCCGCTTTTCTACCAAATGGCGTTGGTAATGTGTCGTATCGTTCTTCTTCCCAACCCCTTCAGACTTTTGAATCCCTATCCCAGAATGTCCCTCTCTGGCACTTTCTCCAATCTAATCTCTCATCAACCTAAGCGCTGCCCTTTCTGAATTGCAAGCAAAGTTTACTTTGTCCAGATTTCAGGATCTGCTTCTAGAGATTCTCTGCAGGCAAATCTCTCATCTTGTTAAGCCAATTCTCACCTGAAAACCAAGGCTCAATTCTAGCAATAAATCCTAAACTGTTAGATTTCATAAGGCTTCCCCATTAATTAGAAACCCAAATTGCTCCCCTGATTGGGAAAGCTGAAAGTGTCCATTAACGACTGATAGATTACAGAGGGAACCAGATTTGACATGCAGACTAGCGCAAGTTGAATTTCTACCAATCAGATGCAGATCCCAGCTGCCTGGTTTCAGGAGAGGAAGTCTCACTTAACAGAGGCACATGGAAATACAAACATGATTTGAACCATAATGTGGCATCCAAAATATTTGGTGACACTTTGTCATCTTGTAACGTTCTCCATACTTTGTTGTTTCCTATTTTTATAACAGTTTCCAAATTTGCATTGACAATTTGGTGCCATGTGGCTTTTCTAAGACTTGACAAAATCTGGAAATTGTCAGATTTAATTAATGCTTTTAACCTTCTGTTTTTTTCACATTTTTCACTGCAGCCCTCAATTTGTTTCACTCTTCCTATTGTAGCCAAATCTTCCCCGCCTTATTTTAAATTGTGAGTTTCTTGAAAGACAAAGAACAGCTCTCACTCTCATCCATGTCCTTTTTCCCAGTGTTTAGTACAGTACTTAGGAAAGTGCGTGCTCTATAAATACTATTAATCAAACGATCAATCATATTCGTTGAACACTTGCCGAGTGCAGAGCGCGATACTAATTGCTTGTGAGAATACAATATAGCGGAGTTAGTAGACTCGTATTCTGCCCACAGTGAGCTTACAGTCTACTTTCTATCCCGAAGTTGAAAGTTAAGAAAATGCTTCAGGCATTTATTTGCTGCAAGAACCAGATTGGTTCTTGTTCTTCCTTTAATCAATCAATGGTATTTATTGAGCACCATATGCAGAGCACTGTATTAGGTCCTTGGGAGAGTACAGTAGAACAGAATTGGTAGACACTAACCCTTCCCTCGAGGTGCTTTATAATCTTTGTACAGTCCTTTGAGACAAGTTTGTCTTGTCTTATGCCGTCGAGTCGTTTCTGACCCATAGCGACACCAAGGACACATCTCTCCCAGAACGCTCTGCTCTCCATCTGCAATCATTCTGGTAGTGGATCCATAGGGTTTTCTTGGTAAAAATCCAGAAGTGGTTTACCAGTGCCTCCTTCCATGCAGTAAACTTGAGTCTCCGCCCTCGACTCTCTCCAGTGCCGCTGCTGCCCAGCATAGGTGAGTTTTGACTTGTAGCAGAATGCCTTCCACTCTCTAGCCACTGGCCAAGCTAGGAATGGAATGGGTAGGCCTCTGCTTGACTCTCCCTCCCGTAGCCGAGACCGGAAGAGTATTGGAAACTCTCCAAGTACAACCCTGAGAGGACAGAGATAAGTTAGCTAGACAGTAAGTCTTGAATGAATTCTAATTCAAATATAAACAGCAAAAAGATGAATAAAAGCCATAAATAAATTCTGAGTCTCTACTGCGACCAGAGACTTGGGAGCATATAAAAGAAGTAGAAGGCTGCTCTCAAAGTGTTTAAAATCAAATTCTTCATTGTGGGCATCCTGAGTGCCCATTGACAATCAATACTGGCAAAACAGAATTTCACTGGTTAAAACAAAGGTGATCTCCACAGCAATAATCCCTTTCAGTGAAGTGACCTGTCAGAATCATTGGTATGTATTGAACACTTATTCAATTGATCAATCAGTCGTATTTATTGAGTACTTACAGTGTGCAGGGCATGGTTCTAAGCACTTGGGAGTTGGTAGACACGTTCCCTACCCCCAGTGAGCTTACAGTCTAGAAGGGGCAACGGATGTTAAGATAAATTACAGATATGTATATAAGTGCTATGGGAATGAGGGTGGAATAATGATAATAATATCATATTTGCTGAGCACTTACTATGTGCCAAGCACTGTTCTAAGCACTGGGGTAGATACAGGGTAATCAGGTTGTCCCACGTGGGGCTGTCTCAATCCCCATTTTATAGATGAGGTAACTGAGGCACAGAGAAGTTAAGTGACTTGCCCAAAGTTACATAGCTGATAAGACAGAGTTCCTAAGTGACCTCCATTTTTTTTTCTGTCTGCTATTCTCTAAGCACTTACTATGTGCCAGGCACTGTAGCTGGGGTAGTACATGGTGACATTTACATAATGACATTCGTTACGCTCTTATCATCACCGTCCCTCCATCTCACCTGTCTCAGTGCCGACCCCTGGCCCACGTCTTACCTTTGGCCTGGAACGCCCTCTCTCCTCAAATCCATCAGACAACTACTCTCCCTCCATTCAAAGCCTTCCTGAAGGGACATCTCCTCCAAGAGGGCTTCCCAGACTAAGTCCCACTTTTCCCCATCTCCCACTCCCTTCTGCGTCACCCCGATTTGCTCCCTTTGCTCTTGTTCCCTCTCCCCTCCCCTCATCACTTATGTTTATGTCTCAATTTTATTTATCTATATTGATGTCTGTTTATTTGTATTAATATCTCTCTCCCTCCCTGTAGACAGTGAGCTCATTGTGGGCAGGGATTGTCACTCTTTGTTGCTGAATTGTACTTTCCCAAGCACTTAATACAGTGCTCTGCACACAGTTAGCACTCAATAAATATGATTGAATGAATGAATATTAGGTGTCAAGCACTGTTTTAAGTACTGGGGTAGATTCAAGCTAATCAGGGTGAACACAGTTCCTATCCTACTTGGGGCTCGCTTTCTCAGTAGGAGGGAGAACAGGTATTTAATCCCCATGTTGTAGATGACTAAACTGAGGCACATGAAAGTTAGGTGACTTGCCCAAAGTCACACAGCAAGGAACTGACAGAATGGGGATTAGAACCCAGGTCCTTTGATCCCCAGGCAGGAACTTTTTCCATGAGGCCACACTGCTTTCCTGTCTGTTCATTTGTCTAGAGTCAGATGAACTGGGGGAGCTAAATACTGATCTGTGAATTGGAGTAGTAGACACTGTCAATTTGGATGTATATATCCAAATTTCTTGTGTATATATATATATATATATGCATATATTTACTTGTCTTTTGGGATTGAATAAGATGCCACCAGCAGTGGAATTCACTTATTAATTGTGGTATTTTTAAGTGCTTACTATGGACCGGGCACTGTACTAAGCACTGGGGTAGATATAAGGTAACTGGGTTGGACACAGTCTCTGTCCCACACAGAGCTCACAGTCTTAATAAGTGCAGCAGTGGCTGAAAAGGCCCAACCACATCATCTACTCAAACAGACTGACCCTTTCCTGGTTCCTAAGTTACTAACTGTGGTATTTGTTAAGCACTTACTATGTGCCAGCCACTATATTAAGCTCTTGGTAGATACAGGCAGATCGGGTTGGACACAGGTCCTGTCCCATATGGGGCTCACAGTCTCAATCTTCATTTTACAGATGAGGGAACTGAGGCATAGAGAAGTAAAGTGACTTGCCCAAGGTCACCTGAGCTGTTTACAGTGTTGTCAATTTGGATCATTCAGCCCCAAATGATCTTCTGCTTCCAAGCGTTTTTGGAAACCGAGGTAATTGCCACAACTCCCCTCATCCCCTTGCCTGTGGAGACGTCAGCGAGGGGCTTCCCTCCTCCCCTGCTGAGCGATCTGCTCTGTTTCCCTGTGGTTATCTGGTTTTTTCATCACCCCTAGGACTCCCTGATCCTTCCGCCCTCCCTTGTTGTTACCCTGGAAAGTTTTACGGATAAAATTCTGTGGCCTTGAAAGAGAAAACAATGAAATAATGAAAGAGAGTTCATTGGAGTTTCTGGTGAGTTAAATATGTCTCCCAAGGACCCAATTTGTTTCCAATTGCTTGCTACTCTGATCTTAAGGCTTTTTTTAAAAAAAATCAAGTAAAAGCAAAAGGAAGGAGCATTTGAAACTGGATGAATGAGGACAAAATAGCCTTGTAGTACAGAGAGACCCTGGGACATGGTGACTAACTGTTTATTTCATCTGCGGTCACCTGGATGGATTTGTGACTTTGCGTGGTCTGTCCTGACAATTGAAGAAGCCAAGCTTCAGGCTCTCAAGATCAGTCAGGAAAATAACCCCAAAATGCACAAGGATGAAATGGACCCTGTTTCCCTTGAAGAGATGCCTCCCAAATGCGGTTTGGTTTTAATAAATCACTCACGCTGGCTAGTTTCACCGTGCCTGAAAGAAATTACAACAATATGTTCACACTACCGAGTTCAGTTCGTGTCAGATTTTCCAGGATAAAAATCTGATTTTTTTTCTTTAATGTATTCGGTAATATGGCTGTGAGAACAGGCTCCAGACTGGAGCATGATGTGAAACTTTGTAGTTTAGGGGAAAATGTTTTTTAATTGATTAAAGAAATTCTGTCGTGTCGTAGATGACTTGAAACGGTCTGAATAGAAAAGTTCAATGGTGCTGCTTCAGAAAACATTTTTAAGGTCACGTAAATTAGATCCAAGTTAGTCTTTAAGGAAGTTTTCTTTGCTAATGCTAATACTATGCTAATGTTTGTCTCAGTGCATTTTATAATAGTTTTCATAGACAGAGGTCACTGTGTTTCTCCTGAAAATATAAAACACCTGGGTATTGGGTATAGTGCAAACGATACATGTAAATGTTTTTCTCTGAATTTTTATTATTGAGATGAAGTCTGTCAAGGCTCATGTTTCAGATCAATAAGATACTCAGTATGGATTGAGGTGTTAGGCCATAATGGTTACATGAAGTGATTGTAGATTGATTATTGAATAAGCCATATGCTTCTAGGCAGATAAAAGTACTGGACGTAAAGACAGTACAGTTTATCAATACTCTGGAATGGCTTCAGGTCATTTTGGTCTCTAGCGCAATGTACTGTTTAACCACAACAACAAACAATATTTTCTCTAAGAAATAAGCCCATGATGGATGGGGGAGGAGGAAGAAAAGTAGATGGGATTGATCTCTCCAGTTCATATCCATGCCTTTAAATATGTTAGATTTTTGAGATTCTGTTGCCCTGAGTTTCATACAGCATCCACATGCAAAATGATAATAATAATGTATGGTATTTATTAAGCACTTACTGTATGACAAGCACTGTTCTAAGTGCTTGAAGTAGATACAATATAATAGGGCTGGACACAGTCCCTGTCCCCCATGGGGCTCCCTGTCTTGATTCCCATTTTACAGATGAGATAACTGAGGCACTGAGAAATGAAGTAACTTGCCCAAGGTCACCCAGCAGACCTGTGGCAGAACCAGGATTAGAACTCACACCCTCTCACTCCCAGGCCTGTGTTCTTTCTTATTAGGCCACAGAGCTTCCTGGTTGCTTGAAAATACTTCTTGAAGAAAGGAAACTCTGAGAAAACAGTGGCAGACAGGTGAAACATTTTGATTTCCCTTCCACCAATTATGCAAACTTTTTTAAGGCTGTTGGAATAAGAGCAGAGACTTGGGCAAGAAGCATTAAGCTATGGTTTTCCTATTCGATTAATTCTAAAGGGATTGGAAAAATGAGAAAGCAGATCTGTTGGTTTTTTATTCTCCAGATCAGTAGCGAGGATGCCAATTTCTGGACCTGGGTTCTTATTCTTGCTCCTCCACGTTACTCATTCGTTCATTCAGTTGTATTGATTGAGTGCTTACTGTGTGCCCAGCGCTGTGCCAAGTGCTTGTGAGAGTACAATACAACAGAAAACAGACACATTCTCTGCTCACAATGAGTTGGGGAGGAAGAAGTTAATAGAAATAAATAAATGACAGATATGTACATAAGCGCTGTGGGGCTGGGAGGGATTGATGAACAGTGGGAGCAAGTCAGGGAGATGCAGAAGGGAGTGGGAGAAGAGGAAAGGGGGGCTTAGGGAACGCACGCACGCACTTGCCTGCTGTATGACCTTTTGGGCAAGTCACTTCACTTGTCTGAGACTCAATTTCCTCATCTGAAAAATGGAAATCCAGTACTGTTCTCCCTCCCCCTAAGACCATGAGCCCCATGTGAGACAGGGACTGTGTTTGATCCGATTACCTTTTATTTAGCGCTTAGTAGAATGCTTGGCATATACTATGTACTTAGTAAATACATTATAATTACTGTTTGTAATTCTACCGTTTGTAAATCAGTGAATTTATTTATCCTGTAATTCTCTTTTTTGCCGCTAGAAATGATCCTTGTGATATTTGTAAAGTGCTTACTATATGCCAAGAACTGTACTAAGCACCGGGGTAGATATAAGCTAATCAGTTCCACGGACTGCTCACAGTCTAAGTAAGAGGGAAAACAGATATTTAATCCTCATTTTGCAGATGAGGGAACTGATGCACAGAGAAGTAGCTTGCCCTAGGTCATACAGCAGACAAGTGGTGGAGCTGGGATTAGAACCCAGGTCATATCGAAACCTTTTCTGTTCTCTCAAGTGGGGGAATGCAGAAGTTGACTCAAAATTTTCGACGGGGTCTAGGATGAATCCTACCTGTTCACGTGTGCCTTGATTTTCCCTGAGGATGAGTGAGCACCCATAGAATAGGAGTGGGGAGGATTTCTCAACTCCACATCCATGTCCTTTCCACAACACTGAGAAGCAGCGTGGCTTAGCGGAAAGAGTAGGGGCTTGGGAGTCAAAGGTGGTGGGTTCTAATCCCAGCCGCACCATTTGTCAGCTGTGTGACTTTGGACTGGTCACTTTACTTCTCTGAGCCTCAGTGACCTCTTCTGTAAAATGGGGATTGAGACTGCGAGCCCCACGAGGGATAATTTGATTACCTTGTATTTCCCCCAGCGCTTAGAACAGTGCTTAGCACCTAGTAAGCGCTTAACAAATATCATCATTTATCATTATTAATATATTATTCAAGTATATTATGCCTCTAGACTGTAAACCCATTGTACTGTAAGCTCACTGTACTGTAAGCTCCTATCAACTCTGTTCTATTGTACTCTCCCAAGCGCTTAATACAGTGCTTTGCCCAGTGTAAGCCTTCAATAAATATGATTGATATACTAATTGAATGTCTATCTCCCTTGCTGGAAACATTTATCTTTTGGGCCCCCCCCCAAAACCAAATGGTTTGATCCACTTGTCTTGCGACTTAGAGAGGGTTCGTTCACTCAGTCGTACTTATTGAGCGCTTACTGTGTGCAGAGCACTGTACTAAATGCTTGGAAAGTACAATTCGGCAACAGATAGAGACCATCCCTAGCCAACAACGGGCTCACAGTCTAGAAGACTGTGGTTAGTGTTCTAAAGCAAGAACTCCCTCTGGGATCCGAGTTCTCCTTAAAAAACAAGGCTCTGTTTTCGCATTTGCAAGGTTCCGCATCCATTGTCAATCAATTAATCAATCAATCATATTTATAGAGTGCTTACTCCAATATGGAAGCAAAGCCCACTAGAAAACAGGAGGCCTATTGTGTAGAAAGTGGGACTGGGAGTCAGAAGGTCCGGGGTTCTAATGCTGCTTCTGCCACCCGTCTGCTGGGTGACCTTGGGCAAGTCACTTCACTTCTCTTTAGAATGGGGATTAAGACAGTGACCCCCATGTAGGACAGGGACCGTATCCAACCCCATCACCTTGTATCTATCCCATCGCTTAGCACGGGGCCCAGCACAGTAAGACCTTAACAAATTCCGCAATTATTATTAATTATTATTAGCAGGCCTGCAAAGTTGGTGGTCATGATGTTACAAGGGTGTTCAACCCACATCCCGGAAGCAGATGAGATTAGTAAAATGTTTTCTTCCTACTGACTGACACTAGTCGTTTCATTCTGCAGCCCCATTCTTTACAGCTCGTTCAAATGGCTAGAGAACGCGGGACATGGACTGCATCCGACCTGGACTGCTTGTATCTACCTCAGTGCTTAGTACAGTGCCTGACACATAGTAAGGATTTAACAAAGCCAATAAAAAATAAAGTACTTAAACCCTCCTCTCAGATAGGTTCCAAAACATACGCTCACTGACAAAACTTTCACGTTCCTTTCAGAAAGGTGAATTCTTATCCCTTCAGTAGTGTCACAAGATAGAGAAGTAACATGGCCTAGTGGATAGAGACGAGCCTGGGAGTCAGAAGGCTCTGTGTTCTAATCCTGCTCTGCCACCTGTGGACTGCGTGATCTCGGCCAAATCACTTGACTTCTCTGTGCCTCTGTTACTGCGGCTTGAAAATGGGGATTAAGACTGTGAGCTCCATTAGGGACACAAGCTGTGTCCAACTTGAGTAGCTTGCATCTACCTCATTGCTTAGAACAGTGCCTGGCTCATGGTAAGCACTTAAAAAATTCGATCATTATTATTATCGTGCCTCCGTTTGCCTTGATCAAAGTTGGGAGCCCAAAACGTACCTTGCCCAGGCCAAGGGGAACATCTTTCCTTTTTTGAGTACATTCTCGGTCTGCCCAGAATCTGGCATTTGCTAAGACTTAGCCTAATTTCTTCCAGGTACTTGGAGATCACTCATCTCGTATATGGCCGTGCCAAGCCTCTGGTTTATGGCTTGGGATCCTGATGTGGATTTCCCTGGGGTAATATATGTGCAGAGTGTCCTTTTAGGAAATATTTTCAGAGGATACATTAACAGAGGAAGTAAAATGCTACTCCAACACAATCATTCTCACAGGTAATCAATAATAATAATAATACCAATATTATAGCTGCATATGGGTATTGAATTTAAAAAGACCCTAAAAGGGTTGGCTGCTTATTGACTGGGGATAAAGATTGTAATTGAGGTACAAATAAGATCCAGGACATTTTAGCTGAGACTGTTGAGGGATAGTAGGCGGAGGAGGATGGAGAGGAGGAGGAGTAAGGGGAATGAAAATATTTTAGGGTATTCAGAGAGGAAATAATAATAAAAATGGTACTGTTAAGCACTTATTATGTGTCAAGCACTGTTCTAAGTGCAGGGGTGGATACGAAGTCATCAGGTTGTACATAGTCCCTGTCCCCTGTGGGGCTCACACTCTTACCCCCATTTTGCAGATGAGGTAAATGAGGCACAGAGAAGTAAAATGACATGCCCAAGGTCACACTGCAGACATGAGGCAACGAGGGGATTAGAAGCCAGTTCCTTCTGACTCCCAGGCCGGAGCTCTAAACTTTGAGACCAACTGAAGGGATGAACAACAACTCTGGTTACCTGAACCTTCAATCCCTCTTTGGCTTTTGGTTTCCAGCAGTGTCATGCCTGGCGCTGGCAAAAGTCTAAATCGAATAACCAGTCCGTGTTTTCACTCACAAAATTTTTGTAGACTGTGAGCCCTGTGTCTGCCCTGATTATCTTGAATCTATCCCAACGCTTAATACAGTGCTTGGCACACGTAAGAGCTTTACAAACATCACCATGATGAATAGACATCAAAAGGCGGGAGGAAACATGAAAAGGACCACGAGACTCTCTACATCTCTGAATCAGAGCAGGGGTGATGGGAGGTGTCTAGGAGAAGCAGCGTGGCTCAGTGGAAAGAGCACGGGCTTTGGAGTCAGGGCTCATGAGTTCGAATCCCAGCTCTGCCACTTGTCGGCTGTGTGACTGTGGGCAAGTCACTTCACTTCTCCGTGCCTCAGTTCCCTCATCTGTAAAATGGGGATGAAGACTGTGAGCCCCACGTGGGACAACCTGATTCCCCTGTGTCTACCCCAGCGCTTAGAACAGTGCTCGGCACATAGTAAGCGCTTAACAAATACCAACATTATTATTATTATTATTATTAGGTTGAGCAAGAAGACACAGTAATGGGATAGGTCTCCTATCAATGGGATAGGTTTTCACTGTGCCCGAGAGCCAAACTGGGTTGTATCTTTGGCTACTGACCCCCGTTCCTAAACCAGGTAGAGGGTCGACGGTTCACTCATTTTTCTGGGCTCCTTTAAGGATTTCACCTTTTAGAACATTAGACCTTCCTTATTTTATATTATTATTTGGACTTTGTTAAGTGCTTACTATGTGCCAGACACTGTACTAGAGGAGCTGCGTGGCTCAGTGGAAAGAGCCCGGGCTTGGGCATCAGAGGTCATGGGTTTGAATCCCGACTCTGCTCCTTGTCAGCTGTGTGACTGTGGGCGAGTCACTTCACTTCTCTGGGCCTCAGTTCCCTCATCTGTAAAATGGGGATGAAGACTGTGAGCCTCACGTGGGACAACCTCCTTCCCCTGTATCTAGCCCAGCGCTTAGAACAGTGCTCTGCACATAGTAAGCGCTTGACAAATGCCAACATCTATTTTTTTTCAATTTTACTAAGCCCTGGGGTAATCAGATCGGACACGGTCCCTGTCCGCCATGGGGCTCACAGTCTTAATCCCCATTTTACAGATAAGGTAACTGAGACACACGTCGGCCTTATGCAACTTCAGTAGCATGGAGGTTTCTGCCCTCTCCCTCCAGAGAGTAAAATCGCTTTGCTTAAGCATGAATGGGTGGGTGGTTGGTGGATTTGGGGGATGGGGGTGTCTCATCCCTGTTCGTTGTGGGCAGAGGGAGGAAACTGGAGAATGATCCTTCACTACCTAAAGATGGAGGTCTATTTCAGGTCAATATTTCACCTACTGGCCCCAGAATTCACTCTCTTAGCCCTGAGGTGAATTATTAGCCTGCTTTCAACAAAAGGGTATTATTCATCTTGAGCTCTAAGTATGTGCAGGGCACTGTACTAGGTGCCTGAGAGAATACAGAAATGGAGCAGTAGCTTCAGCGGGGAGGATGGTAAACCCAGGGATTAATCTATCAGTTGTATCTATCGAGTGCTTACTGTGTGCCGAGTACCGTACTAAGCACTTGGGAGAGTACAGTATAACAGTATAACAGACACACTCCCTGTCCACAGCGAACTTACGGTCTAGAGGGGGAGACGGACATTAATATATATATATATATATATTACGAATGAGAATATAAGTGCTGTGGGGCTGGGAAAGGGGATGAATAATATGGTGTTTATTAAGCGCTTACTAAGTACCAAGCACTGTTCTAAGCACTCGAGTAGATACAAGGGAATCAGGTTGTCCTATGCGCGGCTCACAATCTCCATCCCCATTTTACAGATGAGGTAACTGAGGCACGGAGAAGTTAAGTGGCTTGCCCGAGGTCACACAGCGGACAAGTGGCGAAGGCAGGATTAGCACCCGCGTCCTCTGATTTCCAAGCCCGTGCTCTTGCCGCTACGCCTCGCTGCTTCTCTGGGAGCAAGTCAGGATGGCCCACAAGGGAGTGGAAGAAAAGGGCAAAAGGGTTTCGTCAGGGAAGGCCTCTTGGAGGAGAGGTGCCTTCGATAAAGCTTTGAATCGAGGGGAGTCACTATCTGATGGATTTGAGAAGAGAGGCGCTCCAGGCCAGAGGCGAGATGTGGGCTAGAGGCTGGCTGCGAGATAGATGAGCTCGAGGTACAGTGAGTAGGTAGGCATTAGAGGCATTAAGTGAAGTGTGCGGGCTGGGTTAAGCGAGGACCAAATCCCAGATCAGGGGAAGGTGAGTTTTCCTGGATTTAGTTGAAGATGCCCTTCTACCTGTACTGGGACTGTTGAAATCCTTAACTAAGTAATAATGTTGGTATTTGTTAAGCGCTTACTGTGTGCAGGGCACCGGTCTAAGCGCTGGGATAGATACAGCGTAATCGGGTTGTCCCACGTGAGGCTCACAGTCTTCATCCCCATTTTACAGATGAGGTGACTGAGGCCCAGAGAAGTGAAGTGACTTGCCCACAGTCCCATAGCTGACAAGTGGCAGAGCCGGGATTCGCACCCATGACCTCTGACTCCCAAGCCCATGCTCTATCCACTGAGCCACGCCGCTTCAAGTAAACACACGTTAACTATTCATAACAAAAGAATTTGCCCAGTTGATGGGTGTTTGTAGAATCGCAATAGTGGGGAGAGTTGTTGTCCTAGGACTGGAATCGGTCTTTGATTGTTTTCCTGTAGCTGACTGAATTTTTCAGTCATTTGGGCACTTAAATATATACATATATATATATATATATGTATTTTATGTATTTTTTACATCTATATATTAAGTGCCTGCTTCCACAGAGCCCTCTGGTAAATATTCATATTCATTCCAACACTGGCTTTTTCAAAGTTTCTGGCAGACTGGATAGTTGCAGAAGTGAATGTTTTGGCACCCCTTCTCATTGGAATAGCACAGGCGAACAAGAGTTTATATACACTATAGAAGTGTAATGATTTGTTGTTTCTTTTTCTTTTATATATCCTGCCCTAGGCCCACAATGGGGCCCTTCTCCCCTCCAACTGCCAACTGAGAAGTGAAGAGTGAAGAACAGGGGAGAGCCCTGTGTATCTTGGCTCCACCACTGGCTCAATCACCTCCTCTCTTCCCAGGCCCTCCATTAGGTTCTGCAGGTAACACAGAGCGGGTGTGCTTAGTATAAAACACGGGTCTGCGAGTCAGAAGGAGCTGGGTTCCGATCCCGGCTCTGCCACTTGTCTGCTGTGCGACCTCGGGCAAATCACTTCATTCAACTGTGCCTCAGTTACCTCATGGGGATTAAGACTATGAGCTCCATGTGGGACAGGGACTCCTACTCACTCTAGTGCTTAGTACAGTGACTGGCACATAGTAAGGGCTTAACGAATACCACAGTCACATCATCACAGCGTGAAGTGCTATAGAGCAACGCTAAGTAAGCTCTCTGTGGGCGTGAAATGTGTCTACCTGAGAATCAGTGGGGCCTAATGGTTAGAAAATGAGCCTGGCAGTCAGAATGGCCTGGGTACTAATACCTACCTCATAATGTTGGTATTTGTTAAGCGCTTACTGTGTGCAGAGCACTGTTCTAAGCGCTGGAGTGGAAACAGGGTGATCAGATCGTCCCACGTGGGGCTCACGGTTTTAATCCCCATTTTACAGATGAGGGAACTGAGGCGCAGAGAAGTGAAGTGACTTGCCCACAGTCACCCAGCTGACAAGTGACGGAGCCGGCGGGATTCGAACCCCTGACCTCTGACTTCCAAGCCCGGGCTCTTTCCACTGAGCCACGCTGCTTACCTGCCACTTGTCTGTTGAGTGACCTTGGGCGAGTCACTTAATTTCTCTGTGCCTCAGTTACCTCATCTATAAAATGGGGATAAACACCGTGAGCCTCTATGTGGGACACGGACTGTGTCCAAGCTGATTAGTTAGTATCTACCCCATTGCTTAGAACGGTGCCTGACATTTCAGGGCCTTTAAAGCACTCGATCGGCTCACCCCATCCTACCTCACCTCGCTGATCTCCGACTCCAGCCCAGCGCGCACACTCTGCTCCACTAGTGCCAGCTTACTCACTGTGCTTCGATATCTATCTCGTCTCCTCCAGCCTGAAACTCCGTCCCCCTCCATATAGGCCAGATCACCACCCTCTCCGCCTACGAACCATTACTGAGGTTACATCTCCTCCAAGAGGCCTTCCCCAATGAAGTCCTCTTTTTCCTAGCTCTCTCTCCCTTCTGCATCATCTACGACTTCGATCTGTAACCTTTGGACATTCCGTATTCACGCCACCCCCAACCCCACAGCACTGATATACATATCTTTAAATTATATATCATAAATTACTTATTCAGAGTGCTGTCTGTCTAACCCTCCAGGCTGTAAGCTCATTATGGGCAGGGAAAGTACCTGCTAATTCTGTTGCACTGGGAAAGCCGCATGACTTAGTGGACAGAGCACAGGCCTGGGAATCAGAAGTTCATGGATTCTAATCCTGGCTCTGCCACTTGTCTGTCGTGAGGCCTTGGGCAAATCGCTTAACTTCTCTGGGCCTCAGTTACCTCATCTGGAAAATGGAGATTGAGGCTGTGAGCTCCACTTGGGAGACAGTGTCCAACCTGATTTGCTTGTATCCATCCCGGTGCTTAGTACAGTGCTCGGCGCGGAGTAAACATTTAACAAATACCACAATTGTGATTATTACTGTACTCTCCCAAGTGCTTAGAACAGTGTCTGCACATAATAAATGTGCAGTAAATACCATTGCTTGATTATGTGTCATAAAAACCTCTGCTATATTGTACTCTCCCAAGTACTTAGTACAGTGCTCTGCACACAATAAGCCCTCAATAAATACCATTGATTTTTTTGGCAGAGTTCTGGCAGAGTTCCTGCAAAGCGGTTTAGGTCACCTGATTAAAACAAACAGTGGTGATAGCCCTCTGCTTGTGATTATGTTACTGAACCTCCTCAACTGTTTCTCTTTTGACGGTAAATAAAAACCTATGTGGTCTATTGCACTGATAGAACGGAGCCAATCAAGGAGAAAAATTAAGCCAAAGAATCTGTTTTGGCCTGGCGAACCCCAGCTGCTTGTGTCTGTGGATTCCTCTAGTGCAATCCATGCAATGGACTTTTTTTTTTAAGGTAGTTGTTAAGCACTTAAAATGTGTGAAGCACCGTTCTAAGCACTGGGATGGAAACAAGTTTATTAGAGAAGCAGCATGGGTTAGTGGAAAGAGTACAGGCTTGGGAGTCAGAGGTCGTGGGTTCTAATTCCGGCTCCGCCACTCGTCCGCCGTGTGACCTTGAGCAAGTCACTTAACTTCTCTGTGCCTCGATCACCTCATCTGTAAAATGGGGATTGAGACTGCGAGCCCCACGTGGGACAACCTGATTATCCTGTATCTACCCCAACGCTTAGAACAGTGCTCTGCACATAGTAAGCACTTAACAAATACCAACATTATTATTATTATTAGAGCAGTGCTGGGCACATAGTAAACGCTCAACAAATGCATTATTGTTATTATTATTATTAGGGTATATACAGTCCCTGTTCCACATGGAGCTCACAGTCTAAAAAGGCGGGAGTAAGATTATGATCCCCATTTTAAAGTTGAGAAAACTGAGGTACAGAGGAGTTGAATGACTTACCCAAAGGTACACGGCAAGTAATTGGCCCAGCTGGGATTAGAACCCAAGTCCTCTGAATCCCGGGCCTGTGTTCTTTCCACTAGACGATCTGTGATAACCCCAAGCACTAAACCATACTAAATCGACTCCCAACCTATTGACTCCAGGGTTTTTATTGAGGGTTGGAACTCTGGAATCAGACCTTGGACCAATATTTGTGTGTGCGTGTGTGTTTGTGTGTGGAAGTGGGGGGCGAGGGAGGGAGAGTGGGGTAGAATAGAAAGGGAGGTGGGAGAAAGCTAATAGGCAGAAGCTCTACTGAAAGAGATTGTATCCATTTCACTCTAATCAAATTTATGGCTGGAATGTATTGCTAACATGGTTTGCAATTATAGTCTAAGGAAGACGGAACCTTGTCTCCCAAATAATATCTGATTTCTTCGTTTGATTCCACAGTCTACCCAGATAGGTAGCTCATCTTGTTCCATCAAGTGAAGCCCAGAAACCCTATTGTTTTGACTAATAAAGTGAAACTTTTCAATAAGGTACTGCACTTAGGCAGAGCATTGGAAGAGACATGTCATTATAAGGAAGCAAAGTTGGGTTTGGCTGAGTGCCCGCCCTTTGTCTCTGCAGCGGTTTGCCATAAATTTAGAACAGAAATACCCTCTCTGGAATAAAAATGTATGCTTTGTTGGCTACAAGTGCATGTTTGCTGCTTCACAATTTTAGAATTAGATGATGGACTTATTTAGTAGACATTGGATGGTTAAAAAGTAAAAGCCCATAATTTAAAACATTCCACTCTACCACATTCCAAGAAAAACATGGACCGGTGAACAAAACCAGCAGTATTGTAATAAGAAAACAACTAGGTGCATTTTTTCCAAAACCTAAAAACCAGGAATCTAAACGTATGAGTTATTGGCTAAAAATTCCATTTTCGAGTCTCAGTTTCTACTTGAACTGGAAAAACAACCTAGGCCCGATAAACATAATTTTTTTAAGTGCACCGGTTCAAACTCCAGCCTAAGGTGTAGGTGGGACCATTCCTATGTTTGTTATTTTCTAAAGCATTTTGCAAAACCACACACCATTTTTTTGGTCAAAGTATTTTGTTTTTTCTAAGAATTGTGTTCCTCTGTCCACTTTGTTCCATTTTGGATTTTAGACTCACCGACTCCAGGGTTACGGGGAATCCACCAACAAGGCCCGGCTTGGATGGGGTTTTTTATTGTCATGCTGCCCTTGTTGTTACCCGACCACCCACCTGCTTTTTGATGTTCCGAAGTTCTTCAGAGCCCCCCGAATGACTTGTGTGTGTCTGGAAGGGAAATGAACGAAGTAGGTGATCGACAGATATCGTTGATTGCATTCTCCCAAGCTCTTTTACAGTGCTCGGCAGAGTAAGTGCTCAGTAATACTCTTGACTGACTGATAGTATGCGAGGCAAGCAGCAAGAGGAACCGTGAAGTGAGGCTTGATCTGTTGCTGATGCCCCTTCAGGAGGAGAATGAAGTTGGGATGAGGAACTGGGTTCTCATCCCGTCTTCCCCACTGATTTTCTGTGTGACCCTGGGCAAGTCACCGAACTTCTCTGTGCCTCTTACTTCATCTGTAAAATGAAGTTTAAACCATCCTCCCTCCAACTTAGACTGTAAATCTCACATGGGACAAAGACTGTGTCCAACCTGATGATCTTGTATCTACCCTGTCAAACAATCAATCGGTGTTATTTATGAAGCGCTCCCTACGTGCAGAGAACTGCGCCAGCGCTTGGGAGAATGGAATACAACAGAATTAGCCGCCAAGTTCCCTGCTCGCGACGAGTTTGCAGTCCAGAGGGCGAGACAGACATTAATATGAATAAAGAAGTAATGTATAATGTATAATAAAAATAATATAAAGCACCCCAGTGCTTTAGTACAGTGCCTGGCACACGGTAAGAGTTTAACGAATACCGTTAAAGTGGAAAAAAAAAGGAACCGGTTGCCATAGAGATGGCGGAACTCTGCAAATGCTCGCGGTGACGGTGCCACCCAGTGAGCGAGACCCAACCTACTAAGCTAGGGCCAGCCAAAGCCACATACCCACTCTAAAAAAAAAAATCTGGCGAAGGTGGGAATTGTGGCTGCCACCCACTCTGCCTACCCTGTGTTCTGCCCCACAGCACTTATGTACATATCTGTAATTTATTTATATTAATGTCTGTCTCCCCTCACTAGACCGTGAGCTCATGGTGGGCAGGGCCTGTGTCTGTTTATTGTTATATTGTACTTTCCCAAGTGCTTAATGCAGCGTTTTGAACACAGTAAGCACTCAATAAATATTATTGAATGAATGAATACCCTACTCTGGGATGGGAAGGCTTCTCCACCTCCTCCCCCGCACCAGTGGGCATTTGGTGGAATTCATTCAATAGTATTTCTTGAGCGCTTACTATGTGCACAGCACTGTACTAAGCGCTTGGAGTGTACAAATCGGTAACTGATAGAGACAGTCTCTGCCCTTTGACGGGCTCACCGTCTCATCGGGGGAGATGGACAGACAAGAACAATAGCAGTAAATAGAATCTAGGGGATGAACATCTCATTAAAACAATAGCAAATAAATAGAATCAAGGTGATGTGCATCTCATTAACAAAATAAATAGGGTAATAACAAAATAAATAGGGTAATGACAAAATAAATAGGGTAATGAAATAGATAGGGTAATGTAAATAAATAGGGTAATGATGGCTCCGACGTGGTAAAAGGAACCATTCCGCGTTTCTGTTAATAACTGGCCAATTCATTACCTTCAGCGTCTTCACTTGGAAAAGCCCGACCTGGTGAGTCACTGCAGAAGGGTAGCATCCTTTTCGACTAGCTTATAATAATAATAATAATTACAGAATTTAATAATAACGGTATTTGTTAAGAACTTGCTATGTGGCATGCACTCTACTAAGCACTGGGGCTTAGATACAAGCAAATCAGGTCGGACACAGTCCCTGTGCCACATACAGCTCACAGTCCCATTTTACAGATGAGGTAACTGAGGCCCAGAGAAGTGAAGCAACTTGCTCTAGGTCACACAGCGGATACGCGGCAGAGCCGAGGTTAGAACCCTTGACCTTTTGACTTCTAAGCCCATGTTCTATCCACCACTCCATGCTGCTTGTAAGCTGTTAAGCGCTTACTACATGTCAAGCACTCTTCTAAGCACTGAGGTAGATACAAGCCAACCAGGTTGGACATGGTCCCCATCCCTCAGGGGACTCACGGTCTAATACTCCATTTGATAGATCACACGGCAGGCAAGTGGCAGAGCCAGGATTAGAACCCAGGTCTTTCTGACGCCCAGGTGCGTGCCCTATCCACTAAGCCCCACTGCTTCTCTGGCTTATCTCTTCCCTTGGGAGCGGCCAACGTCTAAGCCTGTCCCCGTTCCGTGAGCGTGGACCCGAGAATGGGCACGGGTGAGGTCGCATGAGGAATGAGAGACCTGAGCTGGCCGGGTCTTTTAGAGAAAGAGACGTTCGAGTGGATGAAAAAGCAACCCACAGACCAAGTGCCTCGGCAAAAAACATATCAAGTGGCGGGCTGAGCTGAGGGTGGCCATGTAAAGCTTTTTTCATCTCCACTGTGCTTCTAACCAGCTCTGTTTTATCGTGCTCTCCCAAGTGTTTAGTACAGTGTCCTGCACACAGTAAGTGCTTAATAAATATGATTGATTCTAATCCTCACCCCCGACTCAGTTTTATACACTTACCCCCTCATAAAGATTCTTTTTCTCTCCCCACCTCTGTCTTTCCTTTTCTCCTCTCCCTGTCCCCATCTCTTTCTCCCAGACCACTCACTGTTTCTCCCTCTCTCGGTCTATCTCTCCCTCACTCCTCCCTCTTTTTCTCCTTTTCCTTCTCTCTCTTCTTCTCGTCCTCCTCCCTTTTCCCCTCTTCTTTCCCTCTCTCCTCACCCCTCTTCTCTTTCTCTCCCCTTCTCTCATTCTTGTCTCCCTCACCTCCAAGGTTTTGCTCCCCCCCCGCTTCTTGGAGCTCCCTCGCCCTTCATGTCCCACAGACCACAGCTTTTCCCCATCTCCAAAGCCTATCTGAAACAGGAAACGCATCTGCTAGTTCTGTGGTGTTACCCTCTCCCTAGCACTTAGTACAGTGCTTTGCACATAGTAAACCCTCAACAAATATGATTGATTGAAACTATATCTCTTCCAGGAGGCCTTCCCTGATTAACGTCTAGACTGTAAGCTTGTTCTGAGCAGGAATAGTGTCGCTTTATCGTTATATTGTACTCTCTCAAGTGCTTAGTACAGTGCTCTGCACACAGTAAATGCTCAACAAATACTATTGAATTGAATTAACCTCCCATTTTGCCACTTTAAATCCCTCGGTTTACACATTGGCACTCTTGTGCTACCTAAGCACTTTGGCAGTCTCAGCCCTGCCCTGAAGCACATATACCCATAACTTTTCCATTCTATTATTTCTTCCTAGGCACTAGACTCTTAACAGCTTGAGGCAGAGATCTCACCTACTAATCCTATTATACTCTTGCAAACACCTAATTCTTGCTCTGCACACCATAGACACTCAGTAAAAACTGATGACCGTGATGATGACAGCTTTAGCTCTGGATTGCCTGATGCCATTTAAGCCCTGGGAAGCAGTAAAAGTATTTATTAAACACATTGTGTGAAAAGCACTATATTAAACATCCGGAGAAAGATCACAGAAAGGAATTGGGCAGAGTTCAGAGGATGGAAGTTTTTCAGTAAGTAGTAATGAGCGTTTTTAGGAATTTTTTTTTTCCTGAGGCGAGATCCTTGTGCTCGGGCAAGAACCAACATGGCCTAGTGGCTACAGAACAACAGGCCTGAGAACCAGAAGGACCCGGGTTCTAATCTTGGCTCCCCCATTTGTCTGCTGTGAGACCCTGGGCAAATCACTTAACTTCTCTGGGTCTCAGTTGTCTCATCTGTAAAATGTAATTAAGACTGTGAGCCCCATGTGGGACAAGGACTGTATCCCACCTGAGTATCTACCCCAGTGCTTAGTACGATGCTTGGCACATAGTAAGCACTTAAGAAATACCATGAAAAAAGAACCACAGCAGGGCAGCAGGGATGAAGATGCAGTTGGGTCTGTAGTCACCCTCGGGTTGTTTGTGGTGCCAATTCAAACAATGGTCATGAAGGAGGAATGCCACGGATTCTGAAGGCAAGCTCCAGCAGGGCCGGCCTGGGACCTATTTAGCTTCCTCAAATTTATTTTCTTTTTAAGTTCCTGGAGCTGCAAATTGTCAGACCATGGTGATCGCCCTTTATTAGCGTGTCTTCCACCCGGCCGTGGCTGTGGCTCCATTCCAGAACTTTCTTGGTCCCCCTCCAACACCGTAAAGGAAGGTCTCTGGGGGCTGAGGGTTATTGAAAACATAATTGCTTTCGAATGGGGATCCGGAGTCCCCAAGAGAAGGGCTCACCCCAGACCCTTGAGCCCCCACCATCAGGGGCCTCTTAGGATAGGAGTTTGTCACCCTCTCAGCTTTAGCAGCCAGTAGCCGCTCTCCTAGGGAAGAAGTATGGCCTAGTGGAAAGAGCATGGGCCTGAAAATCAAAGGACCTGGCTCTAATCCCAGCTCTGCCACGTACCTGCTGTGCGACCTGGGGGAAATTCACTTAACTTCTCTGAGCCTCAGTTCCCTCATTTGCAAATGGACATCCAAAATCTGTTCTTTCTCCTGTTTAGACTGTGTGTTCCATATAATAATAGTGTTGGTATTTGTTAAGCGCTTACTGTGTGCAGAGCACTGTTCTAAGCGCTGGGGTAGACACAGGGGAATCAGGTTGTCCCACATGAGGCTCACGGTCTTAATCCCCATTTTACAGATGAGGTAACTGAAGCACAGGGAAGTTAAGTGACTGGCCCAAAGTCACACAGCTGACAAGCGGCAGAGCCGGGATTCGAACCCATGACCTCTGACTCCCTAGCCCATGCTCTTTCCACTGAGCCACGCTGCTTCTCTATGGGACCTCATTATCTTGTATCTACTCCAGTGGTTAGTACAGTGCTTGGCACATATTAAGTGCTTAAGAGATAGCACAATTAATGGATATTAAGGGACCAAATCACCTCAAACTCCTTTCCTTCCACTCCCTCCCTCTTGGACAGCCAAGCAGTGTGGCTGGCCTAGTGGATAGAGCATGGTCCTGGGAGTCAGAAGGACGTGGGTTCTAATCCTAGCTCTGCCACTTACCTGCTGTGTGACCTCGAGCCAGGCACTTCACTTCTTTGTGACTCAGTTCCCTCATCTGTAAAATGGGCATTAAAACGAGAGTCCCATGTGAGTCATGGACGGTGTCCAACCTGATTAGCTTGTGTCTACCCCAGCGGTTGTCACAGTGCCTGGAACATAGTAAACGTTTAACCAATACCATAAAAAGAATCCACGATAGACTGACAGATTTACCCCGGTCGTGGTGTGGCCACCGCGCTTATGTACATATCTGTAATATATTTATTTTCATTAATGTCTATCTCCCCCTCTAGACTGTAAGGTCTTTGTGGGCAGGGAATGTGTCTATTCACTGTTTACTGTACTCACCCAAGAGCTTAGTTCAGTGCTTTGCACACGGTAAGCGCTCAATAATGAGCGACTGAATGAATGGTGAATGAAAGTCTCCGGAAATGTGACGTCTCACGACTTCTCCTGACCTGCAAAGGCACCAGGATGCCAAGGGGTCTCTACCTCCTCACCTCCTACCTCTGCCCAGGCTGCCGCACCACAACGGGGCCTGACTCAGCTGATGGCCCCAGGACTGTGTCCCTTAGCTTGGTTTGGGCAAAATTATTTTCAATTCCTATTTCTGGATGAAGTCATCAATAATAATAACTGTGGCATTTGTTAAGTACTTACTATGTGCCATATATCCGTCCAAGCTCTGAGATAGGTACAGTATAATCAAGCCAGCTGCAGACCCTCTCCTGCAAGGGTCTCACAGACTAGGAGAGAGAAGGATTGAATCCCCAGTTTCAAGTTGAGGAAACTGAGGCACAGAGAAGTGACTTGCATGAGGTCATACAGCAGGCAAAGGACAGGGCAGGGATTAGAACCCTGTTCTCGACTGTGAGCCTGTCGTTGGGTAGGGATCGTATCTATATGTTGCGAAATTTTACTTTCCAAGCGCTTAGCACAATGCTCTGCACACAGAAAGCGCTCAATAAATCCGATTGAATGAGTGAATGGTCCCCTGACTCCCAGGCCCATATGGTCTATCCGCTAGGCCACCTTTCTCCCCACCCTAGTGGCGTTTGATCACTTGAGGGTATTCGAGACTTGGCCAAACTTCCCTTGGGAATTATGAAATAAATATGAAATCTTATCATTCTTTTCCCTTTAGGGGGCCAAGAGGGCTCTATTTTGTAGTTGCTGTTATACTACCTAAGTTTGCTCAAAGAATACAGAATGGGACCGCCTGTTCTAATAACTAAGTGTAAACTCAGTGAACTTACCAGCTGCACTGTGTTATCAAAGCACAAAACGGTACATTCGAAGCTCCTGAATAATTTAAGCAAGAGATGGCAAGCGTGTGGTACTTCACGCTGTTGGTTTGCTCATATTTGCAGGGCTCAGCTTATGGATCCTTAGGCGCAGTGGATTTAGGATGGCCAACAGCACACTGTGACACATTAAAACGAACGGTATCGTTCAAATCAGCGTTGGGGAGGCTTGTTTTAGAACATGAAGAAAGCATTTAGTCACTTCCACTGCTACTTCCTGATATGGGAAGGTTATTTGAAGTCGTGGGTCTGATTCATCCCCATTATCAGCATCATCGGCATCATCGCCAGTGCTATTTCTAGCATTGTAATAAGCGCCCGGGAGGGTCCAATAGAGAAGCAGCATGGCCTTGTGGATAGAGCGTGGACGTGGGAGACAAGAGGGTCTGGGTTCTAATCCTGGATCTGCCACTTGTCTATGTGACCCTGGGCAAGTCACTTAATTTGGGGATTAAGATTGTGTCCGACCTGGTTAGCTTGTATTTACCCCAGCGCTTGTATGGTGCCTGACACACATAGTAAGCACTTAAAAATTACCATTAAATAAATGAAAAAAAAATTCAATGCAACATAATTGATAGATTCGTTCCCTATTCACAGCGAGCTTACAGTCTAGGGGAGGAGGCAGAGATTATTATAAATGAATTATTTATAATATATAATTTGTATACATACAAAAATGCCGTGAGGGAGTCTGATCCATTTGGGAGGGGATGAGGGAGCTAAGTGGGGAGAGATTTGCTCCAGTCGGATGTCCGCCTAAGATTAAAGGGAAGCAGTGTGATCTAGTGGAAAGAGCAGGAGTCTGGGAATGAGAAATCCCAGCTCTGCCATTTACTTGCTTAGTGATCTTGGGCAAGTCACTTAACTTCTCTGTGCCTCAGTTCCCTCGTCGGCAAAATAGGGATTCATTACCTGTTCTTCCTCCTACTTAAAATGTGAACACCATGTAGGACCTGACTATCTCGAATCTACCCCAGCGCTTAGTAATAATAATAATTATTATTATGGCATTTGTTAAGCACTCATTATGTGCCAGGCACTGTACTGAGCAAATTTGTATACAATCAAATCAGGTTGGCACAGTCCCTGTCCCACGTGGGGCTCACGGTCTCAATCCCCATTTTACTGATGAGGGAACTGAGGACCAGAGAAGTAAAGTGACTTGCCCACAGTCAACTACAAAATAGAGCCCAAGGTCACAGAACAGACAAGTGGCGGAGCCGGGATTAGCACCCATGACCTTCTTACTCCCAGGTCCGGACTTTGTCCACTGTGCCGAGTGCATGGCATTGCCAAATACCACAGTTATTATCAAAGGGGATGAAAGATGCAGATCCTTCTAGTTACCGTGAAGCTGAATTTCTGAAAGCGACTTTCCGTTTTCTGGGTTTCAACGCTTGGGAAGCAACGTGCCCTGGTGAAAAGAGCTTGGCCCTGGGAGTCGGAGAACGTGGGTTCTAATCCCGGCTCTGCCACTTGCCTGTAATATGACCTCAATTTAAATCAGTTAACGGCTCTGTGCCTCAGTTATCTCATCTATAAAACGGGACTTCGAAACCTGTTATCTCTCCCACTTTGACTGTGAAGTCCATGTCGGGCAGGGACTGTGTCCAACCTGATTATTTTGTATCTACCCCAGCACTCTGTTCAGGGTTTGGCACATAATATGTGCTTAACAAGTATTATTATGATGATGATGATTTTGCTAGGCTGGGCTGCACAGTGAGGGGCAGAGACAGGCAGGTTTAGTAATTTGGGAAAGGAGAAGAAAACCTGTCAGAATTGGCTTGCTCTGGACTTCTTTGTCAGTCTCAACATCCTCTACCAAGGACTAAAAATCACACTGAGCTTTTGCGAGTTCCCAAGCGGTCTACAATTTTCCCAAGACTTCTTGTAAGTTATTTCAAACTTCTAAGAGTCTTGTGAAAGCAAATACTCGTGTCTCCTAGTTGTGGTTAGGCCCATGTTTTATGGGCATTGAACGCTCCAAATTAGGTTTTTCAGAAGGGGAGTAAGAGTAAATGAAGAAAAAGAACCGAATAAATCATTCTCTAGAAACATAAAATAGACCCTTTCTTCAGATCGCACTAGATTTGTCATAAATTAATGAGAGCTGACTTAAAGACTACAATAATGGCAGTAACTTAGGGACAGAATGTTTACCTCAAATGTATATATAATGAGATTCTGCGAGGGAGAGTGCTAAAGTTATGTCAGCGGCCTTCCGCACGCTGACGTTTTGAGGAAAAATCCATTTGTGTTGAGAAAGCCCTCTTTAACACTGAAACATCTATGCTGAATTTAATGAAGTGTTGTTCTTATTTTTCCCAGTGGACTTAGGCACATTTTGGACAGTGCACAATGTCTCCGTTTGATTTTCAAGGACACTGGCTACAGTTACGGTGTCTAAGAGATCTTTTCTCATGAACTAGAGATTATACTGGGCCCAAGACCTAGAAACAGGAAAGGTTGGATGTTAGGGGCAGTCAAAGAAGTTAGATGGAAATTCCTTTCATAAAAACAGGTAGAGGAGACATGCATCTCTCCTGGAAGCCTGGTCTGGTGGAAAGAGTACGGGTCTGAGGGTCAGGAGACAAGGCTTCTAACCCCAGCTTTGCCACTGACCTGCTGGGTGACTTTGGGCAGACCTTTGTTCCCATTTTACAGATGAGCAAACTGAATAATAATAATAATTGTGGTATTTGTTAAGCGCTTACTATGTACCAAGCATCGTACTAAGCACTGGGGTGGATACAAGCAAATAAGGTTGGATACAGTCCTCGTCTCACACAGGACTCACGTTCTCAATCCCCCATTTTACAGATGAGGTATCTGAGGCATAGAGAAGTGAAGTGATTTGCCCAAGGTCCCACAACAGACAAGTGGCAGAGCCGGGATTAGAACCCACGACCTTCTGAATCCCACGGCAGTGCTCTATCCACCACACCATGCTGCATGTTAATTAAAGCTTAGAGAGGTTAAGATGCCTGCTTCCTGTTCTTAATAATAATCGTAGTGTGTGTTAAGTGCTTACTATGTGCCAGGCACTGTACTAAGCACTGGGGTTGATACGAGCAAATCGGGTTGGACACAGTCCCTGTCCCAATAAATACAAATGAATGAATCTGTCTCCATCTGTTGCCGATTTGTTCATTCCAAGCGCTTAGTACAGTGCCCTGCGTGGCTCAGTGGAAAGAGCCCGGGCTTCGGAGTCAGAGATCATGGGTTCGACTCCCGGCTCTGCCACTTGTCAGCCGTGTGACTGTGGGCAAGTCGCTTCACTTCTTGGTGCCTCAGTTACCTCATCTGTAAAATGGGGATTAAGACTGTGAGCCTCACACGGGATGACCTGATTACCCTGTATCTCCCCCAGCGCTTAGAACAGTGCTCTGCACATAGTAAGCGCCTAACAAATACCAACGTAATTATTATCATTAGTAAACGCTCAATAAATACTATTGAATGAATGAATGTCCCACATGGGGCTCACAGTCTTAACTTCCATTTTACAGATGAGGGAGCTGAGGCACAGAGAAATCAAGTGGATTGCCCAAGGTCACACAGCAGACAAGTGGCGGAGCCGGGATTAGAGCCCTCGTCCTCTGACTCCCAAGCCCGGGCTCTCTCCACTAAGCCGTGCTACTTCCCCCCCTCCCATACAGCGACCAACTCCTTAAGCTACTGTCTCATTCTTCTTTGTTCCAAATCGTGCAATCCTTCTCTTCCCTGTCTTTCATGTCTCTTCTTCTGAAGTAGAGGTAAATTAGGCATTTTACAGTGGAGGAAAGGGAGCACAGAAAAGTTAAATGACTTGCCTGAGGTCATTCCGAAGACTAATAGTGGAACTGGTATTAGAACCCAGATCTCTTAAATCCTCGTTCTGTGCTTGTTCTATTAGTCGATGGTGCATCTCCCCAGCTGTGTAACCTCGATCCAGTGACTTCTCTGGGTCTTAGTTTCCTCAACTGTTAAATGCGAATAAAATAATTGTTCTCCCTCCCTCTTAGACCGGGGGCCCTGCGTTTGCTTCTTCCCCACACCTTTGCCGCATAAGCAGTGCTTAACCAGTACTATCATTATTATCACTGAGATAGATTTGATCTCGCAGCACGGCCTAGTAGAGCCCGAGCCTGAGAGTCAGAGGACCTGAGTTCCAATCCCGACTCTGGCACTTGTCTGCTGTGTGCCCTTGTGCAGGTCACTTAACTTCTCAGTGCCTCAGTTGCCTCATTTCTAAAATGGGGATTGAAGTCCCGTTTCTCACTCCTACTCAGACTGTGATCCCTGTGTGGGACGGGGACTGTGTCCAACCTGATTCTCTTGTATCTACCCCAGTGGTTAGTACAGTGTTTGGCACATAGTAAGCGCTTAATAAGTATCGTAATCATCATCATCCCACCGCCAATCCCTCTCCCACGTCGTCCCTCGGGCCTCGGGTCCTCCCCCTTCATTTCTGACAGTCCACCGCTCTCCCTACATTTGAAACCTTCCTAAAATCTCATCTCCTCCAAGAGCCCTTCCCTGATTAAGCCCACATTTCCCCCTGTCTGCCCTCTGCTCTGCTCTGCTCTATGGACTTGGCTGTGTACTTCTTAAGTGCTTCTATCATTATTATTATTCTTCTTATTATTATTCTTATTATTCTTCCAACCCCTCAGCACTTTATTGGCGCAGCGCCACCTGGTGGTGGGACCCTGAACCTCCGAACCAGCAGGGCCAGTAGGGCCCAGCTACTGTCACTGCTAAATAATAATAATAATAATAATAATAATAATAATAATACTGTTGGTATTTGTTAAGCGCTTACTATGTGCACAGTACTGTTCTAAGTGGTGGGGTAGATACAGGGTCATCAGATTGTCCCACATGAGGCTCACCGTCTTAATCCCCATTTTCCAGATGAGGTCACTGAGGCACAGAGAAGTGAAGTGACTTGCCCACAGTCACACAGCTGACAAGTGGCAGAGCCGGGATTCGAACCCATGATCTCTGACTCCCAAGCCCGTGCTCTTTCCACTGAGCCACACTGCTTCTGTAAAACCATTAGCAGCCACGAGAGAGGGGTAGGGGGGAGGGACTTCTTCCCTGCAAAGAGAAGGAGTGTGGCCTAGTGGAAAGAGCCCAGTTAGGGCATGGGAATCAGGAGACATGGATTCTAATCCCGGCTTTTCCCCATCCCTGCACCAATGTCTTTAGGTCAGGTATTTCATCTTCAGTATCCATCTTCCCTCTGTTCCTGCCACCCACCTTCACAGTTGGGAAGTGTTCCCTGGGTGGGAAATGAAGATTCTGGAGCAGGCACGTGGACGTGTGTTGTTGCGTGCGTTTGTGTTTCTGTCTGTATGTGTTCATTCAATAGTATTTATTGAGCGTTTACTATGTGCAGAGCACTGTACTAAGCGCTTGAAATGTACAAATCGGTAACAGATAGAGACAGTCCCTACCCTTTGACGGGCTTATGGTCTAATCGGGGGAGACGGACAGACGAGAACAATAGCAATAAATAGAATCGTGTGGGGGGGGGGGGGGGGTGAGGGCTTGTAGGGGGACTCCCGGGAAGTACTCTAGGTTTGGGCATCTTTGGGTGTACTTCTGCAAAATGGTCTGTATGATGTCATCAATCTTCATGTTCTGCTGTGTTCCCAGAATAACATGCATGACAACACATGCACCTCATTGTCCAAGATACAATCAGTGGCGTTTAGTGAGCATTTATTGTGTGCAGAACACTATGCTAGGAGTGTGGGAGAGTACAGCACAATACAATTGCTAATTGGAGTCCCTGCCCATAAGGAGATTATAGTCCAGTGGGGGAGAGAGGCATTAAAATAAATTATGGACACATACATAAGTGCTGTGGGGTTGAAGGTGAGGTGAATAGAAAATGCTAAAGGGGAACAGATCCAAGCAAAAGGAGGCACGAAAGGGAGTGGGAGTGAGAGAATTGAGGGCTTAGTCACGGACGGCCTCTTGGAGAAGATTTTAATGAAACTTTAATAGTGTTGGCATTTGTTAAGCGCCTATTATGTGCAGAACACTGTTCTAAGCACTGGGGGAGATACAGGGTGATCAGGTTGTCCCATGTGAGGCTCACACTCTTCATCCCCATTTTACAGATGAGGTAACTGAGGCACCGAGAAGTGAAGTGACTTGCCCACAGTCACACAGCTGACAAGCGGCAGAGCCGGAATTCGAACCCATGACCTCTGGAGAGTGATGGTCTGTCATATAGAAAGTGGGGAGGGAGTTCCAGGCCAAAAGGGCTGGTGGTGAGGTAGATGAGACTGAGGTAGAGAGAGTATGTTGGTGTTAGAGGAACAATATTTGCAGCCTGGGTTGTAGTAGGAAATCAGTGCGGTATGGTAAGAAGGGGAGAGTTTTTTGAGTACTTTAAAGGCAATTGTAAAGAGTTTCTGTTCGATGAGGAGGTAGATTGACAACCACTGGAGGTTCCTGAAGAGTGGAGAGAGGTGTACTAAATGTTTCCTTAGAAAAAGAATCCAGACAGCAGTCTGAAGAAATGACTGAAATGGGGAGAGACAGGAGATAAGGAAGTCAGCAAGGAGGCTGATGCAGTAGTCAAGGTGGGATGGCATAAATGCTCGGATCGGCGTACTAGCTGTTTGAATGGAGATGAAAGGGCAAGTTTTAACCATGTTGTGAAGGTAGAACATCACATAAGGATTTGGTGAAAGACTGAACGTTTGGGTTGAATGAAAGAGAGGTGAGTTCAGTGCAGTGCCGACCTTATAGACTTGTGAGACAAGAAGGATGACGGTGGTGTCTCCAGCGATGGGAAAGACAGATTCCCAAGTGCTGGCCAGTGGTCACCCTAGTGAATCCCTTGGGCAGGCACATCATTTCAACAGGAAACCAATGGGGGAGAGGACTCTAATCCAGGCAGAGGGCATGAGAAATCACAGTAGTGTAACATGAAAGACAGGGAAGGGAAGGACTGTAACATTTGTAACACAGAAGACTGACACAGTAGTTTAAGGAGTTAGACACTTTCTGGGAAGGGGGATTAAATATATAGCTATATACATACTTATCCGTTTGTAGGTGTATACAGGTTAAGATAGATAGATGGATAGAACAGCGTGGCTTAGTGGATAGAGTTCGGGCCTGGGAGTCAGAAGGACCTGGGTTCTCATTCCGACTCTGCCACATGTCTGTTGTGTGACCTTGGGCAAGTCACTTCACTTCTCTGGGGCCTCAGTTACCTCTTCTGTAAAACGGCGATTAAGAGTGTGAGCCTCATGTGGGACGGGGACTGTGTCCAGCCTGATGAACTTGTATTATTATTTTTATTATTATTAATGGTATTTGTTAAGAGCTTACTATGGCCAAGCACCGTTCTAAGCGCTGGGGTAGGTACATGGTAATCAGGTTGTCCCACTTGGGGCTCACAGTCCCAATCCCCATTTTACAGATGAGGTAACTGAGACACAGAAAAGTTAAGTGGCTTGCCTAAGGTCACAAAGCAGGCAAGTGGCGGTGTTGGGATTAGAGCCCATGCCCTCTGACTGCCAAGCACGTGATCTTTCCACTAAGCCACGCTGCTTCTACCCCAGTGCTTAGAACAGTGCTTGGCATGCCTGTCTACTTGTTTTGTTTTGTTGTCTCTCTCCCCCTTCTAAACAGTGAGCTCGTTGCTGGGTAGGGATTGTCTCTATCTGTTGCCGAATTGTCCTTTCCAAGCGCTTAGTACGGAGTTCTGCACACAGTGAGCACTCGATAAATACGACTGAATGAATGAATGAACACAGTAAGCACTTAACAAATACCATTAAAAAGAAAAACCCTAAACTTCCAGGATAAAGGAAAGAAGTCTTGCTTAGGCAGTATGGGCTCCTTGTGGAGCTCAGTAGAGACTAACTTCATTCACTCTTCGGGCTGTCAGGAGAAAGATTCCAGGAAACTCTGGTGGCTCCTGGTAGCCCTTGGTCGCCTCCCTGGGATGATGGAAAGAGCACTGACATCTTGCTGGACAAATGGTTTCTTTTCCTCCTTTTGCTGGGTTTTTTTTGCTGCCCAGTGCCTTATTCCAGGGCCTTACCTGAGGTGATTGTGGGTCAGCGGTATTTATCGAGCCCCTACACTGTGCAGAGCGCCGTACTACATGTTTGAGAGAGTACAAAAGAATAGGTATTCACGAGCTCCTTGAGGTCAGGGATTGTGCCTACTACATATTATTGTACTCTCTTAAGCATCTAGTATAGTATTCTGCACCCAGGAAGTGTACAGTAAATACTAGTGATTAACTAGTGATTAACTAGTGATTAACTAGATCCCATTTTTGATCTAGTGGGAGAGGCAGACAGAAAAACTAATTTCATGTACGATAATTTCTGGATTGAGTTTGAACCCTCAAACAGGTGCAGCTGGAAGACTCGCATCCATTTAAGGAATAAACATAAAGCTCATTACTTGTGGATACAAAGAAGGGGAAATGATCTATAAGTAATCTGGATGAGGGAAGAAAATGTCCAAGTGAATGTAAAAACAAAAGGCCTCCGGGTTTTTTTGCACCGTTACTCGTAAAAATGCCCAAACACATTATCAGAGGGTTCCGTGAAGCCCAGTTCCCCTGGCCCCCACACTTGAGAGGGAGAAGGAAGCCAGGAGAGGCACTCCTTGGTTCCTCTCCCAGAAGTATAAGCGAAACCAATCAGAGAGAAGGATCGTTGAGGAAGCAACGGGGCAGGTTGAGAAGAAGGAGGAGGACTTCAGCCATCTTGAGGCAAGGAAAAGCAAGCTGGTGTTTCCTGGCAGGGGAAACATAGGGAGAGCTCATAATGTGAAGCCTGGAAGGACACAGGGCACATGGAAGGACAGAGAGGATTTTGGAGGTTCGGGGTGCACTTGTCCAGTCTTTGGAGGAGTGATTCTCCTGTCCCTGAGAGGAAGAAGAGTGGGAGCCCCCCAGTATGTCTGCAGGGAAGTAGAATGCATCCTACTGGGAACCCCCTTAGTTCCGGGGAAAGGTGTTTTAATCTGGATTTACTTTGGTTGTTACCTTCTAAGACTGTATTAAATATTGTAAAGGTAATAGTAATAATGGTACGTGTTAAGCGTTTACTATGTGCGAAGCACTGTTCTAAGCACCGTGGTAAATACAAGGTAATCAGGTTGTCCCATGTGGGGCCCACAGTCTTAATCCCCATTTTACAGATGGGGTAACTGAGGCACAGAGAACTTACGTGACTTGCCCAAGGTCACGCAGCAGACAAGTGGCAGAGCTGGGATTAGAACCCACGTCTTCTGACTCCTAAGCCCGTGCTCTTTCCACTGAGCCGTGATGCTTCTCTAATTTATTTGTTGCTGAATTGTACTTCCCAACCGCTTATTACAGTGCTCTGCACACAGTAAACGCTCAATAAATACAATTGAATGAATGAACTTAGGGATCAGTAAGTAGGATGCCCCAGACTTTCTGAAGAATGAGAAATCTGGAGCGCTTTAGAACCCAGTGGAAGTGGACCGTCATCCGGGTGCTCCTGCGGTAAGGACTGTCTCTGTTGCCGAATTGTACTTTCTACCCGCTTAGTACAGTGCTCTTCACACAGAAAAGCACACTCAATAAATACATTTGAATGAATGAATTCTGGGGGCTCCTTTGGTCAGGATTTGGGACCGAAAACCCCCGGTAGCATCATAGGGTTACGAAAGGATTCGCTGTCAGTAAGATCCAATATATTCCCATTTGCAAATGTATTACTTGATCTAACACAGTGGGTTGTTATGGAGGAGGTTACAGTACTAGACCAAAAAGAAGGAAATTCTGAAAAAAAATTTGTTTTCAGGGCTCTAAGACATCCATCTGAAAGATGTCATTTCTTTCAATGGCGTAAAGTTTCTTCAAGGCAGAAAACTATAGAAGCTACAGTATAGCTGAACATCTGTCTTATCATGTGGGCAGATATTGGGATTAAATTAAGTAGAAATGAATAGAATGATGTATGACAGGGTGCAGATGTCCCAGACACAGTGTGATAATTTCATTGCAAAACTATGTAATGAATTCCATACATTACCGAAATACAAATGTACCACTTTAGGTAATTGTGATGAAAAGGTATAATATGCAATAGATAAACAGACGGCAAACCCGAGGGCATGTTTCCTACACTATTTCTCTTCAGTCATTTCAAAATGACTTTATTTGGTTTAATGGAAGTCTATTATTATTTGAACCTTTTTTTATTTTTTTCCCTTAGCACTTCTTGCCTGCTTAGTGGGAGGAACATTCTGGGTGGGGAAATGGAATTCAGGGAGGGGAAAAAGCACACCAATTTGTTGATCTTACCATTTCTCTGCTCAGGTGGCTCCCATGAATCATGGCAGTAGCACTAATCTCGGCTCTGCCGCGCGTCAGCCGTGTGACCTTGGGCAAGTCACTTCACTTCTCTGTGCCTCAGTTATCTGTAAAATGAGAATGAAGACTGTGAGCCCTACGTGGGACAACCTGATTACCTTCTATCTACCCCAGCGCTTAGAACAGTGCTTGGCACATAGTAAGCGCTTAACAAATACCAACATTATTATTATTATTACTAGTAATGGTATTTATTGAGCACTCATTAGGGACAACACACTGTACTGAGTGCTTCGAGAACCAAGAGAGACCCTCTGTGCCTACAAGGAACTTCCACTGTAACAAGGGGAGACCGAAACTCAGATTTTTGGCTATCAAGAGAGTCTGTGGGTAAGGATTTTTTCTCTTTATTGCTGTATTGTACTTTCCAAGTGCTTAGTACAGTGCTCTGCACACAGTATGCGCTCATTAAGTATGATTGAATGAATGAATGAATGGTTCTTCATTCTCTTCCTCCTCCAGGCCGGCAGATAACAATAATAATAATAATTTGTTATTTGTTAAGTGCCTATTATATGCCAGGCACTTTACTAAGCACTGGGTTGGATACAAGCAAATTCAGATGGACAAAGTCCCTTGTCCCACGTGGGGCTCACAGTCTTGATCCCCATTTTCCAGATGAGGTAACTGAGGCCCAGAGAAGTGAAGTGACTTCACTTCTTACAAGAGCCAGGATTAGAACCCATGGGTTTCTGACTGCCAGGCCCGTGCTCTATCCACTATGCATCAAAAGCCAATGCTCAGTTGACCTTCCAGCCCAAGTGGGTTGGTGTATGGAAGCGTTGTCTTCATCAAGCCTGCAAGCTCATTACGGACAGGGAACTGGTCTGCTAATTCTGTAATATTGTACCTTCCCAAGCAATTAGTACAGTGCTCTGCACATAGAAAGCACCCAATAAATACCACTGATTGACTGATTTCCCAACTGGTCCATTTATCTGTTCTAAATCTTGGGTAATAATAATAATGATAATAGTAATAGCGTTTATCAAGGGCTTTGTACCAAGCACTTTTCTAAGTGCTGGAGAAGAGGCAAGCTAATCAGATTGGACAAAGTCCCTGTCCAACATGGGGCTCACAGTCTGACTAGGATTCAATCTCCATTTGTAGACGAGGTAACTGAGGCACAAAGAAGTTAAGCGACTTGCCCAAGGTCACACAGAAGACGCGTGCCAGAATTAGCATTAGAACCAGGTCCTCTGCCTCCCGGGCCCGTGTTCTTTCCACTAGGCCACACTGCTTCCCAGCATCTTAGCCGAGATCTTCCTGTCCGCTCACAGATCTTTGGCCAATTCTCCCTGGGTTTTTGTTTTTTCAATGGTGTTTGTTAAGCACTTATTCGATCGCATTTATTGAGCACTTACTGGGTGAAGAGCACTGTACTGAGTGCTTGGGAGAAAACAAGGACTGTTTTAAGTGCTGGGGTAACATGCAAGGTAATTAGGTTAGACTCAGTCCATGTCCCACGTGGCGCTGACAGATGAGGTAACTGAGGCACAAAAAAGTAAAGCCCAAGGTCATGCAGCAGCATGGCTCAGTGGAAAGAGCCTGGACCTGGGAGTCAGAGGTCATGGGTTCGAATCCCGGCTCTGCCACTTGTCAGCTGTGCGACTGTGGGCAAGTCACTTCACTTCTCGGTGCCTCAGTTACCTCATCTGGAAAATGGGGATTAACTGTGAGCACGTGGGACAAACCGATTACCCTGTATCTCCCCCAGCGCTTAGAACAGTGCTCTGCACATAGTAAGCGCTTAACCAACACCAACATTATTATTATTATTGTGCAGCAGACAAGTGGTGGAGCCAGGATTAGAACCCAGGTCCTTCTGACTCCCAGGCCTGGGCTCTATCCTTTAGACCAGGTTACTTTCCCTCCCCAAAGACTTCTTAAGATTTGCGGTCCCTTCAGGCTGGCTCATTGACGGTGAATGCCCTGTTCTTGGTGGGTTCCTGGATTGCCAGGCCTGGGTGGGCCGTACCCACCTGATTCCAGAATCGTTAGCCCCCTGTTTCCACAATGAAGCAGAGCTTGGGCTACGCTAACCGAGGTTGGTTGTGTGACCCCTCTTCCACCCTGCTCTGACAACCCTTCCCGGTGAAATTAGCCCGGGCAGGATAGTGGGGTGATCACATATTTCTAAAACTCTTTTGATGGTATTTAATTTCTATTTTAGGGTCCAGCACTGTCCAGGAAACTGAAACTAGTATAGCGCAATCCCTTTTGGCAAATGGGGTCTCTAATCCCACCACTGACTTTCAACCAGATCAGCCACTTCAAACAGAGCAATTAGTCCTTAAGGCAACTCAAGCAATTATTCACCTACCGTACAGTCTGTGGAAGACCCCATGAAGAAAGCCACAGCCTTGTTTCAGACAAAGAAATTCAAATTTGAGGACTGTGGTTGGTCATTTACTTCTTGAGTTTCTTGTTACGTCTAATGGTCATGACCCTGGAGCTTCCACGAAAAGGCTTTTAAAAGCCACAGATTTATACTGGGCGGAAAAAAAGAGAAACTGTTTCCCCTTCCTCTTTGACTGGGAGGCTTGTAACGGACAGGGATGGTGATTGATTCAATTGTATTGTATCTATACTAGTGCTTAGCACACAGTAAGCCCTCAACATATGCCGTAATGATTATTATTATACTGATACTGACTCCTCATTATAAGCCATTTATGACCAACACAGATCACAAGAACACTTTTTTTTCTGAGTGAATTTAGATGCACGGAAGTCATCCCTAGATTCCATCTTCCTGTTGTTACGCTATTTGCTTGGTGTCCGTTAAGCACTTACTATGTGTCAGGCACTGTAGTAAGCGCTAGGGTGGATACAAGGTTATCGCGTTGGACACAGTCCCTTCTCACGTGGGGCTCACAGCTTTAATCCCCATTTTACCAATGAGGTAACTGAGGCACAAAGAAGTTAAGTGATTTGCCATAATAATAATAATGTTGGTATTTGTTAAGTGCTTACTATGTGCAGAGCACTGTTCTAAGCGCTGGGGTAGACACAGGGGAATCAGGTTGTCCCACGTAGGGCTCACAGTCTTAATTCCCATTTTACAGATGAGGTAACTGAGGCCCAGAGAAGTTAAGTGACTTGCCCACAGTCACACAGCTGACAAGTGGCAGAGCTGGGATTCGAACCCATAACCTCTGACTCCAAAGCCCGTGCTCTTTCCACTGAGCCAACCTAGTGGACAAGTGATGGACACCCAGGTCCTTCTGACACCCAGGCCCGTGCTCTATCCACTAGGCCAAGCTGTTTCTCTTAAGTTGTTGCTTCTTCTGTCCTTCTCTCCCTCTTTCTTTCCCTTTTTCCTTCCCTTCCTTCCTCCCTCCCTCCCTTGCTTCCTCCCTCCCTCTTTCTTAACCTGACAAAGCCCCACTTCACACCCACTCCAAAAACTGTTGCTCTGGCTACCTTTTGGATCCCTTAAATGGACTATAAAGTGTCAAAGAAGGTGCTAATCTTTGGACTTGTATCAAATTGGGTGAAAATGTTAATAGGCTGGTTACCTGACGAATAACTCTGCTCAGTTGGGCTCACTAGAGGAGAGATGCCAGCTTTGTTTTCTTTGAGGCTAAAAATCAAATCCCACTCTGCGGAGGTCTCCCACCAACCCCCAACCTCTCAACCTCCCCACCACAGGCTCCCGAGCTGTTCCGTGAAATTTGGGAAGGATTTTAACCCTAATCAGCTCAGCCCTGGCTTACTTCAGACCGAGATATGATTTCACTCGACTACTGTTCTAGCTTTCAAAGAAAAAAGATGCTGTTTGGATGCATGTGTTTTAAATGTGGAGTGTGCTATTCTGTTTCTCATGATGAAAGGCACATTTTGGGTAATCAACTTTTGCAAACAGATGCCCAGTTTATCACACTTAAATCAACTCTTTCTGATTGGACCCATTCCTGGAAGAATTAATTGAGCATTGCTAAAAACAAAATCTCTCTTAAGGAATCGTGCAAAGGTGAGCTGCATCGAGAGCTCCTGGTCCCTCGATAAGGCTGTTGAGCCATTTTTGTCTATTCTCTAAATAAAAGGAAGGCAAAAAGCTCATCCCTCTGGAAATCATTCAGAATAATCTCACTATTAACTTCAGGGAAATTGAGTCTGCTCACCCCACCCGCCTGCTCTGACATTTCAGGGAAATGGGGAAATGGAGAGCTCATTCTTGCAGGGAGATGAGGAAAAGCAGACTGTATGCCGCAAGTTTTTAGTTTTCAATTTGTACTGCTCTTCCATTACCCCAGCGTTTGGTACAGTGCCTGACACATAGAAAGCGCTTGACAATGCCAAGAAAAAATAAATAAAAGTTAGTCTTTGGTAGCTTTCCTGTTGACTGGCATGTGGGATCGCTCCTCCTCTTTGATCATTTAATTCTGGGGCTCTTAGAGAGTCTCTGGGCCAAGCTGAAAGTCGGCCTGAACTGTCTTTTATCACCTCTACGCAGAGAGAGAAACATGTGTCTTGGAAGATAATGATAATAGTTATATTTATGAAGTACTTCCTGTTGGTTAATCACTGTTCTAACAGTGAAACAGTGTGGCTTAGTGGAAAGAACCAGGGCTTGGGAGTCAGAGGACTTGGGTTCTAACCGCAGTTCTGCCATTTGTCAGCTGTGTGATTTTAGGCAAGTCACTTAACTTCTCTGTGCCTCAGTTACCTTCATCTGTAAAATAAGGATTAAGATTGTGAGCCCCACGAGGGACAATCTGATAACCTTGTATCTATCCCAGAATTTAGAAAAGTGCTTGGCACATAATAAGCACTTAACAAATACAATCATGATTATTATTATTATTAGGTAGATAACAAAATAATCAAGTCACACTCAGTCCCAGTCTCACATGACTGTTGAGTTGCCCAAGATCACACAGCAGGTAAGTGGCAGAACCGGGATTAGAATGCAGGTCCTTCTGAATTCCAGGCCCAGCCTCTCTCCACTAGGCCATGCTGCTTCCGGGGTCTTGAATTGAAAATGGCCGATGACCACCCCCGTCCTGAGGCTTCAGTACCGGGAACCTGCATGGAGGAAATGATTATGGTTCCAGGAACCTGACCAGTGACACTCTTCTTCCATCCAGTCAAGTTCCCTCTGGAGACCGGAGCACAGCGTGGGAGAGTAGGCTGGCGGCGGTGCGGTTCGGAGTGAATCCAACAACCGCCTTTTTTTTAAAGTGCAGGATCCATTACCTGCCTAAGCGATCAGCAACCTCCTTATTGTGCCATCCTCTTGATTCTCCAGCCTCAGACCCTTGCTCACACCCCCTTCCCTTGCCTCCTTCCCAGTTCAAATTCACCACAGCACAGCTTTCCTCATCTTCTGTATTAATCATCAGAAATCTCATCTCCACATAGATGCGTTTTGCTTCTCCTCAGGTCATATCCCCATTCTACAACCTCAGCACTCCCGTACCACAGGAGAAGCAGCATGGTCTAATGGATAGAGTATGGGAGTCAGAAGGACCTAGTTTCTAACCGCCGCTCCACCAGTTGTCTGCCGCGTGACCTTGGGTAAGTCACTTCACTTCTCTGTGCCTTTGTTACCTCATCTATAAAATGGGGATAAAGACTGTGAGCTCCATGTGGAACAGGGTCCGTGTCTAACCCAATTTGCTTGTATCTACCACATCGCTTATTATGGTACCTGGGCACCTAGTGAGCACTTAACAAATACCACGATTATTACTAGTTCCCGCACAGATGGATTCCCACCACCCGTAGCACTTCGGAGCACAACCTACAAGTTAAGCGTTTATTCCTCAACATAAACATTTTTCTTTTTATTTTATCTGTAGATAGTTTGGGGTCCATCTCCTCTGCTAGGACTGTAAGCCCCTTGTGGGCAAGGATCGTGTCTTTTAAGTCTATTTGTCCAAGGGATTTGTATAGTGTTCTGCATACACTAGACCCTTAATTGATACTGTTAATGACTGATTAAGCATAGCTGCCAATACAAAGCTATGAAACTGTAATCTGGCAGGCAGTTGCTTTGGAAGCCTTGTGGCATTCTTCACTCCCATTTGAGAGCTATTTTCCCGGCATCCTGCCGGGCCTGTCTATCTTAGGGTTCGCCCTGGGTGCTTCATTGGTTAGACGTCTTCGTTACCGATGGCAAGACCCCAGCAGGCGTTCACCTTACCTCAAGACCAGGACTAGAATCCAGCTCTCTTGATTTCCAGAGCCATGTTCTTTCCACTGGCCCACCAGCAGGCTTAAGCAAATACCCCTTACACCTTTTGCCCCAAAAGAGGAATCCAGATGACAATGGGCTAAGGTTCTATTCTGAAAATCTGAATCCTTTATGAACAGAGCACAGTCAAAGTGGATGTTCACTTCTGTAAGACAAAGTCCAGCACTCAGTACTGTGCCTGGCACTTAGTAAGTGCTTAACAAATTTCAGCAAGGTCAAGGAAAATTATTCCACTCCGCCAATGGAATCGGGGAGCTTAAACACCTTTCCCTACAACCTGAGCCCCCTACTTTTAGTAAGTACTCAGTCAAGCGAATTTTCTCCTCAGAATTATCACATGGCAGGGTGGGACTTAGAGTCATGATATGAACGGCGTTTGCAAAATGATAGTCGTGCTTGGGTGTTTAAATTTTAATTTCGCATCCCCTTATTTATGCAAGCAAGCTATTTTTCATGAATTTTAATCTACATCGCTTTCAAGAAATGTTTTTAACATGTTAAAGCATGGGGTTTCACCAGTAAAGTCTGCCTAACTGTTAGCAGATCCACAGAAAGAGGCTGAACAGACACCCTCTTAGTGCTGTCATGTCTGTATCATTGCAGGCATTGTGGCATAAAATACATTTCATGTTTTGAAAAAGTGAGACCTGGGCTTTAGTTATTTTTAATGTAGAACACTGGAACCACCGGGAATATTGTGATTTCTGAGATTTCAGATTGTAATGGTTCCCAGGCAAAGCACTTTTCTTTGTGGAGAAATCTACTGCTGCATGTCTTTATTCATTTATTTATCAAGCTTCAATTTCCCAAAACAGAAAAGACTTTTCTTGTGTAGGAAAATTGTTTCAATGGATAGATTGGATTTAAATAATTTAAATAAATTCCTCTGGCAGGTCAACTGATATTGGGAACACTGAGACGCAACATGGCCTAGTAGAAAGAGCACAGGGCTAGGAATCAGGAGTCCTGGGATCGAATGCTGGCTCTACCGCTGGTCTCCTGTATGACCTCGGACAAAGCATTTAACTCTTTGTGCCTTTGTTTACACACCTGGGAAATGGGGGTTGAAATACCTCCTTCTTAGACAGTGAACCCCATGTGGGACATGGACTGTGCCCAGACTGGTTATCTTGTATCTACCTCAGTTAATGATGGTATTTGTTAAGCACTTACTATGTGCCAAGCATTGTTCTAAATGCTGGGATAGATACAGGGAAATCAGGTTGTCCCACATGGGGCTCACAGTCTTAATCCCCCTTTGACAGATGAGGTAACGGAGGCACAGAGAAGTCAAGTGACCCTCCCAAAGTCACACACAGACAAGTGGCAGAGGCGGAACTAGAAACCCACGACCTCTCATTCCCAAGCCCGTGCTCTTTCCACTGCGTCACGCTGCTTCTGCATAGAAGCATACCTCATACTTCAGTGCTTAGCACCTAGTAGGTGCTTAATAAATATTGAATTATAATTATTCATTTTATTATTATTTTCGATTTTATTATGATTATTATCACTAAGAAGCATCTGTGATTACTGGAAAGATTTGGTGAAGAAAATCAGCCCTCATCTTTTTCTGAACATTCTGACCACTTTTTATGGACTGCATCAATAATGATAAAAATGATGGTATTTGTTAAGCACTATGTGCCAGGTACTGTTCTAAGGGCTGGAAAATCAACCACGAAGGGACTCGAACCCTAAATCTTCTGTTTCGGAATCAGGCGCTTTATCCGTATTAGGCATTGCCTAGATGCAAATGTGTCCTTGATACAGAGAAGCAGCATGGCCTAGTGAAAAGAGTCTGTGAGATAAAAAAAGAAAACTGGGTTCTAATCCCTGCTCTGTCACATACCTACTATGTGACTTTTTTTTTTTTTAGGGTATTTGTTAAGCTCTTCCTATATGCCAGGCATTGTTCTAAGTGTTGGGGTAGATACAAGCTAATAATAATAATGATAATGTTGGTATTTGTTAAGCGCTTACTATGTGCAGAGCACTGTTCTAAGCGCCGGGGTAGACACAGGGGAATCAGGTTGTCCCACGTGGGGCTCACAGTCTTCATCCCCATTTTACAGATGAGGTCACTGAGGCCCAGAGAAGTGAAGTGACTTGCTCACAGTCACACAGCTGACAAGTGGCAGAGCCGGGATTCAAACCCATGACCTCTGACTCCAAAGCCCGTGCTCTTTCCACTGAGCCACGCTGCTTCTCCTGTCCTGTCCTAATCAATCTGGACACAGTCCACGAATCACCACGTGAGGCTCTTAGTCTTAACCCTCATTTTGTAGATGAGAAAACTGGGCCCCAGGGAAGTTAAGTGATTTGCCCAAAGGCAAACTGTCCCTGTCCCACAGAAAGTCAGATTCTAAGGTGGTTGAAGGTAACCCTGGATTGTTTTCTTTTCTTGTAGCTTCTTCACTGATTTTGACCTAAGTGACCGGAGAAATGTTTGTGGCAAGAAGTAGGAAATCTGCAGAACCTAGACTATTTCTTCAGGAGGACCCCAGACCTTGTCACTCCCCAACTTGCTCCACTGCTTTTGTGTCCGTGACCCTCCCAGAGCCCTGGAAAGAGGGGCACCTCTTCTGAGTCATGGCACCTGGAAGCAGGAATGGAGGCCGAGGGTAAAGAGCCATGCGCAAAGATGTCTAGCCGGACAGGAGACAGACCAGCTGGAGAGGGACCCTGGCTCCCCTCATAAGGCAAAAGGGTAGAGAATAATATTAATACAAGGTAATCGGTGTGTGCCACATGGGGCTCCCAGTCTTAATCCACATATTACAGATGAGGTAATTGAGGCACAGAGAAGTTAGTGGCTGGCCCAAGATCACACAGTAGGCCAGTGGTGGTGCCAGGATTAGAACCCAAGTCCTCTGACTCCCAAGACCATGCACTTTCCACTAAGCCACATCACTTCTTCATACTAATAATAATAATGCTCTCCACCCAGCGCCTCCTACATGCCAAGCACACTAGGACAGTTGCAAGATGATGAGATTGGACACGATCCCTGATGATGACGGTATATGTTAAAAGCTTACTATGTGCCAAGCACTCTTCTAAGCTCTGGGGTAGATCCAAGGTAATTGGGTTGTCCCACCCGGGGCTCACAGTCTTAATCCCCCTTTCTACAGGTGAGGTACCTGAGGCACAGAGAAGTGAAGTGACTGGCCCAAAGTCACACAGCTGCTAAGTGGCAGAGCAGGGATTAAAATCCATGACCTGGGACTCCCAAGCCCGTGCTCTTTGCACTAAGCCACTCCGCTCTCACTTGCTGGCCCACAGGTGGCTCAACGTCAAAGAGAGGAAAGGGAGAATGGGTATATTAGCCTCCCACGTGACAGATGAGGAAATTGAGGCCCAGAGGAGCTGAGCGACTCGGCCCCCTCGTCCCCTGGAAACATTGGGAGGGCACTTGGATTTCACCCTTTATTCATCTCTCCCTCAGTCTCACAGCACTTACGAACATATGCATTTTTAAAAAATCTATATTAAGGTCTGTCTACCCCTCTGGACTGTAAGCTCATCTGGGGCAGGGAACCAACTCTGTTATATCATACTCTCCCAAGAGCTTAGGCACACAGTAAGCACTCAGTACATAGGATCGATTGATTGGTTGTCCCGTTGGCAAGGTTATCTAGAGTAGCTCAGTCCAGCGGCCCTCACTCCCTCGATCAAGACGCATTCTTCTTCAGGTGAAGGAATTATCTCTCTGAAAGAGTCTCTACCAAAAATCTCTCCCAAAAACTGCTTGGGCTTCCACAGTCCAAAAGCCTTAATCAATCAATCATATTTATTGAGCATTTACTGTGTGCAGAGCGCTGAACTAAGCACTCGGGAGAGTAGAATATAGCAATGTAAGAGACCAATTCTGTACCCACCACGGGCTTAAAGTCTAGAGGACTTCTTTTATGATTCCAGATATCCCTTCTTTAACCATAGCAGTCACGAGTGGGTTAGATCCCACAGCAGCTTGCTTGCCTCAAACCCGAATCGCTCTTGAATCATGTTTCCTAGCTCTACCGTGCTCTCCCGAACAGTTAGCACAATGCTCGACACACCGTAGGGGCTCATTCCACACCGCCGAGAGACCGACGTTAACTGCTCATTCCATCAACAGGATCGCCAGGTTTTCTTTCGTTCGTCAGTGCGTCTTCAACTCAACCCCTTGTCTAAGAGCTTCCAAGGGGATTTCTGACTCGTCATCTGGAAATTAAGGACTGAAATAGTCTGGGGCAGGTTCTGCAGCCGGAGGCAGGGATAGACCTGCCTAATTTTTGTTTCGTGTCATCAGAGTAGAAGGCAGAGTCAGAGGTGCAGCCCAGAAACAGCGGCAGCTGCGGGAACAACGGGCTCGTGAAAAGTAAGTACCATGCAAATAAAGGAAATAAAGCAAATGGATAATTTAGGGTACAAAGTGAAGAACAGGAAAAGACCATCAATCTCGAGGCAGTAAAATGGAAAATAAAAGGCAGTTGGAAGCCACCAGAGTCAAAGTCAAAACGAGGGGCAAATGCGCACCCACACAAAAAAATCTACCATACTATTAAGTCTTAGAATGAAAATGAAGGGGGAGGCAGGCAGACAGACGTAAGAGTCGAGAACCCAAGAGGCGTCCTCTCCTGCAGAAAGATCTGAATTAGATGTGCACGCGCTTCAAGTAGTATTTAATAATGATGGTATTTGTTAAGTGCTTAGCTGTGTGCCAGGCACTGTGCTACTAATAATAATAATTATGGTATTTGTTAAGCGCTTACTATGTGCAGAACACTGTCCTGGGGTAGATAAAGGGTAGTCAGATTGTCCCACGTGGGGCTCACATTTTTTTAATCCCCATTTTTCCAGATGAGGTAACTGAGGCACAGACAAGTGAAATGGTTTGCCCAAGGTCACACAGCAGACAAGGGGCAGAGTCAGGATTAGAACCCAAGACCTTCTGATTCCCAGGCCTTTGCTCTATTCACTAGAGAAGCAGCATGGCTCAGTGGAAAGAGCATGGGCTTGGGAGTCAGAGGTCATGGGTTCGAATCCTGGCCCTGCCACTTGTCAGCTGTGTGACTGTGGGCAAGTCACTTCACTTCTCTGTGCCTCAGTTCCCTCATCTGTAAAGTGGGGATTAAGACTGTGAGCCTACGTGGGACAACCTGATTACCCTGTATCGACCCCAGAGCTTAGAACAGTGCTCTGCACATAGTAAGCGCTTAACGAATACCAACATCATCGTTATTATTATTATTACGCCATGCTGCTTCTATTTAGTTGCAGAGGTTTGGGAAATGAGGGCAGAGAAGTAGATTTAGGGAAGCAGCATGATGCAGTGGATAGAGCACGGGCCTGGGAATCTGAAGGTTATGGGTTCTGTTCTCGGCTTTGCCGCTTGTCTGTTGTGTGACCTTGGACAAATCACTCCACTTCATTGGGCCTCAGTTACCTCATCTGTAAAACGGGGATTGAGGCTGTGATTCCCCACGTAGGACAGGGACTGTGTCCAACCCGATTTGCTCATATCCACCCCAGTGCTTAGTACAGTACCTGGCACATAGTAATTGCTTAACAAATACCATTATTATTATTATAATTTAGCCAAAAACCTTTGCATCCATAAGTAGTAATTGGGCAAACGGCAAATTTGCTTAATCTCGGAAAAAAAAGTCTCAGATCCTCTGCAGATTCTAATGTGAAAAACATTTTTATCCCAAAGTAAAAGCAAGGGGAAGCAGCGTGGCTCAGTGGAAAGAGCCTGGCTTCGGAGTCAGAGGTTATGGGTTCGACTCCCAGCTCTGACACTTGTCAGCTGTGTGATTGTGGGCAAGTCACTTCACTTCTCTGTGCCTCAGTTACCTCATCTGTAAAATGGGGATGAAGACTGTGAGCCTCACGGGGGACAACCTGATTACCCTGTATCTACCCCACTACTTAGAACAGTGCTCTGCACATAGTAAGCGCTTAACAAATACCGACATTATTATTAAAATTCCAGGCACTTATAGGGGAGGACTACAAGTCACCAGGTATTTAGGTTAGGGGGAAGGAGGGGAGGAGGGAAGGACTGCGGTGGTCCAGACCCTCCAGGGAGGGCACGATGAAGTTTCAGGCAATCTGATGGGTGCAGTGCTAGCTGCCAGGTACCTTGGGGACATGGGGATCGCTGCAAGGCTCGAGACACTCCGAGGGGAGCAATGCAGAGTTTCAGACCTTCCAGGAGGAGCACTGCAAAATTTCAGGCCTTCGATGGGGACCACTGCAAAGTTTCAGCCCTTCCGGGACGAGCACTGGAAAGTTTCAAATATTCCGAGGGGACCTTGCAAAATTTCAGGCCTCCGGGAGGAGCACTAAAAAGTTTCAGCCCTTTCAGAAGGAGCATTGCAAAGTTTTAAGCCTTCCGGGGGTTGCACCTCAAAGTCTCAGGCCTTCCAGGGGGAGGATGGCAAGATTCTGGGCACTCTGGGGAGGAGATAGATTACTCCCAAATACCATGGGAGTATTTCAACTACCAGAAAATGGAAATCCAAGCGCCAGCCCCAGCCAAAGGCTAAAATTAGCAACAGGGCCCATGGCTAATAGGTTGTGCTGGCTGAGGGCAAAACCCTGCTGATGGATAACATGCAAGTAGAGAGGGAAGCCAGGGAGATGGGGAGAAGAAGGAAAGGTCTGAGAAAGGTCTAGCAACACTGAAGCAAGACAGTGAGAAAAAGCAAGGTCTGGGAAATGACAAGCACGGAGTGATATTCTGGAGTTAGATAAAAGGAGACATGCCAAGATATCTTAAAATAGAGTTGATTGGGGGGGACCAGAAATATGGGGAGAGAGAAGAGTCTTATGGGAACACGATGGCTTGGGAGGGAGAGGGAGGGGCAGCGTGTCAGACGAGGGAAAAGGAGAGAGTTTCTGTGATGGGAAAAAAAAATCTCAAGGCTCTCAAGGGTTTAAGCAAATGACCTCCCATTTTTCTGTGTAATAATTCCTTCCTCTTTGGTTTGGGGCAGTCAGAACCTGTAATGTTTCTGGCTTTTTTTTTCAGTCATGTTGCTTCTGATCGTCTCCCGTCTCTCTCCACCCCCACCACCAAAATGCCAAGCTGTGGGCAAGTGATGTGAGCACAGCTTCTCTGTGTTCTGTGAACCAAAGGGCCCGTGCAAAACGCCCATCAACCAAACTCCTCATCCTGACTGAATCCCTGTGGGCTGAAAAATGGCAGTCAAGAGAAAAGAACTGTTCTATTCCCTTGGACCTTGTCTGGAATCCTTAGGGTGGATTCAAGGGTGCTAACCACCATCCCCATTCCATTGTTCCTCCCAGCTTCCTTGGTTGCCACAGATGAAGGCACATTAAAAATCAGTGTGTCTCAATAATGATAATGATTATGGTATTTGGTAAGCACTTATTCATTCATTCAATTGTATTTATTGAGCACTTACTGTGTGCAGAGCACTGTACTAAGCACTTGGAAAGTAGAATTTGGCAACAGATAGAGACAATCCTTACCCAACAACAGGCTCACAGTCTAGAAGGAGGAGACAAGGCAACAAAACAAAACAAGTAGCTAAGCATCACTACCATTAAAATAGATGAATAGAACCATTATGTGCTAAGCACTGTTCTAAACACTGGGGTAGATACAAGGTAATCAGGCTGTCCCACGTGGGCCTCACAGTCTGAATTCCCATTTTATAGATGAAGTAACTGAGGCACAGAGAAGTTAAGTGGCTTGCCTAAGATCACATAGCAGACAAGCGGCAGAGCTGGGATTAGAACCCATGTCCTCTGACTCCCAAGCCCGTGCTCTTTCCACTAAGCCACACTGCTCTTTAAGATAATGATGGTATTTGTTTGGTATTTGTTAAGTGCTTGGCACATTGCTTACTATGTGCCAAGCACTGTTCTAAGCACTGGGGTAGATACAAGGTAATCAAGTTGTCCCACTTGGGGCTCACAGTCTGAATCCCCATTTTACAGGTGAGGGAAGTGAGGGGCAGAGAAGTTGAGTGACTTGCCCAAAGTCACAAGGTTGATAAATGGCAGAGGCGGGATTAGAACCCATGATCTGTGACTCCCAAGTCTGTGCTCTTTCCACTAAGCTATAGTGTTCCTCGATCAGTCATATTTATTAAGCCCCAACTGTGGGCAGAGCTCTGTACTAAGCGCTTGGGTGAGTACAGTTTAAGAGTCGGTAGACATGTTCCCTGCCCACTACGATCTTACAGTCCAGTGAAACCAGTGGTGGTCCCATTCCACTTGGCAAAGTTTCAGTTTTAATCCCAAATTATAACTTTCGAAGACAACTAAAAGTAGAGTGCTCTCTATTATTATTGTTATTCATTCATTCAATCATATTTATTGAGCGCTTATTGTGTGCAGAGCACTGTACTAAGCACTTGGGAAGTACAATTCAACAATAAAGAGAGACAATCCCTGCCCACAGTGGGCTCACAATCTAGAAGGGGGGAGACAGACATCAAAATGAGTCAACAGGCATCAGTAGCATCATTATAAATGTGGTTATTATATTATTATTATTATTCATTCATTCAGTCGTATTTATTAAGCGCTTACCTTGTGCAGAGCACTGAACTAAGCACTTGGGAAAGTGCAGTACAACAATAAACAGTGACAATCCCTGCCCACAGTGAGCTCTTTTTATTATTAATATTATCATCATTAGAAGCAGTGTGGCCTAGTGAATAGAGCATGGGCTTGGAAGATGAAGGAACTGAACTCTAATCTCTGGTATGCCACATGTCTGATGTGTGACCTTGGGCAAGTCACTTCACTTCTCCGAGCCTCAGTGAACTCATCCGTAAAATGGGGAATAAGGCCGTGAGCCCCATGGGGAAAGGAATGTAGATTGCAAGCTGGTTGTGGGCAGGGAGTGTGTCTGTTATTGAATTGTACGCTCCCAAGCACTTTGTAAAGTGCTCTGCACACAGTAAGAGCTAAATAAATAGACGGATTGCATTGTTCTTGTCTGTCCGTCTCCCCCGATTAGACCGTAAGCCCGTCAAAGGGTAGGGACTGTCTCTATCTGTTACCGATTTGTCCATTCCAAGCGCTTAGTACAGTGCTCTGCACATAGTAAGCGCTCAATAAATATGATTGAATGAATGAATGAATGAATGAATGAATGAATGAATGGGTCCAACCTGAGTCGCTTGTATCTACCCCTGCACTTAGGACAGTGCCCGGCTTATAGTAAGCATTTAACAAATACAATTTTTTATCATCATTATTAGATTTATTAAACATATACTAGGAACGAAGCACCGGTTCAATATAATCAGATCAATCACTGACCCTGACCCCACGGGTTCACGGTCCAAGAACGAGTGTGAGCAAGAATTGTATCCTCATTTTACAGGTGAGGTAACTGAGGTCTAGAGAGTGACTCATCCAAGGTCACCCATAAACCAAAGACAGGCCCAGGAGAAGAACCACTCTCCCGATTCCTGGTCCCGTGCCCTTTCCTCTCGGCCATACTACCTCCCTTCCTCTGCAGAACATAATGGAAAATAGCCCCCGCCTAGAAGGTGTTTCCCTCCCAATTTCATGACTCAAAGATTTGTCCAAAACAAGTCTGGTGAAGAAAAGGGAGGGGCTGAAAATAGACCATTTAGGAAAAATGCTGATCCCACCTTGAATCACGAGCCACTTATTTCAGGACACATAACAGACGTGTTCCTATGTGTCTCTTTAAGCCTCTACGTGGGGGGAGATTTCAGTCCTGACTACTGTCATCGGAGACTTGGGGAGGGAGGAAGCGACTGGCCTCTGGAATGGGCACTCGTGGGGAGAGCGATAGAGACAGGAGGGATTTGGGAAGGGAGGGGGAAGTAACAAAGCAGGGCTCTCCCAGTGAGGGAAATGCATCCAGAAACTGCCTCAGGACTTCCTGGACCTTGTGGATAGTAGAAATAGTAGTAATAGAGAAGCAGTTGGCTCAATGACAAGAGCTCAGGTTTGGGAGTCAGAGGACCTGGGTTCTAATCCAGGCTCTACCACTTGTTCATTCATTCAATAGTATTTATTGAGCGCTTACTATGTGCAGAGCACCGTACTAAGCGCTTGGAATGTACAAATCGACAACAGATAGAGACAGTCCCTGCCCTTTGTCGGGCTTAGAGTCTAATCGGGGGAGACGGAGACGAGAACAGTGGCAATAAATAGAATCGAGGGGAAGAGCATCTCATTAAAACGATAGCAAATAAATAGAATCAGGGCGATGTACATCCCATTAACAAAATAAATAGGGTGATGAAGATATATACAGTCGAGCGGATGAGTATGGTGATGAGGGGATGGGATGGGAGAGGGGGAGGAGCAGAGGGAAATGGGGGAGAAGAGGGTTTAGCTGCGGAGAGGCGAAGGGGGGGTAGAGGGAGCGGAGGGAAAAGGGGAGCTCAGTCTGGGAAGGCCTCTCGGAGGAGGTGAGCTTTAAGTAGGGTTTTGAAGAGGGGAAGAGAATGAGTTTGGCGGAGGTGAGGAGGGAGGGCGTTCCGGGACCGCGGGAGGACGCGGCCCAGGGGTCGCTCGTCTGCTGAGTGACCTTGGGCAAGTCACTTCACTTCTCTTTGCTTCAGTTAACTCATCTGTAAAATGGGGATTGAGACTGTGAGCCCCAAGTGGGACAACCTGATTGTCATGCATCTACCCCAGCGCTTAGAATAGCGCTTGGCACATCATAAGCGCTTAACAAATACCATCATTATTACACCACTACTATTAGTAGGTCACCAGTGATCTCCTTCCTGCCGAATCCAACGGCCTTTACTCCATCCTAATCCTCCTCAACCTCTCAGCTGCCTTTGACATTGTCGACCACCCCTTCTCCTGGAAACGTTATCCAACCTTCTTCTCTGACTTCACTGACCCTGTCCTCTCCTGGCTCTCTTATCTCTCTGACCGTTCATTCTTAGTCTTCTTCGCGGGCTCCTCTGGTGCATCTCATATCTTAACTGTGGGGGTCCCTCAAGGTTCATTTCTGGGTCCCTTCTATTCTCCATCTGCACCCACTCCCTTGGAGAACTCATTTGCTCCCACGTCTTCAGCTATCACCTCTATGCGGGTGATACCCAAATCTGCATCTCCAGCTGTTATCTCTCTCTCTCTCCACAGTCTCGCATCTCCTCCCGCCTTCAAGACATCTCTACTTGGATGTCCCCCATCACCTCAAGCTTAACATGCCCAAAACATTCAACTGTATTTACTGAGCGCTAGAACTCCTTAACCTCACACCCTGTCCTCCCCGTGACTTTCCCATCACTGTAGACGGCACCACCATCCTTCCCGTCTCACAAGCCCATGAGCTTGGCGTTATCTTTGACTCCTCTCTCTCATTCAACTCACATATTCAATCCATCACTAAATCCTATTGGTTTCACCCTCACAGCATCACTAAAATCTATCCTTTCCTCTCCATCCAAACAGCTACCAGGTTATTACAGAGAAGCAGCGTGGCTCAGTGGAAAGAGCCCGGGCTTGGGAGTCAGAGGTCATCGTTCGAATCCCAGCTCTGCCACTTGTCAGCTGTGTGACTGTGGGCGAGTCACTTCACTTCTCTGGGGCCTCAGTGACCTCATCTGTAAAACGGGGATTAACTGTGAGCCTCACGTGGGACGACCTGATTACCCTGTATCTACCCCAGAGCTTAGAACAGTGCTCGGCACATAGTAAGCGCTTAAAAAATACCAACATTATTATTACAATCACTCATCCTATTCCTCCTGGATTACCACATCAGCCTCTTTGCTGAACTCCCAGCCTCCTGTCTCTCCCACTTCAGTCCCTACTTTACTCTGCTGTTCAGATCATTTTTGTACAGAAACATTCAGGACACGTTTTACTACTCCTCAAAAGACTCCAGGGGTTTCCCATCCTCCTCCACATCAAACCAAACCTCCTCACCACTGGCTTCAAAGCACTCAATTACCTTGCCCGCTCCCATCTCACCTTGCTATTCTCCTACTACAACCCAACCCGCACACGTCTCTCCTCTAATGCTAAACTTCTCACTGTACCTTGACCTTGTCTATCTTGCTGCTGATCCCTCGCCCACGTCCTGCCTCTTGCCTGGAATGCCCTCTCTCCTCATATCTGACAGACAATTACTCGCCCCACCTTCAAAGCCTTATTGAAGGCCCATCTCCTCCAAGAGACCTTTCCTGACTAAGCTCCCCTTTCCTTTTCTCCCACTCCCTTCCGCATGACTTGCTTCCTTCATTCTTCCCTGGAAAGAGCACTGGCTTGGGAGTCAGACGTCGTGAGTTCTAATCCCGGCTCCGCCACTTGTCTGCTGTGTGACCTTGGGCAAGTCGCTTCACTTCTCTGTGCCTCAGTTACCTCATCTGGAAAAAAAATGTGAGCCCCACGTGGGGCAATCTGATTACCCTGTATCTACCCCGGCGCTTAGAACAGTGCTCTGCACATAGTAAGCGCTTAACAAATACCATAATTATTATTATTATTCCCCCTTCCCAACCCCAGGGCTCTTTCGTACATATCTGTAATTTATTTAGTCATATTAATGTCTGTCTTCCCTGCCCCCCAAGACTGTAATCTTGTTGTTGGCAGAGAATATGTCTGTTTATTGTTGTATTTTACTCTCCCAAGTGCTTAATATTGTGCTCTTCACACCGTGAACACTCGATAAATACGACTGAGCAAATGAATGAACAGTAGCACTACTAGTAGTCATAAATTATAGTAGATGTATCCTTTGAGCACTTGCTATTCTCCCTACGTATGCACATATGCATAATTTTTTATGTATGTTAAATGTGTGACCTTGGGAAAGCCTTGGGAAACTTCTCTGGACCTCAGTTACCTCATTTGAAAAATGAGGATTGAATACCTGTTCTTCCTATTTTATTGTGAACCCTGTGCAGTACAGGGATTGTGTATGACCTGATTTCCTTGTATCTTCCCCAGCAATTAGAACAGCGCTTGACACATAGTAAATGTTTAACCAATAACACAATTATTAATTATTTAGACTGCTAGTCTCCCCCTCTAAACTCTAAGCTCTGTATGGCAGGGAACATGTCTCCTAACCCTCCCAACCACTCTCCCACGCACTTAGTACAGTGTTCTGCACACAGTAAGTGCTCAATAGATTTCACTGATGGATTGTGATTTTTTACAATTTGATTTCCCCCACCCGAGAGGGATACGGACAATGGCTAGTTACCACCTGTTAGTAGACATGATCTCTCTGCCAAAATGAGAGTATAGACTAGAGAGAAGAGCTAATGATCTGTGTTAAGCACTTCCTATGTGCCAAGCACTGTTCTAAGCACTGAAAAAGATGCAAGTTAATTAGGTTGGACAGAGTTCCTGTCCCCCATGGGGCTCACAGTCTAAGTAGGAAAGAGAACATTCCCTCACCTTAAGGAGCTTGCACTCTATTTAGGAAGACAGACATTTAAAAAAAATATTTAAATAGGATAAAAATAATTAAAATAGGATCATTATATATTTGATTATACAATTATTCATTTATAGCTAGATACATAAATAAAAAGTCTACATACACACATTCTGAGAGTGAGTATAAATAATAAATGCAAAAGATGACTGTGAAATTAGCTCTAGATTGCCTACACTTTTCCTAAAACTTCTTCAAGATTGGAAGAACAACTGCTCTTTCCAAACCTCCATTATTTTGTCTCGACATAAAGAAGTCATTCAGTGGAGAAAGCAAAGGACTGGGATCTGGTTCTGCCACTACTTGTGTTACTTTGGACACAACATCTCTGTACTTCAGTTTCCCCGTCTGAAAAATAAGGCAGAGAATTCTCACCCTGCCCCCGACTCCCCAGGGTGTGAGGTGAGAGCCGACAGGTAGCTCTGTTAAGATCACCCGAGAGCTTCAAGAGATAGGGGCTTCTTTTCCTTTTTATCTTTATGATGGTATTTGTTAACCGCTTACTCTGTGTCAGACACTGTACTGAGCACTGGGGTGGATACAAACTGAACTGACACCTTCTCATGGCAGGAGAGTTTGCGTATGCCAGTGAGCTTAAAGCTATGCCATTGAGAAATACTCTCTCTCTAGGGTTACCCATAGTGGAAAGTTCTAAACTGAAACATCACACAGGATTGATTCACTAGGCAGCAGTGCCATGGGAAAGAGTCAAAGGCGGATGATCAGTAATAATAATCTTTTTTTGTTGGTATTTGTTAAGCGCTTACTATGTGCAGAGCACTGTTCTAAGCGCTGGGAGAGATACAGGGTAATCAGGTTGTCCCGTGTGGGGCTCACAGTTAATCCCCATTTTAGAGATGAGGTAACTGAGGCACAGAGAAGTGAAGTGACCTGCCCACAGTCACGCAGCTGACAAGTGGCAGAGCCGGGAGTCGAACTCATGACCTCGGACTCCGAAGCCCAGGCTCTTTTCCACTGAGCCACGCTGCTTCCCCATAATAATGATGGTATTTGTTTAGGTGCTTACTATGTGCTAAGCACTTTTCTAAGTGCTGGGGGAGATACAAGGTAATCAGGTTATCCCACGTGGGCTCACAGTCTAAATCCCCATTTTACAGGTGAGGTGACTGAGGCACAAAGAAGTTAAGTGACTTGCCCAGAGTCACACAACTGACAAGTGACAGAGCTGGGATTAGAACTCACGACCTCTGACTCCCAAGCCACGCTGCTTCTAAAAAATTGATCAAAGGCAATGGCAGAGACTCTAGTTTTTACTACATGGGAAAAGGCAATGGTAAACCACTTCTGAACTTTTTATCAAGAAAAGTTTATGGTTACACACCCCAGAACGAGTCCAGATGGAGGAGGCACACACGCAGCTAGTTGGATGGAAGCTGTGACACCGATGGCGGAAGAGCCATCGGCTGGCTTGCGGATTGCGGTGGAGGACGGGACGTTCCGGAGAAAGCGCGTCCACGGAGTCGCTACGAATCAGAACGACTCGACGGCCTTTGTCATCATCGTCAGATGCAAGCTGATCCATTTGGACACAGCCTGTGGATCACACGGGGCTTACAGTCTTGATTCTTAGTTTGCAGATGAGGTAGCTGAGGCACAGGTAAGTGACTCACCCAAGGTCACACGGCGGACAAGTGGAGGAGCCGGGTTTAGAACCGAGGTCCTCTGACCCCCAGACCCATGGTCTATCCGCTAGGCCATGCTGCTTCTGTTCTAGAACATGGGAATCATGACTTACAGAACTCACTACCCGGATTCCTAGGGGTTCCTTCTGTAATCAGTATCAGAGATGGGCCAGGCAAGGTAGTGCCTCTTGCAAACGCGGTGACTTCATTTCTCGAATTCCTGCCCCGCTTATATTCAATGGCTGAATCTGCCTGTGGCCCCCGGAACCTATAGAAAAATAATAATAATGTTGGTATTTGTTAAGCGCTTACTATGTGCAGAGCACTGTTCTAAGCGCTGGGGTAGACACAAGGGAATCAGGTTGTCCCACGTGGGGCTCACAGTCTTAATCCCCATTTTACAGATGAAGTAACTGAGGCCCAGAGAAGTGAAGGGACTTGCCCACAGTCCCACAGCTGACAAGTGGCTGAGCCGGGATTCGAACCCATGACCTCTGACTCCGAAGCCCGTCCCCTTTCCACTGAGCCACGCCGCTTCTCTGCCTGGTAGCTTCAGTCTGTTAATATGGAGATCACACCTCACCCAAGAAGTGGCTGTAACGCGGCACCTCTTGTTTTGTTCGGAGAAAGTTTGGGGACCCACTTTCAAAGGTGCCGCAGGGGGTGGGGACACTGGCTAGATGAAAGGCACCGTGTACGGTGCTCTGCACATAGTAAGCGCTCAATAAATACTATTGAATGAATGAATTCATTCATTAATCCGTCAGGAGACAATCCGAGGGAGTAGGATTTGCCGGGGATCGTCTCTAGGCAGATTCCCAGGCCGGAAGCACCCACCCCGACTCCGGCCCTCGGCTCTGGGAGCAGGGTCCTCGCTAAAAAGCCAGGGCCCTGCTCGTATTCCCTATTTATTGAAGCAGCGTGGCCTAGTGGATAGAGCCCGGGCCTGGGCGTCACTAGGACCTGAGTTCGAACGCCCACTCCACCACGTGTCTGCTGGGTGACCTTGGCAAGTCACTTCACTTCTCTGTGCCTCAGTTCCCTCACCTGTAAAATGGAAATTAAGATTGTGAGCCCCACGTAGGACAGGGACTGGGTCCAACCCGTTTTGCTTATATCCACCCCAGTACTCAGAACAGTGCCTGGCACATAGTAAGCACTTAACAGATACCACAGTTGTTGTTATTGTTTTGCTTGGGATTTCACCCGGCACCTCAAGCTTACGACGCAGTTTATTTACAGAAAAGGGGCCAAGCAGCTCCGCCCGAAGTATTGTTTAATGATAATAATAATAATAATGTTGGTATTTGTTAAACACTTACTAGGTGCAGAGCACTGTTCTATGTGCTGGGGTAGATACAGGGTAATCAGGTTGTCCCACGTGAGGCTCACGGTCCTAATCCCCATTTTAATAATAATAATAACAATGTTGGTATTTGTTAAGCTCTTACTAGGTGCCGAGCACTGTTCTAAGCGCTGGGGTAGACACAGGGTAATCAGGTTGTCCCACGTGAAGCTCACAGTTAATCCCCACTTTACAGATGAGGGAACTGAGGCCCAGAGAAGTGAAGTGACTTGCCCACAGTCACACAGCTGCCAAGTGGCAGAGCTGGGATTTGAACCCATGACTTCTGACTCCTAAGCCCGTGCCCTTTCCACTGAGCCATGCTGCTTCTCTGACTAAATGGTATTTATTAAGCGCTTACTACGTGCCAAGTACTGTTCTAAGCGCTGGGGGAGATACAGGGTCTTCAGGTTTAATAAAATAAATTTATCTATTTATGGTATTTGTTAAGCGCTTACTGTGTGTCAGGCACTGTACTAAGCCCTAGGGTAGATACAAGTTAATTAGGTTGGAAACGGTCCCTGACCCACATAGGGCTCACAGTCTTTAATCCCCATTTTACAGATGGAGTACCTGAGGCCCAGGCACCTTAGATGACCCGCCCAAGGTCACGCAGCGGAAAAGTGAAGGAGCTCAGATTAGAACCCGGGGCTTTCCGATTTCCAGGCCCGTGCTCCATCCGTCAGGCCACCCTGCTTCTCTGATGGTCTGTATAATTTTTGCGTTGGATTTAAAAGTCACAGGCCTGAAATGAAACGGGCCCCGGGGTAGCCCAGCCCCACGCTGACCCCGGAGGGCCGGGGGCCCGGAGGACCAGAGGCCGTCGGACGGAGCCACTGGGCCAACAGGTTGCCGCGAGCCAGACTGAACGGAGCCGCCCCGAAGCCTGCGAAGCCGAGCTCCGTTGAAGGATGCGATCGCACCTCCTAATGTGACTCCGTGGCTCTGTTACTTACAGCTAAATTACATTATTATGACTTCATTGTTGAATCCCAATTCTCCTAATTATAGCCTAGAGATCTATTATTTGATTTGGTAACACCAAGTGCTTCTTTTCTAAATCATGTAATCTCTTGTAGCTTATTAATGTCAGGTTTGTGCACACGCGGGGACTTGGTTGTTTGCCAGGCAGAATCAAATTTTCAAATTTTCGCTGTGTTATGTGGCAGGGGTTTGCTTGTTACAATCTAATTATATTGGCACTGAAATGCGGAGAGCAAATTTAAACTATAAAGCGCTTTAACCCTTTCGGAGGCGCCTATTTACATATGTGAGTGTCTGGCCTGCCACGGGTTTACCAGCTCTTCCAGAAGGAAATTCCTCCCGCGCTTCCTGAGAGGAGGAGGCAGTGCCTCTCTGCTAACTGCTGATTCCCCAGGGAAAAGCAACGGTGAGTCTGTGGAGCTCACCAATGATACAGGTAGAAAGCAAAATGAAAGGCAAAATTCAGAGCCCAACAAGCTGGTATTTACTGGACTTGGAGAAGTCGTGAGGGGGCTACCACCCGGGGCATCTAGAGCCCAGTCACATCCAGGTTTCCCACAGTTCTTAAATGTGTAGAATCCTCACAGTGCCGTCGCTTAAATCCCTCGCCGCCCAGCATGCGTAAGGTCACGCGCGATCTCCTGCTACAACGCAGCCTCCACACTTCACTCCTCTAATGCTCAGCCTTCTCACTGTTCCCTATTTTGTTGCCAACCTATGGCACAGCCCTACCCCTGGCCTGTAACTCCCTCCCTTCTCATATCTGAAAGCCGATTACTCTCCCTGCTCTTCAAAGCCTCATTAAAGGCCCATCTCCTCCGAGAGGCCTTCCCGGACTAAGGCCTCTTTTCCTTCCCTTCCACTCCCCTTTTGTGTAGCCCTGATTTGCTCCCTTTATTCACTTCCCCAAGCTCCTTGTGGGCTGGGAAGGTGTTTGTTTACAATCAGAAAGAAGCAGCGTGGCTTAGTAGAAATAAAACGGGTTTGGGAGTCAGGGGTCATGGGTTCTAATCCCTACACCGCCTCTTGTCAGTTGGGTGGCTTTGGGCAAGCCACTTAATTTCTCTGTGCCTCAATTACCTCATCTGTAAAATGGGGACTAAGACTGTGAGCCCCAGGTGGGACAACTTGATAACCTTGTATCTATCCAGTGCGATTTAGTGGAAGGAGCCCCGGCTTGGGAGTCAGAGGACATGGGTTCTAATCTCCACTCCACCACTTGTCTGCTGTGTGACCTTGGGCAAGTCACTTCACTTCTCTGGGCTTCAGTTGCCTCATCTGTAAAATGGGGATTAAAAGTGTGAGCCCCACACGGAACAACCTGATTACCCTGTGTCTACCCCGGTGCTTAGAACAGTGCTTGGTACATAGTAAGCGCTTAACAAATGCCATTATCATTATTATTATAGCATTGTGCCCTCCCAAGCACTTAGTACAGTGCTCTGCATATAGTAAATACGATGGAATGAATAAATGAATGAAAGTTAGGCACGATCCACGCCCCCAAGGAGCTTATAGTCTATTGTGCACAGAGCACTGTACTAAGCACTTGGGAAAGTCCAGCAGAGTCAGTAGACATGATCCCCACCATCAAGGAGCTTTACAGTCTGTAGGGAAAAGGAACATGACAAGAAGAAAGTGGACAGAGGCACATGGGTTTAAAAATCTGATGATGAGAAGGGAAAGCTTTACGCTAAGAACTCTGGGTTCGAGGAAAAGAGACAAGGCTAAAGAAGGAGTAAACTTTTGGTCAGTACCGTGACTCTCCTGTGTCACCTACCCTCTGAGTCTCATTACGCCAAGTCGAAGGGTCTTGGGTAGGTGAAATCTGTGCTTTGAAAGCTTTGAAACGTCCGAGACCGACACCAGCGAACCGGGTGTGAGAAGCTTGTCCAACGAAAGCAATATTCCACGGAAAAGGAGCCATGAAAAGCAATTACACAGTGAATTATGCATCCACAAAGGCTCTGAATAAGAAAATTGCAGAGCTGATCTGGAGACTAATGTGGCTGTTTAATCTAGTTTGTAGCAAATCATTGATCAAATTTATGGATGCAGCTGACTCGGTTACATATTGTGTTCTTTCTTGAATGGTTTTTTTCATTAGTTATCATTAGAGAGCTTGCAGTAGCCTCTCACCCATGGAGAGAAAACCAACCCAACCTGATAGGAGCCAAGGTGCCATTCTTCCTGAATCTCTTATGGGTTCCAGTCTCCTTCAAGCAGTAAAAGACCTTTCCCGTCAGTGAGAGGAAAGTGGAGGAAGAGCTCAAGAAAAGACTGAGAAGGAGTAGCCAGGTTGGCTACCGAGAAGCGGCATGGTCGAGTGGATAGAGCGTGGGCCTAGGAGCCAGGAGAACCTGGGTTCTAATCCCAGCTCCTCCACTTGCCTGCTGTGTGAACTTGGGCAAGTCAATTCTATGGGTCTCAGTTTCCTCATCGGTAAAATGGGGATTAGGCGTGGCTCAGTGGAAAGAGCGTGGGCTTGGGAGTCAGAGGTCATGGGTTCGAATCTCTGCTCTGCCACTTGTCACCTGTGTGACTATGAGCAAATCACCTAACTTCTCTGTGCCTCAGTGACCTCATCTGTACAATGGGGATTAAGACTGTGAACCTCACGTGGGACAACCTGATCACCCTGTATCTACCCCAGACACAGCAGAACAGTGCTCTGCACATAGTAAGCGCTTAACAAATACCGACATTATCTGGAATCTCCCTTGGTTCTTAGAACAGTGCCTGGCACATAGCAAGTGCTCAATAAATATCCTAAAAAAAGAGGTAAGAGGAAAACCAAAGGAGAATTATGTTTGTAAGATGAGATTTTTTTAATAGGAAAAGGCAACATATTGTTGTCGGTTACCGTCAAAGAACTGCACTCTGCTGCTATCTTAATACCGTGCTCTGCACACGGTAAGTGCTCAGTGAATTCCAACGATCGATTCATTCGATCGTATTTATTAAGCACTTACTTTATGCCAAGCACTTTACTAAGCGCTAAAGACTGATTCCATCCACTGGGATCAGCCAGAGGTCTACTTACCTACGATGCCAGACTTCCAAAATAAACACTTCATCTGACACGCAGAGCTCTTGTTTTGGGAGACCCTCGGCCATGCCGGTGCTTGTCTGCGTGTTCATCGGCTTTCGTATCTTTTCATCTAGGGCCTGGTGCGGCCCTGAAGCTACCTTAGTCATCCACTGGATTGGGAAGCGGCATGATCTAGTACCATCCAAACTGCTTCTACATTAATCCAAGCATCCTCGCTGACCTCCCTACCTCTTGTCTCTCCCTACTCCAGGCCAGACTTTACTCTGCTGCCTGGATCGATTTTCTACGAAAGCATTCAGTCCATGTTTTCTCTCTCCTCCAGAACCTCCGGCGGTTGCCCATCCATCTCCACATCAAACACAGACTCCTCGCTATTGGCTTTAAAGCGCTTAATCACCTTGACCCCTCCTACTTTACTTCATTTTCTTCCTACTACAACCCAGCCCACACATTTTGCTCCTCTAATGCCACCCTACTACTCACTGTACCTTTACCTCTTCTCTCTCACCTCCAACCTCTCACTCACCATCTGCCTCTGGCCTGGAATGCTGTGCCTCTTCATACCTGTTGAATGATCTCTCTCTCTCTACCTTCAAAACCGTATTAAAAGCACATCTCCTCCAAGAGGTGGATAGAACCTCCAGTGGCTGCCCATCCCCCTCCATATCCAATAGAAACTCCTTATTATCAGCTTTAAAGTACTCGGCTTGCACCATCATACTTCCCCTCACTAGTCTCCTTCTATAACCCAGCCCAAACACTCTGCATGTCGTAAGCAGTCAATAAATATTATCGATTGATTGATTGAGGCCTTCCCTCTCTGCGAGCAGGGGATGTCTGTTATATTATACTTTCCCAAGTCCTTAGCAGGCACTCAACAAATATGATTGCTGACTAAGCTTTCATTTCCTCTTCTCCCACTCCCTTCTGCGTGGCTCTTTCACTTGGATCGGCACCCTCTATCCGCCCCTCCCTCGGCCCCGTAACACTTATGTACATCTCTGTAATTAATTCATTCATTTATATTAATGTCTGTCTCTCCCTCTAGATTGTGACCTTGTTGTGTACAGGGAATATGTCCGCCTACTTCGTTACAATGTGGTCTCTCAAGTGTCTTGAACGACCCCGATCATCACCTGCGCGCAGTAGGCGCTCAATAAATGTGACTGAATGAATGAATGACTCATCACTGTAATCTCCTGGAGAGCAAGGATCGTGTCTATCGACTCTGTTGTATTATACTCCTCCAAGCTCTTGGTCCAGTGTTCTGCGATTAGTAAACATCTTTGATTGATTGATTTTTCCTGTTGTCAGTCGGATTTACTGAACATTTACTGTGTACAGAGCACCGTAATAAGTGCTTGGGAGAGTACGGTGTGACACTCAAACAGACACATTCCCTCCCCACAATAAGCTTACAGTCTTGCAAGGTCTTGTCTTCTTGCTTCTTTTAGCCGGGGAGATAGGTAGGGCTCTGAGGGGTTATCAAACTCCTCGGTTGACCAGTGGAGAGAGCAGTGTTCGTGGAAGCTGGACGCCTGGGTTTTAGTTCCGCTTCCACCCGCTGGGACTGTATCATCTGTGGGGGTGGTTTCTGACCTAAGAACCGCCTAAGGCATTCTGTGAGGCGGACAGGCCTCAGAAGAATCCTGACAAGTGTCTGCCTAACCCAGGTGGGATAGAGTAGGGCAGCTACGAAGGTAAACGCATGCTAGGATATGACACTTGGGCCCAGGATCAGCATGTTGCTGCGGTGGTTCAGCCACACAAAATAACTGTGGTATTTGTTAAGCATTAACTATGCGTCGGGCACTGTTCTAAGGACTGGGGTAGATACAGGCAAACCGGGATGGACACGGTCCCTGTCCCTCCTAAGGCAAATAGGCTTAATCTCCATTTTACAGATGAGGTAACCGAAGTACAGAGAAGTGACATACACAAGGTGACACGGCGGACCCGCGGCAGAGCCGGCACTAGAACCGAGGTCCTTCTGACACCCAGGCCCACGCTCTATCCACAAGGCCATGCTGCGGAACGGGACCCGCACGTGAGAAACCTCCACGTGCACTGGACAGTGGACCGCATTCCTGCCCGCCTACTTTCCTGTTACATTTTGGACCCTCGCGAGAACAGGTGGGAAGCAACATTGCCCGTGAGAAGCGGCGTGGCCTAGTGGAAAGAGCACTGGTCTGGGAGTCAGAGGACTGGGTTCTAACCCCGGCTCCATCACTTGTCTGCTGAGTGACCATGGGCGAGTCGCTTCACTTCTCGGTGCCTCAGTTACTTCGTCGGTAAAATGGGCATTAAAGCTGCTAGCCCCGTGTGGGACATGGATTATGGCCAACCTGAATTGCTTGTATCTACCCCGGAACTTATTATAGTGTCTGGCACATAGTTAACACTTAACAAATACCATTAAAAAAATTACTGGGAGGTATGAGAGAGCATGAGTGTCTCCATAATTTATTTATTTATTTATAGTAATGTCAGTCTCCCCCTCTAGACTGTGAGCTCATTGTGGGCAGGAATGTGTCTGTTTGTTCTTGTACTGTACTCTCCCAAGGGCTTAGTTCAGTGCTTTGCGCTCAATAAACATGATTGAATAAATGAATGAAAGAATGAAGTGTGCAAATCACTGAAACTAGAATCAATATCTTAGGACAGATTTTTGGTCCTGAAGTCTTACGGTGGAGGTTCTTCCATTGTTTCTGATGGTCTACTGCATCAACACCAGGACCTGTAGGGGTTGGGTCAGAGAAACCCCTGGATTTTACCATTATTATTATTATTTCCTACTTACTATTTGAAAGCACTGTTCTAGGCCTTGAGGTGGTCACAGAGTTATCAAGCTTTCCTCAGTCCCTGTCCCACAAAGGGCACACAGTTAAGGTAAAAGAAGCGTGGCTACGTTGGAAGACACAGGCATGGGAGTCTGAGGACTTGGGTTCTAATCCCATCTCCGCCACTTGCCTGCTGTGTGACCTTGGGCAAGCCACTTAACTTCTCTGTGCCTCAGTTACCTCATCCGTAAAATGGAGATTAAGATTGTGAGTCCCACGTGGGACAACGTGATTACCTTGTATCTACCCCAGCTCTTAGAATAGTGTTGGCACATAGTAAGCACTTAATAAATACCATTATTATTAGTATTATTAAGGGAGTAGGATTGAATCCCTATTTTACAGATGAGGAAATTGAAGCACAGAGAAGTTACGGTCTCACAGCAGACAAGGAGCAGAACTGAGATTAGCAGTCATGTCCTCTGAACCCGAGGCCCCGTGCTTTTCCTACTAGGCCACAGAGTTTCTTTCCTGGAAGCATTCAAATAGGAGGCTGGGACCGCAAAGAATGATAATAATAATAATAATAATAATAATAGTAAATCATATTTATTGAGCACTTACTGTGTATGGAGCACAGTACTAAGCGCTTGGGAGAGTACAATATAATAATGTAACAGATACACTCCCTACCCACAGTGAGTTTACAGTGCATTTGTTAAGCCCTTATGTGCTAAGAGGTTATTACAGTGCTCTGCACACAGTAAGCGCTCAATAAATACGACTGAATGAATACTAGGTGCTGGGGTAGCTTCTAATTCATTCATTTAATCGTATTTATTGAGTGCTTACTGTGTGCAGAGCACTCTATACTATACTAAGTACTTGGGAAAGTACAATCCAACAGTAAACCTCAGATCATACCCTGTCCCACTGGGGGCTTACAGTATAAAGGAGAGTGGGTTTGGGTATTTAATCTCCATTTTAAAGATGAGAAGGCCGAGGCCCAGAGAAGTCAAGCAACTCGCTCCAGATCACACAGCAGGCAAGCGTCCAAAGGACGGAAGAGGGGCCTGAGCTACTTAGAGCTGCTTTTAATAATAATAATAATAATAATAATAATAATAATAATAATAATGTTGGTATTTGTTAAGCACTTACTACGTGCAGAGCACTGTTCTAGGCGCTGGGGTAGACACAGGGGAATCAGGTTGTCCCACGTGGGGCTCACAGTCTTCATCCCCATTTTACAGATGAGATTACTGAGGCCCAGAGAAGTGAAGTGACTTGCCCACAGTCACACAGCTGACAAGTGGCAGAGCTGGGATTTGAACTCATGACCCCTCACTCCAAAGCCCGTGCTCTTTCCACTGAGCCACGCTGCATCTTAAAGGGCATCTGTCACCCAGCAAAGCCAGATGACTTCCCATTGACAGGAGAGCATCATGGAACCTGGTTCCCGAGAGATCAGGAGGAAGAGAAGGAGATCCGGAGAGATCGGGTTCCCGAGAGAGCAGGAGAAGGGAGTCAGGGTGACATGACTTCCCCCAGAAAGTGGCAGGGCCTAGGGGCGGGTCCTTCCTAAAGACGGCTTCCATCTTTGTCCTCTCGGAGAGGGAAGCTGACAGGCCCTTTAGATGGCTGATGTTGACACCGGGGGCCATAAACGTGACACAGGGCTTCATAAACCTGAGAAACAGCTTCCCAAACGACCGCTGACTTTTAGAGTGGCCCCAGTTCCCTAAAAGCTGGATATTTACTGTAAGTGCAGGTTATTGGGATCCAGGGATAATTGGCTACCTGCTCGTTTTAATGCGTTTGTGAATACTCATAAGAAGTTCATAATTGTAAGTGTCTGGAAGCTTATTGTGCGGTAAACCAGGCCTGACAGCACAAAAGGAGTCAATAAAAGAAACCCTTCGGCGATGGACAACCGATGCTCCTCTGGAAAAGAGAGACAATGCAAATGCTAATAACAGACCCGGGAAGCTACAAGAGAGTTGAAGGGTAAGGAGGATTTCTACAGAGTGACTTTCTTCGTTCATTCAATAGTATTTATTGAGCATTTACCATGTGCAGAGCACCCTACTGAGCGCTTGGAACGTACAAATCGGTAACAGATAGAGACGGTCCCTGCCCTCTGACGGGCTTACGGTCTAATCGGGGGAGACGGGCAGACAAGAACCATAGCGATAAATAGATAACAATAAATATGCTTCATGTCACCCTCCTAAGGTAACGGACAGAAAAACTGGTGACAACGATGAGGACGGTGGATTTATCACAGCTTGGAGCAGTATGGTCTAGGAGAAAGAGTGCTGTAAATTATTTATTTATATTAATGTCCATCTCCCCCTCTAGGCTGTGAGCTTGTTTTGACAGTGAACGTGTCTGCCAATTCTGCTTTTTGTACTCTCCCAAACATTTAGTATAGTGCTCTGCATGAAGTAAGCACTCAATAAATACTATTGAATGAATGAATGAATGACTGAAAGAGCAGGAACCTGGGAGTCAGAGGACCTCAGTGGAAAGAGCACGGGCTTCGGAGTCAGAGGTCATGGGTTCAAATCCCTGCTCTGCCACTTGTCAGCTGCGTGACTGTGGGCAAGTCACTTCACTTCTCTGTGCCTCAGTTCCCTCATCTGTAAAATGGGGATTAAAACTGTAAGCCCCACATGGGACAACCTGATCACCCTGTATCTCCCCCAGCGCTTAGGACAATGCTCTGCACATAGTAAGCGCTTAATAAATAACAACGTTATTATTAATGCCTGCTGGGTGAACTTGAGCAAGTCACTTAACTTCTCTGGGCTTCAGTTTTCTCATCTACAAAATGGGGATGAAAGACCTGTTCTCCCTCCCCCTAGGCAGCCCAGTGTGGGGTAGAGAATGTGTCTTATCTAATTAGAGAAGGTGTATGGCCTAGTGGAAAGAGCATGGGACTGAGAGTCTGAAGGATCTGGTTTCTAATCCTGGATCTGCCACTTGTCTGCTGTGTGACCTTGGGTAAGTCACTTAACTTCTCTGTGCCTCAATTACCTCATCGATAAAATGGGAATTAAGACTGTGAGCCCACGTGGGTCATGGCCTGTATCCAACCTGATTAGCTTGTATCTACCCCAGGATTTAATACATTGTTAGCCCTTAACACATGTCCTAGGAGAGGAAAATAAAAACAAATTTACACCTAACCCAGTGTCTAGTACAGTGCCTGGCACATAGTAAGAGCTTAACAAATGCTACAATTATTGCTTCTATTAGCTGAAGTCTTTGCAGCAGGTTTATGATCAGAGTACTTGTTAGTGGAAGAGAAGTGGGTTGGACTCTTTTTCTCTGTCAGCATTTTGAATTTCCATTTTTTTTTGTCATTAACATGGGTTCAATGGGGGAAGGAGCCCAGGTGGCTCACTGGTCAGATGATCAATGGTATTTATTTGTTAATCACTCCCCGTGTGCAGAGCACTGTACTAAACGCTTGGGAGAATACACCAGATGCCACAGACACCGTCCCTGCCTTCTTAGCATATAGTAACATTTTAACAAATGCCGTAATCATTCTTGTCAATTTTGGCAGTCAGTAAATGCTAATGCTGATGCTAATGATGGCTTCAATTAATCAATCAATCAAGGTTTTATTTAGTGAGCTTTCGCTGTTGGCAAAGCACCTGGGACTAAAACAGGGAGACCTATGTGGGACAGGGACTGTGTCCAACCTGATAATCTTTCATCTACCCCGGAGCTACGTGGCACACAGTAAGCACTTAAGAAGTTCCATTACTATATCCACCCCAGCACTTGGTTTTTTTATGGTATTTGTTATTAATAATGATAATAATGTTGGTATTTGGTAAGCGCTTACTATGTGCAGAGCACTGTTCTAAGCTCTGGGGTAGATACAGGGTAATCAGGTTGTCCCACGTGAGGCTCACAGTCTTAATCCCCATTTTACAGATGAGGGAACTGAGCATAGAGAAGTGAAGTGACTTGCCCACAGTCACACAGCTGACAAGTGGCAGAGCCGGGAATCGAACCCATGACCTCTGACTCCCAAGCCTGGGATAACAATGGAATTTGTTAAGCACTTACTATATGCCAAGCACTGTTCTCAGCGCTGGCGTAGATACAAGGTAATCGATTAGCCCGTCAAACGGCAGGGACTGCCTCTATCTGTTGCCGACTTGTTCATCCCAAGCGCTTAGTACAGTGCTCTGCACATAGTAAGCGCTCAATAAATACTATTGAATAAATACTATTGAATGAAAGTTTGTCCCGCATGGGACTCACAGCCTTAATCTCCATTTTACAGATGAGGTAACTGAGGTACAGAGAAGTGAAATGATCTGGCCAGTCACACAACAGACAAGTGAAGGATCCGGGATTAGAACCCATGACCCCCGACTCCCAAGCCCCTGCTCTTTCCACTAAGCCGCGCTGTTAAGCACTTACTAATGTTGCAGGTACTGTATTAAGTGCTTAGTACGGCGCTTAGCAGATGGTAAACATTTAACAAGCACCATTATTATTATTACTTAGCTCTCGGGAGAGTATGTTGAAATAGATTTGGTAAACATAATCCCAGGCATATATTCTTTGAGGTTTCTGTGACTGTAGTGAGAGAATCCTGTAGCCTAATGAATGCTTGGTGGGGCCGTACTTTTTCTGTGTGCTCACAGCTGGGGTTCACACCGTGTTTTCTTTCTGGGGTGACCTCGGGTCAGAAATTCTCTTCCATCGAGGGAGGGAAATCTCTTTTTTTTTTCCTTTCAGTCCTTCCACTTGCAGGCCAAACAAACAAAAGGAAACACTTCTTCATCCAGCAGGTGATAAACATTTGGAATTTGTTACCACAGGAAGTTGAGAATATCTGCACGTTCAAGAGGGGTTTGGCTAGATCCACGATCAAGAGGTCGGTAATTGGTTTCTAGAGGAAAATTGGGGATGAAGAGGGGATATAGTAAAGATGTTCGGTGGTCGACCCTTAACCATCAGGCAGGGGGCATAGAGGACAACAATCCCATAATCCTCCATGCGTCATGTGTCCACTTACGGAGAGAATGTTGGGCAAAACAGACTATTGGTTCATTCATTTAATTGCATTTCTTGAGCACTTACTGTGTGCAGAGCACTGTACTAAGCGCTTAGGAGAGTACAATATAACAACAAAGAGACATATTCCCTGTCCACAGTCTAGAGGGGGAGGCAGACATTAATACAGATGACAGATATGTACATAAGTGTTGTGGGGCTGGGAGGGGAGATGAATAAAGGAGGCAGGTCAGGATGATGCAGAAGGAAGTGGGAGAAGAGGAAAGGAGGGCTTAGTCAGGGAAGGCCTCTTGGAGGAGAAGTGTCTTCATTAAGGCTTTGAAGTGCGGGAAGAGTAATTGCCTGTTGGATATGAGGAGAGAGGACAATCCAGGCCCGAGGCAGAACGTGGACAATAGGTCGCAGGCAAGATAGATCAGAGGAAGGTACAGTGGGAAGGTTGGCGTTAGAGGAGTGAAGTGTGACGGCTGGGTTTTGCAGGAGAGTAGTGAGTTGAAGTAGGAGGGGCAAAGTGATTGAGTGCTTTAAAGCCAATGGTGAGGAGATTTTGATTCATACAGAAGTGGATGGGCAACCACTGGAGTTTCTTGAAGAGTGGGGAAACGTGTCCCGAATATTTCTGTAGAAAAATGATCTGGGCAGCAGAGTGAAGTATGGACTGGACGGGGGAGAGATAAGAGGCAGGGAGGTCAGCAAGGAGGCTGATGCGGTAATCAAGGGGTGAAGGATAAGTGATTGGATTAATCTGGTATCAGTTTGGATGGAGAGGAAAGTGAGGTTTTTAGCAATGTTGTGAAGGTGGAACCAAGAAGATTGGGGGATGAATTGAATATGCGGATTAAATGAGAGAGAGGAGTCAAGGATAACACCGAGATTACCCAGTAATGGTCTCATGGTCATGGTCGCTAAATCAGTCACCTCAGAGACAGCCTGGTGCTCAAGAAGGGTTCCAGGTGAGATTGAGTAAGACCTTCGGGTAGCCCTGAGGACAAGGGGAAATGAGTCAGGGGATGAGGAGAGAATTGGTCTTCTCAGCAAACAGTGAATCAAACAAGAAACTCTCACAGTATAAACCAGTGGCCCAGGGGACTGGCTGAGCCCCCTAGGAAAGAGAGGAATCTGATCTGACTGAAAAGAGAGTGTGAGATAGTGTTGCTGGCAGGGGCGAGAAACATAAAACTGAGCCGAGGGGAGAGGGAATCTGAACTCAGAAGAGAAGTGGGAACTGAAGTCACAACCGAGGGTTCCAACCAGGGGAGATCCATCAGCGAAGACTGGTGATTCTGAGATTGCTTGAATTATTTTTGTTGTTGCCACAAATGCTAATCTGCTTAGTCAGAAAAACATGTCAGGAGGTGTTCTGAGAGCATTCTTGTAAAAGTCTTTCCAAAAACTTCTAAACTGTTTTGCAAGCCATCTGGAATATTTAATGAAACTCCAAGCTTCTGGTTCCTTTTTCTTCCTATAATCCTCTGTTTTCCTCTAGAAAAACAGTATCTTAGTTCTGTTTGTCCTTAAATTCAAATTGTTTCTCAGTAACTCAAAGAGGAGAATTTTTTTTCTTGTTTTTATTGTGGTCATAATTAACGGATTATTAGAGGAAAACTGTGCTCTCTGACAAATTAGGGCCAGAGTGGAAATCATTTTTACAGTTCCCAGAAAAGGCAATAATAGAACAGTTCCCAAAATAAAGACAATAATTCATAATACAATTGAATTTATGCCCATTCTTGTTTGGCATCGTGAACCGGGAATGTGAGGGGAGGTGGATTTTTGAGTCTGGTTTAATTTGTGGAATGGGATTTCAACCAACCAACTCATTCCCCTGCCCTCTCTCCATCCCCTTTGCTTCTCAGGGACTAACAGTCTCAAGCTTCAGGAAAAATCACTCGGCTCCCTCCAAAATCAGCCCCTCCTGCCCATCTCCAATTTCTTCAAGGCTACTTAAGCCTGCAAGTCAAAGTCATTTGGGTAGGAGTAGCTGAAACTCTGACTCTTTCCCTTCATTTCATCTGTTGTTGTAAATGATTTCCCCCCCAAAATCATGGTTTTTGTTAAGAGCTTACTTTGTGCCAAGCACTGTACTGATTGCTGGGATGGATAGAAGTAAATTGGGTTGGACAAAGTCCCTGTCCCAGGAGGGGGCTCCCAGTCTCAATCCCCATTTTACAGAAGAGGTAACTGAGGCCGATAGTGTCTACACAACATCCAATGTATGCGGAAGACTACACTAAGTGCTTGGGACGGTATAATAAATCGATCAATCAATTATATTTATTGAGCACCTACTATATGCAGAGCAATGTAGTATAGGCTTGGGAGAGTACAACAGAATTAGCAGACATGTTTCCTGCCCCTAACAAGTTTACAGTCTAAAGGGGGAGACAGATGTTAATATGAATGTGATTTATAATATATAATTTAAATATTTGTACACAAGTGTTGTGGGGTTGGGAGTGGGACGAATATCAAAAGTCCACAGGTCTCAGATCCACGTGCATAGGCGACGCATAAGGACAAGTGAGCCAGTGAAAAGAGCGTTTAATAATAATAATAATAATAATAATAATAATAATTACGGTATTAGTTAAGCGTTTACTAGGTGTCAAGCACTGTTCTAAGCACTGGGGTAGATACAGGGTAATCAGGTGGTTCCACGTGGGGCTCACACTTTTAATCGCCATTTTACAGATGAGGTAACTGAGGCACAGAGAAGTTAAGTGACTCGCCCAAGGTCACCCAGCAGACAAGTCAGAGAGTCGGGATTAGAACCCAGGTCCTCTGACTCCCAAGCCCGCGTTCTTTCCACGAAGCCACCCAGCTTCTCAATCTGGGAAGGAGCTGATAGAGTTAGTAGATAAGTTATGAAAGGAGTTTAGGCCAAGAATTAGGTTGGTCCATTAGGTCACAGTAGCTAGGGAATTTTGGTCAAATGTAGGGTATTCCAGATTTGCCCACGCATACAGAGTATCTCTAACCGTAAGAATTGCCTTAAATACGAAGGACACGTAGCTGTGTTCGGTTACTCCTCATCCTACCCTGCTTGCATCTGCTCTATCCTCCACCATTCGTACCAGTCTCTCTGAACCTCATGAGTAATTATTTCCATTTGGAGAATTCAAGTCTGCGCCTCTGGCAATTTTTTTAATGGTATTTTTCAAATGCTTAATATGTGCCAGGCTCTGAACTAAGTTTAGGGGTAGATACAAAATAATCAGGTTGGACATAGCCCTGGTTCCACATGTGAGCCCACCGTAGGCAGGGATTGTTTCTGTTTGTTGCTGAATTGTACTTCCCAAACACTTAGTACAGTGAAGTACTAAGAAGCAGCGTGGCTAGAGAAGCAGCGTGGCTCTGTGGAAAGAGCACGGGCTTGGGAGTCAGAGGTCACGGGTTCGAATTCCGGCTCCGCCACTTGTCAGCTGTGTGACTGTGGGCAAGTCACTTAACTTGTCTGTGCCTCAGTTACCTCGTCTGTAAGATGGGGATTAAAATTGTGAGCCCCACGTGGGCCAACCTGATCACCCTGTATCTACCCCAGCGCTTAGAACAGTGCTCTGCACATAGTAAGCGCTTAACAAATACCAACATTATTATTACAGTGCTCTGCACACAATAAGCACTCACTATATACAATTGAATGAACGAACGGGGCTCACTGCCATAATCCCCATTTTATAGACTAGACAACTGAGGCCCAGAGGAGTTAAGTGACTTTCCCAAGTTTCTAATCCTGACTTGGCCACTTGTTTGCTCTGTGACCTTGGAGAAGTCACTTGACTTCTCTGCGTTTCAGTCGATCGGCTTGGATAATAATAATAATTATGGTAGAAACAGCATCAATTATGGTATTTGTTAAGTGGTAACTACGCGCCAGGCACTGTACTAAGTGCCGGGGTGGACACAAACAAACGGGGCTGGACACAGTTCCTGTCCCACATGGGACTCATGTTCTGGGTCCCCATTTTATGGATGAGGCACAGAGAAGTGAAGTGACTTGCCCAAAGTCACACAGCAGACAAGTGACAGAGTTGGGATTAGAACCCACGACTTTCTTAGTCCCAGGCCTGTGCTGCATCCGGAACTTCACGCCGCTTCCAGAGCAGTCCCTGACAGTTCCTGACCCTCCCTGTCCCACATGGGGCTCACGGTCTGGGAAAAGAACAGTTACCGAATCCCCATTTTGCAGTTGGAGAAACTGAGGCACAGAGAAGGAAAGTGACCGGTCCAGAGTCACAGAGCAGGCAAGTGGCAAAGCCTGGTTTAGAACCTAGGTCCTTTGAAACCCGGACCGTGTTGATTCCACTATCCCACTTTGCCGCTCTAGGTACAAGGGGGAAGATAGAGGAAAGTGGTGAGGTGGTTAATGAGATGAAGAGCAAGTTCTAACAGAATCATCATGGCCTAGTAGGCAAAGAGAACAGGCTTGGCAGTCAGGGGACCTGGATGCTAATCCCGCTTTTGCCGCTTGCCTGCTATGGCCTTGGGCAAGTCACTTCACTTCTCTGTGCCTCAGTTTCCTCCACTGGAAATGAGGATCCAATACCGATCTCCCTGCAATTATAATATTCGTATTTGTTAAGATATGCGCAGAGCACTGTTCTAAGCGCTGGGGGAGATACAGGGTAATCAGGTCATCCCATGTGAGGCTCACAGTTGATCCTCATTTTACGGATGAGGTAACTGAGGCCCAGAGAAGTGAAGTGACTCGCCCACGGTCACACAGCTGACAAGTGGCAGAGCCGGGAGTCGAACCCATGACCTCTGACTCCGAAGCCCGGGCTCTTTCCACTGAGCCACGCGTGCGACAGGGACTGTGTCTGACCTGATTGATTCGTATCTATCCCACTGCTTAAAACAGAGCTTGGCACACAACGAATACTTACAGAATACCATTAAAAAAAAAAAAAGCCAGAGTAGGTGACTTTCGTAGGTAAATGCTCTATGTCCTGAATGGAAAGAACAGCTTTACAGCCTCAATAGTAATAATAATAATAATGATATTAACCGTGGCTTTTTTAAGCACTTGCAATGGGCCAGACACGGTCGTGAGCTCTGGGGTAGACACAAGCTAATCAGGTTGGATACAGTCCCTGTCCCACCCTGGGCTCACAGTCTTAATTTAAGTCGACACTCGATCTTCCACAATATGTTACTTCTAATTACTCACAACGGGAGAGCCAGTCCCAACCCCTGCTCTGGAATCTTTCAGAATGACTCCTCTTTCTGACATCCTCGCTTTGCTACCCCTCGGCGTGAACCAACGGCCTTGTGTTGCTGACAAATGAAGTAGCTTCTGCCCGAGCCCACCTACCTGACAACTATTTTAAACCTTAATCTAACGGCCCCAGAGAATCAATTAGTATAAAGAGTTTGTCTTTTTAATCTCCAATTGATAAATCAGTTATGATTTCAAACGCTGGCTGGTTGAGTTCTTTGGACTTGGGACCAGGAGCCTTGATTTATTAAAATGCTCCAGATCTGCGTTCAGTTTTCTGTTCCATATTTATGATCGGGATTAGCTGCTTTTTTCCATGCGCTTTGATAAGTGGATCTGAGCGTCTGGTTCGCTTCAGCCCCTGTGTGTCTGAATCTTCTACCCAACTGCAGTTTTGCAACTTCACACTGCAGTAACAATCGCTTAATTGGCACACCCCACTGGAGACAAACATGATAATTAAGCAATTGTCCAGATTATCAAACGCTTATGAGGAGATAATGTTTTGGTAGATAGCCACTTTCTGTTCATGAATTGCTATAAAATAAGCGCCGGGTAAAAGATTTAACGCTAAACCCCCCAGCCCTTTCATTTCAGAGGGGAGGAAGATTCCTCCGGCCCCGGATCCGGACTAGACAGAGCTCAGAGACAGGTTCACAGTGACGTTCTCTGATTCGAAGCTCGTCGCGGGCAGGGAAAGTTTCCGTTTTTATTCTTATACTGTACTCTCCCAAAAGCTTAGTCCAGTGCTCTGCACACAGGAAGCACTCATTAAATACGACTGAATGAATGAAATGAATATGAGAGTCACTTGCTCGACAGAAACGGCGAGGAAGAGGGAACAGTCATGGTTAACGGGGAAACTGAGCAAAGTGGAGGTGGGGGCAAAATCCAATAGACTAGAGGCCTACCCATGTTGAAAGCCCTCCTAAACTCCCGCCTTCCCTGATTACCACCCAAATGTGGAGTTGAAGCTCCCCTACTGCCCCCCTTAGCAGCTATAATAATAACGACGTTGGTATTTGTTAAGCGCTTACTATGTGCAGAGCACTGTTCTAAGCGCGGGGCTAGATACAGGGTAATCAGGTTGTCCCACGTGAGGCTCAGTCTTTTAATCCCCATTTTACAGTTGAGGTAACTGAGGCCCAGAGAAGTGAAGTGACTCGCCCACAGTCACCCAGCTGACAAGTGGCAGAGCCGGGAGTCGAACCCACGACCTCTGACTCCCAAGCCCGGGCTCTTTCCACTGAGCCACGCCGCTTCGGCATCTGCGCTTTTAGGGGTATTCTACAGTGACTTCATTTATTCACTGCGACTACTCCATTCATTCGATCGTATTTATCGAGCGCTTACTGTGCGCAGATCATTGTACTAAGCGCCTGGAAAGTACAGTTCAGCTACGAATAGAGACAATCCCTAACCAACAATGGCACATAACAAATACTTAAAAAATCCCTAACCGACAAGTCTGGGAACGGGCTCACGGTCGATCGTGGTTTCGTGGAAAGGGTAAGGGGCCGGAGGGGGGACACCTGTTTTCTGGTTCCATCTCTGTCATTTGCCTGCTGTGTCCTTGAATAATCGACTTAACTTCTCTGGGCCTCAGTTTCCTCATCTGTAGAGAGGATAAAATGCGTAATCGGCTTCCCTCGATGACTGTTAGTGATGTCTGGAACAGGACCCGTGTCAGCTCTCAAGTACTTAGAGTGCTTGGCATATTGTCATCTGTTTGTAAATATGTTTATGTCTGGTAGGGATGTGTCTAACCGGCACAGTCGTACTCTCTTAAATGCTTAAGACAGTGCTTAGCACACAGTAAAAACTCAATACCATTGTTTGTTTGATTGATCGCTATAGTGTAAGCTCACCCTGGACAGAGATCACATCTGAGCCCCATTTCTCAGGAGCTGTAGGTCGGTCAATCGAGCATATTTATTGACTGAGAACTTATTTTGTGCAGAGCACTGTGCTAAGCCTTGGGAGAGTACGATAGAACAGGCCCACTCACTGTCCACAATGAACTGACAGTCTGTAGAATGTTTGTCCCTTGGGATGCTAGGATCACAACTCCCAGATGCATTTGGGCTGGCTCAGTGGAAGGAGCACTGGCTTGGGAGTCAGAGGTCCATGGGTCCGACTCCCGGCTCTGCCACTTGTCAGCTGTGTGACTCTGGGCGAGTCACTTCACTTCTCTGGGCCTCAGTTACCTCATCTGGAAAATGGGGATTAACCGTGAGCCTCACGTGGGACGACCTGATGACCCTGTATCTACCCCAGCGCTTAGAACAGTGCTCGGCACATAGTAAGCGCTTAACAAATGCCAACATTATTTGGGGGAAACAGTCCAAATATAACAGGGTTACCAGGAAAGGAACTTGAATCCAATTCAGTCACTTCTCACCTGACTCAACTCTCGGTTTCCTGGACCAGAACGAAGATCGGGCTAGGCCGGAATGGGTTTTTGATCTCGCACCGGGTCGGGTTTCTACTGAGAGACCACCATTCTCCCCACTTTCGCAGCCATCGAGAATTGCATCTCTTCTAAGAGTTGGCTCTCTTGTCCACTCTTTGCCCTCCCTTTTGCGTCTCTTCATACACTTGCATCCGTATCCTTTAAGCACTTAATATTTCCCCCACCCTCAACCCCACAACAGGTGGCCTAGTGGATAGAGCACAGGCCTGGGAGTCAGAAGGAGCTGGGTTCTAATCCCGGCTCTACCATTCGTCTGCTGTGTGACCTTGGGCAAGTCACTTCACTTCCTCTGTGCCTCAGTTACCTAATCTGTGAAATGGGGATTAAGACTGTGAGTCCCATGTGGGACAAGGACTTTGGCCCACCTGATTTGCCTGTACCCACCCCAGTGCTTAGGACACTGCCTGGCGCACAGTAAGCGCTTAATAATAATGTTGGTATTTGTTGAGCGCTTACTATGTGCAGAGCACTGTCTTAAGCGCTGGGGTAGATACAGGGTAATCAGGTTGTCCCACATGAGGCTCACAGTCTTCGTCCCCATTTTACAGATGAGGGAACTGAGGCCCAGAGAAGTGAAGTGACTTGCCCACAGTCACACAGCTGACAAGAGGCGGAGCCGGGATTCGAATCCGTGACCTCTGACTTCCGAGCCCGTGCTTTTTCCACTGAGCCACACTGCTTAAGAAATACCACAATAATTATTATTCTAATATACCCCGAAGCTATAGAGGCAGCATGGCCTGGTGAATAGACCATGGGCCCGGGAGTCAGAATGATAACAAGAGTAATAATGGTGGTATTTGTTAAGCGCTTACTATGTGCCAAGCACTGTTCTAAGTGCTGGGGTAGATACAGGATAATCAGTTTTTCCCACTTGAGGCTCACAGTCTTCATCCCCATTTTACAGATGAGGTAACTGAGGCCCAGAGAAGTGAAGTGACTTGCCCAAAGTCACACGGCTGACAGGTGGCGGAGCCGGGATTAGAACCAACGACCTCTGACTCCTAAACCCGGGCTTTTTCCACTGAGCCACGCTGCTTTTCTAGAATGATCTGGTTTCTAATCCCAGCTCCGCCACTGGTCGATGTGTGGCCTTGGGCAAGTCAATTCACTTATCTGTCCCTCAGTTACCTCATCTTTCACTAGGGATCAAATCTATGAGCCCCATGTAAGACGGGGACTGTATCCAATCTGATTACCTTGGATCTACCGGAGAGCTTAGTAGAATGCTTAGCACATAGTAAGCGCTTAACAAAAGCCATAAAAAAGGCTCCCCTCAAGGTGATCAGGTTATGTTATTAAGGAATAAATAACTGTGGATGGAAAATAGCAGAGAAACAGTGTGGTGTAATGGAAAGAGCACAGGCCTGGGAGTTAGAGTTCCAATTCTGATTCTGTCACTTGCCTACTCTGTGACCTGGGGCAGATCACGTAACTTCTCTGTGCCTCAGTGTCCTCAACTGTAAAATGGTGATTCAGTCCCTGTTCTCCTCTTATTTAGACTGTGAGCCCCATGTGGGACAGGGACTGGGTCCAGCCTGATTATCTTGTTTCTACCCCAGTGCTCAGAACGTTGCTTGAAACATAATACGTGCTTAACGGGTACCATTAAAAAAACGTGGGTAGCACCGTTGAAACGTGCAGTTATAATAATAGTGATAATAATAATATTTACTCTTACTATTTGCTGAAGGACCAAGACAGATGGGCAATAATCAGATCTGATCCTAGCCCCATTCAACGGGGGGTGGGGGACGGTCCTAACCTATTTTATCCACTTTTCAGCTGCACTTGTCTTGTCTTACGCCTTCAAGTCATCTCCGACCTATAGCGACTCAATGGACACATCTCTCCCTGAATTCATTCATTCAATAACGTTTATTGAGCGCTTACTATATGCAGAGCACTGTACTAAGCGCTTGGAACGTACAAATCGGTAACAGATAGAGACGGTCCCTGCCCTTTGACGGCCTTACGGTCTCATCGGGGGAGACAGGCAGACACAGCCACCTGCAATCATTCTGGTAGTGGATCCATAGAGTTGTCTTGGTAAGAATATGGGAAGTTCATTCATTCATTCAATAGTATTTATTGAGCGCTTACTATGTGCAGAGCACTGTACTAAGCTCTTAGAATGTACAGATCGGCAACAGATAGAGTCAGTCCCTGCCCTTTGACGGGCTTACGGTCTAATCGGGGGAGACGGGCAGACAAGAACAGTGGCAATAAATAGAGTCAAGGGGAAGAACATCTCGTAAAAACAGTGGCAAATAAATAGAATCAGGGTGATGTACATCTCATTAGACAAAATGAATAGGGTGATGAAGATATATACAGTCGAGCGGACGAGTACGGTGCTGAGGGGGTGGGACGGGAGAGGGGGAGGAGGAGAGGGAAAGGGGGGAGAAGAGGGTTTAGCTGCGGAGAGGTGAAGGGAGGGGATAGAGGGAGCAGAGGGAAAAAGGGGGGAGCTCAGTCTGGGAGGGCCTCTTGGAGGAGGTGAGCTTTAAGTAGGGATTTGAAGAGGGGAAGAGAATTAGATTGTCTGAGGTGAGGAGGGAGGGCGTTCCGGGACCGCGAGAGGACGTGGACCGGGGGTCGACGGCGGGACGGGCGAGACCGGGGGACGGCGAGGAGGAGGGCGGCGGAGGAGCGGAGCGTGCGGGGTGGGCGGTGGAAAGAGAGAAGGGAGGAGAGGTAGGAAGGGGCGAGGTGACGGAGAGCCTCGAAGCCTAGAGTGAGGAGTTTTTGTTTGGAGCGGAGGTCGACGGGCAACCACTGGAGGTGTTTAAGAAGGGGAGTGACAGGCCCAGAACGTTTCTGCAGGAGCCGGTGCCCGGAAGTGATTTACCATTGCCTCTTTCCTGCACAGGAAACTTGAGTCACCTCCTTCGACTCTCTCCCGTGCTGCTGCTGCCCAGCACAGTGGAGTTTTGACTTGGAGCAGATTGCCTGCCACTCTCTAGCCACTGCCCAAACTAGGAACGGGAAGGCTTCTGCTTGACTTTCCCTCCCATAGTCAAGACTGAGAGAGTACTGACTGGAAATTCTCCAGGTGCGACCCCGAGTGGGATTTTAACCACTCAGAGCAGTTAAATGACTTGCCCAAGGCCACACGGCAGCCCAGTGGCAGAGCCAGGGCTGGGATCCACCGGCCTGGACTCCCAGGCCTCTGCTTTGCCAGACAGTCTTTCTCCCAGTTGGAAAATGTTGAGTCTTCAACTCGATATCCACGATCACTCGTCATTGAATAATAATAATCGCTGTATCTGTGAAGCGCTTACTTTGTGCAGGCACAGTATTAGACACCGGGGTAGATACAAACAAGTCGGATTGGAAACGTTCCCTGTCTAACAGGCTCAGTCTCCATTTTACAGTTGACATCACTGAGGCCCAGAGAAGTGAAGTGAAGCGATTTATTTTGTTAATGAGATGTACATCACCTCGATTCTATTATTTTGTTAATGAGATGTACATCACCTTGATTCTATTTATTTGCTATTGCTTTAATGAGATGTTCATCCCCTCGATTCTATTTATTGCTATTGTTTTGGCCTGTCCGTCTCCCCGATTAGACCGTAAGCCCGTCAAAGGGCGGGGACTGCCTCTATCTGTTACGATTTGTACATTCCAAGCGCTTAGTACAGTGCTCTGCGCATAGTAAGCGCTCAATAAATACTATTGAATGAATGAATGAATTTGCTCAAGGTCCCAGAGCAGACAAGCGGCAGAGCTGGAATTAGAACCCATGACCTTCTGACTCCCAGGCCCGTGTCCTGTCCGCTACTCCATGCTGCTTCTCGATGCGGATGTCCACAGCTGGGGAATGCCTTCCCTAATCTGCAGATACTCTCTTCGTGTTGGGCTGGATCTGACCCAAGTGCAATGTTTTCGCACCCCCGAAACGTGATAGGTTTCACGGAATATTCTCCTCCCTTCCCATCCCGGCCCAGGTGCTTCTACTTTCGCGTTTGGCATCGACTCAAACTCCTCCGACGGGGAATCGAAATGGTCAGGCCGCAGGGGCGGATCCAGGTCGGCTGCTGCCTTTCTGGATGCCCTCGTGCCCTGAGGAGGCTGCCCTGGCCAGCTTCGATGCACGTTTGCTTGCCAGCTTCCGCAGATTCCCCGAATGCTTCTCCCGCTGGGCTGCTGGATGCCAGCTTCCATCTGGAGCTCTGCCACGTGGGCCAATGTGCCAGTTCTTGCTGGCAAAATCTGTAGTGTTTACACCTCCGATAGCCCTTTGGATTCTTCTGCTACGGGGTGCCCCTGGCAAACTCTCCCTCCCTCGCGTGGATTCCAGAAAGGTCAGGAGACTTACGTGCAGTCTTTACTTTTGGGCTCAGGGGATGAGAACAGTAATAATAATTGTGGGACTTGTTAAATCCTTTTTATGTGCCAGGCCCTGCCCTAAACACAGAGACACATCTCCTCCAAGAAGCCTTCTCTAAGCCCTCCTCTCCTCTTCTCCCACTCCCTTCTATGCTGCTCCTACTTGCTCCTTCATTCCTCCTGCCTCCCATCCCCACAGCACATATCCATATATCTAAACATGTATATGGAATTGAATTAATCTATTTATTTGTTTTAATGTTGGTATTTATTAAGCGCTTACTATGTGCTGAGCACTGTTCTAAGCGCTGGGGTAGATACAGGGGAATCAGGTTGTCCCACATGAGGCTCACAGTCTTCATCCCCATTTTACAGATGAGGGAACTGAGGCGCAGAGAAGTGAAGTGACTTGCCCACAGTCACACAGCTGCCAAGTGGCGGAGCCGGGATTCGAATCCATGACCCCTGACTCCCAATCCCGTGCTCTTTCCACTGAGCCACGCTGCTCCGTCTCCCCCTCTAGACTGTGAACTCACTGTGGGCAGGAATGTGTCTGTTGTTATAGTGTACTCTCTCAAGTGCTTAGCACAGTGCTTTGCACACAGTAAGCACTCAATAAATACAATTGAATAGGTGAATGAGTGAATAAGGGGGTAGATACAAGTTTATCCGATTGGACGCAGTTCCTGTCCCCCACATGGGGCTCACCGTCTCAATCCCCATTTGCCAGCTGGGGCAAATGAGGCATGGAGAGGTGAAGTGATTTGCCAGAGGTCACATGGGAGACAAATGGTGGAGGCGGGATCGGAACCCGTGACCTTCTGACCGCCAGGCCAGGGCTCTAGTCCCTGTGCCATGCTGCTTCTCACAGTCCTGGAGAGACAGTTGATTTCAAAAGTTCCACCTCTCGAATAAGGGAATTTTCCTCAGAACCTGGTAGTAAGCGGCATTTAGTGAATACCCACTTTTTTATGGCATTTACTAAGTTCTTGCTATGCGCCAGTCACTGTCCTAAGCACTGGATACAAGCTAGTCTGATTGGACAAAGTCCATGGAGCTCACAACCTTAATCCCTATTTTGAGAAGCAACGTGGCTTAGTGGATAGAGCACGGGGCTGGGAGTCAGAAGGGCCTGGGTTCAAATCCCAGCTCCAACACGTGTCTGCTGTGTGACCTGGGACAAGTCCCCCGATTAGACCGTAAGCCCGTCAGAGGGCAGGGACCGTCTCTATCCGTTGCCGCTCTGTCCATCCCAAGCGCTTGGTACAGCGCTCTGCACATAGTAAGCGCTCAATAAATACTATTGAATGAATGAACTTCACTTCTCTGTGGCTAAATTACCTCATACGTAACATGGGGTGAGGGTGCAAGCCCCGTATGGGACAGGGGCTGTGTCTAGAATGATTAATAATAATAATAATAATGATGTTGGTATTTGTTAAGCGCTTACTATGTGCAGAGCACTGTTCTAAGCGCTGGGGGAGATACAGAGTAATCAGGTTGTCCCACATGAGGCTCGCAGTCTTAATCCCCATTTTACAGATGAGGGAACTGAGGCCCAGAGAAGTGAAGTGACTCGCCCACAGTCACACAGCTGACGAGTGGCAGAGCTGGGATTCGAACCCGTGACCTCTGACTCCCAAGCCCGGGCTCTTTCCGCTGAGCCACGCCGATTAACTTGTATCTACACCACGCTTAGAACAGTGCTTGGCACATAGTAAGTGCTTAACAAACATTCCTCTTCTTATTTTACAGATGACGTAACTGAGGCAGAGAGAAGTAAAGCGACTTGTCCAAAGTCACACAGCAGACCAGTGATGATGTCAGGATTAGAACTCGGGTATTCTCCATGCTCTCTCCACTAGACCACACTGCTTCTCTCTTGGGTGGGTCCTCTAGGCCAGGTGCTTGGGAAAGAACTAGAAAGTGTCACGTGCCCTGCCCACAAGGAGCTTACAGTCTAGTGGCAGTTCTCCTGGACGCTTAAGTAGCAGCCCCAGAAGTGGGAGGCGAATGTGAATTATTTACTGTGCTCCCACCGCACTTTTGAGGAGCTCAACTGCGTCGGTGTCGGAGACCACGGATTCCTTTCCTGGAGATTTTTAGGGTAAGCGGAGATCCCACCCAGCTGAAATTGTTTGAGTAGCTTCTTGGTCTAGAGAAGCAGCGTGGCTCAGCGGGAAGAGCACGGGCTTTGGAGTCAGAGGTCATGGGTTTGAATCCCAGCTCTGCCACTTGTCAGCTGGGTGGCCCTGGGCAAGTCACTTAACTTCTCTGGGCCTCGGTTCCCTCATCTGTAAAAAGGGGTTGAAGACCGTGAGCCCCACGTGGGACAACCTGATTCCCCTGTGTCCACCCCAGCGCTTAGAACGGTGCTCTGCACATAGTAAGCGCTTAACAAATACCAACTTTATTATTATTATTATCTTGGTCAAGGGTCAGAAGATTGGATTCTGGTCCCTTTAGGAGTAGTGGCATTTATTGAGCGTGGACTTCATGGACTGAACTGTTCTAAACTCTTGGGCAAGTCCAAGAGAAGTATGAGGTATGTTCCCTGGCCCAAGAGGAGCTCATGCTTTAATGGAGTGGCCTATGACCTCTTGATATATGATTCAATATTTTGGCGTGCAGGAGGCGCTGATCCACGTTGAGCACTACTTAATCTTCCAACTCGAGCAAAATAACAATAATAACGATGACTGTGGCGTCTGTTGAGTGCTTACTATGTGCCAAGCACAGCGCTAAATGATGAGGCAGATTAAATCAGACCCCTTGTCCCACATGGGACTCGCTGACTAAGGGGGAGAGAGAACGGATTTTGAATGGCCCATTTTACAGACGAAGAAACCGAGACACAGAGCAGTTATGTGACTTGTCTGAGGCCACACATCAGGCAAATGGCGGAGCTGAGTTTAAAGCATGTGAGAAATGTCCCGGGAATGCACTTTTTGCACTGGGGATCTGGTTCACGATGAGTATGCGGGAGAAAGAGTTGCACCAAAGACCGACTGCTGAGGTAAAGAGCTTAGTGGACTATTTGGAAGACCGGTGTCTGCATCCTGAGCAACGCGGCAGGGAGGTGGTCCCCCGGGTTTCTGGGTCACCTCAGGGAGGTACCCTCAGGATGAGAAAGGCAATGCTTTCCCCTTCGCTGTGTCTTTGACTCCCAGGGCTGTGCTCTATCCTCTAGGCCACGCTGCTTCCCCTACAGCTTCCTGCCTTTCCTTGTCCCTCGGAACAGCCAACCCTCCATCTTTCAGTCTGAAGAGAACATTTACACCGATGTCCACGGGCTGCTTCATTGCCCTTTTCAGCTTCTCGCCGGTCCAATCACTGGAGTGTTCACCCTCCCTCTTGGTCTTGCTTCCCAAGTCTTGCTTTAACGGCAACAAGTTTCACTTGAGTTTTTCTAATCCCTTTCTCTTTCGAAGGAATCCATAAGAATTACGCCTGGGAGATGGGATAAGAGGTTGGAGTAATAAAGCGTGACAGCTGTCAAGCGCTTACTATGTGCCAAGCACTGTACTAAGTGCAGGGGTGGATACAAGATTATCAGGTCCCAGATGGTGCTCACAATCTAAGTAGGCCGGAGAACAGGTAATAATAATAATAATGTTGGTATTCGTTAAGCGCTTACTATGTGCAGAGCACTGTTCTAAGCGCTGGGTAGATACAGGGTAATCAGGTCGTCCCACGTGAGGCTCCCAGTTAATCTCCATTTTACAGATGAGGTAACAGGCCCAGAGAAGCGAAGCGACTCGCCCACAGTCACACAGCTGACGAGTGGCAGAGCCGGGAGTCGAACTCGTGACCTCTGACTCCGAAGCCCGGGCTCTTTCCACTGAGCCACGCTGCTTCCCATTTTGGGTACCGAATCCCCATTTTGCTGATGAGGGAACTGAGGCACAGAGAAGGTAGGTGACTTGTCCAAGGCCACAGAGCAGATCCCTCGCGGAGCTGGGATTAGCCGGGACGCTGCACGTAGGAAGTGTAAACTGTGGCTCTCCCGTGGAGCTGGAGGGAAAGAAGAATGTGGGAAAGACTCTATATGTAAATCATCTGTTCGACGGAGTTAAAATGAGTGACACCCTAAACTGAGTTGCCGTCACGGTTTGATTTTCATAGAGCTGCACCCAATGACAAAATAGCTCTCAAAGAAAGCTAACAATTAGCTGCTAATTCAAAACATCTTCGGCAAGCAGGCTGAAAAATCTCTCTTGTCAACTCTTTGCCAATGTCCTGATTCCCACAAGTTGGTGGTAGAGGAAAATTGCTTTAAATAGAAAGATGTATTTCTTTGGCAGGAGTATCCACTCTCCCTTTTTTAATTATTCCCGCCATTGCTTCTTGCTCCTGTTAGCTGCCTCAAAGCACACGCATAATAATAATTAATAATAAGGGTATTTGTTAAGCACTTACTATGCTTCAGGGGCTGTATTGAGCACTGGGGTGGATATAAGGAAATTAAGTTGGATACAGTCCCTGTCCCATGTGGGTTTCACAGTCTCAATCCCCATTGTTCAGATGAGGTAACTGAGGCCCAGAGGAGTGAAGTGACTTGCCCAAGGCCACAGAGCCGACAAGTGGCAGAGCCAGGATGAGAACCTTTGACCTTCTGACTTCCAGGTCCGTGCTATTTTGTTAATGAAATGTACGTCGCCTCGATTCTATTTAGTCGCCACCGTTTTTACGAGATGCTCTTCCCCTCGACTCTATTTATCGCCATCGTTCTCGTCTGCCCGTCTCCCCCGATTAGACCGCGAGCCCGTCAGAGGGCAGGGACCGTCTCTATCTGTTGCCGACTCGTTCATTCCAAGCGCTTAGTACAGTGCTCTGCACATAGTAAGCGCTCAATAAATACTGTTGAATGAATGAATGAATGAATGAAGTGCTCCATCCACTATACCAGGCTGCTGTCTCTCACAAACACAGAGTTCACTTCTGCAAACTTCCCACGTGCTTCGCTCTGACGATAAACGTCGGTAAGTTCGCACCCTTTTCTCCGGGAACTAACTTCTGTTCGAAGATGGTTTAATATAAATAGGTAAGCCTTAGGTCCATTTGTAATTTTGACTCCCACAGACATCTCTCACAGTTGGAAAACCTCTCTGATGGGAGCATTCCAAAAGCACCGTTGAAGGGATGTCCCAGGAAAAAGATGTTTTATCAGACCCCCGCCCTTCAAACCGGAAAGTAAATCCTCATTTACCTCCACCTGTCTGATCTCAGCAGGAGCAGAGAAGGTTCTGAAAGTTAGCAAATGAAAGCCTCACTTGTTTAGCGCTGCGTTTCTAGGCTCGGTGGTTTCATCGGACCCTTAATATTATTTTGAGATCGTTTATTTTGGTGAGTGTGTGCTTTAAAGGTTTGATTGGGATGCAGCTGTTTCCCCTAAAAAAGAACAGCTCATCTTTCTGCCCGTATTGCAGTTTGGAACAATTTCCGACTGATGCGGAAGTGCCCACGTGACTGGCTTTCCCTTGAGCGTCTCTCTAGAGAAGCGGCGTGGGTTAGTGGATAGGGCACGGGCCTGGCAGTCGGAAGGACCTGGGTTCTAATCCCAGCTCCGCCACTTGTCCGCTGTGTGACCTTGGGCAAATCACTTCACTTCTCAGTGCCTCAGTTACCTCATCTGTAAAATGGGGATTAAGGCTGGGAGCCCCATGTGGGACAAGCACTGTTTCCAACCCGATTTGCTCGTATCCGCCCCGGTGCTTAGCACCGTGCATGGACGATAGTAAGCACTTAACAGATACCACAGTTATTGTAATTATTGAGCTATGCCACAGTTAGCTCGCTGAAACCAAGAGGCCAAAGTCCTCCTGAAGAGACTCGTCCTCCAGAAACACACTCTGTCCTTTTCCAGTCTGATGTAGGAACACGGAAGCTTGCGGAAAGAGCACCGGTCTGGAGGGTCGCGTAACCTGGTCCCTAATCCCAACTCTGGGGGACTTCGGGCCAGCCCCTTAATTTTGCGGGGCCTGTTTCCTCATATATATAGTAACGATAATAACGATGATGGTATCTGTAAAGCGTTTACTATGTGCCAAGCACTGTTCTAAGTGCTGGGGTAGATGCAGGTAATCAGGTATCAGGTTGTCCCATGGGGGGGCTCACAGTCTTAGTCTCCATTTTACAGCTGAAGTAACTAAGGCACAGAAAATAATAATAATAATAATAATAATAATAATGTTGGTATTTGTTAAGCGCTTACTATGTGCAGAGCACTGTTCTAAGCGCTGGGGTAGGTACAGGGGAATGAGGTTGTCCTACGGGAGGCTCGCAGTCTTCATCCCCATTTTACAGATGAGGGAACCGAGGCACCGAGGAGCGAAGTGACTTGCCCACAGTCACGCGGCTGACAAGCGGCAGAGCCGGGGGATTCGAACCCATGACCTCTGACTCCCAAGCCGGGGCTCTTTCCACTGAGCCACGCTGCTTCTCAAGTTAAGTGACTTGCCCAAAGTCACACAGCCGACAAGTGGCGGAGTCGGGGTTAGAGCCCACGACCTCGGACTCCCGAGCCCCTGCTCTTTCCACTAAGCCACGCTGTGCAGAGCGTTCTACTAAGCTCTTGGGAGAAACAGCTCTTGGAACAGTGCCTGGCACACAGTAAGCACTCGATGAATATGATTGAATGAATATAAAGGGGACGGAATTCCTGTTCTACCTCACCCTTAGACTGTGAGCGCTCTGTGGACCAGGACTGTGCCTGCCTGATAATCTTCCATCTATTCCAGAACTTAGTGTTAGGAAACTAGTAAAAACCTCTTTCTTCTTCTCCCCCCCCCCCGCCGCCTCGTCTGCATCACCCTGACTTGCTCCCTTTACTCATCCCCCTCCCAGCCCCACAGCACCTCTGTACATATTTTGTAATTTATTTATTTATATTGACATCTGTCTCCCACTCTAGACTGTGAGCTCACTGTGGGCAGGGAATGTGTGTTCACTGTCACATTGTACCCTCCAAAGCATTTAGTACAATGCTCCGCACACAGCAAGTGCTCAGTAAATATGATTGAATGAATGAATGGACAAATAGGACAATTATTTTTAGGGGGAGCAGCGTGGCTCAGAGGGAAGAGCCTGGGCTTCGGAGTCAGAGGTCACGGGTTCGACTCCCGGCTCTGCCACTTGTCGGCTGGGTGACTGTGGGCGAGTCGCTTCACTTCTCTGGGCCTCGGTTCCCTCATCTGTAAAATGGGGATTAACTGTGAGCCTCACGTGGGACGACCTGATGACCCTGTATCTCCCCCAGCGCTTAGAACAGTGCTCTGCACATAGTAAGCGCTTAACAAATACCAACATTATTAATTATTAGTAGTATTGGGAAGAAAGGATAAAGTCTCAGTGTTCTCTACAGAAATGTTGTCATCAGTCAGTCAGTCAATCGTATTTTCTGAGTGCTTACTCTGTGCAGAGCACTTTACTAAGAAACAGTGTTGAGAAAAGTGCCTGGCACATAGCAAGCGCTTAACGAATACCATCATTATTATTACAACAATGAACGGACACATTCCCTGCAACGGGCTTACATGTGCAGATCTTCCTATTGACCTCTTTGAGGTGCTGGACTAGCTATTTCTCCTTTCTTGGATAATGTTGGTATTTGCTAAGCGCTTACTATGTGCCGAGCACTGTTCTAAGCGCTGGGGTAGGCACGGGGGAATCAGGTCGTCCCACGTGGGGCTCACGGTCTTAATCCCCATTTTACAGATGAGGGAACTGAGACACCGAGAAGTTAAGTGACCTGGCCACGGTCCCACAGCCGACAAGTGGCCGAGCCGGGATTCGAACCCATGACCTCTGACTGCAAAGCCCGTGCTCTTTCCACCGAGCCACGCTGTTATTCATAACCACAAGGTCCAGTCCAGCTGTGATAGCTGCCACTGCTGAGGGAGGAGTCTTCTTTAGACCGTAAGCTCATCTCTAGACCATAAACCTGCCACGGTCAGGGAACGGGTCTATCAACTCTGCTATATCCTACTCTCCCAAGTGTCAAGAACAATGCTCTGCACACAGAAATCACTTCAGAATCACTTCACTGCCTTCATAATCACCGGCCTTTCCAAACTCAAATTAAACGCGAAACCGGACCATTAAGTCTATTGACATTCTCCAAAAAGCCTAATTCTCTTTCCATGATTACAGGGTCCATTCGGTTGTGATAACAAAAGGCGGACGTTGAAAGACTCCAACCTCTCCTCCCTTGAAGGCCCATAGACAGATACATTCACTGTGGAGTATTCACTAGGCGCACTGAGCCTTTTGGTGAACTAAATCACTAGTGGAAATGAAACCTCATTCGCTTACATAGTTTTAGGGTAATTCATGACACTCCCAGACCAAAAACATGGCAGGCATTCTAACTTCTAGAAATGATACACCTTGTAAACAAACTCTACCCTCTGTGAGAGGAGCAGGAAGCCATTCTGGTTGTGAGACCCAGGCCTGCCCTGTAGGCTGGACTCTACAGTGGATGAACAGGTGCGTAGTCCTTTGGCTAGGACCTTTTATTATTAATAATGATAACGACGATGGTATGTGTCAAGTGCTTACTATGTGCCAGGCACTCTTCTTAGCACTGAGGTGGATACAAGCAAATGGGGATGGACACAGTTCCTGTACCACGTGGAGCACACAGCCTCAATCCCCTAATCCTAATCCATCCTAATCCTCCTCGACCTCTCAGCTGCCTTTGACACTGTGGACCCTCCCCTCATCCTCAACACGTTATCCAACCTGTATTCACTGACTCTGTCCTCTCCTGGTTCTCCTCTTATCCCTTTGGCCGTTCATTCTCAGCCTCCTTTGCGGGCTCCCCCTCCCCTTCCCATCCCCTAACTGTCAGGGTCCCTCGAGGTTCAGTTCTTCGGCCCCTTCTAATCTCCACCTACACTTACTCCCTTGGTGAACTCATTCGCTCCCACCGCTTCAACTATCATCTCTGTGTGGTTGACACTCAAATCTATATCGCCTCTCCTGTTCTCCCTCCCTCCCTCTAGGCTTGCATCTCCTCCTGTCTTCTGGACATCTCCACTTGGATGTCCTCCCACCACCTAAAACTCAACATGTCCAAGACAGAGCTCCTTATCTTCCCTCCTAAACCCTGTCCTCCCGCTGACTTTCCCGTCACTGTGGACGGCACAACCATCCTTCCCATCTCACAAGCCTGCAACCTTGGTGTCATCCTTGACTCCGCTCTCTCATTCACCACACAGGTCCAATCTGTCACCAAAGCCTGCCGGTCTCACCTTCGCGACCTTGCCAAGATCCGCCCTTACCCCTCCATCCAAATCGCTGCCACGTTAGCACAGTCACTCATCCTGTCCCGACAGGATGACTGCATCGGCCTCCTTTCTGACCTCCCGACCTCCTGTCTCTTCCCACTTCAGTCCATACTTTACTCCTCTGCTTGGATTGTATTTCTACAGAAGCGTTCTGGGCATGTCACCCCCCCTCCTCAAAAATCTCCAGTGGTTGCCTATCGACCTCCGTATCAAACAAAAATTCCACACTATTGGCTTCAGAACTCTCCAGCATCTTGCCCCCTCCTCTCTCACCTCCCTTCTCTCCTTCTGCAGCCCAGTCTGCACATTCCGCTCCTCTGCTGCTAACGTTCTCAATATGCCTAGTTCTGGCCTGTCCCGCCGTCGATACCTGGCCCGTGCCCTACCTCTGGCCTGGAATGCCCTCCCTCCTCAGATCCACCAAACAATCCCACTTCCCCTCTTCAAAGCCCTACTGAGGCTCACCTCCTCCAAGAGACCTTTCCAGACTAAGCCCCCCTTTTCCGCAGCTCCCCCTTTCCTCCACATCGCCCCGAATTGATCGCTTTGCTTTACCCCACGGCCACAGCACTTGTGTATATCTGTACATATTTATAATTTTATTTATTTATATTACTGCCTGCTTACTGGTTTTGATATGTCTATGTCTATAATTCTATTTATATTGATGTCTGTTTACTTGTTTTGTTGTTTGTCTCTCCTGTACTATACTGTAAGCCCGGTGTGGGCAGGGATTGTCTGTCTTTATTGTGAATGGTACTTTCCTAGTGCTTAGTACAGTGCTTTGCACACCGTAAGCACTCGATGAATACAATTGAAAGAACGAATGAATCGGCATTTTATGGATAAGTGAGGAACAGAGAAGTAAAGTGACTTGCCCAAGGTCACACAGCAGACGAGCGCTTAAAACAGTGCTACGCACAAAGTAAGCACTTACTAAACACCATCATTATCACCAAGTGGTGGAGCCAGGATTAGAGCCATCTGACACGGTCGGGGAGGGCAGGGTTGGACTTGTCTTTTTGGCCATCGGTTTTTTTCATTTTTGAAGATTTGTGCTTCCCCGTTTAGACTGTGCGCCCGTTAGCGGGCAGCGATTGTCTCTATCTGTTGCCGAATTGTACATTCCAAGCACTTAGTACAGTGCTGTGCACATAGTGAGTGCTCAGTGGATGCTACTGAATGAATGAACCCCTGGCTTTCTGACTCCCAGGTCTGTGGTCTATCAAATGAACCTCGGATGAACCTTATCTCTGCTATTCCACAAAACAATGGCTTGTGCTCAGATCCAGAGTTAAGACAATCCCCGCCATGCTCCGAATTTGCGTACATATAAATATATCTGTATAGATGTGTATATGTATAAATATATATTTGATATGCCTAACTCCTACATTAGAGTAATAATAACTATAATAATTATAATTTTGATAATATTAAACTACTTATAAACTACCAAGGACTGAACTAAGCACTGGGGTAGATCACGCATAAGCTCCTGGTGGACAGAGCGGGGTTCTGGAGTTCGTGTGCCAGATGAGCTAGCGTGATGCTCTTGGACTTCATCGAAAAATTCATTTTAAGATCAATTGATAAATCAGTCAATAATATTTATTGAGCACTTGCAGCATGCGGGACACTGTAATAAGCTCTTGGGAGAGTGTGCTGTAACGATATAACAGACACCTTCCCTGCCCACAATGAACTTACAACCTAGAGGGGAATCTCTAATTTTTGGACTCATCTACACTTAAATCATCACGATATTGCTTGAGAGGGTTATTTTAATGTCCAGAAGTCTTGGGAGACTATTGTTTTTCTTCGACAATTGTGGGAGTTTAGAACGGGACCTTTCTTTTGGCTGTGCGGTAACAAGATCTGACCACGGAAGACTTTGGAATGGGATCGGGCTCAGCCTTCAGAAATCCTGGGAGTGGGGCTCTTGCCACTGCAAACACAGGTGGTCAACTTTTTCTCCCACCTTGGTCCTCGTTCCCAGGGGTGAGGCAGGTTTAAGGTTGCCGTCTGGCTTGTAAGCACGCGCTAGTTTGCATTCGTTCGTTCAGTCGTATTTATTGAGCTCTTGCTGTGCGCAGAGCACCGTACTAAATGCTTGGAAAGTACAATTTAGCAACAAAGAGAGACGATCCCTGGCCACGATGGGCTCACAATCTAGAAGCGGGGAGACAGACACTAAAACAAATAAACATGCATCAATAGCACCAATACAAATGCATAGAATTATAGGTTATGTACATATATACGGAAGTGCTGTGGGGCTTCCCATAATAAAAGAGCAAAGGGAGCGAGTCGGGGTGATGGGGAGGGGAGGGGGAGCTGAGGAGAAGGGAGGCTTAATCTGGGAAGGCCTCCTAGAGGAGGTGAGCCTTCAGTAGGGCTTTGAAGGGGGAAGTGAGATTTTTTGGCAGATTTGAGGAGGGAGGGCATTTCAGGCCAGAGGTAGGACGTGGGCCAGGGGCCGATGGCGGGACAGGCGAGAACGAGGCACAGGGAGAAGGCACCAGAGGAGCAGAGCGTGCGGACTGGGCTGCAGAAGGAGAGAAGGGAAGTGAGGTAGGAGCGGGCAAGGTGACGGAGAGCTCCGAAGCCAATAGTGAGGAGTTTTTGTTTGATACGGAGGTTGATGGGAAAGCACTGGAGATTTTTGAGGAGGGGGATGACATGCCCAGATGTTTCTGTAGAAAGATAATACAGGCAGCAGAGCTCCTTGAGGGCAGAAATCATGTCTACTCACTGTACTGTGTCCAACCAAGCAGGTAGAACAGTGCTCTGAACACAGTAAGTGCTCCTTACATAACGTTATGGATTGTCCACAGACCTGGTGGTGCTGGTGATGCCATTAGGGACATTTCTTTCTCCCTTGGCCTCGGCCCAGCTCCTCCAAAGAGCTTAGTGCTGTGCACATAGTAAGCACTCCATAAATACCATTGATGATGATGATGATGATGATGATGATGAGATTCCCAGCTCTCCCTCTCCCTTAGCCCCAGGTGAGACAAGGGCTGTGTCCGCTTAGGTTATTTTCTATCCACACCACGGTTTAGCAGGTATATCACCTAGTAGATAGAGCACGGGCCTGGGAGTCAGAAGGTCATGGGTTCTAATCTCGGCTCTGTCACTGTCTGCTGTGTCAAAAGTGCTGAGGGGAGAAGAGTTGGAGTAAGTCTCTAAATCCTTAGGGAATAAGGGAATAGGGATGGAGTAGGAAGGGAAGTCTTGTCTTACGCTGTCGATTCATTTCTGACCCTTAGCAACTCCATGGAAAGATCTTTCCCAGAATTCCCCACTGTATCTGCAATCGTTCTGGTAATGTTTCCCTGGAGTTTTCTTGGTAAAAAATGTAAGGGTTTACCACTGCCTTCTTCCACGCAGTAAACTTGAGTTTCCACCCTCGCCTCTCTCCCATGCCGTCGCTGCCCAGCACAGGTAAGTTTTGACTTGCGGCAGATTGCGTTCCATTCGCTAGCCACTGGCCAACCTAGGAATGGATTGGGTTTGCCTCTGCTTGACTCTCCCTCCCGTAGCCAAGATTGGTAGAGTCCCGGAAACTCTCCCGGTGCCACCCTGAGAGAGGAGGAAGGGAATTAGGGCTTTGAAGATGGGAGTAAGTGGTGGTCTGCCAGGTAGAGTGGGAGTTCCAGGCAGGAGGGAAATGTGAGCAAAGGGGTTGGGAGAGAAAAGATTGAAGCACACCGCGGAGGTTGGTGTTAGAGGAACGAAGTGTATAAATGGGATCAAAGTGGAAGAGAAGAAGCATGGCTTAGTGAAAAGAGCATAGGTCTGAGTCAGAGGACTTGGGTTCTAATTCTGGCTCCTCCACTTACCTACTTATCTTCTCTCTACCGTGGTTCCCTCATCTACAGAATGCAGATTCCATACCTGTTCTCCCTCCTACTTAGATTACGTGCCCCATGTGGGACCTAATGATCTACCCCAGTGCTTCATACAGTACTTGACTCGTAGTGAGTGCTTAACAAAAACCACAGTTACTTTAGGAGCAAGGGCTAGGTAGGGGGGAGAGACTTTTTTTGAGTGCCTTAAGTACCCCCCTCCCCCCACGCAGGGACCCAGAGCTCTCATGTACATATACATAATTTATTTTTTCATATTATTTCCCGTCACCCCCTTTAGGGTGTAAGCTCATTCTGGGCAGGAAATGTGTCGATTTTATTGTTGTGTGACGCTCTCCAAAGCACTTAGTACTTTGCTCCGCATACGGTAAGCACTTAGTGAACACAATCGATTAATTGAAGCCAATGGGTGAGAGGTTTCTGCTTGATGTGGAGGTGAATGGTCAGCCAGTGGAAGCTTTTGAGGCCGAGGGAAGATACAGAACGATGTTTTAGAAAAGTGATCCGGACAGCAGAGTAAAGCAGGGACTGGAGAGAAGCGAGGTTGGAGGCAAGAAGGCCAAGAGGAGGCTCATTCTGGAGTCAAGATGGAATACGATGGGCCCAGCTACTCTCCCCGTTCTCGCAGTCCAGGCTCTCCCCGTTCTCGGCCCGCGGAGCCACTAGTCAGAGGGGAAGGGAAACCATCCTTGATTTGATTTCCTTGGCATTGGGCCTCTGGTCTGGGTGAGCCGGGGCCAGGGCCAGGCTCTGACAAGCCCAGGAGCTGTTCCGTGGGGACCAGATCTGATTTACGGGCCCGACCTTGTTCTCGGATGGCGCCCCGGAGCCAGCTGCGGGGCGCGAACCCACAGGAAGCGAAAGCCAAACACAGTTGCCCACAACATGGCTGGACTCCCGGGGAGCCCCTGGCCGGGGACACACGCACCGCCTACTAAGCCTTCACTCCAGCGCCCAGACGCCGCCACCCCCGATCCCCCAGGCCTAGTACATTTCTGCCGCTCCAATGGTCCAATTCATTTTGTTAACAATCCTAACAGTCATGACAACTTTATGGCTTACACATCTCCCCACATTTTCTCAGGGAAAACTCCCTTCATCAGTCAGTCACAGACCCAGGACCTTCAGCCGCACAAAATCCTCAATCCCATCATGATCGCTCCCCGCCATTGGCCGCCCTTTTTCTCTAAGGGGACACAAAGTCTTTCCACCGGACGCGTTCTCTGATTTTTTCCCACTCCCCTGTTCCCTCCTCAGGCCAGCTACTTTCTGTGGGTGACGGACAAGATACTCCCGAGAAAGTCTTTCTTTCCAGTGTGCTGTGGCTCCCGTTGTCATAAAACGGGCACCCTCTCCATCTTCTTTTTATAGACTCTAGAGTTAGAGAATTAGCGGTAATCAAAGCCAAGCCGTAATCTGTTTCTAGTTAGGAGAGTCATCTTGAAACCCTTTAGCACTCTTGTCAAAAATAATAATTGTTCACTGCCAACATTAACCCCCTGCTGTCAACATATCCATCACTTCCACGACTCACAGTGGAGCTTGCAAGTACCGAAGCAGCGTCAGCGGCGGCCTCACTGCAAGGCGACTCTCCTCCCGGCCCCGAGGAGGTCGGTTTCTAGAACTCCAAAAGCCATTTCTTTTCACTGTTCCAGGGGTGGCCCCACTGTGAGAAGACCAATACTTAGGCCACAAGTGTGGCAGTCACCCACTTGTCTCATCTACCTCATCTTCGACCTCTCGCCACATCCTGCTTCCGGCCTAGAATGCCCTCCCTCTTCATATCCGATAAACAATTACACTTCTCTCCTTCAAAGTCTTATTGAAGGAACATCTCCTCCGAGAGGCCTTCCCTGCCTAAGCCCTCCTTTCCTCTTCCCCTCCTCCCTTCTGCGTCACCCTGACTTGCTCCCTTTATTCATGCCCCCTCCCAGTCCCGCAGAAATTATGTCCGTATCTGTCATTTTATTTATTTCTATAAAAGTCTGTCTCCTCCTCTAGACTGTAAGCTTACTGTGGGCAGGGATTGGGTGGGTTATATTGTACTCTGGGAATGTGTCTGCGTATTGTTATGTTGTGTGTGACTGTGGGCAAGTCACTTCACTTCTCTGCGCCTCAGTTCCCTCATCTGTAAAATGGGGATTAAGACTGTGAGCCCCACGTGGGACAACCTGATTCCCCTATGTCTACCCCAGCGCTTAGAACAGTGCTCGGCACATAGTAAGCGCTTAACAGATACCAACATTATTATTATTATTATGTTGTACTCTCCCAAGCGCTTAGTACAGGGCTCCGCACAAAGTAAACACTCGATAAATAGGATTGAATGAATGAATGAAAGCGCTTCATACAGCGCACTGCACACAGTAAGCACTCAATAAATACGTTCGGCTGACTGAATGACACCTGGGGGAGGGCCTTGGGTCCGGTTCTGCCATGACCAGCCTGGTTTTCAAGCCTTCCAGCCCTGAGATGGAACTGGATACGTTTGGGTCCGGCCTGGGACGCCATCGACTAGGCCAGAGTTGGCATCCCAGGGCCCTCTGGGAAATTCTAGGCTTTAGGCTGAGCTCAGCCAAGGGTAGTGTGACTCCAGTCGTATCCCCACAACCATCACCTCATCACCTACCTGCCATCGCTGCACTATATATTCACAACCATCTGTGACACCTCTGAATGCACTTGCCTTCGTGTTCTCCTGAGAGCGTGGAGAAGCAGAAAGGCTTAGCGGAAAGAGCGCGGGCTTGGGAGTCAGAGAACGTGGTTTCTAATCCCAGCTCCTCCACTAGTCTGCTGTGTGGCTGTGGGCAAGCCACTTAACTTCACTGTTCTTCAGTTACCTCATTTGTAAAATGGAGATTAAGATTGTGAGCCCCACGTGCGACGACCTCATTCATTCGTCCATTCAATCGTATTAATTGCGCTCTCACTGTGTGCAGAGCACTTGGAATGTACAATTAGGCAACAGATAGACGCGATCCCTGCCCAACGATGGGTTCACAGTCTAAAAGGGGGAGACAGACAACAAAAGAAAACAAATAGGCATCGTTACCATCAAGATAAATAGAACCATAAATATATACACATCATTAATAAAATAGAGTAATAAATAATACTGAGAATTATTTATTTTTGACATCTCTACCAGGGAGCTCTCTCTGCTACTGATTCAATTCATTCATTCGATCATATTTATTGAGCATTTACCGTGTGCAGAGCACTGTACTGACGTTTTTGCTTCGGATGTGGCTGGTCCCCCTCCCAGACCCACGTTGCTCATGCATACATCTGTAATTTATTTATTTATATTAATGTCTGTCTCCCTCTCTAGACTGTAAGCTCACTGCGGGCAGGGAATGTGTCTGTTTAGTGTTATATCGTACTCCCCCGAGCGCTTCCTACAGTGCTCTGCACCCAGTAAGTGCTTAATAGATAGGATTGACTGACTGACTGGAAAAAAAATAGCTGGTGCTACTGTCTCCACTGTCAAACAGGAAGAGGGTGGACACACGATGAAGTGGTGAGGGGGAAGGCTCACCCTTTCCTGCTGGTGGGTGTTAGCCAGTCGTATTTATTGAGCACTTACTGTGTGCAAGGCACTGTACTAAGTGCTTGGGAGAGTACAGTATAACAATATAACAGACCCAATCCCTGCCCACAGTATTCTTTGGGAGAAGCGATGTATTTTCCAAAGTGCTTAATGATAATAATGTTGGTATTTGTTAAGTGCTTACTATGTGCAGAGCACTGTTCTAAGCGCTGGGGCAGATACAGGGTCATCAGATTGACCCACATGAGGCTCACAGTCTTAATCCCCATTTTACAGATGAGGTCACTGAGGCCCACAGAAGTGAAGTGACTTGCCCACAGTCCCACAGCTGACAAGTGGCAGAGCCGGGAGTCGAACCCATGACCTCAGACTCCCAAGCCCGGGCTCTTTCCGCCGAGCCACGCTGCTTCCCACGATACAGTGCTCTGCACACAGCAAACACTTAATAAATACCACCGACTGACTTACTGGAGAGCTGAAGCTTTATGTCATGAATAAATTCTTTTATGGTATTTGCGAAGCCCTTATTATGTGCCAGACACTAAGCACTGGAGTATAAACAAGCTAATTGGGTTGGACACAGTCCATGTCCCACATGGGGCTCACAGTTTTAATCCCCATTTTACAGATGAGATAACAGAGGTCCAGAGAAGTTAAGTGACTAATCTAAAACGACGCAGCAGACAAGTAGAGGAGCAGGGATAGGAACCCAGGCCCAGGCTCTATCCACTGTGCCACGCCGCTTCTCAAATTCTGGTGACATTGGCAAATTCGGAGGCTAGGGTAGAGTAAATCTGATGATTGCTTTCTTTTCTCTTCAGATCCTCTGGGAGTTTTGGGTTTGCTCTGTGTATCCTTTCAAGGGAAGCAGCGTGGCTCAGCGGAAAGAGCACGGGCTCTGGAGTCAGAGGTCATGAGTTCGAATCCCAGCTCTGCCACTTGTCAGCTGTGTGACTGTGGGCAAGTCACTTCATTTGTCTGGGCCTCGGTTACCTCATCTGTAAAATGGGGATTAAGACTGTGAGCCCCACCTGATTCCCCTGTGTCTACCCCAGCGCTTAGATCAGTGCTCTGCACATAGTAAGCGCTTAACAAATACCAACATTATTATTACTTGCCTTTGTTTATGTGAAAGGAGGTCTGTGCAGCAGATGCCCTACGCAAAAGACTTTTCTCCCAGAGGGTGCAGTGCACTCTAAGATCGGTTTTTTCCTTGGCTCTGACCAATATCCCCATGAGACTTCTGGGATCGAGGGAAGAGGGGGCAGGAAATCACCTTCCTTCCCCATTTTACAGCCGAGGAAGCTGAGGCCCAAAGATGTCAATCCCCTTATCCAAGGTCTCTTAGACCGTAGGTGACGGAACAGGTAATTGAACCGAGGTCTCCTGACTCCCAAGAGGTTGAAGCAGCGTGGCTCAGTGGAAAGAGCCCGGGCTTGGGAGTCGGAGGTCTCGAGTTTGAATCCCGGCTCTGCCGCTTGTCAGCTGTGTGACTGTGGGTAAGTCACTTCACTTCTCTGGGCCTCAGTGACCTCATCTGTAAAATGGGGATGAAGACTGTGAGCCCCACGTGGGACAACCTGCTTACCCCAGCGCTTAGAGCAGTGCTCTGCCCATAGTAAGCGCTTAACAAATACCAACATTATTATTAAAAATAGTATAAAAGGCAAGTAGAGGAAGCCAGAGCCCACCTGTTTTCTCTCATCCACGGAACCAGTTCGGCTCCCAAACGCTCCGTTCGGCAGAGAAGAGAATAGTTTTCCTTCCATGGGGATTGTGGACAGGGCAGCATATACGATCGATGGCAAGATTGTTTCCAGGTTCCGGGCTCCCGTCATCGGTATGATTATCTCATATAAATACAGAAGCTCAAATACCAGTGACCACATATCTCGAAGTCCTGGCTTGTTTATTTCAATGCCTCACTTGGCCTTTTAATATAAGCAAGCTCAATAGTCTGCTACCGAAGTCATTAGCCCAACGGCCACATCCACAGGAAGCCAAACAACTCTCCCCTCCTCACTTCCTGAAGTCAACTGCTGGTCTCCGCCGACTCGAGTGGAATTTCTTCATTAGCAAGCATCAATAATAACAGTTCTTATTATCACAGTATTTGTTAAGCGCTTACTATGTGCCCAGCATTGTTCTAAGCAATGGGATAGACAAAGGGTAATTAGGTTGTCCCCCGCGGGGCTCACAGTCTTAATGTCTTAATCCCCATTTTACAGATGGAGTAACTGAGGCCCAGAGAAGTGAAGTGACCCGACCAAGGTCACACGGCGGACGGAGTGTCAGAGCCGGGATTAGTGCCCACCTCCTCTGACTCCCAAACCTGTGATCTTGCCACTAGGCCGTGCTGAAGTTGAGACTTTCCTGTAACGACCCGAGCACGTAGTATGGAGCGTGGCTCAGTGGAAAGAGCTTGGGCTTCGGAGTCAGAGGTCATGGATTCGACTCCCGGCTCTGCCACTTGTCAGCTGTGTGACTGTGGGCGGGTCACTTCACTTCTCTGGGCCTCAGTGACCTCATCTGTAAAATGGGGCTTAACTGTGAGCCTCACGTGGGATGACCTGGTGACCCTGTATCTCTCCCAGCGCTTAGAACAGTGCTCTGCACATAGTAAGCGCTTAACAAATACCAACATTATTAACATACTAAGTGCTTAACAAATATGATTTTAAAAAAAGAAAGTCCTGATTAGAACCAGCCTCAATCCAGATTAATGTGCTCAAATGGCTCAGTTCAGTTTGGAGGGCATTTCCCCACCCCTGTTCTAAAATCAATCGGACATTCAGTCAGTCAATTGTATTTATTGAATGCTTACAGTGTGCAGAACACTTTACTAGGCACTTTGAAGGCCTTGGGAGTCAGAAGGACACGGGTTCTATTGTCGGCTCCGTCATTTGTCTGCGTCGTGACTTTGGGTGACGTCACTTTCCTTCTCCGGGCCTCAGTTACCGCATCTGTAAAATGGGGACTAAGACAGTGAGTCCCATGTGGGACAGGGACTGCTTCCAACCCGATTGGAAGCAGCGTGGCTCAGTGGAAAGAGCACGGGCTTTGGAGTCAGAGGACATGGGTTCGAATCCCGGCTCGGCCCCTCGTCAGCTGTGGGACTTCGGGCAAGTCACTTCACTTCTCGGTGCCTCAGTTCCCTCATCTGTAAAATGGGGATTAAGACTGTGAGCCCCACGTGGGACAACCTGATTCCCCTGTGCCTACCCCGGCGCTTAGAACGGTGCTCGGCACATAGTAAGCGCTTAACAGATACCAACATTATTATCATTATTATCTTGTATCTATTCCAGTACCAGTGTCTGGCATTTAGTGAGTCCGTAAAACATACTATTTAAAAAAGCAACAACAACAACAGAGTTGGTAGGCTTGTTCCCTGCCCACAAGGGGTTTACAGTCCAGAGCGGGAGACAGGCAGTAATATAATGATAAAGTAACTTGTTCCTGAGCTTTTGGAAGAAGCACCTGGAAACACTCCCACAGAGCTGGTTGTAGGAAGCCAGAGTAAAGCGGTGTGGCAGACGAGCAATGCCTTCCCAGATACCTAGCAAGTTAGCGAGACAGTGAGTCCAAATCTCCACAGATCTGAGTCCCGCCCTGGAGGGTGGGTCTTGCTCAGGAATATGACCTAGTTCCAGCCACAACCTTCCTGTCAGAGAAGCAGCATGACGTAGTGGATTGAGCACGGGCCTGAGGGACAGAAGGTCATGGCTTCTAATCCTGACTCAGCCACTTGTCTGCTTGGCCACCTCCGGAAAATCACTTCACTTACCTGTGCCTCAGTTACCTCATCTGTAAAACGGGGATTGAGGCCGTGGGACAGGGACCGAGTCCAACCTGATTTGCTCGTATCCACACCAGCACTTAGCACAGTGCCTGGTACATAGTGAACGCTTCCCAGAGACACAATTACTATTATTATTATCAGAGCTCAGCCACCGAGCATCTCCCTCACGAAGTCCGCCTGACTCACTTTGTCAGCACCCTGGCCGCCTCCTGGTCCCGGTTAACTCAATCAATCAATCAATCAATGGTATTTGTTGAGTTTTTACTCTGGACCAACTTTGGTTTTACCAAACCCTTGGGCAAGTTTAATACGACCAGGTTGGTAGATGTGATCCGTGCCCACAAGGAACTTACAGTCTTACGAGAGGAGACAGACATTAAAATAGATTAGAGAGGGAAAATAACAGAGGATAAGAATACTTACAAATATATTACGGGGTTGGCTTGAAGTGTTTAAGGAATACATGGTCAAGTGCACAGTAGAAGCAGAGGGGAGGGCTTACGATCGATCGGTCAATCGATCGATCGTATTTATTGAGCACTTACCGTGTGAAGGGAACTGTCCTGTGCTTGGGAGAGTACAACCCAAAAATAATAATAACGATAATGTTGGCATCTGTTAAGCGCTTACTATGTGCCGAGCACCGTTCTAAGCGCTGGGGTAGACACAGGGGAATCAGGTTGTCCCACGTGGGGCTCACAGTCTCCATCCCCATTTTACAGATGAGCTAACTGAGGCCCAGAGAAGTGAAGTGACTTGCCCACGGTCACACAGCTGACGAGGGGCAGAGCCGGGATTCGAACCCATGACCTCTGACTCCAAAGCCCGGGCTCTTTCCACTGAGCCACAGATAGACACATTCCCTGTCCACGATGAGTTTAACAGTCTGGAGGGGGAGACCCACCTTAATATAAATAAATTACGGCTACAGGCATAACTACTGTGGAGCCGGGAGTGGGGGTGGTGAAAAAAGGGAGCAATTCAGGCAGTATTTAGTGAGCTCTTAATGGGTACAGAGCATTGCACTAATAATTGTGGTAATAACTGTAGTAATTGTTAAGCACTCACTATGTGCTAAACACTTTACTAAGCTCTGGGATAGATAAAGGATAATCAGGTCCCACATGGGGCTCGCGGTCTAAGTAGGAAGGAGAACAGGAATTGAATCCCTATTGTGCAGGTGAGAGAACTGAGTCAGAGAGAAGTTATTTGCCCAAGGAGGAGGAGGATATTTACGGAGGAGGTAAGTGGTGGAGTTAGGATTAGAACTCAGGTCCTTAAAAAAAGTTCTCTGACTCCCAGACCTTGCTTTATCTACTAGGCCACACACAGGGTGAGCGGACAGATTCATGAGCTTGTCCTCAAGGAACTTAAAATGTAGTAGGAAAGAATAATCTAGGCCTCTTCCTCTGTGTCCCTCTCTGCCACACCTCATGAGGTGAGATTGGATCCAGTAGGATTTCGATGACTGTTGCGTATATGGCCTATATGAATGGGCTTCAGCTCAGGCTGGTTCAGACGTTCAGTGGTGAGCCCTTCTGAAAGGAGCTTTTACGACGACTGTTTTCCAGGATGTTTTCATTAGCATATGGTTTCATCTAAAAATAATAAATGTGGTATTTGTGAAGTGCTTACTATGTGCCAGGTACTGTACTAAGTGCTGGGGTGGATACAAGCAAATAAGATAGGTCACAGTCCCTGTCCCACATGGGGCTTCCAGTCTCAATCCCTATTGTACAGGTAACTTGAGGCCCAGAGAAGTGAAGTGACTTGTCCAAGGTCACCCAGCAGACAAATGGTGGAGCTGGGATTAGAACCCGTGACCTTCTGACTCCCAGGCCCGGGCTCTATCCACGATGCCATGCATGATCCTGAACCCTCCGAGACAAGGGAAATGGCAAATCTAAGACAGGAGACATTTGGGGTGGAGAGGGAAAACAAGGGAGGCTTTGTTTGGACTCTCTAGAATACGGAGAAAACGGGACATTGGGAGGGAAAAGTGACACCCGTGGAAATTCTCACTGAACTGGACCTCCGACTGTGCACAAGGAGACCATTCCACGGGCCAGAATGAAATATCATAAGGTCCTCGAGTCAGTATCGTGAATTCAGATGCCTGCAGGGGAAGAAGCTGGGATTCATCCAGCCTTAAGAATTATCGTTACCAAATATCCAAACCACAAAAAGTAGATAAAAAATGAAGCCAAGTTGTGGGAGAATACTGGCAGTGCTTTGCTTGCTGAGGGAGGCATGAGTGTGGTTAGGCACATGTTGTTTGAAAATAAGGAGAAAATAAAGAAAGGCTGAATGCCAGGAACTCCCTGTGTTGGGAATGAAGTGTGTAGTGAGTTATTGAGGAGGAGAAGGAGGAAGAGGCAGAAACATCCCTCAGGTTCAGGAAGTTATTTAAGAAGCAGAGAAAGCTGTCACCACCGACGTCGCTTTCAGCCCCATCACTCCGATCTGAATCCCACCATGAGGAGCAGGGTCGCTAAGTGGGTAGAGCACAGGCCTGGGAGTCAGGACCTGCGCTCTAATCCCGGCTCCGCCTCGTGTCTGCTGTGTGACCTCGGGCGAGTCGTTTAACTTCTGTGTATCTCGGTTACCTCATCTGTAAAATAGGGATTACAACTATAAACCCCATGTGACTATCTAGAATCTGCCCCAGCACTTAGTACAGTGCCCGGCACATAGTAGGCACTCAACAGATGCTATCGACGACAGTACTAAACCGAAGGTTCTCTGAGGGCGGGGCTGGGTCTTCTCTGTTGTATTGGGACACAGAGTCAGTGGTGGAAGTTCAGTTGATACTGAAATAAAAGTGGTCCATTTTCTCTTTGGAAATCACCTTGGAGTGGAATCAGGGCAAGGAGCTTGGTCTGAGTATCCGTTGTCTAGGTGAAGTAGAACAACAGTTGCATGACCTAGGTGAAGCGGGTTAATTCGGTTTGCTGTTCCTCGTTTCAGGGCCGTATTTTCCCCATGATCAGGCCTTGACTCAACCTCTGACAAGCAGGAGGTAGAATCTGGACAGAACATCCAGAACTCCTATGCTATGTTATTTAAGCTCACGTGCAGGGGGCTTCTGGGTAACTGAGAAGATCTGACCTTCACGTGGGGTGAATGACTTGAATGAATGAATGAATGAATGAATGAATGAATGAATGAATGGGTTCTTAGGTCCTCTTCTGACATAGGGCAGACTCGTGAAAGGAAGTCCAAGATGCATAACGGAAAGAACAGATACTAGGAGCCATGAGACCCAGGTTCTAATCTCTGCTACTCCTCTTATCCACCGTGTGACCTTGGTCCAAATCATTTAACTGCACTGTGCCTCAGTTTCCACACCTGTAAAATGGGGATTGGTCTGGATTGCTCTTTCTCCTTTCACTCTGAGCTCCACATTGGACAGGGTGAACTGGTTTGATTATATTGTACTGACTTCAGGGCATGGTCACCTCAGGACTTAGAATAGTGCTTGACTCATAGCAAGCACTAAACAAAGAACAAAATAATAATAACTCTTATTAATAAACTCCCCAGGAGTTGTTGTCAGGCATTGCACTAAACGCTGGGGGAAAGATACAAGCTGTTCAGGTTGGGCACAGTCTGTGTCCCATGTGGGGCTCACAGTATTTATCCCCATTTTTACAGACGAGGTAAATGAGACACATAGATATGAAGTGACTTGCCCAAGGTCACGCAGCAGAACCAGGATTAGAACCCAGCTCCTCCTGACTCCCAGGCCTGTGGTCTATCCACTACCTACACTCATTTCCTCGGTGAACTCATCGCTCCCACGGCTTCAACTATCACCTCTACCTGGATGATACCCAAATCTGCATCTCCTCCCCTATTCTCTCTCCCTCCCTCCAGGCTCACATCTCCTCCTGCCTTCAGAACATCTAGAACATCTCTAGAGAAGCAGCGTGGCTCAGTGGAAAGAGCACGGGCTTTGGAGTCAGGGCTCATGAGTTCGAATCCCAGCTCCGCCACTTGTCGGCTGGGTGACTGTGGGCAAGTCACTTAACTTCTCTGTGCCTCACTTCCCTCATCTGTAAAATGGGGATGAAGACTGTGAGCCCCACGTGGGACAACCTGATTCCCCTATGTCTACCCCAGCGCTTAGAACGGTGCTCGGCACATAGTAAGCGCTTAACAAATGCCAACATTATCATTATTATTATTACTTGGATGTCGTCCCCACCACCTAAACCTCAGTATGTCCAAGACCGAGGTCCTTATCTTCCCTCCCAAACCCTGTCCTCTCCTTGACATTCCTGTCCCTGAGGACGGCATAACCATCCTTCCCGTCACACAAGCCCACAACTTCGGTGTCATCCTTGCCTCTGCTCTCTCATTCACCCCACACATCCAATCCATCACCAAAACCTGCCGGTCTCACCTTCACAACATCGCCAAGATCCATCCTTTCCTCTCCATCCAAACTGCGACCACGTTAGTACAATCACTCACTTTATATTGACTGGATTACCGCGTCAGCATCTTTTCTAAACTCCCCACCTCCTGTCTCTCCCCACTACAGTGTATATACTTCACGCTGCTGCCCGGATTATCTTTCTACAGAAAGGTTCTGGTAACGTTACCCCTCTCCTCGAAAATCTCCAGTGGCTGCCAATCAACCTCCGTAACGAGTATAAATTCCTCACTATCGGCTTCGGAGCTCTCCATCCCCTTGCCCCCTCCTACCTCACCTCCCTTCTCTCCTTGTACATCCCAGCCCGCACACTCTGCTCCTCTGGTGCCGCTTAACCTCCTCACTGTATCTCGTTCTCGCCTGTCCCTCTGTCAACCCCCGGCCCACATCCTACCTCTGTCCTGAAACGCCCTCCCTCCTCAAATCTGCCAAACGATCACACTTCCCCCCTTCAAAGCCCTCCTGACGGCCCACCTCCTCCATGAGGCCTTTCCAGACTAAACTCCCCTTTTCCTCAGCTCCCCCTTCCCTCCAAATCTCCCCGACATGCTCCCTTTGCTCTACCCCCGCTCCTGCCTCACAGCGCTTGTGTATATATGTGCATATTGATAAATCTATAGATTAATGCCTGTTTAATTGTTTTGAAGTGTATATATCTATAATTCTATTTATTTATATTGATGTCATTGATGCCGGTTTACTTGTTTTGATGTCTGTCACGCCCCTTCTAGACTATAACCCTGGTGTGAGCACAGAGCACGCATTTGCTGAACTGTACTTTCCAAGGGCTTAGTACAGTGCTCTGCACACAGTAAGTGCTCGATAAATATGATTGAATGAATGAATGAATGAAGCTTTGGTAACTTCTAACAGCCAGTGATGTGTAGAAGAGGGGGAAGAGATAGAGGAGGAGAACGACGCATATATTTGTCTGTGTGCATGGTCAGGGTTAGGAAGCGGCCCATCTGTGAGAGACTTGAGGGATATTTGACTTGTACCTACCCCAGCACTTAGAACAGAGTTTAACACATAGTAAGCACTTTTCAAATACCATAAAAAAGGAGGACCTAGTTCTTTCCCAAAAATGTTCTGGGAAGGCACGGTCATCATCTGCTGTAGGACAACCCCTCCTAATCCAAATTCACAGCGGCTAGTCGGACCCGCAGGTTTCTTGCATTTGCTGAATTCTCCTTAGAAAAAGCCCTACTTTTAAAAGGCGAAATAAAAAATGAGGTAGTTCATTTATCAGCTTCGTGGGAGGATGTGCTGTGAATGAATGATTAAAAAAAAATTAAATCATCCCAATAAATGCCGTGGGGTTATGTGGAGCCTTTGGGACCCTCTGGTGTTCTTCTGTAGTCCACGAAGGGTTAAAGACCTATCCGTTCCGTTCTTTGAGGAAGGAATCCGGCCACTGGGACCGTCACTTAAAGACACAATAAAAGCCGCTGACGTGCTGTGTAAGCATTGTTCCTGTCTCTAGTTATTCCAATTATTTTTTATGCTTTCTCCTTAAATGAGAAACATATCAGACACTAACTCAAACACGGAGCTACCTATTTATGCTTCAGAACAAACAGTTTAACGGGATTATATACAGATGTCTAAATATTTTGAAAGTGTCTGTTTATGGGAGCAAAATGAAAACTACCTGTTTTCATTTTGAAGAATTTCATCTGAAATTTGCATGTAAAAGCCAAATTGCTTGTTAGCCGATACCCCGTGGCAAATGAGTCTTATTTACGGCAAGCGTGAGCAGGACCTGGGCTTCGGCGGGAGCCAGGAGAAGCGATACGTTTGGATTTTCATTAGACTTTGCCGTTTTTACCAAAATGATTCATCGTGTCAAAACAGTAGTAAGTGGCTGACTCTCTGTCTCTGTCAAAGGGGAGCTGGCAAATCGTAGGCCGCGTAATATTTCTGTTAGACAACGTGTGTGGGGAAATCTGACGACGTTGCAACAATTTAGCCAGTGGTAAAAATGCATGCCTCGAAATAATCACGCGATTCTAATGGATCTAAAACCGGTTTATGTGCAGTCACCTCCATTTTATTATTGTAGTCTGCTGTCTCAGCCTATTCTACTCTCCCTGCCCTTCCCGTTAACATATATTTATATCGGCCGATGATGTTTGTTAAGCGCTTACTGTGTGCAGAACACTGAACTAAATGTTTGGGAGAGTACAGTACAGAAGAGTTGGTAGACGGGGTTCCCTGCTCCTACAGAGCTGTAGGACCTAGCTGTGTGCCTGGGTTCGAATCCCGGCTCTGCCACTTGTCAGCTGTGTGACTGTGGGCAAGTCACTACACTTCTCCGGGCCTCAGTTACCTCATCTGTAAAATGGGATTAAGACTGTGAGCCCCACGTGGGACAACCTGATTCCCCTGTGTCTACCCCAGCGCTTAGAACGGTGCTCTGCACATAGTAAGCGCTTAACAAATACCAACATTATTAAGTCACTTAACGTCTCTGTGCCTCACCTTGTAAAACGGGTTTTAAGTCCGTAAGCCCCACATGGGACAACCTGATTACCTTGTATCTACCCCAGTGCTTAGAACAGTGTTTGGCACATGGTAAACGCTTAACAAATACCATCCTCATCATATCAATTTGCCGATTTGTACATTCCAAGCGCTCAGTACAGTGCTCTGCACATAGTAAGCGCTCAATAAATACTATTGAATGACTATCAATCAATAATATTAATTGTGGCATTTGTTAAGTGTTTCCCATGTGCTAAGCAGTGAACTAGACACTGGGGTGAATTCAAGATAATGGGGTCCCACACGGGGCTCACCTTCTGAGTAGGAGGGAAAATAGATGAGGGAACTGAGGCACAGAGAAGTGAAATGTCTCATCCACGGTCACACAGCAGGGAAGTGGTGGGCCGAGGTTAGAACCCAGATCCTCTAATTCCCAGGTCCTTGCTCGTTCCACCGGGACACTTACCATGCGCACAACCCTGTGCTAAGCATTTGGGCGAGTACAATATAACAGAGTTGGTAGCCATGTGCCCTGCCTTCAACGAGTTTAGAGTCTAGAGGGGGAACGTGAGGATATAGAAGATATTTATTCCTGTCGCTGTTGATGAATTGTCCTTTGTGCTCAGTGAAAACGCCACTGAGGGTAAAGTTCACCCAGAGCGAATGAGTGAGTGAAAAGGCCACTGCGAGTGACTGTGCATCCATCAAGCCTGATCCTGTCATGTTGTCGATTTTGTTGTTTACAGCTCTCAACGCGGTTGCCATTTTTCCCTCTTCGATCCTCCTAGAGCACTTTAGAACGCAGACACGAGAATAAGTTTTCATCACGTACCGGGGAAACCAGGGATGATTCAATTATTAAGTGTTTAGTACAGAGCTTTGCACACATTAAGTACTCAATAAATAATGTTGGTATTTATTAAGCCCTTACTATGTGCAGAGCACTGTTCTAAGCGCTGGGGTATACAGGGTAATCAGGTTGTCTCACATGGGGCTCACACTTTTAATCCCCATTTTACAGATGAGGTAACTGAGGCACAGAGAAGTGAAGTGACTTGCCCACAGTCACACAGCTGACAAGCGGCACTTGTCAAATACCACGGATCGATCGATCGGTTGACCTGTTGGGGCTCTGGGGAGTGTTTGGAGGGAAAAAAAGGCAATTACGTTGGTTGCTCTCTTCTCTTCTTGGGATTAAGGTGATCTGAAAAATACAGGACCAGCTGCCAACGGGGGTTGGGTCAGGAATTAGGGTGAATATTTGCCTCGGCCTCTGTCCCATGCTATCAGATGTCTTTAGGCCCCGGACTGTTATTTTAACCCTCATCTTCCCTTCGCCTCAGCTTCCGCTCCTGAGTTCCATGGCTCACGCATTCGTGTTCACAAGGACCTGGGTAAGAAGGGTGGGGAACTCAAGGCACCTCCCCCAACCCAGAGAAACCTTTCATGCATTCATTCATTCAATAGTATTTATTGAGCGCTTACTACCTGGCACGTTGCAGAAAATTGGGAAACAGTGTGGAAATAAATATGATGGTAATTTTTATTATGGTATTTATTAAGCACTTTACTCTGTACCAGGCACTGTACTAAGAGCTAGGGTAGTTGCAAACAAATCAGGTTGGAAGCAGTCCCTGTCCCACGTGGGGTTCACAGTCTCAATCCCTATTTTACAGATGAGGTAACTGAGGCCCAGAGAGGTAAAGTGACTTGCCCAAGGTCACGCAGCAGACAAGTGGCAGAGCACAGACTCAGAAGACAGGAGACCTGGGTTCTAATCCCAGCTCTCCCACTTGCCTGCGGAGTGATGTTGGGCTATTCATTGAACTTATCTGGTCCTCGGTCTCCTCATCTGGGAAATGGGGACTCTGTACTTTGTTCTCCCTCCTACTTAGTCTGGGAGCCTCATGTGGGACTAAGTCCAACCCGATTACCTGGGATCTATCCCAGTGTTTAGTACAGCGCGTGGCGCATAGACAAGCAGCACAGCTTAGTGGAAAGAGCACTTGCTCGGGATTCAGAAGACGTGGGTTCTAATCCCAGCTCCGCCACTTGTCTACTGTGTGACCTCGGGCAAGCCACTTAACTTCTCTGTGCCTCACTTACCTCATCTATAAAATGGGGATGAAGATTATGAGCCTACAGGGGACGACCTGATTACCTTGTATCTACCTTGGCCCTTGGTACAGTGCTTGGCCCATAGTAAGTGAATAAAAAATACCATAATAATAATTATTACATAGTAAGCATTTAACAAACACTACTATTATTATTATCATTATTAAAATGGCACGTGTGCCATCATCAGTGTTCTGCTGCTTGCCCCGTATGACACATGGGACACCTCGGGTGTCTCCCTGCCTGGGATCTTTCGAGTGTAGTGAATAGCTAGAATTTTGGGGGTGTCCACTTAACCCGTGGGGAACGAGCCCAGTCTCTCTGGTTTCGGAGAAGTTCACCCCTGGACTGGAGAAAGAGGGAAAGGCAGCGAGAAGCAAACGTTTGGTCTTTCCTCTGGCTCTTACCGCTATGACCTTCGATGTCCCGGGAGAGTTAATAGTCCTGACCGCACCACAGGAATTTATCAAGAGCTTCCTCTACTCCAGTCTTGGGAATGGCGCATCCTGTCGACTTCCTTTCACATCCCTTTCATTACTCGGATGTTACTTTTGCCCTCCCGGAATCCCGCGGCAACGGTAGTCTCTTGAACCTCCCTTTCCCCCGGGTGGCTTTTTTTTTTTAATGGTATCTGTCAAGTGCTTATTACATAACAGCCGCCGTTCTAAACACTGGGGTAGATACAAAAGCAATCAGCTTGGACACAGCCCCTGCCCCTCCTGGGGCTCACGGTCTTAATCCTCATTTTGCACATGAGGGAACCGAGGCACAGAGAAGTAAAGTGACTTGCCCAAGGCCACACAGCAGACAGGTGGTGGAACCAGGATTAGAATCCAGGTCCTTCTGATTCCCAGGCCCGTGCTCTTCCCAGTGCCCTCTCCTTTTCCCTAGAGCCTCCTCCTGGGCCAGGGAGCCAGGTAGTGGTTTTGAGAGGACCAGCCCTGGAGCTGAGGCTGGGGTCCGGAGAAATAGGACACGTCTCCCCTCCTCCGCTGTCTGGTGCCAGCCTCTGACAGTCTCTGCGAGACTTCCCCTGCACAGCAGGTCAGCCTGCAGCCACTCTGGGCGGCCTTCGACACTGCCATTTGCCTAACGTATAGCCTTGGACAAATCATTTCTGCCTGCCTCCGTTTCCTCCTCTGGATTATGGGGATGAAATAGCTGCCCTCCCTCCCCTTTACATTGTGAGCCCAATATGGCATAGGGACTCTAACCGATCTCATTGAAATGTGCCTACTCCCGGTGCTTAGTACAGTGTTCGGCACAAAGAAATTGAAACAGAAACACCTCACCTTTGGCTTCAAAACACTCCCTCACCTTGCCCCCTCCTACCTCACCTCAGTATTCTCCTACTGCAACCCAGCCCGTACATTTCACTCCTCTAATGTCAAGCTTCTCACTGTACCTCGAACTCCTCCGTCTCGTCCCCCACCTCTCACCCGAATCCTGCCTCCAGCCTGGAACGCCCTCCCTCCTCATATCCGACAATCACTCTCCCACCCTTCAAAGCCTTCCCGAAGGCATATCTCTTCCAAGAGGCCTTCCCTCCTGACTAAGCCCTCTTTTCCTTTTCTTCAACTCCTTTCTGCGTCATTATGACTTGCCCTCTTTATTCATCCCCCACCCTCTGCCCCACAGCATCTAAGTACAAATCCACAATTTACTTATTTAAACTAACGTCTATCTTCCCTTCTAGACTGTAAACTCCTTGTGGGCGGGTAATGCATCTTTATGTTGTAAACATTCAGTAAATATGATTGATTTAGTAAATCCCACAATTATTGTGGCGATTATCACTATCGCACAAGGGGAAGGTAGCTCCGACCAGTTCAGTTCTTTGTTTTCAGTAGGACAGGGGAATAATGCTACATGTCGTAGTCGCTACCCAGGTGAAAATGTTCTGGCCTGTTGCAGGGCTGAACCGCCCCCTTAGGTCACCCTCAAAATGGAAGTTCTGAAACTAAGCACTCGGGCTCCATGGGGGGGGACAGACATTTTTTGACCAACCAAAGGATGTGGCCAAATTCACCCGCAGGAGAAGAAAAAATGTGAAGGTAAGTGCCTTGAGGGTAGAGATCGTGTCTGCTAACTCTATCGTCCTCTCCCAAGTGCTTAGTACAGTGCTGTGCAAATAGTAGCCACGCAATAAATACTACTGATTGATTGGTCGATCTGAGGCCCATGTAGATACTTCCTTTTTCTTAGGGGATCGCCGAGAAACCAGCAATCTATGTCCCCTGGTTTCATCTGGGGATTCTAATGGACAAAGCGGGATTGCCTAGTGGAAAGAGCACGGGCCTGGGGGGGGGGGGGGGGCAGAGGACCTGAGTTCTAATTCCGACTCGACTGGTTGTGTGAGCTTGAGCAAGTGACTTAACTTCTCCAGGCTTCACTCTCCTCATCTCTAAAATGGGGATTCTCTATTCTTCATCTTACTTAGGCTGTGAGCCTTCTGTGGGGCAGGGATTATAAATTGTGGTATTTGTCAAGCGCTTACTATGTGCCAAGCACTGTTCAAACTGATCTAAGGTGATCAGGTTGTCCCACGTGGGGCTCCAGTTTTAATCCCCATTTGACAGATGAGGTAACTGAAGCACAGAGAAGTTAAGCGGCAGAGCCGGGATTAGAACCCGGGACCTCTGACTCCCAAGCCCGTGCTCTTTCTGCTGAGCCACGCTGCTTCTATATTCTCTATGGATTATGTCCAACCCAGTCAGCCAATCAATCAATGATATTGGCTGAGCACTTAATTTGTGCTGAGCACCATAGTAAGTACCTGGGAGAGTACGATGCAGCTGGTAGACATGATCCCTGCCCTCAGTAAGCTTACAGTCTAATAGGGAAGGCAGGTTTTTAAATAAATTGCAGGTAAGGAAAGTAACAGAGTATGAGAATTTGCACATTAAGTGCTGTGGAGATGGGGGTGGTCAGAGAAGACATTATTGCTTAAATAATTGCACTAAGTTCATGAGAAGGGCAGCAGTGAAAATGGAGGAGGGAAATGAGAGCTTAGTGAAGGAAGGCTTACTGGGGGAGAAAATTTTTTTTTAAAAATCAGATTTGTTAACTTATTTGTATGTTTCAAACACTGTTCTAACCACAAGGATAGTTGCAGGTCAATTAGGTTATTGCTATCGTTCTTGTCCGTCCGTCTCCCCCGATCAGACTGTAAGCCCGTCAAAGGGCAGGGACTGTCACTGTTACCTATTTGTACATTCCAAACGCTTAGTACAGTGCTCTGCACATAGGAAGTGCTCAATAAATACTTCTGAATGAATGAACGAACGAATGAATTAGGTTGGACCCATTTGCTGTCCCACATGGGGCTCACAGCCTAAATCAGAGGGAGGGATTTCAGTAGGGCTTGAAGATGGGGAGACCGCTTGCTTAATAGAGTCCTTGGCATATAGTAAGCACTTCATACAGAGCACAGCTTTTTTCTAAATGGAATTTGTAAAGTACTTTCTATGTGCCAAGCACTGTACTAAGCACTGGGGTAAATACAAGATAGATTGGACACAGTCCCTTCCCCACTTGGGGCTCACCATCTTAATCCCCATTTTACAGATGAGGTAATGGAGACACAGAGAAGTGAAGCGACTTGCCCACGATCACAGAAAGTGTGGTTTAGTGGAAAGAGCAGAGGTTTGGGAGTCGTGGGTCATGAGTTCTAATCCTAGCTCCATCACTTGTTAGCTGTGTGACTTTGGACAAGTCACTTCACTTCTCTGTAAAATGGGGATGAAGAATGTGAGCCCCACGTGGGACACCCTGATAACCTTGTGTCTTAGAACAGTGCTTGGCACATAGTAAGCCCTTAACAAATACCATTATTATTATTATTATTATTAAGTAGCAGACTCAGGATTAGAATCCAAGTCCTCTGACTCCCTGGCCCGTACACTTTCCGTTAGGTTACACAACTTCTCCACCTCATCAGCCTAGCAGGTTAAGTGACTCGGAGAAAACCCCACAGGCAGGCAGAGATGGATGGAAGGAGTAGGAAAGAGAAGCCCGGAGTTTAAAAGTTACAACCTTCTCTGACCGTTTAACTGCTTGCTCTTTAGATTTCTATCCAGTCCATAGACTCCAGACTCCTCTCTGCTTTCAAGCAACCCCCAGGGGAACTCTCTTGCTCTGAAGGTCCCTGGGGAAGTTGGAGGCCAAGGAAGGCTGTTTTCTCCTGGAGAAAATAGTTTTGAAACTAACATTTACCGGGCTTGGGAGTCAGAGGGCATGGGTTTGAATCCCGGCTCGGCCACTTGTCAGCCGTGTGACTGTTGGCAAGTCACTTAACTTCTCTGTGCCTCAGTTACCTCATCTGTCAAATGGGGATGAAGACTGTGAGCCTCACGTGGGACAACCTCATTCCCCTGCGTCTACCCCAGCGCTTAGAACAGTGCTCTGCACGTAGTAAGCGCTTAACAAATACCAACATTATTATTATTATTATTATTATTACAACCCTCTAGTCTAGGGAACCACTGTCCTTCTCTATTTGGGTCAGTCAGCCAGCGGGGCCAGTACGCATAATAAATCACTAACTGAATCTTCAAAGAATTTAAAAGGAACTTAAAATCTCGGCATTTTCCCTGCTCTGGATCCCTTTCTGTTTCTCTCATTGTCCAGCCCTCATCCCCTCATAAATTGCCCTTCAAAGCCCCCCTGATTAGAAGTAATGGCATTTTCTTAAGTCCCTTTGGGTGTGCTGTTCTATACTAACTGTGTGCTGTACCTTACTGTTTGGGAGACTACAACACCATCGAAAGACATTCTCCCCCTTCGCAAGGAGCTGACACTCTAATGAGGGCGAGGCAGACCTAAAAATATTAACAAGTGAAGTATTCAGAATAAATGAGTACGTGATTGAATGCACGTAGATACAAAGGCTGAGGGTGGATATAAATAAATAGGTCACCGTTGAGTTGATCTGGCTCAGGGCAATGGGATTTCTTAGGGAAGACGATGATAATAATGATGATGGTATTTTTAAATGCTTATGAAGTGCCAAGCACTGGGCTAAGTGCTGAGGTAGATTCAGTAGAATCAGAATGGACACAGTCCCTGTCCTACGTGGGGCTAGAAGTCTAATGGGGAGGAAGAACAGCTAGGGTGCATCTCCCTGTGCCCAGTTGTGTTGAACTTGACCGTTTGCCAGAGAGGGCCTGATGGCTCTCCCTCTCCCCCATGAGAGAGAGGGACAAGGATTGGTCTGACTTAATTGCTGGGTATCTTCCCCTGTGCTTAATAATGTTGGTATCTGTTAAGCGCTTACTATGTGCAGAGCACTGCTCTAAGCGCTGGGGAAGACACAAGGGAATCAGGTTGTCCCACGTGGGGCTCACCGTCTTAATCCCCATTTTACAGATGAGGTAACTGAGGCACAGAGAAGTTAAGTGAAGTTAATACAGAGCTCAGCACACAGTAAGTTATTAACAATCAATCAATCAATGATATTCACTGACTGCTTACTATGTACAGAGCACATTACTGAATGCTTAAATACCATAATTATTCAATTAATCTATCAATCGATGATATTTATTGAACACTCACTCTGCACCGAGCACTGGAATGAGCCTGTGGGAGAGTACACTGGAACAGAGTTGGTAGACACATTCCCTGCCTACAATGAGCTTACAGTCTAGAGGGAGAGACAGACATTAATATAAACAAATAATTTACAGAAACATACATAAATGCCCAGCGGGTAATAATAATAATAATAATGAAGGTATTTGTTAAGTGCTTACTAAGTGCCAAGCACCGTCCTAAATTTGGGGGTAGATACAAGGTAATCAGGTTGTCCCACATGGGGCTCGCAGTCTTCATTCCCATTTTACAGTTGAGGTAACTGAGGCACAGAGAAGTGAAGTGGCTTGCCCAAGGTCACGTAGCAGACATCCCGGCTCTGCCACTTGTCAGCTGTGTGACCGTGGGCAAGTCACTTCACTCTCTGTGCCTCAGTGACCTCATCTGTAAAATGGGGATTAGGACTGTGAGCCCCACCCGGGACAACCTGATTCCCTTGTGTCTACCCCAGCTCTTAGAACAGTGCTCTGCACATAGTAAGCGCTTAACAAATACCAACGTTATTATTATTATTATTATTATTATTATGTGATGGAGCTGGGATTAGAACTCACATCCTCTGACTCCCAAGCCCGTGCTCCAAGAGCATAGACAATGCAGAAGGGAGTGGGAGGTGGGGAAAAGAGGGTTTACTAGGGAAGGGCTCTTGGAGCAGATGTGACCATAATTATTTTATTAGGACTATTTCGTCTGTGGTCTGGAGGTCTGAGAGAAAGAGAAAGAGACAGAGAGTTCAGTTCTTGAGCTCTGATTTCTAAGAGACTCTACAGTAAGGAGCTCGTTTTAATGTCTGAGCAAATGCTTGTTTGTTTGGAAAAGAAAATTGAATGTTTTCCCGGGATAAAGTTGAACTAACAGAGGCAAGTGAAGGTGCATTTTTTGTTTTAATTTTTGAAGAGCTGTGTTTGTCTCTGGAACTTTACAGTAAGAAGTGTGTGCAGGGAGGGCTTTGAAGGCAGAGGCATTGATTATGATGCACTATGAAGGGCTCAATAAATACCACCAATCTATCGATCGATCGATTGAAGGATGGTGTGACCGAGGAGCACGCAGTCCTTTTAACGATAGTGACATCCAGCCCATGGAGCAATCTTGGTTGAGCCACGGGGATGGGACTAAGCCCTGAGGAAACCTCCACACGCAGCTTCCGCGCCCCCCTCGCCCCCCACCCACCCAACCTGGACCCTTCTTTGTTTTTGTGGCATTTAACTGCTTACTATGTGCCAGGCACTGTAGTAAGTGCTAGGGAAGATACAAGCAAAACAGGTTTTGCAGCACCTTGAGAAACAGCGTGGCCTAATGCTTAGCACCGGCCCGGTGGCCAGAAGGACCTGGATTCTAATCCCTCTTCTGCCACTTGTCTGCTGTTCATTCAATAGTATTTATTGAGCGCTTACTATGTGCAGAGCACTGTACTAAGCTCTTGGAATGTACAAATCGGTAACAGATAGAGACAGTCCCTGCCCTTGGACGGGCTTACAGTCTAATCGTGTGACCTTGAGCAAGTCATTTAACTTCTCTGTGCCTCACTTCCCTCAAATGTCAAATCTGTAAAAAGACTATGTGCCCTATGTGGGACAGGGTCTACGTCCAACCCAAATGTCCACCCCCGGCACTTAGAACAGCATCTTGCACATAGTAAACGCTTGAGAAATACCATTATCAGGTTGGACACAATTCATGTCTCAGACAGGGCTCGCAGTCTTAATCTCCATTTTATAGATGACTAGCCCAAGGTCACACAGAAGAAGAGTGGCAGAGCCTGGATTCAGACCCAGATCCGTCTGACTCCCAGATCCCGGTTCCATCCACTAAGCCATGCTGCTTCTCCCCTTCTCCTGCCATCAGGTTTGCAGCCTCAAGTGACCACCCCACCCCTGGAGAACACGGTCCCGGGTTAAACAATCCAGAGCGATGGTCTCTGCAGACAAGGTCAAGAGTGGCAGGCTCCAAGCAAACAGTCACTAGTCTCCCTCCCCCTCAGCCCCAGCCCCGAGATGAGGAAAAAACTGGGACCAAGACCCAATTGCTGCAGCTTCTTTCTCCACGCCCCATCGTGATGGCCTCCACCATCCTCCTCACATCTGTGTCTGGTGGCCTGGATTATTCCAGGGATTCACCCAGGGAAATACGGGTTGCTCTCGATGCACCGCACGACTCCCTCGTGCGATACATAGCTGTGAGTTGCCAATGGCCGGCTCATATTTCGGGCCGAATCGCTGGCCAGTCTCTCATCTCCAGACCGGGTTGGGCTAATAATAAAACACAGCCACTGGCCAGCATCCTCTCCAGGCTCAGGTCCATGTCTCATCTGAGCCTGAGAGCCCTGTATCGTATCCGCAGCGTGGCTCAGGGGAGAGAGCCTGGGTTTCGGAGTCAGAGGTCATGGGTTCGACTCTCGGCTCTGCCACTTGTCAGCTGCGTGACTGTGGGCAAGTCACTTCATCTGGGCCTCAGTTATCTCATCTGTCAAATGGGGTATAACTGTGACCCTCACGTGGGACAACCTGATTACCCTGTCTCTCCCCCAGCGCTGAGAACAGTGCTCGGCACGTAGTAAGCGCTTAACAAATACCAACGTTATTATTATCCGCACGGACCAGCTCCATCCACTGGTACGGTGGGTTTTCCTAGAAGATGGGCACTGATTTACCTTTCCAGAAAGCCCTTCCTCCACAGGCCAGTTTGTCAGCACATGCTCAGGGATCGGATGAGGTCGGACGGGGCCGGACAGATGAAGAACTTGGTTCAGAGAGAGACATTCTTATCCTCGGCGGGGCTTTTTCTCCTTTCAATCCTGGTGCCACTGTCAGAGATAGGCAGGGCCTACTCAGGAGCCTGAGACCTTGGATCCACACTTAAAAGACAAAAGGATCAAAGCCTGGGAAGCAAAGGAGAATGCCCTGGGGCTGGGATTACCCCCTGCCGGGCACTGCACTTTGAAAGCTCCCTGACCTCCAGGCAGCAGTGGCTTCGCTCCAGGACCTGATAGTGCCCTCCAACCCCCGACCAGCCCCCTCTTTTTCCCCATATCTGCTTCTCCATTTTCCAGGACCCAGCACTGCGGAGGACGGCCCCTCTAAAACCGGTTGCAGGCTGCATCCTAACTCCCATTAGGATGAAAGAAGGGAGAAGACGTGGGTCATTAATAATATAATGATAATAATGCAGATGGAGTGTTGGGCACCTCTTTTTATGGAATTTGGTCTCTGTGTCTAACACTGAAGAGCTGGGGTGGGTACAAGTCGTACCGCTCTAGAATGTAAGCTCGTTGTGGGCAGGGACTGTGCCTGCTTATCGCTATATTGTACTTCTCCCAAATGCTCAGTACATTGCTCCGCACACAGTAAGCGCTTCCCGCCTCTGGCCTGGAATGCCCTCCCTCCTCAAATCTTACAGACTACGCTCCTCCCCCTCAAGCTTTACTGAGGGCACATCTCCTCCAAGAGGCGTCCCCAGACTAAGCCCCACTTTCCCTCATCTCCTACTCTCTTCTGCATCGCCCTGACTTGCCCCCCTCCAACGCCCAGCCTCACAGCACTTATGAATATATCTTTAATTTTATTTATTTGTACTGACGTCTGTCTCCCCAACTCTAGACCGTGAGTTCATTGTAGGCGGGGGGCATCACCGTTTGTTGTTGTATTGTAGTTTCCCAAGTGCTTAGTAAAGGGCTCTGCACACAGTAAGCACTTAATAAATATGATTGAATAAATGAATAAATTAAAAAATATGATTGAATGAATACAGGTTAATTAGATTGGACACAGTCTCGGGCCCCCAAGGGGCTCACAGTTTCACAGTCTACACTGAAGGAAGATCAGGTATCTGTTTTTCAGTTGAGGAAATTGAGACATAGAAAAGTTAAGAGATTCACCCCGAAGTCACACAGTAAGCAATTGGCAGTGACAGGAATAGAAACCTGGTCCTTCTGACTTCCAGGTCCGTGTTCTTTCCATCAGGCCATATTGCTATTCTCTTTACCCTTTGCTTCTATCTTCCATTTTCACTTTTCCTTTATCATTCCTGCCCTATGATCTGGTCACAGTCCTTCCTTTTCCTCGTGGTAATAATAGAGATTTGATACTATCACACCCCTGCTGTATTTAAGAACCTTTCCTTACACTCCTTTATTTCTGCTGTCTGTAATTTATTTTAGTGGCTGTCTTCCTCTCTAGCCTGTAAGCTCCTTGAGGGCAGGGAGCCTGTGTACTGATTCAGTGGAACGCACACCGTAGGTCTGCACACAGTAGGCATTTAATAAATACTACTAACTTACTGATCGATGGTGGAGAATAGCCACCCTTAATTTCAACAATAAGGGACCAAACCGGGCATGCAAAAGATGCTTTTTGAGAAGCAACATGGCATAGCAGATAGAGCCTGGGCCTGGGAGTCAGAAGGTCATGAGTTCTAATCTGAGTTCCACCACTTACTTGTCTGCTGTATGACCTTGGGCAAGTCATTTCACTTTTCTGGGCCTCAGTTACCTCATCTATAAAATGGGGATTGAGACTGCGAGCCCCATGTGGGACAGGGACCGTGTCCAAATCGATTTGCTTGTATCTACCCCAGTGATTAGTCCAGTGTCTGCCTCCTCATCAGCACGTAACAAATGCCATCCTTATTATTATTATTATCATGCTTTTGTGTGCTGACCACAGGGTCAGCGGTGGGGTCTCAAGACCCATCTTGCTCCAGACCACTAAAACAACTCATTCCCTTTGCTTTTCCCCCTTCTCCCGGCCCCACAGCATTAGATATATATCTGCGATTTTATTTATTTATATCGACGTCTGTTTACTCGTATCGATGTCTGTCACCCCCCAGACTGTGAGCTTGTTGTGAGCAGAAATTGCCTCTCTTTATTGCTGTATCATACTTTCCCAAGCACTTAGTACAGTGCTCTGTACACAGTAAGTGCTCAATAAATTCGATTGAATGAATGAATTCTAGATTGACCCCCGCAGCAAGCTCCACTGAGCCGAGACCCCCTTGAGCTGTGGCTGGAATGGCGATCCGGAGAGGGGACGTACTGGGGGCCGTGTTGGGGGAGGAGTGGTGGGGAGGTGTCATAATAATAATAATAATAATGTTGGTATTTGTTAAGCGCTTACTATGTGCCGAGCACTGTTCTAAGTGCTGGGGTAAACACAGGGGAATCAGGTTGTCCCACGTGGGGCTCACAGTCTTAATCCCCATTTTACAGATGAGGGAACTGAGGCACAGAGAAGTTAAGTGACTTGCCCAGAGTCACACAGCTGACAAGTGGCAGAGCTGGGATTTGAACTCATGAGCCCTGACTCCAAAGCCCATGCTCTTTCCACTGCGCCACGCTGCATATTGGTGGTCCCCCTTTTAACCTCTCACTTCACCAGGATATGGACCCCGGGAGCCTGAGGGCCATCGACGGTCGGCAGGAGGATCCCAGTCAGGAGCCCGGTGATGCGGATCTGCTATCCTGCAACTCCTAAACCCGCTTCCTCCATGAAGCCACCCCAGCTTTAACCGACCTGACTGACATTCTGCCCCGCTGGTCACACCGGCAATTATAATGATGTTGGTATGTGTTAAGTGCTTACTTTGTGCAGAGCGCTGTTCTAAGCGTTAGGGTAGATACAGGGTCATCAGGCTGTCCCACGTGAGGCTCACGGTCTTAATCCCCATTTAACAGATGAGGTAACTGAGGCACAGAGAAGTGAAGTGACTCGCCCACAGTCACACAGCTGACAAGTGGCAGAGCCGGGAGTCGAACCCATGACCTCTGACGCCCAAGGCCAGGCTCTTTCCTCTGAGCCACGCCGCTTCTGTCCACGAACTCTTTACTGTACAGGTAACTTTGGTCGTGGCCTCTCAGGGTCACACCTGGAGAGTTTCCAGTACTCTACGGGTCTCGACTATGAGAGGGAGAGTCAAGCAGAGGCCAATGCATTCCATTCCTAGCTCGGGCAGTGGCTAACGAATGAAAGGGGATCTGCGATAAGTCAAAACTCACCCGAGCTGGGCAGCAGCAGCAGCATGGGAGAGAGTCAAGGGCAGAGACTCAGGTTTACTGCGCGGAAGGAGGCAGTGGTAAACCGCTTACCTTAGAGAAGCAGCGTGGCTCAGTGGAAAGAGCATAGGCTTGGGAGTCAGAGGTCGTGGGTTCGAATCCCGTCTCTGCCACTTGTCAGCTGTGTGACTGTGGGCAAGTCACTTCACTGCTCTGTGCCTCAGTTACCTCATCTGTAAAATGGGCACTTAGATTGGGAGCCTCACGTGGGACAACCTGATGACCCTGTATCTACCCCAGAGCTTAGAGCAGTGCTCTGCACATAGCAAGCGCTTAACAAATACCAACACTGTTGTTGTTGTTACCAAGAAAACTCTACGGATCGACTACCGGAATGATCGCGGGTGGAGTTGGGGCGTTCAGGGAGAGATGTGTCCATGGCCTCATTACGGGTCGGACCCGACCCGACTGCATAATACAACGACAACGGTTTGGGTTGTCTAATGTTTCTCTTTTAGACTTTAAGCCCCCTGTGGGCAGGGGTCATGTTTACCACTTCTATCACGCTGCACTCTATTACATTTTACTCTACCAACTATCATTGATTGATTGATTGTTAATGGAGGGCCAACTTCAGATATTTGGCCTCCCTGAGGCAGGACAAATTTGGTGCCCCCCTCTTATTTGTTAAGATGTCCCATAGTGTCCCAGTGTATGAACACAGAGGGTAATGCAACATGTGAGGAGAAGTCCACCCGAAGAACGTTTCTAGGTCCCCAAAGTCCATGCCGTCACCGTCTCTAATGGTGGGCCCTGAAGTGACCCCTTCACTTTTGCCTGCCAGGAGCTCCCCCTGACTTTACGTAACTTATATAATCATTTGCCTCTGTCCCGTGAGCTTCAATCAGTCGATCAGCGGTATTTACGGAGCATTTACTGTGTGCTGAGCACCGAACTAAGCACCTGGGAGAGTACAGAGAAGCAGCGTGGCTCAGTGGAAAGAGCCCGGGCTCGGGAGTCAGGGGTCGTGTGTTTGAATCCCGGCTCTGCCGCTTGTCTGCTGTGCGACTGTGGGCGAGTCACTTAACTTCGCTGTGCCTCAGTTACCTCATCTGTAAAATGGGGATTAAGACTGTGGAGCCTCTCGTGGGACAACCTGATTACCCTCCATCTATCCAGCGCTTAGAACAGTGCTCTGCACATAGTGAAGCGCTAAACAAATACCAACATTATTATTACAACAGAGTTAGTAGATATAGGGGGAGACAGACATTAAAACTGATTTCAAATACGTGTGCAAGTTCTGTGGGGCTGAGGGAGGGATGAGTATCAAGTGTGGCTTGATCCAAGTGCAAGGCAGACACAGAAGGGAGAGGGAGTAGGGGAAATGAGGCCTTAGTCGGAGAAGACTTCCTGGAGGAGATGTGATTTTAGGAGGGGCTTGAAGGTGGAGAGAGTGTTGGCCTCATATATGAAGAGGGAGGGAGTTCCAGACCAGAGGGAATATGTTGGCAAGGGGTCAGTGGCGAGATAGACAAGATCAAGGTGAGTAGGCTGGTGTTAGAGGAGCACTGTGTGTGGGCTGGACTGTAGTAATAATAATAATAATGATAATAATTTTAGTATTTGTTAAGTGCATACTATGTGCCAGGCCCTGTACGAAGCTCTGGGGTGGATACGAGCAAATCGGGTTGGACAGAGAGTCCCTGACCCACATGAGGCTCACAATCTCAATCCCCATTTAAAGAGATGAGGTAACTGAGTTGCAGGGAATGATAATGATAATAATTGCGGTATTGTTAAACACTTACTATATGCCAGTCACTGTGCCTAGTGCTGGGGGTGGATACAAGCAAATCGAGTTGGACAGAGTCCCTGTCCCATGTGGGGCTCAGTCCCAGTCCCCATTTTACAGATGACGTAACAAGCCCGGAGAAGTGTAGCGACTTGCCCAAGGCACAGCAGCACACGGTGGAGCCGGGATTAGAACCCATGACTTTCTGACTCTCAGGCCTGGGCTCTATCCACTATGAGACTGTAAGCCCCACGGGGGACAGGGACTTGCTTGTATCCACCCCAGTATTTAGTAAAGTGCCTGGCACATAGTAAGCGCTTTAATTATTATTATTAACATGCCACCCTTCAGCTTTATTTTCACGTACTTGTTTCAGGTTGGGGGAGGGTCGTGCCTTTGGGCTGCAGGTCTCTCAGAGGGGTGGACTTTTTCCATAGTTGATAGCTTCAGAGCCTAGACCCGAGCTTTGTGTTATGGACACTCGATCCTCCGGGCAGTGGAAGGGCCGACTGCGTGAAGGGGTAACGAGTCTGCTTTCAGGGAGGCTGGGAAGTTTGCCCTGCCCCCCTCCCCCAACTCCAGCTTGAACATGGATCTGGCTTCCAGAGAAGTGTAATTAAATGTCCTGGCACCTTTCCCCTACCCTGCAGCTGGCTGGGAAGCGCCTTCTTAGTCAGAGGAGCCAGGTGCCGGCCAGAACCCGGAATGAGCGGGGTGGCGGATACGTCCCGGAGGAAGTGAGGCCTCTTCTCCTGGCTGGGAACCCCTGGCCTCAAACCCCCTCCTCGGGAGCTGGGGATAAACAAGGAGACAAGGCTGCACTCCATGCTGTTGATAAACACGGAGGATTGTTTGCCTTTCCCAGGCGGTCTGAGCTCTAGTGGCTTAAATCCGCCGCCAGCGGGAAGCCGGTTATCTGAACCCCCTGAGGCCCCCCAAGAATGGGAGGCATTGGCCCTGTCCCGGGTGTTTAGCCAGGAAGTTTGGGTGATTGATGGTCGATAATCGGCCTCCCGCCAGCCCACCCTTGGACGGGGCCATGGCCAAAATGGACCCCCTCGCTTCAGAACTTTCCCAGGTGTTCCGCTGACCGAAACAGGCCCCCGGAGGCAGGCATTCGGGGGCTTCCTCGCTGCACCCCACTCTCTCCCACTCCGGGCTCGCTTCACGCTCCCCCAGGATGCAGCTTGGAAGTGGCGTGGCCTGGTGGATAGAGCAGGGGCCTGGGAGTCAGAAGGCCCTGGATTCTAATCCGAGCTCTGCCACTTGTCTGCCGCATGACCTTGGGCGAGTCACTTCACTTCTCTGGACCTCGGTTACTTCGTCTGTAAAATGGGGATGAGGACTGTGAGCAATGCCCTGCACACAGTAAGTGCCTAATAAATATGGTTGAATGAGTGAAAGAATGACAGGGACTGCATCCAACCTGATAACCTTGTATCTATCCCAGTGCTTAGAACAATGCTTGGCACATAGCAAGTGCTTCACAAATACCGTCGTTCTTTATTATCATTATTATTGCCCCCACACTTCAGCTTCTGCCAATGGACCGGCATGAAAAGTAATACATGGAGCTTGCCAGGACCCGGCAGGGTGAGAAGCAGAGGTCAGCTTGGACCTCATAATAAAGGTGGTATTTCTTAAGCGCTCACCTGGTGTCAAGCACTACACCGATGGATGCAACATAATCATGTCAGACGCAATTCCTGTCCCACATGAGTTTCACATTCCAAAATGGGGGAGAACAGGCATTTAGTCCTCATTCAACAAATGAAGAAACTAAGGCAGACAGAAATAAAATGATTGGCCCAAGGTCACACAGCAGGCAAGTGAGGAGCCCGGCTTAGAATCCAAGTTTCCTGACTCCCAGCCCTGTGCTCTTTCCACTAGGCTACGTTGCCACTCCTAGGTACCCCGGGACACACCTGGAACCTCTTCCCTCAAAGGACAAGGCAGGGACGATGGTTAGACGCGCTCTACGGTGTAAGTTGGTGGACGGGGAACGTTTCTACCATCTGTTGTACTATTCCAAGTGCTGTGCACACAGTAAGCGCTCAATAAATACCACCGATGATATTTCCTGTTCCACCCCACCACCGCCGTGACCGCTGCGTTCTGAGTTGTCATTTTCTTCAGCAACTTGAGGCCAGAGGAGACCTCACATCTAGCAGGAACAGGCGGCTTCTTGCCAAAAGCTTCCCCCACTTAGCTGTGAGTGTGTGAACTACTTCTGTGGAAAATTTTTTGGAACACAACAGGATGGGACTGGCTCTTTGATTACTCTCTCCTGACCTGAGCCCACCTGAAATAATAGTATCTGGGGTAGTCATTAAGGGCTTACTAGAAGGAGCATGCTGCTTGCTAGAAGCAGCGTGGCCTAGCGGAAAAAGCAGGGCCCTGGGAGTCAGAGGTCCTGGCTTCTAATCCAGGCTCTGCCACTTCTCTGTTGTGTGACCTTGGGCAAGTCACTTCATTTCTCTGGGCCTCAGTTCCCTCATCTGTAAAATTCATTCATTCATTCATTCAATAATATTTATTGAGCGCTTACTATGTGCAGTGCACTGTACTAAGCGCTTGGAATGTACAAATCGGTTACAGAAAGAGACAGTCCCTGCCCTTTGACGGGCTTACGGTCTAATGGGGGAGACAGACAGAAACAATTCAATAAATAGAATCAAGAGGGTGAACATCTCATTAAAGCAATAGCAAATAAATAGAATCAAAGCGATGTACATCTCATTAATAAAATAAATAGGGTAATGAAAATATATACAGTCGAGCGGACGAGTACGGTGCTGAGGGGAGGGGAAGGGAGAGGGGGAGGAGCAGAGGGAAAGGGGGAAAAAGAGGGCTCAGCTGAGGAGAGGTGAAGGGGGGGGGTAGAGGGGAGCAGAGGGAGCAGAGGGAAAAGGGGGAGCTCAGTCTGGGAAGGCCTCTTGGAGGAGGTGAGCTTTGAGTAGGGTTTTGAAGAGGGGAAGAGAATGAGTTTGGCGGAGGTGAGGAGGGAGGGCGTTCCAGGAGAGCGGGAGGACGTGGCCCGGGGGTCGACGGCGGGATTTGCGAGAACGGGGGACGGCGAGGAGGTGGGCGGCGGAGGAGCGGAGCGTGCGGGGTGGGCGGTGGAAAGAGAGAAGGGAGGAGAGGTAGGAGGGGGCAAGGGGACGGAGAGCCTCGAAGCCCAGAGTGAGAAGTTTTTGTTTCGGGCGGAGGTCGATAGACAACCACTGGAGGTTTTTAAGAAGGGGAGTGACATGCCCAGAGCCTTTCTGCGGGAAGATGAGCCGGGCAGCGGAGTGAAGAATAGACCGGAGCGGGGCGAGACAGGAGGCAGGGAGGTCAGAGAGAAGGCTGACACAGTAATCCAGCCGGGATATTATGAGAGCCCGTACCAGTAAGATAGCCGTTTGGGTGGAGAGGAAGGGGCGGATCTTGGCGATATTATAAAGGTGAGACCGGCAGGTCTCGGGGCCGGATTGGATGTGTGGGGTGAACGAGAGAGCCGAGGCAAAGATGACACTGAGGAGGATTGGGGAGGATTGTTTGCCCCACATGTGTGGCAAGAACAGGGTCCAACCTGATTACCTTGTATCTGCCTTGTATCTACCCCAGTGCTTAGAAAAGTGCCATAATTGTTAACAAGGCAGCGTGGTGTTACAGAAGAGCTGCAGCCCTGAAAGCTGGAGGTCCCAGGTTCGAGTCCCGGCTCTGATACCCGTTCTCTGTGAGGCCTTGGGGGGGTTCACTTAACCTACCCATGCCTCAGTTTCCCTAGATGTAAAATGGGGGTAATAATACCTGAGCCCTACCTTGCAGGGGTGCTGGGAGGAGTAAATAACTAAATAATGTAAGGCGCTTTGGTAATTAAAAAGCACCACCTAGAAACGAGAAGCAGCATGGCCTAGTGGATAGAGCACGGGCCTGGGAGTCAGAAGGTCCTGGGTTCTAATCCCAGCTCTGCCATTTGTCTGCTGTGTGACCCTGCGCAAATCACTTCACTTCTCTGGGCCTCAGTTACCTCATCTGTAAAATGAGGATTGAGACTGGGAGCCCCACATGGGACAGGGACTGTGTCCCACTCAATTTGCTCGTGTCCAACCCAGCGCTTAGTACAGTGCCTGGCACAGAGTAAGCGCTTAACAAATGATGGTATTATTATTATTGGTGTTCCTATGCGTCAAGCACTGGATAATAATGAATAACAATAAAACTGTAAACTCAGTGTGTGCAGGAAATGTGTTTCCCGACTCTATTATATTTTACTCACCCAAGGGCTTAGCACAGTGCCCTGTACACAGTAAGCACTCAATAAATACAATCGATTGATTGATTGAATTATGGTAGACCTTAAATCACTCACTAGGTTTCAGGCACTGTTTTAGACATAGGTTAATGAGTTTAGACACAGTACCTGTTGCCACATGGGGCTCACGGTCTAAGTATGAAGGTGAACGGGTATTTCATCCCCATTTTACAGTTGAGGAAATAGGAGCACAGAGAAGCCAAGTGACTGGTCCAAGGCCACATAGCATGTAAGAGGCAGAGTGGGGATTGGAACCCAGGTCCTCTGTCGCCCAGGTCTGGGCTCTTTCCACTGGATCAAGCTGCCTCTGTACTTGTACCTGGGCAGAACTGTCTCCTCTTTTTTCTCCTCAAGGCCGAGGTTTGAGGGTAGGGGGCTGTACAATAGGAAATTGTGAATACCCAGATCACGGAGGAATCTTCCTCCTCCCCCAGCTTTCATCCCTGCAGACAGTATTTGTCTCTTTGATCCCTCAACAGATCAAACACAACTCACTAATCAATGATTTCCCTCTTTGTCTTTCAGAGGCTGCCACAGACCTTCAAACGGCAGAGGGTGAGCATTTTACCAGCTCTTTGTTTGTTTACCTCACCAAAGCAACTTTCTCCGCCAAACCATGGAGTTTTCCTCCCTCGTTTCCCTCCTTGCAAGCAATTCTTTTTTGCAATTACTGAAATGAAAGACGGGAAGTCTGCACTGAAGAAGGTAGGAAGTCCAGGAATTGCTGGCAGGTTTGATCGGGCAGGGGCGGCTGCCAGAGGCCGATGGGGAGGATGCTGGGGGGGTGGGGATGGAGGTGACTGGGAGTTGGGGGATGCTGGAGCCGGAAACTGGGAGATCCAATTTAGTGTCAGAGCGGGTGGCAACAGGGAGGCTGAGGGCTGGAGCAAAGACAGGGCTGGCTCCAAAGCCAATCAGGCAGTCAGTCCATCGAATTTATTGAGTGCATACTATGTGCAGAGCACTGAACTAAGCACTTGGGAGAGTACAATACTACAGTAGACAGACACATCTCCCGGGTTGCCCAGGCACACAAGGATGGGCACCATGATGCGGTACGGAGTCTTTTTGCGGAAGCTGTCCTTAATCCACCCAGACCGAAATGAAAAACATCACCCCTCCCTCGTAGCTCAATGGAAAGAGCCCGGGCTTGGGTGTCAGAGGTCATGAGTTCGAATCCCAGCTCTGCCACTTGTCAGCTGTGTGACTGTGGGCGAGTCACTTCACTTCTCTGTGCCTCAGTTATCTCATCTGTCAAATGGGGATTAACTCTGAGCCTCAAGTGGGACAACCTGATTACCCTGTATCTACCCCAGCGCTTAGAACAGTGCTCTGCACATAGTAAGTGCTTAACAAATACCAACATTATTATTATTTATGCTAATATCTGTAATTGATTTATCTATTGTAATGTTTGTCTCCCCATCTAGACTGTAAGCTCACTGTGGGCAGAGTTGTACCTACTGACTCTGCTATATTGCACTCCCCTAAGTGCTGACTACAGGGCTTTGCACATAGTAAGCTCTCAATAAATACAATTGATTTTATTTTAATGATATTCTTAAATGCTTACTGTGTGTCAGGGACTGTTCTAAGCGCTGGGGTAGATACATTCATTCGTTCAATCATATTTATTGAGCCCTTACTGAGTGCAGAACACTGTACTGAGCGCTTGTTAGTTGAGACAAATTAATCCTGTTGGACCCAGTAGCTGTCCCACATGGGGCTCACAATCTTAATCCCTATTTTACAGATGAGGTAACTGAGACCCAGAGGTGTGAAGTGATTTACCCAAGGTCACACAGAAGACAAGTGGTAGAGTTGGGATTAGAACCCAAGTCCTTCTGACTCCCAGACCTGGACTCTATCCACACTGCTTCTCCACCGATTAATTGATTGATTGATTGATTGATTGATTGCATATAATCCCAGTAAAAACAAATGGCAAATGCAATCCCCCAACAATTTTTTATCTTACATTTGTGGATCTTGTAATGGCTGACTGGAAATTCCTCTCGGGCAAAATTAGTCAATCAATCAGTGGAATTGATTGAGTGATTACCATGTGCAGAGCACTGTGCTAAGCACTAAGCACTGTGCTAAACACTGTGGGAAGCAGCGTGGCTCAGTGGAAAGAGCCTGGGCTTCGGAGTCAGAGGTCATGAGTTCGACCCCCGGCTCTGCCGCTTGTCAGCTGTGTGACCGTGGGCAAGTCACTTTACTTCTCTGTGCCTCAGTTACCTCATCTGTCAAATGGGGATTAACTGTGAGCCTCACGTGGGACAACCTGATTACCCTGTATCTACCCCAGCGCTTAGAACAGTGCTCTGCACATAGTAAGCGCTTAACAAATACCAACATTATTATTAAGCACTGGGAATAGCGCTATACAACAGAATAAGGAGAAACGTTCCCTGTGCATAAGGAGCTTAGCAAATTTTCAGAGGTGCTGGAAGCTGCACCTGTGAGAAAGCTCCCTGATGTGACCCCCCCCCCCCACTTACCCTCTGAGTCTGGCCCTGGGGGGTGGGGACCCCCTAGCTTGTGGGAAAGAGGCAGGTTGATGGTGATGATACAAACTCGATTGCACTCTAGATGAATTGAATGGAGGAATAATGGTAATTGTGGTATTTGTTAAGTGCTTACTATGTGCCAAACACTGTCCTAAGTGCTGGAGTAGATACAAGATAATTGGATTGGCCACAGTCCCTGTCCCACATAGGGCTCACAGTCTTAATCCCCAATTTACAGATGAGGGAACTGAGACCCAGGGAAGTGAAGTGACTTGCCCAACGTCACCCAGCAGACAGGCGGCAGAGCCAGCACTAGAACCCCTTTTCCTCTGCTCCTCCCCCTCTCCCTTCCCCTCCCCTCAACACTGTACTCGTCCGCTCAACTGTATATATTTTCATTACCCCATTTATTTTGTTAATGAGATGTACATCGCCTTGATTCTATTTATTTCCTATTGTTTTAATGAGATGTTCATCCCCTTGATTTTATTTATTGCTATTGTTCTTGTCTGTCCATCTCCCCCGATTAGACTGTAAGCCCGTCAAAAGGAAGGGACTGTCTCTATCTGTTACCGATTTGTACATTCCAAGCGCTTAGTACAGTGCTCTGCACATAGTAAGCGCTCAATAAATACTATTGAATGAATGAGTGAATGAACACAGGTCCTTCTGTCTCCCAGGCCTGTACTCTACTCACTAGGCCATGCTGCTTCTCAGGGTGCAGAGGTTAAAGTTTCGAGCATAAGCAGTGTAGACTGTCCCAGAAGTCCCATGGTCCCCCAATCTGCATTTCCCACAGCAGGGTTTGGGGGAGATTAATCAATGGCATTTATCGAGAGCTTACTTCCTGCAGAGCACTGTACTAAATAAGCACTTTGGAGAATACAACACAGTCGGTAGACACATTTCCTGCCCACAACAACAGCCTAGAGGGGAAGGCAGACATTAAACTAAATGAGTATATTACGGATAAGTACAGAAGTGCCGTGGGGCTGAGGGAGGGGCTAACTTCAAGTGCTTAAAAGGTACAGAGCTAAGTGGATAAGCGACCCAGAAGGGAGAGTGAATAAGGGAAAAGAGGAGTTAATAGGGGAAGGCCTCTTGGAGGAGATGTGATTTCAGGAGAAGTTTGAAGATGTGAAGGGTGGTGATCTGTCAATCAATCAATCAGTGGTATTTATCGAGCACGTACTATGTGCAGAGCACTCTACTAAGCATTTGGGAAAGTACGACAGAATTAGCAAGGCATATTCTCTGCCCATAAAGAGTTTACGGTCTATCAGTTGGGAATGAAGGAAGTTCCAGGCCAGAGGAAGAAACTGGGCAAGGGGTTGTTTGGGAGCCAGATGAGATTGAGGTACAGTGAGTAAGTTAGCACAAGAGGAGCGGTGTGTGTGTGTGAAAATCAGCGAAGTAAGGTTGGCAGGGGCAAACTAAATGAGAGCTCAAAGACGCTATACAGACCCTAGCTCCCCTCCTTTCTCTATCACAGAGATGGGCCAGAGGAGCTGATCTTGGTAGACTTTTCCTTTTCCTTATTTATATTAATGTCTGTCTCTCCATCTAGACTATAAGCTCATTATGGGCAGGGTACGTAAACTGATGTATTGTGCTCTCCAAGGGCTTAGCACGTTGATCTGCCCATAGCAAATGCAATACCACTGATTGATTCGTCGGGAAGCTCTTCCAGCTCCGTGATACTTTTGTGGAAAGTGCCTTCACTAAGATGGCATGGGAGTGCAGAGGCAGTTCCTTAAAATCACAGAGTTCTCATCCATCAATCCTACAACTCGGTTGTAGTAGGAAATCAGGGAGGTAAGGTAGCGGGGGGCAAGGTGATTGAGTGCTTTAAAGTCCGCGGGAAGGAGTATGTGATGTGGAGGTGGATGGGCAACCACTGGAGGTTCAAGAGGAGTGGAGAAACGTGGACCGAATGATCCTGTAGAGAAACGATCCAGGCAGCAGGGTGAAGTATGAATTGGGATGAGGAGAGACGGGAGGCAGGGATGTTAGCAAGGAGGCTGATACGGTAATCGAGGCTGCATGGGATAAGTGCTTGGACTATCCTAGAACGAGTCGTCTACAATCGATGCCTAGAATTCCTTAACTCCCATTCTCTCCTAGACCCCCTCCAATCTGGCTTCCGTCCCCTCCACTCTACCGAGACTGCTCTCTCTAAGGTCACCCGTGACCTCCTTCTTGCCAAATCCGATGGCTCCTACTCCATTCTGATCCTCCTTGACCTCTCTGCTGCCTTTGACACTGTCGACCATCCCCTCCTCCTCCATACCTTATCTCACCTCGGCTTCACGGACTCTGTCCTCTCCGGTTCTCCTCTTACCTCTCTGGCCGATCATTCTCGGTCTCCTATGCCGGAGCCTCCTCCCCCTCCCATCCTTTAACTGTTGGAGTTCCTCAAGGGTCAGTTCTCGGCCCTCTTCTGTTCTCCATTTACACTCACTCCCTCGGTGAACTCATCCGCTCTCACGGCTTTGACTACCATCTCTACGCAGATGACACGCAGATCTACATCTCCGCCCCCGTCCTCTCCCCCTCCCTTCGGGCTCGCATCTCCTCCCGCCTCCGGGACGTCTCCACCCGGATGTCGGCCCGCCACCTAAAACTCAACATGAGCGAGACTGAGCTCCTCATCTTCCCTCCCAAACCCGGTCCGCTCCCAGACTTCTCCATCACCGTGGATGGCACGACAATCCTTCCCGTCCCGCAGGCCCGCAATCTCGGTGTCATCCTTCACTCGTCCCTCTCGTTCACCCCACACATCCTATCCGTTACCGAGACCTGCCGGTTTCACCTCTACGATATCGCCAAGATCCGCCCTTTCCTCTCCACCCAAACGGCTACCTTACTATTACGGGCTCTCGTTATATCCCGGCTAGACTACTGTGTCAGCCTTCTCTCTGACCTCCCTTCCTCCTCTCTCGCCCCGCTCCGGTCTATTCTTCACTCCGCTGCCCGGCTCATCTTCCCGCAGAAACGATCTGGGCCTGTCACTCCCCTTCTTAAACAACTCCAGCGGTTGCCTATCGACCTCCACTCCAAACAAAAACTCCTCACTCTAGGCTTCGAGGCTCTCCGTCACCTTGCCCCTTCCTACCTCTCCTCCCTTCTCTCTTTCTACCGCCCACCCCGCACGCTCCGCTCCTCCGCCGCCCACCTCCTCGCCGTCCCTCGGTCTCGCCCATCCCGCCGTCGACCCCCGGGTCACGTCCTCCCGCGGTCCCGGAACGCCCTCCCTCCTCACCTCCGCCAAACTGATTCTCTTTCCCTCTTCAAAACCTTACTTAAAAATCACCTCCTCCAAGAGGCGTTCCCAGACTGAGCTCCTCTTCCCCCTCTACTCCCTCTGCCATCCCCCCTTTACCTCTCCGCAGCTAAAGCCTCATTTTCCCCTTTTCCCTCTGCTCCTCCACCTCTCCCTTCCCATCCCCACAGCACCGTACTCGTCTGCTCGACTGTATATATTTTCGTTACCCTATTTATTTTGTTAATGAATTGTACATCGCCTCGATTCTATTTAGTTGCCATCGGTTTTTACGAGATGTTCTTCCCCTTGACGCTGTTTAGTGCCATCGTTCTTGTCTGTCCGTCTCCCCCGATTAGACCGTAAGCCCGTCAAACGGCAGGGACCGTCTCTATCTGTTGCCGACTTGTTCATCCCAAGCGCTTAGTATAGTGCTCTGCACATAGTAAGCGCTCAATAAATACTATTGAATGAATGAATGAATAATGTGGTAGCAGGCCTTAGCCCGAAAGGTCATCTCATCCACCGCCCTGTCTCCAAACAAGACAGCTCTTCACTCTCTTGGATAGATTTTCCAGCGAAGAGCAGAAGACTCTTCAGTAATCCATCCCTGTGTTAGCTGTCGTGGCCAAGCAGTTCTTCTTTACTGCTAACAAATCCCCCACTCCCTTCCAAATCCTTTTATTCTTGTTCTACCTCAAAAGAGCCAGAAGTCCTAATATATTTAGATACGTGAAACGTGCAATTAGGCCACTTTTTCAGACTTTCCTTTTCTCTCTAAAGTAGTAGTATTAAGTACTTACTGGGTATAGAGCACTGTACTAAATGCTGGGAAAGAGCATACAATGTAGGAAAAAGTCCTGGTTCCTGTTCCCGGTGGGCTCACAGTCGATGATGATATATAGGTAAGGAATTTTTGGAGCCGGCTCCGAAGAGTCTAGGGAAAAGGAGAAATATCCATAATGTGAAAGTTCTCTATCCCAGAGTGGCCTAGTGAAAAGAGCACAGGCCTAGTTGTCAGAGGGGACCTGGGTTCTAAACCCAGGTTTGCCTTGTGTCTGCGGTGTCACCTTGGGCAAGTCGCTAAATTTTTCCATGCCTCAGTTACCTCGTCTGTAAAATGGGGATTAAATCCTACTCCCTCCTACTCACACTAACTGTCGTTTACCCCAGTGCTTAGAATAGTGTTTGGCACATAACACTTAACAAGTACTATTATTATTATTAGTTGCAGAAGTAGTAATAATAATAATGATAATAACGGTATTTGTTAAGTGATTACTATGTGCCAAGCACAGTACTAAGGACCGGGGTGGATACAAGTAAATCGGTAGGGACACAGTCCCTGTCCCACGTGGGGCTCACAGTCTCAATCCCCATTTTACAGATGAGGTAACTGAGGCACAGGGAAGAAAAGTGACTTGCCCAAGGTCACACAGCAGACATGTGGCAGAGCCGGAACCCATGACCTTCTGACTCCCAGGCTTTTTCACTATCCACTACGTCATGCTGCTTCTTCTGGTAGAAAAGGAAGTAATATCATTATTATTATTATTATTATTATCCCAAACTGATGGAAAACAAACTGAGGAAACATTTCTGTGGGCCCTGACCATTAGTTGGGAGTTTTCATTCACTTTCTAAAGACCTCCATTGAGAGAAACTCTCAGAGAAAGCATCGTCTCCACTAACTGGCCCCCTTCAGTTTCATCGTAACCAGGTCTTACTGCGAATAAAGGGGATGCCAGGTGAATTATTCTGCCAGAAGCACAATAAAAGTTGGGACGAGAAGAATGTACAGCTAGTGGGGTAGAATTTCAGACCTAGAATTGCTGCTTTCCACGGTCTCTGCTAGGGTGATTTGGGAAAAAAAAGTCTTCTCATTAGCGGGGTCTTTCAGCTCCCTTTCCTGACCTCCCTTCGTGCCAGGGGTACAACAGCGCTGGAGGGCTCTGGTGTTCTGCTCTGGGGGTCCACGAGGGCATTTTCCTGGCCTCTGGAGGTATCGCTCTGATGTTATCACCCCAGAAACTTCTGAGCCTGGTTCTCTGTCATTTCTGACCTGGAGCGGTAACCGCCAAAGTGACAATTGATGATCAGAACCCGGGCTGCCAGTAAACCAAACTTCTGAGCACGGGCCCTTTGATCTGTAGCGATGCCCAGGGGTATTGGCAGATGCCTTTGATAGAAGGACCAGCCAATCAGGAGCTCCCGGTGCTGGCTGGGCCTACGTCGTGGGCCTTTGATGCACATTCTGCCATGTGTTGGTGTAAACCGAGGAATTTTTCTTCGTGCCCTTTCAGAAGCAATCTAAAGCTCCAGGAAAAACAAACAGAAAAATAGAAGAGCCAGGCAGTTACTCTGGGCTCACACCTGAAACTTGGCGGGTGGGTAGTCATAGTGGAGTCCCAGTGGAGTGGGGAGTTAGAGTCGCAGAGTGTGCGGCGCAGCCTAGTAGAAAGACCACGGGCCTGGGAGTCAGGGGAGCTGGGCTCTAATTCCAGCTCTGCCACTAATCCGCTACATGACCTTGGACAAGTCACTTCACTTCTCTGTGCTTGTTACCCCATCTGTTAAATGGGGATTAAAACCGTGAGCCCCATGCGGGACACGGATTGTGTCCAACCTTGGATATACCTCAGCCCTGCTACAGTGACGGGTACTGTATTAGTTCGTCCTCTAGACTGTAAGCTCGTTGTGGGCGGAGAATGTGTCTGTTTTACTGTTGCGTTCTGCTCTCCCAAGCGTTTAGTACCGTGCTCTGCATGCAGTAAGTGCTCAGTAAATACCAGTGACTGACTGGCAAATACAATTTAAAAAAATCAAAAAGTGGGTCAAGTTTTCTCAAGAAACTCCGAGTTTTTAAACAAAAATTCCTTAATAATGGCTTTAAAGCACTCACTCATCATGCCCCCTCCCACCTCACCTCACTACTCTCCTACTACAGCCCAGCCCGCACACTTCATTCCTTTAATACTAACCTTCTCACTGTACCTCGGATTTTGTCAGATCTCACCACTGACCTCTCTTCCACATCCTACCTCTGGCCTGGGATGTGCTCCCTCATATCAGAAAGATAATTGCTCTCCTCCTCTTCAAAGCTTTATTTGAAGGCACATCTCTGCCAAAAGGCCTGACTAAGCCCTCTTTCCGTTTTCTTCCACTCCCTTTTGGGTCTCCCTGACTGGCTCCCTTTATTCATTCCCCTCTCCCAACCCCACAGCACTTATGTATGGATCTGTAACTTTAGTTATTAATATTATTCATTCAATAGTATTTATTAAGCGCTTACTATGTGCAGAGCACTGAACTAAGTGCTTGGAATGTACAAATCAGTAACAGATAGAGACAGTCCCTGCCCTTTGACGGGCTTACAGTCTAATCGACTGTATTATTAATATTAATCATATTAATGTCTGTATTCCCTTCGAGACTGTTAAGCTCACTGTGGGCAGGGAATGTGGCTTTTTATTATTATATCGTACTCTTCCAAGATTTAGTACCGTTCTCTGCACAAAGTAATCACTCAATCAGTATGACGGACTGACTAGCTGACTGTCTACAAGGAGCTTTCAGTCTAGAGGAAGTAACGAATATTAGACTCCAGATATTTTCTCCCTCTTCAATTTCCTGAGTTAACAAATTTCATAAGCTCACTAGATGAAGAAGCCCTTGGGAGAGTTCAATGGAGATAAAAGACATGATGCTTTCCTAGCAGAGAGGGCAGGCACGAGGTAATTTATAGATGGGAGGAAAAATAGGAGAAAGATGGAGAGATGAATGCTCAACCCCTAGGGTCTGCAAACCAACAGGTCTGTCTGCGGTGTGGGTACATAAGTGCTGAGGTGGTAGTTTGGGGGCTGTAATCTGGAGAGAAGAAAAATTGATCGAGGAAAACTTCCTAGAGGAGGTAGGATTCAGAGGACTTTGAAGGACTTTGAAGATGGGGAGAGCTGTGGTCTGGTGGTTATTCAAAGATGCTTCTATCTGAGAAGGTGGAGAACTGTAGCCTAAAAGCAAATGTCATCAGAGTTTATATCAATTCATTGTATTTACTGAGTGCTTTCTCTGTGCGGAGAACTGTACTAAATGTTTGGCAGAGAGAGTTGGTTGATACACCACTATGAGAAGCGGCCTGGTTTAGTGGAAAGAGCCGGGACTTGGGAGTCGGAGGTCATGTGTTCTAATTCTGGCTCTGCCACTTGTCTGCTGTGTGACCTTGGGTAAGTCACTCAATTTCTCTGTGCCTCAGTTTCCTCATCTGTAAAATGGGGATTAAGTTTTGTGAGCTTCATGTGGGACGACCCGATTACCTTGTATCTACCCCAGTGCTTAGAACAGGGCTTGGCACATAGTAAGCACTAATAAATGCCATCATTATTATTATTATTGCATCCCCTGCCCACAACAAGCTTAAGGTTAATACAAAGATGGGGTTCTTCGGGGTATTGTCACCTTGTTATTGAGCATTATCCTTATGCAGAAATGCCAGGGACTTTGACAGCTTTGAAAATGATAAGGGAGGAGAGCCATATGGCATTGGGTATTGTTTACTATGTGCCAAGCACTGAGAAAGAAACAAGATAATTAGTTCAGACACGATCCCTGTCCTAGAAGGGGCTGATGATCTGGCCGCGAGGAGGAAAAACACTTGTTTTTGCCTGAATTTTACAGATGGGGAGGCTGGGGCACAGAGAGATTGTGTGGTTATCAAGAGGCCTGACTGTGGAACTGCGTTTGGAGCCCAAGCCCTCCGACTTCCAATCCAGTTCTCTCCCCATTAGGCCACGCTGCTTCTCATCCTGCTTTAGAGGATATGACTCAAAAACAACGTGGACATTATTGCGTCCAGTTAATTCTTTTCACATATGCCTTTGAATACCAGGGCTGGGTTAATGGCGGGATTTCCTGGGCTGTTATCCTGGAATAAGGAGATAGAGGGTGGGGGAGAGTTGTTTCCTGAACAGCCCCTTCTCTGACCCACCCCCAGCCTCACAATCTACAGCCTCATCTGCCGATGTCACCGGCATCTCTGCCAGTAGGACAGCCCCTGCCACTAGCCCTCAGGCAACGTCGGATGGAAGAGCCCCTCCTGCCCCCAACTGCAATGGCGGAACTCCTTCCCCTGCTGCAGCTCTTCACCGTTGCCAGCGGCAATAGCCACAGGGACTGCAGCCCCTGCCAAACCGGGACAGGACACCCCAACTTGGCTTCCTTAAGGGGAACTTCAGACCCGTGGGGAGAGAAATCAATCAATAGAATTTATTGAGTGCTTACTATGTGCAGAGCACTGAACTAAGTGCTTGGGAGAGTACAATGCAAGAGAATTAGCAGACACGTTCCCTGCCCTTAACGAGCTTACGGTCTAGAGGGGAGAGACAGACATTAATATGAATAAGTCATCTATAATATATAAGGATATGTACTTAAGTGTCGTGGGGTTGGGAGTGAGGCGAATATCAGATGTCCAGGGGTCACGGATTCAAGTGCATAATAAACCCCTCACTTGTTCTTTCCTCCCTCAACCCTTCCCCAAATCACTAGGCTATGAGGAAGCCCTCTGCTGTGACCCGAAGAAAGCTAGAAGGATTAAGATCTTGAGCCCCATGTAAGGAAGGGACTGTGCCCGACCTTTTATCTACCACAGAGCTTAGTATAATGCCTGGCACATAGTAAGCGCTTAATAAATGCCATTTTAGAAAAAGAAGGACCCAGCACAGGTCTGCTCCTGAATGGCACTCAATCTATTTCCTTCAGTTTCCCCAACTCTAGAGGGAGAAGAAGAGATTCCACCCTTGAGAACAATTTGGGGAGGGAGCGTGGGGTGAGACTGTCAGTTCTCTAAAGCCGCCCAGAGGGATGTGCTTTTGGCAAATCACGTGGCAGTCTTGTGACAGAGGATGAGAGCAACAGTGGCCTGAAAAGGGAGAATGAGGCAGGGATCTCCTGTCAGAGACTGCAAGGGAGAATGAAGCGGGAATCTTCTGTCAGAATATCTTTTCAATCATAGTTTTCTCCAGGGAAAATGAGCCAGCTTTGAAAATGAAGGGCTGAGAAGACCCGATCCAGTGGACCAGGGGTGGAAGCAAACTGCGTGAGTTAAGACGGCCTGCTTCTACCTGAGCCCAAGCCACATTCTTTGGGGTTCCTGGTGGCCAAGTGTGTAGCATGTCACTCCAGAATCCACTTAAGTCAGTCAGTCGATCGATGTTATTTAGTGAGCACTTGATATGTGCAAGAGCACCGTAATAGGCAATTGGCAGAGAACATTACAATAAGGTGGGTGAACACTATCACTTTCCTCTAGGAGCTGACAGACCAGTGAGATTCTGAAAGTGACCCTGTCCTGGGTCAAGAGCTGGGTTGATTTTCCTTCTAGAAGAAGAGAAGCAGCGTGGCTCAGTGGAAAGAGCCCGGGCTTGGGAGTCAGAGGTCATGGGTTCGAATCCCGGCTCTGCCACTCGTCAGCTGTGTGACTGTAGGTAAGTCACTTCACTTCTCTGTGCCTAGGTTACCTCATCTGTAAAATGGGGATTAAGATTGTGAGCCTCACGTGGGACAACCTGATGACCCTGTATCTACCCCAGCGCTTAGAACAGTGCTCTGCACATAGGAAGTGCTTAACAAATACTAATATTATTATTATTATAGTAATGGATTTAGTGGTAGTTGTGTAGGTTATCAGGGGTGGAGGCAGCTACAGGGGTGGAGAAGCAGCGTGGCTCAGTGGAAAGAGCCTGGGCTTGGGAGTCAGAGGTCATGAGTTCGAATCCCAGCTCTGCCACTTGTCAGCTGGGTGACTGTGGGCAAGTCACTTAACTTCTCCGTGCCTCAGATACCTCATCTGTAAAATAGGGATTAACTGTGAGCCTCACGTGGGACAACCTGATCACCCTGTATCTCCCCCAGCACTTAGAACAGTGCTCTGCATATAGTAAGCGCTTAACAAATAGCAACATTATTATTATTACTTAAAATAATAATAATAATAATAATAATGGTATTTGTTAAGCGGTTGCTTTGTACTCCTAGAGATTCTCCTCCCACTCAAACACCATTAAGCAGCATCAAGAAATCAAGGTTAATTAGAGAAGCAGTGTGAGCAAGTGGAAAGGATATGGGCCTGGGAATCAGAGGACCTGGATTCTAATCCCGGCTCTGCCACTTGCCTTCTGTGTGACTTTGGGCGAGTCACTTAACTTCTCTGTGCCTCAGTTTCCTCATCTGGAAGATGGAATTAAAGCTGTGAGCCCCATGTGGCACATGGACTGCGTCCAAACTGACTAGTTTGAATCTACCCCAGCACTCGTATAGTGTCTGGCACATAATAAGCGCTTAAGAAATACCATTAAAAATAAAACGGGTGGACGTCAAGAGCCCGGCAGGCCTTGGTTTTGCCACCTATGTTAGTCTGAGAACATCACATCTTTAAATCCCTTCTCTACAGACGGAAGTCAGTTCACTTATTCCTCTCTTAGATAGATCTCTCAACGTTTTTACTCAGTGTTACCCAGAAGTCCACTTCATAGATGGTCGGTCCCACTTGGCCGAAAAAGAACCGCTATTGATACTTTTTATTCGTCTTTGATAAGAAGCATGTTTGTTTTCAAACATAGATTTAAAGCTCAAAATGGACCAGTACTGTAAATAAAACATGCAATCTCATTTTAAAAATTTATTACAAGGAATTTTGTTTATGATTTCGTGTTCTCTAGTAATAATTAATTGGCGGTCTTCTCTGGTCCCTGCAGACCAACTATCATTCAAAATGCACTAAAGGATGATCAACATACAGCATCTCTTCAGCAGCTAAAAGAACCATATGCATTTTTGCTCCCAATTTAACATATATTTGAAGAAACAGCCATTTTACAATATGGGAGTTGTGCGAAAATGAAGGAAAAAATATGTCAGTTTTCCTTAAATAAATGCCAGGATGCTTTTTGCAATCGTCCAAAGGTTTATTTGGAATACCAGTGTTTTTCTTAAAAGACCCTATTACTTTTATTGTCTGACTGACAAGATCTCAAATTGTAAGCTCACTGTGGGCAGGGATCTTGTCTTCCAACTCTTTTGTATTGTACTCTCCCAATCATCCAATCAGTCAAGTGTATTTATCGAGTGCTTACTATGGGCAGAGCACTGTAATAATAGCTTGGGAGAGTAAAACATAACGTAGTTGGAAGTCTTCCATAGTTCCCTGCCCACAGCGAGCTTACAGTTTAGAGGGAGAGACAGGTATGAATATAAATAAACAAATTTCAGAGAAGCAACATGGCTTAGTGGATAGAGCATGGTCCACAGATTCAGAAGAACCTGGATTCCAATTCCAGCTCTGCCACTCGTCTGCTGGGGGATTTTGAGCGAGTCATTTAAATTCTCTGTGCCTCAGTTACCTCATCTGTAAAAAATGGGGATTAAAACTGTGAGCCCCTCGTTGGACATGGACCGTGTCCAACCTGATTTGCTCGTACCTAGCCCAGTGCTCAGTACAGTGTCGGGTACATAACTGCAGCGGGGATGAGGGTGAGGCGAAAAGCAGCATGGCCTAGTGGAAGAGCTCGGGCCTGGGAATCAGAGGACCTAGGTTCTAATTCTGGCTCTGACAATTTCTTGCTATGTGTCTTTGAGCAAGTCACTTAACTGCTCCATACCTCAATTCCCTCAACTGTAATAAAAACCTATTCTCCCTCCTACTTAGACTCTGAGCCACTTGCGGGGAAGAGACTACATCTGGCCAAAATAACTGGTAACTACCCCAGCACTTAAAACAGTGTCGGACGCATAGTCAGCACTAAACAAATACCATAAATCCAGGTGCAAGGGCAACACAGAAGGGTGTAGGAGGTGAGAAAACTCCCCATCCTCTCTGCCAACTCCGATCTGAACTCTACTAACAAAGTCCCCCTTGTCCTTGAAGACTTTATCCCAGATGAACCCCTTGTCGCTTTAGTCACCCATTGGTCCTTATTGACACTAAGGCTACCTCTGACTATCACAAGCCTACATTCGAGGGGTTCCAGCTCCTAAGAATCTTTTAGCCAGCTAATCAAGTTAATCAATTAACTAAACTCCAACTGTGTGAAGACCACAGTTTGAAACGCTTGGGAGGATACAGTTTTTGTGCTGTACAGGGTTTGTGATCCCCAGTTACTCTCCCCCCAACAAAGCATTATTCAGGGTACGTCTCCTTCAAGAGTCCTTCCCAAACTAAGCCCCCTTTCCTCTTCTCCCACCCCATTCTGCATCACCCTGTCTTGATCCCTTTGTTCATCCGCCTTCTCCGTCCCACAGCACTTATGACCATATTTGTCATTTATTTATATCTCCCCGCCTCTTGACTGTAAACTCATTGTGGGTAGGGAATGTGTCTGTTTATTGTTGTATTGTACTCTCCCAAGTGCTTAGTACCGTGCTCTGCACACAGTAAGCGCTCAATAAATATGATTGAATGAATGAATGAATGATCCCAGTTCATGAGGAGTTTACAAACTAGAGGGAGAGAGAGGCATTATATAAATCACGGATAAGTTTGGCGACTTCAGCTGCTCTGTAGATAGGGTTGAGGGGAGAGGGTTGAGTAGAGCAAAGGGACTGCTGTTTGAACGCCATTTAAGGTACAAACTATTGGGCAAATGCGCTGGAGAGGGGAGAAGCAAAGTCCCTTGGGTGAGGGCCAAATCAGGTTCCTGGAACTAACAGTTCCTGAACTAGTTCAGCTGGGTAGACAAGAACTTTAGCATGATCAAATAGTTCTGCACCTTAAACACACACTGAACAGCAAACGACAGAAAACTAGAAACACAAATTACAGAAGCCTTCGTCAGCGTTGGGAACTGGAGGGTTGAGGGGAAAGACTAGACTGATCAAGATCAGGGGAAGTTAATCCAGGAAGGTGCACAGGCAACACTGCTGGGAAAAAGGCTTTTCTAGCATTGAGCAATAGTTCTGTCCTCAGTCAGTCGCAAGCTGAAAATGAGAGAAAGGAGTAAATAGATTTCAAAATATTTCGGTAACAAATCCACCTGTGGAAATTCCCCAGATCACTTGGCTTCGCTCGTTTTCTTTTTGTGTTAGGGAGATAAGAATTTGTATAAATATCATCTCTTCTTGACTGCACAACAGAAGAAAAAGGTTGGACTTCTTGGTAACACTGCAGAGGTGAGGTTTTTTTTGGTTGTTGTTGTATCTGAATGAAACTTTTCCATCTCAAGAAAAGAACTTCTTTCAGGTGATAAAAAAATGGGGTCCAGAGCCCATCCTTGACTCCCAGAGGATTTGTCTGTTGGCTACAGTAAGCTTTTCTAGGACTTTGGCTGGTAAAACTGCTTAAAATTGTGAGATAGATGCATCTCAGCATAACCCACCGTTTCATTTATTTTTGGCATTCAGTTGATAAATACTCAGGAAGAGAACCCTGATCAGAGCAAATGAAACTGAACAGCCAGATTGCTGTTCCCAAACAGAACAAAGTGGAATTTTGAAAAAGTCTCAGGGAAAATCCCTGATTGGGTCTCCTTACTTGTCTTGCAGCTTGAGGTGGTCACAGTGAAGCTCTTCGTCTGCACCTCGTTCTGCTCTTTGGCCTTGGGAGCTCACCGCTAGAACTGGTTCCTGGATGCTGGAAGGTTCATAAAAGAAACTGGTCAAGGTAAGATACCTTGATGAGGGAAGGAGGGCCTCCGGGCACTAGATTGTCAGCCCTTGAAGGGCAATGACCCCGGGGCTTACTGCTGCTACACTCTCCCAAGTGCTCATTACAGTGCTCACATTCGGGAGCCACTGGTGATTTGGCTACCTCTAGGCAGTCTCCATATAGCTCAACCAATCAATGGTATTTATTGAGCAGCAACCCTGTGTAGTGAACTGTATTAATCACTTGGAAAAGTTCAATACAACAGAAGTGAGAGATGTAATCCTTGCCCACAAGGAGCTAGAGTCTACAGCTACCATGCTTTCCCTTGGAAGGATGTTCCTTGCTACTTAATCCAACTCTAAATACGAACCCAACCTGTCACTCGAGCAGTTCTCTTTCTTACCCTCCCTTTGCCCAGAATATCATCCTGGGATGGTGACACACCAAGCATCCAGGTTTCACCTTGCCCTCCGCTGGTGAGCTACAGCTCCCTGAAAACTCAGACATTTTTTAGCTTGGCAGGTTCTGAGAAATCTTATTTTTCCATTCTGATTGGTGGCTGCACTTCTCGTAGAACATTATCGAGGCCCTAGGTCAGATCACCCGATGATAGGGTTTTTTTGTTGTTGTTTTAGAAATCCTTCTGTCCTGCTAAACTCTGCTCTCCTCCTGCCTCCCCCATTAGATTGTAAATTCCATAAGGGCAGGGAGGGTGTTTCTTGCTACAACTGTAATCTAAAGATTTTAGACTATATGCTCCTTGTGGGCAAGGAGTGTGTCTACAAAGTCTGTTACATTGTACTCTCCCAAACGCTCAGTACGGTGCTTTACACAATTAAGTACTCAATACACAAAACTGACTGATTAGTGCAGACCCTAATACCCCACTGGTGTTCAATAAATATCACTGAATGATTGACGGAGAGAGCATTTTCCACATGGAAGAGAGGTACACTGAAGAGAAACAAACCCAAGTCATTTCATTCATTCAGTCGTATTTATTGAGTGCTGACTGGGTGGAGAACATTATGCTAAGCACTTGGAAAGGACAATTCATTCTCAACGGCAAAAGAAAGATCAGAGACTGTTCAGTTGGGGGAATGTGCTAAAATCCTGGATTCGAAAAACATAATCGAGCCCAGCTCTCAACCTGAGGAAGAGAATCTTGCTAAAAACTTCCGTTCTAGCCAGTGTATCTCCAGGGGTCGGTGTTGGATCAAAAGGTGGCCCCCTTGTGATTAAGCGCTTAGTACAGTGCTCTGCACACAGTAAGCGCTCAATAAATACGATCAATTGATTGAGGAGAGAGCCTGTGAGAAGGTTTGATTCCCCAAATGATTTCCTTTAGGCTCATGTTTCCTCTGCAATCTCTTCGCCCAGGGAGCTGGGATATGTGGAATGCCCACTCAGACATGCGTGAAGTCAATTTCAAAAATTCCGATAAATACTTCCACGCTCGGGGGAATTACGACGCTGCAAAGAGAGGGCCGGGGGGTGCCTGGGCAGCAGAAATCATCAGGTAACTGGGTTGGCAGAAAGGTTGCCCCAGAATGGGGGAAAAGGTCAGAAGGACTTGCAACAGGGGAAATATAAGGACATCGTCTACATTCCAATCTGGGGATCTCCCCTGCCCGCTGCACTCTCGGGGCACTTTGCTGTGTCTTTGGGGAAAGATCTGAGAGGACTTCTGAAAACCCTGAAGACCAGAAGGGAAGCTCACCATAGCGAGAGACTACCTGATTCTGGCCTGAGCCTGGAAACGGGAAGACGGGGGCTGTGGAGAAGCTGCCGGGAGAGAGCCTGAATTTTCCTTCAGGCTCCCCGCTCTGGAAAGTGGCTTCTCTATGCCCCCGTCCCAGTCCCGCCACCCAGAGCCACACAGCCTCACAGGAAGGGAACTGCAAGTGGATGGCACCAGGCTTTATCCCGTCCACTCACTCTGTTTGCAGTGACGGCCGGGAATTCCTGCAAGAAACCTTCGGGAGGGGCATGGAGGACTTGCTGGCCGACCAGGAGGCCAATCGCCATGGGAGAAGCGGCGGAGATCCCAACCACTGCAGACCGGCTGGACTGGATGAGAAATATTGAGCCACAAGCGTCCCCCAAAATGTGAGTTTCTTGTCTCCATTTTAGGCCTGAGACCATGGTGCTTAATAAATTTGACTGTCGACAACCTTATGGGTGTCCTGGCCCCCTCCCCAGCTCTTCCTGTGCCCAATCCCTTTCTTAATAAGCTTGGTGACATTAACTGGATGAGGTCAGCAATGTGACATCACACAGCAGAGAAGTATTGGAGACAGGATTAGAACCCAAGTCCTCTGTCTCCCAAGCTGGGCCTCTTTCCACTAGGCCACTCTGTTTCCCTATGGTGATATTCATTCATTCATCATTCAGTCATATTTATTGAGCACTTACTGTGTGCAGAGCACTGTACTAAGCACTTGGAAAGTACAATTCAGCAACAAATAGAGAAAATCCCTGACCAACAACAGGCTCACAGTCTCCCTACATAACCAGTTTGCCACGTGGAGACTCTTGTGAGGATTCTGTTAAAATCTAGGTGGAGGAAGAGTTATTTTTTTTCAATATAGTTTGTCTTCATAGCTGGGGGAAGTGGGGCACATACTCACTGCTGACAGTGGCCAAACCTTTGTTTCAGGGGTCAAAGGAGTGCAATTCAGAGTGTCTCTTACACCTCTGGGCAGATTTAGAATACCCAAGGCTAGCCAGTGATGGGGAATTCAAACCCCGATAGCCACTTCTGAAGAGGAAAAGCTTCTCAGTAAGAAGGTATATACCAAACTTGCCTCTTAATGTTGGTATTTATTAAGCGCTTACTATGTGCGGAGCACTGTTCTAAGTGCTGGGATGTACAGGGTAATCAGCTTGTCCCACATGAGGCTCACAGTCTCAATCCCCATTTTACAGATGAGGTAACTGAGGCCCAGAGAAGTGAAGTGACCTGCCCACAGTCACACAGCTGCCAAGTGGCAGAGCGGGGATTCGAACCCATGACCTCTGACTCCCAAGCCCGGGCTCTTTCCACTGAGCCACGCTGCTTCTCTTGGAGCTAGTCTACGTGTCAAGCTGTCTAGTTTCACTTAGTGCTGCAGGTTTGACCAGTCATGTGCTACAAGGGTTGTTTTTCTTTACGGTTGATAATAAGAACTGTGCTGTTGGTTAAGTGCCGCGGTAGAGAGAAGATAATCAGATTGCACACAGTCCCTGTCCCGCAAGGGGTTCACAGTGTAAGTGTGAAGGAGAACCAGTATTAATCCCCACTTTACTTCTAGGAAGCTGCATGGCCTAGCGGACAGAGCATGGGGCCTGGGAGTCAGAAGGACCTGGGTTCTAATCCCGTCTCTACCACTTGTCTGTGTGTGACCTTGGGAAAGTTACTTAACTTCCCTGTGCCTCAGTTACCTCATCTGTAAAACGGGATTAAGACCGTGAGCCCCATGTAGGACAGGGACTGTGTCCAATCTAATTAACGTCTATCTAACCCAGATCTTGGAACAGTTTCCGGCACTTAGTAAGTGCTTAATGAATATGATTCAAAAAGAAAGAAAAAGACACTGAGAAGTCATTCAGCAGGCAAGTGGTGGAACCAAGACTAGAACCCACGTTCACTGACTCCCAGGCCTGGTTTCTTTCATTGTTTTTTTTTTTCCCAGTGTCACTTAGCATCCCATGATCCCATGATTATCTGCTTAGTTCTGTATCTTGTATACATTTTCACATCAGAAGCATTAAGTTACCAATGGAAGTTGTGCCTGGATGAGATGGTTGATATTTACAGATACCTTTTCCAGTCTGCCTCCCCATAAGGGTTGAGCAGTGCTTTCTAAATATGACTATTCTCCCCCTCTAGACTGTAAGCTCACTGTGGGCAGGGAACGTATCTACCAACCCTGTTGTACTCTTCTCTCCCAAGTGCTTTGATCTCGCCTGTCTTGTCGCCGACCCCTGGCCCACATGGTGCCTGTGGCCTGGAATGCCCTACCTCCTCAAATCCGGCAGACATTTACTCCCCCCACTTCAAAGTCTTATTGAAGGCCCATCTCCTCCAAGAGGACTTTCCAGACTAAGCTCCACTTTTCCTCATCTTCCACTCTCTTCTGCATCATCCTGACTTGCTCCCTTTGCTCTTCCCCATCCACCAGCCCCCCCGATTAGACCGTAAGCCCGTCAAACGGCAGGGACTGTCTCTATCTGTTGCTGACTTGTTCATCCCAAGTGCTTAGTACAGTGCTCTGCACATAGTAAGCGCTCAATAAATACTATTGAATGAATGAACTATAATTTTGTTTATTTGTATTGATGTCTGTCTCCCTCTTTCTAGACTGTGAGCTCGCTGTGGGCAGGCAGTGTCACTGTTTATTGTTGTACTTCCCCAAGGGTTTCGCACAGTGCTCTGCGCACAGTAAGTGCTTAATAATTACGACTGAATGAATGAATGCTTAGTACATGCTCTGCAACCCAGGAAGCACTTAATAAATGCCGATTGATTATTCAAACATTCGGGGCACTGCCTCATGGTGCTCCGGTTTTTTCACTGCCAGACTCCTATCCAGGGAAACTTGTTCAAGTAAAACTGGTGCTTAGTTCATATTATCAGCCATCATCAGTGGTATTTATCGAGTGCTCACTATAGGCAGAGTACTGTGCCAAGTTCTTGGGAGAGTATCATCCAACAGAGCTGGCCGACATTTCCTCTAGACTGTAAGCTCACTGTGGGCAGGGAATGCATCTGTTTATTGTTCTACCGTAATCTCCCAAGCACTGAGTACAGTGCTTTTCACGCAAGAATCAGTCAGTAAATACTATTGACTGACTGACAGCCCACGGCAAGCCACGGCCCAGAGTGGGAGACAGACACTACTATAATTAAATGATTGATCATATATAATTTAAAGATATGAAACTTCAATTGGGGCAAGGGCTCAGAGAGGCATCGGCAGGGCAAATGGCTTGAGCTGTTTTTTTCCAGTGCTGATGATGGGTTGTGTGGAGCCATTCACATTCTCTTACCTGGTCTCCCTGTGAACAACAGCTTATGTTGTGAGAGTCTTGGTGGGGAGTACTTGAGTAGGGGCAGAGGGAGTCTGGGCATGGAATACCTCTGGATGCCCTGTTAAAGCAAGCACATAACGCTAGGTCCTCATCTAGTTTATATGCCACTGTGGACAGAGAAACTGTTTATTGTTACATTGTACTCTCCCAAGTGCTGAGTACCGTGCCTTGCTCACAGTAAACGCTGAATAAATACAACTGAACGAATGAGTGAATACCCAGTGAGATTCTCACCTCAGTTGTACAAATTACCGGGATCTCCTCTGGAAACCAAATGGGGCTTAGAGCTGTGGAACACCCCATCTCCTCCAAGAGGCCTTCCCCGATTAAGCCCTCTTGTCCCTGGTTCCCTCTCCCTTCTGCATTATCCATGCACTTGGATCTGTGACCTTTGTGAATTTGATATTCACCCCACCCTCAACACCTCAGCACTCACGTACATGTCTATAAATTATATATTATTCCTTCAATAGTATTTATTGAGCGCTTACTATGCGCAGAGCATTGTATTATGAATTATTTTGGTTCTCCCCTTCTAGATGCAAGCTCGTTGTGGGTAGCTACGAGTCAAGAAAGACTGGCAAGAACTGGATGCCCTTGCTACCCAGGAGCATAGCGCCTAAGCCCATGGATGCTCAAATCTCCCTTCCCCTCACAGCACAAATGCACTTCTCTCTATACTCGCCTAGTTTCCCCTCTCCTTGTCATTTATTTTAGTGTTGGTTTCCCTCACTAGAGGATCACGTCCTCGAAAGCAGGGATTGCATGAACTAATTCGATTATGCCATCGGAAACCCTTCAGTGTATGCTTTGCACTCCGCAAATCTTTGGGAATCACTATGGCTCTGCCGTTATCTATGTGACCTTGGGTAAGTCACTTCAGTTCTCTGAGCCTCAAGTGCCTCATCTGTAAAATGGGACAAGAGTCCGAGCCCCATGTGGGACAGGGACTACGTCCAACCTGATTTAGCGATATCTATCGCAGAGCTTAGAACAAGGTTTGACACATAGCAAGCGCTTGACATATACCGTTATTATTATTATTACTACTGGTGAATGGTCGATTGATCTGTCCTTTGGGCTAGGCCTGGAGGCTGCCTCTTCCCACCCATCCTGCCTCTGTTATGGTGCTGTGGGAGACGGGGCTGGAGTAATATTAAGAATAATAATTGGAAATTGTTAAGCGCTTACTATGTGCCAAGCTCTGTTCTTAGCGCTGGGGTAGATACAAGGTAATCAGGTTGGACACAGTCCTCATCCTACATGGGGTTCACAGTCTTATTCTCCATTTTACAGATGAGGGCAGAGTCTTCCAAAGCTATTGTACTGTAGTCTCCTAAATGCTCAGTACAGCACTCGGCGCACAATGAGCGTTCAAAGCATAACACTGATCGAATAATTGGAACAAGCAACGAGAACCCGTACACTCAGCCCAGGCACAAAATAGAGGTGTTTGATTGCTTCTTCCTCTTTTAGATTTTCTTAATTCTTCCTGGACTTTTCCGTCTAAATGCATTGCGATATTTCCATCTAAATATAATCTTGTTGCTCAGAAACCGGAGAAGAGTTTTAAACACATGCAAATGAAAAATCAAATATTTTGGATATCAATCGTCTCATTTTTAGTCATAAAACTGGCCTATTACACTTTCAGGTTATGAGGACTTTTCCAAGGTCTTGATGATTCTGCTAGATAAACCTTAGAAAATCACAGCCAACACGCTAAAGCTTAAAGACATTCTGTCCGGGATGAATTATCACTGCCCAGCAGTAGAGTTGACTTCTTAATGACTAATTACACTCTGTTTTCAGGACTCACATAATTCAATTATTCAGTAAGGTTGTACTACAATGACCTAATGGGGAAAATTTCAGTTCCAATTCTGTGTTTCGGGGAGTTTTTATGGCATTTGTTAAGGGCGTACTATGTGCCGGGCACTGTACTAAGCGCTGGGGTAGATACGAGCTAATGAGCCTGGACATAGTCCATGTCCTACATGGGGCTCACAGGGTTAATCCCCATTTTGCAGATGAGGTAACTGAGGCACAGAGAAGTGAAGCGATTTGTCCATGATGACACGGCAGACAGAAATTGGTGCCGAGATTAAGATCCTAGGTCCTTCTGACTCTCAAGCCCATTCTGTATCCATTCTCTAGGCATGCTGCTTCTCGTTTTAAAAGGGCCTTCCAAAATGAAAATCTTTTGCAAAGCCTGACTTTTGGGGTTTAGATTTTAAGCTCCTTGAGGTCAGGGGTTGTGTCTTTTACATTGATTGCATTGTCCCGAGTGCTAAATACAGCGTTTTACATACAGTAGATGCTCAAGAGATCTTGATTCTATTTATTAACTATTGTTTTAATGAGATGTTCATCCCCTTGATTCTATTTATTGCCACTGTTCTTGTCTGTCCGTCTCCCCCGATTGGACTGTGAGCCCGACAAAGGGCAGGGACTGTCTCTGTTACCGATTTGTACATTCCAAGCGCTTAGTACAGTGCTCTGCACATAGTAAGCGCTCCATAAATACTATTGAATGAATGAATGAAAGAGATATAATAATAATAATGATGGTATTTGTTAAGGGCTTACTATGTGCCGAGCACTGTTCAAAGAGCTGGGGTAGATTCAAGGGAATCAGGTTGTCTCACGTGGGGCTCACAGTCTTAATCCCCCTTTTAGAGATGAGGGCACTGAGGCACAGAGAAGTTAAATGACTTGCCCAAAGTCACAGCTGCTAAGTGGTGGAGCCGAGATTAGAACCCATGACCTATGACTCCCAAGCCTGTGCTCTTTCCACTAAGCCACACTGTTTCTCTATGAACGACACTGCTTAATGCAGTGTTTTGCATTCGGCAGATGCTCAGTAGACCTTACCTTTTGTATTTGTTAGGCGCCTACTATGTTCCAACCACTGTTCTAAGCACTGGGGTAGGTACAAGGTAATCAAGTTGGCCCACGTAGGGCTCACAGTCTTCATCCCTATTTTACAGATGAGGTGACTGAGGCACAGAGAAGTCGAGTGACCTGCCCAAGGTCACGCAGCTGACAAGAGGCGGAGCCGGGATTAGAACCCATGTCCTCTGACTCCCAAGGCCGGACTCTTTCCAATCAGCCACTGATTGAACGCTAAATTCAGTGCTACGCACAATAGATGCTCAAGCGATATGAATAACTGGCTGCTTAGTAGTAATAATGATAATGGTATTTGTTAAGCGCTTACTATGTGATAGACACTGTACTAAGCACTCAGGCATGGAGAAGCAGCGTGGCTCAGTGGAAAGAGCCCGGGCTTGGGAGTCAGAGGTCATGGGTTTGAATCCCGGCTCTGCCCCTTGTCAGCTGGGTGACTGTGGGCAAGTCACTTCACTTCTCTGGGCCTCAGTTCCCTCATCCGTAAAATGGGGATTAACTGTGTGCCTCACATGGGACGACCTGATCACCCTGAATCTACCCCAGCGCTAAGAACAGTGCTCTGCACATAGTAAGCGCTTAACAGATACCAACATTATTATGGATACAAGGGAATCAGGCTGAGATGCATACAAGCAAATCGGGTTGGACGCAGTTCCTGTCCGCATAGGGCTCCCTGGTCTTATTCCCCATTTTACAGAAGAGGTAACTGAGGCACAGAGAAGGGAAGTGACTTACTTAAGGTAGTACAGTAGACAAGTGGCGGAGCCAGGATTAGAGCTCCATGACCTTCTGACTCCCAGGCCCGTGCTCTGTCCTACTACACCATGCTCCTTCCCATGTGCTCTGCCCGGTCGGTGCTCAATCCATCGATAGTATTCATTGAGTGTTTACTGCGTACAGTAGCAGCATGGCTCAGTGGAAAGAGCATGGACTTGGGAGTCAGAAGTCATGGGTTCGACTCCCGGCTCTGCCACTTGTCAGTTGTGTGACTGAGGGCAAGTCACTTCACTTCTCCGAGCCTCAGTTCCCTCATCTGTAAAATGGGGATGAAGACCGTGAGCCTCACGTGGGACAACCTGATTACCCTGTATCTACCCCAGCGCTTAGAACAGTGCTCTGAACATAGTAAGCGCTTAACAAATGCCAACATTATTATTATTATTACAGAGCACTGTACTAAACACTCGGGAGAGAATAATACAACAGAGTTGGTAGACACTTTCCCTGCCCACAGTGAGTTACAGTCTAGATACGCATGAACAACTGAGTGCTTAGTACAGGGCTCTGCACTTTAGGTATTCAAGATACATGAATGATTGAGAACACTTAGTAAGCGCTCAATAAATACTATTGAATGAATGAATGAATGCATGAGAAGCACCTTGGTATGGTGGATAGAGCAGGGGCCCAGGATTCAGAAAGTCGTGGTTTCTAATCCCGGCTCCTCCACTTGTCTGCTGTGTGACCTTGGGCAAGTCACTTCATGTCTCTGTGCCTCAGTTACCGCCTCAGTTACTCCTCTGTAAGATGGGGATAGAGACTGTGAAGCCCACATGGGTCAGGGACTGTGTCGAGCCCGATCTGCTCGTATCCACCGTAGCGCTCAGAACAGTGCCTGACACGTAGTAAGTGCTTAACAAACACCATTCTTATTAGTATTGTAGTTCATCCCCTTCACCGAGGACATGCAGCGTACGTCCCCGTCGGCATTCAGGAAATGGTCAGGATGGATTAGCTCTCCGGGGTTACCCTCTTCCCGGCAGCCACTTCTCCCGGAATCTACCTCCCCGTCGGCTCTCCGCCTGAGGCGGAGGAAGCATCCATTTTCCAGTTGCCTTAGTAACTTTCGGCACCGCGCTCTTTCTAAGTGAAAGGCCGTAAACGGGCCCTTCTGTCTTCATCCCAGATTCGTATTTGCATGGCGGATCTCAGAGCCACCCAGTAATGGCGAGTTAAAGAGTCTGTCAGGGAGCCTGATAGGGCCCTGTAAGTCACTCGGGAAGTAAGGTAACTCTGCCTTGTCTCGAAGCACGGGAACGGAGCCTTCTGTGGGCGGCGATTTACGACAGACCCTGCGCTTTATGCAATATTAATTTAGAAGTATGGAGAGAGTGGCAGCCATTCACTTAAATTTAACATGTTCGCCACAGAATTGTACTTTAACATACCGCCGGAGTGATTCCTGAGGGCATCTTTCCATTTAAAAGGGGAGCAGGGAATTTAGATGTCTGCCTTCGGTCCCTAATGGAAGTCAGCCGGGTCCCAAAGCCGTCAAACACAATTTGACGGTGGGAGGTTTTTGTCTGCCCGGAAAGGGGGACTCGGGAGGGGCAGCAGCGGGTCCCTCTCTCCCCGCAGCCCGGCCGGGAGCCGGAGTCGCTGGACGTCGCCGTTCTGAAAGGTCGGGAAGCCGACCCTGGAACCGAGGCTGGGTTTATTTAGCGCGCAAAGGGGGATCGGCTGGGGATGCAGAAGCCGAGCCTCCCCCGCTAAGCTCCTTCTCCGAAACGCTGATGGACCTCGGCTGCCTTTTCCAGCTCCTCCGACCCCCCCCCCACCCCCTTAATTGACTAAGATTGGGTTGGATTTGCAGGAAAATGTCAAATCTCCTTAACCAAAAGGGGAAAGGACTAGGGTGGAGTCACCCTCCCTTTGCCATGAAAATGATAATAATAATAATGGTACTTGTTAAGCACTTACTATGTGCCAAGCACTGTTCTCAGCGCTGGGGTAGATACAGGTTAATCAGGTTGGACTCAGTCCCCCATTGGGATCACACTCTTAGCCCCCATTTTCTACAGGTGAGTAACTGAGGCACAGAAAAGTTAATTGCCTTGCCCAAAGTCACACTGCGGAAGACAAGGGTGAGAACTGGGATTAGAACCCGTGACCTTCTGACTCCCAGGCCCATTCTCTATCCACTACACCATGTTGCTTCTCGCCTGAGTACGTGGGTCCATACCCTTTAAGTACTTTAATCTTACTGCCTGTCTCCCCCTCTAAACTGTAAACTTGGTATGGGCAGGGAATGTGTCCGTTTATTGTTACGTTGTTCTTTCCCAAGCATTTAGTACAGTGCTTTGCACACAGTAGGTGCTCAATAAATACGACTGAATGAAGGAATGAATGAATCTTCATCCCACCTCCAGCCCCACAGCACTTAAGTACATCTCTTAATAGTTACATCTCCTAATAGTCAACCACTTCCCTATCTGGAATTTATTTCAACGTCTGTCTCTCCCACTATATTGCAGGGATCGGTCCACTAACTCTACCGTACCATATTTGTATTTGTTAAGCACTTAGTATACGTCAGGTACTGTACTAAGGGCTGGGTAAATACAAGGAAATCAGGTTGACCGTGGTTAATAATAATAGTGTTGGTATTTGTTAAGCGTTTACTATGTGCCGAGCACTGTTCTGAGCGCTGGGGGAGATACAGGGTAATCAGGTCGTCCCACGGGAGGCTCACAGTTAATCCCCATTTTCCAGATGAGGTCACTGAGGCACAGAGAAGTGAAGTGACTCGCCCACAGTCCCACAGCTGACAAGTGGCAGAGCCGGGAGTCGAACCCATGACCTCTGACTCTGAAGCCCAGGCTCTTTCCACTGAGCCACGCTGCTTCCCTTATGGGAATTGCACTCTAGAAAAACCTGCTGAGGAACAGCATTGCTTAGCAGAAGGAGCCCAGGCCTGGAAGTCAGAGGACCGGGTTCTAATCCCAGATCCACCACTTGCTTGCCGTGTGACCTTGGGAAAGTCCCTTAACTTCTCTGTGTCTCAGTTTCCTCAAAAGTAAAATAGGGATTCAGTACCCGTTCTCCTTCCCCCTAGGCTATGAGTCCCTCATGGAAGAGGGGCCGTTTCTGCCCTGATTAGCTTATACCTACTGCGCTGTTTAGAACAGCACTTGACGATCAATCAATCATAAGGATTGACTGCTTACTGTGTGCAGAGCACTGTACCAAGCACTTGGGGGAGTACAATATAAAAATACAACAGAGTTCGTAGACACATTCCCTGCCCACAGCGAGCTTTCAGTCTAGAGGGAGAGACAGGCATTAATATAAATAAATTACTGATATGTACATTCGTTCTGTGGGGCTGGATGCGGCGGGGGTAAATAAAGTTGAACCGACGGGATTTAGTGACAGATCGAACTTTGGAGGTAAAGTCAGAGAGGGACGTCCGGGATAACATCAAGGTTATGGGCTTGTGAGTCAGGAAGAACGGTGGTGCTGTCTACAGTGATGGGAAAATCACTGGGAGGATAAGGTTTGGGTGGGAAGATAAGGCGTTCTGTTTTAGACACGTTAAGTTCGAGGTGACGGTGGGACATCCAAGTAAGGACGTCTTGAAGTCGGGAGGAAATGCGAGACTGCAGAGAGGGAGGGAGAGCAGGGCTGGAGGTGGAGGATTGGGTGTCAGCTGAATAGTTGCGGTAGTTGAAGCCGTGGGAGGGAATGAGTTCTCTAAGGGAGTGGGTGTAGATGGAGAGTAGAAGGAAACTCAGAAGTGAACCTTGAGGGATACCCACAGTTAGAGGAGCAGAGAGAAGGAGCCCTTGAAAAAGACGGAGGAGCCAGAGAGTTAGGAGGAGAACCAGGAGAAGACGGTGCCGGTGAAGTCGAGGTTGGGTAATATTTCCAGGGGAAGGGGGTGGTTGACATTGTCGAAGGCAGCCGAGGTCAAGGGGGATTAGGATGGAATAGAGGCCGTTAGATTTGGTAGGAGGCAAGAAGAAGATCGTAGGAGGAGAAGCAGGAGATGTAGCCTGTCCTGTGGAAATGGCCCTCTCCCAGTGAGTGCTTAACAAACGTGATTATTATTATTGTGATTGTTATTATTACGATAACAGAGTAAAGCCGCAGGGCAGCTCACCGAACCCCTCACCTTTGCTTCCCAAAATGAGGGATTAATCCCGGCTCAGACACTTGTCTCCCGTGTGACAGTGGGCAAGCCACTTAACTTCTCTATGCCTCAGTTACCTCATCTGTACAATGGAGATGAAGACTGTGAGCCTCATGTGGGACAATTGCATTACTCTGATTCTACCCCGGTGCTTAGAACAGCTCTTGGTACATAATAAGCGCTTGACAAATACCATCATCATTATTGCTATTATTATTATGACAATAACCACACTCATTATTAAGCCCTTACTAGGGGCCAAGCACCGGGGCAGATAGCTCGCGTCATCGGGCCGGCGACAGTTGGACGGAAGTCCTCGAACCCACGGTGCGGAATCAAAACCTCGACTGAGACGGAGCAGAGTGGGCTACCGTTAAGCCACCCCCGGTTCAACTAAGTGACCGCTCCCGGGTCCTCGCCTTATTCCTCCGGAGCACGTCGGTTAAATTCCTTTGAAGCAGCCCGATTGTAGTGCAGAGCCCGGCTGCTTCCCAGCGAATCTTCCGGCCGTTCTTTGTTGCGAAACCAAATCCAGGGTCGCATTGTCCGACCACGCGCGCACGCTCCGGCTGCATAGAAAGCCCCTGGTTCCCCAGACTGACTCCACGCCGCCCGACGGCCCCGGGTTCTCAATGCTATCTCGTTGCAGCAGCCCACGCTGACAGCTCTCTGGCCCCCCACACCCACCGCCCTCGCTCCTGGGATAAGAGCCGCGCCATTGATGCCGGGTGTATTATTTTCCATCGGCTCCCCGCGGCATGTCACTAACAATTCCCCCGGCCTTATCGCCCAAAAGGAAAAGGCTTTGAAAAGTGGAAACAAAGCATCCGACCACATTGTTGGACTACTTTCAGTGCCGCGATCGGGGGCTTCCATCGCTCTACACGGAGAGACTAGGAACGTCACCTGATACAGATAGGCCGATGGACAATTTATGGAGGACGTTTATCGTTCCCTATCTGCCATCTTCCGTCACCCACACCGGTGGCTTTCAGATCGCCCTTTTCACTGCCCTTTTCCTCGTCCGGATGGAGTCCGACTCCTTCTCGCGACGCCTTCGCGGATGGGAGCGACTGAGGCGGCCCGGCGTTCCTGCCCGAGGCGGCCCATCGCCATCGGCCACGCTGTGGAAACGACCCCGCCCAACCTCACCACAGCACACTCACACCCACCAGACAACACACACACACAGACACACAATTCCACACACAAACACAGGTGTGCGGGCGCGTACACACACACACACACGCGCACACCCCCCCCCCCCCCCAAACACCCTCACTTCAGGCCCACCTTGGTTAACCATCTTGTGAAATGGTCCTGTCTCACTGTGTGCTCCCACTCTCTCAGACTCACAGATTCGCACACGTGCGCACACACACACACACACACACAATAAACACACTCAACCGAGGTACAATGCTTTTGTTTTTGTTTTTTATGGTACTCGTTAAGCACTTACTATGTACTGAGCCCCCTTCTAAGTGCGGGGCTAGATTCGAGGTAACGAGGTGGGACGCGGTCCCTATCCCACAGAGGCCCACAGTCAAATAAGGGAGAACTGGGATTGAATCCTCATTTTACAGCTGAGGGAACTGTAAGTGACTGGCCCAAAGTCACACGGCAGGCAAGTGGACTGGGATTAGAATCCAGGTGTTCCTTTGGAACCAGCCCGGTCTTACTCGGATACTCGCTCTCACGCACACAAGCTTGATACCACATGCACACACACACACAGAGACACACACAAACCATACGCAGAGCACACTCCACCCAAGCCCTACACATACACACACCCCAGGCACACCATCCCACGTGTTCTTTTGGATATAATCCAGCCTCACTCTCTTTTTCTGACACACAAACTGCACAACACATGCACTCCTCTCACCGACGCCCATCCCGTAACACCCCATCGCACACAGAAGCACGACCCCCGTACACACCTCCCCCGACTCACATCACCGAGACACACGTACATATACAAACATACGCACACACACACATCCCCCCACCCTCATCACACACCACACTCTCCCCCCACACACAGAGACCTCTCTTACACACCTCCTCCCCGCCCCCAACACAGACGTCCCGTACGCATCTCCCCCGACCCACACATACACCCCAACACACCCCCTTCTAGACTTTAAACCTGTTATGGGCGGGGATTGCCTCTTTTTATTGCCGAATTGTATTGTTCACGTGCTTAGTACGGTCCTCAGCACACAGTAGACGATCAATAAGTACGATTAAATGAATAAATGAATGAAAGCCCCTACCTCCTACCCTGCCAACACACACATCCAAGCCCTCTGGATGGAAGGCTCATGACTGTAAACGGCCGAACACCCCAAAGTCTACTGAAAGAGCCGGGGCCAGGGCAGTGGAGAGTCAGTCAGTCAATATTATTCACTGAGCGCTTATTGTGTGGAGAGGACTTTACTAAGTGCTTGGGAGAGTACAGTATAAGACAACTGAAAATGTCACTGTGGCTGACTGCTGGGGCATGTTCCTTCAGCATTCCTAGTTTGGCCAGGTCCTACTTGTCTGAACGTAGGGGTAGAAATTGCGTCCGCCCAAGGATCAATCTTGGCCTGTAGGGCACAGACGTGGCAGGCTGAGATTCACTTCACTCAGCCTCCAGTGGGCCCAACCCTCTTTTTTATTTTACCCTACCTGTTAAGCACTTCTTATGCGCCAGACACTATACCAAGAAAAGGGGTCATCGGGAAGCAGCGTGGCTCAGTGGAAAGAGCGCGGGCTTGGGAGTCAGAGGTCACGGGTTCTAATCCCGGCTCCGCCGCTAGTCAGCCGTGTGACCTTGGGCAAGTCACTTAACTTCTCTGTGCCTCAGTAACCTCATCTGTCAAATGGGGATTAAAACTGTGAGTCCCATGTGGGACAACCTGATCGCCTTGTATCCCCCAGCGCTTAGAACGGTGCTTTGCCCGTAGTAAGCGCTTAACAAATACCACAGTTTATGAGATAATCAGGTTGGCCATTGTCCCTGTCCCGCATGGGACTCACAGTCTAAATCTGCATTTTACATATGTCGTAACTGAGGCAGAGAGAAGTTAAGAGACTTACCCAAGGTCACACAGAGGACAAATGGCAGAGCTGCGATTAGAACTCAAGTCTTCTGACTCGCAGGCCCATGGTCTAACCAAAGGCCATGCTGCTTCTCCTCTTCATAGCGTTGCAAGGCTCTGGTGACCCTGGATGTGAGCCTGACGTGGGATCCTGGGAAAACACACCCTTAGGTCCTTTGCTGAACCTCCGGTTTTTCCTGACTAAACCCTCCTTTCCTCTTCTCCCACAGCACTTATGTACATATCTTAATTTATTCATTCATATTAATGTCTGTCTCCCCCTCTAAACTGTTAGCTCATTGAGGGAGGTGTCTATTTATTTTGATACTGTACTCTCCCAAGTGAGTACAGTGCTCTAAACACAGAACGCACTCAATAAATGTGACTGGTTGACTGACTGATTGACTGACTGTGGGCAAAACTGCAATATCGTCATTTCCCAGAATAATACTGACAACCACTGTATTAGTTAATTCCTGACTATATGCTGAGCACTGTATTAGATATGAGATAAACAGGTTAGACGCAGTCCCTATCCCACATGGGATTCACAGTGTAAGAAGAAGGGAAGGGAGAAAGGGTATTTCACACCCATTTTAGAGATGAGGACACTAAGGCACAAGTTCAAATCGAAATGTACTTTCCAAGTGCTTGGTACGTGCTCTGCACACAGTAAGGGCTCAATAAGTACGATTAAATGAATGAATGAATAGCAATAGCAATCAATACAATTACATGTATTGAACACTCACTACGTGCAGAGCACTATACTAAGCGCTTAGAGAATGCAGTGCAACAAAATTTGCCCCCTGTAACCTGGACTTGATGCTGGGTTGGTGCCAGGAGCATGTTTTCTTTGTCAAATTCAAAATTTCTAAACATCAGTCTTCAGGGTATCTAGCTCCATACCGAAGTTGATGCATCAAAACTCCTCCTGCCCATTGAGTTGAGCACTTTAATAATAATAATGATAATTATATTAATGGTATTTGTTAAACACTTCCTATGTGCAAGCGCTGGTCGAGGCTCTTGGGGTAGACACAGATAATCAGGGTTCACATGTGGCGCACAGTTGAAACCGAAGGGAGCACGGGTATTGAATCCCCATTTTGCAAAAGAGTGAACTGAGGCCCGGAGCGGTGACTTGCCCAAGGTCACCACACACACAGCCGGTGTGCGGTGGAGCCAGGATTAGAATCCAGGTCTTCTGAATCCCCGTCAAATGGAACTGTGATGGCTTCTTCCGAAAACGGGCTGGCCAACGTCTGCCGAAAGGGCTTTCCATTTTGTCCCACCGGCAAAACGAGGGGGAAATTCCACTCGCTGAAGTGTTGTCATTGTGCCACGTTGTGTTAGCGTGTCATCGTAATTGTCATTTCATTGCGTTATTGTAATCGTTTCCCCTTAACCGCTCGGAGAGAGCGGAGACGCGGCTGCCGGCGGGCCACCCACCACCTGCTCTGAAATACAGCAGCCGGGATCAACCTCTATCAGCTTTATCTTGACTGATGACAAGAGTCGCAAGCTGATTAATACATTTAAAGTGCTGATCAATTTGTCTTATTCAAACCCTCTTGAGCTGATTGTAATGAGCAGATCTTTTAACATAATGAAAATGGCATGTTTCCCTTAACTTCACATTTCTGCTCGTTGGAGAAAGGGGCTCCTTTATTGAACCTAAGGACGATTCACAGGCACCCGATTCCTCTACGAGGCAGAGAGCAGCGTCGTTAAAACCCCCCTGCCATGAAAAGAGCTTGTAAATTCTATTAATAGAGCAAGTCCTCTCTATTGTTAGCCAGTCGTTCCCGGGCATCTGTGGTCCTTAAAGCCATCTTTCCTCTTTATGATCCCGGCCTCAGATGGCTTTAACGCTTCCCACCCTTGGGCAGCGTCGGAGGCTTCCTCACTTCCCGTCCTTAAAGAAAAGAAAGGCGTGAGTGAGTAACAAAGCCAGATGTAGCCAGCCCCTGGCACTCCGATGCAAGGAAATTTACTCTCTGGAAATTGTATTTTCATAGTTGTCGATTATTCATGATTCATTAAATATTTGTTTATGTTTAGAAGAGTTTGCCCACTAAGAGAAACTCGGGCTTGCACGGGATAAGCGATGATACTCCCCTGGCCAAGTCACGATTCCCTCCTTTTTGGCACGTGGCATTCCTTTGCAACTTGGATGTCCAATTACTGTTCTAGCGGATGCCAGGCACACATGATGTATCAAGTGTTTTGCCAGCCATGTGCAGAGTGACTTAACGATGCCAACCTGATCTCTCTCCCTCTCTGCAGTCTCTCATTTCCTCCTCCCTTCAAGACCGCTCTATTTGGAGGGCTCCCCGATATCTCAAACTTAACTTGTCCGAAACAGAACTCCTTATCTTCCCACCCGGTGATTTTCCCATCGTTGTAGATAGCACCGCCATCCTTTCTGTCCTACAGACTTGATGATGATGATGGTATTTGCTAAGCTAAGCTCTTACTTTGTGCCAAGCACTGTTCTAAGCACTGGGGTAGATACAAGGTAATCAGGTTGTCCCACGTGGGGCTCACAGTCTAAAGCCCCAATTGAAAGATGAGGGCATTGAGGCACAGAGAAGCTAAATGACTTACCCAAGGGCACACCAGCAGACAAGCGGTGGAGCCGGCATTAGAACCCACGTCCTCTGACTCCCAAGCCCGGGCTCTTTCCACTAAGCTACCCTGCTTGTAATTTTGGCATTATCCTTGATTCATCTCTCTCATTCAACCCACACATTCAATCTGTTCCTAAATCCTGTTGGTTCCACCTTCACAACATCGCTAAAATCTGCCTTTTCCTCTCCATCCAAACTTCTACTACCTAAATCCAAGCAGTAATCCTATCCAGCCTGATTCCTACATCAGCCCTCTTGCCTCCTGCCTCTCCCCACTCCAGCCCATTCTTCCCTCTGCTGCCTGGATCATTTTTTCTACAAAAACTTTCAGTCCAAGTTTCCCCACTCCTGAAGAACCTCCAGTAGCTGCCCATCTACCTCCGCGTCTAACAGAATCTCCTTACCGTCGGCTTTAAATTATCGAATCGCCTTGCCCCCTCCCACCTTATCTGGCTGCTCTCCTACTAAAACCCAGCCCGCACACTTGACTCTTATAATGCCGACCTATTCACCGTACCTCGATCTCATCTATCTCTCCACCGACCTCTCACCCACGTCCCGCCTCTGGCCTGGAACACCCTCCTTCTTCATATCAACCGATCAACCAGTCGTATTTATGGAGCGCTCATTGTTTGCAGACATTAATGTGCAGCTCCCCTTCTGGACTGTAAACTCCCTGTGGGCAGGGAATGTGTCTACCAACTTTGTTGTTTTGTTATATTGCCCTCTCCCAAGTTTTAGTACAGTGCTCTGCACTCAGTAAGAACTGAGTGCTTACCTTTGATCGATCGACTGATCACCCACCTATAAGGCGTAGCTTGAGGGTACAACGTTGCAGAGAGCAGAGTTAGTGGGAAACAAAACAAAAAAAATCTTGTTCAGAGGACAGGCCGGGAATTTGTTAGAAAGCAGATTGTAAAAGAGCCACGCCAAAATCAGCAGTGGTACTGTCATCAAAATGGCATAACAAGATTATATTGAAATACTCCAATATTTAACTTAATAATTTAAATGTTTGCCTAATGAGCTGGACATAATTGGATTAAGGCATTCTCAATTAATTCCGATCCATCATCCTACACATCTGAGGTACGTTCTTCAGAACAAGACGGTGAGACTGCCACTCCCCGGAAAATTTTCCAGAAAACCTTCATCCGAGCTCACCGAAGCTAAGTCCAGCTTTAGAAATGGTTTCGAGACCCATTGGGGAAAATTTCTCTTCAAATATAAGAGCTGCAAATAATCGAATCAGTTTTCCTTTAGGTGATGAAAATGTAGTTCGCACACTATATTTTTTCTTCCATCCTCTATCAGAATTGCGGTGAAAAGATCTCTTTCCGTAAACAGGTGATCGCATAGGCTTAAATATTATGAGTATGAATTCCTATTTCTAAACAATTACACATTTCTGGCTCATTCTTTCCTCAACTATTTATTAACTAAATATTTCTACAAAACACTCAAATTGAACCTACGGTCATTTCCAAGGGGAAGGTGTTTCTGAAAGGCACTTGCAAGGAGAATGAAGTGGGAAAATGGCCAAATCATAAATCAGAGTACATAGAAAACTCCTGTCCAAGCTCCCCAGCAGTAGCTAGTGTTCGTCGAGGCCAAGATTCCGAAGGAGGAAACTAACCACAGCATTGCCGGGGACAGGCCGCTTCTAGTGAGTAATGATATTTATTAAGCTCTTACCGTAGGCCGAGCCCTGGGCTAAACCTTGGTAGACACAAAAGAAATCAGATTGATCTCAGTCTCAGCCCCAAACAAGGTTCACAGCCCAAGATGTAATGATAATAATAATACTGTTGGTATTTGTTAAGCGCTTACTATGTGCCGAGCACTGTTCTAAGCGCTGGGGTAGATACAGGGTCATCAGGTAGTCCCACGCGGGGCTCACAGTCTCCATCGCCATTTTACAGATGAGGTAACTGAGGCACAGAGAAGTGAAGTGACTTGCCCACAGTCACACAGCTGACAAGGAGCAGAGCCGGGATTCAAACCCATGACCTCTGGCTCCCAAGCCCGAGCTCTTTCCACTGAGCCACGCCGCTTCTCAGCTGTAATAATAACTGTGGCGTTTTTTACATGCCTACTATGTGCTAAGCACTGTACCAAGTCCTGGGGTAGATACAAGTTAATCAGGTTGGACACAGTCCCTGTCCCGCGTGGTCCGCACGGTATGAAAGGGAGGGAGAACAGGTATTGAATTCCTATTTTACAGATGAGGAAACCGAGGTGCAGAGAATCAATCCATCCGTCGTATTTACTGAATGCTAACTGTGTGCAGAGCACTGTGCTAAGTAACTGGGGAGAGTACACTAGACTACAGCGTGGCTCAGTGGAAAGAGCCCGGGCTTGGGAGTCAGAGGTCATGGGTTCGACTCCCAGCTCTGCCACTTGTCATCTGGGTGACTGTGGGCAAGTCACTTCACTTCTCTGTGCCTCAGTTCCCTCATCTGTAACATGGGGATTAACTGTGAGCCTCACGTGAGACGACCTGATGACCCTGTATCTCCCCCAGCGCTTAGAACAGTGCTCGGCACATAGTAAGCGCTTAACAAATACCAACGTTATTATTATTATTGATAGATCTGGTAGACGTGTTCCCTGCCCTCTAGGAACTTCCAGTCTAGAGGAGGAGCTTGCAGTCTAGAGGAAGTGAAGTGACTAGTTTAAGGTCACGCTGCAGACAAACGGCAGAACTGGGATTAGAATAGTGTCCTCTGACTCCCGGGGCCTGAGTCCTTTCCCTTAGGACACACCTGAAGATGGGGAAAGTAAAGTAAGGCACAGATGAGGTCACTAGTTGATTGGGTCTCTTTGTCTCTCTACTTTTCATTCATTCGTTCATTTGATCAAATTTACTGATGATGACGATGGCATTTGCTAAGCGCTTACAATGTGCCAAGCGCTGTTCTAAGCCCTAGGGTAGATACAGAGTAATCAGGTTGTAATAATAATAATGATAATGTTGGCATTTGTTAAGCGCTTACTATGTGCACAGCACAGTTCTAAGCGCTGGGGTAGATACAGGGTCATCGGGTTGTCCCACGTGAGGCTCACAGTTATTCCCCATTTTACAGATGAGGTCACTGAGGCACAGAGACGTGAAGTGACTTGCCCACAGTCACACAGCTGACGAGTGGCAGAGCCGGGATTCGAACCCATAACCTCTTGACTCCCAAGTCCACGCTCTTTCCACTTTGCCACGTCCTACGTGAGGCTCACAGTTTGAATCCCCATTTACAGCTGAGGTAACTGAGGCGCAGAGAAGATAAGTGGCTTGCCCAAGGTCCCACAGCAGGCAAGTGGCAGAGCTGGGATTGGAACCCACGGCCTCTGACTCCCAAGCCCATGATCTTTTCACTAAGCCACGCCGCTTCTCTGACTTTATTGAGCACTTACTGTGTGCAGAGCACTTTACTAAGCGCTTGGGAAAGTACAGTACAACAATAGAGTGACATTCCCTGCCCACAACGAGCTCACCGTCTGGAGTTGGGGAAGCGGACTTCAGTACAAAGAAAGAACATTTTGATCCCTGCTCTCAGTCCTACCCTCAATCCCTCCTCTTGATCTCTACCTTCAACCCTCTACATGTTTTAGCAGAATCTCTCCCAGGGCTTGGGACTCACCCTTTTCCTCTGTGTTAGCCTTTTTTTTTTTTTAAATGGTATTTGTTAAGTGCTTACTATGTGCTGGGCACTCTACTAAGTGCTGGGTTCGATACAGGAGCATCAGGATGGACACAGTCCCTATCCCACGTGAGGCTCAGAGTCTTTATCCCCATTTTACAGAGGAGGTAACTGAGGCACAGAGAAGTTAAGTGACTCGCCCAGGTTCATACAGCAAACAAGTGGCTGAGCGAGGATTAGAACCCAGGTCCCCTGACTTTCAGGGCTGTGCTCTTCCTATTAGGCTTTATTATCCACCTGAAGACGTGTTTCAGGCTCAACACCAGTTATTCCGTTGCTGAATTGCACTTTCCAAGCGCTTAGTACAGTGCTCTGCACACTGTAAAAGCTCAATAAATGGAATGAATGAATGAATTCCACTTGAGTTTCAACCCTATCAATCAAATAATCAATCAATCAATGGTTTTTATTGAGCTCTGATTGCATGCAGAGCACTGTAGAGAGCAGCGTGGTCTAGTGGATAGAACACGGACCTGGGAGTCAGAAGGACCTGGGTTCTAATTCAATATCTGCCACACATCCACGGTGTGAACATGAGCAAGTCACAGAACTTCTTTGGGTCTCAGTTACCTCATTCATAAACTGGGGATTAAGGGTGTGAGCCCTAATTTTTTTTTTTTTTTGGTATTTGTTAAGCGCTTACTACGTGCCGAGCACTGTTCTAAGCGCCGGGGTTGACACAGGGGAATCAGGTTGTCCCACGTGGGGTTCACAGTCTTAAACCCCATTTTACAGATGAGGTAACTGAGGCCCGGATAAATTAAGTGACTTGCCCAAAGTCACACAGCTGACAAGCCTGGGCTTCGGACTCAGAGGTCATGGGTTCCACTCCCGGCTCTGCCACTTGTCAGCTGTGTGACTGTGGGCAAGTCACTTCACTTCTCTGCGCCTCAGTTCCCTCATCTGTAAAATGGGGATTAAGACTGTGAGCCCCACGTGGGACAACCTGATTCCCCTGTGTCTACCCCGGCGCTTAGAACAGTGCTCTGCACGTAGTAAGCGCTTAACAGATACCAACATTGTTATTGTTATTAAGTGGCCGAGCCGGCATTCGAACGCATGACCTCCGACTTCAAAGCCCGTGCTCTTTCCACTGAGCCACGCTGCTTCTCGACGCTTCTCTAATGGGACAGGGACTGTGTCCAACTGGATTAACTTGTATCTACTCCAGTGCTTAGCACACAGTAATTATTATTATTATTTCTATGCTCCTAGGAGAGTGTAATACAATAGAGTTGGTAGAAGGTTTCCCTTCCTACAAGGAGCTTGCAGCCAAGAGGGCTGCCACTTTTCCTCTTAAAGCCCAGAGTGCTGCTCTATAAAAGTGACCAAAATGAAAGAAGGCTGTTTGGGCTTTGCCACCCTTGGATACGTGCTGATATAGTCCCCAAATTTTGAGGTGGCTTCTTCAATTCTAGGTTTGCGTTTTGGGTCGGATGAACGGTCCCATCATCACCACGGCACTAAAGTCGTTGTGGGCAGGGAATATGTGTGTTTATTGTTGTATTGTGCTCTCCCACGTGTTTAGTACAGTGCCCTGTACAAGTTAGGTCCTCAATAAATGTGATTGAATGAATGAATTTATAGAGTGCGCACCACGGGGATCCCGTGGCCTGCCCTGAGAGAAATCGAATGAAGATGGACAGATATTGTCTCTGTCCTCACCGAGCTGATCATTCTTCTCCGCTCTTGGAAGTTGTCGCGGGGAACTCACTGGATCCCACTGGTTTCCCCCAATCTCTCACTGGGGGAATGATCCACCATGCCTTTCTTATGGTATTTGCTGAGCGTTTATTCTGTGCCAGGCACTCTACTAAGTACCGGGGTAGACACAGGATAATCAAGTTGGACACAGTCCACATCCCACGTGACACTCACGGTCTGAATCCCCATTTTACAGATGAGGTAACCGAGGCCCAGAGATGTTAAGCGGCGGGCCCGAGGTCACACGGTAGAGAAGTGGCAGAGCCAGGAATAGATCCCAGGTCCTTCTGACTCCCAGGCCTGTATTCTAGCCACTGGCCCGCGTGGCTTCTCACCCACCTCCCTGCCTACCGCTTACCTGCCTACCACCTTACTCCACATCGGCCAGAAACCCTCCGTCCACGCTCAAAGAGGCCTCCCAGATGAAATATTAAGAGATCCTCAGTGTCGGCCACCAGCTATTAGTCTCTTAGACGGTCCAAACCCAGAACTGCGAACTTAGGAAACCCTCCGTGGGCTTCGGCTCAGATTGCCAGGCAGGACGATGGACGCGTCTGGCTCAGATGGTCAGTTGGGGCTCCTGGAGGCCACGAGCCACCCTCGGGGCCCTTCACAACTTTCACAAAGAAACACCAACCCCGATGGGGTAAGATCCCGGAGGCTTGGCCCCTCTCTCCAAGAGCCATGGTGGTGGGGGGGGGGGGGGGGGCGCAAGGGATTTTGGAGGCTCTCCTGAGTTAGCCCACCCTCTCCCGGGGTCAAGACGGACGGGCACTGAGAGCCCAAGGGCTCCTCTCCGCAAGCGATTCCGAGCACGCGATCGCAGCCAATTAACGTGGGAACGGTGTCATCTCTAGAAATAGCATTTTAATGAGTGATAGCTCCAGGATAAATTGTCATCTCGTGATCCCTCGTTAGAGTACTTAATTAGATCCATCATAAAATATATCGATAAATTCCACTGAGCGAGTCCGTATGATATATAACTTTCTCCGTACTCCCCTTGGCCTCTTCAGTGCCCCCACCTCCCCAAACACACCCCCTAGAGTAGAGGAAAGAAGCATAGGGAAGGGGCTGGAAGTTCGGAGAATCATCCCAAAATGGGTTGCGGAAGGAGAGGGAAGGCAGTGGTGCTTCGTGACTGGTTGGGATTAGCCGGGTTGCAGATATCTATCCCGACCCTGCCCCTTGTCAGTTGTGTGAGTGTGGGCAAGTCACTTCACTTCTCTGTGCCTCACTTTCCTCATCTGTAAAATGGGGATGAAGACCGCGAGCCTCACGTGGGACAACCTCATTCCCCTGTATCTACCCCAGCGCTTAGAACGGTGCTCCGCACGTAGTAAGCGCTTAACAAATACCAACATTACCGCCGTTATTATATAGAGAAGCAGCGTGGCTCAGCGGAAAGAGCACGGGCTTTGGAGCCGGAGGTCACGAGTTCGAATCCCGGCTCCGCCACTCGTCGGCTGTGTGACTGTGGGCAAGTCACTTCACTTCTCTGGGCCTCAGTTCCCTCATCTGTAAAATGGGGATGAAGACCGTGAGCCCCACGTGGGACGACCTGATTCCCCCGTGTCTACCCCAGCGCTTAGAACAGTGCTCTGCGCATAGTAAGCGCTTAACAAAATACCAACATTAATATCTCTAACCTGAGATTTTGCAGGAAACAAGACCATAGAAAATTTTGAGCACGAGAGCTGCGACTTCTCCGTCTTCCACCCAAAGGACCTTAGCTCCAGCCCCCACGACTCCAGTCCTCCCAATCCAGTCCCGACTCCGGTCCTCCCATTCCAGGCCCCCACTTCATTCCCCTGCTCTAGTCTTCCCACACCAGGCTCCCACTCCAGTTCCCCATTCTAATCCCCCACTCCAGTCCTCCTCCTCAGCGTCCTCTCTCTCGTTTCCTGCTCCTACTCCAGACTCCAGTCCCCCGACTGGGGGCTCCCTCACTCCGGATCCCATGTTTCTTCTCAGAGCTGATGGGAAAACCCACTGGGAAGGGTAACACAGATGCCCGGGATACAGTGGAGAAGGTCATCTGGGAAATGAACTTCTGCCACCTTGAGAGAATCGGGGCAACGGGGCAGAACCTGAGTCAGAGATGAGGGTTCAGTCCTCGCCTGTGTGTGAACGTAACGACTGATCCTCTTATCTGGACGAGGCGATATCCTCCTGCAGAGAAATGCCTACCAGTTTTGCGATTTTCTAAGATCAATAACACGTAGTAATCTGCCCTTTTTTATGGTATTTGTTAAGGACATATTTGTCAGGCACTATACTAAGAACTGGGGTCGATAATAACAATAATGATGGTAATTGTTAAGCGCTTACTATGTGCCAAGCACTGTTCTAAGCTCTGGCTTAGATACGAGGTAATACAGTTGTTTCACGGGGGCTCACAATCTTACTCCCCATTCGTTCATTCAGTCGTATTTATTGAGCACTTGCTGTGTGCAGAGCACTGTACTAATTGCTTGGAAAGTACAATTAGGCAAAAAATAGAGACAATCCTTACCCAACAACAGGCTCACAGTCCAGAAGGGGGAAGACGAGGTAACTGAGTCCCAGGCAAGTTAACTGACTTGCCCCAGATCACACAACTGGCAAGTGGCAGAGCTGGGATTAGAACCCATGACCTCTGATTCCCAAGCCCGTGTTCTTCCACTTAAGCCACAATACAAGATAACCTGGTTGAACCCAGTCCATAACCCACATGGGGCTCACAGACTTAATCCCCATTTTATAGATGAGGGAACTGAGGCACAGAGAAGTAAAGTGATCTGGCGAAATCACATAGCAAACAAGTGAGTTCATTATGGGCAGGGAATGTGTCTCTTTATTGTTATATTAATAGTAACGGTACTTATTAAGTGCTTAATACGTGCCAAGCACTGTTCTAAGTGCTGGGATAGATATGAGTTAATCACGTTGGTCACAGTCCCTGTCCTACATGGGGCTCACACTCTCAATCTTCATTTTATAGGTGAGGTGACTGAGGACCAGAGAAGTGAAGTGACTTGCCTGAGGTCACACAGCAGACATGTGGCAGAGTCGGGATGAGAACCCGTGACTTCTAACTCCCAGGGCCGTGCTCTTATTGCAGTTGTTCTCGTCTGCCCGTCTCCCCCGATTAGACCGTGCGCCCGTCAAAGGGCAGGGACTGTCTCTATCTGTTACCGATTTGTGCATTCCAAGCGCTCGGTACAGTGCTCTGCACACAGTAAGCGCTCAGTGAATACTATTGAATGAATGAATGAATGAATTAGGTCACGCTGCTTCTCTGATGGCACTCTGATGACACTGGATTGTAGCGTGGCTCAGTGGAAAAGAGCCCGGGCTTCGGAGTCAGAGGTCATGAGTTCGACTCCCGGCTCTGCCACTCGTCAGCTGTGTGACTGTGGGCGAGTCACTCAACTTCTCTGTGCCTCAGTTCCCTCATCTGTAAAATGGAGATGAACCGTGAGCCTCACGTGGGACAACCTGATCACCCTGGATCTCCCCCGGCGCTTAGAACAGTGCTCGGCACATAGTAAGCGCTTAAATACCAACATTATTATTACTCTCCCAAGCGCTTAGTACAGAGCTTTGCACACAGTAAGTGCTTAATAAGTATTATTGAATGAAGTGGCATAATGGGGATTAGAACCTGGGTCATTCTGACTCCTAAAGCCATGCTCTATCCACTAGGCCATGCTGCTTCTCTGTTTTCTGTAGCTTCTTAGGCCCGGTAACATGTGCAGGCATATAGATACCGTTCATTTAATGAATTATCTTCCAGATTTAAAGTATGAAAACAAAATAGTGATTTGCCAGACAAAATAATGTGCATTTAAAGTTACCCTCAGACAAATATTGAAATTATCATTACAAAGTAAATGCAAATGTGGTTTTCAAATCATAAAGGTATTTCAAGCCACGCTAAATGAGAAATTATTTGAACTCATAATATAATCCAATGGCAGCTGCTACTCTTAAGCACTTTCTGATAATTAAGGGAGGGCAGCAATAGCTCTCTGGAGATTTGGACAATTGTCTGAATTTTTGAAATTAAAAATATCATCAAATGAATCACTACCAGCAGTGTCAATAAAGGAAAAGAGGAAAGAAAAGCAGCAGGGACAATAGAAAACAATTTCAAAAGATGAAGAAAAATGTGTAAAAAAAAATCAGAAAAGAGGAAAATCTGGATTCCTTTTCTTCAAAAAAAAGATCTTGGGTTTTGAGTGGAAATTGTGTTAATTATGTAAGTACAGTTGATTGCCATCAAAATCTGGAGTCTGTACAATATTGGTAAACTTGTAGGTGGAGATCATACCATACTCTCCCAATTACTTACTCCAGGGCTCAGCTCAAGGTAAGTGCTCAATAAATACCACAGTTTGATTATGGGGCATGTCAAAGACAGAAACCATGGCTAATCCTTCCCTGGGTTTTCTTTTCCAGTGCTTAATACATTGCTCTACACCCAGTACGGGCTTAATAAATGCTATTACAGCTTGTTACCAACATACGACTAGGTGGCTCAGTGGAAAGAGCCTGGGCTTCGGAGTCAGAGGTCATGTGTTCGACTCCCGGCTCTGCCACTTGTCAGCTGTTTGACTGTGGACGAGTCACTTCACCTCTCTGTGCCTCGGTTACCTCATCTGGAAAATGGGGATTAACTGTGAGCCTCACGTGGGACAACCTGATTACCCTGGATCTACCCCAGCGCTTAGAACAGTGCTCCGCACATAGTAAGCGCTTAACAAATACCAACATTATTGTTAGTTGGTGCCCGGCTCCGCCGCTAGTCGGCTGTGTGACCTTGGGCAAGTCACTTGACTTCTCTGTGCCTCAGTTCCCTCATATGTCAAATGGGGATTAAAACCGTGAGCCCCACGTGGGACAACCTGATCACCTTGTATCCCCCCGCGCTTAGAACAGGGCTTTGCACTTAGTAAGAACTTAATAAATACCACAATTTATATATTTTTTTAATGCTGCCTTTGCCAGTCCTTCCCATCCCTCCTGTCCCCGGGGTTTGGGCAGGGTGGGGCAAGGAGTGTGACCCATATTCATGTTCATACCCGAGGGGAGGGGCGCTCTGCCTCTCCATCCACCAGCTTCTCACCCACCCTTGGCACAGACATGGCTCTATAAGGCAGCCTTGCCTTTTCTGCTCCCCTGGGGTGGATCACCCCAAAAAGGTGACCAATTGTCCAGATACGGAGCAGTATTGTTGGAGGCCCATCAAAGGGGAAGTATCAATAATAGTAATAATAATATTTGTCACGCACTTACCGAGTGCCCAGCACTGTCCTAAGCAATGGGGTAGATATAAAATAATGAGGTTAGATGCTGACCCGTTCCACACAGGGCCCATTGTCTGAGAAAGACGGGGATCGAGTATTCCATCCCTATTTAAAGATAAAGGAAACTGAGGCTGAGAAAATTTAATTGACTCGTCCAAGCTCACTCAGCGGGCAAGTGGAGGATCTGGGATTAGAACCCAGGTCCTCTGACTCTCAGACATGGGCTTCTTCCACTCTTCCGTCCGCGTCAGCTAACACTTGCATCCGTGCCCTTTGAGCTCTTGGTGTTCACCCCACTCTCGGCCCCACAGCACTCATGTACGCATCTGTAAATGATTTGCATTATATTAATGTGTCTACCGGCTCCGTTATATTGTACTTTCCCAAGCGCTTAGAACAGTGCCCTGCACACAGCGAGCACTCAATAAATGTCATCGTTTGAGTGATTGATAGGGAAAGCCTAGGCGATCACAGCCTGATGGGATTATCCCTGCCACTGAATATGAGTCAACGCAATCAGTCCATCGTATTTACTGAGCACTTATTGTGTTCAGAGCACTGTAACAAGCGCTTAGAATACAGTGTAAAAGTTGGTAGACATATATCCTGACCGCAGCGAGCTTAATTCCACTGGTTTGTCAGCTCTTTGAGGGTAGCAATCGTATTTACTACCTCCATTCCACTCTCCCAACTGCTCAGTACAGCGCTCTGCATACAGTAGGCACTCAATAAATGCCGTTGACAGATTAAGCCCGAGAGGATCGATCCAGGGACCGGGGACATGGGGTGGGGTGGGGTTTAAGCCTGTGTCGACCCCTGGGGTTACGTTTCCGTGACCCAGCAGACAGGTTGCCTCTGATGGCTTCTATTTTCTCTTTCCCCTGAAGTATTTTACCAAGGATCTACCCTTATTCTAGACTGCTTCATATCTAAGAAGTGATTTCTTAAAAAAACGGTTTTCATCCCCCAAACACGCGACGTACGTGGGGCGAGTCATGCCGAGGGAGAAATCGGGCCTCGGGGTTTCCGGTCTTAACCAATTCTGCCGAAAGGGTGGAGGTGGCTCTCAGAGCGTCCAAGCTGCCAGAAGTGTCATCTGAATCACGACCCTAAATCGCCTTTGCCGACATGCACTTTCGCCTCCGAACGGGGGGAAATGTACGCTGCAGACGTCCGCTACTCCGGTGTCCTTACTTCGGTTGACTCTATTATGCATTTAATTTATTTTCCCCAGGACTCCGCAGAAGCTTCTTATTTAACACTGACAATTTACAAATTCCGTCTGACAATTCTTTCCATTTGATAAATTCATAACTCAAGGGCCGCAGAAATGGAACGGGAATGTTTGTAGGTCCTCTTGGAGGAAGCGAGGGGGTTTATTTGATCTGTATATTCTTCACTACCTACTGCCATCTACTGCAAGATGATCTGTAATGCAAATAGACCCACTTGGGAAGAATTTTTTGGTCCTCGTTTCTAATGACGCCGTGGGCGCCGCAAGTTAGAAGTGATTTGTCGTTTAACTTTGGGGATTGTTGGTCTTTCATCTTGTGGGGGGGGGGGGCAGTCAAGGAGGTCATGAGGAGACAGCGTGGCCTAATAGAGCCTGGAACTGAGACAGGAGACCAGCGTTTTAGCTCCACTTAGCTGTGTGACCTTGGGCAAGTCACTCAACCCCTCTTTGGACCTCAGTTTTCTCATCTGTAAAAGGGGGTTAGGATGAATTCATTCATTCAATAGTATTTATTGAGCGCTTACTATGTGCAGAGCACTGTACTAAGCGCTTGGGATGAACAAGTCGGCAACAGATAGAGACGGTCCCTGCCGTTTGACGGGCTTACGGTCTAATCGGGGGAGACGGACAGACGAGAACGATGGCACTAAACAGCGTCAAGGGGAAGAACATCTCGTAAAAACAATGGCAAATAAATAGAATCGAGGCGATGTACAATTCATTAACAAAATAAATAGGGTAACGAAAATATATACAGTCGAGCGGACGAGTACGGTGCTGTGGGGATGGGAAGGGAGAGGTGGAGGAGCGGAGGGAAAAGGGGAAAATGAGGCTTTAGCTGCGGAGAGGTAAAGGGGGGATGGCAGAGGGAGTAGAGGGGGAAGAGGAGCTCAGTCTGAACTGTGAAACACCCATGAAGGACGGGGGCAGTTGCCAATCTGATAACTTGTATAATAATGATGGTATCTGTTAAGCGCTCACTATGTGCCAAGCACTGTTCATTCATTCATTCAATAGTATTTATTGAGCGCTTACTATGTGCAGAGCACTGTACTTAGCGCTTGGAATGTACAAATCGGTAACAGATGGAGACAGTCCCTGCCCTATGACGTTCTAAGCCCTGGGGTAGATACAAGGTAATCAGACTGTCCCACGGGTTTCATCCCCATTTGACAGATGAGGTAACTGAAGCAGAGAGAAGTTAAGTGACTTGCCCAAAGCCACACAGCTGCCGAGTGGCAGAGGTGTGATTAGAACCCACGACCTCTGACTCCTCAGCCCGTGCTCTTTCCCTTAAGCCACAGGCCCCAGATCTCAGCAAACCAATCAGTCAGTCAATGAATAGTATTTACTGAGTATTAAGCGCTTAACAAATACCAACGTTATTATTATTTACTAGAGAAGCAGCCTGGCCTCGTGGAAGAGTAGAGGCCTGGGAGTCAGAGGACCTGGGTTCTAATCCAGGCTCCCTCACTTGTCTGCTGGGTGACCTAGGGCAAGTCACTTACCTTCTCTGAGCCTCAGTTACCTCATCTGTAACATAGGGACTAAGGCTGTGATTCCTGAAGTAAACTGTGTCCATCCTTGCAACTATTGCAGCAGTTAGTACAGTGCCTGGCACCTAGTAGACACTTGAAGTAAACACTTAAAGTAAACACTTAGTAAACACATCGCCCTGATTCCATTTATTTGCTATTGTTTTAATGAGCTGTTCATCCCCTCGATTCTATTGATTGCTACTGTTCTCGTCTGTCCGTCTCCCCCGATTAGACCGTGCGCCCGTCAAAGGGCAGGGACTGTCTCTATCTGTTACCGATTTGTACATTCCAAGTGCTTAGTACAGTGCTCTGCACATAGTAAGCGCTCAATAAATACTATTAAATGCCATTGTTATTATTACTATTACTAAAAAACAGAGATGGCAGGCACTACCTCTGCCTTCAAGGAGCTTACAGTCAAGTGGAGCTTACTGGTAAAGATTTTGCTTTTGAAGGACTCATTCTTGTCTCTGTTTGGGTCACGAATCTATTTGTAGGTGATTGAGTACAGAGTCAGGTGGTTGTGTCTAATTCACCCTAGTCACTATTAAGGACTCTTTCACCGACACATCCACTTCCCTTCTTCCTCCACTCTGTACAGTATTTCAGCGCCAGTCTCCGCTGCTAGACTGTAAGCTCCTCAAAGGCAGGAACTTCTACCTCTATTATACTCTCTGAGTGCTTAGTACAGTGTTTTGCACAAAAGATGCTCAATACATACTCCTGGCTGATCAGCAGATTAGCTCAGTAGAGCATCCAGAACACGAGAAAAGAACTGCTATTTTTTTTTACTACATTTACTGGCAACGAATGAAACTGGATCTTTTGGTAAAGTAGGAATCACAGCAAGTTGATGAGAAAATGAAGGCCAGTCCTTTCTATTTCTCTGAAGAGTGAGGATTGCATTAACTATTTCTAAATGAAGCACGGAAAGAGCGTAGAAATGAGAGTTAGAATCAATTAATGGTATTTATTCAGTGCTTATTGTGTACACAACACTTTACTAAGCAGTTGGGAGAGTACAATAAAATAGAGTTGATGTACACATTCCCTAATCTAGTCCTGATTCAGCCATTTACCTGCTGTATGACCTTAGACAAGTCATTTAAACTTTCCGCACCTTAGTTTCTCACCTGTAAAATGGGAATCAAATCTCTTTTAAACTGTATGGAACAGGGACTGTTTTCAATCTGATTATCTTGTATCTATCCTAATGCTTAGCCCATTACTTGGCATCTTTATTACATTAATAGTATTTTTAGATGAAACTTTCAAGCTGCCAAGACTCTTTTGGTGCTTTTTTGTTTCCATGGTACTTGTTAAGCATTTACTATATTCGATTCACTGTACTAAACTCTGGGGTCAAGAGTTTAGTAATCAGATAAACAGATAATCAGATTAGCTAATTTCCCTGCCCCCATGGGACTAACAGTTTGAATTCCCATTTTACAAGTGAGGAAACTGAAGCCCCCGAGAAGTTAAATGACTTGCCCAAGATCACACAGCAGACAAGTGGCAGAGCTGGGATTAGAACCCCAGTCCTCTGACTCCCAGGCCCATTTTTTTTCATTATATTCAGCTACTTCCCCATAAGCACCTCAAGCATAAATTTTTGCTACTCAGAAAGAGTCGTTCCTAGGACAGACCTGGAACTGGAAGAAAAAATAATCCTCAAAAGGCCATTCAGTTCATTCTTCTGCATCCTGGAAGGAAGAAACAAATACCGTCCCTGAAAGATAGCTCTCTGCCTTTCCTCCAAAACCTCCTCAAGGAGAGTTGGACACTTTTCATGATAATCTGTTTCAGCATCTCCCAGCATGACGGTCAGGAAGTTATTCCCAATATCTTACCTAAATCCTTCCTGCTGCAATTTCAGCTCATTCCCTTACTGGGAAAAAAAGAAGAGTTGTTTGACATGTGGCTTTTAGAATGAGGAATTTATGTAACCTCCCCCTCCCCATCCCATTCCTCCAACCCCTCCACCACCTGTTCCTCAGCTCTCCCCTCTCCAGGTTGAATAATCCCAAATATTTTTAGTCTTTTCTCAAAAGATCCATTTCCTCCACCTCGACTCATTCCAGTGGTGATTCTCTCACTTTTCATGAGTTGATGATAGCATCCACAGCTGGAATATTAATAGTAATAATAATTGTGGTATCTGTTATGTGCTTCCCAGGCACCAAGCACTGTACTGAATGCTGGGGCAGATGCCAGTCCTCTAATTAAAGCCTGTTTCCTCCATGAATGAACAGAGGTGAACTGGTGGCATGACGTCGTCTTCCCCTTGCCCCCCCTGCCCACCCCTACAATTAGTCCCCATTTTTTTCAGCCCATCCTGGCTTGCTTCTTCACCATGTGCCCACCATTGATTTCCGGTTCTCTCCCTGTCACTTTGACCTTTCATTCATTCAATCCTATTTACCGAGCGCTTACTCTGGTATCTGTTAAAATAGCGCAGAGCACTGTACTAAGCGCCTGGGAGAGCACAGTATAACAATAAACAGATACATTCCCTGCCACGATGAGCTTACAGTCTAGACCTGCAGAATTCTCAGCCAAATTTCCCAACCCTAGGCTTAACCTGGGGACTGTTGCCTGGTTTTCCATCCTGCCAGCGTTATCCTTTCTGGGCCTCCAGACATCAGCTTGGTGTACTGGATTGACCAGACATCAGCTTGGTGTACTGAGACCTTGGGAGAATGCAATAGAGTTTGTAGGTACAATCCCCGCTCTCAAGGAATTTACAGTTTGTTTCGCAGTGCGCACTTTTCCAACTTGTCACGATGATTTCGCCCCTCTAATGCCAACCTACTTGCTGACCCCCAGTCTAGTCTATTTTGCTGCTGACCCTTCACCCACATCCTGACTCTGGCCTGGAACTCCCCCCTTCTTCAAGTCCCACAGACAATCACTCTCTACATCTTTCAATGCCCTACTAAAATCACTTCGCCTTCAAGTTGGCCTTCCCTGACTAACCCCTCATTCCCCTTCCTTCCTCTCTTTTCCATGTCACCCTTACACTCGGATTGGTATTTTTTAAGCACCTAATAGTCATCCCACCTTCAACCCCAAAGCACTTGTATCCATCTTGTCTTATGCCTTGAGTCATTTCCGACCCTTAGTGACACCACGGACACATCTCTCCCAGACCACCCCGCTCTCCATCGGCAATTGTCCTGTAGTGGATCCATAGAGCTTTCTTGGTCAAAACCTGGAAGTGGTTTACCGTCACCACCTTCGGCGCAGTAACTCGAGTCTCCGCGCTCGACTCTCTCCCATGCTGCTGCTGCCCGGCATGGGGCTGAGTTTTGCCTTGCAGCAGATTGCCTTCCACTCGCTAGCCACACCCCAAGCTAGGAATGGAATGGTTAGGCCTCTGCTTGACTCTCCCTCCCATAGCTGTGAATGGTAGAGTACTGGAAACTCTCCAGGTGTGACCCTGAGAGAGAGCTTATACCCATATCCATACTTTATTTCAATTCATTTCCCCCTCTAGATTGTAAGCTCCTTGCAAACAAGGAAGATGCCTACCATATCTGTTGTATTGTACTCTCCCAAGCTTTTAACATAATGCTCTGCATGCAGTAAATGCTCAGTATATATGACTGATTGACTGATAGGTAATTTTGAGATTGACCCAGTCCTCTACTATTCTAACTCAGCAACCTCATTAGCAAATTTATGAGCGCCCGTGCAATTAATAAAATGATAAGCAGCGTGGCCTATTAGAGCATGGACCTGGGAGTCAGGAGGATCTGGATCCTCATCCAGGCTCCACCACTTGTCTGCTGTGTGGCCTTGAGCATATCGTTTCACTTCTCTGCACCTCAGTTACTCCATAGGTGAAATGGGGATTAAGACTGTGAGCCCCATGTGGGTCAGGGACTATATTCTACCCGATTACCTTGTATCTATCCAGAGCTTAATACAGTGTATGGCACATACAAAGTGCTTAATGAATACCATAAAAAATTTAATAAACGACTAAGGTCTTATTGTGCTGAGAGACACATAGAATACAGTCAATTTTGTCACCCCCCACTTTCCTGCAGTCGTCTCACCCTACTCCTCTTTCACCATCTCTACCACCCAGAGGCTGACTGGGAAAAATCAATAGATCACTCTCTGGGGAGAGTACTCTGCCTCCCTCCTTTTCAATACTCAGAAAATGCTCTCATTCAAGGCTAATCCACTTTCCCAAGGTTGATTGTGCTCATTCATTCAATCATTCAATTCATTCAATCATTTATTGAACGCTTACTGTGTGCAAGGAATTGAACTAAGCACTTGGGAGACTCGTTCCCTGCCCACAACGAGTTTATAGTCTGGAAGGGGAGACAGACATTAATAGTCATAAATAATAATGTTGGTATTTGTTAAGCGCTTACTATGTGCAGAGCACTGCTCTAAGCGCTGGGGTAGACGCAGGGTGATCAGGTTGTCCCAGGTGGGGCTCAAAGTTTTAAGCCCCATTTTACAGATGAGGGAACTGAGGCACATAGAAGTTAAGTGACTTGCCCACAGTCACACAGCTGACAAGTGACTGAGCTGGGATTTGAACCCATGACTTCTGGCTCTCAAGCCCGTGCTCTTTCCACTGAGCTATGCTGCTTATAAAAAAATACTCCAGAAGAGCATGCTGCAAAGTTATCATTGAGGTCAGGAATAGCAGGCTGCACTCTCCCAGCAATCCAAACCTCTCACATTTTTACTACCCTTAAGCATCCCTTGGTTGGGGTGGGCCGGGGTTGGGGGGTAGACAGGGAGCAGCCATTATGATTAAGCAGTGTTCTGGGGCCGGCTCAGTGTCTGGTATTCTTTCTCTTACTGTGGCACCAAACGGTTCTCTGAGAAACTGAGGTACAGAGAGAAGTGACCCGTTCACAGTCATTCATTCATTCATTCATTCATTCATTCATTCAATAGTATTTATTGAGCGCTTACTAGGTGCAGAGCACTGTACTAAGCACTCGGAATGAACAAGTTGGCAACAGATAGAGACGGTTCCTGCCGTTTGACGGGCTTACGGTCTAATCGGGGCTCAGGACACCAGTCTTGGTCACTAGGCTACCAGACCAGTGCTCCTTCCACTCGAGCAGGCTGTGCTCCTCACTTAGTTTTCGCTGTCAAAATGTCAGTGAACTTTGGTGCATCTTGGGCAGGGTCAACTCAGGCCAGAGCAGTTCTTGGCTGATGACACAGGAAAGGCCAGGGTGCCCAGGATTGAGCATGTCACAGTTCAAGGGTCAGTGACTCAGAAGGTGACCCGGTCTCATTGCTAAAACTCAATGAGAAAGGGGGAGGACTTGACTTCCTTCTTGCTCCCCATTGTCATTTATGCACCAACCCACTTCTCCCATCATTTCTTTCCTTTAAAGCCCATAAAGCTCATCCACCTTCTCCCTCCTTTCCATATACTAGTCACAGTCATCTATAGTTCCTGAGGCCCCTCTTTCAACTTTCTTCATCATTTTGATCCCTTTTTCAGTTGCCTCCTCTCTTTCTCCACCTCTACAAGGTTCCTTGAGGCCTTCAATATAAAAATGAAAGTTCCCGACGATTTTTCTGCTGTCTGCTTCCTCTCCACTCCTCCACTCCACCACCCTCCTGCTCCACCCCATTTCATCTACTTATCAAGTTGGACGCACCCTCAATCTTATCGTCTCTTGTCACTGCACACGCTCTACCCTCACCAACTCTGAAATTCCTTTATTCATTCATTCAATAGTATTTATTGAGCACTTACTATGTGCAGAGCACTGTACTAAGCGCTTGGGACGAACAAGTCGGCAACAGATAGAGACGGTCCCTGCCGTTTGACGGGCTCACGGTCTAATCGGGGGAGACGGACAGACGAGAACGATGGCGATAAACAGAGTCGAGGGGAAGAACGTCTCGTAAAAACCGATGGCGACTAAATAGAATCGAGGCGATGTACAATTCATTAACAAAATAAATAGGGTAACGAAAATATATACAGTCGAGCGGACGAGTACGGTGCTGTGGGGATGGGAAGGGAGAGGTGGAGGAGCAGAGGGAAAAGGGGAAAATGAGGGTTTAGCTGCGGAGAGGTAAAGGGGGGATGGCAGAGGGAGTAGAGAGAGAAGGGGAGCTCAGTCTGGGAACGCCTCTTGGAGGAGGTGAGTTTTAAGTAGGGTTTTGAAGAGGGAAAGAGAATCAGTTCGGCGGAGGTGAGGAGGGAGGGCGTTCCGGGACCACGGGAGGACGCGGCCCGGGGGTCGACGGCGGGACGGGCGAGACCGAGGGACGGCGAGGAGGCGGGCGGCGGAGGAGCGGAGCGTGCGGGGTGGGCGGTGGAAAGAGAGAAGGGAGGAGAGGTAGGAAGGGGCGAGGTGATGGAGAGCCTCGAAGCCTAGAGTGAGGAGTTTTTGTCTGGAACGGAGGTTGATGGGCAACCACTGGAGTTGTTTAAGAAGGGGAGTGACATGCCCAGATCGTTTCTGCGGGAAGATGAGCCGGGCGGCGGAGTGAAGAATAGACCGGAGCGGGGTGAGAGAGGAGGAAGGGAGGTCAGAGAGAAGGCTGACACAGTAGTCTAGCCGGGATATAACGAGAGCCCGTAACAGTAAGGTAGCCGTTTGGGTGGAGAGGAAAAGGCGGATCTTGGCGATATTGTAGAGGTGAAACCGTCAGGTCTTGGTAACGGATAGGATGTGTGGGCCACAAGCTCCTCACCTGCCTTCTCTCCCACATACACCCGCCTCACAAATCTGTCTTATTTCCTCACTGAGACCTCAGATCTTTTGACCCCTTCCAATTTTCTAAAGTCCAGTCCATACTTCATACTGCTGCCTGAATCTTGGCCTTAAAAAGTGTTCACTTCAGGTCTCCTCACTCCTCTAAAACCTCCAATAGTTACCTATCCACCTCTGCGTCACACAGACACTCTGTACTATTAGGTTTAAAGCACTCAATCTGCTCTATTTCTCCTATCTTACTTCATTGATTTCCTAGTAAAAAGCAATCGATTCCTTCGTCCTCCAATGCCAACCTACAAACTAATTTGATCTTGTCTCTCTTGCCACTGACCCCTTGTCCACATAATTATGATAATAATAATAATAACTGGGTTTTTAAAGTGCTTACTATGTGTCAGGCACTGTACTAAGCGCTAGGGTGGATACAAGCAAATAGGGTTGGACAGTCCCTGTCCCGCACGGGGCTCCCAGTCTTAATCCTCATTTTAGAGATGAGGGAACTGAGGCACAAAGGAGTGACGTGACTTGCCCAAGGCCACATAGCGGACAAGTGGCAGAGCTGGGATTCGAACCATGACCTTCTGATTCCCAGACCTGTGCTCTATCCACTACACCGTGTTGCTTCCCCTCTTCCCTCCTGCCTCCAACTCCCTCCCCCTTCATATACATTAGACCACCACTCTCTGCATCTTCCAAACGTTATTAGAATCACATCTCCTCCAAGAGGCTTCCCCGATTTAGTCCTCCCTTTTTACGATCTCCCTTTCTTTCTATTATGTCGTGCACTTGAATCTGTACCCTTTAAGCACTTAATATTCACCCCACCATCAGGTGAATAAATACCTCACTGTATTTATGTACATATTGGTAATTGATTTTTATATCTGTTTCCCCTGTAAGGTTACTGTGGTCACTGTACTGTACTTGTACTTGTGTTGCTTTGTACTCTCCCAAGTACTTAAATTAGGGTTCTGCATGCACTAAGTGCTCAATAAATACCAACGATTGAGTGATTAGTTATCCAGCGCATTGCTGAGAATCCAAACTGAGTATCGTGGCAGCCCCTGGAGGGTTTCTGAAGGGAGCTCGGCCCTCAATTCTGTTTCAGGTTCCACCCTTTGAGTTGTATTTTGCTCACCCAAAAGGAGCATGTTCTGTAGCCATGGATTTACCTTTGGAATAATTGAGCTTTCCATTATTACTAATTGAAAAAGTAATCATTGCAGAAATCATTACTAATCAAACACCTGAAAGTTTGCATAGTGAAACAATCCATTTTCTACCGCTTGGCAATCCCCATGTGAAGCCGTGGTCAAACCAACTTTCAAACCCTCTACACGGGACATAAGCCCGGCCTCACTTCTAAACCAGAATGGGTTTTCAGAGATGGAAATGGTTACAAACTAAACTCTGGTTGTTGGTTTCGTTGATGAAATATACCTGCTGGTGTTTGACCCTTCATTGTTTGATTTCTAAACTAGTTTTCTTCCTCCATGCTGTAAACACCTAGAGAACAAAAATCACACATCCTGCTTCTGGTTCTCTCCTAAATGTTTAGTTCAGTGTTCTGAACTTAGTGCTAATTGAGTATAAGGAGTTGAGGAGGATAACTGGTTGGGTTTTTCTCCCAAGATGGGCCTGACTTCAGCGTTCTCTCTCCCTATCTTCCTTCTTCCTCTCTCCCTCTCATCCTTCCCCCCTTTCTCTCCCACCCCTCTCTCCCTTCCCGCGCTTTTCCTCCTCTCTCTCCCTCTTTCCTTTAGTCTCCAGAAATGAGTATCCATCATATACCTATTGGCTTGCTTCATTAACATGGTTTCAGTGGCCAGTAGGAATCCAGGATCCCAGGGCCAGCTGCTTCTTCAGGTCACACGGTCAGTTTGTACTAAGGGACTTCTGTTTTTTGAAATCAAGCTTACCAATGTCCAGCAGTCCAATAAGCCTCCCGTTCACGAATGAGTGACTCTCGTGGGGGGGTTACGAATGCTTGAATACACGTTTCCTTCCCTTTCGCTTAGCTGACTGGGTGTTTTGTTAAACAAATTTAGTTTTGGAAAAGATTATTTTTGGTACACTGCTGCATAATTAGATGAATTTTCATGAGTTTATTCTTGAAATAAACTTTGAAATTGTCCATGTTTTACTGTTTTTTAATCATCTGCAGATACTGTTTTTTGAGACTTAGCATGAAAAAAAAAAACCTTGTTACATATCAGTTTAATTTAGATTCAAATAAAATAATTTTTTTGAATTTGCAGTAACAACAAGTCTGCAAAAGTGGTTGTAACTGTCGCCGAGTTGTTTGAGGATCAAGATAATTACAGTATAAAGGATAACAGAGAATATAATATACTGGCATCCAGCGCCTGTTCAGCTAATCTCTATCTCTTGACAGATGTTCCAACACAGTATTTTTAAAAGCTGACTTAAAAAAAAAACAGGGCGACTCACTTATTAGATAAAAACAACATGATAAGAAATTCAGACTGTGACATCCATTAAGTTAGAGGCCATTCAGAGTAATGTGAGCACGGAGGTAAGAAGGCCCGGCCGGCATCATTTCTTCCTCAGGCAAAAGAAAGAAGTGAAAGATCCCATCACAGAACCTGTAACTGAGCTCCACTCTTCCCTTGCTCCTTGCCACCGTCGTGTCATTCCTCCACCCAACACGCGAGGTAGGTGTGAAAGACACTTTTATGACCTCAGATTTCCGGTTACCGTTTCAAGTCTTTTCCTGAAATGTTGTGGCCCGGGTGAGACGAACACGCTCGCCTTGCTTGGTCAACCGCCAGGCACTGGCGGTAACGATGAAGATGACATCATCGACATCGTGACATGATTCATTCATTCAATTGTATTTATTGAGCGCTTACTGTGTGCAGAGCACTGTACTGAATGCTTGGAAAGTACAATTAATAATAATAACGTGGCATTTGTTAAGCGCTTACTCTGTGCAGAGCACTGTTCTAAGCGCTGGGGTAGATACAGGGTCGTCAGGTGGTCCCACATGAAGCTCACAGTCTTCATCCCCATTTTACAGATGAGGGAACTGAGGCGCAGAGAAGTAAAGTGACTTGCCCACAGTCACACAGCCGACAGGTGGCAGAGTCGGGATTCGAACCCATGATCTCTGGCTCCCAAGGCCAGACTCTTTCCACTGAGCCACGCTGCTTCTCAATTAGGCAACAGATAGAGACAATTGCAAGCTCACAGTCTAGAAGGGGGGAGACAGACAACAAACCAAAACAAAACAAGTAGACGGGACGATGGCCACGAAGATGAAGGTGGCGACGGTAAGAATGATGGCAACACCGGTGACGGTGATAATAAAGTTGAAGATGACAATGAGGACGGTTCCTCGGTTGACGATGAAAAGACAATGATTATGATGCTGAAGACTGACGATGAGGATGTCGATGACAGTTATGGTGATGACCATGAGGATGATGACCTCAAAGACCGCTCCGGCGCCATCTACGATGGTGACATTGATGACTTTGGCGATGTTGATCGACAACAGCAACGACAACAGTGATGATGACTGTAGCGGTGATGATGATGGGGATGATGGTGCCACCGGGAGAGATAGAAACTCAACAACTGTGGCAATGTCAACAACAGTGACAAAATTGTCGTCGATGAAGATGACAACAAAAACGGTGTAGAGGATAACGAGAGCAATGACGGCGATGTCAGTGACGTCGGGGATGATAACGCAAATGATGACGGTGACTGTCGTCAGTCATTTATTCAGTCGTATTTACTGAGTGCTTATTGCGGCGAAGGTGCTGTACTGAATGCTTGGGAGATTACGATATAACATCAAACAGATAATAATAATGATAATACTGTTGGTATTTGTTAAGCGCTTACTATGTGCCGAGCACTGTTCTAAGCGCTGGGGTAGACATAGGGGAATCAGGTTGTCCCACGTGGGGCTCACAGTCTTAATCCCCATTTTACAGATGAGGGAACTGAGGCACAGAGAAGTTAAGTGACTTGCCCAAGGTCACGCAGCAGACAAGTGGCAGAGCTGGGATTCGAACTCATGAGCCCTGACTCCAAAGCCCGTGCTCTTACCACTGAGCCACGCTGCTTCTCCAATGCATTCTCTGTGAACAATTCAATAATGACAATGAGGATGTCGTCCTTGATGATAGTGAAAATAATGACGTTGACGATTATGATGACAACGTAAGCGATTACTACGATGGTGATGTTGATGACGATGATGAAAATGATGACAATGGTGCTATCGAACAGCTGTGGGGATGTAGCGTTTTTATAATGATTTGTAATGATGATGATCACGGTATTTGATCATCATCATCATCGTCGTCATCATTCAAAAATAGCATCGGTTGATCGATCGTGTCTGTATGTGTGTATCTCCTGAACACATCCTTCCCCATCCCGCTTTTCCCTCCCTGTACCCTTTTTTACCTCCCTTGCTCCTTGTTGCCTCCTTTCTCTGTCCCTCTCCTCTCTCTTTTCCTCCCTCTCCTTCAGCCCTTTCCTCGCTCTATCTTTTCCTCTCTTTTCTTTTCTCTTTTTTTTATGCTATCTGTTAAGCACTGACTATCTGCCAGGCACTGCACTAAAGCCCGGGGGAGATCCAAGCTAATCAGCTCGGACACGGTCCACGTCTCCTGTGGGGCTAACAGTTTTCAACCCCATTTTACAGATGAGCTACCCGAGGCCCAGAGAAGTGAAGTGACTTGCTCAAGAGCACACAGTAAACAAGAGGTGGAGCTGGGCTTAGAAGCCACGACCACTATGCTATGTTCCTTCTCTAATAATAATAATAATGATAAATAATAATAACATTCATATTTGTTAAGGGCTTCCTATGTGTGAGGCACTGTCCTAAATTCTGGGATGGATCCAAGGAAATCGGTGTAGACACAGTCCCTGTCTCACACGGGGCACTCGATCCCAATTTTACAGATGAGGGAACTGAGGCGCAGAGAAGTGAAGAAACATACCCAAGGTCACACAGCAGATAAAGGGTAGAGCCAAGACTAGAACCCACAACCTTCTGATGCCCAGGCCCAAGTTCTAGCTATGCTGCTTCACTGTATTAAGCGCTTGGGAGAGTATCAATCAATTAATCAAACATTGGTATTTATTGAGTACTTACTGTGTGCAGAGCGGTTTGCTAAGTGCTTGGACCACTCAATAAGAAATGGTAGACGTTATCCCTGCCCACAAGAAGCTTGCTCTGTAGACGACTGGGATAGATTTTTTTTTTATGGTATTTGTTAAGCTCTTATTACGAGCCAGGCATTATGTTAAGTGCTGGGATAGATACAAGCTAATCAGGTTGGATCCAATCCCTGGCCCACATGGGACTCACAGCTTTAATCCCCATTTACAGATGAGGGAACTGAGACACAGAGAAGTTAAGAGACCTGTTGACTGTCACACAGCAGACAAGAACCCAGGTCCTTCTGACTCCCAGACCCGTGATCTATTTGTCTTCTCCCTCCCTAGACTGCAACCCCCTTATTTGCAGGGAATGTACTCATTCATTCATTCGATCGTATTTATTGAGTGCTTACTGTGTGCAGAGCGCTGTACTAAACACTTGGAAAGTACATTTCAGCAACAAATAGAGGCAATCTCCACCCAACAACGGGTTCACAGTCTAGAAGTGGGGAGACAGACAAAAAACAAATACAGACAACAGATCTTTTGTACTGTACTCTCCCAAGTAATGCTCTGGATACAATAAGTGCTCAATAAATACCACTGATTGATTGATAACCATGGTACTTCGTCCAGAGAGAAAAGCAGAGCTTCAGCTGGAGTCAAGCCAGTTAGAAAAAGCTACATGGCACAGTTAACTTTGAAGGAACAAATACCACAGAGTTGGCAGGTCAGAGCTTGCCAAAACTCAACCAATAAATCAAGCAATCACACGGAAGGACCTGGGTTCTAATCCCGGCTCTGCCACGTGTCTGCTGTGTGACCTTGGGCAAGTCACTTTGCTTCTCGGGGCCTCAGTTCCCTCATCTGTAATATGGGGATTAAGACCGTAAACCCTATATGGCACAGGGACTCTGCCCAATCTGGTTAATATGTATCTACCCCAGTGCTTTCAACAGTGCTTGGCACATAATAAATGCTTGAAAAGTACCATAAAAAAATTTGAATGATCACTGTGTATAGAGCACTTGGGAGAATAAACTATATCAATATAAAAGACACATTCCCTGTCCACGGTGAGCTTACAGTCTAGAAGGGGAGACAGACATTAACAAAAATAAATATACTGTGGATATGGATGTAATTGCCATGGGGCTGAGAAGGAGGTGAATAAAGGGAGCAAATCAGGGCGACACAGAAGGGAGTGGGAGAAGAGGAAAGGAGGGCTTAGTCATACTCGGTCTCTTAGAAGAGATGTGCCTTCAATAAAGCTTTGTAGGTGGGGACCATGGTTGTCTGTCCTATATGAAGAGGGAGGGAGGGTGTTCCAGGCCAGAGGCAGGAAAACTCTTGCATAAGCAGGACATTAAAAATGTAGCTAAAGAGAACCAATTCCCCACTAAAACCCTCGCTTGGCCCTGGGATGTCTTGATGACAATGTCGACTCTGGCAGCGTTTTGTGTGAAAGAATGCGTTTCATGATAACCTAGCAACAATTTATTCCCACTAATATTTTCTCAAGTAGCAAGTAAACATGAAATTGAATGGGGATGCTTGGAAAACAAATCAGAGTCATTAAAAAGGCATAAAGCATAAAGCCTACAATGAGAAAATCAGTTCAATTCTAGAGCGTCTTGGATCCGCATCTCATTTTCCAAGGAACAGAAACATGAGGCCCTCCAACGCACCCCTTTCGCTAATCATTCCGCTTCTCCTCCACCCTAAGAATACTCCAGAGACCCACTTCGGATATCTGAAATGAGTCCGTCCTCCCCTCCTCCTCCGGGGCTCTGCCCCCAGCAGACCAGTTGGTTTGGGGTTTGGGGGACCTGGGCTTGAAGTGATGTGTTTTCTCCTCTCAGATGTTCTGATCAGGTGATAATCTTGGAAGCGGCATGTGGTAATTCCCTCTGGTGAGCCGAGGATGAATACAGATTTCTCTGTTTATCACAGTCGGCCTGTTAGGGGAAAAAAAAAAAAAAAGCTCTCTCCAGTAAGAGATCCAGACAGGAAATAGCGTGAACAGAAGCTGCCGTGATCCCGGGCTTTTCTTTGAATACCTGTTTACTGGAACATGCACCCACGGGACTTTGCAAGTTTAAACAGTACAAAAAAAAAACCCAACCCTAGAATCTCATCTCAAATGAAAAGAAGGCAGTGCCCAAATGTGTTCTCTACATCAGTCGCCGAGCTCGGAGGAATGTGTAACGGGTTTGAGGGGCTGCTTGCGTTCAAAATGCAGAAAGGCCCTGGGCAGCCTTGACGTTGAAACTAATATAGACTGACAACAGAAATCCATAGTATTGATAGAATGTATATTTGGTTGGAACCTGATGAAATAAATGTATTGCATTAAGAATTTGATACGGGTTTTACTGAAAGAGATAATCAGATTGTCTAGGAAAACCACCGGCGTTCTGATCGTCCACGGTATGCATTTAATTTACCAGCTGATCCTTCTAGAAACCTCACTCGTTCGGCTTCCTCGGGTGTCCATCCCCTTCCCGAGGGGCTGGAGCTGAGGGGAAATGGAAAGTGTTGGTGGCGGGGTTGGGGAGGGGAGCGGGTTCTAACTTGGGATGATGAGCGAGAAGAGTTAGGTGGAGGAATCAATCAGTCGTGTCATTTGAGCGCTTACTGTGTGCAGAGCAGTGTACTAAGCACTTGGGAGAGTACAGTGTAACAGAGTTGGTCAACAGCTTCCCCGTCCATATCAGGCTTCCAGTCGGGAGGGGGATTCAGAGATTTAACTAAATAAATAAACGGCGGATACGGATGGAAATGGTGTGGGGCTGAGGGACGGATGAATAAAGGGGGCAAATCCAAGTGGAAAGGAAAATGCCTAGTCCCAGTCCACTTGTCCCACAGCCCCCTACACTGTGAGAGCCCCCTCGAAGCTCATTTCTGGGCCCCCTTCTATTCTCCATCTACACCCACTCCCTTGGAGAACTCATTCGCTCCCAAGGCTTCAATTACTATCTCCGTGCTCTCCCTCTTCATATGTGCCAGACTCTCCCAACCTTCAAAGCTTTATGGACGACACATCTCTTCCAAGAGCTCTTTCCCGCTTAGGGCCTCATTTCCTCTTCTCCCAGTTCCCTTTTGTGTCACTCTTGCGCTTGGATTTGCTCCCTTAATTCACTCGTCCCTCAGTCCTACAGCACCTACGAATTCATTTATATTAATGTCTGCCTCCCCCTCTAGTCTGCAAGCTTAAAAAAGGCAGGACATGTGTCTACAGTCTGCTATGTTGTACTTTGCCAAGTGTTTAGCTCGGTGCTCTGCAACAGTAAGTGCTCAGTAAATACAACTGATCGATTGACTGTCTACATTTTCACTGACTGAGTGCTAAGAAACACCCCAGGGCTATTATCATCATTATAATCACTATTATCATTATTGTCATCATTATCGTTTTAAGCACTGTGTCCAACCCGATTATCTTGTATCTATTTCAGTACATGGTAAGCGCTTAATGAATAATATTACTACTATTATTATTATAATTATTATTGTTATCATCATCATCATTATCATCTTGATCCTCTCCTAGTGTTTACTGACGTGCTTAAGACCTAGTAAGGGCATAACGGCGCAATTCTTTTTATTATTATTCATAAGGATTGGGGTGGTTGTTTCTTATTTTTATTAAAAATATTAGTTGCCCATCAACTGATTGCATTTAGAGTCTATCAGTCAGCCAATCAATCAATAGTATTTAGTGAGCACTTACTGTGTGCAGAGCACTGTGCTAAGCATTTGGGCGAGCACAATTCAACAGGTTGGTAGTTACACTCCCTGCCCATAAGTACCTTAGGAACAAAGACAGATATTAATATAAATCGATTAGAGATCTATACTGAAGTGCTGTGGGGCTGAGGGTGCGGTGAATAACAAGTGATTAAATATCTATTATCCCCTCAGTGGTCCACTGACACTGGACTTTGGGGTGCCCATTGGCTCAGCTGCTTTCCAACATTTTATTTAGGGTATTTTGTCCACTCATTCATTCAATAGTATTTATTGAGCGCTTACTATGTGCAGAGCACTGTACTCAGCCCTTGGAATGTACAAATCGGTTAGGAAACACTCTCGAAGTTGTAGAACATTAGACAGGGTCCAGAAGACCAAAACTGTGTCTTTCAGGATGAGCCTGTTAAGCCCAGACAGAGTAGATTGTGGATCTTCTTGCCTTCAGGGCTGGACAAATAATCAAGAGAGTTTTCTCATTTCTTACCTGCAAAAAGAGCTCCTGATTTTCATTCAGGTGCTTTCAATCAGGTTATTTTACAGAAGCTTATTCATTATCGAACGCATCTTCTGAGACTTTCCAAAGACTTTTCTAATGTTACTTCTTATGCAGTGAAGTCTTGCCCCATGCCAAGCGTAAGGAGATCAAGAAATCCGAGCCAGCTCAGTCTTGAAATCGAACCCTCTAAGTTGGGAGGTCTCTAGATTCTTGCCATTTGCTTGCTGTATGACCTTTGGCAAATCACTCAGCCTTTCCGTGCTTCAGTTTCCTCACCTGTAAACTGGGGATAAAAATACCTGTTCTCCCTCCCTCTTAATTGATCAATCAATCTATGGTATTTGTCGAGTGCTTACCATGTGCACAGCACTAAATCTTGGGAAAGTAAAACACAAGAGAGTTAGTGGACATGATCCCCGTCCATAATGAGTTCACAGTCTCGAGGACGAGCTTACGGTTAGAACCCTGGTTAGGGCAGGAATGTGTCGACGTTGATAATCATGTGACTCCAGTGATTAGCACAGAGCTTGGCACATAATCAGAGCTTAATAAAAGCCATCTCGATTATTATTGCCGGGCCACATGCGTTCTCCAGTTGCTGTTTCTCTCCTGGAAGCAACCTCTCCCCAATATTCTCCTTACAACATTCCACAGTAAGGGTATGAACTGAGCTCTGGCCTATCGGAAGCAGAGCGGCCCTATCCGACTGAGTGGGAAATGTGCCGAGAGATTCTCGGAATTTGAAACAAAGCCGAACTTCCCCTTCTAGCTGCCATCTCTCTGTAAGCAAAGTGCTAAAGGCGATGAAGTCAAGTCAAACCTATAATCAAACAATGCTAGATACTTTAATTAATTATAGTTTCCCATCGTGATCTAAATCACTATTTTCGGGTGACTTGCTGTAAATTCATCTCAATACAGGGATGCCTATTTCAAGCCGAAGAGATAAGAGAGATCACCCGGCTACTTGATCAGGGATGGTCTCCTGAATGAAAACAGGGTGCTGATAGTAGTAACGACATTAAGTGTTTACTGTGTGCAGGTCGAAGTACTGAACACCAGGAAAGAACACACAGGTAGGCATTAGTCACAGTCCCTACTCAAAATCTAAAAAGATTGAGGGGGGAGAGGGGAGAGGTGACATAAGGAGAGATTAAACAAAACGCTAATACAGCATAAAGACACGGACAAACGCCCCAAATAAAAACCAAGATCGGTGGGGCGCGATGGCAGGAAGAGCAAAGTTTCGGGCTCCTCGTGGTTCAGAGTCCTCAGTTTCCAGAGCAGTCACGGTGACCACTACAGCAGCAGTCCCTGCAGTCTTTCCAACTTCTTGTGGAGGTGGCGGGAGGACCGGCTGCTTTTCCCTGCCTCGCCGGGGCGACGCAGGGCAGTCTGGATCAGAGGCTCCGCAGCGATGCGGAGGAGGACAGCTAGTGCGGGACCCCAGGGAGGGAGAGTGGAGATTCGCTGAGGGGGGGTCACCGGAGGCCCCGGGAGCCGCGTTGGGAGACGGCGGCTACCCAGTGGATTCTTTCAGCCATGGTGGCGATAGAAGCCAGGGTTAGCAGAGAGGGGAGGGGAGAAATCCATGCAGGGCCCGGTGGGAAAGGGCATGATGGGAGAAGGGGGACTTGGGGTCGCCATGGGAAAGTCACAGATTCCCGATCGTTCCTCGTGGGCAGGGAACGGGTCTGTTTATTGTTCTATTGTACTCTCCCAGCTGCTTAGTCCAGTGCTCTGCACCCAGTAAGCCCTCAGTAAATACGATTGATAAACGATTGATAAATAATGGACTTTCAATGAACTCTGTCATGTGCTGGTGAGAGAGTCAGTCAATCGTATTTATTGAGAGCTTACTGTGAGCACCTGGAAGAATGCAATAGAACGATGAACCGACACATTCCTTCCCCACAACAAGCTTCCGTTCTAGAGTACAAAACTAAGCTACACTGGACGAGACTAGGCTGGACTCTACAGACAGTCTAGAGAGAGAGACCGTGAGAGGGCTTGGCTGAGGGTTTATAGGAGCAGACTGGAAAGCAGGCTCTGGTCCCCAGTCCATAGCGGCTCTACCTCTTCATTCAATCGCTCAGTCGTACTTACTGAGAGCTTACTGTGTGCAAAGCACTGTACTAAGTGCCTAGGAGAGTACATTGTAACAATGGGGAGTAGCATATTGGGCTTGAAGCATAATACTGATAATAATAATGTAGGTATTTGTTAAGTGCCTACTATGTGCAGAGCACTGTTCTAAGCGCTGGGGGAGATACGGGGCAATGAGGTTGTACCACGTGAGGCTCACAGTTAATCCCCATTTTACAGATGAGGCAACTGAGGCCCAGAGAAGTGAAGTGACTCGCCCACAGTCACACAGCTGACAAGCGGCAGAGCCGGGAGTCGAACCCATGACCCCTGACTCCGAAGCCCAGGCTCTTTTCCCTGAGCCACGCTGCTTCTCTAGGAGATGGTATTGGTTTGTTCATGCTTCATCCATCTACCCTGGGGAGCTGCTTTTCAACTCCTCCCAATACACACACACACACACACGAAGACAAGATGCTTGGCACCACATGCGTGATATTGATTAATGGACGAAACCTTCTCCATCTAAAATCTCCTCACTTTATTTAGAAGAGTGAGTAATCTAATCTCGTTCTTTATTCCGGAGGAACCACTCCAGGGTGACCCATTACGAACCTACTAGCCCAGACTGTAAGTGGACTGGGAGAGAATTATGTCCACCATATTGCTTCTCAGAGACCGAGGAAACCGGGGCGCCGCTAGTCGTATTTCCTCGTTTAATCATTTTAGTTACTGATTTATTGGCAGAGACACTACCTTGATGATGCATCTCCATTCCTTTTCGATTCAAACCTTGTCTTTTACCTGCCCCTTCAGAGGGATGAACCATCAAACCAAGGAAGCAGCATGGCATACTGGATAAAGCAAGGGCCCGGGAGTCACGAGGTCATGGGTTCTAATCCCGGCTCCGCTACTTGTCTGCTGTGTGACCTCGGGCTAGTGACTTTACCTCTCTGGGCCTCAGTTATCTCATCTGTAAAATGGAGATTAACACTTGCCTCTTGCTGGCATGTGTATCTTGTCTTTTCTTCCCGGCAATTTTCTTACTAAATGTGCTCAGAGAATTTGAAAGCAAATTATTCTTATTGAAAGAATGGCTGCGGTACGGCTGTCTTACAATAGTTTAAGAATTCACACTGCTAAGTGTATGTTTATATGAATAATGATGTTGGTATTTGTTAAGCGCTTACTATGTGCCGAGCACCGTTCTAAGCTCTGGGGGAGATGCAGGATCATCAGGTTGTCCCACGTGAGGCTCGCGGTCTTAATCCCCATTTTACAGATGAGGGAACTGAGGCACAGCGACACATGCATGAGACAGGGAATGTGACCAACCCAATTCACTTGTATCCACCCCAGTGCTCAGTACAGTGTTGGGCACATTGTAAGCACTTAACAAATACCATTCTGAAGTTTTGGAGGTGCCCTCTCCTTGCTCCAATTCGAATGTCCAGGTTGGTGGGGAGGTCTCAGACCGAACCGGCTGCAGGAAGGGCTTCTAGCTGAACGGGCGTGTGTCCAAACCCACCGGCGGTGAGAGCTCCGTTTGATTCCATTCACTGAAGAAGCACTCCGGCTCCGGCATCGGTGTCTGAAACTTACCGTCGGTTGACAGGCGACGATTTACCGGAAGGGTCCGCGTTAGAATTAGAGCAAGAGGTTCTGCTTGGAATTCCAGAATTGGGTTGGTAGTCGCAGCCCTCCTGCTCTATTTCCCCATTCGGATTCTTCTCGTTCGCCTGTTCATATTTTCCCTTTCTGGATCTTTCATTTCTACCCGTCGCACTTTTCATCAGACTAATGGACAACTGTAGTAAATATTAAACACTTTGCTAAGCGCTTTTCAGGGGTAGATGCTAAAAGATCAGATTGGATACCATTCCTGTGCCACCCAGGACTCACCACCTAAAAGGGAGGGTGATCAGTCATTTAATTCCCATTTTATCCATCGATAATAATAATGTTGGTATTTGTTAAGCGCTTACTATGTGCAGAGCACTGTTCTAAGCGCTGGGGTAGACACAGGGTAATCGGGTTGTCCCACATGAGGCTCACGGTCTTATCCCCGTTTTACAGATGAGGTAACTGCGGCACAGAGAAGTTAAGTGACTTGCCCACAGTCACCAAGCTGACAAGTGGCAGAGCCGGGATTCGAACCCATGACCTCTGGCTCCCAAGCCCGGGCTCTTTCCACTGAGCCATGCTGCTTCTCACATCAATCAGTGGTATCTAATGTGCGCTTACTGTGTGCAGAACATTATACCAAGTGCTTGGGAGAGTTCAGTATAACAGAGTTGGAAGATGTGTTCCCTGCCCACCCATACAGTCTGCAGATTTCAGTTTTCTCGTTTTATAGATAATAATGATGGCATTTGTTAAGCACTTACTATGTGCCAGGAACTGCTCTAAGCGCTGGGGAGGATACAGGGTCATCAAGTTGTCCCACGTGGGGCTCACAGTCTTCATCTCCATTTTATAGCTGAGGTAACTGAGGCACAGAGAACTAAAGTGACTTGCCCAAAGTCACACGGCTGTCAAGCAGCAGAGCCGGGATTTGAACCCGTGACCTCTGACTCCTCGGCCCGTGCTCTTTCCACTGAGCCACGCTGCTTCTCTAATAATAATTATGGCATTTGTTAAGCGCCTACCATGTGCCAAGCACTGGGGGAGATTCAACGTAATCAGGTTGTCCCATGTGGAGCTCACAGTCTTATTCCTCATTTTACAGGTGAGGTAACAGGCACAGAGAAGTGAAGTGACTTGCCTACCGTCGCGCAGCAGACAGGTGGAGGAGCCGGGATTAGAACCTACGACCTTCTGACTCCCAGGTCGGTGCTCTATCCACTATGCCACGCCGAGGGTGGGATAGATGAGGAAACTGAAGCACAGAGAAGTTAATGACTTGATCAAGGACATGCAGCAGGCCAGTGACAGATCTTGGAACAGATCCCACGTCTCCTGACTCCCAGACCCATACTTTTTTCACTAGTTTCCTTTGCTGGGTGTGCAATATTCTGACCCCTAGACTGCAGGGACAGAGATGGCCTGGAGGAGCAGGGCTTGGACCATCCGGAGACAAGAATAATCGATCAAATAATAATGTTGGTATTTGCTAAGCACTTACTATGTGCCGAGCACTGTTCTGAGCGCTGGGTAGGCGCGGGGCAATCAGCTTGTCCCACGTGGGGCTCACAGTCTTCATTCCCATTTTACAGATGAGGTAACTGAGGCACAGAGAAGTTAAGTGACTTGCCCGCAGTCACACAGCTGACAAGCGGCAGAGCTGGGATTCGAACTCATGACCTCTGACTCCAAAGCCCGTGCTCTTTCCACTGAGCCACACAAATGTATTTATTGAACATTTATTGTGTGCAGAGCACCGTACTAAGCACTTGGGAGAGTACAATATAAGAATAATAATAATGATGATTATAAGACATTACTCTGGATTAAGGGCTGTGCTAAACACTGGGGTAGGTACAAGATGATTGGATCAGACTCATTCTCTAACCTACATGGCATCAAAGAAAGAGCAAAAACAAGCACAGTAACTCTGGTATTTGTTAAACGTTTACTGTGTGCCAGGCACCATTCTAAGCCCTGGGGTGGATACAAGCCAATTGGGATGGACTCAGTCCCTGACCCACATGGGGCTCCCACTCTTAATCCCCATTTTACAGATGAGGTTACTGAGGCGCAGAGACGTGAAGTGACTTGCTCAAAGTCACACAGATGGAGCTGGGATTAGAAGCCAGATCCTTCTGACTCCCAGGCCCTTGCGACCCACTATAAAACTGTATATATTTAAATTACTCTATTTATTTTGTTAATGAGATGTACATCACCTTGATTCTATTTATTTGCTATTATTTCAATGAGATGTTCATCCCCTCGATTCTATTTATTGCTATTGTTTTTGTCCGTCCGTCTCCCCCGATTAGACTGTAAGCCCACGAAAGGGCGGGGACTGTGTCTGTTGGCGATTCGTCCATTCCAAGCGCTTAGTACGGTGCTCTGCACGTAGTAAGCGCTCGATAAATACTATTGAATGAATGAACTATTTGTCACAGATGAGGAAACTGATACCCGGAGTGGGCAGCGTATCTTCCCGGTCGAGGGGCCCTGGGGCAGGGCCCGACAATCGAACTAAACTTGGTGTGGTGGAGTTTCTGCCTTCTCGGGCCTCCGTCATCTTAGTTACGAATGTTCGGTACTCTCATTACACTTATTGTGCACAATAAGCACACAATAAGCCCTCAAAATAGCATCGATTGTTGATGATCTCCTGGAAGCTACCTCTCAGGAACTGCCCCCCGGGTCCGTAGAGGAGCGAATGCCCAGAGACCGGGTGTGCTCCATGCCGGGGCTGCCGGTGGCTGAGAAATCTAGAAAAGGGGCCAGAGATCGTCATTAGCTATTTATTTCAAACGACTCTGAGCCCCAGTGGGATGTTTTCCCTTCTGATTTCCATGAAACTCCGTTGATAAGGAGTATATCAAACTAGCTAGTTATCAGTCTTAATGTGACTGAAAAATGTCCCATTGGTAATTACGTGAAAAAAACCCAACTTATTAACTTCAAGAGGGAAAACCATAGGTAGAAATGACTGAAAACAGATGTTCAATCTCTCTTAGCAGAAATGAGTGTACAGTTGGAATGCACAGTGTGATTTCTGGAATGGGAGGGGAGAATTCTGGAGGGAGGGGTAGGGACACTGTCCTTCTCCCCCAAGGGAGCAGTGATGGATGGACGGATGGAACTGCCAAGCCTTGGTTTTTCTTGAGCACCTACTTTGTGTTGAGCACTACGCTAATGTTGACTGTGGCATTTGCTAAGTACTTACTTTGTGCCAACAGCGTGGCTCAGTGGCAAGAGCCTGGGCTTGGAGTCAGAGGCCATGGGTTCGAATCCCGGTTCTGCCCCTTGTCGGCCGTGTGACTGTGGGCGAGTCACTTCACTTCTCTGGGCCTCAGTTCCCTCATCTGTAAAATGGGGGTTAACTGTGAGCCTCACGTGGGACCACCTGATTACCCTGCATCTCCCCCAGCGCTTAGAACAGTGCTCTGCACATGGTAAGTGCTTAACAAATACCAACATTATCATTATCATTATTACTAAGCACTGGGGTAGATACGAGGAAACCGGGTTAGACACCGTCTCCGTTCCACACGGAGCTCACCATCTTAATCCCCATTTTATGGATGAGGTAACTGAGACAAAGTGAAGCGACGTGACTTGCCCAAGGTCACACGGCAGACAAGCGGCGGAGCCAGGATTAAAAGACTGTGAGCCCTTTTTTGGGTAGGGATTGTCTCCGTTGCATTGTCTCTGTTGCCGAATTGTACTTTCCCAGCACTTAGTACAGTGCTCTGCACACAGTAAGCGCTCAATAAATACAAGTGAATGAATAAACCCAGGTCCTTCTGACCTCCATGCAGTACGCCAAGCAGTACTCCCACTGACGGCTTGGAACAGTACAATGCAAGAGAGTTAGTAGACGGTTTCCCTGCCCAAGAGCTCACGGTCTAGACGGGAAGGAGACAGACATTCATAATAATAATAATAATGTTCATTCATTCATTCAACTGTATTTATTGAGCGCTTACGGGGTACCCGGCACTCTACTAAGCACTTGGGAGAGTGAACCACAATAAACAGCGACATTCCCTGCCCACAACAAGCTCCCGGTGTAGAGTGGGGGAGATGCTAAGCACTTACTATGTGCCAGGCTCTGTACTAAGCACTGATTTGGGAATCTCTGAACCCTGAACCTAGAGCAGGGGTGACCCTTTAAATGTGCACCACCTCCCGTCCCCAAATCCCCAATCCAGTCCCTGGCTTCACCCCTCCTTAAGGGAGGAGGGTGAAGTGTGGGGCTTCATGATTGCAACTGTCCATCTTTTATCCCCTTCCCTGTAAGCACAGACAGCAGCAGCAGCAGGAAGAGCCCCGATGATGATGATGATGGTATTTGTTAAGAGCTTACTAAGTGCCAGACAATGTTCTAAACGCTGGGGTAGATACAAGCTAATCAGGTCGGACACAATCCCTGTCCCACATGGGGCTCACGGCATTAATCCCCATTTTACAGTTGAGATAACTGAGGTACGGAGAAGTGACATTCATTCATTCATTCATTCTATAGTATTTATGGAGCGCTTACTATGTGCAGAGCACTGTACTAAGCGCTTGGAATGAACAAGTCGGCAACAGATAGAGACGGTCCCTGCCCTTTGACGGGCTCACGGTCTAATCGGGGGAGACGGGCAGACGAGAACGATGGCGATAAATAGAGTCGAGGGGAAGGACGTCTCGTAAAAACAACGGCGACTAAATAGAATCGAGGCGATGTACATTTCATTAACAAAATATGACTTGCCCAAGGTCACACAGCCAACAAGTGGCGGCGTCGGCATTAGAACCCGGTTCCTTCTGACTTCCAGGCCCATGCTCTATCCACTTGGCCACGCTGCCCAAAATCATATCCAAGCTCACCCAGTCAACAGCAGAAATGGGATGCTGAGAGACTTCCCTGTGGCCCAGCCTGGGACTTTTCCTCTGGACCATTTTGGTTTTCCCCTGCCGGCTTTCACGGCGTTCTAGAAAGGTAATAATCCCACTGTAGGTTCCTGAAATCCATTCCAAACGCTTAGTACAGTGCTCTGCACATAGTAAGCGCTCAATAAATACTACTGAATGAAAAAATCCCTTGTTTGGGTAAGCCTTTTCCACCAACCAGAGCTGGTCCTTAAATGTTGGGATTTGTTAGGCGCCTACTATGTGCACAGCACTGTTCTAAGCACTGGGGGAGATACAGGGTGAGCAGGTTGTCCCACGCGAGGCTCACAGTTAATCCGCATTTTACAGATGAGGTGACTGAAGGCAGAGAGAAGTGAAGTGACTTGCCCACAGTCACGCAGCTGACAAATGGCGGAGCGGGGACTCGAACTCATGACCTCTGACTCCCAAGCCCGGGCTCTTCCCAATGAGCCACGCCACTTCTCTAGTATCTGTCTCCAGACGTTGCACTTTTCCAAACCCATAATACAGTGCTCTACGCACAATAACCACTCAGTAAATACTACTGACAGATCGATCAATTCATCACTCTCAACCTCCACGACAGGGCCAACCTAAGCTCCCTCTAAGATCACTGTGGGCAGAAAACGCGTCTGTTTACTGTTATATTGTACTCTCCCAAGCATTTAGTACAGTGCTCTGCACACAGTAGCAGCTCAATCTCTATTTGTTCCCAAATTGTACTTTCCAGGCGCTTAGTACAGTGCTCTGCAAATAGTAAGCACTCAATAAATACGATTGATTGAGTGAATGGATTAATAAATGCAACGACGAACGAATGAATGAAAAGGTAGATGGGACTGGGAGTCAGAAGGTCATGGGTTCTAATCCCATCTCCACACTCGTCTGCTGTGTGACCTTGGGCGTCTCTGTGCCTCAGTTACTTCATCTGTAAAATGGGGACTGAGACTGCGAGACTTCTGTGGGACAGAGACCGTGTCCAAACCGATCTGCTTGTATCCACCCCAGAGCTTAGTACAGTGCCTGGCGCCTAGTAAACGCTTAACAAACGCCGTCATGATTATTATCATTCTAATCCTCTTTTACACATGAGTAAACTGAGGCACAGAGCAGTTAAATGACTTTGCCAAGATCGCAGCGCGGCTCGGCGGAAAGAGCCCGGGCTCGGGAGTCAGAGGTCGTGAGTTCGACCCCCGGCTCTGCCGCTTGGCAGCTGTGTGACCGTGGGCAAGTCACTTCGCTTCTCTGGGCCTCAGTTCCCTCGTCTGTCAAATGGGGATTAAAAGTGTGTGAGCCCCACGTGGGACAACCCGATCACCCCGTATCTCCCCCAGCGCTTAGAACAGTGCTGGGCACCTAGTAAGCGCTTAACAGATACCAAGATTTAAGTGGCAGAGGGGGATTGTGTTCTCTCCACGAGGCCGAGCTGCTTCTTAACCGACCTGACTGATTTCCTTCCTTCATCTAGTAGGGGTGATGGAACTTCTTAAGCCTAAACTGTGCGCAGAGCACTGTGCTTCCCCCATCCATCTGCCCACCCCGCCCCGGCTGCAATAACCAGTCTCCCTCCCAGTCAGTCCGCTGGGAACCGGTCGGCCGGGTCTAGTCGTAATGATCAGGATTTGCAGTGTTTTAATCACTGTCTATTGTTTCAGCGGGGAGAGAATTTCACAGCTCATTGACTGCAGCGACTCCTAATCTACACGGAGGAAACAATGTCGCAGCTCATCAGATGTAATCAGCCCCTAATTGAAAAGAAATGAAATTTTACAATCATAGGCCACCTCTCAGTCAAGCAGGATTTCAAAGCACTTTTTTCTTTTTAATGTCCCCTGCAAGCTTGGCGCTGCACAGCTACTTGACAACTCTTCCAAGTGCTCAAGAGGACTCACTAGTCAATAATGACGGCATTTGCTAAGCGCTTACTAGGTGCCAAGCACTGTTCTGAGCGCCGGGGTGGATACAAGGTGATCGGGTTGTCCCACTTGGGGCTCACAGTCTTAATCCCCATTTTACAGATGAGGTAACTGAGGGACAGGGAAGTGAATTGACTTGGCTCATTCGGTAGTATTTCAATAGTATTTAATAATAACGTTGGTATTTGTTAAGCGCTTACTAGGCGCTGAGCACTGTCCTAAGCGCTGGGGTAGATACAGGGTAATCAGGTCATTCATTCATTCATTCAATAGTATTTATTGAGCGCTTACTATGTGCAGAGCACTGTACTAAGGGCTTGGGATGAACAAGTCGGCAACAGATAGACGGTCCCTGCCGTTTGACGGGCTTACGGTCTAATCGGGGGAGACGGACAGACAAGAACAATGGCACTAAACAGCGTCAAGGGGAAGAACATCTCATAAAAACAATGGCGACTAAATAGAATCGAGGCGATGTACAATTCATTAACAAAATAAATAGGGTAACGAAAATATATACAGTTGAGCGGACGGGTACAGTGCTGTGGGGATGGGAAGGGAGAGGTGGAGGAGCAGAGGGAAAAGGGGAAAATGAGGCTTTAGCTGCGGAGAGGTAAAGGGGGGATGGCAGAGGGAGTAGAGGGGGAAGAGGAGCTCAGTCTGGGAAGGCCTCTTGGAGGAGGTGATTTTTAAGTAAGGTTTTGAAGAGGGAAAGAGAATCAGTTTGGCGGAGGTGAGGAGGGAGGGCGTTCCAGGACCGCGGGAGGACGCGACCCGGGGGTCGACGGCGGGATAGGCGAGACCGAGGGACGGCGAGGAGGTGGGCGGCGGAGGAGCGGAGCGTGCGCGGTGGGCGGTAGAAAGAGAGAAGGGAGGAGAGGTAGGAAGGGGCAAGGTGATGGAGAGCCTTGAAGCCTAGAGTGAGGAGTTTTTGTTTGGAGCGGAGGTCGATAGGCAACCGCTGGAGTTGTTTAAGAAGGGGAGTGACATGCCCAGATCATTTCTGCGGGAAGATGAGCCGGGCGGCGGAGTGAAGAATAGACCGGAGCGGGGCGAGAGAGGAGGAAGGGAGGTCAGAGAGAAGGCTGACACGGTAGTCTAGCCGGGATATAACGAGAGCCCGTAATAGTAAGGTAGCCGTTTGGGTGGAGAGGAAAGGGCGGATCTTGGCGATATTGTAGAGGTGAAACCGGCAGGTCTTGGTAACGGATAGGATGTGTGGGGTGAACGAGAGGGACGAGTCAAGGATGACACCGAGATTGCGGGCCTGCGGGACGGGAAGGATGGTCGTGCCATCCACGGTGATGGAGAAGTCTGGGAGCAGACCGGGCTTGGGAGGGAAGATGAGGAGCTCGGTCTTGCTCATGTTGAGTTTTAGGTGGCGGGCCGACATCCAGGTGGAGACGTCCCGGAGGCGGGAGGAGATGCGAGCCTGAAGGGAGGGGGAGAGGCCGGGGGCGGAGATGTAGATCTGCGTGTCATCTGCGTAGAGATGGTAGTCAAAGCCGTGAGAGCGGATGAGTTCACCGAGGGAGTGAGTGTAAATGGAGAACAGAAGAGGGCCGAGAACTGACCCTTGAGGAACTCCAACAGTTAAAGGATGGGAGGGGGAGGAGGCTCCGGCGTAGGAGACCGAGAATGATCGGCCAGAGAGGTAAGAGGAGAACCGGGAGAGGACGGAGTCCGTGAAGCCAGGGTGAGATAAGGTATGGAGGAGGAGGGGATGGTTGACAGTATCAAAGGCAGCAGAGAGGTCAAGGAGGATCAGAATGGAGTAGGAGCCATTGGATTTGGCAAGAAGGAGGTCATGGGTGACCTTAGGTCATCCCACGGGAGGCTCACAGTTAATCCCCATTTTACAGATGAGGTAACTGAGGCACAGAGAAGTGAAGTGACTCGCTCGCGGTCACACAGCTGACAAGTGGCAGAGGTGGGATATTGAGCGCTTACTCTGTGCAGAGCACTGTACTAAGCGCTCGGAATGTACGAATCGGCAACAGATAGAGACAGTCCCTGCCCACCGATGGGTTTACAGTCTAATCAAGGTCAGGCCCTGGGGTTTGGGGTAAACCCTTTCCCCTAAGGAGTACCGCGGGGTGCAGTGGATAGAGCATGGGTTCTGGTAGTTGGAAGGCGATGGGTTCTAATCCCGGATTTCCCCACTTGTCTGCCGTGTGACTTCGGGCAAGCCGCCTCACTTCTCTGAGCCTCACATATCCCATCTGTAAATTGGGGGATTGAGACTGTTATCCCCCACGGGACCGGGCCTGTGTCCAGCCCGATTTGCTTGTGTCTCCCCCAGTGTTTAGTCGTGCCTGGCACATAGTAAGTGCTCAACAAATATCACGATAATAATCATTATTGAAGGGGGAATTCATTTTTCGGTAGACAAAATAAATCAACCAGTCATATTTATTGAGCACTCACTGTGTCCTGAGCACTGTGCTGAGCCCTTGGAAGAGTACAATATAACAGAGTTGGTAGCCACGGTCCCTGCCCACAACCGATAGGCCGGTGGGCTTTTTCTAAAAAAGCAAATGGACATAAAGTATCCCAGCCCAGATTCTGACATCCACCATAATGTCCTAAAGACAAAGCCTTTGTAAATTGGAGAAGACACCCGAAAAGCCGATACTTCTGAAAGGTAACTCTTCTGCTTCTCAAACCGGTACCTCGAAAGGAGCCAGATACGTGCTGACCGGCCGGAAGGATCTTACAATCTGCACAAGTGATGTGGGGTAAAGAGTGTCGGCAACTCCCTGGGATGTGTTGGAGTTGATGATCAAGAGTGGACTTGATGGAAGGAGCTGGCAAAGCAGTGGGGCTTGTGAGTCAGAAGATGTCGGTTCTGATTCCGGCACTGCCACTTGTCTGCTGTGTGACCTTGGGCAAGTCGTTTCTCTTCGGTTTCTTCAACCGTAAAGGAGTCTCCAACCCGATTAATTGTACCTACCCAAGTGTTTAGAAGAGTGCCTGACAAAAAGTGCCTGACAAATCCAGAGAAAGCAGCGGGGCTCAGTGGACAGAGCACCAGCTTTGGAGTCGGAGATCATGGGTTCGAATCCCGGCTCTGCCACTTGTCAGCTGGGTCACTTTGGGCAAGTCACTTAACTTCTCTCTGCCTCAGTCACCTCATCTGTAAAATGGGCATTAAGACTGTGAGCCCCACGTGGGGCGACCCGATTCCCTTGTGTCTACCCCAGCGCTTAGAACAGTGCTCTGCACATAGTAAGCGCTTAACAGATACCACCATTATTATTATTGAATACCAAGTGCTTAACAGATAGAATAATGATAACAGTAGCAATGATAATATTAATAGTAATAATAATAACTCTCTCTCCTACTCCGATTGTAAACCCCGTATGGGACCGGATCTGCGACCAACCTGATTATCTTGTATCTATCTTTATGCTTAGTACAGTGCTCGGCACACTGTGAGTGCTTAAAAGATACCCCAATTATTATTCTAACTCTGATGATGATTTCCTACATTTGCAGTGATAACCTGCAGTGGATTTGAACATCTGGACTGCACCACTTTGGCTTCCTTGATTTTTTTTTTTAAATGGTATTCGTTAAGTACTTACTATGTGCCAGGCACTCTACTAAGCAGCGGGGAAGATCCAAGCTCATCAGGTAGGACACGGTCCATGTCCCACTTGGGGCTCAAAGTCTTAACCCCAGTTTTTATAGATGAGACAGCTAAGGCACAGAGAAGTGAAGAAACTTGCCCAAGGTCATATGGCAGACATGGGGGATTAGAAGCCAGGCCATTCTAAATCTCAGGCCCGTGCTCTATCCATAGGCTATGTTGTTTTCACCCTGATAATAATAATAATAATAATGTTGGTATTTGTTAAGCGCCTACTATGTGCAGAGTACTGTTCTAAGCGCTGGGGTAGACACAAGGTAATCGGGTTGTCCCACGTGGGGCTCACAGTCTTAATCCCCATTTTACGGATGAGGTGACTGAGGCCCAGAGAAGTGAAGTGACTTGCCCACAGTCACACAGCTGACAAGTGGCAGAGCCGGGAGTGGAACCCATGACCTCTGAGTCCGAAGCCCAGGCTCTTTTCACTGAGCCACGCTGCTTCCCCTGATGCTCTTTTAAGAACCCACTCTCTCCCTCAAACCTAATCAGCAGAATACGGAACTAGGCAGACACCAAAGAAGCACAGTGCAAATCAATCCATCGATCAGTGAGCTTTACTGATTGATTGAGTCCCTAAAATGATGGCCAGAAACTGCATTCCAGACCGTGTGTGGCCATTATGGCAAAGGCAGTGATGAACAGAGAGTAACCTTTTCCAGGATCACGATCCCCTGAATGCTTCTTCATTTTTCATTTCTGGTCATCTCCCAAGACTCGCGAATTAAGGGAGAAACAAAGTGAAAAACACCCTGGAGCTTGGAACGAACTTACGGAGGAATCCTCATCGTTCAAGTATAATGAATTTGCCTCGTCCTGAGGAAAAGCCACCAAGACCAGAGAGGCTTGAACGGAGCGAACTCATTGGCCGGATGCCATTGCAGAATGAGTTGGGGAGGCCAGTCCAGTTTCCCAGCAAATCTCGCTCTGCTCCAGGTCAGCCCTCCTCCTGGGGTTGGAACGGGGCTAACTCCCGCTCCCTGAAATATCGGGTTTGTGGCAAGCCCCGTCAGCATTCTCGAAGATCTTCATTTCCTTGGACGCGAGTTAATCAACTTGAATTCTGGAGACGGTCGGACTCCTTCGTTTCTGCATTTTCCCAGTGAATGTCTGAGAAAAGCTGTCCTAGACGGGTCGGATGAAGGATAGAGGCCACAAACGCTTTATTGCCTTTGACCTTGTCTGAAAACTAAATTTCCAGAGACCTCTTTTATTCTGAGAACTTTTCGGCAAAAATGCATTCGCCTCGAGTTCTGGTCTGTATCATCCTACAGTACCATTCATCCTGTAAAGGGAAAAAAAAAACACACACACACATAACAATTTGCTTGTTTAATCCACAATCCCATTTTCTTTTTGTTCCCATGGTCTTTGGTCTTGGCCGATGTGCTTATCAAAAGCGTTGGAATTTCACCAGTACTACTCCAGACAGACAAGGCAGGATGTAGCTGAAAAACAGAAAAGATCAATCTCAAGATGCCGAACGTTTTGCGGGGTAGGGTCTGAACTCCCAGCATTATTAACTACCAATAGGGCACACTTTTCATTGAATTTGGTCCGTGGCATAGAGGTAAGATGATGCCCCAGCCTCTGCTCTCCTCTGGGAAAATGCACATTTTTTTTATTTTGATGGTATTCATTCAATAGCATTTATTGAGCACTTACTATGTACAGAGCACTGTACTAAGCGCTTGGAATGTACAAATCGGTAACAGATAGAGACGATCCCTGCCCTTTGACGGGCTTACGGTATTTGTTAAGCACTTACTATGTGCCAGATACCAAACTAAGTGCTGGGGTAGATACAAGTTGATCGGGTTGGTACGGTCCCCGCCTAAAATGGGACTCACAGTCTTAATCCCCATTTTACAGATGAAGAGATTGAGGCAGAGAGAAATGCCCAAGGTTACACAGCAGACCAGGGGCAGAGTCGGGGTTAGAACCTGGTCCTTCTGACTCCCAGGCCTGTGCTCTATCCTTTGGGCCAGAAGCAGCGTGGCTTAGTAGAAAGAGCCCGGGCGTGGGAGTCGGAGATCCTGGGTTCGAGTTCCGACTCCGCCACTTGTCTGCTGTGTGACCTTGGGCAAGTCACTTCACTTCTCTGGCCCTCAGTTACCTCATCTGCGAAAATGGGGATTAAAAAGCGTGAGCCTCACGTGGGACAACCTGATTACCCTGTATCTACCCCAGCGCTTAACACTGCACATAGGAAGCGCTTAACAAATACCATTATTATCATTATTATTCTCCAAGGGGGAAGCTGTAGAATTCCAGATGGCCCCTGGTTTCAGGAAAAGGAAGCTTTCTACAGTAGGGCTCAGCAAGAAAGAAAAAAGGAAAAGGGGGATTTTCTCAGTCATACACTTTATGTTAAGAAGAAAGGAGTAAGTGAAGAAGGGACAGAAGTAACCAAAACCTGGCAAAGGGGTTCAGGATTGGGCAGTGCAGGTAGAACTGTGGGGATGTGAGACTGGGAAAAGGCTTGTGGCCCCCTAACACCTTCTGCCCTACCCTAAGCAGCATAGCCTAGTGGATGGAGCACAGGCCTGGGAGTCAGAAGGTCATGGGTTCTAATCCCGGCTCTGGGATCCTGGGCAAGTCACTTTGCTTCTCTGCGCTTTGGTTCATTCTCTGTCATTCTAGTGGGGAAGACAGACACAAAAATATCTACAAACCAAGAACTTCCATGGTCAGAAGGGAAGAGAAGCTGCCTGGCCTAGTGGATAGACCATGGGCCTGGGAGTCAGAAGGATCGGGGTTCTAACCCTGGCTCTGCCACTTGTCTACTGTTCGTCTTTAGACAAGAAACTTCACTTCCCCGTGCCTGTTACCTCATCTATAAAATGGCCGCAAGGGGCCTGGACTGTGTCTAAACTGACTGGCTTGTATCCACTCCAGCTCCTAGTACAATACCTGGCACATAATAAGAATTTAACAAATATCATTAAAAAAGAAGGGGAAATTAAAACCGGAGGTTGCCTAGATAAAGATTTGACAGGAAAAGTAGAAATGGGTGAGGCAGGCCAGAGACAAAGTCTGCCTGATGGTATGTTCATCGAAGGCAGGGATTGTGACTCTTAAGTGCTCAGTACGGTGCTTCACACAGAAGTGCTCAATAAATATGATTGAATGAGTGAAGCGATTCCTAACTCTACTGTACTCTCCCAAGAGTTCAGAACAGTGAGTGCTACCGGAGGTTGTTTGTGTACCCATATGGTGCTTTGCACAGAGTAATCCCTCAATAAATACTATTGATTGACAGAAGACATGGTTACAGTAAGAGGCAGGGGAGACGGGAATGAAGATTACGACTAAAACGTGAGTGGAACCCAAAGTCCCAGGAGTCCTGGAGATCACTGAAAAAGGTGGGAGACAGAATGGGTGGAGAAAGAGGTGAGAGAAGGGACAGAGAAGGAGAAATGGGAAAGATGGAATTACAGGGGGAACGGAGGCTAGTTCCTGAACTGGTTGAAAATAATAGACTACGTTCGCGCTCCCAGAGCTAGCTGCAAAAGCCGCTGGTTGCAATTCTGAGGTGAAAGCTGCAGAGACCGCCGGGTGCAATTCTGCCAACTAGGTCTTGGTCCGGAGAAGGTTGGTGGGCAGTGTATCTGCTGAGGGTGGGAGGCTTTTCACTCAAACTGGAAGAAAAACATTCCCTGGTAAGAAGCAGCATGACCCATTGGAAAGAACACAGGTCTGGGAGTCATAGGACATGAATTCTAATCCCACATCTATCATGTTGTCTCCGGTGTAACCTTGGGCAAGTCACTTCCCACCACCTCTCTGGAACGAGAAAGGAAAGGAAACGAGGAGAGCAGGAAGTCAAGGGCAGCGTCTTGGATTCCGTTTTAATGTGGTATTTTGCTACCCATTTACCTGGCGCAAAACACCGTACTAAGTGCTGGGATAAATACAAGTTAATCAGGTCAGAACTGATATTTGCTCCGCAAGGGGCTCATAAATTTCAGAGGGACAGAGGGACAGAGAATAAGCCTCTTAATCCCGTTTTACAGATGAGGAATCCGAGGTGACTTGCTCAGGGCTGCATAGCGGGCAAGTAATATGACCTAGTGGAAAAAGCACGGGGCCGGGTGTCAGAGGACTTGGCTTCTAATCCCCGATCTGCCCAGATGAGTCTGCTGTGTGACCTGGGGCAAATCACTTCACTTCTCTGTGCCTCAGTTCGTGCCTCTGTAAAATGGGTATTAAATCCCACTCCTACTAGACTGCGAGCTCCATGTGGTAGAGGAACTGTATCCAACCTGATTAACTTGTATCTAGCCCAGCGCTTAGAAGAGTGCTTGGCCCGTAGCAAGTGCTTCGCAAGTACCCGGGTGCCGTTCCCTAGTCTTACCCTAACGGCTAGCTCTGGGCGGTTTTAGCCGAGCCTCCGTACTTCAGCGGAGACCAAGAGGAGAAAACGGAATTAGCTGCAATTGCTCCATATTTTCGTTCTTTCACTGGAGGGGTGCCTGAACATCGCGATTTCTATTAGGGAAGCCGAGGATAGGGTTATTCTGACCCCCGCTTCCCCACTCCCATCCTCCATAGCACTTATATAATTCTGCCTAGGACAGCAGCTTTTCAGCCCTATATTTAAGCAATAAAACATTACAGGCGGTGCATTTCTGGGCGATTATTGCACACCAGGTTCAGGGTTCTGTGGGCATGTGGCCGAAGGGGTTTTCTTGAGTGTCTTTTTGCTATTATGAAATGGAATTTATAAATCAAAACAAGGCGGGATTGAGAGTGGGAGAGCCAGGCACAGGCACTTACAAGGCGTCACTGACATGGCTGTCACATCAGGGAAGGGCAATCCGGGCGCTCTGCTCTCTCTTAGATTCCTCCAGCTCTTTGGTCATTACAAGCCTCAGAAAAATTGGGCCTTCAAAACATTCCTCACCTCCGAGAGCCTGTCTGTGTGAGCTGTGTTCGCCCCTTAATCTTCAAATGAAATCAGGCTGAGGGAAGTGCCAGCTCTGCCTTGGATTATAATAATAATGATGGTATTTGTAAGCGCTTACTATATGCCAGGCACTGTGCTAAGCACTAGGGTGGATACAAGCAGATCGGGTTGGTCAGCAGTCCCTGTCCCACGTGGGGCTCTCGGTCACAATCCCCATTTACAGAAGAGGTAACTGAGGCACAGAGAAGTGAAATGACTTGCCCAAGGTCACCCAGCAGACGGGTGGCAGAGCTGGGACTAGAACCCATGATCTTTTGACTCCTGGGCCTGTGCCATGCCAAGCTAGTCTGACCGTCTGCGTGAGCTAGGTTCGCCAATCAGTTTTCAAATGAAATCAGGCTGAGGGAAGCGCCGGCTCTGCCTTGGATTATAATAATAATGATGGTATTCGTTAAGTGCTTACTACGTGCCAGGCACAAGGTACAAGCTAATCAGATCGGACCCAGTCCCCGTCCAACATGGGGCTCTCCGTCTTAATCCCCAATTTAAGGATGAGGTAACTGAGGCAATGAGTTGCCCCAGGAGACACAGCAGACAAGTGGTGTAACACGCGGGAGAGTACAGTACAACAGAGTTAAGAGTTGCATTCCCTGCCCACAGTGAGCTTAAGGTCTAGAGGGGGAGACAGACATTAATATCAATAAGTCATTTATGGTATATAATTATATACACAAGTGCAGTGTACAGTGCTCTGCACACAGTAAGCACTCAATAAACGTGAAATATGATAGACATTTACTCTTACCTCCCTTCAAAGCCTTAATGAAGGCACATCTCCTCCAAAAGGACTTCATTCATTCATTCATTCATTCATTCATTCAATAGTATTTATTGAGCACTTACTATGTGCAGAGCACTGTACTAAGCCCTTGGAATGTACAAATCGGTATCAGATAGAGACAGTCCCTGCCCTTGGACGGGCTTACAGTCTAATCAGGGGAGACGGACACGCAAGAACAATAGCAATAAATAGAATCAAGGGGATGCACATGTCGTTAAAACCATAGCAAATAAATAGAATCAAGGTGATGTACAGCTCGTTAACAAAATAAATAGGGTAATTAAAATATATACCGTCGAGTGGACGAGTACAGTGCTGAGGGGAGGGGAAGGGAGAGGGGGAGGAGCAGAGGGAAAGGGGGGAAGAGACGGCTCAGCTGAGGGGAGGTGAAGGGGAGGTAGAGGGGGAGCAGAGGGAGCAGAGGGAAAAGGGGAAGCTCAGTGTGGGAAGGCCTCTCGGAGGAGGTGAGCTTTAAGTAGGGTTTTGAAGAGGGGAAGAGAATGAGTTTGGCGGAGGTGAAGAGGGAGGGCGTTCCGGGACCGCGGGAGGATGCGGCCCGGGGGTCGACGGCGGGACGGGCGAGAACGGGGGACGGCGAGGAGGTGGGCGGCGGAGGAGCGGAGCGTGCGGGGTGGGCGGTGGAAAGAGAGAAGGGAGGAGAGGTAGGATGGGGCGAGGTGATGGACAGCCTTGAAGCCTAGAGTGAGAAGTTTTTGTTTTGTGCGGAGGTTGATAGGCAACCACTGGAGGTTTTTAAGAAGGGGAGTGACATGCCCAGAGCGTTCCCTGACTAAGCCCTCCTTTCCTCTTCCCCCTCCCATGTCACCCTGACTCGCCCCCTTTATTCATCCCTCCCCTCAGCCCCACGACACTTATGTGCATACCCGTAATTTATTTATTTTATTAATGTCTGTCTCCCCCTCTAGACTGTAAGCTCACTGTGGGCAGGGAATGTGTCTGTTTATAATTATTGTACTCTCCCAAGTGCCAAAGTACAGTGTTCTGCACACAGTAAGGGCTTATTAAATACAATTGAACTGAGTGAAGAAAGTAAGCCGGGGAAGAGAGGGCTTAATCGGGGAAAGTCTCTCGGAGGAGATGTGATCTTAATAATGCTCTGAAGGTGGGGATTCCCACAGTGGGATCCTCAGGCAGTAACAAAGGTCTGAAGATCTGAGGATTAAGGACATTTTCTCTTCCCCAGTGGCCTGTAGGAGCCACGAGGAGCAGACCTCCCTTCCCCAACTGATAAACCGATCTCTCCCTTCTGCAGATCCACGAGTAAAGAGGAGATAGAGAAGGATGGGGGTGGGTCCTTTCCCCACCCCCTGCCTCTCAGTCTCCACGTCCGGGAGTCCGGGGCTTCATCGGCACCCCTCGGCCGGCTGGGCACCGTGGCCGCCGGAGTTTGGCTTTTACGCTCACTTCATTCAGCCCTGACCTGGCATCCCGCAGAGTTGAAAGCAATCTCCCTCCACCGACCGTTAGGACCCCTCTCCCCCCCGGCGAGTCTGTTGGCAGCAACTTGATTCTATTTATTGCCACTGTTCTTGTCTGCCCGTCTCCCCCGATTAGACTGTAAGCCCGTCAAAGGGCAGGGACTGTATCTGTTACCGATTTGTCCATTCCAAGGGCTTAATACAGTGCTCTGCACATAGTAAGCACTCAATAAATACTATTGAATGAATGAATGAATGAATGAATGAATGACATCCTTTGCGTGGAGCGTAGAAGCCAATGTGGGATCTGGGTTCACGACGCCATTCCGGTTTGCGAGTGTTTGAGGAGCTCTGACATCTCCAGGGGGGGCAGGAAGGGTAGGAAAGGGATCAGGTGTGACCCGGTATTCGCGCTTAGCACAGTGCTTGGCCTCTTGTCAGCACTTAACATAAACAATGATTATCGTTGCTGCTCCATTTGATTCAGGTATTATCATCGGTGCTCCATTTGGGGTGAGGTAAATGCTGTCCAAGGAATGCTTCTTTGACCCATGGAGATGACTTCATTGGGAATCATCTTGTCAGGAGGGAGAGGAAAAGATTTTTCATTAGGCAGTTGGCATTGATTCGGATCCAGAATCAGTTGTTCCCCACGAAGAAGGAAATTCTCCTAGTAGTGAAAATAATTGTGGTTGCGAAGTGCTTAACATGTGTCAAGCACTATGCTGAGCTCTGGGCCAGGTACAGAAAGGATGGTACGGGAGTCAGAGGTCATGGGTTCTAATCCCGGCTCTGCCACTTGTCCGCTGGAAGAGTGGGGGACGCGGTGACTGACTCCTCTCCACTCCCCTGACTTCTCACCATTGCGGTCATTATGGGCAGGGAAGGCTTCTGCCTACTGTGACGTGTAGTGCTCTCCCAAGCGCTTAGTTCAGCGCTCTGCACATAATAAATGCTAAATAAATAGCGTTGACTGATTTCTGCCTCGGACCCCACGCCCGCTCCCTTCCTGATCCCGACCTGGGCAAGGGTGCTGTCCCGTCTCTTCCCGCTGCTTGAGGTGTTTTTTAGGAGGGTGGCTATGCAGGGGCAGATCATTTATTCGTCTAGACTTGGAGCAACCTCTGGAAATGAAAGGAGAAGAGGGCAGGAAGCCTCCCCCTGGAGCAACGCCAACAGGGGCAGTGCTGGAGAGAAGACAGCAGTGGAAATCGTTAAAAAGGGGAAGGACAGGAAGGAAGATGTTTGACATAAGGGCCCCGATGTAAGGCTTTACACGGTGCCAGCTTCCCGCTGTGACTGCCGTTGTGGAACACAACTTTGGTGCTTTATTTTAGAATTTCAATAAAAAATGAATGAATAGGAGAGAAATTCAAGTCGTGGAAAGCGGCAGCAAGCGGCGTGGAAAGAACACGGCCCCTGGGAGCCAGAGAAATAGAATTCTGATCCCGGCTCTGCCATTCTCCTGCTGGGTGACCTTGGGCAAGTCACTTAGCTTTTCCATGCCTCAGTCTCCTCGTCTGAAAGATGGGGATTAAATGTCTATTGTCTTTCCTCCTAACACTATGAGCCCCAAGTGGGACAGGACTGTGATTGAGCCGACTAACTTATATTTACCCCAATATCTTATTTTTACTCGTCACATAGTAAGCGCTTAAGAAATACCATGATTATCATTGTTAGTGCCACTAATAATAATAATGCTACAGAGTAGATGGTTTCAAGCAAACCAGAGCTACGTAGAAGCAGCTCAGCTCAGTGACAAGAGCACGGGCCTAGGAGCCAGAGTTCATGGGTTCTAATCCTAGGTTTGGCACTTGTCTGCTGTGACCTTGGGCAAGTCACTTAACATCTCTGTGCCTCAGTTGCCTCTTCTGTAAAATGGGGATTAAAAATGAGAGCCCCACGGTGGGACAACCTGATTTCCTTGTATCTACCCCAGCGCTTAGAGAATGTGAGCCCGTTACTGGGCAGGGATTGTCTCTATCTGTTGCCGAATCGTACATTCCAACCGCTTACTACAGTGCTCTGCACGTAGTAAGCGCTCAATAAATACTATTGAATGGATGCTTGGCCCATAGTAAGCGCTTAACAAATACCATAATTCTTATTATTAAAAGGGTCTCATTTTGATCCCAAAATAACCTTCGCTATGAAAAGACCCAGTTAACTTCCTTTCACAGCCAAATGATCCCAAAATGTTATCCTGTGCGGCTCATTGTGTCTTAGACCTCGACCACTTCTCAGGGTAACTACTTCGGGAAATCTGTAACGCTAATAATTTTAATGTAACTTATTTCTACCCTGCTCACGCCCCGAGCTCTCAATCACTTCAAAACATAGTGATTGAAATTTCTCAAAAGTCTTTGATTTGAAAGTTGTTATGTAGACGTCTACTCAAGTATAAATACGGTTGAGTGATTTAAAAATGGTTGGAGCAATCCAAATGTTGAAGCGTGTTTGAAATAATTATAAATCATTCTCCCCCGCATTTTCAAACTCCCATTCATTTGAAAGAGTGGCCCTCTGGAGATCAGAGAGCACGGTGTACACGAGGAAGAGTGTCTCTGTTTCCCACACCCGGGATGTGTTGCTGTTATCACGTTGTCATGCAATCGATGGCATTTTCTGATCACGTTATTAATCAACTAATGGCGTGTCCTGAAGGGTTAGAGAGCGACAGAGGTCACTCGATTAGAGAGCAAGCATCCTGTTGGCAGGGAACCCGTCATTTGCTTTTCGTTGTACTTCCCAAGTGCTTAGCCGTGTACTCCCGGCTCTGCCACTTGTCAGCCGTGTGACTGTGGGCGAGTCACTTAACTTCTCTCTGCCTCAGTTCCCTCATCTGCGAAATGGGGATTAACTGTGAACCTCCCGTGGGACCACCTGATTACCCTGTATCTACCCCAGCGCTTAGAACAGTGCTCTGCACGTAGGAAGCGCTTAACAAATACCAACATTATCATTATTACTCGTGCTGTCCTTCTATCGCTTAGTATACTGCCCGTAGTAGGTGCTCAATAAATGCCCTCATTACCGCTACGAGGTGAAAGCAACCACATTCGGGCCTTTCCTCAGCCTCATGTTTCCTTCAGAAACAAGAAGCTTTGCGTGTGATCGTAGATGTGGATTAAACAAGTCCCCCTCTAGACTGGAAGAATCTAGCTGGAGCTGGGAACAGCGACCGGTGCCAGGGACAGAGACTGATGTGGGAGGGAGAGATTGGTGCGACTAACAGAGACTGGTGTGGGAGGGAGAGACTGGTCTCGAGGCCAGAAAATGGTGCTGCGACAGGACCTGGTGCTGGGGATGGAGATCGTTGTTGGAGACAGAAACTAATAATAATGATGTTGGTATTTGTTAAGCGCTTACTATGTGCAGGGCACTGTTCTAAGCGCTGGGGTAGATACAGGGGAATCAGGTTGTCCCTAGGGAGGCTCACGGTCTTCATCCCCATTTTACAGATGAGGTAACTGAGGAACAGAGAAGTGAAGTGACTCGCCCGCAGTCACCCAGCTGACAAGTGGAAGAGCCGGGAGTCGGACCCAGGACCTCTGACTCCGAAGCCCAGGCTCTTTCCACTGAGCCACGCCGCTTCTCCGATAATAATGTTGGTATTTGTTAAGCGCTTACTGTGTGCAGAGCACTGTTCTAAGCGCTGGGGTAGATACAGGGTCATCAGGTCGTCCCACGTGAGGCTCACAGTTAATCCCCATTTGACAGATGAGGTAACTGAGGCACAGAGAAGTGAAGTGACTTGCCCACAGTCACACAGTTGACAAGTGGCCGAGCGGGGATTCGAACCCATGACCTCTGACTCCCAAGCCCGTGCTCTTTCCACTGAGCCACGCTTTATTGCCCTACTCTGCTTTCCCAAGGGCTTAGTACAGTGCTCTGCACAGAGTAAGTGCTTCATAAATACAATCGAAAGAATGAACGAATAGTGTGAGGAACAGAGAGCGGTGTGAGAGGGAGAGACTGGTGTCAAGCGGAGGAGACTGCTGACCAGGAAAGAAACTGGGGCGAGGAACAGAGGCTGGTGTGGGAGGGAGAGACCGGCGCGGGAGGGGGAGACCAGTGCCGGAGACAGAGACTACTCCCGGAGACAGAGACCGGTGCCGGAAGAGAGACTAGCGTGGGAGGGAGAGACCGGTACTGAGGACGGAGACTGGGCCCAGGGACGGAGACTGCAGGGGGAAGGAGAGATTGACGGCGGGGTCAGAGCTTGGTGCTAAGTCCAGCTGGTCTCAATAGACTGCTCAGGTTATCCTTACCGGTTCACTGGGGAGAAATTGAGAGCTGACCGTCTCCCGAGCTCCCATAAATAAACAGTTTTTGCCAGCGGTTGGGGTCGGAGCGGAATGCGGACGCCGATTAGCCCACGTGGTCACGATTAAAGTCTTCTCGTTCTGGTGAGATAGTGAGCTGGGTTTGATAAGGTTTGGGATTCAGGCCGGTCTTCAGTTACATCCGTGAACCTCAAAGCCACGGAATGTCCTTTTCTAAATTTATCTGAGCATATTACAGGTGTTCCCCATGAGAGAGCAGCATGGCCTCGTGGCAAGAGCACGGGCTTGGGAGTCAGAGGACGTGGGTTCTAATCCCGGCTCCACCACCTGTCTGCTGCGTGACCTTGGACAAGACGCTTAACTTCTCTGTGCCTCATTTGCCTCGTCTGTAAAATGGGGATTAAGACCGCGAGCCCCACGTGGGACAATCTGATTACCTTGTAACTACTCTAGCGCTTAGAACGGTGTTTGGCGCCTAGTAAGCGCTTAACAAATAACATCATCATCGTCGTCTGCCATCTGACCTATTCAGTGTGACGAGACCGTGAAGACAAATCACTTCACTTCGCCTCAGTTACCTCATCTCTAAAATGGGGATTGAGACAGGGACTCTGTTCAACCCGATTTGCTTATATCCACCTCAGCACTTAGTACAGTGCTTGGCACATAGTAAGTGCTTAACGAAGACCACAGGTATTATTATTATTATAATAATTGTTATTACACCTTCCTTACTAGGAGCCTGGGAAAAGCATCTTTAAACCTTCTATCAAGAAGCGGCATGGCCTAGTGGATAGAACAAGGGCTCGGGAGTCAGAAGGACCTGGGTTCCAATTCCGTTCCGCCGCTCGGCTGCTGTGCGACCTCGGGCAGGTAACTTCACTTCTATGTGCCTCAGTTACCTCGTCTGTAAAACGGGGATCCAGACTGTGGGCCCCGTGGGTTGGACACGGACTGTGTCCAACCTGAATGGCTTTTATCTCCCCCAGCACTTAGCACAGTGCCTGGCACATACTAAGTGCTTAATAGACGCCTTAAAAACAACAACCCTCCTAGGGATCATTCCCAAACTCTATTTAGAGAGCTATTAATCGAAAGCTTCCGTTGGCCGAATGCCATTTAAAGCTACAATACTTCACGTCGAAGGCAAGGCCGAAGATATCGAGTTCCCGTCAACGGGTGGGAAGCGGCAAGACGCGGTGTGGCCTGGAAGTCAGAAGACCCGGGCTCTAATCCTGGCTCTGCCACTTGCCTTCTGGGTGACCTTGGGCAAGTCACTTCCTTCTCTGTGTCTCAGTTTCCTCGATGTAAAATGAGGACTCATGACCTAGTCTCCATTCTAGTTAGACTCTGAGCCCCATGCGGGACACGGACTGTATAAGCGCTTAACAGATGCCATCACTGTTATCATTATTATTATTGTTATTATTAACTTGTATCTACCCCAGTGCTTAGAACAGTACGTGACTTGTAGTAAGCGCTTACCGAATATGAGGATAGTAATTATGATAATGACAATGATCACGATTATTATTATCAAAACTCAAAGGAACTCACAGCCGCACAGGGTAAACGGACACTGAAATGTGTGACGAGGGGAAATGATAAAGGATAAAGATAGGAATTTGAGTACCACGGGACATGGTGAGTATAAGTACTTAAAAGAAGTGGTAGTAAAGAGGGTGATTTAAAGCGGGGACATTTACTCCTACCTAACCTCGCTACTCTCCTACTCTAACCCAGCCCACACACGTGGTTCCTCTAATGCCAACCTGTGCCTCAACCTCATCTATCTCATTGCCAACCCCTTGCCCACCTCCTTCCTCTAGCCTGGAACATCCTCCCTCTGACAATTACTCTGCCCCCATTCAAAGCCTTACTGAGGGCACATCTTCTCCAGGGGGCCTTCCCCGACTAAGCCCCGCTTTCCTCCTCTCCCACTCCCTTCTGCGTCACCCTCACTTGCTGCCTTTGTTCTTTGCCCCGTCCCAGCCTCACAGCACTTACATACATTGCTTGCTTTCTTTCTTTCTTTCTTTCTTTCTTTCTTTCTTTCTTTCTTTCTTTCTTTCTTTCTTCTTTCTTTCTTTCTTCTTTCTTTCCTTCTTTCCTTCTTTCCTTCTTTCCTTCTTTCCTTCTTTCCTTCTTTCCTTCTTTCCTTCTTCCTTCTTTCCTTCTTTCTTTCTTTCTTCTTTCTTTCTTTCTTTTCTTTCTCTGTCTTCCCCACTCTGTACTGTAAGCTCATTGTGGGCAGGGAGGATGTCTATTTATTGTTGTACTGTACTCTCCTAAGCTCTTAGTACAGTATTCTGTACAAAGCAAGCACTCAATAAGCACATTTGAATGAATGAATGAGCAACCTCAGCCCGGCAGCATTTAGGTACAGATCCGTAATTTCTTTTAATGTCGATCTCCCCTTCTAGTCTTTGAATTCCCTGTAGGTAGGGATTGTGGCTACTAACTCCCGCAAGTGCTTAGTACAGTAGCAAGCCCTGGGTAGATACCGGATAATCAGATCGGACCCGGTCCCTGCCCCAACATGGGACCTACATTCCAAGAGGTTGTGGGAGGGGGGGTCTTTTTACAGATAAGGAAACTGAGGCCCAGAGGGGATTGAATGCCTTGGCCAAAGTCACCCAGCAGCCACCTGGCAGAGCTGGGATGACCACCTACCTTTCCCATGTTCTTTCCATGAAGCCACAGAGATTTTCCCCACTGTATTCTTCCCCCGCACTAATAATTGTGGTATTCGTTCAGTGCTTACTCTGTACCAAGCACTGTGCTGAGGCAGATGCAAGATAATCACCTACTCCACCATCTAAGGCCTCTCCAGGCTGACCCAAGTTGATCCAGGCTGTCTTTGGTACCTAAAGTTTGCCTCAGTCACTTAACTTCTCTGTGCCTCAGTTCCCTCATCTGCAAAAATGGGGATTAAGACTGTGAACCTCATGTGGGACAACCTGATTACCCTGTATACCCCAGTGCTTAGAACAGTGCTCTGCACATAGTAAGCGCTTAACGAATACCAACATCATCATCACTTACATTCAGGTGCCGCCCTTTCTGCCCCTTTAACCTATAACCTTCCCCCTTTCATTCAATAGTATTTATTGAGTGCTTACTATGTGCGGAGCACTGTACTAAACGCTTGGAATGTACAAATCGGTAACAGAGAGACCCTTTCCCAGCAGGACACTCTTTTTGTGTACGTGTGTAATAATGTCGGTATTTGTTAAGCGCTTACTATGTGCAGAGCACTGTTCTAAGCGCTGGAGTAGACACAGGGAAATCAGGTTGTCCCACGTGGGGCTCACGGTCTTAATCCCCATTTTACAGATGAGGCAACTGAGGCACAGAGAAGTGAAGTGACTTGCCCACAGTCACACAGCTGACAAGTGGCCGAGCCGGGATTCGAACCCATGACCTCTGACTCCAAAGCCCGTGCCCAGCACTTACTAGGTGCCAGGCAGTGAACTTAGAAACAAGCTAATCAGGTTGGACCCAGTCCATGTCTCACATGGGGCTCACGGTCTGAATCCCCATTTAACAGATGAGGTCACTGAGGCCCAGAGAAGTGAGGTGACTTCCCCAAGGTCACACAGCGGACAAATGGCAGAGACGGAATTAGAAGACAGGTCCTTCTGACTCCCAGGCCGATGCTCTATCCGGTAGGTAATACCGATTCTCCGCACTCTTCTGGAAACATTCTTTTTGTTCCTTATCCACAAGAACGGCTGCAGGTGTGTCGTTGGGCAGTTTCCCTCTGCCTCAACATCGGCATCTTCCTTCTCCCTGTTGTCTTTCAAATGACAGAGTAAAGTGCTGCTCTTGTCTGGACCCAGAGTAAGCAGGAAATTAGCAGTCTATAAACGGATCATCACTGAAACCCTCCCCAGATTCCTGTATCCTTCCTGGACGGCATTCTTCGCTCCTACGGTTCCATCTAAACCGCGGGGAAAATGATTCAGAGTGTAGCGAATCTCTTAGAATTCATATTTATCTCTCTCCTAGATCAAATTATCCTATGACCGTAATTATCTCATAATTATGTGGTTGCATCTGAATCAAGCCGAGACCAAGACGGGGGTAATTGTTCCTCTCCTTGGTCAATGGCACGTAAGTAACCAATTTATGTATATTCTCCCACCACAATGCGATTTGCATAGGCCAACCTTCACACTGCCCTAGGGCCAGACTCCAGGGCCTAAGTTTTGCCCTTTGGGATACCCCAAAGCTTTGGATACGTCTGGGGGGCGAAGCAGGCCCAACTTGGGGAACCCCTGGAAAAGGATGATCCAAAGTGCCTCCCTTCCTCCCTTGAAAAGAGAACAGCTGCCTGTTTGGGGTAAGGGTGGATGTCATTCATGCATTCGTTAGTATTTACTGAGGGCTTACTATGCGCAGAGCACTATACTAAGCGCTTGGAATGTACAAATCGCCGACAGATAGAGACAGTCCCTGCCCATTGACGGGCTTACGGTCCATTCGGGGGAATAATAATGATAATGATGATGCCGGTATTTGTTAAGCGCTTACGGTGCGCCGAGCACCGTTCTCAGCGCGGGGGGACATCCAAGATAATCGGGTTGTCCCAGGTGGGGCTCAAAGTCTTCATCCTCATTTTCCAGAGGAGGGAACTGAGGCCCAGAGAAGTGAAGTGACCTGCCCACGGTCACACAGCTGACAAGCGGCGGAGCCGGGATTAGAACCCACGGCCTCTGACTCCCAAGCCCGGGCTCTTCCCACTGAGCCATGTCCACAGACCAGAGGTTTTAGCTGAGGCGGTAATATCGTTCGGGGTCGTTGTCAGGGTGGGATACCGGCTTCTTCCGCTCTGCTCTGCCCCGTTCTGATCACTGAAATGACACGGCCCTTGAGGGTCGCTCATCCCAGAGCTCAGGGGTGGCCTGGCTATATGCAGCCAGCCTGAGGCTAACATTCACCTGTTGCCTCAAGCCAGGGTTAATAATAATAACTGTGGTATTTGTTAAGGGCTTCCTATGTTCCAGGCACTGTAATAATGATAATAAGAATGTCGGTATTTGTTAAGCGCTTACTACGCGCAGAGCACTGCTCTAAGCGCTGGGGGAGATACAGGACGATCAGGTTGTCCCACAAGAGGGTCACAGTCTTGATCTCCATTTTACAGATGAGGTTACCGAGGCACAGAGAAGTGAAGTGATTTGCCCAAAGTTACACAGCTGACAAGTGGCAGAGCCGGGAATCGAACCCATGCCCTCTGACTCCCAAGCCTGTGCTCTTGCCGCCGAGCCACGCTGCTTCTCTACTAAGCACAGGGATGGATATGAGCAAATCGGGTTGGGCACAGTCCGTGCCCCACGTGCGGCCCACAGTCTTAATTCCCATTTTACAGATGAAGTAACTGAGGCACAGAGATCAAAACAGCAGTCTAATAATGATAATGTTGGTATTTGTTAAGCGCTTACTATGTGCCGAGCACCGTTCTAAGCGCTGGGGTAGATGCGGGGTAATCAGGTCGTCCCACGTGAGGCTGACAGTTAATCCCCATTTTACAGATGAGGGAACTGAGGCACAGAGAAGTGAAGTGACCTGCCCACAGTCACACAGCTGCCATTTGGCAGAGTCGGGATTTGAACCCATGACACGTTCATCGCCTTGATTCTATTTATTTGCTATTGTTTTAATGAGACGTTCATCCCCTCGATTCTATTTATCGCTAAGGTTCTCGTCTGCCCGTCTCCCCCGATTAGACCGTGCGCCCGTCAGAGGGCAGGGACTGTCTCTATCTGTTACCGATTTGTACATCCCAAGCGCTTAGTACAGCGCTCTGCACATAGTAAGCGCTCAATAAATACTATTGAATGAATGAATTTGAACCCCTGACCTCTGACTCCCAAGCCCTGGCTCTTTCCACTGAGCCACGCGGCCAGTGGTGGAGATCTCCTGACTCCCAAGCCCGAGCTCTTTCCGCTGGGTCATTCTTCCTCCCGTCAGCTCCTTAAAGCTCATGGCAGCGTGGCTCAGTGGAAAGAGTCCGGGCTTGGGAGTCAGAGGTCGTGGGTTCGAATCCCGCCTCGGCCACTAGGCAGCTGTGTGACTGTGGGCAAGTCACTTCACTTCTCTGTGCCTCAGTGACCTCATCTGTAAAATGGGGATGAAGACTGTGAGCCTCACGTGGGACAACCTGATGACCCTGTATCCACCCCAGCGGTTAGAACAGTGCTCTGCACAGAGTATGCGCTTAACAAATACGTTATCATTATTATACTAAACGCTGGGGTAGATAGAAGGTAATCAGATCGGACACCGTCCCTGCTCCACATGGGGCTCACTAAATCGGACTGAGGAGAAGCAGCGAGATGTAGTGGAAAGAGCACGGGCTTGGGAGTCAGAGGTCATGGTTTCTAATCCCGGCTCTGTCACTCGTCAGCTGTGTGACTTTGGGCAAGTCACTTAACTTATCTGTGCCTGTTACCTCATCTGTAAAATGAGGATTAAGACTGTGAGCCCCATATGGGACAACCCCATAACCTTGTATCTCCCCCAGCTCTTAGAACAGTGTTTGGTCCATAATAAGCGCTTAACAAATACCATCATTTTATTATTATTATTTAATCTCCAGAAGTAAATGTGTGAAAGGACAATCGGTGGCCTGCAGGAGATAACTGGGGAAGTGATTGAATCATTCAAGACATTTAGGAGTGCTTCCTTTGTGCGGAACACTATAAAAGAAGGAAATACTCCTACACAGGTAATGTGTTGAGAAGAAGTGTGGCCTAGTGGATAGAGCACAGGCCTGGGAGTCATTAAGACCCGGCTTCTAATCCTGGCTCTGCCACTTGTCTGTGTGACCTTGGGCAAGTCGCTTAACTCAGTGGAAAGAGGGCGGGCTTGGGAGTCAGAGGTCACGGGTTCTAATCCCGGCTCCGCCGCTAGCTGTGTGACCTGGGGCGAGTCACTTAACTTCTCTATGCTTCAGTTACCTCATCTGTCAAATGGGGATTAAAACTGCGAACCCCACGTGGGACAAACCGATCACCTCGTATCCCCCAGCGCTTAGAACGGTGTTTTGCACATAGTAAGCGCTTAACAAATACCACAATGTATCTTATTTATTTAGCTTCTCTGTGCCTCGGTTCCCTCGCCTGTAAAAGAGGGATGAAGAATGTGAGCCCCACGTGGGACATGGAGCGTGTGCAGCCTGATTAGTTTGTATCTCCCGAAGCGCTTAGAACGGTGACTGGCACATAGCAAGGCCTTAATAAATACGATAAAAAAAACGAGCCTGATACTCAGCAGTGTCTCTGTCATGATTTGAATTTCAGGCAGGCTAAAATCCACCGCAGGCACCATAGCCAGGACGTTAGTTGGTTATAATAATTGTGGTATATCTGCAGCTTTTCCTATGTGACAAACACTGCAGTAAGCGCTGGGGTAGCTGAAGTTAACCGGGTCCCCTGCGGGGCTCACAGTCTAATTAGGAGGGAGGACAGGTTTTGAATCCCAGTTGGACAGATGAGGGAACTGTGGCATAATAATGTTGGTATTTGTTAAGCGCTCACTATGTGCCGAGCACTGTTCTAAGCGCCGGGGTAGACACAGGCGAATCAGGTTGTCCCACGTGGGGCTCACGGTCTTAATCCTCATTTTACAGATGAGGGAACTGAGGCACCGAGAAGTGAAGTGACCTGCCCAAAGTCACACAGCTGGCAAGTGGCCGAGCCGGGGTTCGAACCCATGACCTCTGACTCCAAAGCCCGTGCTCTTTCCACTGAGCCACGCTGCTTCTCTGGGGCATAGAGAAGTGACTTGCCCAAGATTACACAGCATGCAAGGGACGGAGATGGGATTAGGTCATATAACGCCCAAGGCAGTGGTTTTTCCGTTAATAATAATAATAATAATAATAATAATGTTGGTATTTGTTAAGCGCTTACTATGTGCAGAGCACTGTTCTAAGCGCTGGGGTAGACACAGGGGAATCAGGTCGTCCCATGTGAGGCTCACAGTTAATCCCCGTTTTCCAGATGAGGTAACCGAGGCCCAGAGAAGTGAAGTGACTTGCCCACAGTCACACAGCTGACAAGTGGCAGAGCCAGGATTCGAACCCATGCCCTCTGACTCCCAAGCCCGGGCTCTTGCCACTGAGCGAGGCGGTTAGCAGTTACTCCTGTCTTTTCCGACCAGTTAGCGTCTACTGCTATTGCTATTTTTCACTGCTAATTGTTCTCGTGTGTCCGTCTCCCCCGCTTAGACTGTGCGCCCGTCAGAGGGCAGGGACTGTCTCTGTTACCGATTTGTCCATTCCAAGCGCTTAGTACAGTGCTCTGCACATAGTAAGCGCTCAATAAATACTATTGAATGAATGAATGAATCTAGCCTGCTGTCCCTTCTAAAGAGAGGTGGAAGGATGGAGAGAGAGAGAGCTGTCCCGGGGGAGGAGCTCACCGTGCCAGGCTTCCCACCGGTGGATCTTTCGCTTTAACTCCGGTATCTCCCCCATCCCCACCCTGCCCCACCGTTACTTGATGGGGTTAGCTACTTGATGGGGATCCCGACTCTGCCCCTTGTCAGCTGTGTGACTGCGGGCGAGTCACTTCACTTCTCTGTGCCTCAGTTCCCTCATCTGTAAAATGGAGATGAAGACCGTGAGCCTCACGGGGGCCAACCTCATTCCCCTGTATCTACCCCTGCGCTTAGAACTGTGCTCTGCGCGTAGTAAGCGCTTAGCAAGTACCAGCATTAGCGTTAGTTGGATTGGAGTTTGGCAAATGGGTCGTGGTTCTAATTCCATCTCTTTACTTGTCTGCTGTGTGGTCTTGGGCAAGTCCCTTCACTATTCTGTGCCTCAGTTACTCATCTGTAAAATGGGGATTAAGACTGTGAGCCCCATGCGGGACAGGGACTGCGCCCAAGCCGATTTGCTCGTATACACCCCGGCGCTTAGTACAGTGCCCGGCACAAGTAAGCCCTTAAAAATACTATAAATTGAATGAAGAAATGCAACGATGGATTTTTTTTAATGAAATGGAAACTTTGTTACTTCAGCTTCGGCTGGGGCAGGAAAATGCCCACAGTAGGTTGAACACCGAAGCTTGAATGATTGTGATTAACTGTGGTATTTGTTAATACCCCCTGCCTACGCTGCGCCAAGCATAGCAGGGGAAGCTATAGAGCCTAGTGGATAAAGTACAAGCGTGGGAGCCGGAGAACCTGGGTTCCGATACCAGCTTCACCACTTACCCACTGGGTATCTCTGGACGGAACACTTCACTTCTCTGTGCCTCAGTTCCCTCGTCTGCAAAATGACAATTCAAAACCCGTTCTCCCTCCTCCTTTGTCAGTCTATCGTATTTATTGAGCAATTATTGTGTGCAGAGCTAAGCATGCGGAAGACTACAATATAACAGACACATTCCCTGCCCATGACAAGCTTACGGTTTAGATGGTGTGGCTGAGAGTCTCATGGGAGACGAGGATGGTTTCCAAACTGATTAACTTGTATTTACCCCAGTGCTCAGAACATTCATTCATTCAATAGTATTTATTGAGCGCTTACTATGTGCAGAGCACTGTACTAAGCGCTTGGAACGGACAAATCGGCAAACAGATAGAGACAGTCCCTGCCCACTGACGGGCTTACGGTCTAATCGGGGGAGACGGACAGACAGAAACGATAGGAATAAATAGAATCAAGGGGATGTACATCTCATTAAAACGATAGCAATAAAGAATAATGTCGGTATTTGTTAAGCGCTTACTATGTGCAGAGCACTGTTCTAAGCGCTGGGGGAGATACAGGGTGATCAGGTTGTCCCACGTGACGCTCACAGTCTTAATCCCCATTTTCCAGATGAGGGAACTGAGGCCCAGAGAAGTTAAGTGACTTGCCCCCAGTCACAGAGCTCACAAGTGGCAGAGCTGGGATTCGAACTCATGCCCTCTGACTCCCAAGCCCGGGCTCTTTCCACTGAGCCACGCTGCTTCTCAAGGGGAGGTACATCTCATTAACAAAATAAATAGGGTAATGAAAGATATGTACGAATGAGCGGACGAGCACAGTGCTGAGGGGAAGGGAAGGGAGAGGGGGAGGAGCAGAGGGAAAGGGGGGGGGAAAGAGGGCTTAGCTGAGGGGAGGTGAAGGCGAGGGTCGAGAGGCAGCAGAGCGAGCAGAGGGAAAAGGGGAAGGTCAGTCTGGGACAGTGCTTGACACATAGCAAGAGCTTAATGAATAAACATAAGAAAAGTACCGTGCTAAGCAATGAGATAAGTACAACCTAATCAGGTCTGACAGTCGAAGTAGGAGGTAATGAACCCCCATTTTACAGATGAGGAAAACATTCTCTGGTGGGTGGTTTGAGTGATGTGGAAAGAGAGACAATGATCATTTTCCAATGAAGCCAGAAGAAGAATATTTTGCAAACACATCTCTTTTTTCTCCCCCCATTTGTCATCACTTAAATTCTCCCCTTAATTATGTCTTTTCCTTGGCAGGCTTCCTGTTTTGACTTCTATAGCATCGAGATGATTATTGGAATATCGGATTCCAATAACATTGGATGGTTCACGGAACGCACGCTTCTTTTCATGTTTGATCTCCCATTCAAGTATCCCACAGACATTGGCCCGACCAAGGATCAAAGATTTCTCAACTTGCTGCCGATGTTCCCAGATGACAACCTCAGCACTAGAAATTTTACGGAGAGGCAAATCAGTTCATCCCGGCGAACACCTGATCTGAATTTCTCCGCCTAGTAATTAGCAAGACGTTCCAGGTAGAACAGAGCAGTGGGTATTTCCTCTCCTGCCTGACTGCAGTTCAGAAGTCATGAAAAATGGCATTCCCCGTCAGGTGAATCGAGATGCAGCTTCCAGTTACCTTGGCTGCTTTGGTGTTATATATTTATTTTCTATTTGTTTCAGAATAGATTTGGTCTGCCGGCTAAATCCTTCTCTCCCGTGAAAAGCTCAAAGCACGTTGAAGTTAAACCCCATTCCTTCTTTGAGTTTTTACTCCTTAAGTGAATGGTCATTAGTGGACATAGGAAAAACAAACATATTCCTCAATTTCCACAGGAAGGGAAAAGTTCCTCTAAGTGGAAGGATAATAACCGGACCGTCTTGTATCTAATAATGTTGGTATTTGTTAAGCGCTTACTATGTGCAGAGCACCGTTCTAAGTGCTGGGGTAGATACAGAGTAATCAGGTCGTCCCACGCGAGGCTCACGGTTAATCCCCATTTTACAGAGGAGGGAACTGAGGCACAGAGAAGTGAAGTGACTTGCTCACAGTCACACAGCTGACAAGGGGCAGAGCTGGGATTCGAACCCATGACCTCTAGAACTTAGTACAGTGCCTGGCAAATAGTAAAAACTATTTGAAAAAAACAGCTAGGGGAAGGATCCAATAGGATCAAATGTCTAGCAAGAGGACTGTGCTTCTTTCTCAGTAACTGTTCCTGGTTACTCTTTAGCCTGGCTCCTCCACTTTCTACTCTAAACGTGAACATTACTAAACCAGGAAGAGTAGCAGCATGGCCTAGTAGAAAGAACACGGGCCTGGGATTCAGGGAACCTGGCTTCGAATCCCAGCTCCACCGCTTGTCTGCTGTGTGAACTTGGGCAAGTCGCTTCCCTTCTCCGAGCCTCGGTTATCTCATCTGTTACATGGGGATGAAGACGGTGAGCCCCGTGTGGAACATGGACTTTGTCCAGCGGGATTAGTGTGTATCTGTCCCAGCACTTAGTCCACTGCCCGGCACCTAGTATCGACTTAATAATGTCGGTATTTGTTAAGCGCTTACTCTGTGCAGAGCACTGTTCTAAGCGCTGGGGTAGATACAGGGTCATCAGGTTGTCCCACGTGAGGCTCACAGTTAATCCCCATTTTACAGATGAGGGAACTGAGGCCCAGAGAAGTGAAGTGACTCGCCCAAAGTCACACAGCTGACGAGTGGCAGAGCCGGGAGTCGAACCCCTGACCTCTGACTCCCAAGCCCGGGCTCTTTCCACTGAGCCACGCTGCTTCTCCAAATACCATTTAAAAAAAAGAAAAAATGGGAGAGAATGGAAAAGGCAAACTCCAGATAGTTGATCACCGCTGGAGTGGAAGCTCCTTTAGGGAGGGAACATGTTTGGTGTTTCTGCTGTATTTCCCAACTGCTTACTACAGATAATTGCATTTAGTGTACACTCAATAAATAGGATTATATGTAGTTTCCTTTTGTATTTGAAGAATGATAATTAATAATAATTATGGTGTTTGTTAAGCGCTTACTATGTGCCAGGCAATGTTCTAAGCACTGGGGTAGATACAAGACAATTTTTGGGGACACAGTCCCTGTCACTCATTCATATTTATTGAGTGCTTACTGCATGCAGAGCACTGTAGTAATAATAATAATGATATTGGTATTTGTTAAGTGCTTACTAGGTGCAGAGCACTGTTCTAAGCACTGGGGTAGATACAGGGTAATCAGATTGTCCCACGTGGGGCTCACCGTAAATCCTCATTTTACAGATGAGGTAACTGAGGCCCAGAGAAGTGAAGTGACTCGCCCACAGTCACACAGCTGACAAGTGGCAGAGCTGGGATTCGAACCCATGACCTCTGACTCCCAAGCCCGGGCTTTTTCCACTGAGCCATATGGTAATCAGGTTGTCCCACATGAGGCTCACAGTCTTAATCCCCATTTCACAGTTGAGGGAACTGAGGCCCAGAGAAGTGAAGTGATGACTTGCCCACAGTCACACAGCTGACGAGTGGCAGAGTCAAGAATCGAACCCATGACCTCTCCCTGAGCCACGCTGCTTCTCTAAGCAGCTTGAGAGTATAATAGAGCCATAACAGTCACATTTCTGTCCCACAAAAGTCTCACAGTCTTAATCATTATTATCATTACTACTTCCTATATTACAGATACAGAAGACACCCCAGAGAGTAAGTTAATAATGTTGGTATTTGTTAAGCGCTTACTATGTGCAGAGCACTGTTCTAAGCGCTGGGGTAGATACAGGGTCATCGGGTTGTCCCACGTGAGGCTCACAGTCAATCCCCATTTCACAGATGAGGTAACTGAGAAGTGAAGTGACTTGCCCACAGTCACACAGCTGACAGGTGGCAGAGCCGGGATTCGAACCCATGACCTCTGACTCCCAAGCCCGGGCTCTTTCCACCGAGCCACGCTGCTTCCCAAGAATGTGTATGTGTGACTGCAAAGGTCAATATGAGATCCGCAGCCCTGGCCTCATTGGGAACATAAAAATCAATCAATTAATCAGTGGTATTTATTGTGCGCTTATCGAGCGCAGAGCACTGTACTAAGTTCTTGGGAGAGTACAGTACAACACAGTGAGTAGGCAGGTTCGTAGGCATGAGTCCAACACAGAAATCACCACCCCATTTTTCATCACACCTTAATTTTACTAGATCCAGCCCGGACCAAAGTCACTTACTTTACTTTTCACCTTTTGATGTCTTCAGCACAGATGTCATCAAAGCGTCAACTTTAAACCACAGAAGGAAACCTTAGACTGGTGAAGAGGGCTAGAAATGGCCAAAGCTCTGATTTTTGACTACACCTTCGCACAATTTTTGGAGAGTGCAAAGGGTACACGGTGGGAGCTCAAGAAATAGATTGAAATAAATGAATGAGTTTATTGGAAAAACTCACTTCATATCCTCACCAGCTAAGCTAACTCTCCCTGTTGATTCTGTTTTCTTAAAATTTCACTCAATGGGAGCTAGGCCAATGGGGAAAAATCAATAGAAAATGCCAACTTCTAAGCCAGGTGTCAATGAAAATCACCTCCAGAAGGAAAAGGGCTACGATTCTTTCGGATGGGTGTTGGGATGGCGGAGGGACTTGTTGCCACCGACAATTATCAATTTAGCTTTGCCAGGTGGAACTGAAATATGAACGTGAAACAGGACATCCCTGGAATCAATCAATCAATGATCGATATTTATTGAGCACATAACTGGTCAGTCCATTCTCTCATTTCCTTCCTTTTCATCTCGCCATGGGTTCCTGTTATTTGTCAACTCCCCAGATGGGGGTTGCTGGTCCCCTCAATCGATCAATCAATCGATACTATTTACCAAACAGTTACTCTGAGCGGTGCAATATGGTTGGTAGGCATTTTCTCCGCCCTCAGTGAGTTTACAGCCTAGGAGGGGAGACGGACACAAAAATGAATTACAGGTGAGAAGAAGCAACCGAGTTTAAGAAATGTATAGAAGTGATACACAAGTGAGTGGGGGTGGCGGAGAAGGAAGAAAAGGGGGAAGGGGGGAAGGGGGATAGAGGGGGGATGTACCCAGATGACGCAGACATGTGGAGGGGGGGCAGTAGGGGTTGGGGGAATGAGAGTTATTCAAGGGAAAGCTTACCGGAGGAGAGGTGGTGATTTTTAGAAGGGTTTTGAAGACGGGGAGAGACGTGGGCTGTCAGATCTGAAGTGGGTGCTGAGAATGAGACTCATTATTGGCTTGAAGGGAAAGAAGAGTGCAAGCTGGAATACACTGGGAAAAGAGAGTGGGTAGTAGGAGGGAGAGAGTGACTTAAAACAATAGTCAGGAGTTTCTGATTGAGGTGGAGAAGAACGGGTAACAATTGGAATATTTCGAGGAATGAGGAAATGCTCCCCTCAGCACCTAGTACGGCGCTCCGCATTAAGGAAGCATTCAATAAATACCACTGATTGATCGATCGACTAATCGATCCAGACAGCAGAGTGAAACATAGACTGGAAAGGGGAAATTTAGGAGGTAGAGAGGTCAGTGGGGAGGCTGATGCGTGGCCTAGTGGAACAGGTCTGGGGCCAGGAGTCAGAGGATCTGGGTTCTAATCCGAGGCTCTGCCATTTGCCTCTCAGTGACTTTGGGCAAGTCATTCAACTTCCCTGGGCTTCAGTTTCCACATGGGAATGGGAATGGGAATTCAGCACCTGTTCTCCCACCTCCTTAGACTGTGAGCCCCGCACGGGACAGGGACTGTGACCAACCTGGCAACCTAGTATCTCCCATAGCTCTTGGCCCATAGTAAGTGCTTTACAAATACCACCATTATTATTAATGGTATTTGTTGGGCACTTGCTGTGTTTCAAGCACTGTTCTAAGCACTGGGGCAGATACAAATTAATCAGGTTGGACACAGTCCCTGTCCCACCAGGGGCTCACAGTCTCAATCCCCATTTTATAGATGAGGTAACTGAGGCCCAAAGAAGTGAAGTGACTCACCCAAGGTCACACAGCAGACAAGTGGCAGAGTTGGGATTAGAACCCAGGTCCTTCTGACTCCCGGGTCCATGCTCTATCCGTAAAGCCACACTGCTTCTCGTTATTACCACGCGCACAGCGCAGTGTAATGACATCACAAGAAAATCTGAGAGTTGACTCAACAAAATGCATCATGGCCTGGTGGAGAGAGCAGGGGCCTGGAAATGAGGGGACTGGGTTCTAATTCTGGCTCTACCACTTGCTTACTGTGTGACCTTGGGCAAGTCATTTAACTTCTCTGCGTTTGTCACCTTTGACTGTAAATGGGGAATCAATACCTGCTCTTCCTTCAATTTACACTGTGCGCTCCAGGTGGGACAGAGACTGTGTCCAACCTGATTAACTTGTATCTACTCCAGCACTTTAAATGTCTGGCACAAAGGAAGCACAGAAGAAGAAGAAAAGAAGGATGAGGAGGAAGAGGAGGAGAAGGAGATATAACCCAAGAATATATACATATTTAAATACTTCACCGGTATTTGTTAAGGACTTACTACGTGGCAGGCACTGGGATAAACAAGCAAATAAAGTTGGACACAGTTCCTGTCCCACATGGGGCTCATAGTCTCCATTCCCATTTTGCAGATGAGGAAACTGAGGGCCAAGAATGATAGACTCTATACTATTCTCTCTACCAAGAAGCTATACTCTGTCCTAGCAGCATTTTTGAGGTCAGCACACGTTTACCTTACTGCTGCCCCTACAAACACCGGAACATAGAAGCCGGGATGTCGGGGACGGGGGTGACCACGGCCAAAACGTCGCCTCCCTTTCCACTGTTGAAATCTTCTTTTCCAGCCCCTCTGCACTCCTGCGTCTAGCCACTAATATAAATAGCATCCCTCGCCTCAGACCTGCCAATCCCAGCCCGGGATCTACTGTGAGTCCTTCCGCAGGGTGGAATTTCCTGGATCCTAAAAGAGTTCTCCAAGGCGGCTCATATTTGAGCCTCTCCTGGGATGCCGGGACCCACGGTTAAAGTCCGTGGGGCTCTCCCTCCTCACCCTGGAAATCCATCACACTCTGCAGGGGCTGCTATTGCAAGACACATTTCAACCCGGTGAAATCCCACTCTGAAACCAAAACCCAAACCATTTGGTGCTTGAATTATTCCTTCTTCGGCAAAATGCAACCTCCAGATTTTTGAAAAGCTAATTAAGAAGGCTCTAAAGGCTCTCTCTGGCTATCGGATTGCACAGCAGAGCCAACAGGCTAATGATTTAAGCATGAATAAATCGGAAGATGGTGCACTAAATTTTCCTTAAAGCATCATAAGACAGGGCAGGACTGTGGGCAACCCTTATTTGGGATTTCAGTGAATCCAGAGATTTTGCAAAATAATTTTGGCAGGGGGAGAATCCCCTTCGGATCACGTGCCCTGCAGCGGTGGGGAGTCGGGGAGGGTTTCGATCATGGTGCTAGGGCCCTAGCTTCTCCTCAGCTGGGGAAGAGTTTAGAAGCTGCTCAAAGTCCACAGAGGTCAAATTCTCACCTCTTCCACCATGAGGTTTTTCCCTTCTGTAAATTCCATTCGGGCTGATTCAAATCCATGAGGTAGGGACTGGACCAACCCAATCATCCAATACCTGTTCCGGACAGGTATTCTGACAGAGCTGCTCTTCTTCTACTGTGCTTACCTTGTGTCAAACATGTCTGGAACAGGTCCTTCCTGACCTTCTCCAACACACAGAACTCACACCCATCCTATAGACCACCACCCACCTGTATCTGTCCTTAAGCCCCTCGAAACAGTCAACCTCTCTCCTCGCTCTCGTCGTGACTCTCTTGCTACCTACTGCCTGGCCTGTGTCCATCGGATCACTGTTCCCTCTCTCCCTCTCTCTCCTACTACGGCGGCTACACCTTTCTTACCCCGATGATTTCACTCCATCACTTTTGAGCTTCTAGACTTTAAGCTTGTTGTGGGCAAGGCACGTGCCTACCGACCCTGTTATACTGTACTCTCCCAAGTGCGTAGTACAGTGCTCCGCACTCGGTGAGTACTCAATAAATATGATTGACTTTGAGTTCTTCTCCGCTCAGTTGGAACCAAAGATACCACTGAGCCCCTCGGGGAACAGGGTTCGTGTCTAATTCCCATCTGTGTAAAATTTCTGAGTGTTTAGTAGTACCCTGCACACTGTAAGTGATTCATAAATGTTATAAAATAAATTGTGGCCTTTGTTAAGCACTTATTATGTGCCAGATACTGTACTAAGCGCTAGGGTGGATACAAGCAAGTTGGGTTGGACACAGCCCCAGTCCCATGTAGGGGATGAGATAAGCCCGGTGTGGGCGGGGATTTTCTTTATTGCTGAATTGTACTTTCCAAGCGCTTAGTACAGTGCTCTGCACCCAGTACGCCCTCAAAAAGTATGATTGAATGAATGAAAGAATACTATCACCATTACTACTATTACAACTACTTGTCAAATGCTTCAGTGGAATCTATTTTAGGGCTAAGCCTGGGGCAAATAAAGCGAAGGTTTTCTAACCTGCCATTAAGGTTTGCCCTGATGTTACACATCTAGGAACTTTTCTGTCCGTGGGATAGAATGAACCACTCAGGAGCCAGAGTCAGAAGGAATGTTCATTCAAAAAGCATTTTGTGTAAGCAGAAGTCATCCTTAAGGTTGAAGACCGTGGATGACTGGATTTTAGCTAATCTTAAAGAAAGTACCTTCTTGAATCTGAATAACCTTCAAAAAGATTTTAAATACATTTGGACCAATTTCCTGGAAGTCGTTTTCTCTCCCTCCGGCAGTTCTATTTTGGTTTCTTTCTCCTAGACCTGAATTTTTTTTTTTTTTTTGTCCAAGGTTGACTTCGATGTTTGTCTATGGTTGTTATTGGTCATAGCATTTCTATGTAGTGTTTCTAGTAGTATTTCTATCACTCTAGCAGTAGCATTTGTTGAGCACTAACTCTGTGCAGAGCACTGCCCTAAGCACTTGGGAAAGTACAGTAGAGTTAGCAGGCATGATTTCTGTCCTCAAGGGAAGCAGTGTGGCCTGAAAGAAAAAGTACAGGCCTGGGAGTCAGAGGACTAGGATTATAATCTCTGCCCTTCCACTCGTCTGCTTTGTGAGCATGGACAACTCACTTAACTTCTCTGGGCCTCAGTTTCTTCATCTGTAAATTGGATTTAAATATTTAGTCTCTCTCCACACTTTAACTGTGAGCCCCCATGTAAGATGGGGACTATGTCCATCCTATCTTAATTCTACTCCAATATTTAATATTATTAATCACTCACTGTGTATAGAAAACTTTGCTACAGACTAGGAAAAAATACACAGGTGGGAATCAGATACAGTCCCTGTCTTTTGAGAGGATCACAACCTAAAAATAAAAAGAGGGAAAAGAGACTGGAGACAGATTCGTAAGGGGAGATGAAACAAAGTATTAAAACAACATAAAGACAGAGACAAAAATCAGTAGGGCTCTGTGGCTAAAAGGAGAACAGTTTCAGTCTCCTAACAGCTCAGAGTCCACTGTAAGCATGGCAGCCAGTCTTTTTTTTTTTATGGTATTATTTACCGCTTACTATGTGCCAGGCCCTGAACTAACCGCTGGAGTAGATACAAGATAATTGGGTTGGACACAGTCCCTGTCACACAAGGCTCACAACATTAAAGCCCATTTTACAGACTTTAAGCTTGTTGTGGGCTGGGAATTTGTCTGTTTATTGTTATACTCTCTCAAGCACTTAGAGCAGTGCTTTGCACGCAGAGAGTGCTCAATAAATATGATTGAATGAATGAATGAATGAGGGAACTTCTTTCTGAGGTTTCGTGAAGACGGCAGCAGGCCACGACCACTTTTCTCCATCTTGCTGGGGAAGTTGATTCATTGAGTGAGCACTTGCTGTGTTGAGAGCACTGTAGAAAGTGCTTGGGAGAGTACAATATAACAATAAGCAGACATATTCCCTGCCCACAATGATCTTACAGTTTAAAGACAAGTCTACAGTCTAGAGATGAGCTTGCAGGGCAGGCTGGGATGGAGGTTCCTTGGTGACATGAAGGAAGAGAAGCTGGTGAGGGACACCGGAGAGGGAGAATGGTGGTCGAGAAGAGGAGGAAGCCAAAGATCCTAGGGCAGATACCCTGAAGAGTAGCCCGGCCAATTGGTGGAAAGGCCTGAATGATGCTCAGTGCTGGCTTAAATCCATGTGGCCGGAAGTACCCAGGGTAATCTGGGACATGCTCAGTATAGCACTTGACACAGAGTAAGCACTTCCTAAATACTACAATTATTGTTCTTCATTATTATCCGAGGGGGTTAGAATCTAATGGGGGAGTGAGATGTTAAAGCTGCTGCAGAAAGAAATCGTTCTGTCTGAGAGCAAGTCCTCCTTCAGGCTGCCTCCAGTTCACCCACACTGGACGGGCTACCCATGAGCCGGGAGTCGAACCCATGACCTCTGACACTGAAGCCCAGGCTCCTTCCACTGAGCCACGCTGCTTCCCTACCTGGAACATAGTAAGCGTTACCACTACCTTTTAAAAAAAAAAAATTAAGATGGAATCCAAGTTCTCAAGATGCCTGGTGATATACCTCCATTGGCTGGAACCGGTCACATGAAGGGCAGACTGGGCGCTACCTCCTGGGTCCTGGAAGGGACCCCACTCTGGGCTGGACGCCTGCTCTTCTGGACGTAGCATTGGACAGGCCCTCCTGGCTCTCCATGCTGGAGTTTCTCCATTTCCTGTTGCTTCTTGCAGCACCTTTCGTTCCTGGGCTTTGAAGGAGCCATTTGGTCGGAGAAGAGGTTGGGGGCGGGCGGGGACATGTAGTCCTCGTGGAACTTTCCAGAGGCTGCCCTCCATCTCCGGGTCTAACTCCCTCCCGGGGGCTCGGGCTCCTGGCACTCTCATCCATCTTTGGACTTCAAAGCCGTCTCCTTGACAGGATGTACAACGGAAAAGATTTTCGCAAGGAAATACACACCGAGACTATCACCAAGTTCCAGCGGTCATGGTCTCGGCTAACTTCCCTACTGGACTGAGGAATGGACACCCTCTCAAACGCGCACGCTTCAAAATGTGCTGCTGTTTTTCTCTGAGGCCCTCCTGAGGTGTTCCCACCTCCTGACTCCCAGGTCAGTGCTCTTTCCTCTAGGCCAAGCGTTATAGTATTGGGATTGGTAATAATTGTGGTATTTATCAAGTGTTTACTATGTACCAAGCAGTGTAATAAGCGCTGGGGTATGTGGCTTAGTTGTAAGAGCACGGGCTTGGGAGTCAGAAGATGTGGGTTCTCATCCCGCTCCACCACTTGTCTGCCTTGTGACCTGGGCAAGCCACTTCACCTTTCTGTGCCTCGGTTACCTCATCTGTAAAATAAGGATTAAGACTGAGAGCCCCAAGGGGGACAACCTGATCACCTACTATCTACCCCAGCGTTTAGGACAGTGCTTGGCACATAGTAAGTGCTTAACAAATACCATAATAATAATAACGATTATTATATAATAATACCTATTATTATTAGTATGAGGTAATCAGGTCCCACATGGGACTCAAATTCTAGGTACTTTCCAAGCATTTAGTACAGTGATCTGCACACGGTAAGCACTCGATAAATACAATTGAATGGGTGAATGAATGAACAGAAGGGAGAAGAGCTATTGAATCCCCATTTTGCAGAGGAAGGATCTGAGGCTCAGAGAATTTAAAGGATTTTCCCAAGGTAGCAAAGAGCTAAGTGGTAGAGGTGGGATTAGAACCCAGGTCCTTTACCTCCGAAGCACTGGCTCTTTCCACAAGGCCAGCCTGCTTTCCACCTCGCTTCTGGTGAGATGAGGACGACATTTCAGAGTGTTGTATTTTCCGACAACCGTCGTTCATCACCGCCCCCTCCACCCTCATCACCCTCCTCTGTACTTACCGAATGCATACTGCTTGCTGAGCACCGTATGAAGTGTTCGGGAGCATATGGTAAAAAAATTAGTCACGGATGCTGCCCGTGAGTTGTTTTTGGCTTAATGGGGGGTTTCAACCCATCAGAAGGTGAAAGTGCAGGTCCCAGCCCAGCTGCTCCTTAAGCAGGAGCAAAAGTGATCCAGAGCTGGTACTCGAGGGAACCGAGGAGGAGATTCAAGAGGGCTCTTCTGACATTTTCTGGAGCTTCTCTGGGTGCTAAGAGGAAACCACAGGAGAAACCCCTGTCGTCTCCCTCAAGGAGATGAAGCAGCGTGGCCTAATGGAAAGAACAGAGGACCGGGAGTCAGGAGACCTGGGTTCTAATCCCTCTATGCCCCTTGTCTGCTCTGTAACCCTGGTCAAGTCACTTAACTTCTCCGTGCCTCAGCTTCCATATCTGTAAAATGGGGGTTCAATCCCCGTTCTCCCTCCTACTTAGACTGTGTGCCCTGTGTGGGACGGGGACTGTGTCTGAACTCGTAATCAATCAATCAGTGGTGTTCTTGAGCACTTACTATGTATAGAGAAGAGTTCTAAGCACTTAGGAGAGTACAATATAGCAGCAGACACTGTACGCACAGAAGCGTATCGAGAGAGAAGAAAGGGATCGATGATTCAGAGCTCAGCAGGCTCAAACCACTCCCTTAAGAAGGGGAGGGGTATAGTCTGGGTGAGAAGCCTTCAATCAATCAATAAATCGTATTTATTGGGCACTTATCGTGTGTGGAGTACCGTACTAAGCACTCGGGAGAGTAAAATATAATAGAGTTGGTAGACGTGTAAGCTTACGGTTTACAGGGGAAACAGGCATCAGAATAAATTTTGGATATGCACCTAAGTGCTGTGGGCCTGAAGGTGAGGTGAAGTGAATGCTACAAATCCAATTGCAAGCGTGACACAGAAGGGAGAGTGACAAGCGGAATGAGGGCTCATTCGGGAAAGGTTTCTTGAAGGAGAGGTGCTTTGAATAACGCTCTGAAGGTGGGGAGATTGGTGGACTGTCAGGTATGAAGGGAGAGAAAGTTCCAAGCCGGAGGCAGGACATGGGCAAGAGGTTGGCGACGAGATACAGAGGATCGAGGTACAGCGAGTAGGTCGGCATTAGAGGAGCAAGGCTCGCGGGCCGGGTTGTAGTAGGAAATCAGCAAGGCAAGTTAGGAGGGGGCAAGGTGATGGAGTGTTTTAAAACCAGTGGTGATGAGCTTCTGTTTCTTCAGTTAAATAGTAGCCGAGTTCTATTCTCTGAAGCCTCTGGGGCCCAGACAGGATGCCTAAATATAACAATGATAACAATATAATATAATGATGATAGTAACAATATCATTTAATTATTATTATTATTATAATTTAAGTGCTTACTGTGTGCCAAGCACTGTTCTAAGCACTGGGGTAGATACAAGGTAATCACATTGTCCCACATAGGGCTCACAGTCCAAATCCCCATTTTACGGATGAGGTAACTGAGGTACAGAGAAGTTAAGCGATTTGCCCAAGGTCACACAGCAGACAAGCGACAGAGCCGGGATTAGAACCCACGACCTCTGACTCCCAAGCCTTTGCTCTTGCCACTAGGCCACACTTCTAGGGAGAGAGGCCATGAGATCTTCCTTCCCTAACAACCCTCCACACACCCATTCAATAGTATTTATTGAGCGCTTACTATGTGCAGAGCACTGTACTAAGCGCTTGGAATGAACAAGTCGGCAACAGATAGAGACAGTCCCTGCCATTTGACGGGCTCACGGTCTAATCGGGGGAGATGGACAGACGAGAACGATGGCGATAAATAGAGTCGAGGGGAAGAACGTCTCGTAAAAACAGTGGCGACTAAATAGAATCGAGGCGATGTACATCTCATTAACAAAATAAATAGAGTAATGAAAATATATACAGTCGAGTGGACGAGTACAGTGCCGAGGGGATGGGAAGGGAGAGGGGGAGGAGCGGAGGGAAAGGGGGGAAAAGAGGGTTTAGCTGGGGAGAGGTGAAGGGGGGGCGGTAGAGGGAGTAGAGGGAGAAGGGAGCTCAGTCTGGGAAGGCCTCTCGGAGGAGGTGAGTTTTAAGTAGGGTTTCGAAGAGGGGAAGAGAATCAGTTTGGCGGAGGTGAGGAGGGAGGGCCTTCCGGGACCGCGGGAGGATGCGGCCCGGGGGTCGACGGCGGGACGGGCGAGACCGAGGGACGGTGAGGAGGTGGGCGGCGGAGGAGCTGAGCGTGCGGGGTGGGCGGTAGAAAGAGAGAAGGGAGGAGAGGTAGGAAGGGGCAAGGGGACGGAGAGCCTCGAAGCCTAGAGTGAGGAGTTTTTGTCTGGAGTGGAGGTTGATGGGCAACCACTGGAGTTGTTTAAGAAGGGGAGTGACACGCCCAGAGCGTTTCTGCGGGAAGATGATCCGGGCGGCGGAGTGAAGAATAGACCGGAGCGGGGCGAGAGAGGAGGAAGGGAGGTCGGAGAGAAGGCCGACACGGTAGTCTAGCCGGGATATAATGAGAGCCCGTAGCACTAAGGTAGCCGTTCGGGTGGGGAGGAAAGGGCGGATCTCGGCGATATCGTAGAGGTGAAACCGGCAGGTCTCGGTAACGGATAGGACGCGTGGGGTGAACGAGAGAGACGAGTCGAGGATGACACCGAGATCGCGGGCCCGAGAGACGGGAAGGACGGTCGTGCCATCCACGGTGATAGGGAAGCCTGGGAGAGGACCGGGTTCGGGAGGGAAGATGAGGAGCTCGGTCTCTCTCATGCTGAGTTTTAGATGGCGGGCCGACATCCGGGTGGAGACGTCCCGGAGGCGGGAGGAGATGCGAGCCCGAAGGGAGGGGGAGAGGACAGGGGCGGAGATGTAGATCTGCACACCCCGATCAATTGTATTCATTGAGCACTTACTGTGTGCCAGCAGTGTACCAGCGCTTTGAATAATAATAATAAATTACTATTATAATTCATTAAGCGCTTACCGTGTGCCAAGTACTGTTCTAAGTGCTGGGGAGATACAGGGTAATCCGGTGGTCCCACGTGAGGCTCACAGTCTCAATCCCCAGTTTACAGATGAGATAACTGAGGCATCGAGAAGTTAAATGACTTGCCCAAAGTCACACAGCTGACGGGTGGAAGAGCCGGGATTAGAACCCGTGACCTCTGACTCCTAAGCCTGTGCTGTTTCCACTGAGCCAAGAGTCGGTAGACACGGCCCCTGCCCCTCTAGACTGGAAGCTCTCTGTGGGCAGACAACGTGTTGGCTACACCCTACTCTCCCAAGTGCTTAGAACAGTGCTCTGCGCACAGTAAGGGCTCAGTAAATGTGACTGACTGACTTACAAGCTCCCAGTCTAGAGGAAAAGCTCCCAATCTAGAGCCTGCCTCCAAGGCAGAGCCTCATTTCACCTCTGAAATCCATCCAATCTTTGAGCCTCAGGCTGAGCATCTGAGGACTCTTAAAATTTCAGTGATAATTCTTTGAAGTATTTTTCCAGGGAACCGGATTTTATAGGCAGGGAAACGTTAAACGGGGAATGTCGCAATGCTAATATTGGACTCTGTTAAGTGCTTACCGTGCGTCAAGCACTGTACTAAGCTGGAGTAGATACAAGATAATCTGGTTGGACACAGTCCCTGTCCCACCTGGGGTTCACAGTCTAAAGGGTAGGGGGGGACAGAAGTTAATCCTCATTTTACAGATGAGGAAACTGAGGCACAAATCCAAGTGCAAGGGAGGGGGAGAAGAGGAAATGAGGACTCAGTCAGGGAAGGCCTCTTGGATGAGATGTGTTTTTAAAAAGGCTTTGAAGGTGAGGAGAGGGATCGTCTGTCGCATAGGAAGAAAAAGGGCATTCCTGGCCAGATGCAGGACGTGGGCGAGAGGTCGGCGGAGAGATAGAAGAGGTTGAGGGACAGCGAGTAGGTTGGCTGGCTGAGCTGAAGCAGCGTGGCTCAGTGCAAAGAGTCCGGGCTTGGGAGTCAGGGGTCATGGGTTCGAATCCCGGCTCGGCCACTCGTCAGCCGTGTGACTGGGCAAGTCATTTCGCTTCTCTGAGCCTCAGTTACCTCATCTGTAAAATGGGGATTAAGACGGTGAGCCTCACGTGGGACAACCTGATCACCCTGTATCCACCCCAGCGCTTAGAACAGTGCTCTGCACAAATACCAACATTAGTAGGAGAGCAGGGAGGTAAGGCCTGACGGGGGAGATCCCGGCTGGTAGCTTTTCCCTCCTAAATGCAGCATCCGGGACGTGGTTGTCTCTGGGGTCTCTGTCTCTTCTCCTCCCTCCCCCCACCCCAAAACAGCCCCTCTCCGCACCCGTCTCGGCTCCAGCCCTCTGGACCGCTGCCAACCCTCGCAGTGAGACCGACCTGCCAACGTCCAGAGCCTTGGCTCCCGGCTCCGAGCGGCTCCCCTTAAGAGTCTCAAGTGTCTTGCAGCCCACTCTGGATATTAGAGTATTATATCATTTGAAAGAATCCTTTATTTTTAGTGCTAAATCAACAAAGCTGTTACTGTCATTTTCCATCAGACCGGCATCTACTGGGGATTCAAAATTACACTCAGCTGCAAACTATTGACACTCCTCTTAACAAAAAAATGGTTTTAATAAATCTTTACATTAGCCTATGAGATAAAAAAAAATCTTTACCATGAAATATACAAGTGCATAAGTGTTTTCTGAAAGTTTTATTAACTTTACAAAAGAAGAATTGGCAGTGAACCATGAACATCCTGTACACTGAACACGTGGTTATAAATTACATGTTCTTTCCAATAACATCTGAAAAAGAGACTGTAATTTAAATTTCAAAACCACTTGGCATACCTACTATATAGTGCTGACATGAAGTACAGGGAGGATCTGGAAGGACTCAAACAAAGAGTGAAAATATAAAGACATCCTTAGCTAAAAAGCTGCTGATGAATACAATCTCTCTCCAGCTGGACAAGGATCAACTACTTGCTTGTCATAGCATTCAATGTACTGTTCAATCAGGGATTCTTCCTTTCAACAAAAAGAAAACTTAAGTGCTTCTAATCATCCGTTGCAGAACTTTATCTTCCCCGTACCTTCTTTATGTCAGGATTTCTCAATGACCCTTACCAATGGTAGAAGGATCAAAGTTGTTATTAAACAAAAATGCAAACATGCCTTCGCCAGCAGGAAGAGCTAATGTCTCGTGTCTTCCTATATGCACTGGAAGGTGGCCGCTGATTTTGTGATTTTTCTCTCCGGGGCATCAGAAGAAACCCAACCCAAATGTTCGTGGAAGGTCTGCACAGTCTGTGGGTCAGCTGGGAGGTCATTTTTCCAAAAATATTTCATGGTTCGAAAGGCTTTGGGAAATAATGAACTTCAGAGGTGCAGTTGACATTTCAGAGCAGTCGCATTAACGTTCATCAGCTTGCTATTGTCACCGAAGAGATGCGTGCCTTGGCCAGTAGAAACAGTATGTTCTGGGTAACGCGAGCACTGTGAATGGATAGCGGAAAGTCTGGGCTTCCTCGCTCTTTTCAGATCTCTTAGCAGGAAGAGCATTTGGTTCTCTTAGTGCTTCAGTTCCCTGTCTCCTCTCTAGCTGTTTCTGCTCCATCTAATAATAATAATAATAATAATAATAATAATGTTGGTATTTGTTAAGCGCCTACTATGTGCAGAGCACTGTTCTAAGCGCTGGGGTAGACACAGGGGAATCAGGTCGTCCCACTTGGGGCTCACAGTCTTAATCCCCATTTTACAGATGAGGTAACTGAGGCCCAGAGAAGTGAAGTGACTCGCCCACAGTCACACGGCTGACAAGTGGCAGAGCCGGGATTCGAACTCATGACCCCTGACTCCAAAGCCCATGCTCTTTCCACTGAGCCACGCTGCTTCCCTATCTTAACGTGGAAAGCGGACGCCAGACTTCAGCTAGAGCGTTATCACGAAGGAAAGAAAAACCCGGGGTGGAAAGAGTTAACAAGAAGACATTGATTATATAATATTAATTATAGTAATCATGGCATTCGTTAAACGCTCACTATGTTCAAAGCACCGTTGTAGCTACGCAATAATCAGGTTGGACACAGTCCTTGTCCCACTTTGGGCTCGCAGCTTAAGGGGGAGGGGCAACGGAGTTCATCCCTGTTTTGCAGGCGAGGAAACTAAGGCCAAGAGAAGTGACGTGAGTTCCCTCAAGTCACACAGGAGGTAAGCGGTGGAGCCGGAATTAGAACACACGGCCTTTGATTCCCAGGCCCGGGGCCTTTCCGCTAGGCCACGCTGTTTCTCTTATCAAATGAATAATGGACTCAAGTTGGGACTATTTCATTTTTTAATATAGGGAGACGCTCTCCCAGCCCCTCCTGGCCTTCCTCAACTCAGACAACTCTGTTACTGGCTGCATTTCATAGATTAAATCATCATCATTGATATCTACTGAGTATCTGAGGAGTGTAAAACGCTCTCCTGAGCACACTGGAGATCATGACAGAAGCGACATCTACGAGCTGAGCGCTAACTTGGTGCGGAGCACTAGACTAAGCACTCGGGAGGATACAATAGTCTGTAGACGCAATCTCCACACTCAGGCATAAACGTAATTGATGGATTTCACAATCTAATGGAATGAGAGACTTCTCCTCCCTCTCCCTTCACCCCGCTGCCTCAGCCCCACAGCTCTTACGTACAGGCCTGCAATTTATTCATTTATATTAATATCTCTCTCCCCCTCTGGACTCTAAGTTTGTTCCGGGCAGGGAATTTGACTACCAATCTGTTAGATTATTATAGTGTACTATAGAGAAGCAGCCTGGTTTAGTAGAAAAGGCACAGTCTTGGTAGTCAGAGGTCCTGGTTTCTAATCCCGCCTCCGCCACTTGTCTGCTGGGTGACTTTGGGCGAGTCACTTCACTTCTCTGTGCCTCAGTTACCTCATCTGTAAAATGGGGATTAAGACTGTGAGTCCCACGTGGGACAGACCGATTACCTTCTATCTACCCCAGCGCTTAGACCAGTGCTTGGCACATAGTAAGCGCTTAACAAATACCATTATTATTATTATTCTCCCAAACGCTCGGTATATTGCTCTGCACTTGGTAAGCACTCAGTAAATACAACTGATTGGTTGACTGAGAGTCATTTCAAGCATCCCCTCCCTGCAGTTTTCCTTTCTGTCCTTGCTCTCAATCCACTTTCTCCTGCCTTACCCAAATGGCCAAGGTTGAAGAGACACTGGAGCTTTGAATAATAATTATGGCATTTGTTAAGCGCTTACTATGTGTCAGGCACCGTACTAAGCATTGGAATGGGTACAAGCAAATTGGGTTGGACACAGTTCCTGTCCCACAGGGGCTGACAATCCCCATTTTACAGATGAGGTAATTGAGGCACAGAGAAGTGAAGTGACTTGACTAAGGTCAAACGGCAGACAAGTGGCAGAGATGGGATTAGAACCTACCCAGTCCCATGCTCTTTCCATTACACTATGCTGCTTCTCACTACGTCACGCCGTAGAATCAATATTGAGTCAGGTCTCCCAACTCAACTGCATGCTCCCAAAGAGCTTAGTACAGTGCTCAGCAAAGAGGAAACGTTCAATAAATACTAACAACGATCGACCGACTGATGTTGACCCTTCTCTTCGAGGATAGGGTTTTTCCTCGCATTTGCTCTCTGATCCTTCTTCCCACCTCAGTCTCTACTTTAGAATTGGGACAAAGCAACCAATTGAAAAATCAGTGCACTGTCATTGATTCCCACCGTTTACGTCCTTTGACCAGAAATATTTATTTCGGAAAGATTCAGCTTCCAGTGTTTTCTTGCTCTTTGTAGAGACAAACACGGTTTGAAGGCTTTAGAGAAATCTATGTATTAAAACCATTTTTATTTCCTCTTCCAAATGTGGCATCTCACAGGCCTGAGAGCTTTTGACCAGATAAATTATGTGGGGGTTTTTTTCCAGTGCAGAATAAGTGATGCTCCTTACAGAGTAGAACTTGCCCTGCTACCAAATGTGTTGGAAAAATATGACATGTAGAGTGAGAATGCTGAATTACAAGGGCATAATGTTAATCTTCTCAGATCACACAGTGCCACAGTTCAGCCCAAAGGGAGAGAAGTCTAGACAAGGAGTGACATGAAACACCATTTAAAAGTAAACTGTTAAGATTGCATCAGGATCACACTATATACCAGAGAGGACTTTGAATGCTACCAGGTTCTCCTCTCAATATCGCCTGTATTTCATTTTATATTTTACATAAATATATAATTATGTGTACGTACAATTATATAAATATATATTCATACACACACATATATATATTCATTCACACACACACACACACACACATATATATATACATATATATATAAAATAAATGACCCAATAGCAGTATCGGGAATGATCTGAAAATCCATGAGAAAAGTACATATGGCAATATATATATTCCTTTGATTGATTCTTTGTCTCATTCATTCATTCATTCATTCATTCATTCATTCATTCATTCATTCATTCATTCATTCAATCTTATTTATTGAGCCCTTTCTGCACACAGAAAGGGCTCAACAAATACAACTGGCTGACTGGCTCCCTGGCTGAGTGACATTACTTATTAAGGACTTACTTTGTGCACTAGGAAAGTTTATTCTGCTCTTTTCTTGATTGTGGAGCACCAGTATGATCTCTCCGGAGCAACTGACTCCCAATTTTTGGCTGAGATGAATTTTTGGCTGAGGGTATTTATTGAGTGCTTATTATGTGCAGAGCACTGGACAATTGAGATCTATGGCAAGAAGTGGTGTGGCCTAATGGATAGAGCACGGGCCTGGGTGTCAGAAGAACCTGGGGCCTAATCCCAGCTCCACCATTTGTTTGCTGTATGACCTTGGGCAAGTCACTCAACTTCTTTGGGCCTCAGTTCCTACTCATCTGTAAACCTAGCTCCATGTGGGACATGGATTGTATCAAGCCTGATAAGCTTGTATTGACCCCAGAACTTAGCATCCCAGCTCTGCCACTTGTCAGCTGTGTGACTGTGGGCAAGTCATTTCACTTCTCTGTGCCTCAGTTTCCTCATCTGGAAAATGGGGATTAACACTGTGAGCCCCACGTGGGACAACCTGATCACCCTGTATCTATCCCAGTGCTTAGAACAGAGCTCTGCCCACAGTAAGCACTTAACAAATACCAACATTATTACTATTATTATTATTACAGTGATTGGCACATAGTAAGCTTAAAAAATATCATTACAAAAAAATGAGGGTAATCATTATACAGTTACTCCAATAGCTTGCGGTCACTGGGAAAGGCAAGATACTGGGCTGGGTTGCCTAGTAGTCCGATCCAGTTTGTCCTATAGACTTTATGCTTGTGGTTTTAAGAGGAGGAGGAAAAGCACCACCAGTTTCCTGGCCTGACTAAAACATGAAGGAAAAATTGACATGGCGCTGCCTCCTGTTTGTATCCTGTGATTTTTTTTTATTGCTTCAAAGTACGGCTTGTGCTGTGGTGTGGGTAATGAACGGCGGTGCATTACGCCTAGCTTAAATCACGGAAATGTTTGGATGGGCCTCATGCTTCCTCTCTGCTACCGAGCCACTGTTGCCCCGGGGACACTTTTTCACGACTTGTCACATGAGGTAAGGCCCAGAGACTCTTGCATCCATACGATTGGATGTTTAGACTGGGTCCGAGGGCTAGTTCTCTCTGAGGGGAGAGGACCAGTCGTCATTAGGTCCTGGCCGTGGAGACCTGGCCTGGCCCAGTGTGCCAGACCATCCACCCGTCCCTTGTCATTCCCCTGCTCCGATGGCTGGGCATGTCATCCTCTCCCCCTACGTCCAAGCGGTGGTCTGGGGTCCGGGCTCTGTGACCCCACCATGCTTTATTTAACCCTGGCATCCTGCTTTCCAAACCCCAGGAACTTCCTCTTGAGGATTAGCCAAGCCTCCGAGGCCATGTGTGAGAGCAGACATGAGACATGAAACAGTAGCGTCCTGACCTTGAAGAGGGATCTCGGGCCCGGGAGTCAGAAGACCTGTGTTCTAATTCCGACTTCCCAACTCTTCTCGTCTGAAGAGCGACATTGGACAAGTCACTTAACTTCTCTCTGACTTACTTTCCTCATCTATAAAATGGGGATTCAACACCTGTCTCCCTCCCTGTTAGACTGTGAGCCCCAGGTGGAACATGGATTGGGTTTGATCTAGTTGTATCGTATCTATCTCAGCACTTAAGACAGTCCTTGGCATAGAGTAAGCATTTAACAGATATTATTATGGTTATCAGTACGCGATGATGATAATAATAATAATTTTAAAGTCGCCTCAAAGGGAGTTATTTGGGTGCACCTTCAGAGGAACTGAATGAATGACTGAAAATGATATTCTTAAATGGAGTCCTTCTATGGGCTGGGGAATTCAGTTCCAAGTGGAGACAAAGGAAGAAGCCAGACGATCATCAATCAGTAGTATGTATTAAGCCTCAAATCTGTGCAGAGCAATTAATAGAGTAGAATCGAGTTAGCGTACATGATCCCTACCCTCAGAGAGCTAACATTCCAACAGAGGGAGACCGACTGGTAAGTAAAGTTCAGATAGAATATAATAACGTTGGTATTTGTTAAGCGCTTACTATGTGCCGAGCACTGTTCCAGGGCTCTGTCCGTGGGGGGCGGGGGAGAGGCAGCAAGACTCCCCTCCAGCCCCACGGAGCAGATCTCAGCCTCCTCCTCCGTCCCCCACCCACAGTATCCCCATTTCTCCTGACCGAGTCCCCTGCCTGGTTCCCGGAAATGCTTTGAGGAGAAGAGGTAGGGTTAGTTCTTAAGTGTTTAGATGATGAAGACTCAAAAGAATAGGCGAGGTAATATGGAGGGAAATAGAGTGGGGAGATGAGAGGTTAGTCAAGGAAGGCTTCCGGAAGGAAATGCGATTTTAGTAGGGCTGTGAAGTGGTGGTCTGTCAGATGTGAAGGAGGAGGGAGTTGCAGGTCAGAGGGAGGACGTGGGTGAGGGGTAGGTTGTGAGAAAGATGAGATTGAGGCACGGTGAGTCACAAGAGTAAAATGTGCTGTGTTGTTGTTGTCTTCTGCTGTGAAGACGTGTCCAACCCATAGTGACACCGCAGACACACCTCTCTCAGAATGCCTCACTTTCATCTGCAACTGTTCTGTTAGTTTATTCATAGTTATCTTGGTAAAAGTACAGAAGTGGTTTACCATTGCCTCCTTCTGCGCAGTAAATGAGTTTCTGCCCTCGACTCTCTCCCATGCCGCTGCTGCCCAGCACAGGTGAGTTTTGACTTGTAGCAGATTGCCTTCCACTCATTAGCCACTGCCCAAGCTAGGAATGGAAAGGGTATACCTCCCCTTGACTCTGCCTCCTATAGTCGTGACAGGTAGTGTACTGGAAACTGTAAGAGAGGACAGTGTTGTAGCGGGAGATTAATGAGGTGGGGTAGGAGGGGGAGAGCTGACTGACTTAGAGCTGGTGTTGAGAAGTTTCTGTTTGATGCAGTGAGAAACGGGCAACTTCTGGAAGTTTTTGAGGAGTGGGGAGAAATGTACACGGCTGTGTTTTGGAAAAACATCATTTTAAATGATAAGGGTAACAGAGTGAAAGTTAGATTGGAGAAAGGAGAGCCAAGGTCAAAGCATCTTTGCTCACGAGCCTGTCAAGACATCTTCCAATCACCACCCACAGTGGACAAATTCCATGACACCTGGCCCCCAGGCACTGCCACACTGACCTCACAAAGCCCACCGCCTCGGAGAGAGCCTCCCAGACATTAGAGAGTCTTTTTTTTTTGCCAGCTGTACAAACCTAACCCTTATAGCTATTGAGGAGTCAGTACTGTGTCGGAAATTTCAAAGAAACCAGAACTGCAGGTCCTCGGTTAAAGTGAGTTCTCAACCAACCTCGTCCCATAATTACCTGCTGTCCAATTTATAGAAAGCATCAACTCGTTCTTGTGCCAGTGAAACACTAAGTTTTCAGGGAGAAATGTTCTTCCTGCTGCCAGAATAGCTGTGAAGCTCAAGAAAACCTCTCTTCTCGTGCCAGTCAAAATGATAATATCTCACTCGATAAAGCCATACAGTCAAGTTCCCCTCTCAGACCCTTAGTGTCATGCAAAAGGAGAGACAGGAAGAAGGTCTCGCTGGGGGCGGGGGGTGGATTGGGAGCAGAGGGAAGAGAATTCCCCCCACCAGAACCTCCCAGCGAACAGGGGTGTTTGCTTTTTATTATTATCATGACATTTGTTAAGTGCTTACTATGTGCCAAGCACTATTCTATATGGACACAATCCCTGTCCCTTTAGACTGTAAGCTTGCTGTGGGCAGGGCAGAGTCTACCAACTCGGGTATGTTGTTATACTATATGTTCCCAGGTGCTTAGTACAGCGGTCTCCATACGAATAAGTACTCAATAAATACGGTTGATTGATTGATATTCACAATCTAAGTAGTTTTGTGGGAAACTGAGGGATTAAGAATCCTGCTTCCCTTCCTCAGTCAATCAATCTATATCCACTGAATGTTCACTGTGTGTAGAGCTCTGTATTAAGAGCTTGGAAGAATACAATATAACAGAGTTGACAGGCACGTTCCCTGCCCAGAACAGGTTTACAGTCTAGAGAGGGACACAGGCATCAATACGAATAAATAAATTACAGATATGTACGAAAGTGTTTGGGGGCTGAGGGAGGGGTGTATAAAAGGTGCAAATCCAAATAGAAGGATGGTGCAGAAGGGAGTGGGAGAAGAGGAATTGAGGATTTAGTCAGGGAAGTCCTGTTGGAGGAGCTGGGATTTTAATAAGGTTTTAAAGGTGGGGAGAGTGATGGTCTGTCAGATAGGAAATGGCAGGGAGTTCCAGGTCAGAGGTACGACATGGGCGAGGAGTTGGCAGTGAGATTGATGAAATCAAGCTATAGTGAGTAGAGGAATGATATAGGATCAGGTTATAGTAAGAAGTCAGAGAGGTATGGCTGGCAGGAGGGGGTAAGGTGATTGAGTGATTTAAAGCCAATAGTTAAGAGTTTCTGTAGGGTGTGGAGTTGGATGGGCAACCATTGGAGGTTGTTGAGTGGGGAAAGATGAATTGAATGTGTTTTTAGAAAAATGATCCATGCAGCATAGTGAAGTATGGACTGGAGTGGAGACAGGAGGCTGGGAGGTCAGCCAGGAGGCTGATGCAGTAAATCAAAGTGGGATAAGATAAGTGCGTAGTGGCAGTTTGGATAGAGAGGAAAGGGTGGATTTTAGCGAAGTTGTGAAGGTAAAATGGAAGGTCTGTGTCGCTGGGTCTACCACAGGGGTGGTTGGCCTCTGAGAGGATGATGCGGGAGATTTCCTTGGCCTAGTGGATATAGCACAGGTCTGGGAGTCAGAAGGATATGGTTCTAATCCCGGATCCGTCGTTTGTCTGCTGTTTGACCTTGGCCAAGTCATTTCACTTCTCTCTGCCTCTGTGCCCTCATCTGCAAAATGGGGATTAAGACTGTGCATCCCTCGGGGGGCAGGGGCTATGTCCAATCTCGTTAGCTTGCATCCACCCCAGTTCGTAGTATAGTTCTTGGCACGTAGTAAGCACTTTACAAATATCATTTTAAAAATGCACATAAGGAATCACAAGATCTAACCCTGGGACCTTTTCCCAAGAGAAGGAGTGGCTGTCTATCTTTAACAAGGTAAGAGCTGGTCCCCTTTCCTTGGGAAATAATTGTGGGATTTGCTAAGCACTTGCTATACACCAAGCACTGTGCTAAACTCTGGAGTTGATACGATGTGATATGCAAGTTGCTTAACCCCCCTGGGCCTCAGTTGCCTCCTTTGTAAAATGGGAATTAAAAAACCTGTTCTTCTCCCTCTCCTGTTAGGCTGTGAAGGAGATGAGGAGGGGGAAGAGGAGGAAGAGAGGAGGAGGAAGGAGAGGAGGACGTGGGGCGAAAGAGGAGAACGGGGAAGGGAAATGAGGGGGGAAATGGGGAGGGACGAGGAGAACTCTGAGAAGGATCCAGACGAGGTAAGGGAAGGAGCGCCAGAAGAAGGATCTGAGACCGATAAGGAGGAAGGGAACCAGACTAGGGGGAGACAGGCAGTGGGTAGGCAGAGTCAGAGATGGTGGAGAGCAGAAAGGAGAGGCATGAGACAAACTGCAGATGAGGAGAGAGGAGAGAGTGGCAGGAAGTGGGGAAGATAAGGAAAGAGACAGTGAAAAATAACAGAAAACAGGAAACAGTGAGAACTCAATGAAAAGAGGCGGGAAAATTAGAAGAATCGGCAAGCAACATGATTGAATAATAAAGGGTATGACAACGAAGAACAGGCAGGGAGACTGACTGGAATTTGGGGGATGGTTCTCAGATGGTTGTAGAAGAACGCCACCTCCATAACAGGTTCTTAAGGGCCGACAATATGCCGGATTGAATTCATAAAGCTCTGGTCTGCTACAAACTCTTACTTGGTCAGAAAGGAATGTGTCTGTTTATTATTCTATTGTTCTCTCCCAAACACTTAGTACAGTGCTCTGCACACAGACAGTGCTCAATAAATACCATTTACTGACTGACTGAAAAAGATTGGAGTAAAATTTTATTCTGCTGCTTCCCCCATCTGTAATTTATTTTAAGGTCTGTCTAGCGCACTATATGTACCGTTAGGGTGTAAGGTCCATGGGGGCAGAGATCATCTAGTCTGTAAACTCGACTCTAGACTGTAAGCTCATTGTGGTCGGGGATTTTTTTTTCCGTTTACTGTTTATTAGAGAAACAGCGTGGAGGGGTGTGTAGAGCATGGGCCTGGGAGTCAGAAGATCATGGGTTCTAAACCCGGCTCCACCACATGTCTGCTTTGCGACCCTGGGCAAGTCTTCTCTGTGCCTCAATGACCTCATCTGTAAAATGGGACAGGGACTGTTTCCAACTGTACTTGCTTATAATAATGTTGGTATTTGTTAAGCGCTTACTATGTGCAGAGCACTGTTCTAGCGCTGGGGTAGATATAGGGTAATCAGGTTGTCCCACGGGGGGCTCACAGTCTTCATCCCCATTTTACAGATGAGGTAACTGAGGCACCGAGAAGTGAAGTGACTTGCCCACAGTCCCACAGCTGACAAGTGGCAGAGCTGGGATTCGAACCCTTGACCTCTGACTCCCAAGCCCGGGCTCTTTCCACTGAGCCACGCTGCTTCCCTAATAGCCATCCCAGCGCTTAGTACAGTGCCTGGCACATAGTAAGTGCTTAACAAATACCGTAGTTATTAATTATTATTATTACTGCTATATTTTACTCTCCCAAGTCCTTAGTATAGTGCTCTGCACACAGTAAGTGCTCAATGAATATGATTGAGTCAGTCTCCCAACTCTATTTTCCTCTCCCAAACAACTCAACCAGTGTTCTACTCATAGTAAGTGATCAATAAATACCACTGATAGCCTGTTGGAAATCCACCCTCCTCCACCAACACACTCTCTCCCACATTAATAAGCTCAGTTTTGCCTCTGACATATCTTGTCCAACGTATAACCTCTCGCAGCACAGACAGGGACCACCCAAGCCTGGCGACGCCGGGAATAAAATGTCGAGTGATTTTTTGGCACCAGAGTTCACTGGATTTAAGGAGGATGATTTGTTTCACCGAATATATTCACCCAAGATGATGGAAACAAAAAAAAATCACTCGCGTTCATTTCCCTTTCAGTGCAGCAAGGAGAAAGCCAGACACTGGGATATTAAGCTGAAAGAATTCCATGAACAACCTGGCGCCGTTATTCATTTCATATGAAAAAATACACGATTTCCCTATCCACTAGGCCAATCCCTAAACACTGTAGTTGGGGTGAGCATTCAGTCAGTCAGTCGTATTTATGGAGCACTTACTGTGTGCAGAGCACTGTACTAAGCACTTTGAGTATGGAGATCAGTCACAGGGAGGCCAAGGAGGTGACACCAGGTGCCCAGTGGGTTTGGGGATTCCAGTTTCCGTGGGGTCTTCATGCTTCATTCAATTGTATTTCTTGAGAGCTTACTGTGTGCAGAGCACTGTACTAAGCACTTGGAAAAGTACAATACAACAACTTCCTCCCAGTTGGCTTTCAGCACACCGCAACGTGGAGTCTCAGAGCACCTCTGGGTCTGCCTGTCCCTTCCTCTCCCCACTTAGAGCGAGGGTGTCAGCTTCCAGGAGTGTGGTGCAGAATCTCCAAAGCAGTCAAATTATATTTTACTCTCCCAAGGATTCCAGGTACAGTAGGTGAAATAACAGGAGAACTGAGGCACAAATAATTTAAATGACCTGCCCAAAGTCTCACAATTAGCAAATGGCAGAGGTGGGATTAGAACCCAGGTCCTCTGACTCCCAGGACTGTGCTCTTTCCACTAGGCCGGGCTGCTTCTGATTGGGATAGGGCCTGGGAGTCAGAAGAACCTGGGCTCTAATATTGGTCCAACTCCTTATCTGCTGTGTGACCTTGGGCAAGTCACTTCACTTCCCTGGGCCTCAGTTTCCCTCATCTGCAGAATGGTGATTGAGACTGTGAACCCCATGCGGGACAGGGACTGGCTCCAACCTGATTGGTCTTCACTTCTCTGTGCCTCAGTTACCTCATCTGTAAAATGGGGTTTTGAGACTGTGAGCCCCACTTGGGACAGGAACTGTAGAAATACATGGCCTAGTGGCAAGAGCCCGGTCTTGGGAGTCAGAGGACGTGGATTCTGATCCCGGCGCTACCACTTGTCTGTTGTGTGACCTTGGGCAAGTCATTTAACTTCTCTATGCCTCAGTTATCTCATCTGTAAAATGGGAATTAAGAATGTGAGCCTCATGTGGGACAGGAACTGTGTCCAACCTGATTATCTTGTATCTACCCCAGCACTTAGAATAGTGCTTGGCACAGAGTAAGCACTTAACAAATACCATAATAATAATTATTATTAAATACCATCATAATTATCATTGATTAATTCACTCAATCATATTTATTGAGCGCTTACTGTGTGCAGAGCACTGTACAAAGCGCTTGGAATGTACAATTCAACAACAGATAGAGACAATCCCTGCCCAACAACGGACTCATAGTCTAAAACGGGGAGACCGGCAGCAAAACAAAGGAGGTAGACAGGCATCAATGGGGACCATCAGAGTCAAGCCATTTACTAATGCTATGGTTGCTGATATCAGAAATTTGGAAGGAGAAGTAGATGAATAAGTGTAAATTATTCAAGACGAGTTTGTGTAAATGCTACAATGGATAATCCTAAATGTTAAAAGGCCACTTCTATATGGCCGCACCCTGGGAAGGTGAGAGTTAAATCAGGGCCAGCCTCCTGGAAGAGGTGGGTTTTCATGAGAGCTCTGAAGATGGAGACAGCTGTGTTCCGTACGCATAGTGCACTGTCAAATTCCACCAAATCTGGTTTCGTAGTTGAGACACTTTATCTGCTAAATGATCTGCCAGAGAGCCTTTTCGTTTCCCTGCTCTCCCCAGTCGGAGCTCAAATTATTTCTGGGTTTTTTCTTTTTTTTCCAGCTGTTGTGATGTCTTTTTTCATTTTTTCTCTTCTCTCCAGGTGCTCCTGGTGGTTGCTCTGTGGATGTGTGTTTGTGTGCGGCGAGGGAGGGGGAGAACTTCCTTTTCTATTCAGAACATCCTGACTCCTTTCTTTTCTTTTAACCTTCAATCTCCTCCTGGTTGTCCAGACGTTTCCTCTCAGCAAGAGTTCGAGTCTTCCATTTCAGGCGCCACACTCACTGCTCCGGACAGCAAGTCCCGGTTTTCACGACTGTGTTGCGAATTAAAGTGCGGTGGTGATACAGGTCCCAGACACCTGTCGTATCAAAGGAATTGCATTTGTCAGCAAGAAAGAAAAACTTTCTCACCATTCCACCTGCTTTTCCTCGCAAAAGATGTCAAAAGGAACAGAGACAGAAACAAGAGCGCCACAGAGACTGCTAAGACATGAAAGCCACACAGAGATTCGCCAACAGTGAATAGGTAATTTAGAAACCTAGAGGGAACGCAGCGATCTGAGAGTAAACCTTTCCTTTCCCCACCCCAGCCACGCAGTCAGATTTCAAACCCTGTTTTGTTCAAACACCTTTTGTGTCGAGAATGAAGCGGGTTTCATCGGGGTAGCTTATACACAAGAAAACAAGAACATGATACATTATTGAACATGCCATTTCGTAAAGAAAACGAAGACGCGTAGCCGATGAGACACGCCGCAGGGAATCAATCGATCGCATTCACTGAATACCTACTGTGTATGGAGTACTGCCTTATGTTTTTGGGACAGTACCACGGCAATTCTACAGTTCCTGCCCTCAAGGAGCTTGCATTCAAGCAGGAGAGACAGACACTGAAAGATTATACGGAGAGGAGAAAGAAGTGGATAGGTTTACGAATTAGAGATTGGCCAGAAAATTATGCAAGCCAAGAGCGGTAGAAATGGATACACCTGGTTTCCCTGAATTCCCTGAATTTATTATCTGCTGTGTGCAGAGCACTGTACTAAACTTTTAGGAGATTACAATAAAATCGCTAGACACAATTACTGCCCTCGAGGAGGCTGCTTGTCTATCAACTCTGTTATATTGTACTTTCCTAAGAGCTCTGCTTACAGTAAGCTATCAATAAATACGATCGATTTATTGATTGATTATTTTCCCCTACTCCCTCTCCTCTCTGAATTATCTACGTACTCGGATCTGTACTCGTCAAGCAGTTGATATTCACCCTATAGCACTTATATACATATATTCTAGTTCATTGTTGGCCTAGATTGTAAACTCCTCGTGGGAAGAGTATGTGTCTACCAACTTTTTTTTTTAAATTTTATGACATTTGTTAAGTGCTTACTATATGCCATGTATTGTACTCGGCAAAGATGTAGATACAAGATAATCAAGCTGGACACAGTCCGTGTCTCAAAGTTTTAATCTCTATTTTACAGATGGGGTAACTGAGACCCAGCAAAGTTAAATATCTTCCCCAAGGTCACGCAGCCGACAAGTGGTGTAGCCGGGAGTAGAACAGCTTATTACAGTGCTCCGCTGAGGGGCAGAGGGTGGGGTGAGTATCAGATGCTTAAAGGATATAGATCCAACACATAAGAGAGAGAAAGGGGGGAAATAAGGATTTATTCAGGGAAGGCTTCTTGGGGGAGATGTGATTTTAGATGGTCTTGAAGGTGGTGACAGTGGTGTGCCATTATTTATGAAGACCTTAAGCTCGTTATGGGGAGGGAACCTGTCTTCTAATTCTGTTGTACTGTTCTCTCCCGAGTGCTTAATACGGTTCTCTGCTCATGGTAAGTGCTCAATAAATGCCATCAATTGATTAATTGGTTGATGAAGGGGGCGGGAATTCCAGGACAAGGAAAGATGTGGGAGAGGGATTGATTAGCGGCGGGGTGGATGAGTTCCAGGTACAGAGAGTACAGAGGCACAGAGAGAGCAGTTTAGGGAGTATTGGGTGAAGAGAGCAGGTAAGTCCTTCTGGCCCTCACTTGAGGCTCACAGTCTACTTAGGAGGGAGAACAGATATTGAATCCCCATTTAACAGATGAGGAAACTGAGGCACAAAGAACCCAAGGGATCATAATAATAATAATAATGTTGGTATTTGTTAAGTGCTTATTATGTGCTAAGCGCTGTTCTAAGCGCTGGGGGGACACAGGGTGATCAGCTTGTCCCAAGTGGGGCTCACAGTTTTAATCCCCATTTTACAGATGAGGTAACTGATGCACAGAGAAGTGAAGTGACTTGCCCAAAGTCACACAGCTGGCAAGCGGCGGAGCCGGGATTAGAACCCATGACCTCTGACTCCCAAGCCCGGGCTCTTTCCACTGAGGGATATGCTTCTCACGTCCCCTACGGGAGTCATTCTAGGAACCCTCTAAATCCCCCCTTTTTTTTCCATACCCAGATCTTTCTTACACATCCCTTTAGCGGCCTAGAAGCTAGTTTGACAACCACCAGTACTGAAACCAATTATTATGAGCGGCATCTTAGTCCCAAAGTTTTGTGACTGGATCTAGGCTAATCCACTGATTAATAAGAGAGACTCCATTATCATCATCACCACCACCACAGCTAGTTTTCATCAGCAGCAGCAGCATTTATTGAGTGCTTACTAAGAGAACGGTATGTTGGGTGGAACCAAAAAGTGGAGATTCTGAAAGCTCAGAGTGATTTCAGTTGCTCCAGAGATGTATTCACCACCAAACACAAACGGTGTGTAAAGTGTTCTGTAGTCCCAGCAATGTTGCGGGTTCCAAATTTCGTTGGAGAAAAACACCCTTTTTTTTCCAACTTTCCCAAACAAACTGGGCCCACATCTTTCTTAAAAATAGATACCATTAGGAGTTATTAATAAGATATGAAAGATGTAACTTTACTATAACTATTTCTTTAAAAATCTGCTCATTTATGCCAAAAGGAGAAACAGTATGTGCCTATTTTCAGCCCTCTGAGTCTCCAATACAGCTGAGAGCTTCATCTTCTAAAGATACGGGAAACAGACCAACATACCAGATGTTTAATCAATACCTTTAACATTCCCAAAGTCTAGAGCGAGGAAAGAAAATGTCAATCAACCCACCCTGGAAAAGCAGATCTTTTTGATTCCAACACTCTGCTCTGCACTGAGTCAACAGTTACCAAAATGAAAGTTTGCTTCCTTCTGTACAGGTGAAAAGAAATCATATCTCCCGGTTCTTAGGAAAAAACTTACATTTTTTATGGCATTTTTTAATGCATTTACTATGTGCCAGGCACTGTACTAAGTGATGGGAGAGATGCAAGCTAATCAGGTTGGACAAAGTCCCTGTCCCACATAGGTCTTACTCTTCATTTTGCAGATCAATGAATCAATTAGTCATATTTATTGAGTGCTTACTTTGTCCAAAGCACTGTACTAAGTGCTGGGGAGAGCAAAATACAACAACAGACAAGTACAGTCCTTGCGCATAATGATCTCACAGTCTAGAGGAGATGAGTGACATTAATGTACATTAATAAATTATTCCATCAATAAATAAGTATATGTGTTGTTGGGGATAGGAGGGAGGAGGAATGAAGGGAGCAAGTCAGGGAGGCGCAGAAAGGAGTGGGAGGAGAAGAGGCCTAGTCAGGGAAGGCTTTTTAGAGGAGATGTGCCTTCAAAAAGACTTGAAGCGACACAGATCAATTATCTTTCTGATATGAGGAGGGAGGGCACTCCAAGCCAGAGGTAGGTTGTGTGTGAGAGGTCAGCGGAGAGATAGATGAGATGGAGGTATGGTGGGAAGGTTAGCAGTAGAGGAGCAAAGTGTGTGGGCTGGGTTGTAGTATTCATTCATTCATTCATTCAATAGTATTTATTGAGCGCTTACTACGTGCAGAGCACTGTACTAAGCGCTTGGAACGAACAAGTCGGCAACAGATAGAGACGGTCCCTGCCGTTTGACGGGCTTACGGTCTGATCGGGGGAGACGGACAGACGAAAACGATGGCGATAAATAGAGTCGAGGGGAAGAACATCTCGTAAAAACAATGGCGACTGAATAGAATCGAGGCGATGTACAATTCATTAACAAAAGGAATAGGGTAGTGAAAATATATACAGTCGAGTGGACGAGTACGGTGCCGAGGGGATGGGAAGGGAGAGGGGGAGGAGCAGAGGGAAAGGGGGAAAAGAGGGTTTAGCTGCGGAGAGGTGAAGGGGGGGCGGTAGAGGGAGTAGAGGGAGAAGGGGAGCTCAGTCTGGGAAGGCCTCTCGGAGGAGGTGGGTTTTAAGTAGGGTTTCGAAGAGGGGAAGAGAATCAGTTTGGCGGAGGTGAGGAGGGAGGGCGTTCCGGGACCGCGGGAGGACGCGGCCCGGGGGTCGACGGCGGGACGGGCGAGACCGAGGGACGGCGAGGAGCTGGGCGGCGGAGGAGCGGAGCGTGCGGGGTGGGCGGTGGAAAGAGAGGAGGGAGGAGAGGTAGGAAGGGGCAAGGTGACGGAGAGCCTCGAAGCCTAGAGTGAGGAGTTTGTGTTTGGAGCGGAGATTGATAGGCAACCACTGGAGTTGTTTAAGAAGGGGAGTGACACGCCCAGATCGTTTCTGCGGGAAGATGATCCGGGCGGCGGAGTGAAGAATAGACCGGAGCGGGGCGAGAGAGGAGGAAGGGAGATCGGAGAGAAGGCCGACACGGTAGTCTAGCCGGGATATAACGAGAGCCCGTAGCGGTAAGGTAGCCGTTCGGGTAGAGAGGAAAGGGCGGATCTCGGCGATATCGTAAAGGTGAGACCGGCAGGTCTCGGTAACGGATAGGACGCGTGGGGTGAACGAGAGAGACGAGTCGAGGATGTCACCGAGATCGCGGGCCCGAGAGACGGGAAGGACGGTCGTGCCATCCACGGTGATAGGGAAGTCTGGGAGAGGACCGGGTTCGGGAGGGAAGATGAGGAGCTCGGTCTCGCTCACATTGAGTTTTAGATGGCGGTCCGACATCCGGGTGGAGACATCCCGGAGGCAGGAGGAGATGCGAGCCCGAAGGGAGGGGGAGAGGACAGGGGCGGAGATGTAGATCTGCGTGTCATCTGCGTAGAGATGGTAGTAGGACAGTAGCGAGGTGAGTTAGGAGAGGGCAAGGTGATTGAGTTTTGGAAGCCAATGGTGAGGAGTTTTTATTTGGGCAGAGCTGGATGGGCAACCACTGGAGTTTCTTGAGGAGTGGGGAAACACGGTCTGAACGTTTCTGAAGGAAAATGATCCGGACGGCAGAGTGGAATATAGACTGGAGCAGGGAGAGACAGGAGGCAGGGAGGTCAACAAGGAGGCCGATGCGATACAGTGTAGATGAGGTGACTGAGGCAAAGAGAAATGAAGAGAAGTGTTCAAGATCACGGAGCAGACAAGTGTCACAACGGGATTAGAGCCCAGACCCTTCGGACTCCCAGGTCCATGCTCTATCCATCACGCTACACTGCTTCTCATCCAGAGCCATGAGAAAAATCAATCCAATATTCTGACAAATGTTTCCTGAAAAAAACCCTTGTTGGATTGTAACAAGGTAATGATAATAATAAAATAATAATAATAATATTTGTTAAGCACCGACTTGTCAAACACAGTCAAGTAGCGTTTGTTAAGATCTAAGTTAATCAGGTCAGGAACAGTCCTTCTATCCCTCACATGAGGCTTACAGTCTATTTAGGAGGGAGAACAGATATTGAATCCCTATTTAACGGATGAGGAAACTGAGGCACAAAGGATTTAAGTGATCATCCCCTAGGGGAGTCATTCTAGGAATCTTCTAAATCTCCCTTTTTCCCATACCCAGATCTTTCTCATGTGCCCCTTTAGCGACCTAGAAGCTAGTTTGACAACCACCAGTACTGAAACCAATTATTATGAGAGGCATCTCGGGCCCCAAGTTTTGTGACTGGATCTAGGCTAATCCATTGCTCAATAAGAAAGACTCCATTATCATCATCATCAATAGCATTTATGGAGTGCTTACTATGTAGAAGCCCGTACTAAAGCACTTGGAAGCGTCCAATACAACCAAGTTGTTAGACATGTTTCCTGCCCGCAACGAGCTTCCAGTTAGTCAATACTATTTCTTGGGCACTTACTTTGTGGAGAGACTATTTCCAACCTGATTTGCTGGTATCCACCCTAGCACTTAGTTCAGTGCTCTGCACATGGTAAGCGCTTAACAATTACCCCAATCATTAACAGTAGACTTGCTAGACCAAATCTCTGCCCTCAGAGAGTTTACAATCCAGTGGGGGGAGCAGACCCTAAAATAAATTACAGGTAGGGGAAGCAGTAATTATAACAATATTAATATTCATTCGCTCATTCATTCAATGGTATTTACTGAGCGCTAACTATGTGCAGAGTACTGTATATTCAGCAACAGATAGAGACAATCCTTGCCCAGTGACGGGCCAACAGTCTAATCGGGGGAGATAGACGGACAAAAACAAGACAACATCATCACGATAAATAGAATCAAGGGGATGTACACAATAATAATAGTAATAATTGTGAAGCGCTTTACTATGTGTCAAGCCCTGTACTAAGTACTGGGGTAATCAAAGGTAGGTATTGAGTACTTTGTGCGTACCCCGTACTAAGCATTTGGGAAAGTACAATACAACGGAGTTAGAGAAACGTAGACATATTCTCTGGCCACCAGGAACTTGCAGCCTAGACGGGGAGACGGACTTTAAAATGAATTATGGATATGGGGGGTGAATATCAAGGGCTTACAAGTGGACACTCGAGCGCACAGGTGACACTGAAGGGAGAGACAGTGGGGGAAATGAGGGCTTAGTCGGGGAAGGCTTCTTAGAGGAGATGTGATTTAAGGAGGACTTTGAAGATGAGGAGAACGGAGGTCTTTTGGATATGAAGGGGGAAGGAGTTCCAGGACAGAGGGAAGATGCGGATAAGGGGTCGGCAAGATGAAGGTACGGAGAGGAAGTTGCATTAGAGAAGTGAAGCCTGCAGGCTGGGAGAGAAGAGCGGGTTAGCTGATTCGGTGTGTTAGAGCTGACGGTAAGGAGGTTCCGTTCGATGAGGAGGTAGATGGGCAACCACTGGGACTTCTTGAGGTTTGGGGTTAGAGGTATACGATACAGTCTAAGTAAATGGAAGAACAGGTACTTGGTCTTCATTTTAAAGATGAAGAAACTGAGGGACAGAGAAGTTAAGTGACTTCCCCAAGGTCACACGGCAGATAAGGGCCAAAGCCGACATCAGGAATCAGGCCCTCTGACCCCCAGGCCTGGGCCCTTTCCACTAGGCCAGGCTACTTCAGTAGAATGTAAAGATCTGCTCATAACTGCTATGGGGCTCGATGCACATACCCAAGTGCTTAGGCGATGTAGAATGTTAAAGTAGCCGCGGAAGGAGAGAGGTCTGGGTGTTGAGGGATCAATTAGGAAAGGCCTCCTGGGGAGGCAGCGGAGCCCCAGGCCTGAAAGCTGGAGGTCCTGGGTTCAGGTCCCCGCTCTGAAACCCGTTCCCTCGGTGACCTGGCCCAAGTCACTTAACCTCCCCATCCTTCAGTTTCCCCAGGTGTAAATTGGGGGTAATCGTACCTGAACCCTACCTCACAGAGGTGTTGTGAGGAGTAAATAACTAAATAATGTAAGGCGCTTTGGTAATAAAAGTACTATCTAGAAATACAGGTAGAGAACCGGTGCGGCTTAGTGGAAAGAGCACGTGCTTGGGAGTCAGAGGGCATGGGTTCTAATCCTGGCCCCGCCACTTGTCTCTTGGGTGACTTTGGCAAGCTACTTAACTTCTCTGTGCTTCAGTTACTTCATCCGTAAAATGGGGATTAAAAGTGTGAGCCCCACATGGGACAGACTGATTATCCCGAATCTACCCCAGTGCTTAGAACAATGTATAGTACGTAGTAAGCGCTTAACAAATACCATAATAATTATTATTATCATTATGAAGATGTGATTTCAGAAGAGCTTTGGGGATGGGGAGAGAAGTAGTTTGCCAGATGAGAAGCGGAGACAGATTTTCAGGAAGAACAGTGTGAATGAGGGGGTCAGCGGTGAGAGAGATAAGAACGAGGCACAGTGAGTACGTTGGCTCGAGAGGAGCAAAGAGTGTGAGCTGGGGTGTAGTGGGAGAGAAGCAAGCATAAAATAGCAGGAAGGGGAACTGATTGAGTGTCTTAAAGCCAATCTTCAGGAGTTTCTGTTAGACATGGAGAGGAAAGGTTAACCACTGGACGTTTTTGAGGAGTCGGGAGATGTGCAAAAAATGATATTTTGAAAGTTTACCACATTGCAGTAAGGATAATGCGGAGCTGGAAATGAACACTTTCATTATTTTGAATCCAGCAGTGATCTGAGGCTGTCGTTCCTAGCTTTTTGCAGAGAAAATGAGTTCTTCCCATTAGGTATGTTTTGGTGGCTTAAAAAATGAGACATTAGCTCTTGGTTAGCCCAAGATCCGTAATCGCCAACTGGTTCCGGATCTGGTAATCAATGAATCAATCATTGGTATTTATTGAGCACTTACTATGTGCTGGGCACTGTTCTAAGCACTTGGGCGAGTACGTGCAAAACAATTAGCAGACACTCTCTCTGCCCATAGTGATCTTACAGTAAATAAATAGAGACATTAATAACAAGGTTTTGCACAGAGATTAGGCACTGGAAAAGCAGAGTGGCCTAGTGAAGAAACAAAACGACACATGGGACTGGGAGTCGGAGGATCAGGTTTCTAATCCCAGCTCCAACTGTTGCCTGCTGCGTGACCTTGGATAAGTCACTCAACTTCTCTGTACCCCAGTTACCTCATCTGTAAATGGGGATTACAACCGTGAACCCCATGTGGGACAGAGACGGCCTCCAACCCAATTATCTTGTATCTGCTCCAGCGCTCGGTACAGTGGCCGGTACATAGAAAGTGCTTAATATGCACCATAAAAACATAAGAATATAAAGTAAATAACCTGAGTGTGGAGGGGGTTGGCAGTGCTAAGAGGTTTTTTTTGGAGTACCTTCATTCCAAAACTATTTAAAAATGAATATCTAGGTCTGATTGTAAAATAATCCCCATCTTCAATTTACCATCCTCTCTCCTGTCATATTGAAATGCAATTGCTTCAGTCATTAGCCGTATTCCTCTCCGAGTGATAGTACATCGGATATAATCACAGATGTGCTACAGCATTAGCTGCAGCCTTATTACAACTCCACACAGTGTAATTAAGCAGGCTGGGTTAATAAATCTTTATTCAGTCCTGTCAGAGAGATGGAGCACACGCAACCTCAGGGCGTCTCATGCTCAACTTACCCTGACAAATTCCATTACAAATACCACGGAATTTTTCCCCAGACTTCTGGGCTGACAGTCAGTCGGTCAGTCAATCAATTGTATTCACTGAATTCCTAACAGTGTAAAGAGCACTGTTCGAAGGTCTTGCGAGAGTATTATAGAGGTCAAAAATGTGGTCTCTGCCCACGAGGATCTCTCTCTCTCTCTCTCTCTCTCTCTCTCTCTCCAAAGGGGAGAGACAGAAATTGGATTATTCTCTTGGGTACTGGGTTCTAATCTGCCACTAGCCTGTTGTGTGACTTTGGGCACACTTAAACTAGGTTTCCTCATCTGTGAAATGGGTTGATACCATGGCTTATACTGCCAGCCTTGCCTGGGACAAATATCTTTTATTTTATGGTATTTATTAAGCACTTACTATGAGACAGGCACTCTAGTAAGTGCTGGGGTAGTTACAGCATGGCTTAGTGGAAAGGGCAAAGGCTTGGGAGTCAGAGGACGTGGGTTCTAATCCCACTTCCGCCGCCTGTCTGCTTTGTGACCTTGGACAAGTCGCTTAACTTCTCTGTGCCTCGGTTTCCTCAAGTGTAAAACGGGGATTAAGACTACAAGCCCCACTTGGTACAATTTGATCACCTTGTATTTACCCCAGTGCTTAGAATAGTGCTTGGCACATAGTAAGCGCTTAACAAATACCATCATTTTTTTATTATTATTACAAGCTAATGAGGTTGGACATAGTCTCTGTCCCACATGGGACTCACAGTCTTAATCCCTGTTTACAGATGAGGAAACCAAGGCACAGAGAAGTGAAATGACTTGCCCAAGGTCACACAGCCAATGAGTAGGAGAGGCAGAATTAGAATCCAGATCCTTCTGACTACCAGTCCCGTGCGCTATCCTACAAGCCACGTTGCTTCTCATCTTCTGTCCGATCACGTCCAATCTAATTATCCTTATCTACCCCGGGTCTCAGCACAGTTTTTTGGAACATAATAAGTGCTTAATAAATATAATAATAATGATAATAATGAAGAATAAAATGATTAGCATTATTACCTGGGGAGAGCTGGATTCCTGCAGATTTGTAAGGGGATGGAGTTCCAGATTGGGGGCGGTTAACTTGACTGAGGGGATGGAGGCAGGAAAGCTGAGAACAGGGTCCTGCTAGAAGGTGCTTTTGTGCGAGTTGGGGAGTAACGGTAAAGAGCCGACATGTAAGAGAAGGGGACGACTGGGGCGGGGGGGGGAATCTTAAAGCCGATTGTGAGGAATTTGTTTTTGATGCAGAGGGAGATGGGAAACCAGCAGGGATTTTTAAGGAGTAGAGAGAAGTGTGCTGAGTGACAATTCAAGAAGAGTACAAAGAAGAAATGAAATTGGGCCAATTCCAACGGTGTCCAGGGCAAGCCTGTCTATCTAATGAACACCACGCCACCCGGGGTCTTAGCGACCTCAGTATTGAGAAGATTTTCTCTCCTCCTTCCCCTCACTCAGCCTAAATCTCCCTCCCTTCATTAATTCTGAAGATACAATTCTTCTCATGTTCAAATCCCACTTCTTCCCCAAAGTCATTCCTATCCAGTACTTCATAAATTAATCAATCATATGTATTTCAACACTTATTGTAGGTGGATCACTGTGCTAAGCTCTTGGGAGAGTAGAGTATTACAGTAGGGGAGAGTTGGTAGACACATTCCCTCCCCGCAAAGAGCTTACATATTTATTTCTATCCTTTCTTAGCACTTGTATATCTAATAATTATGGTATCTGTTAAGCGCTTACTATGTGCCAAGCACTGTTCTAAACGCTGGGGTAGATACAGAGTAATCACCTTGTCCCACGAGGAGCTCTGACTTTTAATCCCCATTTTACAGATGAGGTAACTGAGGGGCAGAGAAGTTAAGTGACTTGCCCAAGGGCGCAAAGCAGACAAGTGGCAGAGCTGAGATTAGAACCCACATCCTATGACTCCCAAACCCATACTCTTTCCACTGAGCCATACTGCAGTTGGCTCTGTACCCTCTACCCTCTTGGGGACTCCCCTAACCCTAAGCCATCCCTACAGCACTTAGGTCCATGTCCCTACTCTCAATTACTTCCCCTACCATTAACATATAATAATAATGTTGGTATCTGTTAAGCGCTTACTCTGTGCAGAGCACTGTTCTAAGCGCTGGCGTAGATCCAGGGTAATCAGGGTGTCCCACGTGAGGCTCACAGTTAATCCCCATTTTACAGATGAGGTCACTGAGGCCCAGAGAGGTGAAGGGACTTGCCCACAGTCACACAGCTGACAAGTGGCAGAGCCGGGATTCGAACCCATGACCTCTGACCCCGAAGCCCGGGTTCTTTCCACTGAGCCACGCTGCTAATGCGGGTTTAGATCAGAAACTCCTGAAAGGTAGGCTTCGTGCCTACCAACTGTATCATGCCCTCCCGAGCATCTGAGGAGCAGCTTAGCCCAGTGGAAAGAGACAGGGACTGGGAGTCAGAGGGTCATGGGTTCTAATCCCCTCTCCGCCACCTGTCTGCCCTGTGACCTTGGGCAAGTCTTTTCACTTCTCTGAGCCTCAGTTCCCTCATCTGTAAAATGGGGATTAAGACTGTGAGCCCCATGTTGGACAGGGACTGTGTCCAACCCAATTATCTTGTTTCTACCCCAGCACTTAGAACAGTGCCTGGCACACCGGAATAGAAAGCACTTAAAAATACTATTATTACTGTTTAGTTCAGTGCTCTGCACACAGTAAGTGCTCGATAGAGACTGTCGACTGATGGATTGCTGGTAAGTGATTTTGAGGCGAGACTCTCTCTCTGGAAGGAGCCCCACCACCTTTCCGTCTCTATAACCCCCGAGAGAGTTCAAGGATCAGGGTTGGAAGATCAGGCAGGACAATTCTCAGAACATTGAGGCTAGCTTCCATTCCGGGAAGCATCATGCCTAAAGGTGCTCAATAGGCTCCCTGTCTCTGTTGTGACAGGATCTGTTTTTACACCCTTGGAATCCGACTACAAAGAAAGAAAACACATCATCAATCATTGGGTAATTATATGGCAACTGAAAGGCCATTTAGATACCGTGTGATAAGCAATAAAGTCTTTTAATAATAACCAATTACCATTCATTATAATATCTCATTTGGCATTTGATAATCCACAGGGTTCTCACCTGCTCCTTTAAGTACAGAACATTTCATATTGTCACAGCAGCTCTGTTCACACCTCTCCAACCTATAGCCATGTCACTTTCTAATTTAAGCCCTCTTTTTAGGCAATATCGGGAAAAAGTTTATAAAGGTGGCACAAATTATATCATGCCAAGTTGGAGGGCCATTTTATGTCATGTGTCTATTCTGACAGGTATGTTATTATTTCTGGTCCCAAAGACAGAGCTATGCCGATATGGGTTCTTTTTGTTTCATTTCACGCTAGTCGTTCTGTTCTAGTCTAGCGTGGAAAAAGCGTGGGACTGGAATCAAAAGTTCCAGCTTCCAGTCCCAACTCTACCTCTGGCCTGCTGTGTGACCTTGGGCTAGTCACTTACCCTCTCTGGGCCTCAGTTTCTTCATTGGATAAATGGGGGTAAGATATCTGTTTTCCCTCCCTCGTGGACCATGAGTCTGGTGTGGGACAGGGACTGTACCTGCTCTGACGTTCTTGAATCGACCCCAGTGCTTTGCACACAGTAACCCTAAAAAGTGCTAGCTTGATAAACGTGCTTGGCGCTGGATGATCCCCTGAGTGGAAGGACAGGATTGGATGAGGGGAGATGTGGGCAACTGCCCAATGGCCTTCTAGGTAGCCCATCCTTCTTAGCCAAAGGAAGCACTGGTCACATCCGAGCACAACCTCTGCCCATCTCTGACTTCTACCTCTGTTCAGTTCACGATGATCAGCAGCATCAACATGGTGTGAACAGAAGGGGGAAAACCCACATCTCTCCCCATCGTCGAAGTCCTCCTGAAGTCACACCTCCTCCAGGAGGCCTTCCATGATTCATTTTCTTCTCCCTGGGTCACAGTCACGCCAACTGCCCATTCAACTCCCGTGCACACAGAACTGCCTGGAGCACTTATCCAAGTGTTCACATTATTTTATTAATCAATCAATCAGTTGTCATAAGTGAGTGCCGTGCGGAGTGCTTGGGAGAATACAACAGAGTCGGTAGACACGTTCCTTGCTCCTAAGGAGCTGACAGTCTCCAATCTAGCACTTATTTATTCCTCTATCCATCTTCCCGATCTCCTTTTCCCTCTTCTTAAATCATCTGAATGGCCGCTTCCTCGGATAGATTGTAAGATCCTTGAGCTAGATCGTAAGCTCCTATTGACCCTCCAAGCACTTAGCAGAGTGTTTGTGCCCGGAGGTGATTGACCGATTGAGGTCGTGTTCTCTGGCTGCCTGGGTGGGCCTACTCAACTGAAAAAGTAGAAACTGCAGTAATAGCATTTATTAAGTGCTTACCGTGTGCAGAGCACTGTACTGAGCTCCGGAAAGGGTACGTAGGTGGGAACTAGATACGAAACCCTTCCTTCCTTGTTGGATCTATCGATTGAAGTGCTATCCAACTGCCCGGCTAGAATGAACGACCTGACCCTGTTGGAAACCAAGGATGTAAGATGTCATGGCGGTCGGGATCATAAAGTTCCTGGGGTCGTTGGCCTGTTTCTGATTAGAGACTGTAGACTTTCCAGGTTTTGACTCCATTCATTCATTCAATAGTGTTTACTGAGCGCTTACTATGTGCAGAGCACTGTACTAAGCGCTTGGAATGTACAAGTCGGCAACAGATAGAGACAGTCCCTGTCCTTTGACGGGCTTACGGTCTAATCGGTGGAGACGGACAGACATGAACGATGGCAATAAATAGAGTCAAGGGGAAGAACATCTCATAAAACAATGGCAAATAAATAGAATCAGGGTGATGTACATCTCATTAAACAAAATAAACAAAATAAATAGGGGGATGATGATATATACAGTCGAGCGGACGAGTACAGTGCTGAGGGGGTGGGACGGGAGAGGAGGAGGAGGAGAGGGAAAGGGGGGGAGAAGAGGGTTTAGCTGCGGAGCGGTGTGGGGGGGCAGAGGGAGCAGAGGGAAAAGGGGAGCTCAGTGTGGGAAGGCCTCTTGGAGGAGGTGAGCTTTAAGTAGAGATTTGAAGAGGGGAAGAGAATTAGATTGTCGGAGGTGAGGAGGGAGGGCGTTCCGGGACCGTGGGAGGTAAGGTCCTCATGGACAGGGATCTTGTCTATCAACTCTATTGTCTTCTACTTTTTCAAGTGCTTAGTAAAATGTTCTGCACACAGAAAGTGTTTAATAAAAGCCATTCACTTTTGTACTGTATTTTCCCAAGTGCTTAGTTCAGTGTTCTGCACACAGCAAGCGCTCAATAAATACCACTGATTGTTGTATTACACTTTCCCCAGTGCCTATTACAGGGCCCTGCACACAGTAAACACTGTAAACTCATCGTGAGCTTACACTGTGAGCCAGAGAAGCAGTGTGGCTTAGTGGAAAGAGCCCGGGCTTGGGAGTCGGAAGTCATGGGTTCTGATCCCAGCCCTGCCACTTATCAGCTATGTGACTTTGGGCAAGTCACTTACCTTCTCTGCTCCTCAGTGACCTCATCTGCAAAATGGGGATTAAGATTGCGAGCCCCATGTGGGGCAACCTGATTACCTTGTATCTACACTAGCGCTTAGAACAGTTAAGTAAGAGCTTAACAAATGCCGTCGTTATTATTATTATTGTGGACAGGGAATGTGTCTGTTTATTGTTCTATTGTCTTCTCCCAAATGCTTCATACAGTGCTCTGCGCACACTAAGGGCTCAATAACTGTGACTGAATGAATGAATAAATACCGTTGACTGATGGGTGGATTGATTGATCGATGGGCACGTCAGGTTTGGCGCCTCCAGACCCGTGCCCAGACAGTCTGGCCAGAGAGGCCGGTGCCAGCCGGCCTCTTCTTTCCAGGTCGCCAAGGGGTTCTGGCAGAGAAGCGTCGTTTCCCTAACCATTCCAGCAGTCAATTATACTCTGCCTCAACTGGCGGCTTCAGAACGGTTGACGGGGATTTGGAGGAGATTATGACTCTCTAGTCTAAATAACACTGACCGAGAAACCCTTCGGAGGGAGAGAAGCTATCTGAACGAAGGGATTAGGACAGGGTTGGGTTACCCACAGTCTCTCCCCTAAAGCCAGCACCGAACCACATAGGAAGGGTTTCGGGGCGATTTATGGGTCGGCCATAAAGAACATCTTGACAGCGAGGAGTGTTCCAGGAAGAATGGGTGGTAACAGCAAGCGATCAATCAGTCAGTGGGATGGAGCAGCGTAGTAAACGTTTGGGAGAATACAGTACAATAGAAGAGGCAGTCACGATCCCCACCCTTCTCCCCCCCGCGACCCCAGTACGGGGCTTACAAATTAGACAGGGAGAAAGACGTTAAAATAAATCACAGATGGATATGTACGTAAGTGCTGAGGTCGGTGGAGAAGGGGAGAGTCAGGGGCATAGAAAGCGGGGGGAGGGGAGCCAGGGACAGGGGAGGCAGAGGAGATAATAATAATCATGGGGCAGGGATTGTCTCTATTTGTTGCTGAACTGTACTTCCCAAGCGCTTCGTACGGTGCTCTGCATAGAGTAAGAACTCGATAAATACAACTGAAAGAATGAATTTGTGAAGTCCTTACGATTTGCCAAGCACCATTCTAGGAGCTGGAATAGATACCAGATAATCAGGTTGTCCCATGTGGGGCTTACATTCTTAATCCCCGTTTTACAGATGAGGTCACTGAGGGACAGAGGAGTTAAGTGGTTTGCCCAAGATCAGACAGCAGGCGAGTGGCGTAGATGGGATTGAACCCACGTCCCCCGATTCATAAGCTCACGCTCTTTCTACTAAGCCCCACTGCTTCTAGCGGGCAAGGGGCAGGGGAGGTTGGGGAGTTGGGGCAAGAAAGATAGGGGAGTCTGGGGCAGAAGAGGGAAGGGAGTCAGGGGCAGGAGAGGTAAGCGAGTCAGGGGAATAAAGGTAGAGGAGTCATAGGAGGGAGCGGGGAAAGGCAGGGAAATATTGAATCCCCCATCCATACCTCTTGGTTCCCTCGGAAAACTCCTTAGTTCCCCTCATAATAATAATAATGATGGCATTTGTTAAGTGCTTACTATGTGCAAAGCCACACTGTTCTAAGCACTGGGAGGATACAAGGTGATCAGCTTGTCCCACGTGGGGCTAACAGTCTTCATCCCCATTTGACAGTCGAGGGAACTGAGGCACAGAGAAGTTAAGTGACTTGCCCAAAGTCACACAGCTGACAAGCGGCAGAGCCGGGATCTGAACCCATGACCTGTGACTCCCCAGCCCGTGCTCTTTCCACCGAGCCACACTGCTTCTCTTAACGTATGCTTCTCTCATATGTTCTGTACATCCCGATCCAAGAGCCACAGAGTTAGTCTGTGAGAGAGTCGCTTTCTGAACCGTGAGCCTTGAGGTCCGCGAGACAGCCACGACTTCCAAAGTGGCCTCCCTTAATAGGAGAGCTAAAGCACCTGCGTAGATACCGGCACATGGTATCATAACTAATCAAACGTTATTATTATGGTATTCGTTAAGCTCTTACATTATACAAGAGATAGGGTGAGAAGGAATCTCCCCTCCACTATACAGATGAGGAAACTGAGACTCAGAGACGTTAAGTGATTTGTCCAGGATCCGCAGGGGCAGATACTACATAATCAGATCAGACAAGCTCTGTCCCACATAGGGCTCACAGTCTAAGAGAGGGAGAGAGAAGTTATCTTACTCCATTTTATAGATGAGGAAACTGAGGCCCATCTTCAAAGCCTTACTGAAATGAGACTTCCTCCTAGAGGCCTTCTCTGACCTCTCATCTCCTCAACCGTTTTTCCTCTTTCTGCATCCCCTGCTCACTTGGCTCCCTGCCCCTTAAGAACTTTGATTATTTCACCAAACCCAACCCCACGTCACCCTTAAGTAGTTCGATACTCACCCCAGCTCCACAGTACTTAGGTACGTATCCTTATATCCCGCAACTTTCCCTATCTGTAATTTATTTTAATGTCTGTTTCCCCCAGTAGGCTTTAGGCCCCTTGCCACCAACCGTACTCTATGCTCGTTTCCCAAGAGCTAAGTACAGGGCTCTCTCTACACACGGTAAGTGTTCAATAAATACCACTGATTGATTGAAAGTGAATTCCTCCAAGTTATACTGTAGGTCCGTGACAGAGCTGGGACTAGAGTCCTGTTCACCTGACTTCCAGACAGGGCTTTCTACAGAAAGCTACACCGACTCTTAAGACGTAGACACGCACAGACGTACACACAGACGCACAGATACAAAATCTCTCTCTCCTCTCCTTTCTCTCCCTCTCTCTCTCTCTCCTGTGCCAGAGCTCTTCATTCAAAACTGTTTTCCCAGATCCCCCGATCAGATGATTCTGAACCAGACGAAGAGACAGCAGGTTGGGTTGGGCAGGATCACGGAGGACGAGTTCCCTGACTTATTTCACATTTGAAACCCATCCAACGTGGTCCGGCTGCCCGGTTTAACCTTCTGCTTTGAGGCGGGTGGCGAGTCCCTCAGGTTGTCTGGGCTTTGACTGTCAGCAGAGATCCCCTTTCGCCAACACAAAACCCCACCCCCTCATGCCAGCGGCCCCCTGCCCCCCACTGCCCATTTCGCTGGGCGACACTGGCGGGGGAGCCCCTACCAGGTAGAACCACTGGCTTCCACCATCTTGGATGCCCAGAGAAGAAGTCTCCATTTCCCCGACATGTCTCCCTTTGCTTTGGAGAGCAGCCTCTGGACCCCACCTATCCTGTCCTCCTGGCCCTTCCCCAAGACTTGCCTGTAACGAGCTGGCTCTCCGCACTGCTGTCCTCCCTAGGCCGGACGGGCTTGAGCAGAGAAAAGCCAGGAGGGAGGGAAGCTCTGTCAGGGCTGATCCAGCTTTCAGGACTGAAGGATCCAGCCCTGCCAATAACCTGGATTCTTAGATCTCTTCCCTTTTTTACTGTCCTAACCAACCCTTAGGGAGGTGGGGGTCAGCCAGTGATCTGGAGTTGAGTCTGGTGTGTGGCCATGGGTAGGTCACTTGACTTCCCTGGGCCTCGGTTCCCTCATCGGTACAGTGGAGATTATGACTGTGAGCCCCATGTGGGAAAGGGACTGTGTGCTATCCAATTACCTTGTTTCTACCCCAGCTCTTAGTACAGTGTCTGGCACGTAGTAAGCACTTAACAAATACCACAATTATCATTATTATCATTATCACTTGGGGGCTTCATCGGTGAATGGGGGGTGAAGAGAACCTCTCAACCAATCAGTCAGTTGTATCTTCTGGGCAAATACTCTATGGAGAGCACTCTGAACTAAGCAACTGAGGTAGTACAAAACGAGGAACTTGCGATCTAATGGGGGAGACAGGCATGAAGTAATTTCAGATAGGGAGAAAAAGAGAATGGGAAAATAAGCTCCTCCTCTAGACTGTAAGCACCGTGTGGGCAGGGAAATGACCGCAACTCTCTTGTATTGCTCTCTCCCAAGTACTTAGTGCAGTGTGCTCTGCACACAGTAAGCACTCCATAAATACCATCAGTTGATTGATTAGCGGTGGAGGAACATGCGATTAAACAATCGAGTAGGCAAGTTTCCCTATGAGAACTTATTAATAATAATAATGGTATTTGTTAAACGTTTACTATGTAGCGGGCACTGTTCTCAGCACTAGGGTAGACATAAGATCATTGGGTTAGACCCGGTCCCTGTCCCACACAGGGCTCACGGTCTTAACCTGCATTTTACAAATGAGGGAACTGAGGCACAAAGAAGCTAAGTGAGTTACCCAAGGTCATACAGCAGAAATGAGGTGGATCCAAGATTAGAACTCATAACCTCCTGGCTTCCAGGCCCATGCTCTATCCGCTACGCCATGCTGCTTCTCCCAAATCTGTTGTATTATACTCTTCCAAGTGCTTAGAGCTGTGCTCCGTACCCAGAAAGCACTCCATTAATACCACCGATTGATTGATCGATGTTGAGGAATATGTGATTAAACAATAGAGTTTGGGGTGGGGAGGTGGGGCATTTGGGAGTATTACAAGGGCACCAATTTGTACTTGGCTTCGTCAAGTCACCGAGCAGCAGAGAGGGGGCTCGGCCCAGCAGAAAAGGCTGGAGCGATTCAGGTAAAGGGGTTTGGGGGGCTGGGCAAAGGGGACCTGAGAGACCTCAGTAGCCAGAGAGCCACCAGGTGAGGCTCCTCCCCCAGGGGGATTGAGGCTTGTGACACTGGCAAGCGGCTGCACGGGCATTTAGAAGAAAATGTTCCCTCAGGCTCTTCGCACGGCAAACGGGCAGAGGAGGCCTCTCAGGTGCTGATGATGGCATTTAAGCAAATGGCCTGTTAATAACAAGACGATGGTGATCAGCTGCCCAGACCAGCTGGAGGCTTCAGCTGCTGAAGGTGCCGGAGGGGAGAGGGGAGCGGGGGGTTGCGGAGAGAAGCGAGGGCCTAGGCCTCCGCCACGGGAGGGCACCAATCTGGTGACAGCATTCCCGTTGCCCCCATAGGTTTGGGGCCAGTTCGTTCCAACCCTGGGAGCCAGATGGGGGGCAGATGACCCCACCCAACAGAAAGGCAAAGCAGAGGCCAGACCACTGGCTGCTCTTTGGCTGCTGGGCCCAGGCATCGCCAGGGCTCCGTCCTCAACCCTTTCTCCCCATGCCCAGCACAGATCCCAAAGTAGCAGGAGGAGCACCACTAACTACCTTGTCCTCTCTCTCTTCTCCTCCTACCTTCCCCTTTTCCTTCTTCTCCCCCTACCTCTTTACCTCCCTTCCTCCTATGGTCCTCACCCCATGCCCTGCATCCTTGACGGATCCTCCCTCCACAAGTTCACACCTGCTCCCCCACTCAAAAGCGGGGGACAGAGAACACGCTAATGCTGTTTGGTGCAGAGATATTAGAAAAGCAGCATGGCTCAGTGGAAAGAGCCCGGTCTTGGGAGTCACAGGGCATGGGTTCGAACCCCGGCTCTACCACTTGTCAGACGTGTGACTGTGGGCAAGTCACTTCACTTCTCTGTGCCTCAGTTACCTCATGTGTAAAATGGGGATTAACCGTGAGCCTCACGTGGGACGACCTGATTACCCTGTATCTACCCCAGCGCTTAGAACAGTGCTCTGCACATAGTAAGCACTGAACACATACCAACATTATTCTTAATCATCAAAACCAGGGTCTACAAACATCTCCTTCACCCCACTAATCAGCAGGGTGGCCTGATGTCAGACTAATGGGAGACTTTTTGCAAGTTATTTAACTTCTCTGGGTCTCAGTTTCCTCATCTGAAACAAGGGGATTCGGTATCTGTTCTCTCTTCCCATAAGACTATAACAGGGACTGAATCTGATCTTCATTCATTCATTCATTCAATCGCAGTTAATGAGGGCTTACTGTGTGCAGAGCACTGAACTAAACGCTTGGGAGAGTATAGTGAAACAATAAACAGACACATTCCCTACCCACAATGAGTTTACAGTCTAGAATAGGGGGAGACAGACATTAATATAAATGAATAAATTGCGGATATTTACGTAAGTGCTGTGGGGCTGGGAGGGGGAGAACAAAGGGAGCAAGTCAGGGAGACCCAGAAGGGAGTGGGAGAAGAGGAAAGTGGGGCTTATGGACGGCCTTTTGGAGGAGATGTGCTTTCAATAAGGCTTTGAAGGAGGGGGGGACTAATTGTCTATCAGATTTGAGGCGAGAGGGCATTCCAGGCCGGAGACACGACGTGGGAGAGAGGTCGGCGGCAAGATAGATGAGGTGAAGGCACAATGAGAAGGTGAGCATTAGAGGAGTGAAGTATGTGGGCTGGGTTGAAGTAGGAGAATAGCGAGGTAAAGTAGGAGGGGGCAAGGTGATTGAGTGCTTTGAAGCCAATGGTGAGGAGTTTTTGTTTGATATGGAGATGGATGGACAACCACTGGAGTTTTGTGAGGCGTGGGGAAACACGTTCTGAACATTTTCGTAGGAAAATGATCGGGGCAGCAGAGTGAAGTATGGCCTGGAGTGGGGAGAGACAGGAGGCTGGGAGGTCAGCAAGAGGGCCGATGCAGTAATCCAGGTGGGATAGGATGAGTGATTAACATAGTAACAGTCTGGATGGAAAGGAAAGGTGAATTTTAGAGGATTTTAGGAGAATTTAGATCTGATACTATTGTACCACTCCAGCATTTAGTACAGTACTTCGCATAGTAAGTGCTCAATAAATATCATCATTATAATTATTATTAGGTCCTGTTTATTTGTGACCAGAACGTCAGTCAACTAAGCCATGGTACTTATTGAGGTCTGAGTGTGTGCAGAGAACTGTACTAAGCACAACAGATTAGGTGGGAACGTTCCCTGCCCACAGGATTTCTTCGGGTTTTACTATGTGCCAAGCACTGTAGTAAGCATTTGGTAGATTCAAGGCAAACAGGTCGGACACAGTCTCTGTTCCACACGAGGTTCACGGTCTAAAGGGGAGGGAAAATGGGTATTAAATCCCCATTTTATAGTTAAAGAGACTGTCACAGAAATTTTAATTGACGTGCCAAAAGTTACACAGCAATCAGGTGGTAGAGAGAAGCCGTGTGGCTCAGTGGAAAGAGCCCGGGCTTGGGAGTCAGAGGTCATGGGTTCTAATTCCGGCTCCGCCCCTTGTCAGCTGTGTGACTCTGGGCAAGTCACTTCACTTCTCTGGGCCTCAGTTCCCTCATCCGTAAAATGGGGATTAAGACTGTGAGCCCCACGTGGGACAACCTGATCACTTTGTATCCCCCTCCAGCACTTAGAACAGTGCTTCGCACATAGTAAGCGCTTAACAAATACCATCATCATCAATAGAATTCAGGTTCTCTGACACCCAGGCTCTCTCTCTGTCCATTAGGCCAGAGTCCTGCCATCACCTCAAACATAACATATACAAATCAGAACTCCTTAGCTTCCCATCCAAACCCTGTTCTCCTCGTGACTTTCCCATCACTGTAGACAGCACCTTCATCCTTCATGTCTCACAAGCCCATAACCTTGAAGTTATCCTTGGCTCCTCTCTCATTCAACCCACATATTCGATCTATCACTAAAGCATGTCTGTTCGACCTTCACGACGTCGCTAAAATCTGTCCTTTCCTCTCCATCCAAACTGCTATTACTTTATGGAAGGCCTTTCGGAGGAGATGTGCCTCCACATCCAGCTCTGCCACTTGTCAGCTGTGTGACTTTGGGCTAGTCACTTAACTTCTCTGGGCCTCAGTTCCCTCATCTGTAAAGTGCAGATTAAGACTGTAAACCCCGCATGGGACAACCTGGTAACCTTGTATCTATCCCAGCACTTTGAACAGTGCTCGGCACATAGTAAGCGCTTAACAAATGCCATCATTATTATTAATCCAAGCACTTATCCCACTTGGATTACTGCATGAGCCTTTTTGGTAGCCTCCCTGCCTCCTATCTTTCCCCACTCCAGTCCATATTTCACTCTGATTCCCGATCATTTCTCTACAAAAACGTTCAGGCCATGTTTTCCAACTCCTCAGAAACCTCCGGTGGTCGCCCATCCACCTCTGCATTAAACAAAAACTCCTCACCATCAGCTTTAAAGCGCTCAATCACTTTGCCCCCTCCTACCTCACCTTGCTACTCTCCAACTACGTCCCAGCCCTCACATTTTGTTCCTCTAATGCCAATCTACTCGCTGTACTTTGATCTCATCTTTCTCGCTGTCAACCTCTTGCCCAAACTCTGCCTTTGGCCAAGAACGCCCTCCCTTTCCATATCCAACAATTACTTTCCCCACCTTCAAAGCCCTATTGAAGGCACATCTCCTCTAAGAGACCTTCCCTAATTCCTCTCCTCCCACTCTCTTCTGCATCACCCTGACTTGAACTTGCTCCCTTCCCTTTTTAGAGAAGCAGCGTGGCTTAGTGGAAAGAGCCCGGGCTTGGCAGTCAGAGGTCACGGGTTCTAATCCCAGCTCCGCCACTTCTCGGCTGTGTGACTCTGGGCAAGTCATTTAACTTCTCTGTGCCTCAGTTACCTCATCTGTAAAATGGGGATTAAGACTGTGAGCCCCACATGGGACAAGCTGATGACCTTGTATCTTCCCCGGAGCTTAGAACAGTGTTTTGCACATAGTAAGTCCTTAACAAATACCAGTATTATTATTATTATTTAATCACCAACCACCTCCCCTCCAGCCCCACAGTAGATGTGTAGATACACATAATTATTTATTCATCTTAGTGTCTGTCTCCCCCACTAGACTGTAAGCTCATTATGGGCAGGGAATGTGTCTGTTATATTGTTGTATTGTACTCTCCCAAGCACTTAGTTCAGTGCCCTGCTCACAGTAAGTGCTCAATAAATACAATTGACTGATCAAGGCTATTCATTGAGTGCTTACTAAGTGCAGAGTAAAATACAATAGTGTGGGTAGATATGATCCCTTCGCTCAAGGAGCTTTCAATTTAGAAGGGGAGACAGACAGTAAAATGCATTACAGGTAGAAGAAGCAGCAGAGTATAGTTCTCTGCACACAGTAAGCGCTCAATAAATGTGATTGATCGATTAATGTATTGATTCATAGGTATATCAGTGTTCTTAGGGTGATATTGGGGTGAATATTAAAGTGCTCAGTAGGTAGAGATTCAAGTACATAAGTGATACAGAAGCGAGGGCAAATAGGGTAGGGGAGACGAGAGGTTAGTCAGGGAAGGCTTCCTGGAAGAGATACGATTTTAGTTGGGCTTTAAATACGGAGAGAGTGGTGTTCTGTCAGATATGAAATAGGAGGGAGTTCCATGAAGGAGGGAGGATGTGAACAAGGGGTTGACCGTGAGACGGTAAGTAGGTCACAAGGGCTAGCCACCGTACTCCGGGAGTACAACCTGAAGAGTTTCCTGGCCTTTTCAATGATTTCCAGGGAGGGAGACAGATAAAAATAAAGATGATGATGACGATGATAATATAATAACTTCTTTGTTAAGCACTTACTATGCCAAGCACTGTACTAAGCACTGAAGTAGATACAAAATCACCAGCTCCCATATTCAATCGTATTTATCGAGCGCTTACTGTGTGCAGAGCACTGTATTGAGCAGAGAAGCAGCGTGGCTCAGTGGAAAGAGCACGGGCTTTGGAGTCAGGGCTCATGAGTTCGCATCCCAGCTCTGCCACTTGTCGGCTGTGTGACTGTGGGCGAGTCACTTAACTTCTCTGTGCCTCAGTTCCCTCATCTGTAAAATGGGGATTAAGACTGTGAGCCCCACGTGGGACGACCTGATTCCCCTATGTCTACCCCAGCGCTTAGAACGGTGCTCGGCACATAGTAAGCGCTTAACAAATACCAACATTATTATTATTATTATTATCACTTGTGAGAGAACAATATAACAATAAACGGAACCATTCCCTGTACATAATGAGTTTACAATCTAGAAACCGGCTTGTAGTCTAGAGACTCGGCTTTACATTCTAAGTAGAAGGGAGAACGGGACTTGAATCTCTATAATACATGAGAAAATTGAGGTATAGAGAAATTAAATGACCTGCCCAAGGTCACACCACAGGTAAGAAATGGAAGCAGGATTAAAACTCAAGTCCCTTGCCTCCCAGGCCTGTTCCCCTTCCACTCAGCCACACTGCTTCTCATTCAGATTTGTGAATCCTTTTCATTTGGCAGATTTTCTGTCCCTTCTGTCCTTTTCCCTCCCCATATCTCTCTAATACTTTGATTCAGGAAGGATAAAGCTGAGAAAAATTCCCATTGGTTTGGGGTAGAGGCACGAAGATCTCTGTTCAGAGGTGTGTTCCTTTTATGAAGGCAGTGACACTTTCCTCCCAGAGGACCTGGGAAAATTGAGTGCCCTGAAAATTGTAAGCCTAAATAGGAGGGAGATGAGAAATGTGAGCAAGGCAGAGTGGATGATAAAAGCCTCTTCAAAGGAATCCTTTCCTTCCCAACTCATGGCCACAATTACTAGGATAAATACTCTTCGCCTTGGAACCCACATACCGGGGCTAAAACTGGGAAGCTCCACTGTGCCTTCAATCTTTTAATCAGTGGCATTTATGGGGCCCCTAGTGAGCAGCGAGCGGAGTACTAGGCGCTTGGGAGACTATAGTAGAGGTAGAAGACTTCTCTCTGGCCATTGGGGCCTCTTAATCTAACAGGGGCTCCCAACCCAGCAGGGTTAAATCTCCAGAGGAGGTTCCGGTGTCTTGAGGAATCGATCATTCGAGTGCTTGTTATGTGCAGAGCGCTGTACTAAGCCTTTGGGAGAGTACAATAGAACCGCGTAAACGGAGTCGGCAGACATGTTCCCTGCCCGCAGTGAGCTTAGAGTCTAAAGAGGGGATTTTTTTCCAGCTCTGAATGCGCCCTGTCAGGTCTTGTCAGAGATGTGAGAGAAGAGAAACCAAGAGTCCAGCTCCGGACACTGAAGGGGCCTCAGCCCCATTACCCCCCGAGGGCAGATCATGTCAACTAACTTGACTGTCCTATCCCTGGTATTTAGTACAGTGTTTTACAACCAGTGAGTGCTAAAATAAAGACAACTGATTGATTGTTCTGGATGCCGGCAGGGAGTCTGCCAACTCTGTTGTACTCTCCCAAGGGCTTAATACAGTGCTCTGCACACACTAAGCACCCAATAAATACAATTGATTGATTAAATGAGTCAGGGCAGGATTTTAGGGAAGCGGTGTGGCCTAAAAGAAAGAGCACAAACCGGGGAATCAGAGACCTGGGTTCTAATTCCGACTCTGCCACTTCCCTGTTGTGTGAATGTGAGCGTCGGTTTCATCGTCTGTAAAATGAGGATTCGATTCCTGTTCTCCCTCTCTTTTAGACCGTGAGCCTCACGTGGAACAGGGACCGTGTTCAACACGATTGTCTTGTGTCTACCTCCACGCTTACTGTGGTGCTGGGCACAGGGTAAGCGCTCGACAAATACCACTGTTATTATCGTTATCATCATCATCGCTATTATTATTTTGGGAAGCTGCCCAAAGCAGCTTCCGCTGGCTGAAAAAGAACCGACAGAAAAACCCCTCCCGTGGCAAGGAAATGCTCCGGAACCGTCCCCCCGAGCCACGGTGGGGGAGATGCCACGGCCGAGGAGACGCCGGAAAAACACGAGCTCATTTCAGAGAGGCGACGCGTCGGTCCGCTAATATACCGGGAAGAATGAGCAATTATGATGTTCGTCTGAGCAACATATGCCGCTCGCCATCCTGTTCGCAACAGCTGTAGGTTAGATGCTGTTAAGATTAGTCCCCTTCTCTCCTCCATATTTCAAAATTCAAATTAAACTAAAATAACAGCACCTGCTGAACAAAAACGCGATTTTGAAATATGTACTTGCTCACAATTACTGTGAAGGGGTTGGTCAGCATTGTTGCCAGTCTATTCTTTCTGAATGGAAATGGCAGAGAAGTTTCTACGCAGCTGCATCTTTTCAATTGTGGAGCCCGTGCTGGACCCAAGCCAACCCTCGAGAACTCAAGTGGCACCAAAAGATACTATATTGATTTGCAATCGAACATAATAGGCCATCAGCTTAATTATTACTGAAGTGACAAGGTTCTGGATTTTTCATATTTATATTTTGGAGGCCTGTGAAGGATGAATGTAAATCTTTTAAACGCGGGGATTTGCATATCTTCAGAAGGGTTGAGGGCTCTTATTACATTCATACCCTTTGAAAGACCAAGAGGACTGGCCTATTCAGTTCAGGTTGCTGGATCGTACGGTCGTCTGCACGCGGGAGGAGACAAAAGCCACAGAACCGAGCACTTGCAGTTGCAGAAAGACAACGGGACAACCTCACACGAGTTGGGGGTGGGGGAGGGAAAGCCATCCCCAGCTCTGATCTCTCCTTTGGCCTAACGGGACCATCCTTAGGGAATCTCATCGGCATCCCGGCATCTGGCGGGCAAGAGCGACTCGATTCGAGATCGGCTGAAGCTAAGTCCCCTTTCCCTCCGTCTCCCCTTCCGTCTTGACCGCCTCCCTGGAAGGCCCTTCTCTCCTCGGCCCCGGCTCCGCTTCCAGCCGAGGTGTGGGCCTTTTCCAGAAGGGAGCCTCCCCTCTGGACCGTAAGATTGTTGCGGGCGGGGAACGTATCTACTAACTCTGTTGTACTGGACTCTCCTGAGTGCCTAGTACAGTATTCTGCACCCACTAAGCACTCAGTAAATATTAATGATGAAATGCCATTGATGAAGGAGTCCTGGTGGGGTGGGAGGTCTTCGGAGAAAGGAAATCGACCAGTGCCCTCTCCGTCCGGGGACCCCCGCCTGGGGTCACTCCCCACTGACCCTGTGGCTTAGTGGACAGAGCAGGGGCTCGAGGGTCAGAAGATCCTGGGTTCTAATCCCGACACTGCCACTTGTCCACTGCGTGACCTGGGACAACTCACCTCACTTCTCTGGGCCTCTCAGACATCTCATCTGTAAAATGGGAATAAGAACGTGAGCCCCGGATGGGACGGGGACTGTGTCCAACCTGATTAATCTATATCTACCCCAGCACTTAGAACGGTGCTTGGCACGTAGTAAGCGCTTAACAAGTACCACAATTATCATAATGATTACTATGAATCACCTGCATGGGATCTCTTCAAAGCAGGTGGCTATGAGGGGACAGGACACCCGTGCTCTGGCCAGCCTCAGGGCTAAGGTAAGAGCTCCAAAATAGATTCCCGCCTCCCCTCCCTGTCTTCAGCAGTCCCCAGATCCTCCCTTTCCAAATGACAGAGGAATGACAGGAATCCCAGGGAAAGGGAGAACATTAGGGAAGCAGCGTGGCTCAGTGGAAAGAGCTTGGGTTGGGAGTCGGAGGTCATGGGTTTGAATCCTGGCTCTGCCTCTTGACAGCTGTGTGAGTGTGGGCAAGTCACTTAACTTCTCGGTGCCTCAGTTCCCTCATCTGTAAAATGGGGATTAAGACTGTGAGCCCCACGTGAGACAACCTGATTCCCCTGTGTCTACCCCAGCGCTTAGAACGGTGCTCGGCACCTAGTAAGCGCTTAACAGATACCAACATTATTAACTTCTCTGTGCCTCAGTTACCTCATCTGTAAAATGGGGGTTAAGATTGTGAGCCTCACGTGGGACGATCTGATTACCCTGTACCTACCCCAGTGCTTAGAACAGTGCTCTGCACGTAGTAAGCGCTTAACAAATACCGACATTATTAACATTATTATTACAGTTCCGTAAATTTGGATGAGCATTCCTGCTGTATTGTATGGCATCGTGCAATAAACTCTGTGTGTGTATTTGTGTGGGAGAGAGGGAGAGAGAGCGTGAATGTGCACACACAAAGAGAGCTCTCAGTCCTGACAAAACTAATAATAATAATAATAATAATAATGTTGGTATCTGTTAAGCGCTTACTAGGTGCCGAGCACTGTTCTAAGCGCTGGGGTAGATACAGGGTAATCAGGTCCCATGCGGGGCTCACAGTCTTAATCCCCATTTTACAGATGAGGTAACTGAGGCACAGAGAAGTAAAGTGACTTGCCCAAAGTCACACAGCTGACAAGCGGCGGAGCTGGGATTAGAACTCATGACCTCTGACTCCTAAGCCCGTGCTCTTTCCACTGAGCCACGCTGCTTCTCTGGAAACATGCAACTAGAAGCTTCCATGTTCCTACAAGGATCTCTGAGCTGCTTTGCTCGACTGCAGATTGATTTCCAGCAGTCAGCGGCAACCACGATAACGGCAATGATACTAATGAGTATAATAGTATTTGAACGTTTACTATGTGCAAAGCCCTCTGCTAGGTTCTGGAGTGGATACAGTCGGATCTAGACCCCATCCCTGCCTAACGAGTTGATCCCCGTTGAAGTAGGAGGGAGAAGTCAAAGAGGGAGGAAGAACACGCACCTTATTCCTCCATTTACAGAGGGGACTGAGGCACAGAGGAGGTAAGTGAATCGCTCCAGGTCACCAAACAGGCAAATAGCTGAGGCAGGATTAGAATCCAGGTCCTAAGACTCTGAGTTCTGAACTCTTTCTCCGAAACCACGTCATCTCTCTGTTTCTCTTGGACTGTGAATCTAGTGGCGGGGTGACAGTCCTCTAGACTGTAAGCTCATTATGGGCAGGGAATTGTCTGTTCATTGTTATAGTGTACTCTCCCAAGTGCTCAGTGCAGTGCTCTGCACACAGTAAGCACTCAATAAATACAATCGATGACTGACGGGCAAACAGGAGCCACTGTTGGAGTTGTTTGTGGTCGAGTACCACCCGGCCTTCCATCTCTCCAGTGCCCCCTTTCCTCACCTCCAACCCCACAGAAAGGTTGGGCCCAGAGGAGAGTCTGGGGAGAAGGCAAGGCTGGGAAGAAAAGACAACCTGTTCTGTCTTTGGCTGGCAGCATCTGGGACTTGGTTGAGACCACAAAACAGCAAATCTGGTAAAACTCTGGGGCGGAACCCAGTGGTTAATATTATTGAGGCTGGAAGACAGATCTGTCCAGACCCCCAGGTGCAGAACCGCGGGAGCAAATCACCGGAGACCTCAACCTGAGCAATTCTCGCCCTGTGGGCTTGTTCTGAAACCAGGCTGAGAACAGTCAAAGGCATTATCCTCCTGGTGAGTGAGCTGGGCACCATCCACCTGCTCGAGCAATTTTTGAAATCAAAGGAAGTGAGAAGGGAAATTGGGCGATTGTTACTGAGGAGAGCCAGCTGAGATGTGTTTTTATCAGGAATAACAAAGCCCCCCGAGGCAGATGGAAAGAGCCCAGTGGCCAGAGAGCTAAGGAATGGTATCAGAGACGGTGGCTGGGGGAGGGAGCCAATTTTCCTTGGAATACAAAGGCCAAAATCTGACCTGATCCCACTACCAGATTCCATCACTGGTATTTACTGAGCGCTTACTCTGTGGAGAGCACTGCTCACTGGCTTAACAAACCGATGTGGTTTCTGTCGCTGCTCCTCGGCCGACCACAGAGAGGGATCTCGCCTTCTGACACGCTCCTGCCCCGCAGCAAGCTAGTCATGAACCTTAATCTTCTAGGAGAAAAGAAGAGTCTTTCTCCCACACTGCTTGCTGGATGGCGTGGTGGATAGAGCTCCGGTCTGGGAGTCAGAAGGACCTGGGTTCCGATTCCGACTGTCACTTGTGAGCCGTAAGATCTTGGGCAAGTGACTTCGCTTCTCTGGGCCTCAGTTACCTCATCTGTAAAATGGAAATTGAGAGTGTGAGCTCCGTGCGGGACAGGGACTGTGTCCAACCGGAATAACTTGTATCTACCCCAGCACTTAGAACAGTGCTTGGCACATAGTAGGCACTTAACAAGTACCATTGTTATTATGACTATAAACTCTCTGAGGGTAGGGATCATGATTACCGACTCTCGTATTATACTGTAGCAAACCCAGTACAGCGCTCTGCACGTTGTGAACTATGGGCTCCTTGAGGGCAGGTTTTTGGGTCTACCGAGTCTCTTCTACTGTACTCTCCCAAGTGCTCAGGACAGTGTCCTGCACACAGTAAGCCCTCAGCAAGTACCACTGATTGTTTGCCTGCCCTTCCTCAGATTGAAGGAGGGGTGAAGGTGAAATTCCCTTGGGGGAAGCTTCAAGGCTCAGAGGGAGCCCCCTCAGGGCACAGTGGAGTTGTATTCAGGGAGTGGGTTTTGAGGGGGATACTCGTCCCCTCCCCTCCTCCGTGTCTCCTGAGTGGAGTAGATGGCACGTGACTGGTAAGGGAAGTCATTAAATACTACTGAGTGCAATGTTCTGTACCAAGGACTTGGAAAAGTACAACAGAATCATAATTTCCTGCCCACAAAGAGCTTCCACGCTGCGTTTGGAGATTGTTGGTTTGTTTCCATTCGCCCTGGGGATCTGTTTGGGCCCCAAACTTCTGGTTACCAAGTGAGGCCCGAGAGGCCTGATTTTCCCCACTTCCTCCAGCTACCCTGATTTGGCTTTCTACCAGTTGGAGCATTTTTAATAATAATAATAATGTTGGTATTTGTTAAGCGCTTACTAAGGTGCCGAGCACTGTTCTAAGCCCTGGGGGAGATACATGGTAATCAGGTCGTCCCACGTGGGGCTCACGTCTTAATCCCCATTTTACAGATGACGGAACTGAGGCCCAGAGAAGTGAAGTGACTCGCCCACAGTCACCCAGCTGACAAGTGGCAGAGCCGGGAGTCGAACTCATGACCTCTGACCCCGAAGCCCAGGCTCTTTCCACTGAGCCACGCTGCTTCTCATAACAGTGGTATTTATGAAGTGCTCACTATGGACTAAGCATTCATTCATTCAGTCATATTTATTGAGTGCTTACTGTGTGCGAAGCACTGTACTAAATGCTTGGGAAGTACAATTCAGCAACAAATAGAGACAATGGGCTCGCAGTCTAGTAGTGGGGAGTGCACTGTACTAAGCACTATGTTGGATGCAGTGCAATCAGCTCTGACTCAAACCCTGCCCCGCATAGGGCTCACAGTCTAAAGAGAGGAGGGAGAGCAAGTATTGAATCCCCATTATGCAGATGAGGAAACTGAGGCAAAGAGAAGTTAAAGGACTTGCCGAAAGACACCCAACAAACAAGTGAAGCAGCACGCTTAGTGGTTAGAGCACTAGCTTAAGTGTCAGAAGGACCTGGATTCTAATCCCGGCTCCACCACTTGTTCACTGTGCAATCTTGGGTGAGTCACTTCACTTCTCTGGGCCTCAGTTCTTTCTTCTGTAAAATGGGGTTTAAGACTGTGAGCCCCACAAGGGACATGGACTGTGTCCATTGCGATACCTTGTATCTATCCCTATGCTTAGTAAAATGCCTGGCACATAGTAAGTGCTTGACGAATGTCGTAAAAGAAGCAGAGTCAGGAGTAGAATCCAGGTCTCCTAACCCCCCCAAAGACTTTGCTCTTTCCATTAGGCCTCACTACCTTCTTGGGATTCTTGGGAAGTACCAAATAACAAAGTGAACTGGTTCCTGCCCATAAGAAGCTTATACAGTAAAGAAGGAGACAAACCTAGACCTGGAGAGGACCTCAAGGTTTCATAATCAGCTTGTCAGCTGTGTGACTTTGGGCAAGTCACTTAAACTTCTCGGTGCCTCCGTTACCTCATCTGTAAAATGGGGATTAAGACTGTGAGCCCCACGTGGGACAACCTGTTTCCCGTGTCTACCCCAGTGCTTAGAACAGTGCTCGGCACATAGTAAGCGCTTAACAAATACCAACATTATTATTATCATTATTATAATCCTCCTCTAGAGCCCTCCTCTGAATCAGGATTCTTTCACTCACTCTCCCCGGCCCCCGGAGACCCAGTGGAGGGAGTAATGAGGTCACCAGATCTGGTAGACTGTGTCCTCCCTCCCTCGGGACAAAAGCCCTGTCTGATGAGCGGAACTTTTCAGCCAAGCTCTGGCCGAGCATCTCATTCCCATCAGCTCCCAGTGGGGTATTTGCTCTCACTTGGAAGAAATCTAGGGAACTTTGGGAAGAGAAACAGTCTGGCCTAGTGGAAAGAGCATGAGTCTGGGAGTCAGAGGACCAGAGTTTGAATCCTAGCTCTGCCATTTGTCTGTTGTGTGACCTTGGACAAGTCACATAGTTTCTCTGGGCCTCAGTTACCTCATCCGTAAAATGGGGAGTAAGACTGGGAGCCTTATATGGAACAGGGACTGTGTCCAACCTGATTAGTTTGTATCTACCCCAGCACTTAGTATGGTGGCAGGCACATAGTAAGCATTTCACAAGCACCATAAAAAAAAAAAAACCTCTCCTGAAACACCTAGCGGAGCTGCCAATCACCCGAAGGATAGGACCTGCCAATCTCCTGCCATATACTGGGATCAAGAGGGAAATGGGTATCTGGGTTTCTCATCATGAGGGTCAACGAAGCAATCTGCCTCATTTTTTTGTTTTGTTTTTTAATGATAGTTGTTAAATGCTTATTATGTGACAGGTACTGTTCCAAGTGCTGGGGTAGATATGAAGTAATCAGGTTAAATACAGTCTCTGTTCCACAGAGGGCTCACAGTCTTTGTCCCCATTTTACAGAGGGGGTAACTGAAGCCCAGTGAAGTGACTTGTCAGTCAGTCAATCATATTTTTGGAGTGCTCACTCTGTGCAAAGTACTGCACTAAGTGCTTGGGAGTGCACCCTTCAACAATAAACAGACACAATGCTTGCCCACAACAAGCTTACAGTGTAGAGGGGGTACTTGCCCAGGCTCACCCAACAGATAAATGATGGATCCAGGATTAAAAAACGGGTCCTTCTGACTCCCAGGCCTGTGTTCTGTCCAGTAGACCACACTGCTTGGTTGGGCCCAAGCCAGCAGGCTGATGGGCCCGAGGCACTCAGTTCCCTGCTCTCTCCGATCCAGAGAAAGAGCCAGGGCGTTTGTGTGTGAGAGCCAAGAACAGAAGAAGACTCAGGCCCACTCCTTCCGACCACAAGAAAATGCCAGCTGTGCCAGGGCGGGTTGGCGGGCTGGAGGCAGTCCAACGTTCCTTCTCTGCTCCTAGCCCCAGGCCCTCCGCGGGCAGCAGGCCGGCTCCCAAGACCGCCCACCGTTCCAGCCTCCTGGGAAAACCAAACGAGAAGGACTCTGGAGGGGAGGCAGAACGGATCCAGTGCCTTAGGGCGTGGAGCCTGATTTCCATTAGGCCCGCTGCCTGATTTCCATTCGCTCTTGAACACTTGGGAGAGCATTCGATTTCATGGCCAGTCTAAACCAATCCCTTCAACAGGGGGTGTAGGAAACAGGTCTGGGAAGTATGCCATTGGTTGGCTCGATCACATGCCAAACCCCATCCGGGCTTACCTGCTCTCCGACACGGAGATCGTGCGGTCGTCTGAGAAGAGTTGGCACGGAGGTTTCCTGATCTGTCAGGCCTCACCTCGAGCCCCTTTTAGCCTCTTTTGCTCCATCCCTTCAGGTTGTACTGCCAAGAGGCCATTCTCCCCTCACACGAAGTTTCACTCATCCCGTTTTGAGGGGATCGGGTCCGAGAGAGAATGAGTGGGTGCTGCGTTTGTGACTCCCTGCCCACAGGAGCTAGGGGTTGGGCTAAATCAGTTTTGGGGAAGCAGTATAGTCTAGCGGATAGAAAACCGACTGGGAATCAGAAGGACCTGAGTTCAAATCCCAACTCCATCCCTTGTCTGATGTGTGACTTTGGGGAAGTCGCTTCACTTTCTGTGCCTCAGTTCCCTCATCTGGAAAACTGGGATTAAGACTGTGAGTCCCGTGTGGGACGGGGGCTGTGTCCGACCCGAGTAGCTTGAATCTCCCCTAGCGCTTAGAACAGTGTTTAGCACATAGTAAGTACTTAACCAATACCATCATTAATATTAGTCTGCCAAGGGTGGTTCAACGATTCAGCTTTCCTTACCCCTATTCCAGCAGGGGAATTCATCGGATCAGGACACCCCTGGTTTAGGTTTGGCTCTGGTCATTAACGTGCTTGTTGATTTTATCCTCAATTTCAGCCAAATCCACAGGCGAAAAGTCTTTGAACTTCATTGACTGTGGTGCCCGGAGTGACCGGTCACTCAGTGTTTGCCTGGACAGCCTGACCCGTCGCCTGCCCTAAGCCATAGGGAAAGATCTGCCTATTTCCACACTGCCTCAATCCATTCCATGTCCCGGATGGCAGACTGACCTGGAAGAGGAGCTCTGAACCTCTGAAACTATTGTTGCGGTTAGGGATTCCCGTCCGCCCCAGAGAAGCAGTCTAGTGTCATCATAAGGAATTCGCATACTTCTGGAAAATGGCACCCATGAGGGTGATAATAATTATAATAATGATAATAACTGTGGTATTTGTTAAGTGCTTACTATGTGCTAGGCGCTGTACTATGCTCTGGGGTGGATAAAAGCAAATTGAATTCGACACAGTCCCTCTCCCACATGGGGCCTCAAGGTCTCAATCCTCATTTTATAGATGAGGTAACTGAGGAACAGAGAAGTTAAGTGACTCGTCCAAGGTCACATAGCAGCCAAGTGGTGGAGCTGGGATTAGAACCCATGACCTTATCATTGTCTGGTAATGGGCAGGGCCTTCAGGGGCACTCCTAGAGACATTAAACACAAGTACATTTTCCCTTCCTCTGGGAAAAGAGTCTCAGATCGGGGTCAGTTCTTTCTGACCTACTTCATTCCTCAATCCCAGCTGAGCCAGCCAGGGACAGAGGACCGTTGACTCCCCCCTACCCCACCCCACAACTCTCTCCACCCTCCAGGTGGGTCAGAGTGAGGGGGGTAAGGGGAAACTGAGGGCATCGGCATTCAGTGGGGCTGGGATAATAATAATAATTATGGTATTCGTTAAGCGCTTACTATGCGCCAAGGACTGTTTTAAGCGTGAGGTAGATACACGTTAATCAGGTTGGACACGGTTCGTGTCCCCTGTGGAGCTCATCGTCAGACTAGGAAGGAGTGGGATTTAATCCCCATTTTACAGATGAGACACGTAGAAGTTAAGTGACATGCCCAAGGTCAATCAACAGGCATGTGGCATAGCTGAGATTAGATCCCAGGTCCTTGTGACTCCCAGGTCCATCCTCTTTCAAACACTGACTGTTATAGAGCTAGGATTTCCTTCAGTCCTTGATGAGAACCAGTCATACTTCTCCCTCAGATACTGAAACGGTAGTGTCCTCCTGACTGGAGAGCTTTCCTTTTCACCGGAAATGAAAACTGGTGCTTCCAGACTGGGTGCTGTCCGTATCCACTGCGACCTTAGAACCTCCCCCCACCCTCGCAGCGCTTTTGTCCATCTCCTCATACTGTGTGCTTCCCCTGTCAGTTATTTATTTTATCACTCATTCAGTCGTATTTATCGAGCACTTACTGGGTGCAGATCACTGTACTAAGCGCTCGGAAAGTACAAGTCAGCAATAAAGAGACACAATCCCTACCTTTCCCTTACTAGATCATCAGCTCCTTGTGGGCAGGGATCATGTCTACCAACTCAATTGTACTGTACTCTCCCAAGTGTTCAGTACAGTGCTCTGCACACAGGAAGTCCTCAGTAAATACCGACGATCGATCAACTGGTCAGTCGACCCAGAGATTCCGTCTTCTGGCCAGCAGCCCGGCCCCACCCTTCCCCTCCCTGCCCATTCACTGTCTCAGAACCCTGCTGAAAAGCACTGTGGCCTAGTGAGAAGAGCACAGGCCTGAGAGTCAGAGGAAGTGGGTTCCAATCCTGGCTCTGCCAACTGCCTGCTGTGTGACCTGGGACAAGTCACTCAACTTCTCCGAGCCTCAGTTTCCTCAACTGTAAATTGGGGATTGAATCCTACTCCATCCTACTTGGACTGTGAGCCCCATATGGGACATGGACCGGGTCCATCCTGATCAACTTGTATCAGTTCCGGTGCTTGGAATATTGTTTGACACATTTAACAAATACCATAAAACAAACGAACAACCCCAATTCTCCCTCCCCCACTTCTTCTTTGAGATGTATTTTCAAAAAGGTGATCCAAAGAATTAAAAAAACCCCAAAACACAGAGACGGATGAGATCATTTCAATTACGGATCCCAAATCGCTTCCAACAATTTACATTTCCCTTCATCTCACCACAAGCCTCTCTTGTATTATGGTGGACTTTCTTCCCCGTCACCAGTCCTGGATTTTTCCAGATCTTTATTGTTTGTGGGTGCGGGTGGATGGTTGCCATTGAAATTGGAGGCTTTGATCAGCGCCTCCTTCCGGACGCACGGCATCTGGGAGTAGCCAGGGAAGCGGGGATTGCTCGGTCCCTCTGGAGTCTGTCTGGAGAGGGGTGAGAGGAGTAAAAATAGATCTTTTTGGCAGCTACCAGCTAGCCAAACCGCTAGGCGTTTCAATTGGCTCCTTAATGTAAACCAACCACCGAGACACGGAGTTCCTCCCCTCTCTGTGAATCAGTTAATTTGGGGAGAACAAATTCAGAACAATGACTCTAAAGTGCAATTTAGCCTCTTATAAAGTACGAGTTATTTTTAAAGCCAGATGTTGGTTGCCGTTTATATCCATTGTCTCACTCAACAAAATTTTCCCCGCGAAGCCAGGCCACAGACAGATAAAAATGGGGGTCAAAAGTGCCTTTTTAGACAAGAACCAGGGCAGGGAAAGAGTCTGTGAACTAATATTAACAGTCCTTAATGGCACACACACACAAAAAAAAACCAACCCCAACGAATGTTGCAGAGACTTTTGGGTGCCAAAATATTAAATATCTGACACTTCAGTTCCAGCCATAATCTGCTTACTCTATTAACAATACTAACATTCTTCTAGGCGATCAGGCTTTAGTCACTGGCAGAGCATAAAGAAAAGTTTCAGCTCATATTTCTAGCTATAAAGTATCAGCCAGAGCCTGGAATTTTTTTTTTTTGGAAACTATTGACATTGCTTTGCAGTTTTCCTTATTCATGACAGCTATTGCTCTACACTTCATTACCTCATTTAAGCAGAGTTTAGCACAATTAATGAAGGATAACAGAATTTTCTGTGTGACATTAAACTGACTTCACACAGAAATGTATACCTTTTATTCCTCTGGACGGATGGAAAAATCTATTATTGGGCAGTTGAGCGGGGTGACTCTTTCCCTCGGCTGTAAAACAATATGAATTAAAAACATACAGCAAATCAGTTGAAATTACGCTCCTGTAATATCCCTGCTTAAGTTATTAGGCGGGACATTTTGTTTTCTTAAGCACAACGCCTTCTGTGTGTGAGCTGAAGCAGGAGCAGAAGCTTCCACTTGCCAGGATGAAGTTCTATTTTTGCAGGTGATGCTTTCTGGATAGCATAATTTTAAGCAATGGGTGAATGTCTCTTTTAATTTCTGAGGAAGGGTGTTCTTAGCCATTTGATGCCTGAGGAGAAAGTGATGATTGAAAGAAAATTAAACAACATCCCCGGTCTGCGTAGTAAACCCTCTGAATGAGGCTTCTCAAAATCTCGCGGGTGATGGTTTCTTGTTTCTGTGTGTTCGCCTTCTATAATCTAGAAGAGAAATCCCTAGGGAAAAGGAAACTGGTCTCATTAAATGTCAGCGTAGAGAGTCCAGCAGCCTACAGGTCCTGAATGTCTTTTTCCCTCCTGAGGAGTAATTCATCCCGGGAAGCCGTGTGGCCTAATGGGTAGAGCACGGCCTGGGAGTCAAAAGGAGCTGTGTTTTAATTCCGGCTCTGCTGCTTGTCCACTGTGTGACATCAGGCAAGTCACTTAACTTTGCTGTGCCTCGGTTACCTCGTCTGTAAAATGGGAATTGAGACTGTGAGCCCTAGGTGGGATATGGTCTGTCCAACCTGATTACCTTGTGTCTACCCCAGTGCTTAGTACAGTGCCTAGCACAGAGTAGTAGCTTAACAGATGCTATAAAAAAGGGAATTTCCCCAAAATGTGGCACCCATTTACTGGCTTTGGGGCTGCTCCACAGGGCAGAAAGATAACCATACTGGCGAAATAACCTGTGGGGAGAGATCGGCTTTGTTACGTTTGGAAGACTCTTGCTGTCAGGAGGCTCATTACAGTACATCCACACACCCCCAGACATCCATGCTAATCCCCCTGGCTAGTAACGTTCTTCCCCAGGTGCTTAAATAAGGCACCATACCCTGAAAAGTAGAAACCCGAAGGTCCTCAGAAAGTATGTTGGTCCAGTTGAAAGAGCACGGCTCTGGGACTCAGAAGACTGGGGTTCTAGTCCCGATTCCACCTGCTGGGGTTAAGCCATCAAAGTCGAAGATTACTGACCAAAAAACATCCTAGGACATTCCAGGAGGTGGCTGAAAAATGGTTGATTAATGAGACTGGTGAAGACGACAGCGGTCACCGCAGCGACGGCCCACGTTTCTTATTTATTGAGTGCCTACTGTGTGCAGTGCACCGTACTAAGCACTTGGAGAGTACAATAGAGCGATGCAAAAGATGCACTCCCTGTCCATGATGGGCATACAGTCTAGAGGGGGATACAGACATTAATATAAGTGAATAAATAATGGATAGGTATGTAAGTGCTATGGGGTCTGTGGAGGGGCGAATAAAGGGTGCAAATCCCAGTGCAAAGTTGACACAGAAGGGAGCGGGAGAAGAGGAAACGAAGGCTTAGTTAGGGAAGGCCTCTTGGAGAAGATGCACTTTGAATTAGGCTTTGAAGAGGTTAAGAGAGACCGTCTGTCAGATATGAAGAGGGAGGGGGCTCCAGGCCAGAGGCAGAACGTGGATATGGTCAGCAGTGAGATAGATGAGACACAGGTACAGTGAGTAGGTCGGCATTAGAGAAGCGAAGTGTACAGTCAGGCTGCTGTAGGAAAAGCAGCAAGGTAAGGTAGGAGGGAAGCAAGGTGACTGAGCGCTTTAAAGCCAACGGAAAGGAGTTTCCGTTTGATGCAGAGGTGGATGGGCGACCACTGGAGGTTCTTGAGGAATGGGGAAACATGGACTGAACGTTTCTGTAGAAAATGATCCAGTCAGAAGTCTGAACTGTAGTGGGAGAGATAGGAGGCAGGGAGGTCAGCAAGGAGGCTGATGCAGTAATCCAGGTGGGATAGGTTGACTTTTAACATTGCGGTTCCTTTGACTGGAAAACCGTTGTCTCTTCTGGGAAGACAGGGACAATTTAGTATTTGTTAAGCCCCACATAGTAGGGGTTAAGTAGTAGTTAAGCCCCTACTATGTGCGAAGCGCTGTGGTAATAATAATTAAAACTATGGTATTTGTTAAGCACTTACCGTGTGCTGAGCACTATAGCAATAATAATAATTGTGGTAATTCTTAAGTGCTTATTGTGTGCCAAGCATCGTAGTAATGATATAATCATGGGATTTATTAAGCACTTACTATACGCTAAGCACTGTAATAATAATAATTATGGTATTTAAGTGGTTACTAGGTGCCATACACTGTGAGAATAACAATAATCATGGTACTGAGTGCTTACACTGTGCCAAGCACTGTTCCAAATTGCACTTGGATATGTGACCTTTGGGCTTTTCATTCATTCAATAGTATTTATTGAGCGCTTACTATGTGCAGAGCACTGTACTAAGCGCTTGGAATGTACAAATCGGTAACAGAGACAGTCCCTGCCCTGTGACGGGCTTACCCCACCGCCAACCCCACAGAACCTATGTATATACCTTCAGATTATTTATTAGAAATTACTTATATGATTTATATTAATGTCCGTTTCCCCCTCTAGACTGAAAGTTCATTTTGGTCAGGAAACGTTTCTACCAATTCTGTTGTACTGTATGCTCCCAAGTGCTTAATACAGTGCTCTGCACATAGTAAGCACTCAATAAATTCCACTGATTACTTGTTTGGGGGAGCCAAAAGCTAATCAGGTCAGACACAGTCATTGTCCTACATCACTTTTCCTTCTCTCTGTAAATTATTTTAGGGTCTGCCTACCTGGCTAGGTTGTAAGCTCCTTGAGGGCAGGGATCAGGTAAATATAATAATAATGATAATAATAATAATAATCATAACTGTTATGCTATGATGTATTGAGTGCTTTTTTATTGTTTTTTAAGTGCTTATCATGTGCCAGGCAGTGTTCTAAGCTCTGGAGGAGATACAAGGTAATTGGGTCGGACACTGTCCCTGTTCCACGTAGGGGTCACAGTCTTAATCCTTGTTGAGCTCTTACTATGTGCAGAGCACTGTACTAAGTGCTTGGGAGAGTACGATACAACAGACGTTGTAAGCTCTGTGGGCGGGGAGTGTGTCTGTTACAGTGTTGTGTGGTACTCTCCCAGACATTTAGTATAGTGCCCTGCTTACGGGAAGCACTCAATGGCTACAACTGGTTGCTTGCTTGATTGATTACCCAGAAAACAAATGAGATGAGAGAACTGAGGCACCGAGAAATGAAGTGACTTGCCCAGGGTCACACGGCAGACAAGTGGAAGATCCGGAAATATGACCCAGGTCCTTCGGACTCCGCTGCTTTTGTCAACTAATTCTATTGTCCTCTCCCAAAATGTCAATTCAGCGTTTTGCACTCAGGATGGTCTCAGTTGACTGAGTGGTTGAATCTGCTGACTTCTCTGATACTTCCATTGATAACATCTAGACTTCCCTAAAATCAAACAGTCGATAGCATTTGTCGCTCGCTTGGTTTGGAAAACTCCTTGAGGGCAGGGATCACATCTGTCGATTTTATGGTACTGTACTTTCCCAAGTGCTTAGTAGAGTTCTCTGCACGCCATACAAATTCAATAAATACCACTGATCAATTGATCGAAGGGGCCTCGGAGGAGATCAAACCTGAACCCCCCGTGGAGATCAAAAGGAAAATGAGCACTGGAAAGATGGTGGCTGGAACGTGTAGACAAAGGGAAATCTTAGACTGTGAGCCCATGCGGGACAGAGACGGGGACAGGGACCGTGTCAAATCTAATTAACTTGTACCTCCCCAGCACTTTGCCAGTGTTCGATACATACTGAGCACTCAACAAATACCCCAGAAAAAAAAATGAGCACTTCTCCAGACTATAAGACAGGGATCGTGTCTACCAACTCTGTCATATTGGACTCTCCCAAGGGCCTAGTATAGTGTTCTAAGCACCTAGTAAATACTAGTGATTGACTGATTGTCACCCTCCCTAGGGAGATGCAGAAAAAAAGGGCTATAACCTGTACTTTACCCTAAGAGGTTTCCATCTCATTTTTTGAAGAAAATCATTTGTCTCCAGGTCTGGCCCCTTATCCCAAACTCTTCCAAAACAACTCTTGTTTGGTTTCTTTTCTGCGTAATCAAACAACCAATTGTATTCATTGAGCGTTTCCAGCGTACAGGACACTGTACTCAATGCTTGGGAGAGTACAACTCAGCAGTATAAAAAACTCATTCCCTGCCCACAGAGTTTGCAATGTCTGTTGTACTGTACTCTCCCAAGCACTTAGTATAGTGCTCTGCACATAGTAAGAGCCCCATAAGTACCACTGATAGATCGACTGATTGCTGGTGTCCAACAAGTATTGAAGTTAATCAATCATATTTACTGTGTGCAGAGCACTCTATTAAAGTGCTTGGGAGAAGTATAACAGAGTTGTTAGACATGTTCTCCGCCCACAGTGAGCATAAAGTCTGGTGAGAGCTTCCTTTCCTCAGCTACAGTCCTCAGAAGATTTTTCAGGTTGTTGTTTTTTTTAAAAATTTCCTCAAATCAGGAAATCACTTCTTGCCAGTGGGGAAAACACCCAAGCCAAAAGTCTCGATTTCAGCTTCTAACTCCCATCAGGGGTTTTGAGTAGGTTCCAAACTCTGCAAAATGCCAGTCTCAGGCTTGGATTTCAAAAGTAAATCCGAGAACAAGCTGAATTTGGGCACCGATTATGGGGGGGGGGGGGTGATTGACCTTAAAATGGCAAAAAAGTGGAAGAGGGAAACTGGGCCAGTTGGAAGAAAGGATTGGAAATGCCAAAGACTCCTGGGTGAAACTCATGGGATAGTGGATAGAGCATGGGACTGGGAGTCAGAAGGTAATGTGTTCTAATCCCACCTCTGCCACTTGTCTGTTGTGTGACCCTGGGCAAGTCACTTCACTTCTCTGTGTCTCAGTGACCTCATCTGTAAAACGGGGATTGAGACTGTGAGCCCCATATGGGATAGGGACTGTTTCCAACATGATTTGCTTGTATCCACCCAAGTGCTTAGTACAATGCCTGGTACAGAGCAAATGCTTAACAAATATCACAATTATTAGTAGTAGTAGCAATAATAATAAGCACAGTTACAGGATTGGTGCTCTAGGAACCAGCGTTGCCTTCAACCATACAACAGCCTTCCTCATATTTACCAGCCCATAATTGTCACCTCAAGCCATATCCAGACACAGTTCGGAAAAGCTGGAGGGAATGATTGATACGAGTACATTCTGTGATTCCCCGAGAAGCAGCATGGCCTAATAGAGAAAGCACGACCCTGAGAGTCAGAGGATTTGGGATCTGATCCCAACTCTGAAAAATGTTTGCTGTGTGACCTTGGGCAAGTCATTTAACTTCTCTGTGCCTCAGTTCCCTCAGTGGTAATAATGTTGGTATTTGTTAAGCGCTTACTATGTGCAGGGCACTGTTCTAAGCGCTGGGGTAGACACAGGGGAATCAGGTTGTCCCACGTGGGGCTCACAGTCTTAATCGCCATTTTGCAGATGAGGTAACTGAGGCACAGAGAAGTTAAGTGACTTGCCCACAGTCACACAGCCGACAAGTGGCAGAGCTGGGATTCGAACTCATGACCTCTGATTCCAAAGCCCGTGCTCTTTCCACTGAGCCACGCTGGTAAAATGGGGATTAAATATCTGTTCTTCAATCAATTCATTGTATTTATTAAGCTCTTACTATGTGCAGAGCTCTGTACTGAGAACTTGGACTGTAAGCCCATCAGAGGGCAGGGACTGTGTCCATCTGTTACCCATTTGTACATTCCAAGCTCTTAATACAGTGCTCTGCACATAGTAAGCGCTCAATAAATATTATTGAATGAATGAACTTGGAGACTACAATAAAGCAGAATTAGCAGACACACAACAATCTTGGAGTCTAGAGGAGGAGACGGACATTTATATGAATAAATAATTTATAATATACATTTATAGATATGTACATCTCGGGGGGGGGGGGGCAGGAGAGGTGAACCTGATCAGATCACTCTCATATCTGCCCCACCGATTTCCTAAACAAAGAAAGCTCATTGCATTCAGCGTCAATCAATCAATCAAAATTACTGATGGAGTACCTGCTGTTTGCAGAAAGCCCTGTTCTAAGCATTTGGGAGAGTTCAGTAGAAACTGTCCTATGTGGATGTCCTCCCGTCACCTCAAGCGCTTACTGTGTGCAGAGCACTGTACTGAGCATTGGGAAAGTTCAATACAACAATAAACGTGGAATTCCCTGTCCACGATGAGCTTACAGTCTAGAGGTGAGAAAGACTTCAATGCAAATAAGTAAAATCGCAGATATGTACAGAAGTGCTGTGGGGCTGGGAAGGGGGAAGAGCAAAGAGTGGAAGTCAGGGAGACGCAGAAGGGAGTGGGAGATGAAAAGCGGGGCTTAGTCCGGGTAGGCCTCTTGCAGGAGATGTGCCGTCAAAAAGTCTTTGAGGGGAGGGAAAGTAATTGTCTGTCGGATCTGAGGAGGGAGGGTGTTTCAGGCCGGAGGCAAGCCGTGGGTGAGAGGTCTGTGGTGGGACAGGTAACAGGTGAGAGCAAGGCACAATGAGAAGATTAGCACTAGAGGAGTGAAGTGTGCAGGCTGGGCTGTAGAAGGAGAGAAGCGAGCTGAGGTAGGAGGGGGGCAAGGTGATTGACTGCTTTAAAGCCAACAATAAAGGGTTATTATTTGATATGGAAGTGGGTGGAGGAGAGGGGTCATATGTCCCGAACATTTTTGTAGAAAAATGTATGGACTGGAATGGGGAGAGACAGGGGGCTGGGAGGTCAGCAAGGAGGCTAATGCAGTAATGCGGGTGGGATAGAAGGAGTGATTGTATTAACATGGTAGCAGTTTGGATGGAGAGGAAAGGGTGGATTTTAGCGAAGTTCTGAATATAGGACTGACAGGATTTGGTGTTGAACATGTGGGTTCAGTGAGAGGGAGGAGTCAAGGAGAACATCAGGGCTGTGGGTTTGTGAGACAGGAAGGATGATGGTGCCATCAGTGGTGATGAGAAAGTTACAGGGAGGACAAGGTTTGGGTGGGAAGATGAGGAGGTATGTTTTGGACATGTTAAGTTTGAGGTGACAGGAAGACACCCAAGTAGAGATGTCTTGAAAGCAGGAGGAGATGCGGGACTGGAGAGAGGGAGAGAGATCAGGGTTGGAGAGGTAGATTTGGGTATCGTCGGCATACAGGTGATAGTTGAAGCCGTGGGAGCGAATGAGCTCTCCAGAGGGGTGGGTGTAGATGGAGACTAGAAGAGGACCCAGAACTGAACCTTGAGGGACCCCCCCACGGTTAGGGGATGGGAAGCAGGGGAGGAGACTGAGAAGGAACAGCCAGAGAAATAAGAGGAGCACCAGGAGAGGACAGAGTCAGTGAAGCCAAGGTTGGATAACGCTTCCAAAAGAAGGGGGTGATCCACTGTGCGACAGCTGAGAGGTCGAGGAGGACTAGGATGGAATAGAGGCTGTCCGATTTGGCAAATGGGAGGTCCCCGGTGACTTCTCAGTGGGCGGTTTCTGTGGATTGAAGGGGAGGGAAGCCAGATTGGAGCGGGGAGAGAGCTGGAGGAGAGGAATTTGAGGCAGTGGGTGTAGACAACTCGCTCGAGGAGTTTGGAGGGGAAAGCTAGGAGAGAAATGGAGTGATAACTGGAGGGAGTCGTGGGGTCAGGGGAGGGGTTTTTTTTAGGATGGGGAGAACTGGGCATGTTATTACTATTAGTAATAATCATCATCACTGGTTTCACTTAATAATAATAGTTCTTATTATGGTATTGATTAAGCACTCACTATGTTCCAAACACTGGAGTACATACAAGATTTAACTGGGTTAGGCTCATTTATTGATTAAATCATATTTATTTAGAGTTTACTGTGTTCAGAGCAATGTACTAATTGCTTGGGAAGTACAATTCAGAAACAAATAGAGAAAATTCCTGCCCACATCGGGCTCACAGTCTAGAAGGTTCAGTCCCTGTCTCACAGGGGGCTTACCATCTAAGCAGAAGGAAGAATAGATATTGAATTATTCAGCTGAGGAAACAGAGGCCTAGAGAGCTGTGTGGCCTTGGGCAAGTCACTTGACTTCTCTGTCCCTCAGTTACCTCATCCGTAAAATGGGGATTAAGACCGTGAGCTACATGAGTCAGCGTGGCTCAGTGGAAAGAGCCCGGGCTGGGGAGTCAGAGGTCATGGGTTCGAATCCCAGCTCTGCCACTTGTCAGCTGTGTGACTCTGGGCAAGTCACTTAACGTCTCTGTGCCTCAGTGACCTCATCTGTAAAATGGGGATTAACTGTGAGCCTCACGTGGGACAACCTGATGACCCTGCATCTACCCCAGCACTTAGAACAGTGCTCTGCACATAGTAAGCGCTTAACAAATACCAACATTATCATTATTACGAGGGACAGGGACTGTGTCCAGTTTACCTAGCTTGTATTTACCCCAGCACTTAGTACAGTGCCTGGAACATAGTTAATATTTAACAAATACCACTTAAAATAAAAATAAAATGACTTACTTTAAGTTCTCCCAGCAGACAAGTGACTGAGCCAGGATTAGAGCCCAGATTCTCTGACTCTTTTCACCAGATCGCAATCTTTCTCTCTTTTTTTTTTTTTTTTTTAACTTCTCACACACTCTCAGTGTTACAATATTTCATTTTGGTAGGATTTGGGTTTGAGAGAGCTATGGTGTTCACATTCTACATGACCTGGATTTTATCTAAAACTCAGGCATACTTTGGTAGGACCCACAAAATAATGTTTAACATTCAATTTACAGAATCATCTACAGACAATTTCATGCTTCATTTTCCAGGCATAAGTTGTTACAATGGATATCTTTACAAGGCATGAAGTCAACCTCCTGTGTTAAACATTCATTATGCATTTGGTCTCTCTCTAAATTTCTTTGACCATCACCATATTTCTTTGAAGTCTGCATTTTTACATTTCAAAGAGGAAGATAACAATGTGATTTAAGAAGACCGGAGGGGGATAAAGCAGGGTGAAGATTTAGAGCCTTCTTCAAGGAAACTATCTCTCCAACACAATTTTACACATTAATCCAGTTGTCGCAGTTTGTTTCAGTCAGGTGGGTGGGTACACAACTGCTCCCAAATGTTAGGATTTTTTTAAATGACATTGGTTAGGGCACAACCTGTGGCAAAATGCAGGTGTGATGTTTGCCAGCATAAGCCAGCTCCAGGCAGAACCTAGGTCCCCTAATCACACATACACCGAGGACTTCCTGTGAGCGGCACACTGTATCAAGTGCTTGGGAGAGTACAGAGTAACAGCCTTGGGTAGACAGAGAGTTGGTAGACGCGTTCCCTACCTGCCACAAACTCACAGTCTAGAGCGGGAGAAAGACATTAATATAAATGAAATAATTAGGGCTATGTACTTAAAGTGCAGTGGGGCTGAGGGGAAAGGACGGTAAAGGGAGTAAATCCGGGTGATTCCGAAGGGAGTGGGAGAAAAGGAAATAAGGGCTTAGGGAAGACCTCTCGGAGGAGATGTGTCTTCAAAAAGTCGGGGGAGGGCATCCCATGACAGAGGTAGGATGTGGGTGAGAGGTCATGAGTTCTAAACCCGGCTCTGCCACTTGTCTGCTGTGTGGTCCTGGGCAAATCACTTCACTTCTCTGTGTCGCAGTTACCTCATCTGTAAAATGGGGATGAAGACTGTGAGCCCCAAGTGGGACAGGAACTGGGTCCAACCTGATTTGCTTGTATCCACCCCAGCGCTGAGTACAGTGCCTGGCACACAGTAAGGACTTAATGCCATCGTCATCATCATTATTATTAGATAGACGCGATGGAGGTACGGCGAGCAGGTCGGCATTAGAAGAGAGAAATGTGCAGGCTGGGTTGCAGTAGGAGAGCAGCGAGGTAAGGTAGGAGGGGGCAAAGGTAATTGAGTACTTTAAAGCTGATGGTGAGGAGTTTCTTTCTGATGTGGAGGTGGTTAGGCAACCACTGGAGGTTCTTGAGGAGGGGGGAAACATGGACTGAATGTTTCTGTAGAAAAATGATGTGGCCAGCAGAGTGAAGTTTGGACTGGAGTGGGGAGGGACAAGAGGCAGGGAGATCTCCTGATTCCTCATTCCTGATTCCCAGAGCAGTGCTCTCCACACTGGACAAACATTAGAGCTAAATTCAAATATCTACATGTACTATGTAAACCCAAGATGCATTACCTGTGATGGAGTAAGGAGAGGGAAACCTAGTTTAATTTTGTGTCCAGAGCAGAAAAAGCCACCTTCTCCTTCCTTGATGTCTTCCATTTCAATGAGTCTATTTTTTATTCCCTGGTGATATTAACATTTGGGATAAACAAACCTACAACTTTGTCCGTAAGAGCTCAGAAACCACACCAGGAGGCAGCCTCTGGAATTCATTTCCTATTTTTCTGACTTCTTGATGGAAGCTGGAGAAATGCCTAGTCGACATCAATGGAGAAAGCTTTGGGGGTCAGGAGACCAGTTCCCCTTAAGTGTGCTTTTTCTGCTCCAGTTTTCAAATCTTCTCCCTGGGTTTCCAGCCCATGACATACTCTGAGGCTAAGTATCAGAAGCCAGAGAAACACCTGCTGGAGAAACACTCCTAAAGATTTACCCCTGGAGGGTGGAGGAGTGAAAGAGCCAGCAGAGAAAGACATTGCTATTTTCCAAGAGAGACCCAGTGGTGGGGGGTGGAATGCAGGGGGCAACTGCTGTGTGTTTGTAAAATATTTAATCATTCTCACCCACATCGAGCTCCGCATGCTGCATCCTCCGCCACAAGTACTGGCCAAGAGAAATGATTCTGGCTACAAGGAAGTAACGATTATAACGGTAATAGAATAATAATGATATCTGATCAGCACTCTGAATTCCCATTTTGCTGATGTGGAAACTGAGGCTCAGGGAAGTGAAGTGACTTGCTCAAGGTCACAAAGCAGGAAAGTGCTATTTTCGTATTTTCCCTCTCTACTGAGTCGGCTATGCGCTTAGTCCCGCGCTCTAAAAATTTAGGTACACTCAGACTCTCGTCCACGGCATGCCGGTACGTATCCTCATTCTCGATTGCTTTCCTTACCTGTAATTCATTTGAACGTCTGTTTCCCTGTTAGAACGTAAGCTCCTTGAGGCCAGAGATCATGTTTACTTTACTGTGCTCAGTCCAGTGCCCTGCACACAGTAAGTGCTCAAAAAATTCAACTGATCGATTAATTACAGTGGTAGAGCCACGATTAAAATCCAAGTCTCTTGACCACACTGCTCCCCTATGCACTGTGGATCGTAGCGGTGGACCGTGGGTACAATTAGAAACTCTACTTTTCCTGTTTTTAACCATGCTTCAACACTTTGCTACCATCCTTGCTGTAAAGAACGACGACCGTGATGACTGTGGATCAACACTGCTGCTAGCAATACGGCAACAAATCGTAATGCGGATTAAATCGATTTTCAAATGTGGGAAATGACTACGAGAGGTTTTTATAGCAAAATCTTTAAATAGCCATGGGTATTGATTGATCGCGAAGAGGGTAGGCCGGTCAGAGAACCGGCCACTTGATTCAACACGAGACACTTCTGAAGTGGTGATTTAACACCTTCAACCTTGAAAGAGATTAACTAGGAATTCGATGGGCTGTTCTGGAACAAAACCCCGAGCTTAATCTCATAACTCTCAGACCGGCAAGGATCTCTGTGCAGAATATGATTTATGATGGTTGTGGTATTTGTTAAACACTTACTGTGTGTCAGGTATTGTGCTAAGCACAAGAGCAATCAACTGATGGTATTTACTGAGAGTTTAGTGTGCGCAGAGCGCTTGGGAAAGTACACAGCGGTAGAGTTGGTAGACATGATCCCTGTCCACCAGGAGCTTATGGTCTACAGAGGGAGATAAATGTTGTGGGCAGGGATCGTGTCTACCAACTCTATTATGTGATACTCTCCCAAGTGCTTAGTACAGCTCTTTGCATGCAGTGAGTGCTCAATAAATATGATGGATTTATTAATCGATTGGAGAAGCCAAGATGATCAGATTAGGTTTACTGGGGCTCAAAATATTAGATTCCTCTCCTCCAATTCTCTCCTTGACCATCCCCCGATCTGGCTTCCGTCCCCTTCACAGAAGTGGCTTTCTCAAAGGTCACCGATGATCTCTTTCTTCCCAAATCCAACGGCCACTCTATCCTAATCCTCCTCGACCTCTCGGCTGCCTTTGACACTGTCGACCACCCACTTCTCCTCGGCTTCCCCGACACCATCCTCTCCTGGTTCTCCTCTTATTCCTCTGGTCGTTCATTCTCAGTCTCTTCTGTGGGTTCCTCCTCTGCCTTCTAACCCCTAACTGCGGGGGTCCCTCAGGGTTCAGTTCTGGGCCCCCTTCTATTCTCCATCTCCATCCATTCCCTTGAAGAACTCATTCACTCACTTGGCTTCAACTACCAGCTGTATGCAGATGATTCCCCAGTCTACATCTCCAGGCCTGATTGCTCTCCCTCTCTGCAGTCTCACATTTCCTCCTGCCTTCAAGACGTCTCTGCTTGGACGATTAGACTGTAAGCCCGTCGGTGGGCAGGGATCGTCTCTATCTGTTGCCGAATTGTACGTTCCAAGCGCTTGGTACGGTGCTCTGCACGTAGTGAGCGCTCAATAAATACTACTGAATGAATGCCATCACCTCAAACGTCAAACGGCAGGGACCGTCTCTATCTGTTGCCGACTTGTTCATTCCAAGCGCTTAGTACGGTGCTCTGCACGTAGTAAGCGCTCAATAAATACTATTGAATGAATGAATGAATGCCCGAAACAGAACTCCTCATCTTCCCACCCAAATCTGGTCCTTCACCTGACTTTATCTTCGGTGTAGACGATACCACTATCCTTTCTTTCTCACAAGACCATAACCTCCCCATTTTCCTCAACTCATCTTATTCAATCCTATTCAGTGACTGGCCCAAGGTCACGCAGCGTACGAGTATCCGAGCCGGGATTAGTACCCGGGTCCTTCTGATTCCTAGGCCTTCTTCTCTACTTCAGGATCCACCGCATTGCCATCTCATCCCGTGTGATATCACCAGCCGCAGTTGTGGGCCATCTAAATGACTATGTCACGTGAAGACCCTCAGAGTCTGGAGATCAAAGGGCTTCTCCAGTGGGGACTCCGTATCCCCCCTCCCGGTCCCCACACTCCTCCTCTGCCCTAATTCCGAAGACACGCACTCCCCTCCCAGATGGCCAAGGACCCAGATGCATTCCAGGTGTGGGCTAGGCGCTCTTCTGCCTTAAACCACTTCCCTTCCCGCTCCCTCCCCTCCTCTCCCTCGACAATCATCCTGGAGGCCGTAGTCCTCTTGGCTCTCTCCAGAGCCAGTCAGTCGAACTTACTGAGTGCTTACTGTATGTGAACACTGTACTAAGCGCTTGGAGGGGTGATAATAATGTTGGTATTTGTTAAGCGCTTACTATGTGCAGAGCACTGTTCTAAGCACTGGGGGAGATACAGGGTCACCAGGTCGTCCCACGTGAGGCTCACAGTTAATCCCCATTTGACAGATGAGGGAACTGAGGCACAGAGAAGTGAAGTGACTTCCCCACAGTCACGCAGCTGCCAAGTGGCAGAGCCGGGAGTCGAACCCATGACCTCTGCCTCCGGAGCTCTTTCCACGGAGCCACGCTGCTTCACATTCCCTGCCCACAACGAACTTACAGTCTAGAGGGGCAAGAGAGACCGACGTTAATATAAATAAATTACAGATACGGCATAGTGGAAAGAGCACGGGCCTTGGAGTCGGAGCTCATAGATTCTAATCCCGGCTCTGGCATTTGTCTGCTGTGTGACCTTGGGCAGGTCACTTCACTTCTCTGTGCCTCAGTCACCTCATCTGTAAAATGGGGATTGAGACAGTGAGCCCCACGTGAGACAGAGAGTGTGTCCAACCTAATTTGCTTGAATGCATCCCACCGCTCGGTACGGTGCCTGGCACATAGTAAGCTTTTAATAAATACGATAATAATAATAATAATAATAATATGTACATAAGTACTGTGGGGATGGAAGGGGGCATGACTAAAGGGAGCAAGTCAGGGCGACGCAGAAGGGAATTGAGGAAAAGGAAAAGAGGGTCTAGTCAGGGAAGGCCAGACAGGCCCACTGCTGCCTGACGGGGCAGAAACCTCTCCTGGACCCCTACCTACTGGCACCCCAACTCTCCAAAACTCACTGGCAGCCAGAGTGAGCGTATCTCGGCCTAGTGGATAGAGTAGGGGCCTGGGAGTTGGAAGGTCCTGGATTCTAATCCCAGCTTTGCCACTTAATAACAACAATAATAATAATGTTGGTATTTGTTAAGCGCTTACTAAGTGCCGAGCACTGTTCTAAGCGCTGGGGGAGATACAGGGTCATCAGGTTGTCCCACGTGAGGCTCACAGTGAATCCCCATTTGACAGATGAGGTCACTGAGGCACAGAGAAGTGAAGCGACTCGCCCACAGTCACACAGCTGACAAGTGGCCGGGCCGGGATTCGAACTCATGACCTCTGACTCCCAAGCCCGGGCTCTTTCCACTGAGCCACGCTGCTTCTCTATCGGCTGTGTGACTTTGGGCAAGTCACTTCAATTCTCTGTGCCTCCCTTACCTCATATATAAAATGGGGAGTCAGACTATGAGCCCCAGGCGCGACAGGGACCGTGTCCAACCCGATATGCTTGTACCCACCACGGCACTTAGTACAGTGCCTGGCATACAGTAAGCACTTAACAAATACTGCAATTATTTTGATTATTCTCAGGGAAGCAGCCGGGGAGGGAGAGTGAGCCCAAAGGCAGAGACTCAGCCATCCTGTTTCCAAACCTTCCTTCACACGGTAAAAGGTGGATTTCATATTTTTATGGACGTGTGAATTGAAGGCGGGCCGTGGCTTCCCGAAAGGCCATTAGTGTCCCCGATAACGAGGTCCGGTGCTGTGTAAGTGAAATTGTATTAATCATTCTTTGCACACACACTGTTCATCCTCCTTTTGCTTTAGAAATAGTGGCTAATTAACCCTCGCGATGACCTTCCGAAGACAGGAAACCATACGGCCTCATTTTTAAGAGAAGCCACGCGGTTTAATGGATAGAGAACGGGCCTTCCTAGGTTCTAGTCCCATGCTCTGTCACTTGTCTGTTGGGTGACCCTGAGTAAGTCATTTAACTTCTCTGCTGTGGGACCTTGGGCAAGTCACTTCACTTCTCTGTGCCTCACTTACCTCATCTGTAAAAGGGGGATTAAGACTCTGAGCCCCAAGTGGTACAGGGACTGTGTCCAACCCGATTACCTCGTATCTATCCCAAGGCACATAGCAAGCCCTTAACAAATCACAATTATTTTTACACTTTGTTTAACAATTCTGAGACATCCTTCCCTGGCCCATGATGTCCCCTTTCTCTTCTCATTATTATTAACAAAAACAATAATAATGACACTATTATGCCTACTATGACTAGTAATAATATCAATAATAATTCTGGCATTTGTATTAGCACTTGCTTTGATCCCAACACTGCAAGACTCACAATCTGGTGAGGGGGCGAGGGGGGAGGTGGGGAGGGAGAACAGGTATTTAATCCCTATTTTTCGGGTGAGAATACTATGACCCAGAGAAGTTAAGTGACTTGCCAAGGGTCACACACCAGGCAAGTGGAGGAGCCAGAATTGCAACCTATATCTCCTGACTTCTTCGTGCCCCAGTTTCTTCCTTGGTAAAATGGGAATAAAATACCCTCTCTCCCTCCTACCTCGCTTTTGAGCCCATGTGGAATTGCTTTGGATCTACCCCATATTTAGCACAGGGCTCGGCACATAGTAAGTACTTCACACGTATTATCACTATTATTCCCATGTTTTTTTCAACTAGGTGATGCTCCTTCCTTCAGAATAATATCCCAAATCTTTGGTGTCCATCCCCTACCGTCAGATGCCACTATCCTTAATTAATGAGTGCATTTTTTAAGGCCTTACTGTGTGCTAAATTCAGAGGGAGGATGCAAGATGATCAGATCGGACCCAGGCCCTGTACCACGGGGGGCTCACAGCCAATTTTTTATGGTATTCAAGTGCTTTCTACGTGCCAGGCACTATACTAAGCAATGGAATAGATTCAAGCTAATTAGTACGAACACAGTCCACGTCACATGGGACACCCAATCTTAATCCTCATTTTACAACTGAGGTAACCGAGGCCCAGAGAAGTGAAGCGACTCGCCTAAAGTCACACATCAGAGAAGTGGCAGAGCCAGGATTAAAACCCAGGTCCTTCTGACTCCCAGACCCGTGCTCTATCCATAGGCTTCTCATCACCTCTGGGCAACGACGGGCAGGGACGGAGGGGAAGATTGGCACCGGGCACGCCACTGGCTCCATAGTGAGCTCACCCACATTCGCCACATTCTCGGTCCCCAAGTCCTCGAGACTGGATCGATGTTCTTCTGACATTCATCCATTCAATCGTATTTATTGAGCGCTTACTGCGTGCAGAGCACTGTATTAAGCTCTTGGAAAGGCCAGTTCAGCAACAAAGAGAAAATCCCTGCCCACAACAGGCTTACAGTCTAGAAGATATATAACGTGTGACTCTATTATCTATATCATCATCATCGTCACCATCATCACCCTCTAGACTGTGGGTAGGGAACATGTCTACCAACTCTGCTATATTATACTCTCCCAAGCCCTTAATACAGTGCTCTGCACACAGTAAGTGCTCAATAAATGAATCTTTTAGTCTACTAGGGAAATGCGAATATTTTATCTCTTCTCATCCCATTCCTAAAAACCCTTCTGTCTTAGAAGGCAGGAGGTAGCAGGACTTCCTCTCAATCATTCAATCGTATTAATTGAGCGTTTACTGTGTACAGAGCACTGTCCTAAGCACTCGGGAGAGTAGCAGGATAAAAATAAACAGAAATATTCCCTGCCCACAATGAGTTTACGGTCTAGAGACGAGTTTACAGTCTAGAGTACAGTCTTCTTACAGTCCTCTCCCTGCCCCAGTGGAGAACAGTAATAACGCTGGTATTTGTTAAGCGCTTACCATGTGCAGAGCACTGTTCTAAGCGCTGGGGTAGATACAGGGTAATCAGGTTGTCCCACGTGAGGCTCACAATCTTAATCCCCACTTTACAGATGAGGTAACTGAGGCACAGAGAAGTTAACAGTACTGAGGATTTAGACAAACCTGGCCATCCTTAAGCTTCCTTCCTTCACCCATCCGTCAGTCACTTGTACTTACTGAGTGCTTAATACAGTGCTCTGCACATAACAAGTGCTCAAAAAATACAATTGACTGAGTGACCCTTTTCCCCGACCGAAGGACCCAAAGAACTGGTAGTCGCTTTTCCTATCCTCAATAAATCTCACTGCAGGCAGGGAATGTGCCTCTCATATTCCTGCGTTACACTCTCCCAAGTGCTTAGTGGAGTGTCCCGCATAAAGCAAGTACTCAATAAATATGATAGATTGACTGATTAAACACGACTGGGAAGTAGTTTGGCTTGGTGGCCAGACCACAGGCCGGGGAGTCAGAAGATCACGGGTTCTAATCCCGGCTCTGCCATTTGTCTGCTGTGTGACCTTGGTCAAGTCACTTTACTTCTCTGTGCCTCAATTACCACATCTGTAAAATTGAGATTGAGACTGCGAGCCCCATGTAGGACAGGGACTGTGTCCAACTCGATTTGCTAGTATCCAGCACGGCTTAGGGGAGAGAGCCCGGGCTTGGGAGTCAGAGGTCATGGGTTCTAATCCTGCCTCTGCCATTTGTCAGCTATGTGATTTGGGGGAAGTCACTTAACTTCTCTGTGCTTCAGTGACCTCATCTGTAAAATGGGGATGAAGCCTGTGAGCCCCACGTGGGGCAACCTGGTTACCTTGTATCTACCCCAGCGCCTAGAACAGCGCTTGGTACATAGTAAGCGCTTAACAGATACCATGAATATTATTATTATTATTATTGTCCACCCCTCTGCTTCATACAGTGCCTGGCACATAGTAAGTGCTTAACAAATACCGTAATTATTATTATTACTCCAAGGGCATAAGGCCTGGTGAAGAATCAATCAACCAGTGGGATTTATTGAGCACTCACTGCATGCAGAGCAATATACAAAGTGCTTAAGTGAAGAAAATGCCGATGATAAGGCACTGAAAAGTCTTGAAGGAAAAAATGGGAAAACCAAGAAAAAAAAAAAAAGAATAAAGATAGAAAAAAAAAAGAAATGGGTCCTGGAAACCCAGATATAATTCCATCCTGTTTACTCCTCTGGAGTTGAACGAAAAATGCATACCGTGTCCTAACGGTATTATCTCCAGTCTGATGGCTAAGGACAAGACCATGTCACTCATGCAAAACCAATCTGCTTCAAGTGACACGGAGCATTAAAGTTCATCTCCTAAAACTTTACACCCTATTGAAAGAAAATAATAGTGTTAAAGAAAAGCTAATCCTGTGATCTCTTCACATTTGGCTGCAGATGTTATGCCATTTTCAAGGGAAATTTTGCCCTAGTTCCCATCAAGTAGCTACTGAAATAGGCATGATACAGTTCCCTTGAATAAAATAAAATACCTAATTTAATTGAATGACTGACACTCCAGATTGTGGTGCGGAGACAAGCCCGTACAGGCCCAGCCCAGAGGGAGATTGCTGGGGAACTGTACCAAGTGGCAGAAACAGGCCCATTCCACAACAGAGCCGGGGACTGGGGTGCGGGGTGGGGGGAGACGGGAAGGGGGATCCCTTACGATGGAAATCAAAACAGGATACGGGAAATGCAGATGAAAGTTGTACCAGAGAGTAAAGAAAAAGAAACGAATCAGATGAGGTAATGAGATCCCCGACGGTCGGTACGACATCTGGAGATCTCTGATCTCTGGAGGAAGGGAGAAGGAGAAGGGGAGAAGGGGGAGCAGCGTGGCCCAGTGGATAGAGCACGGGCCTGGGAGTCAGGAGGATCTGGATTCTAATTCTGGCTGTGCCCCTTGTCTGCTGTGTGACCCTGGGCATGTCATTTACATTTTCTGGATCTCAGTCACCTCATCTGTAAAATGGGGAGCGAGACTGCGAGTCCCACGTGGGACAGGGACCGTGTCTAATCCAATTTGCTTGTATCCACCCCCGATCTTAGTACCGTGCCTGACACATAGTAAGCCCTTAACAAATACCAGAATTATTATTACCTCACTTCTCTGTGCTCACTTCCCTCATCTGTTAAATGGGGATGAAGACTAGGAGCTCCATGTGGGATGGGGACTGTGTCCAACCTCATTACTTTGTAGAGAAGCAGCGTGGAAGGAGTGGGAGGAGCCCGGGCTTGGGAGTCAGAGGTCATGGGTTCGAACCCCGACTCTGCCACTCGTCAGCTGGGTGGCTGTGGGCAAGTCACTTCACTTCTCTGTGCCTCAGTTCCCACATCTGTAAAATGGGGATGAACTGTGAGCCCGATGTGGGACGACCTGATTACCCTGTATCTACCCCAGAGCTCAGAACAGTGCTCTGCACATAGTAAGCGCTTAGCAGATACCAACATTATTGTTATTAACCCCAGTCCTTAGAACAGTGCCCTCACTTACTCTGGGAAAATCAGGGAGAGGACAGGGTTTGGGAGGGAAGATAAGGCGCTCAGTCTTGGACATGATGAGTTTTAGGTGGCGGGCGGACAGCCGGGTGGAGACGTCCCGGAGGCAGGAGGAGATACGACGAGGGAGGGAGGGAGGGAGGGAGAGAGAACTGGGGAGGAGGTATAGATTTGGGTATCATCCGTGTAGAGATGATAGTTGAAGCCATGGGAGCGAATGAGTTCACCAAGGGAGTGAGTATAGACGAGGAACACAAGGGGACCAAGAACTGAGCTTCGAGGAAACACTACAGTTAGCGGACGGGACGGGGCGGAGGAGCCTGCAAAGGAGAACGAGACCTCTCCAGGTGCGGTGCTGAGCAGGGACCTGGGGGGTAGTAAGGTCTTAACAAGTACCATAGTCCCCTCTCCCAGTCCCACAGCACTTATATCCATATCTGTCATTTTATTTATTTGTATTATGTCTGCCTCCCCCCTCCCGGACTGTAAGTCCGTTGAGGGCAGAGAATGTGACCGTTTATCGCTGTACTGTACTCTCTCAAATAGCACGGCTCAGTGGAAAGAGCCCGGGCTTCGGAGTCAGAGGTCACGAGTTCGACTCCCGGCTCTGCCACTTGTCGGCTGGGTGATCGTGGGCAAGTCGCTTCACTTCTCTGTGCCTCAGTGACCTCATCTGTAAAATGGGGATTAACGGTGAGCCTCACGGGGGACAACCTGATTACCCTGGATCTGCCCCAGCGCTTGGAGCAGTGCTCTGCACATAGTAAGCGCTTAACAAATACCAACATTATTAGTAGTAGTAGTAGTAGTACAGTACTCTGCATGCAGTAAGGGCTCAGTGAATATGATCGGATGAATCAGCAGCTATTGAATCCCACAGCACTTATATCCATATCTTCCATTTTATTTATTTGCATTGATGTCTGCCTCCCCGCTCCCAGACTGTAAGTCCACTGAAGGTAGAGAATGTGACTGTCTATTGCTGTATTGTACTCTCTCAAGCGCTTAGTACAGTACTCTGCACGCAGTAAGTGCTCCATGAATATGATCGAAGGAATCAGGAGGTATTGAATCCCCATTTTACAGATGAGGAAACCGAGGCACAAAGAAGTGATTTGATCAGAGTCACGCACAACGGGCCAGTGGCAGAACTGAGATTAGAAGCCGGGTCCTCTAACTCCAATGCCAGGGTCATTCCCCTGCATATGAACGAATACAATTCATTCATGAATGAATGAATTTGGTCGAAGGAATCAGGAGGTATTGAATCCCCATTTTACAGATGAGAAAACTGAGGCACAAAGTAGTGATTTGATCAGAGTCACGCACAACGGGCCAGGGGCAGAACTAAGATTAGAACCCAGGTCCTCTAACTCCAATGCCAGGGTCATTCCCCTTCATCATCATCATCGATGGTATTCACTGAGTGCTTATTGGGTGCGGGGCACTGTACTGCACAATCGGGAGAATATAACCCGACAGAGGGTGTAGACACATTCCCTGCCCACTATAATTTTAGTTTGAGCTACTCTTAACGCCGACCTGGGTCATTAATCTCACTGGGGGCATTAATCTCACAACATAAAGGTGTCAGACTTCCACTTCGGGGTTAGTGGTGAAAAGGAAGCAGGGATTTTAGTGGGGATGAGGAAGTGGAAGGAGACAGGCTTCACAGAGCTAACAAACCAGAGAGCCACCATTTGGGGCCTTTTCAGTCCCAGTCGGAAGCTCCAGTATCCGCTAGATTTCCAACTCCTTGATGCTAGGGATCGTGTCTGCTAACTCTATTGAACTGTCCCCAGGGTTTAGTCTAATAAGAGTAATGATAATGGTAACTATGGTATGAGAAGCAGCGTGACTCAGTCGAAAGAGTACAGGCTTTGGAGTCGCACGTCATGGGTTCTGATCCCGGCTCCGTCACTTGTCTGCTGTGTGACTTCGGGTGAGTCACTTAACCTCTCTGTGCCTCAGTTACCGCATCTGCAAAATGGGGATTAAGACTGTGAGCCCCACGTGGGACAACCCGATTACCTCGTAAGAATAATAATAATAATGTTGCCATTTGTTAAGCGCTTTCTGTGTGCAGAGCACTGTTCTAAGCGCCGGGGTAGACACAGGGGAATCAGGTTGTCCCACGTGGGGCCCACAGTCTTAAGCCCCATTTTACGGATGAGGTAACCGAGGCCCAGAGAAGCGAAGTGACTCCCCCACAGTCACACGGCTGACAGGTGGCAGAGCCTGGATCCGAACCCATGACCTCTGACTCCAAAGCCCGTGCTCTTTCCACTGAGCCACGCTGCTTCTCTATCTACCCCAGCTCTTAGTACGGGGCTTGGCAAGTGGTAAGTGTTCAACAAATACTATAATTATTATTATTATTTAAGTGCTTACTTTGTGCCAGGAACTGTACTATGCACTGGGCTGGATACAAGCAAAGTGGGTTGGACACAGTCCCTGTCCCAAGTAGGGCTCACAGTCTCAGTGTCCGTTTTACAGATGAGGTAACTGAGGAACAGAGAAGTGAAGTGACTTGCTCAAGGTCACACAGCAGACATGTGGCAGAGCCAGGATTAGAACTTGGGGCCTCTTTTACTCCCAGGCCCAGGCTCTGTCCATGCTGCTTCTCAGTAAAGTACCCTGTAAAAAGTTCCCAATAAATGCTATTGACGGATGGACAGATTGTTGCGATCCAACACTCTGGTCCACCAGATCTGGGAGTCCGTTTAGGAAAGCCAATTTAGGAAAGGAACATCTGTAGCCATGGGGCTCTTCACACCGACACACAGCAGAGCAGTGGAAAGAGCCCGGGCTTGGGAGTCAGAGGTCATGGGTTCGAATCCCAGCTCTTCCACTTGTCAGCTGGGTGACTGTGGGCAAGTCACTTCACTTCTCGGTGCCTCAGTTCCCTCATCTGTAAAATGGGGATGAAGGCTACGCGCCTCCCGTGGGACAACCTGATTACCTTGTATCTCCCCCAGCGCTTAGGACAGTGCTCTGCACATAGTAAGCCCTTAACAAATACCAACATCAATTAATTAAAGTACTCTGTAGAAAGTTCCCAATAAATGCTATTGACGGATGGACAGATTGTGTGATCCAACCCTCCGGTCGACCAGACCTGGGAGTCCGTTTAGGAAAGCTAATTTAGAAAAGGCCGTGGGGCCTCGTCACACCGATACACACCAGAGCCAAAACCCTGGCCAGGGGTAAGCAAACCTCCTGTCTGAATCCCCCCAGCCCCTCACATCTGCCTGGTTTTCCACGGCTCTGGATCTTTAGAAATCAGCCCCCATTTTGGCTCCCTCAGACTGGTGACTTGTGCATTGTATCACACGAGCTTTAATAGCTTTTTCAAGGAAAACAGAACACACATTAGCTACTGTACATGGCCATGTTCCTCGTCTCTTTTAATTAGATGCTAATTAATGACTCACTAGCTTTAATCATATCAATCTGGTAATACTATTTATGCCACACAGAATAATGATCTACTTTACAAGAAATCAACATGGCACATGTTGACATAGGAATGCATCCAGCCATAATTCACTATGTATAAATAATCCCACCCATACTTGGGTTCTGAACAATTTAGCCAAATGATGCAAAACTTGACACACAGAAGGGAGCAGACAAAGACTCAGGCGCCGGAAGGGGGAACCGAGACGAACGGCAGAGCGGCCCAGCGGATAGAGCGAGTCTGGGAGTCAGAAGACCCGGATTCTAATCTTGACTCCCCCCAGTTGTCTGCTGGGTGACCTTGGTCAAGTCAGTGAACTCCTCGCTGCCTCGGTTACCTCAACTGTAAAATGGGAATTCAATGTCTGTTCTCCCTCCTACTTGGACTGTGAGCGCCATGTGGGACATGGACTGTGTAAAACCTGATTAGGTGATATCGACCCCAGCACACCGTACAGTGCTTGGCGCATAGTAAATACTTACAAACAGTTAAAAAATGAGAAAAAGTGATTGGAAACCTCAGGCTAACCAAATTGGCAAGTGATAATTCTATCCTAAGGAGAGTATTTTAGATTCAATTTGTGCCTTTAAAGAGGCTACTCATTAGTTGGTGGAGTTACATTGATTGTGTTTTGTCTCTGCATATATTATATATATATATATATCATATAATTCTGCACAATGCCTTCTCTTTCTAATTTCATAGTTCATTCATTCATTCAATAGTATTTATTGAGCGCTTACTATGTGCAGAGCGCTGTACTAAGCGCTTGGAATGAACAAGTCGGCAACAGATAGAGACGGTCCCTGCCGTCTGACGGCCTTACGGTCTAATCGGGGGAGAATAATAGTTATGTCATTATTATTATTATCAAGCATTGTGATTTTTGTTCAATTATTCCTTTGTGCCAAGCACTGCACTAAGCACTGGGTAAAAACAAGTCAATCAGGTTGGATACACTCCCCCTCCTACTCAGGGTTTACAGTCTAAGAGGGAGAACAGGTATCGAATCTCTGATTCACAGATGAAGAAACTGAGGCACAAAGAAGTGAAGCGACCTGTCCAAGGTCACACATCGGGTAAGTGTCAGAGCCACGATTAGAGCCCAGCTCCTCCGACTCCCCGGCCCGTGCTCTTTCCACTAGGCCTCGCTGCTTCCCTGCTCCTTTCCATCCACAGTTACTTATTCGTTCATTACTAACACAACCTGGTCATCTTCCAAAGAGAGCACACACAGACAAAAACAAATATACAAAGATTCAAGCAATCATTCGGCGAAGGGCTTTTTCTGTGCAGAGCACTGTACTAAGTGCTTGGAAAAGAACAGTGGAGTAAATAGCCACGATCCCCGCTCTCAAGGAGTTTACCGTATCAGCGGGACACAGGCATAAAGAGAAATTCTAGGTAGGGGAAGTGACCAGTTACAAAACTAGGCACATTAAATGCTGCGCCTATGCGCTTAGTCGGTCCGTCAATCGTATTTTTTTGACTGCTTACTGTATGCAGAGCACTGTGCTAAGCATTTGGAGAGTACAATGTAACAACGAACAAGCATTCCCTGCCCACAGAGAACTTGCAGTCTAGAGAGGGAGACGGATGTTAAAATGAACTAAGGATATGTACCTAAGTGCTGTGGGGTACACGGAAGGGAGCGGGAGTAAAGGAAATGAGGGCATGATCACGGAAGACTTCATGAGAAGAGATGTGCTTTTAAGAAAGCTTTGGATATGAAGAGGGTGGGGGTGTTCCAGGCCAGAGGCCCGACGCGGGCGAGGGGTTGGTGGCAAGATAGATGTGATCGGGTTACAGACAGTAGGTTGGCGATAGAGGAGCCAAGTGTGCCGGCTGAGGTGTATTAAGAAACCGGAGCAGTGAGATAGGAGGGGGCGGAGCGATTGAGCGCTTTAAAGGAGTTTCTGCTTGATGCGGAGGCGAATGGGCAACCGCTGGAGGTTCTTGAGAAGCTGGGGAGACGTGACTCAGTGGTTTTGTAGAAAAATGATCTGGACAGCAGAGTGAAGTTTGGACTGGAGTGGGGAGAGATATCGGTGCAGCCTCATCACAGAACATTTTCCTGGAAAGCTACGCCTAGCGGAATATCGTAGTTGAGCTAAACATAACAATGATATAATAGTGCTATTTAGGCACTGTACTAAGTGCTGGGGTGGATACAAGAAAATCAGGTTGGACACAGTCCATGCCCCACATGGGGCTCACAGTCTTAATCCCCATTTTTTACAGGAGAGATAACTGAGGCACTGAGAAGTGAAGTGACTTGCCCAGTAATAATAATAATTGCGGTACTTGTTAAGTGCTTACTATGTGCCGAGCACTGTTCTAAGCACTGGAATAGATACAGGGTGATCAGGTTGTCCCACGTGGGGCTCTCATTTTTTAATTTCCGTTTTACAGATGTGGTAACTGATGCACAGAGGAGTTCAGTGACTTGCCCAAGGTCACACAGCGGACAAGTGGCGGAGCCAGGATTAGAACCCACGTCCCCTGCCTCCCAAGCCCGTGCTCTTTCCACTAAGTCACGCTGTATTGACGTCTGTCTCTCGCTTCTAGACTGTAAGCTCGTTGTGGGCAGGAAAGGTGTCTGTTATGGTTGTATTGTACTTACCCAATTGCTCAGTACAGTGCTTTGCACACAGTAAGCACTCAATAAAGGCAGTTGAATGAATGAACGATTGAGGTGGCAGTGCCAGGATTAGAACCTGTGCTCTCTCCGCTAGGTTGCTCTGAGTAACTTGAGGGCAGGTATCATGTCTTCCAACTCTATTTTATTCTCTCAAGTGCTGGGTATATAATGCTCTCCAATAACGTAAGTGCTGAAGAAATACCATTTACTCATTACTTGGTTTTTCAGAGGAGGAAACTTTAGCCCAGAGAAGTTAAGGAAGTTTTTTGAGGGTCATGCAGTGGATGCATAGCAGAAATAGAATTAGAACTCAGGTCTCCTGACTCCCGGTCCCGTGCCCCACCCGGGAAGTCACGCGGCCGTTCAAGATACTTGCTGGTAAGTCGACATCTTGTTCTTCCTTCAAGAGAGAAATCTTATCGTTCCCTTCTGAAAAAACAACTTTTGGAGACCGAAAAGGATTACTTCACTGGGCATCCTTCTCTTGTCCTCGTGAAGTAATGACAGTTCTTTTCATCTTCCCTCACATTTTCCGCCTTCCCAACCCGCTCATTGCTTATTTTTGCCCTCTTCTGTAGTTTCTCCAAAGTTCTCAACATCCAACTTACGGGGCGGAAACCTTGACATGACACAGGACTGTACCTCTTTGAGAAAGCTGTCCTAGTTGAATGGAATGCTTTTTCGTGGGACCCATTGTCCATAAACAAAATCCAAAGGTGAGCCATCAATCACCACAGATTTCTAAAAGGTCTTCAAGGTGACAGGCAAAAAAGGATTCTGACTGTCTCATTTTAGGCAGCTTCATCTGGCACCTGAGTCATGCACTGCCCTGAGGAATGAAAAATTCACCTTGTCCAGTTGGGTTCTCTTAGCTCCATTACCTCAGCCCTTATCAGCAGGCGGTGAAAGCCAAGTGACATTTTCATCCCGGAGTCATCGGATTCCGACTGTGACCAGAATGTCTAAGGAAAGAATAACCATATTGGTCAGTTGTCCCAAAAGCCTCTAAACCGAGATGGCCTTCGTTAAGATTGATCGATTTACTACAGACTTCAGTTCCATGACCCTGACAGGGAACAGAAAACAGACAGCTTAAACACTACCCTGTTGACTGTAAACTCTTTGTGAGGAGGAATCGCATCTATCAACTCTGTGGTATTATACTCTCCCAAGAGCTTAGTACAGTGTTCTGCACAGAGTAAGTGCTCAAAAAATACCATCGACTGATTCGCTGTTAACGGTTTCTCTATATTGACAGCCAAATTCATCCAGATCCTTCCGGATTTTAGTTCCATCTGACGTTTGCCTTCCGACCATTCTCCTTCTTGAAAGCCTCCCCAGAATCTTTGAATCTGTAGCCTAGTAAAAGAGTACTGGACTGGAAATCAGGGGATCTAATTCTAGATCTGTCATTTGCCTTCGGGGACCTTGGGCAAGTCACCTTACCCTGCCTCAGTTTTCCAATCTGGAAAACAGGCCTGGGCGTCTCATGCGGGATAGGGGCTGTGCTGGATCTGTAGATAATCCAGCATTGGGCCTTACTGTAATTTTCTTATTTTAGCATCTGTCTTCCCCTGTAGACTGAGAGCTCCTTGTGGGCAGGGAACATGTCTACCAACCCTATTGTTTCGTACTACGCCAAGTGTTTAGTACAGTGCTCTGCACATAGTTGGCTGTCAGTAAATAATGATAGTAATGTTGGTCTTTGTTAAGCGCTTACTGTATGCAGAGCACTGTTCTAAGAACTGGGGCAGATACAGGGTAATCAGGTTGTCCCACGTGAGGCTCACAGTCAATCCCCATTTTACAGATGAGGGAACTGAGGCACAGAGAAGAAAAGTGACTTGCCCACAGTCACAAAGCTGCCAGGGGGCAGAGCCGGGATTCGAACCCACGACCTCTGTCTCCCAAGCCCGTGCTCTTTCCACTGAGCTACGCTGCTTCTCACTAATACAATTCTTCGATAGAGCCAGTGTTTTGAATTCAACTGTGACTTCAAGGAACAGTGACTATCAGGGGTCAGAGAAAAGATGGAGAAAACGGAGGGTCACAGTGCTGGCTTAGCTGCTGCCAATGTATCAGGCAAGGGATCTCTGGAAACGACACGTTACTACCCGATTTCACCCGAGGGTTTTGCCAGTTGCATTTTTGCTTGAGATTCAGTTAGAGGGAGAAGCTCAGACGTGGACTTGCGGGGGATGTTTCAAAGATTGTTCTAGTTTTATTTATTTCAATAATAGTAACGATAATCAAAAAATGAAATCGGAGCACCGGAGAACTGGCCCGATGGGGAGATACAATTTCAGATAGATGGATGGACGGACGGCTGACTTATGTAGATGCGGTGTATACATTCCACACAATTTGACCACGGTTAAAGGGTATTTATATTCTGATGCGGATAAAATTGAACATGTCAACACTAATGCATTTTTCGAGGAGAATCACTATTTTTGCCATAATTTCCATGGAAAATTTGTGTGCACATGCCGTAATAGACACATTTATAACATCAAAAGGATTCAATTTTCTTTTCAATCATACTACAGTATGAATAGCTTTTCCTATTGAATTTAACAATGAGGCACATTACCGAAGTCTAAAGGATGGGACACTTCTGCTTGCTCTCATGAAAGTACATCAAACAATGTATAATACATCGTACAATGGTGCCGGGTTAACTGGTCCTTTACAGGGGTTTGTTTCTAATTTCCTTGTGTCAGCAGAATGTCGTTTTTATTTAAATTTGTCAGTAAGATCGGGAACCATTCAAACGCAGTTTGGCTCTCAGTGTTATTAACGGAGCATTTTAATGTCATTTAAAGGGTAGCCAGTGTATTTGTTTCAAAAAAAAATCAGCGAGACATCTCGACTGAAAACGATAGCCCGAGCTAAGAATGAGTTTCAACTGCACTCCTGCCTTTCCCTTCATCCTTTCCTTCCCTCCTCTTCTCTCCCCTTCTTTCTCTTGACTCGAAACTCGTCACGCACAGGGAACGTGTCTGCTAATTCTGCTGTATTTTACTCTGACAAGTGCTTAGCCCAGTGCTCCGCACATAATAAGCACTCAATAGATACGATCGATTCCGCTTCTCTCCCGGTGCCATCCCGTCATCCCAGAGCCGTTGTACGCAACACTGGTGGGCTTCGAGGGTGAGGCAGAGGGGATTATTTAGCTTGAAAGAAATGGGCTTTTGTCTCTGACTTGACCGTCTTCAAAAGAGAAAACTTGGCAAGTGTAAATTTAACAAAAGATGGGGCCTCTAGGAAAGTCACGCCAAGGGGATTATAAAGAAACTGGAAAGCTGTGATGGTGCAGGGAGCAAAACCACTGGTGATGTTTCTTCCATTCCTTTAGAACTGGGCTGTCTTCTCGATTCATTTGAGTTCAAGGGCATCTGTAGCAGCCAGAGGCATCACTGAATAGGGTGGTGGCCTCAGGAGCCGGACCTGGGAAGCCGTCTGCCCTCCTCGCCGACTGTCCGGGGGAGGAGAGCGGACCACCGCTCCCCGCCCCTTGGCCGGGGCCACCGAGGTTTTAAGAAAAGCTCTCTCTGGTCCCCACCTCGGAGCTCTCTGGGGGAGCTCACCATAGCCCCTTTCTCCTCCCTTTCCCTCTCCGCGTCTCACTCGAAGCGGAGACTCGGGCCAAGTCCGCAGCCTGTCCAGCTGCCAGGATTCCGTGGCTTTGAGGATCCCAAAGTGAACTCAGACGTTTGGACAAACATTGCATTTTGAAAAGCCACAGGGTTTTGTGTGCTTTTGGCGAATGGGACGGGGGAAAAGAGGGTGAGGCGGCCCCTCTCTCCTCCCATTGAAGTCATTCTTGAACGGCGTTCGGAGGGACGGGTCAGGCGGCAGCCTCTGTTCTCACTCTCTTCTCTGAGAGGGCGAACAAACGCACCGCTTGTACTTCCAAGTTGGGGTTTTCTTTTCCTTAATCCCTTCAGTCAGTCACCTTTTCTGGGCCGCCTGGAACTGGCATCCCAGTTGTGGGATGAGGAGGAAATCGGCACCTGGGCTGGCTGGGATTCTCCAGAAGCCAGGGAAGAGAGGAGGGTGTGCCTGGACATACGGGGAGAGAGAGAGTACATCTCTCGGTTTTCTACCCCTCACCTAGGTAGCCCGGTGGGCGGTCCCTAGCCCAGCTGGCCGGGGACCCGGGACCTGGCGAGGCGGCACCGCCCCTCTTGGCCTCCCGCCTCGCTTCCTCTCCGGGCTCCGGAATCCGAGCTCTGTTCTGCCCATCTGTAGACCCCCTTGAACCCAAGCGGGGGTCGGGATGGGGGCAGGTTTATGGCCCTCACAGGACCACCTGAGTTGCAGCTCCACTCAGTTGGATGTTGCCAACTGTGCCTTGAGGCGGCCCACACGTGGGGTGTCTGCCCTATGCCGCCCCACTCCCCGCCCCCCCCCCCCCGCTCACTCATCCCTGGGTTGGCATTTGGGCTTTCGTTCAATCTGAACACTATGAAAAACGTGCAGGGTTTTTTGGTTTGGGTTTTTTTTTTCTTTTCAAGAAACACAGGCTGCCAACTGGCTCCCATTTCAGATCGCTTCACATTTGGGTTTTCAACTACGAAAGGGTTTCTCTCCATTGAGCGGCTTCAATCTATATTTGGTTGCAGGTTTCACCGGAAATGCAGGGGCCTCTGGGTGAAACCTGCAGTGGAACGTAGACCGAAGGAGCTCAACAGAGAGACAAGGGAAAAGTTGAGGATGTTGAAAGGAACATTTGAGACCATGATGATGAATGGTAAGAAGCAGCATGGCTTAGCGGAAAGACCACGGGTTTAGGAGGGAGAGGTCATGGGTTCTAATCCTGACTCCGCCACCTGTCAGATGTGTGACTTTGGGCAAGTCACTTAACTTCTCGTTGCCTCAGTTCCCTCGTCGGTAAAATGGGGATGAAGACGTGAGCCCCACAGGGGACAACCCGATTACCCTGTATCTACTCCAGCGCTTAGAACAGTGCTCAACACATAGTAAGCGCTTAACAAATATCAACGTTATTATTATTATTAATAAGAGAAGCAGCATGGCCTAGCAGAAAGAGCTCAGACCTGGGAGTCAGAGGACCTGGATTCTAATCCTGGCTCGGCCACTTGGATGCTGCGTGACCTGGGGCAAGTCACTTCTCTGTTAGGCACGGTGCTAAGAATTGGGGCAAATACAAGATAATCTGGTTGGATTCCCAGTCTAAGGTGGAAAACATGTATTTCATTTGCATTTTACAGATGAGGACACTGAATCACAGTGCACTGAGGTGACCTGCCCAAGGTCATACAGGACGCAAGTGGTGGCTTTGGGATCAGAGCTCAGATGTTCTGACTCTCAGATGAGCGTTCTTTCCAATAGGTCATGATCCTTCTCTATTCTGCAGCAAGTCAGAGAAGCCGGTAAAATTCTAGGCATCATCATTAAGGATATAGGAAGTAAAGCATTTTACAAAGTCATGGCATACTGAACTGTTTGGCTGCTATTCCCTAGGAGTGAAAAAAGGAATGCAGAAAGATTATTAGGATGAGTAGAGGGTGAACGGGTCTTTAGGTGAAGGCTGAAAGGGAACCGAATTCATGCCTACCAATAAATGTCAATCAATCGATGGCATTTTTTGAACACTTACTCTCAGAGCATCGTACTAATGCTACGAGAGATTTGCAAGAAAGCCACTGGCTTGGGAGATACGGCAATCTGCCCTCTCCTTCCATGGTTCAGACTGGCCGACCCTTCTCCTACATCCAAATCCCGAGATTCGCCCGGAAAAACAGAAAGACGTAAACAATCGATGGCCTTTATTGAGCGCTTCTTGTGTGCAGAGCCCTATAGTAAGCGCTTAATGGCTCAGTAGCTGCCTAGAAGACGCCCCCCCGATTTCTCCCTTCCGCATCACCACGACTCGCTCCCTTTGCTCTTCCACCTCCCCGCCCCACAACACTTATGTTTATGTATCTATAATTCTATTTATTTAGAGCCCTTCCTTTCCCTCTGCTCCTCCTCCCTTCCCCATTGCCCCAACTCCCTCCCTCTGCTCTATCCCCTTCCCCTCCCCACCGCACTTGTATAAATTAGTACGTATTTATTGCTCTATTTTATTAATGATGTGCATTTATCTATGGTTCTATTTATCTATTTTGATGGTAGTGTTACCTGTCTACTTGTTTTGTTTCGTTGTCTGTCTTCCCCTTCTAGACCGTGAGCCCGTCGTTGGGTAGGGATTGTCTCTATCTGTTGCCAAACTGTACTTTCCAAGTGCTTAGTACAGTGCTCTGCACATAGTAAGTGCTCACTAAATATGATTGAATGAATGAATGAATGAAAATAGACATAACCCCTGCCTTTAAGTAGTTTTACAGTCTACTTTGTGCGGAGCATTGTACTAAGCGTTACAACGGAGTACGTAGACATGATCCCTGTCAGTCAGTCAGCCCAGTCAGTCGTATTTATTGAGCGCTTACTGTGTGCAGAGCACTATACTTTGGGAGAGTACAATATAACAATAAACAGACATGTGCCCTGCCTACAACGAGCTTACAGTCTAGAGTTTAGCCTCTAGCAAACTGTATTCAAACTCACGAATAGTTCGGATGAAACAAATTCGGAACTGTCTACAAAATCCTCCAAAGGCAGAACTAAGAGGAGTTAGACAGCCAAGGAGAAGTTGTGCTTCCAGAATCTGAGAGTTCAGGCTATAACCCTGTGGCTCTGAGTTTTCCTCCACACTCCCCCTCCCCACCTTCCTCCCGCTTGCTTCCTTTCCCTCCAAACCCAGCTGAGCAGGGTTCAGAAAAATGTCACCTGTCCTCAGAACCTGGCCCCATTCATAGGGAAAAACTTTTCCCGTCACTCACCTTTCATAATGTCTCCCTCCATCTGCCTTGTGCCTCTCCTTTCTCTGGGAATGCGTTTCAGATCTGAGCACCAGAGCTGTATATGAAGAATGAGTCTGGGTATTAAGTTGGGTCCCTGGTGATATCGATTCATTACTCTCTCCGATTTTATTAGTGCTCACTCTCAGGTTGGTATATTTCTGATTAATGAGCCGTTTGTTCTGCATCACAAAGCAATTGAATAATACCCTTCTCATTGCAGTGGATTGTGGCGGAAAATTAATTATGCGCTGACCTTCCTTGCTGCTTTTGACTTAGGAGAGGGTGTCTGTAGCTCACCTGACAAGGCATAACCAGATCGCAGGGTTAGGTGTGAAGGGTATAGAATGACCCATGTCAGTGAGTCTTCTCTAATCTAAAGCTTTCGTCCCATTATTAATAGTTCCTGCCACCTCTCCACATCTCATTCCCAATGCTCCATCATTCCCTCACCCACACCTCTTGATATGTGCCCTTTAGGGAATGAAAACTATGATAATAATGATAATGATGGTATTAGTTAAGCGCTTACTACGCGCCAAGCACTGTTCTAAGCACTAGGGTAGATACAAGCCTATCAGGTTGTCCCATGTGGGGCTCACAGTCTTAATCCCCATTTTACAGATGAGCTAACTGAGGCACCGACAAGTTAAGCGACTTGCCCAAAGTCACACAGCAGACAAGTGGCAGAGACGGGATTAGAACCCACGATCTCTGACTCCCAAGCCCGTGCTCTTTCCACTAAGCCACACTGCTTCTCTAATATATGCTATATATTAAGTTCTTAATATGGCCCAAGAGCTATACTAAGCTCTGGGGTAGTTACAAGAAAATTAGTTGGACTTAGTACCTGTCCCAATCCATCAGTTAATGATAATAATCATAATAATAATGGTATTTGTTTAGTGTTTACTATGCGTCAGGCACTGTACTAAGCACTGGGGTGGATACAAGCAAATTGGATTGGACATAGTCCCTCTTCCACGTGGCGCTCACAGCCTCAATCCTCATTTTCCAGGTGTGGTAACTGAGGCACAGAGAAGTGAAGTGATTTGCCCAAAACCACTCAGCAGACAAGTGGTGGAAGTAGAATTAGAACTAATGACCTCCTGACTCCCAGGCCCATTCTCTATCCACTAGGCCATACTGCTTCTCATAGACCGTGAGGCCCATATGGGACAAAGACCGTGTCCACCCCGATTTGCTCATATTCACCTCGGCATTTAGTACAGTGCCTGGCACATAGTAAGTGCTCAACAAATGCCACAGTTATTATCATTATTAGATAATAAATTCCATTCTTCCCATGCCAAGCGTAAGGTATTGGACAGATATCGTACCGCTGAGAGTTCTGGGGTAGAATTAAATACATCACCCCCTCTCTACTATGCTCTTCAATGCTGTCACCATCAGCGGACGAAAATCATCAACCACTGCTTGTCTACTAGCTGCTAAAAGTTCTAAGTTTAGAAACGGTAAAAGAAAGTGCCTGCCCTTTCGCTAAATTCTTTCCTCCACCTCGGCCAAACCTCCGTGGAAACGAAGCCGAAACATCTCCGAACAGCCGTCAATTTGAAGAACGTAGCGTCTTTCTCCTGCCTTTGTAGGCAAGCAGAGCATGATAGAATGCTGAACTGCAGGTGAAACTGAAAGCATTAGAAACCATTCCTGAAGAATTAGAAGATTGAAGTGAACACGCGTGCGTAGACGCCGACTCCAAGGGGCTAAAATAACCTCGGCCGTCAGAATCAGATTTCCACCCTCGTTCACCCCAGGTCCCAGATGGGACCTAAGAGTTTTCCATCATCGAGAAGCGGCATTACCTAGTGGATAGAACACAGGCCTGGGAGTCAGAAGGACCTGTACGCTGTAAATTTGTTGTGGGCAGGAGCGGTGCCTACTATGTTCTATTGTGCACTCCCAATTCCAAGCGCTTAGTACAGTGCTCTGCACATAATAAACGCTCAAGAAATAATAATGTTGGTATTTAAGCGCTTACTATGTGCAGAGCACTGTTCTAAGCACTGGGGTAGATACAGGGTCATCGGGTTGTCCCACATGAGACTCACAGATGAGGTAACTGAGGCACAGAGAAGTGAAGTGACTTGCCCACAGTCACACAGCTGACAGGTGGCAGAGCCGGGATTCGAACCCATGAACTCTGACTCCCAAGCTCAGGCTCTTTCCACTGAGCCACGCTGCTACGGAATGAATGAATAAGTGCTTAGTACAGTGCTCTGCACACCGTAAGCATTCAATAAATACAATTGATCGATTAATTGACCTGGGTTTTAATCTTCAGCTCTGTCATTTATCTGCTGTGTGACCTTGGGCAAGTCACTTCACTTCAATGGGCCTCGGTTACCTCATCCCCATAGAACATCCCAGCGCATAGTACAATACCAGCATATAGTAAGCACCATAACAAATGTTTTTTTTCTCTCAAGACTGTGAGCTGGAGGTGGGATATGGACTGTGTTCATCCTGATCATCATGTATCTACCCTAGCACTTGGAACAGTGCCTGGCACATAGTAAGTGCTTAACAAAAACCGTTAAAAAAAAAGGACTGAAAAGATCCAAAATGGTACTTCCTGGTCTGTCAGGTCTTTGAAACTCATCTCCTCCTCATTCTCCTACTCCCTTAAATGCCACCCCCCAACCCTCTGCCTAAAATGCTTGTCCCTTTTTTACCACCACACTTGCAAAGGAAATTTCCTTCAACTTCCTTTCTTTATCTTTGAAAGTGAATTCATATTGATGCTGCCCCTCTGCCTGCAAAGAGTAATGAAGAGGTGGCCTAATGGTGTGTTCTGCCCTTTGGGATTCTCTTCCAGGTTATCACCCTCCACACATACACAGGGCCTCTAGGGTCATTATAATTCAAACTACGCTGCTATATAACTGACAATTTAGGACTGGCTTGGGGGAATTCCCAACACAGGTAAGTCCTTTAAAAGGAAATAAGTGAAGCAGCGACAGAAATCATTCGGCACAAAGAACCATCTATGTGGAACAGAATGAGTAGCTTCAAGAGACATAAAAAATGCAACCCAGGGTCCACTTCTCCCTAGTGAAATCACAACTCTGGTTCCCTCTGTCACATCACTTCCCTTCCCTGTCATCCTGACTCAGAGGGCTTGGCTCCGACGATCCGACAGAAATTGACATTAATGCAGTCATACTCTCTGACCTTACCAACAGGGCCGTCAAGAGCACGGCGCATTAAGCCAAAGCACAAGTCATCAAGAGGTGCTCCACAAATGAAAGTTTCAGGATGAATCTTCAGAGAGTTGAGGTGGTTGAAAAGGTCGGTGGAAGAAAGAAGAAGAGGTGGGTCAGGGAGGGAAAGGAAGGAAGAGAAGAGGGGGAAGGGGGAAAATAGGGAATGGGATGGATCGAAGGGGGAGGTGGAGGAGAGAGAAATCAAAGGGATGAGAAGAGATTAGAAAGAAAAAGGGAGAGAGAGAAGGAACAAAGAAGAGGTGAAAGAGATAGAAGGAAAGAGAGGAAGGAGTGAGAACGAGGAGAGAACAAGCATGAGAGTGGGAAGGATAGCAAGGAAGGCCTAGCAGAAAAAGAACATGAGCCTGGGAATCAGAGGACCTGGGTTCTAATCCCAGTTCCGCTATTGTCTGCTGTGGGACACCGGGCAAGTCATTTAATGCATCTGTGCTTCAGTTACCTCATCTGTAAATTTAGGAGTAAAGTTGTGAACCCCAGGTCATACATAGACTTTGTCAAATCTGCATTGTATCTACCCCAGTGCTTAGTACATTGTGTGGTACATAGTAAGTGCTTAAAAGATGACATAAAACAAGAGTGAGGGGAAAGTAGAGTTAGAGTGAAAGAAGATGACAGGGAAGGTGGGTGAGGGAGAGAGATAGAGAGAGACACAGAAGATGAGAGGAAGGCCGAGATAGATACACAGAGAAAGAGACACAAAAGAGAGAGATGGAGGCCTTGAAACCAGCCTTGCTTTCCTGACAAAGAAAGGAATCACCTAGGCCTGGCAACCCGCAATTCAGAATGAGGAGGAAACCAGAGCTACCTGGAGGGACGAAGCTGAAGAATCAGAAAATCTTCCCACCTTTTCCCAGCGGGTCTCCCTCTGAAGTGAATGGGCTTTAGTCTTCTCGTGGGGGCAATCCACTGGTTAGAACACTTCTTCTCAAAATCACATCGCTAACCTTTGACACGTGAGCTTCGGCTTCGCTAACACGTAGCAGAGAAAACTCAGTTTTGTGGCACTGTTTTACATCTGACTAGAATTTTATACAGAGGGACAGTTTCCCATCCCTTATCCATCAGCCTTCCACAATGAAATCAATTTCTTTTCTTGGTCGAAGATGAAGCTTTTGTTCTGGAAATGAGTCAGTGCTGTAGAAAGGACAAAATCTGCATGAGGAAAGTGTTGCAGTCAGTCAATCAGTGGTATTTAGTGAGCACTTACTGTGTTCAGGGCACTGAACTAAGCACTGGGAAAGTACAACAGAGTTAGTCGACACAATTGCTGCCCACCAAGAGCTTACAGTCTTGAAAACTTTCATGAGAAAGGTCAAACTCTCAATGAAAGCGTATATCTAATAATGGAGTTACCCAAGGAAGAGGGGCGTTGGCATATCTGCCGAGGGTTTTGGTTCCAAAACATCAAATTTAGGCTTAAATTGTCCAAAGTTATGTTTACCTTTAATTAAACTCTCTAAATTCTTAATTTGCGGAAAAGACGTTCCACAAACGTATGATCTTTTTATACTAATGAATAGTTAAATGTACAAAATTGTTTGCAATCACATAATCAACCCCCCAAAAGTGTATTTAGAGGATTTCAGTGAGTCGGTTTCACAGTCTATAAAGTAAACTTGTTTGGGGTGCATTTGAAATTTGTGGAAAATGGGCATTTGATGAGAAAATGACAAGTTTTCTAGAGCAAAATTTTTTAGGTCACAACCTTCTCTTTGAGGGTAATTTTCCATTGTAAGAAACTGCCAATTTTTGAGATTGAAGAAACATTCTTCAGAATTTCACCAAAAGACAAGGTTTTCACCCGGCAAATGATTATGGAGCTCTTGGCCCTGGTGCTTGTGTGGTAATTATAACTTCCATCTTTCTCAGATTCCTAGAAATTTTAATTTCATAGGGCCAGGATTATCCACTTATCCCTCCAAAACTGTCACCGCACAGTAGAAATGCAGGCCAGAACTGAGTGAGTGTAACCTCTGAAAAACGATTTTAGTTATCCACAAAAGACAGTAGGATACCAATCGATCAATGTTATCTATTGAGCACTTACGTGCAGAGCACTGTACTAAGCAGTTGGGAAATTACAGTTCAATAAGGTTGGTCGACATCTTTCCGCGTGGCGCAGTGAGAAGCGGCATGGCGTAGCGGATAGGGCACGAGCCTGGGAGTCAGAGGACATGGGTTCCAATGCCACTCCGCCACTTGTCTGCTGCGTGACCTTGGGCGAGTCACTTCACTTCTCTGTGCTTCAGTTACCTCGTCTATAAAATGGGAAAGGGACTGTGTCCAACCCGATTTGCTTGTATTCCATCCCAGCGCTTAGTACAGTGCCTGGCATGCACTGTACCATACCACAAATACCATAATTATTAAGGAGCTTACAGTCTGCAGCAGGAGACAGATATTAAAATAAGTTATGGATAGGAGAAATAGTAGAGTACAAGGAAATGTACCTAAGTACTATGAGATGGGATGAGTATCAAAAGGCTTACGGGGTACCCAGCCAAGTACACAGAGGCAGCTTGGCTCAGTGGAAAGAGCCCGGGCGTGGGAGTCAGAGGTCAGGGGCTCGAATCTCAGCTCTGCCACTTGTCAGCTGGGTGACTGTGGGCAAGTCACTTCACTTCTCTGTGCCTCAGTTCCCTCATCTGTAAAATGGGGACGAAGACTATGAGCCTCACGTGGGACAACCTGATTCCCCTATATCTACCCCAGTGCTTAGAACAGTGCTCTGCACATAGTAAGCGCTCAATAAATACCAACATTAATATTATTATTATTATTATTATTAGTTGATGCAGAGGGGAGAACGGGTAGGGGAAATGAGGGCTTAGTCAGAGAAGGCTTCTTTCTTTGAGACTTTAATAAGACTTTGAAAGTGGGGAGAGTGGTGGTCTTTTGGATATAAATGGGGAGGGAGGTCCGGGCCGCTCATTCATTCATTGCCGTATTAACTGAGCCCTTACTGAGCGCAGAGAACTGTACTAAGCGCTTAGGAGAGTACAATATAACAATAAACGAACACATTCCCTGCCCACATTGAACTTACAGTCTAGAGGGAAGATGGGAGTGAGAGGTCGGTGACAGGATAGGTGAGCTCAAAGACAAGACGGTGGATTGGCATTAAACAGGCTGCAGAAGTGCTCTTAAAACCAGGCTGCGAATAAACAAGCCTCCGTAGCTGCATCAAACCGAAATTCCTGAACGTCGGCTTTAAAGCATTCAGTCAGCTCACCCCCTCCTACCTCTCCTCACTGACCTTCTACTACAGCCCAGCCCACACACTCAGCTCCTCCGGCACCAGTTTACTCACCGTGCCCTGACTTTGTCCATCTCACCGCCGACCCCTTTCCCCAATCCTCCCTCTAGCCTGTAACTCCCTCCATTTCCACATATGCCAAAGCAGCACCCTCCCCACCTTCAAAGCCTTATTAAGTCACATCTCCTCCAGGAGGCCTTCCCTGATTAAGGTCTCTTTTCCCCAACCCCGTCTCTTTTCTGCATAATCTACACACCTGGACCTGGGACCTTTGGGCATTTGATAATCTTCCCCACCTTTAACCCCACAGCACTTAGGTCCTTATCTGAAAATGATATATTTTAAATCATTTCTCTTTATTAATGTCTGTTTCCCTCTCTAGTCCGAAAGCTCGCCGTGGGCAGGAACATGTCTACCAACTCTTGTCACGGGTTCGAATCCCAGCTCTGCCACTTGGCAGCTGTGTGACTTTGGGCAAGTCACTTAACTTCTCTGTACCTCAGTCACCTCATCTGTAAAATGGGGATTAAGACTGTGAGCCCCACGTGGGACGGCCCGAGTACCTTGTATCCCCCCTAGCACTCAGAACAGTGCTTGGCACATAGCAAGCGCTTAGCAGATACTGTCGTTATTTTGTACCGGACTCTCCCAAGGACTTACTTCAGGGCTCTGTACACGGTAAGCACTCGCTAAAAAGAAAAAACAACCTTTGGAATTACAGTCTTCTGTACTTTCCTACTGTACTTTCCCAAGAACTTGATAGAGCCTTCTGCACACAGTAAGCGCTCAGCAGCTGTGATTGATTGTTTGACTGAGAGGGACCGACACCTGTGAGGCAGAGCATTGACAGTTATCTGGTACAGGTGTCACCCCAGCTAATTCAGACCAAAGCCGAACTTTTTGTTTTCCTAATAGATAGTTGACCTTGACTTTTTAAGATTAGAACCTCAACGGTCCACTTCATCTCAATCAGCAGTACTTACTGAGCCGTTAATATGCGCAGAGTACTTTTATAATGATCATAATAGTGATATTTGCTGAGCGCTTGCTATGCACCAGGCACTGTACTAAGTGCTGGGGTGGACGCAAGCAAATAAGGTCGGGCACAGTCCTTAGCCCATGTAGAACCCACAATCCTAATCCCAATTTTACAGATGATGTAACTGAGGCACAGAGAAGTGAAGGGACTTACCCAACGTCACATAGCAGACATGTAGCGGAGCCAGGATTAGAACCCAGGTCCTCAGGATGATGCTCTATCCCCTAGGCCATGCTGCTTCCCTCGCTGGAGTGCAATAGCATAGTGTTGATAGACACTGTCCCTGCCCACCAGGAGCTTGAGAAGCAGAGTGGCTTGGTGGCAGGAGCACGGGCTTGGGAGTCAGAGGACGTGGGTTCTAATCCCTGCTCCGCCACTTGTCTGCTGTGTGACCTTGGGCAAGTCGCTTCACTGTTCTGTTCCCTCATCTGTAAAATGGGGACTAAGACTGTGAGCCCCACGTGGGACAACCTGATCACCTTGTATCTACCCCAGTGCATAGGACAGTGCTGTGAGGAGATTAAGTGAAGCGGTGAGGCCTAGTGGAAAGAGCACAGGCCTGGGAGTCAGAGGACTTACGTTGTCATCCCGGCTCTGATGCTCATCTGCTGGGTGACCTCGAGGAAGTCACTTAACTTCTCTGTGCCTCAGTTTCCTCATCTGTAAAATGGGGATTAAGACTGTGAATCCTCTGTGGGGCAGAGACTGAATCTGACCCAATTTTCTTGTATCTATCCCATCTCTTAGTATGTAGTAAGCGCTTAACAAATCCCGCCGTTATCAGCGTTATTATTTTTAAGAGACCTGGGCAATGGGATTTGATTTGCACCGGTAGAACCCTTCCATGTAAACTGGCCGGCACCTCTGTCGGCACCCAACCAGATGCCTAGAATCTTGGGGGAGCAGAGTTGCAGGAGGCAGCCTGAAATCGAGGAGCTTCTGCCTCTCGAAACTCTTCGACTTTTTCTCCCCTGTACTTAATCCTGCAGAGCCAAGAAGGCGTGCTGGGAGATGACGACCTCATTATTTCGGCACGAGGTAATAGCATTGGTAAGAGAGGAAGTGGAAATGGATCTAACATCCATTTCCCCGCCGCGCATTCCCCGGCCAGAGCCCAAGTTCACCTTTCATTTGTTCTGCCTCTCCCTGATCCAGCTGCTAGGGACTTTCAAACACACACTGGACACCAGTCTTTTCCCCCCTCAAGGTGTCACAGTACAAAGGGGAAGATGAGGAACATAAATTAAGGGATCTCTCATGCACAGTCCCTCCCCATGAAAGGACATCTAGAAGAGACCCATCAGCTTTGTCTTCCCTGGGCCTTATTTACTGCCCGTGTCTGTGTGTTACTGAAGAGATGTCCCCGTTTGGAAAAGAAGGGAAGAAAGCTGAGTAGGAACTCTCCTGGACCTGTGGAGGATAAAGAGTCAAAGGTGAATCAAGTTCATCGGATATGAAGAGGGAGGAAAGATAATCACTCTCCCCGCTCTCAAAGCCTTACTGGAGGCGCAACTCCTCTAAGACGCCTTCCCTCACTAAGCCCTCCTTTCTTCATCTCCCACCCCCTTTTGTTTAGCCCTGACTTGCTCCCTTCATTCATCCCCCCCCCTTCCCGGGTTCACAGCATTAATGTACGTAACGGTAGTTTATATTAATGTCTGTCTCCCCGTCTAGTCTGTAAGCCTGTTGAGGGCAGGGGATGTATCTGTTATAGTGTTATTTTGTACTCTTCCAAGCGATCAGTTCAACGTTCTGCACACCGCTCAGTAAATATGATGGACTGACTGACAGCATGCATCATATCTGCCTAATGTAATTCACATCTTCCCAGAAGTGGTTTCCTCTTAGGGGGGTCTCTTGCATCCACCCGAATCTTTTCGAGCCTCTCAACATTGGAGGAAAGTCATCTCTGAACCTAAGATGCCCTTTTCTTACCCTCCCTTTTTTAAACAGTATTTGTTAAGCACTTACTATGTGCCAGGGACTGTACTAAGCACTGGTACATACAAGCAAATTGGGTTGGACACAGTCCGTGTCCCATACAGGGCTCATAGTCTTCATCCTCATTTAACAGATGAGGTAACTGAGGCACAGAGGAGTTAAGTGCCTGGCCCAAGGTCACACAGCAGACAGGTAATAATAATAATAATAATAATGTTGGTGTTTGTTAAGCGCTTACTATGTGCCGAGCACTGTTCTAAGCGCTGGGGTAGACACAGGGGAATCAGGTTGTCCCACGTGGGGCTCACAGTCGTAATCCTCATTTTACAGATGAGGTAACTGAGGCACCGAGAAGTTAAGTGACTTGCCCAAAGTCACACAGCTGACAAGCGGCCGAGCCGGGATTCGAACCCATGACCTCTGACTCCAAAGCCCGTGCTCTTTCCCCTGAGCCACGCTGCTTCCAGGTAGCGGACCCAGGATTAGAGCCCAGGTTCTTCTGACTTCCCGGTCAATACTCTACCCACTAGGCCATGCTACCTCTCCCTCTTCTTCCTTCTCTATGCACAAACACACACACACAGAGACTCACAAAAACTTCATCAGGATCCAAATCCCACTGAGACACCCCCCAAAACACACATAAGGAGAAGCCATTTTGAATGACTAAAGAGGAGCAGATTTTCTGTCCCCCGTCATTCAAAGTACGGGGGTAGGATTCTTGGAGAACCCCTGAGGCAAACTGTCCTCACACCTCCACGTCCCGCCAAAGGATCATTTTTATCTTGACGATGCTAAACACGATGACCTCTTTATGAATCCCTGATTGATATACAAGGAACAATTTTGAAAAACCACAGCACATCTGAATAGCTTATTAATATGTACTTAGCTAGATTCAGTCATAAGAAAAACTAACAAGTTATGAGGTTGCAAGTTTTTGATCAGGACATTCGATACAAAGCCCACAGACTGTGAAACCCATGTGGGACAGGCCTGGTGTCTGACATGACTGTACTGTATCTGCCCCAGTGTTTAGCAGAGTCCCGGGCGCAAAATGCAGCCTTAACAAATACTACAATTATCATTCAAGAGTATAATGGAAGACTGGACTCTTTCTATTCTTCCAGAGTTATTCACAGGTGTGGAGTTATTGTTTAGCTGTAATTCACATATATTTGTCTTCATATCTCCCCTCTCTTCTACCTCTCTGTCTCTGCGGACATAGGTCCTGATCTATAAAGGTCTAAGGTCTAATAGAGAAGCAGCGCGGCTCAGTGGAAAGAGCCTGGGCTTCGGAGTCAGGGGTCACGGGTTCGACTCCCGGCTCTGCCCCTTGTCAGCTGTGTGACTGTGGGCAAGTCACTTAACTTCTCTGGGCCTCAGTTCCCTCATCTGTAAAATGGGGATTAACTGTGAGCCTCGCATGGGACGACCTGATCACCCTGTATCTGTCCCAGCGCTTAGAACAGTGCTCGGCACATAGTAAGCGCTTAACAAATACCAACATTATTATTATCATTAATGTTCAGACCAAGCACATAATACATTTAAATGCTATCTAGTTTTCTGAATCTTCAAGTTTAAATGGAACTTAAAAAGAAAATATCGAGTCTTTTAAGAAAGGAAACAAACCTAGCAAATAAAATTTATGATAAATGCATCTTTATGATAAAGCATTAATGACAATGGGAAGTAAAAATCTATTTTTAAAAACATTTTTTCCCAGTGGAGTTCTGTTTTCATCCATTTTCTTGCATGTTTTCATGCTGAAAGAGATTAGCAAATTATTTTCTTACATTTTTTCACATGAAATGTACCAAAGATTATATGACAAGAAATTATATGGTACTAATAATTTATTTAAAAGTATATCGGTGTCTCACATCCATTTTATGTTGTGAAATCAAGTAGATAGAGTAGAGAATTTTTTTTCTTCTGAACCTTCTGACCAGCCCTATTGTGGAGTGAACAGTAATAACAGGTATCAGGGTGTCAATTATCTGGTGATGTACAAACCCGTTGAAGAAAAATCTATATGATATTTTAATGCCAGTCAAACAGAACGATGAGGTTTAAATTAGCTTGAAGCTACTCAAAATTCTATCTGTGGCTTGCTTTCCTTGCGTGTGTGAGGGTGAAAGATAGCATTACTCCAAACTCTCTCTCATCTGTCAGTGATTTACCTGAAGCCTCTGCCTGCTTGCATATTCTCGGTTCTTTTCTGCTTTCCCTCTTTCTTCTCTTGGTGCTTCCTTCCTCCCCCCTCCTTCTCTTCCTCTTTTCCTTCTTTTCCTTTTGCGTTTTCTTGCCCCCCCCCATCCGCTACAGAATAATGATAATAATAATAATGGTATTTGTTAAGCGCTTACTATGTGCCCAGCATCATTCTAAACACTGCTGTAGGTACAAGATAATAATAATAATGGTATCTGTTAAGCGCTTACTATGTGCAGAGCACTGTTCTAAGCGCTGGGGGAGACACGGGGGAATCAGGTTGTCCCACGTGGGGCTCACAGTCTTAATCCCCATTTTACAGAGGAGGTAACCGAGTCACTGAGAAGCTAAGTGGCTTGTCCAAGGCCACACAGCAGACAAGGGGCAGAACCGGGATTAGAACCCATGTCCTCTGTCTCCCAAGCCCGTGCTCTTCCCACTAAGCCACGTTGTTTCCCACTGCATCATTTTAGCATTCGATCCACATCAAATACCTTTTCAGTTCTTTGAACTGTGGGTGCTTCCAAAAGAAAACCAACCAACGTGCCTCCCCACGAAAAAAACACCGATAAAAAAATGAAACAAAACAAAAAAACCCAATCCTCTGTTCACGATCTACTCAGGAGTGGTGTTGATATTTTTTTTTTTTTTCCCACATCTCACAGCTCAAATCCAGGAAGGGACTGTGAACGACCTATCTTGAATCATCATCATCAGTGGTACCGATTTAAAGCTTATAATAACGTTGGCAATTGTTAAGCGCTTACTACGTGCCGAGCACTGTTCTAAGCCCTGGGGTAGACACAGGGGAATCAGGTTGTCCCGCGTGGGGCTCACAGTCTTCATCCCCATTTTACAGATGAGGGAACTGAGGCCCAGAGAAGGGAAGCGACTTGCCCACAGTCACACAGCTGACAAGTGGCAGAGCCGAGATTGGAACCCATGACCTCTGACTCCGAAGCCCGGGCCCCTTCCACTGAGCCTCGCTGCGTCTCCTGAGCCACGCTGCTTCTCCTTAAGCTGATGGGGTGCAGACCACTGTACTAAGCGCTTGGGAGCGTACGGTACAACAGAGTTGGTGGACGTGGCCCCCGCCCACCATGAGTTTACAGTCTAGGTACAACCGGGATAGCTGTATCTATCCTAGTGCTTAGCACAATCCTCGGCACTTAGTGAGTGCTACAGATACACTGAAAAGATTATTAATGATGAAAACCAAGAGCTTGGTCTTCCATGTGAAAAGCGGTAGAACCAAGGGATTTTCTTCATGGCTCAGTGGAAAGAGCATGGGCTTTGGAGTCAGAGGTCATGAGTTCGAATCCCGGCTCTGCCACTTGTCAGCTGTGTGACTGTGGGCAAGTCGCTTCCCTTCTCTGGGGCCTCAGTTCCCTCATCTGTAAAATGGGGATTAAGACTGTGAGCCCCACGTGGGACAACCTGATTCCCCCGTGTCTCCCCCAGCGCTTAGAACGGTGCTCTGCACATAGGAAGCGCTTAACAGATACCAACATTATTCCATTAGGTAGAGGGATTTAGTGCCCCAGAGAGTGCCTGTCCTCCAGGCGATCTGGATGCATTCAGATTCCAAACAGACCTCCCTTTTCTGAGCAGGGGGGTCAGACCTGAACTACACCAGGTGGGATCCCAAATTCCTGACTTCCTGCTGGGGACTAAAGAGGATCAATTGTCATTTTCCCGTCAGTCAGTAGCATTTTCAAAGCCTGTTCGATGTGGCGCAAAATAGTCCCTGTTCTAGAAAAGCTTAGTACCTAGAAGGAGGAGCCGGATAATCTCAGAAACCAAAATTCACACAAAAAGAGTGAAAACAAGTGCCAGAAGGACGTGTGCCTGGAAAACGTACACAGGAAAACAAATATTTGACCCAGCTATGGCTAAGTGCTAAGGGGTTAATGGAGTGGATGTAGGGGAAGGAGCCAGAAGAGATTAATCTAAGATGGTTTCAGGGAAGAGGAACACTGTTAGAAGATAATAGGAATGATAACAGTGGAATTTGTTGCTCATTTACTATGTGCCAAGCACTGTACTATGCCCTCCTCTCTCTTACTTCCTCTCCCTTCTATGCCATCTATGCCCCAGGATCTGTAACCTTTGGACACTGTATAGTCACCCCACCCTCAGCCCCACATCACCTGGTAAATATCCCGAAATGTATTTATATTCATGTCTGTCTCCCCCTTTAGAGTTTATTCCCTGTCACCAGGGAATACGGCTACCAACTCAATTGTATTAGACTCCCAAGTGCTTTTAGTACAGTGCTCTGCACACAGTAAGTACTCCATTAATAGGATTAATGGATTAACGTTGGACACAGTCACCGTCCAACATGGTGGCTCGGTGAAAAGAGCACGGGCTTTGGAGTCAGAGGTCACGGGTTCGAATCCCAGCTCTGCCACTTGTCAGCCCTGTGACTGTGGGCGAGTCACTTCACTTCTCTGGGCCTCAGTTCCCTCATCTGTAAAATGGGGATTAAGACCGTGAGCCCCACGTGGGACAACCTGATCCCCCCGTGTCTACCCCAGGGCTTAGAACAGTGCTCGGCACGTAGTAAGCGCTTAACAAATACCGACATTATTATTATCATTATGGGGCTCACAGTAGATTCGAGTTTTCCAAGGTAAATACAGTGGATTTAGAGGGAGGATAGGGTGATCGTTCATTCATTCACTCAGTTGTATTTCTTGAGCGCTTACTCTGTGCAGAGCACTGTACTAAGTGCTTGGAGAGTACAACTCAGCAATAAAGGGAGACAATCCCCGCCCACACCGGGCTCACAGTCTAGATCACCAACGTCAAGCGGGGAAGGGAGGAAGAGGGATCTTTGAACCCGCATGATTTCAAACGAAATGCTTATTGGACTATTGCAAGGATCTGCTTTTGATCTGGGGTAATGTAGGCCTCCCCAAATCAGCCATTTCCCTGACTCACCTCTGATCCTTTTTTTTCCCCTTTCTTTTTTGTTGCCTATGCATTTGGGACAGTAAACCCTAAGAACTTTGGGAAGCAGCATGGCCTAGTGGATCGAACAAGAGCTTGAGAGTCAGAAGAGGCCCGCGTTCTAACAGTCCCCACTCCGCCACTTGTCTGCCGTGGGACACTGGGCAAGTCACTTAATTTCTCTGTGCCTCAGCTACCTCATCTGTCAAATGGGGATTTAGACTGTGAGCCCTATGTGAAACAGGTACCGTGTGGCCCCTGATTTGCTTGGAACCACTCCAGAACTTACTACAGTGCCTGGAACACAGTAAGTGCTTAACAAATATCTCAACTGTTATTATTATCATTACTTACGATTATTCTACGGACAGGATGTTTGTTTTTCTTGACGCCCCTATGACACAGTACGTTCCTTCGGAGTCGGGATTCTATCTCTTCTCCACAACGGACCCAGAGTGTCTAGAACAGAGCTATGCCTCCCAGTGGTGCTGGAAAATACTCGTTCGGTGACAGACCTTTCCCAGCGCTCCCATTTCCCAAGTCATCTGGCAGAGAGCCATGTTGTTAGGGACGACAGACTATTCCGGCTGAAAGACATTTTGCCAAGGTAAAGGGACAGAAAACAGCTGGGAGCAAATGAGATCAGTTTAACCCAGGTTCCCCGGGGGTCCCCTAGATCCTGGAGTGGCATGAGCATTCGGCCGTTTTTTTCTAGGACCACCTGGTTTTTAGCTGGTCTGTCACCTGCCCGATGCACTTGGCGTCTTCGTGTCTGGCAGTTTCGTTTTCCTCTCTCAGCCATTGACTCCCGTGGCTTGAAAGCAGCCCCCCCCCAGGTTGAAAGGGATCTGAGAAGGCTCTGGAGCAAATGGGCGAGGGGGTAGAAACTATAGACTCTATTCATTCATTCATTCATCCAATAGTATTTATTGAGCGCTTACTAGGTGCAGAGCACTGTACTAAGCGCTTGGGACGAACAAGTCGGCAACAGATAGAGACGGTCCCTGCCGTTTGACGGGCTCACGGTCCGATCGGGGGAGACGGACAGACGAGAACGATGGCGGTAAATAGAGTCGAGGGGAAGCACGTCTCGTAAAAACGATGGCGACTGAATAGAATCGAGGCGATGTACGTTTCATTAACAAAATGAATACGGTAATGAAAATATACACAGTCGAGCAGACGAGTACAGAGCTGAGGGGATGGGAAGTTAGAGGGGGAGGAACAGAGGGAAATGGCGGGGGGAAAGAGGGTTAAGCTGCGGAGAGGTGAAGGGGGGGCGGTAGAGGGAGTAGAGGGAGAAGGGGAGCTCAGTCTGGGAAGGCCTCTCGGAGGAGGTGAGTTTTAAGTAGGGTTTCGAAGAGGGGGAGAGAATCAGTTCGGCGGAGGTGAGGAGGGAGGGCCTTCCGGGACCGCGGGAGGACGCGGCCCGGGGGTCGACGGCGGGACGGGCGAGACCGAGGGACGGCGAGGAGGTGGGCGGCGGAGGAGCGGAGCGTGCGGGGTGGGCGGTGGAAAGAGAGAAAGGAGGAGAGGAGGAGAGGTAGGAGGGGGCAAGGTGACGGAGAGCCTCGAAGCCTCGAGTGAGGAGTTTTTGTTTGGAGCGGAGGTCGATGGGCAACCACTGGAGGTGTTTAAGAAGGGGAGTGACAGGCCCAGAGCGTTTCCGCGGGAAGATGAGCCGGGCGGCGGAGTGAAGAATAGACCGGGGCGGGGCGAGAGAGGAGGAAGGGAGGTCGGAGAGAAGGCCGACACGGTAGTCTAGCCGGGATATAACGAGAGCCCGTAGCGGTAAGGTAGCCGTTCGGGTGGAGAGGACAGGGCGGATCTCGGCGATATCGTAGAGGTGAGACCGGCAGGTCTCGGTAACGGAGAGGACGCGTGGGGTGAACGAGAGAGACGAGTCGAGGATGACACCGAGATCGCGGGCCCGAGAGACGGGAAGGACGGTCGTGCCCTCCACGGTGATAGGGAAGTCTGGGAGAGGACCGGGCTCGGGAGGGAAGATGAGGAGCTCGGTCTCGCTCACGCGGAGTTTTAGGTGGCGGGCCGACATCCGGGTGGAGACGTCCCGGAGGCGGGAGGAGATGCGAGCTCCTCGTGGACAGGGATCATGTCTACCAACTCTGTTGTATTATACTCTCCCAGGCGTTTTGCGAGCCCAAGGTCACACAACAGACATATGGCAAAGCAGGATTAGAACCCAGGTCTTTCTGACTCCCAGGCCACTAGGGCACACTGCTCTCTTACTCTGTGTAGAGCGCTGTAATAATAATAATGACGATGGTATTGGTTAAGCGCTTACTATATGCCAAGCACTGTTTGAAACCCTAGGCTAGATACGAGGTAATCGTGTAGTCCTACGTGGGGCTCACCGTCTTAATCCCCATTTTACAGAGGAGGTAACTGAGGCACAGAGAAGTTCAGTGACTTGCCCAAAGTCACACAGCTGACAGGTGGCGGAGCCGGGATTAGAACCTAGGATCTCTGACTCCCAAGTCCTTGCTCTTTCGACTAATGATAGAAATAATGATACTGACGATGGTATGTACTAAGTGCGTGGGCGAGTACAATACAGCAGAGGTGTTAGACGTATTCCCTACCCATGACATGCATCTGGTGGTTGGTAGCCACAGAGGCCATTAGAAGAAGCACCGGGGCTTAGAGGAAAGACTATGGGCTTGGGAGTCAGAGGACGTGGGTTCTAATCCCAGCCCCGCCACTTATCTGCTGTGTGACCTTGGACAACTCACTTCACTTCTCTGCCCCTCAGTTACCTCATCTGTAAAATGGGGATTATGACTGCGAGCCCTGTGTGGGACAACCTGATTAGCTTGTTTCTACCCCAGCGCTTAGAACGGTGCTTGGCATATAGTAAGTGCTTAACAAATACCGTCATGATTATCCAGAAGGTGGAAAATGAGCCTTTGGCAAAACTCCCAGAATCCCGCCTGCCACGACTGCCCATTACAATCCAACCGGTGCACTGTGCTTCTCTAACACCAACCTACTGTCCAGCGATTCTTACTGTTGTTCTTCTTCTGGTTTAATATTTTGGTTTTTTAAAGATATCTGTTAAGTGCTCACTCTTTTGCCGGGCGCTCTACTAGGAGCTGGGTTAATAACAAGGTAATCGGGTTGGACACAATCCCTGTCCCATATTGGGTTCGCGATCTACTTAAGGGGGATTAGGATTCCATCCCCATTTTAAAGATGAGGAAACAGAGGCGCACAGGAGTGAAGTGACTTGTCTAAGTCCAAACGGTAGACGAGTGGTGGAGCTGGGATTAGAAGCCCGGTCCTCTGACTTCCAGGCCTGTGCTCTTTCCCCTAGCCCAACTCTGTCCTTCTTAGACTGTTTTTATATTAAACTCTACGTGTCGAGCATGATTCTAAGTGCTGGGATCGATACAAATTAAACAGGTGGGACACAGTCCCTGTCCCACTTGGGATTCCCATTCTAAATGGAAGGCAGGACAGGTATTTAATTGCTAGTTTACATACGCGGAAACTGCGGCACAGAAAAGTTAAGCCATTTCCCCAAGTTCACCCGGTAAGCGATTGGCAGAGCTGGGATTAGAACCCAAATCCTCTGACTCTCGGGCCTGTGCTCTTTTCACTGAGCCATGCTGCTTTTATTTTTTATGGTATTTGTTCAGAGCTTACCCTGTTCCATGCACTGTATGAAGCTCTGGGATAGATGCAAGATAATTAGGTTAGACACAGTCCATATCCCAAAGGGGGGTCACTGTCTTCATCTCCGTTTTACAGAGAGGGTAACTGAGGCACAGAGAAGTTAAGTGACTTGCCCGACGTCAGATCACAGGTACCGCTTCATACTCAAAATCCATTTTTTATAAGAAGGAATTTGTTATTTTCGGGACGGCAACCTACCTCACAGGTCCGGCCTGAGCCTCCGGGTGTTCGCTTATCCGCACGTATCGAGACGCGGCCACGAGATACAGAGGGACGGCGAGCCTATTAAATATCCATCATGCCACTTCCGCTCAAGCCTAATGCGATCAGAAACACATGACTACATCAACTTATCTCCTTTGATCAAATGTGATTAAGTCAGTAATTAATTTCCAAGACAAATAAAAGATGCAAGAGCATTTTATAATAAATGTAAATGCCTGTCATCTTAAATGATTTTTTTCCAAAGAAAGCCCCTTCTAATACAGAACTTTGTATACTTCAGAGGACAGTTGTCTTAACACCGGTTTTCATTTTAATGAAGCATTATCTATTTGTATGCATGGCCTCTTTCCTTTTTTCTCACACTGCTCATGTTGTCAAGCAAAATTTGTGCATCAGCTTGATCAAGATAATTTCATTATACCATTGTTACCATTATGACTTGGGCAATTAGTAGTTTATAAGAATAAATTTATGGCAATCTGTGATTGAGGCACATTTGCAATAGTCAGGGCGTAATAAAGCCCAATCAATTTCTTTCATTTAATATGTAGGCTGTGACCCTAGTTTTGATGAGAACTCTTAGCTATTTCATCTTTAAATAAAAAAGAATGTCTGCAAGCAATTATAGTGGTGTGTTAATTGGATATTCCTTTTTATCTCTTCTACTACAGAATGCACTGCTAACGAAATCCTTGTTTTCTCTTTCTTTCTTTCTCTCCCCACAGCCCGCACCCCCCTCTCCTCTCCTCCGGCCCCCCGCCCCCGCTTCATCCCCCCCCCCCCAACAGATTCTCCATAATAAACCAAGATGAGCTCGGTACGGCTTTGCAGAGACCCCAAGGTCTTTCCCTTCCACCCCCACACCGGTCACCGGTGCCTTTCTATCGCCCAGGGAAAGTCAAAACTCCACTCGGCTGAGCAGGGGTGGGATAGGGTGGGCTCCCGCCGAGAAATGTCTCTTTCCCAGAAAGGAGCTGAGTTGGACAAGAGAAGCAGCGGGACCAAGTGGATAGAACACGGGCCCGGGAGTCAGAAGGACTCTGCTCAACACTTGATAGAGGAATAGACAGTTGGTAGACTTAATCCCCGCTCTCAAGAGTTCCCTACCGTGATGAGCATACAGTCTAGCAGTGAAAATCATTTCGGTATTTGTTAAGGTCTTACTCTGTGCCGAGCGCTTTACTAAGCACTGGGTATTTCCACAAAGATCATGTCCCATTTGGAGATAACAGTCCAAGCTGGAGGGAGAACAAGTACTGAATCCCCATTTTGCAGGTGAAGGAAATGAGGCACGGAGAAGTCAAGTGACCTCCCCCAGGTCACACGGCAGTTAAGTGGTGGAGGCGGGAATAGAAGCCAGGTCCTCTGACTCCAGGTCCGCCCTCCTTGCACTAGGCCCTGCCGCTCCTCCTGTTCCCATAAATAACAATAATAATGTTGGTATTTGTTAAGCGCTTACTACGTGCAGAGCACTGTTCTAAGTGCTGGGGGAGATACAGGGGAATGAGGGTGGCCCACGTGAGGCTCAAAGTCTTCATCCCCATTTTACAGATGAGGGAACTGAGGCACAGAGAAGTGAAGCGACTGGCCCAGAGTCACAGAGCTGACAAGGGGCGGAGTCGGGATTCGAACCCATGACCTCCGGCTCCCAAGCCCGGGCTCTTTCCACTGAGCCACGAAAATCTCACGTCTCCTCCTAGGGATCTTACCTGACGAAGGCTTCATTTCCTCTCCACGCTTGCCCTCCTGCTTTATCTATGTCAATCAATCAGCTGTATTTATTGAAAGCTTATTTTGCACTAAGCTCTTGGCAGTCACGTTTTTTGCCCACTGCACCTGAACCCCTCAAACACTTGATATTCACCCCATCCTCAGTCCTGCAACGCTTGTATACACATCTTTATGCCTCCCATTTCCTCGGACTGTCATTTATTTTAATGTCTGTACCCTCCTCCGTACCGGAAACTCCTTGTGGGAGGAGATCGCGTCTACCAACTTCATTAGATTGTCCTCTCCTGGAGGCTTAGCACAGTGCTCTGCATATAATAAGTCCTTAATTAACACCAGGCTTTTTTTTTAATGGTATGTGTTAAGTGCTTAATAACGATAATAATAATAATGATGTTGGTATTTGTTAAGCGCTTACTATGCGCAGAGCACTGTTCTAAGCGCTGGGGTAGATACAGGCTAATCAGGTCGTCTCACGTGAGGCTCACGGTTAACCCCCATTTTCCAGATGAGGGAACTGAGGCCCAGAGAAGTGAAGTGACTCGCCCACAGTCACACAGCCGCCGAGTGGCAGAAGCGGGAGTCGAACCCGTGACCTCCGCCTCCGAAGCCCAGGCTCTTTCCACCGAGCCGCGCCGCTTCCTATGTGCCAGGCACTGTACTAAGAGCTGGGGTAGATCCAAGCTGATCAGGTTGGACGCAGTCCCTGTCCCACCCAGGACTCTCGGTCTTCAACCCCATTTTACAGATGGGAGAACTGAAGCACAGAGAAGGGAAGGGTCTGGCCCCAGATCACACAGCGGACCACCGGCAGAGCCGGGACTAGAACCCGGGACCTGCTGATCCCCGGGGCCGTGCTCCACCCACCAGGCCACGCGGCTTCTCGTTGATTCTCGGTGCGGTTCATTAATCATTTCTGCTCCTCGCCCCGAGATGGAGTCTCCCCAGGAGCCTCTGCGTCATTTGTCTACGACAGACCCTGAAGTCTGTTTCCGGACAGAGTGGCATGTCAGTGAAGATGCCCCAGCTGACACAGAGGACAGATGGCTGGCAAGGCTACTGCCCGTCATCTGCTTGGAAAACAGAAGCCGGGGGCATTTTGGACAAGTGCCGGCCTGTCCTTCCCTCATCTGAGTAAGGGCAGGAGGTCCTTTAAAGTGTCAGAGGTTTCAGGTCATAAAAGTAACGATTGTAGCATTCCTTAAGGGCTTGCTATGTCAGAAGGTCATGGGTTCCAACCCCAGCCGTGGGAAGCAGCGTGACTCGGTGGAAAGAGCCTGGGCTTCGCAGTCCGAGGTCATGGGCTCGACTCCCGGCTCTGCCACTTGTCAGCTGTGGGACTGTGGGCGGGTCACTTCACTTCTCTGGGCCTCAGTTACCTCATCTGGAAAATGGGGATTAACCGTGAGCCTCACGTGGGATGACCTGATGACCCTGTATCTACCCCAGCGCTTAGAACAGTGCTCTGCACCTAGTAACCGCTTAAATACCAACATTATTACTATTATATCTTTTCATTACCCTATTTATTTTGTTAATGAGATGTACATCACCTTGATTCTATTCATTTGCTATTGTTTTAATGAGATGTTCATCCCCTTGATTCTATTTATTGCTATTGTTTTCGTCCATCTCCCCCGATTAGACCATAAGCCCGTCCAAGGGCAGGGACCGTCTCTATCTGTTACCGATTTGTACATCCCAAGCGCTTAGTACAGTGCTCTGCACATAGTAAGAGCTCAAGAAATACCATCGAATGAATGAATGAATGTCTGCTGTGTGGCCCTGGGCAGGTCGATTCACTTCTCATCTGTTACATGGGGACGAAGAGTGTGAGCCGTGTGCAGGACAAGGAATGTGTCCAACCCAACTTGCTCGGGTCCACACCAGGGGTTAATTCAGTGCCTGGACCCTAGTAAGCGCTTAACAAATACCGTAATCGTCATTATTATTTTTATGCGATACGATGTAAGCGCTCGGGAAAGCACAGGCCTGAAAACCAAAGGTCCGGCTAGACTGTCATCTTGTGGGCGAGTCAGTCAGCCTGTCAGTTAATCATATTTATTGAGCTCTTGCTGTAATAATAATAACAATAAAAATGATGCTATTTGTTTAGCACTATGTGCCAAGCACTGTTCTAAGCACTGGGGTGGATACGAAGTAATCAGGTTGTCCCACGTTGGGCTCACAGTCTTCATCCCCATTTTACAGATGAGGTAACTAAGGCACAGAGAAGCCAAGTGACTTGCCCAAAGTGACACGACAAGCGGCAGAGGTGGGATTAGAACCCACGACCTCTGACTCCCAAGCCCGGGCCCTTGCCACTAAGCCACGCTGCTGCTTCTTGCTGTTCTTGGGAGAGTGCAATATAAGAATAAACAGACACATTCCCTGCCCATAACGAACTTACAGTCTAGAGGGGGGAGGATGAGGTCACCTTCTATTTCTACACTCCCAAGTGTTTATTACAGTGTCCTGCACGCAGTAGGTGTCCAATGAACATCACTGTTTGGTCGACCGTCCCCCAGAAGAGAATGGGGGAAATCATTCTTCCGAAAAGGGAGCTGGGAAACACTCTCCCGCCAGATACTTGTGGGTTGCCAGGGTGATTTTTTTTTTTTGAATTCTCTCTTTCGTGGTGCTAGATTTAATTTCCTTCAGGTGTTGCGAGCAATCTTTAAGTGGTTTGGATCGGGCTGTAAGATTCCAACAGATATTTTCGGTGCATAATTGGCACATCAGGTCAGTCGCAGGTGCGGGGGGGCCCCCCGAACCAAGAGCGCGAAAGAAGCTGCGAGGCCGGGATTTAATCCCGCCTCATTTCCACCAGTGAACCGGGTGCCACCCCGGCGGGCTAATGCAATTAACGTTGTCAGAAAAACAAAAAAAGAACAAACGGGCGGCCCAACCCGGCCTGGTCTTCCCCGTGCAATTATGACATTAACCTTCCGCGCGAGTCCTCGGCGGAGAGGGCATTCACCAGAAACTTATCCAAATACGTAGCCCGTCAGAAGCCAAGGCAGAAAACAATGTTTCCATTCTTCGAGCGATTAATTATTGTGATTAACGCGTTCCCCTCTGGCCGCGAACAGTTCTGCCAAGCTGAGTCAACGCGGTGACATATTGGAGAATTATAATGCATATCTAATTAAAGGTGACCCGAGAAGGCACGGTGTTTAGCCTTCTATGTCGGGACCAAGAAACCGTTAATCAGAACACCCTCTCGCCGGGTCTCCCCTCCCCGCCCCCCCCCCCTTTTTTTTTTTATTTTGTGCTAATTTCAAATCCTTTCCCCGCATCAGTGAGCAGATGAGATCTTCAGCCAGCTTTCATCTTTCAGAAAAATGAATAGTGCAGAAAGAACATTATCAAATGAGCTGTTGAAGAAGTCAGTGAATATGTCATTGAGTGTGACTGCTTACAGAATGAATTTAGATTTATCTCTGTTATCTTTCCCTCTCCCGACTCCCTTTCCTCCCTCGGTCCACACGTCAGGGCTGGAGGGATCATCATGAATCAGGAGGGACGGTTGCTTGGAAGGAGGCGATGGGTCCGACTGTGATACAACTTGTTCCAGAATTAAGTTTGTTAACATTATAAATTGTCTCATTGGACCAGAGGTTTAAACACCTAGCAGTTTTTATGCATGCAATTTCTTAAAGAATTTCATTTCCATTAGGCAGCTGCTGCTTCGCAATATTCCCCATATAAAATTGTTCCATCACATCAATAGCAGCACAAAACAACTATGACAACAGCTAAGCCGAAAACACCCCCTTTTTTTTTTTCCCTCTCTGTCCCCGTCGGTGGGACCAAGCAAGCGTTAGTCACATCCGCAGTCTCCGACTCTTGCACCCAGCCGAAGGGGTTCAGTCAATCGGTGGCAGGTGTTGAGCGCTTAATGTGTGCAGGGCACTGTACTAAGCGCTTGGGAGAATACAAGACAACCGAGTTGGTAAAAATGTCACCGAAATCCTTTCTGGGATGCACGGTTCCATTCGTGTATTTGTTGGGAGGCCATATTGAGGGACAAGAACCATGTCTGATTTTCCTGCGTATTCCTTCTCGGCGCTCAGCGCAGTGTTCTGCCCGCAAAGCGCCTAATATACGCTACCACTACGACAGCACCGGATCCTCTCAGAATCCCCGGGATCTAATCCCGACCCCCTCCCCGTGCCTGCTTTTGTGACTTCGGGCGAATCGCCTCGCTTCTCAGGAAGCGGCCTAGCCTTGCGGAAAGAGTACAGACCTGGCTGTCCGAGGATTTGGGTTCCAATCTCGACTCTGTCGTTTGTCTGGGTGTGACCTCGGGCAAGTCACTTCACTTCTCTGCGCCTCAGCCCCCTCGTCTGTTGTTTTGGCCGGATCGCCAAATGGAGATTCAATACCTGTCCTTCCTCCCACTTAAAATGTGAGACCCACGGGTTGGAGCAGAGCATTTAAACAGGAGAACCTGGAACCGGAAGGGAAATCGATCCGGTGCTGGGATTCATCCTCAGTGGCTACGGAAAACAGGGCAGCCAATTGGAGGTTAGGAATCTTTCCCTCCAGTCCCTCCCGGAAGGCTAGATGGATGAGGGCTGTTTCCCTCATCCATTTCCTGTTTCCGGGAAATGAGGCGTGAGGGGTGAGTGATGAAGCACGCAGCTCCGTGCAACCGCAATCTCACAGGGAGCGTGTCTACCAATTATTTTATATTGTACTCTCCCAAGAGCTTAGTATAGAGTTCTGCACACAGTTAGTGTTCGGTAAATACCACTGATGATGATGATGAAATAAATCACGGATGTGTACGTAAGTGCTGTGAGGCTAAGGGGGCGGGGGGTGAATACAGGGTGCAAAACCAAGTGAGAGGGCAATGCGGAAAATATCCGCTCCCCCAGGCAGGGATTGAATCCTCGACCTAAAGTCTAAAGAAGCCTTCTGATTTTGATCCGCAAACTGCCGACCAGTGGTGTTACCACTGATCGGGTGTTAGATCCACATACGGACACCGGAAAGTTCCACCTCCCCAGCCACACTTGTCCACAGATGACCTGCTGCCTGCCTATAACGTTGGAATCGGTTAAGCACTTATTACGGGCCAGGCCCTGCGCTAAACGTCGGGGTGGATACGAGCAAATCGAGCCGGACGCAGTCCCTGTCCCACGTGGGGCTCACGGTCTCGATCCCTATTTTACAGATGAGGTAACTGAGGCACGGGGAAGTGAAGTGACTTGTCCAAGGTCACACAGCCGACTCCCAGGCCCGTGCTCCGTCAACTAGGCTACACTACCTATCTGGCTTCTCAGAAGAACGTTTGTTGAGGGCCGGTGAATAATACCGACCGGGTTGTAGCGTTCTAGTACTCCGAGGCCGGAAGGGATATTGAGAAGTCACACGGCCGATTCCACTGCCTGTTGTTCTCATTAATAATGAATGGGGTATCTGTTAAGCTCTCGCTATTTGCCGAGCACCACACCGAGCACGCGTGTCGGTACAAGATAAGCAGCTCAGACACAGTCCTTCCACGTCGGGGCTTGCGGTCTAAATAGGAGCGGTGTGGCCTAGTGGCTAGAACATGGGCCCGGGAGTTAGACACGGGCTCCAGTTCTGGCTCTGTCACTTGTCTGCCGTGTAACCCTTCAATCGTATTATTTTCAGAAGCAGCGTGGCTCAGTGGAAAGAGCACGGGCTTTGGAGTCAGAGGTCACGGGCTCGAATCCCGGCTCGGCCGACTTGTCGGCTGTGTGACTTCGGGCAAGTCACTTAACTTCTCGGTGCCTCGGTGACCTCATCTGTAAAGTGGGGATTAAGGCTGCGAGCCCCACGTGGGACAACCTGATTCCCCCGTGTCTACCCCAGCGCTTTGAACAGTGCTGGGCACATAGTAAGCGCTTAACCAATACCGACACAAATACCAACACTACTATTGAGTGCGTACTGTGTGCAGAGGACTGTACTGAGCACTTGGGACAGCGTTGGGCGAGTAAAATATAACATCGAAGAGACATATTCGCTGCCCACAATGAGCTTGGCCAAATCACTTCTCTAATAATAATAATGTTGGTATTTGTTAAGGGCTCACTACGTGCCGAGCACTGTTCTAAGCGCTGGGGTAGATACAGGGTAATCAGGTCGTCCCACCTGAGGTCCCCCAGTTAATCCCCATTTTACAGATGAGGTAACTGAGGCACAGAGAAGTGAAGTGACTCGCCCACAGTCACACAGCTGACAAGTGGCAGAGCCGGCATTCGAACTCGTGACCTCTGACTCCCAAGCCCAGGCTCTTTCCACTGAGCCACGCTGCTTCTCTGTGTCCCAGTTCCCTCATTTGTGAAATGGGGATACAATGACTGTTCTCCCGCCTACTTACAACGTGAGCTTCCTGTGGGCATTGATGATCTTCTATCTGGCCCAGCACTTAGTACAGTGCTTGGCATAAACTAAGCATCTAACGAGTACCACGGCTATTATTATTATTAGAAATTAGAGCAGATATTGAACCTCCATTTTACAGCTTAGGAAACCGAGGCACAGAGAAGTGAAGTGACACGCTGCAGGCAAGTGGAAGAGATAATGTTGGTATTTGTATTTGTTAAGCGCTTACTATGTGCAGGGCACCGTTCTAAGCGCTGGGGGAGATACAGGGTAATCAGGTTGTCCCCCGTGAGGCTCACAGTCTTAATCCCCATTTGACAGATGAGGTCACTGAGGCACAGAGAAGTGAAGTGACTTGCCCACGGTCACACAGCTGAAGAGGGGCAGAGCCGGGATTCGAATCCATGACCGCCGGCTCCCAAGCCCGTGCTCTTTCCACTGAGCCACGCTGCTTCTCTAAAGCAGGGATGGGTTGTAAATTCCCAGGACCAGGCTTCCCAACCACAGATCAAGACAGCTCATATAGGCTGGGCCCCTTCTGGATGCCGAGGCTCGTGCGCGTTACTGTGAACTGGTATTAAAAAAATCCAGAAATATCGTGGCTTCTTCCTTAAAATCTGACACGGTGTACTTAGGCAAGTGTCGGGAACACAGAAACCGCACAGAATCATGGCGGACCGTTTACAGACCCATGTGGTCTCGTGGGTTATTTATTTCTTTATATTAATGTCCGTCTCCCCATGTAGATTGTAAATTCCCTTTGGGCAGCGAACGTGTCTGCCAACTCTCTTGTCTTGTACTATGTGGTTTAGTGGACGGAGCAGGGGGCTGGGAGTCAAAGGGTCATGGATTCGAATACCGCTCTAAGCCCGTCAGTGGGCCGGGACTGTCTCTATCTGTTGCCGATTTGTACGTTCCGAGCGCTTAGTACGGTGCTCTGCACATAGTAAGCGCTTAATAAATACTATTGAATGAATGAATACTGACCCCACCACATGTCTGCAGTGTGACCTCGGGCAAGTGACTTCACTTCTCTGGGCCTCAGTTACCTGATCTATAAAATGGGAATTGAGAGTATGAGTCCTGTGTGGGGCAGAGACTCGTATTTACCCCAACGCTTAGAACAGGGCTTGGCACCTACTAAGCACTTAAGAAGTCATAATTCTTATTATTACTATCCCAAGTCGCTTAATACGGAGTTTTCCACACGGTAAGCGCTCATCAGAGAAGCCCCGTGGCCTTATGTGGGCCTGAGAGTGTGGGCCTGAGAGTCAGAGGACCTGGGTTCTAATCCCAGATCAACTAATAATGTTGGTATTTGTTAAGCGCTTACTATGTGCAGAGCACTGTTCTAAGCGCTGGGGGAGATACAGGGTAATCAGGTTGTCCCCCGTGAGGCTCACGGTCTTCATCCCCATTTTACAGATGAGGTAACTGAGGCCCAGAGAAGTGAAGTGACTTGCCCAGAGTCACACAGCTGACGAGCGGCAGAGCCGGGATTCGAATCCATGACCGCCGGCTCCCAAGCCCGGGCTCTTTCCACTGAGCCACGCTGCTTCTCGATAATCCACCCTGGGCTCCGTTTCCATCCCCATGAGATTCCCCTCTAGACTGTGAGCTTGTTGTAGGCAGGGAATGTCTGTTGTTATGTTGTACTCTCCCAAGCGCTTGGTACAGTGCACGCTCGATAAATACGATTGAATGCATCGAACGAGACAACCTCCAAACTCCTGGCCGTTCTGTTTTTCTGCTTCTCCACACCGGGGTCTAATTAGCCTGAAAAATCCTTCTCCACGGAGCATGGCAGAGATCCCTCTGGAGAAAACAAATAGCGTCTAGGTTCCCGTGGATACATTACCAACTGGTTTTCTTTTGTGATTTTATTTATTTAGACAGCATCTTAGCAGTTTTCCCACCGAATTTCGAACCAAAAAATGTGGCAGGAAAAAGGAAAGGAAGTGGGATTGATGTCCATAGTGAATGCACTACCCAAGGAGCCATTTCCCTATGATTGCTGAACATAAATATCGCCGCGCAGAGTAAAACCCCAAGAAAAACTGCACCTGAGGCAAAAGCAGGAATGATATCCGAACATTAAGGGAAGGAAGACAGCCCGGCTCACCCACGGCAGACTGAGAACAGAACTGTGCACTCAAAGGACCGGAGGAAAGCGGGGGTCGGGGCTGACGGCGGGGAGAAATGAGTCGTGATCCTGGGGGGAAAGACTCTAATTCATGGGAAGGAGGGGAATCTCCCAGTGACCTTGAACAAGGATTGAGTAAGGGTGCTGGGCTCTATAAGAAGCAACGTGAAAAAGCATGTTCCCGCCCTCCTGACGTTTACACTCTCCAGTATAAACGGTGGTAAAAGGAAGACCTGTTTAGATGGTGCTCTCAGGAAGTGATGCAGGAAGAGGACAGTTCATCCAGCAGTAGGGAAAGTCCATGTCGGTGCTTAAAGTTTGATATTTATTATGTTAGGGCGTCTATTAAGGGCTTAGTCTGTGCCCTTAATACTGGGGTAGTTAATCAAGCCGGACACAGTCCAACGGGGGGCTCGCAGTCCAAGGAGGAGGGATTTAATTCCTATTTCACAGATGAGGAAACTGAGGCAGAGGAAGTGCCCCACACTTAAATTGCCACGATGCAAACGAAGCCAATGGAAATCAGACAACCCATCAGGTTCAGTGGACCGGGAGATACCGGCTCCACCACTTGTCTGCAGTGTGACCTTGGGCAAGTCACTTAACTTCTCTGTGCCTCAGTTCCCTCATCTGCAATAAATGGGGATTAAGAGCGTGAACCCACTGTGGGACAGGGATTGGGTCCAACCTGATTAACCTGTTCCTTCCCCGGTGCTTAGAACAGTGTTTGGCACATAGCAAGCACTTAACCAATATTATAATTATTAGGGAGTTTTCCAGGGTGGGAGAATTCCAGTAATAGGTGGCTTTTTGTGTGATCTCGCCCTGGGACTGGGTTTGGTTTTTTTTGTTGGTGGTGGTGGGTTTTTTATGGTTTTTGTTAAGCGCTTGCTATATGCCAGGCACATTACTAAGCACCAGGGTAGACACAAGCTAATCAGACTGGACACAACCCATGTCCCACATGGGTATCACAGTCTTAATCCCCATTTTACAGATGAGGTAACCGAGGAGCTCTGAAGTGAAATGACTTGCCCAAGGTCACGTAGCAGATTAGTGGCCGAGCCGGGATTAGGACCCAGGCCCATGCTCTAGCCACTAGGTTATGTCGCTGTTCGGGGCGGGTGAGGGGGTGTCTATGCATCGACTGCAGTAATAATAGTAATAGTATTTACTGAGAATCCAGTGGATGCGGTGCACTGTAATAAACACTTGAAAAAGAACATCAAAAACATGTTCCCTGCTCTCATTAAGCTTGCACTGTAATGGGAGAGATAGACCCTAAAATATTTACAATTATTTGAGGGATCCCGAGCCCGCTCTCTTGAAAGGTGAAAAGAACACCAGTCAATCCACAGTCTGTAGCGAAACCTTCCGCGGGCAGAGCAGTGTACTGAGTATTTGGGAGAGTAGAAGTAGCCTGGCCTAGTGGAAAGACCAAAGGCCGACCTGGGTCCCGATCCCAGTTTCACCCCGGACCCGCTGTGTGACCTCGGGCAAGTCACTTAACTTCTCCGTGCTTCTAAGCCTGTGTAAAATGGGGATTCGATACCTCTTCTTCCTACTTAGACTCTGAGCCCCACGTGGGACCTGATTATCTTGTATCTCTCCCTGTGCTTAGCACAGTGCTTGGCCCCCAGTAAGCACTTAAATGCCATAATCATCTCAAGCGAATTAGTAGACAATATCCTCACCTTAAAGGTGTCTGGGACGAGACCGGTGCCGTGGATTCAGGGAAGGGGTGGGTGTTCGAAATGATGTGGAGAAAACCGGAGAGGATTTGAGGCCGGACGGAATATGACGAGGATCAAGGATGACGCCAAGACTGTGGACTTGAGAGAGGGAGAAGACGGTGGTGGGCTCAGCCAAGACGGGAAAGTTAAGTGGGGGGGAGGAAGTGGGAGGGAAGAAGGGGCGTTCGGTTGTGGACATATCGAGCTTGAGATACCAGTGGGACATCCAGGTAAAGATGTCCTGGAGGCATGAGGCAAGGCGATATGAGACAGAGCCAGTTTTGGGTGTCGTCTTGCATGGAAGTGATGGCTGAAACCATGGGGGCAGAAGAGCTCCTAAAGGGAGTGCGAAGTGAGAGGCGGGTACACACAACAGCAAGGCCCAGTGGATAGAGCGTGGGCCTGGAAGTCGGAAGGACCCGGGTCTAATCGCGGCTCCACCACTTCTGCTGTGTGACCTTGGGCAAGTCATTTCTCTCCGCCTCGGTTCATCTCATTTGTAAAACAGAGGTTAAGATTGTGAGCTCCAGGTGGGACGAGGACTGCGTCCAATCTCTTCAGCTTGTACCTACTCTAGCGCTTAGAAGAGATCTTGGCACATAGTAAGTGCTTAACGAAGGCTATCATCATCATCTTTAGAATATCGAAAGACATTCTGTGGTCAAATGCATCTTTGTGAAGAACTGAAAACTAACTGTGGCTACTCTGTTTTAAGAACGTGTCCCTTGAAGTCAGCACCCTATGGATTATGCCCATTATTCTCCAATAAGCCTTCACTGTCAGTCTCACCCTGGGACCCACATAAATATCTAGTTACTTTTCATATTAGAATACACCACCAATGGTGAAGGTTATCTGTGAGGCATACGAGGCTAAAAAGGCCAATGCGGAGTCCACTGTCCAGGCCATGCTGAACACACACAAAAGTTATCCCTTATGAGAAAAAAAATGAGAAATTAACTTGTGGCCGCAAAAAAGTTGAAATAACGTATGCAGCGCATCATGTTTTGAAGGACAAAGATTGTGATACTCTCTGAAGATGTATCGCTCTGTATTTGTGGCACCGAACCCGCATGGCTTGGGAGAAGTAGCGGCGGATAGAGCACAGATCTGGAAGTCAGAGGTACCTGGGTTCTAATCCCGACTCTTCATTACGTGTCTGCTTGTGATCTTCGTCGAATCACTCAACTTCTCTCTGCCTCGGTTACCTCGGCTATAAAATGATAATGTTGGTATTTGTTAAGCGCTTACTATGTGCAGAGAACTGTTCTAAGCGCTGGGGTAGGTACGGGGTAATCAGCTTGCCCCACGTGAGGCTCACAGTCTTCCTCCCCATTATACAGGTGAGGTAACTGAGGCCCAGAGAAGTGAAGTGACTTGCCCACAGTCACACAGCTGACAAGTGGCAGAGCCGGGATTCGAACCCGTGACCTCTGACTCCCAAGCCCGAGCTCTTTCCGCTGAGCCACGCTGCTTCTAAAATGGGGATAAGAGTGTGAGTCCCGTGTGGGACAGAGACTGGGTCCAACCTGATTAACTTGTATCTACACCAGCACTTAGAACACTGCTTGGCACATAGTAAGCACTTAGCGAGTACCATAATTATATTATTACCTCAAGCTAAATTGCCAGGGGACCTAGGTTGGGGTCGGCTTAGGTTAGGGACCCTGGAAAGGAATGGTCAAATCTGGAGAAGCAGTGAGGTTAAGTAGAGAGAGGGCGAGCCTGGGAGTCAGAAGGACCTGGGTTCTGATCCCAGCTCCACCACGTGTCTGTTATGTGATTCTGGGCAAGTCATTTCACTTCTCTGGGCCTCAGTTACCTTATCTGGAAAACGGGGATTAAGAGTGCGAGTCCCACGTCGGACAGGGACTGTACCCAAACTGATTACCTTGTATCTACCCCAGCACTTAGAACGGTGCTTGGCCTATACAAAGTGCTTAACAAGGATCATAATTATTATAGAAGAGGCATTTATACTGTCAAAGGATACGGTCCACTCCAGAAGAATCTTTAGAGACCACATCCAGGCAGAAGGGAGACTTGGGGGGTTTCCAGTAGGCCAGACAGTGGACCTATGCAAATGGAGGCCAAAGACAGTCATCTTAGAACCTTGGTTGAGAAAGAGCACGGGCTTGGGAGTCAGAGGTCACGGGTTCTAATCCCAGCTCGGCCACTTGGCCAGCTGTGCGACTTGGGGCAAGTCACTTAACTTCTCTGTGCCTCAGTTCCCTCATCTGTAAAAGGGAGGTTAAGACCGTGAGCCTCACGTGGGGCAACCCGATTATCCTGTATCTACCCCAGCGCTTAGAACAATGCTCTGCACATAGTAAGCCCTTAACGAATACCAACGTTATTATTATTATTAAAATGGGAATTAAGACTGTGAGCCCCATGTGGTACAACCTGATTACCTTGTATCTCCCCCAGCGCTTAGAACGGTGCTTGGCACATAGTAAGCGCCTAACAAATGCCGTCATTATTATTATTACACTACTGGATCTGAAAGGTCTTTCTCCAAGCAGTCTCTTATATTAATAATGTTGGTATCTGTTAAGCGCTTACTATGTGTAGAGCACTGTTCTAAGCGCTGGGGGAGATACAGGGTAATCAGGACGTCCCACGTGAGGCGCACAGTTAATCCCCATTTTACAGATGAGGGAACTGAGGCAGAGAGAAGTGAAGTGACTTGCCCGCAGGCACACAGCTGCCAAGTCATGACCTCTGACTCCGAAGCCCAGACTCTTTCCACTGAGCCACGCTGCTTCTCTTATCCACCTTTACCACAGTGCTCCAGTGAGTGGAAATAATCTATTTTTAAGAACTTTTTTGTAATGGTCTTTGCCAAGAGCTTACGATGTTGCCAGGCACTGTACTAACCACTGGAGAAGATACAAATTTTCAGGTTGGCACGGTCCACATGAAGCAGCGCGGCTCAGTGGAAAGAGCCTGGGCTTCGGAGTCAGAGGTCACGGGTTCGACTCCCGGCTCTGCCACTCGTCAGCTGTGTGACTGTGGGCGAGTCACTTCACTTCTCTGGGCCTCAGTTCCCTCATCTGGAAAATGGGGATTAACCGCGAGCCTCCCGTGGGACGACCTGATGACCCTGTATCTCCCCCAGCGCTTAGAACGGTGCTCTGCACGTAGTAAGCGCTTACCAAATATCGCCATCATTACATAGGCTCACAGTCTTAATCCCCATTTTCCAGATGAGGTAACCCAGGCAGTGTGAAGTGTAGTGACTTGCCCAAGCAGACAAGTGGTGGAGCAGGGATAAGAACCCAAGTCTTTCTGACTGCCAGACCGGTGCTCTAAATAGGACACTACTAACCTAAGAGCCCGGACTCTACCAAAGCCTCTTTAAAGCCCGTGAATTCGTGGTGCTCCTCATCACCCCACAGTGTGATAGTCCTAAGCGTTGAATGCCTAGACTGGGGGGACTTGATGCCCCCCCCCCCAAGTTCTGAGCTCCGTCTGTCACGGCGGGGCTCAGTGGAAAGAGCTCGGGCTTGGGAGTCAGAGGTCATGAGTTTGAATCCCGGCTCTGCCGCTTGTCAGCTGACTGTGGGCAAGCCACTTCACTTCTCTGTCCCTCAGTTACCTCATCTGTAAAATGGGGATTAACCGTGAGCCTCACGTGGGACGACCTGATTACCCTGTATCTACCCCAGCGCTTACAACGGTGCTCGGCACATAGTAAGCGCTTAACGAATACCAACATCACTGTTTACCTAACCTTCGAGCGCTGTGCCCTTTTCCTCTTGAAATATGGGAAAGAGATATTTCCCATCTTACTTTAGAGGTAAAGTTGCTGCTACTGCTGCTGCTATGGAAACCGCTCCTGGACTAGAAATGAAGATGTACTGGCAATCTGCAATAACTGCGATGTAAAGTGGCATCACTTTATAATTTTTCCTCTAAAGTCCTAACGGAAATGACAAAGACACTGCTCTAGTACGGGCTGCTGTGTCTCCCTCTATCTCCATTCAAACCTGTTGGGTCTTCTGAAATCTGAGTTATTCCCCGGAAGCCAAGCGGTACAAAGAATATCCCAGGAAAAGAAGTTAAAAATGCAATTCTTTGTAGTCAGTCAATCCGTGAATGAATGGAATTTATCGAGCGCTCACTCTGTGCAAGGCACTGTACTAAGCGCTTAGTAAGATTAAGCTAAGAGTACAATACAGCGGAATTGGCAGTTCCCTTCCCATAAGCTTAAAGCCTGATGATATTGCTCTTGATTGATTCATTCGATCATATTTATTGAGCGCTTACTGGGGGAGAGAGTACAACAATAGAGAGACACATTCCCTGCCCACAGTGAGTCTTAATAACGGGTTTATGAAAATCCCACCCACGTTACAAACCAAGTAAACGTACTTCAGGGAATGCTAAAAACGAGAGTAACCAATTCCCTAGGGAAAGGTTGCAAGCTCAAACCATGAAGCCCAAGAAAAGAAAGTCTCCGGAAAGCCATCCTTCATTCTAATGATGTCATTCCTGTCGATAAACTTGATCTCTGTGGGAGTCACTCCATCACTCCTCTGAAAGAAAGGACATTTGAGGCCCCGCTTGAGCTACTCACGTGACCCATCAGAACCCAGCCATTTAGGGCGGGTCCTTCAAAACCTACCGAAGTTCCCGGAGGGACAAGGTCCATGTCTAATTCCCACCGGAGTATTCTCTCATAGCGTGCGATACAAGTGCTCTCCACCCAGAAAACATCTCATATAGACTATTACCGCTACTATAATGAAGACACAAAATGACCCGATAGAGACCCGAACCCACCAGCCTATTTCCTCTTCTCAGGAAACCCTGAAAATTTAGGAGACATGAGAGGACCTGACCTATTTCTCACAGATCCAGCTATAGAGCTAATCAGGTTCCCAGGAGGATAAATAACGGGGGCGGGGGGCTGGGTGTTCCCATAATAATCATAATAATTGTGGCATTCGTTGAGCGCTTACTCTGTGCCAGGCATTGTACTAAGCGCTGGGGTGGAGAGGAGCAAATCGTTTTGGACACGGTCCCTGACCCGTGTGGGGTTCACAATTTCAATCCCCATTTTAGAGATGAGAAAACCGGGGCACCGGGAATTCATTCATTCATTCAATAGTATTTATTGAGCGCTTACTATGCGCAGAGCACTGTACTAAGCGCTTGGAATGAACAAGTCGGCAACAGATAGAGACGGTCCCTGCCGTCTGACGGGCCTACGGTCTAATCGGGGGAGACGGACAGACGAGAACAGTGGCGATAAATAGAGTCGAGGGGAAGAACATCTCGAAAAACAACGGCAGTGAAGTGATTTGCCCAAGACCACACAGCAGACAAGTGATGGAGCTGGGATTAGTACCCGTGTCCTTCTGATTCTTGGGCCCATGCAGTAATCCAAGCTGCTCCTCTGTCCCCTCATGCCTACTTCCATTTCTTAGCCCAGAGACCAGCTCAGGCCGCTCCATGAATTTCCACATGCTTACAATTATCCAGTTATTTTACCCAGTTGGTTAATAAGTTTATGTCCGTCTTCCCTGTTAGACCATGAGCTTCGCGTGGGTTGGGAACGTGAGTCCCTTCTACTTCCGCGAAGCACTCGGCTCGGTGTATCGCACTGCACGGTACACCATTATCCCAGCTCTGCCACTTGTCAGCTGTGTGGCTGTGGGCAAGTCACTTCACTTTTCTGTGCCTCAGTGACCTCATCTGTAAAATGGGGATTAACTGTGAGCCTCACGTGGGACAACTTGATTCCCCTGTCTCCCCCACCCAGCGCTTAGAACGGTGCTCTGCACATAGTAAGCGCTTAACAAATACCAACATTATTATTATTACTATGATTACTCTGGGTAGGTTCCAAAGACATGTTCATTCATTCATTCAATAGTATTTATTGAGCGCTTACTATGTGCAGAGCACTGTACTAAGCACATAGTTAAGTGTTTTAAAATTACAATTAAAAAATGTGAAACGTATTTTCATTTTCTTTCTCTCAATCAGCTGTTCAGAATTTAAAGGAAGCGACTTATGAGGGAAATACATAAAACTAAAAGGAGAAATGTTTCACAAGGGGAACTTCTTAGAAACATTTATCAAATTGTCAACCTACTTAAACATTTAAAGTCATTAAAAAGATAGACGGAGTTGAGTAATTTAGACATTGCCTTCTCTGGGGATTGAAGCATAGTTTTAAATACTTTCTATACCTATGGTTTATCTTGGAAAGGTTTACCTCCCAATTTGTCTTGTCACCATTGTCACCAATAATAAATAATTTGACTGACAAGCAAAAGCTTGGGCAAAGGGTTATAGGTATTTACTGGATCAAAGATAAATGTAAAGATATTCCTAGGTAGACAAGGCTTTTGCCTATTCACAACACTTCAGCTTTGGAAAATGACTTTATTCAGGCTCATTTTAAAATATTTTTTCGTTCTGCTTTTCTTGCCTCTCTGCTTTCAGAGGTCCTATTTCTCAATTAACATATTTATGTTTTGACCTCTTTTTCTTTTATCGTTAAACTCTTTGTTCATCTGTAGTCTGTTTTCTCTAGTTCTTTTCACTCTCAGCTTCACACTGATCTTTTCCCTTTTATCCTCCTTGCCCTGAGTAAGTTAACATAGAATGAATCGATTAGACCGTAAGCCCGTCGATTAGACTGTAAACCTGTCGATTAGACTGGAAGCCTGTCAAAGGGCAGGGACTGTCTCTATCTGTTACCGATTTGTACATTCCAAGCGCTTAGTACAGTGCTCTGCACATAGTAAGCGCTCAATAAATACTATTGAATGAATAAGCGCTTGGAATGAACAAGTCGGCAACAGATAGAGACGGTCCCTGCCGTTCGACGGGTTTACGGTCTAACCGGGGAAACAGCAGCTGTCAGAAGTGGGATTCGAACCCACGCCTCCAGGGGAGACTGCGACCTGAACGCAGCGCCTTAGACCGCTCGGCCATCAGATGTGCCCTGGCTGGAGGACTCAGGATGCTCAAGCAGAGGTGTGGGGAAGCAGATGAGAACTTGGTTGGGTCCACAGCGTGGCCAGTGAATAGAACAGGGGCCTGGACGTCAGAAGGGTCTTGGGTTCTAGTCCCATCTCTGCCACTTTTCTGCTGTGTGACCTTGGGGAGGTCACCTCACTTCTCTGGGCCTCAGTTACCTCACCTGTAAAATGGAATTAAGACCATGAGCCCCATGTGGGATAGGGACTGTGTACAACCTGATTAACTTGAAGCTACCCCAGGGCTCAGTACAGTGTCCTGCACATAGTAAGCCGTTAAATACCACAAATAAATGGGAACCTTATCAACAGTTTCCTGTACCTCTACTTGTATGCTGACATTCTTCCGTCGATACCCATTAATGTTGTTTCTTTTTGGCTTCGTTCTGGCATTTGACGTACACACTCTCACAAACGTACTCACACATATGCACGAAAAATAAAAATCCCACATATATCCAGTATACAGAAATAGGAAAACCCAACTAGTTTGGCCCATTTCTAATAGAGAGCAAAACTTCATTAATACTTGGAGCACTTTAAATCAATATTTAGACATTTAATTATTTTGCTCATTTTACTTGAATACATTAGAGGAGCCGGGTAGAACTATTAGGGCTCCCTGTGATTAACATACTTGAATCAGCAAAAGGTGGCAATTAAATAAAAATCTACTCGTTTCTTGGCCTACCATAAAAATTTACATAATTTAGCAATTATTTTATCATTTTGAATATATATTAAAAGTGGTTTTCTGTTTTTAATTGTAAGCTATATTCTACATATTTTAATGCTCCCTGCCTTCTGAATGTACTTGGGAGTCAAATGTAAAAAATATTTGGGGTTGGCTCGGATTTACAAAATCTCTAACATCTATCAGCATAAGGTGCTCGTATATTAAAGATCATTTACTGTGTTTTGCTCATTAAAAACTTATTTACAGCTTTATAATAAATGAGAGCTTTGTGAGGGATTTTCCTTTCCTCTTTGAAGTAACCCCAAACGCAGTCTTCAGTGTCGTAATAAAACAAGACTTATTTCTGCAGGTGGTTTGTAAAATTATTTTATTTATGTACGTTTTTCTAGTCCTTTGTTAGCCTTTTGGATACAAATATCAATATATTTGTCCTTTTATTCTGTCATCTACAACCGGGGGAGGAGATAACAGCTAAGCAGGGGAACAAATCGGGGTTCCCTCCTGACTTTGGGGTGAATAAAAACTTTAATCAATGAAGCGGCGTGGCATAGTGGATGAAGCCCGGGCCTGTGAGTCACGAGGTCATGCGTTCTAATCCTGACTCTGCCACCTGTCTTTGTGACCTTGGGCAAGTCGCTTCGCTTCTCCGGGCCTCGGTTACCTCATCTGTAAAATGGGGATTGAGATTGGGAGCCCCACGTGGGACGGAGACTGTGTTCAACCCGATTTGCTTGTATCTACCCCTGTGCTTAGTACAGCGCTTGGCCCATAGTAAGCCCTTAACAGATACCATAATTATTATTATTGCCAACTTTATTGCATTGTACTCTACCAAGCACTTAGTACGATGCTCTGCATAGGGCAAGCACTCAATATATATGGTTGATGGATTGATTGAGACAGACCCCAAAATAAATTACAGAATGGAAGGACATGTACTTTCATTCAATCAATCACATTTATCGAGCACTTACTGTGTGCAGAGTACTGTACTAAGAGCTTGGAAAGTACTATTCTGCAGTAAAGAGAGACGATCCCTGCCCACAGTGGTGCTGTGGGGCTGAAGGTTGGGTGAATATCAAGCTTTTAAGGGCTACAGATCCAAGTATATAGGCAATGCAGAAGGCACGCTACTGGGTAGGGGGTATGAAGGTTTAATCAGGGAAGGCCTCTGGGAGGAGATGTGATTTTTAAGAAGGCTTTAAATTTGGGGAGAATCGTGCTCTGTTGACTATAAAGAGGGAGGGAGTCAGTGGTATTTACTGAGCATGCAGAGCACTGTACTAATTGTTTTATGAAGTAGAACCCAACAGATTTAGCAGATACATTCGCTGCCCGTAATGATCTTAGAGTCACAGGCAAGAGAGAGGACACGAGTAAAGGGTTGGCAGTACGATAGATGAGAAGTACAGAGAAAAGACTGGAATTATTCATTCATTCCATTGTATTTATTGAGCGCTGTGTGCAGAGCACTATACTAAGCACTTGGAAAGTAAAATTAGGCAACAGACAGAGACAATCCGTAACCAACTACGGGCTCACAGGGAGAGAGACAACAAAAAAAACCCCAAGTAGACTGGCATCAATAGCATAAATATAAATAGAATTGTAGATGTATATGCATCATTAATAAAATGAATAGAATAATAGATTACAGGAGAAAAAACATGTGGTTTGGGTTCTAGTAGGAGATAAGGAACATGAAGATGGGAAGGGAAAAGGTGATTACCAAGTGCCTTAAAGTAGGTGGTAAGGAGACTCTGTTTCATGCAAAATGCGTGAGACCAAGTGGTGGCAGTTGGGATGGAGAAAATGGGGCGGAAACTGACAATACTAGGGAAGAAAAATGGACAGGATTTGGTTGAAAGAGAGGGAGGAGGTTGAGGATCATGCCAATTTACAGCCTGAGGTTGGTGCGATCACAAAGTTAGTTGGAAGGGAGGATTTGAAAGTGAAGAGGGGGAATTAAGTTCAGGGCAAATTGAGTTGGAGATGCTGGTAGGAAGAATAGGTAGAGAAGGGCTGGAGTCAGATGTAATTGCAGAGAAAGAGAGAGGATGAAAGCCTGCAAGGTAGACTTGGGGAGGTTCACATCCAAGTGGTTGTTGAAGCTGAGGGAAAAGATGACCTTCTCAAGGAAGTGAGTGTAAACTGGGAAGAGAAGATCCAGGACAGAGCACTGAAGGACAACAGCTGTTGGAGAGGAAGTTTGGCCTAGTAGGTAGAGCACAAATCTGGGAGTCAGAGGTTCTTGTCCTGGCTCTGCCACCTGTCTGCCGTGTGACCTTGGGCAAATCACTTCACTTCCTCTGTGCCTCATTTACCTCATCTGTAAAATGGGGATAAAGACTGTGAGCCCCGAGTGGGTCAGGGACTGTGTCCAACCTGATTATCTTTTATGCTTAGTACAGTGCCTGGCACATAGTAAGTACTTAACAAATACCATAAAAAAGGGGTTCTATTCACTCACCGCTTCTTGAAAACAATGTGCAAGGATGAATTGAGATGAGACATGAAATTAAGAAACAATTTACCCAGGGAGATGGAAAAAAAGGGCCTGAAATGCTAACCATCACCCTGTGATCATTAGGTGGAAAAAGGTCAGTCCTGTGAGGAAAGAGAAGTGTGTTACATAGAACTGATCCTGTCAAAAATGAGGTGAGCAAGCACTTCATTTGCAAACTTGTTAGGAAATACTATGCGTCACACAAGATTCAGACGGGAGTCCCCTCCCCGCCCAAATAATCCATTATGATTTTTTTTTAAAATAACATACTTCAACCTAGTGTAAGCATAGCCATAAAATACTTCAATCCCTGGAAACTTTAAAATCTGAGCAGATATATGACCAGGGCCCCTGAGGCAGGTTTCTTACTCCTCTGAGTTTAGCCTGGGTAACACAGAAGTACCTCAGCTTCAAATGTCTCCAATGAGAGAGCTTACTATTATTATTACCATTATTATTAGTAATAACAATGATAATGATAGTAATGATGGTATTTTTCAGTGCTCACTACGTGCCAATCACTGTTAAGCGCCAAGATTGATAAAATGAAATCAGACACAATCTCGGTTCCACAGCAGAATAGGGAGAAGGAGAACAGATAATTCTTCCCCATTTGAAAGTCTAAAACACACCTGATTCTCCCCACTCCTCGAACATCTGCAAAGCTTGACCATCCACCTTCGCATCAAACAGAGACTCCTTACCATCAGATTTGAAGCAGTCAGCTCATGCCCTCCTAGCTCAGCTCACTGATTTCCTACCACAACCCAGTCCGCATCAGGTTTGTCCACCTCACCTCCGATCGCTTGCCCAGGCCTTCCCTCTGAGCCTAGGCCTTTCTCTCCCTCCAATATATGACAAACCACCATTCTCCCCACCTACAAAGCGCTGATATAATCACATCTCCTCCACGAGGTCTCCCCACAACTAAATCCCCATTTTCCCTACTTCCCCTCTCTTCTGCATCACCTATGCATCAACTACCAGCACCCATGTTCAAATCCCAGCTCCTCAATTTGTCTACTGTGTGAACTTGGGCAAGTCACTTAACTTCTCCATACTTCAGTTACCTCATCTGGAAAATGAGGATTAAGACTGTGAGCCCTGTGTGGGACAGGGACTGTGTCCATCTCAATCTCCTTGTATCTACAGTGCTTAGTACAGTGCCTGGCACAGAGTAAGCCCTTAACAAATCCTCAGTTATTATCATTATCATTGGTTGATTGAGTGACCTAACTGTCCCTGGTAAGGAACACAAACTCAGCAAGAAACCTCAGAAGGATTGATTGCCCCAGATAAAACTAGATATAAAGTGTCCTTCTCTAATGAAAACTCACACCCTGGGCTGCAGTCTCTCACTCTGGATTGGAAATGTTATTTATTTAAGGCACGAAGCCGATGCATATGCATCAAAGTTCTTGGCTCTGAAGAAGTTGTAGGGGTTGAGATGGGGAGTCAAAGTGGGGCGGGTTATAAATTAGCAATTTTCCAACTGGGAACTTTGCAAAGAGGTGGAGCTGAAGTGGCTCAAGAGCGTGAGCAAGTTAATTGGCTTCCATTTTCTACCCTGGCTCAGCACCCTGCTGACACCGAGCCCCTGGGAAAGCCAGGGGAGATTGGGAAGAGTGAGGATAGTAGACTCACACTACAGCCTGGCTATACCGTGCCCAAAGACAAATTCAGGAACGGAGAGACGAGCGTCTCTTGTACGAGTCACCCAGACTTTCCCGTCGGCCCCCTGTTTAGAGAGAAGATCTCGTCACCAAGAACCTCAAATCTTCATAACGGATTCTCTATTTGAAGAAGACTTCGCAAGTGGCTCCGAACATTTGGTCGGTCAGAAACAGGGAGTGATTTGATGGTGTCTAACCGCTCCATTGTACCCTCCCAAATGCTTAGGACAGAGCTCTGCACACAGTTAGTGTTCAATAAACACCATTAATCCAACGACCACCCAAACCTCAGAACAGTGGCTCCTTGGCATTAAACGATTGTTTTTTCCATCCTTCCTCCTTCACCCTTTCTCTCGTCAGGCGGAGAGAAAGAGAAATTCACGGAAATGATATAGGCTGCTGTTCCAGAGACCTCACTTGATTATCCCATTGGCCGGGGAAACAAACGTCACAAATCATCCGTCAGAGTCGGAGAGGATCCAGAAGTCTCCGAGAAGGCCCTGTGATGCCGGCTGTGCGTCTCCTGCCGTGATAAACGATCGCTTCCCTCGAGTGACTTCTCTGACGGAGCGATCTGTCTCATTAATGGTGTAGCCCTCAAACATACTTCCTGATTTGTCATCAGAGGGACCATTTTTCTTTCCGAAGACAATCTCGGGCAGTGGCGTAGGAGAGATAGTTGTCCCATCAGCCCGGGCTGGAGACCCAGATGAGAAACCAATATGACCAAGGCTGCCGCATGATGTAGATTTTTTTTCTTATAGTATCTTTTAAGTGCTTACTATGTGCTAAGCACTGGGGTAGCTACAAGCTAGTCAGGTTGGACACAGTCCATGCACCACATGGGGATCGCAATCTTAATCCCCATTTTACAGATGTGGTAACTGAGAAGGCACATCTCCTCCAAGAGGCCTTACCCGACTAAGCCTTCCTTTCCTCTTCTCCCATTCTCTCTCCGTCACCCTGACTTGCTCCCCTTATTCATCGCCCCTCCCAGCCCCACTACTTATTTACATATCTCTAATTTATTTATTTCTATCAATATCTCTCTCCCCCTCCCAGTCTGTGAGTTCATGTTGGGCAGGGAATGTTTCTATTTATTGTTGTGTTTTACTCTCAAGTGCTCAGCATAGTGGCCTGCACACTGTGGTCTCATGCTGTCGAGTCACGTCCAACCCATAGCGACGCCATAGACACATCTCTTCCAGAACGCACCATTTCCATCCGCAGTCGTTCTGGTAGCGTCTCCATAGAGTATTCTCGGTAAAAATATGGAAGTGGTTTACCACTGCCTCCTTCCGCGCAGTAAACGAGTCTCCGCCCTCGACTCTCTCCCACGCTGTTGCTGCCCAGCACAGGGGAGTTTTGATTTGTAGCAGATTACCGTCCACTCACTGGCCACTGGGTCTCATAGTCAATCTCCATTATTCAGATGAGGGAACTCAGGCTTAGAGAAGTTAAGTGACTTGCCCAAGGTCATACAACAGACAAGTGGCATAGCCAGGATTAGAATACGGGCCTTTCTGACTCCCAGGCCCATGCATTATCTACTAGACCACACTGCTTCTCCTTATCACAGAGGTCTCTTGCTGAAAAATGAGAATTGTTTCCCCGCTACCTACTCCTCTTCCAGTCCTTCAAATTTAAAATAATTAGTCTGCTGCCGTGGGTTATTTTTATACGAAGTACAGTTTTCCCTACTGTGAGGATCTAACCACAGCCAAGGTAAGGAGAAAATATTCAGAACTCAAGCATATCCTAGAGATTTTGGAAACGGTTTTACCGGATGTAGAATTTTAAAATGCCACTATTACGTTCTATCTAATAATCTATGAGTAAAAATAGGCCTTTTCTTGTTCTCCTTGTTTGCAAATTGAAAGTCTAACAACTTTACCACTCAACTGCTTGATGATTAGTAGGCAGTAATTTAAACTATACACATTATGCTAAGTATCCTTATATTAATTCAGTTTGAGTGAGTTTTTATAAAATGCTTTGTTCTGCTCAATAAAGTTAATTATATGTTCTATGTTTCATAACTGAGTGTCTTGATTTTTTTAAACATAATGGCAGCTTCAGTTGCATTTTCCCTATAAAATCTGATGTGTAACAAAAAGCTATCCATATAAGGAAGCAAAGCTGTACACCACAAGCATAAGCTAAGGAGTGAAAAGTCCCCTTTATTTACAGTGCCTTTGCTTTGCTGGCTCGACGATACTAGCCACACTAAAACACGATAAACTGCCAACTAGGGGCTGAGTCCGGGAGACGTGCTATTTGAGCTGTCATTTGATAAACTCCTTGGTGATCTAATAAGAGAACTGGTACTGTATGTGAAAAGGCCAACTTGTGAGGCATTGTATTACCAATCCATTAGAATGGACTTTAGTGAGGGTCTCCCCCCTGTAACTCAATCAAACATATTTACTGAGCATTTACTGTGTACAGAACACCGGAGGAAGTGCTTGAGAGAATATAACGCACCTCAGTTGGTAGACAAGTTCTTTCTAGACTGTAAACTCATTAAGGGCAGGCCATGTGTCTGCTTATTGTTATAGTGTACTCTCCCAAGTGCTCAGTACAGTGCTCTGCACACAGTAAGTGCTCAATAAATATGAATTGAATTGACTTTTCTAGACTATAGGCTCCCTGAGGGCAGGGAACGTGTCTACTGACTCTGATGCATGGTATTCTCCCAAGTGTTTAGTCCAGTGCTCTAAACACAGCAAACTCTCAATATATATCATTGATGAATTGATTTTTTAAATGTTTTTTACGGAGCTTTTATTACGTGCCAGGCACCGTACAAAGCCGATCAGGTTGAACACAGTCCATGTCCCACATGGGGTTCACAAAATCAATCCCCATTTTACAGCCGAGATAACTGAGGTGCAGGAAAGTGTCTTGCCGAAGGTCACACAGCAGACGGGTGGCTTAGTGAGGATTAGAATCCAGGTCTTCCGACCACACTTCCCCAGCAGACCCAGGACACGCCGCCTCAGAGGCAGGTAATCAAATAGCCTTGAAGTATATCCATTGGAATGTCGGATTCCTACTAAGAACTGGATTAAATTGCAATCAAAGGAGAAAATTAGACACCCATAATCTATAGTGGCAGCGTACAGGGAGCATACAGTTCTTATCAGGAAGTGTGGCGTCTCCCTCAACGCTACTTGGCCAATCTTCAACTCCGTGTCACCCGAATGAGCCAGCGGCCAATCCGTCTGCACCTTAAATCGTGCATTTGACAGCGGGGCCGGTAACGGCGTACTGTGTTGTTGCTGAAACCCCCCGCATACGAGCTCAGTCAGATCGTTGTATATTATGATAGGCTCAGGCATTTGAACAGACACACAATGAATGCTGTTGTAATTTCTGCAGTCACAGGGCAATGAATGTTCCATGTTATTTTGCTTGTTGCCTATATGTAGGGAGCAATTTACATGGAGAACATTACTATATCTGTCATGTTCCATCTAGAAGCGCTGATGCAGAACTGCTCCGAGACAGCCGCGCTGTAGTATTGATGCTCATGGCAGAAGAGATTTAGATACCATGAAAAGCTAATGGTGTTAACTAAAGAATTCCTCCATTTACATCAGCAGAAAGGGAGCATTTAAAGGGGGATTAGTTTAAGAATAAATGGCCAAAATTCAACATCCTGAAATGGTGCAAAGAGCATAGTATAGCAATCTTTTTTCTCCCCTCCCCAAGAGACGGTCCTGTGCGGCCAAATTAAAGCTCTCCAAGATGTTCCCGTTTAGACTAGACAATCGCATGGAGAGTCTCACGCTGTTATTCTAAAAGGATCTCTGCAGATGGAACAAGTGCAGTGAGTTGTCCCTCCGTCTGGCAAATCCAAAAGCGGCGGCTTCCGCTGAAAGTTCGTTGTGGGCAGGGAATATATCTACCAACTCTGTTACACTGTACTCTCCCGAGAGCTTTCTCTGCACAAAATAAATACCACTGCTAGATTGATCCTCTTCAGGGTCGCAACTGGAGAGTTTCCGGTTCTCTGCCAGTCACGACTACCGGAGGGAGAGTCAAGCAGAGCCATACTCATTCCATTCCTGGCTTGGGCAGTGGCTAGTGAGTGGAAGGCCATCTACTACAAGTCAAAACTCTCCTGTGCTGGGCAGCAGCGGCATGGGAGAGAGTCGAGTGTGGAGACTCAGGTTTACTGCTTGGAAGGAGGTAATGGTAAACCACTTCCATATTTTGACCAAAAAAACTCTATGGATACACTATCAGAACGATTGCAGAGGGAACTCTATTTATTGCCATTGTTCTCGTCTGTCCGTCTCTCCCGATTAGCCTGTAAGCCCGTCAAAGGGCAGGGACTGTCTATCTGTTGCCGACTTGTTCGTTCCAAGCGCTTAGTACACTGCTCTGCACATAGTAAGCGCTCAATAAATACTATTGAATGAATGAATGAAAGGAGGGTGTTTGGGGAGAGATGTGTCCACGGTGTTGCTATAGGTGTGTTCTGGGAGAGAGGTGTCCATGGTGTCGCTATTGAGAAGCAGCGTGGCTCAGTGGAAAGAGCACGGGCTTGGGAGTCAGAGGTCGTGGGTTCGAATCCCGGCTCTGCCACTTGTCAGCTGTGTGACTGTGGGCAAGTCACTTCACTTGTCTGGGCCTCAGTTACCTCATCTGTAAAATGGGGATTAGGACTGTGAGCCTCATGTGGGACAACCTGATTACCCTGTATACCCCAGTGCTTAGAACAGTGCTCTGCACATAATAAGCGCTTAACAAATACCAACATTATTATTACTATTATTATAGGTCAGAAACGACTCGACGGCGTAAGACGAGACCAACTCTGTTATAGTTTACTCTGTTCACAGAGAGCACTCCAAATGTACCATTAATAATTGTATTAGGATTGATTTTCAATTAAACTCCCTGAGGTCAGGGTCACAGAGCTTATTCTAGACCCACTACAATTTAGTCTATGTAGGAAGCTCTCCAGTTCTGTGGTCAAGGATAATAATGCTTGTGATACAAGAATTGATGTTCTCTCTTTTACTAAGTAGGGAGACCAGCTGAGCATTGATAAACCTCAATTGAAAGAATATGAAAATTCAAACTGGGAAGGAAAACTATTGTTTGTGATTTCTCCACCTTTTTCTTCCATAACAAAAAAATGAAAGGGGAAGCTGACTATGGGCTACTCATTTGGAAAGACAGCAAAGAATCTGGTGCTTTTTACGTCAGAATAATTTCTGCTCACCAACTCCTGGTATTATCTTCTGCTGTTTGTCAAAATAATCCACCAGGCCTGTGTCCAATATACTAGTTTCTGCAAATAACTCTCAGATCAAAGAGTGAATTCAGTAGACAATAGAGTGCAAGTGAGCTAAATATCGCTTGAGGTGATCGGAAAGTATTACAGAGAAATAGGATGCTACAGTCCGATTGGACATTCCATAGCTGACTTTGCATTTCACACACAGGTAGTTACGTGGTTAAAAACACCTTTGTGGGAAAGAGAGCACAGAGACTGCAGATATTCAGTGCACTAGATTTTAAGAAAAGGGAAAAATAAAATCAAAATAGAAGAATTCACCATGGAACTTTCAATTAAAAAATAAGTCAATCCATTACAATGACTGAGCGCTTACTGTGTGCAGAGCACTTTACTCAGTGCTTGGGAAAGTACAATCAGACAGAGCTGGTAGACAAGATTCCTGCCCACAAGGAGCTTATAGTCTACGGTTTCTAAAAGTTACCGCATGCAGCAGCCAAAACAAAATGCCAGTTGCCCGATGTTCATTTTCTCCTTCAAAATCCAGAGCTGTTGTAGGAAGAAAACCAAAGAGAAACAAGAGAAAGCAGAAATATTCTAAAAAATGAAAAGTACATTTTTGCCTTTATAGTTGACTTGGGTTTGAAGGTGTTGCTACTGAGGAGGAGAATTTGTCTCTGAGTGCAAATGTGCTGGATAAAGATCCAACTAACTCCTCGACGGGAAACTCCTTTCTGGGCAGGGATCGATTCTTCTACTGGACTCTCCAAAGTGTGTGCTACAGTGTTTTGACCTCGAGATAGTGTTTGGACCTTGAGAAGGAGGGCGTCCAGTTTACCTTGACTCGGGGGGAGACAGGCATTAAATAAATACATTGTGGCTATGTACATGAGTGCTGTGGAGCTGAGAGTGGGGTGAACGCCTAGGGCCCAAAAAGGTACAAAATGCAACTGCACAGATGACACAGAAGGGAGAGTGAGCTGGGGAAAAGAGCACTCAATCGGGGTAAGCCTCTCGGGGGAAATTTGACCTCCATAAGGCTTTGGAGGTAGGGAGAGTGGTGGTCTGGGGTAGATGGAGGGGGAAGGGAATTCCAGACCAGAGGGAGAACATGGGAAAGGGGTCGATGGTGAGAAAAATGACATAGAGATACAGTGAGAAAACTGGCACTAGTGGAGTGAAATACGCAAGTTGGGCCATAGTGGGAGATCAGTGAAGGAAAGCAGGAGGGGGCAAGATGCTCCCGAATGCTTTAAGGCCAGTGTTAAGGAGTTTCTCATTTAGTCTCCCTGCCCTTGTGGTCTACATTGTGAATTGTCTGGGAAGGAGAGGGGGATCAGTCTGGAATCCTAGAACGGACTCACTCAACCCTCCTCAAATCTGCCAAATAATCAAAGCCCTACTGGAGGCACCCCTCCTCCAAGAGGCCTTCCCAGACTGAGCCGCTCTTTTTGTCAGCTCCTCCTCCCTTCCGCGTCACCACGAATCACTCCCTTCGCTCTTCCCCCCTCTCCCTGCCCCACAGCACTTAAGTGTATATGTACACTTCTATCATTCTATTTATTTATATTGATGCCTGTTTGCTTGTATTGATGTCTCCCCCTCTAGACTGTGAGCCCGTCGAGGGCAGGGATTGTCTCTCTTTATTGCTGTATTGTACTTTCCAAGCACTTAGTACAGTGATCCGCACACAGTAAGCGCTCAATAAATAAGACTGGATGAATGAATGGATGGTGAATGAATGAACAACATAAGGATTCTGTGAACTCGGGTTGGCCTGAGCTAGTAGGCCCCTCTGAGACCAGCCTCCTATATTCTTCCTGAGGGCCTCCCCGAGCTACTGCCTCATTAGTTGTGGGGAGGTTAATGATTCGGAGGCCTCCATTAACAGGAAGACTGGAATTCAATTCCTCTGCATTCGACAAAGAAAGAATGCTCCTGTCCTACATCCATATCAGTGTTGGCCTCTGAGATTGTTGACAAGACTGTTTTCCAACACTCTTCAGCTTCCTGAAATTTTCTAGGCAACAAAGCAAGTCACTTAACTTCTCTGGGCCTCAGTTTCCTCATCTGTACAATGGGAATTAAATACTTGTCCTATTTCCTATTTATACCGTGAGCCCCAAGTCAGAAGGGACTGTGTCCCACCTGATTAGCTTGTATGTACCCCAGTGATTAAAACAGTGTTTGACTCATAGTAGGCACTTGATATAGTAATAATAATAACAGTAGCAATGATAAATTCCGGAGAATTGTGGTAGGCTTTGGAGGTTGTTAGGGTGGTGGTCTGGGGTAGATGGAGAGGGAGGGAGGGAGTTCCAGACCAGAGGGAGAACATGGGAAAGGGGTCGAGGGTGAGAAAAATGACATAGAGATTGACATAGAGATTGTTAAGTGCTTGTGACATGCTAAGCACTGGGGTAGCTTTTAGATTTGGAGATTGGCCACATTTGGGCTCAAAATCTAGTGGGAGTTGGGAGGAGCAAAAAGGTATCTTATCCCCTCTTGTAATAATGTTGGTATCTGTTAAGCGCTTACTATGTGCCGAGCACTGTTCTAAGCGCTGGGGTAGACACGGGGGAATCAGGTTGTCCCACGTGGGGCTCACAGTCTTCAGCCCCATTTTACAGATGAGGGAACTGAGGCACCGAGAAGTGAAGTGACTTGCCCAAAGTCACCCGGCTGCCAAGTGGCCGAGCCGGGATTCGAACCCAAGACCTCTGACTCCAAAGCCCGTGCTCTTTCCACTGAGCCACGCTGCTTCTTCTACTGATGAGGAAACTAAGGCATAGAGAAGTAAAGTGACTTGCCCAAGGTCACAAAGGAGACCGGAAGCAGAGTCACGACCGGAACCCACGTCTTTCTGACTCCCAGACCCGTGCTCTAACTGGGAGGCCACACTGCTTCTCAATCCTTCAATCCCAGGAATTCAAATATTTCTGGTCAATCTCACTTTCCAAATTTATGTGGAAAAAGCCTCTTTGGACACCCCGGTTTCCATTCTGCTCATGTAAGGGCCGCAATTAATGATTCATGGCTCTAGTATTTTCCTCTGATTCGATATGTCTTTGAACTTATTTTTAGATATTTGCCCATTCGGTGATGGGCTTTATTCAGGAGTCTTATTCACCAATCCCACCTCATGAACCCAGGGGGAAGAAAGCTGGGACTGAAGTCAATTGTGCTTCCAATGAGAGACTACTATTTCCTGGGCATTTTAAAAAAATTGTAGTTTTAACCACTAATCACGACTAATGGAAGATGCACTCTGCTATTCCTGACTACAATGCCATGAAGAATTTTCAAGGGAAGTCGATATTAGATCAATTTACGAAAGCCACTCAGGAGGGCGTAAAAGGCACCCAACGTGGTTCCATTGTGGAGTACTTTAAGCACTATAGTTGACTAGGGAACATTTAAATCTATTTTCTTTTGACCTCAGAGGACTTCTAAGTGAAGAAAGAGAACTTGGCAACAGGTACAGTGTTTCTACATTAATTTTTTGATGCACTGAGTCTTTGTGGACGACATCAGGGCAAATAGTTCAGGTTAATGGAGGACCCTACTGTGGTGATTTGTATCATCTGTAATACAAGGCGGCCAAGCAACCGGGGCGATGACAGCTTTAAGTAATGGCAGCGGCCAGCCCACCACGTTCACTTGTGTCCTTGGGAAGAAAAAAAAATAAAATCTCATGGCAGTGGTCCCAGCCCAGGCAGGGGGACGTCTTCGGCTCTCTCTTCTCCCAGTCGGGACCAAGAAACTTTTTGATTAAAAATTCAAGACACGCATTCTCTGTTGGGTAAGTTTTCATTAAGTCCGTAACTGCTCGGTTTATTTCCGAATAAACTTAGATGCTGCTCTATCTTGTTCGAAAAGAGTTTCTGAACTCATTAAAATAAGATGCTCAGGAAATTATCCAGACCCATGCTCTTATCCACCAGCCACGCAGCGTCCCAATCCTTCAATCCTAGAAATTAGAAAGTTCCCGGCATTGTTTCTTACAGACTGACTCTTTGAAGACCTGGATTCTAATCCTGGGTCCACCACATGTCTTCTGAGTTATTTGGGGCAAGACACAATTTCTCTGTGCTTCAGTTTCTTCATCTGTAAGGGGATTGAGGCTGTGAGTCCTATGTGGCCCGGGGACTGTGTCCAATCTGATTATTTTATATCTACCTCAGCACTCAGTACAGTGCCTGGCGCATAGTAAGTGCTTCATGGCCTAGTGGATAGAGTGCAGGCGTGGCAGTCAGGGGGTCCTGGGTTCTAGTTCCGGCTCCACCACACGTCTGCTGTGTGACCCTGGGCAAGTCACACAGCTTTTCTGGACCTTAGTTTCCTTATCTGTAAAATGGGTATAAGAGCGTGAGCCCCATGTGGGACTAGGACTACATCCAACCTGATTAATTTCCCCCCTTCAAAGCCATACTGAAGGCTCACCTCCTCCAGGAGGCCTTCCCAGACAAAGCCCCCTTTTTCATCAACTTCTCTTTCCTCCCCATGTTGCCCCAACTCATTCCCTTTGCTCTAACCCCCCTCCCCGCCCCACAGCACTTGTGCCTATATGTACATATCTATGATTCTATTTATTTATATTAATGCCTGCTTAACTTGTTCTGATGTGTTTGAATATCTCTAATTCTATTTATTTATATTGATGCTACTGATACCTGGTTATTTATTTTTGATGTCTGTCTCCCCACTTCTAGACTGTGAGCCCGTTATGGGCAGGGATTGTCTCTGTTGCTGAATTGTACTTTCCAAGCGCTTAGTACAGTGCTCTGCACACAGTAAGCGCTCAAAATATGAGATTGATTGAATGAATGAATGAGTGAACTTGTATTTTATCCCAGGACTTAAAACAGTGCTTGGCACATAGTAAGCACTTAACAGGAACCATAATTATTACTACCAAATTATTATAATTATTTGCAAACTGCTTCATTTCCCTAGTCACCATTTCTCTTCAAAGCTTTCCTAATGGACACCCATCAGGGTCGCCTCCATTTCGGAAAAGATACAACTGAGGCTACCGTTACTATTGCTAATCATGATAATTCAGCTACCGATATTTGTTAAGCAGTTACTATCACCAGATAGAGAAGCAGCGTGGCTCAGTGGAAAGAGCCCGGGCTTCGGAGTCAGAGGTCATGGGTTCGATTCCCGGCTCTGCCACTTGTCAGCTGGTGACTGTGGGCAAGTCACTTAACTTCTCTGTGCCTCAGTTACCTCATCTGTAAAATGGTAGAGATTTTACCTCATCTGTAAAATGGGGACTGTGAGCCTCATGTGGGACAACTCTGTATCTCTTTCAGCGCTTAGAACAGTGTTCTGCACATAGTAAACACTTAAATACCAACCAGGGGTGTTTATGGAGTGCTCACTCTGTGCAGAGCCCCATACTAAACCCTTGGAAGCGTACACTGCCACAGATTTGGAAGACTTGTTGCCTGCTGCCAATGAGCTTATGGGTTAGAGGGAGCTTGTGGTCGAGAAGGACTGTGCTCAACACTATGGTAGATACAATTAAATCAGACCCGGTCCCTGTCCCTCATGAAGCTCCCAGTTTAAGGAGGACAGAGAAAACTGACTTTTAACACCGTTTTCCAGATGAGGCTCAAAGAAACCAAAGTACAACAAGTGACAGTGAGGACACACTTCTTCCTGAAGCGAGAGGTGGGATTTGAGTAAAAAGAATAAGAGCTTTTTCCAGCCATTCGGCTCAGTCTGGCCCAATCATCGTAGAAAAGGAATATTCCCCATAACCACCGGAGCTGAAAACCCTGCCAGACCATTGTTATCCCTTTCAAGAAAATGGTGGGGCCTTTGCTGATAGGAGGCCAGAATGGCTGGTTTGGTAGGAATAGTAATAATAATGTTGGTACTTGTTAAGCGCTTACTATGTGCAGAGCACTGTTCTAAGCGCTGGGGTAGATACAGGGTAATCAGGTCGTCCCACGCGAGGCTCACGGTTAATCCCCATTTTACACATGGGGGTAACTGAGGCACAGAGAAGTGAAGCGACTCGCCCACAGTCACCCAGCTGACAAGTGGCAGAGCCGGGAGTCGAACTCGTGACCTCTGACTCCGAAGCCCGGGCTCTTTCCACTGAGCCACTAATAATGGTACTTAGGGAGCACCCGCCACTATACTAGACACTTGGGAAAATCCAGCGGGAGTACAGGACACGGGTTAAGTTCAGTGGGGGCTAACCAAAGAGATGCTCTTCCTTTCAGTTAATATGCGGGCAGGAAGCTGCCCCTCCCCCGTGACATCGAGGCTCCTGTCGACCCTGGCTTCAGGCCGGGAAACGACTCGCCTGTGGTAGCGTTATGATTCATTCAATCATATTTATTGAGCGCTTACTGTACCGAGTGCTTGGGAGAGTGCGATGTAACAGAAGACACATTCCTGCCCGCATGAGCTCAGAGTCTTGAGGGGGCTATGCATCAAGTGCTCCCCTCAATCCCACCCCCCAGGACTCCCCCTCTAGATTATAAGATCACTTTGGACACGGACCGTGTCTGTTATATTGTTGCATTGTACTCTCCCAAGTGCTTAGTACAGCACGAAGTAGTGTGGCCTAGTAGATAGAGCAGGGGCCCGGAAGTCAGAAGGAACTGGGTTCTATTCCCGGCTCTGCCCCTTATCATCATTTCACTTCATTTCTCTGGTTCTCAGTTCCCTCATCTGTAAAATGAGGATTAAGACTGTGAGCTCCACGGTGGGACAGGAACCGATTATGTTGTATCTACCCCAGCGCTTAGAACAATACCTGACCTAGTAAATTCCTAATAAATACCGCAGTTATTAACGTTAGCGTTTGTTAAGCGCTTACTATGCGCAGAGCACCGTTCTAAGCGCTGGGGTAGACACGAGGGAATCAGGTTGTCCCACGTGGGGCTCACAGTCTTAATCCCCATTTTACAGATGAGGGAACTGAGGCAGAGAAGTGAAGTGACTGGCCCAAAGTCACCCAGCTGCCAAGTGGCAGAGCCGGGATTCGAACCCATGATCTCTGACTCCAAGGCCCGGGCTCTTTCCGCTGAGCCACGCTGCTTCTCTAAGTATTATTATTACTAAGTGCTCAATAAATACAAATGACTGACTACCGACTGACTCGACTCAGAACTTCGGAAAGTACAGTGGAAGTGACACACACATTTCCTACCCTCCAGGGGCTTACAGTCCAATGTTAGAGGTGGGTGGAATCGACTTTCTCACAAAGCCTGAATAATGGAGTTACAAATAGCAGGAGGAAGAGCAAAGATAAACAGAGAGTAGCATAAATATTCAAGGTGAAAGAGCTGGATAACTGAACGGATGACTGAATGCCCATGCATAGATCAGTTTTGAACCTGGGCGTAAACGCCTGAAGGCTGAGCGTGACTGTTGCATTTACGCAACTTGGGACATCGGGGGAGTTTTCCTAGAAAAAGGAGATTTTAGGAGACCTTCAAGGGAGGAGAAACCTATGGTTGCCGTGTTCAAAGAGGGAAGGGATTCCAGACAGAATGGTTGAGGATGGGTTTGGAGGCAGGAAGAGAATAAGGTACAATTAGAATGTGAGCCTGGTGGGAGAGAGGGGTACAAGCTGAGGAGTTGTGGGTAAATATTGACATACGTCTCCCAAGAGTGCTAGAAGCGCTCTCCTCCTCACTCCCGCCAACTCACTCCCTGGTCTCTGGAGATTGTTACGAGGCTTCCTGCAAGGAAGCACGTCTGGAATAGGTAATAATAATAATAATGTCGGTATTTGTTAAGCGCTTACTATGTGCCGAGCACTGTCCTAAGCCCTGGGGTAGACACAGGGGAATCAGGTTGTCCCCCGTGGGGCTCACAGTCTTAATCCCCATTTTACAGATGAGGGAACTGAGACACCGAGAAGTGAAGTGACTTGCCCAAAGTCACACAGCTGACAAGTGGCCGAGCCGGGGTTCGAACCCATGACCTCTGACTCCAAAGCCCGGGCTCTTTCCGCTGAGCCACGCTGCTTCTCTATCAAGCGTTTAGTACAGTGCTTTGCACACAGTAAGTCCTCAATTAATATGATTGAACGAATGAATGGTTCAAAAGCCTGTTATTTGAGCAGACATGGTAATATCATGAATCTTGAGACTGGCCTAGTCTTTGATTTCACAGATATTACTTCTGACTGCCTAGTGATCTTGCCCTGAGGGATTGGTTTGACTCATTCATTAATTCAGTCATACTTACTGAGTGTCTACTTTCATTCATTCATTCAATCGTATTTATTGAGAGCTTACTTTGTGCAAAGCACTGTACTAAGTGCTTGGGAGAATACAACATCAAACCGACGCATTCCCTGACCACAACGCGACTCAAGCCCCTGCTCTCAGGCATTGATCCACGATCAATCGGTGGTATTTACTGAGCGTTTACTATGTGCAGAGCACTGTACTAAGCACTTAGCGCAACTGTACGAATTTGGCATTTCACCCCTTCCTGTAACCCCAAATGCATGTTAGAGAAGTCACAGCTTTTGACTTTTACATGGAATAGCCTAAAACATGCACCTTTCGACTGTAAGCTTCTTGTGGGCAGGGATCAACAATAACAACATCAATAATAATAACAGTATCCATAATTATATTCATAAGCGCTTAATATGAGATCAGAACTGTACTAAAAACTAGGGGAAACAGCAATGTAGTGGATAGAGCACAGGACTGGGAGTCAGAAGGCCATGGGTTCTAATCTCAGCTCCACCACTTGTCTTCTGTGTAACCTTGGGCAAGTCACTTAACTTCTCTGGGCCTCAGATACTTCATCTGGGAAATGGGGATTGGGAATGTGAGCCCCACGTGAGACAGGGATTGTGTCCAACCCGATTGGGTTGTATCCCCCTCAGCACTTAGTACAGGGCCTGGCACATAGTAAGCACTTAGCAAATACCATAATTATTATTATTGTTATTAGAAGCATGGAAATCAGGAGGGACACAGTCTCCATTTCCTATTGGGCTCACAGCCTAAGATGGAGGGAGAACAGGCATTTCACCTCCCTTCTACTCAGGACGAAATGGAAACAATCAAGTTAAGTGACTTGTCCAAGGTCACGCAGCAGACAAGTGGCAGAGTCAGTAATCAGAACACAGCTCATCTGACTACCAAGCTAGGGCTCTTCTAACTGGGCCACACCAAACAGCTACTACAGTGCAGAGCACCAAGTGGATGCTCAATAAATAATAATACTTTTGTTAGGGTAAGGTACTGAAGAGTGTGCCCAGTTATTGCAAAGTTTGGTTTCCTCTTTTTCTTTTTTTTTTAAAAAAAAGACAAGTTTCTTCACTTAAAATCGCATATACCTTTTCTTCCTACTCAGCCTCTAGACTGTAAGCTTGTTGTGGGCAGGGAACGAGTCTACCAACTCTGTTATATCGTACTCTCCCAAGCACTTATTAGAGTCCTCTGCACACAGTAAGCACCAAATAAATTACACTAATTGATCTCTTTGCCCCTCTGAAAGATCAACATTTCGACCCTATTCTGAGTCCTTGGAATTCTCCATACCAGCCATAGTAGCAGCAGTATTTCTTGTGCCTTCTATCTAGTGGGTGGTCTGTACTGAGCACTTGTGGAAGTCCAGTAGAGAGAAGTGGCACATTTTCCTGTCATCTGGTTGCTTCCACTCTAGTGGGAGAGACTGATGTACAAATGCGGTTAGAGAAGCAGTAATGGACAACTGAAGGTACAATCGATTACACAAGTTCTGAAGATGGTTGGAAGTAAAATACAGTGCTTTAAGCCCGCCTGGGAAACAATCATTTTGGTGAGTCTGTTTCTTCCCTCTAGGAATAGGACCCCTATTTCTGACTCGGAGGGATAGCTCTCCCCCAGAATGATTGATTGATTGATTGATTGATAGGACCCACTAGGCCATGGGCCTTAAACCAAGAATCCAGATGTAGGGTAGCGGGCCAGTAAAGAAACCCTATTAGTAGAACAACAATGGTCTCTTTCCATTATCCATTATCTTCAGTCCTCATTCAGGCCTGTCAAGCTCAGGTTTGACTTATTGCCCTCTCTGTCTCTCTCAGAATGTGACATAACCTTTCCAGATCCATAGAACATATTAATTTCCCCCCTGGGTACTTTCGATTTGCATTAAGTGAAACAATGCTTACTTTGCTTTCTCTTACAGCCCTAATAAATGGGAGCCGGGCTCCGTTTATGGATGCCCGAGGAATTTCAGGCGAATAAATGGACTGATTCACGGGAGGTTTAGGGAGTCCAAAGACCAAATGAGGAACAATAGCCGTGTCGTTCCGCCGATAAGCTGGCTCCGTCGCTCGAGGTTTGAGGGATGGAGCATTTAGTTGAGTGCATTCGGGACAACATCCTTCACCTCATGACTCCGTTGGAGACAATAAGTCACCCGCGGTAAGCGGCGGGGAGGGGATCGTGGGCGGTCAGGGGAGACTGACGGCAAGGAGGACGATTCCTCGGGGACCAGCTTCGGTGAGGAGCTTCCCCACTATTCAGAGAGTCATCGTGGCATCTCCCCCTCGACATGGGTCTCCCTTACATGGGTCTCCCTTTGGTCAGCCTGTCTGGTAACACCAGCTCCCAGATCTGGGGGTAGGAGCTGGAGAGGTAACATCCAAGAAGCTGGGAAACTCTAGGGCCTGGTGGCCAGGGCATGGCCCTGGGAGCCAGAAGGACCCAGGTTCTAATCCTGCTCTGCCCTTCTCTGCTGCGAGACCTTGGGCAAGTCGCTTCACTTCTCTGGGCCTCAGTTATCTCAGCTGTAAAATGGGGATGAGGATTGTGAGCCCCATGTGGGCTAGGGACTGTGTCCAACCTGATTACAGCACGGCTTAATGGAAAGAATACGGGCTTAGGAGTCGGGGGAAGTGGGTTCTGAACCTGACCCCACCAATTGTCTGCTGTGTGAATTTGGGCAAGCCACTTAAATTCTCTGTGCCTCAGTTACCTCATCTGGAGCCTGAATATGTTGTATCTACCCCAGCGCTTAGAACAGGGCTTGGCACACTGTAAGTGCGTAACAAACGCAATTATCATTAATATTATCTACCCCAGTGCTTAAAACAATGCTTTGCATACAGTAAGCACTTAACGGATGCCATATGAAAACGTGGGGAGTCAGAGGAACTAGGTTCTAATCCAGGCTTTGCCACTTGTCTGCTTTGTGACCTTGGGAAAGTCACTTCACTTCTCTGTGGCTTCAGTTACCTCATCTGCAAAATGGGGATTAAATCCTACTCCATCCTACTCAGACTGTGATCGCTACGTGGGGCAGGGACAGAGTCCACCCTGATTATTTTGCATCTACCACTGCTTAGTACAGTACTTGGCATATAGTAATCGCTTAAGAAGTACCATTTTAAAAAATCTTAATAAATACCATTGACTGATTAAAGCCTGAGCTTTCTTTGGGAATTCACTATCTGGGATATGTACACTTACATCATCATCCTAGCCAGACATGTTGTACGTCCCCAGCATGTTTCCCAGCTGCTAAAATGGATCGGTATGGCCAAGGCAAACAAGAAAGGAAACTTCTCCATCTCTCTGATTTTCCTAGTTGCCTTTCTCTGCACCTTTTCACGTCGAAGGAATCAAGCACTTCAGTCTTCTGAGGCTAATCTTCCGATGCTAACCTCACTGTACCACCACGTTAATCTATCTCACGGCCGTCCTCTCGTCCATATCCTGTCTCTGGTCTGGAACACCTTGCCTCCTCAAATCTGACAATTACTCTCCCTTCCTTCAGTGACTTATTGAAGGCACAAATGTCCTCAAAGAGGCCTTTCTTAATTGAGCTACTTTCCTCTTCTCCCACTCCCTTCTCCATCTCCCTAACTTACTCCTTTTATTCATCCCCCTCCCACCCCAAAGCACTTACGTATGTATCTGTAATTTTATTTATTTATATTAATGTCTGTCTCCCCCTCTATACTGTGAACTCGTTGTGGGCAGGGAATGTGTCTTTTACATAGTTATATTGTACTCTCCCCAGCGCTTAGTTCAGTGCTCTGCATAAAGGAAACGCTCGATAAATACCTGTCTGCCTGACTGATCATGGGAGAAGAAAGAGTTGAAACTTTCAGTGAAAGAATCAGCATTAACTATGATTCTTTCTACTACCAAAGAACTATAGTTGGGGTGTGTGTGTGTGTTTGTATGTGTGCAAATGTATGCTTGCGTGCCTGGTGGTATTAGTGTGCATTAAGCACCGACTTGGCACTAGAAAAACAATATGGCGCCGTGGATAGAACCCAGGCCTGGGAGTCACTAGATCATGGGTTCTAACCCCGGCTCCTCCACTTGTCTGCTGTGTGACCTTGGGCAAATCACTTCATTTCTTTGGTCTTCAGTTACCTCACCTGTCAAATGTGGATTAAGACTGTGAGCTCCTTGTGGGACAACCCAATCCAAGTTGCTTGTATCCATCCCAGTGCTTAGTACACTGCTTGGTACATAATAATAATAATAATGATGTTGGTATTTGTTAAGCGCTTACTATGTGCAGAGCACTGTTCTAAGCGCAGGGGGAGATTACAGGGTCATCAGGTTGTCCCACGTGAGGCTCACAGTTAATCCCCATTTTACAGATGAGGTAACTGAGACACAGAGAAGTTAAGTGACTTGCCCACAGTCACACAGCTGACAAGTGGCAGAGCCGGGAGTCAAACCTATGACTCTGACTCTGAAGCCCAGGCTCTTTCCACTGAGCCACGCTGCTTCCCCTAAGCATAATAAGCACTTAGCAAATACCAGTATTATTATTATTATATTATTATTATAGAATAAGCAAGCATCACATTCCCTGCCCACAAGGAGCTGACCCTCAATGGGGAAGACAAACAAAAATACTGTCAAAATAAATCTAATAACCACCATTGCATACCATTTAACCACGCCCTAGTTTTTTCAAAATGCTAGGCCCCTTCCCTGAAGGACTTCATTTCCACTCTTCCTCCTCACCTAAACCCTGTCTTTTATCTCAGTTTTTCAACCTATCATTGTCAGCAACAGCTGATACTCAAAAGAACAATCAGGTGACCACTCTTCTAGACTGTAAATTTAAAGATTAGTACTTAAGTGCTGTAGGGGAAGGAAACTAAGTGATTAGGGAATGAATAGCAGCATTACCTAGTGGATAGAGCCCTGGCCTAGGAGTCAGAGGACCTGAGTTCTAATTCCAGTTCCATCACTTGTCTGCCATGTGACCTTGGGCAAGTCATATCACTCATTTGTAACTCAGTTATTAGATCTGTAAAATGGGAACGGATATTGCGAGCCCCATACGGTGTAAGGACTGTGTGCAACCTGATGATCTTGTATCTATCCCAGTGCGTAGTGCGTCTGGCACATAATAAGCACTTAACAAATGCCATTTTTAAAAAAAGGACTTGGGGAAATGTTGCAATGGTAGTTGGAGGTGGGGAAAGGGGAGGGCTTCTGGGAAGGCTTCTGACAAAAAATTATTCTGGGGGCAAACCCCTTATTCAGCCCACTGGCTCCAGAACCTCTACCTGCCCCCCAGCCCCAGATCCTTAGAAATACAGGCAGGCACAGTGGCACTCGCAGGCAGGGGCCGAGGTAGAGGGAGATTGGGCACTTAAATTAAGAATGCTGAACATAAAGGCATTTGATGCCTTCTCTGTGCTGGAAAGGAACTGGCTGTAAACTGAATTGTCCAGTATAAAAATCAATAACTCAATTAATGGTATTTATTGAGCACTTACTGCGTGCAGAGAACTGTACTTGGTGCTTGGGAAAGGACAGCATAACAAAGTTGGGACACACATTCCCTGCCCAAAACAAGCTTACAATCCGATGGATGTGCACTGTTTTAAACACATGGGAGAGCAAAATACAACAGAATTAGCAGACATGTTCACTGCCCACAATGAGCTTACGGTCTAGAGATGAGTTTACAGTTCAGAGCAGCATACTAAGCACTTGGAAGAGTACAATATAACAGAGTTAGTAGACATATTCCCTGCCCACAACAAGCTTATAGTCTGGAGGAGGATAAATTAAGCTTTTCTGCATTGACCCTCACAGGCCCTTTTTGACCAGCTAGAGTACTCGAACTATCCTCCTCTTCAACTACAGGAGGGAATTCTCCTATCAGGAGGGTTGGATTCCCCAGAGGGAAATCTAGTCTCCCAGGACATGGCTCATTTCTCACTTTTAGACAAAGGACCCAGTGAACAATCAGGGGCTGTGGAAATCCCAGCAAAGGGTCAGAAATAAAAAGTCACGTTAGAAATTAATCAGGCACGGTGTAATTCGGAAGACAAAGCATGCATCAATTAGGGGTAGGTTTGGATATAGGTATTTCAGCTCTGTTTTTCATGAGGGACTCATAAGGTAAATAAACTATGGGATTGATTATGAAAAACATCAAACTTATGATGCCGACGCAATTGTGATTTGCTCAGCCAGACATTCATTTTCTCGTGCCCTTCTCCCCATGATTACATTTTGCTTTATGTCAGGGCTTAGAAATGAAACTACCTTTTCCAACAGAAACTTTCTCTCACACATCCTTCAGTGGAGAGAGTTAGATTAGTTAAGAGCCTCTTTTAATTTGTGCTTATGACTGCTGTAGCTCTCCTCTACCTTCACAGCCAGCAGAACACTGCTCTCCCCATAGTCAAGGCCCTTCTGAATTCATATTTCCTCCAGGAGGTCTTCCCAGATTAAACCTCCCTGCCCTGGGGAAGCAGCGTGGCTCAGTGGAAAGAGCCTGGGCTTCAGAGTCAGAGGTCATGAGTTTGACTCCCGGCTCTGCCACTTGTCAGCTGTGTGACTGTGGGCAAATCACTTCACTTCTCTGGGCCTCAGTTGCCTCATCTGTAAAATGGGGATTAACTGTGAGCCTCACGTGGGACAACCTGATGACCCCGTATCTCCGCCAGCGCTTAGAACAGTGCTCTGCACATAGTAAGCGCTTAACAAATACCAACATTATTACCCTGTCCACCCAAAACCACCACTTCAGCATAACCTCAGCACTTGGATATTCACATTCTCCCTTAGGATGCATGTACATGTATTTACATTTTGTTGCTTCCTTGTACAATCATAAACTGTGGTATTTGTTAATCACCTAGGTCCTGTACTAAGAAAGGGCTGGAGTTGGTAATGATAATCAGGGCAGCCACAGACCTTGTCCTTCATGGGGCTCAGAGCCTAAAGGGGAATTAGAAGAAGTATTGAATCCACATCTTACAGATGAGGAACTTGAGGCATGAAGAAGGGAAGTGACTTGCCCAAGGTCTAAAGAGGCAAATAGCAAAACTGGGATTAGAATCCAGGTCCACTGACTCACAGGGCCTTGTATTTTCCACTAGGCCATGCTGCTTCCCTGTAATGTATTTTAGACTAAAATAGACTGTAAGCTCCTTGCAGATAGAGATTATTGTCTATTAATTCTATTGTATTCTCCCAAGAGTTCAGTACAGTGTGCTCAATAAGTACATTTATTGGTAAGAGCAAATATTTCATTTCTGTGCTCAATAAATACATTTACTGGTAAGAGTAAATATTTCATTTCCTGAGTGACAGACTTTTAATTATTAAAAACAAAACCCACAGTGAAAATGAATGGTAGGACTAGAATTGTTCAAATATGTCTAACACCCTGGACCTGTGGTGTTATTGCCCTGATAACCTGGGAAGCAGCAGGACCTAGTGGATAGAGCACAGACCTGGGAGCCAGAAAGAACTGGGTTCTAATTCCGACTCCACCGCTTTTTTTCTGTGTGACCTTGGCCCAGTCACCTCACTTCTCCAGGCCTCAGTTACTTCACCGGGCCTCACTTACTTCACCTGCAAAATGAGAATTAAGGACTGTGAGACCCATGTGGGACAGGGACTGTGACCAACCTGATTAGATTGTATCTACACCACCACTCGGAACAATGCCTGGCACACACATAAGCCCTTAACAGATACCTTCAAAAGACACATCTTTCCATTCTCCTTTTCCTCTTCTCCATAAATTACTTGAGGGCAGGATTCATGCCCCATTACTCTACTGTACTCTCCCACAGGTACTTGGTACAAACTTTACCCATTGAAGGAACTCAGTAAACACTGAAGAATGATCACCACTCACGGCTGCACAGATTGAACAACTGTGGGCCCAGTGAACGTCTACGTTCTACCTTGTCAAATCATCTAATATAGCGAACATATTCTGAAATAGAGGATGGTGTGGAAGTGGAAGGGCAGGAAGTGGTTAACGTTTGTCTCCCCCTCTAGAGTATAAGCTTACTGTGGGTAGGGAATGTGTCTACCAACTGTGCCCTAGTTTCCCCCCAAAGTGTATCCTACAGTGTTCTGCACACTGTAAGCACTCAGTAAATGTTACTGGTGATGATGATGTTGGAGAGGGAGAAGGGCAGGAGGGGGAGGAAGGAGGAAGGGAAACAGTGTGTCCTAGTGGAAAGAGCACAGGCCTAGTAGTCAAGAGACCTAGCTCTACATTTATTTTCCGAGAGACCTAGGTCAAGTCACTTCATTTTCCTATACCTCAGTTTCCTCATTTGTAAAATGGTAAGAGATCCTTCTTCTTCCTCCCCCTTAGATTGTGAGGCCACTGTGCAATGTGGGCAGAGAACTGTATCATGTCTGTTATACTGTCCTCTCCCAAGCGCTTAGTAGAGTCATCTGCACACAGTAAGCACTCCTTCATTCATTCAATTAATCATATTTAGTGAGCACTTACTGTGCCCCTAGTACTGTACTAAGCACTTGGGAGAGTACAATAGAACATAAACGGACACATTTCAATATGATTGATTGAATGATTGATTGAATGAATGAATGAATGGAAGCACAAATGCCAAAGAATCTTCTAAATTTCAACCAGTAACCCAGAATGCTAACTCTCACACCCCAGGGCTGGCTCTGAGACCGTCACCTAGCTCACTGTGGTCAGGGGAGGTGCCTGTTGACTGTTGTATTATATTCTCCCAAGAGCTTGGTACACTGATATACCCACAGTCGCTCAATAAATAGAACTGAATGAATCACCCAGACTTGAAAAGGAAAACCTGTGGCCCCAGGGTAAAATATTCACCACCCCCACCAAGGAGGATTGGTATTCCCTTCTCCTCCATTTAATCCCTCCTGCCCCAGTCCCCTGGTTTCTTGACTAACCCTGCTTCAAACCTTTTAGGGTTTGTGCTTCTATCCCTTCAGTGAGACCACCCACCTCAGACTTCCCCACTCATGATTCCAGATTTTGCTCAGCTTGGATCGGGACACGTGGGTGGTCTGGAGAGTTCATTCATTCAATATTTATTAAGCACTTACTGTGTATAGAGCACTGTACTAATCACTTGGGAAACTACAATACAAGAACAGAGTGACAATCCCTGCCCACCAACAAGCTCACAGTGCAGGTGGGGGAAGACAGGCATCAGTACAAATAAACAGACATCGATACAAATAAATAAAATTACAGATATATACATTGGTGCTGTGGGGCTGGGAGAGGAAGAGCAAAGGGAGCAAGTCAGGGTGATGAAGAAGGGAGGGGGAGATGAGGAAAAATGGGGCTTAGTCTGGGGAGAGGTGCCTTCAATAAGGCTTTGAAGTGGGGAGAGTAATCGTCTGGGGGGTTTGAGAAGGGAGGGCGATTCAGGCCTGAGGCAGGAGGTGGACCAGCAGTCTGTGGAGAGATAGGTGAGATCGAGGAACAGTGAGAAGGTTAGCACCTGAAGGGTTAATCTAAGTATTCCAAATATTGGGGCTGGACAGAAGTGAGGTGAGGTAGGAGGGGGAAAGGTGATGGAGTCCTTTAAAGCCAATGGGGAGGAGTTACTGTCTGATAAGGAAGTGGATAGGAACCACAGAGATTTTTGAGGAGTGGGGTGTCACGTCCTGATCATTTCTGTAGAAAGATGACCCAGGCAGCAGAGTGAAGTATGGACTGGAGTGGGGAGAGGCAGGAGGTTGGGAGGTCAGCAAGGAGGCTGAGGCAGTAATCTAGGCAGCATAGGATGAGTGATTATTTTAACTTGGTAGCAGTTTGGATGGAGAGGAAAGGGAGGACTTTAGCGATGTTGCGAAGGTGCACCAACGGGATTCGGTGAATACGTGGGTTGAATGAGAGAGTCGAGTCAAGGATAATGCCAAGGTTATGGGGTTGTGAGACAGGAGGGATGGTGGTGCCATCTACAGTGATGGCAAAGTCGGGGAAAGGACAGGGTTTGGGTGGAAAGATAAAGAGGCCTGTTTTGGACATATTAAGTTTGAAGTGACGAGAGGACATCCAAGTAGAGATGTCTCGAAGGCAGGAGGAGAAGCGAGCCTGGAGAGAGGGAGAGAGATCAGGAGAGGAGATGTAGATTTGGGTAGATTTGAGTTGAATTCAGTCTTCCACAGATGTCTCCCTGCCCCACCGGGCAGGCAGGATGACTGTGCCCTGCTGAAGCCTATGCTTTTCATCTCTCTCACTTGTCTCCCAGTGTCATTCACTCTCGCGGTCAGCTCTAAGTCACCGTGTAAGCTTGTCGTGGGCAGGGAATGTGTTGCAGAGAAGCAGCGTGGCTCGGTAGAAAGAGCCCGGGCTTGGGAGTCAGAGGTCATGGGTTCGAAGCCTGACTCTGCCCCTTGTCAGATGTGTGACGGTGGGCAAGTCACTTCACTTCTCTGTGCCTCAGTTCCCTCATGTGTAAAATGGGGATGAAGACTGTGAGCCTCACATGGGACAACCTCATTCCCCTGTATCTACCCCAGCGCTTAGAACAGTGTGCTGCACGTAGTAAGCGCTTAACAAATGCCAACGTTATTATCATTATTGTAGAGCACAATGGTCAAGATACTTTGGAATGCAGGTGAGTTTTGTTTTTACAAAAATAACTGAGCTCGTGGATCAACACAATAGTCCTGTATAGAGTAAATCAATCAATCAGTGGTATTTATTGAGCTCTTACTGTTTGCAGAGCACTGTGAGTGCTTGGGAGAGTACAATATAACAGATTTGGACACGTTCCCTGCCTACAACGAGTTTACAGTCCAGAGGGGCAATCTATTCATTGCTATTGTTCTTGTCTGTCCGTCTCCCCCGATCAGACTGTAAGCCCGTCAAAGGGCAGGGACTGTCTCTGTTACCGATTTGTACATTCCAAGCACTTAGTACAGTGCTCTGCACATAGTAAGGGCTCAATAAATACTATTGAATGAATGAATGAATTTGTCCCCCGTCTTTCTCTGACCCTCCGTTTCCAAGTTGTCCAGTTCTAAGTTCTACTTGACCCTCTCTGGGTGTTCTTGATTACTTGACTGAGTCAAACACATCACAACACATCTTAGCATATCACCTGAAAACAAGACAATTAGGACCTCTGGCCATGCTTATCAGTAGTATGATCATCTAGAAATGAAAAAGCAGGACCAAGGCTGAATGGAAAAACATGAGATTTTTTCTGCTTTGTATCCTAAAGTACTTTTGTATTCTCCTCTTCTGATCACTATGAATATTGTACTAACTGTATAAAAAGAAACTCTGTATTGCTTGACTTTGAGCTGGCCTTGACTAGCGGAAGAAACACTCTGCCCGTCAACCACCACTTCTTACTACTGCTAGAAGAAGCATAAACTCTTCTCCGACATACCCTTTTGAAACACAGCTCCAAGTCCGTGAAGGTTTTTTCCACAGTAACTACCAACTCTTTGGAATTGTCCACTCCCAAGAACTTAGTACGGTGCTCTGCACACAGTAAGAGCTTAATAAATACCCCTGATTGATTGCCACACCTCAGTTGCCTCAAAGCTGGACCCTCACCTTTGAGCACTACTAATGTGTCAGCAGGCGGCAGGTCTTTAGAGGCGGGAGGGGGTTGCTTTCAGATTTTATTCTTTGTTTTAAAAGAACAGTCTCACTCTGTCCCTGAAGGAGCTAGGCAAGCTGGAAAAATGCCCCAGCAGGCACCAGCCCTCTCTCCCCGGGTACAAATGAAGATGGTTCAGATGCTGCTTTCCGAGGTTTCTCCCTTTATTATAACTGGTGCTTTAAAATAATCCTTTACCACACCTCCAGGAGGGAAACATTCCTCAGTGGGGACTGCAAGAATGTTTGATTAGCGAGGTTTATTTTTCTGTTTTTAATCTCAATTTTGCTTATTCTTTGAAATGGAAAGGGAGTGGGTAGGAAGGAGGAAATTAAAAAAATAATAATCAAATGGGTTATCTGCATCAAGCTGAGCCCACAAAAGCATGGAGAAGCAGCGTGGCTCAGTGGAAAGAGCGTGGGCTTTGGAGTCAGGGCTCATGAGTTCGAATCCCAGCTCTGCCACTTGTCGGCTGTGTGACTGTGGGCAAGTCACTTCACTTCTCGGTGCCTCAGTTCCCTCATCTGTAAAATGGGGATGAAGACTGTGAGCCCCACGTGGGACAACCTGATTCCCCTATGTCTACCCCAGCGCTTAGAACAGTGCTCGGCACATAGTAAGCGCTTAACAAATACCAACATTATTATCTCCCTGCCTCAAACAGTTGTCTGGTATATAAAGTTCTTCTTCAAAAAATTTACTAGCAATTGACCCTGCTGCATTATCGCCCTCTCAGCACTTTGCCCTAAAATCAATGTACGCCATGGAAAAATTGTCATGGTTCAGATTCCTTAAAGTCTGCCTTAATTAACTTCGGTATTTATTAAGCACTTACTACATGCCCAGTACTGTGCTAAGCTCTGGTGTAGATAATAGATGATCAGCTAGGGTATGGTCCCTAACTCACCTAGGGTTCACAGCTAGAGTGGCAGGGAGAGTGGGTACCTTATCCCCATTTTAGGGAGGAGGAAACTGAGGCACAGAGCAGTCCCCAGTTCTTTGTGTTCAGTTGCATGGACTCTTGTGTCCCAGAGATCTCACTGCACTACTAAAATGAAACAAATCAAGGGGGCAATGACAGCTTCTTGATGTTTTGAAAAGGAAATTTGTTTTTGCCCATTGAAGAAGCTCCCATGTTGGCACATCAATCATAGTAATAGTATTATTGGTTAGCCAGTTAATCAGTCGTATTTATTGAGTGCAGAACAGTCATTCATTCAATCATATTTATTGAGTGCTTACTGTGTGCAGAGCACTGTACTAAGGACTTGGGAGAGTACAATACAAAAATACACATACATTTTCCCTGCCCCCAATGAGTTAATAATAATAATAATGTTGGTATTTGTTAAGCGCTTACTATGTGCAGAGCACTGTTCTAAGCGCTGGGGTAAACACAGGGGAATCAGGTTGTCCCACGTGGGGCTCACAGTCTTAATCCCCATTTTACAGATGAGGGAACTGAGGCCCAGAGAAGTGAAGTGACTTGCCCACAGTCACACAGCCGGCAAGTGGCAGAGCTGGGATTCGAACTCATGAGCCCTGACTCCAAAGCCCGTGCTCTTTCCACTGCGCCACGCTGCTTCTCAGTGCACTGAAGTGCTAGGGAGAGTACAATATAATAGACACATTCCCTGCCCACAACAAGTTTACAGATTAAGTGCTTACCATGTATAATGGTACGATGATAACGGAGTTGCACCATAAACTCCTTGAGGGCAGGGAACATCCCTGACTCTTGTATTGTACTCACCCAATCCCCTAGTACAGTACTCTGCACACAGTCAGCACTCAATAAATCCCACTGATTGAATTTCGATTTTTTCTCTGTAACAACTCTCTTCCCTGAGCAGGGAATAGAATTCAACTTATGCCTTGCTTTGTGAGTTCTCCAGTTATTCCATCACTAAGAAGGGTTTCTTGCGATGTTATTCTAGCAGATAGAGGGCCATCAGTAACATTATCTACCGCAAAAAATAAAAAAGATTTCTATATGTGCAGTCATATTTATGCTGACTTTGGTCTTTGGTATGTCTGTATGCATATTAATGCTTGTATATGTTATGTATGTAAGTACATTAATGTCTGTCTCCCCTTCTAGATTGTAAGCTTGTTGTAGGTAGGGAATGTGTCTGTAGGTTGTTGTATTGTACTCTCCCAAATGCTTAGTACAGTGCTCTGCACACAATAAGCACTCAATGAATACCATTGATCGATTTAGAGCCGGCCGAGAGTGGGAGATAAAATAATAATGTTGGTATTTGTTAAACGCTTACTATGTGCAGAGCACTGTTCTAAGCACTGGGGTAGATACAGGGTGATCAGGTTGTCTCACGTGGGGCTTACAGTTTTAACCCCCATTTTACAGATGAGGTCACTGAGGCACAGAGAAGTTAAGTGACTTGCCCACAGTCTCACAGCTGACAAGCGGCAGAGCCGGGACTAGAACCCATGACCTCTGAGTCCCAAGCCTGGGCTCTTTCCACTGAGCCACGCTGCTTCTCATAAAAGACAAAGATGACAACTAGGTTGCGACTCCTGGATCCAGGAGGATGGTGGTGCTCGTGGCAGTTAAAGGAAAGTTGCAAGGAAGAAGAGGAGAAGGCTTAGGAGGGAAGAGAAGCAGTGTGGTCTACTGGATAGAGGCCAGTCCTGGGAGTAAGAACGACCCGGGTTCTAATTCCAGCTCCTCCACTTGTCTGCTCTGTGACCTTGGGTAAGTCACTTAACTTTTCGGTGCCTCAGCTGTAAAATGGGAATTAAGATTGTGAGTCTCAAGTGGGCCACGAACTGTGTCCAACTTGGTTAGCTTGGATCTATCTCAGCTCTTTGTACAGTGCCTGGCATCTAGTAAACACTTCACAGATATCTTAAAAAAAAAAAAAGATGCGAAGTTCATTTTGGGAAATCCTGACCTTAGGTGCAGGAGGGTCATCCAGTTGGACACAAGATATTTCAACAGGCTATGGTGGGAATTTATTCCCCACATAATGGATGATGCCCTTTCCCTGAACACCAGGCCAAATCCCAATTAACCTGATTGCTAATTTCCTAAATACAGTTTAGCCCACAAACCTAAAGGGCTTCATTGAAGGGATGATGACTTCAACCATTTTTATCCAGGCTTGCAAGTGTCCACATGGCCAGCGTATGGATCAATACCTACTCTGCGTACTAGGCACCTGCCCAGTTCTCTAGTTTGACATTTCCAGCCGGCATAGGATCTCGAAGTCCGTGATTTCTCCAATGTCAACTCTTTGCATGCCCTTAAATTGGTTGCACATTTAACCTATGTCTTTAATTTAAAAAAAAAAACAAAAATACTCCGAGCCCCCTTTATTTATAAATATATATATATATATATATTTTTAATGGTATTTGTTAAGTACTTACTATGTGCCAGGCACTGTACCAACTGCTGGGGTTAATTCAAGATAATTAGGTTGGACAAATTCCCTGTCTCATATAAGACTCACAGTCTTTATTCCCATTATACAGTTGAAGTAATTAAGCAGAGAAGTTAAATAAGTTGCCCAAGGTCACATAGCAGACAGTTGGAAGAAATAGGGATTAGAACCCAGGTCCTTCTGATTCCCAGGCCTTGCTCTTTCCACAAACCACACTGATTCTCTTGAGGTCATTCACTGGCTAATCACCAGCAAGGACCCCAGTTACTTTATAAATAACTAATAATTGATAATTGTGGTATTTGAAAAGCCCTCCACTAAGGACTCGGGTAAATATATGATAATCAGGTAAGACACAGTGCCTGTCCCACATGAGGCTCACCATCTAAGGGGGAAGGAGAACAAGTATTTAATCCTCATTTTACAGATGAGGAAACTGAGGCCAAGAGAAGTGATTTACCCAAGGTCACACAGCAGACAAGTGATGGAGCCCAGATTAGACCCAAGTCCCCTCACTCCCAGGCCTAGGGTATTTCCCCTAGGGTAAGGTGCTTCCCTGTTGACCGTTGGGACCCTTTATTGCTTAAACATTCTGGGTGTGGATTTGCCAGGGTCTTAAACTACTTTCACTATGTTAGTCAAGCAGAGGAGATTCAGCTCAACCTTCCGGCTCTAGAAAGCCGAGAGGAATCCTATTTATCCTCGGGCCTCACCCGCAGAACTAACGGCCAAGTTCCACCTGCAGAATCCTCATCATCGGGAGACAGGAAAAAAAAAACAAAACACAGCTTGACTTTTCAAATCCCCCATAGAGTATGCAGGGCTTGTGGTTAGCAAAATCATCTCCTCACTTTAGCAGAGTTAATTTGAACCAGAAGTCACAGAGGGAATAAATAGATAACCCCACGATAACATTTTGAGAGTTTTGCCTCCCTCGGCTGCTTCCTCTTCCCTGGCAGGCAGGTTCCCCGAGCATTACTGGGCAAAGGAAGTTTGGATTGAGATGGCTACAGTCCCATTGCCTTGATTCTAGAATGACTCCCCTGAGTATCCATCCAACAAAAATCTGTACTTCATTATTCTGAGACAGAATAGAAGTGGATATCCCAAAGGTTCTGAGTTCCCTGCTAGAAAAGCAGTGTGACAGGTAGCTTGGTCTAGAGGAATTAGCGGGCTTGGGAGGCAGATGGCCACTTGGCTGCTGGGTGACCTCGGGAAAGTTACTTATCTTCTCTGTGCCTCAGTTTCCTCACCTGTAAATGGGGATTCGGAATCTATTCTTCTATCCCTTAGATTGTGATCCCTATGTGGGACAAGGACTTTATCTGACTGCATAGTATTTACAGCACTTAATGAAATCCTTGGCACAAAGTAAGCATATAACAATTACTATTATTATTATGAAAAACACAAATGATATCGCTTGGACCCAAACGGTGGAGGTCATTAAATAATACAACAGCCATCTAGCAGCTATTGATTGAGCAGAAAAGCCTCACTAGTATAAAAACCATCTTTGAGAATTTGCCATGCAAGGAAAGGCAAAAAAAATCCTGAAAAATATGTCTTTTCCTTTCCACTTTCCCCAAGTAAACCCTGATGCTTTGTCTTAGGGCTTAAGTTTCACCACATTTCCCTTCAGGTGAGTCCTGAAAATTCTAGCCTGGGGGGATGCTTTTTTGCTTTGTGTTTAATGCTGTTTGAAGCTGTCTGAGTGGAACCTGTGAAATCCCCAGCATCACAGAAGAGGTTTGTGTTTTCCATTTAACCCCTAAATTCCAACTTCTGCTCACAAAGGGTCTTGGAGAGAAGGCTGCGAGCAGCATTTTCCTCACATTACCAGGCAGGGGACATTGGTCGGTGCCCCCAGCCAAATAAATTCAGGGCCTTTCTCAATTCGTCCAAATTCATTTTGCTGTTTTGACCACGAAGGGCTAAACAGCATGAGGAATTCATGGAAACTAGGGAAGATCTAGATAGGTTCCTCACTGCTTTTTCAAAAAGAAAAAGAGGATCAGAATCAAGGCTAGAGGACAGTCACGAAAAAGGGCCAAGGAGAGGAAAAGATTAAACTTACAATGGCGGATGCTTGGGCTAGGTTTCTGAAGACAAACAGAGATCTGGGTAAACAGAGGAAACTTACAGATTGGATTTAATACATAGTGGATTCTCAGAATTTATACCTGAAGCTAATCTATTCATATATAGATTTACGGATATAGGCCCACACATACACAGACACATATTTTAGGACTACTAAAACAAATGTAATTTGAAATATTCCAAGTGCTAAATCTACTTGGCTTGCTCTGCAGCCTCCTCTTTTGCTCCTTTAAGATTCTCTGCCTATAGCTTTTGGCAGTCCCCAAAGAGCAAGCTCTTTCCACTAACAAAATACAAAATGCAAAATTAATAAAAAGACCCTTTGAAACTGACAAATGTGCCTCAGGCAAACTATCTGCCCAGCAGCTGGTTAAAATTTAATCAGGTTTTTTTTTTTTTCCAGTTCGGTATATCTTTTGTATAGAGCTCCCTAGGCTGAGAATGGTCAAAGTTTGTTAACAAGAAATAATAGCCGCGTCTTTTTAATTTGGTAAATGAGCAACAGATCTTTTAATTTTTTGCAACTTTAAAGGAAATCATTGTGCTGGCTGGATGAGGATTAATAATTGTCAAATAATGTATTTTTCAGCTCACAGTTGAAGAGGGAGGGAGAACACGTATTAAATCCCCATTTCATTGTTGCGGAAGCTGAGTCGAGATAAGTTAAATGACTTACCTAAGGTCACAAGGCAGGCAAGTTACAGAGCCAGGATTAGAACCCATGTACGCTGACTCCCAAACCCCTGCTCTTTCCACTAGTCCATGCTGCTCCGCCTTTGAGATTTAACAATAGAATGAGGGGGACAGGTAGACGTAAACTGTATGCAAACAGAAGCAGCAGGAGAAACAAATCTTTCTACTACTTCTTTATATGAGCCTAGACCATAGTACAGCATTCTGCATAATAATAATAATGTTGGTATTTGTTATGCGCTTACTATGTGCCGAGCACTGTTCTAAGCGCTGGGGTAGACACAAGGGAATCAGGTTGTCCCACGTGGGGCTCACAGTCTTAATCCCCATTTTACAGATGAGGTAACTGAGGCACAGAGAAGTCAAGTGACTTGCCCAGAGTCACACAGCTGACAAGTGGCGGAGCTGGGATTTGAACTCATGACCTCTGACTCCAAAGCCCGTGCTCTTTCCACTGAGCCACGCTGCTTCTGGTAAGTAAACTCTCTCAGCTGTCAGCAATGGTATTTATTGAGCACTTCCTAAGTATGGAACACTGTACTAGGTACTGGGCAGGGAAATGTATCTACTATCCCTGTTACTCTGAACTCATCCAAATGCCCTTCCCCTCCCCTCAGCACTGTGCTCCTTCGCTCAATTGTATATATTTTTTAATGCCCTATTTATTCTGTTAATGAGATGTACATCCCCTTGATTCTATTTATTGCTATTGTTTTTGTCCGTCTGTCTCCCCCGATTAGACTGTAAGCCCGTCAGTGGGCAGGGACTGTCTCTATCCATTGCTATGTACATTACAAGCGCTTAGTACAGTGCTCTGCACATAGTAAGCGCTCAACAAATACTATTGAATGAAGTACTCTGTACACAGTAGGCGTTCAGTAAATGACTGAGTGAAACATTTCCTCCAGGGTCCCAGGCGACGTCACAGATACCCCCCTTCTCCATTGGAGAAGCAGCATGATGCAGTGGATAGAGCACGGGCCTGGTAGTCAGAAGGTCGTGGGTTCTAATCCCAGCTCGGCCACTTGTCTGGTGTGTGACCTTGGGCAAGTCACTTCTCTGGGTCTCAGTTACCTCATCTGTAAAATGGGGATTGAGACTTTGGGCCCCACGTGGGCAGGGACTGTGTCCAACCCAATTTGCCTGTATCCACCAGCACCTATAGTGTCTGGCATGTAGCAAGTGCTTAACAAATACCATAATCATTATTATTATCATCTTGCCCTTCTCAGGCAAATGAAAGGCAGAATTAAAAGACTATCTTCTTCCTGGGACCTGTGATGCATCTAGATTGCCAGAGACTGTGGGGAGGCAGTGAATGGATTGGGTGGGGGAGGAGACAGGTGGAGGATGGGACTTTAGGGTGGGGAGGGAAGGGAAACTCCAACTGGGATTATAATTCAACTCCTTAGCCTTGGGATTAGAAATAATAATCATAGTAATAATGGCACTTGTTAAGCACTGTGTACCAAGCACTGTACTGCGTATTGAGTAGATACAAGTTAATCAGTTTAGACACAGCTCTTGTCCTACATGGGGCTCACAGTCTTAATCCCCATTTTGCAGATGAGGGAACTGAGGCCCAGAGAAGTGACTTGCCCGAGGTCACACAATAGTGTGGTGGAACTGGGATTAGGACCCAGGTCCTTCTGACTCTCAGGCCCCGGGTCTTTCCCCTCAGCCATGCCATTCCATACGAGAATTGATAGGGCACTCAGACAACTTTCATGTCAACAACAAGACTGTCATGCAAATCACACTATTGTCACAACACTATTTTGAGGTCACTGGAGGTCCAGCACTTTGTAAAGATGCTGTAATAATAATAACTGTGGTATTGGTTAATCCTCTCCTATGAATCAAAGCCTTACTGTGGCAGGAGAGTTTGTGTAAACTGATGAAACTTAGGGCTATGTCCTGTAGGACTATCCATAACGGAAAGGTCTAAGTCGAAGCATCAGAGTAGATTCACCTGTGCTGGACAGCAGTGGCATGGGAAAGAGTCAAAGGCAGAGGATCGAGTGATCAAAATGTTACTCAAAGACAAAAGCAGGGACTCAAGTTATATGGCACAGAAGGAAGCATTGGTAAACCACTTCCAAATCTTTACCAAGAAAACTAAGGATACACTTAGCAGAACGATCTTATGACACAAGATGGGATGTTCTGAAGAGGGGGCAACCATGGAGTCGCTCTGGGTAGGACTTGATGACATATGAAGAGTTTGTTAAGTGCTTACTTTGTGCCAGGCACTGCACAGAGGACTGGGATGCTTACAAGCAAATCAGGTTGGACTCGGTCCCTGCCCCACATGGGGCTCACCGTCTTAATCCCCATTTTACAGATGAGGAAACAGACACAGGGAAGTTATGTTACTTGTCCAAGGTCACACAGCAGAGAAGAGGCGGAACTGGGTTGAAAATTCCGGTCCTTCTGATTCTCAGGCCTGTGGTCTATCCACTGAGCACACTGTTTCCATTATAATGATGATAATAATAATGATAATGATAACTGAGGTGGTTAAGTGCTTATTATATATCAAGTACTTTACTAAATGCCTCTAGACTGTAAATTCCTTGTGGTCAGTGGACTTGTCTACCGACTGGGTTATATTATAGTCTATCAAGGACTTTCTTCAGAGCCCTGTACATGGTAGGCACGCAATGCATATCACTGATTGATGGATGGATTACTAAACTCTGGCGAGGTGTGAGATAATCAAGTCAAACAGTCCCCATTCCCCAAAGGAGACTCACAGGTTAAGAGAGAGGGAGGAAGGACAGGTATTTGATACTCATTTTACAGATGAGGAAACTTAGACATGGAAAAGCTATGTGACTCGCCCAAGGTCACCCAAAGGCAAGTGGCAGGGCCGGGATTAGAACCCGAGTCTTCCAACTCTCAGGTGTGTGCTCTTCCAACTAGACCACTCTGCTGCAGGTTTGAGGATTTTTTTTGGTTTTCTTAATAGTATTCATTAAGCATTTACTATGTGTCAAGCACTGTACTACATGGTGAGGTAGACACAAGATAATTAGTTGGACACTGACCCTGTCCCACTGGGAGCTTAGAGTTTAGTAGTTATAAGAGACCCTACGTTTTCCCTGAGCTTAGTATCTGATTGTCATTTGGGGAAAGATAGACTTCCCCAATGTGGTGAGATTCCCCCCCCCCCCCATTGGGTTTCCTGTAGAATGGATAGGGTCCATTGGAACTGAAAACAAAGAGACAAGCAGGTATACTCCTTTTGAAATGGGCCATTGCTGAGGGTCACAATAAAGAACTTCATCCTCCGATTTATAGCATGAAGGGAAAAAAAAAAAGAACTTTCTCTTCTAATCCAAAGGGTGGATGTTTTATATTGCATATAGACATTTTCCATATTCAAAGTGTAATTGTATTTATATTTAAAAGCGCACTTGACAAAATGCAAGCATCATCTTTAATAGATCCCAGACATTCCAGCAGCCTCGGTTTTCTGGTGGGTCCAGCTCCCGGGGTGGGAGGCTTGTCTCCCCCCGACCCCCATCGTCTTTGAATATCTCTTTCAGCCGTTCTCATTATTTTTGTTGTCTGAGGTGGAGCAATAATATGTCTGTGATTAATTAAGCAGAATGACATAGAACTGAGGCTGGGGAATCCAGAAATAAGAAAGCCCCTGGGGTCCCAGGATCCATGAGGTGCAGGTCAGGCCCTTTTCCTCAAAGGTCTGATTATCTCTGAAAAAAAACAAAACCCAATTGCTGCATGGTTATCCTGAAACATCTTTACACCATATAAAGCCAAGGACTTTAATCGTGGAAAACTGCAACTGTTCCAGTTGGCTGTGAGTGTCTCAGGGCATAATCTGCCCCATTTCTAAACTGCAAAAACCAATAATCGTTCTAATAAAAGCTTGTTTTGAAATCATCCGATGGCAAGCTCGTTGTGGGCACGGAATGTCACTGTTTATTGTTGTATTGTACTTTCCCCAGTGTTTAGTACAGTGCTCTGCAAGCTCCTGTCCCTCCCCACTTCAGTCTATACTTCACTCTCCTGCCCGGATTCTTTTTCTACAGAAGCGCTCTGGGCACGGCACCCTCCTCCTCAAAAATCTCCAGTGATTGCCCATCAATCTTCGTATGAAGCAAAAACTCCTATTGGCTTCAAATCTCTCCATCACCTTGGCCCTCACCTGCCTCCTCTCCTTCTACAGCCCAGCCCGCACACTCCACTCCAGTGGTGCCGCTAACCTCCTCACCGGATTTTGTTCTCACCGGGCCCGCCGTCGACCCCTGGCCCACGTCCTACCTGTGGCCCGAAATGCCCTCCCTCCTCACATCCGCCAAACTAGCACACTTCCCCCCTTCAAAGCCCTACTGAAATCTCACTTCCTCCAGGAGGCCTTCCCAGACTGAGCCCCCCTTTTCCTCAGCTCCCCCTCCCCATCGTCCCTTCTCCCTCCCTCTGCTCTACCCCCTTCCCCACCCCTCAGCACTTGTATATATGTACATATTTATTATATTAATTTTATTAATGATGTGCATATACCTATAATTCTATTCTATTTATATTGACGCTATTGATGTCTGACTACTTGTTTTGTTGTCCTCCCCGCCCCCCCCCCCCAGACTGTGAGCCCGTTGTTAGGTAGAGATTGTCTCTATCTGTTGCCGAATTGTAGTTTCAAATTTCTCTGCACACAGTAAGCGCTCGATACGATTGATCGAATGAATGAATAAGGGCTCAATAAATACAGTTGAATGAATGAATGAAAGGCAAGTTTGGTGGCAGCGGAATTTGGGACAGTATCTGAACGCCCACTGGATGCGGTGCACTGTGCTAAGCACAGAAGATATTCTCTGCCTCCAGGGAGTTTACATTCTGGCTTCAGAAAGCCCCTGCAGAGCCAGGAATGCTTCTGTGGGGCTGGGGTACATTTGGTGTGGAGGCGCGTACCTGGATCAGGTTTGTGGGGATAATTGAAACCAATCGTATTTACTGAGCACTGGGTGCAAAGCACTGTGCTAAGTGTTTGGGAAAGTTCCATATGACAGAGTTGGTAGGCACACCCATAAAGAGTTTACAATCTAGAAGGGGCAGAGAGACATTGATAGAAATAAATGCATAAGCTCTCCCAGTGTGGGAACTGGTGAAAAGTCAAGTGCTAGATGGAGTAGCCAGAGGAAATGAATCATAAACTTCTTGAGGGCAAGGATCATGGCGCAGCGTGGCTCAGTGGAAAGAGCCCGGGCTTTGGAGTCAGAGGTCATGGGTTCGAATCCCGGCTCTGCCACTTGGCAGCTGTGTGACTGTGGGCAAGTCACTTCACTTCTCTGGGCCTCAGTTCCCTCATCTGTAAAATGGGGATTAACTGTGAGCCTCACGTGGGACACCTGATCACCCTGTATCTACCCCAGCGCTTAGAACAGAGCTCTACACATAGTAAGCGCTCAACAAATCCCAACATTATTATTCTTATCAATCAATGGTATTTACTGAGTGCTTGCTATTAGCGGAGCAGTGTTCTAAGCACTTCGGTTGGTTCAATAAAACAGAATTAGTGGGACAGTTCCCTGTCCGTAACAAGTTTACAGACTAGAGGGGTAGACAGACAATATAAATGATTCATAATATGTCTTTTAAAGATACGTACACGGGTTGTGGGGTTGGGAGGGGGGTGACTATCAAATGTCCAAAAGCATAGATCCAAGTGCATATATGACACAGAAGAGAGAGCAAGCTGGGGAAAAGAGGGCTTGATCCGGGAAGGCCTCTTGGAGGAAATGTGACCTTAATAATGTTTTAAGGATGAGAGTAGCAGTGGTGTGGACATACACGGAAGAGGGAGGGAGTTCCAGGCCAGGAAGAGAACGCGGAAAAGGCGGCGAGATAGATGAGATCGGGACCCAGTGAGTGAGCTGTCTCTAGAGGAGCGGAGTGTGCGGTCTGAGGTGAGGTAGGATGGGGCGAGCTGATCGAGTGCTTTGATGATACTTTACCTACCCTCAGCACAGTGCTTGGTACATAGCAAGTGCTTGATAAAAAGCGCAATGATGATTATTGATAAAAACAAAAGGAACCTAAACTGCCAGACTACAGTCACTTGTCTCAGACCTCTCTCTACCCAGTGACCCACGTTTTCCGAACACGGGATTAAAATCCCCAATCAATAGTATTTATCGAGCGCTGACAGTAAGCAGAGCACCGTATTGAGGACTCGGGAAGGTACAATACAGCGTAGCGTAACGGGAAACACTGTTTATTGGAAAGAGCGTGGCCCTGGATGTCAGAAGACCAGGCTTCTGATCCTGGCTCTGCCAGTTACCTTGGGCAAATCGCTTCACTTCTCTGTGCCTCGGTTTTCTTAACTGTAAAATGGGGATGCTAAACCTGTTCTTCCTACTACTTAGACTGTGAGCCTCATGTGCAACAGGGACCGTGTCCGCAGAACTTAACGTGTATCTACCCCAGCGCTTATAACGGCGTTCAACACATAGTAAGGGCTTATAAAATACGATTAAAAATACCAATAGTTGATAGACCCATGTTCTGCCCACAGTGAGCTTAGAGTCTAGAGGACTTAGCAGCACTTATGTACATATCCATAAATTTACATTACTGTCTATCTCTTACTCTACGCTTATGTACATATCCATAATTTCTTGATTTATATTAATGCCTGTCTCCCCCTCTAGACGGTAAGCTCTTTGTGAGCTGAGAAAATGTCCACGGTATTGTTGTGTTGTAATAATAATGGTATTGGTGAAGCGCTTACTATGTGCCAGCGCTGGGGTAGATACAAGACAATAGGGTAGGACATAGTCCCTGTCCCACACAGGGCTCACAGTCATAAACCCCAATTTACAGATGAGGGAACTGAGGCCCAGGGAACGGCACTCTCCCAAGCACTTAGGACAGAGCTCTACTAACAGTAAATCCTCAATAGATGCGGTTGATCGTTCTAGACTGTAAGCGCATAACGGGCAGGGAACGTGTCTACTCAGTCTGCTATAGCCTTCTCTCCCAAGCGCTTACTACAGTGCTCTGCGCATAGAAAGTGCTCCAAAAATACAATTGATTGATCAATAGAGCACACACCCCCAAAGTCAAAGCCTCCAGACCGTGACCTTTTCTTGTAACAGCCCATAAAGTATGCCAACACTGTATGCCCCTTGGAGGAAGTTCTCTCTAGGAATAGGGCATTCCCCGAGCCCGTTATTGGGCAGGGATCGTCTCTGTCTGTTCCCAAATTGTACATTCCAAGTGCTTAGTACAGTGCTCTGCACCTAGTAAGCGCTCAGTAAATACTATTGAATGAATGAATGAATAATGGGCATCAGCTTCCCCTGATAACATAATAATAATAATAATGTTGGTATTTGTTAAGCGCTTACTATGTGCCGAGCACTGTTCTAAGCGCTGGGGTAGACACATCCCCTCCGCCTCCCAACTGACGCGGCAGAGACGACCAGTCCACTTAGCGACGGAAAACAGATATTCTCAACGGGAGGCTTCTGGAAGCTACTAAGAAAAACGCAGGCCCCCATTCCCTTCATCCCGTTTTAAGAAGCATTAACAAACTCGTCACACTTCTGATAAAAGGAAAAGTCTAACTTGACTTAGGGAAGAGCCCCGGATGGTCCTCCTGAGGAATCTGAGATCATCGTGCCAGAGGCGATTAATAAGAACTTTTAGCAGTCTGAGCCGATACCCCTGTAAAGCCGTGGCTGCTAATTCCCAGGGAGAACGCTGAACCTGAAGACGAGATCCCTTCTGCCGCGGCTCGTTCCGCCGCTGCCGTTTTCTAGTCCCCTGCCGTCGTTTGTTTACCGAGAAGGCTAATGAGAACGGTTAATCAAGAGAGCGTTAACAGGTGAAATAGAACCAGTCAAATGGAGTCGGGCAAGCAGCCCCTCGATCAGCGACCAGGAATAAGCACCCCCCCAACCCAGTGATAATAATAATAATAACTGTGGTACGTGTGAAGTACTTACTATGTGTCAAGCACCGTTCTAAGTGCTGGTCTGGTTACAAGACCATCAGGTTGGACACGGTCCCTGTTCCACATGGAGCTCACGGTCTAAAGAGGGAATAGGATTTACTCCCCATTTTACAGATGAGGAACTGAGGCACAGAGAAGGGATTTGCCCAAGGTCACACAGCGGAGCAGTGGCAGAGCCAGGATTAGAAGCCAGTTCCTCTGACACCCAGACCCGTGCCCTTTCCAGCAAAGCTCCCCCTTTCGATGGTAAATTTGGGTACTTGTTGAGTACGTACTACGTGCCAAGTGCTGTTCTAAGCACTGGGGTGGATACAAGTTAATCAGGTTGGACACAATCCCTGTCCCACATGGGGCTCACGCTGTTATCCCCATTTTTTTTTTTTTTTAACAGACGAGGTAATTGAGGCCCAGAGAGGTTAAGTCTATTGTCCAAGGACACACAGCAGAAAGACGACGGAGCGATGATTAGAACCCAGGTCCTTCTGACTCCCAGACCCATGCTCTAGCCACAAGCCAGTTCCCCCTCTAGATGGTAAAGCTCCCGTCTGGATGGTAAAACTCCCCATGGGCAAGGAACGTGTCTACCGACCCTCGTATTGTACTCTCCCAAGCACTTAGTACAGAGAAGCAGCGTGGCTCAGGGGAAAGAGCACGGGCTTGGGAGTCAGAGGTCATGGGTTCGAATCCCGGCTCTGTCACTGGTCAGCTGTGTGACTGTGGGCAAGTCATTTCACTTCTCTGGGCCTCAGTTCCCTCATCTGTAAAATGGGGATTAAGATTGTGAGCCTCACGTGGGGCGATCTGATTACCCTGTGTCTACCCCAGCGCTTAGAACAGTGCTCTGCACATAGTAAACGCTTAACAAATACCAACATTATTATTATTATTATTAGTGAGCGCTCAATAAATACTATTGAATGAATGAATCCCGGATCTGCCACCTCTCAACTGTGTGACTGTGGGCAAGTCACTTAACTTCTCTGTGCCTCAGTTACCTCATCTGCAAAATGGGGATTAAGACTGTGAGCCTCACGTGGGACAACCTGATTACCCTGTATCTACCCCGGCGCTTAGAACAGTGCTCTGCACGCAGTAAGCACTCAAATATCAGTGACTGAACATCTTTTCCTGGAAGCTTTCCAAGGGGAGAGAGAGTGGACGGGATTGGATTACAAGATAGGGGTGATCTGAATCCCGTGGAGAGGACGACAGTGAGGTGAACATACAGTGAAGCAGCCTGGACTAGTGGTCTGGGAGTCAGAGGACCTGGGTTCTAATCCCTGCTCCGCTACATGTCTGCTGTGACTTTGGGCAAGTCACTTAACTTCTCTGTATCTCGGTGACCTCATCTGTAAAATGGGGATTAAGAGTGCGAGTCCCGGGTGGGACAGGGACTGTGTCCAACTGGTTTACCTTGCACCTACCCCAACGCTTAGAACAGTGCTTGTCACATAAATTATTATCCAAACCGCTTCATTGATTCTAGTTCCCTCTTGGGCCGGTCAGAGGGTGGAAATGTTACTGGCTCTCTGGAGAGGTGGGGATGACGGCACATTCGCAGGCCAAGCCAGATGAAAAGCGGGCAGCCGAAGCAAGTTGCAGCAGGGAAATGTTCATCTAGAAGACGAAGTTACTCTAGGACAGAGTTTTTGGAGAATTATGGTGTTTTTTAGGCACTATCTGTCAAGCAGTATTCTCAACACTGGGGTAGATACGTGATAATCCCGTCCCTCTCCCATATGGGGCTCACAGCCCAAGAGGGAGCTCACATAGCAAGCAAGTAGCAGAGCCAGGATTAAAACCCAGGTCCTGTGACTCCCAGGCCCACACTCTTTCCACTAGGCCATGCGGCTATTTCACTCCAGAGGGGTCAGGGTCCTGCCTGCAGTCTAAAGGGGGAGAATCATTGTCTGCTGTGTGACCTTTGGCAAGTCATTTATCTTCTGGAAGCCTCAATATCCTCACCTGTAAAATGGGGGTTCGATGTTTGTTCTCTCTCTCTGCCCTGAGCCCTGAGTGGGACAGGGACTGTGTATGATTGGATAACCTCATAGCTATCCCTAGTAAATGTTTAATAAATATCAGTCCCTTTATTAAAATGATTATTATCATCATCATTAATAACAAAAGCTGGAAAATCCACCTTGGGTGTTCTCGGGAATTCTTGAGAAATTCTTGGGAAAAGGAAAACCACTTTCCGCATTACTTGCTAGCATTTCGCAGGAAAAGTAGTGAGAGAAGTCCTCTGAACATCATTTCCCTCTCATTTTTCCTTCACTGAAGCTTCTTAATGACCAAGATTGCCTAATTTCTGACAGTTAAATCTCCTTCAGACCCAACCAGGGGATTTGGCACGAAGAGTGTTCTGCAGTTCGGTTGCAACAGCCCACGTTTTTTCTTTATCGTTCTTGGGGTTTTTTGTGGGGGAAAGGGGGCCGGGATTAAGGCATTAAGCACTTACTGTGCATCAAACACTGTTCTAAGCACTGGGATAGATACGAGTTAATCAGGCCGGACACAGTCCCCGTCCCACATGGGGCTCACAGTCTAAATATGGGGGAGAATGGATTACGGAGAAGCTGTTGATGAAAAAAAGAACATCTCTCCCCATCGGCAACATCAGCGCAAGAAAAGGATACCAGGTAGAACGTATTGGAAGCCAGCTGCAATAAACCACTGTCCAATCCATTTCTGGTTAATAAGTACAGTCAGAACAGCACTCTGTCATCCATTTCTGAACACAGTTTGCTGAAAGCTGAGTTTATTCTCCGTGCTCGTTGGAGCTTTCTTTCCTGGGCAGAGAAGTATGCAGAGGGGAGAGCCAGGAGACCAAACAAAACCCACCAGAGGGAAATCCATTCAGTTTCACGGAGCGCAACCCGCTAATACAATTGCACTTAACGCAAGACAAGTGAGATTTGAAGTTACTTTCTGCAGTCACTTCCCGTCTAAAGAACAGTGAGCCAAGAGACAAATAGGACGTTTTGAGAGTGTGGAGGGGAAGGTTCATCTCAGAGGGGGGAGAAAGAGAGACAGAGAAAAACAGAGAGAGAGATAGAGAGGTAGGGAGAGAGACAAAGAGGCCAAAGGGGAGAGACAAAGAGAGAAACGGAGAGAGAGAAGGAGAAAGAAACAGAGAAAGAAGAGACAAAGGGAGAGAAAGTAGTCTGCTCCCAAAAGAAGCTGTTGCTGCAGAAATCCTCCCCACTCCTCACTCCCATCCCCCCTCCTACCCCAACCCACCCACTCCTGCCACATCAGAGATCACGGCAAAACACTGTGCACTCAATGGTGTCAACTTCAGGGACCAAAGGGAAAGTTTTATTCAATGTGCAGAGAGATCACAGTCCAAAAAGCTGGAGTCAGCATTAGGGGAGCTTCACATGAAAATCTCTTTAAACCATGGTTTTGATTCATTGAAAAATAAACCCAGAAAGAGGTCAAGGTTGAAGGATTGAGAATTCTGGGACAGTATTCATTCATTCAATAGTATTTATTGAACGCTTACTATGTGCAGAGCACTGTACTAAGCGCTTGGAATGGACAGATCGGCAACAGACAGAGACAGTCCCTGCCCAGTGACTGATCGGGGGAGACGAAGCAGGGAGTGGGGGCTAACCACTGAGCAGAAGGTCAGTCGGATTTAATCGATCAATGGTACATATTAGACACTTACTGGAAGAGATGGATTTTCAGGACGGCTCTGCAGATGGGAAGAGCTGTGTTCCACTAGACCGTAAACTCCTTGTGGGCAGAGATTTTGTCCACCAACTCTATTATACTGTGCTCTCCCAAGCAAGTACTCCGCACAAAATAAGTAGTGCTCAATAAATAAGGGAAGCAGCGTAGCTTCCTGCGTAAGAGCATGGGCCCCGGAGTCAGAAGGACCTGTGTTCTAGTCCCAGATCTGCTACTTTTTTGGTTTTTTTATAATGGTACTTTTTTTTTAAGTGCTATGTGCCAAGCACTGTTCTAAGCGCTGGAGTAGATACAGTGCAATCCGGTTGGACAAATCCCTGTCCCAGATGGAGCTGCCAGTCTCAATCCCCATTTTACAGCTGGGGGAACTGAGGCCCAGAGAAGTTAAGTGAATTATCCAAGATCAAACAGCAGACAAGTGGTGGAACCGGGATTAGAACCCACGACCTCTGACTCCCAAGCCTTTGCTCCTGCTGTGAGACCTTGGACAAGTCACTTAACTTCTCTGGGTCTCAGTTTCCCCATCTGTAAAATGGAGATTTTACAGCCCCATGCAGGACATGGACTGGACTGTGTCCAAACAGATGACCTTGTATCTACGCCATCATTTAGAACAGTGCCTGGCATATAGGAAGTGCTTAAATATTAAAAAAACCTGTTTTATTTACTTTGTGCAAACCAATGTACTAAGTGCTTAGGAGAGTACAACAGAATTAGCAAACAATTCTGCCCTCAGGACCACAAATTCTCGGAGCCACTAAGCAGAGGTGCTAGTTTTCCAGTTTCTAACAAACAACAGTACTTACTGAGCTCATATTTGGGATAGCACACTCTCCTAAACGCTTGGGAGTACAATAATGGTAAAAAACACAAAAATTCCTGCCTTCAACCATTTTAAAATCATATAGAGGGAAACAAATCAAATCAATCAGTCATATTTATAGAGCGCTTACTGTGTGCTGACCTCTGCATTAAGCTTTGGGGAGAGTACAGTTTAACAGAGTTGGTAGACACATTCCCATATAATGTTTTTGAGAGAGGAGGAGGAAAGAGAAGGGATCTTTATTGGTTACCAAGAAATTTGGGCACCAAGGTATCGGGTAGTTTTAAAGGGTTTTTTTATGGTATTTGTTGAGTGCTTATTAAGCGCTGGGGTAGATACAAGCTAATCGGCTTGGACACGTAGGGTGATAGAAACATTCCCCTCTTCTTCTTTTTAAGATTGATGTGTGAGTGATGATAATAATCACTGTGGTATTTACCAAGAGTTTACCATGTACTAAGGTCATGGGCCTAAATCCACGGTTTTGGGGTAGATACAGAATATCAGACCAGACATGGTCCTTCTCCCACAAGGTGTTCACAGTCCAAGAGGGAGGGAGAACAGGGATTGAATCCCCATTTTTCAGAGAAGCCTGAGATCCAGAGAAGTGACTGACTTACCCTAGTTCACACAGCAGGCTAGTAGAGGAGCCTGAGTCAGAACTCGAGCCTGACGACTCCTCGCCCTGTGCTTGAGATAGGAATTTTATGATGAAGGAAAACTCCAAATATTTCCACTGCATCAAATTCTAGTCTCATGTGAGGAAACCGGATGAGAGTGTTGGAGGAAAGCTAACAGGTTCGGCACAATCTCGGAAAGGAGGAGAACCAAGGGATGGGAAGTGAAAGAGGGAGGAAAAATGAGAAGCGACGTGGCCTGTTGGATACGGCACAGGCCTGGGGAATCAGAGAGACTTGGGTTCTAATCCCGGCTCCACCACTCGTCTGCTGCCGAGTGACCTTTGACAAGTCACTTCTCTGGGCTTCATTTGTAAAATGGGGATTAAAACCGTGAGCCCCATGTGGGACACGTACTGTGTCCAGCTTAATTAGTTTGTAACAAGCCAGTGTTCGGTACATTGCCCGGCACATAGTAAGCACCTAACAAATACCATAAAAAAAGAGCGGGGTCAGGAGCCCAGGAATCTCCTTGATGAACAGCCAAAGCCTTAGAAAGAATAGGGTTAATTTTTAAGAGTTATTACCGAGAAAGTAATCAATACTTATACCCAAAAAAACTAGATTAGAGTCCGGGTTCGCTTCATTGTAATTAATATCTTCTCAGTGAAAGCACTTATAAATCAAGAAAGCCAGCAACAGGAATTATCTACATCTGTGAGTTATAAATGTTAATTTTCACCACATTAAGAATATCATTTTTAAGTCTATATCCAAATGCATTTTGCGTGTGACTGATCTTAATTTTACATGTGCTTTTAAAGTCATATTCATTAAAAAATCATCTTCGAAAATGGATGTTGAGTCCATCTTTCATTTCATCAATCAGGGGCCAGAAACCTTTTGTGGCAATCGCTTCCACTCGGTGAACTTCAGACAGGGCAATGCAGGGCCCGGCCAGTCCTCCCGCCTCCAGCTAGTAGCTGGATCTCTCCCAGAATAAGCACGGAACGAACGCTGAAGACCAGAGAAAACTAAGGGAAGCAGCGCGGCCCGGTGGAAAGAGCACGGGCCCGGGAGTCGGATGACCTGGGCGTTAAATCCAGTTCCTTCGGTTGCCTGTTGTGTGACCTTGGGCAAGTCACTTGACAGCTCTGTGCCTCAGTTTCCTCAACTGTGATATTCATTCATTCAGTAGTATTTATTGAGCGCTTACTATGTGCAGAGCACCGTACTAAGCGCTTGGAATGGACAAATCGGCAACAGATAGAGACGGTCCCTGCCCATTGACGGGCTTACGGTCTAATCGATATCAGTCCGTCAATCAAATTTATTGAGTGCTTACTGTGTGCAGAGCACTCTACTAAAAACTTGGAAGAGCACAATATAAGAGACACAATCTCTGACCACAACAGGCTTACAGTCTAGAGGGGGAGACATTAATATAAATAAATGAATTACAAATATGTACATAAGTGCTGTGGGACCGGGAAAGGGGAATGAATGAAAGGAGCAAACTCAAGCCGGTGCAGCAGGGAGCGGGAGAAGAGAGAAGGAAGACACTGTAAAATGGAGGTTCGATACCTGTCCTCAGGGACCGTGTCCGACCTGATGGATCTGGATCTATTCCAGAACACGGAAGAGTGCTTGGACCTTAACTAAGGTCATAAAAAGAAGCCTCCGAGCAGCGGATCACGCTCAAAGGGAAAGCAAACTACTAACTTGGTTGCATTCCCAGGAGTCCCTGCAGGGCCTCTTGGCAGTTGAAGGGAACAAAGATTATTCTGTAAAACCGAAAAGAGCCTTCTGGTTATTCTGAACCATCCTTGTTAGCCTGGCCCAACCCAAACCCCCCCATCAAAGAAGCCTTCCTTGACTAAGCCCTCATTTCCTCTTCTCCCACTCCCTTCTGCGTCACCCTGTTTCTCTCCCTTTAGACACCCCTCCCGCAGCCTCACAACCCTTATATACCTGTCCAGAATTTATTCATTCATCTTAATGTCTGTCTCCCCCTCTAGAAAATAAGCTGGTTGTGGGCAGAGAATGTGTCTAACAACTTTATTACTGTGTACTTTCCCAAGTGCTTAGTATACTGCTCTCCATACACCGTAAGCATTCATTAAATTTGATTGATTGAATCCATCCTCCTTTAGAGGAAGCCAAAAAGAATGTCCTGCAGTAGGCAGCCAGCAGTTCAGACCAACAATAAAGTTCCATTTTGAACCTCTTCTCCAGGGCCTCTGAGACGGGCAATGGGAAGCAGCATGATTTATTGGAAAGAACACAGGCATGAGAGTCAGAGGACCCGGGTTCGAATTCCGGGCCTGCCACTTGTCTGCTGTGTGACCTTGGGGATTAAGGGAATGGGGATTAAGACTGTAAAACGGGGATTAAGACTGTGAGCCAAATGTGGGACAGAGACCATGTCCATCCTGAATACCTTGTATCTATTCCCCTCCTCGGCGTTTAGTACAGTGCCTGGCACATAGCAAGCACTTAAATACCATAAAAGACTACTTTCCCACCCAGATAGCTTCTTCCCTCTGTCAGTGAATGTCATTCATCAAGCACCCACGTGCAGAGCACTGCAATGTTTGGAGTTCATGAGGCTGGGTGAGAAAGAAAATCTTTTTGTCCTCTTCTGTCTTGATGGTATTTGTTTAGCTCTTACTTTGTGCCGGTCACTGTACTAAGCACTGGGATAGATACAAGATAATCAGATGGACACAGTACATTTCCCAGCTCAGTCTTAATCCCCATTTTACAGAGGAGGTAACTGAGGCACAGAAAGTGAAATGACTTGCCCACGATCGCACAGCAGACAAGTGGCAGAGCGGAGATTTGAACCCAGGTTCATCTGACTCCCAGGACCGTGTGATACCCACTGGGCCACATGGAATCCTCTCCCCTGGAAACATCTAAGAAAAGGGGAAAGGTTTTTCTACGTGGGATTTCTGGTTGCATTATGTTTTCAGCCAAGGCGAAGGGCTAAATGACCTCAAGGTATAAATTCCTCCTCTAGACTGGAAGCTCCCTGTGGGCAGGGAACGTGCCTACCAACTTCACTGGATTTACTCTCCCAAGCGCTTAGTACACTGCTGTGCATATAGTAGGAGCTTAATAAAGCAATTGATTGATTGAGGTCCCCAACAAACCTGGGACACAAGGGGCACTTCTCCAAGAGCATAGTGGATAAAGCCCGGGCCTGGGAGTCAGAAGGGCGTGGGTGCTAATCCCAGATCCACTGCTTGTCTGCTGTGTGACCTGGGACAAGTCATTTCACTTCTCTCGGCCTCAGTTACCTCATCTATAAAATGGAGAGCCCCTGATCTTCCCACTAGGCCACGCTGCTTCTCTGGCCAGGAGCCTGTAATTTTTACTTCGGACGAACACACAGAGGCTGATTTTGGCCACGTAAGGCTCACAGAGGACATCTCCAGATCAAGGACATATTCCACCCCCTTTTCTTCTCACTCAAAAATAGGACAGAGCGAAACAGGGATGACATTTCCCTGGCTGGGCCACCATTCTGGGGCATTTGAACGCCTGAGGTCTTTTGAGTCGGGTACGATGAGCGACCGGAGTTCCTGAGGTATAGGTAATGGGTGACTTTGTCGTACATCCCAGCGCTCCGATGCCGGATAACAACTCCGGTGATTTGTAGTCATAACCCTGTGATTTGAGAACAATAAATCTTAATATAATTGAGTTAACTGTATCATTTTTAATGTAAGACAATCTTGATTACAGCCAAAGGGCACCATTAATACTCTGAAGAAATGACTAAGATTTTAGCATTTGAATGTTGTACAGAAAATAGAACTAATTAGCACTAATTTAATTCTAAGATTAAAGAAAATTCGGATTTTAATTTTTAATTTAAGATAAACCATTTTACCCAGAACAAAGAAAGAATAATAAGTACTTTTTTCCAACTGAAAGGCAATTTTTACTTTTGCATTATTACCCTAATATGGGACTATGGAAATGCTGACCCCATTAAAGATCAAATAATCAGCATTTAATTATTGACAGCAAATTAATTTTTAATAAAGACACAAGGATTTTGTCATATGAAAGTACCTCTGACCCAGAAATTTTCAGATAGTCCGGGGCAGGAAGGAAAATCTCTAACCCCGATTTGAACGCGAGAGGTTCACAAAGGGACAGATCGGTTTCCTTTCCTGCTCACTTTGAAGTGAGTTGCACTGAACAGAGTATGAAAACGCACTTCAGAAACATCCCTCCCTCCCGCACTGACCCATCTATTCTTCCCTAATCACTCATTTCAACTGAATAATACATCGAATGTCATAACCAAAAGAGCAGGCATGATAAGGAAAAAAAAAAAGTCCCAGATTTAACCTTTCTTTACTTCCGCAAAAGAATACTTTCCTCTTCTCTGCCTTGGGACCCGTTGTCATTTATAATTTCTAACCAAGGGAGACATAATGGACTTACAATGAAACGCCGATGCTTTTCCCAAGCAACACGTAGATGCTGAAAATAAGTCCGATTACATTAGCAAGCAAGAGGTGCTGTTCTCTGGAACTTGAGGATTTCCACAGAGGCTCCGGCAACAAACCGGAGCTTGTGCGCGCGTGTGTGTGTGACCAACCTTGCTCCTGACCAGTCATCCTTGTCAGTGATAAAAAATAAGACATTAACTTTTTCTGAACCACACAGAGGATGGCGTAGTGGATAAAGAACAGACCCGGGAGTCAGAAGGTCATGAGTTCTAATCCCTGCTCGGCCAAATGTCTACTGTATGACCTTGGGCAAATCAGTTCACTTCTCTGTGCCTCGGTTACCTCATCTGTAAAATGGGGATTGAAAATGTGAACCCCGCGTGGGACAGGGACTGTGAGCAATCCAATTTGTTAGCATCCATCTCATCGTTTAGATCAGTGCCTGGCACGCAGTGAGCGTTGACAAATGCCATAATTATTATTATTATTATGCCCACAGGGTGATTTTCCCCTTGGCATAGATTGCTGATTGGTCCAGACCTGCCAGCTCAATCCACACCTCTCCCCCAGGGGTTCATTCCTGCCGACTTGTTCATCCCAAGCGCTTAGTACAGTGCTCTGCACATAGTAAGCGCTCAATAAATACTATTGAATGAATGAAAGGTAGAGTCAAAATGCCTTTCTCTGTCCACAGACAGTCCAGCCCGCTGGTTTCCCTGGTTTCTCTCTTCCCAAGGATGAGTGAGGGAAGAGAATGTCCCACAAACTCAAACCTCCCAGAGGAATCACCCCTCGCCCTTGACTAGGGTGGTCAGCTGCACAAACAGAGCCAGATTTCCACCTGGTCTGTCCCCCGACACTTCTGACATAATAATGATAATAATCATAATAATGGTACTTAAGCGCTTACTCTTGTCCTAAACACTGCCCTTAACCAGGTTGGACACGGTCCTTGAACTACATGCGTGTTTCAGTCTGAATACCCGTTTTAAAGAAGAGGTAACTGATTTCCAGAGAATGAAGTGATGTGCCCAAGGTCACCCACCAGAGCTGGGATTAGAACTGAGGCCCATCTGACTCCCAAGCCCGTGCTCCATCTATGCGTTCCCATTTTATTTTCATTCTGGGGTCGACCGGTCTTCTGTCACGGCTCCGGCATGGAGGTCCGCAGCTCAGACTTGCGGCAGAGTTCGGATGGATGTGAGAGGGGAAAGGCGACGGCCCTGGGGCAGATAGCGGGGTGGGTCCCGGGATGAGGGGAGATGGGTTCGGGAGTGTCCAGGGAGGAACGCTTTAGGAAAAGGAGAAATCTCAACTGCTCTACAAAACGGTGGCTACGATGGCATCACGCTTCGCTGTGTTCCCAGCCTAACGTGAATAACATCGCACGCATCTCCTTGCCCAACTTTCCAGCTGGACTGCAGTGACTGCCCTACTGTAGACCTGGTGGGGTGTAAGCGAGTACAGATCTGATCTCTAACCACCGGGAAGCACTGTTGGACTTGGGAGGGAGGAATTGAAGCTCATAGTAATTATAATTGTGGTATTTGGTAAGTTCTGACTTTGTGCCAAGCACTGTTCTAAGCACTGGGGTAGGTACAAGGTAATCAGGTCAGACAGAGTCCCCGTCCCAAGTGGAACTCACCACCTAGTAGGGGGATGGAGGCCTGGGGGAGGAGGAGAGAAGAGGTATTTTACACCTATTATCGAAGAGGAGGAAACGGAAGGCCAGAGAAGTTAAGCAACTTGCCCAAGGCCACGCAGCGGGCAAGCGGTAGACCCGGAATTAGAACCCAGGTCTTCTGACTCCCAGGCCAGAGCTCTTTCCACTAGGCCATGCCGCTGTCCTTCCACACGACTCCATTTTGCATGTTTAAATGATACGTCTATTGATATAGATTTGGGGAACTCAGTTTCATCCCTGGGTCCTCCGATTGTGTCTCCCTCCAGCTCAAACCGGGTGCTGCTAAGTGCTCTCTAGTTCTCCAGCTCCCTTGGTATCCCTAAATGCAAAGCTCTGTTCTCCTTCAGACTTCCCTCACTGATTCTAACCCTTCAGACTTCCCTCACTGATCCGCGTCCGTGCGGGGCCGACATTCCTCCAGGATCCAACCTCTAAACAAGCACCTTTCCTCACTCCTCCACAGAGGAGCTCAGAGGCCCAGTTTCCAGAGGCCTTTACGGTCACGCACCTTCTCTGACAACACAGATGTGGCAGGGGCAGGATCCTTGCACAGATTGAGCAGTCCAGCCTAAGCTCCCCGCCTCACAGACAGGCAGGCTCTAGCATTAATTAACTCCGCCCCAGAGGAGTACCTAGGATATCCCACAATGTCTCTATCCGTCATGGGAACCCCTGCCTCTTTCTCGGGTACGGTGGCCTTGTTGGCTCTTATCTTGGTGAGTTCCAGACTAAGTCACTGTTCTGTTGTGGGCAGCTGGAGAGCCTGGGGGTTTTCAAGATACTTCAACCCAATCAACAGAACCTACCGGCGACCATCCCAGGGAGACCACCAAAGCACTGACACTGAGCCACAGGCAAAGACGAAGAGTTAAGGCGGCTGAGACCTTGGGAACCATAAGCCCCCGTCCCTTTAAACCCTCAGAGATTTAGCTCAGCCCATCACATCTGACTCCGTCGACCACGGTGGGTGTTAGAGCATTCATTCAATTGTATTTATTGAGCACTTACTCTTTGCAGAGCCCTGTACTAAGTATTTGGGAGAGTAAAATACAACAAACACCACATTCCCTGCCCACTACAATCTTACAGGCTAGAGGGGTGGGGAGATAGACACAGATACAAATAAATAAATTATAGATAGGTACAAATGTGCTGTGGGGCAGGGATGGGGAAAGAACAAAGGGAGCAAGTCAGTGCGATGTAGAAGGGAATGGGAGAAGAGAGAAGGGGAGGCTTAGTCTGGGAAGGCTTCTTGGAGGAGATGTGCCTTCAATAAGGCTCCGAAGAGGGGGAGAGTAATTGTCTGGGGGATTTGAGAAGGGAGGGCGTTCCAGGACAGAGGAAGGATGTGGCCCAGGGGTCAGTAGGCAAAATCGAGGCACAGCGAGAAGGTTAGCGCTACGGGAGCGAAGCGTGCGGGCCGGTTCGTAGGAGAATAGCGACGTGAGGTAGGAGGGGGCAAGGTGGACGAGTGCTCTAAAGCCAAAGGTGGGAAGTTTTTGTATAATGCGGAGGTGGATGGGCAACCACTGGAAATTTTTGAGGAGTGGGGTAAGTCCACCTTCCCCTCTTCTCACACATCAGGGCTGCTTTCATGTTTTGGCAACAATAATAATAACAGTGGTATTTATTAAGTGCTTTTATAGGCTAGGCACTCTACTAAGCACTGGGATAGATACAAGTTAACTGTGTTGGACACAGTCCCTGTTCCACATAGGACTCACGGTCTTAATCCCCATATTCCAGATGAGGTAACTGAGGCACAGAGAAGTGAAGCGACTTGCCCAAGATCACACAGTAGACATTTGGCAAAGCCAGGATTAGAACCCAGATCCTTCTGACTCCCAGGGCCGTGCTCTATCCACTATGCCACACTGCATCTCAAATGGTCCTTCCTCCCGCTATTAATAATAAAATCATGGTATTTATTAAGCACCTATGTGCCAAAGCTCCACATTAATACCAGTTCTGTGCACACAATAAACTCGCAATATTCATTCAATAGTATTTATTGAGCGCTTACTATGTGCAGAGCACTGTACTAAGCGCTTGGAATGAACAAGTCGGCAACAGATAGAGACGGTCCCTGCCCTTTGACGGGCAATCAATACCACTGATTAAAAGCTGGGAGAGTTCTCAGATCATCATACTGATAGTCCCCCTGACCTAAAAGGGGCTTACAATCCAAGAGGTATGGAGAGAAAGTCTCTTCTCACCATTTTAAAGATAAGGAACTGAGGCCCGGACAGGGTAAGTAGTAGTAATAATAATGGTATTTACTAAGCGTTTATTATGTGTCAAGCACTGTTCTAAGCCCTGAAATAGATACAAACTAATCAAGTTGGACAAGGTTTATGTCCCACACAGAGTTCAAAGTTTCAAACCTCATTTTACAGATCAGATAAATGAATCCCAGAGAAGTCAAATGACTTGCCCTAGATCACACAGCAGACAAGTGCAGGAGATGGGATCAGAACCCAGGTCCTTCTGACTCCCCAGAGTCCCCACACAGCAGGCTGGGGTGAGATCTTCTCACTTCATCACACCGCCTTTTACCCAGGTTTGAGGCAAGAGGTTTGTCTGCTCATTCGAGGACTGCTATTTGACCTTTGGTTCTGAGCATCATTGAAGCGCAATTGCTAATAGCTAGCTGATTTTCATAAAAATCATTATTTCCGCTATGCATGATAACACACTATTATTTCATCTGTTGTTAGAACAGGAGAGCCCAGCTCTCTGACTCTTAACCGCTTGTATTTTTTTCTGAATGAAATCTCTCCCGCTGCTCTTACTCAGGGGCACGAAAGGCAGTAAAATCTAGAGATTGGCTATTTCGTGGGGTGCTGCCCCACCGGAAGAATCGGAGCGGACATCACCCCCAATTCTTGCTCCGCGAAACGAATGTGAGAGGGATAAAATGTTCCCCCAGGAGCTCAGCTGCCGCTTGTAACTCCAGGACTTTTGGCGGTGGTTCCGGCTATGACAGAGACTTGGGTAAGTAGCAGGAATTAAAATCGCAGCCTCCTCCCCGCTTCCTCCAAATCCCGTCATCTGGACCTTCTTCCTTTCTGTTGCTTCTCCGTCACCCTTGTCCACTTCTGGTTTGCTTTTGTCTTTTTCCCACCTACTATTCCCACACCTCAGCACTTCTCTTCCCTCCTCTATTCTTTGTTCTTCCTTCTTATTCACTGATTTTTAAGATTCCCTTCCCTACCCCTTCTTTTCTTTTGTTCCTTTAAATAAGGATCTCTGCTCACTTGATCCCTACCATCACGAGGCCCCGCTGTTCTTCACTCAAGTGGAGAGTTGGTGAGGTGCCTGATGCCTTGAATTCCTTCTGGGGAAAGGTGAGGGAGAGAGAGAGAGAGTGTGTGGATGGACCGGGGTGGGGAGGGAACTTTTGGACTTCACGAATTCAGGACATAGCGACCTCCCGGACCTAACATGCATCGCACGGGGAATGCAGCGAGGTTCTAATAATGTGGGTATTTGTTAAGCGCTTACTACGTGCAGAGCACTGTTCTAAGCGCTGGGGGAGATACAGGGTCGTCGGGTTGTCTCACATGAGGCTCACAATCTTAATCCCCATTTTACAAATGAGGTAACTGAGGCACAGAGAAGTGAAGTGACTTGCCCACAGTCACACAGCCGACAAGTGGCAGAGCCGGGAATCGAACCCATGACCTCTGACTCCGAAGCCCAGGCTCTTTCCACCGAGCCACGCTGGGTTATGAGCTCATAGGCACCATGTTGCAGACAATAGCCTATCCTTTTCTCAGGGGGGGACGCTTGCCCCTCCGCAACTTGGTCCGGAACGTTGGCGCGCCTCTCTCTGACTCTTATGAGATCTCTAGCTCCACAGCTTTCGGCAGGGAGAGCCACGATGGATGGAAGCTTGGGGCTGATAGTTGAGAAACCAGCCATTCTGAAAGAATAGTGCGAGACGGGCAACAGGCCACCTGAAGACCAGACTGCCTAAAAGAAAACTGCCGAAATGGCCACCCTAGCCGGGGGGCAGATGGAAATACGTGGGTCTGAGACTCCGCACCGAGCCCTCTTTCCCATAAGCATCCGTAACTGTCACGGTAAGCACTGGGTATCAAGTATTGTGCAGAACGCTAGAGTAGATACCAAATAATCAGATCAATCTCTGTCCCACAAGGGCTTCACACTCTGAGAGGGAGGGAAAACAGGTTTTAATAATAATAGTAATAATAATGCTGGCATTTGTTAAGCGCTTACTATGTGCAGAGCACTGTTCTAAGCGCTGGGGTAGATACAGGGTAATCAGATTGTCCCACGTGAGGCTCACAGTCATTAATCCCCATTTTACAGACGAGGTAACTGAGGCCCCAAGAAGTTAAGTGACTTGCCCAAGGTCACACAGCTGACAAGTGGCAAATCCGGGATTCGAATCCATGACCTCTGACTCCCAAGCCCGGGCCCTTTCCACTGAGCCACGCTGCTTCTCATGTTAACCCTACCCCCAAATTCAACTCCTCTGACGTCCTGATCCCACGCTCCCAGGAATATCGATGGAGCATTTCCAGTCCGGGCAAAGGAAACAGCATGGCCTAGTGGATAGAGCATGGTCCTGGGATTCAGAAGGACCCGAGTTCTAATCCCACTGCCACTTGTTCTGCCACTTGTCTGCTGTGAGACTGTGGGCCTCAGTTACCTCATCTGTAAAATGGGGACATGAGACCGAGCCCCCCCCCCCGTGGGACAGGGACTGTGTCCAACCCGATTTACCAGTATCCACATAAGCGCTTAACAAATGCCCCGGTTCTTTTTATTAGATAGAACGTGGAGCCTCCCTGGCCTCATCCCATCTCTCGGATCATCGCCGAGCTCCCTGCTGACAGAGGAGGACAACCTGAAAGATTGGGGTGGATCGAGGTGGAGAGAAAGCCCCAGTCACAGAGATTGCCAGCCAAGTGCTTAGTACAGGGCTCTGAGTTTTCTGAAAGAAAGATGCAGTATAAAACCAAGGTATTATTATTGTCATCATTACTTAGTTGGAAGCGCTCTGGAGGTAAATCTCTATCTGCTTTCACCAAACTGTGCTCCGAGGACTTGCGGTAACGTGTGAGAGATCTCTTCCCGCAGACAGCACTCCCCTTCGAGTCTTTTCATCGCTCCCGTTGGTAAACGCAGTTAGAAGTACATCTGCTAAAGGTGCTCCAGTTTCACCCCCATATTTCTTTTTTAAATGTCACTTGGACCGTATCCCAAGGAAACTACTCTCATTCTTCTAGGCTATAGTAATGGTAAAAGTAAAAGCTGCTAAGTAGTGGATCAGTGTGTTATATTTGCAACAAGCTCTCATAATAGCACCTAATTTGTACCATTGAAGATAAGTGCCGCATTATCTAGGAGAGGGAAGTCTATTGTTTTATTGACAGACATCCAAGGAGTCTTTCTTGGCAGAGAATGGCAAACAGGCCTAGAAAAAGAAGATTGCAGCAAAACCTGTTCAAAGAGGCTTTTTAATAACAACCCTGTTCTCAGGGTTTGCAGCAAGATGCTTTTATCACATTTGACTACGGAATCCATTTGCCCAGCCGGTGCAAAGAGAGTGTAGATAAAGTCCCTGGCTGCCTAGAGACAATGCTTTTTGCAGTTATTTCATCTCTGTAGGTTTTGGGGACGCAGTAGAGAGTCAACTGGGATTGAGGGTTCCAAAGCCAGAAGCCCAGAGGCTGCGTGTTTAAGAAGATCTCTGGAATGGTTGGCGTGGGACTCAGGTCATGGGTTCTAGTCCCCTCTCTACCACTTGCCTGCCGGGTGACCTTGGGCATGTCACGTCACTGGGCCTCAGTTACACCCCGTATCTAAAATGGGGATTGAGACTGTGAGCCCCACATGGGACCTGGGCTGTGTCCAACCCGATTTGCTTGTATCGACCTCAGGGCTCACTACAGTGCTTGGCATATAGTAAATGCTTAAATACCACACTGATTATCATCATCATTATTATTCCTTGGACAGGACAGCCAGGGGTAGAGATCTCTGGGTGTTGGTGACTGGGATATTTGGTTGGGACAGATCTCGACCCCCGCTGGAAAAGGGTCCCATCCATCCCCAAGCAAAATGGCCACGTGTATGCCAGGATGGTCAAGCGGAGGATGTTGCCTTACTGTTGGTATTTTTGGGGCACTTACCTTGCGTGGAGCACTGTACTAGGCACTTGGGAGAGTATGGTATCACTAGTAGATATGATTCCCCCGTCAAGCAGCTTACAGTCTCCGCACACAGTAAGTACTCCATTAATAGGATTAATGGATTAACGCTGGACACAGTCACTGTCCAACATGGTGGTTCGGTGGAAAGAGCACGGGCTTTGGAGTCAGAGGTCATGGGTTCGAATCCCCGCTCGGCCACTTGTCAGCTGTGTGACTGTGGGCGAGTCACTTCACTTCTCTGTGCCTCAGTTACCTCCTCTGTAAAATGGGGATGAAGACTGTGACCCCCACGTGGGACAACCTGATTCCCCTGTGTCTACCCCAGGGCTTAGAACAGTGCTCTGCACATAGGAAGCGCTTAACAAATACCAGCGTTATTATTACTATTATGAAAACCTGTTTTCCCTCCCTCTCAGACTGTGAAGCCCTTGCGGGACAGAGATTGATCTGATTATTTGGTATCTAGCGTTCTGCACAATACTTGATACCCAGTGCTTACCATGACTTGGTCAGGATGCTTTTAAAAGTCAGTCCTACATTCCGTCCAATGGCTCCCACAGCCTTCATCAGTTTTCCATTCTCTTCTTCATCTTATTTATAAATAACGATAATATTTTGTTAAGCACCTATGTGCCAAACACTGTACTCAGTGCTGGGTAGATACAAGACAATCAGGTCTGACGCAGTCATCTCATTCATTCATTCGGTCGTATTTATTGAGGGCTTACTGTATGCAGAGCACTGTACTAAGCGCTTGGGAGAGTATAATATAACAATAAACAGACACATTCCCTTCTCACAAAGAGCTTACAGTCCAGAGCGGGGGAGACAGATGTCAGTAGAGATAAATTACAGATCAGTACATAAGTGCTTTGGGACTGAGGGGGCAGGGGGAAGGTGAAAAGCAAAGAGAGCAAGTCAGGAGAGCAGAAGGAAGTGGGAGAAGATGAAAGGGGGGGCTTTCTAGTCTGGGAAGGCCTCTTGGAGGAGATGTGCCTTCAATAAGGTTTTGAAGTGGGGGAGTGTAATTGTCTGTCGGGTTTGAGGAGGGAGGGTGTTCCTGGCCAGGGGCAGGATGTGGGTGAGGGGTCAGTGGCCAGATAGGGGAGATCTAGGCACAGTGAGAAGGTTAGCACTAGAGGAGCAAAGTATGTGGTTTGGATTGTAGAAAGATTGTGGTTTGGACTGGGGAGGTAGGAGGGGGCAAGGTGGTGGAGTGCTTTAAAGCTAATGGTGAGGAGTTTTTTGTTTGATGAGGAGATGGATGGGCAACCACTTGAGGTTTTCTGAGGAGCGGGGTGACATATCCTGAACGTTTTAGTAGAAAAATGAGCCAGGCAGCACAATGAAGTATGGACCCATGTGGGGAGAGACAGGAGACTGGGAGGTCAGCAAAGAGGCTGATGCAGTAATCCAGGAGGGATAGGATAACGTAGGTAAGAACGTGCTAGCAGTTTGGAGCAATGGGTGGATTTTAGCCACGCTGTGAAGGTGGGACTGACAGGATTTAGTGATGGATTGAATAAGTGAACTGAATGAGAGAGAGGAATCAAGGATGACACCAAGGTTATGGGTTTGTGAGACATGAAGGATGGTGGTGCCGTCTACAGTGATGGGAAAGGCCTGTCCCCGAGTTTAAGTAGAAAGGAGGACAGGGATTGACTCCCCATTTTACAGACAAGGAAACTGGAGCACAGAGAGGTTGAGTGACTTGCCCAAGTTCACGCAGCAGACAAGCGGCAGACTGGGATTAGACTCCAGATCCTCTGACTTCCGGGCCCATTCTCTTTCCATTAGGACACACTGCTTCTCATAAGTCTACCTCCTTGAGGGTAGGGATGATTACTGTGGTATTTGTGAAGGGCTTACTCTGTACCAAGCTCTGTTCTAAGCGCTGGGGTAGATAATAGGTAATCAGGATGGACACAGTCCCTGTCCCACTTGGGGCTCACAGTCTTAATCCCCATTTTTACAGATGAGGTAACTGAGGCCCCGAGAAGTAACTTGTCCATGGTCACACAGCACATAAGGGGTGTAGCCGGAATTAGAACCCATGTCCTCTGACTCCCAAACCTGTGCTCTCGCCCCTAGGTCATGCTGCTTCTCTCTCAAGGGTTTAATACCGTACACTGCACCCGGGGGAATCAATGAATACCATTGACTGATATTGCTGACCTACAAAACATTTTAGTGGAGATTCAGAAATTAATCTTTGGTAGGTTAGCCTTTAGGGGCCCAGTAGAAAGATCTCAGGAGCATTTCCAACCTTGAACTAACATCTGTGAGGTTAGAAAAGAACTGACATTTTGGACAAGGTGAAATGAATCCATACAGAAACGGACGAAGTTCGAATTCACTTGCTGTGGCCGGATTATATTTTCACCACCGACTACCGTTAAATTAGTTACCGAGCTCCAGGATCACCCAGACCGAGTTCCTCCCTGGAAGAAATTTAGCTGATGCTGGTGCAGTGTGGCCTAATGGGAAGAGCCCGGGACAGGGAGACAGGAAACCAGAGAATGGGGGATATGAAGCTTTTTCATTCAATACAGAAGCTGCAAATGACTTCAAGAGGTCTTCCGTTCCTTGTTGACAGAGCTCTATTTTTTCCCCCAGAGATAATAATGTCGGCATTTGTTAAGCGCTTACTATGTGCCGAGCACTGTTCTAAGCGCCGGGGTAGATACAGGGTCATCAGATTGTCCCACGTGAGGCTCACAGTTAATCCCCATTTTACAGAGGAGGGAACTGAGGCACAGAGAAGTGAAGTGACTCGCCCCCAGTCACACAGCTGACACGTGGCAGAGCCGGGAGTCGAACCCATGACCTCTGACTCCCAAGCCCAGGCTCTTTCCACTGAGCCAGATCTCCCGGAGTGGCCTGACTCATCACCAGCAAGGAAGCGGCACGGCTGAGTGGAAAGAGTCCGGGTTTGGGAGTCAGAGGACGTGGGTTCTAATCCCGGCTCCGCCAATTGTCCGCTGTGTGACCCTGGGCAAGTCACTTAACTTCTCTGTGCTTCAGTTACCTCATCTGCAAAATGGGGATTAATAATTGAGAAGCAGCGTGGCTCAGTGGAAAGAGCACGGGCTTTGGAGTCAGAGGTCATGGGTTCGAATCCCCGCCAGGCCACTTGTCAGCTGTGTGACTGTGGGCAAGTCACTTCACTTCTCGGTGCCTCAGTTCCCTCATCTGTAAAATGGGGATTAAGACGGTGAGCCCCACGTGGGACAACCTGATTCCCCTGTGTCTACCCAGCGCTTAGAACAGTGCTCTGCACATAGTAAGCACTTAAATACCAACATTATTATGAACTTGCCCCATGTCTTATCAGAGCAGCAGTCTCGGGCAACAAGAATATGATGGGGTGGGGGAAGGAAAGGAGGGGAGCGCAGATGTGAGGGAGGGGCCGGAGGCAAGATAGAGTCATGCACTCATATTCACTGAGCGCTTATCACGTGAAGAGCACTGTACGAAGCGCTTGGGAAAGTACAATGCAAGATCAAACCATGACATTCCCTGCCCACAACGAGCCAACACTCTGGGCGCAGGGGCCGGGAGAGACCGACATCAATTCAAATAAGATTACAGATCTGTACAGAAGTGCTGTGGAGCTGGGAGCGGGAGAAGAACAAAGGGAGCAAGTCAGGGTGATGCAGAAGGGAGTGGGAGATGAGGAAAAGCGGGGCTCAGTCTGGAAAGACCTCTCGGAGATGTGCCTTCAATAATGTTTTCAAAGGACGGAGGGTTACTGTCTGTCAGATTTGAGGAGGGAGGACGCTCGAGGCGAGAGGCGGGATGTTGGCAAGGGGTCTGCAGAGAGACAGGCGAGATGGAAGAGATGGTTAAGCACTAGAGGAGCGAAGGGTGCGGCTGGGTTGTAGAAGGAGAGAAGTGAGGCGAGGTAGGAGCGGGCAAGGTGACTGCTTTCAAGCCAATGGTGAGGAGTTTTCGTCTGATGCGGAGGCGGGTGAGCAACCACTGGAGTATTTTGAGGAGGGGGGTGACACGTCCTGAATGTTTCGGCGGATAAACGATCCGGGCAGCAGCACGGACTATGAAATGGAGTGGGGAGGGACAGGAGGCTGGGACGGCGGCAAGGAGGCTGATTCAGTAATCCAGGTGGGAGAGGAAGAGTGGTTGTATTCGTGCGTACCAGTCTGGAGAGAGAATGGTAGACTTTGGCGATGTCGTGAAGGTGGGACCAACGGGATCTGGTGACGGATTGAATACGTGGATTGAACGAGAGAGGAGAGAGTCAAGGGTAACGCTGAGGTTACGGGCCTGTGAGAGGAAGGATGGTGACGCCGTCCACAGTGATGGGGAGGACAGGATCGATGAGATGTTGAATTCCTACTTAGATGAAGAAGCTCTCTGGCCTGTGCTCTTTCATTCAGTCGTATTTATTAAGAGCTTACTGTGTGCAGAACCCCGTACTTAGCGCTTGGAATGTACAATTCGGCAACAGATAGAGACATTCCTTGCCCAACGACGGGCTCACAGTCTAAAAGTTAATGGTATTTTTTAAGCGCTTACTATGTGCCGAGCACTGTACTAAGCTCTGGGGCAGTTACAAGTTAATGAGGTTGTCCCTCCTAGGGCTCACTGTCTTGATCCCCATTTTACAGATGAAGTCACTGAGGCACAGAGAAGTGAAGCGGTTTGCCCAAAGTCACACAGTTGAAAAGCGGCGGAGGCAGGATTCGAACCCATGACCTCCGGCTCCCAAGCCCGGGCTCTTTCCACTAAGCCATTCTGCTTCTCAAGCACTCACTAGGTGCGAGGCCAAATCCTACTCCATTACATGGCTTCCGGTGGTAACTTCTCAGGGTAAACCCTTTCCTGCCGTACATCTTTTTACAGAGAAGCAGCGTGGCTCAGTGGAAAGAGCCCGGGCTTTGGAATCAGAGGTCATGGGTTCGAAACCCACATCTGCCACTTGTCAGCTGTGTGACTGTGGGCAAGTCACTTCACTTCTCTGTGCCTCAGTTCCCTCATCTGTAAAATGGGGATGAAAACTGTGAGCCCCACGTGGGACAACCTGATTCCCCTATGTCTACCCCAGCGCTTAGAACCAGTGCTCGGCACATAGTAAGCGCTTAACAAATACCAACATTATTATTATTATTGTTATTATTATGGCATTTGTTAAGGGCTTACTAGGTGCCAGTTCCACGTGAGACAAGGGACTGTGTCCAACCCAATCTGCTTGTATGCTTCCCAGCACTTAGTACAGTGTAAGCATGTAGTAATTATTGAAATGCCATAATTATTATAATTACTACTAAGCTCTGGGGTCCATACAAGCTAATCAGGTTGGACACAGCCCCTGTCCCACATTTGGGTCACAGTGTTAATACCCATTTTACAAAGGATGTAACTGAGACACAGAAAAGTGAAATGACGTGCCCAAGGTCATACAGCAGACAAGTGGCTGCGCCAGGAATATCACCCAGGTTCTTCTCAGTCCCAGTCCCATGCTTGATCCACTAAACCACGCTGCTTTTCATTTTCTAAGTTCTTGCTCTAAGCCAGGCACTGTACTAAAGTGCTAGGGTGGATTCAAATCATTCAGATCGAAGAGTCCATGCTCCTCATCAAGCTCACAAGCTGAAAGAGAACAGGTATTGTTCAACTTTTAGAACTCAGACACCATTCTGAAGTAATAATAATAATGTTGGTATTTGTTAAGCGCTTACTATGTGCCGAGCACTGTTCTAAGCGCTGGGGTAGACATGGGAATCAGGTTGTCCCACGTGGGGCTCGCAGTCTTTATCCCCTTTTTACAGATGAGGTCACTGAGGCACCGAGAAGTTAAGTGACTTGCCCAAAGTCACACAGCTGACAAGTGGCCGAACCAGAACCCAGCACCCAGGACCCAACCCATGATAAGTCGACCGGGGCAGCCAAGACCTGCAAGAATAGTTACAGTTTGCAAAAGGTAGAAGCCCAGATCTGCAAGGCAAAGATCACACCCTGAACTCAAAACCTCATCGCTATTCAGAGCTTAGAATAGTGCTTGGCACACAGTAAGCACTCAACAAACACTATTATATCTTAGACCCACGTACCAGACAGCAGTCACACTAGAGAGTCCCCAAGCACTCAACCCATGTTGTCCAGGGGATGACAAAATAGAAATAAGCCCAAAGAAAACTCACTGGGAGCTTCAGCAGCATGACGTAATGGAGAGATCACAGATCTGGGACTCAGAAAGTCATGTTTTCTCAACCCAGCTCTGCCACCTGCCTGCTGTGTGGCCTTAGATGAGTCACTTCACTTCTCTGGGCCTCAGTTCCCTCATCTGTAAAATGGGGCTTAAGATTGGGAGTCCCATGTGGGACAACCTGATTATCCCGTATCTACCCCAGCGCTCGGGAAAGTGCTCGGCACATAGTAGGCGCTTAACAAATACCATCATCATCATCATCCGTTCCCACATCTGTAAAATGGGGATTGAGACCGTGAGAGCTACATGGGACAGGGACTGTATCCACCCTGATTTGTTTGTATCCCAACTGAACTGCTTCCAAACAAGGCCCCATTCTTGACCCTCTTCAGTCTGCAGTCTTCCTCAACGGGCCCATCCACACCACAAGTTCTATAACCTCGGCCGGAGAAAGGAAGTGCCCCGTGTTGCCAATTATGCCTTAAGAGGGTACAAAACTGAGAGGAATCAATGCCCTTTCCCCATACCAACTCACTATATTTTACTACTATTGGCACCAGGTAAACTTAGAGCTCTGAGAGAAACCAAAACTGAGTCTCCTCCTACCCCAAACCAGACCGAGCGGAGTCATCAAAGCCAAAGCACAGGAGGAAGTGACAAGATTATACCTCACAGCTCTCTGGCTTAGGCTCCCTTTCGTCCTCTTCCCATTTCCAGAAGCACTGGATGGATCCTTCCCGTTCTCCTAGGGCCGGGAGAAAAGGGAAATAAGGGAGAGAGGGAGCTCTGAGCAAGACTTGCTTCTGAGAGAGCAAAGTCTTCTGGGATTCCAAGCCACAGCAGCAGAGTGAAAACAGGTGGAAGCAATTTCCCGGCAATTGCCTTAATCTCCTACCTGGGCTTCTAATCATTTGGTCACGCACTATATTCCAACGCAAGCTTTATTCATTCGATAGTATTTACTGAGCGCTTACTATGTGCAGAGCACTGTACTAAGCGCTCGGAATGTACGAGTCGGCAACAGATACAGTCCCTGCCCTTTGACGGGCTTACGGTCTAATCGGGGGAGACGGGCGGACGAGAACAATGGCGCTAAATAGAATCGAGGGGAAGAACGTCTCGTAAAAACAATGGCAACTAAATAGAATCAGGGTGATGTACACGTCATTAAAAAAAATAAACAAAATAAATAGGGTGATAAAGATATATACAGTCGAGCGGACGAGTACAGTGCTGAGGGGGTGGGACGGGAGAGGGGCACATAATACATTAGACATGCTTTAGACATTCTTCAAGCTCCAATAAATAAATTTTTAATAATTTATTACTAACTAACAATTCCTAAGAGAATAAAGGACAGTGAGTGCTCAAGGGTAAAATCTTCTCAATGGAAGACCAGGAGACAGCTACCAGGAGACAACTACCTAAAAGAGAGTATTTTGTATTTTCATTCCAATAAGATGAGGCTTGTATCTTCACATTAGAATGGAATTTGGGCATCCACTGGATGCTTTGATATGGAGGCGGTGACCAGACACTGAATATATACTGGATAATAGCTCAGCTGTGCCATTCAGTGGTGTCCTCCGATACGTTGAAGCACACCCCTCCAAGAACAAGAATTGAATCCCCATTTGACAGAATATAATACTGAGGCACAGGGAGGTTAAGAGGCTTGCTCCAGATCACACAGGAAGCAAGTGGCAGAGCTGGGAGTAGAACGAAAGTTCTCCGCCTCCCAGGCCCACAACTTTCCAATTAGAGTGTTCTGCACACAGTAAGCTCTTAACAAAATGATTGCTATAATTAACACTACTCCTTGTCTCCTGTATGTCAGAGCAAAATGGCCATTTCCTCCATTTCCTCCTCTTTGGAAGGAAACCCGACTGTGGGGATCTTTATTCTCTGAAACTTCTGCACAGCTAATGGACCCAGGGAAATGATTCCTACAAGTCACCTGGAACTTCTCCCAGAGTTCTAACCGCCGGGTCCGAACTTCCATCGGAACGCTCCATCTTGTTCCCGAGAAATGGTAGACATAGACCATCCCCAGTTCTGTAAATGGTGAAGTCTAGCGAGTTAAAATTTGGGGTTGGTGAGCAGAGGAAAAGCAGCAGCAGATTTCTTAAAAAACAAAAGGATGATTATTTAAGAATGTTAATTTAATAACACACTGCACCATTTACTTCTGCTTGATGGTTTAATTATTAGTAACTCAGTGCAGTTCATTAGGGACCCATTGTGCTGCTGTTGGCAAAACAGCAATGTCATTGCATGTTAAATAATTAAAAGCAGTAAAAACAAACATTATCTTCTGAGACCTAGACTTATAAATAGCAATGGTATGTGCTTCCCTTTAATCAATAACTCTGACTATTTTGTTTTTGGAAATCTCCATCTTGTCTTGGTAATTACCATTTTGTTCTTCTCTCGTGATCTCCACAGGGTAGATCTGTCTCTGAAAGTGGAACATCATGGCAAATGTATCAGCAGAATCTTACATTTCCACTGGCCGCTTTGCCAGACTTGCAGCGGCTAGTTGCTTTTGGTGCCCAAACAACTAACTAACAGTATTTATTGAGCACCTATTGAGTGCAGGGCACTGGGCTAAGCACTAGGGAGAGTATAGTAGAGCTGGTCTACGTGATTCCTGTCCTCAAGCCGCTTACAGTCAAATGAGTGGGCGAAGAGGACATTTCACAGGATGTATAGATAATTGGGCCATCTCGACTAGACCATTAGGGTAATAACTCGCTGCGGGCTGCTGACATTAGCCCCAGATGACTCCCTTGCTTAGTGATCTCATGTAGTACGGCCTAATGAGAAGCAGCGCGGCTCAGTGGAAAGAGCATGGGCTTGGGAGCCAGAGGTCATGGGCTTGAATCCCGGCTCTGCCACTTGTCAGCTGTGTGACTGTGGGCAAGTCACTTCACTTCTCTGGGCCTCAGTTCCCTCATCTGGAAAATGGGGATTAAGACTGTGAGCCTCATGTGGGACAACCTGATGACCCTGTATCTCCCCCAGCGCTTAGAACAGTGTTCTGCACATAGTAAGCGCTTAACAAATACCAACATTATTATTATTAATGGATATAGCACGGGCCTGGGAGTCAGAAGGACCTGGGTGCTAATCCAGGCTCCACCACTTATCTGCTGTGGGACTCGAGACAAGTCATTTCACTTCCCTATGTCTCATTTCCCTCATCTGTAAAATGGGGATTAAGACTCCAACTTCCTTAACCATTTTGACCCCTTTCTCACCTTCCTTCTCTCTTTTTCCAAGCCCACTTTGATCCTTGGAGACTTCAACATCCACCTAAATGTACCCAGTGACTCCTCTGCCACCCACCTTCTATCACTCCTCGACTCCACCAACCTCCTGCTCCCCCCCACCTCGCTCACTCACCAACTTGGACACACATTTGATCTCATCATCTCTAACCGCTGCACAATCTCTCCCCTCGCCAACTCCGAAATCCCCCTCTCTGAGCACAACCTTCTCACTTGCTTCCTCTCTCACACTTCTCCTCCCCACAGATCTGTACTGTTCTCCAGAGAGACCTCCGGTCTCTTAACCCTATTCATCACTCTCAGCGCATCACAACCCACCTAGTTCCCTAGCCATTTTACCCACTCTTGTTAACCAAATAGATGCTCTCAACTCCACCCTCTCTACTCAGTTCAATTCACTCACAGCCCATCCCTTCGTCGCTCTCGCACCACTAACCCACAGTCCTGGATCACCTCCACTGTCCGCCTCCTCCTCTCTTATGCTCGAGCCGCTGAATGCCGCTGGCAGAATCTAAACACTAGGCCAAGCTTGTCCACTCCACTTTAAGTTTGTCCTTTCTCGCGTTAACTCTGCCCTCTCCTCTGCCCGGCAAAACTATTTCTCTTTCCTTAATGACACCCATGACCATCACCCTCATCAGCTGTTCTGGACATTTAACTCCCTTCTCAGGCCCCCTGTCCCTCCCCCTCCCCCATCCCTCACTCCCAACGATCTGGCCACTTCATTAGGAAAATTAATCAGGTCTGAGCTCCCCAAAATCACCCTTCCTCCTCCTCCATGCCCCCTCCTCTCGGCTCCCTCTCCTACTTTTCCATCCTTCCCAGCAGTATCTTCAGAGGAGATCTCCTCCCTCCTCTCAAGTGCCACCCCCTCCACATGCACATCAGACCCCATTCCCCCCCACCTTGTAAAAACTCTCGCCCCTTCCCTCCTCCCCTCCGTAACTTCCATCCTCAACTGCTCACTTTCCAATGGCTTCTTCCCCTCTGCCTCAGATTTTGCCTCACATTTTGCCTTCAAACATGCCCATGTCTCCCCAATCCTAAAAAACCCCTCCCTTGACCTCTCAGTCCCCTCCAGTTATTGCCACATCTCCCTTTAACCCTTCCTTTCCAAATTCCTAGAACGAGTCCTCTATGCTCACAGCCTCGAATTCCTCTCTTCCAACTGTCTCCTGGACCCCCTCCAATCTGGCTTCCGCCCCCTCCACTCCACTGATACCGCCCTCTCGAAGGTCACCAGTGACCTCCTTCTTGCCAAATCCAATGGTTCCTACTCCATCCCAATCCTCCTCGACCTCTCAGCTGCCTTTGACACTGTGGACCATCCCCTCCTCCTCTACACATTATCCAACCTTGGTTTCACTGAGTCCCTCCTCTCCTGGTTCTCCTCTTATCTCTCTGGCCGTTCATTCTCAGTCTCCTCCGCGGGCTCCTCCTCCCCTCCATTCCCTAACTTTAGGGGTTCCTCAAAGGTCAGTTCTTGGTCCCCTTCTATTCTCCATCTACAGTCACTCCCTTGGTGAACTCATTCGCTCCCGCAGCTTCAACTATCATCACAATTCTTTCATGCGAGTTCTTGGTCCTGAAGTCTCAAGATGGAGGCTCGCCTATCTTTTACAGTGGCGGTCTCCATCATCATCAACATCATCAGCCTCGCTAGGGGTTTGAGAGTATGAAAGACAGCAGCAGTGTGGCCTAGTGGATAGAGCACCCGCCTGACAGTCAGAAGGACCTGGCTTCCAATCCTGGGTCCGCCATTTGCCTGGCTGTATGATCTTGAGAAAGTCACTTCGCTTCTCTCTGCCTCAGTTACCTCACCATAAAATGGAGATTAAGACTGTGACCCCCATGTGGTACATGGACTGTGTTCTAACTGATTAGCTTGTGTGTAGCCCATTGTTTAGTACAGTGCCTGGAAGATAGTAAGCACTAAACAAATACTGTAAAAAATTAAATTCAATCAAAACAGAAGCCGGTCCCTGGTTCTGAGGAGCTTTCAATTCAATGCCCGTAACAGCATTTACTGCGGCAGTATGAGTGCTCCAAGAACACCAGTTAGTACAATGCTTAGTACAGTGCTCTTCACATAGTAAGCATTCAGTAAATACCATTAATTGATTTATTGAAGGTTTTATAAGATTATTCTACCAATTTTTCCTGAAAGCTCATGATGGGATTAAAAGAAATTGATCTTGCATTAGATTAGCTAAACTTTGGCCATGAAAATAAATCACGTTAGGAGAATCTTGACAAAATCTGAGGTTCTGGTCCCTTTCAGGATTTTTTTATGGAAAAAAATACTTTTTTTCCAAATGTCCCTCTTTCACCAAAGACTGCAGATTTTTCACCATTATGACGGACAGGGTCCTCAGCCAACTTGCTGTCATTCTGTTGGGGGAACTACTTTTATGGAGGAAAAGACCACTTCCCTTAGATAGTGCTTTACATATAATAATCCGTCAGTGGTATTTATTGAGAGCTAAGTGTGTGCAGCACCCTGAACTGAGTGCTTGGGAGAATACAACAGAGTAGAATCGGTACACACATCCCCTGCCCACAAGGGCGCTGAAAGTAGGTGCTCAATAAATACCACTGCTTGTTTGATTGATTTTCTGGGTGGAGTGGTGTGGCCTACTGGAAAGAGCACAGGCCTTGGGGTAAGAGGACTTGGATTCAAATCCCAGGTCTGGCACCCGCATGCTGTGTGACCCTGAAAAAGTCTCTTAACTTCCCTGGGCCTCGGTTTCTTCATCAGTAAAATGGAGATTCAATACCTCTTCTCCCTCCTATTTAGGCTGTGAGTCCCATGAAGCACAGGAATTGTGACTGATTATCTTGTGTCTCCCACAGTGCTTAGTACGGTGTTTGGCACACAGTAAGCACTTAAATATTATGATTATTATTATTGTTATAATTATTAGTGAGCCAGAGAAGCCCAGGGGAAGAGAAAGACTGTGTGCTCTCTCCGCATCTTCCAGACACACGCCACCAAAAGCTAGAAGCTTCTGATATCTGGACATCAGAGGTTTCCTAGAATTCTGCAGCCTGCCGGAAGAAACAAAAAGCAATTCTCAAGCATGTGGATAGTGTAACACTTTTGATTCTGGCCCTGCTTTAAAGTAGTGTGGTCTAATAGAAAGACCAAGAGCCTGTGAATCAGAGGACCCCAGGCCTAATCCAGGCTCTGCCAACTACCTACTGTGACCCTGAGCAAGCCACTTAACTTCTCGGTGCCTCTATTTTCCTCATCTGTAAAATGGAGATTAAAGTCCTGTTCGTTCATTAATTCATTCAATCATATTTATGGAGTGCCTACAGTGTACAGAGCACTGTACTAAGCCCTTGGAAAATACAATTCAGCAATAGAGACAATCCCTGCCCACACCAGGCTTACAGTCTAGAGGTGGGGAGACAGACATCGAAACAAGTAAACAGGTATCAATATAAATAAATCAAAATTATAGATATATACATGTAGACATAAGTGCTGTGGGGCGGGGGGAGGGGGAGAAGAGCAAAGGGAGCGAGTCGAGGTGACGCAGAAGGGAGAGGGAACTGAGGAAAAGGGGTTTAGTTGGGAAGGTCTCTCGGAGGAGGTGCAACAGCAGTAGGGTTTTGAAACAGGAAAGACCGATCGGTGGATTTGAGGAGGGAGGGCGTTCCAGGACAGAGGTAGGACGTGGGCCGGGGGTCAATGGGAAGAAAGGCGAGATGGAGGCACAGTAAGAAGGTTAGCACCAGAGGAGCACAGTGGTCAGGCTGGGACATAGGAGAGAAGGGAGGTGAGGTAAAATGGGGCAAGGCAATGGAGAGCTTTGAAGCTAATAGTGAGGATTTTTGTTCCCCTTCCCTCTTAGACTGTGAGTTCCATTTGGGACAGATCTTGTATCTACCCCAGAGCTTAGTACTGTGCCTGTCATATAGTAAGTGCCTGACAAATATCACAGTTATTACTGCAGCTCATTACCAGTTCAGACAGCAAAAGTAATCTTTTCCATGGTTCAGAGAAGCAGAGTGGCTTAGTGGATAGAGCACGGGTCTGGGAGTCAGAAGGACCTGGGTTCAAATACCACCTCTGTCATTTGTCTGCTGGGTGACCTTGGGCAAGTCATTCATTTCTTTGCTCCTCAGTTACCTCATCTGTAATGTGGGGATATAGACTGTGAACCACATATGGGGCAGGGACCGTGTTCAACCCGATTCGCTTGTACCTGCCCCGGTACTTAGAATTGTCCCTGGCATATAGGAAGCACTTTAGAAATGCCACAGTTATCATTATTATTATTACTACTGTTATCCCTACCCCCATGGTAGTTACAAAGCACTTTTATCTGAGTGGGGACAACCAACCTGCCCCTTAGGAGGGAGGAGGGAGGAGAAAAAGAGGAATCTGGATCCATATTCCCTTTCTCCGGAAGCACAGACCATTTCTGCTCCATAAGGTGTATGAACTGAGACTACTTAGGCCTCACCCCTCTCTCCATCCTCCTTCCCCTTCCCCCTCCCTCAGCCTCCTGGGCACTCCCAGCCATTCCCACCATTTCTCAGTGAGCACTGATAAGTTGAGCATGGCAAATGCCAGCTCAGTCATGTTGGAAACTATTTATCCCTTTCCTGACACATATATCTTCCTTAGCTTGTTTATCACTCAGAGCAAGTGTTTTATAGCACTGCATAGAGGTTGCCATAAAACAATATTTTAAGGGGCTCTGTACCATATTTCAGCCATAAATGTCCCTTGGACCTAAGAGGCAAAAAAAAAAGCCTAGCAGGAGGTTCAGTATTAACAGCTTTATTACAGATGACCTCACTATTGTGTTCTCTATAAAGAAAAAATATTACAAAGCATTAACACACTTTAAGTATTAAATTAATACAGATTTACTGTTCATATCCGGATCTAAATTTCTTGACTTGCAGAGTCATTATTCTTCGGGAAAAAATTTTTTTGACGGCATCCTTAATGGGGATCAGAGCAAAATAAATGTTAACTGTAAGGCTGGAAGTAGGATTCCAGAGGTAGGACCCCCTATATATTCATGTAAATTGATCTAATGTTGGATTGGCAACGGGACTTTCTCCAGGATTTAAATATTGTAGCGATCACCTTCGAAGGGATATTTGTCCAGAGGTGTTACCTGCCATAGCTTTCTCCTCTGGGGAAAATGAGTTTTGATAAATGACCAGGAATGAAAACTGCATGTTCATTATTTCTTAAAACCTTGATTTTATATAGTACTGGTACATTACTCAGTCCTTCTTTGCCTTCACAGCATCCCTCTGAGGTAGGAAATGGGCTCAATCATTAACCCCAGTTTAGAGATGAAGACACTGAGGCCTAGGGAGGTTAAGTGACTTACCCAAGGTCACACAGCAGGCCAGTGGCACAACCTGGACCAGAATCTGAGTCCTTCAACTCCCGGATCTATTCTCCTTTCCTGTACCACGCTGGTGTGCTCTGGAATTGAATTCCCCCAGATCCATCTCTCTCCCCCTCTAGGCTGCAAGCTTTCTGTGGGTCCGGAACGTGTCTTTCAAATGGGTTATATTATATTCTCCCAAGTGCTTAGTACACAGCCCTAAGTACTCAGTAGGCACTCAATAAATACCATAAATGATGATGATTACGATGACTAAGGCAGACATATTGCTGTTTGAGAGCCTCATAAACACGTCAGTGCTTCCTGGGCCTCTTTTTCCTTAAAAAAAATATTCCTGAACAGTCAGCATCTTGGACCTAGACTAAGCTCCAGTCCGTTGAAGTAAGAGGCAGAATAGGTATCGAATCCCATTTAAGCAGTTGAGGGAACTGAGGTACAGAGAAGTTAAGTAATTTGCCCGAAGACACAAAACAGGTTAGTCACGGAGCCGGGTTTAGAACCAAGATCCTCCGATTCCCAGGCCTGGGCTCCTTCCACTAGGCCAAGCTGCTTCCCTATCTCTCGGTTACTGTTGAATGGTTTTGCCCCAAAATTCCTTTTTTCAAACTTTATGTAACACTGATTTTTGATTGGCCCAGGAGTCAGCATAATTGACATTTGGCATTACCAAGGGGACATCTGCACACAGTAAGTGTTCAATAAATAAGACTGAATTGAACGAATGAATTGGATTTTGAACATCTTGAGAGCAGGAATGGTGTCTTCTGCTTTATTGTCTGTTCCCTGGTGCCTAGTACAGTGCTCTGTGCAGACTGAGCACTCATTCAGTACTAATGATGATGATAATGGCATCGATGATGTTGTGGAGGAGGAGCAGGAGAAGCAGGAGGAGGAGGAGGAGATGGAAGAAAACTCCATGAGGCAGGGATCGGCTCTTCCAACTCTCTTGTATTGTACTTTCCCAAACACTAACTACGGTGCTCTACACACAGTAGGTGCTCAGTAAATCCACCGATTGGTTAATTGATAATATTAACTCTCTTATACTCTCCCAAGCCCTGTATAAAGAGCTCTTTATGCAGGTTACTATAAGCTCCTCAAGGGCAGTGATCGTGCCTGCCAATTCTCTGGAATTTCTCTCTCCCAAGCGTTTAATATAATGCTCTGCACTCACTAACTATTCAATAAATACCACTGATTGATTGAGAAGGAGGAAGAGGAGATGGAGGAGGAGGATGATACAGGAAGTGGAAGTCTCTGCCCTACTCAAATCCTTGGCAGAATGGTTGGTTAAGCATCCCCAAATGATACAGGTCACCAGTCAGATCTTGCTGGGGCCTCCGATCCCTCAGGGATTTAGGCAGGGAGAGGATTGTTCACCCGAGGCAGGCCATACCCTTCCCCCACAATTCCCCATCCCCTCAAAAGGAGCAAAGGCTGCTGCTAGGCACTGCTTTCTCTTACTTTCTCTCTCTGGCCCCTGTCTCTCTTCTCTTTCTCCATCTCACTCTGGTTTTTTTTATGTTTTGGGCGGGGGTTTTTTCACTGTTATTTGTTAAACGCTATACTATACTAAGCCCTGGAGTGGATACAAGCTAATCAGTTTGGACAAAGTCCATGTCCCACATGGGGCTCACAGTCTTAATCCCCATTTTACATATGAGGGAACTGAGGCACAGAGAAGTTAATGACTTGCCCAAGTTCCCTCAGCAGACAAGTGGCAGAGCTTAATTAGATTAATCCAGCAGAGCTGCATTAGAACCCAGGTCCTTCTGACTTTCAAGCTCATGTTCCCCAGGCTCTATTCTCTCTCACTGACTCTCTCTATTCTCCCTCTCTGTCCCTGTTCTCTCTCGGTCTCTCTGTGTGTCTTTGCCTTCCTCTGTCCTCTTTCTGTGTCTTTGACTCACCATTTCTAAATCTTTCTCTCTGTATTTGTCTCTCAGTTCTTTGTCTATTCTCTCTCTGCCTCTGCCTGACTGTCTCTCTGTCTCTCTCCCCTTTTTTCTCTCTCTCAGAAGAGGAGTCATGGCAGGACACCGTAAAACCAGTGAATGATGTAATTGATGGCCACATCTAAACCCAGTCCTAGCAGCCAGGAGTTCTCCATTCCTGGCCCTGCGGAATTAGCCTTCCATCCTGGAGCAGAAGCTTGGAGTTGTGGGAATGAAGAGCAAGCCAAAGGGGAACAGGAGGGTTTTGTTGGAGGGGAAGGTGGGCAAGGGGAAGGCCGTCTTACCCTTTCTTCTCCAGCTAGGCCTGGGAAGACGACTGGGGCTCAGTTTAGATTGGATTTTGATGCCCTCATTCCTTGCTGAAATGGCCGGTCCCCGACCCAGCCAAACAGGTACGTGTGAACCCCCGCTCAGAGCACTGAGGAGGGGCAGAAAGAGGGTGCCAGGTAACAGGAAGATTCTCCTGGAGCTCCCTGCCCCCCTTCCCCCTGTAGCCCCCACTCCTCGCCCACCCACCGCATCCCTCTACCCTGTTGCCGTTCAAGGGGCGATGCAGAAATCAATTTCAGATTGTTCCACTTCTGATGTTTGTTGCTTTCCGTCTCTTAGGATTCACCTGGACCCAGATTTGCTACACATGCTCATCACAGTTCAATGGAACCTGACAAGCGCAATGCTAGTTTTCAATCAGCGCTGGTTTGTGATGTTAAATGGGAAGCCATGCGGGGGTGGGGGGGTTTGCATATGTGTATTTATATGGGGGGGGTGTGCACGTGTGTGTGTGTTTGTGTATCTGTTGCATGAGCCCATCCGGGAGAGCTTGTGCTCTGCTCACAATAAGCACTCGATAAATACAATTGATTGATTGATTGATGGGTGTGTCTATTATGTGTGCATACATGTGTGAGCATGTTTTTAAGCACTACAGTGCATCAAAGAATGAACTGTTTTCAGCTAACGTTGAGCTGCTAATGATTTTAATGAGAGCGCCTTCTGGATTCATATTTTTTTCATAAAATACATCACACTAAAACAAAATCAATGAGAAACATTAATTAGGGGCTTTTTAGATGCCTTCTGTGGTGTTGTTTTTCTTTTGAGAAGCACCAGACGAAGAATGCCGGGCTTTATTTAAGCTAAGTTGTTTGACATTTAGATGAGAGAAAAAAGAGAAAAATACTAACAAACACAGGAACAATTTTTGACAGCTCTTTGTCATGCAAGAGAGAAGAAAGGGGACCGACTGTGTGCGATACCACTTTGAAGCCCTGGAAATTTGTAATGAAAAATTTAAGATACAAGAGAGGAAGAAAGCCGAGCTATTCACTGGGTTCTGCATATATTACCGCTTGTAATGCAAACTTAAGGTTTGCTATGTGTTTTCCTAATTTTGACTCTAATAAATATCTGGAAGAATTGTTCTGCGATCCCAAGAGCTTGTGTGGACTTTGCGTCCATTAGGAAGTCGAGGAACAACGACCATAGAGAAGCAGCGTGGCCTAGTGGCAAAAGCACGGGCTTGGGAGTCGGAGGACGTGGGTTCTGATCCCGGCTCCGCCACTTGTCTGCTGTGTGACCCTGGGCAAATCACTTCACTTCTTTCTACCTCCGTTCCCTCATCTGTAAAATGGGGATTAAGACTGTGAGCCCCACGTGGGACAATCTGATTACCTCGTTTCTACCTCAGAGCTTAGAACAGTTCTTGGCACATAATCTTCCCATCCACCAATCTCCCCTTCAGCCATCGCCCCGTTTGCCATTCTCTCCATCTGCCCAGCTCCCCATTGGCTCATCTCCCCTTCAGCTATTTCCCCATCCACCCATCTCTCTTTCTCTCTGTCTCTTGGTCCACCCATCACTCTTTCACCTATCCCCCATCCATCCATCTCCCCCTCTGCCAATCTCTCCATCTGTCAATCTCTCCAACCTCCCATCTCCCCATCACCCATCTCTCCATCTGACAATCTCTCCATTTGCCCATCTCCCTGTCCTTCCACTGTCCCATCCACCCCTCTTTCCACCTACCCTCCTCCCCATCCATGCGCCTCCCTGTCCACCCATTTCCACTGCTCCCCTCCAGCCCCCTTGAAGGGTAGCTTTGCTCCCCTTCGATCAAACCCTTCATCGCACCCATTTCGAGGTGGAGCTTGCATTTCCGGCTCCATGTGGGAGATCAAACAGGGTCCGGCGGTCAGTGGAGAAAAGACGCGATGCACTTTGGGAGGAAAAAGGGGGTAGATCCTGGTGGGAAGCCAGACCGTGGCTCGGGGCAGGGAACTGAAAACTGAACAGGTGTGTAAGTCCCCTCTTGTCTTCCTCCAGTTTGGGGAGGGGAAAGAATTGAGCGAAATCTGTCTCACACCTCAGAGCCATGGACAAGCAAGAAGCCCTAGGATGATTGCGGGAGCAACACTAGTTTTCAGATCTGGGTCATCCAAAGTTGGGTTGAGATCTAGTCCATCTATCACCCCATCAGTCAATCAATTTCTCCCCTCTAACCTCACTCCTCTTCCACTTACAACTCAGCCTGCACATTTCGCTCCCTTAACACCAACTTTCTCACTGTGCTTTACTCTCATCTTTTGGACTGTCAGCCTCTTACTCACACCTTCCCTTCTGTCTGGAACTCCCCCTCCCTCTTCACACGAGGCAGACGAAAGACTGCTCCCCCCATCTTCAAAGTCCTACTAAAATTGAATCTCCTCCAGAAGGCCTTCCCTGACTACTCTCTCATTTCCTCATGGTACTTCCTCCCCAACGCATCATCTGTGCCCTAGAGTCTCTCCTCCACTCTCTTTGTATTGTACTCTCCCAAGGGCTTATTACAGTGCTTTTCACATAATAAGCAATTAATAAAAACCATTGATTGATTGATGAGTTTTCATGCAGTAAGTGCTTAGGTACTTACCTCCCAGCCCACACTTATGCCTAATAAATATTTGGTACTTGTTAATAAATAACTCACTATGTGCCAAGAACTGTACTAAGCACTGGGGTAAATACAAGATAATTTGTATCCTGTCCCACATGAGGATCCTAATCTGAGTTAGAGGGAGTAGGATTTAATACCTATTTTACCAATGAGTTAACTGAGTCTCAGATAATAATGATAATAATTGGTATTTGTTAAGTGCTTACTATATGCCAAGCACTGTACTAAGCGCTGAGGTGGATACAACCAAATCAAGTTGGACACAGTCCCTGTCCCATGTGGGGCTCACCGTCTCAATCCCCATTTTACAGATGAGGTAACCAAGGCACAGAAAAGTGAAGTGACTTCCCTAAAGTCACACAGCAGACAATAGATACAGAAGCAGCATGGCCAACTGTGAGCTCCATTTAGGATAACCTGATTACCTTGTATCTAATAATAATAATAATAATAATGTTGGTATTTGTTAAGCACTTACTATGTGCAGAGCACTGTTCTAAGTGCTGGGGGAGATACAGGGTAATCAGGTTGTCCCACTTGAGGCTCACAGTTAATCCCCATTTTACAGATGAGGTAACTGAGGCACAGAGAAGTTAAGTGACTTGCCCAGAGTCACACAGCTGACAAGTGGCGGAGCCGGGATTCGAACCTATGACCTCTGACTCCCAAGCCCAGGCCCTTTCCGCTGAGCCACGCTGCTTCTCTAGCCACGCTGCTTCCAATGCTTAGAACAGTGCTTGGCATGTAATAATAATAATAATAATGTTGGTATTTGTTAAGCGCTCACTAGGTGCCGAGCACTGTTCTAAGCGCTGGGGTAGACATAGGGGAATCAGGTTGTCCCACGTGGGGCTCACAGTCTTAATCCCCATTTTACAGATGAGGGAACTGAGGCACAGAGAAGTTAAGTGACTTGCCCACAGTCACACAGCTGACAAGTGGCAGAGCTGGGATTCGAACTCATGAGCCCTGACTCCAAAGCCCATGCTCTTTCCACTGAGCCACGCTGCTTCTCCAGTGCTTAACAAATACCATTATTATTATTATCATTATTATTAATTGGCAGAGCTGGGATTAGAACCCAGGTCCTCTGACTCCCAGACCTGTGCTCTTTCCAGGAGGCTACACTGCTTCCCAATAAGCCATGCTGTTTTAAACTCTATTTCTTCCCGCTATGGGTAATTTCTTTTAGTGTCTGCCTTCCCTGCTAGATTCTAAACTCCTTGATGGCAGGGTTTGGGTCTATTATCTTGATTGTGCTCTGCCATGTGCTTAGTACAGTGTTCTGAACAGAAAAGGCACTCAATAAATACCATTGATGGATTGATTAACAGAGCACAGGAGTAACAGTATTGATTAATAGTGGCATTTGCTAAGTGCTTTACTATGTGCCAAGCACTGTACTAAACTCTGGGGTAGATACAGGCAAATCGAGTTGAACACAGTCCCTGTCCCAAATGGGGATCACAGTGTTCATCCCCATTTTTTACAGATGAGGTAACTGAGGCTCAGAGAAATGAAGTGACTCGTCCAAGGTCACACAGCAGACAAGGGGCGGAGCTGGAATTAGACCCCAGGTCCTTCTGATTCCCAGGCCCATGTTTGATCCACAAGGCTACACTTATTCTGTATTAAGTATTGTACTGACTGAACTAAGCGTAGAGCAGTAGATGTGGTCACTGTCCTTCGAGGGGTTCACAATCTATAAAAATAGGTGACGAAAAGGCCTGGAGATGAGTACTTCTGGGGTGATGAAACAATAAAGCATTAAACACCCTAAGACACTAGGACAAACCCATACTACAGAGAATAAAAACCAACACCAGTAGGCTAGAGGAGCAGAATTTCAGGCTCCTAATGATTCAGATTTCACGGTACATCCATAGCCAAAGTAGTGGCTACCATAGCCATCAGCCTTCTTGCGGTTCTATGAGTTTTCATACTGCAGGGACTGTTCCCTTTCCCTCCACAGCAATGGAAAGCAGAACTGAAGTGGGGTCTCCTTGATGGCGCAGAGGGGAGCGTTTTTTATGGTATTTGTAAAGTGCTTCCTTCGTGCCAGGCACTGTGCTAAACTCTAGGGCCTTGTCTTATGCTGTCGAGTTATTTCTGACCCATAGCGACACCAAAGATACATCTCTCCCACAGCGCCCCGCTCTCCAACTGCAATCGTTCCGGTAAACTCTATCCATAGAGTTTTCTTGGTATAAATACGGAAGTAAACTCTATGGATAGAGTTTTCTTGGTAAAAATACGGAAGTGGTTTACCACTGTCACCTTGCACATCGTAAACCTGAGCCTCCGCTCTCGACTCTCTCCCACGTCGCTGCTGCCCGGCCTGGGTGAGTTTGGACTTGCAGCAGATTGCTAGCCGCTGCCCAAGCTAGGAATGGAACGGATGTGCCTCCGCTTGACTCTCCCTTCCGTAGCCGAGACTGGTAGAGTACTGGAAAACTCTACGGTAGATCCAAGCTAATCAAGTTGGACAAAGTCTTAATCCCCATTTTGCTCATGAGGAAACTAAGGCTCAGAGAAGTGAAGTCACTTGCCCAAGATCACACAGCAGACAAGTGGTGGAGCCAGGATTATAACCCAGGTCCTTATGACTCCCAGGCCTGTGCTCTATCCACTAGGCAATAGTTCACCCGGTCATGCCTGTGGGAATCGAGAACCCCCCGGAGAGGTAAGGCTGCAATTACAGAATGTTTTGACTGAGAGTGGTAGAAATGGGGCCGAAGAAGCTCGGCAAAGGCTTTTATATCAGGTCCGGCAGGGAGAACATACCAGAGGCAGGCAGAGAGTTCCTCAAATGTGATAATAACAATAATAATAATAATGATGTTGGTATTTGTTAAGCGCTTACTATGTGCAGAGCACTGTCCTAAGCGCTGGGGTAGATACAGGGTGATCAGGTTGTCCCACGTGGGGCTCACAGTTAATCCCCATTTTACAGATGAGGTAACTGAGGCACAGAGAAGTTAAGTGACTCGCCCACAGTCACACAGCTGACAAGTGGCAGAGCCAAGTTTCGAACCCATGACCCCTGACTCCCGAGCCCGGGCTCTTGGAAGACCAAGGACGTGCAGGAATTTGAGGCTGCCATTACCCCCAAACAAGATTAGGTAGAAGGATAGAAAGATAAAGATAGCTAGATCCTCTATTCATCTTTCCCTACTCTCCTCATTCTTACCCTGTAACTACCCCAGCGCTTAGAACAGTGCTCTGCACATAGTAAGCGATTAACAAATACTAACATTATTATTATTATTACATTGTAGGAGCCTTGGTGGCTAGGGCTGAGGTTATACCTCATCCATGTATTTCTTTCCCAGTTCTTAGTCCAGCACTTTACCTATAATAAATACTTAATAAATGTTATTATTCGTTAAATAAATGATCAGATAGAGGATAAAGAGACCGATGGATAAATGGATGAAGAGCAGCATGGCCTAGACGGTAGAGCGTGGGCCTGGGAATCAGAAGGACCCGAGTTCCTATGCCAGCTCCGCTACTTCTATGCTGTGTGGCCTTGGGCAAGTCACTTGACTTCTTTGTGCTTCAGTCACCTCATCTGTAAAATGGGGATTTAGAGTGTGAGCCCCATGTGGGACATGGACTGTATCCATCCAGATTAGGATGTATCTACCCCATTGCTTAATACAGTGCCTGGTACATAGTAAGCGCTTAACAAACACCATTTTAAAAAGTTGAAAATGCATCAGTCGATCTATAAACCAGGAAATAAAGCATCTGCCTGTAGTCACTGCCCTCAGAATCCCTCACCCTCCCTTGCCCCAAGAAAACAAACCAAAAGGCCTTAGAGAATTCCCCAAGGGAATTCCCGAAGAGGCCCTGAGGGAAGAGAGAGGAAGATCCTTGCCAACAGGGAACATTTCTTCTTTCCCCAGCTGTACAATCTCCTGTACTTTCCCTAGTGCTCTGTGCAGTGTACCGCACCAAGTAGGCACTCAGTGAATACCATTAGTGCCCCAAACACAGTGACGGCTTAATAAATATCGTCAATATTCCTATTACTACAACTACTACGATGACTACACGGTTTTACAGAGTTTGCCAACAGATTCATGGGTACGACCCAACATAATGCTGAGTATCCCTCAATCTGGAATCCTCAATTTTCCCAGAGGAGCATCATGGGTATATGGTTCTTTCTTCTTGGCATTTAGGAGCCCTAAATTGCAAGCACTGAGGGGCATGAAGGAGCCCTTTTCTTTTAATAAAAATGTTGGTATTTGTTAAGCGTTTACTATGTGCAGAGCACTGTTCTAAGCGCTGAGGGATCACAGGGTAATCAGGTTGTTCCACGTGAGGCTCACAGTTAATTCCCATTTTGCAGATGAGGTAACTGAGGCACAGGATGTTCATACTGCACTTGGTAAACAGCATGGCCTGGTGGAAAGAGCACAGGCCTGGGAATTAGAGGACCTGGGTTCTAATCCTGGCTCTGCCAATTGCTTGCTGGGTGACCTTGATCAAGTCACTTTATTTCTCTGTGCCTCAATTTCCTCATGTGTACAGTGGGGATACAATCCTATTCCCTCTCTCAGAGAGTCCTTTGCACGTTTGAAGATGTCTCACCGACAAGAAGATGCCTCACCAAGAAGCGGTATGGTTAAGTGGAAGGAGCATCAGTCTGGAAGTCAGAAGACTTGGGTTCTATTCTCTTCTCCACTACTTGTCAGCTGTGGGACCTTGGGAAAGTCACTTCATTTCCCTGTGCCTCAGTTGCCTCATCTGTAAAATGGAGAGTAAGACTGTGAGCTCCACAAGGAACGGGGACTATATCCAACCCTAGCACCTAGTACAGTGCTTGACACAAAGTGTTTAGTAAATAACTAACTCATTCAGTCTTATTTATTGAATGCTTACTGTTGGCAGAGCACTGTTCTAAGTGCTTGAGAGAGTACACTATAACAATAAAAGGACATATTCTCTGCCCATCATGAAAGACAAACACAAAATTTGTAACTCAGTCCAGTCTAATCCCCTGTCAGCCAGTCCTCTTTCCTGGTCATATCACCAGCTGCTAACGCTCCCCTCATGCTGCTCCTGGAGACTTCCCCTCCAGGCCACCTCCCTCCTTCCCAAATGGATTCTGCTCCTAAGCACTCTCTGTCCCCAATATCAAAGCCAGGTCTTTATCAGCTCAAATGGTCCACCCCCACCATATAACTCTTGTAAACCTGGTGGGTAATTAGGTGACTCTTTTGTGTGGCCTAAAGCCCAAGCTTTCATAACATAACACAACATAAAAGCCTGAGAGGAAAATCACTTGTCGCCCGGGTAATGTCACAAGGATCCACCTGCAAGGATGAAGCCTCATTTCTCTCCGGTTTTTCATTCGACAATCCCGGCTGAGGACAGCCCAGCCCAGCCCACAGACGCTAATGTCAAACTGCGCCTTGCGTGTGAACGGTGAGCCTGCTTCTTTTTCTCTGCCGGCACCAGACTTGTGAGTACTAGACCTGTCAACGTGACTCTGTTCAACAACCCTAGACTTAGGGTGAAGTCCCCGGGAGGATCCCTTTTCCCCAAGGGTACCAGAGTACATTCGTTGTAAGAAATCCCAACTGAGTTCCTTGTGAATGACTCCCGAGCCCAGGGAGAGTGAGATCTGAGCCAGAGAGGAGGAGAGAAGAATGCCCAACCATTTTTCAACGGTCCTGCCAAGTCCCAGACAATGAGACGCCCATGACATCATGGATGTCTCTCTGGGCAGGTGGTACAATGGGATGACATCACCCTTGACAATCCGCGGAACTATGTGGAGTCTTTCCACAGGAAATCCGTGACCCTCCCGACTGTTCTGGAACCATTAGCTTCCCTGTGGATCTGAGATAGAGCTGAGACGGAGAAAGGGGGGTGGTGTTGAAAATGAAATTACCAAACATAAAACATACCAAACAGGTCAATATCCATATTGAACAGGGGACAGGTCAGCAGGACACTGGACTGTTCTGTAAAAAACAGAATGAGAAACCACCCTAACTTCCCAGGAAGAGAGCTGGCTGGTAAATTGTTCCAGTGAGTGAGTAGTTTTGGTGAATGCTTGATTTTTTCCTTTCTTTAAGGAATTTGTTAAGTGCTTACTATATGCTAGACATCATACTCAGCACTGGGGGAGAGACAAGCTAGTCAGGTTGGAGTCAGTTCCTGTCCCACTTAGGGCTCTTGTCTTAATCCCCATTTTACGGATGAGGAACCTGAAGCACAGAGAAGCAAAGTGACTTACCCAAGACTACACAGCAGCCGAATGGCCGAGCGAGAATTAGAACCCAGATCTTGGAACCCTGCACACAGGCCCGGGCTCTTTCCATTAGGCCATGCGGCTACTTGATAAGACATCTTCACATGTGCAAAGGATTCTCTGGGAGAGGGAGATGCGTGAAGTGGATTTTAGAAGGACGGGAGAGCAGGAGGAAAGGAACCTGACCGTCAAGCCTCTCCTCTGACCAGGCCGATTTGCTTGTTTATGTTCTGAAGGTTTAAAAATGGCCATTGAAATGATCTGCTTCATTTGGCGGGGGGAAAATGGAGGTCCAAACCAGGCAAGAGTTGGCAACTGCTATGTTGGAAGAATCCTTGGGTAGAGCTGCATCTGCCGGTTGGGGGTGGAGGTCAGTCAGTCAGTCGTCAATCACATTTTTTGAGGGTTCGCTGTGTGCAGGGCACTGTACTAAGCGCTTGAGAGAGAACAATATAACATTAAACAGACAGACTCCCTGCCCACAATGAGTTTACAGTCTACAGGAGAAGACATTAATATAAATAAATAAATAAACAGATGAATAAATAAACAAACACATAAATAAATACATAAATAAATGACAGATATATCTATACATATAAGTGCTGTGGGATTGGGAGGGGGATGAATAAAGGGAGCAAGTCAGGGTGACGCAGAAGGGAGCAGAAGAAAAGGAAAGAAGGGCTCAGTCAGGGAAGGCCTCTTGGAGGAGATGTTCCTTCCATAACAGTCTTGGGAGTCAGAGGTCATAGGTTCGAATGCCAGCTCTGCCACTTGTCAGCTGTGTGACTGTGGGCAAGTCACTTAACTTCTCTGTGCCTCAGTTCCCTCATCTGTAAAAAATGGGGATTGACTGTGAGCCTCAAGTGGGACAAACCTGATTACCCTGTATCTACCCCAATGCTTAGAACAGTGCTCTGCACATAGTAAGCATTTAAATACCAACATTATCATTATTATTATTAAGGTTTTTTAGTCAGGGAGAGTAATTGTCTATCAGATATGAGGAGGGAGGGCATTCCAGGAAGGACATGGGCGAGAGGTTGTCGGCGAGATAAATGAGATCAAGGCAGAGGGATCGGGCACACGTTTCGTATCCACAGCCGGGAGGGCACCCAAGCCAAGAGAAAGGAGGGGAGGGCAGAGGAAATATTTTACATTTACAGAAAAACCAAGCTGAAAATTGGGAGTCAGGTACACCGGAGTGACCGGATCGGCAAACCATAATAAGGGAAGAAGCGGCTCTTTTCGAGCTAAAGTTTTGTGAGGGTCAATCAGGCAGTCAATCGACCGTATTTATTGAACACTTACTCTGTGCAGAGCACTGTACTAAGTTCTTGGGAGAGTGCAATACGACAGAGTTAGTAGACATGTCCCCAGCCCACAGTGAGCTTCCAGAGAGGGAGACAGAAATTAAGATAAATAAATAAATGACAGATATGTACATGAGTTCTGTAGGGCTGAGAGGGGTGGATAAAGGGTGCGAATCCAAGTGAGGGTGGTGCACAGGGCTTGGGAGAGAAGGAAATGAGGGTTTAGTCAGGGAAGGCCTCTTGGAGATATGCTTTCAACGAGGCTTTGAAGGAGGGGGAGGGTGATCGACTGTCGGATAAGAAGAGGGTCTAGACATGAGGCAGAAGGGAAGACATCACCAGGCACTACAATCTCCAAACACGTTAGGCTCAAAAAAGGACGGCTTCTGTGAAGGCTGGAGGGGAACTGCCTAGGATCTTGGACAACCCAAGCTGTAAACGCTTTAGAAAAGATCCCAGCACCTCCTGTGCATCTGCCAGGAAATTCTTCGTCACACCTAGAATGTGAGCTCCCTGGGTGACAGAGACCATAGCTAATTCCTACCTATGTATTCTCTCCCAGGGCTTAGTACAGTGCTCTGCACACAGTAATTGCTTAATAAATATCATCACCTCTACTCGATAAATACTTTCACTACTACCTAACCTCGATCCTTTAGGTGGCAGCCGATCGAATCCTTCCCTGGAAACCGACCCCGCGGCTAACGCGACGTCCTCGTGTGCGTAGTTTGTCCGAGCAATGCACCGATTCAGGATTCCCAGGGTGTACCAGGATCAACCGTCGTTTCAGAGACGATTGTTCCCCTTCCTTCTGGCTGGGAAATTTTACTAATTCAACCAACAGGAGTCTGTGAGGAGGCGGGGGTTAAACTGCTCTCTCTTTGGCTCCATATTCGAAGCTTATTTTTTAATTATGCGCCATTGCCTGTACATAAATGCATTTATGTATATTAATTTTTGCTCCACTTAGCAGAGTGGTCACTTAATTAAATGTCTTCAGTTGTTTTATTGAAAAAAAAAATGCAGTTCTCTCCCCACCCCCAGTGCAACCAGTCCGATGTAACACTGTAAATTTAAACATACTATTTGTTGCTTTTATTTCATCCCATTTGTAACACTGATATGTCCCTACGTTTGTGTGAGCTGATATTAAAAAGTAATATCCTCTACTAAAGCCTTGAGACTGTTTAGCAGATTTTTAAATTGAAACCAAAATTATACAGATTTTTCATTCTGATAATTTCACCAATTCACTAATTCTTTAATCTTTACAGGTCATTGGGTAGCTTCACATTAATGAGATGTAGTTAAGGACAAATTTTACACTTTTTCTTTTTTTTTTTGAAAAATGTTTCATATCATTTGTAAATTAGAAAGAACTTGTTCCATTTATGGTACATTTATTTAAAATAATCGAATGCATAGGAACTGGCTGAACACTGTGTGTAATGACGCTTTAAAACAAATTACCATTTATTTATAAGCAAGAAATAGACTTTTAAAAAGCATACAGACTGCATCGGATTATTAACGGCATTCCCGGGGCCAAAAGGATCTGATTTTTTTCCAAGAAGAAGATCTAGAAATTGCAAAAATCCTTAAAATAAATTGAAGGAAAATGAAATTGTAGAGAGAGAAATTTTTCCATCCTGGATAATCTCAGGTATAGGGAGAAAGGCATCCACCTGGAAGAGGGGCTATATCTACTCCCCTCACCAATTTTATGTTTTAAAATAAACTAACTTCTGATGGATGTATTGTGTTTTCTCAGTCTGTCAATCAGTTAATCCATCAATCACAGCTCACTTTTTCATAGTATTTGGTAACCACTTTCTAAGTGCCAGGTACTATGCTAAGCGCTGGGGCAGATACAAGCTCATCAGGTTGGGCAAAGTCGGTGTCCCCCTTGGGGTTCATAGTTTTAATCCCCATTTTACAGATACGCTAACTGAAGCCCAGAGAAGTTAAGTGCCTTGCCCAAGGTCACACAGCAGACAAGTGGTGGAACCAGGATTAGAACCCAGGTCCTCTGACGCCCATGTTTTAATCACTAGGCCACACTGCTTCTTCTTTCTGATTGATTCAGGGTATCTGAGCTGTCCAGAACAAGACAATTCAACTTTCCACTCTGCCTATGCCGTATAGTCTGAGAACACCTCTCACATCAGTAGCCCGAAAGAATTAGACGTTCTAAATTAAGCTCTAATTGCGTACTCGGAAAACACTGGAAAGGTAATTAGTTTGGTTCAAGTATGTTAAATTACTATTATTCCTTACCACATGCTACTGAGATGAGTAAAGTGTTTATCCTTCATAATAGCTCTTTCGACATCCCAAGTTTCTGAGGTTCAATCTTCATTTTCCACCAAAAGGAAGGCCCTGGAGTGGGGAGGAAGACCCTAGTGAAAATTAAAGTGAATCATTTTCTTTGCCAAGGTCTTCATTTTGACAGCCAGAATTTCCACCCATCCCTAACCCCTTTCCACAGCCCCCGGGACTTCCTAATTCAAGTAGAAAAGTCTTCAAAAGCCAGGTCACTGGTCCATTAAATGCCAAGTGTAAAACCAGCACTGAAGCTAAAATTATTTCCATTTGTTCAAACTGCCAATTTCATCTGCGAAGCAAGCCCGTGGGGATGGGACAGAGAGGAATTCAACAAGCTTCATGGCCTAATGGATTGAGCCCGGCCCTGGGAGTCAAAAGACCTGGGTTCTAATTCCAGCTCCTACGCTTCTCTGTTGCGTGGCCTAGGGAAAATCATGTCACTTCTCTGTGCCTCAGTTGCCTCATCTGTAAAATGGGGGTTAATTTATGAGGCCCACGTGGGACATGGGCTATGTCTGACCTGATTACCTCATATCTACCCCAAGGATTAGTATAGTGCCTGGCACATAGTAAGCACTTAATTTAATAGAAAAGAACTAGAAAAAAATAAATAGAAAAAAAGCCCAAATCCAAAGAGCACCTGAGTTTTTCTTCTGTTGAAAGGTTGGGCCTTTCATTCACTCATTCATTCAGTCGTATTTATTGAGCACTTCCTGTGTACAGAGCATTCATTCATTCATTCAATAGTATTTATTGAGCGCTTACTATGTGCAGAGCACTGTACTAAGCGCTTGGGATGAACAAGTCGGCAACAGATAGAGACGGTCCCTGCCGTTTGACGGGCTTACGGTCTAATCGGGGGAGACGGACAGACAAGAACAATGGCACTAAACAGCGTCAAGGGGAAGAACATCTCGTAAAAACAATGGCAACTAAATAGAATCGAGGCGATGTACAATTCATTAACAAAATAAATAGGGTAACGAAAATATATACAGTCGAGCAGACGAGTACAGTGCTGTGGGGATGGGAAGGGAGAGGTGGAGGAGCAGAGGGAAAAGGGGAAAATGAGGCTTAAGCTGCGGAGAGGTAAAGGGGGGATGGCAGAGGGAGTAGAGGGGGAAGAGGAGCTCAGTCTGGGAACGCCTCTTGGAGGAGGTGATTTTTAAGTAGAGTTTTGAAGAGGGAAAGAGAATCAGTTTGGCGGAGGTGATGAGGGAGGGCGTTCCGGGACCGCGGGAGGACGTGACCCGGGGGTCGACGGCGGGATAGGCGAGACCGAGGGACGGCGAGGAGGTGGGCGGCAGAGGAGCGGAGCGTGCGGGGTGGGCGGTAGAAAGAGAGAAGGGAGGAGAGGTAGGAAGGGGCAAGGTGATGGAGAGCCTCGAAGCCTAGAGTGAGGAGTTTTTGTTTGGAGCGGAGGTCGATGGGCAACCACTGGAGTTGTTTAAGAAGGGGAGTGACATGCCCAGATCGTCTCTGCGGGAAGATGAGCCGGGCAGCGGAGTGAAGAATAGACCGGAGCGGGGCGAGAGAGGAGGAAGGGAGGTCAGAGAGAAGGCTGACACGGTAGTCTAGCCGGGATATAACGAGAGCCCGTAATAGTAAGGTAGCCGTCTGGGTGGAGAGGAAAGGGCGGATCTTGGCGATATTGTAGAAGTGAAACCGGCAGGTCTCGGTAACGGATAGGATGTGTGGGGTGAACGAGAGGGACGAGTCAAGGATGACACCGAGATTGCGGGCCTGCGGGACGGGAAGGATGGTCGTGCCATCCACGGTGATAGAGAAGTCTGGGAGCGGACCGGGTTTGGGAGGGAAGATGAGGAGCTCAGTCTCGCTCATGTTGAGTTTTAGGTGGCGGGCCGACATCCAGGTGGAGATGTCCCGGAGGCGGGAGGAGATGCGAGCCCGAAGGGAGGGGGAGAGGACGGGGGCGGAGATGTAGATCTGCGTGTCATCTGCGTAGAGATGGTAGTCAAAGCCTTGAGAGCGGATGAGTTCACCGAGGGAGTGAGTGTAAATGGAGAACAGAAGAGGGCCAAGAACTGACCCTTGAGGAACTCCAACAGTTAAAGGATGGGAGGGGGAGGAGGCTCCAGCGTAGGAGACCGAGAATGATCGGCCAGAGAGGTAAGAGGAGAACCGGGAGAGGACAGAGTCCGTGAAGCCAAGGTGAGATAAGGTATGGAGGAGGAGGGGATGGTCGACAGTGTCAAAGGCAGCAGAGAGGTCAAGGAGGATCAGAATGGAGTAGGAGCCATTGGATCTGGCAAGAAGGAGGTCACGGGTGACCTTAGAGAGAGCAGTCTCGGTAGAGTGGAGGGGACGGAAGCCAGATTGGAGGGGGTCTAGGAGAGAATGGGAGTTAAGGAATTCTAGGCATCGATTGTAGACGACTCGTTCTAAGATTTTGGAAAGGAAGGGTAGTAGGGAGATAGGACGATAACTGGAGGGGGAAGTGGGGTCAAGAGCGGGTTTTTTTAGGATGGGGGAGACGTGGGCATGTTTGAAGGCAGAGGGGAAGGAGCCCTTGGAGATTGAGTGGTTAAAAATAGAAGTTAAGGAAGGTAGGAGGGCAGGGGCGATGGTTTTAATAAGGTGAGAGGGAATGGGGTCCGAGGCGCAGGTGGAGGGGGTGGCACTTGCGAGGAGGGAGGAGATCTCCTCTGAGGATACCGCAGGGAAGGATGGGAAAGTAGGGGAGGGGGCCGGTGGGGGGGAGGGGAGAGGCGGAGGGGTGACTTTGGGGAGCTCAGACCTGATCGTGTTGATTTTCGTGAGGAAATAGGTGGCCAGATCATTGGGGGTGAGAGATGGGGGAGGGGGAGGAACAGGGGGCCTAAGGAGAGAGTTAAAGGTCCGGAACAATCGGCGGGGGTGACGGGCATGGGTGTCGATGAGGGAAGAGAAGAAGCTTTGCCTGGCAGAGGAGAGGGCAGAGTTAAGGCAGGAAAGGATAAATTTGAAGTGCTTAAAAGAGTACAATACAACAGTAAAAAGACCATGTTACCCGTCCACCACGAAACAACTTGCCATCAGATGTTATCAAACTCTTCTTAACTTTGAGCACTCTGGGAAATAGTTGAAATTGGGGGAACAGGAAAAGAATGTGCTCAGGAGACTCTCTTGGGAGTCTAGTTAAAATAACTCCACCTGCTTCCCTGTCTGGAATGGGTGGGAATTTAGGTATAGAACACTAGGCCACCTAATAATTACAGTATTTCTGTAGGAGCCAGGCCTTGCGCTAAGAGCTGGGGTGAATACACAATAATCAGAGCAGACACAGAGTCCCTCAAGGGACTCGCAATACAGAAGCAGGTGTGTTATCCCCATTTTGCAGTTGAAGAAAGTGAGGCCCAAAAGTGAATTGCAACTGAGGCCTGTAGCAGGGTAATGGCAAAACCAGGACTAGAATCCGAGATTTCTGTCTCCCAGTCCCAGCCGCTTCCTACTAAGCCATACTGCCTGCGGGGAAAAGCTTCTTTGGGTTTCTGTTTCCTCAGCTGTAAAATAGGGATTCAATTCATGTTCTTCCTCCTCCCTGGATGGGGATCCCCTTGTGGGACAGAGACTGTGTCCAACCCGATTATCTTGCATCTACCCCAGCACTTAGTACAGCGCCTAGCACATAGTAAGCACTTAATACATGCCACAATTATTATCAGAAGTGGAAGACTTTTTTTACGGTACTTGTTAAGTTCTTACTCTGTATCAAACATCATTCTAAGCAGTGGGGTAGGTACAAGTTAATTGGGTCGGACACGGTCTCTGTCCCACATGGGCTCACGGCCTAAGTAGACGGGAGAACATGTATTTAATCCCCATTTTACAGTTGAGGAAACTACGGTAAATGACTTACCCAAGGTCACACAGCAAGAAATTGGCAGAGCTGGCATAAGAACCCAGGTCCTCCAACTCCCAGACCTGCGCTCTTTCCACTAGACCATTCTGCTTCTCCAATTGCATGTAGACGGCTAAACGCCAACATAAAAATTCCTTGTGAGAAGAATACAGTTTCTCTGATCGCTAACAAGGGACACAACTTAAATGACACCTTGGTCTAGTGTTACTAATTATATCTGCTCTAATAGGAGCTGATATCAGGTCTCGATAGCAAATTCAAATTCATCCAATAAACTGCCACCAGCTCCAAATTACTCATTAGCAATCAGCAGTTCAAGAGGTGTTCAGTAATAGCCTGAAATGCTTCCCTGTTCTCACCATGAATCAGCTCTTGGGGTTCCTGGGAGCTCATCGAGGGACAGTCGTCGGATCGGGCAGGTTACCTATCACCACCGGCTAGGAATTCCTTGCAACTCTCTATTTACTGCCTCTTCCATCACCCAGCTGTCAGAGACACTGAGTAAACAAGAGATAAATCAGGAAGGAAGAGCATTCCAGCCCTGCCATTTAACGGTAGCGTAGAAAAGGATAAAAAAGCGAACAGCTAACGCGAGCACTCATCCAAATTCAACAACCCCAGACTTGTGGTCATGAGCAATTTCATAGTCACTGGGGATCCAAGGGTTAGTGGAAAAGGCATGGGCTTGGGGGGCAGGAGAGCCAGGTTCTAGTTCCATTCCTGTCCCCGGCCTGCTATGTGACCTTGGGCAAGTCCCTGAACTTCTCTGAATCTCAGATTCCTCATCTACCAAATGGAAATAAAGGAGATTGTGAGCCCCACGTTGGGTAGAGAGTCAACGTCTGATTGTCATGCAACTAGACTGTAAAAATCTCTAGACGATAGGCTCATCGTGGGTAGGAAATGTATCTACCAGCTCTGTTAGATTGTACTCTACCAAGCGTTTAGTACAGTGCTCTGCACATGGTAAGCACTCAACAAGTCAATAAATTGATGGATTTATTTAGCGTAGTCCTTCGTCAAGAATTTGGCAACTTGAAATCAGCTAATAAACGCCTTCCTCGTCATAAATTGTTGATGATGGTCTGGATATGCCCTTGTTTGGAAGCACAGGGATGGGCCTAAATAATAATAATAATTATAATTGTTGTATTTGTTAACTGCTTACTATGTGCTAAGCACTGGGTTGGATACAAGCAAATTGGGTTAGACACAGTCCCTGTCTCACATGGGACTCACAGTCTTAATCCTCATTTCCCAGCTGAAATAGCCAAGATAGTGAGCAGCCAAGATAGTGAGACACAGAGATGTTAAGTGACTTGCCCAAGGTCCCACAGAAGACATTCATTCATTCATTCAATAGTATTTATTGAGCGCTTACTATGTGCAGAGCACTGTACTAAGCGCTTGGAATGTACAAATCGGCAACAGATAGAGACAGTCCCTGCCCTTGGACGAGCTCACAGTCTAATCGGGGGAGACGGACAGACAAGAACAATGGCAATAAATAGAGTCAAGGGGAAGAACATCTCATAAAAACAATGGCAAATAAATAGAATCAGGGTGATGTACATCTCATTAAACAAAATAAATAAGGTGATATGTCAGAACGGGGATTAGAACCCAGGTCTTTCTGACTCCCAAGCCCATGCTCTATTCACTAGGCCCCACTGCTCCCAATCCTCATTTAAATGGCGGAGCCACTAGCACCATTCCCAAGGCTGGGCTGCCCTGGCTCTCTCAATCAATCAATCAGTGGCATTTATTGAGCACCTACCTTGTGTAGAGCATTAATTACACTTAGCACTTGGAAGAGCGTAATACCATTAGTAAACATGGTCCCTGCCTTCAAGGAGTTTACAGTCCAGATCCGTGAGGAAGAATGATAACTTGAAAGTGTAGTATCCTCGTGAAGCATCACGGCCTAGTGGGAAGAAGACAGGCCTGGGAGTAGGAGGATGTGGGTTTTAATCCCATCTTCATCACTTACCCATCGTGTGACCCCGGGCAAGTCACATAACTTCTCTGAGCCTCAGTTTCTTCATCTGCAACCTGGGGATTCAATACCTGTTCCCCCTCCTACTTAGACTGCGAGCCCATGTGGGACCTGATCATCTTGTATCTACTCCAGTGCTTAGTACAATGATTGGCACTCATAGTAAGCACTTAAATAGGGCAACTATTATTCTTTTTGCTATTCGTTTGGAGATGACCCCAGTGATGGCAAACTCTAAACCCATGAGGGTGTGACTGAACAGCCTAATATCAATCTATCCATCAATCAATCAGTACTATTTACTGAGTGCTTACTGTGGGCAGACAGAGCACTGAATAAATACCAGAGAGAGTAAGGTAGAGGTGGTTGATGTAAACCACGCCTTCAGGGAGGTCACAATCTGATACTCGAACAGCAGTGTCTTTCACATTGCACACACATAAATTTCATCCTCACTGTGGTGTCACATTTATTATTCGCAGGCCCCGAGGGCTACTTCAGATCCCACCCTACGGTGTCATAATCTGCAAAAAGACGAGTCTATTCAGGATCTGAGTACCACTATCAGCTGGCCCTAGCTAGGCCCCACTGCTTCATCTCATTTCTCTTGCCCCATCGGACTCAATCAACCAAATTTACGGAGTGCTTACTGTGTGCAGAGCACTATACTAAGCACTTGGGAGAATACAGTATAACAGAACTGGTAGACACGTTCCCTGCTCACAATGAGCAAATTACCCAAACACCCATAATTTGTCATTTTCAAGCATGAAACGAATGAACAACCGGGAGTAAATGGCTGGCTGGGAAACAGAGAAATGAAATGGGGCAGATTGGTCTTTATTAGCTGTGAATTCTTGGTGATGCGTAGCCGGAGTCCCCTACTGTACTGGCTTAGTGGATAAAGCACGGGCCTGGGAGTCAGAAGGTCATGGATTCTAATCCCAGCTCCACAGCTTGTTTGCTGTGTGACCTTGGGAAAGTCACTTAACTTCTCTGCATCTCAGTTACCTCATCTGTAAAATGGGGATTGAGACCTTGACCTTCACGTGGGATAGGGACTGTTTCCAACCTGATTTGCTTCTATCCACCCCAGAGTACAGTGGTTGGCACATAGTAAGCGCTTGACAAATACTATCATTATTATTATTATTGTGTCCTTTATGTTTTAGGTTTCGCTTGTTTGCCCTTTTCCTAGGCCTGTGTTCTTCCCCCTTTATTCTTAAATGGTGAGTCTCTTGAGCACCAGGGACTGTGTCTAATTCTCACCAGGGGATTTTATTTCCAGTGCTTAGTCCAGTGCTATGCACAGTAGGGCCTTAATAAATACTATTACAACAATTCCTTTCGACGGCCAGAGAAGCTGAATTCTTGGATAGCGGCGCCGTGGACACATCTCTCCCAGAACACCCCACTTCCAACTGCCATCGTTCTGGTAGGATATCCCTAGAGTTTTCTTGGCAAAATTTTGGAAATGGTTTACCATGACCTCCTTCCTCCCAGTAAACTCGAGTCTCCGCCCGCGACTCTCTCCCGTGCCACTGCTGCCCGGCACAGGGGAGTTTGGCCTTGTAGCCGATGGCCTTCCACTTGCTAGCCACTGGCCAAGCTAGGAATGGAATGGGTAGGTCTCTGTTTGACTCTCCCTCCCGTAGTCGAGACTGGTAGAGGAATGGAAACTCTCCTGGTGCGACGCTGAGAGGGGGTAGTCATAGTAGTTGTACTGATAATAATAATATCAGTAATGGTAGTCCTAGCAGTTGTATTAATAGCGGCAGCGGAGCTTTTATATTGGTGTCCTCCATATTTGAGAGAGAAACCCACGCCCGGCTGAGGCATCTCTCCCGGAGGTTGTAAAGGACACTCACTCGCAAGTTTCTATTGCTTCTAGGGTTCATTCCTTCCTCCCCATCTTCCCACCACCACACTTTCTACTACATCACAGTTGTCTCTTCCCTTCTTCTCTGCTGACATATCTGTGTCGTTCAGAGATTCCTCACAGACCCTGGTCAGCAGAAGCTAGGAGAAGTTTCTCCTTGGGCCTAGCCCCACTAGAGACATATTCTTTCTCTCTCTCGCCCCCACACACACTCTTCTCTCATTCTCTGTCTCTCACACACACACACATAAACATATACACTCATACACGTACGCGAACGTTTGCCTTGTTGCCGGGTTAATTTTCAGTTGTAACATAAAAACTGTAGGAGCGACAAGGCCACCGAAACAGCTGCCAAGTTATTTTTAGGCAGGCAGGTGAGAAAACAGTTGTTTCTCCGGAAAAACCTTGCTCATCAAGAAGAGAGCTCACAAAGACAATCTTCTGCAAGAGTGTAGGCTGAGACAGCTCTGAAGCCAAGAGGAAAGAGGGACTGTTCATGTGATAATAATAATAACTCCGGCATTTGTTAAGCGCTTCCTATTCGCCAGGCACTGTACTAAGCGCTGAGGTGGATACAAGCAAATGGGGTTGGACACGGTCCCATGGGGCTCACAATCTTAATCAGTGTGGCATAAGGGATAGAGCACGGGCCTGAGAGTCAGAAGGACATCGCTTCTAATTCTGACTCTGCCACTTCTCTGCTATGTGACCTTGGGCACGTCACTTCTCATTTCTGTGCCTCAGTTGCCTCATCAGTAAAATGAGGCTTGAGATCGTGAACCCCATGACCGACAGGGACTGTGTCCAACCCGATTTCAGTACATTCACCCCAGCACTTAGTATTCACTTATTCACTTGTATTTGAGAGGCAGCGTGGCTCGGTGGAAAGAGCCCGGGCTTGGGAGCCAGAGGTCATGGGTTCGAATCCCGGCTCGGCCACTTGTCAGCTGTGTGACTGTGGGCAAGTCACTTCACTTCTCTGGGCCTCAGTTCCCTCATCTGTAAAATGGGAATGAAGACTGTGAGCCTCACATGGGACAACCTGATTACTCTGTATCTACCCCAGTGCTTAGAACAGTGCTCTGCACATAGTAAGCGCTTAACAAATACCAACATTATTATGATTATTATTATTGAGTACTGACTATGTCCAGAGCACCATACTAAGTGCTTGGGAGAGTATAATATGAAACAGTGCCTGACACATAGTAAGCACTTAACAAAAACCACAGTGAATCCCCATTTCCCAGCTGAAATAGCTGAGGCACAGAGAAGTTAATTGACATGCCCAGCGGACATGTCACACAGCAAACAAGTGGCAGAGTGGAGATCAGAACCCAAGTTCTTCTGGATTCCAGGCCATTCCTCTATCCCTTAGACCATGCTGCTTCTTATTCTCTCTGGGCACTTGGGAGAGTATACAGTATGATAGAGTTGGCAGACACAATCCCTGCCCTTGAGGATTTTATTTCTAGTGGGAAAGTTAGATATTAAAATTAATTACACAGAGAGGCAACACAGAATAGAGAGGGAATAGATGGGGAAATGAGCAGCATGGCTCAGTGGAAAGAGCCTGGGCTTCGGAGTCAGAGGTCATGGTTTCGACTCCCGGCTCTGCCACTTGTCAGCTGTGTGACTGTGGGCAAGTCACTTAACTTCTCTGGGCCTCAGTTACCTCATCTGTAAAATGGGGATTAACTGGGAGCCTCACGTGGGACAACCTGAATACCCTGTATCTACCCCAGTGCTTAGAACAGTGCTCTGCACAAAGTAAGCGCTTAACAAATACCAACATTATTATTAATCAAGGAAGACTTCCTGGAAGAGACAGGATTTTTAGGAGAGATTTGAAGGTAGGGAGAGGCAGGCCACAACAGCATGCCAGACTGCTCTGTCCTGTTTTCTGGATCTGATGGCTTTTCCTTGTAGAGAGACAGAGGATTGCAAGTGGCCCTGAGTTCATCCCTTGCCAAGCTGGATTTATGACATTAGTAGGACAGTGTTTTTCACCTCAAAGCTTTTAGTGATCACCTCCTAATCACCTCTAATGGCAGCTAGGGGAGAAACCTGGGTCTCCTTGGGCACCGAGTTTCAGACCGCCTGATTTCTCAGCGGCTCAGGGCCGACCGAACAAGCTAGAGAAATGCTTTCTCTGTCCCGTCGAGCCTGTGGTCATGAGTGCTCGGGTATTATGATTCGCTCATTCTCTAGAAGAGAATGTCCAGGGAAACCTTTCAAAAGGAAATCGGCTGTAAGTACACAGTAGTCTGTGAACTGGAGAGGTGAGTTCCCTGGGAAGTTGGAACTTTCTACAGAGTTCTGGGAAAGAGACTGAACAAACACTCCCTCTGACTCCGGAGCGGTCGTGGGCCTGGTCAAGGCCCAGAGTGACCCTTCTGTGGGAGTCCCAGCCAAGTGCTGGCCCTCTGAACATCTGGTTGGATTCATTGTCGGTGAAAGTTTTGGAGAGTTTTATTCTTGTCTAAACAGGAAGTAATTTACTATTTAGAACATTTATTCAGCGGTCTCTAGGTGCTAAGTGGTGGGAGAGATCCCATCCATCAGTGGAATTTACTGAGTGCTCGCCATGTGCAGGGCTCTGTACTAAGTGCTTTTCCTTGTAAGTAGGGAATATGTCTACCAACTCTTGTTATTTTGTACTCTCCCAGCACTTAGTACAGTTCTTGGCATATAATATGTCCTCAATAAATACCACTGATTGTTTGGGATCTCAAAGGAGCTTACAATCTAGAGGAAAAGAAAGACATTAAAATGAATAGTGAATACGTACACAAGTGTTCTCTGATTGAGGGTGGGGGGAATAGCAAAAGCTGAAATGGTATAGATATTCACTCATTCAATCATTTATTGAGCACTTATTGTGTACTACTAGTGAATAGCACTTAGAACATGCTTGGCATATAGTAAGAGCTTAACAAATACCATCATCATCATCGCTGTACTAAGCGCTTGGGGAAGAACAACACAACAATAAACAGTGACATTCCCTGCCCACAATGAGCTTTCGGTCAAGAGGTCGGGAGACAGACATCAATACAAATAAATAAAATTACAGATATGTACATGAGTGCTGTGGGGCTGGGAGGGGGAAAGAGCAAAGGGAGCAAGTCAGAACGATGCAGGAGGGAGTGGGAGATGAGGAAATGTGGGGCTTAGTCTGGGAAGGCCTTTTGGAGGAGTTGTGCCTTCAATAAGGCTTTGAAGCGGGGGAGAGTAATTGTCTGACGGATTTGAGGAGGGAGGGAGTCCCAGGCTAGAGGCAGGACCTGGGCTAGGGGTGGGCGGCGAGACAGGCGAGGTGGAGGCAGAGTGAGAAGGTTAGCACTAGCGGAGCGAAGTGTGTGGGCTGGGATGTGGAAGAAGAGAAACAAGGTGAGGTTGGAGGGGGTAAGGTGATAGAGTGCTTTAAAGCCAACAGTGAGGAGTTTTTGTTTGATACGGAGGTTGATGGCATAAGTGCTTAGGTGATGTAGATGGGAGAGGGAGTAGGGGAAATGAGGGCTTATTCATTCATTCGTTCAATAGTATTTAATGAGCGCTTACTGTGTGCAGAGCACTGTAGTAAGAACTTGGTAAATACAATTTGGCAACAGATAGAGACAATCCCTACCCAACAACGGGCTCGCAGTCTAATAATGTTGGTATTTGTTAAGCGCTTACTATGTGCAGAGCACTGTTCTAAGCGCTGGGGTAGACACAGGGGAATCAGGTTGTCCCACGTGGGGCTCATAGTCTTCATCCCCATTTTACAGATGAGGGAACTGAGGGACAGAGAAGTTAAGTGACTTGCCCACAGTCACACAGCTGACAAGTGGCAGAGCTGGGATTCGAACTCATGAGCCCTGACTCCAAAGCCCGTGCTCTTTCCACTGCGCCACGCTGCTTCTGTTAGAAGGGGGAGAAAGACAACAAAACAAAACAAGTAGACAGGCATCAACACCATCAAAATAGATAAACAGAATTACAGTGCTTTGCATATAAAAACTGCTTAACGAATATTATCATTATTATTGTTACTAGATATATACACATCCTTAATAAAATAGAGTAATAAATATATACAAATAAAACGAGAGCTGGGGAGAGGGGAAGGAGATAGAGCAGAGGGAGGGAGTAGGGGCGATGGGGAGTTGAGGAGGAGCAGAGGAAAAAGGGGAGGCTCAGTTAAGGAAGGCCTCCTGGAGGAGGTGAGCTCTCAATAGGGCTTTGAAGAGGGGAAGTGAGCTAGTTTGGCAGATGTGAGGTGGGAGGGCATTCCATGCCAGAGGTAGGACGTGGGCCAGGGATCGACGGTGGGACAGGCAAGAACGAGGCCCAGTGAGGAGGTTAGCTGAGGCAGAGGAGCGGAGCGTGTGGGTTAGGCTGTAGACGGAGAGAAGGGAGGTGAGGTAAGAGGGGGCAAGGTGATGGACAGCTTTGAAGCCAATAGCGAGGAGTTTTTGCTTCATAAGAAGGTTGATAGGCAACCACTGGAGATTTTCAGGGGAAGCTCTTGGAGGAGATAATAATAATAATAATTATGGTATTTGTTAAGTGCTTACTCTGTGCCAAGCACTGTTCTAAGCACTGGGGTAGATACAAGGCAATCACGTTTTCCCGCTTGGGGCTCAGTCATAATCCTCATTTTTACAGATGAGGTAACTGAGGCACAGAGAAGTTAAGTGGCTTGCCCAAAGCAGACAGTACACAGCAGACAAGTGGCGGAGCCAGGATTAGAACCCACGTCCTCTGGCTCCCAAGCCCGTGCTATTTCCACTGAGCCACGCCGCTTCTCTGATGTGATTTTAATAATGCACTGAAGGTGGGGAGAATTATCATCTGTCGAATATGACAGTGGGAGGGAACATCTAACCAGCGGGAAGATGTAGGCAAGAGTCAGTGTCCAGATGGACAAGATCAAGGTACCGTAATTAGGTTGGCATTGGAGGAATGAAGTAGGTGGGTTGGGTTTTAGTAGGAAAACAGCGAGGTGTGATAGGAAAGACTGTAAACTCGTTGTTGTCTTGTACTCTCTTGTACTCTCCAAGGCACTTAGTACAGTGCTTTGCACCCAGTAAACTCTCAATGAATATGATTGAATGAAAGAATGAATGAATGAATGAAAGGGAGAACCGAGTGAGGTCTTTCAGTCAATCAAATTTAGGAGATTAGTATGAGCATGACTTCTTTCCCCAGACCACTGGGAATGTCCCTTGCCACCTGAACTCCCTTCAGCCCCTGCTCCAGCCCAAGAAGGATTCAGCAGTGCAAGACCTTCTTAACTCTTCCAAAGTTGGGAAGGCGACAGCTAATCTGAACTGGGAGAAGCCAGAAACCCTGCCGCTCCTGCCTTATTTACCCTCATCCTCGTCTTTTATGTCTTTGTTCATCTTTCTTTACCTGCCTGTCACCAGCTCCACCTCAACTTTCTCTCAGATGGTCACACCCTTGGGATCAGAGAACATGCCTAGCTCTTATCCTTGTACTTCTTTCCCATTGCTTAAAACAGGGCTGGTGCAGAGTAAGTGGTTAATAAATACACATAGATTAGGTACAGTCCTTGGACCACAAGGGACTTTCAAGGAAGCAGCATGGCCTAGTGGATAGATCACAGACCTGGAAGTCAGAAGGATCTGGGTTCTAATCTAGACTCCACCACTTGTCCTGTGTGAGTGGCCTTGGAGAAGTGGCTTCACTTCTCTTTGTCTCATTCACCTCATTTGTAAAATGGGAATTAAGACTGTGAGCCTCATGTGGGACAGGGACAACTTGATTTGTCTGTACCCCACCCAGCTCTTAGTAAAGTGTCTGGCACATAATAAGTGTTTAACAAATACCAGTCATCATCATCATTATCCTCATTTTATAGATGAGGAAATTGAGGTCCAGAGAGGTTAGGTGAAAATAGGGCAGAAGCAGAGCTGGAACTCTAGCCCATGTTTCCTGATTCTTGATCCTGTGCAGTTTCCACTAATCAAGAAGCAGTATGGCCTAGTGGAAAGAGCATGGCCTAGGAATCTGAGGACATGAGTTCTTAGGCTGGCTCTGCCACTTGTCTGCTGTGTGTCCTTGGGCAAGTTACTTAACCTCTCTTAGCCTCAGTTTACTCCTCTGGAAAATAGGGATTAAGATCGTGAGCCCCAAGTGGGACATGGACTGTCTCTAACCTGATTAGCTTGTATCTACCCCTGCACTCAATACAATTCCTGATTCGTAGGAAGTGTTTAGCCTATACCACTGAAAAACAAAACAAAATAAAAACATGATGCCTCTGAGGCTCTGGGAAATCAAATCATTCTGATCAAAACTAATATTTCATTTTGTACAAAACTCTAGGGGAGTGATTTATGTCACTTCCACCCCCCTCAGATTCTTATCATTAGAGGTGGACTTAAGTTTGGGGGAGACATAGGGTAGCAGGTTAGGGGTGACAGGGCCAAGTTCCAGAGATTGAAAACCTAAGTCCAAAATGGGCCGCAATACATTTATTTTTTAATATTTTTATGGTATTTCTTGAGCACTTATTGTGTGTCAACTACTATTCTAAACATTGAGGTTGACCCAAGTTTATCGGGTGAGACAGAGTCCCTGTCCCATACGGGGCTCCCAATCTAAGTAGATGGGAGATCAAGTATTGCATCCTCATTTTACTGTGGAGGAAGCTGAGGCACAGAAAAATTAAGTGACTTGCCCAAGGTTATACAGCAAGCAAGCAAATTATATAGATAGGATTAGAACCCAGGTCCTTTGACTTTCAGGTTCGTGCTTTTCCCAGTAGGCCACGCTGCTTCCCACTTTACTAAGGGCTTACTTTGGTCTAACCCCTGTGCTAAGCACTGGAATAGACACAAAATAATTCCCAACTAAGATAGTCTTATGGAGAAGATGAACAGGTGTTTTATCCCTACTTTACTGATAAGGAAACTGGGACACAGAGAAGTTTAGTGACTTTCCAAATGTCACCCAGTAAATATGTGGAGGAGCCAGGACTCCCTCTCGATACGGTAAGCTTGCCGTGGGCAGGGAACATATCTTCTATCTCTGTTATATTGTATTTCCCAAGTGCTTAGTACAGTGCTCTGCACACAGCAACCCTCAATAAATACCACTGCCGGATTGATTAATTGATGACTACCCAGTTCTCCAGACTTCCAGTGGCATGTATTCATTCATTCAATCGTATTTATTGCGCGTGTACTTTCCATTCGGCTGAGTTTAACCAACGAGACTGAGGTTGCTCCATTCTAGCTAAGGATGAACTGCTCTTGTTACAGTCGTCGTTCATTTTTTGCTTTATTTAGCCTTTCATCTCTTTCTCTAAACTCTCAGCTCTCTAGGCAACAGCTCTCCCGCTTTTTCTCCCCTCCTCCTTTCCACCTGTCCTCTCTTCCTCCTTCTTCTGGCCCCTCTCTCTCGCCTTGTTTTCCCACCCCATCTTTAGAGTATGAGTCTATGAGGGCCAGAGACCTGATCTCTCTCAGAGCCCTTGCATTAAATGAATAAATGATAATTATTGTATTTAAGTTCTTCTGTGCCAAGCACTATACTAAGCTCTAGAGTAGATATAAACTAACAAGGTGCCCCGTGGGGCTTACAGTCTAAATATGAGGGAAAGTAGGTATTGAAGCCCTATTTTACAGAGGAGGAAAATGAGACCCAGAGACGTTAAGTGACTTGTCCAAGGTCCCACAGCAGACAGATGGCAAAGCCAGGATTAGAACCCAGGGATGAGAAGCAGTGTGGCCTAATGGAAAGAGCATGGGCCTGGAAGTCAGGGGATTCTAATCCCTGACCCAACATTTGTCTTATTTGTGATACTGGGTAGGTACTGTTAAATACCATAATAATTATTATTAACTTCTCTGTGCCTCAGTTACCCCATCTGCAAAATGGGGATTAAGACTATGAGCCCCCTATGGGACAGGGACTTTCCAACCTGATTTGCTTGTATCCTCCCCAGTTCCCAGTAAAGTTCCTAGACATAGTAAGATACTAACAATTTTCACTATAATTATTATTTTTATTATTTTACCTCTCATCTGTCTCTGACGCTGTGGACCACCCCCTTCTCCTGGACACATTATCCAACCTTGGCTTCACTGGCACTGTCTTCTCCTGGTTCTCTTCCTACTGGTCTCTCAGCTCTTTTGCAGTTCTTTTCCAGGTTCTCCTTCTGCCTCCCACCTCCTAACCTTCTAACTATTTTCTCTCAGTTCTGAGCCCCTTTCTACTTTACATCTACAACCACTACCTTTCAGGACTCACTCACCCCCATGGCTTCAACTACGATCTCTATACAGATGATTCCCAAATTTTATCTCTTCAGCCCTGACCTCTCTCCTTCTCTGCAGTCTTTAATTTCCTCCTGCCTTCAGGACATCACTACTTGGATAATTCGCTATCACCTCAAATTAAATATGTCCGAAACAGAACTCCTTATCATCCCGCCCAAATCCTCTCCTCTCCCTGTCTTTCCCATCACTGTAGACAACATACTATCCTCCCGATCTCACAAGCGGTAACCTTGGCATTATCCTTGCCTCATCTCTCTCATTCAACCTACTTATACAATCTGTCATTAAATCCTGTCGGTACAATTGGCACAACATTGCTAAAATTTGCCTTTACCTTTCCATCCAATCTGCTACCACTTTAATCCACGCATTTATCCTAAGCCGCCTTGATTACCGCATCAGCCTCCTTCATGACCTCCCTGCCTCCTGTCTCTCCCCACTCCATTCCTTACTTTACTCTGCTGCCCAGATCATTTTTCTCTTCGGTCCATGTTTCTCCATGCCTCGAGATTCTCCAGTGGTTGCCCATCTACCTCCACATCAAACAGAAACTCCTTTAAAGTTTACCATCAGCTTTAAAACACCGAATCACCTTCCCCCTCCTACTTTACCTCGCTGTTTTCCCACTACAACCCAGCCCATACACTTTGCTTTTCTAATGTCAACTTCCTCACTATACTTCAGTCTCATCTACGTCATCTCCTACCTCTCGCCCACAACCTGCCTCAGGCCTAGAAAGCCCTCCCTCTTCATATTTGACAGATAATCCCTCTCCCTACCTACAAAGCCTTATTGAAGGCACATCTCCAAGAAGCCTTCCCTGACTAAGCCCTCATTTCCTCTTCTCCATCTCCCAACTGTGTTGTCTTTTCCACTTGGATTTGCTCCCTTTATTCACTCCTCCCTCATCCCCACAGCAGTTATGTACATAACCACAATTTATTTATTTATATTAATGTCCATTAATGTCTGTAAGCTCACTGTGGGCAGGGAATGTGTCTGCAAACTATGCTGTATTGTACTTTCCCAAGAACTTAGTACAGTGGCATGTACACAGTACGTGCTCAATCAATACAACGGATTGAGTCAGGGCGGTCAGTGCTGCCTGCTGCGGTAGTCAGTGCAGAATATGACAAGTGCCAGGATCAGATTATTCGCAGTGTAAATGGAGAAGAAAAGGCAGATTTTAGTGGTGGAGTAAAGGTAGAACTGACAGAATTTTGAGGCAGATTGTAATTTAAGTGTTTAAGGAAAGACAGGAGTCTAGAATAATGTCAGTGTTATGGACTTGATAGAGAGGGAGGATAGTGGTGCTGTCTACGGTGATAGGAAAGACAGGGGAGAACAGCGTTTGAGTGGGAAGATGAAAGTTTCTGTTTTAGACATGTTACATTTGAGGTGTTGGCAGGATAGCCAAATAGAGATGTCTTGAAGTAAATACAAGACTGCGGGGAAGGAGAGATGTCAGAGCTGGAGAGGTAGTTCTGAAGTATTGGCAGTAGGGTCTAAATCAATCCTGGAAATGGCTTGGCTTAGTGGAAAGAGCACAGATTCAGGAGTCAGAGGACCTGAGTTCTAATCTCACCTCTGCTACTAGCCTGCTGTGTAAACTAGGGGAAGTCACTTCACTTCTCTGGGTCTGTAAAATGAGGACTCATACTTGTTCTCCCTCCTACTTAGATTCTGAGCCAGATCTGGCACAGGGACAGTGTATGAACTAAATGAATTGTATCTATCCCAATGCTTGGTACAAACTATTGATTGATTGATTGATTGATTCCCAAATGGTGACTTTCATCAACCTAGAGATCGGGGGTACCTTTTTGTCAATGGTATTTGATAAGTGCTTACTAGGCGCCAGGCACTGTACTAAGTGCTAAGGCTTACAAGACAATGAGGCTGGACACAGCCTATGTCCCACAAGGGGCTCATCCCCAATTTACAGATGAGGTAACTGAGGCCCAAAGAAAGTAAATGATTTGCCCAACGTCACACAGCAGATAAATGGCAGAGCCAGGATTAGAACCCATGTTCTCTGATTCCCAGGGCTGTGCTCTTTCCACTAGGTCATGCTGCTCCTCTTAGTCTTACTCCTTACTTCCTCAGGGTCAGGAGCCAGTGGCCACTGAACACTTCAGGGGTTGGGAGCCAGTGCCAAATTCAGGTTCAATCAACACCTCTGGAATTTCTGTGAAATGCCAAAACTCTCTGACTTTGGAGTTCACACATCACCAAGCAGCAAGGCTGGAAGCAGAAGGGGCAAATGAAGGAAGAAACACCTCGACAGACAAATGCAAAAAGATCTCCTGGCTGACAGTGAGGAGGGGATGCAGCCAGGAATGAATAATCAATCCTTGCCCACGGTCAGCTCCTGGAGGACACTGATCGTAGCAATGCGGCCTAGAAGAAAGAGCAAAAGTCAGGATCCCAGTTTGCTAAACCCAGCTCTGCCACTTGCCTGCTGGGTGACTTTGGGCAAGTCACTTAATTCCTTTATGTCTCATCTACCGCAACTGGAAAATGGGGATTCATTTCCTAATCATCCTCCCCCTTAGATCATGAACCCCATTTGGGACAGGGACTGCATCTGATTTGACTGCATTGTATTGTTTGGGATAGATTAAGTGTTTAACAAATACCACAGTAATTATTATTCTAATCTATTGCACACTCCCAAGAGTTTGGTGCAGTGTTCTGCATACAGTAGGAACACAGTAAATATGGCTGTTTGATTGCTTTCCAATTCATATCTCAGGGCAAACCAAAAAGAGAACTCTAACTCTCTTCAGGGTAATAACTTCAGAATGTCATTCCGCTAGGCCAGCCAATAAACATTGGTATTTATTGTGCACCTAGTCTGTATAGAACACCTTACTAAGCACTTGGGCAAGTACACCAAGAATAAATCACATAGGCCCGGCCCCCTCAAGCATTTTAGAATACAATTTACCTGTGAAAGATTTATCAGAGGTACCATGGCAGGAAAGGGGAGTTGAATTCAAATGAGAGGGAACTAATTTTTTTTATGGTATTTGTTAAATGTTTACAGTGTGTCAAGAACAGTACTGAGTGCTGGGTAGATGCAAGATAATGTTGGTATTTGTTAAGCACTTACTATGTGCAGAGCACTGTTCTAAGCGCTGGGGTAGACACAGGGGAATCAGGTTGTCCCACGTGGGGCTCACAGTCTCAATCCCCATTTTACAGATGAGGTAACTGAGGCCCAGAGAAGTGAAGTGACTTGCCCACAGTCACACAGCTGACAAGTGGCAGAGCTGGGATACTCAGGCTTGACACAGTCCATATCCCACATGGGGTTCATCATCTTTATCTCCATCTACCTTTATCTACAGATGAGGTAAATGAAGGAACAGAGAAGTTAAGTAACCTAACCAAGGTGACACAGCTGAAAAGTGGTAGCGTCAGGATTAGAACCCAGGTCCTCTGACCCCCAGGCCCTTGCTCATTCCACTAGGCCACGTTGCTTCTCTATCAATGCTGAGACCTTCATGACCCCATCAGGGCTAGAGAATGCAGATTTCCAAATAACTTAAGGACGTAAGGCAGAAGGCCAGGTTTGCAAAGGAGAATTTAAAGTGAAAAGCCAGGAATGCAAACAGGATGTAAGGTGAAAGGCCAGGAATAAAATGAAAAGCCAGACTTGAGAAATAGGCAAAAGGTCATCGGCTTTGGGAAAGGTACTGAGCACTGGAAGATAGGAAGTTGACGAATCAGGAGGCACAGAGAAAAAGGTGCATCGCTACCTCGAGTTAAAACTGGAGATGGGGGGCTAACAGAGATGATGAGGATCCACAAAGCCAAAGAGATACCTGGTGGCTACCTGCTTCTCCGTGCCCAGTTTCTTTGGGACGACTAGCAAACTTCTCAGATGAATCCGTGATTGTCTTTAAAGGAACGAAGCAAGAACTAAGAGTGTCTCAATAACAAACTCATCCAACCCGCACAGCATCTGCTTGTGGGGGGGGGGGTTAGCTAATAATAATAATAATAATTAATGGTACTTGTTAAGCGCTTACTATATGCTAAGCACTGTTCTAAGCACTGGGGTAGATACAAGGTGATTGGGTTGGACACAGTCCCTGTCCCACATGGGGTTCACTGTCCTAATCCCCATTTTACAGATGAGGGAACTGAAGCAAAGAGAAGTGAAGTGAATTGTCCAAGGTCACACAGCAGCTATGTGGCAGAGCTGGGATTAGAACCCATGTTCTATCCACTAAGCCACACTGTTTTCCACTAGGGAAGGTGTTTCCCTTTGATGGGGTCCCAAAATAATGGGTGGGATGCAGCAATATAGGCTATGCTTTCTGCCAGCCATGGAGCTCAGGTCCTTTGGTTCTGAAGGGAAAGAGCATGGGCCTGGGAGTCAGAGGTGCTGTGTTCTAATCCCAGCTCCGCCATATACCTGCTGTATGACCTTGGGCAAGTCACTTAACTTCTCAGTGGTTCAGTTACCTCATCTGTAAAATGGGGATAAGACTGTGAGCCTCCGGTGGGAAAGGGATTGTGTCCAACCCGATTATCTTATGTCTTCCCCAGTGTTTAGTAAGCGCTTAACAAGTACCAGAATAATAATTATTAGTATTATTAATAATAGTAATAAAAAGGGCTCAAACAATAATGAACCAGAGATCCAACAGTGTTCAGAGGGAGAAACTCATTTTAAATTACTATACTATGAAAATAATAATAATTGTGTTATACAATCAGATCAGTCACAGTCTTTGTCCCATTCAAGGTTCACAGTCTAATTAGGAAAGTGTACAGGTATTGAGTGCCCATTTTACAGATGAGGAAACAAAGGCACAGAGAAGTTTGAATGGCTTACCCAAAGGTCTCACCAATCAGGCTAGTGGCAGAGCCAGCAGTCGAACCCAGGCTTCCTGACTCCCAGCCTTGAGCTCTTCCCAATAAGTCACACTGCTTCTCCAGTAGAGCCCAACAAGGCTTCACCGTTCTTTCTCAGAGGCACTAGGTAACATTTTCCTAACAAGCCCCCAGCTGCATTCACTCTCTGGGATTTATGGAATAGAAAAAGGAGACATTGGAAAGGTCGAAATGGAATACAAGCTGACCGACTTTGTTCTTCCCACCCCCACTACTCACCCCCAGCCAGTATCAAGCCAGACCCCCTGAAAAGACCACCGGGCAGGGGGCTAGGTGAGACAAAGAGGCTGAGACGCCTCCAACAAATACCTTTTTAACCCACCCCTAGAATCCGCCCCCACAATGAATGGGTGAGCTAATCAGACTTGCTGAAGGATTTTAATATTATTTTAAGATGATTATCATTGGTGATAATTTGCACCCAAACTGGAAAAAACATTGCAAATCTAGAGAAGTTGAAATGAGAATACCTCAAAGCCATTTGGACCAATAAAGGGAGAAGTTGTTTCATTTTACACATCAGATCTTTTCACCCGCTCCTCCCCAGATCGCACTCCTTGCTCCCTCCAAGTTCATCTCCAAACCCCTGGCTCTGCTGCCTCCAACACCTTGCTCACATCATTCCTCATTTTCTTTTCACATGTGCCAAGCCATATTTTCCCCAATTCATCAATCAGTGTATTGAACACTTAATACATGCAGGGCACTGTACTAAGTGCTTAGGAGACTACAGTAGAACGGAGTTAGTGGACATGTTCCCTGCCCACAAGGAGTTTACAGCCTAGAGTGACCCCACCTTCCAAGCCATCGTTAAAATCCCAACTCCTCCCAGAAGGCTTCCCCTAAATCATTTCTAACTCCACCAAGTCACATCCACCTTATAATTAACTGTTAACACTAAATAATTCTAATAATTGCTTATTATGTGCCAAGCATTGTATTAAGTACCAGACTAGATGCAAGATTATCGGGTTAGATACAGTCCCTGCCCCACCTGAGGCGCAAAATTAGGATGGAACACGGGTACTGAATCCCTACTTTATAGATGAGGAAACTATGTCACAGAGAAACCAAGTGACTTTACCCAAAGTCACACAGTAGGCCAATGGTGGAGCCGGTATTAGAACCCAGGGCCTCTGACTCCGAGGCCCAGACTCTCTCCATTAGGGCACACTGCTTCTCTACCACTTATGTTTTCAAATCCATCCTCACCACTTAAAATATATTTCATTGTCCTTTCAATTATAAACTCAATTCTTTCATGCTATTATATTTGTGCAACTATGTATTCCTTCTCTTCCTCCTCTCATGTTATAAACTGCCTGTCTCCCCCATAAGACTGTAAACTCCTTGAAGGCAAGGGATGTTTCTTTCACTCCTAATGTACCCTCCCAAGTATTCCCAAGTGCTTGGTATAGTACTCTGCCACATTAGATGCTAAAAACAACCACTGATTGACTTTCTTTTCCTAGTTTTAGACAACGGCTGGGAAGTTTGTGTGACATCCAGCAAGGCACTTGAAGGCAAGGGATGCTTCTTTCACTCCTAATGTATCTCTCCCAAGTGCTTGGGATAGTACTCTGCCACAATAGATGCTAAAAACAACCACTGATTGACTTTCTTTCCCTAGTTTTAGACAACTGCTGGGAAGTTTGTGTGACATCCAGCAAGTCACTTAACTTCTCTATCCCTTAGTTTCCTCATCTGTAAAATGGGGATTCAGTACCTGTACACGTTCCTATCTAGATGGTGAGCCTCAGATGGGACAAAGACTGTGACTGATCTGATTGTATAACACCATTACTCTTATTATTATTTTCATAGTATTATAATAATTTAAGGTGAGTTTCTCCCTCTGAGCACTGTTGGATCTAAGGTTCATTATTGTTTGAGCCCTTTTTATTATTATTATTAATACTAATTACTATTGTGGTACTTAAGCACTTACTATGTAAGCCGAGTGAAGTATAGACTGAAGTGGGGAGAGACAGGAGGTCGGGAGGTCAGAAAGGAGGCTGATGCAGATTCCGGTCAGGATAGGATGAGTGACTGTACTAATGTAGCAGTGGTTTGGATAGAGAGGAAAGAGTGGATCTTGGCAATGTCATGAAGGTGAGACTGGCAGGATTAGTAACAGATTGGATATGTGGGGTGAATGAGAAAGCAGAGTCAAGGATGACACCAAGGTTATGGGCTTGTGAGACGGGAAGGATGGTTGTGCCCGTCTACAGTGATGGGAAAATTCAGGAGGGGACAGGGTTTGGGAGGGAAGATAAGGAGCTCTTTCTTAGACATGTTGAGCTTGAGGTGGCGGGAAGACATCCAAGTAGAGATGTCCTGAAGTCAGGAGGAGATGCGAGCCTGGAGGGAGGGAGAGAGAGAACAGGGGAGGAGATGTAGATTTGGGTGTCATCTGCACAGAGATGACAGTTGAAGCTGTGAGAGCGAATGAGTTCTCCAAGGAAGGGTGTACTTGGAGAATAGAAGGGGACCAAGAACTGAACCTTGAGGGACCCCTACAGTTAGGGGATGGGTGGGGGAGAAGGAGCCCTTGAAGGAGACTGAGAATGATGGGATCAGCACCGACTCTGATCTGACTGTGTTGTATCTACCCCAGCAGCTCAGCACAGTGCTTGGCACAGAGTAGGAAGCAGCTTTTCCTCAAGGAAAGACCAAGGGCCCGGGAATCGGAAGACCCAGGTTGTTACTCTGCACACAGTAAGCGCTCAATAAATATGAGTGAAGAAATAATACTGGCTCTACCACGTGTCTGTTTTGTGACCTTGGGCAAGTCACTGCATTTCTCTTGCCTCAGTTACCTCATCTGTAAAATGGGGTAGCCCATGGACTGTGTCCAACCTGATTATCTTCCATCTACTCCAAGGCCTAGTACAGTGCCTAGGACACAGTAAGCACTTAATTAGCATTTTTTTTAAAAAAGGCACTCAACTAATACCGCCTTATTATCACCGTTATTAGGTTACATCGATGACATTGCAAAAATCTCCCCCATCCCCACCCCACCCCAGACAAGAATGACAATGGGGAGAAGTTAGTTAGGCTCGGATGTGGGGAGAAGCAGCATGGTGAAGTGGATAGAGCACAGACCTGGGAGTCAGAAAGTCATGGGTTCTAATCCTGGACCTGCCACTTGTCTGCTGTGTGATCTTGGGCAAGTGACTTCACTTCTCTGGGCCTCAGTTACCTCACTTGTAAAATGGGGATTGAGGCTGAGCCCCATGTGAGACAGGGACTGTGACCAACCCTATTTGCTGATATCCACCCCAGTGGGTAGTACACATAGTAAGTGGTGTTTTGACAAATACCAAAATTATCATTATTAGAGCAAAAGGTAGAAGCAGGTGAACTCCACAGGCCGCCTCACCCGGAAGCCTCAAGGCTTCCTCCCCTGAGGGGACACCGTTCCCCTGGCTGGGAGAAGGAGCTCAGTGTCCAGCCCTCAGAGAGACATCTTTCATCATCATCATTCAGCCTCTTCTCTACAGAAAGAACTGCCCCTTGAAAGACACCGCAACCTGGCAGGCCATAAGGAGAGCCTCACCTTAGCCAGGTGGGCAATCTGGGCTCGGTTAGACCCTGGGCCACCGGGATTCCGCCAGGGCCGGGGATCTCAGAGTCGAGCGTGAGAGCCGGTTCCCCGTGACTTTAAAGGGTTCTCCAAGCATGACCGGGATCTGCCCACCTCGGACCAACGCCAGACCACCCCCAACACTCCGACCATTCAGCAAGCTCGGGGCCCGGCCCCGGGTTTCGAGTAAAGGCAATCGCCTCAGCGTGGCATCAAGTCGCAGACTTCCCGGAGATAGATGGGACGGAATTGTTCACAAAGACATATGGCATCCCAAGTGTAGCAGAGAGTCGAATCTCAAGGGGAAACCATTGTTCATTCATCTGGACCAAGTGACATTCTTTATGCAAGAATAACTCCTGATTAAAGGGTGAGTTTTAATGGAAACTAATTAGGCAACCTCTTTAGCCTGGGCATAATGATCAAATGAGCTGTCACACTGTACCTGATACAATGATCTCACTTGGTACAAGATTTTATTCCTTAGCAATTACACTCCCACATTGCACCGCATGTGTTTATTGCCTGGAGCACACATGTCAAATTAAAGAGCAGCTTATGCACCTGATATTTAATTATTGCCTAGTACCACCGACAAACGGGAAATGTCAAAGCGAACAGTCCTCCACCGGAGAAACGAAAACTGAAATCCTCTTCAGCAAAGGAGAGAAAACACAGAGATAAAATATGTATGGGCGTCTATAGTTTCTTATTCAGCGGTCTTGCGATTCACAGTTACAAAACCTGGTCTCCCAAACCTTGAATAATTTACCATCTCGGCGGCGTACGGAGAGTTCAGTGGAGAGAGAACGGCAATCATAAGGTAGCCCAACTGCTCACATGGCTATTTATATTTGTTTCCTTTCCATGATTAATGCGTGTACAAAATCTGGTCAAAGTTGAACCGTTTGTTGCAGTTGCTCCTTCCTCTAACAACCTCTGACAGGCGAGAGAAGTTCCCGAGTTCGATTAACTCACCCCCGATAACTAGTTGGAAACTTTCTCCAGAACACTTGGAAAAAATGTCCCACTCTGGCTTTGGGCTTGATAAGGCTGGGACAGCAATCACTGCATTAGTCAAAAATGAAAGCTAGTGGGAGGCCCTCATGAAAGCGGAAAGTCTGGGCGAAGACGCAGAGATTGGGTGATAAAGTGACCCCAATCTGCCTAAGGCAGAGTTGATTCTTTTTCCGTGATATTAGGAGATGTGCTCTTTCAGTGTTGATCTGGGCTGCAAAAACCCAACAAGTGTCCTTTGTAATGTCTGTTGGGGTCCTATAGCTAAGTAAGTTTTCTATGTGTCTTGGACCATTCTACTCCAAATAAAGGAATCTAATTACCCGTAATCTTAATTGCACAGTCTAATACTAAAAAGGCTTAATAAGAGTGCTTTTGTATTTACCAAACTGCACAGCTTGTGAAAGAACCCTCAAAACATTTGGCAAGAATCCCAGGCGAGGTATGACTGGAACCTCTAATGGCTGCGACATGTAAACAAGTGTTTTGTTTCCACTGATAATCATTAACTTCCAGTGTCAGACGTATTCCGTGAGGTTTTGTTCTCCGCTTCCCCAGACGACTTCACGGATGCGTCTGGTGGCCGAGAGGAGGGGACGGAACTGTGGAGTACGGGACAGAGCTGTCACCCTTGAGCTAAACTGGCAGTAGGCCAATGAAACGGTCATGAGGTAAATGATCCTTGCAAGGGGGCCCGTGAAGCTGTAGCCATGGCCACTTGGGCACGATGGGACCCTGATACGTTGATTCTGTCTGTCACTGGGAGATGGATTCCCCATCTTTTTCCCTTCCCTCCCCCGACCCCAAACCTCCAACATGGCCACCAGCCTCTTCCCTTTTGTCCCTCTCGAGTCTTTACTATGACCCAGATGACTTTGGGGTTTTAGGGGGCTCGTGCTGGGCCAATTTTCCAAATAAATATTTAAAAAATAAGAAAATACAATCCTGGTTCATTCATTCATTCATTCATTCATTCAACCGTATTTACAGAGTACTGCATGCAAATCACTGAACTAAGCGCTTGGGAAAATACAATATAACAATAAAAAGACACATTCCCTGCCCACAGTGTAGGCTTTCCAAACGGTAACACCACAGGAGCCTTATATCTGGAGTGTGGGCCAGACGTCAGCAGGAGAAATAGGAAAGTTGGATGTGATTTCAGAGACAGCATCACTTAGGAGGAGGAGAGCACGGGACTGGGAGTTGGGATTCCCGGGTTCTAATCCCAGCTCGACCACTGATCTGTTGTGTGACCTTGGGCAAGGCGCTTCACCTCTCTGAGTTTCAGTTTCTTCATCTGTAAATCAGGGATGAGACAGCTGCTCTCCTTTCGCCTTTGAAAGTGAAACCTGGGTGGGCTGTGCCTGATCTAATTAGGCCGTATGTACCCCCAGCACTCAGCACAGTGCTTGACACATAGTAACTGCAGAATCCATTCCATAATCGTTATTTACAACTGATAAACGGGCCCGTCATGAAACACAAACTTTAAATGCCCCAGTTCTTTAACCCCTGGATTATCTCCTCTAAAAATTCACACTGGCATTTTCTGCTGCAACAGCATTCCTAAGGGTTGAAAGGCATTTCCAGTAGGAAACTGGGCTTTCTCTGATTCTCGAGGATTCAGGAGTCATGAAGCACTTCGAAAAATACCTCTCCCTCTTTTTTAGTTTGGGGGGGGGTTTATGGCATTATATCTGTACTTGCTCACATAAAATACTTGGACTTCCAAATCCGGATGGAACATGCTCAGTACCCACTCTGTTTAAGATTCTCAGCATTCCGGGATATCTGCGCTACAAGACCCGGAATTCCGATTCTCAGCATTCCGGATCTTGTAGCGCATATATCCCGGAATGCTCAGCGACGTTTACCCCAACGCTTGATCACCCTTTACCCTTACTCTCCCTTCGACAAGAGGGAAGGGGAAAGCTTGCAAGGTTGGGATGGAGTTCTGATATAGCCTACTTTTCCACAAAAATCATAGGTTCAGCCTACACATAAGTGATGCGAACATAACTGTGTAAACACTATTTCAGCCATCGCAAAGCTATAAAGTTACTAATATGGAGCAACTATGTAAATATCATCTAGACTTGAAAGACCGAGCAACTGCTGACAGTCTTCCCGAAGACGGTTTTATAAATGAGCGTGAATTCCAGAAATAGATCCCTTCCCAGAGGGTCTATAGGATCCCAATAAGTTATTCATTTAGCCAATAAAGGTCACTTGTAAAACCAATTAACTCTTAGTGCACTACAGAGATTTAGGGGATGCCCAGGATTAATTTCAGGGCACGGTTAAGCCGAGGTGAGTGATTCGTGCAAAAAGGGAAATGATTGAAGCAGGCACTCTTGAAAATTCTGCCCCAACGTCCTTGGACAAGCAAGCTTAAAATATGCCAGTTCTGGACTTCAGTTGAGTAAAGGCCTTGCTCTCTGGATTTTCTTAGGAGATTCTAGATTGCAAGCTCATTGTGGGCAGGGAATGTGTCTGTTTATCGTTGTATTGTACTCTTCCAAGCGCTTAGTACAGTGCTCTTCACACGGTAAGTGCTCAATAAATATGACTGAATGAATGAATTGAATGAACTCACAGCATATGACCACAATTGTTTCATTTCCACTGTAACGGCTGCCTCCTGACTTAATGAGTCCTCCTAATTACTTTTCACATAAAGCACATTATGGCCCCGTAAGTGACAGGCGATGACTATGTGGAGAAGGCAAGTGGGCTCAGTCTCGATGTCCTTTTGGCAGCCAGGTGCTCAGAGACGATTACAACCTGGCTATTTCTGGGAGATCAGTCCCAGAACAACCGAGAAAGCGGGAACTTGTGAAAAGGATGGAATTTCTAGAAAAGGTTCCAGTTATTGCCTCTGTCCAGTGAGACCCATGTGATAGCCCCCTAGGCAGGAGAAAGCCCAGGGAGGTGGTTAGGCTGATGGAGGAATAGTTTCACAGCTATTTTTTTTAATGTTTGTTCCTGGAAAAGAGGAATACCAGAGCTGACATTGCTGGAGTAAATAGAAACTGGTACCTGGAGTGTCTAGGCTTCAGAATATAGCCTGAAATGATTCTGAAGAGCAAGTTGGAGGATGACTATACCTGCTTCAAAAGCTCAGGAGTAAGCTTTGTCCTTGGCAAAAAATAAAATCAGAATTCTTCTGCAGTGCATCAAAAGGCCCATACTCATGACCCTAAATGACTTTCTCTCCCTCCAAGAGTCATATTGTGTCCCGGTGTGTGGCTACCTAATGGTTAAAATGAGTCATCATGTAGAAGAGAATCTGTGACGTGACAATTGATATCAATGATATTTACTGAGCTCCTATTGTGAGTACAGAACTGTACAAAACTCTTAGGCAAGTACAGTCAAGGTCCTGCCCTCAAGGAGCATACAGCCGAGCAGATTTGCTTTTGGCCCCCTTTAGCTCTCCCAGATCCTTCCTGAAATTGCTCAGATCCTTTTCTCGCTACAAAGTCCTGCTCACATCATGGCCAGTGACGAAGTGGGCATCGCAGGGAGGAACGGGAATTAATAATAATAAGTATGGTATTTGTAAAGTGCTTACTATGTGCTAGGGACTGTACTAAGTGCCGGGTTGAATAAAGCAAATCAGGTTGGGCACAGTCCCTGTCCCTCCTGGGTCTCACACTCTTAATCCCTATTTTTTATGCTGTGACTGAGACCCAGAGAACTTAAGGGACTTGTCCAAGGTCACACAGCAGACAAGAGGCAGAGTAGGAATTAGAACCCAGGCCCATCTAACTCCCAGGCCCAAGCTCTATCCACCTGCTGGACACGTAAGCCAGAGCCAGGTGGTATCCCACACAACCTTGGCATTGCCATGAGCAATATTCAATTAAACAGTCAATCAATCCATCATATTTATGGAGCGCTTACTGCGTGCAGACCACTGTACTAAGCGCTTAGGAGAGTTCAATATAAGAAAGGTGGTAGTCATGTTCCCTGTCCACAGCGACCTTACACCTTCACTTACTAAAGTTTCTTCACCCAGTGATCATGAACGTATGGAATTTTGTTACCACAGGCAGTCGTGGAGCCAGAAAATGTCAACAGGTTCGAGAAGGGTTTACTATGAATCGTATCTGCTCCAGGAAGCCATTCCAGACTAGCCTCTCATTTCCCCCACCCTATTCTCCCTCTTTTTTGCCTCACCTATGTGCTTAAATCCCTAACTGCTAAGCTATTTGATGATCACCCCAATCAATGGAATTTAATGAGTGCTTACTGTGTGCAGTGCACTGTACTAAGCACTAGAAAAAGTACAGCACAATAAAGGTGATAGATATGATCAAGGTAGACCTGAAGAAGCCTACGCACCTATCTAAAAAATTTAGTTTCCTAAGCCTACCTGTAATTTATTTTAATGTTCTTCTCTCCTGCTAGATTGTAAGCTCCTGACATTCATTCATTCATTCATTCAACCGTATTTATTGAGAGCTTACTTTGTGCAGAGCACTGTACTAAGCCCTTCGGAGAGTACAACGTCATGGCAGGGATAGTGTCTACTTGCTATACTGAACTCTCCAAAGCACTTTACTACAGTGCTCTATGTGTGTAAGTATTCAATAAATACCAATGATTAATTGATTGAACACTGAGAAACAGGTCACAGTAGAATTCTAGAAGAAAAGTTAGGTTATAGAGGGAAAGATGAGGGATGCTAAATGGGTTGGTTCATTTATTTCATTGTCCTTCTCCCCTTCTAGATTTAAAGGTCTTTATCAATCAATCAGTGAATCAGGGGTGTTTACTGAGTACTTACTGTGTGAAGGTCAGTGTACTAAGCATTTGGGGATTACAATTCAACAGAGTGGGCAGACACATTCCCTGCCCACAGGTAGCTTCTGCTCTAGAGTGGAGACAGACATTAAAATAAATTACGATTATGTATATAAATGCTGGGGGCCGAAGGTGGTGTGAAAATCAATGACTTAAAGGGTACAGAGCCAAGGGTGTAAATGATGCAGAAGGGAAAGGGAGTAGAGGAAATGAAGGCCGAGTCAGGGAAGGCTTCTTGGAGGAGATGTGAGGCTTTGAAGGTGAGGGATAGGGTTGGTTTGTTGTATATGACGGGGGAGGGAGTTCCAGCCAGAAGGAAGGCAAGGGGCAAGGAGTCGGAGGCGACATAGATGCGATCAGGTACAATGGGCAGGTTGGTGTTGGAGGAGTGAAGGGTGAGGGCTGGGTTGTAGTAGGAAATCAATGAGGTGAGGTAGGAGGAAGCAAAGTGATTGAGTGCTTTAAAGCCAGTGGGGAGGAGTTTTTGTCTGAGGGGAAGGTGGATGGGCTACCATTGGAGGTTTCTGAGCAGCGGAGAGACAAGAACTGAACCTTTTTTCAGAAAAAATAATCTGGGCTGCGGAGTAAAGTAAGGCCTGGAATGAAGAGAGACGAGGAGGCAAGGAGGTGAAGGAAAGCTGATGCAGTAGTCAAGGCAGGATATGACAAATCAGCATAGCAGCAGTTTGGGTGGAGAGAAAAGGGCAGATATTAATGATTTTGTGAAGGTAGAACCAACAAGATTTGGGGACAGATTGAATAAGTGGGTTGAATGAGTGGGATGAGTCAAGGATAACGTCAAGGTTACAGGGTAGAGCAGAGAGGATAGTGGTGTTTTCTACAGTGATGGGAGAGGCAAGGGAAGAACAGGGTTTGGGAGGGAAGATGGGGAGTTTTGTTTTGGACATGTTAGGTTTAAGGTGCCAGCATGACGTCCAACTAGAAATGTCCTGAAGGAAGGAGGAAATCTGAAACTGCAGAGAAGGAGAACAGTCAGGACTGGAAATTAAAGGTGGCGTAATGACCACTTTACAAATCTCATCTCTGATCCCCGAACTCTTTCCCTTCCCTGGAAATCATTCTACAGAACCTACCACAGATGAAATCTCATCCCTGACAATAATAATAATGGCATTTGTTAAGTGCTTATTAGCATTTGAGGTAACTGAGACACCAGAAAGTTAAGTGACTTACCTGAGGTCAAATGGCAGATGAGCGGCAGAGCCGGAATTAGAACCCAGGTCCTTCTGACCACCAAGCCCGTGCTCTATCCACTAGGCCATGCCGTTTCCCTTCGCTATCGGTTCTTGACGGCTCAGTCCGTGATCCTTGTGCGTTTGTTCCCCTGAGGTCCTGCTCGCACGTGTCTCTGCCTGCTCAGCATCTGCAACCTGCGTGTGCAAGCTGAGAATCACTCAATCCATCAGTGGTATTTATTAAGTGCTTACTATGAGCAGAGCACTGTACTAAGCATCCGGGTGAGCGCAACACAACAGAATTAGCAGAAACGTTCCCTGTCCATAACGAGCTTATAGTCTAGAGGGAAAAGACAGATCCCATTTTGTACCCCCATGTGCATCTCACTCCTAAAGACTAGTAAAGATGTACCTGGAGATTAAGAGCTCAGTGAAGAACCCGGAAAGAGAACTGGGGCCCAGGAACCTTGACGGCATGAGTGCTTTAGGGATACATGAAAGCGCAGTCGGGAATTTTGAAACTTCTGATATTCAGCTTATCCCATCCCGCTTCAAGTAGATATAATTTCATTTGACCAAGTTGGAAATGAAACAGCCAACGCTTAATGATTTTTCCAGCTATCCTGGCCATCCGCCGTTCATATCTGATGTAGAAATCTCGACGAACAAAAGCCAATTCACCGTCGGCAGGGATGTTATAGAGGCTGAAGTACAGAGTGACTGCAGTCGACAGACGCGATCAAAAGCTCCCCACTAATATCTTCGGGGCAAAACAACTTTTTAAGTCAAATAATTTCTAAGAAAACAAGTGGGAAGGAAACAGACCCCTTCTTTATCTTAAGTGCTAAAACTCGGCCAGGCTATCTGAACTACTCACTTGTCTGATTTGTCCTAGAGACCAGACTGCCAGTGATGTGACTCTCTAACCCGGCTGCCGTCAGGGGTGGCTAGCGGAGGGATGGAAGGGCTAATGCCCATATCCTGATGGCTTGGCTCCATCTCGTGGCTTCAGGCAGATGCACAGCCGCCGTCCCTCTCCAGTTGGGCCTGCCAGGGGACGATAAATCTTCCGCTCCCTTTGGGTGTCATCTAGTACATCCCCCTGACTCAGGGTAGGAAAGCAGAGAACCTCCCTTATATAAGGGACACCAGGGAAGGCAATTCTCCAGCCTCCCCTATTAACACATTCTCAGGCCTCTCATACTTCCCTCTCGGGGAATTCTATTTTAGAACTAACCTAAATCCCATACGTTGCGAGTTCACGATCAACCCATCAATCCCGTGTAGTTATTGAGGGCTTGGTGTGTGCAGGTTTGGCGTGGCCTGGTGGAAAGAGCAAAGGCCTGGGAGGCAGGGGACCTGAATTCTAATCCTGGCTCTGCCACGTGCCTGTGGGGTGACACTGGGAAAGTCACTTGACTTCTCTGTGCCTCGGTTTCCTCACCCGTAAAATGGGGATTCAATTCCTGTTCTTCATCTTAATTAATAATAATAATAATAATGTTGGTATTTGTTAAGCGCTTGCTACATGCAGACCACTGTTCTAAGTGCTGGGGTAGACACAGGGGAATCAGGTTGTCCCACGGGGGGCTCACAGTCTTCATCCCCATTTTACAGATGAGGTAACTGAGGCCCAGGGAAGTGAAGTGACTTGCCCACAGTCACACAGCTGACAAGTGGCAGAGGTGGGATTCGAACCCATGACCTCTGACTCCAAAGCCTATGCTCTTTCCACTGAGCCACGCTGCTTCTCCAATTAAACTATGAGTCCCAAGTGGGACCAGGACGGTGTCAGATCTAATTAACTTGTATCTATCTCAGGGCCTAGAAGAGTGTTTGACACATAGTAAGCACTCAATGAATACGACTGAATGAATGAACAAATGCCACTGGAAAAAAACCACTATAGTAAGGGTTTGGGGAAGTGCAATGCAATGAAGTTGTTAGACATGATCCCAGAACACAAGAAGCTTACAGTCCAAAGGGGGAGAAAGATATGATCCCAGCTCTGCCACTTGTCTGCTGTGTGACCTTAGGCAAGTCACTTCACTTCTCTGTACCTCAGTTACCTCATCTGTAAAATGGGGATTAAGATTGTGAGCTCTAGGAGGGACAAGGGACTATGCCCAACCTCATTATCTTGTATCTACCCCAGTACTTAGTACAGTGCCTGGCACAAAGTAAGCACCTAACAGCGTGGTGGAGTGGGTAGAGCTCGGGCCTGGAAGTCAGAAGGTCATGGGTTCTAATCCCAGCTCTGCCACCTGTCTGCTGTGTGACCCTGGGAAAGTCACTTAACTGTACTGTCCCTCAGCTACCTCATCAATAAAATGGGGATCGAGACTGTGAGCCCCATGCGGGACAGGAACTGTGTCCAACCCAATTTACTAGTATCCACCCCAGCGCTTAGTACAGCGCCTGGCAACCGGTAAGCACTTAACAAATTCCATAATTATTAAATACCACAATTTATGGTATTATTATTACATTAAGATAAATTACAGAAAGGGGAAATGGCAGAGTGCAAGGTTATGAAATAAGTGCTGTGGGGTTGAGGGTCAGTATAAAAGTGATTAAGGGGCCCCCGGCCAAAGGTTATATAGAAAGGAGGGCAAATAGGGACGATGAGGGTTTAGTCAGGGAAGGCCCCTTTGTAAAGATGTGATTTTAGGAGAGCTTTGAAGGTGGGGAGAGTGACGATCTGTCGAATATGTCAGTTCCAGGCAAGAAAGAGGACGAGGCTAGAGGTAAGCAGCAAGAGAGACGAGATCGAGGTAAAGGGAGTGCGTTGGTGTTGGAGGAGTGAAGTGTGCGGGCTGGACTGTAGCAGGAAATCTAGGTAAGATAGGAAGGGGCAAGGTGACTGAGCACCTTAAAGCCAATGGTAAGGAGTTTCTGTTTGATGCAGAGGTGGATGGGCAACCACTGGAGGTTCTTGAGGTGTAAAAGCCAGCTACCACTCCTTGGATATAACACTGACTCTTCCCCAGAATGTTAAGTGAATGACTCCCCTGTATTCTCTTTTCCAAACTAGTTTGGTTTCCTTCAGCCTTTCCCCGATTCCTTTAAGTTCCCAGAAATGAACAGCTTCACGGATTGGCCTGTAGGTCTTCAAAGACGACCAGCCATATGTGGCCGACACAGCATCTCTAAAATCCCGCTGTCGAGAGAGCAATTACTCCATAAAAGAAACCGCACACAAAATGCTACCGTTTGGGATTATGAAAACCCAGCTAGCAAGGGATCGATACGATGAGAACAGAAGGAGGAATCCCATATCAACATGTTGGAAAAGGGAAGATGCCAGCGGTGCGTGGCAAGTCCGCCAGACCCTCCCCGCGGAGGAGGTGGGGGGTCCGATAGCAGGGAGAGGGGGAAGCCCATCTGGATGACATAAGCCCTCATTTCCTCCTCTTCCACTCCCTTCTGAGTTACCCCTTGTACTTGGATTTGTACCTTTTATTCACCCCGCAGCATTTAAGTACAGATCTGTAATTTATTTATTTCGATTAATGTCTGTCTTCCCCTCTAGACTGACATCTTATTGTGATCAGGAAGCGTGTCTACCAACTCTGTTATCCTATACTCTCCCGAGTGCTTAATACAATACTCCGTACATGGTAAGTGCTCAGTAAGTGTGATTCGTTGGTTTTCTCAGCACCAGGGAAGCTAATTGCCCAAGGTGTGAATCAAGTGATACCATATCCCTGCTGGAATAATAATATTAACTATGATTAGTGCTTACTACGTATCAGGCACTGTATATCATCAGGTTCCACGTGGGGCTCACGGTCTAAGTAGGAGGGAAAACGGGTATTGAATCCGCATTTTGCCGATGAGGAATGTGAGGCACAGAGAGGTTAAGTTGAAAAGCAGCATGGCCTAGTGGATAGAGCACGGGCCTCGGAGTCAGAAGGACATGGGTTCTAATTCCGTCTCAGCCACTTGTCTGTTGTATGATCTTGGCCAAATCACGTAACTTCTCCGGGCCTCAGTTCCCTCATCTGTAAAATGGGCATTAATAATAATAATAATAATAATATTGGTATTTGTTAAGCGCTTACTATGTGCAGAGCACTGTTCTAAGCGCTGGGGGAGATACAGACTCATCAGCTTGTCCCGCGTGAGGCTCACATTCTTCATCCCCATTTTATAGATGAGGGAACTGAGGCACAGAGAAGTAAAGTGACTTGCCCACAGTCACACGGCTGACAGGTGGCAGAGCCGGGATTCAAACCCATGACCTCTGGCTCCCAAGCCCGGGCTCTTTCCACTGAGCCACGCTGCTTCTCAGATTAAGACTCTGATCCTTATGGGGGACAGGGACTGTGTCCAACCAGATTGTCTTCTACCTACCCCAGCACTTAGAACGGTGCCTGGCCCATAGTAAATGCTTACGAAATATCATAATAACAATAAACTGACTTGCCCGAGGTCACATTCATTCGTTCAGTTGTATTTATTGAGCGCTTCCTGTGTGCAGGGCACTTTACTGTACTGAGCGCTTGGAAACTACAATTCAGCAATAAAGAGAGACAATCCCTGCCCACGTCGGGTTTACAGTCTCGGGGAGACAGACATCTAAACAAGTAAACGGGCATTAATATAAATAGAATTATAGATATATACATACATGCAAATATACGTATGGCAGGCAAGTGGCCGAGTTGGCATTAGAACCTAAGTCCTCTAGTTTCCAGGTACATGAGCTTTCCACTAGGCCATGCTCAGTGTGAGTGTGTGTGTGGGAGACTTTGCCCTCCATTTTTGAAGATGACTCAGCGATGAACGTCCCCTTCCGCCCTCTAATCTGCTCGGCTCCACCTCTGGACTCTGGACTCAGACATGTTCCCACAGGCCCGAGTGCGTGAGCCCCGCAAAGAGAAGCGTTCTAGGATCGCCTGACACCTTGTGCTACCGCCCCACAGCCCGTAGGATGGCACCGTTTGTGTACCCGGCCCGGAGAGAGGGCTGTCGTCCGCACCTCGTGATCCAGTGGGCCCGAGGCCACCGGTGCCCCCCACCCACCGAGGCCTACGGGGACCAGCTGACTGGACTGGGACCTGGCCTGCGGGGGTGGGACCTGGCTGGGGAGATGCACGGCAGCCTTGCCTTAGACCAGGATGTCTCGCTAGCCCTATTTTGCGCTGCCCTATCCTGAGGAGAGAGGCACTATCCAGGTGCAATGAAGCAGTACGGCCAGGGAGTCAGAAAGTCATGGGTTCTAATCCTTCGTCCGCCACCTGTCTGCTGTGTGACCTTGAGTAAGTCATTTCGCTGCTCTGGACTTCAGTGACCTCATCTGTAAAATGGGGATTGGGACCGTGAGCCCCACATGAGGCAGGGACTGTATTCAACCCAATTTGTATCCACTCCAGAGCTTAATATAGTAAGCGCTTAACAAATGCCATAATTATCACCGTTATTATTATTGGAAAGAGCCCAGGCCCGGGAGTCAGAGGTTCTGTGTTCCAAACCCAGTTCCAACACTTGCCTGCAGTGTGACTTTGAGTACGTTGCTTCACTTCTCTGGGCCTCAGATTTCCTCATCTGTAGAACGGGACTCAATACCTGTTCTCCCGTTTTTTTTTCCTCCAAAAAAAAGAAATGGCGTTTGTTAACCGCTTACTATGTGTGAGGCACTGTACTAAGCGTGAGGGCTCACACGTGGGGCTCACAGTCTTAATCCCCATTTTACAGGTGAGGTAACTGAGTCACAGAGAGATGAAGTGACTTGCCCAAGTGGGCAGACACGTGCCTACTCAACCACGAGGCACAGGGGAAATCTTGCTCACTGGGCCAGGCGCGCACAGTCACACACAGTGGTGTCTAGTAAGGATATGAGGAGGCAGCACAACAGAGTCCAACTGGGACACCCTAGAATGCCCTCGTCATTAGACCGTGGGCCCCAGAAGGGACGAGAACTTTGTCTGATTTGATTATCTTGTAGCCATCCAGGATTTAGTAATGTCCTCGACTCACAGTGTTTAACAGACGCTATTATTATAATCGTATTAGGTGGGGAGAGTCCCTGTTTAATAATAATGATAATTATGGCATTTGTTAAGTGCTTACTATGTGCCAGGCACTGGACTAAGCACTGGGCTGGATACGAGCAAATGGGGCTGGATACAGTCCCTGTCCCATGTGGGGCTCACAGTCTCAATCCCCATTTTACAGACGAGGGAACTGAGTGAAGTGAGTTGCCCAGGGTCACACAGGAGACAAGTAGTAGAGCCAGGGTTAGAAGCCAGCTCCTTTTGACTCCCAAGGCACTAGGCCATGTTGCTTCTCTATAAACACTGTGTTATCTGTTAAGTGTTTACTATGTCCCGGGCACCTTACTAAGCACTAGGGTAGATACAAGTAAATACGGTTGGACACATTCCCTGTACTGCACAGGGCTCACAGTCTTAATCCCCATTTTACAGATGAGATAACTGAGGCACAAAGAAGTGACGTGACTTGCCCAAGGCCACACAGTAGACGAGTGGCAAAACCGGGATTAGAACCCATGACCTTCTGACTCCCAGGCACATGCCCTATCCACTATACCATCCCGCTGTGACTACAAATCCCAGAATCCCCCAGGGCCAACCAGTCTTGCACAGTGCCATCACACATCCGTCCTCACATAATAATAATGATGTTGGTATTTGTTAAGCATTTACTATGTGCAGAGCACTGTTCTAAGCGCTCTAAGGATAATCAGGTTGTCCCACATGAGGCTCACAGTCTTAATCCCCATTTTACAGAGGAGGTAACTGAGGCACAGAGAAGTAGAGTGACTTGCCCACAGTCACACAGCTGACAAGCGGCGGAGCCGGGAGTCGAACCCACGATCTCTGACTTCCAAGCCCGTGCTCTTTCCACTGAGCCATGCTGCTTCTCACATGGCCCTGGCCCCACAGATTGGAAAGTTTAGCCTGTGAGTTGAGCTTTGACCAGGCCCAGCCTTGGGCTTTCAGCCTCAGAAGAACCTCTTTTTTTTATTTTTTATGCAATTTGCTAACCACTTACTATGTGCCAGGCACTCTACTAAGCACTGGGGTAGACAACAAGTTAATCAGGTTAAACACACTCCCTGTCCCATGTAGGGCTCACAATATGAATCCCCATTTTACAGATGAGGTAACTGAGGCCCTTAGAAGTGAAATAATAATAATAATAATAATGTTGGTATTTTTTAAGCGCTTAATATGTGCGATGTTCTAAGCGCACTGTTCTAAGCGCTGGGGTAGATACAGGGTAATCAGTTGGTCCCACATGAGGCTCACAGTCTTAATCCCCATTTTACAGATGAGGTAACTGAGGCACAGAGAAGTGAAGTGACTTGCCCACAGTCAAACAGCTGCCAAGTGAGAGAGCCGGGATTCGAACCCATGACCTCTGACTCCCAAGCACGGGCTCTTTCCACTGAGCCACGCTGCGTCTCTTGACTTGTCCAAGGTCCCAGAGCAGACAAGGGGCAGAGCGGGAATTAGAACTCAGTTCCTTCTGACTCCTAGGCTACTCCCCCTCTTTTTCTGGGTGAAACTTCAAGGAGGACGGACCTTCCGGGAAGTAGCACTAATTGGAACTTACAAAATGTCCATTGGCCTCTATTTTGAATCCACTTTGAAATTAGCACCTAAGACAGGGCTTGACACATAGTAAATGCTTAACAAATACCATAAAAGCAAAACAAATAATAATAATAATAATGTTGGTATCTGTTAAGCACTTACTATGTGCCGAGCACTGTTCTAAGCGCTGGGGTAGACACAGGGGAATCAGGTTGTCCCACGTGGGGCTCACAGTCCTAATCCCCCTTTTACAGATGAGGGAACTGAGGCCCAGAGAAGTGAAGTGACTTGCCCACAGTCACACAGCTGCCAAGTGGCAGAGTCGGGATTCGAACCCATGACCTCTGACTCCAAAGCCCGTGTTCTTTCCACTGAGCCACGCTGCTTCTCCAAAACCTAGATGCTCCTCTGCAAACCAGTGCACGCTCGGCCTTGGGGTTGAGTGTTTGGAGAGGAGGAGAGGAGGAGCCCACCAACCTCCCAGTAAACAGAATGTGTTTGATATATTGTTATAGTGGACTCTCCCAAGTGCTTAGTACAGCACCCCGCACACAGTAAGCGCTCAATAAATACAACTGACTGACTGACTCCCTTCCTTCTCCATCATCTCTCGCCTCCCCGGCTTCAACCCCTTCCACAGTTCTCCATCGGGTCGGGTAACTCCACGCCTAACAAGATGCCCTGGAATTCTACCCTGGCAAGACGGGCCTCTTTGTGCAAGAACTGTGAAAGGTTCAAGGGAAACCCAGCTGAGGTGCCCAGGACGGGCTGCTGAGCTAGTGTTAATATCCCCTCCGGTAATTAAAACCCCAGTCCCAGAGGAACCGGGAATGCTAAATTGTTAATAGCTTCCCCAGGGGGTTTCTTCTTACCAGGTTGACTTCAATGATTTCAACAAGGTTGAGGCTCGGTAAAATATCACCTAGGAAACCCCCTAAGTGTTGGCCTAGCAGACGTTTCTCCCGGTCCATAATTTATAGGCGCAGAGGTGAATGCCTCTCGCTCTCCTGCATCGCCGGCTGAAACCCCTCCTGACCTTTTCAGAGGAATATCGTTTGATCCGAGAGTCCCCGCAATGACTTAGAACATTTTCCCCAGGGATTGACTTCAAACTTACCAGAGCTATTGGCTGTGCTCCGATTTTGTGACCGATCATTCAGTTAATCAATTAGAGGGATGTATTGAGCACTTACTTTAGACAGAACACCGTACTAAGGTCTGGGGAGAATACGGTGCAGTGGAGTTGGTAGACATGATTCCTGCCCAGAAGGAGCTTACACTCCAGAGGGGGAAGACAGGTACTAAATCTTCCTGCTTCCTGTCTGTCCCCACTCCTTCATAAATCATTTTTCTTAAACAGCATCCTGTTCATATCTCCCTACTCCTCAAAAACGTCCACTCGTTGCCCTCCTTAGCCAGCAGGAAATCCTTCCCAGCGGCTTTAAGGTTCACAATCACTCTCTTCCTCCTATCTTACCTCGGTGATCTCCTACCACCAACCAACCCACATACTTTGCCTGTAACTCAGTTTCAACTATCTTGTCTCCAACCCCTTACCCACATTGGCCCTCTGCCCTAGAACTCCTTCCCCCTTCGTATATGTCAGACAGTCCCTCTCCCCACACCTTCAAAGCCTTCCTAAAAATCATGTCTCCTCCAAGAGGCCTTCCCAGACTACGCCCTCATTTCCCCTAATGTCCCTTCCCTCTGCACTGGCTAGTCACTTGATCTCTCTCCCTTACGCACTTGATATTCACTCCACCCTCAACCCCACAGCACTTATTTATATATCCTTACACTCTGCCATTTCCCTTTTCTGTAACTGATTTTACTGCCTTCCCTTTAGGGTGTTAGCTCCTTGCGAGCAGAAATCATGTCTAACCCCTCTATTGCATTTACTTTCCCAAGTGCTTAGTACGGTACTCCGCAAACCATTGATCGATCGATCGATCGACTGGTCGAGGTACATAAGGGGGGAAGGGTTCCCGGCCCCGGAGGATGTGAGCGAGGGGTCAGCAGTGAGAAAGAGGAGATCTAGTTAAAGAGAAAAAGTTGGCGTTTGAGGAGTGGAATGTGTGGGCTGGGTTGCAGTAAGAGAGTAGCGATGTGAGGTAGGACGGGGCAAGGAGATTGAGTGCTTTAAAGTCGAGAGAGAGGAGTTTCAGTTTGATGCGGAGGTTGATGGGCAACCACTGGAGGTTCTTGAAGAGTGGGGGGCTACAGGCAGCCTGGCCAGGTGGCAAGAACTATCCTGGGGGTCAGGAGGTCAGGGTTACAGACCCAGTTCCACTCCTGCCCCTGCTGTGTGACCCTGGGAGAATCCCCTGACCTCTCTGAACCTCAGCCTCCTCAGCCATGTGCTCCCCCTGCGCTTCGGAGTGTGAGCCGGCTACTGTTTCTGGCCTGATCATCCTGAATCCGACCCAGGGGCCAGCACAATCTGGGGACATAGTAAGTGCCTAATGCTATTACTATTATGATTATTATTATCATGGTGTGCGCTAGTGGAAAGAGTATGGGCCTGGGAGTCAGAAGGACAGAGGTTCTAATCCCAGCTCTGCCACATGTCTGCTGTGTGACCTTGGGCAAATCATTTAACTTCTCTGTGCCTCAGTTCCCTCATCTGCAAATTGGAGATTGTGAGCCCCATATGGGACAGGGACTGTGTCCAACCTAATTATCTTGGATCTCCACCAGCACTTACAACAGTGCTTGGCACATACAAGCACTTAACAAATACCACAGTTATCGTTATTATTATCATCATTATTATCATCAGTGGAGGTGGGAAAGATAGAAGAAAGCTTTGTTCAGAAATTTTGGAATGAGAGATTGTAACAACCCTCCTCTAGGTGACATAGCCACAGGGTGTTGCAAAACTCACGGAACTGTTTCTGAGGGTTTTGAACTTTCCCGGCAGCTCTGCTGTACCCCGCAATCGATCAACTGTATTTTTGAGCGCTTACTGTGTCCAGAGAACTGTACTAAGTGCTTGGGAGAGTACAGTGCAGCAGAGTTGGTAAACACTTTCTTTGCCCACAAAGAACTCACAGTCTAGAGGACCCCTACCATCTACCCTGCAGAAGAGGGTAAGCAAGAGAAGTATTTCTTGAATGCCCTCTGAGAGCAATGCACTGTACTAACTGCTTCAAAGAAGTGACAGGCTCCCTGACCATCAGGTACTTCAAATCTAATGGGAGAAACTGACCTAAAAAGATTTGCAAATAGAGAAGTCAAGGTAAAATAATGAAAGGACAATGGAGGAGCTTGAAATATGGACTGGAGAGGGGAGAGGTAGGAACCAGGCAGAGAGGCCAGGAAGGATCTTCCTTTGTTGAACAAATCACATTGTTGCCAAAGTCTTAGATAATAACTCTTAAATCATAACTAACGATAATTGTGGTATCTGCTAAGCACTTACTGTGTGCCAAACACTGTACTAAGCCCTAGGGTGGATACAAGATAATCAGGTCCCACGTGGAGCTAACACTCTACGTAGGGAGGAGAACAGGCATTGAATCCCCATTTTGCAGCTGAGGGAACTGAGGCACAGAGAAGTGAAGTGATTTGCCTAAGGTCACTCAGCAGGCAAGTGGCGGAGTAGGGATTAGAACCCAGGTCCTTCTCACTCCCAGGCCCATGCTCTATCCACTAGGCCACGCCGCTTCTCCCGACTGGCATCTAAATGGGGGTATTCAGGCTGTGAAGGCCAAGTCTACTTGGTACATTCAGGCAGGTGCTGATAAGGCATCACCAAGAGTTTTCTTTAAAAGACATTTAGAACTCTAGAGAGAATTGGTTACTCTTGCCCTGACCCTGCTCGGTAGCACTGAATGCCTCCAGCCAGTCCTGACTGCCACAGATTGCTAGCGATCTGGGTCTTTTCCTTCTCAAAAAACAAGTCCATTTCTCTGGAGAATAACTAAGCCTAGGACACGTTGTTCCATCTTTATGATGATATGCAGATTTACCATTAAACGGCACATTCTTCTTTTCAAAAGGTTGAATAAGAGGTTATTTAAATGAGAATTTCAGCTAGTTAAATTTAGGGGCCTATAAACATCCCATCCAAAAATAATTCCTGGCTCTGGGCCTATTGCAGTGTTATGCGATTGTGAATTGGACACATTTTCCATCAGAAAGCTGTTGCCACTCAAGTGTTTTGTTCTCTCGCGACAGGAGAACAAGCGTCAATAGCCATGCTGTCCTTGATGGGCTGCCTTTTGTCCGCCAACTCATAGCTTTTCGGAGTGGTCTCCGAAGTCCTGGAGACTGCGTGTTCACCACCCTGTGTATGTGTGTGGTCACTAGGGAGTGAGGTCAGGATCTTGGCTGGTGAAGGACAGAGGTTTCTGTTTGGAGAAAATCTGGTCTAGATTGGAGACTAGACTGTAAACTCGTTGTGGGCAGGGAATGTGCCTGTTAACATTGTTATATTGTTCTCACCCAAGCGCTTAATACAGCGCTCTGAACACAGTAAGCCCTCAATAAATAGGATTGAATGAATGAATGAGTGAAAGAATGAATAATAATGATGTTATTTGTTACGTGCCCTGTATCTACCCCAGCGCTTAGAACAGTGCTCGGCACATAGGAAGCGCTTAACAAATGCCAACATTATTATTATGATGATTATTATGTGCCAAGCACTGTTCTAAGACAGGGGTAGAAACAAGGTAATCAAGTTGTCCCACGTGGGGCTCACAGTCTTCATCCTCATTTTACAGATGAGGTACCTGAGGCACAGAGAAGTTAAGTGACTTGCCCAGGGTCACACAGCTGACAAGTGGCAGAGATGAGATTAGAACCCACCACCTCTGACTCCCAAGCCCGGGCTTTTTCCACTAAACCATGCAAGGAATATTCCCTTAGGGCAGGGAACATATCTATAGATTTTACTGAACTTTCCCAAGTGCTTAGCACAGTGCTCTGAACAAAGTAAGTGCTCGAGAAATACCAGTGATTGGCTGGACTAGTCTGGATCCCTGGACAGTTTCCTAAATCCTCTGGAGTTTGTCCAACGGGATGATTGGGATGATTACAATATCCAGTAGGAGTGGAAACTCCTCGTGGGTAGGGAGAGTGCTTTGGGCAACATCATCATTATCATCATCATCGTCATCATCATCAATGGTATTTATTGATAGCTTACTACTTGCAGAGCACTGTACTAAGCTCTTGGGAGAGTACAATACAACAGATTTGGCAGACATGTTCCCTGCCCACATGTTCCCTGCCCACAGTGAGCTTACAGTCTAGAGGAGGAGCCGCACATTAATATAAGTATTGTACTTCCCCAAATGCTTAGTACAGTAGGCGTGCCATAAATAACATTTTGTGGCTCAGTGGAAAGAGCACAGGTTTGGGAGTCAGAGGTCATGGGTTCTAATCCTGTCTCTGCCACCTGTCAGCTGTGTGACTTCGGGCAAGTCACTTCACTTCCCTGGGCCTGTTACCTCATCTGTAAAATGGGGAAGAAGACTGTGGACCCCACGTGGGACAACCTGATTACCTTTTATCCCCCCAGCGCTTAGAATGGTGCTTGTCATATAGTAAGCGTTTAACCAATGCCATCATTATTATTATTGTTAGTCTCAATGTGACAATAATATCAGTAATAATAAAAATAATGGTATTCATTATTGTTATTCGTAGAAAAATGACCAAAACTGACTCCAAACTGACCTCGAAAAAAATCATTTTGATTTTTCTAACTTCTTTCTCTCCACTGGAGCCCAAAATCAAACTCCAACAGCAATTAGGCAGGTAGCACACCTATGACCACATTGTTAAAGTACTTCAGATAAAGTGGGGCATACACATCAATTAATATTGTGAATTATTCGTGCCTGTACATCACATGCATGCTATACAAATTGAGCATGTCAATGAAGAAGCAGCATGGCTCAGTGGAAAGAGCACGGGCTTTGGAGTCAGAGGTCATGGGTTCGAATCCCAGCTCGGCCACTTATCAGCTGTGTGACTTTGGGCAAGTCACTTAACTTCTCGGTGCCTTAGTTACCCCATCTGTAAAATGGGGATTAAGACTGTGAGCCCCACGTGGGACAACCTGTTTCCCCTGTGTCTACCCCAGCGCTTAGAACAGTGCTCGGCACATAGTAAGCGCTTAACAAATACCAACATTATTATTATTAATGTGCACATATAGCTATGCATGCCAGTCGTCAATCAATCAGTGGTACTTATTGAACACTTACTATGTGCAGAGCCCTGTTCTAAGCACTTGGGAAAGTACAATAGAATAAGTACTTACATGGTAGGAAATGCCAATATCTTGAAGTTTTACACTATGCAATAGTACAGTACCCAGAGAATTCTGAGTACTATATGAACTATATGCAAATGCTTAGATTACACCTAATTATATTGTTGTAAAGAGAGCCAAGAAATCTCCACAATGCCACTGGTTTCCTTTGGGACTCTGCATGAAAAGGATGTTATTTCCCTTTAAAATGATACTTTTTTGTATAATTGCATCTTACTTTTCTCATAACAGTTTGAAAATGTCTGCAAGAGAGATGCCCAATTTCGTATTAAGTCCCCGTTAAGATCATTAAATTTAGATCACAACAATCCAGCAGAGCCCGTACTTCCAAACCTGTCAACGAAACAAAACAAAAAGGGACGAGCTTCTCCATATTATTCTTCTCTTATGATGGCATTTAAGGTAGTAAAGTGTTAATGAATTCAGCACCGTGTATCTGGCATTGTGTGAGAACTTTTTTTTTATTTTTACTACATTGTAGAAAAATTGTCATATTCTGTTAGGCAGCTGTTTGGAGAAAAGCTTTGACAATGTATAATTGAGTCTATTTTTACTGCATTTTCATATAGCATTGTTAGGATTATGAACTGTGCCGAGTTCTGATTTTCAGTTTCTCACTATTTTTTCCCCCTTAAATTATCTTTTACGAGAGATGGTGAGCCCACAGACTTTTAGCACGGAATAAAATGAGTTTCCAGCTTTTCTCGGGCAGAACAACAGAGAAGCGAGCCTAAATTTGGGATAAGGAATGAATGAATATTTTACAATCCTCTGAGTTTCCCCCCGGGGGACATTCTGGCACATGAGATCTTCAATCTTTTATAATAGATTCTGAGAGTTCTAGAACCCTGGGGCTGAAATCCACCTCAGAGGTCACGTTGTCCACCTCTCTGACTCTGAGCAGGATAGTATTAGTCTAACCCGGTCCAGGGGTGCTAATATTCAAATATCTCCGAGAAAGGAGATTCCAATGTATCCCTGAGGAGCCCTATCCTTGTGTCTAATAATGATAATTATAATAATAACTGTGGTGTTTGTTAAGTGCTTACTAGACTGTAAGCTCATTGTGGGCAGGGAATGGATCTGTTTATTTTGATATTGTACTCTCCCAAGTGCTTAGTGCAGTGATCTGCACGCAGTAAGCGCTCAATAAATACTATTGAATAATGAATGAATGTGCCAGGCACTGTACTAAGCACTGTAATAAGCAAATCAATTGGACACAGTCCCTGTGCCACACGGGTCTCATACTCTTAATCCCCATTTTATAGATGAGGTAATTGAGGCCCAGAGATGTTAAGTGCCTTGCCCAAGGTCACAGAGCAGACAAGTGGCAAAGTCAGGAGTCCTTCTGACTCCTAGGCCAATGCTCTATCCAAAGTTCTTCCTGGTGTCTAATCTCATTCCCTCCTGCTGCACTATAAATCCTTCTTTTCATAGTATTTGTTTAGTGCTCACTATGTTCCAGGTATTTATTCTGGCACTTATTCTGGCACAAGCACTTATTCTATCCTGTCTTGACTCCTGCATCAGCCTCCTTGCTGACCTCCCTTCCTCCTGTCTCTCCTCCCGCCTCTCCCCAGTTCAGTCCATAGTTCCCTCTGCAGCCCGGCTCATTTTTCTCCACAATCTTTCAGTCATTGTTTCCCGACTCCTCGAGAACTGTCAGAGGTTGCCCATCCAACTCCATATCAAACAGAAACTCCTTACCACTGGCTTTAAAGTACTCATCTCCTACCTCACCTCAACTTGGTGAAGTCGATGGTGTTGTTATTGATGATGATGGGGTCTTTAAAGCAGCCTTGAGAAGCAGTGTGGCCTAATAGAAAGAGCATGGGAATACTCAGTACCTGGATTCTAATCACTTCTCTGTCATTTGCTCGCTAGGTGACTTTAGCTTCTCTGGACCTCAGTTTCCTCATCTGTAAAATGGGGATTCACTACCTGTTCTCCCTCCTACTTAGTAGGTAAGCCCCCTGTGGGGCAGAAACTGTGTCCAACCTCATTATCTTGTAACCACTCCAGTTTTTAGCACAGTGCTTGACAGGTAGTATGTGCTTAACAACCACCAGTATTTTTCATTATCAATTTTGAGCAACCCCTTTCAGGATCGCAGCTGGAGACTTTCCAGTACTCTACCAGTCTCGACTATGGGAGAGAGAGTCAAGCAGAGGCCTACCCATTCTATTCCTAGCTTGGCCAGCGGCTAGCAAGTGGACTGTGAGCCCGTTGTTGGGCAGGAATTGTCTCTTTCTCTTGCTGAATTGTACATTCCAAGCACTTAGTACAGTGCTCTGCACATGGTAAGCGCTTAATAAATATGACTGAATGAATAAATGAATGAAGGCAATCTGCTGCAAGTCAAAACCCACCTGTGCTGGCCAGCAGAGACATGGGAGAGAGTCAAGGGTGGATATTCAAGTTCACTGCGTGGAAAGAGGCGATGATAAGCCATTTCCGGATTTTTACCAAGAAAACTCTGTGGATCTACTACCAAAACGATTGCAGATGGAGTTGAGGCCTTCTGGGAGAGATGTGTCCATGGCGTCGCTATGGGTCCGAGACGACTCGACAGCAAAAGACAAGACAATAATGTGCAACTCTTACCTTCGGAATGACTTTCTGCCCCCATCAGCCCCACTGCCCGGAGTTCCTGTCTCTCCAATCTTTCCACCTCATTTGGTTGGGAAATTTTCTTCACACATGCCAAGAAAGTGCAAAGTACAGAATCAAATGCAGGGTTTTATAAAGCCGCCTAATCATAAAACTGCCAACATTTAATGCAAAAAGCATCTCAATTAAAATTCCCTGCAATTCAATAAATACCAGCCCGTGCAGAGTTCTAGCAGGGATTGTTCCCAAATCCCTCGAGGAGCTTGGCTTTAATCCTAAGAATAAAACCAGTTCCCGATAAAGGTCTTCCTTTCATTCATTCATTCAATAGTATTTATTGAGCGCTTACTATGTGCAGAGCACTGTACTGAGCGCTTGGAATGAACAAGTCGGCAACAGATAGAGACGGTCCCTGCCGTTTGACGGGCTTACGGTCGAATCGGGGGAGACGGGCAGACAAGAACGATGGCGATAAATAGAGTCGAGGGGAAGAACATCTCGTAAAAACAATGGCGACTAAATAGAATCGAGGCGATGTACATTTCATTAACAAAATAAATAGGGTAATGAAAATATATACAGTCGAGCGGACGAGTACAGTGCTGAGGGGATAGGAAGGGAGAGGGGGAGGAGCAGAGGGAGATGGGGGGGAAAGAGGGTTTAGCTGCGGAGAGGTGAAGGGGGGAGCGGTAGAGGGAGTAGAGGGAGAAGGGGAGCTCAGTCTGGGAAGGCCTCTTGGAGGAGGTGAGTTCCTGAAATGCCAGGGCCTGGGAGTTCCAGTCCAGAAGAGGGATTTGGGCAAGTTGTCGGCCGCAAGATAGAGGAGATGGAGGTGGAGTGAATCTCCGTGATTTCCTTCTGCAAGCCCACCCGCTTCTCTCCTCTAATGCCAACCTACTCCTCAACCTCGATCTCATCTATCCCCTCGGTGACCTCTTGCCCATGTCCTGCCTCTGGCTTGAAATGCCCTCTACTCCCAGTCTGCTCTGGGTGCTAGTGTATCCACAACCCCATCCAGAAATTCAAACGGAGTCATCTTGCTGGAATTTCTAGAGGGAAGTGACTTTGGACAAGTCACTTCACTTCTCTGTGCCTCTTTGACCTCAACTGTACAATGGGGATTAAGGATGTGAGCCCTACCTGGGACAGAGACTGTGTTCAACCCAATTATTTTGCATCTACCCCAGTGCTTAGTACAGTGCCTGGTACACAGTAAGTGCTTAACAAATGCCATAATAAATTCCCGCCTCCTCCCTTCAAGCCCAGTGTTTTCAGGTGGGGTGGAGGAGGAGAGTGGGGGACACTCCCCATCACCCTGAACCATATAATCTCTTCAGCCAAATCCAGCATCTATGAATTTATTTCCCCGTCCTTAGCTCTCTGCTTCATATATGCTTCACACAGCTTTAGTTATCAATATGTCTGTGTTTGTCTCCCCTGTTAGACTGTAAGCTCCTTGTGGGCAAGGAGCATATCACTTCATCATTATGTAATAATAATAGTGATAAGCATGGCATTTGTTAAATGCCTCTTTGCCAAGCACTGTGCTAAGCACTGAGCTAGATACACTATAATCAGGTTGGACACAGTCCCTCTCCACATGGGCTTCACAACTTAGGACGGGGGGAGAATGTATATCTTTAGCTCCCTTGTACAGGTGAAGAAACTGATGCCCAGGGAAGTGAAGTAGCTTGCCTAAGTTCACACAGCAGGAAAGTGGTGGAGGCAGGATTAGAACTCATGTCTCCTGACTGCCAATTCTATATTCTTTCCCCTAGATTTTGCTGCTTACAACAGTGCACCGCACCAAGCAGGCGTTCAATAAATGCTGTTGCTACTCCTGCTTTTCCTCCTTCCCCCTTTCCCCTTCCCCTCCCCTCAGCTGAGCCCCCTTTCCCTCTGCTCCCCCCCGGCCCCCTGCTCTTCCTCCTTCCCCTCCCCTCAGCACTGTGCTCATTTGTGTATATTATTTATTACCCTATTTATGTTGTTAATGAGGTGTACATCCCCTTGATTCTATTTATCTTGATAATGTTGTCTTTTTGTTTTGTTCTGTTTTGCTCTGCTGTCTGTCTCTCCCGTTTAGACTGAGAGCCCATCACTGGGCAGGGATAGTCTCTAACTGTTGCCGAATTGTTCATTCCAAGAGCTTAGTACAGTGCTCTGCACATAGTAAGCGTTCAATAAATACTATTGAATGAATGAATGAATGAATATTATGACTATCAATGCTATTACTACTGGCTCTGCCACTATTACGACTACTACTAAGAAGTCACCGAGAGATCCCACTCCTGCACCCTATCATTTTCTGACCAAAGAGAAACATGGATTTCACAGGTACAAAGTTAGGGAAGCAGCATGATGTAGGAGATAGAGCACCGACCTGGGAGTCAGAAGGTCATGGGTTCTAATCATGGCTCTGCCACTTGTCTGCTGTGTGGCCTTGGGCAAGTCTATTTACTTCTCTGGGCCTCAGTTCCCTCACCTGTAGAATGGGGAGTAAGACTGTGAGCCCCACGTGGGACGGGGACTGCGTCCGACCTGACTACCTGTGTTCACCCCAGTGCTTAGTACAGTGCCTGGCACATAGTAAGCGCTTAACAAAACCACAATTATTATTATTATAAACTTTTGAAAATGACTACACTGTGAGGGATTCACCACAGAAAGCACCTCCAGTCTTCAGGTCCAAGGGCATTCTGGGAACTTTAAACTGTGAATTATGTTCTCTTCAAAAAGAGATACATTACTTCTTTATACTTCTGGAGATCACTAGGGTGCAACTTTTCTCCACTGCCTTCATTCACATTTGCAAAGTGTTTTATAATGGATAATTTAGAGGCTCTATTTTCTGCCGTTGTTTAGAAGAGAGGCAGTGCAGATATGCCCAAGGGCTAGGCAATAGCATCTCATAATAATAATAATAATAATGTTAGTATTTGTTAAGTGCTTACTATGTGCAGAGCGTTGTTCTAAGCGCTGGGGTAGATACAGGGTAATCAGGTTGTCCCACGTGAGGCTCACAGTCTCAATCCCCATTTTCCAGATGAGGTCACTGAGGCACAGAGAAGTGAAGTGACTTGCCCACGGTCACACAGCTGACAAGTGGCAGAAGTGGGTTTCGAACCCATGACCTCTGACTCCCAAGCCCGGGCTCCTTCCACTGAGCCACGGTGCTTCTCTCACATATAACATCGAGGCCTAGTGGATAGAGCACGGGCATGGAAGTCATAAGGACCTGGATGGTACTCCTGGCTCCACTACCTGTCTGTTGTGGGACCTTGGGCAAGTCACTGCACTTTTCTGGGTCTCAGTTACTTCATCTGTAAAATGGGGATTAAGACTGCGACATGGGTTATGTCCACTTAATCACCTTATGAGAAGCAGCATGGCCTAGTGGATGAAGCATCGGCCTGGGAGTCAGAAGTTTTGTTTCGTTGCCTGTCTCCCCCTTCTAGACTGTGAGCCTGTGATTGGCTAGGAATTGTCCCTATCTGTTGCCGAATTGCACTACCCAAATGCCTAGTGCAGTGCTCTGCACAAAGTAAGCGCTCAATAAATACAGTTGAATGAATGAATGAAAGATCATGGGTTCTAATCTCAGCTCGGCCACTTGTCTGCTGTGTGACCTTGGGCAAGTCACTTAACTTCTCTGTGCCTCAGTTCCCTCGTCTGTAAAATGGGGATTAAGATTGCGAGCCCTATGAAGGACAGAGAGCATGTCCAACCTAATTATCTTGTGTCAACCCCAGCACTTACAACAGTGCCTGGCGCATAGTAAGTGCTTAACAAATACCATTGTTATTATCATTATTAGCTTGTATCTACCCCAGCACTTAGTTCACTGCCTGGCACATAATAAGCACTTAACAAATACCATTAAAAAAAAACCTGAAATATACACAGGCTATTGTCTCCCTTGTTAGACTATAAACTCCTGGAAGGTAGGGAACATTTCATGCTTCTAGTGTACATTTCCAAGGGCTCTGCTAATAAATACTGCTATTACCACTAACAGTAGTCCTACTACTAATAATACTACTACTATCAGTCTACACTCAGAAGGGGCTAACTGCCACGGAATGATTAATAATAATAATAATGTTGGTATTTGTTAAGCGCTTACTACATGCCGAGCACTGTTCTAAGCGCTGGGGTAGGTACAGGGTAATCAGGTTGTCCCACGTGAGGCTCACAGTTAATCCTCATTTGACAGATGAGGTAACTGAGGCACAGAGAAGTGAAGTGACTTGCCCACAGTCACACAGCTGACAAGCGGCAGAGCCGGGAGTCGAACCCATGACCTCTGACTCTGAAGCCCAGGCTCTTTCCACTGAGCCACGCTGCTCCCCCATTCCCTATGATTGATGGATCATTGCAGCTACACTAGGGGTCTAGTGCTGGACTGATCATCAGCTGAAACCCTCCAAATTTGGGCTCACAGTACAACCAATACATTGAAAAGTGGCCACCGAACCATCAGTAAGGCTACCTATCCAGTCTCCCTCGAGCCACAACACCAGACATGACGCAAGAGACCACCACGCTAAACAGATCTCTCCGCACCTCCTGCATCTCACAACGGTCGCCCTCGAGTCAACAAACAGAACCTCCTCACCATCGACTTCAAAGCACTCAATCCCTTTGCCCCCTCCTACCTCACCTCCCTGCTCTCCTGCTACAACCCGACCCACTGACTTCGCTCTTCTAATGCCAACCGTCTCACTAGATCTTGTCTACCTTGCTGCCAACATCTCATCCACTTCCTGCCTCTGGCCTGGAACACCCTCCCTCTTCATTATCCAATAGACAATTACCCTCCCCCCACTTCAAAGCCTCATTGAAGGCACATCTCCTCCAATAATAATAATAATGTTGGTATTTGTTAAGCGCTTACTATGTGCAGAGCACTGTTCTAAGCGCTGGGGTAGATACAGGGGAATCAGGTTGTCCCACGGGAGGCTCACAGTTAATCCCCATTTTACAGGTGAGGTCACTGAGGCACGGAGAAGTGAAGTGACCTGCCCACAGTCACACAGCTGACAAGTGGCAGAGCCGGCATTCGAACCCATGACCTCTGACTCCCAAGCCCAGGCTCTTTCCACTGAGCCACGCTGCTTTTCTAGAGACCTACCCTAAGACCTTCTTTTCTCCCACTCCCTTCTGCATCACCCTGACTCTCTCCCTTCATTTATACCCTCCCTCAGCCACACAGCACTTACATACATATCTGTAATTTATTTATTTATGATAATGTCTGTCTGTCCCTCTAGACTGTAAGCTCATAGTGGGTAGGGAACGTGACTGTTTATAGTTATATTGTACTTTCCCAAGCGCTTAGTACAGTGCTCTGCATACAGTAAGTATTCAATAAATATGATTGACTAAGTCTGCTGCAGGTAGGAAAATCGGTTCAGATGCTGTCTTGATCTCACAAGAAGCTCCCAGTCTGAAGGGAAGAGAAAATAGTGAACCCCCATTTCATAGATTAAGAGAATGAGGCAAAGAAAACTTAAGTGACTTACCCAAGGTCACCCAGCAGACAGGTGACGGAGCTGGGATTGGAACTCACATTTCCTGACTCTTCGTTCCGTGCTCTAGCCACTAGACCACACTGCTTCCCACTAGAAGCTGACCCCCAAACGGAAGCTGTTTCTAAGGACACTAACGTTCAGTTAAGGTGAAAATCCACGTTGGACCAAGGTCACGCCAGCATTCACCGTTGACGGCTCCTCAGCTCATCTAACCTAATAAGGGTCAAGAAGAAGTCTTGAGAAGCAGCATGGCCTAAAGGAAAGAGCATGGGCCTGGGAGTCAGAGGACCTATATTCAAATCCTGTCTCTGCTGTGTGACCTTGGCCAAGTCATTTCTCTTCTCTGTGCCTCATTTACCTCATCTGTAAAATGGGAATTAAGAATGTGAGCCACTTGTGGGACAGGGACTATGTCCATCTTGATTATTTTACCCCAGTGCTTATTACAGTGTCTGACACAGTAAGCACTTAAAAATACCGTATTAAAAACAAGATGCCCAATGGCACCTTAATTCGATGATGTTGATGCGTTCACTAATTATGATGTTTGTTTAGCACTATGTGCCAAGCACTGTTCTAAGCGCTGCGGTAGGTACGAGGTAATTAGGTTGGGCACAGACCCTGTCCCAAATGGGGATCGCAGTCTTAATCCCCAATTTTACAGTTGAGATAGCTGAGGCAAAGAGAAGTTAAGTGACTTTCCAAGGTCACACTGCAGACGAGTGGCAGAGCCGGGATTAAAACCCACGTCTTATGACTTCCAAGCCCCTGCTCTTGCCACTAAGCCATGCAGCTGCTATTCACTTGCAATTTCAGCATCTTATTCATTCAAAAGTATTTATTGAGCACTTACTACGTGCAGAGCACTGTACTAAGCGCCTGGAATGTACAAATCAGTAACAGATAGAGACAGTCCCTGCCCTTTGACGGACGCACGGTCTAATCGGGGGAGACGGACAAGAACAATGGCAATAAATAGAATCGAAGGGAAGAATATCTCATTAAAACGATAGCAAATAAATAGAATCAGGGCGATGTACATCTCATTAACAAAATAAATAGGGTAATGAAGATATATACAGTCGAGCGGACGAGTACGGTGCTGAGGGGATGGGACGGGAGAGGGGGAGGAGCAGAGGGAAAGAGGGGAGAAGAGGGTTTAGCTGTGGAGAGGTGAAGGGGGGGTAGAGGGAGCGGAGGGAAAAGGGGAGCTCAGTCTGGGAAGGCCTCTCGGAGGAGGTGAGCTTTAAGTAGGGTTTTGAAGAGGGGAAGAGAATGAGTTTGGTGGAGGTGAGGAGGGAGGGCGTTCCGGGACCGCGGGAAGACGTGGCCCGGGGGTCTTCGGCGGGATAGGCGAGAACGGGGGACGGCGAGGAGGTGGGTGGCGGAGGAGCGGAGGGTGCGGGGTGGGCGGTAGAAAGAGAGACGGGAGGAGAGGTAGGAAGGGGCGAGGTGATGGACAGCCTTGAAGCCTAGAGTGAGAAGTTTTTGTTTTGTGCGGAGGTTGATAGGCAACCACTGGAGGTTTTTAAGAAGGGGAGTGACATGCCCAGAGCGGTGGTTCCCTTACCATTGAGTGAATGTCCCCATCACTCCCACTCCCACCCCCAACCCCACCACAGGTCCACCCCGCATCCACCACAGCAGAGCTTCTGGAACTCTTCCAGAAAGTTCCAGCCACCTTTAACCCAACTTCTTTACATTCCCAGGCTTACAAATCCAAGTCTACGAACGACCTTCAATCTGGACGCCACCAACTCCACAGCCGAAGACAAAAGAAAAAATGCTTAAACGATCGGATGAATGTCAGATTCACTGAACTAATTTATGTAATAATATAAGCACGGAGATGTTAAGGTAATAGGAAAGACATAAATTATACATTATTATTGTCAGTACTCGCACTTCTCCTGGAAGTGTGTCAAAATAAATCTGGGAATGTTAACATTTATAGAAATGAACAACAAGTGCTACAGCTCAAGGATCTGTTGGTGATCGTTGAGCTGGCGTTAAGCATTTACACAGCCAGCCATTATTTTGTTGGTGAGATGAGTGTAAGTAGAACTCGTTTAAGTCAGAGATCTTACAGTAATGGGGAAGCAGTGTGGCCTAATGGAAAGAGCAACGGGCCCGAGAGGACCTGTGTTCTAATCTTGGGTCTGCCACTTAGTAATAGTAACAATAATGATAGTTATTATGGTATTTGTTAAGCACTTATTATGCGTCAAGCACTGTTCTAAGTGCTTTGGTAGACTCGAGGTAATCGGGTCGGACACAATCCATGTTCCAATGGGTTCACAGTTTTAATCTCCATTTTTAACAGATGAGGTAACTGAGGCATGGACAAGCTCAGAGACTTGCCCAAGGTCACACAACAGACAAGTGGTGGAGCCGGTTTTAGAACCCAGGTCCTTCTGACTCCCAGGACCGTGTGCTTTCTCCTAGGCAACACAGCTTCTTTACTTGCCTATTTTTTGAACTTGGGCAAGTCACTTAACCTTTCCACGTTTGAGTTTCCTCAGTTGTAAAATGGGCAGGAAGTACCCGTTCTCTCTCCTTTTTAGACTGTGGGCCCCGTGGGGGACAGGGACTGGGCCCAATCTGATTATCTTGCACCTACCCCAGTGCTTGGTGCAGAGTTAACACTTAATAAATACTGTTATGAATAAAAAATATAGGGATACTAATTGGTACAACCAGAACAGTGAGGATGGGAGCCAGAGAGAACAAGCACCACGCTTTTCATCCAGTGACATTTTGGTGGCATTGTTTCCTTTTTTTATGGTATTTGTTAAGTGGTTACTATGTACAAAGCACTGTTCTAAGCACAGGGATAGATACGAAATAAACAGGTTGAACACAGTCTATGTTCCGCATGGGACTCACAATCTAAATCCTCACTTTAAAGATGAGGTAACTGAGGCACAGTGTTGGAGAAAGAATAAGGTCTGGCTGGACCAACGGCCTGATCCAACAGTGACTGTATGTTTCAGTCTCTATTCAATCGTCAGTGGCATTTATTTATTCATTCATTTTTAAAGGGTATATTTTAGGTGTGCACTCTATGCCAGGCTCTATGATGAGCACCGGGGTAGATACGAAATAATCTGGTTGGAGACATTCCATGTCCCACACTGGGCTCAGAGTCTTAATCATGATTTTACAGGTGAGGTAACTGAGGCACAGAGAATTTAAGTGACCACCTCCAAGGTCAACAGCAGACAAGTGGCAGATTCGGGATTAGAATCCAGGTTCCGGGTCTCCCTGTCCCATGTTCTTTCCACTAGGCCACACTGCTTGTCAGTGACCTCTCAGTGACTTAATTCAGTGCTTGGCACATAGTGAGCACTTAACCAGTACCAACTTATTATTACTTGGAGAAACGGTGTGGTAGTATTATTTTGCTATCATGTAGTACGGGATTTGATCATTGCGTGTCCACGAGAGGAAGGTATGTCACCCCAGCTGCTTTGAGAACAAAGGTGTTTGGCCCTATTGGCTCTTCTCACTGCTTTGATGATTATAAATGACTCCATGACGTAAGTATTGATGTGCCTTAAGTCCAACAGTGACTCTTCTTTATCGATATTAAAATCGATAAGCCTCCTGCACTGCTCACCAGGTTAACTTTGGTTAAATTTACTTCTACAGTCCTGCCGCCCCTAGGCCAGTTTTTTTTTTTCCTTTTAATGATCTTCTTTTCAGCATAAATATTAACAGTGCTGCTAATAAAAAATGCCTAAACACAGGGCAGTTCCCCAGCTTATTTTAAGACCGGTGTGCTAGAGTCACAACCCTTCCCTAGAGTTTTCCAAACATTCCCTCTCTCCATCTCTTGGTTTTCTTTCACCAGATGTTCACGAGGAAACACACACGCACACAAATACACCCACACAACATGGCTTGGGATGCAAGGTGGGCGGCAAGAAACGATGGGGAAGAAAGAACCGTACGCTCGTTGTGGGCAGGGAACATGTCTACCAACTCTGTGGTATTGTACTCTCCCAGGCGTTCAGTAGAGTGGTAAGTGCTCAATAAATACCATTGGTCATGTTTCCATGGCAACTTAGCACCTAAGGGAAGTATCCCCTCATGAACTTAAAACAGGAGGCATCCCCCATCATTTTCCCCAGACATCCCTAAGGAGCAGGAGCGTGACAACTCTGTCAACCTTTTTAACATTCAACAAATTCTTTTAAACATATGACTTCTAATAAGTTAATCCATTCATTGTCTGGAGCTGTGCAAAGTGACATAAAAGCACAATGAAGCCTAATTAAACTTGTTCTGTGAAAACTAATTTGTCAAACCCAGGAGCACAGTTCATAGATAAATACTAATATTTGAAAGTCAAATTAAAGTTGAAAAGGTTTGTAATAACAGTTAATTAACTCTTGTTTTGTTTTCCTCTCGCAAACTTGAACCGAGCCAAAAAAAAAAAAGCCCTCTCCGTGTTCATCTTTTAACATTCTGGACCACAAAGATAAAATTCAAAGCTTTGAGATAAGCCTTTGATGTTGGTATTCTCTACAGATTAGATATTATTTTAAGATCTCTTTGTTTAAAAATTCATTTTTATTATCCCTGCATGAAATGCATGGCAATTCCCCAAATAACTAACCATCAGGGCAATTAACATCGTCGATCGACACCAAAGTCCTGATAATTAATACAGACTTCGTACCTCCCCTGTGATAGCTGCGAGGGTCTGATTTTTCAGAGCAACTGTTCATTTACAGAATCAGTTTCATCCTAATGAAAATGGATTGTGAAACTTTAATGAACAAGACTTTGCTGTCATAATAATAAAGACTTTGAAACAACACGAAGACCTACATAACAAGCTTCTGACTCCACTCATGCTGCTTCAGTATATCAAACCAATTAAGCCACATGATGAATATTTACACCCGGGTTTTTTTTTTAATTATGTGACATAAGATAAACTCGTACAAGTGAGCATTAATTCAACATCAACAGTTTCTGACATGATGTCTTCGTGGAGTCACGTGCGCAGAACAAAATGGGATGGTCCACCCTTCTCAGCTTGGCTTACTAAAAATAACAATAATAATAATAACTGTGATATTTGTTAAGCACTTATTATGTGCCAAGCCCTGTACTAAGCACTGGAGTGGATACAAGCATAGAGGTAATTTAGTCATTTATTTTATTTATGTTAATGTCTCTCTCCCCCTCTAGACTGAAAGCTCATTGTGGGCAGGGAATGTGTCTGTTTATTGTTATATTATACTCTCCCACACACTTAATATAGTGCTTCGCACACAGTAAGCTCTTCCAGCGCTTAGAACTGTGCTCGGCACATAGTAAGCGTTTAACAAATACCATCATCATCAATAAATGATTGACTGCATGAATAGATTAGACACAGTTCGTCTCCCACCTGGGGCTCTCAGTCTTAATCCCCATTTTACAGATGAGGTAATTGAGGCCCAGAGAAGTGAAGTGATTTAACCAAGGTCACACAGCAGACAAGTGACAGAGATGGAATTAGAACCCAGGTTCTCCTGATTTCAAGGCCTGTGCTCTATCCACTGGGCCAGGCAAGACTTTCCTTCTTGGAATGTCAGGTATGAAAGCCTGGAAGCAAAATAGCAGTTTGGGTTCAGGCATGGTTGTGCAGATGCACGTCCAGACCCTGGGACTTGGTTGCTTGCCAATCCCAATAATGACCCAACAGGGTTAAGAGCAGTATTAGGTCATTAATAGCATTACTAATAGCAATAGTAATAATAACAGGATGTATTGAGAACCCTCTGAGTGTGGTGCACCATAATAAATGCTTAGAATGTGAGGCCCACTTAGATTGTGAGTCCCATGTGGGATGGGGACAATGACCGTTCCGATTAACTTGTACCTACCCCAGTGCTTAGAATAATAATAATGTCTATGATATTTGTTAAGTGCTTACTATGTGCCAAGCACTGTTCTAAGCACTGGGGTAAAAACGAGCTAATCAGGTTGGACACAATCTCTGTCCCACATGGGGCTCACAGTCTTATTCCCCATTTTAGAGATGAGGGAACTGAGACACAGAGAACTGAAGGGACTTGCCCAAAGTCACACAGCAGCTCTGTGGCAGAGTGGGGTTAGAACCCATGTCCTCTGACTTCTAGGTCAGCATTCTTTCCATTAGACCACGCTGCTGCAGCGTTTGACACAGAGTAAGTCCTTAACAAACACTTTTAAAAAAAGAATAGTAGGAGGAGATTGCTCTATAATGAGGGAGAGAGACACGAAGAAATCCCCAGCAGAGTAATATGAATAAATCACACTGTGGGCAGGGAATGTGCCTGTTTATTTTCATATTATTCTCTCCCAAGTGCTTAGTACAGTGTTCTGCATACTGTAAGTGCTCAATAAACATGACTGAATGAAATTAAATCAAATGCCTGAATAAATAAGCATAGATATTCACAGTACCGGGGATGGGGATACATAATGAGTAAGGAATATATCCACTAATTCTGCTGTACTGTACTCTCCCAAGTGCTTAATACAGTGCTCTGCCCATAGTAAGTGTTCAATAAATACCATTGATTGACTGACTGGCAAAGAGGGCCTCTCCACCCAGGATCTGACACTTTCTCCGCTGCTCTTGTGAAAACTTTAGTTTAGGATGGGGCAAAATGGCCACTGCTAGTTGTGGAAAATCTTCTGATTGAAAGAGCAGCAAACACAGCAGGTATGGTGTCTTCTAACTGTATTGTAGTGTACGCTCCCAAGCATTTAGTTCAGTGTTCTGCACAAAATAAATGCTCAGTCAATGCTATTGATTGGTGATAGATTGAATGAAAATGGATCCCACCAGGTGGAAAAGAGAAGGGAAAGGAAGGAAGGAGAGGAAGTGAGGGGAGGAGAATCAACAGCAGAGAGGAGTAGAAAGAAGAGGCAGGAGTGGGAAGTAGAGGAAAGGCAAAGGCAGGGAGGGAATGGAAGGAAGGGAAGGAAAGAGTAAGGAGAGGGAAGGGGAGAGGAGGGGAGAGGTAAAATGAACAGTCTTCGAGTATTTGCAAAGTTTTATTCAGACCAGTCATTCTTCACATCCACTGAAAACCAAACAAGAGAAAACAGACGTCTAGAACAGGAAAGATTTGGGTAAAACACAAGGAAGAACTTTTTCATTCATTCAATCATATTTATTGAGTGCTTACTATGTGCAAAGCAATCTACTAAGCACTTGGGAGAGTACCATATAACAACAAACAGACACGTTTCTGCTGGCTGTGGAGTGACCCTTTATGTAAAGCTTTAGGAAAAGAGCAGAAACTTAAAAGCAGCAATGCCTAATGGATAGATCCTGGTACTGGGAGAAAGAAGGATCTGGATTTCAATCCCGGTTCTACCACTTGTCTACTGTGTGACCTTGGGCAAGTCACTTTACTTCTTTGTGCCTCAATTACCTCATCTGTAAAATGGGGATTAAGCCTGAGAGTGCCATATGGGACATGGACAATGTCCAACAAATTAAATTGCATCTAACCAGTGCTTAGTACAGTGCCTGGCACATAGTAAGCACTTAACAATACCATAAAAAGAAACAACCTTAATCTGTCCTGGATGCATTTGTCACCAACTAACTGGACAGGACTGCCAGCCTAGGAAAATTATGATAATGGCAATAGGGCTATTTGTTAACTGCTTAGTATGTGCTAGGCACTGTTCTAAGCACTGGGGTAGATACAAGCTACTCAGGTTGGCTACAGTTCCTGTCCCACATAGGGCTCACAGTCTTAATCCCCATTTTACAGACGAGAGAACTGAGGCACAGAGAAGTGAAGTGATTCGCCCAAGGTCACACTACAGACAAGTGGCGGAACCAGGATTAGAACCCAGGTCCTTCTGACCCTGTCCTGGGCTCTTACGTCATGTTTTCCAGGTATCTGAGCTGACTACCAGGTGAGGGTCATAATTAGGATTCAACTCTTTGGGTTTCAAACAAGAAAACGTCTCCGTGACACAACTAGTCTTCTCCCAGGTTACAGAGAGTGTCCCCGGCCGCCTGTGATCGATATATTCACAAGGCATTGAGACCCAGGCTTAAGCCTTTAGCGGGCTCCTCTCATTTCCAAAAGGGGATGTTTGGATGCTGCAGTTGCCAAGATGTCAGAATCGTGTGAAATTCCTCACTTTTGTTTTGCAGGCTTGTCACAGCAGAAAGAGGAAGTCTGGGGGGAAAGAGAGAGAGATTGTCACCACTTTTTTTATTTACCAACTTCATCAATGTGAAATTCCATCTCGCTGTAGCTGAGTTTTTTTGTTGTTTGTTTTTTTTTTCCTCACTTAAAAAATAGCCAGGATCTGTCAAGGAAGTACTTTCAGGGGTTGGGGAGGAGTAGGAAAACTCAAACTCTTCTGCCCTCTGCTCCCTCTCACCCCAGTGGGAAAACCGGGAGGGATAATAAAAATTGTGGTATCTGTTAAGCACTTACGAAGCATGAACATTAGAGTAGATTCAAGATAATCAGGTCAGATACAGTCCTGTCCCAAGTGGGGCTCGCAGTCTAAGAGGAAGGGAGAATGGAATCTCAACCTCACTTTACACCTGAGGAAATGAAGGCCAAGAAGTGAAACTACTTGCCCAAGGTCATGCAGCAGAAGCCAGGATTAGGAAGTAGCACTCTGGAATCTCAGACTGGTGTTCTTTCCTCTTGGCCATGGCTTTTCCCAATAATAGAAGAAATACAATACCAATGATTGATTGATTGATTAAGAGGGAGGACAGGCACAGATCTTATCCCCATTTAACAGATGAGGAAACTGAAGTCCAGAGAAGTTAAGGGCCTTGCCCAAGTTCACACAGCAGACAAGTGATCCTCTGGCTCCTATGTCTGTGCTCTTTCCCTGAGGAGGGGCGAAGGAGCCCAGCTGCCATCACGTCACCCACTCGGAGGCTCTAGATTGTAAGCTCACTGTGGGCAGGGTTTGTATCTGTTCTACTGCATTCTCCCAAGCGCTTAGTACAGTGCTCTGCACAGGGTAAGTGCTCAATAAATAAGATTGACTGAATGATTGTCTCAGGGCTCCCAAGTGGATTCCAGCCCCAGGTAGAACCATGACTGAGGGGAACCAGCAGTATTTATAATCATATGCGTGGCTCAGGGGAAAGAGAGCGGGCTTGGGAGTCAGAGGTCATGGGTTCGAATCCCGGCTCTGCCACTTGTCAGCTGTGTGACTGTGGGCAAGTCAATTCACTTCTCTGGGCCTCAGTTACCTCATCTGTAAAATGGGGATCAACTGTGAGCCTCACGTGGGACAACCCGATTACCCTGTATCTACCCCAGCGCTCAGAACAGTGCTCTGCACATAGTAAGCGCTTAACAAATACCAACATTATTATTATATTTATCGAGCGCCTCTTCATTGCCTGTGAGAAGTATATATTCCTGCTGGGAATGCATCTGCTTATCGCTATAATGCTCTCTTCCGAGAGCTTAGTACAGTTCTCTTCACACAGTAAGCCCTCAGTAAATACAGTTGAATGAATGAGTTAGCGACTGTGTCCAATTTGGTTGTCTCATATCTATCCTAGCTCTTAAAACAGAGCTTGACACATAGTTTAGCAAATACTATCATGATTATTATTAACGATGAGGACGGCACCGAAGAAATAGGCTGGGCAAACCAGGCCCTAGCCACCCTCAGAGCTTGTCGCCCCTGCTGAAACCCCTCAGATTTTCACCAACACCAAGTGCGGCTTCCAAACCTAATTTGGTCATGTAAATGAGGACTCATTATTCAAGAGCATGAACACTTTGCATAGCAATTCAATTTGCTTCTGTGTGGGAAGGTTTTCACCCCTTTTAGCAGTTTCGAATAATGCGCATCAGTCCTCCCAATGAAAACAGAGTTGAAAAAAAAAAACTCCGAGAGGAGGGTGGAGAAAAGCTTCCCCTCGCTGTTGCCTGCTGTCTGAGCAGTGAGGAGGCAGGATGGCCTAAAGGAAAGAGCATCACAACTGTGGTATTTGTTAAGAGCTTATTCCGTGTCAAGCACTATACTAAGCGCTGGGGTAGATACAAAATAATCAGGTCCCTCATGGGGTTCCCAGTCTAAGTAAGAGAAAGAGCAAGTATTGAACCCCATTTTGCAGATGAGGAAACTGAGGCACAGAGAAGCTACGTGACTTGCCCAAGGTCACACAACAGGTAACTGGGGGAGTCGGGTTAGAGGGATGGGTAGCCAGCTCAGGGCATCCAGATGAAGGGGGCAACTGCGGTTGAGAATGCGAAGGTGTCCTGCCTCCCTCCGTGTGACCTCCGCTAACAGAGACGCAGAACCGAGGAGATGGGGGAAACGGTTCCCGTCATACACTTCCAAGCACTTAATACAGTGCTCTGAGCTCAGGAGGTGCTCAATAAATACCACTGATTGAAGCCTGCTCTAGATTCTGAGGTTCATGAAGTCAATCGTATTTACTGGGAGCTTACCGTGCGCAAATCGCTGTACTAAGCACTTGAGAGAGTAAAATACGACAATCAACAGACACATTCCCTGTCTCCTGATGATGTCATATGGAGTGGGGGGAAACAGGAAAACATTCCCCACTTCTGCAAAGCCACATCTATGAACTCTGGAGAGCAGAGATTACAAGGACAGATCAACATGGTGGAGATAGTGTCTCAGGTCTAAGCTTGTTGCGGGCCGGGAACGTGACTGTTATATTGTTATTCTGTATTCTCCCAAGCGCTTAGTACAGTGCTCTGTACTCAGTAAGTGTTCAATAAATACCATTGACTGTTTTCCTCAGACTCCTAAAGTCAATATCCTCCCCAGGCAGCCCCAACAGAATCTGGAAACATTTCCTTTCTGCCTCCTCCGGCAACACTTCCATGGAAAGCTTCAATCCCGGAGTTGAGCTTTTTTTTTTCCGTTCTTGGCTAGAAAAGTCCTGGAAAGAGGGATTGGTGGATTTCCACTGAAAATGGAGGAATCAATCACTGGCAGATATATTAATTAGGTGATTCTGAAAATATATTCAAGCCCAGTAACTGAGGCAGAGTCTAATAAGTTATAAACTATTACCCACTCCAGCACTCTGTTGACTATTAAATATCTCTTTTTCACACCATTACCTGGAGTAAATGGCTTGGCAGGGCAATCTTGGCGAGGTGGCAGAATAAGCAAATTTCAAGCACTGGCCCCAAAAATTAGAAAATAGAACAGATTGGCAATGTCCTTTTAACCCCTGTGGTGCCACACCAGCATGTATGGTTTTGATGAAGAATAGACTCTCATCCAGGGAAGCGATGTGGCCTAGTGGATAAAGCACGATCCTGGGGGTCAAAAGGACCTTCCTTCTAACCCCAGCACCACATCCTGTCTGCTGTGGACCTTGGGCAAGTTATTTAACTTCTTTAAGCCTCAGTTTCCTCATCTGTAAAATGGGAAATAAGACCGTGAGCCCCATATGAGACAGGGATTGTGTCCAACACGATTTGCTTGTATCTACCCCAGCGCTTAATACAGTGCATGACACATAATAAGTGCTTAACAAATACCACTATTATTATTATTATTGATGAAGGGAATATTCATCCACCTTCACATAACGCTGATTCAGTGCTCATCTACCCTCGACTCTGAGCCAGGCACTGTACATTATATTGTAAGATCCTTGAAGGCAGAGATCATGTCTACTAACAGTATTGTACTCCCCCTAGCATTTAGAACAGTGCTCTGGACAGAGTAAGTGCTCAATAAATACCACTGATTGATTGATTGATTGTCCAAGGCAAACAAGCCACATCCAGTCCTGCCCTCCTGAGGTTTTAAGTAATAACTGTGGTATTTGTTAAGTTCTTACTGTGTGCCGGGCACTGTACTGAGCGCTAGGATGGATAGAAGCAAATAGGGTTGAACACAGTCCCTGTCCCATGTGGGGCTCACAGTCTCAATCCCCATTGTACAGATGAGGTAACTGAGGCAAAGAGAAGTGAAATGACTTGCCCAAGGACACACAGCAGAGAAGTGGTGGAGCTGGAATTAGAACCCATGACCCTCTGACTCCCAGGCGCATACTCTGTCCACTAAGCCATGCAAAAATCCAAGGCAGACATCAATAACAGGCACAAACGTGATCTAGTGTCAAGAGCTATGGTCTGTGCCTCAGTTTCTAATACTGGCTCTGCCACTCCCCTGCTATGAGACCTCAAACTCCTTTTCATACCTCAGTTTCCTCATCTATAAAATGGAGTTGTGACACCTTCCTGCCTTTCCCAACACTTAGATTGTGATTCCCCATACTGGAAGGGGACTGTATCTGATCAATCAATCAGTCATATTTATTAAGCGCTATTGAGTGCAGAGCACTGTACTAAGTGCTTGGGAGAGTACCAGATAGCAGAATTGGTAGTCACGCTCCCTGCCCACAAAGAATGTCGTATCCACCGCAGAGTGCTTAGTATAGCATGTGCCCGAGTGGAAAGAGCAGGGGTCAGGGAATCAGAGGTCCTGGTTTCTAATTCCGGCTCTGCTAATTGCTTGCTGTGTGACCTTGGGCAAGTCCCTTAACTTCTCTGTTCCTCAGTTTCCTCTACTATAAAATGGGGATTCAACGTTCAGTGATGAATGTTCTCCTCCTACTTAAGACTGTGAGTCCCCGTGAGGGACAGGGATTCTGTGTGACCTAATTAACTTGTACCTACCCCAGTGTTTACAACACTGTTTGACACACCGTAAGCACGTAATAAGTACCATAAAACAAACAAATGAAGAAACAGTGGTTCCTTAGAGAGCAGTTCACCCCCCTAAGGGTTAGAATGCGGCCCAAAGTCAAATCGAGAGAGAGATGTTTTCTCTACATCCCATCTACCAAGGATCTGGTCCTGTGCCTCTTCTCAAACCAGAAACCACATCATCCACCTTGACCACCCACTCCAGATACTAGTCATGGTCATCTACTCCCTCCCAGGCTACACCTCCAGCTTTTTGAAGCATTTCGATCCCTTTCTCATATTCCTTCTCTCTTTCTCCATCCCAACTTTAATCCTCGGGAACTTCAATATCCACACAGAGGTTCCATGACAAACCCTTCCATTGCTCGCTTTCTATCGCTCCTCATTTCCACTGACCTCCTGCTCAACCCCAGCTCGTCCACTCTGCCGCATGGACATGCACTCAATTTCATCATCTCTAGTCACTGAACAATCTCTACCCTCACCAACTCTGAAATTCCTCTATCTGACCACAACCACCTCTTCGGTCTTCTCTCCCCTACACCTCCTCCCCTCAGCACTGTACTTGTCTGCTCAACTGTATATATTTACATTACCCTATTTATTTTGTTAATGAAATGTACATCGCCTTGATTCTATTTAGTTGCCATTGTTTTTACCAGATGTTCTTCCCCTTGACTCTATTTATTGCCATTGTTCTTGTCTGTCCGTCTCCCCCGATTAGACTGTGCGCCCGTCAAATGGCAGGGACTGTCTCTATCTGTTGCCGACTCGTTCATTCCAAGCGCTTAGTACAGTGCTCTGCACATAGTAAGTGCTCAATAAATACTACTGAATGAATGAATGAATAAATCTGTACTATTCCCTCAAGAGATCCTCCAATCTTTTGATCCCATCCAATTTTCTCAAGTCATCATGCCCCATTTACTCTCCATTATTCAAATGACCTTCCCTTAATGCCCATATTGAAGCCCTCAACTCCACCCTCTCTTTCAAACTCAACTCTCTCATTCCTCTCTCTTTCTTCATCAATCTCATACCACTAATTCACAGCCCTGAATCACCTCCACAGTCCGCTACCTTCGTTCCTGTGTACAAGCCACAGAGTGCTGCTTGCGGAAATCCAGATTTCAAGCCCACCTTGTCCACCTCAAGCTTGCGTGCTTTCTCTCTGCCCCCTCCTCTGCCCGGCAAAATTATTTCTCCATCCTTATTGACTCTCATGTCCATTACCCTCGTCAATTGTTTCAGAACTTTAACTTGTTCCTCAAACTCTCTGCCCTCCCATCTCCCCTGCCTCTTACCCCTAATGACCTGACTATATATTTTATTGAGAAAATTGAAACCATCAGGCATGAAATTGAAACCATCCCTAAAATCTGCCGTATTCCTCTCCATTCCTTCCTTCCTCCTCCCCCTTCTTTCAACTCTCCCATCTTTCTCAAGAGGATATCTCATGCCTTCTCTCAAAATCCACCCCCTCTACCCTACACCTCTGACCCCATCCCTTCACATCATATCAAAGCCCTTGTCCCATCCCTGACCGCCATCTTCAACTGTTCACTCCAACTGGATTTTTCCCCATTGCTTTCAAACAAACTCACGTCTCCCCTATCCTAAAATGAATTAACCTCACAGCTCCCTCCAGTTATCGCCCCTTCTCCCTCCTATCATTCCTATACAAATTCCCGGATCAAGTTGTCTATAACTGCTACGACTTGATTCTATCCAACCTGCTTTCCATACCCTTCACTGCACAGACAGTACCCTCTCAAAAGTCACAAGTAATCTACCTTTCACTAAATCCAGTGGCCTCTACTCCATCCTAATTCCCATTGACCTCTCAGCTGCCATCGACATTGTTGACCACCCACTTCTCCTGGAAGGACTGTACAACCTTGGCTTCACTAACACTATTCTTTTTTGGCTCTCCTCCTATCTCTCTGACCGCTCATTCTCCATCTCTTTCATAGGCTCTTGTTCTACCTCTGACCCCTAACCTGTGGGGGGGGGTCCCTCAGGGCAGTTCTGGGTCCCTTTCTGTTTCCCATCTACACCCACTCCATTGGAGAACTCATTTGCTAACGGTTTCAACTTCCAACTCCCTGCAGATGTTTTCATATCTAGACTAAGCCCCCTTTGCCTCAGCTCCCTCTCCCCTCCACGTCACCCCGACTCATCCCTTTACTCTACCCCCCTCTCCCCACCCTACTGCATCTATTCATTTATATTGATGCCTGTTTGCTTATTTTTATGTATGTATATCTATAAATCTATTTATTTATATTGATGTCTGTTTACTTGCTTTGATGTCTTTCTCCCCACCTTCTAGACTGTATGCCCGGAGTGGGCAGGGATCGTCTCTCTTTATTGCTTAATTGTACTTTCCAAGCACTTAGTACAATGCTCTGCACACAGTAAGTGATCAATAAATATGATTAAATGAATGAATGAGTGAATGAATGAATATACCTCTAGCACTGATTTCTCTCCTCTGCAGTCTCACATTTACTCCTGCCTTCAGGACATCTCTACTTGGATGTCGGTTGACACCTCAAGCTTAACATTTCAAAACAAAACTCCTTGTCTTCCCACACAAACCCTCTTCCCCCATGACTTTCCCATCACTGAAGACAGCACCACCATCCTTCCTGGCTCACAAGCCTATAACACTGGCATTATCCTCAACTCATCTTTCTCATTTTCAATATGTCACTAAATCCTGTCAGTTAAACCTTCACAACATCATTAAAATCCATTCTTCCATCTCCATCCAAACTGCTACTGTTAATCCAAGCACTTATTACATGACACTTTGATTACCGTATAAGCCTTCCTCGCTGCCCTCCCTGCCTCCTGTCTCTCCCCACTCAAATCCACACTTCACTCTGCTGCCCAGATCATTTTTCTACAAAAAATCCAGTCCAGTTCTTCAGCGGTTGCCCATCAACATCTACATCAAAAACCATCAACTTTAAAGCACTCTGTTACTGTGCTCCCTCCCACTTTACCTCACTTATCTCCTACTACAACCCAGCCCGCACACTTCACTCCTCTAATGCCAACCTTTTAGCTACACCTAGATTTCATTTATCTCGCCAATGAGCTATCATCCACATCCTGCCTCTAGCCTGGAATGCTCTCCCTCTTCATATATGACAGACGGTTCCTCTACCATCTTTCAGAGCCTTGCTGAAAGCACATCTCCTCCAAGAGGCCTTCTTTGATTAGGTCCCCATTTTCTCTTCTCCCACTCCCTCTGCATCGCCCAGATTTACTCCCTTTATTCACCCCTCCCTCAGTCCCACAGCACTCACGTGCATGTCCATAATTTATTTTTTTCTATTAATGTCTGTCTCCTCTTCTAGACTGTAAATTCATTGTGGGCAGGGAACATGTCTACCAGCTTTGTAGTACTGTACTCCTCCAAGTGCTTAGTACAGGGCTCTGGGCAAAGTAAATGTTCAATAAATACGATTAAGTAGGAATAGTAGAATGGTATTTATTGCACGCCCCTTCAGTTAATATTAACTGGACATATTTATATTCACAAGGGGTGGTGAAAATTTTTAATACACATGTTCAAATAAGATGATGAATGTCATTAAAAACTTGGGAAATTCCCAGTCTATGAACACGATTCAGATGCTCCCTTGTCCCCTAAACTGTGGCCCACCCGGAGCATGGACTTCAACTATGTCTCTCTCAGTCAGTAAATTATATTTATTAAGCGCTTACTGTGTGCAGAGTGCTGTACTGAGTGCTTGGGAGAGTCCAATATAACAATATGATTGACAAATTCCCTGCTGTCAGGCAACCAATCCTTCACTTTCCCCAGCTGCAGCTCAGGGAAGCAGGGGAGTTGATTTTGGCTTCTCACTGGCCGGTGAAATCTCTGCCATGTTAACAGATTCCTAAGATACACAATTTGAGTAGTTTAGAATTGACCTCAGCATTAGCAGTGACTGACTCCAGGAAAATACAGCTCCGCCAGGTGATGGGGATGCTGGAAGAGAAAGTACTGAAGGTCTTGGGTTTGGCTTTTTTTATGGTATTCATTAAGCACTCACTCTGTGACAAGCATTGTTCTAAGTACTGGGGTAGATATAAGTTATTCAGGTGGGACACAGTCTCTATCCCACAAGGGGCTCACAGTCAAGAAGGAGGGAGAACAGGTATTGAATCCCATTTTACAGTTGAGGAAACTGAGACACAAAGAAGTTCAGTGACTTGCCCTAGGTCACACAGCAGGCAAGTGGTAGAGTTGGAATTAAAGCCCATACTTTATCTACTAGACCACGTTGCTTCATGCTGCTTTTTGTCAGATGAGGGATGGACAGGTGCAGGAAGAGGAGGGGAGAGGGAGTGAGAATGAGGGCGTGGGTGAGAAGCATGTGTTCACTCTTCCCAGAAGCCCAGCTGTCTCCACATGACTGGGCCTGCTGTATACTTTGCTCAGAATCCATCCGTGCAGTTGAAAGTCTGCACATTCTGCTCCTGGGAAAAAAGACCGCAAGAGTCTCTCTTCCTTCCTGCACAGGTAACTTTCCCCAGGGGCTTCAAATCCTGCGAGTTCTACCATCACGACATCTTTAGAATCCTCCCTTTCCGCTCCACCCGAACTGCTCTCACGTTATTCCAAACACTTGTCGTAACCATCGGCTATAAAGCATTCAGTCACCTTGTCCCCTCCGAGATCACCTTGCTGCTCTCCTATTACACCCCAGCCGGCACACCTCACTTTTTTAATGCTAATCTTCTCCCTGTACCTTGATCTCACCTATCTGGCTGCCATCACGCCCACATTCATTCATTCGTTCAATCGTATTTATTGAGCACTTACTATGTGCAGAGCACTGTACTAAGCGCTTGGAAGGTACAATTCCGCAACAGATAGAGACAATCTCTGCCCAACAACGGGCTCACAGTCTAAACGGGGGAGACAGACAACAAAACAAAACACATTCTGCCTCTGAGCTGGAATGTCCCCTGTCCTCAAATCTGGCAGACAATCACACTCCCCAACTTCAAAGTCTTACTGAAGGCACATCTCCTCCAAGAGACCTTCCCCAACTAAGCCCTCATTTCCTCTTCTCCCACTCCCTTCTGTGTCACTCTTGCACTTGGATTTGCACCCTTTATTCACCCCTCCCTCAGTCCCACAGCACTTATTATTTACATTAATGTCTATCTCTCTTTCTAAACTGTTAATTCATTGGGGGCAGGAAATGTGTCTATCAAGTCTGTTATATTGTACTCTCCCAAGTGCTTAATACAGTGCTCTGAACATAATAAGTGCTCAATAAATATGAATGATTTACTGATTGTCATACCTGCCGCAAGTACTGCATCAGCCTCCTCAGTGACCTCCCTACTTCTCCATGACTCCAGTCCATATTTCACTTTGCTGCCCAGTAAATATTTTTAAAACATTGTTGCTCATAGATGCTGACCTCCCTGCTTCCTGTCTCTCCCCAGATCGGTCCATATTTCACTCTGCTGCCCGGATTATTTTTCTCCAAAAATATTCAGTCCAGGTTTCCCCACTCATCAAGAACTCCAGTAGTTGCCCATCCATCTCTATTTCAAATAGAAACTCTTCACCATCAGCTTTAAAGCACTCAATCACCTTGACCCCTCCTACCGCACCTCACTGCTTTCTTCTAAAACCCAGCCCACACATTTCGCTCCTCTAAGGCCAACCTACTCACTGTACCTCAATCTCTTCTACATGACCACCAACCTCTTGCGCATGTCCTGCCTCTGACCTGGAATGGCTCCCTCTTCATAAACTACAGACAATTACTCTCCCCACCTTCAAAGGCTTACTGAAGACTCATTGTCTCCAAGAGGTCTTCCCTAAGCCCTCATTTCCTTTTCACCCACCCCCTTCTGCATCACCCTGATTTGCTCCCTTCATCAATCTCTTCCTCAGCGCAACATCACTTGAAAATCCATAATTTATTTACCTCTATTAATATCTGACTCCCCTTCTAGATTGCAAGCTCACTGTGGGCATGAAATATGTCTACCAACTTTTATATTGTCATATTGTACTCTCCCAAGCCCGTGAAACAGTTCTCTGCACACAGTAAACTCTCTAGAAATACCACTGATTGATTAATAGATTTGGCCACTCCCCAAAAGCTTCAAACCGCTGCCCTCCATCTCTGAATCAACAGAAATCCCTTACCATAATTTTTAAAGACATCCTGATTTCTAAATTTTTATTATAAAGTTTCTGTTAAATATAAATATACTTCCTCTATTATATTAATGTCTTCTTACAAATGTTTTAATATCAACTTAGAATTATTCACCAGTACTCTGTGGTTTCATTTAAGTATATTAATAATCACAAGTAAACAAACCTAAGAATTAAATTGTCTGCAAAGAATGGAAAGCAGCTTGTGGAAGGTTTCGAAACACAATGTGGAATAATTATATGCTAAAACACTTAACCTTGGCTACATGCAGAAAATTTACAAAGATCAATTACTCATAAAAAAGAAAACTCAATTTTCAATCAAATTATAGAGTTCTACAGTAAATGGTTAGGAAAATTGATGGGAATTCCTTTGATAGCACCATTTTGATTTGATTAGTTGTGCTATTTTTGTATCATTAGTAAACAGAGTTTGATTATGCTGCAGTTGCTCCTTTCAGCAGAAATATTACCAGCCCATTAGCGGTTACGAAGAGGAAGAGAAGCAGCATGGCGTGGTGGATAGAATACGGGTCTGAGAGTCAGAAGGTCATAGGTTCTAATCTGGATCAGCCACTTGTCCGCTGTGTGACTTTGGGCAAGTCACTTCACTTCTCTGGGCCTCAGTTACCTCATCTGTAAAATGGATACTGAGACTGTGAGTCCCTCTTGGGACAGCGACTGTGTCCAGTGATTTGCTTGCATCCACCCCAGCGCTTAGTCCAGTGCCTAGGACATAGTAAGCACTTAATAAAAACTATGATTAATTAATTAATTAAAGAGGAAACCTAAACCCCTAAGCCCCTTCCACGGGGACAGACGAGACTCTCAAGCTAAAAGGACTTGTTCAATCCACATTTTCCATTAGAGTTTCACCTAAAAGTTATAGTAATGGCATTTTCTAGTTGCAGCATAGTATACTAAACGCTGCCTCTCTTCCTCCATCCTCTACTCCTATAAACGGGCGTGAGTCCCCTTCACTTATCTCTAGACTGTAAGCTCATTGTGGGCAGGAATATGTCTTTTTATTGTTATATTGTACTCTCCCTAGCACTTAGCACAGCACTCTGCACACTGTAAACGTTCAATAAACATGACTGACTCACTGGCCGACTTCAGGGAAGCCCAAAATGGCATCATGCTTATGGACATATGTACTTCACTTTTGAAATATTTACTCATCCTCTTATCCATCTTTCTGTTTTCCTTTATCCTCCTAGTTGTAAACTATTTTAGAGTCTGTTTCCCCCACTAAATTGTACTCTCCTTGAGGACAGGAATCACATCTTCCAGCTCTATTATCCTGTACTCCCCCAAACACTTAGTACAGTGCTCTGGACACCGTAGATGCTCAATAAATACCACTGGGTGATTGAGAAGTCCCTAGGACTGATGGATTGGCCAAGAATTGCCTCAAGGAAGGGACTAGGGAGATGAGAGGGAGAGATTATTCATTCAATCACATTTATGGAGCACTTACGAGACAGAGAGCATGAAAGTGTCTGGAAAACCACTGGGAATGCGATAAATTAAGGAGGGGGTGGAGTTCAGGAGGAGGTGAGGACTCTACTATGAATGGGAGGCTGATTCTGAGACAGATTCCAACTAAATGCATGTTGAGGCCGTGGGACAATGATTGTCAGGATACAGTCATTCACAAGTCTACAACATTTTTGAGGGATGTAACCTGCTGTATCCTAGAATACACATACATATCCGTATACATCTTGAGATATGCCCATAAATATATGGCATGTACTCACACTTCTGTCCAAATTTCATCTCTCTCTTCTACCTGGAGCTTTGTCGTCATGGGTGAAAAGCCTTCCTTTCAGCCCTCAGAGGAAGAGAAGAATGGACCAGATAAAATAAATAAATAAATAAATGTTGGTATTTGTTAAGCGCTTACTATGTGCCGAGCACTGTTCTAAGCACTGGGGTAGACACAGGGGAATCAGGTTGTCCCACTTGGGGCTCACAATCTTAATCCCCATTTTACAGATGAGTAACTGAGGCACCGAGAAGTTAAGTGACTTGCCCAAATTCACACAGCTGACAAGTGGCGGAGCCGGGATTCGAACCCATGACCTCTGACTCCAAAGCCCGTGCTCTTTCCACTGAGCCACGCTGCTTCTCTTATGAAGTTTCATCTCAGATGAAACTACACCCTTCCAGCTCAAGTAATCTGATAATAATGTTGGCATTTGTTAAGCGCTTACTATGTGCCGAGCACTGTTCTAAGTGCCGGGGTAGATACAGGGTAATCAGGTTGTCCCACGTGAGGCTCACAGTTAATCCCCATTTTACAGATGAGGGAACTGAGGCACAGAGAAGTGGAGTGACTCGCCCACAGTCACACAGCTGACAAGTGGCAGAGCCGGGAGTCGAACTCATGACCTCCGACTCCCAAGCTCGTGCTCTTTCCACTGAGCCACGCTGCTTCTCTGATTTCCATGGTCCCTGGAGTCATGAGGAAAATAAAATTCTGAGGAGCCCAGAGTCTTCAGAAAAATAAGGGGGATTCCAGCTCTATAAATGCTAAATGAATGAAGGGAAAGAGTTCTGTTTATCCAGAGTTGTTGGGTTATTTGGTTATTAGGTTGTTAGTTTGCAGGCTTGTGGGGTTACAAGATTATGGGGTTTCTGTGCTGTTAGGTTGCTGGGTTGCTAAATTGTTGGGTTATTGGGTTGTTAGGTTGCCAGTGTGTGGGGTTAGAGGATTGCGGTGCTGTTGTGTGTTGGGATATTGGGTTATTGGGTTTTGGGGTTACTGGGTTTCTGGGCTATTGAGTTATTGGGTTTCTGGGTTGATGAGTTGATGAGAGAAGGGGAGGGGTTAGGGTGAATCTGGTGTCAGCAAGGTCTTTTTTAAAATGCATGTTATTGTTAACACTTGGAAACTTAAAGCTGCTTTATCTAGTCTGTGTCTCTATTTATTTCACACCCCTCTTCCTTTAAGTGACAAGAGCATCTCAATCTTGGTACTCCGGCTAAGCTCTGGATCCTGAGTCCACTCCCAGCCTCACGCGATCACTTGGGGGAAACAAACAGGAACCTGACTAAAAGGGAACCTGACTAAAAGTTCCAGGAAGAGAACTGCCCTCCACCAAAGGGTGAAAACGATCCATAGAAGAGCATTTCCATAGACCTCTCTCTCGCTGGCTTCCTCTTCTGTTTTCTACACCTGGGGCAGAAGTTGCCATCAGCATCCTGAGAGTTATGAGGGGATCTGGACTGGAGTGGGCACAGGAACAGGGTGGAGGAGGCTTCCTTGCCTGCCAACCCGAGAGATGAACAACGGTCAAATACCGCTGAGAAGCAACATGACCGCTGAGCAACAGCATGGCCTAATGGTTAGGGCACGAGCCAGGTTGACAGAAGGACCTGGGTTCAAATCCCGGCTCCACCGCTTGTCTGCTGTGTGCATTTGGGTAAGTCATTTCACTTCTTTGGGCTTCAGTTACCTCATCTGTAAAAATGGGGATAAAGACTGTGGAAAGAGCATGGGCTTGGGAATCAGAGGTCATGGCTTCTAATCCCAGCTCCACCACTTGTCAGCTGTGTGACTTTGAGCAAGTCATTTCACTTCTCTGTGTCTCAGTTACCTCATCTGTAAAATGGGGATTAAGTCTGTGAGCCGCACGTGGGACAACCTGATTACCCTGTATCTACCCCAGGGCTTAGAACGGTGCTCTGCGCATAGTAAGCGCTTAACGAATACCAACATTATTATTACCTTGTATCTACCCCAGTGCTTAGACAGTGCTTGGCACATAGTAAGCACTTAACAAACACCATTATTATCATTAGTATTACTATTGTGAACTCCTTGTGGGACCTGGACTATGTCCAACCTCATTACGTTGTAACACTCCCAGAGCTTAGAACAGTGCCTGGCATATAGTAAGGGCTTAACAAATACCATAAAAGAAATTAAAGATTAAATAAAGTCCCCATAACGCAAATGGATGGAGGGTAGAGACCCTGCTGCGGGGAGCTACAAGAGCAAAAATAAAATAAGATGGCAGAGGGTGGGGGAGGGGAAGGAGAGCAGTGCTGCTCTGTTTGTCTTCATTCATTCAATAAATACGATTGAATGAATGAAGGCGTGCAGAGCTGAGGCCCGGAGGCTGCTCTGAGAACACTGATTGCGAGAGTTTAGTACAGTGCTCTGCTCATAGTAAGCGCTCAATAAATACCATTGAATGAATAAATGAATGAATTGCAGGCCTCTCCAACTCAGCCTTTCCAGAGAGAAGTCAGACCCTCAGTCAATCAATCAGTCATATTTACTGAGCCCTTACTGTGTGCAGAGCACTGTACTAAGCACTTGGAAGAGTACAATACAACAGAGTCGGTAGACACGTCCCCTGACCACAACGAGCCGGCTCCGCCGCTTGTGTGCTGTGTGACTTTGGGCGAGTCACTTAACTTCTCTATGCCTCAGTTACCTCATCTGTCAAATGGGGATTATTCAATAGTATTTATTGAGCGCTTACTATGTGCAGAGCACTGTACTAAGCGCTTGGAATGTACAAATCGGTAACAGATAGAGACGGTCCCTGCCCTTTGACGGGCTTACGGTCTAATCGGGGGAGACAGATAAAACAATAGCAATAAAATTATCATGACCGTGAACCCCATGTGGGACAGGGACTGTGTCCAGTTTGATTAGCTCGAATCTACCTCAGCCCTCAGTATAGTTTCTAGCACATAGCAAGGGCTTAACAAATACCATTAGAAAAAAAAACAACTGCAACGCCTAACCTGGGAGCTGGGCCAGTAAAGTACTTGAAACAGTGGTGAGGGCCGGAAGAGACGGAAGGCAGAATTCACCCCTCCGAGCGGCTCTCGGTCCAAGCCAGATTTCCCATCCATGCGGTTCCTTCCCCACCTTGTGGTTCCTTACTGAATCACAGTAGCTTCGGGCGAAGAGGAGACACTTTGCCCACTTTACCCGCACGGTTGGCTCTGGGAAGCGCCAACCGCTAGAATTCCTGGGCCTGTTTTTGATGGGGCCCGTGAAGGCAGGCGAACCCCTTAGCTAGGCTCACTTTCACCCCAAGGAGTTTCTGGCCCTCTTTCGCCCTGAGCTCACCGTGGGCAGAGAGTGGGCCCCTTTTTCTGTTAATAATAATAATAATAATTATATAGTACTTGTTAATCACCTACTATGTGCAAAGCACTGTTTTAAGCACTCGGGTAGATAAAAGTTAAGCAGGGTAGACACAGTCCCCGTCCCACAAGGGGCTCGCAGTCATAATCTCCCTTTTACAGATGAGGGAACTGAGGCCCAGAAAATTGAAGTGACTTGCCCAAGGTCACACAGTAGACAGGCGGCAGAGCCAGGATTAGAACCTTCTGACTCCCAGGCCAGGACTCTATACACTAAGCCATGCTTCGAAGCACAGTAGGTGCTCAATAAATACGATCGACTGACTGGCCGAAGAGGTAACGGTTGCTTAGAAGAGTTCCAGAGTTGCGCCAACCCATCTCTTCCCCTCTCTCCCTGTAGCGCTGATGCTCAGGCTAAACCCGAAACGAAATTTCTGGAGGTTAGTATTCTCTACACGGTAAGGTCATTGCGTGCAGGGAATGTGTCTACCAACTCTGTTATATTATACTCTTCCAAGCGCTAAGTTCAATGCTCAATAAATGCAGTTGACTGATTATTCGGCCCTCTCGTTCACCCTTGTGGCCCAGTGGCCTTCTTCCCTGCTAAGGTGCAGGGCAAAGACAGGACAGAATCTGATAACAACCAAGGTATTGGTTAAGTGCATGCTGTGCACCAAGCACTGGGCTAAATGCTGAAGTAGATAGAAGATAATCAAGTAGGACACAGGCCCTGTTCCACACAGGGCTCCCCGCCAACCACTTGCCTGCCGTGTAAACTTGAGCAAATCACTTCATTTCTCTGTGCCTCAGTTACCTCTGTAAAATGGGAATTGAGACTGGGAGCAGGGACTGTGTCCATCCCGACGGTCTTGTATCTACTGTAGCGCCTATTACAGTGCCTGGCACACAGTAAGCACATAATAAATAGCACCGTTATTATTATCGTCATCATTATCAATGTTATTAACGGAACACTTGGGAAATCACCGGCCCCAGTGGCAGTAAGTGCCCTGGTTGCCCACACACGAGACAGCGACCTCTCCCCTGGTGGACGTGGGTTGATTTGGGGGAACATTAGTAAAGACATCTTGTTTTGGGTGCCGAGATTCTTAACCTTCTGGGTGAGACCGCAGGCCCCCCAGAACCTCCTGCTCAAATCAATCGATCCAAAAATCAATACCAGTGGATTGTTTTTTTGTTGCTGGTGGTGCTTTTTTTATGGCATTTATGAAGCGCTAATTATACGTCAAACAATGTTCTAAGCATTGGGGTGGGTACAAGTTTATTAGGTCAGACACAGTTCCTGTCCCTCATGAGGTTCACAGTCTAAATAAGAGGGAGAGGAATCTGTTAATATTTTTTGAGCACTTATTCTGGCAAAAGCACTGTACTAAGCACTTGGGAGATTGAGCAATAGGCGCAATCTCTGTCCTTAAGAAGTTGACAACTTAAGGGTGAAGACAGACTCTCAAATAAATTAGCTGTAGGGGGAAGCATAGAATTTAAAGCTCTGTCCTCTTTAGATTGGGAGTCTCATGAGGGATAGGGACTGAGTCCAACCTGATTATCTATTGTCTACCTCAGCTCTCAGTACGGTGTTCTGCACCTAGTAAGCACTCAGTAAGAAGAAGAAGAAGAAGAAGAAGAAGAAGATGAAGAATAATAATTATGTTACTTGCACTTATTATTTGATAACACTATCTTCAGTGCTGGGGTAGATACAAGTTAGTCAAGTTGGACACAGTCTCTGTCCCACATGTGGTTCACTGTCTTAATCCCCACTTTACAGATGAGGTAACTGAGGCCCCGAGAAGTGAAGCGACTTGCCCAAGGTCACACAGGAGACATGTGGCGGAGCAGGGATTGGAACCCAGGATCTTCTGACTCCCAGGCCTGTGCTCTGTCCCCTAAGCCACGCTGCTTCTCAAAAATTCCATTGATGGATTGCAGAGGTAAACCCATAAACCATGAAAGCCCATGAATTCAGGGAATCCACGGTAGACATGCCCATTTTGCATGCCGGCCCCCTTCCTGCATAAGAATGACCTGTTATTTAAAGTCCAGCGTCAAGAGAGACTCAAGTGGACCTGAAGGCGGGGGAAGAACCTGCAACCACAGTGCTCTGAACACAGTGAGCACTCAATAAATATGATTGAATGAACCAAGGTGCTGACCGAGTGAGAGAACAGCCTACCAGGACCAAAGCATGGAGGACAGAGATCCTGAATACACTCAGACTTTCAACTCCCCCACATGTGATCCTGGTGGAGTGAGACTTGACAGCCAGCTCCAGTTGAGATTTCTGACTCCAGTAATGATTGATTGATTGATTGAGTGGACAATGGAACGCCCTCCCTCCTCGAATCTGACACACAACCTCTCTCCCCGGCTTCAAAGCCTTATTGAAGGCACATCTTCTCCAAGAGGCCTTCCCAGACTAAGCCTCACTTTTCCTCATCTCCCACTCCTTTCTGCATCACTCTGACTCACTCCCCTTGTTCCTCCCCCCTCCCAGCCCCAAAGCCTGTAATTTTATTTATTTGTCCTCCCCCATTTCAAACTCACTGGGACTGGTAAGGGAATAATAACAATAATGGTGGTCATTTGTTAAGCACTTATACTATGTTCCAAGTACTGTACTAATTGCCAGAATAAATCAGTGAGTCAAACGTACTTACTGAGCACTTACTATGTGCAGAGCACTGTATTATGGGCTTGGGAGAGTACAATGTAGCAAAAGACATTTTCCTTGCCCACAACGTGTGTGCAGTCTAGATACAACATAATCACGTCAGACACAGTCCCTGTCCCATGTGGGGCTCATTCTTACGAGCAGGAGGGAGAACAGATATTAAATCCCCATTTTATAATGAGGAAACCGAGACTCAGAGAAGTTAAGTAACTTGCCCCAGGACAACCTTGTGGGCAGAGAGCGAGTCTACCAACTTTATCAAATGCTTGGTATAGGGCTGTGCACAGAGTATGCGCTCAATAAATACCATCAATTGGCTGAAGTTCGTTCATTAATTGAATCGCATTTATTGAGCATTTACTGTGGGCAGACCACTGTACTGAGCACTTAGAATGTACAATTGGGCAACAGAAGTGGCAAAGCTGGGAGCCGGGTCCCCTGATTCCCAGGCCCAGGGTCTTTCCACTATGCCACGCTGCCTTCCCAGTTCCACCAGGAATACACCCCCCGATTCTGCTCCGGAGCCTGGATTCCAGTTCATCTCGTTACTTCCCTATCAGCTCCACACAAACCATGAGCTATTAGCTCTGGACCACGAAATTTCCATGGAGAAAACCCCTCGTTCGTCCCCCTCAGGCTAACTCAGCAGGCTAATTCTGTGTTGAATATTCATCTCTGGAGCCCGTTAGTCGACAATGGACGCATTGTCAGATCCACACAAGTCGAGGATGTGCAGGTTCGCTTCAGAGCCAGAGTCAAGAGGGTCTGGAGGAGAGAGGGAGAGGAAGCACCGACAGACACCCAAGTAGAAACAAGGCACTTTTGGCATCGTGCTTAATGAGGGCATCGGGAAGGAGCTGGTCAACTAAGGATGATTGATGGATTGAGAGAACGCTGTCAGTCGGGCTGACAACAAACACAATGCAAGGATGTCAAAATGGGGTAACAAAATTAGTTTGCAAGATTAAAACGTATTAACACAAGTCAGACAACTGTCATGTCACAGCTCCTCACTCTAATGCTGATTGACAGCCACGCATTTCCGATTCCTAATACGACTTAGACCAGCACATCTGCAATCTGTTTCGCCTGCCATCGTCCAGAACGGTGCCTTCCCTTTAAGAGAGGCATCAACTTTTCTTCGGGAATCACAGCTCCCGGCCCTCACTCCAACCAAAAGGTGCAGGCAAGAGACAGGAGTGGTTGACTCATGGGGTTGTGCCTGATAGCAATCAATCAATCGATATTTATTATTAATAATAATTATTATGGTACTAGTTAAGTGCTTACTATGTGCCAAGCATTATATTCTAAGTGCTGGGAATCTCTCCCTGGCACTGGGCCACTTCCTATAGATCTTTCGGGATTCTCTCTGCCCCAGTGGAGAATCCCTGCCTTTGTACTACCGATCCTGCATCCATCACACCCACGGGGCCCTGCAAGGCTCTCACTCCCACTATTAACTCATTTTAATAGTTCAATATTATCAGCATCACCAGTGGTATTTATTGACCCCTTAGTACAGTACTGTATAGTACAAAGTATAGTACAACTTAAAGTACAACTTTGAGAAGCAGTGTGGCTTAGTGGAAAGAGCATGGGCTTGGGAGTCAGAGGCTGTGGGTTCTAATCTTGGCTCTGCCACTTGTCAGATGTGTGACTTTGGGCAAGTCACGTAACTTCTCGTTGCCTCAATGAACTCATCTGTAAAATGGGGATGAAGCCTGTGAGCCCCAAGTGGGACAACCTGATTACCTTACCCCACTGCTTGGAACAGTGTTTGGCACATAATAAATGCTTAACAAATGCCATCATGATTATTATTACAACATAGATGGTAGACATGCTCCTGCCCACTATGAGCTCATTAGGGTGCAAACAAACTCCCCCACCCTGCCAAGAACAGATTAGGGGGAATCACAAGCCATTTGTGATTGTTGATGTGGCATTTGTTAGGTGCTTACTCAATAATAGTAATGATAATAATTGTGGTATTTGTTAAATGCTTACTATGTGCCAGGCACTGTACTAAGAACTGGGGCAAATACAAGCAAACCAAGTTGGACACAGTCCCTGTCCCATATTGGGCTCACAGTCTTTAGTACCATTACACAGTTTGAGGTCACTGAGGCCCAATGAAGTGACTTGCCCAAGGTTACACAGCAGACACGTGGCGGAGCCGGGATTAGAATCCAGATCCTTCTGACTCCCAGGCCCAGGCTCGATCTACTAAGCCATGCTGCTTCTCAATATTCAGTCGTAGTGGGAGGGAGAACAGATCTCTTAACCTCATTTTACAGATGAGGAAACTGAGGATCGGAGAAGTCACTTGCTCAAAATCACATTGCAGACGAATGGAGGAACTAGGATTAATAATAATAATAATAATAATAATAATTGTGGTGTGTATTCAACACTTATTCTATGCCAGGCACTGCTTCAAGAATTGGGATAGATATAAGATAATCAGGTCAGTCACGGTCCCTGTCCCATATGGGGTTCACAATCTTAAGAGGAAGAAGAAAGGGTAGTTAATCCCCATATTATAGATGGTGAAACTGCATCACCAAGAAGTTAAATGACTTGTCCAAGGTCGCACAACAGACAAGTGGTAGAGCTAGGATTAGAATCCAGGTCTCCTGACTATCACTCCTGTGCTCTTTCCATTAGGCCGCACTGCTTCAGTAGCTTCTACTTCCTGAGTTTTCTCTCTCCCACTGTCAGGGACACTTCCTGCATCAGAGTCCTGAATTATGAACTAGGGGAGTGGCCTGGACTAGTGGAGAGGGCCCGAACCGGGGAGTCAGGAAACTATAGACTGTAAGCTCATTGTGGGCAGGGAATATGTTTCTTATATCCTTGTGCCAAACTTTCCCAAGCGCTTAGTAAAGTGCTCTGCACACAGTAAATGTTCAATAAATATGACTGATTGATTGATTGAAACCTGGGATTTAATCCTGGGCCCACCACTTGCCTGCTATGTGACCCTGGACAAGTCACTTAACTTGGCTGTGCCTCAGTTTCCTCATCTCTCAAATGGGGATTTGATAACTGTTTTCCCTCCCCATTATTCCATGAGCAACATGTAGGACAGGGACTGTGTCCGACCTGATTAGCTAACCCAGCATTTAGCGCATAGTGAATCCTTAAGAAATATCACAGTTATGCCTACTACGAGTGTTTGAACAAATGTCACGATTATTATTATCGTTTTCATTTGCAAGAATTGAGCTGGGAGCATTTAATTGCAATAAAATAAGAAGATCCGAATGAAATGGAGAGTTGGAATGAAATTCTACAACCCAGAGAAGCTAGGTGTATACTTCCAAAGGTATTTTCTCCTCAATATCAGCCAGACTGGTTTGGAAAATGACATTTTGATTAAAACCAGTCCTGCGCCACCATCTTCGAAGCCACACTGCCTCCTCATCGCACCCTGCTATGGATCAGAAGCTGCTTATCAGCAGCAAAGTTCTCTTTCTGGAAATCCATCCCCGCAGGGCAGCATCATTAGTAAGGGCAGTCACTGACAGCACTCTGAGAAAACCAGATATTGGGACGCATGTGATCTCACAGGTGTTATCAGCACGGCTTAATGGAAAGAACAGGGGCTCGAGGGTCAGAGGATGTGGGTTCTAAACCCGGCTCCACCACTTGTCTCTTGTGTGACCTTGGGCAAGGCACTTAACTTCTCTGTGCCTCAGTTACCTCATCTGTAAAATGGGGATTAAGACTGTGAGCCTCACGTGGGACCACCTGATTACCTTGTATCTACCTCAGTGCTTAGAACAGTGCTTGGCACATAGTAAGTGCTTAACGAATACCATTATATTATTTATCATTATTATTATCCCTGCATGCAGTGTCTCATGAGAAGCAGCATGGCTCAGTGGAAAGAGCACGGGCTTTGGAGTCAGAGGTCATGGGTACGAATCCCGACTCGGCCACTTGTCAGCTGTGTGACTGTGGGCAAGTCACTTAACTTCTCTGAGCCTCAGTTCCCTCATCTGTAAAATGGAGATTAAGACTGTGAGCGCCACGTGGGGCAACCTGATTCCCCTGTGTCTACCCCAGCGCTTAGAACAGTGCTCTGAACATAGTAAGCGCTTAACAAATACCAACATCATTATTATTATTATGAGATGTCAAACACAGTACTTCGCCACAGTCAATCTAGAATGTAAGCTCACTGTGGTCAGAGATCGTGGCTGCCAATTCTATTATATGCTACCAAGTGCTTAGTAAAGTGATCTGCACATAGTAAGCGCTCAGTAAATACCACTGAAGTTGATGGAGATGATGAAGACGACACCGGAAGCTGGAGTGTTTCTCCGTGTGGAGCACTCCGTCACTCAGAGCTGCCGTGTTCCTCAATCATTCATCGATCGCTCAATCGACAGTTTTTATTCTGCACGTATTGTGTGCAGAGCACTGTGCTCAACATTTGGGAGAGTACAATACAAAACAGAGTTGGTAGACATGATCCCTGCCCACAAGGACCATACAGTCTAGTGGAACACAGGTGCTACATGAGCAGAAATGGAGGGAACCCTGAAGTTTAAAAATAAAACACCAGTTATAAAAGACATTGGGTGCTGCAACCTTGGCAGCAGAAAACTGAACTGTCCAGTGTGAAACCGGATTAATGCCCCACAGGGGCATCAGTAAGAGTAATATTTAGAGGGGTAATACTTAGACCCAAGGCAGGAAGACCCAACAATGAATTGGCCAACGAGGATTCTGAAACTCCATCCGAGGGTGGACAGAGATTATAATGATGATTAATGATAATAACGTAATAATAATAAAATGGTGGCATTTGTTAAGCGTTTACTTTACTGCCAAGCACTGGGGTAGATACAAGGTAATCAGGTCAAATACAGTCCCTGTCTCACATAGGGCTTGCAAACAAAAGGGGAGGGGAAAAAGGAACTGAGTCTCCAACATATAGATGAGGAAACAGAGGCACCAAGATGTTAAGCGATTTGCCCAAGGTTACACGGCAGACAAGTGGAAGGGCTACGACTAGAACCGAGGTCCTTCTGACTCCCAGGCCCGTGTTCTTTCCACCGGGCCAGATGATCAAATCTGAAAGGCAGAGAACGGCCTAAAATCACTCCCGGTCTGTGGCGGGGGAATTCTAAATTCTGACACATTCCTGGGATTCGCCTGAATGGCTCCTTCACGGCCAAACTCTGCGACCTCAAGGGCGTCTCCTCCAAGCAACCACCACCCCCATTTCGCTCCCTGGCGAGCCAGTACAGCCCAGAGAGCCCTAGGAATTACAGCCAGGGAAAAACCCAGGAAACAAAGCTGCCTGGAAGTGGGGGGCCTGGACCACAGGACCCCTGGAAGCAGGCTGGGATTTGGAGGTTCTGGGAGGCCGTGAGGTAAAACCCGTAAATATTCGAAGTGTCCAGTAGATGGCAGCACAGGTTCTCCAGTCTCCCCAAAAGAAAGATTCGAACAGCGGAAATGTTAAGGTAAAGCGGCGGGCTGCTCTTCCAAGACCACAGACGTATTTCCCACCGAAATCAACTCCAGTGGGGAATTTTTGACCTCCTTCCCCTTTCCCTTTGGCAAAGATCAGTCGCACAGACCTGATTCGGAACAAATTTCAAGAAAAAAGTAGAAGAAAGGGAAGTCCTGTTAAGCCCAAAACCTACAGAGTTGGGCCCCAACTGTTGGAGAGGATTGGGTGAGTAGGAGGCCAGAGATGATGGTCTCCACCCATCTGGAGATTTTCCCATCGAGGAAGGAGCGAGGCGATGGGATACACGGGGGAAAAGGAGGCCGAACTCTGAGCCTCCTTAAAGGAAGAGGCTTCCCCGCGTGGCTCGGTGGAAAGAGCACGGGCTTGGGAGTCAGAGGTCACGGGCTCGAATCCCGGCTCCGCCACTTGTCAGCCGTGTGACTGTGGGCGGGTCACTTCACTTCTCTGGGCCTCAGTTACCTCATCTGTAAAATGGGCATTAAGATTGTGAGCCTCACGTGGGACAACCTTGTTTCTGTCTGACCGTCTCCCCCGATTAGACTGTGCGCCCGTCAAAGGGCAGGGACCGTCACTATCTGTTATCGATTTGTACATTCCAAGCGCTTAGTACAGTGCTCTGCACATAGTAAGGCTCAATAAATACTACTGAATGAATGAACAACCTGATGACCCTGTATCTACCCCAGCGCTTAGAACAGTGCTCTGCGCATAGTAAGCGCTTAACAAACACCAACATTATTATTATTATTATTAAACCTTCATTTACTCTTCTCCACTCCCTTCTGCACTGCCCTTCACTTGCATGTGCACCCTTTATTCACCCCCAGCTTCAGCCCCATAGCACTTATGTACATATCTAGAATTTATTTATATAAACATCGTCTCCCCCTCTAGACTGTGAACTCTTTTTTATGGTATTTTTAAGTCCTTTCTATGTGCCAGGCACTGTTCTAAGCAATGGGGTAGAAATAAAGTGATCAGGTTGGACAGAGTCCCTGTCCCACATATGACTCACAGTCTTAATCCTTGCGGGCAGAGAACGAGTCTGCCAAGGAACGAGTCTGCCAACTGCTTAGTACAGTGCTCTGCACACAGTCAGCACTCAATAGAGAAGCAGCGTGGTTCAGTGGAAAGAGCCCGGGCTTGGGAGTCAGAGTTCATGGGTTCGAATCCCGGCTCTGCCACTTGTCGGCTGTGTGACTGTGGGCAGGTCACTTAACTTCTCTGTGCCTCAGTTCCCTCATCTGTAAAATGGGGATCAACTGTGAGTCTCACGTGGGACAACCTGATTACCCTGTATCTACCCCAGCGCTTAGAACAGTGCTGTGCACGTGGTAAGCGCTTAACAAATACCAACATTATTAATAAATACAATATACTGATTGATTGAGAAAGCAGCGTGGCCTAGAGGAATGAACACAGGCCTTGAAGTCAAAGAATCTGCAATCTCATCCAGGCTCTACAATTTACCTGCTGTGTGAGCTTGAGCAATTCAATTAACTTATCTGTGCCTCAGTTCCCTCATCTGTAAAATGGGGTTTTGATACCTGGGATAAGGGGCTGCATCCGAGTCGCTGAATTTATATCTCCCTCAGCACTTAAAACAGTGCTGGACACAGAGTATGTGTTTAACAAATACCATAATGATTATTATTATTATTACTATTAGTACAGTGCTAAGTGCTTAGTACTTAACTCTGCACACAGTAAGTGCTCAATAAATAGCATTGGTTGATTGATTAACACTCTCAGTGGGAAATGATATACCCAAAATCAGGAGGGTAGGGATAAGTATTTTTGAGAAGAACTGGGAAGGGTCAGTTCAGAACACGGCAAAGCCAAGAACATGAGGATTGGATATAATAATAATAATAATTAATAATAATCATTTTATTTGCTAAGTGCTTACCGTTCTAAGTGCTGGGGGAGATACAAGGTAATCAGATTGTCCCACGTGGGGCTCGCAGCCTTAATCCCCATTTTACAAATGAGGTAACTGAAACACAGAAAAGTTAAGTGGGACATGAAAAGACATTTTGATTGTGATTTCTTTATTCTTAACATTTTTCCAAATGCATTAACCACTAGAAGCATGGCCTTGTCCCAGAGGATTTGTGTCAAATGCAGCAGAGTGGCTTCCTGAAAGGATCTTGGGATTGGAAGTGCAGAACTTTAGTTCTACTCTAACTTCGCCACTGACCTGCTGTGCGACTTGGGGAAAACCACTTAACCTTCCTGTGCCTTCATTTCATCATCTGTACAATAGGGGTAAGATCCCTGCTCACCTTACCTCTTAGATTTTGAGTCTCATGTGGCTGTTCCCAATGTTTGATTTTATTAACCCCCATTATTACAGATCCCTCGGTCTCGCCCATCCCGCCGTCGACCCCCGGGCCGCGTCCTCCCGCGGTCCCGGAACGCCCTCCCTCCTCACCTCCGCCAAACTGATTCTCTTCCCCTCTTCAAAACCCTACTTAAAACTCACCTCCTCCGAGAGGCCTTCCCAGACTGAGATCCTCTTCTCCCTCTACTCCCTCTACCACCCCCCTTCACCTCTCCGCAGCTAAACCCTCTTTTCCCCCTTTCCCTCTGCTCCTCCCCCTCTCCCTTCCCCTCCCCTCGGCACTGTACTCGTCCGCTCAACTCTATATATTTCCATTACCCTATTTATTTTGTTAATGAAATGTACATCGCCTCGATTCTATTCAGTCGCCATTGTTTTTACGAGATGTTCTTCCCCTCGACTCTATTTATCGCCATCGTTCTCGTCTGTCCGTCTCCCCCGATTAGACCGTGAGCCCGTCAAACGGCAGGGACCGTCTCTATCTGTTGCCGACTTGTTCATTCCAAGCGCTCAGTACAGTGCTCTGCACATAGTAAGCGCTCAATAAATACTATTGAATGAATGAATGAGATATCTAAGGCACTGAGCAGCGAAATGATTTGCCCAAGATTACACAGCAAGCAAGTGGTAGAACAGGGATTAGAACCCAGGACCATGTGCTCTTTCCTCTAGGCCACACTTCTTAAAGGCAGGGATCATTTCTACAAAGTGGTGAACTTCCTCAGCACTTAGTACAGTGCTCTGCGCAGAGTTAAGTGTTCCATACATGCTTTTCATTGCTTGATGTGCTAAGCACTGGAATAGATACAAGGTTGTAAAATCAGACATAAACCCTGTCCCATCAGGGAATCACAACCCACATATGAAGAAACTGAGGCAAAAAGAAGTAAAGTGACTTGCCCCAGGTCACGCAGCAGGCAGGTGGCAGTCGGAATTTGAACCTGGGTCCCCTGATTCCCCTAGGTCCCACATTGCAATCCTGCTTTTCCCATAACAAGGAATCAAAATCAAAGAGTTCTGTCCACAACTGAGGATTTTGTCAGGGGTTGTATTTTCTAAGTCTTAAAGGCATTTGTTTCATTTCTAGTTTACTAGTTATGATTAAAGTTATCAGGTAAAAATCCAGAGCCTGGCTCTGGTTTAGTGATATCCGGTATAACTATCTCCCTCCTTTTATGCCATGGCTAAATTTCAAGACTGGTATTTATTCATTTTTATATTTCCTCATAGAATGAAGTAATCATTCTGTATTTTCCTTCTTGTAGCAGTAAAGTGATCAATTGGCCACCTTATTCAAGGGAACCAGCTTTTAAAAGTTGCTACTCATTTGCAGAGGGTTTGCCAATTTCAATTCTCCGGATCCCTCCGCTCCCTCGCCTCCCTGCGTGTTAAGTGCAACGATGAACCTGTGCCCAAAGTGACTTGATTTCCTGCTTTATATTCATGTTATTTGCAGCCGCCATCTCATCTCGCAGAAACCAACCGGAGGTTCGATTTAGGGCTTTTAAAGTTACCTTAAAATCTGTGGGGTTTTGGTGTTCCTCTCCATTTGCCAACTCCGTTGAAATGGAGATCACGCCTCTCTCAAAAATCTTAAAAAAACTTCAGCGTTTGCGGGAGGAGAACTGAGTATCCTTCCTTTTCGTGTTTGATTTAGCAATTCACTAAATAAAGAGTGGAGGGAATGAAATGTTCAGACAGGTCCACGTCACCTTCTCATCCCTCCTTCAAAGTTGGTCTTTCAAAAGTTCTATTCAGAAAAACCTCCTTAAAAAAAAAGGCTTCATGTCTTTAGTTTGAGTTTTCTATCATGTGTTCAATTTCCTTTTCTCCCCATCGTCCTCTTGCTTGTTAATGTAGTTTCCTATCTCTCTATAACACCACCACTTCGTGCCACAGATTTTGAGTGCCACAAAGGGGCATTGTTAAGGCAGTGGTAATTATAGGGAGGTTTACTATAGCAGAAGACGAGGCCCCCCTAACTTTCCCCTCATTTGCGATACAGATGTCTTTCAGCGAGGGCACGGAGGGTGTCATTTTTGCTCTAACTCCTCTGAATGGTTGCTCTGTTCTTTCCAGCTTAGATCTTCCCCTTCTGTTCTCCACCGCATCATAAACTTTCCAACTTTAAATTAGAAAGCCGGCCAAGAGGGCCCATCAGACACGACAGCCCGCCCCGCCCACGACTCCACCAGCCGAGGCCGAAAAAGCCAACAGCTTAGCTTTTTCCCCATTGCGGTTTCCTGTTTCTTCCATTTTGTTCCCTGGATTTGCAAAATCTCCATTTAGTGGAAGGTCCTGAAGTCCCTGGGAGGGGAGAAATCTCAGCACGAAGAGGGACAGGGCCCGTGTCTAATTCCTTCCCATCTGTAAAACTCTTTCCCAGCACTAAGCATGGGGAAGCAGCATGGCCTAGTGGACAGAGCATGGACCCGGGAGTCGGAAGGACTTGGGTTCTAGTCCTGTCTTCGCCACTTGTCTGCTGCGGGACCTTGGGCAAGTCACTTAAATATGCCTCTGCCTCAGTTACCCCATCTGTAAAATGGGAATTAAGATTGTGAGGGACCGGGACCGTGTACAACCTGATTATCTCGAATCTATCCCAGCACTTAGAACGGTGCTTGACATGCAGTAAGCACTCAACAAACACTATTTTAAAAAAATCTTAGTACAGTGCTCTACACAGAGTAAGCACCTAATAAATACTGATTACTGTGTGAGCTTGGGCAAGTTATTTCACTTCTCTGTGCCTCAGTTACCTCATCTGTTAAATGGGGATTGAGACCGTGAGCTCCATATGGGACAGGGACTGGATCCAACTCGATTTGCTGGTATTCACCCCGGTGTCTGGCACATGGTAAGCACTTAATAATTACTACAATTATTATTTATAAAGTAGTCATCATAAACTGCTCCATTAGAATGTCAGCTCTCTGTGGGCAGGGCATGTGCTTCTATCATACTTTCCAGGCACTTAACGGAGTACACAGCACCCAGTGAGCACTCAGTAAATGCCATTGCTACTATCAATTAATCAATGATATTTATGGAGCACTTACTTTGCGCAGAACACTGTACTAAGCACTTGGGAAAGTACAGTACAATGGAATTGGTAGGCACGATCCCTGCCCACAGGCAGCTTATGGTCTCCGGGGGGGGGGGGGGGGGGGGGGAGGGAGACATTAAAATAAATTACGGAGGGGGAAACAGTAGAGTTGGACAATGCTGATGGACAAACGTACTGTGAGAATCACTCCAATTCTCCTGCTTCTGGCTCTGCACGACGACGTCAGGAAATTTCAAATTCTCCATCCATGAGTACCTGTCAGCGAGTATGGGGGCCTGGTGGATCTGATCATATCCTGTCAGCGGCCATAGTAAGGGCCCACAGAAATTCCTCTTGAGATGCTTGGGAGTAACTTGCTAAGTGGGACCTTCTCTAGGCCTGCTGGGTGTTGTTGTAATGACATTGTAATTGAAATTTAAAAAAATGACTGTCATTAGCAGCAGGGACCCTGGAGCCAATTCTTGATGAGAAGCTATTTTAACCCTTTGCCGCCCTGGGCTGAAGACGAAAACACCCTCCACTGTTATCTTAGGGACTTCTTCCAGCCAGGAAGCTGTGTGATGTCAGCGGACGAGGAACCAGGTTGTGATGCAGAGCATGATGACCGTGATGGCCTAGGTGCCAGCCCCAGGGCTCTGTGATGCCAATGCCATGATGCCGAGGCCGGTGACATCGATGGCGTAGTTTCACCCCAGTGTTTCATGGGAGAAGAAGAAGGCCTTTGGGTGTCACCTTTTTTTTTCCTTCCTGGAGTATTTGTTAAGTGCTTACTATTTATCAGACATTGTATTAGAGAAGCAGCGTGGCTCAGTGGAAAGAGCACGGGCTCTGGAGTCAGAGTTCATGGGTTCGAATCCCGGCTCGGCCACTTGTCAGCTGTGTGACTTTGGGCAAGTCACGTAACTTCTCGGTGCCTGAGTTACCTCATTTGTAAAATGGGGATTAAGACTGTGAGCCCCACGTGGGGCAACCTGATTCCCCTGTGTCTACCCCAGCGCTTAGAACAGTGCTCGGCACATAGTAAGCGCTTAACAAATACCAACATTATTATTATTATTATTATTAATAAGAACTGCAGTAGATAAAGATTAATCAGGTTGAACATAATCTATATCCCACATGGGGCTCAAACCTGAGTATTCATCTCAGCTCTACCACTTATCTGCTGTGTGACCTTGGGCAAGTCACTTGAATTTCTCTGTGCCTCAGTTACCTAGACTGTAAGTCCGTTGTGGGGAGGGATTGTCCCTATTTATTGCTGATTGTACTTTCCAAACGCTTAGTACAGTACTCTGCACACAGTAAATGCTCAATAACTATGAATGAATGAATGAATGAATGAATGAATGAATGAATGAATGAATAAAATAGGGATTAAGACTCAGACCTCCCACTTGGGACAAGAACTGTGTCCAACCCTATTTGCTTGTATCCATGCTTTGAATGGTGCCTGGCACATAGTAAGCACTTAACAAAACCACAGTTATTATTATTATATCATAATGATAATCCCCATTTTACAGATGAGTTAACTGAGGCACAGAGAAATGAAGAGGCACAACAGACAAGTGACAGAGCCAGAATTAGAACTCAAGTCCTTCTCCCAGGACTGTGCTCTAGCCACTAAGCCACACGGCTTCTCCAGCAGCCTGTTCTACTCCAAACCGAACAAAGCTGATCAGGGTTGCCCTACCTTTTGGGGAGGGATTTTCACAGGGATCTTCCCTGCCTCTGAGAGGCGGACGGAGGGTTGGATTCCAGATTACCGATTTCCGATCAGGCCGGATCAACGAGGACCCAAAGAAACAGTACCCCACCCCACTGCCGAGTGCAGAATTCACACTGGAGAACCAAAAAACAAGATGTCACTGTTGAGAATCAGCAACATCAGGTAGCTCAGCAAACAAGAAACATTTTCGTGGACAAGGACAGGAAGAAGAAAAGCTCCCTCGCTCATCTGCCATCTCAACGGAGGTCTGCCCCTTGTTCCTCCACTGAGGCAAGCTGGGAATTGAGTCCATAAATCCATTTGGGATTTCTAACAGCGATAGCATTCACAGAATGCAAGCTCAACCATTAGTGTGAAAACTCCTTTTGGACAGGGAATGTTCTATTCGCTAGTTTTGTACTTTCCTAGGTGCTTAGTACAGTGGACTGCTCAATAAAGGCTATTACTACTATGAAAAACCCATCTGGGTTTTCCAGGAGGCAGTTTGCCCGTGGTGGAAGAAGGTAAGGAAAACTGATTTTTTTTATTTGTTGTTGTTTGGCTTCAGAAATCATCTGGAGATTTCTGGCTATTTCTTGTCAAGTGGGTTTCCCCAAGTGTTAGTGTATTTGCAGGAACCTGAACACGATATTCAGTGTTTGAACACCCTAAAAGGGTTTGCATGGTATAACTGTGCATGATACCAAATTTTAGACACAGATGACTGAAATTGAAGATTTCACACATAATTTAATCAGAAAATCCAAGGCAGAAATTTCCATAATTCCACTTATGAATTTTTCTTCTCCCCCAGAACTCACTGTCCTTTCCTATTTAATTAATTTTTAAGACCAACTTTGGAGAAACAGTGAATCCAACTGAAAAAAACCCATCGGGCAGTTTATATAGCAGAGGTCTGAAGCGTGACAAGAGTGGCGAGATAACAGCTTAAGTAGCTAAAAAGAAAGATTAAGGGAAATCGTTGGGATACTTTGTCCTTTTAGACATTCCAACCTGTTCAGCAGAAAAGCAAGGAAAGTAAAACATAATCACTCCTGAGAACAAATGGAGATGCCATTCTGTCTCTCCGTATTTTGCTCTCCATCCCTATAGCTCTAAAATAAATTAAGTATAAATAAGGAGGGCAGGAGAAGAAATTTGGTGTCTCCAGATTTGTTCTGGGGAGGGGTGGGTCAGATGGCAGTGACCCTTCTCTTCCTGCTCATACGAAGCTCTCTTCCATGTTGGAGCACAGTAAGAAGGAATCTACAAGCCTGGGTTTGACTAGCTGCTGGAAATCGGAATCATCCAGGCCTGCAGGACAGATGACAGCGAGCCTTCTCAAAGCTGCCTGCAAAAGAAGAGAAGTCATTTATTTTAATGTCTGTCTCCCTCACTAGGCTGTCATCTCCGTGAAGGCAGGGATCCTGTCTATCAACTGTTGCATCGTGCTCTCCCAAGCACATAGTACAGTGCTTTGTATGCAGTAGACACTCAGTAAATACCACCGATGGATAAGGAGTGCTGGAGTCCTGATCCAGAAAATACCTAGACTTTGTGATGTGCTTTCTCCTTCCCCTTTTTAAATACTACTCATCTGTTTTGTAAATCCTGCTCATCTTTTATACTGCTCTGGTCAATGCAACTCTGCTGTACTGTGCTCTCCCAATCACTTAGGACAGTGCTCTGTACACAGTAAATGCTCAATAAATTAATTGACTGATTTATGAATTGATTTTCACCCCATTTCCTCATGGGCTCCAGCTCACTGTGGGCAGGGATGTGTCTGTTATATTGTGTTGTACTCTCCCAAGCACTTAGTACAGTGCTCTGCATACAGTAAGCACTCAATAAATGTCATCGATTGATCACGGCATTCATACGAGCTAAAGAGCGGCAGGTGTTCTAATCCCAGAACTTTTACAGAAGGGTAAACTGGAATCCAGATACGTTGAGCGACTTGCCAGGAATTGAGCCAGGATTAGAACCCAGGTTCCCTAATTCTCAGAGCTGTGTATTTCCTCTTCTCCTCACTGTCCTCCTCCTCCTCCTAACTGTAGTATTTGTTAGGCGCTAACTATGCGTCAGCCACTGTATCAAGCGCTGGATTAGCACAAGATATTCAGGTCTCATATGGGGTTCACAGCGTAAGTAGAAGGGAGAAAGGTATTGATTCCCCATTCTACAGATGAGGGAACTGAGGCAAAGAGAAGTGTATAAACTTGCCCAAGGTCACAGACAGATGGTGGAGCAGGGATTAGAACCCAGGTCCTCTAACAATCAGATCTATACACTTTCCAGTAGGCCACACTGCTTCTCACACCAGGCCGTACTGATTCCCCAATTTGGGTTCTGGCCCACGGTGGCTTTAGAAATATCCCTCGTGCAGTGTGAGGTTGCTAGGGAAGGCAAAGAGGCAAAACACAAAGGTGACTTCCTATAAAGCCAAGATAAACTCTTTCCCTCAGAATTTCCAGATCTCTGGGCTGCTTGGGCTTCCTCCCAGACCTGACAGAACAGCCTTTTCCCAAAAGCGGTGGCCTCGGGAGCCAAGAATGTAGCAGGCTCGAGGGTCATTTCATACTGAAAATCACTAGGCTCCCAAGAAGGCTGAACCCGTGGGCAGGGAACTTGCCTCCTACCTCTGTTGTAATGCACCTTCCCAAGAGCTTAGTACACTGCTGTTCACACGGTTAGCACTCAGTAAATATCACTGATTGACTGAGAGAGTGCCGGCATCTAGAAGGAAGTTTTCGCCCAGGTGGAGGAGGCCGATCTAAACCGTCAGTCTGAGTTTGGGTTGCTTGTTTAAGCCTGGAAGCCCCTGCTCGGCAGGAAATGGGTCATTTCATTGCCTTGTCAAACACTGGCCACAAATGGGCCCTTTTGGATCACAAGGGGGATCACGAGGAGGAGGAGAAGTGGTGGAAGATAATGTTGGTATTTGTTAAGCGCTTACTATGTGCCGAGCACTGTTCTAAGCGCTGGGGTAGATACAGGGTAATCAGGTTGTCCCACGTGAGGCTCACAGTCTTAATCCCCATCTGACAGATGAGGTCACTGAGGCACAGAGAAGCTAAGTGACTTGCCCAAGGTCACACAGCTGACAAGTGGCAGAGCCGGGATTCAAATCCATGACCTCTGACTCCCAAGCCCGTGCTCTTTCCACTGAGCCATGCTGCTTCTCTAAGAGTAGGAGGAGGAGGAAAAGGAGAAGGAAAAGGAAAAAGAAGGAGGGGAGAAAAAGCAGGAGGAGAAAGAGAAGAAGGAAGAAGTGTGACAATTTCTTGATTCCACAGTTCCTTTATCTGCAAAATGGGGATTCAATACTCGTTCCCCCTCTCTTCTGGACTGTGAGTCCCATGTGGCACAGGAACTGTATCCAACCTGATTATCTTGTAACTATCCCCGTGTGTAGTAAAGTGCTTGGCACATAGTGAGTGCTTAACTAATACCATAATTATTTGGTATTCCGTGTCTCAGTTACCTCATCTGTAAAATAGGAATTAAGACTGTGAGCCCCTTGTGGGACATGGACTGTGTCCAACCTGATTAGTTTTTATCTACCCCAGCATATAGTATGGTGCGTGGCACAGAGTATGTACCTAACAAATACCATAAAAATTATTTATTATTGGTAAAGTGACAGAAGCAGAATGGCCTAGTGGATAGAGCATGAGCCTGGGAGTCACCAGGACCTGGGTTTTAACACCATGTCCTCCACTTGTCTGCTATGTGACTTTTGGCAAGGTACTTCTCTGTGCCTTTCTCAAATCTAAAATGGGGATTAAGACTGTGAGCCCCATGTGGGACAGTACCTGGCACATAATAAGTGCTTAACAAATACCACAAAAAAAATAGGAGGAAGAAGTAGAGGAGGAAGAAAAAGAGGAGGATAATAAGGAAGGGGAAGAAGAGCTGGAGGAAAGAGGAGATGGTGGAGGAGGTGATGGAGAAGGAGGAGGTGAAGTAGGAGAAGGAGGTGAAAGAAGGAAGAAGACAGAGATGACAATGAAGATGGGGTGAAGTCACTCACCAGACAGGCCACGAGCACGGAATCACTGCTGTTCCTCTCAGAGGGAGATCGACACAGCTCTATGAGACGAGGCACACCTGGGATAACAGAGCACAAACACCAAACCCTTATTGGAGAATTCCCATAGGAAGGTTCCCGGCCAGATCCTTGGCTCAGGCCCTCCCCCCACCCCCTACCGAGGTTTCCCTCTATGGCATCATACACCAGTTCTCCCAGGATAATGGCTCCTTTCTCAGCCATCATCATAGAAAACCTCGGACTGCTCGCAAACCTATCTGCCTCAAGCCTTTCCCCTCTCCAGTTCATATTTCAGTCTACTGCCTGGATCATTTTTCAAAAGTAAAAAGTTCTGCACAGGTCTCCCCACTCCCCCCAAAGCTCCAGGGGTTGCTCATGCCTCTCTGCATCAAGCAGAAACTCCCAACAGTTGTTTTAAAGTAACTCATTCCGCTCACCCTCCTACCTATCCACTCTCTTTTCCCACTCCTCGCCAGCTCACAAGCCACAGGCCAGACAAATGAAACTGAATCCCTTTCTTCGAGGAGCCTACGAGCATCGAGTCAAAGAAAAGAAGCAATTCCAACTTGACCAACTGCTTGGAAGAGCACCCCGGTTTGGAAAACTTCTTATAGAGCCCGAATGACCTAGCAAAATTAGAGGAGAACACCCGTGATATATTCAAACCTAATTTTGCTCGGTTCTCTGAACTAGTCTCGGACCCAATTATTTCAGAAAATTGCCTTTCTTCAGCGAGGCAGATTTGCATCAGGATTTTTTAGCTGTCTAGGGGGGAGATGGATTTGACCTCCATTTCCTCTGGTCTGTGTTTGTGAGGTAGGCACTGCTTCTTCTTGGCTTGCCCTCTGCAGCCTTCCTGTGGCAGATAGGGGCAGTTGAGGGGTATAGAATAGGTAGACAAGCTGGCTAGAAATTGGCTTAAATTGCAGTGTGAGAGATGCAGGTGGCATATTTGACTATATTTGACTTTCATATTGATTCACTTTAAATAAATCTGCTCAGGCAGAAGGAGGGAATGGAGCCCTGGGTGACTCAAGAAAACAGGAATTTCCCCACAAGTATTATTCCTGGAATAACCTGGGTTCTAATCCCGGGCTCAGCCACTTGCCTGCCTATGTGACCTTGGGCATGTCACTTCACTTCTCTTGGCTGCAGTTTCCTCATCTATAAAACGGAGATTCGGTGCCTCTTCTCCCTCCTACTTAGACTATGAGCCTCTGTGGCACAGAGACTGTGATCTATCTGACTAACTTGCATCTACCCCAGTACTAAGAATAGTGCTTGAGCACATGGTAAGTGCTTAACAAATGCAATGATGGTGATGATGATAATAAGAAAAATAATGCAGAGGGGAAGACTAGGCGGGAGACGTAGACCCAACCGCTTCCACCATATTTCCCTTCAGTGAAAGGGAAGCCCGCCCACTCTGCCTGGAAGAGATAAGGGCAGAAACAGGAATCCTTTTGGGATGGAGCTCCCTCTGAATTTTGTCCTTTCCAGCCTGGACTATCTGTTGCTGGAAGTCACTAAGGCCTAGCACATTCCCAATATTGGGCACTAACAATTATAATAATAATGATGATGGTATTTGTTAAGCGCTTACTATGTGTAGAGCACTGTTCTAAGCGCTGGGGTAGACACAGGGGAATCAGGTTGTCCCACGTGGGGCTCACAGTCTTTATCCCCATTTTACAGATGAGGTAACGGAGGCACAGAGAAGTTAAGTGACTTGCCCACAGTCACACAGCTGACAAGTGGCGGAGCCGGGATTCAAACCCATGACCACGGGCTCCAAAGCCCGGGCTCTTTTCGCTGAGCCACGCTGCTTCCTGATTGTACATTGAGCACTGACTGTGGGCTAAGGGCCAGGGTGGATACAAGATCATCAGGACAGACACGGATTTTGACTGCTCTCTTTGGACTCTCTCTGCCCCCATCAGTGATCCTTGCTTCCCCCTCAGGCACCACCCCAAGGATCACCACTGACTTCGTTCCCCAGTCCCCCCAGCGTCCATCTCAGAGTTGCAGACTCTCTTACAGCGGAGCCTGATGGCCTCCCGGGCCACGTCAGGGTCGCGGCTGAGGCGGGCGAGGGTCACGGCGGCTTTCTGTTGGACACGTTCGCAGGCGGCAATTTCCACGGGGCTCCCAGAGGGGGACTTCTCAGACAGCATTTGCACCAGGATCTGGACACCTTGGCAGGAAGCAAACATTGTTGCAAGTCCAAAAACACACACACACACTGTGCAAAGCACTAGTATAAGAACTTGAGAGAGCACAATACAACAAAATTAGCAGATACATCCCCTGCCCATAATGAGCTTACAACCACAAAACATGGGGTCAGCTGCTCTCTCTCTCTCTCTCTCCTGCCATTTTGATCCAGACCCCTTCCCCACTCAGACAAGTTCAGTTCCAGCTCACATCCTCAAAGAAGGGCCGAGGGAATAGGGGACAAACCATGTTGGGTTATTTTATTTTCTCTATTTGGATCTTTCTAGCTCTCATCAGAACGTCTGAATCCACTCAGAACCGCACTCTATCCTGTTACTTCGAACTAACTCAAAGACACAAGGCCGGCTGAGTTATTCCTGGTTCTATATCAGTTTGGGGTCCAGAGTACCCTGCAAGAAAGGTAGGAAACACTGGCCAACTTTGGTGCTAACGCGCTTTAATAAAAGTCATCTTCCCACTCGCCACAAATTATTTGCATTCTAATTAGCCATTTATAGATGAATTTACACCTATAATTCAATAAATCTATCAATGGCATTTATTGAGTTCGTACTAGATGCAGAACACTGTTCTCAGCTCTTGGGACAGTACATGGAACAGAATTAGCAAACACATTCCCTGCCCAAAACGAGCTCATGGGGATTAATATAATGAGACAGACATTAATATAAACTATAGACTGCCAAGTCTCCTTCCAAGAGATCTCCACTGAGAAGGGCAACCCACGAGCTACTCCTCTTCAAATACCCAAGTCTTTCCCAAGCCATCAGCAGCCGGTCTCCATGGGACACCAGTCTGAATGTAAATCTCTTTTATTATCTGCACTGTCTTAGGGCGGAGACCCATAAATCCCTGATTTTGTGGAGGGAAATCAAGCCCGGCCATCCATCATCACACATCCCCAACCTGGTCTTACGGGAACAGAGGGGTACGTAGATCTCCCTGCTTCCTGTCTGGCCAGCTGTGGTCAAATCCAACAGACTCTCAATTCCAGAATGGGTAAACTTTCTGGGAAACAGCACGGGCCTGGGAGTCAAAGGTCCTTGGTTCTAAGCTCGGCTCTGCACGTGTCTGCTGTGCGACTCTGTATGCTCATTGTGGGCAGGGAATGCATCTGTTTAATGTTATATTGTACTCTATAAAGCACTTACTACAGTACTTTAATTATAAATGCGGTATTCGTTAATCGCTTAGTACGTGCCAAGCACTGTACTAATCGATGGGTTGGATGCGAGCAGACTGTGCTGGACACGGTCCTTGTCCGATGTGGGGTTCACTATCTCAATCCCCAGTTTACAGATGAGGCGCAGTGAAGTAAAATGACTTGTCCAAGGTCCCACAGTAGAGCCGGAATTAGAACCCATGACCTGCTGACTCCCAGACCCTTGCTCAATCCACTATGTCATGCTTCTACTTTACGAATGAAGCCACTTGATATCACTGTGCCTCAGTTACCTCATCTGTAAAATGGGGATTAAGACCAACAGTCCTATATAGAGGTCAGGGAATGTGTCCACCCCGATTTTCCTATATCTCCCCCAGTGCTTAGCACAGTGCTGGCTCACAGTAAGCACTTAACATAAACCACTGAAAGAGAAAAAAAAAGGCACCGAAGAATCTTGACTGATCTTTTTCAGCAAAGAGGACAATACTGCGATGTCTAATCCAATCAACTACAAATAGCGTTCACTGCCTTGTTACCTCAGGTGGCACAGAAAGGTTTCAATTATTAGGTCATTTACATAATTAACACAAAATAATAATCTCTCCCAATTAGTAACAGTGTCTTGGCAGCAAATAAGGAGAAAGAGAGAGAGAGAGAGAGGAAGGGATGCGCACACAAAGCATGGAAGCAGCCCACCCAAGCTCTCCCTTTTCCTCTCTGTGCCTCATTAGTATCTCTGGTTTCTAACCAGGAGCTAATTGCTACCACATTATCGCGACTGAGGAAATCATTCGGCAGGAACTGAGTGCTTCTGCTCACTGCCTGGAAGCAGCTGTTTCTGGGAGAAGCTAACAGCAGCAGCAGCAACAGCAGCCTGGCCCAGTAAAAATAAGAATAATGTTGGTATTTGTTAAGCGCATACTATGTGCAGAGCACTGTTCTGAGTGCCGGGGTAGATACAGGGTAATCAGGTTGCCCCACGTGAGGCTCACCGTTAATCCCCATTTTACAGATGAGGGAACTGAGGCCCAGAGAAGTGAAGTGACTTGCCCACAGTCACCCAGCTGACAAGTGGCAGAGCCGGGAGTCGAACCCATGACCCCTGACTATAAAAGCCCAGACTCTTTCCACTGAGCCACGCTGCTGGGCTTGGGAGTTCTAGGACCTGGGTTTTAATCCCCCCACTGCCACTTGTCTGCTGCGTGACCTTGAACAAATGGCTTAACTTCTCTGGGCCTCGGTTTCTTCACTGAAAAATGGAGATTAAATCCTACTCCTTCCTTGCTTAGACTGTAAGTCTCACATGGACAGGGGCTGTGTCCAATCTGATTATCTTGTATTTACTCCAGTGCTTAATACGGTGCTTGGCACAGAGTCAGCATTTAACAAACATCACCATTATTATCCTTGTTAGTATTATAGTTCTTGTTAAGCGGCAATGACCATTTCCAGCAATGGGGAATTCACAACGTGGCTCAGTGGAAAGAGCCCGGGCTTGGGAGTCCGAGGTCATGGGTTCGAATCCCGGCTCTGCCACTTGTCAGCTGTGTGACTGTGGGCAAGTCACTTCACTTCTCTGGGCCTCAATTCCCTCATCTGTAAAATGGGGATGAAGACTGTGAGCCTCACATGGGACAACCTGATTACCCTGTATCTAACCCAGCGCTCAGAACAGTGCTCTGCACATAGTAAGCGCTTAACAAATACATTATGCCCTACTGAGAGCTCACCTCCTCCAAGAGACCTTCCCAGACTGAGCTTCCCCTTTTCCCTTTGCTCCCTCTCTGCTCCCCTTCACCTCCCCTCAGCTAAGCCCCCTTTCCCCCCTTTCCCTCTGCTCCTCCCTTTCTCCCTTCCCCTCCTCTCAGCATTGTGCTCATTTGTATATATTTTTATTACCCTATTTATTTTATTACCCTATTTATTTTGTTAATAAGGTGTACATCCCCTTGATACTATTTATTGTGATAAATTGTCTTGTTTTTGTCCATCTGTCTCCCCCGAATAGACTGTAGGCCCGTCGATGGGCGGGGATTGTCTCTATCTGTTGCCAAATTGTACATTCCAAGTGCTTAGTACAGTACTCTGCACATAGTAAGTAAACGCTCAATAAATACTGTTGAATGAATGAATGATTTCTTTGAATTTGTGTTGGGGCCCACTGCAGGGCAGGGAGCTGATCCTCTTGAACGCCTATTTTCTCTGTCAGGTTTATCCCCCTTGACCCAGGTCACTTTTTCTCTCCTTCCTCCCTACCCCTATCCCTGTTTCATCAAAGGCTGCATTCCAGCATGGATGCTGAGGAAACAATTCAGCGCTTGAAGAGGACGAGGGTCGAGCATCACCAGACTGCCCCCTCAACCCCTCCGCTGCCAGGTCGATGCCGACCAGAGTCATTCTGAGCTGTGCCCACCCTGAGCGGCTAGTTGGCCGGTGGGATCCCCCAGATTGGCGATCCCTCTCCAAGCTGCACGTGTGCATGTGCCCTTTTCTCTCCACCCACCATCGTTAGGCAAGTTCCTGGAGAATTTCCCTCCTGTTTCCCCCAATCCTAATAGAATGGCTCCATTTTCCACATAAGAGGACCCAGGGTTTGGGAGGAAATAGCATCTAATCATAGCCATTTCCTGTTTAAATCCTGCAAGAAACCACCAAACCACCATCCCTCTAGAGTGTAAGCTCAACGTGGGCAGAGAACACGTCTACCAACTCTGTTATATCGTACTCTCCCAAGCCTTTAATACGCCTCGTCTTTTCTTACGCCGTCGAGTCGTTTCCGACGCATAACGCCTCCACGGACGCCTCTCTCCCAGAACACCCCGTTCTCCATCTGCAATCGTTCTGGTAGTGTATCCATAGAGTTTTCTCGGTAAAAACACGGAAGTGGTTTACCATTACCTCCTTCCACACAGTAGACTCGAGTCTCTGCCCTTGACTCTCTCCCATGCCGCTGCTGCCCAGTATGGGTGAGTTTTGACTTGTAGTCGATGGCCTTCCACTAGCTAGCCGCTGGCCAAGCTAGGAACGGAACGGATTGTCCCCTGATTGACTGTCCCTCCCATAGCCAAGACTGGGAGAGTACCGGAAACTCTCCAGGTGCGATCCTGAGAGGGGTTAGTACGTGTCTACCAACTCCGTTATACTGTACTCTCCCAAGCGCTTAGTACTGTGCTCTGCACACAGTAGGTGATCAACAAATTCCACTGACTGACTGATTGGGCCTGAGCATCCACAAAGGGCCCAGCCCCAACTACTATAAAAGAAATTCCACTACATACCGTTTTCCTGGATAATTTCCGAAGTGCACTGGTCTAGGATGGACACGTTTGCCAATATGGTCACTATCTGAAAATGATAATATAGAAGAAAGTGTCACCGTTAAGAGAGTTGGGAGTCAGAAAGGTTTCCCGAATTGGCCGGCCTAGAGGGAGCACTGGAGCCAAGGATGGGGGATGGTAGGATTGAGAAGGTTTAGGAGACAAGATGATCGATTCTATTATTGACATATTAAATTTAAAGTGCTGGTAAGTCATCCATCGGGAGATGATCTGGAGGCAAGAGGAGAAGTGAGATTGTATTGTACTCTCCCAAACGCTTAATACAGTCCCTGCACACGGTAAGTGTTCAGTAAATATCACTGATTGACTAATTGCAAAGGAGAGGTCAAGCTTGGAGCGGCCAGTTGGGGAGTGGTTCGAAATTACGTTGGTGGAAGAGATTTCTCAAGAGAATGAGGGTAAAGAGAGAATTCAGTGTCCAGGACATAGCCCCGTGCGGTAACTGCAGATGATTCATTCGTTCAATTGTATTTAATGAGCACTTACTATGTGCAGAGTAGTATACTAAGTGATTGGGAGAGTACAGTACAACACAGCACTTATGTACCTATCCCTATCTATATTTTAATTAATGTCTATCTCCCCTACTGGATCCTTGAGGACTAGGATCATGTCTACCAACTCTATTGTATTGGACTCTTTCAAGTGCCTGCGCTTCAGTGCTCCGCACACAGTAAGTGCTCAAAATTGGCCAACAGAACCAAAAACAACCAAGGTCAAGGAGGATTACGATGCTAATGGTCTTTGTTTAGCACTTGCTATTGCAGAGCACAGGGCTAAGGCCTTGCAGAGATCCAAGATAATCAGATTGGATCCAGTCCCTGTCCCACAAGAGGCTCACAACCTAACAGAGAGGGAGAACAGTTAGTGAATCCCCATTTTACAGATGAGGAAACTGAGGCACACAGAAGTTAAGTGACTTCCCAAGGTCACCCAGCAGTGGTAGAACCAGGATAACAACCCGGGTCCTCCAATTCCCAAGCCAATAATAATAATGTTGGTATTTGTTAAGCGCTTACTATGTGCAGAGCACTGTTCTAAGCGCTGGGGTAGACACAGGGGAATCAGGTTGTCCCACGTGGGGCTCACAGTCTTAATCCCCATTTTACAGATGAGGGAACTGAGGCACGGAGAAGTTAAGTGACTTGCCCACAGTCACACAGCCGACAAGTGGCAGAGCTGGGATTCGAACTCATGAGCCCTGACTCCAAAGCCCATGCTCTTTCCACTGCGCCACGCTGCTTCTCACTCTTTCCTCTTTCCACTAGGCCACGGTGCAAACAACACCGCAAACTTGGTTTCCTCCTAGACAGTTTGTTATCCTTCTAGATTTATATTCACCTGTGGCTAAAATCGACGGATTTTTCCCTCCACAACATTTCCTGGATCAACATCCCCTACTCTATCCAAATGGCCCTCATCACAGTCTGGGAGCTCACATGGGACAACTGAATCAGAAGGAAAATGTAGACGGGGAGTATGGAAGAGGCGGAAGCCTCAGCTCTTGGGGAAGTTTCGGATCTGACGGCGTCAGTCTTCCCAACCTACAGTAATGAGGTCGGCAGATGTCAGAGAGGGAACAGGTGGAGGTGCTGTATTAGATCTGCAATTTATTTATATATAAATATTTATATTTATTTATATTAATGTCTTTCTCCCATTCTGAACTGTAAACTCCTTGTGGCAGGGAATGTGTCTGTTGTATTGTATTCTTCCAAGCACTTAGTCCAGTGCTCTGCAAGCAGTAAGTGCTCAATAAATACGATTGACTGACTGACTGGTGTCTTAACGAAGGGGTAAAAGGGTTGGAACAGTCATGGAGGTGATGGGAACGGAAGGCCCTGAGGGAGGCCCAGAAGCAGCATGGCGCAGTGGACAAAACACGGGCCTGGAAATCAGAAGGTCAGGTAATCTAATCCCATCTCTGCCCCTTATCTGCAGTGTGACCTTGGATAAGTCATTTCACTTATCTGTGCCTCAGTTACCTCATTTGTAAAATGGGGATTAAGACAGTGAACTCCATGTGGAGCAGGGACTGTGTCCAACCTGATCACCTCGTATCTACCTCACTGCTTCATACAGTGCCAGGTGCATTATAAAGTGCTTAACGAATACCACAATCACTATTATTATCATTATTATTAAACAGTTCCTGCCCCACATGGTGTTCATAAACTATGGGTGAAGAGGAACAGGTATTTTAATCCCTTTATGTAAGTGAGGAAACTGAATTCCAAGAAGTAAAAGTTAATGGAAAGGGCCAGGATCTGGGAGTCAGAGGACCTGGATTCTAACCGTGGCCCTGTCACTTGCCTGCAGCATACCTTGGGCAAGTCACTTATCTTCTACATGCCTCAGTTGTCTCATCTGTAAAACTGGGTCTCAAAACCTATTCGCCCTCCCTCTTGAGCCATGTGTGGCATTCATTCATTCATTCAATCGCATTTACTGAGCGCTTACTGTGTTCAGAGCGCTATACTAAGTGCTTGGGAGAGTACAATACAACAATAAACAGACATAATCCCTGCCCGAAGTGAATTTACAGCGTAGAGAAGCAATGTATCTTAGAGGAAAGAACCCGGGCTTGGGAGTCAGAGGACGTGGGTTCTAATCCTGCCTCTGCCACTTGTCTTCTGTGTGATCTTGGGCAAGCCACTTCATTTCTCTGGGCCTCAGTTACCTCATCTCTGGAAAATAGGGATGAAGACTGTGATTCCCACATGGGACAACCTGATTGCCTTGTATCTACCTCAGTGCCTAGAATGGTGCTTGGTACATAGTAAGCACTTAAAAAATGCCATCATTATTATTAGAGGAGGGGGAATAGACATCAATAAATATAAATTACAGACATGTACATAGTGTTGTAGGGTTGGGGGGGGGGGGGGTGATGCAGAAGGGGGCGGGCGATGGCGGGAAGAGGGGAGCTTAGTCTGGGAAGGCTTCTTGGAGAAGATGTGCCTTTAGTTTGGCTTTGAACTGGGGGAGAGTAATTGTCAGATTTGGGAAAATTTGAAGGCAGTGGGGAAGAAGTCATAAGAGAGATAATGGTTGAAGATAGCTGTTAGGAGGAAGACCGGGGGTGAGAGTTTTGTTAAGATGGGAGGGAATGGGATTAGAGGTGCAGGTGGAGGGGGTGGCTTTCGAGAGGAGGCAGGAGATCTCCTCCATAAAGTAGGTGTCCAGGTCATTGGGGGCAAGGGATGGGAGCAGTGGGACAGGGGGCCTGAGGAGGGAGTTAAATGTCTGGAACAACTCACAAGGGCAAGGGGCATGGGTGTCAACAAGGATGGAGAAATAATTTTGCCATGCAGAGGAGAGGGCAGAATAAATTTAAAGTGGACAAAATTATTTAGATTTCCACCAGTAACGCTCCGCAGCTCGAGCACAAGAGCAAAGGAGATGGACTGTGCAGGTGACCCAGGGCTGTGGGTTAGACGTACAAGATCAACGAAGCGTTAGAGGATTGAGTAGGTTGAGTGCAGATGAGTTCAGTGGTGTTGAGAACCTCTATTTTGTCATCAAGGAAGGGTGGTTTGGTATGGGGACTAAGTAGGGCGTGATGAGTTGAGAAAATTGGATAAGGCCAAAGATCAGAGGTTTCTGAGGGGGAATAGTACAGATTTATGGGGAGGGGGTGTGTGGGAGAGGAAGCAAGTGAGGAGGTTTTGGTCAGAGTGGGATATCAGAGTTGAGGGTAATAATGATAATGTTGGTATTTGTTGAGCGCTTACTATGTGCAGAGAACTGTACTAAGCGCTGGGGTAGATAGAGGGTAATCAGATTGTCCCACATCAGGCTCACAGTCTTCATCCCCATTTTACAGATGAGGTAACTGAGGCACACAGAAGTGAAGTGACTTGCCCACAGTCACTCAGCTGACAAGGTGGCAGAGCCGGGATCGAACCCATGACCTCTGACTCCCAAGCCCATGCTCTTTCCACTGAGCCACTCTGCTTCCCTATAATAATGTTGGTAGTTGTTAAGCGCTTACTTTGGGAGATGTGCATGACACACACATGCACACATTAGAGACAATGATGAGATTCAGTGTGCATCCAAGCCAGCGAGTCCACGAGGTGGGGTGAAGCAGGAGGTCAACGGAGTTGAGGGATTATAATAATAATAATAATTTTGGTATTTATTTAGAGCCTACTGATGTTGTACTAAGCGCTGGGAAGGATGCAAGCAAATTGGGTGGGACACAGTTCCTGTCCTACGTGGGGCTCACTATTTCAATCTCCATTTTACAGATGAGGTAACTGAGGTACAGAGAAGTGAAGTGACTTGCCTAGGGTCATACAGCAGATAAGCGGTGGAGCCAGGATTAGAACCCATGACCTTCCGACTCAAGCCCTTCAGGCCCGTGCTCTCTCCACTAAGCCACGCTGCTTCTCAATAGATAGAAGGTGGGCAGCAGAAGGGTCGTCAGGACCATCTGTGTAGATATTGACGACCCCAAGGATCAAATGTGGGCAGGGAGAAAGAGAGAAAGAATGTGAGAAAGGGATAAAAGTGGTTACAGAAGTTGGAGGTGGGACTTGGGGGGCTTGTAGAGAACAGGTTAGGTGGCGGGGATAATTTCCAATCCGATTTTCTTCCGCCTACCAAGGGTGAGTGAAAGCAGCTTGGCTTAGTGGAAAGATGTGCGTTCTAATCCCACCTCTTCCACTTGTCTGCTGTGTGACCTCGGGAAAGCCACTTAACTTCTCTGTGCCTCAGTTACCTCATCTGCAAAATGGGGATTAAAAGTGTGAGCCCCACGTGAGACAGCCCGATTACCTTGTATCTACCCCAGCACTTAGAACAGTGCTTGGCACATGTAAGTGCTTAACAAATACCATCTTTATTATTATTATTATAGTGATAACAAAAGAGTAAGAGAATAGAGAGAAGCAGGGAAGCCTAGAGGAAAGAGCTCAGACCTGAGAATTAGAAAACCTTTCATTCACTCATTCATTCAATTGTATTTATTGAGCGCTTACTGTGTGCAAAGCACTGTACTAAGTGCTTAGGAGAGTACATTATAACAATAAACAGACACATTCCCTGCACACGAGGACTTCAGTAATAATGATGGTATCTGTTAAACGCTTACTATGTGCCGAGCACCGTTCTAAGCGCTCCCAGTTCTGCCACCTACCTGCTGTGTGACCTTGGACAAGGCACTTAACTTCCCTGTGCCTTGGTTCCCTCGTGTGCAAAATGGAGATTCAATGCCAGTTCTCCCTCCTACCTAGAATGGAAGCACCGTGTGGGACAGGGACTATCATCTTAATCATGTTGTATCTACCTCCAGCGACTAGTACAGTGCTTGGCACCTAGTAAGCCCTTAACACACAATCATCTTTATTACTATTATTATCATCGTCATTACCGGAGCCTCATTATGACACATGTATGCGCTATGTTTACATCGGAGGGGGGCTTCTTTGTTGATTCTTCTCTAGAGTGTTCAACCCATTTGGGAAATAATGAGGAGGGAGCAGCACATATTTGGCAAACATAGCTCTGAGCCAAAGCATGGGCCTTCTGAAGCAAACAATCCTTATTTATAGCCGGGAGCCAGCCGGGATCCAATTACCATTCATTTGTATCTCACTCAGCTATTAGAGTAACATAGGTGACTCCTTTCTTTGATACTGTGGAATAGAGGTCTCCCAGGCACGGGAGGTGGTGAGATGGTGTGGTCTCTCTGAATAAATACTCTCACTTGCAATGCAAATGAGACGACGGAACTGTAAATAGTGACAGATTCTCGAAAAATGGAAACTGGGTGTACATCGCCGCATCCCCTCCATGTTAATTATCAGCAGTGTTTCAGGCCTGGTGTATGTATTTTTGTCATTCTAAATTATATCCTGTTAATGAAAATTACTTCCTCTTTACAGAATCTGGACCCCATGTGGCTAAGGCAGAGATGAAGAAGAATTCAATTAACCGCAATTTGAATAAATGCCAATTATTTCGCTGCCTTGAATCTTATCTTATCAAATATCTGTTTTTATTTTTCTCTTTCAGAACACTTCGGGGATTTTCCAACATTGAAAGTCAGAACAAGAGGTGGGACAGGTTTACTGGACTTTCCCCTCCACGCCCCCCATTAATTTCTGGGAGGAAAAGATTGTCCTCTCCCAAGTGCTCAGTACAGTGCTCTGCACACAGTAAGCACTCAATAAATGCCATTGAATGATTTGATTGAGTTCTGGGGGTTACCAATACCCCATCAGTTTTCTGAAGCAATGAAATATTTTTGCTGGGAGAGTTGGCCAGGCCCTAAGCAGGGCACACAGTGAGGTTGCTCCATTCATTCAATCGTATTTATTCAGCGCTTACTGTGTGCAGATCACTGTACTAAACGCTTGGAATATACAATTCAGCAACAGATAGAGACAATCCCTGCCCAACAATGGGCTCACAGTCTAAAAGGCTCCAGAAGGAAGGAAAGCCTGAGAAAGGGGTGAAGCAGCATGGCCCTATGGAAAGAGCATGGACCTGGGAGTCAGAAGGACCTGGGTTTCAATCCCAGCTCCACACCACGTCTGCTGCGTGACCTTGGCCAAGTCACTTCGCTTCTCTGTGCTTCAGATACCTTATCTGTAAAATGGGAATTAGCTTGTATCTACCCCAGCGCTTAGTACTGTGCCTGGCACATAATAAGCACTTAAATACCATAAAAAAGGGGCCAAGCTGGGCCAGAGATCCTGCAAAGCCAAGGAGAGAAGACTGGATATCCCATGATTTAGGAGTACTGGGAAAGGGTCCAGAGCGCTTCCTATAAACTGTACTACCTAAGGGAGAGTGGGATTTACACAGCATTCACTCAATAATCCTTAGATTTACACCTTCTTCCTTACTTCTAGCCTGCATCCCTCTTGCTGCAGTGTCTTATTCTCCCTTTGGCTAATAGCAAACAGCTGCTCCCCGTCCCCCCAGTCACACCAGGTGCCATGTTCCCCCTTTGGGCACTCAGCAAATATCCACTGTTCATGAGAAGACAAAGAAAAAAGAAGTGCAATATTTCTTAACCACTTAGTACTTGCCACTCACTGTAATTTATTTGTATTGATATCTGTCTCCCCCCTCTAGACTGTAAGCTCGTTGCGGGCAGGGAAACGATCTGCTTATTGATGTCTTATACTTTCCCAAGCGCTTAGTACAGTGCTCTGCACACAAGTAAGCCCTCAATCAATATGACCGAATGAATGATTGAATGAGTAATGACTAATAATGATAACGTTGGTGTTTGTTAAGCGCTTACTATGTGCAGAGCACTGTTCTAAGCACTGGGAGATACAGGGAATCAGGTGGTCCCACGTGGGGCTCCCATTTTTTAATCCCCAGTTTTCCAGATGAGGGAACTGAGGCCCAGAGAAGCGAAGTGACTTGCCCACAGTCACACAGCTGATAAGTGGCGGAGGCGGGATTCGAACCCACGACCTCTGACTCCTGAGCCCATGCTCTTTCCACTGAGCCACGCTGCTTCTAAGCATAGGGATAGATACAAAATGATCAGACACAATCCCGCCCTCCTGGGACACCGAGTCGAAGAAAGAGGGAGAGCAGATATTGAAGCCCCATTTTACAGATGAGAAAACTGAGGTATAGACTTGTCCAAGGTCACATGGCAGGCAAGTGGCAGAGCCAGGATTAGAATCCAGGTCCTCTGACTCTCAGGGCCGGGGTCTTTCCACTAGGCTACGCAACTTCTCCCTGGCATAATAATGGCATTTGTGATGTGCTTACTATACGCCAGGCACTCTACTAAGCGCTGGATAATTCACCGAGGCATAATATGATGGCATAATACAACCAGGCCAGACCATTCCATTGATCCTTGGGGCCGGATCCGTGGGCCAGCGACGAAACGTGGGCTAAAAAAGTACACATCAGGTACTGTCATCTCTAACGCTTGCGGTTTGTCCTCGTTTTTATATTTATTACTGGAAGCCGGGCCGGGTGTTTAATTTCCTAAGTATTTGGGGGCTGGAGGGAGTAACCTGAAATAGGTCATTCATCTTCTTTGTCTTGCTTAATAGACACCAGTGATTACCTTACTACTTACTATGCGGTAATGAATCTGCATTTGTTTCCTTAATGGCCGCCCGGTCACCGGTTTAAGTAGCAGCTCAGTGCCAGGGTATTTAGGATATTATATTCCGCTAAAAGAAACCACACTTGCAATTCTGACGGGGAACGTGGGGAGTGAGGGAGCAGGGAGGGAAGCATTATGGTTCCTCGATGCAGTGACAAACCCTCAACAGGTTTCTCCCAGAGGAACGACTCGCTTCATAGGAGTTTCACGGAGGGCAGAAGCATTCTCTCCCAAGGGTACCGGGGTCCCAAAATTGTGGCAGGCCTTGCCGGTGGGTCAACGGGAAGCCCAGAAACTACGGGAGGCCCTGCCAATCCCCCGTCGAGTAGCTTTGGGTGCTGCCTGATTATTAATAATAAAGAATAATGGTAAAAATAATTATCGTGGCGCTTGTTAGGCGCTTACTAAGTGTCAAGCACTGTACTAATTGCTGGGGTGGATACAAGATAACCTAGTCCCATACCTATTCTCCCTCCTACTTAGACTGCAAGTCCTCTGTAGGTCGTGGACGCTGTCCAGATAATTAACTTGTATTTACCTCAGCACTTAGAAGAGGGTTGGGCACAGAGTAAGAACATAAATACCACCACTGGAAATGAAAGGGCTCACAGGAGGGAGAATAGGTAGATCTCCAGATTGCAGATGAGAGAATTGAGGCATAGAAAAGTGAAGCGATTTGCCCAAGGTCACACAGCAGTTAAGTGGCAGAGCCAGGATTAGAATCCAGGTCCTTCTGACGCCCAGACCAGGGCTCTTTCCACTGCTCCTTGCTGCTGTTTTGGAGTTTCAATATCGGGGGGGGGGGGGGGGGGTTCCAGGTCTGCAAGCAGCAGCCATCCAGATGGTTAGAGCCTTACTAGAGGGATGATGATGATGATGACGACGACGACGACGATGGTATTTGTTAACCGCTGAGGAGGAGAGGGCGGTGAAGAGCCTGAGGCTGGGCACCTGGCCAACACCCCTCCACCCCCCCCAAAAAAACTGAATGCAGCTGGGCTGGGTCAAGGAAAGTCAGCCTCCCCTCGGCCCCGCCACCATCCACGGGCAGGAGGGGAGGTAGCGATGTAGTCTTTGCTTCCATTTTGTTCTGAGCGAAGAAAACCTTTGCACGAACTGGCACCAAGCACACTCAAGCAGTGTGGCTCAACGGAAGGAGCACGGGCTTGGGAGGCAGAGGATGTGGGTTCTAATCCCGGCTCTGCCACTTGTCTGCTGTGGGACCTCGGGCAAGACACTTCACTTCTCTGCACCTCAGTCACCTCATCTGTAAAATGGGGGTGAAGACTGTGAGCCCCACATGGAACAACCTGACTACCTTGTATCTACCCCATCACTTAGAATAGCGCTTGGCACATGGTAAGCGCTCAACAAATACAAAAAAACCAACCTCGGAGAGATGGATTGGGAAACGGCAATTTAATAGGGGGTTGGGGACAGAGGATCACCCTCTCAAACGCGAAAGCCCTCCGCACTGTCCATCCTCCCCTCCCCCTGCCTCGATGAGTAAGCCAGAAAATCAAAAGCTTTGCTTTATCAGTGCCTCAGGGACCCAGGGCTGGCACCAGCATCCTGTCTGCCCTTGGCAAGTTAATGCTCCTCATCACAGGACTTCAACAAATAAATAAGTAAACTGTGGTAGTAAAGAAGCAGGGTGGTCTAGTGATGATCATAATGTTGGTATTTGTTAAGCGCTTACTATGTGCAGAGCACCGTTCTAAACGCTGGGATATACAAGGTAATCAGGTTGTCCCACATGAGGCTCACAATCTTCATCCCCATTTTACAGATGAGGTAACTGAGGCCCAGAGAAGTGAAGTGACTTGGCCACGGCCACACAGCTGACAAGTGGCAGAGCCTGGATTCGAACCCATGACCTCCGACTCCCAAGCCCGGGCTCTTCCCACTGAGCCACGCGATAATGATGGTGGTGTTCGTTAAGCGCCGATTTTATGCCGGGCATCGTACCGAGCTCTGGGGTGGATACAAGCAAGTCGAGTTGGACACAGTCCCTGTCCCACGTGGGGCTCACAGTGTCAAATTCCATTTTACAGATGTGTTCACTGAGGCACAGAGAAGTGATGTGATTTGCCCAAGATTACACCGCGGAGGATAGAGCATGGGCCTGGGAGTCAGAAGGATCTGGGTTCAAGTCCCTACTCTGCCATTTGTCTACACAGCCTACTTGCCTGCTGTATTGGGCAAATCACTTAAACTCGCTGTGCTTCTGATTTATCTGTAAACTAGGGATTCAATTCCTGTTCTCCCTCCCACTTAAAATGTGAAATCTCTGTGGGTCAAGGACTGTGTCCAACCTGATTATCGCTTAATATAGTGCTCTGCACACAGTAAGCGCTCAGTAATAAGATTGAATTGAATCATCTTGTACCTTGTATCTACCCCAGCATTCAGTGCATGGCACATAATGGGGGCTTAACAAATACCACAAGTTGTTAATATTTATTATCTCAATCAGTGGTATTTACCCAATACCTCCTACCTGCAGAGCACTGTACTAAGCATTTGACTTTCAAGTCGGTGGGGGCGACCAAGAAGGGACGGTCACCCCCTGGGCCAAATACGTGGCTCGGTGGAAAGAGCCCGGGTTTGGGAGTCAGAGGTCATGAGTTCGAATCCCCGCCCTGCCACTTGTCAGCTTTGTGACTGTGGGCAAGTCACTTCACTTCTCGGTGCCTCAGTTACCTCATCTGTAAAATGGGGATGAAGACTGTGAGCCTCATGTGGGACAACCCGATTACCCTGTATCTACCCCAGCGCTTAAGACAGTGCTCTGCAAATAGTAAGCGCTTAACAAATACTAACATTATTATTATTATTATTATGTCCATTCTCAGCTGTCTGCCCAGGGAAGCTGCTTGGCTTATTGGAAAGAGCCTGGGCCCCGGAGTCGGAGGATCTGGGTTCTAATACCGCCTCTGCCACCTGTCTGCTGTGTAACCCTGGGCAAGTCGCTTACCTTCTCTGTGCCTCGCTTTCCTCATGTGCAAAATGGGAATTCGATACCTGCTCACCATCCTACTTAGACGGTGAACCATTCATTCAATCGTATTTGAGCACTTACTGTGTGCCGAGCACAGGACCAAGTGCTTGGAAAGTACAATTCAGCAACAGAGAGACAATCCCTGCCCATAATGGGCTCACAGTCTACAGTGGGGGAGAAAGAGATCAAGACAAGTAAACAGGCATCAATAGCACCAATATAAATAAATAGAATTAGATATATATACACATCAGAATAAGTAAGAGAGGCATTAATATAAATAAATTGAATTATAGATATATACATATATACACAAGGGCTGTGGGGCGGGGAGCGGGGGTAGAACAGCGCGGCTCAGTGGAAAGAGCCCGGGCTTGGGAGTCGGAGGTCATGAGTTCGTATCCCGGCTCTGCCACTTGTCAGCTGTGTGACTGTGGGCAGGTCACTTCACTCCTCTGTGCCTCAATTACCTCATCTGTAAAATGGGGATTAACTGTGAGCCTCCCATGGGACAACCTGATTACCCTGTATCAACCCCAGCGCTTAGAACAGTGCTCGGCACATAGTAAGCGCTTAACAAATACCAACGTTATTATTAGCAAAGGAAGCCAGTAGGGGCAAAGCGGGAGGGGAGGGGGAGCTGAGGAAAAGGGGGGCTTAGACCGGGAGGCCTGATTGTATCTACCCAGCACTTAGTACAGTGCTTGGCACATATCATGTGCTTAACAAATACCATACAGTTGAAGTTTGTCTCCCCCCCCCCAGATTGTAAGCTCATTGTGGGCAGGGAATGTGTCTATTGTTGTACTGTACTTTTCCAAGCGGTCAGTACAGTGTTCTGCACACCATAAGCGCTCAATAAATACTACTGAATGAATGAACGAACAATTCCCTGCCCCATTCTGCGTCTGCCCCGGCCTTCTCACCTGGTCTCGGGTGTAGGGAGTGTCCACCCTCCTCTTGTCCGAACAGGCCTCCAGGAGCACCTTCATGGCACTCAACTGGAGGAGCGTCTCGCAGGAGATGCTGTCGAAGAACGTGATGTTGGCGAGGGCGGCGGAGGCAAGCAGGAACACTTCCCCGGACGAGGCTTCTTGGCACAGTTCTGGGTGGTAGGTAGGCAGGGGAGGGGCGGGAGATGAAGCGAAAGAACTCCCGGCTCCAGGCTGGACACCTCTAATGAGGCGCTGGAATTGTCCCTCCCATTCCTCTTTGCCCATGGGGCGATGGTGGTGGTCGGGTCGGGGGGTGACCCCTGACCCCAGGGCCCATTCCCAGGGAGGACCCCCATCTCTCCGGAAAATGGACGAGGACCGAGGGCCTCCCAGTGCTCCCTCGGTGACCCGGCTCGCTTCTCTGCAGACTCCTCTATACTTCACCCAATCAATCATCCGAAGACTACATCGAAGGGATTCTAGAGTCCTGGGGAGACTCTGGCAATGGATTCCGTCCTCTTAACAACCCCTCTTTCTAACCCGGGCTCGTACTCGCCCGGATTTCTCCTGACCTACCGAGATGGCTAATGGTGGGTGACGAGACCACCCTGGCAGCCTCAAATTCCTGTGCAAGCTTACCGGGAAATCTGATTTCAGTGTGTGGTAGTTAAAATTAATTGGGGGAAGCAGCGTGGCTCAGTGGAAAGAGCCCGGGCTTGGGAGTCAGAGGTCATGGGTTCGACTCCCGGCTCTGCCGCTTGTCAGCTGGGTGACTGTGGGCAAGGCGCTTCACTTCTCTGTGCCTGTTACCTCATCTGTAAAATGGGGATTAACTGTGAGCCTCACGTGGGACAACCTGATTACCCTGTATCTCCCCCAGCGCTTACAACAGTGCTCTGCACATAGTAAGCGCTTAACAAATACCAACGAATACCAACATTTTTATTAAAACGCTTCAACAGAGGGGAGGCAGGAGCCCATTACCCACTTCTCCCTCTCCCCAGGAAAGCGGTGAGGGAGGAGTGGATTCCCCAGAGTTCATCTTGGGCCCAGTCCATCCCCCTCACAAGTTGAAGCTCTTATAGGGGAAGCAGCGTGGCTCAGTGGAAAGAGCCCGGGCTTCGGAGTCAGAGGTCACGAGTTCGTATCCCGGCTCTGCCACTTATCAGCTGTGTGACTGCGGGCAAGTCACTTCACTTCTCTGTGCTTCAGTTCCCTCATCTGTAAAATGGGGATTAACTGTGAGCCTCACGTGGGACAACCTGACTACCCCAGCGCTTAGAACAGTGCTCTGCACATAGTAAGCGCTTAACGAATGCCAACATTATTATTATTATTCAACAGAGGGGAGGCAGGAGCCCATTACCCACTTCTCCCTCTCCCCAGGAAAGCGGGGAGGGAGGAGTGGATTCCCCAGAGTTCAGCTTGGGCCCAGCCTTTCCCTCTCACACGTCGAAGCTCTTCCTCCCTCCCCTTTCATTGATTCAGTTGCGTTTATTGAGCGCTTACTGCGTGCAGAGCACTGTACTAAGCACTTGGGGGAGTGTGATATAACTATAACAGACTCAACTCATTCCCCCCCCCCCCCCCGGGGGCCTATTCAGGGCCACCAGTCTGACGTTTGGGTCAGGGGTCATCCTGGGTGAGGAAGGAGGGGAGGGTGAACAAAGAGAAACACCTTCTGCCAGCTGGGAATGATTTCAGTCGCTTGGGCAAAGCCTGGCATTTGTGAGCAGATGCCACTGCCCTCTAGTGGATGCAATAGGTCGCCTGGACTTCACGTTTTCTTTCACCCCGGGAAGCTTTATTATTATTAATAATAATAAGGATAGCGTGGCTCAGTGGAAAGAGCCTGGGCTTCGGGGGTCAGAGGTCATGGGTTCGACTCCCGGCTCTGCCACTTGTCAGCTGTGGGACTGTGGGCAAGTCACGTCACTTCTCTGGGCCTCGGTTACCTCATCTGGAAAATGGGGATTAACTGTGGGCCTCACGTGGGACAACCTGATGACCCTGTATCTCCCTCAGCGCTTAGAACAGTGGTCTGCACATAGTAAGCGCTTAACAAATACCAACATTATTATTATCATTATTTGTTAAGCACTTGCTATGTGCCAAGAACTGTACTCAGCACTGGGGGAGAAACAAGATGATGGGGTCCTACCTGGGCCACGTCCTCCCGCGGTCCCGGATCGCCCTCCCTCCTCACCTCCGCCAAACTCATTCTCTTCCCCTCTTCAAAACCCTACTTAAAGCTCACCTCCTCCGAGAGGCCTTCCCAGACTGAGCTCCCCTTTTCCCTCTGCTCCCTCCCCCCCCCCACCTCTCTGCAGCTAAACCCTCTTCTCCCCGCTTTCCCTCTTCTCCTCCCCCTCTCCTGTCCCCTCCCCTCAGCACTGTACTCGTCCGCTCAACTGTATATCTTCATCTTCATCACCCTATTTATTTTGTTAATGAGATGTACATCACCCTGATTCTATTTATTTGCTGTTGTTTTAATGAGATGCTCTTCCCCTCGATTCTAGTTATTGCCATTGTTCTCGTCCGTCCGTCTCCCCCGATTAGACCGTAAGCCCGTCAAAGGGCAGGGACCGTCTCTATCTGTTATCGATTTGTACATTCCAAGCGCTTAGTACAGTGCTCTGCACATAGTAAGCGCTCAGTAAATACTATTGAATGAATAAATGAATAGGAGGGAGAACAGGTATTGAATCCCCATTTTGCTGATGAGGGAAGTGACACACAGGGAAGTTAAGTGACTCTCCCATGGTCATACAGCAGACAAGTAGCAGATCTGAGGTCCTCTGGCTCCCAGGCCCGTTCCCTTTCCACTAGGCCATTCCGCTTCTCATAGCTTTCCAAAAATCAAAGCTCCCTTCCCCGGTCTAGAGTTCTGAGCTGATTTCTCCATTCCCCAAAGCACATCAGTGCGGGAGTGGATGGATTAAGGCCCTGGGTCTGGCTGTGAGGTTCATGGAGGTGGAGGGAAGGGGAGAGAGAAGGGTCCCAATGGCTCCGTGATAGGGAGGTGGACAAGGGAATGTGTCTGTTTATTGTTATACTCTCCCAAGATCTTCATGCCGTGCTCTGCACACAATAAGCACTCGATAAACACGACTGGATGAATAAATGAGTGGAAACCCGGAGCCCTGGATACTGATTCTCAGAAAGGAATGCCAGTCAAGCTGATGGCAGACCATTCCGGGGTGGGCAGAGCTCTCTCCGCTGGCTAACGGTCACTACCGCCCCAGTCCAAGTGTCCCCTCCCGCCTGCCCACCGAGGGCCCGTGGGAGACTCACTGATGAGAGCTGTCACGATTTCCTCCATGTTCTCCAGGAAGCTGGTGAGATGTTGGGTGAAGGTGAGGTGAGGAGAGGTGATCTGGGCCACCACGGCCGCCGCCTCGGCCCGCGTGGCCTCCGAGTGGCTGTCGTCGGTCAGGATGTCCACTAGGCAGAGGATGCCGTCCACCTGGGGGTGGAGGGGGAAGGGACACGTCGGGGTCAGCCCTCCCAAGACCCTGCCTCGATTCTGAGATGGGAGGGTGAGTGGCCAAAAATCAGTCAATCCATCAAATCGTATTTATTGAGCACCTAGTAATAATAATGGTATCTGTTAAGCGCTTACTATGTTCCAGGCACGGTTCTCAGCCCTCGGGTGCATTTAAGCAAATTGGGTCGGGCACAGTCCCCGTCCCACGTGGGGCTCACAGTCTCAATCCCCATTTTACAGAAGAGGCAACTGAGGCCCAGAGAAGTGAAGTGACTTGCTCAAGGTCACATAGCTGACAAGTGGCAGAGCCAGGATTAATAATAATGTTGGTATTTGTTAAGCGCTTACTATGGGCAGAGCACTGTTCTAAGCGCTGGGGTCGATACAAGGTCATCAGGTTGTCCCACGTGAGGCTCACAGCCTTCATCCCCATTTTGCAGATGAGGGAACTGAGGCACAGAGAAGTGAAGTGACTTGCCCACGGTCACACAACTGACAAGTGGCAGAGCCGGGATTCGAGCCCATGATCTCTGACTCCCAAGCCCGGGCTCTTTCCACCGAGCCATGCTGCTTCTCTGATTAGAACCCAAGACCTTCTGACTCCCAGTTCCATGCTCTATCCCACTACACCATGCAGAGCGCTGTACTTGGGAGAGTACAACAGTATAACAGACACATTCCCTGCCCACAAGAAGTTTACAGTCTGGAGGGGAAGATGGTCATTAATATAAATAAATTATGGATAAGTATGTAAAAAAACCTAGTAAACACAGTCCCTGCCTTCAAGGAGTTATAGTGGGGAAGAAGGCAGTCTCTACTGAGGGCAGAGGAGGGAGGGAGCGGGGAAGAGACGGGTGGCGGGGGGGGTGGTAAATAGGGGAGTGTCTAATCTGTGAGCTCCTGTGGGCAGGGAACATTTCTACCAACTCTGTTATATATACTTAGGAGAGCACAAAGTATGTGCTCAATAAAGACCACTAATTGAGAGGAAAAGTGGGGAAAGAGGAGGGAGGAGGTTTCAAACCCAGAGATATGGATCTTCTCTGCGGCGAACAGGATGGTTCCTTGACAGATCTGCAGGGATGTTGCTTTTTTATGGTATTTTAAAGTGCTTTCTATGTGCTGGTCACTCTTTTAAGTGATAGGATAGATAAAAGCTAATCGGGTTGGACACGGTCCATGTCCCGTATGGAGCTCACAGTTTAAGTCAGAGGGAGGAGGATTTTTTAAATAGTATCTGTTAAATGCTTACTCTGTGCCAGACACTGTACTAAGCGCTGGGGTAGATACAAACTAATTAGTTTGGAAACCATCCCTGTCCCACATGGGGCTCACAATCTTTATTCCAATTTTTTCAGACGAGGTAACTGAGGCACAGACACGTAAGGTGACTCGCCCAAAGTCACACAGCAGGCAAATGGTGGACCGGGATTAGCACCCAGATCGGTCATTTAATGCATTTAATTAGCGCTTACTATGCACAGACTCTAACATGTCCAAAACAGACCTACTTATCTTCCCACCCGTATCCTGTCCTCCCCGTGACTTTCCCATCACTGAAGACGGCTCTATCATCCTGCCCGTGTCACAAGCCCATAACCTTGGTGTTATCCTAGTCCCCCTCTCTCTTTCAACCCACATATTCAGTCCATCACTAAATCCTGTCGGTCCCACCTTCAAAACATCACTAAAATCCACCCTTTCCTCTCCATCCAAACTGCTACCAAGTTAATACAATCACTCATTCTATCCCTCTGGATTACTGCATCAGCCTCCTTGCTGACCTCCCAGCCTCCTGTCTCTCCCCACTCCAGTCCATAATTCACTCTGCTAGCCAGACCATCTTTCTACAAAAATGTTCAGGACGTGTTTCCCCACTCCTCAAGAAACTCCAGTGGTTGCCCATCTACCTCCGCATCAAACAAAAACTCCTCACCATTGGCTTTCGCACTCTACAATCTTGCCCCTCCTCCCTCACCTCGCTACTCTCTTACTACAACCCAGCCCGTGCGCTTCACTCTTCTAATGCTAACCTTCTCACAATGCCTCACTCTCGTCTATCTCACCGCCAACCCCTTGCCCATGTTCTACCTCTGGCCTGAAATGTCCTCCCTCCTCAAATGCTTTTTTTTAAATGGCATTTGTTTAGCTTTTACTATGTACCAGGCACTGTTCTAAGCACTGGGGTGGATACGATAGTAATAATTATTATGGTTTTTGCTGGGATGGACACAAGCAAATCGGGTTGGACACAGTCCCCTGTCCCACGGGGGGCTCACTAGTCTCAATCCCCATTTTACAGATGAGACAACTAAGGCACAGAGAAGTTAAGTGACTTGCCCCAGGTCACAGAGCAGACAAGTGGAGGAGCCAGGATTAGAACCCATAACTTTCTAACTCCCAGGCCCGTGCTCTGGCCATTACACCATGCTGCTTCTCGTAAACACTAGAGTAGATACAAGATAATCAGGTTAGACATAGTCCCTGTACTTCACTGAGCTCACAGTCTAAAGAGGGAGGAGAACAGGTCTTTAACCCTCATTTCAAAGATAAGAAAAATGAGGCATAGAGAAGTTAAGCTTAAGGTCACACAGCAGGCCAGCAGCAGAGCCAGGGTTATTAATAATAATAATAATGGTATTTGTTAAGCACTTACTATGTGCAGAGCGCTGTGCTACCGCTGGGAAATTCAAAGTCATCAGATTGTCCCAAGTGGGGCTCACGTCTTATCCCCCTTTTACAGATGAGGGAACTGAGGCACAGAGAAGTGACTTGCCCAAAGTCACACAGCTGTCAGGTGGTGGTGCCGGGATTAGAACCCGCAACCTCTGACTCCCAAGCCCGGGCTCTTTCCACTAAGCCGTGCAGCTTCTCAGACTCTCCAGTCCACGTTTATCCATTAGGCCATGCTGCATCCAGTCAGGGCTGGAAAGAGACTCCCCTCCACCCGCCGTGACTCTTGGCCAGTTCGCTCTTAGAAGTCTACCCTCTTCGGGTCTCCACCCCACAACTAAAACCCTCCCCTTTTGACCCCACATTCAAACGGAAAAGCTAGCCCTACCGGTTGGGGGTGTTCCTGGAAAATGGTCTTTCCATGCTCCTTTGGGGGTCCTCAGTTGCCTGCACTGGATTCCGCTTTAGACAGATCACGGCACTAGCCCACATCAGGCAAACCTTGTTTCCGAACATTCCTTAGGCTCCACGGACTTTATTTCCCGTCCCTCATCTCGAAATCATTCTTTAAGGGCTCCCGTTTCCCTTTCGGTTATTTATTAATACATAATCCTGAGTTATCTTAATTAAATGTCCCAGGTTGAACATAAATAAAGTTGTTTGGTTAAGTGTTGGACAATTGCCGTATCTTACAAGATGGACTTGCGGGATTCATAGGAACAGAAGTCGCCGTCTCCGAGAGGAATCATTTGGACGCATTTCTAAAAGGTAATGGAAATGGACAACCAGCTCGCTCCGAGAATCAGAATGATCTCGAAAGTACTATTCCCCTAATGAATGGATACCCGCACTCGGCTTGAAGTCACAAGCTGGGTGGCGAGTGACTGCTCTATACAAAATGACAAGCAAATGGATCCTTTTCCAACGTGGCTGACTTTGACAAGCTTTCAACCGCTACCGGCCTTCAATTTTTCATTTGCTCTTAACCTGGGCAGATTTCTGAAGCTGGCCCCTCTGAGCCCCCTTTTCCTCGGCTCCTCCTTCCCTCCCCATCGCCCCGACTCCCTCCCTCTGCTCTACCTCCTCCCTCCTCCCAAGGCACTTGTGTATATAGGTACATATTTATTATGTATTTTATTAATGATGTGTAGAGATCTATAATTCTATTTATTTACGCTGATGCTATTGATGCCTGTCTACTTGCTTTGTTTTGTTCCCTGTCTCCCCTTTCTAGACTGTGAACCCGTTGCTGGGGAGGGATTGTCTCTATTTATTGCTGAATTGTACTTTCCAAGCACTTAGTATAGTGCTCTGCACACAGTAAGCGCTCAATAAATATGAATGAATGAATTGAATGAATGAATGGGGCAAGGGACAGCATGCCTAGAGTATCTGGACTCTAATCCCAGCTCCACCATTTACCAGCTGCGCGACTTTGGGCAAGTCGCTTAACTTCTCTATGCTTCAGTATCCTCATCTGTAAATAATAATAATAATGTTGGTATTTGTTAAGCGCTTACTATGTGCCAAGCACTGTTCTAAGCACTGGGATAGATACAAGGTAATCAGGTTGTCCCACTTGGGGCTCACAATCTTCATTCCCATTGTACAGATGAGGGAACTGAGGACATAGAAGTTAAGTGACTTCCCCGAGGTCACACAGCTGACAAGTGGCAGAGCCGGGACTAGAACTCATGACCTCTGACGCCCAAGCCCGGGCTCTTTCCATTAAGCCACACTGCTTCTATAAAATGAGGATTCAATTCCCGTTCTCCCTCCCCTTTAGATTGGGAACCCCACAGGGACAGTGACAAGCCTGCTTGTCTTGCATTTATCACAGCATTTGATGCACAGTTGACTCAAGATCTAAGCTTTCCGCAGACCGTAAGCTTCCTCCTAAACTTTATGTTCTCTCCACGGACTGTAATTTCCCCGCACAGACTGTCAACTCCCTGCCAGACTGTAAACTCTCCCTCTAGCCTGAAAACTCCTTGTAGTCAGGGGAGTGGTACTGTATCTGTTACTCTATACTCTCGCAAGAACTTAGTCTCCTCACGGTAAGCATTCAATAAATACGATCGATTGATTAGTGCGTAACAACTACTGCAACTATATTTATTACGAGGTGTCTGTCGTTTCGCTCGACTTCTTTTTTTATAGTATCTGTTAGGAACTTGCTATGTGCCAGGCACTTTCTAAGTGCTGGGAAAGATCAAAGATAATCAGGTTGGACCAAATTGCTATCCCACATGGGGCTCACAGTCTTCATCCTTATTTTCCAGATGAGGTAACTGAGGCCCAGAGAAGTGAAGTGACTTGCCCAAGGTCCCTCAGCAGACAGTGGAGGAGCCAGGATTAGAACCCAGGTCCTTCTGACTCCCCGGTCTGTACTCTCTCCATTAGGCCGTGCTGCCTTTCTGTCTTCCGTGTGCTCTTTCCCACTGATGGGTCCAGAAGCTAAAATGGCATGAATTCTCAGGAATCCACCTGGGTGGTAATCAGGAGTTTAGGAAGGAGGAACAGTGCCAACGCGGGAGATTCCAGGCTGGACCGAAGAGGCTACCCGCTTAGAAACAACGTGGCCACCAGCTGAGGGATCGGACGTGGGGCTCTTCGACAAAGCTTCCCTGGGTGGGATTCTCCCCGGTTGGATTGACGGAGCTTGGCTGCATGGGCAAGTGCATCGAGATGCCAATACAGGAAGATGGCAGAAAAAAAAAGAATGGTATTTATTAAGCTCTTATTACGTGCCAAGCACAGAAGGCGGATGCAGAGCAAGCTGAAGCTAGACCAGACTTGGTGCCATCTGGGAGTGGAGTTGGAGCAATCTTTTCTTACAGGACCGGACTGTGCCCCCCCTTCCAGCAGAACCGGACCGTTCCCACCCTTCCTGCAGGACCGGACTGTGCCCTTCTTCCTGTCTGAAGGTGCTCTTCGGGCAGTGAGGCTGCTGGGGAGAGAGGGAGGCAGTGCAAGTCACTGTGGTATTTGTTCAGTACTTGCTATGTGCCAGACGTTTTGCTGAGCGCTGGGAAGAAACGACACAATCAGATCAGACACAATCCCGACCCCACGGGGGGCTGCCAGTCAAAAGGGGAAGGAACACGGGTTATTCGTCCCCATTTCCAGGTGAGGAAATAGAGAAGTTAAGTGACTTGTCCAAGGTCTCACAGCAGGCAAGTGGGGTGATCAGTGGGGTGAACAGGACAACCATCACACCCTTCCCTCAGGTGCCCCGGGCAGACACAGAATTCTGGGCTGGAGGGCCATTGGTCTGATCTGGTTATCAATCCATCGATCATATTTATTGAGCACTTCCCGTGTGCAGAACACTGTCCTAAGTGCTGGAGAGAGAACTATGAGACAGAGTGAGCAGAAACGTTCCCTGCCCTCAACGGGTTTACGGTATAGAGGAGTTACGCTAGCATGTTGCAGCCCTCTCCAGGGCATCCAGCATCTCAGTGCTATCAGCATTTATCGGCCTTCTACTGTTGCAGAGCACCGAACTGGACCTTTGGAAGCATATAAAAGAAATGAAATAACAGGAGGAAGAGGAGACTTAGGAAGAGGAGAGGCGGTTGGTACGGAGGAAAGGAGGAGAGAAGCAGAGGAGGAGGAGAAGGAGGTTGAGAAAGTAGAGAAGAGGAGGAGAAGGAGAAAGAGGTGGAGGAGGAGGAGGAAAAAGGAGAATTATTGGTACTTATTAAGCACTTACAATGTTTCCAGCACTGTACTAAGCACTGGGGTAGATATGAAATAGATCGAACCCAGTCTAAGCACTGTACTAAGCTCTGTGGTAGATAGGAGACGGGTTGGACGCAGACCAAGAATTGTATTACGCTCTGGGATAGATAGGAAATAGTAAGGTTGGACACAGACCCTGTTCCATATGGGGCTCACAATCTAAGTACGAGGGAGTAGTATTTAATCCCTATTTTATAGATGAAGAAATTGAGGCCCCCAGCACGTACGTGACTTGCCCAAGGTCACACAGAAGACAAGTGGCAGGGGTGGGTGGCAGGGACGGGATTAGAAACCAGGTCCTCTGACTCTTAGCTCGTGCTCTTTCCACTAAGCCACACTGCTTCACTAGCCTAGCACGCGGCTGCTACTCCTGCAGAGTGAATCAAATGTCACAGAATCATCAGGTTGGTCAAGACCACATCTAATCCAGGCTCCTGCCAAAATTGTAACTAAACCCAACTTTTCTGTTTTCTTTTAAAGTGCAACCTGTTGAAAACGTACGCCCTTGGGATTTCCATACCCTCTGTGACTGGGGAGTCCTGCTTAGTAATAATCATTGTGGAATTTGGTAAGCATTTTCTATGCGTCAAGCACTGTACTAACTTCTGGGGGTGACACGTTAATCAGGTCAGACTCAGTCCCCACCCAACATGGGGCTCAAAGTCTAAGGAAGAGGGAACCCGGTCCCGTCCCCACTTTCCAGAAATAAGTTGCCCGTGGTTACGTAGGAGGGAAGTGGCAGAGCTGGATCTAGAACCTGGGTCTCCTGACTCCTGCTCTAACGCTCTTGCCAGTAGGCCACACTGCCCCACAACTGCTTCCTCTTCCCAATCAGAGAACGAGAGGGGCATCATCAGAGGAGACAAAGATGCCAACGGTGGCCCCGGAAGGGGGATGAAAGAGCCAGGTCCTTGGCCACGAAGAGGCAGCAAAACTGAGAGCTAGTGAGAAGCAGCAAGGTCTAGTTGAGAGAGCATAGGTGCTGGTAGTCAAAAGGCCTGGGTTCTTATCCCAGACCCACCACTTGTCTGCTGTGTGACCTCGGACAGGTCACTTCACTTCTCTGGGCCTCCTCTGTAAAATGGAGATTAAGACCGTGCCCCCCAGTGTGGGACGGGGACCGTGTCCAACCGATTATCAATGTATCTACCTTAGCACTTAGTACAGTGTCTGGCCACATAGTAAGCGCCTAACAAATACCGTATAAAAGGGTCTGAACAGATCCCTTGACTGTAAGCACCTTGGGAACAGGGGCTGGGTCTACCAGCTCCATCGTTCCGTACTCTCCCAAGCATTTAGTCCAGTGCTCTGCACGCATAAACCGCTCAATATCACTGACTGCTGCTCACATCTCTCTCAGAAATGCTCTCACCTCCACAGCCAGAGTCACATCCTTTGGAGCAGGGGACAAAGACTAGAAGCCCCTTAAGGGCAGGAAAACACATCACTTCTCGGTTTGGGGCTTCCCCGAGCGCTTAGCACAATGTAGTACACCCAGCGGATGCTCCGTAGATCTACTACTAAGCAGCGTGGCTCAGTGGAAAGAGCACGGGCTTTGGAGTCAGAGGTCATGGGTTCAAATCCCGGCTCGGCCATTTGTCAGCTGTGTGACTTTGGGCAAGTCACTTTACTTCTCGGTGCCTCAGTTACCTCATCCGTAAAATGGGGATTAAGACTGTGAGCCCCACGTGGGACAACCTGATTCCCTTGCGTCTACCCCAGCGCTTAGAACAGTGCTCGGCACATAGTAAGCGCTTAACAAATACCAACATTATCATTATTACTACTAACTAGGCAGACCGGAAACACCAGCCAATAGGGAGAGAAGGGGCAGAGTGGCCAGTGGAGGGTTGGAGGGGATGGGGGAGGTGGGTTCTCCACGTAGCAGGCAACGCTGGGTTCGTCAGCATCGCCGCCCCCCGCCCGTGCTGACGCACCGAGCCGGCCCACGGCGGCCTTTGTAACGGGACCTGGCCGGGGCCCCGGGAACCAAGCTGGCAGCCGGCGGCCCCCGTCTCCGAGACCCCAATAATAAATTTCAAGATGACAGGAGGACAATCTAATAAAAGCACTTTAACATCCCCAAAGAAATTGCTGCTCGAAGCACTTATATAATTAGCTTTTACACTGAGAGGAGCTTTGGCCCGATGCCCTGTTTTCTGCTTAATCCTAGAAAAAGTAATCAGGGAAATGCCAGGCCCGAGCGCCACTCTGGCCACGGGAGCCGCGAGGCCAGGTGGGACCCGGGCTCCCAGGGATCCCGTGGAGGCCACGGACTCTGCCTGGGAAGGCGGTTGGGGGCGGGTAGGGGTGAGAGGGTGGTGGACCGGGTCGGGGTTTTAAGCGGTTCGCTGAACGCTTTATCGGATTTATGAGTGACAACCTCGCATTGATTATTGAAAAAGCATCAGCCCCTGCTTTTAGGCAAATACCCAGGAGTGCGGGCTTGTTTATGAAAGCTCATCATAATTCACTGGAGTTGGTCAGCTACTTAATAGTTGGGTTGGGGCGGTGAGGAGGAGGAAGTGGAGGTAGAGGAGGAGGAAACGGAGGTGGAGGAGCTGAAGGAGGAGGAGGAACTGGAGGCGGAGGAGGAAATGAGAGTGGAGGAGGAAGGAAGGGCAGTGGAATTCCAACTGTTGCAATCGTTCCCGTAGGTGGCTCATTATGTATGCCCCGTTTAGAGGCATAATTTTTTTTATTAATAATAATAATAATAATAATAATGGTATTTGTTAAGTGCTTACTACGTGCCAAGCACTGTACTAAGCTCTGGGTGGACACAAGCAAATCGGGTTGGACACAGTCCCTGTACCATTTGGGGCTCGCAGTCTCGATCCCCATTTTACAGATGACCTCATTGAGGCCCAGAGAAGTGGGGTGACTTGCCGAAGGTCACGCAGCAGACGAGTGGCCAGCCAGGATTAGAATCCCGGGACCTTCCGACTCCCAGACCGGTGCTCTGTGTACTACGTCATGTTGCTTCTCTGATGAAAGTCATGGAGTACGGATTTACGTAGATCCTGGTTTCTTCTGGGAAAAAGGGCAACCCCTACCAGCCAGCCACCTCCATGCTCAGGAATCCATCGGGTGATTTCTTATTTATGAATTTACCGGGTGTGATATCTCTAACAAATCCCTCCCTCCTCACCAGGGTGTGTCTAGCCACGAATATCTACTGTGAGCTCCTTGAGGGCGGCAGCGGCGTTTTTGACTTCGCCTCTGTAACCATCGTTCGAACAATCATGGCACTCTACTAAGCACTTGGGAGAGGCACCTAACACAGTGCCCTTGCACCCAGAAGATGCTCGTTAAATTCTGACAGTACCGACGCAGACTTTGTTTCTGGGAATCCTTCTGGGAAGTTTGTCTCTCCACAATGGAGGTTCAGATAACTGGGAGTCATGGGGACACCGCCCTGATTCCCAGAGTTAGGGCGAGGGGATGTCCGGGCATCTAGAGGGTTGACTGCAGGCCATATAGGATGGGCTATGAGAGAGGCACCGGACTGTTCCGACCACTCAGTACAGTGCTCTGCACAGAAATAAGAACTCAATTAATACCACTGACTGATCACTGTGGGTGGAGGACTTGGTGGCGAGAAATGATCCGGGAGTTCGGCCGGGGGAACAAAGGAATTTGCACTGGCCCCAATCTGGGTTGGAGCGTTTCTGCTCCGGACTATCACGTGGCCGTGAGTCGACCCTGGTGAGTCACGTTTTCCGTACTTCTGGTGTCTAGCAGGACCGGCCCGGAAGGGAGGCTGAGAAAGGACAGAGAGAGACACTGCTGGGGAGGCAACTTGGGGAGGGAGATGCTCTCAGGAGAACCAGGGAGGAAGGGGAATTGAGAGGCAGTGAAGCTTAGAAGAAAGAGCAAGGGTCCGAGATTCAGAAAACATAGGTTCTAGTCCCTACTCCACCACCAGCCAGCTGATTGGCCTGAGGAGAGGCAGATCGTGGCTTAGTGGAAAGAGCACTGGCTTGGGAGTCAGAGGAGGTGGGTTCTAATCTAGGCTCCACCACTTGTCTGCTGTGTGACCTTGGGTAAACCACTTAACTTCTCTGTGCCCCAGTTACCTCATCTGTGAAATAGGGATTAAGACAGTGAGCCCCACGTGGGACAAGCCGATTACCTTGTATCTACCCCAGTGCTCACAACAGTGTTTGGCACTTAGTAGGCCTTGAGAAGAAGAGAAGGCCTTGAAGAGGCTGAGGGCATGGAGAAAGGAGAGGAGCATGGGAATGTGAGGATTCTCAGACTTGGATCTTTTTCTACTTCACCGGAATCGGGTCGGACCCAAGGTTGCCAATTTTGTGCGCTCAGAAGGACTGGGTCTCTGAGGGCTCCTCGTCTTTTTCAAACCTCCGTCTGCCACAAACCATCCCCCAGGACACAGGGCCTGTCATTTACGGGGCAAAGCCATGAGGGGAAAGGCTGACAGGCTGCTGGACGGACCACTGGGAGCCTCGGCATGTGCTGGGGGAATTTCCAGAGGCCCAGAGACCCAAAAGCAACCACCCAAATGCCCACCTGGTGTCCACCCTCTCACGGGAAGTCAGTACAGATGAGGGGAAACTCAAATTCCCAGCCGACTCTGCCTAAAGATCCTGTGGGAGTGACTGTGGGCAAGGAATGTGTCTGTTTATTGTTATACTGTACTCTCCCAAGTGCTTACTACAGTGCTCTGCACACAGTAAGCATTCAATAAATGCAACTGAATGAACGAATGACCTCCCCCTCTGGTTATCTTCCAAACATCCTTCAGAAAACCGAGCCCACACAGGCGTTCGGACTCGGCTACCGCAGCGAGCTGGAAAGCCGGAACCATCCACTGGTTCTAAAGGATTTAGGATAAATTCGCGGATTAGAGGGCCAAGTTGGGCTCCTAGCGGATGTGGAGGGAAAATTATGGGTGTTGTTAGTTCAGTTTCTCCTTAAACATTAATTTCCGATCTTTCAAGTATCAAGTCGCCACCACCAGAATGAGGCCGACTTTAGTGATGATCTTGTGGTTTTCACAATGGGATCCTAGAGCTAGGAAGGACTTCCAAAGGTCATCCCGTCCAACCCCCTGCCTCCAGACAAATGAGTGCCCAAACCATCTAGGACGGAACAAGGACAGACGGTCCACAGGCTCCCCCTCCTCTTCTAGACCGTGAGCCCGCTGTTGGGTAGGGATTGTCTCTGTTGCCGAATTGTACTTTCCAAGAGCTTAGTACAGTGCTCTGCACACAATAAGCACTCAATAAATAGGGCTGGACGAATGAATGTTATCAAGAAAGGTCATTTCTGCCCTCTTTCCAAAGCTATATATGATTCTTCAGGTTTCAGAATTCATAAGCAAGGGGCAGGCAAATGAGGCATAAAGTTCCCTGGGCCCAGTGAAGACCGGGCATGTTACTCCCCAGTTCTCTATGGAAGAGACAGTAGGGGCCCCTTCAGTGACCAGCTTTCTCTGGCCTGCCGACTTTTCCTCAACTGCCATTCCCAAACAGTTTGGGAGGAGAAGGGGGCCACCCCAGCCCCCTAAAATCCTGCAGGCCAACATAACATAGTCACCCCAACATAAACACCCTCCCACGATCCCGGTTTGTGACGTAGGTTTGAGTCAGGCCACGTTGCCTCGAAAGCAACTAACAATAGTAATACTTATTAAGCACTTACTATTTGCCAAACACTGTTCTGAGCACTGGGGGGAGATACAAATTAATCAGGTTGGACACAGTCCCTGTTGCCCTAGGAAAACACATTCTTAATCCCCATTTTACAGATGAGATAAATGAGGTCCAGAGAAGTTGCGTACAGTGCTGAGCACTTAGTACAGTATTTTGCACACAGCAAGTGCTCGATAAAAACCACTAAGTGACTTGCCGCAAGTCACACAGTAGACAGGTGGTGGAGCAGGATTAGAACCCAGATCCTTCTGACTCTCAGGTTCTATCCACTGAGCCACGTTGCTTCTCAGATCAGTTGGCCCTCCTGCTTTCTGCCTCTGCTAGGACAAGGAATGGCAGCCCGGGAACTGAGATGGAAATCCTGTCCATTCTGAGAAAGGGGACCTCTCCATGTATACATTGTGGAGTCCACCCTCCCTCCGAGACCTTCCTCCCCACTCCCCAGTTATGTCCCAGGGCTCAAGATAACAGAAATTCAGGACTTGTTTGTTCTCCGATTGGCAACCAGAGCTCCAGCAGCCCTGGGCTTCCAACACCAAAAATGGGCAACCGGCAAGGATCACATCAAGTCGGTCTTTCCCTCTTAATTTTGATCCCTTTGGTTTCCTCCTTGACCTAATGTTTTTATGACAAACCATTTTGCTTACTTCTTATCCTTTATAGGGTTGGCTGAAACAAAGGTGTCTATCCAGCGTTTAGAACAGTGCTTGGCACACAGTAAGCGCTTAACAGATGCTATCATTACCGTATTACCAGTCTGAGTCCCTTAGCCCCATCTTGGTTCATTTTCCCTGCAGAAGTAGATTCAGCAGGTGTTTTGGTTTTCTTTTTTTACCTGAAAGATTTCCCCAGTCCCCCTTTTCAGCCCACTCCTAACACTTGGCTGGAGCTGAGAATTAAAATCCGCATCTGATGTGGTTTTCAATTTATTCTTGGGCTGGGGCCATTATTTTCTCCTTCAAATAGCAGCTCCCAATTCCATCAATACTGGTACATCTTGATCACGCCTGTCTCCTGGTCATCCCGCCCGTAGAAGAGGGACCCACACTCCCCTCCCTCCCCGCTCCACTCTCGGCCTTGGCATTTTCCATGAGGAAGTACTGGGTTTTCCAAAAAATCCATTATAGTTTGGTTAGGGTGTCCCTTCCCGCTCTAGACTGTAAGCTTGTTGTGGGCAAGAAATGTGTCTCTTTGTTGGGGTATTGTACTCTAAGAGCTTAGTACAGTGCTCTGCACACAACGAGCACTCCATAAATACAACTGACTGACTGACCTCCCCACCATCTCCTTGTCTCCTGGATTGGAGTTGGTTCTCCTGCCTAGGCCTGCTCTCTGTGCAGGGCTCTCCGCTTTGACCTACTCAGAGGCATGAAATGTGTTCTTTTAATGTTGTATCGTACTCTCCCGAGCTCTTAGTACAGTGTTCTGTGCACAGTAAGTGCTCAGTGAATACAACTGAATGATTAAATGAAATGGAGGCCACAACAGGGCTACCCTGGCCATGAATAAGCAGCAGCATGGCCTAGTGGACAGAGCACAGGCCTGGGAGTCAGAAGGACCGGGGTTCTCATCCTGACTCTGACACTCGTCTGCTGTGTGACCTTGGGCAATTCACTTCACCCCTCTGTGTCTCAGTGGCCTCATCTGTAAAATGGGGATTAGGAGTGGGAGCCCCATGAGGAACAGGGACTGTGTCTGACCTGACAACATTGCATCTACCCCAGTGGCTGGCACATAGTAAGTACCCTCTAGACTGTAAGCTCCTTGAGGGCAGGGAATGGGTCTATTTAATGTTATATTGCATTCATTCAATCATATTTATTGATTGAAGTGTATTAAGCACTTGGGAGAGTACAATACAACGATAAACAGACACATTCCCTGCCCACAACAAGCTCCCAAGTGCTTAGTACAGTGCTCTGCACACAGTAAACACTCATTAAATACGATTGAATTCATTCATTCATTTGTATTTATTGAGCGCTTATTCTATGCAGAGCACTATACTGAGCGTTTTGGAGAGTACCACGCAACAATAAGCAGACACATTCCCTGCCCACAACGAGCTCCCAAGTGCTTAGTACAGTGCTCTGCACATAGTAAAAGCTCAATAAATACGATTGAATTCATTCAATCGCATTTTTTGAGCATCTGCTGTGTGCAGAGCACTGTACTATATACTTGGAAGAGTACAACTCAACAAAAAAGTGACATTCCCTGCCCACAGCAAGCTCCCAAGTGCTTAGTACAGCACTCTGCACACAGTAAATACTCAACAAATACGACTGCCTTCATTCATCCGATTGAGCATTTACTGTGTGCAGAGCACTGTACTAAGGGCTTGGAAGAGTACAACACCACAGAAAAACAGTGACGTTCCCTGCCCAAAACGAGCTTACAGTCTGGGGGGAGGAAGAGGAAGACATACAGCAATACAGATAAATAAAAAAAAGATAGGAACTGTTATTGTACTGCTCTGAGACTGAATGAATGCTTCACAAATACAAGAAGATAGAGAGAACGTTGGTATTTGTTAAGCGCTTACTATGTGCCGAACACTGTTCTAAGCGCTGGGGCAGACACAGGGGAATCAGGTTGTCCCACGTGGTGCTCACAGTCTTAATCCCCATTTTACAGATGAGGGAACTGAGGCAACGAGAAGTTAAGTGACTTGCCCAAAGTCACACAGCTGACAAGCGACCGAGCCGGGATAGAGAGGAGGAGGAGAGAGGAGGAGAGAGGAGGAGGAGAAGAAGAGAGGAGAAGAAGAAGAGAAGAGGAGGAGAAGGGAGGAGAAGAAGAGAGAAGAGAAAGTAGAGAAGAGAGGAAGAGGAGGAGAGGAGGAGGAGAAGAAGAGAGGAGAAGAAGAAGAGAGGAGAAGAAGAAGAGAAGAGGAGGAGAAGGGAGGAGAAGAGAGGAGAAGAAGAGAGAAGAGAAAGTAGAGAAGAGAGGAAGAAGAAGAGAGGAGGAGGAGAAGAGAGGAGGAGAAGAGAGGAGGAGAAGAAGAGAGGAGAATAAGAAGGGAGGAGAAGAGAGGAGAAGAAGAGAGGAGAAGAAGAGAGGAGAAGAAGAAGAGAGGAGAAGAAGAAGAGAGGAGAAGAAGAAGAGAGGAGAAGAAGAAGGGAGGAGAAGAAGGAGGGAGGAGAAGAAGAAGGGAGGAGAAGAGAGGAGAAGAAGAGAGAAGAGAAGAGAAAGGAGAGAAGAGAGGGAGAGAGGAAGAGGAGAAGAGAAGAGAAGACAGAAGAGAAAAGAAAAAAGACAAAATATCCCGGAGATGAAGCGGAGCAAATTCCCCCAGCTGGAGGGCCCTGGTGGCCACTGGGTGGCGCCATTGCACAGTGCACGGGCTCGGCTGGGGCGGCACAGGCACGTGCAGACAGCCACGGGGAGAAGTATTCATCCATAGTTGGGTGTATGTAGATACATACGTATCTATATAGATATGTAATATATATGATATGTCAAAGGGAAGACCCTGCACAGAGAGCAGGCCTAGGCAGGAGAACAAACTCCAAACCAGGAGGCTAGGAGATGGTGGCGAGGTCAGTCAGTCAGTTGTACTTATTGAGCACTCGTTGTGTGTAGGGCACTGTACTAAGCTCTTGGGAGAGTACAGTACAACAGACACATTCCCCGCATACACACACGCACACACACACACAAATATGATAATAATAATGTTGGTAGTTGTTAAGCGCTTACTATGTGCAGAGCACTGTTCTAAGCGCTGGGGTAGATACAGGGTCATCAGGTGGTCCCACGTGAGGCTCACGGTCTTAATCCCCATTTTACAGACGAGGGAACTGAGGCCCAGAGAAGTGAAGTGACTCGTCCACAGTCACACAGCTGACGAGTGGCAGGGGCGGGATTCAAACCCGTGGCCTCTGACTCCCTAGCCCGGGCTCGTAGGGGATCCCACCCAACCCTGGGACTCGGGAGCCTCCGAGCCTCTGCTCTCTACAGTCCACTGCTGCTCTGGAACAGGAAAGTTTGGCCAGGCAAGCTCCCCACATCGCTGCCGCTCCCTCTCCTTTCCTCTGAGAAGCAGCGTGGCTAAGTGGAAAGAGTACGGGTTTGGGAGTCGGAGGACGTGGGGTTCTGATCACCTTCTGTCTACCCCAGGGCTTAGAACAGTGCTCGGCACATAGTAAGCGCTTGATAAATACCGTCGTTATCATTATTTGAGAAGCAGTGTGGCTTAGCGGCGAGAGCATGGGCTTGGGAGTTAGAGGATGTGGGTTCTAATCCCGGCTCTGCCACTTGTTCATTCATTCAATTCATTCAGGGGTATTTATTGAGTGCTTACTGCGTGCAGAGCACTGTACCTGTCTCCCGTGTGACCTCGGGCAAGACATTTAACTTCCCTGTGCCTCAGTTACCTCATCTGTAAAATGGAAATTAAGACTGGGAGCCCCATGTGGGACAACCTGTTTACCCTGTACCTACTCCAGCGCTTGGAACAGTGCTCGGCGCATAGTAAGCGCTCAACAAATACCCTCGTCAACATCGTCGTCGTCATCGGGGCCCAGCGGCAGCGGGGCCTAGTGGATAGAGCACGGGCCTGGGAGTCAGAAGGACCTGGGTTGTAATCCCACCTCCTTCACTTGTCCTCTGGGTAACTTCACTTCCCTGTGCCTCAGTTAACTCATCTGTAAAATGGGGATTAATATTGAGAGCCCCAAGTGGGACAAGGATCGTGTCCAACCTGATTACTCTGGCACAGAGTAAATGCTTAACAGACACCATTAATAAAAAATATAAAGATCTGGTGGGCCGGTTCCCAAGGAAAGCAACAGAAACCAGGCGGAGGGGGGATGCGGAAACCAGCCCGGCTTCATCCCAGAGGCCTCCCAACTCTGGAGTCGGTCAGTCGGTCGTACTTATTGAACACTTACGGTGTGCAGAGCGCTGCGCTAAATGCTTGGGAGAGTACGGTGATCTTTCCTCTCAGCAGCATCTCCTTCCAGTAGGCAGGATAACTGTACATATATATACTCCGACATCAGCATTTACCTCGGGCAATCGTCCTCTGAAACCAAATCTCAAGTAGGCCCAAAAGGGGAGGAACCCTGTGAAAGTCAGGGTGGCGGGCTGTCGTCGTCTCCGGCTGGGGCTCCGTCTCCGTCTCGGTGGCCGAAAGGGGCTCCCCGACGCCGCACCCAAAATACCTTCCGCCCCAGCCCTCTCCCCCACTTCCCCTCCCGGTGCCCATCGGCCGAGGGGCAGAAGGCCTGTCGTCAGACCGGCCCCTCCCACGTGCAACGTCTGGGCTTCGGCAGCCTACGTGTGTCCGTGCCAACCCATCCCCCGTCCATCTCCCCGCCGCGGGGAGGCCGACAACCCTCACACAGAGACCGCGAAGGATTTCCGGATGGGGAGAAGGTGGAGGAGCACCGAGGGAGAGGAGAGAGGAGCCAGCAAACACTGGCTTCCTGTCTTGTCCTCTCCCTCGTCCCTCCTACTCCAATTCCGCATCTCCCTTCCCCTAATTCCACCGCTCCCTTCCCCACCCCCGCTCTCCCTGTACACTTTTTTTTTTTAATTTCTCCATCGATTTTCATTAAACTCTCCCCTTGGCACATACGCAGAGAGAGAGAAAGCTTGGCTGTGCAGAGAGGGAAGGAAGGGTGTATCTGCCAGGTAGGTTTTCACCGTGCTTCCAGCCGCGATCCCTGCCTACTGGACATCTTTTCTTCCGAAGGCTTCAGCCTCACTCCTCCCAGATCTGCTCTGGGGCCATTGCAAGTTTCTGACGCAAGGGACACGGACCCCCAAGGCACCGTGGCATAGTGGAAACAGCACGGGCTCAGGACGGTGCTCAGCGCTTAGAACAGTGCTCTGCACATAGTAAGCGCTTAACAGAGACCGACGTTATTATTAGGAGTCAGAGGACCCATGTTCTAATCCCGGATCTGCCATTTGCCTGCTCTGTGACCTGGGGCAAGCCACTTAACTTCTCGGTGCCTCAGTTACCTCATCTGTAAAATGGGAACTAAGACTGTGAGCCCCACGTGGGACAACCTAATTACCTTTTATCCACCCTGGTGCTTAGAATAGTGCTTGGCTCAAAGTAAGTGCTTAACAGATACCATAATTAATATTATTATTATTATCATTATGACCTACCTGGGGATCCTTACCGGGGAGCCTGTGGAAACCCACAGACGGGGGAGCAAGTGAAGACGTGAAGCAGAGAAGCAGCATGGCCTGGTGATTGAGGATTAGAACACGGGCCTAGGAGCCAGAAGGACCTGGGTTCTAAAATCCCGCCTCTGCCACTCGTCTGCTGTGTGACCTTGGGTAAGTCACTTCACTTCTCTGAGCCTCAGTTCCCTCATCCTTCCCATGGGCGTTAAGACCGTGAGCCCTCTGTGGGGCAGGGACTCTGACCAACCCGATTTCCTTGTATCTACCACAGCACTTAGAACAGTGCCTGGCACGTAATAATAATAATTACGATAATATAGGTGAGGCAGGACTGGGGGGGGGGAGCCTCCATTACCCACTGCAGTCATCTGCCTCTCCAGATCTCCCAGGGCCAGATCCCTCTCGTGGGAAAGAAGTCGGGCGTTGGGAATCTCCGGAGCTCCAAGCTCCTGCCGTCCCAGAAGGCCTCCAAAAGGACATTGCAGTCGGAGAACACCCAGCACGTGCCATCACCCCACCGTCATTACCATGACCACCCCCTCGGCAGACCCCTTGACCGCCCACGTACGGGAGCCATAATCCCCCACCCCGGCGTCGCCGGTTAGGCGGAAGGATGTCTCCCCGTCTGGACTGTAAACCCGCTGTGGGCAGAGAATGTGTCGGTTTATAATTGTATTATACTCTTCAGAGCGCTTAGTACAGTGCCCCACACACAGTGAGTGCTCAATAAATCCGAATGAATTGAGCTAAACTGAGTTGAAATGGGATTCTCACGTCTGAGACACGGCTAGTTGCCTTCCCTGTCCAGAGATCCCCATCTTTAAGCTTGCTGTGGGCAGGGACAACGGGTCTACCAACTCTGTTGCGCTGTGCTCTCCGAAGTGCACAGTCCAGTGCTCTGCACACAACAGTGGTCAATAAACACCCCTGATGGATGGATCGATCTGGGGCTGCGATGGAGTTATGTGGGCAGTGGACCAGGCTGGAGGGGAGAATAGCCCAGCTACTGCCAATCCGGCCATCCGGAGAGAGAGCGTCACCATCCAGCGGAAAGACCACCAGACTGGGAGTCATGGGACCTGGGTTCTAATCTCCGCTTTGCCACTTGGTTATTCTGCCCCTCATTTTCTTCAACCAGAAAAAATTCTCCCCAACCCCTATCTCCCTTTAAGTGTGAGGCCTCAAGTAGGGCAAGGACTGTGACCTGATCATATTGTTTCTACCCCGGAGCTTAGCATATGGTAGGCACTCAGCAAATACCCAGGATATTCTTAGAGAAAGGTTTGCCTATATCTTTTCTAATGGGAGGGCAGACAATTGCCCCACACCCATCCTACTCCCTTAAATCATACTCCCTCCTATTTAGACTGTGAGCCCCATGTGGACAGGGACTCTTTCCAACCTGTATCTACCCCAGCTGCAGTATCTACCCAGCGCTCGGCACCTGGTGAGTGCTTAATGAGTACCGTAACTATTATTATTATTATCCATCCCAGGCCAGGCTCTCTCTCATATCCTAGGGCTGCTTCCTCCCTCATTCTGAGTCCTGGAAGAATGGCCACGGGCTTCTCAAATACCCAGGCGTATTGCAATAGTCCGCCAGCTGATGTGCTAGCCAAATGTGGGCATCAGCATTATGCCACACCACCGGAGGTGAGGAAATAGCTGAGCTGAGCAGTGCCCTGACCGAGTTCAGGGGTGGCCCGTCACGTCGGCCCTCCAGACATGATCAGGGTACCCAGGGAAAGAGGGTGTAACGCTCTCTAATTCAGCTGCTTCTCGCCACCTCCATGAAACCACGTTCCCGAACACCAGAAAATAACCACGCTGCAGTTGACAAAGCACTCACTATGTACTAAGCCCTAAGGCACAAACCAGGTCAAGAGATCAGACAAGATTCCCATCCCACGCAGGGTTCCCCGCCTTCCTTATCCACAGATGAGGAGACTGAGGTCCAGAGAGTTTAACCGACTTGCCCATAGCTACCTGATTACCCAGAAGCCCACGGCACGATGCCGCTCCCTTCAAACCAGACCGACTCCTTGCCAGGGATTTTTCTCATTTACAGCAGTTGCAGAGGTAGGGACCCGGAGTGCCCTCGGGCCAGGGGCTGACGCTCGGGGGGGGGGGGGTCCTGCCGCCTCGCACTGGGATTACCTCGGTCCAGAGTGCGGGGTGCCCCTCCACCCTCAGAACCCTGATTCCATGAAATCTGGTCGGAGGCTCTGAGGAGAAAAGAACTTGCCAAATCCAGCATATTTTTCACCGCCAATTAATTAAGACCACCTTCCCCAGACGCCAGGGACTGTAAATCAGATTTGGAACTTTACATTATCTAACTGGGCAGCGAACCCGGCTCTCCCTCGGTGCCGGCGGAGGGACCCGCACACCTCGGGGACCCCGGGGTGTCTCCCCGCAGCCACTCTGCGGCTTCGATCACTAAATTATTCACCGTGCCCTCTCACCCTTCAGACTCAACGCTGACAGCTACAGACTGATTTAGCAGCGCCTGACGGTGGGGATCTAAAGCCCAGAGCCTGTAGGGATTTCCAAAGAGTTTCTCCTTGGGGGTTTTAAGAAAGAGCAGGAGTGGGGTCGGTGGGATAGGCGGAGTTCAACATCTACCAAGTCCCAGTGCTGGTGGGGAAAAGATCCTGGAACGGCCACCGCTGGCAGCAGAAGGGAAGAAAAACGGTAAGAGGAGATGTGCCCCGCGTGAGAGACCTTCTTCGGGCTAGGAAACAACGTGTGCATTCATCAGGCCCCGCTCTGCCTTGAAGGATCTAATTTGTGGAGCTAGGCAAAACAGTCTGGCACGGAGAGCAACGCTAATGCATTCTGGCTCTCTGACAGCCTCCGAAAGGTGAAAGAGGAAAATCACTCCCGGCCAATGCCGCCGCCGCCGCCCAGAGCCTCGACCGTAAGCCCGAGGAAGCCGGCTGCTTTCGGCAATCCCCTCCCACGCAGCGAGCTCCGGGTCATCCTGAGGCGGACGCAGGCCTCCGATTATCCAAAATGCTTTACTTCACCTCCCTCCTGGGCCACCTTTGGCTACTTCCTTGCTGACCCCAATCTCGTATGGAGTCAGGAACTGGAATCTCTCCGAGCGGCTCCTTGTGGGGAGCAGGTTGGCCTCGGTCAGTGTGAGGTGGAGTTTTGGGGGGGGAGCGGGGGGGAAAGGGGGACTCCCTTTACCCTAGACACCCCGATCCATCTAACCCCCTGGGGCATAAGGAGAGTTGTCCGCAGGGACTAAGCCCCACCTGCCTCTCTATCTCTAAAGGAGAGAGACAGAAGTTAGAGCAAGGCTGTCTAGATGCACCAACATTGCCCTTTCCTTTTTGGGTATCTGTTAAGGGCTTACTGTGTGTCAAACACCGTTTTAAGCACTGGGGTAGGTGCAACTTAATTAGATCAAACACACTCCCCTGCCCTGTAGCCTGCCCGACTCTGGAACAGTTCTGTTGTATTGTACTCTCCCAAACTCTTAGTACAGTGCTCCCCAAAAGAGCACTACATACAGTAAGCACTCAATCGATATGATTAACTGCTCCGCACATAATAAGTGCTCGATCAATACCAGTGATTGATTGATAGATTGAATGGAACCTTATTAGCAGATGCCATAGAATCCTACCAGGAGTCCTCTCTTGACTCACGCCCTGGAGTGCCAGGGTCAAATAACACCCCCCCCCCCCAAAATGACAGAATCTCCTCGAGCCCTTTTGAACACCCAGGCCCAGGAAGAGAAAGGGAGGGGAGGAGAGGGCAATGAGCGCTTCGGAGGGTGCAACGATAGAGTGGGTAGACACAATCCCCGCCCTCAAGGAGCTTATTACTGATGCATGATTATTGCTATATTGTTATATCGTACTTAGCGAGGTGTTGGGGGAGGTGGGGCGGGGAGGGGTCTATCTCACCACCGACCACGGCCTCTGGCCCGGAATACCCTTCCTCCTCAAATCCGACAATTACTCTCCCCCTCTTCAAAAGACTTACTGAAGGTACATCTCCTCCAAGAGGCCTTCCCTGACTAAGCCCAATATTATATATTGCTATATTGTACTCTCCCAAGGGTTTAGTAAAGTGCTTTGTACAGGGTGAGCACTCAATAAATGAGATCGAATGATTACCATGTGGGTAGCACCTTGTAAGTGTATAATAATTGCCATAAATATCACAATATAGCTGATAGGAGGGGGTTTTTCTGGTAGTTGTTAAGTTCTTACTTTGTGTGAAACACTGTTCAAATCACTGGGGTGGATGCAATCAGGTCTGATAACAGGCAATGTCCCACATGGCGCTCGCAGTCTTTGTAAGAGGGAGGACAGATATTGAATCCCCCGTTCGAAGCCGAGGAGACCGAGGCACAGAGAAATCAAGTGACTTGCCCGAGGTCACACGGCAGGCGAGCGTCAGAGTAGGGATCAGAACCCAAGTCCTCCGGCTCCAGATCTGTGCTCTATCCACTAGACCACACTGCTTCGAGATGCAGTAGGAGAAACCTGCCCCGGCCTCACCAGGTCATTGCCCATCCTCCCACGATCCCCAGGGTGAGTGGAAGATCTGCCCCCACTGGGCTGTCACCACCCGCCCTGACCCCCTACCTTGTCCAGCTGCCGGATGCCCTCCTCCACACAGCAGATGGACGCCAGGGTCCGGAGGGTCCGGGGGTACAGGCGCCGAAAGCGGTCCTGGCGGCAGATCTTGAACAGGGCGAGGACTCCTCCTTCCTGCGGGCAGGGAAAGAAGATGGGGATAATGGCGGGTGCGAGGAATTCATCTTTCTAGGTCCCTCAAGTTTACTCTGTGCTTAATCTATTCAAGGAACACGCGATCAGGAGACACGAACACCCTCTAATTACTTTCTCTCAATTAGTCGTTCTACCAACCCCAGGAAAATGAGCAAAGGCACCTGGAGGAACCGCCCAATCAGTGCTCACGCCCACGGGGGCGAGCGAGGTGCACGGCGGGCGGGGAGGGGACTTTCTCACCACTGACCCCTTGCCCACGTGCTGCCTCTGGCCTGAAATACCCTCGCTCCTCAAATCTGACAGACAATTACTCTTCCTCACTTCAAAGGCTTACCGAAGGCCCATCTCCAAGAGGCCTTCCCTGACTAAGCCCTCCTTTCCTCTTCTCCCACTCCCTCTGCGTCGCCCTGGCTTGCTCCCTTTATTCATTCATTCCTCCCGGCCCCAGCCCCACAGCATTTGTGTCCATAAATAAATTTTTATGTACATAATAAATAAATATTATATTTAGTACATTATGATAGAATAGATTATATTAGTTATAATAGTAATTTATTTATTAAACAAATAATAAACAATTTATTTATTTCTATTATTTATCTCTCTATTTATCTATCTAAATAAATATTTATCTATTATAAATTTATTTATTGCTACTAATGTCTGCCTCCCCCTCTAGATTGTAAGCTCGTTGTGGGCAGGGAATGTGTCTATTTTTATATTGTACTCTCCCAAGAGCTTAGTACAGTGCTCAGCACACGGAAAGCACTCAATGAGTACGACTGAAAGCATGAATGAATGAAGCGGGGAGGTGAGCCAGACAGGACACGGGTGACTAAACCATTCACTTTTAGCATTTATAAATGCCATCCTGAGTAAACTGGGCTTCCCCAAGAAAGAGAGGGATCATCTGTTCCAATAGCGGTCTTTGTTAGGCACCCGCTAAGTGCTAAGCACTGGGATAGAGACAATGTAATCAGCTTGGACTCAGTGCGTGTCCCACACGGGGGTCACAGTCTAAGTAGGAGGGAGAACAGAGATTTCTTTTTTAATGGTATTTAAGTGGCTCAGTGGAAAGAGTCCGGGCTTGGGAGTCCGAGGTCATGGGTTCGAATCCCGGCTCTGCCACTTGTCAACTGTGTGACTGTGGGCAAGTCACTTAACTTCTCTGTGCCTCAGTTACCTCATCTGTCGAATGGGGATGAAGACGGCGAGCCTCACGTGGGACACCCTGATGACCCTGTATCGACCCCAGCGCTTAGAACAGTGCTCTGCCCATAGTAAGCGCTTAACAGATACCAACATTATTAAGTGCTTACTCTGGTGTGTCAAGCACTGTTCTCAGTTCTGGCGTAGATACAAGTTTATCAGGTTAGACCCAATCCCTGTCCCACATGGGACTCACAGTCTATACTGAAGGGAGGAGGATTTAATTTCCCTTGTACAGGTGAGGTAACTGAGGAACAGGGAAGGTAAGTGACTTCCCCAAGGTCACACAGTAAACATTTGGCAGAGCCGGGATTACAACCCAGGTCGTCTGACTCCCAGGTCTGTGCTCTTTCCACTTTGCCAGGCTCTCTCAATCCATTCCCTCCAGTGGCCCTCACAGAATACTAACGATTGTGGCATTTGTTCAATTCTTGCTTTGTGCTAGGCACTGGGGCACATTCACAATAATCAGGTAGGACCCAGTTCCATGCTTCACCTGGGGCTCCCGAGTCCACAGCGGAGGGACAGCCGGTATTCTATCCCCATTTGACGGAGGAGGAAACAAGTAAACTGGCTTGCCCCAGGCCACGCAACGGGCAGACACCGACTGCCCCCTCGGCCCTCACACCGGGGAGTAGAGAAGCAGCCTGGCCTAGTGGGAAGAGCGCAGGATCTGCAGTCAGAAGACCCGAGTTCAAATCCCAAATCTGCCCATCTGCCTGCTTTGTGATTTGGGGCAGATCACTTCACTTCTATCTATGTTCCTCCATTTCCTTAGCTTCAAAATGGGGATTAAAGTCTTGCCCCTTCCCCCTTCCCCCGCCGCCACACCCTCCTAGTCTATGACTGTCGTGTGGGACAGGAGCTGAGTGTGATCTATCTATCTTGTATCTATCCCAGTACTTGGGACATAGTAGGTGGCTTAAATACCGCCACCAGTTCTTCCCCTCGACTCTACTGATCGCCATCGTTCTCGTCTGTCCGTCTCCCCCGATCAGACCGTAAGCCCGTCAAACGGCAGGGACCGTCTCTATCTGTTGCCGACTTGTTCATTCCAAGCGCTCAGTACAGTGCTCTGCACATAGTAAGCGCTCAATAAATACTAGTGAATGAATGAATGCCTCATTATTAATTATTATTATCATTGCCATTTAGCTTCTCATGGACCTCACTCCCCCAGTATTGTTATGAGGTCCCCCCTAGCTGAGCAGTGCATGCTCAGAACAGAAACCAATCCTTAATAATTAATCATAATTGTGGTATTTGCTCAGCACTTGTGCCAAGCAATTCACTCTTATCCTTAGCATTAGCTCCACACGTGTTAATGCTGTTAGTACTGTTTTTGTCCGTCTGTCTCCCCCGATTAGACTGTAAGCCCATCAGTGGGCAGGGACTGTCTCTATCTGTTGCTGATTTGTACATTCCAAGCGCTTAGTCCAGTGCTCTGCACATAGTAAGCGCTCAATAAATACTATTGAATGAATGATCACTGATATAGATACAAGATAATCAGATCAGACCCTGACCCCGTTCCTCACGGGGCTCAGAGTCTAGTGGAGAGAGAACAGGTATTTAATCCCTATTTTACAGCCGCAGAAACCGAGGACCAGAGAAGACGACTGACTGGTCCGAGGTCACACAGCAGGCAAGTGGCAGAACTGAGATTAGAATCCGTGGCTCCTGACTCCCAATCCGGAGCTCTTTCCCCTAGGCCGTGCTACTTCCCAGCTATTGGCCACTTCCCACTCCAGGTATTCATGGTCAATTCCAGATCAGATATTGCACGTGAACTGGAGAACAAAAACTTCCCAACAAACTGAGGATGCTCCTCAGAATCTTCCCACCAGGCTTCTCTGAGGATCTCTGAGCAGAGGATTAGTCCTGTTCTGCTGCTTTTTCCACATGAATTCACTCAGCCCTGATCCGCACGTGCTTTTCTCGACGGGAGAAGCATCTGTTTTCTGAGTGGGAACAGCCATAGGCAGCTTTAAGTGCGTCAGACATCAGGTAACACAAGAAATTAAACCCTGACCCTAAATTCCAGGCATGTTTCAAGCTGCCAAAGCTGCATACCTCTCTTTGCACTAAAAATAGCTCTCTCCAAGCTGCTCGCACCGATTGAGTTTGTCTTAAAGCTGATCTCTCTTCTGGGATGTCTAGAGCTGTGTCACTCCATCTTAGCTGAAAACTGGAAGTCAGTATTTTTGGGGGGTTTTTATTATGATATTTGTTATGTGCCAGGCACTGTACTAAGGGCTGGGGTAGATACAAGCTATTCAAGTTGGACACAGTGCCTGTCCCGCATGGGACTTACAGTCTTATGCCCTTGATACGGATGAAGTAAGCGAGGCACAGAGAAGAAAAGTGACTTGTCCAAGATCACACAGCAAACAAGTGGCGGAGCGGGACTTAGAACCCAGGTCCTTCTGACTCCCAGGCTCTCGCTCCACCCACTAGGCCGTGCTGTTTCTCCAGAGTTACTGAGCACAGACCAGCATGGCATCCGGTACGAGTTTGGCACAGATGCATTTTTATCCCAAATTTCTTTTTCCAGAGTCCACTGGGTTCCCCAGCTTAACAACGATAACTATGGCACATTTTAAGGGCTTACTATGTGTCAAGCACTGTACTAAATGCTGGGGTCTATACAAGATAATCAAGCTAGGCAAAGATCTTGTCTCACATGGGGTTCTCAGTCCAAAAGGGAGGGAGAAAAGCAACTAAATCCCCATTTTATAAATAGATGAACTAAAGGACAAGGAAGTTAAGCACCAACTCTGTTGTATGTGCTCACCCAAGCACTCTATTCAATGCTCTACACGTAGGAAGTGCTCAATAAATACTACTGATTGATGGATTGAAGCGATTTACCCGGGCAAGCTACGGGGGTGCGATTGGCATCAGAGGCATTTGGAGTACAGATGTCCCTGGGCACCCATGGCAATAATAATGATAATGGTACTTGTTAAGCATTTACTGTGTGTCAAACACTGTTCTAAGTACTGGGGTAGATACAAGTTAATCAGGTTGGACGTAGTCCCTGAACAACGTGGGGCTCACCCTCTTAATCCCTATTTTACAGATGAGGTAACTGAGGTCCAGAGAAGTGCGGTGGCTTGCCCGAGGTCACATAGCAGACGTGGTAGAGCCAGAATCCTTCTATCTCCCAGGACCGTGCTCTATCCAGCGAGCCACGCTGCTCCACCAAGTTGAAGGGGTCCATGTGACCTCACTGCGTCATGCTGCCCATCCTGAGTTTGTCACCAGCGCATCTCCTAGCCCGGTGTCCACAAAAGTGGACAGTGGCCACCCTAGCTGGGAGACCCCAAGTCCACATGCCCAAAAGCCCCCCCTCCCACCTGCCCCCTTCTGCCCAGCGCCGCCCGCCTCTTCCCCCTGACCTTGGCAATGATCCGGCACAAGGGAGCCCCTTCTTGGGCGAGGCCGAAGAGGTGACCCGTCACGTTTTCCAAAATGTAGAGATTATCGGAAGCGTCGATTTTTCTCACCAGGCGCTGGGGGCCGGAAAGAGATGTCAGAAGCGGAACTGGTTTCTCGGGCCTCAGAAAAGAGCACGAATCCCACCCAGGGCCCAACTTTGAACAGTTAGAGTGCCTCCCCACTTGGCTTACCAATTTAGCCGTGGCGAGCTTGCGTGTCTGTGACCAGACACGCTCCCCGTGATCCCAGCGGCAGAGCAAGACACACCTCGGGGACTTTGGAGGACCGTCTGAATGAACTGACGGCAAGGCAACTCAGACTCCCGGAAGTTCAGGAAATGAACTCTGGGATAGAAATCTGCCTTACTTCTTCCAGTCGGCCCTGGCCAGGAACCACCCACAGCCCCAGCTCACGTCTGGGCCCAGCTTTTGGCCTAGGTGGCCAGTCAATCAATCAATCATTTTTACAGAGCACTTACTGTGTGCAGGGCACTGTACTGAGCATTTGGGACCTTCGCGGCTTAGTGGAAAGAGCATGGGCTTGGGAGTCAGAGGTTGTGGATTCTAATCCCGACTCCGCCTCTTGTCAGCTGTGTGACTCTGGGCAAGTCACTTCACTTCTCTGGGCCTCAGTTACCTCATCTCTAGGGATTAAGACTGTGAGCCCCATGTGGGACAACCTGATTACCTCATATCTACTCCAGTGCTTAGAACGGTGCTTGGCACAGAGTAAATGCTAAACAAACACCATCATCATTATTATTATTAATATATTGGACGCATTAACTACCCACAACTAGCTAACGGTCCAGAGGGGGAGACAGACAATTGAAAGAAAGAAATAAATCGCATTTATATATACACTTTAGTACTCTGGGGCGGGGGGTTTGGTGAGTAAAGAGAGCAAGTCAGGGTGATGCAGAAGGGAGTGGAAAAAGAGGAATTGAAGGCTTAGTCAGGGAAGGCCTCTTGGAAGAGATGTGCCTTCAATAAGGCTTTGAGCCGGGGAGACTAACTGTCTGTCGGATACGAAAAGGGAGGGCGTTCCAGGCCAGAGGCAGGGCACGGATGAGTGGTCAGCAGTCCTCTACTCTCCAGACCTCTTCTATTCCCTGGAAGATTTCTGTGGAAGCAGGGTGGCCTAGTGGGAAGAGCACAGGACTGCGAGTCGGGATTTCTAATCCCAGCTCCTCCATTTGCTTGCCATGTGAAATGGTCACTTAACCGCTCTGTGCTTCAGTTTCCACACCTGTAAAATGAGGATGAAACATCCGTTCTCCCCATCTCAGTCTGTGAGCCTGCGGTGGGGCAGGAACTATGTCCAAGCTGATTACCCCGAACCCACCCCAGCGCATAGCACAGTGCTTGATATACAGAAAACAGTGAATAAATAACACTGTCGTTATACTAAGTGGCATCCATTCTGTGGAGGACAATCAGAATGGAATGACAAAACTCAATGATATAGACCTGGCAACTGCACTGAAGAAGCATGAGCTGGTGGATAGGGCCCGGGCTTGGGAGTCAGAAGAACATGGATTCCAATCCCAGCTCTGCCACTTGTCTGCTGTGTGACCTGGGGCAAGTCACTTCACGTGGCTCAGTTGAAAGAGCCCGGGCTTCGGAGTCAGAGGTCATGGGTTCGACTCCCGGCTCTGCCACTTGTCAGCTGTGTGACTGTGGGCAAGTCACTTCACTTCTCTGTGCCTCAGTTACCTCATCTGTCAAATGGGGATTAACTGTGAGCCTCACGTGGGACGATCTGATTACCCAGTATCTATCCCAGCGCTTAGACCAGTGCTCTGCACATAGTAAGCGCTTAATAAATACCAACATTCCCTCAGTTCCCTCATCTGTAAAATGGGGATTAAGATTGTGAGCCCCATGAGAGGCAGGGACTGTATCCAACCTGATTAGCTTGTATCTACCCCAGTGCTTAGTACAGTGCCCGGCACAGACTAAGCGCTTAACAAATACCATAGAATAAAAAAGCCGAGCTGAAGGAGGCTGGAGGCAAGAGGACAGGCACAGCAGGAGAGATGACCAGGACCTGGTTGAGGGGTGAGATGACGAAAAACAGTACGTCGTGGTGGGCAGGGAATGTGTCTACTGTTATACTGTACTCTCCCAAGTGTTTCGAGCAGTGCTCTGCACACAGTACACTCTCAATAAATAAGATTGACCGACTGACTGAGGCTTCCGATAATCTGGGTTACTGCGGGATCCATCGTCACGACAGATACCGAGACCGCAACACTCAAAACCTATAAGTAGACTGAGTTATTTCTTAATCTATTGCAACTCTCCCAAGGGGGTAAGATTTCCTCAAATAAATGATGGGTTTTCCAAAGCTAAATCTACCTGGATTAAAGATTCGGCTGGTTTCTCCTTCATCTTCTTTCGTATAGCTCCCAGTGAAAGCACCGTACTACGTACATTAGGTGGATACATTTTTAACCGAACGCATATTGAATCGAATTGCAGTGACGGCAATTTTCCCCAAGAGTTGATATATTCACATCGTAGGGGATTTAACAAAAGGTGTAATTAATAATAGAGGTCCATCATTATAAATCCTCGTAACATACACTATTCTTAGAATTCTTCCCTATCATTACCGTAAATGACTATACACGTTGTATTAACGAATGCATTAAATCGCAGATTTCATATATAAGTGTCCTATACCTAAATTATAATTATCGAATATTCCTGATCGGTGTTTGCACTTGCATTCAATTAGCATCGCATTAAACAATTCATACCCAATGTCTCTTGCAATCATCCGCTGATATTGGACCATTTATGTGCAGGATGCTAATTCAGTGTTAATGTCTATACTAGTGCATGCTGTAATTACCCAGAAGAGCGATCTCATGATTAAGATCTCTAGGAAGGAAGGACGTGATATCTTTCCGCAAACCGAGATTTGGAGAGATTTGGGAGAAAAGCTCCTCAGATCTCCTTGAGGGCGGCAAGCATGTCGACTTACTCTACTGTTCTCCCCCAAGCACTTTGTACGGTGCTCTGCACACAGCGGGCGTGCAATAAATCCCACTGATCACTGATTCGATCGACTGAAGTTTTTAGACCCCGCATACTGAAATAATGAAGTCCTGAAATCCATGGGCTAGAAGGGGTCTTTAGGAGTCATCTCATCCATACCCCTGTCTCCAGGCAACCTAGACTCTTTGTTCGCTCTTTTCGGAGAAGCAGCAAGATCTAACGGATATAGCACAGGCCTGGGAGTCAGAAAGATCAAGGTTCTAATCCCAGCTCCTCCACTTGTCTGCTCTGTGACCCTGGGCAAGTCAATTCACTTCTCTGGGCCTCATTTACCTCATCTGTAAAATGGGGATTGAGACTGTGAGCCCCACTTGGGACAGGGATTATGTCCAACCTGTTAAACTTGGTACACTGGCACTTAGCAGCGTGGCTCAGTGGAAAGAGCACGGGAGTCAGAGGTCATGAGTTCGAATCCCAGCTCTGCCACTTGTCAGCTGTGTGACTGTGGGCAAGTCACTTCACTTCTCTGTGCCTCGCTTACCTCATCTGTAAAATGGGGATTAACTGTGAGCCTCACGAGGGACGACCTGATTACCCTGTATCTACCCCAGCGCTTAGAACAGTGCTCGGCACATAGTAAGCGCTTAACAAATACCAACATTATCATTAGTACAGTTCCTAGCACAAAGTAAGCATTTAGCAAATGCCATTTAAAAAAAGGTCCATTGCCCTCTCTGACGAGGACGGTATCTCCTCCCACCCAGAATAATGGACAGGTTTCAGATCAGCTGGTGTTGTGTGAGTGGCTTTCATAAATCTCTTGCCTACACATACCCAGAGAAGGTAAGCTCATCCTCTTTACAGTTAAACTTGTTGTGGGCAGGGAATGTCACTGTTTATTGTTGTATTGTACTTTCCCAAGCACTTAGTACTGTGCTCTGAACATAGTAAGTGCTCAAGAAATACGACTGAGTTGAATAAATGCCCAGCAAACGTACGCCTTCCAGTGACAACCACCATACTTATACAAAGGAGGCCAAAGGCAGAGAGCACAGGAGAAGCAGTGTGGCCTGGTGGAAAGATCACAGGTCTGGGAGCCCTAGAATCTGGGTTCTAATCCCAGCTCCACCACTTGCCAGCTGTTTGACCTTGGACTAGTCACTTCACCTCTCTGTGCCTCAGTTTTCTCATTTGTGAAATAGAGATTTAATACCCGTTCTCCCTCCCACTAAGAATGTGATCCCCAAGAGGGAGAGGGACTGTGCCTGACCTGATTGTCTTTTACCTACCCCACTACAGCGCTTGGCACATAGTAAGCAGTTAATAAAAACATCATCATCATCATTATGATTCTTAGCAAGAAGCTGCTGGAGGGGCTGTCATAAATCTCTTGCCTGGACATAGCCAAGGAAGGAAAGCTCTAGACTGTGAGCTCACTGTGGGCGGGGATCTGTATGTTGTTTTATTGTACGCTCCCAAGAACTCAGTACAGTGCTTTGCACACAGTAAGCACTTAATACGATTGAATGAATGAATGGATAGGTGCTCAGTAGGTACTGGAGTGGGTACCAGAGGGCAATCCTGAAACCTGGTGCACTGCCTTCATCCCAGACATAGGAGCAATGGAAATGACTTCCCTGGAGTGGGCCAGCACATGTGAATGAATTTCTCTCTCTCGGGCTCTTTAAAGAGAAGGTAGCCAGTACAGAGGACCCATCCAAGTGATCTGTCTCAGCTCGCAGAGGGATCAGGCCACGGCAGTCTCCTTTCATTCATTCATTCATTCGATAGAATTTATTGAGCGCTTACTATGTGCAGAGCACTGTACTAAGCGCTTGAAATGTACAAATCGGTAACAGATAGACACACACCACCCTGCCGGCTTCACTCCACTTACGGTCCCACCGTTGAAATCTTTTTCTCAGCTTGACCTAGTGGAAAGAGACAGTCTGAGAACCAGAAGACCCAGGTTTCAGTCCCGGCTCGCCACTTGCCTGCTGAGCAAGTCCCTTAACCTCGCTGTACCTCAGTTTCCTCCTCCGTAAAACCAGAATTAAATGCCAATTTTCCCTTATCCACAGACTTAGTGCCCCATTTGGGACGGGGATTGTGTCTGAACTGTTTGGTTTCTATCTACCCTGGCATTTAGCACAATGTTTGGAACATGGTGTTTAATATTTGCCACTATCATCATTATTATTACTGTTATTCTCTCTCTCTTGATATCTTCTATTAACCTGACCCTTCTTCTCCAGAGATAATCCGTGGTATTTACTGAGCACTTACTCCGAGAAGAACATTTATACTAAGCACTTGGGAGAGTACAATACAGTAAGTAGACACAATCCTTGCTTTAAACATGAAGGGCTCCTGATTTCCTGCATTAAGCAAAGAAAAAACACGGGTAGTTTGATTTGAGCAAAAAGCAAAATGAAAAAAAGACCTCAGAAAACAGAAGTAATCAAGGATCCCACCTATCAGTGAGAGTCAAAACTAAACTGGTTTCATTGCCTCAGTTTTGGATTATTCTAATTAATCCCAAGCCCGCTGAGTTCAGACAAGCAGTTAACCAGTATTTTTTCATAGAAGAACAATAGGGCACCTTGCTGAGTGTGGAAAAGAAGATGTGCTGATTTATGTATTATTTGGACTAGAAAGCCAAACTGATTTAATAACATTTCACCAAAAGGACAAGCCAGGAATCAGAGTGGGGCTAAAGTTTCTTAATTGTTGCATCCCACCTCTGCCACTTGTCTGCTTTGTGACCTTGGGCAAGTCACATCACTCCTCTTGGGCCTCAATTACTTCATCTGTAAAATGGGGATTCAATGCTCCTTCTCCCCGACCCAACCTTAGACTGGGAAGTCCCAGGTGGAATAGGGACTAAGTCCACCTTGATTATCATGAGTCTACTCCGGTTGGAAACAGCGTGGCTCAGTGGAAAGAGCCTGGGCTTGGGAGTCAGAGGTCATGGGTTCGAATCCCAGCTCTGCCACTTGTCAGCTGTGTGACTGTGGGCAAGTCACTGAACTTCTCTGGGCCTCAGTTACTTCATCTGTAAAATGGCGATGAAGACTGTGAGCCTCACATGGGACAACCTGATAATCCTGTAGCTGCCCCAGCGCTTAGAACAGTGCTCTGCACATAGTAAGCGCTTAACAAATACCAACATTATCATTATTATAATAATTGCTCAATCGATTGACTCTGGGAAGGGACCGTGCCTAACAGCTCTGTTATACTATACTCCCCCAAGTGCATAGTACGGATTTCTGCACATAGTAAGGGCTCAAGAAATACAATTGCTTGAATGATTCTAACTACTGAACTCTCCCAAGTCTGCAAGTGATAAGCGCTCAAAAAAACGCAACCGATTGATAGGCTGACCAGTCACCCCTGTTTAGCTGAGACAGCTTTGGATTCCCAAAGCCAGTCCAAGCAGTTTTAGAAAAATATACTTATGTTCCAGAATTGTTACTGCTGGGTCAATTCCAAGCACCCATAAACTGTACTTTCCAAGCACTCGGTATAGCGGTCTGCACAGAGTAAGCGCTCAATAAATATGATCGAATGAATGAATAAACCCAGTTCCCATTTGGGTCCCGAGCTCACTAACCTGGATCTCCTGGGTCAGAGCCAGTTCTATCAACTGGCCAAATTGCCGCCCGATGCCAGTGAGGATTTCGTTGACACGTGACTTCAGTGACTTCAGGATCTGTTCATTTTCAGCCTGCAGACACCTGTGGAAACGAAGACCAGACACAGTCCTTTTGGCCCTTTGGAGGAGCCTGGCTCTGTCTCTCTCCCAGCTCCCGAGAGGAGACCAATACACAGACGCTTCTGAGAGGGCTTGGCAACGGGGCCTTTCCTCCTAGGCTCCTTCGGTCTGGAAAAATGGTACGCCGGGGTTAGCCGACCATGAAAATTGGCCCTAGCCCATGTTCTCGGTTCCCACGTAAGTCAAAAATCAGGCTGCAGAGGCAGTGGAAATCGGGCAGTGGTTCTGAAGAATAATAATGATAATATTGGTATTTATTAAGCGCTTACTATGTGCAGGGCGCTGTTCTAAGCACTGGGGTAGATACAAGGTAATCAGGTTGTCCCACGTGAGGCTCACAGTTAATCCCCATTTTACAGATGAGGGAACTGAGGCACAGAGAAGTGAAGTGACTCGCCCACAGTCACACAGCTGACAAGTGGCAGAGCCGGGATTTGAACCCTTGACCCCTGACTCCCAAGCCCGGGCTCTTTCCACTGAGCCACGCTGCTTCTCTAGGAGATGGTGTTGGTTTGTTCATGCTTCATCCATCTACGCTGGGAAGCTGCTTTTCAACTCCTCCCAGTACACACACACACACACACACACACACACACACGAGGGTATTTTAAAGACAAGATGCTTGGCACCACATACATTCGAACTCATGACCTCTGACTCCTAAGCCCGTGCTCTTTCCACTGAGCCACGCTGCTTCTCTGCAGTAGAATAGAAAAGGAGATACCTTCTGCCTCTCCCCAAATCCCCTTTTGGTTTGGTTTTCATGTGTTTCAAGAGCAGAGGGGTTAAGGGGGAAGGAATCTCCTCGAGGGCAAGGAGTCATGGCCTAGTAGATAGACCATGGATCTGGGAGTAAGGAAGACCTGGGTTGTAATCCTGGCTCTGCCACTTGTCTGCTGTGCGACCTTGGGCAAGTCACTACAATTCTCTGGGCCTCAGTTATCTCAACTGTAAAATGGGGGTTGAGACTGTGGGCCCCATGTGGGACGGGGACTGTGTCCAATCTGATTTGCTTATATCTATCAGAGCTTAGAACAGTGCCTGTCACATAGTGAGCACTTAATAAATGCCACGGTTATCACTTTGTTGCTCTGAACACTGTAGGCGCTCTACTGGGGAACATTCTGAAGACAGATACTTGGCTGTTCTAAGCCCGTTGGTCCGTGCTTAGTACAGGGCATTGGACCCAATGGGCACTCAATAAATACTTTACTATTACTATTATTAGAGAAGCAGCGTGGCTAAGTGGAAATTGCACGGGCTTGGGAGTCGGAGGATGAAGGCTCTAATCCCAGATCTGCCACTCGTCTGCAGTGTGACCTTGGGCAACTCACTTCACTTCTCTGTGCCTCAGTTACCTCATCTGTAAAATGGGGATTCAGCCTGGGAGCCCCACGTGGGACAACCTGATGATCTCGTATCTACCCAGAGCTTAGAACAGCACTTGGCACGTAGTAAGCGCTTAATAATAATAATAATAACGTCGGTATTTAAGCGCTTACTATGTGCAGAGCACTGTTCTAAGCGCTAGGGGAGATACAAGGTAATCAGGTTCTCCCACGTGAGGTTCACAGTTAATCCCCATTTTGCAGATGAGGTAACTGAGAGAGGTTAAGTGACTTGCCCAGAGTCAAACAGCTAACGAGTCACAGATCTGGGATTCGAACCCATGATCTCTGACTTCCAAGCCCGGGCTCTTTCCACTGAGCCACGCCGCTTAACAAATATCTTTATTATTATTATTATTATTATTATCTTTACTAGTACTACTACGACTGTTGGAGAGCAATAGAAGGACTTTGGTTGGGGGTGGGAGGGTGGCTGGTGGTGTGGGAAAGGGTTAGGGTTACACCGTAAGCTCCCCTGGGCAGAGAAAGTCTTTACCGCTCTGCTGTATTTTACTCTCTCGAGCATTTAGTATAGTGCCCTGCACACAGTAAGTGTTCAATAAATGTCATTGATTGATCAATCGATAGGTTGAAATCTTCTTATCCCTGCCCCCGCTCATCTCCAGTCCTGTGGCTATTTACACACAACAAAAAGGTTGGCTCCTAAGCCATCAGCTGGGCTTCCTCCTTCAAAAACAAATGCCATGCGGTCAGCCCACGTAGAGACGGCTAAGCAGATGACTGAATTCACTTCGGGGAAAGACAAATTACCTTTCAGTAATTGCTGTGAGCTCAGAACATTTCTCCATTAAGGGTTTCTCAAACTGCAGGAAAAGGAAAAAAAAAATCTGCTTTTTAATTATTCACCAGATAAGGCTTTGCGACTAAGAGAAAAGTTAACATCTGGATGACAATTCAAGTCGGCAGATGAGTAGCCTCTCAGACCAGTCATCCTGTTAGAGATGGAGGCCGCTGGCTGTCGCCTGTTGACTGGACCCCCGGGGGAGGTGGCCGTTCCCGGTTCCCGCCTTGGTCCTTCTAACGATTCAGGGAGAAGACACAGAAGACGCCTGCCCCCCGCCCCCAGGGCCAGAGAAGAGCCACCCCGTGCAAACCGCGCCCGGCTTGCAAGAGCAGTGAGCTGTAGGACTCAGGGGCCCACAATCCCAGAGGTTTAGCCAAATAGAGAAATCCCAAAACTGGATCTGAGGCCTCCGGGACCCTGGAGAGTCCAGGTCCTCCTTTTCCACCGCCCCAGCCAGCAGGACCCCAAACAGGAAGATAGTTGGCTCTGAATTTGTGTTTTGAAGCAGCGCTGTGTGTAACCAAATGACTTGGTCTCCCTGCCATTGCAGTGAGGGGGAAAGAAGGGGAGTAAAGGTGGGGAAAGGGGAGAAGGGAGAGAAAGAGGGGAGAAGGAAGGGCAAAGGAGGGAAAGAGAATGGGAAGGAGGGAAGAAAGAGAGGGTGAAGGGGGAAAGAGTGTGGGAAAGGGGGAAAAGAGGAAGAAAAGAGGGGGAAAGGAGGGGGAAAAGGGGGATGGGGAGGGAAAAAGAGAGAGGGAACCGGGGTGGAAAGGGATAAAAGGGGAAGGGGAGCTATGGGGAAAGGCGGGGAAGAGGGGGTGGAGAGAAAGAGGGGGCAAAGAAAGAGAGAAAAAAGGGGAAAGAGTGAGAAAGAGGGGGAAGAGGGGTGGGGGTGGGGAAAGGGGAATGAGGGGTCAAGAGGGACAGAGAGGGAACCCCAAGCCCTGGAGAGCAACCCCTTGAGGATGAGAAATTGTCCGGGTACTGTGCCCCCACGCCCCGTACCTGGTCCACATCCTCAGCAGAGTCGGCCCCAGCGAGGGCGTGGTACTCGTGGAGCACGGAGCGCACGTGGCAGCCGAGCCGCACGCTCAGGCCGTGGACCCGCGCCCAGCGGTTCCGGTCCAGCTTGCGGCCGAGACGGGTCAGCTCGGCGCTCACCAGCCAGGCGCGCTCCAGGAGGGCCCGCAGCGGGTCGCGGGGGCTGGGCCGGGCCGGCGCAGCCGGTTCGCCGGAGGCCTCGTCCTCGGGGCTGATGGACTTGGATTGCAGGACGCACATGCACTCGCACTCCGTCATCAGCTTCAAGTCCCGCATCCAGCGCTGGACCGAATCCACCTGGAGCAAGTGCACGCTGGAACACAACCGGCAGCAGGGTGTCACACACTCGCGGACGTCGCTAACCAGTTGTGGCATTTGTCAGGTGCTTACTATGCGCCAGGCACTGTTTTGAACGCTGGGGTAGATACAAGGTAATCGGGTGGGACACGGTTCCCGTCCCACATAGGGCTCGCAGTCTAAATCCCCGCTCCCCCTTTACAGATGAGGTAACTGAGGCCTAGAGAAATGAAGTGACTTGTCAAAGGTCACACAGCAGACAAGTGGCCGAGCAGGGATTAGAATTCAGGTCCTTTGGTCTCTCAGGCCCACGCTCCGTCCACTAGACCACACTGCTTTTCAGGCTAGACGGTAGGTTTCTTGACAGCAGGGATAGTTTCTGCCAATCAATCATTTATTGAGCACTTAGGCTGTGCAGGTGCGATCCTGAGAATGGAGAAATAGTCTACACACACACACACACACACACACCCGTTAAAAAAACCCCCAAAACATCCCCAAACGGATGTTTCATTAGCTAATAAATCCTTCTAGGGTGTTTGCTAAGTACTTTCTCTGTGCCAAGCACCATGCTAAGCACTGGAGTCAATACAATCAGATTGGACACAGATGATAATAATATGATAATCATAATATAATAATAATAATGTTGGTATTTGTTAAGCGCTTATTATGGGCAGAGCACTGTTCTAAGCACTGGGGTAGATACAGGGTAATCAGGTCGTCCCACGTGAGGCTCACAGTTAGTCCCCATTTTACAGATGAGGTAACTGAGGCACAGAGAAGTTAAGTGGCTTGCCCACAGTCACAGCTGACGAGAGGCAGAGCTGGGATTCGAACCCATGACCTCTGACTCCCAAGCCCGGGCTCTTTCCACTGAGCCACGCTGCTTCTCTAATTTGTTAAGTACTTACTATGTGCCAAGCACTGCACTAAAGCACTAGTGGCTTAGTGGAAAGAACATGGGCTTGGGAGTCAGAGGATTTTCAATTCAATAGTATTGAGGATGTGGATTCTAATCCCAGATCTGCCACTTGACTGCAGTGTGACCTTGGGCCACTCACTTCACTTCACTTCTTTGTGCCTCAGTTCTCCCATCTGTAAAATGGAGATTAAGACTGTGATCCCCACGTAAGACAACCCGATTCCCTTGTTTCTACCCCAATGCTTAGAACAGTGCTTGGTATATAGTAAGTGCTAAACAAATATTATTATTAGTGTGGATACAAGAGAATCTGGTCATATATCTGTAATTGATTTATTTGCATTGATGTCTGTCTCTCCACTCTAGACTTGTAAACTCGCCAAGGGCAGGAAATGTATCTGCTTATTGTCGTATTATACTTTCCCAAGCGCTTAGTACAGTGCTCTGCACACAGCAAGTGCTCAATAAACATGATTGAATGATTGGATATGGTTCCTGTCCCACATGGGCCTCACAGTCTAATTGGGAGGGAGAACAGATCAAATCCCCCTTTTAAAGATGAGAAAACTGAGGTCCAGAGAAGTGACTTGCATAAGGTCACACGGCTGACAAGGGGCAGAGTCGGAATTAGAGCCCAAGTCCTTCTGACTCCCGGGCCTGTGCCCTATCCACTCGGTCATGCTGCTTCCCAAGAGTTGGGGTTCTGCCCAACCAGCCCGGACAAGGGAAATCGATCGATCGGTGCTATTGATCAAGTGAGTCCTGTACTGTACTAAGTGTAGAACACTGAGCTAGGTGCTTGAATGAGGAATGTGGGGCTGCCAGCCTAATCCCCCAGAGCTGCCCCTCCTCCCCCCACCATCAACCTGGGAGCAGTGAGAGGCTCAAAGACTCTTAAAACCTCTAATGGAAGAGCCCAGGGACACAAACTGGACACCATGGCAAATTGAATCAATTCGGTAAACACATTTTTTAAGACTCCAAATTGACATCCCAGTGAAGGGAAATCTAACCATTCCAGAAACACACATATTTCATCTAGTCCCTCACAGGAGAGTATTTCTCCGAAGCAATTAGAGTCCAACAGTGGACACAAGGCCAATCGAGCCATCATTCTCCATCCCCCCGAGGACAGGCAGGAAATCAGGAGGGAACAGGCCTCGTCCACAGAACTTAGGCTTTATCTTCCGTCATCTCCTTCCCTCAGCTACCCTCTCCTAGCCCACAAACTTGGGTCCTCTTACGCCCTCTGAACTAGGCCAATCAGCAGCATTTTCTCTCAGTGGCTTTCCACTGCCCACTTGGTTCATAATTGTTCACTCTCTCTGGTGCTTGGTTCCAAGGCACCGTTTCTTTGGTTCCTTTTATAAATGGCATTCGTGAAGCGCTTACTACGTGTAAAACACTGTTCTAAATGCTGGGGTAGATACATGTTAATTCGGTCAGACAGAGTCCCTGTCCCACTTGGGATTGACAGTCGAAGTAGGAGGTATTGAATCCCCAGTTAACAGTTGTGAAAATTGAGGCTCAGAGAGGTTGTGACATGCCCAAGGGCACACAGCAGGTAAATGGCAGAGCCGGGATTGGAACTCGGGGCCTCTACCAGCCCCGTGCTCGTTCCACTAGGCCACAGAGTTTCTCTTTGCCCTGCCTTAGCCAACCAACTTCAGTACTCTTGAGAAGCAGCGTGGCTCAGTGGAAAGAGCCCGGGCAGGGGAGTCCGAGGCCGTGGGTTCTAATCCCGGCTCCGCCACTCGTCTGCTGAGTGACCTTGGGCAAGTCACTTCACTTCTCTGGGCCTCGGTGACCTCGTCTGTAAAAATGGGGATTTAAAAAAAAAATGCGAGCCCCACGTGGGACAATCTGATGACCCTGTATCTCCCCCAGCGCTTAGAACAGCGCTCTGCACACTGTAAGCGCGTAACAAAATACTCACGTTATTACTCTTGTGTCCAGGAACCAGCAAGTTTCCCTAGAACCAATTTGCTCATTTGGCCTGACTGTTGGCCTTCTAAGTGAACATTATCCAAACCCAGAATCAGTTTTCTGCCTGATCAACAGATCACATTTCGCCGTGGGCAGGGAATAGGTCTGTTTATTGTGATACTGTACTCTCCCAAGCACTTACTACAGTGCTCTGCACACAGTAAGCGCTCAGTAAATACAGTCGACCGACTTACTGATGGCCTTGATTACGGCTGTGGAAGCGAGGAGAGATCGTCTGTTGGATATGAAGAAGAAAGGCGTTCCAGGCCAGAGGCAGGACGTGGGCAAGAGCTTGGCAGTGAGATAGATGAGACGGAGGTACAGTAAGTAGGTTGGCGTTAGAGGAGCAAAGTGTGCAGACTGGGAGATAGTAGGAGTCTAACGAAGTGAGGTAGGAGAGGGTAAAGGAGTTTAAAGGAGTTTAAAGCCGATGGTAAGGAGTTTCTGTTTGACGTGGAGGTGGACGGACATCCACTGGAGACTCTAAAGAGTGGGGAAACTTGGACTGAACATTTCTGTAGAAAAATGATCCAGGCAACAGAGTGAAGTATGTACTGGAGAGGGGAAGAGACAGGAGGCAGTGAGGTCAGAAAGGAGGCTGATACAGTAACCGAGATGGGATAGGATGATTGATTGTATTAACATAGTAACAGTGTGGATGGAAAGGAATGGGCAGATTTTAGCAATGTTGTGAAGGTTGGACCTACGGGATTTAGTGACAGAATTATTATGTGCGTTGAATGAGAGAGTTTAGTGGAGGTTAATGCCAAGGTTATAGGCTTATGAGACAGAATGGATAGTAATGATAATGTTGGTATTTGTTAAGCGCTTACTATGTACAGAGCACTGTTCTAAACGCTGGGGTAGATACAGGGTAATCAGATTGTCCCACGTGGGGCTCACAGTCTTAATCCCCATTTTACAGATGAGGTAACTGAGGCACAGAGAAGTGAAGTGACACAGCTGACAAGTGGCAGAGCCAGGATTCAAACTCATGACCTCTGACTCCCCAGCCCATGCTCTTTCTACTGAGCCACGCTACTGGTGGTTGCTGTCTGTAGTGATGGGAAAGTCATGGGGAGGAAAGATAAGGAGTTCTGTTTTGGACATGTTACGTTTGAGGTGTAAGCAGGGCATCCAAGTAGAGATGTCTTGAAGGCAGGAGAAAATGAAAGACTGCAGAGAGGGAAAGAGATCAGGGCTGGAAGAGGCACATTTGGGAATCATCTGCATAGAGGTGGTAGTTAAAGTCGTGTGAGCAAATGAGTTCTCCAAGGGAGTGGGTGTAGGTGGAGAATAGAAAGGGACCCAGAAATGAACCTTGAGGGACCCTCCCATTCAGTGGGTGGAAGGCAGAGGAGGAGCTTGCAAAAGAGACTGAGAATGAGAGGCCAGAGTGAAAGGAGGAGAACCAAGAGAGGACAGTGTCAGTGAAGCCAAGGTTGGATAATGTTTCCAGGAGAAGTGGGTGGTCAACAGTGTCAAATGGCTGCTGAGATGTCCAAGAGGATTAGGATGAAGTTGAGGCAACTGGGCTTGGCAAAAAAGACATCATTTGTGATATTTGCGAGGCCGGTTTCTGTGGAATGAAGGGGATGGAAGCCATATTGGAGAGGGTCAAGGGGAGAATTGGAGGAAAGAAACTCGAGACAGTGGGTGTAGACAACTCGCTCAAGGAGTTTGGAGAGGAATGGTAGGGAGGAGATGAAGCAGTAACTGGAAGGGGCCGTGAGGTCAATGGAGGGTTTTTTTTCAGGACTGGGGCGACATGAACATGTTTGAAAGCAGTGAGGAAGAAGCTATTTGGAGAGCGAACAGTTGAAGATGGTAGTCAGGGAAGGAGGAAGAGAGAGTAAGTGTTTTGATAAGGAATGAAGGGATAGGACCAGATGCACAGGTGGAGGGGGTACATTTTGAGAGAAGGCAAGGAATTCTCTTGAAATACTACTGGGAAGGAAGGGAGAGTTGAAGAAGGGCAGGAAGAGGGAGAGGCTGAAGAGGAACAGAGGAGATTTTAGGGAGATGATTCCTGATAGTTTCATTTTTTTCAATAAAGTAGGTGGCCACATCATTAGGGGCAAAGGATGGGAAGGCCGAGGGAGGGAGCTTTGAGGACTGTGAGACCCGGCATGGATCCATCGCTCATCTTCCCACCAAATTGTCTGTGAAATCTTCCGCCCGGGAGCCTCCTAAGCATGACATGAAGCAGGAAAATGTGAGTTGGAAAGGAGAAAGTGAGCTGAAGAGGATGTCCTTCATTTAATAGAGTCACGCTGATATACAGAGGAAAGAGAGTGCCTGATTCTAGGTTCCTTGGGTAATTCAGTGTAAAGAGGAAAATTAGACAATCATCACTCTCGAGCACAATGGAAGGCACGGAGGTCGTCCGTCTTCGACGGAAGTGGCGGCATGATAGCAGAGGGTCCTCGTCGCTGCCTGGAAACACGGAAACGGGGCATACTACAAGATTTCTGTTGTTAGGGAGGAGTAAAAGTGGTGCTTCGATGGTAGCCCTGCCAATCCGCCCGGGAAGAAAAGTCACTGACAGTCACCCCAACTAGGATGCCCCCCCCCGGAGGTGTAGGAAAGAGCATCCCTGGTAAGACAACAGTTCTGCTAGGATAGGAAAAATCCAGGGATGTAAAAATGGGGTGGAGGCAGATTCTCAAAGGCAAACAAGCACAAAAGGAAGATGAATCAACCGACCGCATTTATTGAGAGCTTACTGTGCGCACGGGGTTCTAATCTTGGCTCCACCACTTGCCCGTTGTGCAAGCTATTTAACTTCTCCGTGCCTCGGTTTCCTCATGTGTAAAATGGAGATCTGATGCTTGTTCTCCTTCTGACAGACTGTGGCACAGGAACTGTGTCTGACGTGATGATCTTGTATCCAGCCTAGTACTTAGTACAGTGTTTGGCACATATTAAGTGCTTAACGAATATCCATATCGTTATTATTTCTAGACTGTGAGCCCCTTGTTGGGTAGGGATTGTCTCTGTTGCCGAACTGTACTTTCCAAGCGCTTAGTACAGTGCTCTGCACACAGTAAGCAGTCAATAAATATGACTGAATGAATATTAGACCGGGTGTTTGCCTTCCTCCATTCAGCCCTTTGCTGATAAATGTTTTGTTGTCCACAGCACCCTCACATTAACAATCCATGGATAATATTTACTGAGCACTAACCTTGTACAGAGTACTGTATTAAGCCCGTGGAAGATCACAATACAATTAAGTTGGTAAACGTGATCCGTATCCACAAGGCGCTTACTGTGTAGAGGACGGAGGTGCTGGGAACCCTGCTAAAGTACCTCCGTAAAAAAAAGATTCTCTACACTACAAAAAGCCATAAATATAATTATGAATTTCCCCCAAGTGCTATTCCAGATTCCCTCCTGCCTGTCCACAGCGGAACCGCTAAAATCTGAAACGCGTACCCTGTTTGCCATTTGTTTAGTCTGGGCTGTTTCTTCCCGCAGTCCTGTATTTTCTTTACCCAGAACATTCTATTAAAAGGCGGGCAATTTTAGAGGGCGAGTTAGCTCGATTTCTTCATTGTCCTTCTGCCGCAACCACTTGGATGTTTTTAAAAAGAAAAAGAGAGCGGAGAGCCAGACTAGGGATGCTTCTGAAGGCGGAGTCGCCATAGAGGGTTTCAAGGACCCATGAGGAAGTCTACAACTCGACATTGGTTCCAATCACCTCCCACCTCTCACCTGGAACATCTCTCCCACATAATAATAATAATAATAAAGATATCTGTTAAGCACTTACTATGTGCCAAGCACTGTATGAAGCCCTGGGGTAGATAAAAGATAATCAGGTCCCACAGGGAGTAGGAGGGAGAACAGATATCGAATCCCTATTTTGCCCCTGCTCTTTCCACTACGCCGCGCTGCTTCTCACGAAGACTTCGATCTTCCCCACTGGGTTTTTTTGTGGCCCCAGCAGAGAAGGCGGGGACAGCAGAGACAGGAAAACCAATCTCGGGACTCTTGCTAAATGGCTTTAACTCTCAGGCTTCACAGCAGCCTCTTAGCCTCCCAGGTCAGGGAGCAGGTAAATCCTAGAAGAACCAGCTAAACGAATCGGGGGTTAACTCCAGAACAGCGGTCCCCCTGTCGCCATATAATAAGCTGCTGTTCTTAATTTCAGAGTTCAGGGACTGCATCTACTTAGGTCTTGATTGTATTCTTCTTTGAATACCGTGTAATTGCATGGCAGGCCTGACTCCATCTTCATTAGCCTCATTTCTTCCTGTAGCCACTCTGTCCTTTATTAGATTTGCTCATTGACTTCCAGAGGAAGTCTAAGGAAGGCTGACTCTTGATTGACAGGGACTACTCTGCCCACCCTCGGAGGCCCTGGGAGGCTTGAGTGAACCTGCCCAGAATTGGAACTCTAGCCAATCCATTAATTGTCTTCGCAGAGCACCTACTCTGGGCCCATCACGAACCTAGGTCCTGGATGGTGCCTTTTCCATGTATTGGCTAGAATCACCTGGGCCTCACGTTGGGCTAACAAGGACCAATCCTTATTCATTGATTTCGCTTATTGATTTTGATTATTCCGTCATAAATTCTTTTGTGTCTATATCTCACACAAGAGTGGAAGCCCCTCGAAGACAGGGAACGTTATCTGCTGCTTTCGCTCTTCCCAGGCACTGACTACGGTGACCTGTAATAATGTTGGTATTTGTCGGTATTTGTTAAGCGCTTACTAGGTGCCGAGCACTGTTCTAGCACTGGGGGAGATACAGGGTCATCAGGTGGTCCCACGTGGGGCTCACACACTTTTAATCCCTATTTTACAGATGAGGGAACTGAGGCCCAGAGAAGTGAAGTGACTCGCCCACAGTCACACAGCTGACAAGTGGCAGAGCCGGGAGTCGAACTCATGACCTCTGACTCCGAAGCGCTCGGGAGAGTACAGGAGACAAACTAGACCTGATCACTGCCCTCTAGGAGAGACAGAAACTAAAATAAATTACAGGTAGGAGGAAGCAGAGTTTAAAATTACCATAATTGCATTTGTTAACGGCTTACTTTATGCTAGGCACTGTACTGAGTGTTGTGGTAGATACAATGTAACGACAGCAAGCTTAGTGTGTCCCACATGGGTATCACAGTCTAAGGGGGAAGGAGAACAGGTAGTTAATTCTCATTTTACAGATGAAGAAGCTGGGGAACAGAGAAGAGAAGGGACTTAGTCTAGGTCACACAGCGAGCAAGTGGCGGTCACGATTAGAATCCAGGTCCCCCATCTCCTGGGCCAATGCTGTTTCAGTGAGGTTCTTTAAAATTTTAAGGAAGATATGTACATAAGATTGTCCTCTTAAACCGTAAGCTCATTATGGGCAGGGAACATGTCTACCATTCATTTATTCATTCAATCATATTTACTGAGCGCTTCCAGTGTGCAGAACACTGTACTAAGCGCTTGGAAAGTACAATTCGGCAACCAATAGAGACGATCCCTACCCAACAATGGGCTCGGGCTATGAGGTCAGGGGTGGGGGCTGAGAGGGAGCATACCCAAGTGCTTAGGTAAGAAGTGTCCAAGTGCAGTAATGGAGAGAAACAGGATGGGGGAGATGAGAGGTTAATCATGGCAAGCCTCCTGGGGAGATGTGATTTCACAGAAGGTTTTTGAAGATAGGGAGAGAGGTGGTCAGTCGGATGTGAAGCAGAGGGAAGAGCATGAGCAAAAGGTCAGCGGCAAGAAAGACAAGAACGCAGCACAGTTTCAGACCTACTGAGTTCGAGGTGCGGGTCGGACATTCAAAGTTTTGAGGTTCCTTAGAAGAGTCCTGTTTTTCATTCCTGGCCCTTGGTTTTGTTTTGTGTGGCTCTCTGGCCTCCTCCCCTAACACTGCTCTTGGAGTTCTCATCCCTCCTCTCCCACTCTCTCTCTCTCTAGAGAAGCAGCATGGCTTAAAGGAAAGAGCCTGGGCTTGGGAGTCAGAGGTCGTGGGTTCTAATCCTGGCTCCACCCCTTGTCATCTGTGTGACTTTGGGCAAGTCACTTAACTTTTCTGGGCCTCAGTTACCTCATCTGAAAAATGGAGATTAAGACCGCGAGCCCAATGTGGGATGACTTGATTACCTTGTATTTACCCCAGTGCTTAGAACAGCGCTTGGCACGTAGTAAGCGATTAAAAAATATGATCATTAGTATTATTTTTTTAATGGTATTTGTTATGCACTTACTATGTGCCATGTACTGTTCTGAGCACTAAAGTAGATACAAGGTGATCAGGTTGAACACAGTCCTTATCCCAAATGGGGTTCACAGTCTTAATCCCCGTTTTCCAGATGAGGTAACTGAGGCACAGAGAAGTGATGTGACTTGCCCGAGGTCACACAGCAGACAACTGGTGAAGCTAGAATTAGAAGCCAGGTCCTTCTGACTCTCAGGCCTATGCTTTAATAATAATGTTGGTATTTGTTAAGCGCTTACTACGTGCAGAGCACTGTTCTAAGCGCTGGGGTAGATACAGGGGAATGAGGTTGGCCCACGTGAGGCTCACAGTCTTCATCCCCATTTTACAGATGAGGGAACTGAGGGACCGAGAAGTGAAGTGACTTGCCCACAGTCACACAGCTGACAAGTGGCAGAGCCGGGATTCGAACCCGTGACCTCTGCCTCCCAAGCCCGGACCCGTTCCACTGAGCCACGCTACTTCTCTGGGCTCACCAGCCCCCTCCTGGGCAAGTTCCACAGCAGGCTGGTTATGGATAACGAAGTGTTTACTGAACTGTATTCTCAGCTGGACTTTTGTATTTAAGGTTCCAAAGTCCCTTGAAAACAATGCAGTCAAGGCCTCTCAGATGGAAATGGTATTTTCTAAGCCTTTACTGGAGAAGCAGCGTGGCTCAGTGGAAAGAGGCTGGGCTTCGGAGTCGGAGGTCATGAGTTCGACTCCCGGCTCTGCCACTTGTCAGCTGTGTGACTGTGGGCGAGTCACTTCACTTCTCTGGGCCTCAGTTCCCTCATCTGTAAAATAGGGATTAAAAGTGTGTGAGCCCCACGTGGGACCACCTGATGACCCTGTATCTCCCCCAGTGCTAGAACAGTGCTCGGCACCTAGTAAGCGCTTAACAAATACCGACAAATACCAACATTATTACAGGTCACCGTAGTCAGTGCCTGGGAAGAGCGAAAGCAGCAGATAACATTCCCTGTCTTCGAGGGGCTTCCACTCTTGTGTGAGATATAGACGCAAAAGAATTTATGACGGAATAATCAAAATCAATACGCGAAATCAATGAATAAGGATTGGTCCTTGTTAGCCCAACGTGAGGCCCAGGTGATTCTAGCCAATACATGGAAAAGGCACCATCCAGGACCTAGGTGAAGCTCTATTTCGTACTTACGGGAGTCTTTTTGTTGGTTTGCTTTTTAATGGTATTTGTTAAACACTGACTATATGTCAGGCCCTGTTCTAATCGGCGGGGGAGATACCAGATAATCAGTTTGGACACAGACTTTGTCCCACATAGAGCTCCCTGTCTTATTTTCTGTTTTTCGATGAGGTAACTGAGGCACAGGGAAGTTAAGTGGCTTGCCCAAAGTCATACAGCAGACAAGTTGACAGAGCTGGGATTAGACCCCTGGTCCTCTGACTCTCAGGCCTGTGCACTATCTACTAGGAAACACTGCTTTCTGAGTCTACGCACTTGGATCTGTGCCCTTTGGCCACTTAACGTTCACCTCACCCTCGGCACTTTCCTGCATACCCGTCATATTAATAATGATAATAATAATAATGTTGGTATTTGTTAAGCGCTTACTATGTGCAGAGCACTGTTCTAAGAGCTGGGGGAGATCCAGGGGAAACAGGTTGTCCCACGTGAGGCTCGCAGTCTTCATCCCCATTTTACAGATGAGGTAACTGAGGCCCAGAAAAGTTAAGTGACTTGCCCAGAGTCACCCAGTTGACAAGTGGCAGAGGTGGGATTAGAACCCACGCCCTCTGACTCCCAAGTCCACGCTCTCGCCACTAAGCCATGCTGCTTCAAGTAATGTCTGTCTCCCTTCTAGACTGTAAGCTCTTTGGGGGCAGGGAACCGAGTCTACCACCTCTATTGTATCCTACTCTCCCAAACACAGTACGGTGCTCTGCACACAATACGTGCTCAATAAATACCACCGATTGCTTGATTGAGTCACATAAACTAGGATTCATGGCCCAATTTATAATGTTGGTATTTGTTAAGCGTTTACTACGTGCAGAGCACTGTTCTAAGCGCTGGGGGAGATACAGGGTAATCAGGTGGTCCCACGTGAGGCTCACCGTCTTAATCCCCATTTTCCAGATGAGGTAACTGAGGCACAGAGAAGTGAAGTGGCTCGCCCACAGCCACACAGCTGACAAGTGGCAGAGCCGGGAGTCGAACACATGACCTCTGACTCCGAAGCCCAGGCTCTTTCCACTGAGCCACGCTGAGTTTACTGGTCTCATCTTTAAGAAACCAGTAATTTGGGCTGCCAGACCAACTCAGAGCCCATGGGGATCATTCTCTCTCTAAGAGATTGCTCCTAGAGCTTAGTACAGTGCTCTACATGCAGTGAGTGATCAATAAATACAATTGATTGTCTGCCTTCTGAGAGTTTGTTTAATCAACTGCAACGTGTAACATACCATTCATTCAATCGTAATTTTTGAGCACTTACCGTGTACAGAGCACTGTACTAAGTGCTTGGAAAGTCAACGGGCCCCAAGACGGAGAACCAGACCGCGAACCCCAGGTGGGACAGGGACTGTGTCCCATCTGCTAATCTTGTATCTACCTCAGCGCTCAGTACAGTGAGGGGCACATTTTCTGCATTCAACACGTACCCCAATTATCATTATTAGTATTGTAGAGCTATTTCTCCTTTGCAGCACTGCATTAGATCCCAAGTAGTTACTTCTGCTCATTCCATTTTCAAGGCCAGTTGAAATCACCATTCAGCAATTGGTACAAATTGTGCATTGAAACCAAAACAGTTCATGTGAAAAGTAATTGGGAAAATGAAGTTTTAAAGGAAATTGCTTTTTTTCAAGAAAAGGTCCATCTTTTCGATACCGTGTTTAAAAGAAATCCAGGTAGGTCGCTCAAATATTTCATCAGAACCAGGGGCACTTAAATCACCCGGAATATCCTGAGATCTCTGGGGATCAGCCAAGCAGCCCTGGTAGCTTTAAATCCGCTCCACGTTGGCAATTTATCGGATCGTTTTTATGTCGGAGGCTCAAGCCAATGTAATGGGAAGGATGTCTCCAACATGCAATGAATCATGATAATTACCGTGCACACCAGACAGGGAAATTGTACTTAGGCACGTGGACAGCGCAGCGTAGGGGTAGAGGGAGGCAGGTTTACATTTAGCTTGGATAAGAGAAGGGTGGGATGGAGGGGGAGGGGACTACAGATGAAGAGCAGGAACTTCACATTAAATGGGATGGTTAGCAAACCTTTCCTCCTGAATTGTCAACCAAATCTGGCACCAATCCAATGCAGCACCTAGTAGCTGAAAGGACTTGGAGTCAAAATTCCATCCGTTACCTGAATATTATGGATGATAATAATAATAATAATGGTATTTGTTAAGCGCTTACTATGTGCCAGGCACCGTTCTAAGCGCTAGGATACAAGGTAATCAGGTTGGCCACAGTCCCTGTCCCACACGGGACTCACAGTCTTAATCCCCATTTTACAGATGAAGGAACTGAGGTCCAGAGAAGCAAAGGGACTTGCCCGAGGTCGCACGTGACGGAGCCGGGATTAGGACCCATGACCTTCTGACTCCCAGGCCCGTGCTCTATCCACTAGGCCAGAGTGGAGGCGAGTGAAATAGACTGTAAGTTTCCCTGTAGACTGTAAGCTCACTGCGGGCAGGGATCAGGCCTACCAACTCCACTGGACTGCACCCTCCCAAGTTCTTAGTACACTGTGCTGTACACAGTAAGCGCTCGATTAGTACCACTGATTGAATGATTGAAAGTCTGCTTCAGGACAGAGCTCCAAGACATTCACAGATGATATTTACTGAGCGCTTTTGAATCGGAGGCACTGAACTGAACACCTAGGACAGTTCAACAGAAGATGTACATTCCCTGTCTTCAAGGAGCTTACAATCAAATTGGAGAAGGGAGACAAAAATTATTTACAAATAGCGGCAGCTGGAAGGAGAAGGAGGTAATAAGAAGGGGGTACAAATGAATCAGGATGATCTAGCTTAAAAAACCATTAAGACCAATAAATACACCATTTAAATATTCATAGGTAAACAGTGCTGAGGTGGGAATGAAATGCCTAAGGATTTTCTCTCCTCACAGCAAGTCCAAAACTCACAGCGAGAGAAAGGGATGCCTTGGTCTCATTTCTGACTCAAAATAAATTCCAATTTCTCCAAATATCTCCACTTTATTAATATGGCAATAATTCACCAAAAAACCTGAGGAAAAAAACCGTTGGTATTTTATTGCTTCCCTACATAAAGCTAAACAATAATGACATTTATTCAGGCCTTACCGTGTGACAAGCACTGTGCTAAGAGTTGCAGTAGATACACTATAAGGAGATTGGACACAGTCCCTGTCCCACAGGGGGCTCAAAGTCTAAGAGGAAAGGGGAAGAGATATGTTCTCTTCAATTTACGGAGGAGGTAAACCAAGGAACGGAGAGGTTAAGTGACTCGTAGAAGGTCACACAGGTCCTGACTCCCAGCACGCCTCCACAGCCCCCCAAAGTTAAAGCAGGGGTTACTCCTCGGAGGGCGAAGACCAGCCACTCTCCAATCACACGCAGAACCAATTAGAAATGTGTTTCAGTAAAGTTCGAGAGACTGAGGTTGACCAGCAGGTAAAACTGCCGGCCTGCAGCTGTCAGACCTCAGGAGCGGGTATCCTCCACCTCCTCTCTACTCTCGGTCCCACGGAGGCTATCTGAAAGTCGCAACAGCCGATAGGATCAGACCTTGTTAAGTCAGTCACAGTTGACGTAAACAAAGCTCTTCAAAGACATCATTACAGAATGAACCCGGGGCAGTTTTAACCACTGGATGGTCATCTTTATGTGTTTGCCTGATCTCCTGGCCAGACTTGACCACAGGTATTTCCAAAAAACAACCCAGAAAGGGAGTTGATTTGAGCTTGGAGCCCAAAAGGAATGGGTTTCCTCATGTTGATTTGGAGCCATTTGCGTGGTTAGTACGTGGACGGGATAAAGAACCCTTTGCCCTCCCAAAACCCAACTCCTCCAGGAAGCCCTCCAAGATTAATTCACCACACCCCATTCATTCAATCATATTTATTGAGCGCTTGCTGTGTGCACAGCACTGTATTAAGCACCTTAGGAGAGTATAACAGACACATTCCCTGCCCGTAACGAGCTCACGGTCTAGAGTCGAGCTTACAGTCTCATCGACCGAAACCAATTCCATTCTAACAACCCTTGTGCATTTTAATTTTAATATAATTTTGGCATTTGTCAAGCATTTGCTACATGCCAAGCACTGGAGGTTGATACAGTACAATGAGATAGGACACACCCCCGTCCTATACTGGGCTCCTGTTCGAAAGGGGAGGGAGAGCGGGTATTTAATCTCCATTTTAACAGATGAGGAACCTGAGGTTTAGAGAAGGAAAGTGACTTGTCCAGAGTCATATAGCAAGCAAGTGGTGGGTCCCCTGGCTCCCAGGCCCATGCTCTTTCCACTGGACCACGCTACTTCTCAAGCAGCAGTTATTCAATCATATTTACTGAGCACTTACTATGTGAAGAGCACTGTACTAAAGCACTTGGGAGAGTAAGTGTAACACTAAAACAGACACATACCCTGCCCATAATGAGCTTCCAGTCTAGAGGGAGAGACAACCATTAATAAAAATAAATACAATTATGGATACGTGCTGAGGGGCTGGGACGGGGGATGAATGAAGGGTGAAAATCAAGAAGACACAAAAGGGAGGGGAGACAAGAAAGGGAAGGGTTAGTCAGGGAAGGACCCTTGGAGGAGATGTGCCTGCAGTAAGGCTTTGAAGTTGGGAATAAGGCTTCAAAGGTGAGGGAACAGCCAGGAAGGCTAGGCCAGAGATGAGGGAGTTGTGGGTAGGGAATGTGTTTATTTTTGTATTGTACTCTCCCGAGAGCTTAGTACAGTGCTTGGCACACAGTAAGCACTCAGTAAATATCACTGAACGAATGAATGCACGAAAGCTGCTTTCAGGATCCAGGAACAGGCATTACCTCGGCTAGAACAAGGAGGACGGAAGAGCCATATCAGAACAGACTTCAAAGATGGGGGTATCGGGCTGAGCCCGGGGCCCTCTATCTGAGATGACCGGCCGACACAGGCTGAGAAGGAGTCACAGCGGGGCTCACCCCGGCTCACCTCCAAAATTTACAGGCGGGCAGCCGAACCTACACAACCAGCCTCCAGCAGGAACGCTATCATTAGCCATCACTGAACCCACGAGAGAGGGGAGCCATTTACTCCAGTAAAACCAGGCTCCACAAACGGAGACGCGAAAACAGCCGTTGCCGTGCATTATTCCAAAACGCGGCAAACCCATAAAGATGACCATCCAGTGGTTGAAACTGCCCGGGGTTCATTCTATAATGACGTCTTTGAAGAGCTTTGTTTTCATCAACTGTGACTGACTTAACAACGTCTGATCCTATCTGCCGAGCGACTTTCAGATAGCCGAGGTGGGCGGAGAGTAGAGAGGAGGTGGAGGTTAATGAAATGAACGCGCAGCAAAATGCATACCTAATCCAGCCTGGCAGGCCTGGAGAGGTGCTGCATGATCGAATCTCAAGAAGCAAGGTTTCTGAGCATCCTATTTCCCAGTGACCCTCGACCCGAAGCCGAAAACTATCGCCGCAATTTTGCCGCTCTTAAAAAAGACCCGTCGGTTCGATTCATTGACCTGCTACTAGTGCGGTGTTGGTCTGCATCCAGAGATAGCCTATAAGTTAACCAACGTACCCGGCTCCCCCTTTCCTTTTCAGGTGACCTCTATACCGAAACGTGAAAACTACAAGTTTTGCAGAAACAGAGCTGAGTCTCTGCGGAAAGAGCAAATTTGGTGGAGCTTAGTTCGGCCGGAGGGATAGGACTTCTCTCCTCGTTCTCAGGCTGAATCGATGAATCAATCGGTTGTGTATACTGAGTCCTTACTGTGGGCAGAAGACTGTACTAAGTGCTGGAGAGAGTACAGTAAAACAGATTTGGCAAGCACGGTCCCTGTCCACAATGACCTTACAGTCCAGAGGATGAGCTGAGAGCCTAGACGGGAGACAAGTCACACAGATCCAAAGACTGTGTTCTAACAATCGTATTTATTGTACGCAGAGAACTGTAACTCAGGAGATCACAATATAACAGCATTGGTAATCACATTCCCTGACCACAATGAGCTTACAGTTGGGAGGGAGGGGCAGACATTAATATAAATTATGGGTACATACATAAGAGCTGTGGGGATGAGGGAGGGGGGAGGGGTGCAAATCTAAGTGAAAGGGTGACACCTTCTTCTTCCTTCTGTGTCACCCTTTCACAGAAAGGAAGAAGAAGAAATGAGGGTCCAATAGCAACGGGGGGGGAGTGTAAAATCGAGACGCAACCCCTCAAACTGGTCCAAAGAAGGGGGCTCCCATTAGCACTTCCTTGCCCACCCCGCAATTCTTCCCATGCATATCCCGTCCATACCAAAGCAGCATGGTCTAGTGGAGAGAGCACGGGCCTGGGAGTCAGAAGGTCATGGCTTGTAATCCCAGCTCCGCCACTTGTCTGCTGTGAGACCTTGGGCAAATCACTTCACTTCTCTGTGCCTCAGGTACCTCATCTGTAACATGGGGATTAAGACCGTGAGCCCGCTGTGGGACAGGGATTGTTTCCAACCTGATTTGCTTATATTCCCCCCAGCACTTAGTTCAGTGCCTGGAACATAGAAAGAACTTAAATGCCACAATTATTACTACCCCTGCCTCTGCCCCCATAGCGGGTCCTCCTCCCCGCTTAGATTGTAAGCCCACTGTGAGACAGAGACTGTGTCTTATCTGATGATCCTCCATCTGCCCTAGCACTTAGTACAGTGCTTGGTAACGCATGCGAAGAGAGGAATCGGACACTGGCCCCTCACTCTGAGCAAGAATCAAAAATGCCGGTGTCGTCTTGGTTTACCCATCTGACAAATAATCAATAGTCATCACCGTGGCATTTTACCGTGCGCTCCTGATGGGCAGGAAACGTGTCTACTAACTCTATCAGATTGTAGTCTCCCAAGCGCTTAGTACAGTGCTCTGCACACAGTAAGCACTCAAGAGATACCATCTGTTGGTTGGTTGATGTGCAAGGTTGGCTGCTACACTATAATCAGACCAAACAGTCCTTGTCCCACAGGGGTCTCCCAATTTAGTGGAAAGGGAGAACAGCTACTGGTTCCCCATTTTACAGATGAGGAACTTGAGGCCCACAAAAGCGAAGTGAAAAAAAGTTAAGTGACTTGCCTAAGGTCACACAGCAAGCTAGTAGTAGAGCCGGAATTAGAGGAAATAACTAATGCTGCAGTCACAGAAGCAACACTCTGGGAGTCAGGTATAATATTGGACTGGAATTAAGAAATTTGCCTTGTCTAATCAAACATGTGAGAACAGCCCAGACCCTGCCCCATCTCAAAGCTCTAATCAATCTAATGAGGCTGCAGGATCTCTTTTGTCTCTCATTTTTTGACACTAATCACAGGGTCATCCCAGACATAAGCTCGTCGTGAGCAAGGAATGTGTCTGCTAATTCTGTTGTACTGTGCTCTCCCGAGCGCTTAGTACAGTGCTCTGCACATAGAAAGGGCTCAATAAATATGATTGACTGATTGATATGCAACAGAAAAGGAGCTAATCATCGAATCGATGGTGACTGTTCATTTTGCTGAATGCTCGGAGCATAGCAGTGCCATCGACTTCATGACATCAGGTAGTAAGAGAGTGAAGTGGATGTTTCAGGGCACACTACCAGGGAAGAGGCGGTGGGGAGGAGAAGGGGGTGAGGTATTGAGGTATCAGGGTGACATTGTGGCACGGAGATATTACTGGGGACCACCGAAAGTAGCACCCATAGTCATCGGGAGCTAGGAGGGCAACGCAGAGATTCTAATGGTATTTTTTAAGTGGAATTTCCTTTTGTAAGTCAATCAATCACTCATTGGTATTTATTGAGAGCTTACTGTATGTAGAGCGCTGTCTTACATATTTGGGAGAGTACACTAACAGAGTTGGTAGACATGCTACCTTCCCTCAAGGAGCTTACAGTCTAGAGGGGGAAATGGACATTAAAATAAATTTTAGATATGTACAGAAGTATTGTGAGGCTGAGGGTGGGGTGACCATCAAGTGCTTATAGGGTACAAATCCAGGTGCAAGGATGAAGAGGTTCTTGAGGAGTAGGGAAATGTGGACTGAATTTTTTTTTTTTTTTTTGAAAAATGTCACTTACATTCACTGGTAGATACAAAATAATCAGGTTGGACATTGACCCTGTCCCACCTGGGGCTCACAGTCTAATTAGAAGATCAGATATTGAATTCCTATTTTACAGAGTGGAAATATGAGACAGAGAAATGAAGTCACTTGCCCAAAATCACACCGCAAATCTTACATAAGAACCCGTCTCCTCACTTCCAGGCACAGGCTCTTTCCACTAGACCATGGCGCTTCACTGGGGTTCTGGAGTCAGATGGGGTGGGCTTGAAGTTGGGTCTCACTGGAGATTTGTGACTTCTAGCAGTCTTTCTCCCAACATCCCACATGTGCAGCATAATGCCGTGACAGCACTTACGAACATATCTATAAATTATATACAATATGTATTTATTTAGATTATCATCTCCCCCTCGAGACTGCAAGCTTGTTATGGAGAGGGAATGTGTCTACCAAGTCTGTTATAACTGCATTCTCCCAGCGTTCTGCACATAGTAAGCACTCAATCGATACCACTGACGATGACGACGACGACACACGGGCCTGTGGTCTATCCACCGGGCTACACTACTTTCGGGCAGAGCTACTGATCAAGGTGGCTCCAAACCTGGGCCCAGTAACCTGAACACTGTACCTTTTGGAGGATGGAAGTCCTGATCTGGAGAAGCAGAAGCTTCATGCTCGTCTCAAGTGATGGCCCCAGGACTAGAACCCAGGTTGTCTGATACCCAGCCCCTGCTTTATCCACTAGGCCTCGCTGCTTCATAGGTGCTTCAGACTTTTTGGGACAGCCAAAGTTTTAAAACGCTCAAGCTTCAAGCAAGGACTGACATCCCCATCAGTGTGTGAGGGGGTTTTTTTCCTTCAAAGCAGCAGTGCAGTTTAGTGATCAGAGCCTGGCCTAGGAGTCAGACCTGAATTCTAATCCCAGCTCTGTCACTTGGCTGCTATGTGGATTTAGCCAAGACACTTAGCTTTTCTGGGATTTAGTTTCCTCACCCATAAAACGGGGATTCAATACCAGTTTTCATGTCACCTTAGATTGGGAGCCCCGTGTGAGACAAAAACTGTGTCTGATCTGATTGTACTGTCACTACTCTAATGCTTATCACTGTGCTTGACACATAGTAAGCACTTAAATGCCTGTATTATTATTATTATTAATGAGTTTGGCAATTACCCCTCACTAAATCAATATAACTTGGTAATTCAACTGATATAACAGTAATGATCCCAGATGTGAAAGCAAGTTTATTGCCAAATATCTCAACTTTCTCCTATTCTTAAGGCACTGACTCCATTTTCCAATTGGAATTCCTCATGCCACCCCCAACAAGGGCACACAGAACTGTGAAAGGGAAAGCCCGGCGTTTAAATAGGACAGGAGAGGAAGCTTCCTCCTAACCCTCACCCCCAGGAAGGGAATTCCATTGAGACACGAGGGCTGCTTCCAAAAAGAGGTTCTCTCACTCAAGATTCAGCTTCTCTCTTCCCTGCCTAGATCCTAGATCCAAGGGGAGAGTGAAAATCCAGCCCTTGGCCAAGGGACGGCAGATTATTTGGTGTTTGGACAATGGGAGAGGCAGGAAAGAACACAGGACTGGAAAGAAATATAGAACCAGGTTGAGATCTCTCATGGCAACCACTGACCACCCCCCACACCCACTCACCCTCTCCCTCCACTGATTACCCCACCCCACCCCTGGTAAATACCCATGGTATTTATTAAGCACTTACTATGAGCCAAGCACTGTTCTTAGTGCTGGGGGGATACAGGCTAATCAGGTTGTCCCATGTGGGGCTCACAGTCTCAATCCCCATTTTACAAATGAGGTAACTGAGGCACAGAGAAGTGAAGTGACTTGCCCAAAGTCACAGAGCTAAGAGATTAGAACCCATGACCTCTGACTGCCAAGCCCATGCTCTTTCCACTGAGCCATGCTGCTTCTCTTGTCCTAGCTGGCGCGGCTGGAGCCCGCGTTGATCCGGGATCCTTCACATCATTCATTCATTCGATAGTATTTGTTGAGTGCTTACTATGTGCAGGGCACTGTACTAAGCGCTTGGAATGTACAATTCGGCCACAGATAGAGACAATCCCTGCCCACTGACAGGTTCACAGTCTAAACGGGGGAGACAGACGGACAAAAACAAGACAATATAGTCACGATGAATAGAATGAAGGGGAAGTACACCTCATTAACAAAATAAATAGGGGAATAAAATATATACAAATGAGCAGAGTGCTGAGGGGAGGGGAAGGGAGAGGAGGAGGAGCAGAGGGAAAGGGGGAAAAGGGGGTTTAGCTGAGGGGAGGGGAGAAGGGGAAGGGAGCAGAGGGAAAAGGGGAGCTCGGTCTGGGGCGGCCTCTTGGAGGAGGTGAGCTCTCAGTAGGGCTTCGAAGAGGGGAAGAGAGTTAGTTTGGGACAGGTGAGGAGGGAGGGCATTCCAGGACCGCGGGAGGATGTGGGCCGGGGGTCCGTCATCCCCTGTCCTGTATCTTGTACTCTTACCAATCAATCAATAGTCCACGGTATGTTTCCAGAGCTTGCGCACTTAGCAATCAGTAGCATTTATCAAGCATTTCCTATATGCAGAGCACTGTACTAAGTGTTTGGGAAACTACAGCAGAGTTGGCAGACATGATCTCTGCCCATGCCGTGGAGCCTTGGGCAAGTCACTTTACCTCTCTTGGATCTCAGTTACCTCATCCGTAAAATGGGGATGGAGACTGGGGGACAGTGACCGTGTCCAACTTGATCTGCTTGTATCCACTCCAGTGCTTAGTACAGTGCCTGGCACACAGTTGAGCGCTTAAATATCGTAATTATTACTATTATAAGGAACTTTATATATTGAGCACTAACTGTGTGCAGAGCACCGTCCTAAGCACTTTGGAGTACAATGAGGCGGCATGGCTTAGTGGCTCGAGCATGGGCCTGGGAGTCAGGAGGTCATGGGTTCGAATCCTGGCTCAGCCACTTGTCTGCTGGATGACCTTAGGCAAGTCACTTCACTTCTCTGGGCCTCAGTGACCCCATCTGTCAAGTGGGGATTGAGACTGAGAGCCCCATGTGGGACAGGGATTGGGTCCAACCCGATTTGCTTGTATCCACCCCAGTGCTCAGTACAGTGCCTGGCATATAGTAAGTGCTTAATAAATACCATAAAAGATAGAGTTGGTAAATCATTATGGTATTTGTTAAGCATTTACTATGTACCAAGCACTGCGGTAGATACGAGTTAATCAAGTTGTCCCACGTGGCACTCGGTCTTAATCCCCGTTGTACAGATGAGGTAACAGGTACAGAGAAGTTAAGTGGCCTGCCCAAGGTCACACAGCAGACAGGTGGAAGAGCAGGGATTAGAACCCGTGTCCTCTGACTCCCAAGCCCGTGCTCTTTCCACTGAGCCATGCTGCTTCTACTATCCCTGCCCTCAAGGAGCTTACCATCTCACCGGGGGAGACAATAAATTACCGATACAGAATACAAGGAGATGTACATAAACACTGTGCAGGGGGAGGTGGGGTGAATACCAAAGTGCTTAAGGGGTACAGACCCGGATGCATAGTTTTTTTGCTTGTTTTTATGGTATTTGTTAAGTGCTTATTAACTGCCAGAAACTGTACCAAGCTCTGGGGTAGATACATATTAATCAGATTGGACACAGACCTCGTCCCATATGGAACTCACAGTCTTAATCCTCACTGTACAGATGAGGTAACTGAGGCACCAAGAACTGAAGCGACTTGCCCGATTTCACTCAGCCAAAAAGTGGCAGAGCCACAATTAGAATCCAGGTCCTCTGACTTCCAGCCCCTACTTTATTCACTTAAGTCATGCTGCTTCACAGGTGATGCAGGAGGAAAGTGAGAGGTTAGTCAGCGAAAGCTTCGCGGAGGAGAAAAGTTTTAAGGTTTCAAAACTGGGTAGAATTATCGATCTAGAGCATTCACTGTGGCCCTACTGAATGCTGAGCCCTGTACTAAGCTCATGGGAAAATATAATAGGATTAGTAGACGTTCATTCGATTGCATTTATCGAGCTCTTACTAGGTGCAGGGCTAGGAAGAGTACACTATAAAAATAGACACATTCTCTGCCCACAACAAGCTTCACTCTAGAGTAGGAGATCAACATTAAAACCTTTTCTCCTCCAAGAAGCTTTCCCTGACTAACCTCTCAATTCCCTCCCTTCTTCATCACCTATGTGCTTAGTACGGTGCTCTACACACAGTAAGCGCTCAACATTAATGCATTCATTCAATCATATCTACTGAGCACTTACTGTTTGCAAAGCACTGTACTAAGCGCTTGGGGGAATACAACAATAAACAGACACATTCCCTGCCCGCAATGAACTTACAGTCTAGAGGGGCAGATAAATACCATCAGTACCAATCAAAAAATATCATTGATTGATCTGAACACAGGAAGAGCTCAAAAAATAGCCTTGATGGGACAAGCAGGCTCCCTCCGGCCAGGCTGCCAGCCCCTGGAGGTGGAAAGACTGAGGAGAGGCGGCTAATGGGGCTCTCACTCCAGCTGGGAAAGGTGGGATCCAATTCCTTCTAGATCATTTCAACTTGGCTCCCCGATAGCTCCTTAGTCAGTTAATAGTATTTATTGAGCACTTACTTTGGGCAGAGCACTGTACTAACTGCTTGGGAGAGTATAACAATAAACAGACATATTCCCTGCCCACTAAGTGATTACAGTCTAGAACGAGCTTACAGTCTAGAGGGAGCTTCCTTTGGGCCATTATTCCCCATCAATCAATCCAACAATGGTATTTATTGAGCACTTACTAGGAGCAGAGCACAGTACTGAGCGGTCTTCCTCTGCCCGGCGGTGCTCCTTCCACATCTTTCATTTTTCTGTTGGAGCCAAGAATGTATCTGAGATGACAGCAGACATTACTACCACTCATCCATTGGAAGGATGCAAGTGGCCACCATTTATCCCTCTGCATTTTAAGGGGTCACAGGTCACCCTCAAACCATCCTGCACCCCACGGCAGAGTCCCCAGTGACTCACCACGACTGCCAGGTATGCGGGCACCACATTTTTTTGCATATTAAAGGGAACAATGCTGCTTTATAGAAAACTTTTATTTCAATGGCACAACAGGAAAAGAAGTCAATTATCCCTTGTAAATTATTTATCTGACTACAATCATCCCTGTGTTACCACCCATGAATAGAACCTGGGGGCTCCCTCCGCCCCCCAAAAAACCCAAGCAAGGATGCAGTGGACAGCATTGTTTGCCTACAATACATCACCCGGTTCAGTGAATTAACCTCTCTGACACCATAGAGAATGCCAGTCTATTTCTTTATGAAGACCGCCCTTATGCAACCCAAAAAAACACACACATAATTAGCGTCCAAATGACCCCCGTGATTATTTTCCACTGCAGGGTTCTCTGAAATGCTCTTTCCCAAAGAGCGAATTAGCTTTGGAAATGCATGACGCCGATCACCCGGGAAACGCTTCGCAGATCTAACCCCACACGCAAATCCGGAACGTTGGGCGGTTAACATTCTAAGGAAATATTTAAAAAATTTTTTTTTAAGATTAGTGACTGTTTGGGGCAATAACCGCCACATTCGTATTTATAGAGTCATTTCCCCCACAACTTTATTTCCAAAACTCTTTCACGGCAACCACCTGTTACTAGCTCTCTGAGGAAGCCAGGACTGGGGCTATCTTCCCCATTTACGAATAGAGAAACAGGAGTCCGGGGAGGTTAAGTGACTCGCCCAGAGACACGTGCAAATCCAGTCTCCTAACTTGCTGCCCAGCAGTGCTCTTTCCACTGGGCAACACTCCCTTCCCAGTTGTCCGAAGGATAACCCGTCGCTGCTCTCCAAGTCCCTTTCATCCCTGAGCCCAACTACGAGGCTTGTCCCTTAAATGCAATCCATCGCTGAACTTCAGGACACTAGAACAGAGGGTGGGTCTTATTCAAGTGTGCTCAGACCCCCATCTCCTCAGAGTCTAACAACAAATTCCCCCTAGTCTTTTCCCATTTTCTAGAGGTGTGGCGATGCCATCTCCAACTACTTGAAGAAGCCCAAAGGAGGAGAGCAGTGCTGGGAGAAGATTTTCCATTTTGTCATCCTTCCTAGTCCATCCTTCCCCCTGCCCACCACCGCGCTCCAGTCAGAGTGCAAGTTCCTTGTGGGCAGGGATCACATCCTGTCTTTATTTTATTTATCCTCCACCTGCAAAACAGGTGCTAATCAATTATATTTGAGTGCTTGCGGTGGTGCAGAATGCCGCACTAAGCACTCAGGAGAGAACACTGTAACAGAGTTGGTAGACATGTTCCTGCCCACAGTGAGCTCACAGACTACAACGAGGAGACAGACATTGATCTAAATAAATTACGGATATAATAAATTACAGATACGCCCAGGATTTACAATCCTCCCAAGTTGCCCAGATATTCTCCTTCGGAAAGGTGCTTCCCGTACCACTCGCTCTTCACCAGATGCTCAAAGTTCCAGATTACAATGTCCTACAAAAACACACATCCAAGTCAACCAAACCCCACTACGATGACTGCAACAAAACCGCGGGCTGCTTCAGTGAATCAAGAGGGGAAGATAGAGTTTGAATGGCAGCAGGGCTATAAGACCGCTAACTGCTAACTGGGACTGTGGCTCAGTGGAAAAGAATCCAAGCTTGGGAGTCGGAGGTCGTGGGTTTTAATCCCGTCTCTGCCACTTGTCAGCTGTGTGACCTTGGGTAAGTCACTTAATTTCTCTGTGCCTCAGTTACCTCATCTGTAAGATGGAGATGAAGACTGTGAACCCCACATGGGACAATCTGATTACACTGTATCTACCCCAGTGCTTAGAACAGTGTCTGGCGCATAGTAAGTGCTTAACAAATACCACTGCCTTTGGGAGCGCAGTAGGAAGCTTCCAAAGCATCATCCCTACTCTCCTCGGACTCCCCATGGGCTCAAAATCAACCACAAACATCATCAGCCACCTGGTGCTGAGCCCTAGGGTAGAAACAAGAAAATTAGGTCCCACTTGGAGTTCACAGTCTAAGTAGGGGGCAGACCAGATATTGCATCCCCAATTTACCAGAGGACAGGACTTGGGGCCAGAGAGGTGAAATGACTTAACCAAGGTCACGCAGACCAGTGGAGGAGCTGCATTTAGAACCCAGGTCCTCTGATTCCCCTCTAGATGTAAGCTTGCTGTGGACAGGGGAATGTGTCTGTTTATTGTTTTATCGTACTCTCCCAAGTGCTTAGTACAGTGCTCCGCGCACGGTAAACTCTCAATAAATATGACTGAACGCTCACTTTGTGGGCAGGGAATGTGGTTTATATGGAGCGGGAGGGAGCTCCAGGCTCAGGGGAGGATGTGGAAAAGGGGTCAGTGGAGAGAGAGACGGAATCTGGGGACAGTGAGTAAGCTGGCGCAAGAGGAGCGTGGGAGAGCAGGGAATGTGTCTGTTTATTGTTGCATCGTACTCTCCCAAGTTCCCAGTGCAGTGCTCTGCACAGGATAAGTGCTCATTAAATACGGTTGAATGAATTTAATGAATCAGCTCATCCCATCCTACCTCACCTCACTGATCTCCTACTAGGACTCGGCCCAGACACCCTGCTCCTCTTGCGCCACCTTACTCACTGTCCCCAGATTCCGTCTCTCTCTCCACTGACCCCTTTTCCACATCCTCCCGAGCCTGGAGCTCCCTCCCGCTTTCCCTTTTACATCATCTTTGCATTCGTCTCTGCCAACTTTAGGCATTTGATATTCACCCTAACCCCACAGCACTTGTGTACATAAACTATATTTTATAAATTACTCATTTCTTCATATTCATGTCTGTCTGCCCTGCTAAACTGTAAGTTCATTATGAGCAGGGAATGTGTCTGCTAACTCTGTTGTACTGAAATGTTGATGATATCGATGATGGTATTTGTTAAGCACTTACTATGTGCAAGCACTGTATCAACTGCTAGGGTGGATACAAGCAAACCAGGTCAGACACAGTCCGTCTCATATGGGGCTCGCCATCTCAATCCCCAATTTACGGATGAGGTAACCGAGGCACAGAGAAGTGAAGCGACTTGCACAAGATCACACGGTAGACAAGTGGCGGAGCTGGGATTACAACCCACGACCTTCCGACTCCCAGGCCCGTGCTCTATCCACTACACCATGCTGCGACTCTACTTTCCCAAGCGCTTTCTATCGTGCTCTGCATCAATTCCAGAGTCACCAAACACAGTACAGCCAGGAGAGAATAAAGCTCCTTTCCGTAATTAGGTAACAGCATACCCTCTGGGGTTCTCTCCCCTTTAATCTCATCTCCCTTTCACTCCAAAACTGCTGTTCCACCAGACAAAGGCCCTTCTGCCAGCCATCATGCCAGGTGGGACCTGGTTTCAGAGTCAGATGACAATAGAGTGCTCTAGGGAGCTGTCTTCGAGATTATTCTTGCCTTTCTGCCAATTACGTTAGCCACAAACAACTCCGTGCAGTTTCTTTGCCACATGACTCCGAGGAGGGGGGCGCTGGCCAAGACACCGCCCGACTCCTCCGAGGACCAAGGCCCTGATGCTGGGCCTGCCCAAGGGAGCCCCCGACTGCCAAACTTTCGGTGGGGGAAACCAGCCGGGTTTTGCAGGCCCCTGGTGTCTGGCCACCCACCAAGTGGGTATCTTTGTTTCTCCCACCCCGTGGCCTCCATCTTTATGGACTGGACCCCCAGTCAGTCCGGGGTGGCTGGGGTGGAGACAGACAAGGAGACACCACTGGAATGCCCAATGGGCGTAGGCCCGGGAATTGGAGGACCTGAGTTCTCTGACTCCTGGGCCTCAGTTTCCTCATCTGTAATACAGGGATTCCTGTTCTCTCTCCTACTTAAGCCCCACTTGCGACAGGGACTGTGTCCAACCTGATTATCTCATATCTACCTCAGGGTTCAGTACAGTGCTTGGCACAAAGTGCTAAAGAAATACCATGATTATTATTGATATTGCTGGGTTCAGACTCTGGTCAATCATATTTATTGAGCACTAACTCCGTGCAGAGCACCATACTAAGCACTTGGGAACGTACAATTCAATACATTCACTGCCTACAATGAGTTTACAGTCTCTTCAGAGCAGCTGAAGAAGCGCCTTTGACCAGAACTTGCTATAATAATGATGGCATTTGTTAAGCGCTTACTATGTGCCAAGCACCGTTCTGAGCGCTGGGGTAGATACAGGGTAATCACTTTGTCCTACTTGAGGCTCACAATCTTCATCCCCAATTTACAGATGAGGAAACTGAGGCACAGAGAAGCAAAGTGACTTGCCCAAGGTCACACAGCTGACAAGCGGCGGAGCCGGGATTAGAAGTAGGTGGGGCCCATTTCGGCCCTCGAAAGGGGGAGTTACCTGATGGGTAACCTGCTCTCTCTTCATCTGAAGAGCCACTTGTCATCTGAAGAGTCATGGCCTCTCTCACTTCCTGCCTCTTGAAAGGGAGTTGCTCTTCTTGGCCAGGAACAATTCAACAACCTTCAGCTAGAGGCTGGGGTCACGGCCAAGTCTCTCGGGCCTGCGGGGGCCGACAGGCGGCCTCCGGCTTCACCCGACTTCCTGGTTTAATTGCCCAGTCCCCCAACCCTTGGTTCAGGACTCGGTGGGGGCGGAGGCAGGGCGGGCTCAGGCGCCAATAATGAGAGAGATGTGAGAAAGAGCAAGCAGCCTCCTCACAGATGGGTTTCTTGCCGCTGCCTTTGTTTGTGTGTTCTGAGGCCGCGGGCTGGCTTGACCCCATTTCCAGGCTCGTGAATTCCCCGTGGGCGTTGAGCTGCAGACAGGCTTCCCAACTGCTGTTCCTCTGGTGGAGGCCCCATCCCACCTGTGCCAGAGACAGAAAGGGGCCTCCTTGCCAGGCAGGGGGTGACGGGACCTGGATTCCCCCTCACCCCCACACAAAAAAAATGATACCCCCTAGGAAGGCTCTTGGGGGGTAGGGCAAACTACTCTACTTAGACTACGCTACTTAGAGAAGCAGTATGGCTCCGTGGAAAGAGCATGGGCTTGGGAGTCAGAGGTCGTGGGTTCTAATCCTGGCTCTGCCACCTATCAGCTATGTGACTATGAGGGTCAGAGAAGTGATTTTGCCCAGTTACCTCATCTGTAAAATGGGGATTAAGACTGCGCGCCCCACGTGGGGCAACCTGATTACCTCGTATCTACCCCAGTTCTTAGAACTGTGCTTGGCACATAGTAAGTGCTTAGCAAATGCCATCGTTATTATTATTACTCCCCACCCACTATCACCAACACCAGACGTTTTCCACCCTGTGAGTGGAGCTTGGTCCCCTCCGGTATGTACCGAGCACCTACTTTGTGCAGAGCACTGTGCTAGCACTTGTGAATGTATAGTAGACATGGAGACACGGTCCTTGCCCTCAGAGAGCTTACAATCTATCGGGGGAGAGCAACACTTAAATAAGTTGCAGATAGAAGTAAGACTGCATAAGATATATACGAAGTGAAGGTGGTAAGTCTTTAAATGCTTAGATGGTCTAGAAGGGCTGAAATGAAAGCTGGAGGGTGTAAAAGTTGGGGAGATGAATAATTGATCAGGGAAGGCTTCATCTGTGTGATTTCAGTTGTGGGATTTCAGAAGGCATTTGAAGAATGGGGAAGTGGTGGTCTGACGGCCGTGATACGAGACGAAGCTCAGACAGAGGAGAGACTGGTGACGGCAGCAGTGAGAGAGACGAGAATAAGGTATAGTGAAAAAATTGGCTTCTGCTCTGGTCTTCCGTAGACCTTTTTTTTTTCCTTGTGGTATTTAAGTGCTTTCTAGGTGCCAGGCACTGTACCAAGAGCTGGGGTAGTGAGAAGCTAATCACGGTTTTAATCCCCATTTTAGAGATGGGGTACGTGAGGCACAGAGAAATGAAGCTATTTGCCCTGGGTCACACGACAGTTAAGTGGCAGAGCTGGGATTGAAGCCCAGGTCTTTTGACACCCAGGCCCATGCTCTTTCCACTAGGCCACGCTGTTTCCATGCCCACAAGAAGCTTACAATCTTCAGAGAGGAGAGGTTGAAGATGGAGTCCGTGGTGTAGGTGAAGTCGGGACAACCAGCGGATTCAGACAGCAATTGCAGGATTCGAGAAGCCGTGTGGCTCAGTGGAAAGGAGCCCGGGCTTGGGAGTCAGAGGTCGTGGGTTCTAATTCCGGCTCTGCCACTTATCAGCTGTGTGATCTCGGGCAAGTCACTTAACTTTTCTGTGCCTCAGTCACCTCATCTGGAAAATGGGGATTAAGTCTGTGAGCTCCACATGGGACAACTCGATCACCTTGTGTCTGCTCCAGCATTTAGAACAATTCTTGGCACATAGTAGGTGCTTCACAAATACAATCATTATTATTATTCATTCAATTATATTGAGCACTTGCTGTGTGCAAAGCACTGTACTAAGCACTTCAGAGAGTACAGTGTAATAACAAACAGATATTGCCTGCCCACATCAAGCTCATGGGAATTCAGTAACTGTTATCCCTCCTACTTAGATTGTGAGTACCATTTGGGAGCGTGGCCTAGTGGAAAGAGCACCGGCCTGAGAGTCAGAGAACCTGAGTTCTAATTCCAGCTCCACCACTTGCTCTGTGTGCGACCTTGGGCAAGTCACTTCACTGTTTAGTGCCTCAGTTACCACATCTGTAAAATGGAGATAAAAACTGTGAGCCCTATGTGGGACAGGGACTGTGTCTGACCCTATTATCTGGCTTAGTACCGTGCCTGGCACATATTAAGCGCTTAACAAATACCACAATTATCATGTCTACCACGTCTGTTGTATTAACAATAATAATAATGATATTTGTTAAGTGCTCAGAATGTGCCAAGCATCGGAGTGGATACAGTAATAATAATAATAATTGTTGTATTTGTTAAGCGCTTCACACGTGCTAGGCACTGTACTAAGAGCTGGAGTGGATACAAGCAAATGGGGTTGGACACCGTCTCCGGCTTAAACTGGGCTCACAGTCTTCATCCCCATTTTCCAGATGAGGTAACTAAGGCACAGAGGAGTTAAATGATTTGCCCAGGGTTGTGCGGCGGACGAGAGGTGGAACCAGGATTAGAACCCAGGTCCTTCTAACTCCCAGGCATGTGCTCTATACACTAGGTCACGCTGCTGTGCTTAGGAGAGTGATCCACACACACAGGAGATACTCACTAAATACCAATGATTGATTGCCCGACACAGCAAAGGAACTGAGCCCATGGCGATCGCAGGACTACCAGAGCAGCTGCCTTGTAGCCTCGCTCTGTCCACGTAAGCACGGAGGCGGTCAGCAGGTTGAGCTCCTCATGTGTACCCGTGTCAATAGCCACATCAGCAGCACAGATCGAAACAACCATGGAAACTCCCATACGTGGGCCCGACCCCACCCATAAAGACGCATCATCTGATGTCAGGACGATGCCCTGAACACAGCTCTAAAGTCTAGAGAGTTCCTGCTGTTTCTTATCCAATCCCGGATCTGAAAAGGCCCAAAAGGTGACCAGGTGCCATCTCCTGCCTCATGCCCAATCAGTAGCATTTAAGCGCTAAGCCCTTGTCTACTACAGAGTCAGTAGACATGATCCCTGCCCTCCAGGAATTTAATCATGCAGCCAAGGCCTCTTGGGTGTAGACAACTCCAGGGAGTTAGGCCAGAAGCAGCAAGTCCAGGACCTTGCAGATCATCTCATACCAATGAATCTTGGCCCTCGAACCTGCCGTTCTTATGGGCTCAACTTGGCTGGGATGAGCCCTCTCAGGTTGGCCACTTGGTTGTCTCATTTAGCAATGGTTTCTGTCATTCTTTGGCTTTGCAATCGGCCTCCCGGAAATATAGCAGACACCCCAGCAGGGACCCATCCTATGGGAGTCCGGTTGGTTAATGGGAGCTCCTCGAGAGCAGGCGTGATAAAGATAACCAGGGCTCGGGGCCGGGAGTGATGAGAGAGGCTACCTGGCTCCCAAATCCTTGATGGCGGCGGAGACATTCGCCGATCCCGGAATGCACTGCGGTCAGAAACAAACCACGGGACCCCAGGAGGACTTCGGCCCCGGGATTTGAAGAGGCAGACCCACAGCCAGCCCAGAATCCTGCCTGCAATTCCCCGAGTCTTCAGAGACACGATCAATTGGTGAGAGACACAACAAGAATGAAGGGTCGCAACCCGGAAAATCATTAGTCCATCTAATCGACCTGTAACCGAACTGATTTCTTGTCATCAGAAGATAAGGCTGTTCTTGAGCCCATCTAACATCCTCCTTTCTCTGCTGAACGCCACAGATCAAATTCACTCTAAAAATGACCCCAGGGACTGAAAAAGTCAATGCTCCAGACAGGGTATTTTTCCCGCTCATTAACAGTTCTCACCAGAACAGACCCCAGCGGTAGAGTCATAAATCAAGGGAAATAGGCAAGGGAATGGGAACGGGGCATTCGGAAGAATCCTCTTGCCTTCCGACTCTCCGCTTCCTGTCCTCCTGGGGTCTTCGGCAAGCAGGAGCGTCATTTGGGGGTGGGAGGGAATGTCGAGGGGACTCTCTGAAGGGTCAGAGCTGAACTGGGTGGGGTTGGCTCCCCTCCCTTTCCTCTTCCATGTGGGACTGTGAGAGGCGGCGTAGGTAGACAGGTGGTCGTCTGCTATTGGTGAAGCTCACCGGTGGCCTGCCCTGTCCCCAAAGTCAGATTAGCGCAGGGGCTCACGGGATTGCAGCCCAGAGAACCCCCAACCACGCCACCCAATGGATGCCCAGCTATGTAAGCTTCCGCCACTGCTCTAACCCCTACACCGAGCACGTCCTGATAGAGCTCACATCCCCTCGCTGTAGCTCTGGCTTGCTACCCTCAGTTACCTAATCTGTAAAATGGGGATGAAAACTGAGAGCCCCTTGTGGGACATGGACTGTGTTCAACCTGATTTGCTTGATTACACCACAGTGCTTAATACAGTGTCTGGCACATAGTAAGTGATTAATATATACCACAGTTGATATCGTTATTATCATCATCAAGAGGAAATGAGGGCTTAGTTGGGGAAGGCCTCTTGGAGATGTGCTTTTAATAAGGATAATGTAAAGGAGGCTTGCCAGGGCAACCTCAATCATTTTTATTGAGGACTTACTTTGTGCAGAGCACTGGACTAAGAGCTCGGGAGGGTACATTAGAACAGAGTTTGTACGTGTTTCCTGTCTACAGTGAGCTTACTGTCTAGAGGGGGATACAGACATTAATTGAAATAAATAAATCACAGATATGTACAAAGCCTTATTGAAGACTCATCGCCTCCAGGAGGCTTTCCCTGGGGGAGAAGCAGCATGATTTAGTGGAAAGAGCCCGGGCTTGGGAGTCAGAAGTTGTGAGTTCTAATCCCGGCTCCTCCACTGACCAGCTGTGTGACTTTGGGCAAGTGACTTAACTTCTCTGGGTTACCTCATCTGTAAAACAGGGATTATGAGTGTGAGCCCCACATGGGATACCCTGATTACCTTGTATCTACCCCAGCGCTTAGAACAGCGCTTGACACATGGTAAGCGCTTAACAAATACCACCATTATCATTCCCTCTTTCCCTACTCTCTTCTGCATTACCCTGATTTGCTCTTTTTATTCACCCCTCCCTCAGCCCCATAGCACTTACATACATATCCATAATTTATTTTAATAATATCTGCCTCCCTCTATAGATTGTGAGCTCATTGAGGGGAGAGAATGTTATGTCTACCAACTTTCTGTACTCTTTCAAGCCCTTGGTACTGTGCTCTGCACATAGTAAGCATTCAATAAATATGACTGATTGTTACACTAGTGATGTGGGGCTGAGGAAGAGGTGAATAAAGTGTGACAATCCGAGTGTGAAAGTGACAGAGAAGGGAACGAGATAAGCAGAGTGACCTAGTGGATAAAGCATGGGGCTAGGAGTCAGAAGGACCTGGGTTCTAAACCTGGCTCTGCCACTTGCCTGCTGCATGACCTTGGGCAAGTCCCTTCACTTCTCTATGCCTCAGTTACCTAATCTGTACAATGGGGATGAAAAATCTAAGTCCCTTGTGGGACATGGACTGTGTCCAACCCGATTTCCTTGTATCCACCACAGCGCTTAGTACAGTCTCTGGCACATAGTAAGTGGTTAACAAATATCACAGTTATCATTATCATTATTATTAAGAGGAAATGAGCACTTAGTTGGGGAAGACCTCTTTGAGATGTGCTTTTAATAAGGACAACCTCTATAACAATCCTCTACATCACGAGCTCACCATGGGCAGGGAATATGTCTACTGTTACACTGTACTCTCCCAAATGCTTAATACAGTGCTCTTCACACAGTGAGCACTCGGTAAATACGACTGACTGACTTCACTAAGTCAGAAAGGGGAGAAAGCCCTCGGACTTGTAGGGAGCGAACCAGGGATGGGGGGAAAAAAAAAAAAAATCACCTCTTCACTCATCCTCTCCTCTCCTCGCCCCTAAAACTCTTGGCGGCAAGGGGGCTGATCTGTGAGAAGCCACATCTTCTGCGGCCCAGAGATGGGCCCGGCCCCGGCTCTAACAGGCCGATAACCCCATTAGCTAATAGCCCGGGCTAATTGATGGCGGATTAGCAATTGTGAAAGGAGCCACCCCTGAAGCACACGAGTGATGAGTGATCCCGGCGGGCTGGGAACCAGGGGGAGCGGAGGCCAGCCGACAGATCGGGGAGGCTCCTTGCCAAGCCTTCATCGGTTAAAGCCGGGGAGACACCGGGGAGACAGCTCCAAAGTCAGTATACATAATGTGACGTAATGGTGTCGGGCATCGCGTGGAGGACCGGCCCAATCCATTACCTCTGGGCCCCTGGGTAGGTTAAAATGGCTCCAAGTGGCCCCCGGAGGTTCGCTGAATAGAAACTATAGGTTGCGCGATTCCTACTCAATCGGAGGAGGGCGGCCTTTCTTTGCCATTTTTTGATGAGGAACACAGCTCAAAAGGAGCGATGTATGATCGCTGGAACTGCCACATCTGGACAACTTTCTGGGTACAAAATGGCTTTTGAGGGTGGTCCCCAAAACGGCCACTGTTGTACACTTTCCTGGGTGCAAATGGCTTTAGAGATGCTTCAGATTGTAAGCCTGTCTTTAGAGTGTAAGCTCACTGCGGGCAGGGAATGTGTTCATTTTTAGCTCGTACTCTCCCAAGCACTCAGTACAGTGCCCTGCATACAGTACGCACTCAATAAATACAAGTGAATGAAAGATGTAGCGTGGCCAAGTGGAAAGAGTACAGGTCCGGGAATCAGAGCACCTGGATTCTAACCCCTGCTCTGCCAATTTCTGGTCGTGTGATCTTGGGCAAATCCCATTATTTCTCTGTACCTCAGCTTCCTCAACTGTAAAATGAGGATTAAATATCTGTTTTCCCTCTCACTTAGACAGCGAACCCCATGTGGGACAGGGACTGTGTCCAACCTAATTAATTTGTACCTATCCCAGTGCTTAGAACACTCTTGGAAGCCTAGTGAATGCTTAACAAATACCCTAAAAAAATAGAGAATAATATATTAAAAGCTACTCATCCAAAAATCTATTCCCATATGTACACCAGAAAGCTCCACTTGCTCATATTCATTGTCAAATACGACTCCCCAAGCAGAAATCTCCGCACTAACCTGGCAATCTAATGGCAGCAAATAAAACCATCTATTTTTGCCTCAGAGTGTCTCTCTCCCCTTTGATTAGTGCAGCTTACTTTATTATAATGTTAATTAACAGTGCCTCCTTTGCCCTCCCTCCCTTCTCTGCCATATGTCCCTGCTCTTTGGTCACGTCAGCACACAAATCACTGCTACAGCACAGAGGAAACCCGCTTCTGCTGCCCCTCCACCATCCTCGCCCCAGCCCTGCCTCGGTCCAAAGAAATAATTGACAAGCTCAGGGTCAGGACTGCAGACAATCAATAACTCCCACTATTGAAAGGCAGCACAGTAACTTTTTGCCCTAAAAGTGTCTATCTGCTACAGTACCCTAGACTGATTTCAAGGTTTTGAATTCATTCCCATTTCTGCCTCCAAGTCCAAAGGCATCTGGGAGCCATACTTAGATATTTCAGTTAAACCAGAGTCATCTGTCCCAGGGTCTGAATAGAAAATTCCCCTTTAGGTTTAAACATTTGTCTTGTGTGACCTTGGGCAAGGCACTTCACTTCTCCGTGCCTCAGTACCCTCATCTGTAAAATGGGGATTAAAACTGTGACCCCTGTGGGGGACAGGGACTGTGTCCAACCTACTCATATCTACCCCAGTGCCTGGCACATAGTAATCATTTAACAGAGACTAAAAAAAAGGTAAAAAAAAAAAAAAATCAAGAATCTTGTCCTTCCTCTCTCTCTGCAATGGCAAACATGATATTCACTCCACTCTCAGCTCCATATTTAGGTACTTATCCACATACCCTGCTTTTTCCCCTCTCCGTAATCTATTTCACTGTCTCTCCATCTAGACTGTAAACTCCTTGTAGGTAGAGATCATGCCTACCAACTCCATTGTATTTTGCTCTCCCAAGCCTTCAGTACAGTTCTCTGCACTCAGTAAGTGCTCACTACATATTTTTTTTAATATTTTTTATGGTATTAAGCACTTATTATGGGCCAGGCATTGTACTAAGTGCTTGGATAGATAGAAGCTAATCCAGTTGGACACAATCGATGTCATTCATTAAATTGCATTTTTTGAGCGCTTACTGTGTACTTATTGAGCACTGTACTAAGCACTTGGAAAGTACAATTCGGCAACAAATAGAGACAATCCTTACCCAACAGGCTCACAGTCTGGAAGACGGGAGCTCAGTCTTAATCCCCATTTTACAGATGAGGGAACGTAGGCAGAGAAGCTGACTTGCCCAAGGTCACACAGTAGACAACCGGCAGAGCAGGGATTAGGACCCAGGTCCTTCTGAGACAAAGATCGGTGCCCTATCCACTAAACCACGCTGCTACTCTTGTTTCTTCTCTCGATTCCCTTTGTTCTGTCTTCACTTGGAAGCAGAGATGGGTCATAATTATGGACTTCTAGTCTCATGTTTCTCCTCTCTCCTTTCCCACTCTGATCCAGCATGCCACTTTGCCCCTCGAATGCCAACCTGCTCGCTGTGGCTTGTTCTTCTCCCTTTCACTGTTGACCCAAGGCTCATGCCCTCCATCCAGCACGGAACTCCCTTCCACTTCACACCCAGCAGACCACTGCTCTCTCCATCCTGCTCCTTACTAAAATCACATCTCTTCCAGGAAGCTTTCCCTAATGTCTCATCACCCTACCCCATTTCCTCCCCTACTGCATCATCTGTGCACTTGAGTCTTCCCCATCACTCACTTCCTCATAAGACCTATGTACTTGTCTTTAAACTCTGTCACTTCTCCTCATCTGTAATTTATCTTAGTGTCCCTCTCTCCCACTAGATTTCAAGCTCTATGAGGACACTGATCACGGCTACATTGCTTGGCACAAAGTGCTTAACGAATACCATGATTATTATCATTACTAGCTCCGATTAGACTGTAAGCCCGTCAAAGGGCAGGGACTGTCACTATCTGTTACCGATTTATACATTCCAAGCGCTTAGTACAGTGTTCTGCACATAGTAAGCGCTCAATAAATATTATTGAATGAATGAATGTTATACTACCAAAGCTTTTAAGGTAGTGCTCTACTCAGAGTAAGTGCTCAGTGCATGCAGACTGTAACCCTGGGAGGACTGGCCTCTCCTGCTCAGTCGGGGTACATTGAGCAGACTCCTGGACTGCAGACTATAGACTTCTCCCCTGTAGACTGTAAGCTCATTGTGGGCAGGGAATGTGTCTCATATCGTGCTCGCCCAAACACTTAATACAGCGCTCTGCACACAATAAGTGCTGAATAAATACAATTGACTGACCGGATCAGATCAGTGGTCTATGAGGCCCAGAATTCCATCTTCGACCACAGGCACAGGATAATTGGAGGGACGGCACCCCCGATCTCGCAAAACCAATCCGGCCAGCCCCTTCCCGGGCCTCTCCTTCCCAGTTTGACGCACAATCTTCTGAAGTGCCAGCTCAGCGAGAGGTTGGGGATAAGGGAAAAGAACCAGAGCGACTAGGCGCCATCCCTCGTCAAATTCGGTTCCGGGAAAGAGTGACAAGCAAGGACGTCCACTCTCCAGGGTGGACCGCGGGTCGTCCACCCGGGGCAATCTGGAAAGGACGCAGAAAACCGAAGTCACGCTCTAACTCCCGGCTCGCATCACTCAGCCGCAAGGATTTCTAAGAGACCGATTGCTTCTTTCCCCGTGGGGCGTGTGTGGGTTTTTTAGCAGACCCCATGTAATCTGGGTAAGGCACTCTGCCTTCCGCATGGCAATTAGGGGCAGAGGCTCTGATGACACTTGGTCAGAAAACCACACGGTCCCCGGCGGCAGGCACCAAGGAGCCGTCCTAGTCAATTACGGTTTCTCCAGAGAGGGCCAGTGGAGTGGAGCCTGTGCCTACACCCCTTCAGGCCCAGGCTGGACCCCACCCACATTGAGAAGCAGGGTGGTCCAGTGTCTAGAGCACGGGCCTGGGAGGCAGACGACTTGGTTTCTAGTCCCGGCTCTGCCACTTGTCTGCTCTGTGACCTTGGGCAAGTCATTTCATTTCTCTGGGCCTCCGTTCCCTCACCCGTAAAATGGGATTAAGACTGTGAGCACCATGTGGGACAGAGACTGTCCAAACTGATTACCTTGTATTGGCCCGGATGGTTAGAACAGTGCTTAGCATGTAGTGAATGCTTTACAGATACCCCCAATTATCATTACCCAATTGAATGATAATTACTAATGTGGCATTTGTCAGACCTTATTATGTGCCAAGTAGCGTACTAAGCACTGAGGCAGATACAACATAATCAGGTCCCACATAGGGCTCACAATTGAAGCAATCAATCTCTGTATGTATTGAGCACTTGCCATGCACAGAGCACTGTACTAAGCACTTGGGAAAGTACACATTCGTTGCCCACAAGGAGCAGGGAGAACGGGTATTGAATCTTTATTTTGCATCTGAGGGAACTGAGGGTCAGAAGTGAAGTGATTTAGCCAAGGTCACACAGTAGACAATGGAGGAACAGGGATTAGAACTCAGATTCGCTGACATCCATGTTCTTCCCACTAAACCACACCGCTTCTTTCTTTAATAGACACAACAAAGAGTCACCCCTTGTTCAATACCGACTGAGTGTGGCCCCATGGCTTTTTGGGGAGGGACTTAACACCCCAACATTCCCCCATCCAAGCCTCACCACCGTCCCATCCATTTTTTAAAAAAATTGGCATTTGTTAAGCTCTTACCTTGTGCTAGGCACCGTTCTAAGCACTGGGGTATGTACAAGCAAATCATTTTGGACACAGTCCATGTCCCACATGAAGCTCACAGTATTAATCCCCATTTTACAGATGAGGGAACTGAGGCCCAGGGAAGTTCAGTGACTTGCCCTAGGTCACCCAGTAGACTAGTGGCGGAGCTGGGATTAGAACCTGGGTCCTGTTGACTCCTAGGCCGGTGCTCTAGCCAGTAGGCCACATCGCTTCTCACCTCCCTGTCCCATTCATAACCAGAGCTCGCGGGGTTGCGGGGAGAGAGAAATGGGTACCCCGAGCTGGCCTGATCTTAATCTTGGCTGGCCTCAGACTGTCACTCTGGCACCGTATTAAATGCCGATTCAAGCCCAGATGGCCAACGCCTCCTTCATCGCCTCCTACTTGGAATAAGCTGTACCATTTCAAGGTCAGCCCGATGAGAAGCAACGTGGCCTAATGGATAGAGTAGGGGCCTGGTTTTCAAAAGGACCGGGCTCTAATCCTGGCTCTGCCACTTGGCGTCCGTAGGACCTCGGGTAAGTCACTTCACTTCTCTGGGTCTCAGTTTGCCCATCTATAAAATTAGAATTAAGACCGTGAGACTCATGTAGGAAGGAGACTGTGTCCAACTTGATTACCTCATATCTACCCCAGTGCTTAGAACGGTGCCTGGAACACGTTAAGTGCTTAACAAATACCATAAAAAAAGAAGATAGAACTTCATCTATCATTCAGTGGAATTTATTGAGCTCTGTACTAAGTGTTTGGGAGAGCGAAATACAATAGATTTGGCATACCTCTGTCCATGGGGTGCTTACAGACTCTCAGCAATTCACTCCAGTGCCCCGTGGCTTCCATCCACTAAACTATAAACTCCTCGAGGGCAGGGTTTGTGTCTTCTAACTCCATTGTATTATCCCAAACATTGAGTACAGAGCTCTGTCCACAGTAGACATTCACTAAGGAGTGTGGTCTAATGAAAGAGCACAGGCCTGGGAGCCAGAGGACCTGGTTTCTAATCCCCGCTCTGCCATTTAGCTGTTGTGTGACTGTGGTCAAGTCATATTATTTCGCTATGCTTCAGTCACCTTATCTGCCAAATGGTGGTTAAGTCTGAAAGCCCCTTATGGGACAGGGACTACGTCGAACCTGATTAGTTTGTATCTATCCCAGTGCTTAGTACAGTGCCTGGCACATAGTGAGAATAAACACCATACCATAAACACCATAAAATACCATACCATATAAATAAATACCATAAAAATACTCTAAAAAAAATTACAAATGCTACTGATTGATTTAACTTGTATTCCATGTATCGGGAGTCCCATGTGGCGTAGGAACTGCATCCGATAATATCATCCTGAATCTACCCTAGCACTTAGCACATTGTGTGACCCATAGGAAGTACTTAGTAAAGGTCATCAGAATTATATTTTAGACCTGGCTGGCCTAGGGGTTCTGCCCACCCTTTCTGATCGGCTGAAGCTTGGGGCCAAGAGGGCCCCAACTACATTTCACCATAAGGGTTGAAGCACTTGGGTCCAGTCAATCGTATTTATTAAGCGCTCACTGAGTGTAGATCATTGTACTAAGCGCTTGGGAGAGCACAACGGAACCAAATAACAGATTCTCTGCCCACAACGAGCTTACAGTCTATAGGGGGAGACAGACATTAATAGAAATAAATTACACTGGTTGGACCCCCGAGAGAAGAGGGATAACCGACCTCGGGAGGGATGACGCAAGACATACCTCTGAACTGGTAGGGGGAGAGAGTCCATGTAGTTGCTTCCTTGGAAAGTCATCGCTATCCCAGTCTGGAATGGGGCCTGCCCATAGGCTGGTTCCTGAAAAGAAAGAAAAATGGTGGTTAGTGGGAATTTGTGGGAGAGCTGGGAAGAACCAAAGAACCATGGGATTAAGGGGATAGGAGAGTCACCTCCTAAAGCCATTCTCTCTGTTGATCCCAGCCACCAGGCATGGAGCTGGAAAAGGATTCCTGGATCATCTGGTCCAATTCCTCCCCACCCCATTTTTTAATGGTATTTGTAAAGCACGTACTATGTGTCAAACACTGTTCTAAGTGCTGGGGTAGATACAAGTTAATTAGGTTGGACCCAAGCCCTATTCCTTATAAGGCTCACAGTCTAAATAGGAGGGAGGACAGGAGAACTCAGTCATAGAGGATTGAAGTGACCTGCCCAAGGTCACACAGAATCCAGGTCCTCTGACTCCCAGGCCCGTGCTCTTTCCACTAGGCTGTACTACTTCTCTATTTACTCACCCCTTTATTTGCCTCTCCATCAGGCCCACGGAAATTATGTATATATCCATAATTTATATTAAAATCTGTCTCCCTCTCTGGATGGTAAGCTCACTGTGGATAGGGAAGGTGTCTACCAACTCTGTTCTATTATATGCTCCCAAGCCCTTAATACAGTGCCTGGCACGCAGTAAGTGCTCAATAAAAAAAGATTGATTGATTGGTGCTGAAGTGTCCTCCAGCTCAACCCCTGCAGATGAACTGCCTGAATATTGTTGGGATCAGAAGCCTCAACCTCAGACCTAAGGTACCCTGAGTCATCCAGGATTTCTGCACTGAACAGATCAGCATTGTTTCATTCAATACAATGGGCGCGTGCATGCTTTGAGGATCTTGGTTCAGTCTTCAGGCCCACACCCCTGTCTTCCCAACAATAATACCCGACCCATTCACGCCGGTTCCGTGATGACTTCGATCCCGTATTTCTGCTCCTGAGCCCTGCCCTAGCCCCCACGTTCTAACCAGATAGAGTCAGAAGCGCTCCACAACTCCTCACAACCACACAGCCCCCAAGGGTGCACCTGGTAATCAGCCATCTCAGGGACCCGTTCTGAATTTAGACATTACCTTTCCCCCAGGACCATGTTCTAGAATGCTGCTAGAATGCTGAAATTTATGAAATGCTTTCTATAAGCCCAGCACTGAGGAATTATCTAGTATTTTCCTCAGTGCTGGGCTTATAGAAAGCATTTCTGACAGGGAATCAGACACCATCCCTGTCCCACAGTCTGATAAGGAGGAAGAACAGGTATTTCATCCCCATTTCATCAGCGAGGGAACTGAGGCCCAGAGAATTTAAGTGATTTGGCTGAGGCCATACAGTAGGCAAGTGATGTAAACAGGATTAGAACCCAGGTCTCCCGATTCCTGGCCCTGTATTCTTTCCACTACTCCACTCTGTTTCTCTAGGCAGTCCACTTTTGTGCCAGGTTGGGGTTACTTCTGGTAGAAAGAGCTTGGGCCTTGGAATCAGAGGATTTGATTATATAAACAAAACCATTAAGGGGGAAGTGGGGCTCTTTATCTTAAGCCACTCGGTATGGAAAACTGGCACTCTATCACTCACCTTGGAATAATGGCTAGTGACATGCTGAGACAGTAACATAGCACATTACCAAATGACAAAGTGTAAAAGCTTAACAATAAACTTTTTAAAACGAACCACTGGAGGAACAGCTCAAGCAGGAAACTCAAATTGCTTATGTTATGAAGGAATCTCCAAACCAAAGCAAGGCTGAACATTAATGAGCCAAAGTCACAAGACCTGGGTTTCAATCCCGGCTCTGCTCCTTGCCTGCTGGGTGACCCTGGACAAGTCACTTATCTGTGCTTCAGATTCTTCAGTGGTAAAATGGGGATTAAATACCCATTCTCCTTCCCCATTAGACTGTGAGGCTCTTGTTAGTTGTGCTATTTAAGTGTTTACTATGTGCCAAGCACTGCAATAGATACAAGATGATCAGTTTAGATGTCTCTGTTCCATATTCTGACAATGAGGCTCATATTTTTATCAGATGGGAGAACAGGGATTTAAACCTCATTTTACCATTAAAGAAACAGGTCCAAAGAAGTGAAGTGGCTTGCCTAAGGTCACACAGCAGACAAGTGGCAGAGCCAGGATTAGAGTCACCTTGCCCACTCCTTCCTCACCACTCTCCTGCAACAGCGTAGCCCACACACTTCGCTCCTCTCATGCTAAAGTCCTCATTGGACCTCCATCTCCTCTATCTCACTGAAGACCTTTCGCCCACGTCCTGCCTCTGGCCTGGAACACCCTCCCTCCTCTTATCTGACAGACAATTACTCTGCCCTTCTTCAAAGGCTTTACTGAAGGCATATCTCCTTCAACAGGCCTTCCCAAGCTAAGTCCTCTTTTCCTTTTCTTCAGCTCCTTTCTGCATTTCCTTGTCTTGCTCCCTTTCTTCATCTCCCCCCCGCCGCCCAGCCCCACTGCACCTACATACATTTCTGTCATTTATACTAATGTCTGTCACCTTTTCCAGACTGTAAGCTTGTTACGGGCAGGGAATGTCTGTTATATCGTACTCTCCCAAGTGCTTAGTACAATGCTCTGCACACAGTAAGCACACAGTAAATACAAATGACTCACTGATCTGGCTGAAACAGGAGTACAGCCTCAAATTGCTCAACAAACACAGCTCAGCTGCTAGGAGTAGTGGGGCACGCAGGGGAAGGAAAAGGGTAGGGATATGGAGGAGTATTCATATGCACCGACACTAGGCAAAGGAAGGTCAATTCCTCCCAGGCCTCTGAGTCCCTGGGTTAATGGATTCCCTTGTCTGAGTAAATAAAAGCATTATGATCAGGGATTTGAACCAATAATCTAGGATGCTACTAGCCCTCTCATAAAACTTGCTGCTTTTGCTGAAAGAATTCTTCTCCCTTTATAAAATTTGGGCCCGAATAGATGGACGGGAGATGGAGTTGCAAAGGGAATGGGGAAAAGCATTTGTGGTTTAACCGATCCCGAATCTTGTGATTAAGTGAAAATTGGCTTTTCTTGGTCTGGGCCTCTTTGTATTAAAACAAGATGTAAACAAGAGAAATCCAGAAAGGGAATGCAAAGGTTGGTTGGTGTTTTGAAAGTAATTCCACAGCATCCTGGACCGTTTTAGGGACAGTGCTGCCTGGAAGCAGGAGATAATATAGGTGGACAGGTCCCCTAGGATTTTAGGATCTTATGCCTCTCCTTCTGAACATGGAATACTAAAGAGCTTGTCTCAGATGACCTGCTTTCTGGCTCTTTAATTTCACAGGATACTCCTTTCCCAACTCTCATTAATGGACAAAAGCCAAGAGTCCTTCCCCCGCGCATGGTGGGCGGGGACTATGTTTATTGTTGTACCCTCCCCAAGCGCTTAGTACAGTGCTCTGCACACAGTAAATGTCCAATAAATATGACTGACTGAACTCCGTTCACTTCCCCTACTCCCTCTCCTTTCTGCATCATCTATGCACTTGGATCTGTACCTTTAAGCACCTGATATCCACCCTACCCTCAGTCCCACAGCATTTACGTTCATATCCATAATTTAGTATCTATGTCCCCCTCTACACTGTAAGCTCCTTGCAGGCAGGGAAAGTGTCTACCAATTCTGTTATATTATACTCTCCTAAGCACTTAGTACAGAGTGTGACATACAGTTAGCACTCACTAAATATCATTGACTGAGAAAGGATGGGAAGAAGTCAGAGGTTTTCAGGAATCTCTCAGTCCTGCTGTAACTTCTCCTGACTTTGAATGTGCTCATTCTTTACAGTCAACTTCCGATAAAACTGATAGCCACTACCCTCAGAGGCATTATGTGGGAAGTATAATGACCATAAATTACCTTGATCTGATTAAAAGAGCAATGATAAATTTAAAGGTCATGAGGCTAAACAAATGATCAGTTTAATTATTAGTCACTGGTCCTTGTGTCGCCAGGAGCAGAGCTCAGAGCCTCGGGAAAGAAGGGAGACATCTTACAGAGTTAGCAGAGGACAGAATTGGGATTCCAGTGTTCCTTTTGAAAAAATAAGCTGAAAACACAGACTTATTTCAGGCCCAGTCCCACGCTCACGTCCAACCAAAACACACTGCTCTAGACAGACCATTATAGATCTGTTGTTTCTAGTTCAAAGGAAAGGAGGAGGAAAACAGAGTTGTTTTGGGGGATTTTTCTTGGCAGTGCACCACCAGCTCCACCACTTGTCTGCTGAGTGACCTTGGGCAAGTCGCTGTACTTCTCTGTACCTCAGTTCTCTCATCTGGAAAATGGGGTTTAAGAATGTGAACAGCATGTGGGACAGGGTCTGTGTCCAACCTGATTAACTTGAATCTACCCCAGCGCTTAGAACAGTGCCTGGCACATAGTAAGTACTTAATACCATTAAAAAAAACCCTCAGAATTCCTCTTCTGTTTTCTACTTTAGTAAGAGCAAAACACAAATGGGAACCTGACTGTAAGCCCACTGAAAGCAGAAAATGTGTCTACCAACTATGTTATATTGTGCTCTCCCAAGTGCTTAGTAGAGTGTTCTGCATGCAATAAGCACTCATTAAAGATGACTGATTGCTTGATCCCCTAAATTAAATAATTGCATTTAAGTGCTTACTCTGTGCCAGGCACTGTACTAAGCACTGGGTGGAAACAAGCAAATCAGGTTGGATACTGTCCCTATACCATGTGGGGCTCACACTCTCAATCCTCATTTTACAGACGAGGTAACTGAGGCAGAGAGAAGTAAAGTCATTTGCCCAAGGTCACACAGCAGATAAGTGGTGGAGCAGGGATTAGAACTCATGACCTTCTGACTCCCAAGCCCATGTGGAGGGGAGAGAGGCAAGGTTCCCACTAAGCAGCAGCTAGATGGGGGGCAGAGGGAAGGAATGCAAGTCTGCTGAATCGTGACCCAGGTGTCACACACATCCAATCCTGGAACATAGTAAGCGCTTAACAAATACCATTATTATTATCCAATCACCTCCTAACTCAAGCCTGAACAGAAGCACTAGACAAGCCCAGTCATGTGATGACAGGCACGTTATACCCCCTCAACTGCCACTCCGGCACATAATAATAATGTTGGTATTTGTTAAGCGCTTACTATGTGCCGAGCACTGTTCTAAACGCTGGGGTAGACACAGGGGAATCAGGTGGTCCCACGTGGGGCTCACAGTCTTAATCCCCATTTTACAGATGAGGTAACAGGCACAGAGAAGTTAAGTGACTTGCCCTCAGTCACACAGCTGACAAGTGGCCGAGCCGGGATTCAAACCCACGACCTCTGACTCCAAAGCCCGGGCTCTTTCCACTGAGCCACGCTGGCACATCACTGCAACCAAACCACCGGTCTTTCCCCACTCCTCAAACCCCTGAAATGCTGCCCATTTTTTTCCACATTAAGCAGACACTCTGCACCATCGACTTTTAGGTACTCAGTCAGCTCTCATCCTTCCCCTGCTACTTATTAGAGAAGCAGCATAGCCTAGTACAGGTCCGGGAGTCAGAGGACCTGGGTTCTAAGCTCCGCTCCTCCACTTGCCTGCTGGATGACCTTGGGCAAGTCACAACCTCACTGAGCTTCAGTTCTCTCATTCACAATTTCTGTTTCCCCTCCTACTTAGACTATAAACCCTTGATGACTATGTATCTACCCCAGCACCTAGTGCAGTGTTTGGCACATAGTAAGCACTTAGCAAAAACCACAATCATTATTATTATCCCTCTCCTATTATACCCAAGTTTTCACCCTTTCCAAGCCAACCTATTCTTTCTTTTTTTTATAATGTCTTAATTGCTTACTATGTGCCAGGGACTGTACTAAGCACTGGGGTAGGTACAATTTAATCAAGATAGACACAATGTCCCACATGGGGCTCACAGTCTTGATCCCCATTTTACAGATGAGATAACTGAGGCACAGAAAAGTGAAGTGACTTTCCCAAGGCCTCACAGTAGACAACCAGTAGAGCCGGGATTAGAGCCCAGATCCTTCTGACTCCCAGGTCCATGCTCTTTCCAATGGCCATGTCGCTTCTGCCTCATTTTGTTCTCACTGCTAAAAACTCTTGTTCATGCCCTCCCTCCTACCTCAAACTCCTTCCTCTTTCATATCCAGCAGATCATTGCTCTTCCTATCTTCAAAGCCTTTCTGAAGTCGCACCTCCTCCAAGGTGCCTTCCCTGACTAACCTCTCATCTCCTCACCTTAGTGCCACTCATCACTTGAGTACTCACCCACCTGTTCCCCTCTCTCCCCCCCCAGCACTAGTACTATTTATGCATATATCTTTAAACTCTACTGCTTCCCCTACATGAAGTTTATTTCTGCCTCCCCAACTAAACTGTAAACTCCAGGAGGACAAGGATCAAGTCTACCATTGTACTCCCCAAGTGCTTAATATAGTTCCCAGCACATAGTCGGGAGCTGCATAAATATAATTGACTGATTGAGCTCTCAACAATCTACTAAAGCAGCAGTTTCTGGGATTCATTCAATTGAATTTGAGTGATTACTGTGTGCAAAGTACTGTATTAAGCGCTTAGGGGAGGACAACATAACAATAATGTTATTTGTTGTGTGATGTGGGCAAGTCACTTCACTTCTCCGTGCCTCAGTTCCCTCATCTGTAAAATGGGGGTGAAGACTGTGAGCCTCATGTGGGACAACCTCATTCCCCTGGATCTACCCCAGTGCTTAGAACAGTGCTCTGCATATAGTAAGCACTCAACAAATACCAACAACAAACAAACCAAAAACTCTACTGGCCAAGAATCCCCCCTGGCCAGTAGAGTCCTAGCTTTAATGCACGTGAATATAGTTCCCCCTTCTTCCTCCTTCCCAGCCCCCACTACACACACACACACACACACACACATCCCCACAAAACTTCCCCTTCTCACCTTGCAAGACTCCCAGTCTTCAGTTTTCCGTTTGGGAAATATTCCCCCCAGCTCATCCATTTTGGAAGGTGTTCCTGACTTGCGTTCAGTTTTAATCATTTCCATTCCCCGAGCCCGTGGAACTGGAAGGTCTCTCCGGCCATCCCCATGCACTCACAGTTTCCAAGTTTCCCTGGATGACCCCAAGATTCATTCATCACAGCTGTGAGTCCTTGGCCTAGCTGGGCCTGGAGTTTCCAAAGACTGAGTTGATTCCTAGTTCAGAGCTCAAGTGGTGAGGTTTGGCACTTTCAATCCCATTAACCCTCGGGGGAGTTTACTCAGACCTAAAGCAGGAGGCTTTGAAGTGGAGTGAAATCTGATAGCAAAAGAGGAAACAAACACTGATAATCTCCACCTGCCTGAGGCATCGCAGCTGGGGTCCGTGCACATCAGCTGGGCCCTTACCTGTCCACAAAACTGGCCCCAGAGAATTATTTTCACTGAAAATAACCTAACTACAACAACTGCGGTATTTGTTAAGCACTTACTATATGCCGAGTGCTGCAGTAGATACAAGTTTATCGAGTTAGACATGGCCCTTGTCCCTCATGGAGCTTACAATATAAGAAGATGGGAGAAGAGATAGTTAATGCCAATTTTACAGAGGAGGAAACAGACACAGAGCAGAGAAGTGGCTTGCCCCCTACATGAGACTCAAGAATATAATGAACACTGTGCGTTAGAACTCTTAAGAATTCCCCGTTTGGGACTAATAACTCAACCAATAGGCTGGAGAAGACGTTGAGGTTCAAACAAGTTCAACTTGCCTAGGGAAAACAGGAAAATCCACAAGTTCTACAATCAGTGACCCCATGGAGAAGATGGATTCATTCATTCATTCAATTGTATTTATTGAGTGTTTACTGTGTGCAGAGCACCCTACTAAGCGCCTGGAAAGTACAATTTGGCCACAGAGAGAGGCAATTCCTATCAGGTCTCACCTCTGCACAAGAGAAGTAGCGTGCCTTAGTGGAAAGAGCACGGGCTTGGGAGTCAGAGGACATGGGTTCTAATTCCCGGTCCACCACTTGTCTGCTATGTGACCATGGGCAAGTCACTTCACTTTTCTGTGCCTCAGTTACCTCAGCTGTAAAATGGAGATTAAATGTGTGAGCCCCTTGTGGGACAACCTGATTACCCTGTATCTACCCCAGCGCTTAAAACATTGCTTGGCACATAGTAAGCGCTTAACAAATGCCATAACTATTATTATTATGGCATCAGTCTGCTGGGGCTTAAATGGCATGGAAGCTAGGGAAATCCTAGACATGGGGATTGCCAAACCAACAGGACTACAACCTCTAGACTGTAAACTTGTTGTGGGCAGGGCATGTATCTGTTATATTGTTTTTTGTATTCTCTCAAAAGCTAAGCACAGTGCTCTGCACACAGTAAGCACACAATAAATACAAATGACTAGCTAGCCCCACCACCCATGGAGAGTTGGCCAACTTACCCCCTGACACTGTCCACAGGTAAGAGCACCAAAGCTATTTGTCCTCTCTCCCTTTTCCTTCCTGCATTTCCCAACAGTCTAGAGTTTGGTTTTTCATCCCCAACTATGGGAGTCCAAACCTTGTCCCTCTTACACCAAAGAGAATATGGTTCTGTGCACCCGTGGTTGTGTGTTCCCAAACCAGCTCTGCCATTTATCTGCTGTGTGACCTTGGGCAAGTCACCTCACTTCTCCAGGTCCCTCATCTGTAAAATGGGGATTGAAACCGTGAACCCCACATGGGACAGGGATTGGGTCCAATCCGATTCGCTTGTTTCCACCCCAGTGCTTAGTACAATGCCTGACACATAGTAAACTGCTTACCAAATATCACTATTGTTATTTTTATTACAGAAGTGGCATGGCATAGTGGATAGAGCAAGGGCCTGGGAGTCAGAAGGTCGTATTTTCGTATCCCAGCTCCCACACTTGTCTGCTGTGTGAGCTTGGGCAAGTCACTTCACTTCTCTGGGCCTTAGTTCTCTCATCTGAATAATGGGGATTGAGACTGTGAGCCCCTTGTGGGACAGTACTGTGTCCAACCCAATTTGCTTGTATCCATCCCAGCACTTAGTACAGTGCCTGGATCATAGTAAGTGTTTAAAAAGTACCATAATAGTGGCTGGTCTTTACTCAAATGAAGAATTCTCTGCTCTGGCTCAGGGTGGCTCCTTACTGGCACCCAATGGCCACCCCGAGACCTGCATAATCCATAAATCCGGTATTCCCTGGATTTCCTGGAATGCGGCAATCTAGGATCACCTGTTCGGCCTAGGGCAAGAGCCTGGGTCCAGGGAAAGACTTCCATGGGGCCGATTAAACCCCATTTCATGCTGTATGGTGGAGGGGCATTGGGCATTTCAGGTTACAACATCGCTAAAATCCACACCGTCCTCTCCATCCAAACTATCACATTCATGCAAACACTTATCCTATCCCGCCTTAATTATTGTATCAACCTCCTTGCTGACCTCTCTACCTCCTGCCTCACCCCACTCTAGTAGTCCATACTTCACTCTACTGCCTGGATCATTTTCCTTCAAAAACATTCACGCCATGTTTCCCCACTCCTCCAGAAACTCCAGTGGCTGCTCATCCACCTGCGCAAACAAAAACTCCTCATCACTGGCTTCAAAGCAGTCCATCACCTTGCCCCATCCTACCTCACCTTGCTACTTTCCTAGTACAACCAAGCCCGCACACTTTGCTTTTCTAACGTTAACCGTCTCGCTGTGCCTCAATCTCATCTAGCTCACTGCCAACCTCTCACCCATATCCTACCTCTGGTTTGGAATGCCTTCCGTCCTCATATCAGACAGATTATTCTCCTCTACTTCAAAGTCTTATTGAAGGTACTTCTCCTCCAAGAAGCCTTCCCCAACTAAGCCTCTCCTCTTCTCCCACTCCCTTCTGTGCCGCCCTGGCTCGTTCCCCTCATTCATCCTCCCAGCACATATGTATATATCTGTACTTTATGTATTTAATTATGTATATATTAATGTCTGTCTACCCCTCTGGACTATGAACTCGTTGTGGGCAGGGAATGTGCTTAAGTACAGTACTTTACATACAGTAAGCAGTCAATAAATATGACTGAAAGAACGAACAAGTATGGCTTAGTGGTAGAGCACGGGCCTTGGAGTCAGAAGGACCTGGATTCTAAACCCAGCTCCATCACATATCTGCTATGTGACCTCGGGCAAGTCACTGAACCTCTCTGTGCCTCAGTTACCTCATCTGTATATTGGAGATTAAGTATGTGAGCCCCATGTGGGGCAGGGACTGTGTCCTTCCTGATTAACTTGTATCTACCCCAGCGCTTAGAATGGTGCATGGCACATAGTAAGCCCTTAACTGCTGTATGACCTTGGGCAAGTCACTTCACTTCTCTGTGTCTCAATTCCCTCATCTGTGATATGGGGATGGAGACTGTGAACCCCATGTAGGACAAGGCCTGTGTCCAACCCAATTTGCTTGTACCCAGCCCAGCGCTTAGTACAGTGCTTGGCACATAGTAAATGCTTAATAATAATCATGCTATTTGTTAAATGCTGGACAAATACCACAGTTGATATTACCAAGTAGCATTTTTAGTAGATAAATAATCTCATGCTTGTTTTTAGTCCAGAAATATGCAGAACACACAGATAATCTAAGGTGCTCGAGAGCAAGGTTGGTACCTACAAGCTCTAGTGAATTCTCCCCAGTGCTCAGTACAGTGCTCCATACACAGTAGGCACTCAGTAAATATGATTGATTGATAGGACCAAACAGTCGTCGTTCCTCGGGACCAACTACAGGACTAGGGGTCATTAGAGGATGCTGTTATGGTTAGGACTGCTTCAGGGAATGAAAAATAAACGAAGCAGGGAAGGAGCATGACCTAGTGGAAAAAGTACAGACTTCGGAATCAGAGGACCTGGGTTCTAATTCCAGCTTTGCCAATTGCTTGCTGTGTAACCTTGGGCAATTCCCCTAACTTCTCTTTGCCTCAAGTTTCTCAACCGTAAAATAGGGATTTAAATACGTGTTCTCATTCATTCAATAGTATTTACTGAGCGCTTACTATGTGCAGAGCACTGTACTAAGAGCTTGGAATGTACAAATGGGCAACAGATAGAGACAGTCCCTGCCCTTTGACGGGCTTACAGTCTAATCCTTCCTACTTAGACTGTGAACCCCATGAACAACAGGGACAGTGTCCAACCTAATTAATCTGTACTTATCCCAGCTTTTAGAACAGTGTTTAACACAAAATGTTTAACAAATACTATATTAAGAAAAAAAAGAATAATAGTATCTGGATTCTTAGCACCCAGTTTCCTGATGAACAACAGACAGGCTTAGCGAGGTTTTCTCTCCAGTCTCTCCTTGGTTTGTTTTTGTTATTGTTGTTGTTCTTTTGTTTTTTGTTTTTTTCATTTTGTTTTGGTATTTTTAAGTGCTATGTTCCAGGCACTGTAGTAGGTACTGGGGTAGATACAAAATACTCGGATTGTACACGGTCCCTGTCCCACAAAGAGCTCACAGTCTTAATCCCCATTTTACCAATTAAGTACCTGAGGCACAGAGAAGTGAAGAAACTTGTCCTTCATATAAGTCATACAGCAGGTACATAGCAGAACTAGGATTAAAATTCAGGTCATCTGGCTCCCAGGCCCATGCTCTTTCCACTAGGCCATGCCGTTTCCCCCGTGCCTCAAAAACAGGAAGGGATCCTGATAGGTCAGCTCCACCATATTGACGGAAGCAGAGAGAGAGAGTGGGTACAGACTCCAAAACTCCCAGCAAACTTGGGAGCCAGAAAAATGTCCCAGAAGCTGAATCTCCCAGACCAAGACTGCCTAGACTTCACTGTTCTTTTCTTCCCTAGAAGAAAATAAGTTGACTAATTGAGACTCTTGTTTCCTTCCCCTCCATCCACCCATCATTCCACTTTCCCTCCAGTTCTCCGTCCTTGTCCTTCCCCTCCTCATCCTCCTTTCCCTCTTCCTCCTCTCCCTCCTCTTTCTACTTCACTTGGTCCTCTCTGCCCTCTCCTCCTCCTCTTCCATTTCCTTATCTTTATCTTTTTTTAATTTAACGGTATTCATTAAGCACTTACTATTTTCCAGGCACTGAACTAAGCATTGGGGTAGATTCAAAATAACCAGGTTGGACACAGTCCATATCCCACATGGGGCTCACAGTCTTAATCTCCATTTTACAGATAAGGAAACTGAGGTATGGAGAAGTTAAGTGACTTGCCCATGGTCACAAAGAAGACACGTGGCAGAGTCAGAAGACTCAGGTCTTCTGACGCCCAGGCCTGTGCTGTTTTCACTAGGCCATAGTGCTCTTCCCCCACCTCCTCTTTCTCTTCTCCCAACTCCTTCTCTCATATGTATCTGTCAACAGTCTCCTCTCTCCCTTTTCATTTGTAGTTCGCAAGCCCCCCAAGGGGCAGGGACCATGTCTAATTCCCACCTGTGTATTCTTTCCCAGTGATTAGTATAGTGCTCTGCAGAAAGTAAACTCAGAATAAATAATTTAATTACTACTAATAATAATGATAATAATGTTGGTATTCGTTAAGCGCTTACTATGTGCCGAGCACTGTTCTAAGCGCTGGGGTAGACACAGGGGAATCAGGTTGTCCCACGTGGGGCTCACAGTCTTAATCCCCATTTTACAGATGAGGGAACTGAGGCACAGAGAAGTTAAGTGACTTGCCCAAAGTCACACAGCTGACAAGTGGCAGAGCTGGGATTCGAACTCATGAGCCCTGACTCCAAAGCCCGGGCTCTTTCCACTGAGCCACGCTGCTTCTCTGCTTCTACTAACATTACCACTAGTCTCTCCTCTTCTCCCTCTTCCTCTCTCTCCTTTCTCTACTCCCCCTCCTCCTCTTTCTTCTCCCTACTTCTCCTATTCCTTCTCCCTCTCTTCTTCCTCTCCTCCCCTCCCTCTCCTCTTCCTCCTCAAACTCCCTCTCCCCCTCAACCTCCCTCTCCCCTTCCTCCCCATCCTTCTCCTTCACCTCCTCCCTCTCTTCCCTCTCCTCATCCTCCCCCTAGTTCTTTTCCTCCTTCCTCTCCTCCCTCTCCTTCTGCTCCTCATCCTCCTCCTCCCCTTCTTGCTCCTCTCTTTCCCTGGGTCAAGCGTGAATCAGAATCAGGCTACCACAGGTGGGGAGAGGTAAAGCGAGGGGTCAAGGATACGGAGCCACCTGTCCGCCTGTCCCTGAGCATGGAGAGAAGCCAAAGCTCCGTCAACAGGAAGGCCACCCTCCGGCTGGCAGACAGCATCGATTCCTGCCGGGGTGAAGAAGGGGGGGACCCGGAGTGGGCCCCTCCCCAGCAGGAGGAGATTTAAACGGCTCTTGTTGGGTCATTAGCCGTGAAGCCGAGAAACAAATGCGCCATATTTCACGAGCACCCTTCCTTCCCTCTCGGCTGCGGGAGGGAGGTAATTTACAAGAAGGAGGACTTGAAGCCTTAAGTGCTTATGACTTAATTCAGCCGGCGGTATTGATGGCTCCATTTAGATGATTCCATTTTCTACCTTCCAACGCATTAAAGCCGTGACATACTCACATCCATTTGGCTAATGATCCACTGCAGCTCCCCAAGTAAATGACAGCTATTTACAGTAAATTATTCAATTAGAGAGAGGGGAGGGAAAATTCCACCTTCCATTGTTTGACACGGAAAAATCGGAGCGCGCCAATAGGCCAGGTGGGCCGGCTAACCTCGCCACTCTCGGCGGGGCCTGCGGTAGCCAGACACTTGGGCTGTCAGCATCTGCTCCAGACTATCAATCCGGTGGGAGGTGTTTAAATAGTGGCAGCTCGAGGGAAACTCCAGGCCTGGCCAAGCCCCCACTGGAGGGGGAAGAGAGAGCGGGGCACAGGTGAGTTCTCATCCTCACAGGAAAGATTAAAAGGACCCCTCGGTGAGGGTTGGGGGGGGGGGGGAGGGACCAAGAGAAGGGAGGAGGAATTATCGGTTGCCTCTCCATCCCGCACCTCTTCCCAAGGCACAGGACCGGCTGCGCTGAGAGTTCGGAGAGCCCAGCGGAATGAGCACAGAACCGGGAGTCGTGGGTTCAGATCCAGATCTGCCACTTACCTGCTGGGTGGCCTTGGGCAAGACACTTCTCCAACTCTCCGTTTCCTCATCTGTAAAACAGGAATTTTCTCCCCTTCTAGACTGTACGCTCCCTGTGGGCAGAGAACCTGTCCACCAACGTTGTTGTAGTGCACTTTTCCGAGCACTTAGTACAGTGCTCTGTACAAAGTAAGCACTCAATAAATACCACTGATTAATCGATTGATTGATAGGGATAAAATACTTGCTCCTACCGTCGAGCCCTGGCCCACGTCCTACTTCTGACCTGGAATACCCTCCCTCCTTACATCCACCAAACTAGCTCACTTCCCCCTTTCAAAGCCCTACTGAGAGCTCACCTCATCCAGGAGGCCTTCCCAGACTGATCCCTTCTTTTCCTCTGCTCCTCCCCCCTCCCCATCGCCCCTACTCCTTCCCTCTGCTCTACCCCCCTCCCCACCCTATGACACTTGTGTATATATGTACATATTTATTATTCTATTTATTTTAATTATGTATATGTCCATAATTCTATTTATTTATTTTGATGCTATTGATGCCTGTCTACTTGTTTCGTTGCTTGTTTCCCCTCTTCTAGACTGTGAGCCCACTGTTAGGTAGGAATCGTCTGTTGTCGAATTGTACTTTCCAAGCACTTAATACAGTGTTCTGCACACAGTACACACTCAGTAAATATGATTGAATAACACTGTAAAGCCCATTTTGTACAGGGACTGTCTCTGATTTGTTTATATTTTATCTATCCCAGAACTAAGCGCAGTGCTTGCCAGATAGTAAGCACTTAAATACTGCCATTATTGCTTATTATTATTATTTACTTCTGCCTGACTCTGCCCCCAACACTCTTGGTGGGAGTAGTTACAGTAGTAATGGTAGTTATGGAAAGACTACTCTACTGAAAGACTACTGAGTGCATGCACTCCGAGTACTTGGGAAGTTCAGCATAAGTATTATCATTATTATTTGGTATTTGTTAAGCGCTTACCATGTGTCAAGCACTTTGCTAAGCGCTAGGATAGATACAAGTGAAGCAGGTCAGACACTGTCCCTGTCCCACATGGGACTCACAGTGTAAGCAGGAGGGAGAACAGGTACCGAATCCCTATTTTACAGTGGAGGAAACTGAGGTCCAGAGAAGTGAAATGACTTGCCCTCACAGCAGGCAAGTGGCAGAGCTGGGATTAGAACTCAGGTCCTCTGACTCCCAGGCCCGTGCTCTTTCCACTAGGCCACACTGCTCCTCAAGTACAAGACATATTCACGGATGACAAATAGTTTACACCCTAACGGAGAAGCAGCGTGGCTCGGTGGAAAGAGCACGGGCTTTGGAGTCAGAGGTCATGGGTTCGAATCCCAGCTCTGCCACTTGTCAGCTGTGTGACTGTGGGCAAGTCACTTAACTTCTCTGTGCCTCAGTTCCCTCATCTGTAAAATGGGGATTAAGACTGAGCGCCACGTGGGATGACCTGATTCCCCTGTGTCTACCCCAGCGCTTAGAACAGTGCTCTGCACATAGGAAATACTTAAATACCAACATTATTATTATTATTATTATTATTAATAGTTTGAAAGCAGTCCACCACCTTTCCCCCTCCTACCTTATCTCTCTACTCTCCTTCTACAACCCAGTCTGCATACTTCTCTCCTCTAGTGCTTACCTCACTGTGACTCGAATTCACCTTTCTCACTGCTATATTGATGTCTGTCTCCCTCCCTTTTGACTGTAAGCTCATGGGCAGGTAATGTGTCTGGTTATTGTTGTATTGTACTCTCCCAAGTGCTTAGTACAGTGCTCTGCACACAGTAAGTGCTCAATAAATACCACTGAATGAATGCATAATGAACAAGTGACCTCCTACATCCTCATCTCTGCATGGCAGGCAGTGCCTCAGATGCAGGGCTTGGAGAGCTGGTATTTTGAGGAGACTATCCCCATCAGGGTTCAGTCCCTAGCTGGTGGTTCAGCTGGAAGAATCGCCCCTCCTGAAGCATCGCGTCAGAAACTGCCTTCTCATCCTGGGGGAGCAGGCCACAGGATCCAAAATCAGACCTCAGCACTACAAGACCCTACGAGAGCCAGAAATCTGGAGTTCGACCTCCACGTTTCTTTTTTTTTATAGTATTTGTTAAGCACTATGTGCGAGACAGTATATTAAGCACTGGAGTAGATACAAGCTAATCAGGTTGGACAGAGTCCATGTACCATAAGGAGCTCACAGTCAATAGATCAAGTGTAATTGCTGAGGGCTTATGGTGTGCAGAGCACTGTATTAAGCATGAGGCAGAGTAAAATGCACCTTAATCCCCTTTTTCTACATGTGGTAACTGAGGCCCAGAGAAGTGAAGTGACTTGCCCAAGATGACACAGTTGGCAAGTGTCAGAGGTAAGATTAAAACCCAGGTCCTTCTGATTCCCTGGCCTGTGCTCTAGCCCTGACGCATCTTGCTGCTCCAACTAACATCAGCTTGAATGAACCCCTAAATCACAGCAACCGAAACTCTGCCAAGTGCAAGCCAGACTGGAAGTGAGTCTTGGCCTACTGGAAGTAAACCAAGACAGATTTCTGAGAGGTTCGACCCTAAGGGTACCTGGGAATCGTAGTCCTAACAACTGGGGACGACTACACGTGCAAAACCTAGCAGTGGTACAAGAGAACTCTCTGAGTTCGAAGCCCCTTTCAATTTGACCTAGTCTCTGCTCCAATCTTGGGTCTCCCAAGCTCCCTGGCAGCGTTATCTACTTTCCCAAGTTCACAGCACCCAAAATGTCCTAAATGCCCATTCTTTCTCCAACCTCCTTAATGATAACGATCTGATTATCCTATATGTATCTACCTCCAGCTTTTAGTGTCGTGTATGGCGTGCTTAATAAATGTCACGATCAAAACGATCATTATCACTGAAGTTAGAAGCCCCAGAGTGTCATCTGGACTTGACCCAACTTGAACATAAGTATTCACTACAAGTGCCCTGGTCTCAGTAAGCGCTCAATTAATTCCACTGATAGATTGATCAATTGATTGACCTGACATGGCTGAGTTTGACTTTGTGTTGGTGTGATCCACATTCATTCAATCGTATTTATTGAGCACTTAGTGTGTGCAAAGCACTGTACCAAGCGCTTGTGCCCCTGGCCCTGGCTCAAAATGGCAAAGTGGCTACAGATACACTCCCCTAAAGTGCAAGACAGAAACATGTGGACATGTATGGCTCCCCCAGCATGCTACATACGGTCCTTGCCCTAGTTCCTTTCAGAGACACCATTCTCAAAACTAGGAAATTAAGGCAAAATCTTTGAGGATTTTCCCAATAGTACTTTAATCACTGGAAAGTTGGGGAAGACATAACCTGAGAAGGGGGGGAAAGTTAGGCAGCAAGTGGCCTCCAAAGAGCCAGATCCCATCGGCTCCTAGCTAAGCTCCATCTTATGTAATCGTGGAGGGAGGAGTTGGAAAGGAAGGAAGGGAAGGAGGGAGGCAGAGAGGAAGAAAGGGAGGAAAGGAGGGTGATGGGCTAACCTCCGATCTTTGATGTACACCATTCAGATTCCCAAAGTAGAGCCCATCCCACTACTCACCCAAGAGCACCCAGCCCGATCCTGTACCATCACAGAAGGCATAATTGGCAGTGAGGAACTGAGGCAGTGGTGGTACTGCGAAGAGCTCTCTCTGGACTAATCTTTGGCGTTTTGTGAGACAGAGAGTGGGGGTGGGCTGAAAGTGTAGGAGGGGGAGAGAGCAAGGGGGAGAAAGCAAGCCAACCTTCCAGCCCCTTGTCTTCCAAATCAGGACCTGACTGTCCAGGTTTCTGTCTTCTCCTCTCCTTCCATTTGGGGGGCTTTCTCTACCCCTGAAGGGACTCACATCCCAGGCGTGATTTTATATGGTCATGCCTCTCCCCAGTCTCACCCCTCCTAACTCTGTTATGTCTTGTGTCACGTCGCTCATTTTCGCCCCCGTCTACTCCCAGCTCTGCTCTACACAGTGCCTCCCTTGTTCCCCGACCCCTCCGAGCCTCAACCCAATCGTCAGCCACCTCTCACCCCAGAGAGAGACGCAACGGGGTCTGGAGAAGCAACGTGACCTAGTGGAAAGAGCACAAGACTGAAAGTCAGAGGACCTGGATTCTAATCCCCACTCTGCCAACTGTTTGCTGCCTGAACTTGGGCAAGTCACTTATCTTCTCTGTGTCGCAGTTACCTCATCTGTAAAATGGGAGTTAAATCCTCCTTCCTTCAATTTAGACCGGGAGCCCCATGTGGGACAGGAAGTGTATCCAACCTGATAAACTTGTATCTACTCCAAAGTTTAGAACAGTGCGTGACACACAGTACGGGCTTAACAAATACCACAGAGAAAAAAAAGGTGGGCCTGTCTGTCCTGATTGGGCCATTTTCTAGCCATCTGGAAGTTTCTGGAGATCCAGTTCGCAGTCTGATCAGCCTGCCTAGAGCAGAGACTCTTCAGTCCGTTAACCCACAGTCCATCTGCACTCACCATCTCCAGGAAGCAGTTCATTCTGATTGATCGAGCCAAAACCCGCCCGGAGCCTCAGCCTTACCTGACCAACAGAAAATGTCTTGTTCCCTATACAAACCCAACACCTCATCTCTAGTCAGAGCCCTCCCATCTCCACCCCTTTCTCACATGGAAGAGGAATCCTGGACTAAGGAAGGTGCTTGGTGACATAGGAAGACCTGTAGACTAAAAACTCCTTGTAGGCGGGGAACCTATAAAGCAACTTTGTTCTATTGTACTCTCTCAAGTGTTTAGTACAGTGCTCTGCACACAGTAAGGGCTGGGCATTACCACTGACTGATTGATTGGAAGGGAATGTTCACTGATGTGGAAATATCTGTAGACTATAAGAAGTTCCTTGTGGGCAGCAAATAAGTCTACCTGCACTTTCCCAAAGTGCTTAGTACCGTGCTCCGCACTCAGTAAGGGCTCAACAAACACAACTGACTGATTGGAAGATGATGCTCATTGATACGGGAAGACCTATAGACTATAAGCTCCTTAAGGGCAGGGAACATGTCCGCTAAATCTGTTGTACTGGACTCTCCCAAATGCTTAGTACAGTGCTTTGCACACAGTAAAGGCTAAAGAAATACCATTAGCTGATTAATTGATTCGAAGGAGTTGCTGGTTGCTGTGGCTTTTGCTTGGAGCAGGGCGAGATGGGCTGAATAAATCCCCAAGTGAAATGGTCAGAGCTACATTTAACCCCCAAAAGAGTATATCTATCCATTTTTTTAATCAATCACCACCATTTCCCTATTCTAGTCATTACCACTCAACTGGTCCATACTAATAAAAATAATAATAATTGTGGTATTTATTAAGTTTTCTCTGTGCCCAGCACTGTACTGAACACCAAGGTAGGTACAATGTAATCAGATCAGATCAGACCCAGTCCCTCTTCCATACGCGATACATAGTCTCAGAGGGAGGAGAACAGGCATATCTCCTCCACTTTACACGTGAGAAAACTAAGACCCAGAAAAATGAAATGATTTGCCCAAGGTCTCACAGGCAAGTGGCAGAGCTATAGTTAGAACCCAAGTCTCCAGACTCCCAGTTCTGCATTCTTCCCCCTAGGCCTCTCTGCCTCTAAGTCCAGGTCGCACAAACCCAACTGTGCCCCCTAAAATGTCCCCCAAATGAGGTCTACCGTATGAAAAGCCACTATCTGCCTCCTTGGTAATTCATTCATTCATTCAATAGTATTTATTGAGCACTTTCTATGTGGAGAGCACAGTACTAAGCGCTTGGAATGTACAATTCAGCAACAGATTGCGATAATCCCTCCCCAATGACGGGCTCAGAGTCTAAATGGGGGAGACAGCAAAGCAAAACGGAACAAAACAAAAACAAGACATCATCATCAAGATAAATAGAATCGAGGGGATGTACACCTCATTAAGAAAATTAATAGGGTAATAAATAATATATACAAATGAGCACAGTGTTGAGGGGAGGGGGGAGAAGCAGAGGGTGAAGGGAGAGGGGTGAGGAGGGGGAGCAGAGAGAAAGGGGGGCTCAGTCTGGGAAGGCCTCTTGGAGGAGGTGAGCTCTCAGTAGGGCTTTGAAGAGGGGAAGAGAGTCAGTTTGGCAGACTTGAGGAGGAAGGGCATTCCGGGACAGCGGTAGGACGTAGGCCAAGGGTCGACGACGGGATAGGCACCGATAGACGGTGAGGAGGTGAGTGGCAGAGGAGCGGAGTGTACGGGGTGGGCAGTAGAAAGAGAGATGGGAGGTGAGGTAGGAGGAGGCAAGGTGATGGTGAGCTCTGAAGCCAAGAGTGAGGAGGTTTTGTTTCGTGCGAAGGTTGATAGGCAACCACTGGAGGGTTTTGAGGAGGGGAGTGACATGCCCAGGGCGTTTCTGTAGGAAGATGATCCGGGCAGCGGAATGAAGAATAGACTGGAGTGGGGAGAGACAGGAGGAAGGGAGATCCGAAAGGAGGCCGACACAACAATCCAGTTGGGATATTATGAGAGCTTGTGCCAGCATGATCACCGTTTGGATGGAGAGGAAAGGGCAGATCCGCAGCCAGAGCGTGTTTGGTCAACACTGATGATGATGGCAGAGTGGCATAGTGAGTTCATATCAATCACTTCAATAATGACTCATTATTTCAATCTTCCTGTGTGCAGAGGACAGTACTAAGTGCTTGGGAGAGTATAATATAATGGAATTGGTTATTTTGAAATTGAGATACATGTTTCCTGCCTAAAGATAGGTTATATTCTGGAGAATGGAGATCCAGTTAGGGTGGTGGGGAGGCAGTTTAAGGCAGTTTAGAGAAGCACTGGCCTTGGAGTCAGAACATAGGTTCTAATCCCAGCTCTGCTACTTGTCAGCTGTGTGACTTTGGGCAAGTCACTTCACTTCTCTGAGTCTCAGTTACCTCATCTGTATAATGGGGATTGAGAATGTGAGCCCCACCTGTGTCAGGGCCTGTCCCCCACCCGATCTGTACCCACCCCAGCACTTAGTATAATGTCTGGCACAAAGTGAGTGCTTAACAAATACCATTATTATGATAATTATTACAGACCAAAAGCACTAGAATAACTGGGAATTCTGCCCCTCAAGCCCCCTAACTCCCCTGGCCCTCACAAGGCAGAGCCACTGATAGACACGTACTGTGCATTAGGCACTGCTATAAGCACTGGGGTAGATACAAGCTAGTTGGACACAGTCCATGTCCCAGATGGGGCTCACAGTCTTCATCCTCATTTTACAGATGAGATAACTGAGGCACAGAGACGTGAAGCTATTTATTGAGTTCTTTCTGTGGGTAAAGCTTTGGGCTTAGCAAAATACGGCACGGTAGAGTGGGTAGACATGATCCCTGCCCACAAATGGTTTACAGTCTACAATAATGATCTTGCTCATGTCCATTATTTCATATTTCCAATGAAAAAAGTTGGGAATATATCAGTGTCTGTCTTCCCCGTTAGAGGGTAAGCTCCCTATGGGTAGGAAATGTGACTGTGTTTTCTGCTGCACTTTCCCAAGCACTAAGTACAGTGGATTGCACCCAATAGACACTCAATAAGTAGCAATATCATAATAATCATCATCATGGTTTTTGTTAAACAGTTACCATGTGCCAAGCACTGTACAATGCGCTGGGATAGATACAAGATAATCATATCAGACCCAATCTCTGTCCCATATAGGGCTCACATCTAAAAGGGAGGGAGGAAAAACATTAAATCCCCATTTTTCAGATGAGGAAACTGAGGCAGCTGCTAGACAATAAACTCACTATGGGCAGGGAATGTGTCTGCTAATTTATCTTGTATTGTACTCTCCCAAGTGCTTAGAACAGTACTCTGCACATAGTAAGCACTCACTAAATACCCCTGATGGATTGATTGATTGATTAAGGAGTCTTTAACTGGAACCTCTTAGCTGGCAGGTACGATACATGTTTCAAACTCCATCTTGTGGTACTCTCCCTCTCCCCTCATCCTCTCTCTCCTAACAGGGGCCTAAGAGAGAAGTGAAAATACCACATGCATGCCGATACAGACACACACACACGCACGCCAAATCTCTTTTCGTATTTCATTTTCTACAAAACTGCCCAGCCTACTCCTTTCCCGATTTTCAGAGCAGCAATCAATTTTCAACCACAATGAGCCTTGGTCAAATTCCAACTCAGACCACAGTCCATTCTGCCCTTATTCACGGAAACATTAGCCAGTCACACACTGAAACATTTGCCTTCTGCAGGCCTGGCACCTCCACCCACTCTGTCTCTTGGTCTCTGGATCATCTCAAGGAGAGCCACCCTCCTGCTGTTTGTGGTAAACCAGGCTGGTCAGCCTGCTGCCAAGGTGTCCCCAAAAGACGCTTGAGAAGCAGCGTGGCTCAGTGGAAAAAGCCCAGGCTTGGGAGTCAGAGTTCATGGGTTCGAATCCCGGCTCCGCCACTTGGCAGCTGTGTGACTCCGGGCAAGTCACTTCACTTCTCTGTGCCTCAGTTACCTCATCTGTAAAATGGGGATTAATGTGAGCCTCACATGGGACAACCTGATCACCCTGTACCTACCCCAGTGCTTAGAACAGTGCTCTGCACATAGTAAGCGCTTAACCAATACCAACAATATTATTATTCTCCCCCCAGAGCTTCTCCCACCGTGCTTCACTGCTGGGTTCTAATCCAATCCCAGTCACTTGCCTGCTAGATGACCTTAGATGCGTGTCACTTAACCTCTCTGGGACTCGGTTTCTTCATCTGTAAAAAATTCATTCATTCATTCAATAGTATTTATTGAGCGCTTACTATGTGCAGAGCACTGCACTAAGCGCTTGGAATGTACAAATCGGCAACAGATAGAGACAGTCCCTGCCCACTGATGGGCTTACAGTCTAATCGGGGGGAGACAGACGGACAAAAACAATATAAGATACCTGTACTCCCTCCTACTACAATTGCAAGCCCCATGTGGGACAGGGATTGCATCTAACTTGATTATCTTATATCTATCCCAGTGCTTAGCACAGTGCTTATATCTGACAATCATTATTATTGTCATTATCATTCATCTTCAAATCATTTGTCTTCCCTGCTTGCTTCCCATCCGTGTCAGCTCACCACAGTCAATCGGTGGCATTTATTGAGCACTTACCGTATGCAGAGCACTGTACGTGTTCACTAGTTCATGCTGCTGCTAAGGAACAAGAGGTAGATCAGCAAATTTTCTTCAGATCTTTAGTGCTTAGTAAATATCATTTCTACTACTATCACTGCAGAGAGATTGACTACTTTCCCCTCATTCTCGATGCCCCTTTGTCTTTTAAACAAGTAGGACTGCAAAGGTTCAAGGAAAAATCAATTCTTGCCAATAATTAGGAAGCTTCCCTGATCGCTACGATCCACCCTCCTGAACATCAGAGGTGAAACTTTCAGTCCCAAATCCCCAAGGGACGATCCAGTTTCTCTAATCTATGGAGTCTCAGTGGGCTTATTCAGAAGGGGCTCGGGGCTCCTAAAATTCAAGGCCACCCAGTGGGGACCACAAGGGAAATTTAGAGAAGCAGCATGGCCTAGTGGAAAGAGCAGGGGACTGGGAGTCAGAGGACCTGGTTTCTAATCCCAGCTCTGCCCCTCATCTGCTGTGTGACCTCGGGAAAGTTGTCACAAGCCCCCCAGTTGGTACCAACCAGAACCTTCCTGGACCAGGAGAGCTTCAGTGACACATAGTAGAGTTCAAACCACACCTCTGATAACCAAGTTACTAAGGTAAGTTTTTTACTTAGTTATACCAGCTTGCAAGGGAGCAACACATACACACACCAACTCACTCCACTCCACCAGGGTCCAAATACCAGTCTGTAGCCAAAGGAACCCATTCTGTTAGTGCTTCTTTCTGCTTTCAAGTGCTGCTCTCCTGCTACTTCTATGCTTGCTTCTCCCAGCATCTCAGCCTACCTCCGTACCGCTCTCTGTGTATATCTCCAGCTGCCCCCTCTCTAATCAACACCACCGCCTTTTATTCTGCCTTAAGTATCACAGCTGTGGCAATGTTTCTAACTCCTGATTGGCCCAGGCCTTTTACTGGGTAGAACAGGGGGAGAAAGCCAGGCCTCCCTCTCTCTATGCTCCACCTCCACAAGCCAGCAATCACCTGTCTCAGGTAGAGCCCATCAGTGGCTTCACAAAATCTCTTCCTTGTTGTTGTTCACAGGATCACAGTCACTCACTAAAATGGTAGCTTACGGTGGGCTCACCATAAAAGTCACTTAGCTTCTCTGTGTCGCATCGTAAAATGGGGATTTGAGATTGTGAGCCCCATGTGGGATAGTGACTACGTCCAATCTGATTACACTGAACCCCCCGGAGGGCTTAGAACAATGCCAAGCACAGTAGTAAGCATTTAACAAATACCTTAAAAGAAAAATGGACTCTGTCCAACCTAATTATCTTGTATCCTAGTGCTTAGAACCGTGCCTGGCACATAGTAAGCTTAACAAATACCATAAAAATGGACTCTGTCCAACCTGATTATCTTGTACCTTTTCTCAGTGCTCAAAACAGTGCTTGGGACATAGTAAACATTTAACAAATACCATAAAAAAAAGTGTAATCAGGTTTTACTTTGGGGCTACCCTCAGTAGTTAGCAGAGAGGGCCCCAGATAAGAAGGATGTTTTCAAATCTCACTGGTCAGTCAATCTTATCTATTGAACGCCTACTGGGAGCAGAAAGATATACTAAACTCTCAGAGTTGGGTGGAGGAAGGGGGACAAATCCTTGGCCTCAAGGATCTTCCAATCTAGCAGAAACCCAATAAAGGCAATGTCCCTGAGGGAAGGACATCAAATGAGCAAGTTGCCAAAGCAAGCAAACCCGAATTCCTGTGCCTTCAAGACTGCAAAAAACCATATGCCTCTTAATACTTTATGATTCATGCTTCCAGTTAGCCTCTGTAATTCATTAAACACAATGGGAATTGCAAGACAGAGATACCAAAAAAAAAAAGCAGAATGCAATTCATCAGGCAGCTTCATTCTAATGAGCTTATGGGGCAATCAAGAGAGGAAGCCAGAGTTTCTGGAGCAATAGTGGAGAGGAGTTTACTCTATCCACACCTTCCCCTCCTCCCCCCAACTCCCACCCCGCCAAACACATTGAGAAGCAGCACGGCCTGACTCCAAGGTCCTGGGTTCTAATTCCGGCTCTGCCAATTGTCTACTGTGTGACCTTGGACAAGTCACTTCACTTCTCTGTGCTTCAGTTACCTCGTCTGTAAAACGAGAATTAATACCATAAGCCCCAACTGGGACAGCGACTGTGATCAATCTGATTAGCTTGTATCTACCCAGTGCCCGGTGCCTGGCACTAAAAAATACCATTAAAAAAACAAAACACGCTCTCCCTTTTAGCTCTTCAACTCCTCGGAATCCGGGTGTCTCTCCCCACTCTCTCCAAACGGAGACATGATAGGGCTGCATTCACTCTCAAACCGGCAGAGTAGCATTTCCTTCCTTCTTCTGAATGCCTCTATTCTTCTCCTGAAAGTTTCAGAGGTGCCAGACGACTGGGTTTCTTTCCTCCCCTTAGCCACTTGTTTTTTTCTCCCCTTTATTATTTCGATCTATCACTGTCGAGGTACCCGGTTGCTTCTGACTTCAAATAAAAACTTTATCCCATAGGGACCTTTAGAAATTACAATACTGTTTTCCCTGGGAAAATTGATTAAACCCCTTCCGACAATATTAAAAACAATAAAGCAATTTATGTCTGAGTCGTTCTAGGTTTTAATCTGAGCAGGCACACACACACACACACACATACACTCACAGAGTGAATAAAAGTGAACTTCCGGGCCCTTTTTATGGGAGAATCACAAAGGGAAAATGCCAGATAAATGAGATAAATACATCCCCGACTGGCAAGAATCGGGCCTTATATGTTTTTTTTTTAGAGTACCGTGGGTTTCAAAGATCCCAGGATGTTTTGCACCACTGCCTCAAACTGCAGTCTCAGAAGCAGCTCACAATTAGCCAAACTGGCCCAGATGTGAGTTTTTGGGGGGGGGGGGGGAGCAATCTCAGACCTCATTCATTCATTGAATCGTATTTATTGACCACTTACTGTGTGCAGAGCACTGTACTAAGCGCTTGGAAAGTACAATACAGCTCAGTTGGCCTTGGGTCCCTTCAAAGGAATCAATCAGTGGCATTGAGTGCTTACTATGTGCTGAGCACTGTACTAAGCGCTTGGGACAGTGCAATACAACAGACTGAACTGGCTCTTTCTGCATCCCTCCCGCAGGTCAGAGCTAAGAAGAAACCATAATGGCACTTGTCAAGAATTTGCAGTACAGAGAAGAGGCTCTGTCACTTGTCAGCTGAGTGACTGTGGACAAGTCACTTAACTTCTCTGTGCCTCAGTTACCTCATCTGTAAAATGGGGAGTAAGACTGTGAGCCCCATGTGGGACAACCTGATTCCCCTGTGTCTACCGCAGCGCTTAGAACAGTGCTCTGCACATAGTAAGCGCTTAACAAATACCAACATCATTAGAAGAGCTCTGCTGTTGGTCTAGGGGGAAGACCCCGATTCAGAAGGACCTGTGTTCTAGTTCCGGCTCTGCCACTTGTCTGCTGGGTGATCTAGGGCAAGTCATTTAACTTCTCTGTGCCTCAGTTACCTCACCGGTTAAATGGGGATGAATTCTGTGAGCCCCATATGGGACATGGACAACCTAATTAGTTGTATCTACCCCAGCGCTTCCCTCTCAGGGTCAGAGCTGGAGAGTTTTCAGGACTCTACCGGTTTCCGCTACAGGAGGGAGAGTCAAGCAGAGGCCTACCCATTCCATTCCTAGGTTGGCCAGTGACTAGCCAATGGAAGGCAATCTGCTACTGATCAAAACTCACCCATGCTGGGCAGCAGCGGCATGGGAGAGAGTAATAATGTTGGTATTTGTTAAGCGCTTACCATGTGCAGAGCACTGTTCTAAGCGCTGGGGTAGACACAGGGGAAGCAGGTGGTCCCACGTGGGGCTCACAGTCTTCATCCCCGTTTTACAGAGGAGGTCACTGAGGCCCAGAGAAGTGAAGTGACTCGCCCACAGTCACACAGCTGACGAGCGGCAGAGCCGGGATTCGAACCCATGACCTCTGACCCCAAAGCCTGTGCTCTTCCCACAGAGCCACGCTGAGGGTAGATGGCGGAGACTCGAGTTTACTGCGTGGAAGCCGGCAATGGTAAACCACTTCTGTAGTTTTACCGAGGAAGCTCTATGGATACACTACCAGAATGACTGCAGATGGTGAGCATGACATTCTGAGAGAGATGTGTCCATGGAATCAGACCCCAGGGCTTAATACTGGGCTTGACACGTAGTATATAATTAACAAATACCAGAAAAAAATATATATTGCTCTGGGAAACAGGAGACCTGGGTTGTCATCCTTGAGCTGGCTAACTTGGGCAAAGACTGCAGATGCCCTTGGCAATGTGCCTTATCTCTGCCCGCCTACTTGCACTTCCTTCCTTACTTGTGCTACTTACACGCACAACCTTCCCTATGTCCCACATGTCATTTTTTTCTTTTGTGGTTTTTTTTTTCCTATGTTGTCCATTAAGCCCTTACTTTGTGTCAAGCACTGTTCTAAGCGCTGAGGTAGATACAAATTAGTCAAGCTGGACCCAGTCCCTGTCCCACACGGTGCTCACACTCTCAATTCTCATTTTACAGATAAGGTAACTGAGGCTCAGAGAAGCTAAGTGACTCACCCAAGGTCACACAGCAAACAAGTGGCAGAGCAGGGATTCTGACTTCCAGACCCATGCTCGGCCCACTAGGCCACACTACTTGGAAGCCTTCCAACCATGGGGTTCCAGGACTGCCTCATGCCACACCACTGACTCCAACGGCCTCTTTGTTTCTCAGGGAGACTCAGGACCCCTCTGCAGCAGCCCCCTCTATTTCAGATTTGCCCAGCTAACGCGCAACTCCCTGCGGTTGCTAAGGAACAGGTTGGATGTCTGATCCTACGATAGCGTCCTTTAACATCGGCATCTTTTTCAACAAAATGATATTTGCTAACCACTTAGTATGTGGCAGGCAGTATTCATCGCCATTTTACGGATGAGGGAACTGAGGCACAGAGAAGTGAAGAGACTCGCCTAAGGTCACACAGTAGATAAGAGGTGCAGGCAGGACTAGAACTCAGTTCCTCTGACTCCCGGATCCGGGTAGAGAAGCAGCGTGGCTCAGCGGAAAGAGCCCGGGCTTGGGAGTCAGAGGTCATGAGTTCGAATCTGGGCTCTGCCACTTGTCAGCTGTGTGACTGTGGGCGAGTCACTTCACTTCTCTGTGCCTCAGTGACCTCATCTGTAAAATGGGGGTTAACTGTGAGCCTCACGGGGGACAACCTGATCACCCTGTATCTCTCCAAGCGCTTAGAACAGTGCTTTGCACATAGTAAGCGCTTAACAAATACCAACATTATTATTCTTTCCACTGGGCCATGCTGCTCTTTTGTAGCAGAATATGCAGTACCCCGTGATAGCTCCAGACTTTGGTTTCCAAGCCCCGTCAGCTCTAATCCTGTCACGGGGAGACACAGGGGCTCAACATCTCGGAGACTGAAACGTCCAAACGGGTTGTCAGCTCCACTCCGGCGGAGGACTGATGAGAATCTCTTTGTATGAAACAAAGGGATCATTCAAAGAACATTGGATTTGGAATATCCTTTGTCTGAGGTATTCGGTTGCTCTGACAAGATCAATGTGAAATTGATTAGGGGGCAGCAGCAACAATGCCAGCAGCTTGAGCTTTTGACCCCAAGAGCCTACAGAGAGTCTCCCCACCCCCCACCACTCTCTCCCCAGAACCAGACTCTTGGGTTACCGAGAATCATAATTGAAATGTCACCCTGAATTTCTATCACCCGTTTTCCAAAATGCTTTCATATTCAGTACCTACCAAAATATTAGAGGAATGGATCATCTTATCATCCGTTAGACTCTAAGCTCCTTGTGGGCAAGGAACATGTCTACCCACTCCGTTGTATTGTGTTCTCCCAAGCTCTTAGTACAGTGCTGTGCACGCAGGAAGCGCTCAATAAACACCGCTGACTGACTGATTGATTAGAGACTAAAACCGAGGCACAGGGAAGTTACGTGACTTCACCCAAGAAACCCAGCAAGGGAGTGGCAGAGAAGCAGCATGGCCTAGCGGATAGAGCACGGGCCTGCGAGTCAGAAGGTCATGGGTTCTATTCCCAGCTCCGTCACTTGTCTGCGTTGTAACTTCGGGCCAAGTCATTTCACTTCTCTGTGCCTCAGTTACCTCAACTGTAAAATGGGGTTTGAGACTACTGTGAGCCCCAAGTGGGACAAGGGACTGTATCCAACCCGATTTGCTTGTATCCGCCCCAGCACTCAGAACAGTGCCTAGGACAAAGTAAGGGCTTAATAAATATAATTATTATTATTATAACTTTCCCAAACCCTTAGTCCATAGCTCTGCACCTAGTAAATGCTCAATAAACACAATTAATTGATGAGTTAAATGATGGACTGGTAACTAGAACCCTAGTCTCCTGTCTCCCAACCCCTCACCCACACCAAGGTCAATGGTATTTTTTGAGCACTTAGTTTATGCACGGCACTGTAATAAGCTCTTGTAAAGGGGGGTGCTGAGAGTCATATGCGTCAGTATCCAGGGGAAAGGTGAGTCCAATCACCCAGTGGTATAGCTGCCTCCCCTAGGGTTTCATTCCTGTTTTCATATTGTCTGTTTTCCCCCGCTACTTAGACTGTGAGCCCCATGTGGGACAGGGGCTGCATCTCACCTAATTAACTCATATCTACTCCAGCCTTACTTCAGTACTTGACACATAATAAGATTTTAGCAGTTGCAATCACCCTCTTCATCATCATCAACATACTCATCTTTCCAGGTCCCAAAAACCTCCCCTGGGAGAAACTCGCCACACTAGACCCAGGCCTTTGATCCTAGAGGATTTTACCCTTCCCCTACCAGGGTGCAGGCTGGATTTTCTGCCAGGGTCCATGGATTTCTCTCTCCAAGGTGACCAAGCCCGGCTATGAACACCAGGAAAGACCTTTCTGGTCGTAATAATAATAATAATTGTGCGGTATCTCTTGAGCACTCACTGTGTGCCCGGTATTGTACGAAGCACTGCAGTGGATACAAGCAAATCGGGTTGGGTGTAATCTCTGTGCCACGTGGGGCTCATAATGTCACTCCCCATTTTACAGGCGAAGTGACTGAGGCCCAGAGAAGTGAAGTGGCATGCCCAAGGTCACACAACCAACAAGTGGCAGAGTCAGGATTAGAACCCATGATCTTCTGACTCTCAGGCCTGTGCCCTAATATGCCACTCCGCTTCAGCAAAAGCAAATTAAACATGGTCTCTGTCTCATGTGGGGCTCACAGTCTAAATCCCCATTTTACAGATGAGGAGACTGAGGCCAGAGAAATGAAGTGACTTGCCCAAGGTCACATAGCAGACAAGTGGTGGAGCTGGGATTAGAGCCTGTGACCATCTGATTCCCAGGCCCGGGCTCTATCCACTGTACTATGCTGCTTCTCTAGGGACCTACGTATCAGACGTCCCATTCCCCTCACCCCCCTGCCACCCACCCTGGCTGCAGCAAGTGTCAGGCAGTACGGTGGGGGTTGTGGAGGAGGAGTGTCCTAGGATGGGGTCCAGAGCTGCCTGAGGGACTTCTTGGAGATCTGGGAAGGCTCCCTAATCTCCTACCACAAGGCAGCCCACACACTTCGCTCCTCTAATGCTAATCTTCTCACTGTACCTCTATCTCGTTTATCTCCCTGTTGGCCTTTCCACCACATCCTACCTCTGGCCTGAAAAGTCCTCCCTCCTCAAATCCTACAGACAATTAATTTTTCCCCCTTCAAAGCTCTATTGCAGGCACATCTCTTTCAAGAGGCCCACCTATACTAAGCCCTCCTTTCCCCTTCTCCCTCTCCCTTCTGCAAAAGCTGACTTGCTCCCTTCATTCATCCCCACCTCCCAACCTCACAGCACTTACGTACACATCTGTAATTTATTTATATTAACGTCTGTCTCCCCCTCCAGACTATAAACCCGTTGTGGGCAGGGAAAGTGTTTATGGTTATATGGTACTCTCCCCAAGTGCTTAGTACAATGCTCTGCACACAGTAAGAGCTCAGTAAATGTGACTGAATGAATGAGTGGTGGAGCAGGATTCTTGGAAGTCTTCTCATTGCAGATGCCTAAAGATTTAAAGGAGAAAACTCCTCTCATTAACTCTCCTCTCCCTCAATCAGTGGTATTTATTGGGTGCTTACTGTGTGCATGAGAACACTGTATTGAGCATTTGGAAGAATGCTGTTGATTTACAGACACATTCACTGCCCACAAAGAGCTTACATTCTAGAGGTGCCCTCTTGAATAAACCCTCCAGCCAAACTTTGCCTTCTGACCTTCACCCTGGTAGAGGAAGAGCAAAACTCCTGAACCAATGAGCACTGACACTTGCCTTTGATGGGGGCATCTTCTCAACCGCAGACTCCCTGTTGCCCATCCCATGCCTGCTGCCTTAGAGTCCCTGCCCAGGTCAACCCCAAGTCAAGGGAGACTAACTGCTGTTAAGGTAACCCATCCTGGTCTAATGGCCTTCATCTAACAAGTCAATTTATTAGCAGACTTCCTGTCTCATGTATATACAGTCAATTCTCCCATAACATGTGTTTTTCCTCTGTGGGTTGGATAGAATGCCAGGCACATGTGGAAAAGTGTTGACATCACAAGTGCCATTTTGCAGAACACAGATTTCTGTGATTCTAAAAGCATTTCTCCACCCAGTTCCGTATGACCCTTTGGCACCACTTCTGAACTGTGAAACTCAACAAGAGGAACTGCAGAGGTGAGATCAAAACTTAGAAAGTGGACACAAAAATGTTCAGTTCTGGGTCAAGACCAGCCAAGGGGACCGGCCTGCTAAAAACCAGACTGCCTGGTATAAAACCGAATGAATGGTCTCTCCCGTGATGGGAGTAAAGCTAGCTAACTTCTTCCTCAGAGTTATCGGAACTACTCAGACAGTTGAGGCCAGTCTGCCTCTTCCCTTGGAGCTTGAAAAGGACCAGAAGGAAGTGCAGTCACCAAGATGGCGGCTCCAGGCCCAACCCTCGGCTCCACATCCCTACAGGAGGAGGCAGGCCCACGTTCCGTGGTCCCTCCAGAACCGGACTCTCTCCAGCCCCCAGTAAGCCAGGCTAGGAACAGCACGTCACCCAATCCCACCACAGCTGGCAGAGGGTTCTCTCATGGCAACTTTCATGATCCTGTAGCCATAGCGAGGCCTTCTTCATTCTCGGTCATGGAGGAGGCAGGCCCTCTCTGCTCCTTTCCTCTTTTGATAGTGGATGCTCTCCTACCCCATGGCCACCCAAGCGATCCCCATGGCCTTTGTTTCAGGGTGGAAGTCCTTGCTCAGTTCTTGTCACAGCTCTTGGGCCAGAACTCAGGTCCTTCATTTCCCGCTCCTGGTCAGAAAGCAGCTTTGTTTCTGTTTCTGCCTCTCTCCTCTGGGTCTCTATCTCCTCTCTCCCCTAGGTCACTATCTTCTCTCTCCTTTGGGTCTCTCTTCTCTCCTCTGGGTCTTCTGTATGTTCTCTCTCCTCAGAGTTTCTCCTCCCTCCTCCAGGTTTCCGTATCATTCATTCACTCATTCAATCGTATTTACTGAGCACTTACTGAGTCCAGAGCACTATACTAAGCACTTGGGAAAGTACGATACAATGATAATCAGTCATATTCCCTGGCCCAAATGAGCTTACAGTCTGGAGGTAGGGAGATAGACATAAATATAAGTAAATAAAATTACAGATATGTACCTAAGTGATGTGGGGCTGGGAGGGGGGAAGAGCAAAGAAGGAAGTCAGGGTGACGCAGAAGGGAATGGGAGATTATGGGAAGCAGGGCCTAGTCTGGGAAGACCTCTTGGAGGAAATGTGCCTTCAATAAGGCTTTGAAGGGGAGGAGAGTAATTGTCTGTCAGATTTGAGGAGGGAGGACATTCTAGGCCAGAGGCAGAACATGGGCAAGTGGTCAGTGGCGAGGCAGGTCATATGGAGGCACAGTGAGAAGGTTAGCACTAGAGAAGCAGAGTGTGTGGGCTGGGTTGTAGAAGGAGAGCAGAGAGGTGAGGTAGGAGGAGGCAAGGTGATGGGGTGCTTTAGAGTTAATGATGAGGAGTTTTTGCTAGATATTGAGGTGTTTGGGCAACCACTGGCATTTTTCGAGGAGTGGGGTGACGTGTCCTGAACATTTTTGTAGAAAAATGATCCAGGCAGCAAGGTACGGACTGGAGTGAGGAGAGACAGGTGGCTGGGAGGTCAGTAAGGAGTCTGATGCTGTAATCCAGGAAGGTTAAGATGAGTAATTATATTAACACGGTAGCAGTTTGGATGGAGAGGAAAGGGCGGATTTTAGTGACGTTGTGAAGTTGGAACAGACAGGATTTGGTGATGGATTGAATAAGTGGGTTGAATGACAGAGAGGAGTCGAGGATAATGCCAGGTTTACAGGCTCGTGAGACAGGGAGAATAATGTGCCATCTACAGTGATGGGAAAGTCAGGAGGGACAGGGTTTGGATAGTAAGATAAGGAGCTCTGTTTTGGACAGGTTAAGTTTGAGGTGATAGAAGGACATCCAAGTGGAGATGTGTTGAAGGCAGGAGGAGTTGTGAGACTGGAGGGAGGGAGAGAGATCAGGGCTGGAGAGGTAGATTTGTGTATCAGTATCTTCTCTCCTTTCAGTTTCTCCTCTCTCTTCTGAGTCTCTCCTCCTTTCATACTCCAGAGTCATGTGGTGGAAGAGTCTGGAAGCTTTTGTGGGGCTCCATTTAGAAAAGAATCTGGAGAGTGTTTGTGTGCACGGGGCTTCTGGGCTGGGTGTCGGGGGCTTATCTGAGAGTCTCTGATGGAGACAGATGCTCGGCTGCGCAGTCTGGGAGTAAGTGCTGGCAATAGAGGTGATAGATCTGGCCTGGCAAGGTCCCGAACACGACTCTGTGCGTGGGAGAAAGCTGTGAGGTCAGCGGCAGGAGGAAATAAAGCATCTTTACTAAAAATGGGAGGGCCAAGACAGGAAGGGGAGGGAAAGCCAGGTCGGCTGAGCTCTGAACAGCACACACACAAAAAAAATGTCAGGGAAAACAGCCAGCACGAGGGCCGCACATGTTGTTGGGCAAAATCACCAAGTCACAGCTTCAGCAAGTCAAGAAGGAAGCAATGGCTGCTGAGCTCTAGTGTCAGGAGGATGAGTTGGGGGGGCCCGGGCAAGGAGATGTTGAGAAATGAGACTTATTTGAGCAGAGGATCCTGGGAAATGAGACTCACTCACATAGAGTTCATGTGGATGACAGAATGAACAGAGAACGCAGCACACAAAAACCCAGGGAGCAGAAAGTCCAATTGGAACATCTCAGTTCCTCAAATAGGGTGGCTGCCCTAATCCTGCCCCAGAGACTCTTTTACCTGTTAAGGATTAGAAATGTGTGCTCACTTGCCTCCCCCATTAGACTGTAAGTTCCTTGAGAAGGAGCTTACGGTGTCTTTTTCTCCTTTTCTCTGTTCCCAAAAACTAGTAACAGTGCTCTTCCCCCTATAGGTGCTTACTAGTGCTGATTGTGAACATGATAATGATGATGATGGTGATGACGGTGATGATGACAGTGATAATGGTGGTGATGGTGACAGTGGTGTTGGTGATGTGATTACAGTCATGATAACATTGATGATCGTGATGATGATGATGACTGTGATATGATGATCACAATCATGATGGCGGTGATGATGGCAACTTGGACGATGATAATGATGGTGATAGTGTAAAGACAGTGATGATGACCATGAAGATGATGATGTGATGACAGTCATGATGACGTGACGAACACAATTGTGATGGCGGTGGTGATAGCAATAAAGAAGATGATGACAACTTGGATGATGATGATGATGATGGTGGTGATGACAGTGTAATGATGGTGATGAGAATGAAGATGACGATGTTATGACAGGTGTGATGACATGATGATTTTGATGGTGAGGTGATGGTGACGGTGATAATGACAGTATAATGGTAGTGATGATGACAGTGAAGATGATGATGTTATGACAGTCGTGATGATGTGGTGATCGTGATGGTGATGGTGCTGATGACAAGGATGAAGACGATGAAGGCAGCAATGGCATTGAAGATGATTATGACATTGACGAAGATGATGATGATGGTGATGATAATGATGATGGTGAAGGGATGGCAGTCACGATGACAGTGATGATAGCAGTGATGATGATAATGATGACAGCGATGATGATAATGATGTCAGTGATGATGACGGCAACAACGATGATGGTCATAATGACCGTGATAATGGCGACGTTGATGATGATGGTGATGATTACTTCCAGGCCCCACTTCTCAACTGCTTCCCACACGCCTCCCCCAGACCGACCCCTGGCCGGGGGACTCCCCAGCCTATCTCGTCTGCTTCCAGGCTTCACCACACAACAGTGGAAACACCAGCCTGCTTCCTTTCCTCTCTCTTGGCCGCTGGTTCCAGACCAGCCAGTCAGTCTCCAGGCCCCCTCCACCTCCCCACAAAGGCGAGCTACCCTCCCCAAGAATTAGCTCGGTGGTCCCTCCACCTCCCTCCTCAAGAATTAACCCAGTGGTTTCTCTGGCACCTCCAGCCCACTTTCCCCCAGCAGGCCAAAAAGGGTCCATTTGTCCAGCCGTGGGAGACAGCTCTGGGGGTGGGGCCCCCGCTCCTCTCTGGGGATTATGCGGCCCGGTTGGCTTCTTGGACGGCACCCAACCCTGGTGTCACTGCTGACGAACATCGGGTCCCTCAGACGTCTCTGGAACCACTGTCGGGTGACTCAACTGCTTAAATAAAAATTTAATTATCGCTTCTTGCTTTCTAACGTTCCCGACTTGTACGGCAGCCATCCATTTCAGCTGAGATTGGCAAAATCCAGAGGCCTCTCTCTGGGGTTCTGAGGTCCCCCAGGGCTAAAAATAACAATTAGTTTACACTAAGCTGATGACTTACGGGTTTTGTCTGCCATGAACAGACATAACTCTCAGATAAGGACCATTAGAGTAAATTGAATAGCTCTAAAGCGGGGGAAATTTGGATAAATCATGTTTCACAAATCACAAGGAGAGGTCATACTTGGCAAATCTCTCACTCTAGGAAACGTGACAGGTATCTAAGCTAGGACAGGTCTCCATCATCTTGGAGTCTCAAACTCTTAGCGTCTGAGTCTGAAGCTTCCACAGCTTCCTCTCGGACCCCTCAGATTTCAGGACTCCTTTCCTCCCAAGCCAAGCAGATGGGGGTTCCCCTGTTCTTACGAAGTCCCAGGGGAGGGGTCCCCTATCCTGCTTCAGACACGGTCTCAAGACCCCACACTACCTGGTGTCCTTTCTGACAACCACCTGGAATCCCCCAGCTGAGAATGCTAATGCCTAAAATCACAGGTGTCAACTTTTCACTTACTAAAAGGGGGTCAAAAGCAGGGAAAGGGAAACATCTGGGATGGCTACAAACAGCTATTGGGCCACTAAGCCTCCACTGTGAATCTTTTCAGTCCTGAATGGAAACTCTCAGGTCTTGCCTTGGGACCTGGGATGAGCGAGGCTGGGGAAGAAATGGCATGGCCTCCGGGAAAGAGCCCTTGATTGGAAATGAGGAGACATTGGTTTTAATCCTGGCTCCACTGCTTGCCTGCAGAGTAACCTTGGGCAACTCACTTAGCTGCTCTGGGCCTCGGTTTACTCAGCTGTAAAATGGAGATTCGATATTCGTTCTCCCTCACACTTGGACTCTGAGCCCCACGTGGGACAGGAAATGTGTGAGATTAAATTGTATTACATCTACTCCAATGCTTTGTTCAGGGATTGACACATACTAAGCAGTTAACACATACCATAATAACTAATAAATAAATATAATATATATTTACATATATGCATCTATACATTTAGATATCCGCTTGTATGAAGTGTATAAATGCATACACTGGGATGAGGATGCCATTGATCTAACTTAATATTGACCTTCCTTATCCTCTTAGACATATGTTAAAATGTTCCTTCTGAAGGAAAAATAAAAGATAGTGAAGCAGAGAGAAATGAGAAGCTGAGAAAGAAAGCAAACATATTGATCTGGTATTCCACCCTGACTTTTTTAAACTCCTTTTTCCCCTCGCGCCAATCAATCGTATTTATTATTGAGTGCTGACTATTCGCAAAGCATGGTCACCCCCACCGTCCCTTGGGGGTGTGAGGCGCTGAGCCGTGCGCCCTCCACGGCAACACTTCAGCCCTGCATTGCGCCTGGTGGGTCCTCACCGGAGACCCGCTCCAAACTTAGAAATCACCCTTCCCTTCGGACCATCTGGAATTACCACTAACAATAATGATGGGATTTATGAAGCACTTTCCAGGTGCCCAACCCTGGGGAAAATACAAGATAATCAGTTCGGACATTACCAACGTCCCACAGTCTAACAAGGAGGGAGAACAGTTATTTCATCCCCATCTTACAGATGAGCAAACTGAGGTCTAGAGAAGTGAAGTGACTCGGTCGAAGTGACACGGCAGGCAAGAGACGGAGACGGGATTAGAACCTGGGTCTTCCGATTTCCGGCCCTGCCCCCTTTCCACTAGGCCCCACTGACTCCCCGCTGTTCGGCTAAAGCTCTGAGGAGACAGCTGCATTCCCTTTATCCTGCTGGTGGCCATCGAGGGCTTCACACGCACACATCTTTCAAAAAAAGTGTTCCCCTAAAGGTAGGCAGTAACTTAGGCTCTAAACCGGAGCTTTAAATCAAACACAGAAACTGCCAGAGTGCACTTGAGAAACAAGCCAGCCGAGAAAGCTTACATTCACGGATCAACCCACATTAAAGAACTTGTCACGGCACAGTTATAGCGAGGTTAATTAGCGGGAACCCAAGTTCGGCTGAGTAAATTGCATCTTTCGCAAATCATCTGAAACAGATATAGCCTTAGGCTCGTCTACAGCATCGCCATTCAGTGAGTCCTGAATCCTCTACGATCATGCCTCTGTCATTCATTCAGTCATATTTATTGAGTACTTACCGTGTGTAAAGCACTGTACTGAGCATTTGGGAGAGTACAAAAAAGCAATAAAAGACACATTCCTTCCCCACAGAGAGATCATCCTGGAAGCCGGCTATAAATCCATTGCCCATTATTCCTAGATAGAGTAGTAATAGCAGCACTGTGGAGTGGATAGGGCACGGCCTGGGAGTCAGAAGGTCATGGATTCTAATCCTACCTCCACCATTTGTCTGCTGTGTGTCCTTGGACAAGTCACTTCACTTTTCTGCGCCTCAGTTGCCTCACGTGTGAAATGGGGATTGAGACTTTGAGCCCCACGTGAGACAGGGACTCTGTCCAACACAAGTTGCTTGTACCCACCCCAGCCCTTAGTACAGTGCCTGGCTCATAGTAAGCACTTAGCAAATATCATAATTAATATTATTATTCATTCATTCAATAGTATTTATTGAGCGCTTACTATGAGCAGACTGTACTAAGCGCTTGGAATGGACAATTTGGCAACAGTTAGAGACAATCTCTGCCCAGTGACGGGCTCCCAGTCTAAACGGGGGAGACAGACAGCAAAGCAAAGCAGAACAAAACAAGACAACCTCACCAAGATCATTAGTACCTGAGCTATTTTTTAAGCAATTACTTTGTGCCAAGCTCTCTGGTACATACCAGTCAATCAATTTTTTAATGGTATTAGTTAAACACTTACTCTATTCCAGGCACTGTACTAAGCGCTGGGGTAGATAGAAGCTAATCAGGGTGGCCACAGTCCCTGTCCCATATGGGACTTATGATCTTAATCCCCATTTTACAGATGAGGTAACTGAAGCCCAGAGAAGTGAAGAGACTTGCCCAAGGTCACGCAGCAGTAAGTGGTGGAGTGGGATTAGATCCCAGGTCCTTCTGACGCCCAAGACCAGGCTCTATCCACTAGGCCATGCTGCTTCCCTGAGTTGAGGTCAGAGGAATGAAGTGAATGGGCTTCCATATTGTAACGCTCTGGGTTCTCCTGGGATTCCACACACACCCACCTTCGTCCCTAAAACACACCCACTTGGGTACAGGTTTCCATGCCGTGGAGGAGAGGAGTCCAATAAAAGCCTCTTTTTTCATTTGCCTATTTCTGAACTGATCGGGTTCTCAGCTACCAGGGGCTGGAGTAAGTGAAAGGGGAGAAATGTGCCTCAAATCAAGGATTAGTCAATTAATAGCACCTCCTGAGTACCTACTGAGGGCAGAGCACTGTACTGAGCACTGTTGAGGAAATCACCAGCTGCTTTTACCACTTAAGGACTTATAAATACCCTTCCTCAATACTCTCGTATATAAGTTTATTCAAATTTACATGCCTGGATTTATTTTGCCTACTCTTTTGCATTATTTTCTTTTACATCTTTCTGCCGTTAGAGTCTAAGATCGTTGTGAGCAGGAAATGTGTCATTCACTCATTCAATCGTATTTACTGAGCGCTTAGTGGGTGCCCTTCTTTGTTTATACTTACCAAGCCTGCAGTATATGGCATTACTTCTTGGAGGGTGCTCAATCAATCAGTGGCATTTACTGAGCGATTACTATGTGCAGAGCACTGTACTAAGCACTTGAGAGAGTACGATACAACAGAATTATCAGCCGTGTTCCCTGCCCATAACAAGCTTACCATCTAGAGACTGTCAGCTCAATAAAGACTATTTACTACCACTAATAATAATAATAATGACGTTGGTATTTGGTAAGCCTTACTATGTGCAGAGCACTGTTCTAAGCGCTGGGGTAGATACAGGGTGATCAGGTTGTCCCACGTGAGGCTCACAGTTAATCCCCATTTTACAGATGAGGTCACTGAGGCACAGAGAAGTTCAGTGACTTGCCCAAAGTCACACAGCTGACAAGTGGCGGAGCCTGGGTTCGAACCCATGTCCTCTGACTCCCAAGCCCGGGCTCTTTCCACTGAGCCATGCCGCTTCTCTACTAATATTACTAATACTTTTGTAAGTGGGCATCAAGGTGTCAGTGGTGCAGCGTGAAGTCATAAACCTACAATAATCAATCGATCAATCAATTGTACCAATTAAGCGAAGGTAATCAATCAATCCATGATCCCACACTGAGTGCAAACTACCGTACTGAGTGCTTGGGAGAGAACGGCAGAAGCCACACGCGTGTTCTCCTTTCCTCAAAGCGTGGCACATTCATGAAGAAATCAAACGAGTGTTATTGACGATGGGTAGCCACGTGGCCTGGTGGAAGGATAATAATAATAATAGTGATAATGTTGGTATCTGATAAGTGCTTACTATGTGCCAAGCACTATTCTAAGCGCTGGGGTAGATAGAAGGTAATCAGGTTGTCCCACGTAGGGCTCACAGTCTTCATCCCCATTTTACAGATGAGGTAACTGAGGCACAGAGAGGTTAAGTGACTTGCCCAAGGTCACACAGCTGGCAAGCGGCAGAGCCAGGATTAGAACCCATGACCTCTGACTCCCAAGCCCGGGCTCTTTCCATTAAGCCACGAGCCACGCTGAAGGATCATGGGCCTGGGGTCCAGGGAATCGTTGTTCTAATCCTGCCTTCACTATTTGCCTGCTGCGTGACCTTAGGGAAGTCAGGTCCACTTCTCTATGCCTCAGTTTCCTCAGTCTGTAAAACAGGGCTGCCATACCAGTCCTCCCTTCTCTTTAGACTGTGAGCCCCAAGTGGGACAGGGACCATGTCCAACCTGATTATTCTGTACCTACTCTAGTGCTTAGTGCAGTGTTTAGCACATAGTAAGTGCTTAACAAATACCTTTATTGCTATGGTTATTCGTTGACAAACCCTTAGTACAGCACTCTGCACACAGTAAGCGCTCAATACATATAATTGAATGAATGAATTATTGACAAATTCAGGGAGAAGACGGAAGAACAGGGGATATCACAGGAATGGGCACTAATGTGTCAGGATGAAGGAACCAAATCACTAATCAAGGATGCATTCATGCATTCAGTCGTATTTCTTGAGTGCTTACTATGTGCCAAGCACTGTAATAATAACGATGATGGCATCTGTTAAGCGCTTACTATGTGCAGAGCGCCGTTCTAAGCGCTGGGGAGGACAGGGTGATCAGGTTGTCCCACGTGGGCTCACAGTCTTAATCCCCATTTTACGGTCGAGGGAACCGAGGCACAGAGAAGTGAAGTGACTTGCCCGAAGTCACACAGCTGACAAAGGGCAGAGCCGGGATTAGGCGGGATAATCTTTTCACTCGCCCATTTCACCCCAGGGGCCCGGCTTCCCTCCGGGGGCACCGTCGGTAGCCAACGGCATCCCTCCGCGGGGCCTGAAACCCGCTACCCCTAACCCAGCGCCCCGGGAGGGAAGCCACTCCCCGGCTAAAGCGCGGGTGCGCGTTGTAAGCAGCCCATGGAGCGTCCAACGGGTCAGGGTAGGAGCCCCGGAGGCGGCGCTGTACTAAGCGCTCAAGCAGTGCTTGGCACAGAGTAAGCATTCAAATACCACCATCATCAAATATAATCATAATAATGTTGGTATTTGTTAAGCGATTACTATGTGCAGAGCACTGTTCTAAGCGGTGGGGGAGACCCAGGGGAATCAGGTTGTCCCACGTGGGGCTCACAGTCCTAATCCCCATTTTCCAGATGAGGGAACTGCGGCCCAGAGAAGTGAAGTGACTTGCCCACAGTCACACAGCTGACAAGTGGCCGAGCCGGGATTTGAACCCGCGACCTCTGACTCCAAAGCCCGGGCTCTTTCCACTGAGCCACGCTGCTTCTCTACGGAAGGAGGTGCTGAAGAGAGTAATAAAATGCACACATGCTATGGGTGGTGGTTGGGCAGGCCTGATTTGGATGTTGTGAAATGATCAAGGAAAGCTTCCTGGAGGAGGTAGTATTTTGGGGGGCTTTGGAGACGGGGAGAGCTGCAGCCTGGTCAATCTTCAGGAGTCCCCTGGGATTCTCCCGCGCTCCCTCCGCTCCCCGTGAGGATCTGATCCCCAATCTGAAAGACATCGGTCTCGGAGGAGACGTCCTTCTCTTTGAAGTGAAGTTGTACTGAAGTCGGGCGATAACTAGATTATTACAAAGGATTTTCACAGCAGAATCCTGAACTTTATTTTGTGCTATTTATTCCTCAGCCTCCAGCCCCCGGGTTGAGCGTGCCAGTATAAATCACCCCTTTTCCTTCCTGGAAATCCCTTGATCAGCTCCTGCTGCAGAAAGTAAACGAAACATATCGACTCCAAATCCATCCTAAAATTGCAAACAAGTCCGTTGACGCGAGGCGGCTCGTGCCAAGACGGATGGGGCCAGAGCTCTCAGATCTTTCTGACTTTTCAAGAAATCCTCTCTCCTTTCCTCCTCGTCATCGGCAGGCTGCCTCTCCAAATGTGGAGATGCTTAAGGGATAATCAATTTAGCAGTTTTTCCTTCCATCTGTTGGCTTTTTGTTTGTTCGCTGGCTGGCTAGGTTGGCTGGTCCAGGAGGAAGATGTCGCAGTCTTGGGCTCTTTCTTTCACGAGCCAAGAACGGGGAAGAAAGTGGGGGAAATGGCAACCCAGCATCAAATTCACTGAGTGGAGCAAAACTCCTGGGCCCCCAAAAACTTCCCAGACTGCACCTTCTAGGCTCTGCATGTCGAAGAACATCTTTGCTCTCTTGGCTAGAAATTGAGTTATTTATTATTCTATTTATTTTATTAATGATGTGTACATATCTATAATCCTATCTATTTGTAGTGATGCTATTGATGCCTGTCTGTTTTGTTTTGTTGTCTGTCTCCCGCCTTCTAGACTGTGAGACCATCGTTGGGTAGGGGTTGACTCTATTGGTTGCCGAATTGTACTTTCCAAGCACTTAGTACAGCGCTCTGCACCCAGTAAGCGCTCAATAAATACGATCGAATGAATGAATGATACTGGACACCGAGAGGCAGAACTGCGGATTTTGAGGAGCAGCAAGCCCGAGTTGGAAGAGCCAGAGAACCTGGGTTCTAATTCCTCCTCTGCCTCCTGCCGGACGGGTGATCTTGGACAAGTCATTGATCCATTCGTTCATTCAGTCGTATTTATCGAGCACTTACAGCGTGCAGAGCACTGTACTAAGCTCTTGGGAGAGTACAATACGAAAGTAAACAGACACTTCCCCTGCCCACAACGAGCTTACGGTCTAGAGTGGGGGAGACGGATATCAACACTAACAAACAAATTACAGACATGTACATAAGTGCTGTGGGGCCGAGAGGGGGATGAACAAAGAGAACAAGTCAGGTTGCTGCACCTCGGTTTCCTCAGGTGGAAAATGGGGTCGAAATACCTGTTCTCCCTCCTATATAAACTCTGAGCAGTCCCGTGGGAGAGGGACTGTGTCCGATTGGATTATCTTGAACGCACCCCAGTACATAGTGCAGTGCTTGGCACATAGTAAGTACTTGAATACCATGATTATCAGTCGCCCTGGCCCGGCTGGAGAAGCGGCGTGGCTTAGTGGAAAGAGCCCCGGCTTGGGAGTCAGAGGTCACGGGTTCTAATCCCGCTTCCGTCGCTTGTCAGCTGTGTGACTTTGGGCAAGTCACTTCACTTCTCTGGGCCCTGGTTCCCTCATCTGTGAAGTGGGGATTAAAACTGTGAGCCAGCCCCACGTGGGACAACCTGATTACCTTGTATTTCTCCTAGCGCTTAGAACAGTGCATGGCACATAATAATAATGTTGGCATTTGTTAAGCGCTTACTATGAGCGGAGCACTGTTCTAAGCGCTGGGGGAGATACAGGGTGATCAGGTTGTCCCACGTGAGGCTCACAGTTAATCCCCATTTTACAGATGAGGCAACTGAGGCCCAGAGAAGTGAAGTGACTTGCCCACAGTCACACAGCTGACATGTGGCAGAGGCAGGATTCGAACCCACGACCTCTGACTCCCAAGCCCGGGCTCTTTCCACTGAGCCACGCTGCTTAATAAATACCATCATTACCATCACTATTAGAGTGTGAAAGGTTCCATATTTTCCAATTCCTTGCCTTCTCCTGAGGATCTAGCCTCAGCACTGTGCCCTCAAAGCCACCTGGAATATATTGGATCTGTTGGTCTTCGTGTCAGCTAAGGGACCTCGCTACATCTTTATTCTGTACTTCCCAAGTACCTACTACAGTTTCCTGCACCAAGTGAATAATAATAATAATTATTGCGGTATTTGTTAAGTGCTTATTGTGTGCCAAGCACTATACTAAGCGCTGGGGTGGATACAAGCAAATTGGGTTGGACACAGTCCCTGTCCCGCATGGGGCTCACAGTCTCAATCCCCATTTTACAGATGCGGGAACTGAGGCCCAGAGAAGTGAAGCGACTTGCCCAAGGTCACACAGCAGACATAGAGAAGCAGCGTGGCTTTGTGGAAGAGCACGGGCTTGGGAGTCAGAGGATATGGGTTCTAACTCTACCTCAGCCACTGGTCTCCTGTATGTCCTTGGGCAAGCCACTTCACCTCTCTGTGCCTCAGTTCCCTCATCTGTAAAATGGGGATTAAGATTGTGAGCCCCACGTGGGACAACCTGATTACCTTGTATCTACCTCAGCACTTAGAACAGTGCTTGGCCCAGAGTAAGCGCTTAATAAATACCGTGATTTATTTTTTTTTTAACGTGGCAGAGCCGGGATACTCAGTAAACACTAATACTACACGGGCTCAACAACTTTAACCCTAAATCATTCATCTATCCATCTTTCCAGTCTCTTTCCTCTCTCATCTGTAAATTTTGTGTTTGATTTTAAACTTCAGGGATGGGGTGGAGGTGGAGGGAACGGTATTTATTGAGCTCCCACTAGGTGCAACCCACTGTACTAAGCTCTTGGGAAAGTATCACTGAAGCACAAGACACTTGGCCTGCACTCTAACCTGGGAGACTTTGACCTCTTGCTCGCCCAAGCGCTTAGTATAGAGCTCAATGTGGGCAGGGAACATGGGCAGGGAACGTGTCTACCAATCTGTTACATTGTACTCTCCCAAGCACTCGAAAGAAGCGCCAGTGTTTTCAGAGAAGCGGCGTGGCTTAGTAGAGAGGGCATAGGTCTGGGAGTCGGAAGGACCTGGGTTCTAATCCCGGCTCTGCCACATATCAGCAGTGGGCCTTGGATAGTTCACGTCATTTCTCTGGGCCTCAGTTACCACATTTGGAAAATGGGGATTAAGACCGTGACCCCTATGTGGGACAGGGACTGGACCCAACCCAATTAACTTGTACAGTGCCTGACACATAATAAGCACTTAAATACCACAATTATTATTATTATTATTATTATTATTATTATTATGGGAACTCCACAGATCTGGGGCAAGTACTGGAGAAGCCTGGACTCCCGACGCATTGTTTACAGATTATTCACTGGCCAAGAAATCAAAAGGCAAATCGGGGCCAAGGGATAAGGCAGGGATTATTTACTTGTTTAGCTCTTAAATGCCACTTGTCTGGATTCTGGTCTGTCTCCTCTCAACACCACGCACTCCTGGACTCCACAGAGCTAACGCCTACCTTGCAAAATAAAAAGAAGAAAAGGCTCTGTCAGATTTTCATTGCTGGGAGCCTCCTTGCAGCAGCAGCAGCAGCAGCAGCAGCCTGCAGGCCTGACTCATGGTCAACCAGCCCCCAGCCCACACATAGACACCTACCAGGGGACAACAGGATCTGGAACACTGAAATGATCGGTGACCCCTGGACCTTGAGCAGGGCTTGTCCCAAGCAGACTCTAACGACTGGGGGCCGGGAGGCGGGAGCCCCAGGTGTTAATCCCGCCTCCACCACCTGTCTGCTGTGTGACCTTGAATAAGTCATTTAACTTCTCTAGACTTCAGTTTCCTCATCTGTAAAATGGGAGTGAAATACCTATTCTCCTTCCTACTTAGACTGTGATCCCGATGAGGGACACAGGGACTGTGTTCAACCTGATTATCTCGTATCTAGCCCAGTGCTTACCCCAGTGTTTGGTATATATTCATTCGATTGTATTTATTGAGCGCTTACTATGTGCAGAGCACTGTACTAAGCGCTTGGAATGAACAAGTCGGCAACAGATGGAGACGGTCCCTGCCGTTTGACGGGCTTACAGTCTAGTAAAGACTTAACAAATAGCACATTATTGTGTTTCCATCATTATTATCATCATCATTATTATTATGATTATCATCCTGGGTTTCCTCACAACCACAGGCTGAGATTTTCTGCAGCTTGCTTTCCCAAGCACTTAGCACAGTGCATTTCACTCGGTGGGCTTTCCAATTGATCAATCAATAAGGACTGAGCACTTACTGTGGGTAGAGCATTGTACAAAGCACTTGGGAGAGTCCAATACAGCAGAGTTGGTAGAGATGTTCCCTGCCCACACCGAGCTTACAGCCTAGAGGTAATGGGGCCATCTAGTCAATCATTGCTATTGCAACTACTGTAACATTTCCTGGGACCAAATAGCCAAGGGAACCCAGGTCCCGGGGCCCCTAAGCCCCACCAAAGCTTCCAGCCCAGAGGCCAGCCCAGCCCCTCAATGCTCCAGCCAGAAATTGCAGAAATTAAGAAATTCAGAACCAGATCATGCAAACAGATGCTTCATCCACTGTTCCAGGAGGAGAAAATGGGGATTTCAGTACAGTTCTCTGAACTTCTCTCTACTTTAATAGTAATAATAATAATAATAATGGTATTTGTTAACTGCTTACTACGTGCCAGGCACTGTACTAAGTGCTGGGGTGGATACAAGCAAATCGGGGTGGACACAGTCCCTGTCCCATGTGGGGCTCACAGTTTCAATCCCCATTTTACAGATGAGGTGACTGAGGCCCAGAGAAACAAAGTGACTTGCCCAAGGTCACGCCGCAGACAAGTGGAGAAGCTGGCATTAGAACCCATGACCTTCTGACTCCCAGGCCCCTTCTCTATCCACTATGCCATGCTGATTCCCCTGATTTTACCTTCCTCCTCCTCCTCCTCTTCTCCCACTCCTTTCGCCTCCCTCTCTCATCTCCCTACCTCTCCCTCTCCCCTCTCTCCTTCCCTTCTCCCTCTCCCTTCCTCCTAATTCCCCTTCCCGTCCTCCTTCTCCTCTCTTCCTCCCTTCCCCTTCCTCTCCCCTCCTTCTTCCCCTCCTCCTCTCCCTTCCCCTCCCCATCCAGTTGAGTGCACACATGCTGTAACTGAAGATGGAGAGACAAGATCCAGAGGATCCTGCTCAAAGCAGCCTGGCAAACTGGAGAAGAAAATGACATAATTGTCCTCATTGCTGTTCTCCTGAAGGGCCCCGCTGGACTGACCCAAGGACCCCACAGAACACTTCAGCCCCTCAGGCCTCCATGCCTCATAGAAAGCTCTGGCGGCCCGGAAGCCCCAAGGCCCACCATCTTCCAACTGGTGGGTTGAGAATGTCACAGCTTCCACTTGCTCCTTTCACAGCTCAGCCCTCTGGCTCCTCCAGCTACTCAGATCAGCCGCTCATTCCTTTAGTCCCAATTAAACACAGTAAGATTGATTAGAGGGAAAAAATGAGGGTCAATCGGTCAATAGTATTCACTGGGCACTGTGTGTCCACTGTGTGCAGAGCACTGTACGAAGAGCTTGAGAGAGTACAATTATAACAATATAACAGACATATCGCGTGCCCACAATTCATTCATTAGTGTTTATTGAGCGCTTACTATGTGCAGAGCACTGTACTAAGTGCTTGGAATGTACAAATCGGTAACAGGTAGAGACAGTCCCTGCCCTCTGACGGGCTTACAGTCTAATCACAATGAGTTTACAGTCTAGAGGGGTGCTAAGCAGGAGGAGCAACCTACAACATTTTCTTCCAGCGAGCAGTAAATACCTTTGACTGATGGTTGATTCCAAATGGCTTTTGTTGACAACGTGGGAGGCAGAAGTCAGGATTGGAGGGATCGTTGACCTGGGCTAGTAGAGCCTTGGCTAAGGCCTTATGCTCAAAACCATTCCATTAGTTAGTGATGGTATTTATTAAGCCTTGTGGAAAATAAATGATCATCCTCTGAGCCACAGTCTCTGTCCCGCACAGGAGGCACCCATCCAGAATCCCTTGCACCTGGAATCTCTCCCGTTGGACTGCCCTTTACCAATAGGCTGGACGTTGGACTGTTTTTGTGCTGGTCTGCCCCCGGACACCTTCATGCCTAGTATCTTCCCACTAGGCCATGGGAAGCAGTCAGACCTGAGAGTCAGAGGACCTGGGTACTAATCCCACCTCCATCGCGTGTCTGCTATGTGACCTTGAGCAAATCACTTAACTTCTCCATCCCTCAGTTCCCTCATCCATCTGTTAAATGTGGACTCAGTACCTGTTCTTCCCTCCTACTTAGACTGTGAGCCCCATGTGGGACCTGATTATTTGGTATCCAGCCCAGCGCTTAGCATAGCGCTCCACACACAATAAACACTTAACGCATACCACAATTATTGTTATTTATTTTTCAGGCCACGGAAGGGAGTTACTTGTGGAAAGAGTTTTTCATGTTTCAGGACTGGTTTTGACTAGGCAATGGAGCCGTGTGTTGGGAAGGACAGAAGGCACAGCTTACAGGGTGGCCAAGGAGAAGCTGATGGAGAATGAGATGTTCGAAACTGCTCTGAAGTATCTAGGACTGCGCTGCCCACCTGCTAGAGAAGCTCGGGCTCACTGGACCTCCTTGTATTCCAATTTCCACAGGGCAGAAGCCTCTGCCAGCAAGGACAGAAGACCCTTCTCCCCACCTCCCCACCCTCACGACCTCCAATTGTGCTTCCCGTGACCGGAACCACAACCTGGAGATCCCAGAGGACAGAGATGGTGGCAGAGACAGAAGATCTAGAGGGACCCAGAGTGCAGGCAAATGACACTAATTATTATTAGGGTATTTCTGAAGCACATACTATATGCCAAAGACTGTTCTAAGCACTAGGATAGATTCAAGAGAATCAGATCGGACACAGTCCCTGTCCCACATGGGACTCACAGTCTGAGAAGGGAGAGTGTTCGAGGGAAGGACTGGGGGGGTGGGGGGCGGGGGGGAGTTTTGTGGCCCTTTTGGTGCTCAGAGAGGGGTCCAGTGGGCGCCCTTCTCCCAGAAGCCATTTTGGAACTCTAACTAGGAAGAATCTCCGCCCAAATCTGGAGGGGTTGGGGAACTGGAATGGAGGAGGTGAGGGAGGAGGGAAAGAGGAGGTGGGGCAGGGGAGCAATGTGGTTCTTCTGGTCCCATTTCAGTAATGAAATGCAGATGTCTAGTCAGGGTAGGAGGAGAGGCAGCTGGCTCCACCTGCTGCTGGGCCCTGGGGGGGACCCCAGGAGACGGTTCAGAGGTTAAAGGTCACATGCTCTAAAGGATTCTCTGAAAGCAGAGAGGGCTTGGCTTCTCAAAAGCAATTAGAGAAGCAATAGGGAATGAGGGATACTCAAAGCCGGGTCGCCCTCCCGCCCGAGGACAGGGGTGCAAGGGCAGCTTTAGGCCACTAGTCTAATTGCTGAAGATAAGGAAAGCTTCATGCCGGAGCGGGCCAAGATGGGACATGCCGAGTTCACCTCCCTGGGGGAGATGGGCTAGTAAAAATACTGGGGAGGGTAAGAGGGCGACTGGCAAAACTGAGGTAGTTAGGAACCTGCTTCGTAGGTGGAGTCTCCGGCCAGGAAGGAGATGAGCCTCAGTCCGTAGATTTTATTTTTAAAATGGTATTTATAAAGCACTTACTCTGGGTTGGGCACTGTAAGTGCTAGGGTAGATACAAACTAATCAGATTGGACACCCAATTTACAGGTGAGGTAACTGAGGTAACTTGCCCAAGCCGCAGAACTTAGAGTGGGGAGCCATGCCGGGGGGAGGCTGAGGGCTGAAAATTAAAATAATGAGTACTGAGGCATCTACTATGGAACCCCTATCAGACAGGTGACGGACTAGCTGACCACCAGACTGTCCACTGTAACAACGGGAAGATAGGCACCATCATGCCCCCCAAGGCCACTTCCACTTGAAAAAACTCTGAGGGGCTGAGAACGAGGAGTCAGTCAGTCAGTTGTATTTACTGAACCCTTACTATGCGCAGAGCACTGTCCTAAGTGCTTGGGAGAATGCATACAACAATGAATAGACACCTTCCCTGTCCATAAGGAGCTGGTGTAGTAAGCACGGGGAGGGAGAGGAACCCAGAAGTCTGTCAGAGGAAGGCACCACCCTCTCTCCCACAGGCCGAGAAACAGCATGGTCTAATGGTTAGAGCGCAGACCTGGGAGTCAGATGGACCTGGGTTCTAATCCTGGTTCCGCCACTTGGCAGCTGTGGGACCTTGGGTAAGTCCCTTCGCTTCTCTGTGCCGCAGATACATCGTCTGTAAAATGGGGATTAAGACTGCAAGCTCCACGTCCCACAGCACTTGTGTATATATGTACATATTTATCATTCTATTTATTTTATTAGTGATGTGTATAAATCTATAATTCTATTTACTTATATTGATACTATTGATGTCTGTCTACTTGTTTTGTTTCCTGTCTCTCCCCTTCTAGACTGTGAGCCCGTTGTTGAGTAGGGATTGTCTCTGTTGCCGAATTGTACTTTCGAAGCGCTTAGTACAGTGCTCTGCATACAGTGAGTGCTCAATAAATACAATTGAATGAATGAATGAATGAATGTGGGACACGGACTGCCACCAAACTGATTAATTCGTATCTATCCCAGCACCTAGAACAGTGCCAAGAATATAGTAAGTACTTTACAAATGCCATAAAAAAATTATATTGGTGGATTTTCATTTTCTCTTCTTCTGGGCCTGGAGGAAACATTTCAATGGCTCTGAAGAGCACACAGGGGGACTTTCAGAAGTCTGAATTGTCAGGCACAAAAGAACCTTGATCTGAGGACATAGAGAGTCTCAGAAAAGCTCTTCTAATTCCCGGCCTGTGCTCTTTCCACTAGACCATGCTGCCTAAAGGACACTGCCTGACAGCTGGATTTAACTTTCTCCTGCTGAGTGGTTCGTTCTGGATCAAGGCGAGGGAGTTGGGGGCTCTCAGCCGCTGCTGAGCCTAGGTACGGCAAATGGCTGTCCCCCATGAAGAGAGGCTGGGGAAAGTAGGCTCCCTTTCCTCCACTGGGCCATCCCTCTCAGATTCTAGAAATGACCGGCTGTGGCCTCCGCGGTGACTCACTGATTGGGATGCAAAGAAACATAATATCAAGCCCCGAGGTTCAGCTGTGGCCAGCTGGGAGACCGCAGCGGGGGACGGACCGGCCCAGCCGGGGCATCACATCCCTGGAGCCGAGACCCACGGTAGGGGCTTCCCCGTGGCGGTGCCAACCACAAACCGAAGGGTGGGCCCCTCAGTGACATCATCTTCCAGGTCGCGGGACCTCAGGGGGTGTGTGGCTTTGGGGGAGCCTGCAGGCTGTCCCTTCTGTGGCCACGGCTGGCTCTCCCCTATCTCTGCAGCCAAATAACTGCCTGCCCCAATCTTAGCCTGCCTCGGGTGGCCCCTGTCTAGGCACCCCATCTTCCTGACTGAGAGTCCAGAAAGAACCCCCCGCCAGGTCCCCAAGTTTCCAAAGGGGAACCCGGGAACTCTTGGAAACAAAGGCTTTTCATGAAGCAGCGTGAAGCGGCACAGCTTAATGGATAAAGCACGGGCCTGGAAGCCCCAAGGACCTGGGTTCTAATCTGAGCTCCTCCACTTGATTGCTGTGTGACCACAAGCAAGTTACTTCGCGTCTCTGAGCCTCAGTTACCTCATCTGTAAAATGAGGAATGAGACTGTGAGCCCCATGTGAGACATGGACTGTGACCAACCTGATTAGTCTGTACCTATCCCAGCGTTGAGTACAGTGCCTTGCACATAATAAGCGCTTAACAAACCATAAAAATTTTTTAAAAAGTGGAAAAGATAAAAGATGTAAAAACAAAACAGATCTGGACGTCCCATCCCTGGAAAGTAATAATAATAATAATAATGTTGGCATTTGTTAAGCGCTTACTATGTGCCGAGCACTGTTCTAAGCGCTGGGGTAGACACAGGGGAATCAGGTTGTCCCATGTGGGGTTCACAGTCTTAATCACAAGCCCAGGCTGACAGAAGTCAGGCTGAGGGTGAGTCGAGAATTTTTATTAAAATCTGAACTCCCTCCTGCCGACTGGCCAACTCCATGACCCCGGCCTTACTCTCCCCCCAACAAAGCTGATCCTCCCCACCTTGGCCTGAGGGTGCTCACAGCCATCACAAGCAGCAGGGGAAGTTTAGGGAGCACTTGTGTGGGACAGAAGATCTTTCTGAGCTCCCTCGGGGTGGCAAGAGTGACAACTGTGTATGGGAGTCCCTCCACCCCGGCTGCAGTCACAGCAACACCCCCGGCACTGTCTCCTTCATTCAGAGACGCTCCAGATCCGAAAGTCATTTCTTTGAACTGCCAAAGAAGAGAAACTCCACCAAGATTCCCAAATTCTGCATGTGGTTTGGCCGGAACTCCATCCGCCTCACGCCACACATGCTCCAGAGTCACATTTCCAACAGGGGAGGGGGGAGGTTCTTTTTCAGTCAGTTTTCTACTTTTTAACAAAATACTTTTCTTAGGGAGAGGGGTAGTGAGGAAGGGGTGGAAAAGAATGTAGGACTTGTTTGGTAGAGATCAAGAAGACCTTTGATCCCCACTCCCCTCCCCCTAAGCCCCTCTAACAAGTGTCTGTGTGTCAGCACTTCAGATGGCAGGAAGTCCCTTTGCTTACTGCTCCCGCTGACTGGAAGGAGGAAAAATCCTTCATAATTTACATCTAAATAGGGTGGCCAGTCATCCCACTTTATAACGCACAGCTTGGTGTTCAGCTGGTCTGCTCCCGATCCGGTTCCAATGCGGCACCAGCTTCCTTAACGTTAACGTCTGTCTCCCCCTCTGGACCGTAAGCTCGTTGTGGGCAGGGAATGTTTCTGTTTATTGTTATATTGTACTCTCTCAAGGCTTAGTACAATGTTCTGCACAAAGTAAGCACTCAGTAAATATGATTGACTGCCTTTCTTTTACATATTGGTGGCATATCTCCCCCAGTCCTGGCTCCTGCCATGGCTCAGGCGAATGCCAGGGCGCCCAGCGGCCCCGGAGGGGAGCGCAAAGGCTCTGAAGCAAGCCGGGGTCGAGGAGAGGAAGACTCTGGGGTCCCCCTGAGGAGACGCTCTACGATTACGTGACACGGGCGTGCTTCCCCAGTTGACGCACATGACATCATCAGGCTTCGCCGAGCGCCCAACATGTAACACACCGGGTAGAACTCGCTAAGAGGGTCAGAGTTCTCACCTCGAAATAAACTCTCTAGCGATAAATAATCATAACCGTGATATTTGTTCATGGCTCTCTGTGCACCAAGAGCTGTGCTAAGCACTAAGAGAGTCCCAATGCAATCAGAGTTCAGGCTGTCACTGATAACGCTGAGGGACTCCCTCGCAGACCATCTCAAACACCAGTCAAGGGGGGTTACCCAGTTCTCCTGAGCCCCCGCCCCATCTTCCCCCAAGCCCAGTGGCCGCCCAACACTTCTTTCTCACTTAATTGCCAATCGAAGGCTTCCGAACCTTCTCCCCAGAACCCTCACCCCCTGAAAGGAGAAGCTGAATGGGTCCAGAGCTGGCGGGGAGAGGAAGAGGGAGCCGGGAAAAGTCACGCTAGTGACCTGTTCCAGCTTTTCTCAGTCCCACCTCTGTCGGTTCATCTTTATTGGGTTTTCAACACCCTCCCACCCTCGCATGTGAAGTGAATATCCAGCCAAAGCAAACTTGGCCGATTCACCTTCCGGCGGTAGCCGGGCCCGCTCTCACGCAGTCTCCCCAGTCCGCAACCGACATAAAGTTCCTACTCACCGGCCGACCGAGCAATCCTTGGGGTGACGATGGGGTCCCGAGGACGAGGCAGGCGGGAACACGGGGGACGAGGCCACGGGGCTATGGCACGGAAAGAACCGGCTAGCTCCCGGTCCCGCAAACCAGACTCTCCCCATTCACGGACAAGAATCTTTCTCAAGACTGGTGAGAGCCATCAGAAAAAAAAAAATGTGCTTTCAGTAAAGGCTCCATCCTCTTGTCACTCAAACACTGCATAGTTTCAACTCGGCACTCATCCAGAGAGACATGGAATTATTCTATTTTTGTATCCCATGGCAATGGAAACTTTTGTTTTTTTTACAGATTTGTGGTCAGAACCTGAATTTTATAGTCAGCATGTGGAGAAGCGTAATTAGAGACCCTGCTAAACTGACGCCCTAACTAGGAGAAAGAACCAGATTAAATCTGAAGCTGGAGATAACACTAACACCAGGACTGGAAAGTCAGGCATGGAAATAAATGAACAATAAAGAGACCGACATCCAGATGGGATTTACACCCCGGAGTCTGCAAAGCCTCAGGGTATGCTGGGATCATTTCCCAGGAAAATGGCCCTAATTTTTTTCAAAAAACAAAAAATAATGATTTTTAGGGATGAATATGTATTCTTCGGTGGAGAAATCTAAATGCTAGTGTTCTTAACCACGTAATGCTTGGAATGTTCACCCTTTCCCTGCCCACGGGTGCTTACTTTAAAGGTTTCCACATTTCACTATTGTTAGCTTGGAGAGTCAGCCTCCAAACTTCCACGGTTCTTGAGTTTTTAGGGAACAGAATCCACAAATTGTCCTCGAAAAACAGACCCCTCTATCAGTGACTTTGCCAGGTCTCCTATCGTAACAAGAGGAATGGGCCCCAATCTTCCAAAATCTGCCTCCTGGAGAGGGGCTCCTTGAGGGAGCCGTGACCTTCAAGAATCAGCCAGTCCAACCCCCTGCCTCTAGGCAGGCTTCACCTGAATACATCACAGGCATCACCTGTACTGAGCAGCAGCAGCATGGGAGAGAATCAAGGGCAAAGACTCAAGTTTACCGTGCAGATGGAGGCAGTGGCAACCCACGTCCATATTTTTACCAAGAGAACTCTATGGATACACTACCAGAACGATTGCAGATGGAAGTGGGACGGTCTGGGAGAGATGCATCCATGGTGTTGCTAGGGGTCGAGACAGACAGATCTCCTAGTAGGGGCCCCAAAACTGTGTAAACTCTTCCAGTGAAGGGTCCACTATTTCTCTCCATTGTCTGCTTGAACAGATGACAAATGTTCCTATCAGAAGTTCTCCCAAATGTCTAGCTTTACTCCCTCTTGCTGTAGCTCAAGCCTGTGTCCTCCTGCTCTGTCCTCGGTGCCCAGGGAAACAAGGGTCAGAATCCTCTCCTTCACGTCCCTTCCTAGAACTGAAGACCATTCTTTAGCTCCCACTCTAAGGCTCCTTTCGCTCAAGCGAAATAATCCCCGACTCATTTAACTCAATCCTTCAGTGATCTTATTATAAATGACCGTGACCGGGGTTTTGAGCTCACAGGGGCCCATCCTGAGCAGTGGGTCAGATCCTAGAGGGCTTTACTCACCAAATAAAGGTAACCCCTTGCCTCACAGGGCCTACCAGAGCTGGGTTGAGGGGAGGGGGAGTAGCAGTTGTTATAATCATTATGGTATTTGTTAATAATAATAATAATAATATTTGTGATATTTGTTAAGCACTTACTACTGTGGGCAAGTCACTTCACTTCTCTGGGCCTCAGTTCCCTCATCTACAAAATGGGGATGAACACTTTGAGCCTCATGTGGGACAACCTGATGACCCTGTATCTCCCCCAGTGCTAGGAACAGTGTTCTGCACATAGTAAACGCTTAACAAATGCCAACATTGTTATTATTATTATTATTATGATGTGCCAAGCACAGTACTAAGCACTGGGGTGGATACAAGCAAATTAAGTTGGACATAGTCCCTGTTCCACTGCTAGGACAGATAGAAGATAATCATGCTGGACACAGTATCTATCCTAGGAGGGGCTCACAGTCTCAGGGGGTGCCCACAAGGAAAACCTCCACTTCCCCTAAATATCCTCCCACCAAGAGTTGAGCCCCTAGAGGGAGGGGGTCGCTGTAGCCCCTCAACTTCTTGGGGCCTCAGTGAGGTGTGGGAATGAAGGAATCAGGGGGTGCACTGGGAGACGTTGGTGTGAGTATCGTAGTTTTACCAAATCATTCAATATATTGAGAGCTTTCAATGTGCACAGCATTTTACTAAGCGCTGGGGGAGTACAATTTAACGGAGTTGGTAGGCCAACAAAGGGCTTATAATCACCATCCTCCCTCCACTTTCCATCCTCTCCCCAGCCCAAAGCCCTAACCCTCCTTGCTTTCTGACTTTTTACTTCCATTTTCCCAGCTCCAGGCACCACATGTAATAATGTTGGTATTTGTTAAGTGCTTACTATGTGCAGAGCACTGTTCTAAGCGCCGGGGTAGATACATGGTAATCAGGTTGTCCCACATGAGGCTCACAGTTTTAATCCCCATTTTACAGATGAGGTGAGTGAGGCGCAGAGAAGTTAAGTGACTTGCCCACAGTCACACAGCTAAGTGGCACAGCCGGGATTCGAACCCATGACCTCTGATTCCCAAGCCCGTGCTCTTTCCGCTGAGCCACGCTGCTTCTCTGAGACCCTGTGGGTCTCAGTCCTGGAACTCCAAGGCAGTAAGCTCATTATAGGCATGGAATGTGACTGTTTATTGTTCTTTTATACTCTCCCAAGTGCTTAGTACAGTGCTCTGCACACAGTAACCACTCAATAAATACAACTGAATGAACAGCGAGGCAGACCCCTAGTCTTCTCACACCTTTACCCCAAATGGTTCCAGACCCAGGAGGCAGGCCAGAGTCTCCACCCTCAAACACCGACCCCAACCCACCCTCCGGTGAGCAGACGTACACAGGGAGTCCTGCCTCGGGAGAAGAGCCAAAGCTGTCTGAGGATCTGTCCTACCTCCTGCCGCCTCCCTCAGGGGCCCAACTGCCCATTGTGGGGGCTCCCTCATGGTCTGGAGCTCAGGTCCATCTGTTTGGTTGGTCAAAGGAGGTGTCCTGGTCCCCAGCCTTGGGGCCTGGGGCTCCAGATCCAACAGAGGAGGCTCTCCCAGGCCTCCACAGGCACCCCGGAGGCTGCTCTCAAAGGACCTGCGGCAGGTGCCCCATTTCTGGCTCGGCCCCTCTCTCCGCGGGACCAGCCTGTCTACCCTCTCTCGGAGGCAGGCAGGGACTGCTCTCCGGAGGGCCCCTCGGGGGACCTGGCGAGCCTTAGCCTTTCTCCACAGACAGAGCCGTGGCCGGACGGGCGGCCCCGGGGCCGGTGGGAGGATCAGTAGGAGCGGCGGGGCTCCGAAGGAGCGGGGACCCCAAGGTGGCAGCTGCTGGGCAGACACACCTGCCCTTCCTGGTTAATACTTAATTGAAATTCCATCCCCCAGGTCCCGGGTACCCACTGCTCCCGGGTACGAGAGCCCAGGCTAAAAAGCAAACCAGCCGGCACCTGCCGGGAACCATTCGGAAACAGGTACAGTCCACGCACCCAAACACACACGGACACACTCCCGCTCCATGCGGGTGACGGGGATGACGCCTACCTCCCTTTCCTCCTGTTTTCTGAGCCGGACTCCCAGGATGTGCACAGCCCTGAGATCTGAGACTTTCCAGTCAGTCGGACCTGAAAAGACCTTTTCTTTCTGACCAACTGGCTCCTTGCACCCTGCCCCTCCCAGTTCTTATTAACCCTAAAAGAAACTTTTCCTCCCTTGGCCCCCACGCTCAAAGGGAAAAGCTGGAATCTACACATAATCTCTCTCTCTCTCTCTCTGTCCCCAAACCGCCCCAGCACAGTACCTGGTGCTCAGCTAACCTGGTCCTCTCTAGACTGTAAGCTCGCTGTGAGCAGGCAATGCGTCTTCTAACTTCATTATATTGTACTCTTCCAAGCACTTAGTTCAGCTCTCTGCACACAGCAAGTGCCCAGTAAATACGATTGATTGATTGGTTGATCGGTGCAGAGGAGAGGCAGACAGTGGGCTGCTGTCTCTGGGCCCATGGGACATCGTGGCTCTCTCGGCTGCCCCAGTTTGTTCCCTTGAAATGAGAAAATTCACAGTTCCCTCTGTGGATGAGGGCAGGAGCCTCAGATCTCTCCTTGAGACTGAGGGAATTGATTAAGCACTTACTGTATGTCGAGTATTGTGCTGAGTACAAGAAAATCTGGTCGGACTCACTTTCTGTCCTGTAGGGGCTCACAGTCTAAGCAGGAGAGGGAACAGATGTTTTATCCCCATTTAACAGATGAGGAAACTGAGCATCAGAGGACTTATGAAATTGCCCCAAGTCACCCAAGCAGGCAAGGCAAGGACTCCTGATTATCAGGGCTTTGGTCTTTCCAGTAGACCACCTCTGCCTCCCTGCTGTTTCCCAGTGATGGACTTTCGAGACCAGTCAGAAGAGAAAGTTCCCATCTCAGAAATGTCCCTTAGCCCACTTCTCTGCACTGAAGAAGCACACATAGTAATAATAAAAATAATTGTAGTATTTAAGTGCTTACTATGTGCCAGGCACTGTACTAAGCACTGGAGTGGATACAAGCAAATTGGGTTAGACGCAGTCCCTGACCCACACGGGGCTCACAGTCCCAATCCCCATTTTACAGATGAGGTAAACGAGGCACAGAGAAGTGAAGTGACTTGCCTAACGTCACACAGCAGACATGTGGTAGAGCCAGGATTAGAACCCATGACATCTGATTCCCAGGTCCATGCTCTATCCACTGAGCCATGCTGCTTCCCTATGCCGTGCCACTTCTCTATAATAATGATTATAGTATTTGTTAAGTGCTTACTACGTGCCAAGCACTGTTCTAAGTGCTGGGGTAGATGCAAGATAATCGGGATGTCCCACGTAGGATTCACAGTCTCAATCCCCATTTTACAGATGAGGTAACTGAGGCACAGAGAAGTTAAGCTGTCAGCTGACAAGTGGCAGAGCAGATTTAGAACCCACAACCTCTGACTCCCAAGCCCTTGCTGTTTCCCCTAAGCTGTTTCCACTCACCATATTTTTGAGTTTCTGTTCACTGTGGTCAGAGGTTTTTTCCTGTGAGGTTATTCCCTCTAAGACCGAAAAAAAGAAAAAGCAGTTATCCTGTGGCATATACTCATGTATTTCTGGGCAGCAGCAAGACCTGGCAAACAAAGCATTGCCTGGGAGCCAGGACACCTGGCTCCCCCTTCCTGCCCCTGCCTGGGACCAAAGCACGCTCCACTTTTTTTTTTTTATGGTATTTGTTAAGTGCTTACTTTGTGCCAGGCCACTCTTCTAAGCACTGGAGTAGATACAAGGTTGGACACAGTGGCTTTCCCACATGGGGCTCACAGTCTTAATCCCCGTTTTACAGATGAGATAACTGAGGCACAGAGAAGTCAAGTGACTTGCTCAAGGTCACACAGCAAGCAAGTGGCACAGCAGGGACTAGAACCCAGGTCCTTCTACCTCCCAAGCCTGTGTTCTGTCCACTAAGCCACAATGCTTCTCAGTCCCACTCTTCTTCTGGTGGTTTCCGCTGCCTCAACCGTGGGGCCTAGAACACTACTAGGGGAAGCTGCCTCAACCGTGGGGAAGCAGCGTGGCTCAGTGGAAAGAGCCTGGGCTTCGGAGTCAGAGGTCATGGGTTCGACTCCCGGCTCTGCCTCTTGTCAGCTGTGTGACCGTGGGCGAGTCACTTCATTTCTCTGTGCCTCAATTACCTCATCTCTAAAATGGGGATTAACTGTGAGCCTCATATGGGACGACCTGATTACCCTGAATCTACCCCAGCGCTTAGAACAGTGCTCTGCACATAGTAAGCGCTTATCAAATACCAACGTTATTACTACTAGCCACGCCCCGGTCGTGGGCCATGTTGAAATGGGTCTCAGCCTGGCGGGTGTCAGCAAATTTAGAACGAGAACTTGGACAGGGTAGGGCCGGTCACTACATCCACCCCAGGCCCAGTCCACCCCGCCAGAGTCCCCCGGAAAGGAGTGGAGTAGTGATTCACGGTAGGCAGCCACGGTAACCGAACAATCGGCCCTAAAGCGTACGGCGCCTCATTTTGCATCACCGGCCACCTGACAGAGAAAGAAGAGCCTCCGTGGGGCCTGGGGCAGATACCCCAAGTATGGACTCAAGATCTGGCTAGAGAATGGGCAGCTAGCCAGCACCCAACTCCCCAGTCCCCTGTTGGCCCCTCCTCAGGCCTCCAGTGCCCCCCGCCAGTCCCAGGTCCTCGTGGCGGGCGAGATGAGAGGAACGGGGGTCCCAGTCACAAGCCGGGCCTGCGGGAGGGGCCGGCCTACGGAGGGAGCTCGCGGTTCTCTGGAGAGGAGGCAGCCCCCAGAGTAGGGGCCGGGAGGGTAGGGAAGCTCAGGCACTGCCCCCGGGGGCCGGGCCAGGGCCCCCGCCCCTGCTCAACAGCAGTGCAGGCTGACTGAAGCATCGGAGCAGCAGGCACAGACATAGCTTTCTGCCCCAAGAGACAGTGGGCACCGGGGCAAGCTCAGCTGGTTTTGTTCTCCTTGAAATAACTTAATCGATGCCACATGGGTTCCTGTTGCCCTTCCAAAGTTAGATGACATTCACACGCCACACCCAGTCCCGTCTTTTTCAAAAACAGGCTCTTGTAGAGGAAGCGCTGCTCCCGACAGCTGCTCCAAAACCCTCCGGGGCTGGACACCACCCGCCGTGCCAGACGGGAGGGGACGGGAGGGGACGGTCGGGGCCCTGAGTCCTCCGTAAATTTAGAAGAAATGAATCATGTCTGACTCTCCAGCTCGGTCTGCCTGTCCATCTCTTTCTGTCTCATCTCTCTGGTAAAATGTAGGCTTTGCTTTAAACCCACTAATTCAGTTTCCCCGAAATGGAGTCGAGACCTTCCCAGCCCCAGCCAGCATTTACCAGGGATATTTATCTCTCGGCCATTTGATGGGAAACGGGTCTCTCTAGTAACCCCTAGTAACCTTCTAGTAACCTCCTCTCTAGGGAAACAGAGTGGCCTGGTGGATAGAGCACGGGCCTAGAAGTCAGAAGGGCCTGGGTTCCAGTCCGGGGTCCACCACTTGCTTTCTGGGTGAACTTGGGCAAGTCACTTCACTTCTCTGTGACTCAGTTACCTCATCTATTAAAAGGGGATGAAGACCGTGAGCCCCATGTGGGATATGGACTGTGTTCAACCTGATTAGCTTGTATCTACCCCAGTGCTTAGTACAGTGCCTGGCACATAGGAAATACCATACAAAAAAAACCCCCATCCTCTCCAGAGCCAAAACACCATCAGAGAGGCTGGCAAGATCAAGGGGGCGGCACCTTCACCACCCCATCCTGGAGTTGGAGCTACAAAGGAAGCAGTGTGGCCTAGTGGAAACACTACAGCTTGGGAGTCAGAGGACTTGGGTTCTAATCCCAACTCAACCACTTGCCAGCTGGGTGACCTTGGGCAGGTGACTTCCCTTCTCTGTGCCTCAGTTACAGATGGAGAGTATCACTGTGAGCTCCATGTGGACACAGTCCAACCTGATTATCTTGTATATACCCCAGGGCTTAGTACAGTGCCTAGCACATAGTAAGTACTTAACAAATACCATTAAAAAGGGGGGAAGGGGCTGTCAGAGTGACCGCTCTTCTATACTTCACCCTTCCATACTTATACCCACCATCTCCCCTCCCCACAACACAGTCCTACCCTCACCAATGCCCCCCATTACTGTCCCACCATCTAGGAGGTAGTGGGAGGGAGGTCAAGGCCAAAGAGCATGAGCCTGGGGGTCAGAAAACTTGGATTCTCTCTGCGTGACCCTGGACAAGACACTTAACCTCTTTGGGCCTTGCTTTCCTCCTCTGTAAAATGAAGGAAGAGAAACTACCTCCTCTTCCTCCCTTTTAGAGTGCGCATTAGACAGGGACTGTGTCCAAACATTATTCTGTAGCTACCCTGGTGCTTAGCAGAGTGCTTGGCACATCGCTAGTGCTTAACAAAAACAATTTTTAACAAAGAGGGTAGATGTTAGCAGAGAATATTCTTCCATCAGGCAGAAGGAAATCTAAGTGGCAGCCCAGAGCCCGCCAGCTGTTCAGTCTTCTTGTGGCCCCAGAGCCAGTCTGGATCGCTTTGATCTCCGCTCTGTGCTCCTGAATTTTGGAGGTCAAGGTCTCTGCCCCTGCATCTCCCCCCAGCTCTTGCTCTGACCTCCCCCTGCCTCCGAGGCCTAGGGGAGCAGCTGGGAGCCGGCTCCGGACCCAGAGAACAATGATACATCTCCCGGGAATGCTGGGCTACACTCTCCTCAGCTGGGACCTCAAGCGATCCAGAGGGGCACCCCTACGAGACGCTCTGCTTATCTCATCGGCAAGGAGGCAAGACAGATGTCTGCGCTTCCCTCAATCCCATTTCAAAAGCACAGGCTCGTTCCTAATATCTTTACCAGACAAACGAGGAGAAGGACAAAATAACATTAAAGGCCTCAATTTACAGAGCACCGATTTCCAGTTGGGGTGATTTCTCGTATGTGAAGTTATTTGCCTGAAAGAAGTGAGCCTGGCCCAGCACGACCCAGCCCGGCCCCAAAGCCCCGGTCCCTGGTGGCTGGCAGTCCAAGCAGCTTTATCCCCTGGCTACCCCAACGTCTCCCTGCTGAGAGAGGTGCTTGTCCGTTCACTCATTCATTCAGTTGTATTTACTGAGCACTTGCTGTGTGCAGAACACTGCACTAAGCGCTTGGGAAAGTACAACAGTGAACAGACAGGTTCCCTGTCCACAGATGAGCTTACAGTCCAGAGGAAGAGCTTAGGCTGCGGCTCCCCTTTCGTTCTTCTCTGGGGGCTCAAACCTTCCAGAACTTTCTTCCAAACCTGCTTGGAAGAAAATTGGGTTGGACACAGTCCCTCTCTCTCATAAGGCTCACAGTCTTAATCCCCATTTTACAGATGAGGTAACTGAGGCACAAAGAAGTGAAGGGACTTGCCCAAGGTCACACAGCAGACAAGTGGTGGAGCCAGGATTAGAACCCATAGCGTCTTGTATCCACTCCAGCGCTTAATGCAGTGACTGGCATATAGTAAGTGCTTAATAAATACCATTATTATTATTATTATCAGGACCACCCCCAACCACCTCAGCTTTCAGGAGAGAAGCAGCATGGCACAGTGGATAGAGCACAGGCCTGGGAGCCAGAAAGTCATGGGTTCTAATCCTAGCTCCACCCCTTGTCTGCTGTGTGACTTCGGGCAAGGCACTTCATTTCCGTGGGCCTGTTACCTCCTCTCTAAAAAGGGGATTGAGACTGTGAGCCCCAACTGGGACAGGGACTATGTCCAACCTTATTTGCACGTATACACCTCAGCACTTAGTACAGCATGTAAGTAAGCACTTAGCAAATACCGTTATTATTATTATTCCTAGGAGGAGGATCTACAAGCCGGAAAGGGTGGAGGTTGGGGGAAACTAGGTTCAAAAATATAATGACAAAGCCAGGCCAACTGGGACCACCCCCTCACGCCCCTGGGAGCAGTCCGGGCACCGATGGAGTCAGGGCCGGGGGCACACCCAGGGGAAATGGGAAAAAGAGAAGTAGGGTGGCCTAGTGGATAGCAGCCAGGCCTGGGAATCTGAAGGACCTGGGATCTAATGCCGGCTCTACCACTTGTCAGCAGTGGAAACTTGGGCAAGTCACTTAATTTTTCTGTGCCTCATTCTCCTCATCTGTAAAATGGGGATTAAGACTGCAAGTCCCCTATAAGACATGGACCATACCCAATCTAATTAGCTTGTATCTACCCAGTGCTTAGTACAGTAGCAAGCACATAGTAAGTACCTAAAAAATAGCATTAAAAAAAGAAAAAAAGAAGAAGTGCAACAGTTCTGCACGGGGTGGGGGGGTAGGGAGGGAGAAGACAGGGGTTGGGGTACCTGATCATACCCTGGGGCACCAGATGGGATGACACACCAGGTTCACTACTCTCTCATGCATTTAGTACAGTACTCCATACACAGTAGACACTCAATAAATTCCATCGATGAATTGATTGCCTGAGTTGTCCAGCTGCCATACTTACCTTTTCTGTACTTATCAACTTAATCTATTATTTGAGCACTATCTGTAAATGACTTTAGGGTCTGCCTCTAAGGCTACATTGTAAGCAATTTAATAGGGCAGGAATCATCTCTACTAATTCTATATTAGTCGTCCACACACTTAATACAGTCCTCTGCACACAGTAGATGCTCAATAAATTCAACGGGTTGGTTTTCTCTGCCTGCTTTTTCACCCTAAAGCTTTAGAGGGGGATCCTCTCAGTACCTGCTGTTCCCCCAGCTCCCAGCATGCGGAAGGACTTGGCCATAACGCTTACTGGGAGCTCTGTGCTCCCCACAGGGCTACCCTCTGGGGGTTAGCAGATGTTGTCCCAGCTGGGCCAGTAAGGAGGAAAGAAAAGACCCAAGACCTTATTTAGACCGTGAGCCTCATGAAGGAGAGGGACTTTGTCTGACCTGATTAGTCTGTGTCTACCTCAGTGGCTTAGTAGAGTGCCTGGCACATAGTAAGCATTAAACAAGTTAGATTGATAAATAAATACATATATACATAAATGCATAAATAAATAAAGCTGTTGCTAGTTATTGACCAAGGATAGGGATTGACTAATTCCCTCCAAGGTGCAAAAGGTCATTTTCCAGCCATCTGTCTGGGGTCAGTGGGGCAGCTGGGCATTGCCCCGTCCAATTCACTCAGCATCCCTGGAGGGCAAAGGCTGAGCATTTGCAGAGAAGCAGTGTGCCTAGTGGATAGAGCACAGGCCTGGGAATCAGAAGGACCTGGATTCTAATCTCAGCTCCTCCACTTTGCTGTATGACCTTGGGCAAGTCACTAAAAGTTGTCTGGTCCTCAGTTCCCTCATCTGTAAAATGGAAACTGAGAGAAACTATGAGTCCCATGGGGAACAGGGACAGTGTCCAACCTGATTTGCTTTCTTTCCACCCCAGCACTTTATACAGTGCCTGGCACATAGTCAGAGCTTAATAAATAGCACAGTTACTATTATTATCATTATTATTACAGGATCTTGTGGGAAGGACAGCTTGGGTTGTGGTGCTTTCCCTGTGCCTACCACTGTGTGTGTGAGTTCACAGCTGTTTTTTCCAGCCCCACACCACCTATGTCCCGCCAGTCTCACGGGGCTGGAACAATTTTCCCGAAATCTGCCACATGTTCTACCCAGAGTGCGAAGGGAAAACTTGGAGTCCGACCGGGACTAAGTCTAATAGATGATGTGTTGTGTTTGTGTATGTGTAAGGGTGTGTGTGTGTGTCTGTGTGTGTGTTCGTTTTCCATATCACTATACAAGGAGCTTCAAACTCGGTCATGTAGACATCTGTAGCCGGCCAAAACTTCCCAGGTTTCGTCATCATTTCCGATAGTCTCTCGCAGAAACTCTCGGAATGACCAACGCCATTGCCCATTTCTCCTTCTTGAGAGCAAAGCCCTCCTTCTGCGTCCTCCCCCACCAGCTGGCAGCCCCCGCCTCCAGCTTCATTCTGGTCATTTCGGAATGTTCGGACCAAACCAGGACGGCTACCTGCCTGCCACAGCCCTGGAACAAAACAGGCCTTGTGAGTCAGTGGTCCCTGACTTTAACGGCTGCTCTCCAGAGCTGGGAAACATCTTTCTACACTCGTTGTGAATTTGAAGAGTGGAGCTCAGGAACTCACACACATATATAAACTCACACACTCACATACCCACGAACACCTGCACACGCATACACGCAAACACCTATACGCGCAAACCCACACACATATGCACACAAACACCCACGCCCAGACATGCAAACACACACCCACACATTCACAAACACACAGAATGCCCAGTTGCATTCTCTGGAAGATTTTGACATTCCTGGGTGTCTGAACTCCCTCACCCAGAAGACTGCTCTAGTCTCCTCTGCCCTCTAGCTTCTACAAGTTGCATTTTCCAGCAGTATCCCACCCCTCAAGAGGATGGTCACGGGGAAACCCCCTGCTTACAAAATCACCCCAGCCTTCGGGAGCTCCAGACCCCCCCGATGGTGGACTCTGCAGCTGTGGGAACTGGGTCCAGCCAGAGATGTAAGGGAGAAGCTGCTGAAGAAGAAAGAGACAGAGCCATTCTAGGAAAAAATAGACCTCTTCCTCCCAGCTCTCAAGCTTGGGATGGCTTAGAAGCATCTTCCACCTCACTCTCTCCTTCCTCTCTGTCTCTCTCCCCCAGAGAGGGAGGCAGGAGCCAGAGACCTGGTTCTGGTCTGGACTCTGCTCAGCTTGCTGTAGGAATGTCTGTCTCCCAGAAGCAGCGTGGGCTAGTGTTTAGAACACGGGCCTGGGAGTCAGAAGGACCTGGGTTCTAATCCCAGATCCGCCTCATCAGCTGTGTGTCCTTGAGAAGTGTCACTTCACTTCTCTATGCTTCAGGTACCTATTCTGGAAACTCATTCTGGCCAGAGAACACATATGCTAATTCTGTTGTACTCTCCCAAGTGCTTAGTACGGTTTTCTGCACATAATAAGCCCTCAATAAATACCATTGATTGATTGATTGGTAGGGCCTTGGGAGGTCTCTGCCCCCCTCTGAGCCTCCAGGGTTTCTCATCTCTCCTTCCTTATACTCCACCCTGGAGGGCATGAGAATGGGGTCAATGATGGAAGTTCCCAGAGGTGTCATAGGTCATAAAAGGACCAAATGCAAACTTCCTTTCTGAAGGATGGTCACACAGGCAGTGACCAACCACTCACACCTCCTCCGAGAGGGCTTCCCTGACTAAACCCCCATTTCCCCTACTGCCTCTCCCTTCTGTGTTGCTCTTCAATCAATAAATCGTATTTACTGAGGGCTTACTGTGTGCAGAGTACTATACTAAGCACCTGGGAGAGTACAATATAACACTATAACAGACATATTCCCTGCAGTCAGTGAGCTTACAGTCTAGAGGTGTTGCCAGACATTAATAGAAATAAATAAATTACACATATGTACATAAGTGCTGTGGGGCTGGTGGGGCGATGAATAAAAGGAACAAATCAGGACAACACAGAAGGGAGTAGGGGAAAAGGAAATGAGGGCTTAGTCAGGGAAGTCCTCCTGAAGGAGATATGCCTTTAGTAAGTCTTTGAAGGTGGGAAGAATAACTTTCTACTGGATATGAAGAGGGAGGACAATTCAGGCTAGAGGCAGGACGCGGGTGAGAGGTCTACCGCAAGACAGACCCTTGCTCTTGAATCTGTACCTTTTATTCTTCCCACCCTCAGCCCCACACCACTTATGTACCTATCCATAAAGGTAGTTGAATGTCTCCCCCTCTAGACTGTAAGCTCCTGGTAGTCAGGGAACATGCCTACCAACTCTGTTATATTGAACTCTCACAAGTGCTTAGTAATAATAATAATTAGGAATTATGCTACTTATTAAGTGCTCTGTGCCAGGCACTGTACTAAGCTCTGGGGTGAATGCAAGCAAATCAGGTTGGATACAGTCTCTGTCTCATGTGGGGATCACAGTATCAATCCCCATTTTACAGATGAGGTAACTGAGGCTTAGAGAAGTGAAGTGACTTGCCCAAGGTGACACAGAGAAGTGACAGAGCTGGGATTAGAACCCATGACCTCCTGATTCCCAAGCTCATGCTCTATCCACTACACCATGCTGCTCTGCTTAGTGCAGTGCCTGGCAAATAATAAGTTCTTAAATACCATTATTATTATTATTATTACAGTGCTCTACACACAGTAAGCACTCAACAAATATAACTGATGGATTGATTGACTGAACTATTGCATCTGCCAAATCTGTTGAAATAGTGTTGTCTCATCCCCTAGACTATGAGCTCTGTGTGGAACAGGGTATCTGTCTAATCTGACTGACATGGAAAGTGTTGAATAAAAACCCTAACTCGCTAAAAGGAAGTTTAGACTCCCAAATCTCAGCTGCACATCTCTCAGAATTTGCTGCCACCCAATAGTTCATTCATTCAATCGTATTTATTGGGCATTTACTATGTGCAAGGCACTGTACTGGAGGGTTTGGAAAGTACAATTCAGCACTGAAGAGAGACAATCCCTGCCCACACTGGATTTCCCAAGCAGGAGTCCAGTCCTGGCTGCCCTGTCAACCTTATGCAACCTCAGCAACATCCTTTCTTTTCCTGTAGTATATATTAATCACTTGCTCTGTGACAGACACTGTACTAAGAGCTGGGGTAGGTACAGTATAATCAGATTGGACACAGTCCTTGTCTCACACAGGGCTCAGAGTTTGCTTTACAGATGAGGTAACTGAGGCACAGAGAAGTGAAGTTACTTGCTCAAGGTCACATGGTAGACAACTGGCAGAGCCGGGATTCGAACCCAGATAGTCTCCATCTCCCCAGGCAGAGGCGTCCTGCAGCCTAAGGTCTTGGCCCTCGGGATGGGCCCCTTCTGGCTCATCTAGGTCCTGCCCTTCAATCTGGTCTCCCCACCCCCCCACCTCCCTAAACCTCTGCAGTCTCCAAGGTTTAGGCCCCTTGAAGATCTTTCCAAGCCAGAGCTTTTCCCCTGTAGACCATAAGCTCAATGTGGGCGGAGAATGTGTCTGTTTACCATTATAATGTACTCTCCCAAGCGCTTAATGCAGTGTTCTGCACACAGTCAGCAGTCAATAAATATGACCGAAAGAATGAATACATAGTGCCTGGAGAGAGGCTGGTGGTTCAGTAGAGGAAGAGCTACAATTAAGAAGGCTTAGCTTGATCATGGCCTTGGCCTTCCACCTCAGAACCTGAGTTCTCACCTGTTCTCTGGGGAAAGGTCAGGGGTTTCAGAAAAGTGTTACCTGAAGGCTGCCAGTGTGCAGCCAGGAGATTGATCCTGCTCCAAGAAACCTGTGAATTTCATCTACCTACTCCACTGTATATATCTATGATTCTATTTATCCTGATGATACTGATGCCAGACTACTTATTTTGTTTTGGTCTGTGTTGTTTTATTGTCTGTCTCCCCCTTTGAGATCGTGAGCCCGTTGTTGGGCAGGGATTGTCTCTATCTGTTGCAGAATTGTACATTCCAAGCGCTTAAAACAGTGCTCTGCACGTAGTAAGTGCTCAATAAATATGATTGAATTGATGAATGAATGAATATTCTCCCAGGTGCTTAGTACAGTGCTTTGCTCGTAGAAAGGGCTCAATACGTACTGTTGATTAATGGATGGATCTCCATACTACCCCTGGCTGGAGAGGACCAGGAGAGATCAACTAGTCCATGATGATGATGGTGGTCTTTATTAAGCGTTTCCCATGCCCCAAGTGCTGTGCTAAGCACTGATGTAGACACAAGATAATCAGAATGGAGTGAACCCATATGGGACCCACAATCTAAAAGGAAGGGAGAACAGGTAGTTTAACCCCAATTTATAGATAAAGACACTGAGGCCCAGAGAAGTTAAGTGACTCACCCACCTTAATTACCATACCAGCCTCCGAGCTGACCTCCCTGCCTCCTGTCTCTCCCCACTCCAGGCCACATTTCACTCTACTGCCCGGATCATTTTTCTACAGAAATGTTCAGACCATGTTTCCCCACTCCTCAAGACCCTCCAGTGGTTGCCTATCCACCTCCGCATCAAAGAGAAACTCCTTACCATAAACTTTAAAACATTCATTCATTCAATAGTATTTATTGAGCGCTTACTATGTGCAGAGCACCTTATTGAGCGCTTGGAATGTACAAATCGGCAACAGATAGAGACAGTCCCTGCCTATTGATGGGCGTATAGTCTAATCGGGGGAGACAGACAGACAAAACAATAGCAACAAACAGAATCAAGGGGATGAACATCTCATTAAAATAATAGCAATAAATATTCATTCATTCAATAGTATTTATTGAGCGCTTACTATGTGCAGAGCACTGTACTCAGCGCTTGGGATGAACAAGTCAGCAACAGATACAGTCCCTGCCGTTTGACGGGCTTACGGTCTAATCGGGGGAGACGGACAGACAAGAACGATGGCAATAAACAGCGTCAAGGGGAAGAACATCTCGTAAAAACAATGGCAACTAAATAGAATCAAGGCGATGTACAATTCATTAACAAAATAAATAGGGTAACGAAAATATATACAGTCGAGCGGACGAGTACGGTGCTGTGGGGATGGGAAGGGAGAGGTGGAGGAGCAGAGGGAAAAGGGGAAAATGAGGCTTTAGCTGCGGAGAGGTAAAGGGGGGGATGGCAGAGGGAGTAGAGGGGGAAGAGGAGCTCAGTCTGGGAACGCCTCTTGGAGGAGGTGAGTTTTAAGTAGGGTTTTGAAGAGGGAAAGAGAATCAGTTTGGCGGAGGTGAGGAGGGAGGGCATTCCGGGACCGCGGGAGGACGTGACCCGGGGGTCGATGGCGGGATGGGCGAGACCGAGGGACGGCGAGGAGGTGGGCGGCGGAGGAGCGGAGCGTGCGGGGTGGGCGGTAGAAAGAGAGAAAGGAGGAGAGGTAGGAAGGGGCAAGGTGACGGAGAGCCTCGAAGCCTAGAGTGAGGAGTTTTTGTTTGGAGCGGAGGTCGATAGGCAACCACTGGAGTTGTTTAAGAAGGGGAGTGACATGCCCAGATCGTTTCTGCGGGAAGATGAGCCGGGCGGCGGAGTGAAGAATAGACCGGAGCGGGGCGAGAGAGGAGGAAGGGAGGTCAGAGAGAAGGCTGACACGGTAGTCTAGCCGGGATATAACGAGAGCCCATAATAGTAAGGTAGCCGTTTGGGTGGAGAGGAAAGGGTGGATCTTGGCGATATTGTAGAGGTGAAACCGGCAGGTCTTGGTAACGGATAGGATGCGTGGGGTGAACGAGAGGGACGAGTCAAGGATGACACCGAGATTGCGGATAGAATCAAGGGGATGTACATCTCATTAACAAAATAAATAGGGTAATGAAAATATATACAATTGAGTGGACGAGCACAGTGCTGAGGGGAGGGGAAGGGAGAGGGGGAGGAGCAGAGGGAAAGGGGGGAAAAGAGGGCTTAGCTGAGGGGAGGTGATGGGGGGGTAGAGGGGAGCAGAGGGAACAGAGGGAAAAGGGGAAGCTCAGTCTGGGCAGGCCTCCTCCAAGAGGTGAGCTCTAAGTAGGGTTTTGAAGAAGGGAAGAGAATTAGTTTGGCGGAGGTGAGGAGGGAGGGCGTTCCGGGACCGCGGGGGGACGTGGCCCAGGGGTCGACGGCGGGATAGGCGAGAACGGGGGACGGTGAGGAGGTGGGCGGCAGAGGAGCGGAGCGTGCGGGGTGAGCGGTAGAAAGAGAGAAGGGAGGAGAGGTAGGAAGGGGCGAGGTGATGGACAGCCTTGAAACCTAGAGTGAGAAGTTTTTGTTTCATGTGGAGGTTGATAGGCAACCACTGGAGGTTTTTGAGAAGGGGAGTGACATGCCCAGAGCGTTTCTGCAGGAAGATGAGCCGGGCAGCGGAGTGAAGAATAGACTGGAGCGGGGAGTGAGAGGAGGAAGGGAGATCAGAGAGAAGGCTGACACAATAATCCAGCCAGGATATAACGAGAGCCCATAACAGTAAGATAGCCGTTTGGGTGGAGAGGAAAGGGCAGATCTTGGCGATATTATAAAGGTGAGACTGGCAGGTTCTGGTGACGGATTGGATGTGTGGGGTGAACGAGAGAGCACTCAGTCGCCTTGCCCCCTCCTACCTAACTTTGCCACTCTCCTCCTACAACCCACCTCGCACATTTCGCTCCTCTAATGTCAACCTACTCACTGTACTTCTATCTCATCTATCTCACCACCGACCTCTCGCCCACCTCCTGCCTCTGGCCTGGAACACGCTCCCTTTTCATATCTGTCAGATAATTACTCTCCTACTTTCAAAGCCTTATTGACGGCACATCTCCTCCAAGAGGCCTTCTCTGACTAAGCCCTCATTTCCTCTTTTCCAGATACCTTCTGTCTTGTCCTGACTTGCTCCCCTTACTCATCACCCGCCCCCAGTCCCACAACACTTATGCACATACCTGCAATTTATTTATTTATATTAGTGTCTGTCTCTCCCTCTAGTTTGTAAACTCATTGTGGGCAGGGAATGTGTCTGTTATATATTGTTGTGTTATACTCCCCCAAGTGCTTAGTACAGTAAGCGCTCAATAAATATGATTGATTAACTTACCCAAGGTTCCACAGCAGGCAGAGGGCGATTAGAGCCCAGGACTTCTGATTTCCAGTCCTGTGTTTCTCCATAGAAACATAGCCAGGATCAGAACCCCCGTCCTCTGACCTCCAGGCCCGTGCTTTTTCTACTAGACCATGCTGACTGTAAGCTCTTTGTGGGCAAAGAATATATCTACCAACCAAGAGCTTAGTTCAGTGCTCTGCACACAGTAAGCACTCAATCAATACCACTGACAGACTGATTATTGAGTCCAGTGTTCGACCCTTCCCGTTAGAAACATCTCACAGGGAAAGCTCCTTGGGTCTTGTTCTGATCTTAGGAAAGACAGCATCAGACATTCTTCAAGTCAGTCCTCCAGAACCTGGAAGTCAATAACTATAAATGTATTGTGGGCAGGGATTGTGTCAGTTTATTTTTGTACTGTACTCTCCCAAGCACTTAGTACAGTACTTTGCACACAGTAAATGCTCAATAAATACAATTGAATGAATAAATGAATGAATGGAGTCTCCCCAGAACCTCTTCTTCCTTGACCCTGAAGGCCCTGAAGCTATTTTTGCCATAGGAAATACCCCTAGACCATAAATTCCTAGGGGAGGATTTGTCTTTGATTTCTATCATTTTCTCTCAGTCAGTTAGTAGTATTTCTTGAGCTCTGTGTGCAGGGCACTGTATTAATCACCTGGAGAGTACAATGTGACAATAAACAGACACGTTCCCCACCCACGAAGAGCTTACACGCTAGAAGGGGAGACAGACATTAATAGAAATAAATAAATTACAGACATAAGCATAAGTGCTGTGGGCTGGAAAGGGGGGATGAATAAAGGGAGCAAGTCAGGGAGATGCAGAAGGGAGTGGGAGAAGAGGAAAAGAGGATTTAGGGAAGGCCTCTTGGATAAGATATGCCTTCAAGTGCTTAGGTCTATGTTCTGACTCAGGAATCACTCAGTACATGTTATTGGTAGATTGGTTGGTTGATACACACACACACACACGCACACACACACACAGAATTTAGAAAGCATGTTCAAAGCCTTGGGTGAGAAAGGAAGGAATTAGGATAAGTGAAGGGAAACTTCCAGCTCACCCTGGAATTGGCAGGAACCCGGCCGGGAGAGTCGATTAGATCAGCTCGGTGATCAAGTGAAATCAGGTGACCATCTGAGGAAAATGGATTTCCCCACTAATGCACCCCAGCAGCAGGGCCATTCTCGGAAATTTCCGAGCATCTGCTTCGGGTATTGCTCGGGGCACCTCCTCTGACCATCTGCCCCAGGCATATGCCCCAGACATCTGCTCTGGGCATCTTCTCTGGGCATCTGCCCCAGGCATCTGCTCCAACCATCTGCCCAATCATCTCCACCAGGAATTTTCTCCAAGGATCTTCCCCAGGCACCTGCTCTGGGCATCTGCTCTGGGCATCTACCCCAGACGTCTGCTCCAAATATTTGCCCAAGGCATATGCCCCATGCATCTACCCCAGGCATAAGAATAATAATAATAATAATAACGGCATTTGTTAAGCACTTACTATGTACCAGGCATTGTACTAAGCGCTGGGGTGGATACAAGCAAACTGGGTTAGGCACAGTCCCTGTCCCATGTGGGGCCCACAAGTCTCATTCTTCAATCTCAGTTACCTCTGAGGCCCAGAGAAGGGAAATGACTTGCCCAAGGTCACACAGCAAACACAAGGCAGATCAGGATTCAAACCCATGACCTTTTGACTCCCAGGCCCGTGCTCTATCCTCTAGGCCACACTGTGCTCAAGCATAATTAATAGTAATAATCAAAACAGTATTTGTAGCATTTATCAAGCACTTACTATGTGCCAGACACTGTTCTAAGTTCTGTGGTAGATACAAATTAATCAGGTTGGACACACTCCCCATCCTACATGGAGCTCACAGACTTAAACCCCCTTTTAGAGATGAGGGAACTAAGGCACAGAGAAGTTAAGTGACTTGCCCAAGATCACACAGCAAGCAGGTGGTGGAACTAGGATTAGAATCCAGGTCCTTCTGACTTCCAGGCCTGTTCTCTATCCACTAGGCCACGCTGCTTTTCCGGGCATCTACCCAGGACATCTGTTCCAAGCATCTGCCCAGTGCTTACACCCCAAGCATCTGGTCTGGACATCTGCTCCAGGCATAGGTCCCAGGCATGTGCTCCGGTAGTCTGCCCGGGCCTGTGCCCCTAGTCAGTGGCGTCAGTCATGCAGTCATTTGTATTTATTGAGCACTTACTGTGTGCAGAGCACTGTAGTGTTTAGGAGAGTACTATTTGACAATATAACAGACACATTCCCTCCCACAGTGAGCCTACGGTCTAGCGGGGGATCTCACCATACCTGCTGGGAGAGAATGATTCTCCTACAGAAAGAGGCAGAGGAGGTGGGGAGAGAAAACATCTGCCTTAAGAGCACTAAATTTACCACCACTGGGACGGTTACTTGACTGGAACCCTACTGCACCTCCTCCCTCCCACCCCACCACCATCTTCTCTCCCCTAGTTCCACAGAGGAATTAGAAATAGCCCAAGCAGCATCATTAGGGGGTGTGGGAAGAGAAGAGGGGTGTCTTCCGGGAAAGGCAGAAGGCATGAAACCTCCGACTTCCCCGACTCAGACGCATCCAGAGCCTTAATCCGTCCCTGCCACGTGACCTCGGGTAAGTCACTGAACCTCTCTGAATGTCCACTTCCCCTCCAACAAAATAGATGGGCCGGCCCTAATCCCTACTCCCTCCCCAGGGTCCTAGGAGGACAAGGGTGTGATAAACGGTGAGATCATGGGAGATAAATATTTGACTCTTGGGGGGGAAGGCACTTTAAACAATCAAGCTGGGTTCTGTGTTCATCTGGGGAAAGTGCTGGCTTTTAGGGAGCCCGTTAAGTGTCTCATAGTAAGCAGGGACCATCGCTCACCCCATTCTCTTCCCAGATGGACTGAATTTGATAAGTAATTCACCGGACCTTGCCAAGAGCTGAAATCCCGTCCCTTAAGGTTCTGCACAGACATCGTTACCACGATGGCATTAAAATGATCTTCCCGGAGACATGGTTATGCAGAAGCTTCAGTTGTCTGCTTTCTCTCTGTATCAAATTAGTGAATCAGAGAGTCCATTCAGTCTCTTTCGTGCCTAGAAAGATGGACACAAAACAAGAGTGGCCCCGCGTTAACCCCAGGGGATGGAAATCTGTCATTTCTTCTTCCTTCCGTGGGGTTTCTCGGTCATTCTCCCAGGGCCTGGTTGGAGCACCTGCGGGCCCTTTGGTGGCCCCACAGGGGTCAATCATCCCAGGGTGTGAAATATCAGAATACATCGAGAGACATGGCTGTGTGGTGGAAAGAGCCTGGGGCTAGCAATTCCTCGTCTGAGCTCCACCTCTAGCCTGATTCGGGACTTGGGCAAATCATCTAACCCCTTTATACCTCAGTTTCCTCATCTGTAATAATAAAATGGGGAGAATAATGCCTGCTTTCTCCTAATGGCAGAGATGTTTAGAGGGCAGAATGAGGTAAATGTGAAAGCGCTTTGGGAATGACAAGGCATGGTTATTGAATATCCCTATCAGTTAATCAATGGTATTTATTGAGTGCTTACTTTGGGCAGAGCATTGTACTAAGTACTTGGGAGAGTACACTCCAATAGAGTCATAGACACAGTCCCTGTCCTGAAGAAGCTTACAGTCTAAAGGGGAAGACAAACAATAAAATAAATTGCAGGTAAGGGAATCAACCAAGTACAAGAATTTTGGACAAAAGTGTTGTGATGGAGGGCGTGGAATGAGAACCAAAGTGCTTAGCGTGTGGGAATAAGTACATGGTCGAGGCAGTAGGAAGGGAAAATAGTGTAGGGCTGAGAGGTTAGTCAGGGAAGGCTTCCTGAAGGAGAAATTATTCCAGTAGGACTTTGAAGACAGAGAGAGTGCTTGCTGAGATGGATACACAAACATAAGTGGTAGGGATAGCCACTGGGCTAAAGCAATTTGGCATGTTGGGAACTAATCAGAAAAGGCTTCCTGGAAGAATGAGAGTTTAAGAAGGCTTTGAAGATGTGGCGGGTCCATTCCTTGGCTGAGTTCCCTAAGTAGTTTAGTGTCCCTGCACAGAGAAGGAGGAGTAGTCAGTCAATTGTATTTATTGAGTGTTCACTATGTGCAGAGCCCATACTAAGCACTTTCATTCATTCAATCACATTTACTAAGCATTTATGGTGTGCAAAGCACTGAACTAAGTGCCTAGGAGAGTACAGTATAACAACAAACAGATTGGTTCCCTGCCCACAATGAGCTCACGGTCTAGGGGAGACAGACATTAATGTAAATAAACGAATAAATAAATTACAGATATATACATATGTACTGTGGGGATGGGAGAGAGGATGAAAGAAGGGAACAAATAAGGGTGACGCAGAAGGGAGTGGGCGAAGAGGAGAGGAGGGTTTAGTCAGGGAAGGCTTCTTGGAGGAGATGTGCCTTCAATTCAGCTTTGAGGTGGGGGAGAGCAATTATCTGTCCGATATGAGGAGAGAGGGTTTTCCAGGTCAGAGGTAGGATGTGGGCAAGAGGTTGGAGATGAGATAGACTAGATGGAGGTACAGTGAGAAGGTTAGCATTAGAGGAATGAGGTGTGCGATCTGAATTGTAGTAGGAAAGTAGGGAGGTGAGGTAGGAGGGGTCAAGGTGGTGGAGCGCTTACCACTTGTCATCTGTGTGACTGTGGGCAAGTCACTTAACTTCTCTGTGCCTCAGTTACCCCATCTGTAAAATGGGGATGAAGACTGTGAGCCTCACATGGGACAACCTGATTACCCTGTATCTACCCCAGCACTTAGAACAGTGCTCTGCACATGGTAAGCACTTAACAAAAAGCAACATTATTATTAAAGCCAATAGTGAGGAGTTTTTGTTTGCTGCAGAGGTGGATGCACAACTACTGGAGTTTCTTGAGGAGTGGGGAAACAGTGAACGTGTTTGAAGGCTCTGCCGCCCACCTCCTCACCGTCCTCCGTTCCCGCCTATCCAGCCGTCGACCCCCGGGCCATGTCCTACCGCGGTCCCGGAACGCCCTCCCTCCTCACCTCTGCCAAACTAATTCTCTTCCCCTCTTCAAAACCCTACTTAAAGCTCACCTCCAAGGGGCCTTCCCAGACTGAGCTCCCCTTTTCCCTCTGCTCCCTCTCCCCCCCCTTCACCTCTCCGCAGCTAAACCCTCTTCTCCCCCCTTTCCCTCTGCTCCTCCCCCTCTCCCATCCCATCCTTTCAGCACCGTACTCGTCCGCTCAACTGTATATATCTTCATTACCTTATTTATTTTGTTAATGAGATGTATATCACCTTGATTCTATTTATTTGCTATTGTTTTAATGAGATGTTCTTTCCCCCGATTCTATGTATTGCCATTGTTCTCGTCTGCCCGTCTCCCCCGATTAGACTGTAAGCCCCTCATTGGGCAGGCATTGTCTCTATCTGTTACCGATTTGTACATTCCAAGCGCTTAGTACAGTGCTCTGCACATAGTAAGCTCTCAATAAATACTATTGAATGAATGAATGAGTATGGACTGGACTGGGGAGAGACAGGAGGCAGAGACGTCAGCAAGGAAGCCGATACAGTAAGCATGGCGAGATAGGGTAAGTGCTTGCATTAATGTGATAGCAGTTTGGACCGAGAGGAACGGGCAGATTTTGATGATGTTGAGAAGGTGGAACCGCCAGTGATCCCGGGCCACTTCCATAATGAGGAATCAGCAAAAGATTACAACCTGAATTAAAGATCGGCTCATATTTTAAGGAACAGCCACACGCTGAACAGAAGTCATTAACGGCATGTGCATCTTCCACCGGGGACAGGCATCATGGAGAGCTTCTGAAAAGTCACAAAATGACTGGCGTTTATATCCCTTTAGATGGGCACAGCTACCCAAAAGACCTCTAAATTACTCCTCTGCAAGGAAAGCTTCAATCTGCGAATTTTCCCTGACAATTGTGGATTCATTCACCTGGGCCAAACTGAACCCTGCCGGCTCCTGGCAACGTTCTGTGACAAGAACATTTGAAATTGCACCGTTAACTCCTCACCCCAAGGCCGGGGAAGCTTTCAGCAAAATGAATTGTTTCACCAACAGAGGAGAGGCAGAAAGATTTAAATAATTGAAGAGCGCGTTATTCCACCCACCCAAACACATTATTGAAAATGGATGGATAATTGTCCAGGAGTCAGCCTCCCCTGGGACCAGAGCTCACACAAAATGGACATAAGCTCTTAAACAACAACAACAACAAAAAAAAATCAAGATACTTATTTTTTTAAAAATGCCTAATCACGAACACTCTGAAGTCAGTAGGACTCAAATGACTTCTAGCTATTCCACCCACTCTGTCCTCCACCAGAGTGTAAGCTCATTATGGGCAGGGAAGGGTTCTACTAATTCAACTGTACTATACTCTCTCAAGAACCTAGTACAGAGCTCTGCACATAGTGCTCAATAAAAGCCATCGATTGATTGATTCCCAGAGACCAGGTCAATCCTGAGCTCGTGGCTGGCAGGATTGTAACAGGTTTTGCTGGGGTTTGGTGTGTTTCACAAAGCCTGTCCACAGGCACTAGCTCAGGTATTTTCCCCGCGCTGAATTTCTCTATCACTAATAAAGAAAGCTGACAGATGATTACTTGCCTCACCTTCGAAGTCTGAGGGCACACCTCCTCCAGGAGGCCTTCCTTGACTAAGCCCTCATTTCCTGTTCTCTCACTCTCTTCTGGGCTGCCCTTGCACTTGGATTTCCTCCCTTCATGCACCCCCCACAGCCCCCCAGCACTTATGTACATATCCATCATTTATTTACATTAATGTCTGTCTCCCTCTCTGTTCTAAGAGTTCAGCAATGTACATCGCCTTAATTCTATTTATTTGCTATTGTTTTAATGAGATGTTCATCCCTTTGATTCTATTTATTGCTATTGTTCTTGTCTGTCCATCTCCCCCGATTAGACTGTAAGCCCGTCAAAGGGCAGGGACTGTCTCTATCTGTTACCGATTTGTACATTCCAAGCGCTTAGTACAGTGCTCTGCACATAGTAAGCGCTCAATAAATACTATTGAATGAATGAATGCACTGTATTAAAGTGGTGCTGAAAACAGTTCTAAGCATTGGATGCTGGCTGTAGAGGGAGAGAGGGAGAAAAAGGGTCTCCTTCCTTACTAATTGTTCTCTCCACCAAGAGCCGCCCCTCCTGGCCATAGACTTTGGATTTGTTCATTCATTCATTCATTCTGGGGCCTGGTGGGAAAGAAATGAGGAGAGAGGCCTGGAGAGAGCCAAGGCTCCCCTGGGGAGAAACAAGAGGTGTCTTCCAATTCTTTTGAGTCCAGGGCTCTTCACGGAGTGATGATAATGATGGTGCCGATGGTATTTGTTAAGTGCTTACTATGAGCCAGGCACTGTACTAAGCACTGGGGTGGTTACCAGCAAATCAGGTTGGATACAGTCCCTGTCATTCATTCGTTCATTCATTCATTGTCATATTTATTGAGCACTTACTGTGTGCAGAGAACTGTACTAAGCACTTGGAAAGTACAATTCAGCAATAGAGACAATCCCCACCTGCAGTGGGCTTACAGTCTAGAAGTGGGGAGACAGACATTAAAACAAGTAAACAGGTAACAGTAGCATCAATATAAATAAATAGAATTAGAGATATATACATATCAAATCAAGTAAACAAGCATTCATATAAATAAATAGAATTAAAGTTATGTACATATATACACATGTGCTTTGGGATGGGGAGGGAGGTAGAGCAAAGGGAGTGAGTTTGGGAGATGGAGAGGGGAGAGGGAGCTGAAGAAAAGAGGGGCTTAGTCTGGGAAGGCCTCTTGGAGGAGGTAAGCCTTCAGTAGGGCTCTGAAGGGGGTAACAGTGACTGTTTGAAGGATTTGAGGAGGGAGGACATTCCAGGCCAGAGGTAGGAGGTGGGCCAGGGGTCGATGGTGGGACAGGTGAGAACGAGGCACAATGAGAAGGTTACCACCAGAGGAGCAGAGTGTGCGGGCTGGGATGGAGAAGGAAAGAAGGGAGGTGAGGAAGGAGGGGGCAAGGGGATGGAGAGCTCTGAAGCCAGTAGTGAGGAGTTTTTGTTTGATATGAAGGTTGATAGGTAACCACTGGAGATTATTGAGAAGCGGGGTGACATGCTCAGAATGTTTCTCTAGAAAGATAATCTGGGCAGCAGAATGAAGTATATACTGAAGTGGGGAGAGGCGGGAGGTTGGGAGGTCAGGAAGGATGCTGATGCAGTAATCCAGTCAGGTTAGGATGATGATTGCACTAACATGGGAGCGGTTTGGATGGAGAGGAAAGGGCAGATCTTGGCGATGTGAAGGTGATACCGGCAGGCTTTAGTGACAGAAGGGTTATGTGGGGTGAATGAGAGAGCGGAGTCAAGGATGACACCAAGGTTGTGGGCTTGTGAGACGGGAAGGATGGTGAGACTGGAAGGATGGTAGTGCCGTCCACAGTGATAGGAAAGTCAGGGAGAGGACAGGGTTTGGAAGGGAAGATAAGGACTTCTGTCTTGGACATGTTGAGTTTTAGGTGGTGGGAGGACATCCAAGTGGAGATGTCCTGAAGGCAGGAGGAGATGTGGGCCTGGAGGGAGGGAGAGACAACAGAGGAGGAGATATAGATTTGGGTATAATCCGCATAGAGATGATAGTTGAAGCCGTGGGAGTGAATGAGTTCACCAAGGGAGTGAGTGTCCCACGTGGGGCTCACAGTCTCAAACCCCGTTTTACAGATGGGGCAACTGAGACCCAGAGAAGTGAAGTGACTTGCCCAAGGTCACACACCAGACAAGTGGCGGAGCTGGGATTAGAACCCATGACCTTCTGACTCCCAGGCCTCTGCTCTATCCAGTGTACCATGCAATGCCAGAGCAAAAGGCCCTTCGAACTAGAATCGAACCAGTGACCTAAGGACAACTATGTACTCACTACTACACTATTCACTACTACAGTCCTCCATTCTACCAGCTGAACTGGGCACTCAATAAGCACTACTGAGTGATGGATTGGTTGCCTGGGTCCAAACCTGACCTCCTTTCCAGCTCTCAATCCCCGGGGCTGGAGGAAGAGCCGACCTTCAACTTGCTCGCTTTCCTTTCTTCCTCCAAAACCCCACTTCCATCTTTCCACAGTCCCACCTGACTGAAGCCAAGGCACAACCAGTGGAAAAGTGAATTTTTCTTCTTGTTCTTTCCTGCTCTCTTCAACTCTGAGGAAAGAGCTGTTAGCCCTCAGGAAGCTGCTCACATAGTCCACCCATACACATGCATGCATGCACACACTCACTCACAAACAAACACACACACTCTCCTCCCTTTCCTCCCCCCCCCCCACTTTGGCTCAGAGCCAGGCTTGCTCTCCATTCAGACAGGAGGAGGAAGCTGTCGGCTAGAAGCCCAGCTGGATCCTCCATCTGGCCTCCTGAAGAAGATGAGGAATCCCTGAATTCCCCTCCCTCCATCTAAATTTCCCACTTCTCTCTCCCATCTCCATTGGCTGGGTTCCATTTTGGCAAAACAGTCATTTCGGGCTTTGACCTTCTTCAGAGATAGCCAGGCCAGTTACAGGACAGACACTTCCCTGCATTGGTTCTGGTGTAATAGGGATTACAGTCCCCGATTAGACTGTAAACCCGTCAGTGGGCAGGGACTGTCTCTATCTGTTGCCGATTTGTTCATTCCAAGTGCTTAGTACAGTGTTCTGCACAAAGTAAGCACTCAATAAATGCTATTGAATGAATGAATGAATGAATGAATGATTGTAGAGGCAACAACAGGGCATCCATGCTGCCCTCCTCTGTCTCCCAAAAAGGGAAACTCTGTAAGCAGCGTGGTCCGGTGGATCAGAAGTATCTGAATTCTAATCCCAGCTCCACCACTCATCTGTCATGTGACCTTGGAAAAGTCACTTCACTTCTCTATTCCCCAGTTACCTCGTCTGTAAAATGAGGATTAAGATTGTGAGCCTCATGTGGGACAGGGACTGTGTCCAGCCTGATTAGCTTGTATCTACCCCAGGGCTAAGTACGGTGCCTGGCACATACTAAGCGCTTAACAAATACCAAAATAAAAGAAACCGGGGTGCCTCCCTGCCCAGTTTAATGAGGCAACGCAGAGAGCTTTGCAAGACCCTGGAAGCCCTCTCTGCTCTCTCCCCCGCAACCAGCAACCCTGCTCACACCCCCTGTATCAGTTCAACATAAGAAGCAGCATGGCAGAGTGGATAGAGCACGGGCCTGGTAGTCAGAAGGAAATGGGTTCTAATCCCAGCTCCACACTTGTCTGCTGTGTGATCTTGGGTGAATCACTTCATTTCTCTGGGCCTCAGTTATCTCATCTGTAAAATGGGGATTGAGATTGTGAGCCCTACATAGGACAGGGTCTGTGTCCACCCCGATTTGCTTGTATCCACCCCAGTGCTTAGTACTGTGCCTGGTACATAGTAAGTGCTTAACAAATACCGCAGTTATCATTATTATTAGATCCTTCTGCCTTGGACCTCTTCCCAGATGCCCTGTCCAGCCCCACCATCTGGACTCACTGTTGGCAGGAAATGAAGCTCTCTGGCTTCAGTTGGGTAAAGGCCAGTTCTCAACCAACATCCATGAAGTCCACCTTGGCTCCAAAGTAGTGCGTGTAGTGGGAGAGTTCAGAATCGGTGGACAGGCAGCACTGAAGTCTATGATTCAGTAAGCTCCTCGAGAACAGGAATCTTGTCTACCAATTTATTGGATTGTACTTCAAGCAGAGAAGCTTGTAGAGAATGAGTGTAGCTTGTAGAAAGAGCATGGGCTTGGGAGTCAGAGGACGTGGGTTCTAATCCCAGCTCTGCCACTTGTTTGCTGTGTGACCTTGGGCAAGCCACTTAACTTCGCTATGCCTCAGTTACCTCATCTGTAACACGGGGATTAAGACTGTGAGTCCCACGTTGGGACAACCTGATTACTTCGTATCTACCCTAGTGCTTAGCATAGTGCTTGGCAAGCACTTAACAAACACCATAATTATTATCATTATTATTCTCCTCACTGTTCAGCACAGGACTCAGCACCCACTAAGTACCCAATCAATGCCACTGACTGATTGTTTGATGAAGCACTGATCCGGCTATGCACCCAGCCATCCAACAAGTGCTTAGAACAGTGCTTGGCACATAGTAAGCGCTCAGTTCTTTGTGGCTCTTCTGACTCAGATTCAGTCAAGAAGAACTAGCAGCTAGGCTCTCTAGCCAACTATCAATGCAGAGCCCTCCTTCCCCGACCCCAGGGAGGGGAGTGAGGGCTATCCCCACTGTGTCCACCCTGGGGACACAGGTATCCATAGCTATAGGTCATGAGCCTCTGCCAGGAGAACTCAGTTGAGCACCGGAAAAGAAACTTAAAAGAACCATCACTTGCTCGATCCAAGTGTATCTAAAATACTTTTTTTAATCTTGCGGAAATTCACAAATGATACAATATTGAAGATTTTTAAACATACTGTACAGTCATGTTCTGGAACCGTTTTACATCAAGGCACAGCACACCATATTTTACAGATACACCCTGACCGGCCGCGATTTGGTGGGATCGAGCACTTAGTACAGTGCAAGCGCTCAGTGCAGTGCTCTGCACACAGTGAGCGTTCAATAAATAGGGTCGCTTGACTGATCCCCGAGATCCGGCAGTGGTGCCAAGGTATATAGTGTGGGCCACATTGCACATATATGCTCCGAGATCGAGAAACAATCAACGCGCTCACATTTTATTTGAAGTAGCATCGCATATAAAAAGAATATACAATAATTAGCTTCTTCGGAACTATACCTAACAGAAGTGCTTTGTCCCGAAAAAAAGAAACACTTTTCAATATCTAGAAGGATGCAAAAAGGTGGCTCTTCTGTTTGGCCTTCTTGGTTTATGGAGGAAAGTTGCTTTCAGTAGAAATTAAAGGAAGTTGAGAAATCAATTTCATGGCAATCTGAAAGAAGACAAAAGGGAATTGCTAGGTTGGAACATTGCCTATCATTTATCATTTACTGATCAAAAGAAATTACTTAGAGGAAGTAGCTTTTTAGCAAATGATCTTTTCTTCTTCCCAAGGTTCCCCAGGGAGGGAAAAAGATGCCTGAGATGCTGATAAAGTTTGAAAATGAAAAGATAAGATTAGGTAAAAGTCTCTACTTGGTTTGCAGCCAAAGAGGCATTCTGCCCAGGAAAGAGGTATCCCATGGCAGTCCAAGGGCTCAGCGGATGAATCGCTTTCCAGTCGGACTGGGCAAACCCTCCCTTAATTAGCCCCGTGGGCACTCAAGGTATCTGACCTGGCAGCGAAGACAATACAGAACTGAAATCTGCCCAACACACCCCCAGGGAACATGGGAGACCGTTATTCTGCGACCCAAATGCCATGGATCTGTAAGTCACCAAGAGGGGAAGAGCTGAGGAGGAAGGATGGCCTAGTGGAAAATGCATGTATCTGGGAGTCAGGTGACCTGGTTTCTCATCCCAGCTCTGCCAACGACCTGCCGTGGGATCTTGGGCAAATGACTTAACCTCTCTGGGCCTCAGTTTCCTCTTCTGTAAAATGAGGATAAGATACCCTCTCCCTCCCTCTTAAAAGATTGGACTCTCCCAAGCACTTAGTACAATGTCTTGCACAGAATAACATACAATTAATTAGTTGATTTATTGGTCAGTCAATCATATATACTGAGTGCTTATTGTGGGCAGAAAACTGCACTACGTGCTTGGGAGAGGATAATAAAGCAAAAAACAGACACATTCCCTGCCCACAATGAATTTATAGTCTATAGTAGGATCACCCTGTTGGACAGGGGCTGCACCACAACTGATGACCTGTATCTACCCCATTGCTTAGCACAGTGCTTTGGCCCATAGGAAGTGCTTAATTAAAGCCATATTAATGTTAGAAATGTCTCTGAGGGGCTGAGAATGAGCTCCCAACATGGGTTCCAAATGCATTTACCATTTTCCGGGGGTTGCTCAGGAGCTTACATTTGCACATCTCTCCGTCGCCTGCCAAATGCTTTGGATCCCACATTGGTAGGTACGAAGTTGTTCTTGCCCACGCCGCCTGACCTGCTCAGGAAATCCGCCAGGCGATGGGTGACGCAGGTTGCCGTATTGCAAGCTCTCTTCTGGGTTGAAACGCTGCTTTTCGAGGTGAAGGAGGGTAAAAGCATATTATCAACAGGAAACTGGTTGCCTTGAGATATTCAAAATACACCGGGTGGGAAGTAGCACTGCATAGGCTTCCCTAGCATTATGAAGTTGTTGGGGTTTTGTTATGGTATTAGTTAAGGGCTTACTATGTGTCAAATGCTTTTCCAGACTCTGGGGTAGGTACAAGTTAATTAGGTCAGACACGATTCCTGTCCTATTTGGGGCTCACAGTTCAGGTAGGAGGGAGAGCAGGCACTGAATCCCTATTTTACTGATGAGGAAAATGAGGCACAGAGAAATCAAGTGACTTGTCTAAGGTCACACAGGAAGCAATTGGAAGAACCCGGATTAAAACCCAGGTTCTCTGGCTCCCAGGCACGGGCTCTTTCCACTAAGCCATGCTGTTTCTCCTGGCCTATAATGTTCCCCTGAGCAACGGGGATTTCTTCTCTCTCTTAGTAAGACAGTAAAAAAAAGTCAAGAAGACTGTAAACTCTAGACTGTAAATTCACTGTAGGCTGGGAACGTGCTAACCAACTCTGTTGAATTGCACTTTCCCAAGTGCTTAGTACAGTGCTCTGCACATAGTAAGCACTCGATAAAAACCATTGTTGTTGATGATGATGATCATTAAGAGAGATTATCCTTCATGACTGCCAGCTTTAGCAAAGAGTTTACCCCATAGATTAAGGGGAGGGGCTTAGTGGAAAGAACATGGATCAGGTTCTAATCCCAGCTTCACCATTTCCCTGCTGTGTGACCTTGGGCAAGTCATTTAATTCCCCTCAGCCTCGGTTTCCTCATCTGTAAAGGGGGAATTTAATACCTGTTCTCTCTCCCCCTTAGACTATAAACCCATGAAAGGCAGGGATTGTGTCTGGCCTGATTATTCTGGATCTACCACAGTGTTGGGTACATAGTAAGCACTTAACAAATAGCACAATTATCAGTAAGACCACAGTGTAAAGTTCAAAGCCTACTAAAATAACCACGTTTACTAAAACTCATGTATTTTTTATGATGTTCTCTGTGAGGTTTCAGTCTCTCCAGTAAGTAAGCCCAGATCAGGCAGAAGCTGTTCTAAACCAGAAAAAAAAAACCAAAACAACAAGGAAATCTTACCATGACATAAAAGAAATTAGCAATAATCTGGGAGGGTAAAGATCATGGTACCTATATCCAACATCCTTAAACTCGTTGAGGGGAGGGAATGTGTTGGCTGACTCTGTTGAATTCTCCCAAGCGCTTAGTGCAGTGTTCTGCACATCATAGGTGTTCGATAAATACCACTGATTGATTGACTGATTGATCCCTTTTCAGCTCAGCAGACAGGCAAAACTCTGAAATTGCATTCCTCCTTCTTGGCTACATTCGCATGCAGAAAAGCAGGCAGACCCCTTTACTGAAGCATCCAATCCAAACCTAACCCGATGCAGAAGTTGCCCTAATTAGAAATTCAAGGTAAACACACAGAAAGTGAATACTTGCAAACGTCTTACCTGTAGGGATTCAGAGACAATATGGCTTTCATCGGTTTATTACCTTTCTACAGGGGTGTCCTTCCGCCTTTACACCTGTGTTTCTTGATTGCTGTGATAGTAGAAGTTTACCTCCCAAAACAATCTTCCTAAAAATTCCCCCTTCAACAGCTGATCTACCTGTGCAAATACTCAGGGTTCCGCTGTATCTGAATTTTCAGAACTCACCGCACAGGTAAGCAGCGGGAGATGGTTTCTGAATTTGTTTAAAGAAGAGGGTCTGAAATATTCCAATTTTTAAACAGATCAGCAAGTTCAAAGCAGTCCACACAGCTGTTCTAATCCTTATAGAAAAATAGGTTTATTAAACGAGTGACTGGGTGTGAAAGATGTATTTATTGATAAATTTAATAGCCAGAAATGGACAGCTTTGTTTTAAGAGTATTCTTTAAAATTAAACCTAAGAAAATCAGGGGAAATCTCAAGATAGTGCTGATGATTTTAGTTTATTTCACTGGCGATACTTCGATTTATCCCCCCTAGCTTGGCATGAATATTATACTTTCTTTATCCTCCTAGAGTAAATCTCAAACATTCCCTGTCGAAAAAACAAACTTAAGGAGCACAGCAAAGTGGGCAGCAGGTTTAAAAAAAAAAAAAAGAGGGAGGGGAGGGGGAGGAGAGGTCCTCGCTAGTTGTTTCCAAAGGGTCCCCCATAGTTTGCATAGAGTTCGATTTCCGGGTCATTCAGCACATTTCTTTTCTTGCCAGGAGTTCCAGCCCCGACGTCAGTGCGAGGATTAGTTTGCAACTTGTGCAATTCTTGAGAGAGTTTGCCCAGCACACAGGTACTCAGATTGCTGCAGCGTTTAGATATAGGTCTGTCCAGGCTGCGGGGAAAAAACATGCCAAAACGGTAAAGGGGGTACATGCGGTCACATGCACATCAACTTGGGCAACGATCGATGGAGAAATGGCACTCATCACATGCAAAGGGGACAGAGTAGGGAGGAGGAGGCAGTCCCTCGAAAACCGGGAGACTGAGCAAGGAGCCGTCGTTCAAGCAGGCAGGATGAGCTGTTCTGAGGCTCCTCTTTTGACTGCTGGAGGTTTTCTCTCCAGTGCATTCAAGCATTGCCGGTCACAGCCTTTCATGCTCAGCAACAGGGATTCACTTCGAGAAGATGCAAACGTGACACATGCCCCTGCCCCCCTCCCCGGGGGGATGCTAGGAAAGGAATTCTCCACTGCCTCTGCGTGCACCTGGGGGTGGGAGGGGGTGGCTCTCCAGTCCCCAAGGCCAGCATGCCTCGCGACAGCATGCACTATTCCCACAGAGAACCTGGCTGGGCCCTAACCCATCTCAGATCACAGCACGTACCTCTCCCGGCTCTATTTTATAAAACTCTCTGACAAGTTCAGCTCACTCTCTGGTGGCATATTTTGCCTCTTAAGAGTTGTGAAAACAAATATAAGCAGGTTAGGGGAGGTTGGAGGGGGGGGACACCATTGACTTAAAGGGAGCCCAGGGCCAAAAGGGGGCCGAGGAGGTCAAATCCTCGAACCCACAGACTTCAGGCAGGACCGTGTCTCCTGGAAATCTCCCAGCCTGATTTTACAGGCCTCCAGAGAAGGAGAGGGCACCACCTCCCCTAAATCCCCCAATCCATCGGTTTATAATTCTGTCAGGACGTTCTTCCTTATGTCTCACTGAGAGCTCTCCTGCCGCCACTGCTTCACCCGGTTACTCTTGGAGGATCATCAGGGGAGACTGAGGAGGCTTCCTCAGATAAGACAGTAACTAAGCAAGGCAACACCTGGGCAGATATATCTTTGGAACTATCAATCTGTCAGATTTCTTCCCCTGCCTTTAAGAAAAATGCCTGACACAGTGAACTGCCGAAAGAAGGGGAAAGCGTGGGTGTGTGGGCAACGGTCGGCCTAGGGGAGGGACATAGATGAGACCTCCCCCATGGCTAGAAACTCACTGGCCAGTGGCCCTTACCTGTCCCCCTCAGTCATTTGCTCCAGCTCTTCTGTTTTCATCTGTACGAACTCTTTCACCAGGGCGTTTAGCAATCGTCTGGCTTCATCGTCATTCAGGGTCACTCGGTCTGCGATAGACTCAAACCCCGGTCTAGGTGAAAAGGAAATACAAAGGCTGTCCCTCACACACACAGAAAGACTCAGAGCATCAGTGAGTGTCTGGTCTTCAGAATGGGGTCTACCTCCCTACACTGCGTCCGAGAGGTGGACGCGCTCTCATAACACCCCCAGGAAATCACTCAGAATTTCCTCCTTCATCTAAAGCTATCGGGTCTCTGTGGGTCACAGACCACATGCAACAGGCTGAGGGGACTGCTTCTCAGCTCAGAGCGTTCGGGCCAGGGCTGCCTCTTACCTGAGCGGAGCTGCCTGGAAACTGTCCATCTGGCAGACGATCAAGGCATAGACAGCCAGAAAGGAGGATAGCTTCAGCGTGACCATCGTATCCTCACTGGAACAAAAGAACGACATCAAATAGAGTTCCTTTCCTCTTTCCCCAGCCCTCCTGGTTCAACCCATGTCAGTAATAATAATAATGATAGCAATAGTTATGGAATTTGTTAAGTGCTTACTGTGTGCCAGGCATTGTTCAAAGCACTGGGGTGGATACAAGCAAATCAGGGTGGACACAGTTCCTGCCCCATGCTGGGTTCACAGTCTCAATTCCCATTTTACAGATGAGGGAACTGAGGCGCAGAGAAGTGAAGTGACTTGCCCGAGGTCACACAGCAGACAAGTGGCAGAGCCGGGGTTAGAACCCATGACCTTCAGACCCCCAGGCCGGGGCTCTCTCCACTAAACCACACTGCATCTCATGTCCTTTACTTCCCCCACTCGCATATCCCTCACCCTCTCCTTACAAGGATGGTCACTTCCCACCCGGTCCTGGTAATTAGAGAAAAGGCGGGTTATCAACAGTAAGAAGATGGAACTGGCACCACAAGCCCAGACCATGCCTGCATATTCTATTAAGGGCTAGAAAATAAGATGCGAGAAAATAATACAAGATTCGGTCTATTTAGTGTCTGGTAGCAGCAGGGATCCCTGAGGAAAAATTTTAATGTCGAAGTAATGATTGATACTTTGAACATGAGCCCTGCCCCCATCCATTACCAGCTATTTCATTTGGAGATGATCTTGGATGTGAATTAACATATTTATAACGTCTGGGAGTCGATGATAAATTATGCTAACCTGTAGCCATTATTTTAGTACAAAGCTAAGCAAAAAATTAATTAAGTTTATTATAGTATATAAATGATGCCTCTAATGAATAATCTGATGAAATACTTATTATTTAGCATTGCAGATTTTTTTAAAAATGAGACAGCTTCATTGCCTGCATTCCACGTGAAGATGTTTCAAAGGATTAAATCCCAGAAGAGGCTAGGCTAAGCAACAGGTTGCCTATCTTGGCATGATGTTTGATAAATAATACCCACCAGAACTTACAAAAAAGATTATCGGAATAATTAGGAAATCAGGAAACTCTCGTAAAGGTGGCCAAAATAGCAAATATTCTAAAGAATAAAGTGATCATTTGGGGACCATCGCTTAACCGTTCCTTTTGCAGCTAAATTAGAGGAGGATTGACCATAGAGAATTATGTCAACCATTCCTGACTAAAATAAAAAGCATCGGTTTTCCAAATAGTCACATAGGATCTTTGAACAAAATTCATAAACTGCCATTTGTGTAGCAGGATAAATTGAATAGGGAGAAATTAGCGACTGTTTTGAGTTTTACAGGTAGCAGGACGCCAGAAGCCTACACTAACTTCCTCTAGCGATTGCTCTTCTTAACTGAACGAATTCGGAGTGATCGCCATACACAGCTCCGAGTGAGTTACTAGCCTTGCGATCCTTAAGAGCACAGAGATTTTAGATGAAAAAATTACCGGTGGTTTAGTTTAAGAGAAAAACATGCCAAGAACAAGTTGCATTTGTTTCATCAACTTGCAGAAACAGATAACTTCCAAGCATTGACAAACCAATCGGTCGAATTTATTCAGCACTTACTGTGTGCGGAGCACTCTAATAGTAACTGTGGTATTTGTTAAGTGCTTACTACGTGCCAGCGCTGGGGTGCAAACAAGCAAATCAGGTTGGGAGTGTGCAGCATAACAGATTTGGGAAAATACAGTTTGTTCTACCTAGCAAAGAAAAAAGGTTAGAGTTACTATTTTTTTTAAAAAAAAAAAGCAATCAGAAATTTTCTTACCTGGATGAGCAAGGCTTCTTAAAGCAACAGTGTGGAGAGTGGAGGGTCCTCCCGAATTTGGGTCTCTAATCCCGTTGCTGTCCGAAGCTGCAACTCTCCCCCTTTTATATCTACCGCCAGGAAGAGAAAGTGTAGGCGTCCTCCCGGCCCTCGCCAGCCAATCACAAAGTCTGGTGGCAAAAAGCAACCAATCCCCGGAAAGGCACGAAAGCCAGAGAGTTCCAATTACGTCAGCCTCCAGTCATCCCAGTATCCCATTCACAAAATGTGCCAGTCATTGGGGCATTTCATAGGTTTATATTTGCATTGAGGTCATTGCTCTCCAAAAAAAAAAAAAAGGAAGAGTGCGAGCGAGAAAAAGAGAGGAGGAGATCGAACAATTAATGAAAAGTAAGGGAAATAGTCTGAGGCCATTACTGATATACCTGGATGGCTCTTTCTTCCCCCTTGCTTCCTCTGGAGAGACGCAGATCACATCTGCTTTATCAGGACGGGGTATTTACTTATTAGAAGCGACATCTGCTGCAAAAATGACTGCATTGCAGAAGAAGAAGGGACGTGGGTAAGAAAAAGACCCTTTCTCGCTAAACCTGCGTGGATCCGGTACCCACCCGTGCCGAAGGAAATCTCAGAGCAGGTGTGCTGCGCCCCAGGACCCACGAACCCAGATAACAATAATTATGGTATTTGCGAAGCGCTTACACTTCACGCCTGCACAGTGCCAAGCACTGTTCTAAACTCTGGAGTAGGCACGAGATAATCAGGTTGGCCCACCCGGGGCTCAGTCTTCATCCCCATCCTACAGGTGAGGTAACTGAGGCGGAGAGAAGCGAAGTGGCTTGCCCAAGGTCACACAGAAGACAAGTGGCAGAGCGGCAGAGAACACACGTCCTCGGACTCCCAAGCCAGTGCTCTTGCCGTTAAGGCAGGGAAGGGGTAGAGGGATGGAAGGAGCAGGAGTGAAACCTGCTTTAATGAAGTTCCCCCGTTTGGATAATAATTATGGTATTTGTGCAGCACTTACTATGTGCCAAGCTCTGGGGTAGATTCAAGCTAATCGGGTTGTCCCACATGGGGCTCACAGTCTTAAATCCCCAGAGCCTTAAATCCCCACAGTCTTAAATTTTCAGTTACCGATGAGGTAACTGAGGCACAGAGAAGTTAAGTGACTTGCTCAAGGACACACGGCAGACAGGTGGCGGAGCCGGGATTAGTGCCCACATCCTCTGACTCCCCAAACCATGCTCTTTCCACTCAGCCACGCTGCTTCTCTATCTCACAGCCCCTCCACGCTAGCCAGAAGCCCCCCGGAGGAGTTCCCCGGCTCTCTCTGGAGTTGGATGCCTGGGGATCTTCCAGGAGGCCTCTAGAGTAAGCAGGACTAAAGGACTGACTTTGCTTCCATCCCAGTTAGAGCCACCCAAATCCATCCTCCAGTCTGGGGAGAAGACCCAAGAACTGAAATCGCAAAGATGAGGTAAAGGCAAGAAACTCTCTCAAACAGCAACTTTTCTCTCGTTTCCACCCACGTCAGCCTAGAAATATAGTTTCCCAATCTTTGGACTCGCCCTTCCATGTAGATTTTATTAGTAATTGTGGTAATGATTAAGGTCTTACTATGCGCCAAGCACTCGGCAAATATGGGATAATCGGGTTAGACACAGTCCCTGCCCCACACGGGCTCACAAGTCTAAGGGGAAGGGAGAAAAGCTAATTACTTAATCGCCGTTTCACAGATGAGGAAGCCGAGGCCCCAAGAAAATAAATGACTCGCCTAAAGTCACATAGCAGGTAAATGCTGAAGCGGAGATTAGAACACAGATCTCTTGATTCCCAGACCTATGCTATTTCCACTGGGCTCGCTGCTTCTCCTGATTTTCTCTTTCTTGGCCAGAATTCTGAATTCCTCCATAGGCCCAGAGGGAGAGACAGTCAGACCCACTGATCCTCGGGTTCAAGAGTCCGAGCTCCAAAGGGTAAAACGGGGCGGGTGGGGGTTGCGGGGGACCCCCTTCACCGCCACCTCCGAGTAGAGAAATTGGATACGAGACCTCCAGAAAAGTCCTGATATTGAACAAATACCTTTTTCCCTTCCGGTTACACTGTGAGCCCCGTGTGGGTAAGGAACTGGGTCGGCACTGATTATATTTTATCGTCCTCGGCGCTTAGTACAGTGTTTGGCACATAGAAAGTGCTTAACTTTCGCCACTACTATTACTGCTATTTTAACCATCGCTGCTGCCGATGTTACTATTTCTTCTATTACCACCACCACTCCCATCGCAACTACTGGAAAGTGGCATGGCGTAGTGGCTAGAGGACGGGCCCGGGAGTTAGAAGGTCATGGGTTCTAATCCCGGCTTTACCACTTGTCTGTTGTGTGGCCTTGGCCAAGTCACTTCAATTCTCTGGGCCCTGGTTCCCTCATCTGGAAAATGGGGAGTGAAACTGTGGGCCCCATGTGGAACAGGGACTGTATCCAACCCGATCTGCTTGTATCCACCCCAGAGCTTAATATAGTGTCTGGCAGATAGGGGCTTAACAAATACCATATTTATTAGTAGTAGCAGTTACACCACTACTGCTATCGGAGCACACGGCAGGCCTGACCAAGGTGTCTGTAAATTAAGCTTGTTGCATCTAGCAGGCGGGAGAGAGGACCTGCCGTGAAGCTCCCTCGCCTCGAGCTTCGCCCCAGGAGCTCAGGGTTGGAATTGGCACTAGCTTTTGGATGCAGTTTTAGCTGGGTGGACAAGCAGCTCCGGGGCCCATCGCTTCCATTCTGAGCCGAGTCTGGCGCCTTCTCTTTAGGAGAGGGTCTACTCGGGCATCTTTGCCCGAGCCAAGTCCACCGCCTCTGTCCGGGAAGCGCGATGACTGACCCAAACTAAAATCATCCCAGAGATGATGGACGAGGATACGGGGGGATGAAGAATCTTATGCGATGATTAATAGTGACAAAGGCGGCCCTCCCCGGCCCTTGGGGGTGCAAGCCCTGCAAAATCTGGGAGTCTTGGGGAGGGGGCTGCCCTGCTGCAGAACCCTGAGTGGCCCTCTCCCCTTCCCCCTGCTTCCCCACAGGGCAGGTTGCACATTTTATCCATTCCCGGCCCTCTCCACCACCCCCCTCGCCCAACTCTTCCCCCCGACCCCCCGGGGGGATGGAAGGGCAGAGCACAGCTCCCCTCCAGCAAGGAGACACCTCTCCTCTGCCCCCTCGCCCAGGCTCTGCGGTCTCGGGCCAGCGGGAGCCCCTTGGCTACCCGCCCACGCACACTTGGCCGCATCTTCCATCTCGGGGCGGGGCGACCCCCCCTTCCACCATCTCCCCCTCGGGTCCGAGGATGGGGAGGGGGCTTCCCGGCGCCCCAATCCAACCCCCGAGCCCCGGCCCCGGATAGCTGGAGCGTGTCCAGCTGCTCGGCCCCCGGGGGAGGAAGATGGAGGGAGGAGGGAAGGAGATGGAGGAAGATGGAGAGAGACGGGGGGGGGGGGTCCAGTTGGGTCCCCAGCGGCGACCCCCCCCACCCATTTTCCTCCAGGGGGGTGCGCGACAGTGGGGATGCGCCCGCGGGGGAGGACTGGCTGGGTGATCCCGGGAAAGGGTCTTTCTGCCCACTAGGCTGGGCGGGGGGAAGAGGGAGACAGTGCCATTTTCTCCTTCTCCCTTTGCGCTTTTCTCTTCCCCTGTCCGTCCCCCGCCAGACAGGACCAAGCCGGGGAGGACAGCCACACCACCCTGAGATTCGGAGGGCGCTAAACCGGCAACTTCTGGGTCCCCCCGGTCGGGGCTACCAGACTGAGCATCTTCCCCGTGTCCCAGAGCGCCCGCGGGGGGCGTGTGGATGTGCCTGGGTGTGGGTGTGGGTAAGTGAAGGTGAGTGGGTAGGTGTGGGTGTGTTCGGGTGTGGGAGGGTGTGTGCGTGGATGTGTCTGTGGGTGGGTGGGTGTGGGTGAGTGTGGGGCTGTGGGTCGGGGGGAGGGTGAGGGTGGGTGGGTGTGGGTGTGCGTGGTTGTGTGTGGGTGCGTGGGGGGGGAGGGTGAGTGTGAATGAACAGGGGGGAGTGTGGGGGTGGTGTGGGCTTGTGGGAGCATGTGGGTGTGGTTGGGTGTGGGCGGGTGGGTGGGAATGTGCGTGTGTGGGTTTATGTGGGTGGGAATGTGCCTGTGTGGGTGTAGGTTTGTGTGGGAGGATGTGATGTGGTGGGCCCGGGCGGGGGTGTGGACGCGGGGGTCCCCCTTCCAGCGATGCCCGCCCTCCCCGGCCTACGGACGGACCCCGCGCCCTGCGAATCCCGCGGGAGGGGCGGCGCGGGCCACTAGGACTGCCCACCTGCCCCCCGACTGCCACCACGGTACCAAAGCGTTGGCGGAAGGGCGAGGGAGAGCGGCTGGAAAGTGTGTGTGTGTGCGTGTGTGTGTGTGTGTGCGCGCGTGGGGTGGGGGTGGGTGGGTGTTTCCGCGCGCGTGGAAGCAAGTGGGCATCCCTTTTGGAGGAGAGGGTCTCACCGCAGCGAAGAGCGGGTCTGCCGGCTTCGCTGCTCGTGGTGGGGCAAGAATATTAATCATAAATAGTTCTATTTGTTTATATCGAGGCCTGTGTACTTGTATCGATGTCTGTCTCCCCTCTCCGGCCCCTCCCCAGCCTGGAAGCCCCTTGTGGGCAGGGATCGTCTCCCTCTGTTGCCGAACCGCGCTTTCCAAGGGCTTAGTCCAGTGTTCTGCACACAACGCTCAATCGAGAAGCAGCGTGGCTCAGTGGCAAGAGCACGGGCTTGGGAGTCAGAGGTCACGGGTTCTAATCCAGATTCCGCCGCTTATCAGCTGTGCGGATGTGAGCAAGTCACTTGACTTCTCTGTGCCGCAGTTCCCTCACCTGTAAAATGGGGATGAAGACCGCGAGCCCCACGTGGGACAACCTGATGGCCTTGCATCTATCCCAGCGCTTAGAACAGTGCTGGGCACCTAGTAAGCACTTAACAAGTACCAACATCATCATTATCATTATTATTATTATTGTAAATACGACTGAGTGAATGAATGAAGAATCTGCCAGGTGATGGAGGTCTGCGGTCCGGGGGGCGGTGAGGATCTTTCCCCGGCCAGGCCTTCCCGAGGGCCGGAAAGTGGGGGGATCCGGCCCATTCCAGCTGGAAGCCCCCTGGCCGGTGGCCGGAGCCCCTGAACCCCGGAGTCCCGGACCCCCGCAGCCCTGGAAGGGCCGTGCGCTCTTGGTGACCACACTGCGGTTGGCGGCTCCGGCCCGAGGACCCAGGTGGTCTCCCCTCGCCACCCACCAAGCGCCGGCAGGGAGGAGACCCCGAGGTGTGTCCGTGTATTGTTATGTTGCGTGCTCCTAAGCGCTTAGAACGGTGTTCTGGACTCCGTAAGAGCTCAATAAATAAGATTGGCTGCCCGACTAACCGACCGATCTCCCGCGGCAGCGGCCAGGGGAAGAGGAGAAGGAGGAGGAAGAGAAAGAGAAAGAAGGAAAGAGGAGGAAGAGAAGGAGGGAGAAAGGGGGAGGGGGAGGGGGAGGGAGGAAGAAGAGAAAGAAGGGAGGAGGAAGAGGAGAAAGAAAGGAGGAGAAAGAAGGGAGGAGGAAGAGGAGGAAGAAAGGAGGAGAAAGAAGGGAGGAGGAGGGAGGGGAAAGGAGGAGGATAAAGCAGGGAGGGGGAGGGAGGAGAAGGAGGAAGAGAAAGAAGGAAAGAGGAGGAAGAGAAGGAGGGAGAAAGGTGGAGGAGGAAGAGAAAGAAGGAAAGAGGAGGAAGAGGAGGAAGAAAGGGGGAGAAAGAAGGGAGGAGGAGGAGGGAGGGGAAAGGAGGAGGATAAAGCAGGGAGGGGGAGGGAGGAGAAGGAGGAAGAGAAAGAAGGAAAGAGGAGGAAGAGAAGGAGGGAGAAAGGTGGAGGAGGAAGAGAAAGAAGGAAAGAGGAGGAAGAGGAGGAAGAAAGGGGGAGAAAGAAGGGAGGAGGAGGAGGGAGGGGAAAGGAGGAGGACAAAGCAGGGAGGGGGAGGGAGGAGGAAAAGAAAGAAGGGAGGAAGAGGAGGGGGAGGGAGGAGGAGGGGGAGAAGGGAGGAGGAGGGGGAGGGAGAGAAGAAGAGAAGAGGAAGAGAAAGAAGGGAGGCGGAGAGAGAAGGAGGGAGGAGGGGGAGAAAGAAGGGAGGAGGAGGAGCCCAAGGTGTCCGTCCACTGGCCAAGCGCCCTTCCCACCCCCTGCCCCGGAGAGGAGGGAGGGGAGGAGGGTCCACCCCCGCGGCTGCCCTAACACACCGAGGGGTGCGGGCTGGCCGGGGGACGGGGGAGCGGGGATAGGGTCCCCCGCAGCCCCGCGACCAGAGCTAAGGAAAGGGGGAGCTTTGGGAAAACGCCCAAGGGCAATAAATGGAATCGGGAAGGATGGCCGTGTCCTGGGCTCCTCCTTCACCGCTCGCCACGGTGCGCGCAGCCCCGGCTGGCCCGAGGGGGGTCGGGGCCTGGGCGGGGGGCGAGTGGCCGGGGCAGAGGGGGGAGCGGGGTGGGGAGGGGGTTCCCCCGGGACACCTGGAGGTCGGCTAAGGGAGTTCCTTGCATCGCACTCCAAGGCTCAAGCAACAGGGCCTAGTGGATAGAGCAGCGGCTTGCAAGTCAGGTCCTGGGTTCTAATCCCGCTCTGCCACTTGTCCGCTGTGTGACCTTAGTCAGCTCACTTCACTTCTCTCGGCCTGAGTTCCCTCCTCTGTAAAATGGGGATTGAGACTGTATTCAAACCGACTATCTCGTATGGCCCTGTATCTTGTAAGAGCCACGGGCTTGGGAGTCGGAGGTCGTGGGTTCTATTCCCGATTTTGCCACCTGTCTGTTGTGTGTCCTTGGGTGTCACTTAACTTCTCTGGGTCTCAGTTGCCTCATCTGTAAAATGGGGATTGAGACTGTGAGCCTCACGTGGGACGACCTGATTACCCTGTATCTCCCCCAGCGCTTAGAACAGTGCTCTGCACATAGTCAGCGCTTAACAAATACCAACGTTATTATTATTGTATTTACCCCAGTGCTTAGAACAGTGCTTGGCATATAGTAGGGGCTTAACAAATTCCATTATTATTATTATTATTCACCCCAGAGCATAGAACAGTGCCTGGCTCACAGTAAGCGCTTAGCAAATACTATTATTAGTGCTCTGCCCAGAGTAAACCCTCAGTAAATACCACTGAGATTGATTTATTAGCGGATGAACGGCCTGGATCCCGGAGGGGTGGGGGGACACGAAGCGGGGCACGGAAGCTGTGGCAATTTTGGAATCATTTTTTTCTTTTGCCAAGTCTCGTTCCCCTCCACCTCTCTGGGAGCGGGACGAGTGTCCGGGTGACAGGCTCAGGGATCCCCCTGGGATCCCGCCCCAAGCTTTGCCCAAGGAATTGCGGGATTTCCAGCTTCCTGGGAGACGCAGCAGAGGGGCTGGGCTGGGGTCCCAAATCCTCCTGCGGCCCCCCAAAACTATGCAGGGAGGATGGGGGGGGGAGTCTCCGAGAGAGAACCGCCCCACCTCCGGAAAGAGAGACCCCGACTCTCTCAGCCACGCTCGCAAGGAGGCTGGACCTGAAAAGTGCCCAAAACGAACACGAAACCCAGAATTCGTTTAGACGGTAGGAGATAATAATATCTTTGATATTTGTTAAGCCCTTACTATGTGCTAAGCACCGTACTAACGCTCTGGGTTCGATGCAATTCGCTAAGAAGTAGCGTGACTTCGCGGAAAGAGCCCGGGCTTGGGAGACAGAGATCGTGGGTTCGAATCCCAACTCTGCCACTTGTCAGCTGTGTGACTTTGGGCAATTCACTTCACTTCTCTGTGCCTCGGTGACCTCATCTGTAAAATGGAGACTAAGAACGTGAGACCACCTGATTACCTTGTATCTACCCCAGCGCTTAGAACAGGCTTGGCACATACCCGTTATTGGGCAGGGATTGTCTCTTATCTGTTGCCGACTGCCCATTCCAAGCGTTTAGTACAGTGATCTGCACATAGTAAGCGCTCAATAAATACTATTGAATGAAATACCATCATTATTATTATTGATTTTATGAATGTACCCGATGTGCCTGTATCCACTCCAGCGCTTAGTACGGTGCTTGGCACATAGTAAGCGCTTAACAAAATACCACAATTATTATTATTATTATTATTATTGTAAGCAGATCGGGTTGGACACGGTCTCTGTCCCACGTGGGGCTCCCAGTCTCAATCCCCGTTTTACAGAGGAGGGAACTGAGGGCCAGAGAAGTGAAGTGACTTGGCCAAGGTCACACAGCAGACGAGTGGAGGAGTCAGGATTAGAAACCAGGACCTTCTGACTGCCAGGTTCCTGCTCTAGCCACTACGAGCACTTTGTGTCCACCTCCCAATTCGTCTCCAGCTGACAGAGGGGGTCCCCGTGGAATAAGCAGCAGCCACCCTCCAGCCAAGCCCCCGACCACTCCCCCGAACCAGTCCAGCTCCCTGGACAAACTGCGCCCCAATCCAGCCTCTCTCCCGATCCATCTGCACCCCAAAATCCAACCCCTCCTCGTCCAGGATCCAGCTCCCTTCGCCGGCTCGCCGGGATGGTGGGGAGATCCCGTTTTTCCAGTCAAAAGGCAGATTTCGTTGTAAAATCACGGCGCCTCTGACCCGTGCCTTCGCCAGGTTATCTTTTGAACTGGAAAACCGACACGTTTCGAAGCCAAATTTTGAGACTATAATTCGTGACTGAGAAGGTAAAGGGGCTTAATTCATCAGGAAAAAACTAATGTAAATTACATGTAGGTAGAACAAAACACCAAGGGGCACTTCTCGGCTATTCCAAAACCTCGCACGACGGTCTCTTTCTGTGGTCAACATGATTTTCTCGATTTGGGACGGAACTGCGATTGCAATAAAGATTAGACTTTATAGGTTAGGTAAATAATTGCGTTTTCTCCCTTCCTCTCCCTTCCTACGAAGTGTTCTGCAATCCCAGAAGGAACAGTAAATGCGTTAATAAAAACATTTCCCGAGGAAATACTTTTCCAGGTTTTCGTCTTCTGCCTTCCTCTGCAAAGGAAGAGAGGCGCCGCTTTTGTGCGTTTCTGGATTATTAACTGCTAAGGGAGGGGGAGAGAATTCGATGAATCACTGAAATTGGCCCGTTGCCTCTAGACTCTAAACTCGTTTGGGGCAAGAAACGTGTCTACTAATTCTGTTGTAGTGCACTCTCCCAAGCGCTTAGTACAGTGTGCTGCACATAGTAAGTGCTCAATAAATAACTGATGCCCTGAGAAATTCCATTCTGTTTTTCTTGGGTGTGATCAGAGCTTTCAAAGCATTTCCAGCTAGTCTGGCAGGAACAGAGCACCTCGCTCCAAGCAATTTTCCTCTTAACTAACTGAGGTTCTCGACACTCATCCCTCTGGCTGTGGACATGTGATCAGCCAGCCAGCCCTCACAAAAATCTAGAAGAGCTCCAATTCAATTTGATAGAACGTGCAGTAATCTAAACCTTTCCCGTTTTCCTAACTACTTTGTTTATTATCTATGGAAATTGAAATTTAAAGACTATTTGTCAAGTCACACTCAGTACTAACCAAATCCAAATCAAATTAAAAATTCAAGTGTGACTATTAATAGTTAAGCTTGACTATTGCCTATTTCTTGACCCCACAATAACTCACTTTTTTTTTAAAAAAAAATACTCTTTTAGTCCTCTTTTCCAGTGATATTAGCTATTTATAGAGCCAATACTAAAAAAAAGTCTCCAGACCAATCTGCATACGGACACAGAAGCTATTTGTGCTTCCAGAACTTTGGGAATATTGTCCATTTCAATAATACTGTATCTTATCCATGTTCTTGGTAGAGCATATTCTACAGTCACTCAGTCATCACTCAATCAATTCTCTTGCCCCTTTTTTCCACTCTCTTCTCCCACTACACACCATTCCTCAATCTATCAGTCAGTCAAACAATGGTATTTATTAAATATTTACTGCACGCAGAGCATTATGCTCAGTGTGTGGGAGAGTAAAACGCAAAAGAGTTAGTAGACGTGATTCCTGTCCTCAAGGAATTTACAAACTAGGGAGGGAGCAGACAATAAAATAAATTACAGATAGGGGATCAAACAACTAATGATATTTACTCTGTACTGAACACTTTGCTAAGAGAATACAATACAAATTCTTAAGTACCGTGGGGCTGCATGAATCAAAGTGCTTAAGGGGAACAGACTCAATCTTATAAGTGAGGCAAAAGGCAGGATGAATAGGTTAGGAAAATGAAACTTCTTCTCAAGCTAACCTGTTCCCTGAGCCTCATTCTCATCTCTTTCTTCCTTTCTTTCTCTCATTATCATTTCTCTTTCTGCTGACCTCTTTCTAACCCCTTTCCTTGTGCCTGAAACTCTCTTCTCCCTTCACATGCAGCAGACCACTACTCTCCCCATCTTCAAAGCCCTCTTGAAATCACATCTCCTCCAGGAGCCCTCCCCTGATTAGTCTCTTATTTCTCCACTCCATTTCCCCTTCCACTGTCACTTCAGCACTTCCTTGTGACTTAAGCATTTGGTTACCTTCCACTCCCACCCCTTAACATTTATGAATCTATCTTTATACTCTACTGTTTTCCTCTTCCTTTAGTTTACACTAGTGACTGTCTCCCCAACTAGATGGTAAGCTCCTTAATGCCAAAACTACTGTAATCTGTATTCTCCCCGTAAACTACTGTATTGCTACTGTATTCTCCCAAGTGCTTATTACAGTGCTCTGCATGGAGTAAATTCTGAATAAAACCTTTTGATTGACTGAAGGTAAAATGAAAGGCTTTTTTCCAGAAATAGTTTAGAGACTAGAAGATCCCTGACAATCAGATTAACTAATATCTATCAGTCAAGTACTTTATTCCTTACAGTGATTCCATTCTAGATATTTTATTAGAAAATCAAACCTATCTGTGACTAGCCCTTACAATGATTTCATTCCAAGTATTTTATTAGAGAATCAGACCTATACTTGTCTGACTTCTCCCTTTTTCTCTCAATATTAGGTAATTGAGTATTTCTCCTTCTTAGCAGAAAGTTATTATGGTCAAATGTCTAAGGAAAGGAGAATGTGAGGACAACTCTGCTTAGAATGAATTTTATTTCTCATGACAGGAACAAAAATCAAAGGCAAGCTCCGCATCTTTTTCTTCAGTTGTGTGTTCCCCAAGCACTTAGTACAGTGATCTGCACTTAGTAGACAGTAAACACTGTTGATGATGATTATGCTAATCAAATAGTGGTCGTTGAAGCAGAACTCAACATTTTGAGAATTTTCCTTGATGTTATAGTACTATGTCATGTTATATTTTGTTTGTGCTTGCATTGAGTTGAAAATGTTGTAAATGGCTGTATCACACTCTCCCAAGTGCTTAGTACAGTGTTATGCATACAGAAAGTGCTTAATAAATATGATCTGATCGATTGATTGATAGTGAATGTACAACTGGACATAATATGCAGAATTGCCTGATTGGAAATTAGCCAATAAACAAGGATCACCTGACTGCTAAAAAATAAACTTTGATAAAGATGATATTAAAGCCAGAAAAGATACGTATCAAGAAAGTCCTCTATTTGGGAGAACCCTCTAAAGTGACTGCAGCATTAAACCCAGAAGAGTGACAGATAGAAGAATGAGAGGTGAAAACACTTAATCTCTTACCACTGAAAAAAAACACATTACACCAAGTTACAGTCTTCTCCCTATCAAGAAAGAGAGAGGAACAGTATCTGGATGGATTTTCCGCCAAGTAAATGAAATAATGATGATTAGAAGACTAATAAGAATATTGATAATCACAGTATGTCTTTAGTCCTTCTCTTTGCCAAGCAGCTTGGGAAGCAGTGTTCCTCAGTGGGTAGATCACAGTCCTGGGAGACAGAGCACAGAGGAGTAGATACAAGCTAATCAGGTTGGTCATACCCACATGGGGCTCACAATCCATTTTACAGATAAGGTAACCCAGACACAAGAAGACTTGCGCAAGGTCACACAGCTGACAAGTGGTGGAGTCAGGATTAAAACCCACAGTCCTTCTGACTCCCAGGCCTGTGCTCTCTCTACTAGGGCCTGCTGCTATAGTTACAACTACATGGTACCTCAGATAGGAACTGAAGCTCAAATACTCAGAGCAGCGTGGTACAATAGCAAGAGCCCGGGCTTGGGAGTCAGAGGTTGTGGGTTTCTAATCCCACCTCCCTCACTTGTCAGCTGTGTGACTTTGGGCAAGTCACTTAATTTCTCTGGGCCTCCGTTACCTCCTCTGTAAAATGGGGATTAAGACTGTGAGCTCCATATAGGACAACCTGATTACCTTGTATCTACTCCAGTGCTTAGAACAGTGCTTGGCACATAGTAAGTGCTTAACAAATACCGTCATTATTATTCCAGCACTTAGAAGAGTGCTCGGCTCATAGTAAGCCCTTAACAAATACCATCCTTATTATAATAATTATTACTCATTGGGTTTCACATCAGTTGAAAATCACCAATGGAAGCTTGGGAGCATTTCCTGGGATTTCTCTTACTAACTCTCCAGCCTCAGCTCCAAAACTCACACCCAAAGCTTAGGGCAAAACTTTTTCCAGGTTTGGAGGCCGGGAGGCTGTTGCCAACTTGGGTAATTCAGAGCTGCAGAAGAAAGTCTATTTTTAGTGCTGAGTTTTCATACATCCAGCCCCATCACTTTGGGTGACAGAGAGACTCAGAGGATGACGTCAAGGAATTGCCGAGTTTGGGCTCTGCTAGGATGATTAAAACTCAGCACTGGCCGCCAGTCAACTGAGCAGGAGCCCAAATTGAATATTTTCTTTCTGGCTGAGAACACCGCTCCAGTCAGCAAGGGAGAAGAAGGAAAATCCTTCTCTGGACTCTAAGACTCTTCACCTCCTTTCTGGAAAAGCGGAGATGGTGACCATGTCTTAGAATACGGCTCATTGGTGACTCTAGACTGTAAGCTCATAGTGGGCAGGGAATGTGTCTGTTTACTGTCATTCTGTACTCTCCCAAGCCCTTAATACAGTGCTTTGCACACAGTAAAAGCTCAGTAAATACGATTGAATGAATGAATAACAGACTACAGGAGTGGGAGGGGCCCACCTCCTGTTCAAGTGATCTGGAAGACTGGAGTGAGAACTATTCTCCTGATTCTCACAGAGCACTAAAGACTCCTGTAGGCTGGAAAGACTGGTAACTGTATTCAAGATGTATGATTCAAATGGATAGTTGGGGTTTTTTTATGGTATTTGTTGAGAACTTACTATGCACCAGCACTGTACAGAGAACTGGGGTAGAGAGAAGATGATCAGGTTGGACACAGTTCCCGGCCCATATAATAATAATAATAATAATGATGGTATTTGTTAAGTGCTTACTAGGTGCCAAGCTCTGTTCTAAGCTCTGGGGTAGATCAAGGAAATCAGGTTGTCCCACGTGGGGCTCACAGTCTAAATCCCCATTTTACAGATGAGGGAACTGAGGCCCAGAAAAGTTAAGTGGCTTGCCCAAAGTCACACCGCTGATAAGTGACGAAGGCAGGATTAGAACCCACGACCTCTGACTCCCAACCCCGTGCTCTTGCCACTAAGCCATGCTGCCATATGAGGCTCACATTCTTAACCCACATTTTGAGGAGGTAACTGAGGCACAGAGGAATAACGTGACCTGCCCAAGCCACACAGGAGATGAGTGGCAGAGCCGGGATTAGAACCCCAGTCCTTCTGATTTCCAGGCCCGTGCTCTATCCGCTATACTGTAGTGCTTTTTGATTGTTTCTCTGGATTTGTTGCCAGTTGAAGGTGTGTTTCCAAGTGGGGTCTCAAGGCACTTTGTGAAATAGACCTGTCACAGCTGGAATCCTCAAACATCAGTGGGGAGTGTAAATATTATAATCCTCAAATATCACTGGGAAGCAGCATGGCCTACTGGTTAGAGGACGGGGCCGGAAATCAGAAGGACAGGGGTTCTAATCCCGGCTCTGCCACTCATCTCCTGTGTGACTTCGGGTGGATCAGTTCACTCCTCTGTGCCTCAGTTTCCTCATCCAGAAAATGGGGATTAAGACTATGAGCCCCATGTGGGACAGGGACTATGCTCAACCTAATTTGCTTGTATCCACCCCACTGCTCGGTAGAGTGCCTGGCACATAGTAAGTGCTTAACAAATAGCACAATTATTAATATTATCATCATTATTATTACTCTCCCAAGCACTCAGTACAGTACTTTGCATACAGAAAGTGCTCAAAAAATACCATTAGTATTATTATAATAATAATAATAATGTTGGTATTTGTTAAGCGCTTACTATGTGCAGAGCACTGTTCTAAGCGCTGGGGTAAACACAGGGGAATCAGGCTGTCCCACGTGGGGCTCACAGTCTTAATCCCCATTTTACAGATGAGGGAACTGAGGCACAGAGAAGTTAAGTGACTTGCCCACAGTCACACAGCTGACAAGTGGCAGAGCTGGGATTCGAACTCATGAGCCCTGACTCCAAAGCCCGTGCTCTTTCCACTGCACCACGCTGCTTCTCAAAATTGTGGTATTTGTTAAGCACTTATAATGTGCACAGCACTGTTCTAAGCGCTGGGGGATACAAGGTGATCAGGTTGTCCCACGTGGGGCTCAAAGTTTTAATCCCCATTTGAAAGATGAGGTAAGCACTTAGTACAGTACTTTGCATAGAGAAAGCGATCAATAAATATGATTGATGGTTTATTTGAGGCGATCCCATGGCACTGTCTCCACTCCCCACCAACCCTCCTGGCTCTTCCAACCCAGAGGACATGTGGGATGGACAGCCCTCCTTGCCTTCTTCTTCCCTCTGAAGGAGTTTGATTTCCCCCATCCCCAACAACATTCCCCTTCCTTCCTCAAACTGGGGGCGGGGGATTTGGAGAAGAGGGTGAGAACTGAGCTGAAAACTTTGTCATTGAGATGGTCAATTCAATTGCTCAGATCTGGCCCTCGCCTTCCTCCCTCTCAACTAAATGCAAGCTTCAGCTTATCTAATGGCATTCTACAATGAAGTAATATTTGTGTGTGTGCGTCATTCAGGGATATTATTGGGATCAGGGTGCATCGTGAGGCAGGAAGCCAAAGGCCAAAACACTGCAACCATCTGAGAAATGGCCACATGTGCCAGGGAGAGATTTAAACCTGGTACTACTCCCTAGAGATGGAGCTAGAAGAAAATATTTCTCAAGTGCCCTACCCTTTACTTCCTTCCTCCCCCTGAAGGGGTTCAATTTCCCCCACCCATGGGTCTCACATTCGAAGTAGGATGCGGTAGGATTTAATCCCCATTTTACAGATGAGGAAACAGAGGCACGGAGAAGTCGCTTGCCCAAGATCATATAGCAGGCAAGTGTTGGAGCTGGATTTAGAACCCAGGTCTCCTCCCTCTGGATCCCAGGTGGATCCAGAAAGGTTACCAAATTTCAAAATAACAAATTCTTCATCCTCAAAAGTGGCATTTATTGAGCATCTCCTGTGTATGAAGCACTGAATTAAGCATTTGAGGGAATCAACAACAGTAAGACACACGATCCCTGCCCTCTGGGTTTGTTTGCTTTATGGAATTTGTGAAGCGCTTACTATATGTCAAACGCTAAGTGCTGGGGTAGACACAGGTCATTTGGGTTGGACACAGTCCCTATCCTGAATGAGGCTCACAGTCTGAGGACAACTGAGGCACAGAGAAGTTAAGGGACTCGTCCAAGGTCGCACAGCAAGCAACTGGCAGAGCTGGGATTAGAACCTGGGTCCTCTGACACACAGGCCCGTGCTCTTTCCACCGGGGCCCGCTGCTTTTGGGTTCTTATGGTCTAAGATTTTCTGGAGGCACTGGCCACAGAACCGGGTACATTCATCAATAATACGATAAATGTGTCATGTACTTGGTTCATTTTCCCGGAAGGCTTGCAGGTATTCCTGGGAAATCTCACCGTCACTTTGAGGAATTGGGCAGAACCAGACCGTGAGTGGAACAGGTGGTTTCAGCCTAGGGGAGGTTATTCCATGATTTCCCAGGAAATCTATAATAATGTTGGTATTTGTTAAGTGCTTACTATTTGCCAAGCACTGTTCTAGGCACTGGGGAGGATACACAGTGATCAGATTGTCCCTCGTGGGGCTCACAGTCTTCATCTCCATTTTACAGATGAAGTAACTGAGGCCCAGAGAAGTAAAGTGGCTTGCCCAAGATCACACAGCTGACAAGTGGCAGAGCTGGGATTAGAACCCACGACATCTGACTCCCAAGTCCGGACTCTTTCCACTAAGCCACGCTGCTTCTCGGCCAGGGGGATAAAAGACAAAGAGCAGAACTTTTAAAAATGGGCATAACCAGGGCGGTTACTTTTTATTTTTAGCAAAGGGGGAAAAGGAGGATAAGGATTTTAATGTGGAGGGGGACTGAGAGGGGGTGGGATTTCAAAGTGCAAAGGTTAGAAAAGCTACAATTTGGGGTGTTTTTTCCCCTGACTGGAAGTCTTTTCAGAGACCCAGATGAGGACAGCTGGGAGAGTAACTTAATAGGCCGGAGGGGGGAAACACATCGCCCTGCCCTTGTAGAGGACATCTGTGGATGTAACCTGAAGTAGACTTTCAGTGTAGAAATAAATCCTTTTTGAAAGTGAAAGATGACTGTGTGCCTTCTGTCTACACAAATCACCCTGTTCTGGACAATTATAGCATAGAAGGGAAAAGATGGATCACTTATGTCAGCCAGGCCTGGAAGGAACACATACAGACTGAGTCACAGGAAGCCACAGCTAAAGGATTTGAAATTTTACATGAGACTATTAAATCATCAACACGGCTAATAGCCTTCACCTGTAGCCAACATCTGAGTCTATAGGGGAAGATAAAAGAAGGCAATTCCAATTACCATTCAGGCACACGGAGGAAAAGACGGGCCTTAATAGGATTTTGCTAAATGTGTCTACCGATTCTGTTGTAGTGGACTCTCCCAAATGCTTAGTACAGTGCCCTGCACACAGTAAGTGCTTAGTAAATACCACTGATTGGTTAATTAAACATAGTAGGAATAATTCTCTCCCAAAGAATCCCCAGGTCCATTTCCCTGCGTCCTCTTCTCCCCCGTACAAAAGACATGTACTGAGTTGCCAATGGGACACCCACATAGAGATGTTTTGGAGACAGGAGGAATTGTGAAATTGCAGAGGAGAGAAAGGTCCGAGTTCGTGAGGTAGATTGAGGAATCATCCATACAAAGGTGATGGACCATTGAGAGGAGTGAGCTCCGCAAGAGAGTGAGTCTAAAGTAAGAAAATACCTAGAGCTAATAAGAATAATAGTGGTAATTGTTAAGTGTTTACTACCTGCTAAACCCTGGGGAGGATACAAGCGAATTGGGTTGGACACAGTCCCTATCTCATGTGGGGCTCACACTCTCAATCCCCATTTTACAGATGAGGTAACTGAGGCCCAGGTAACTGAAATGACTTGCCCAAAGTCACACAGCAGATAAGTGGTGGAGTCAACGTTAGAACCTATGACCTTCTCCTCCAAGGTCCATGCTCTATCCCCTGCACCATGCATCCACAGCTGTGGGGTGTTGGGGGAGGAAAGCAGAAGAAGAATCTTTAAAAGAGACGGAGAGGGATTGGCCAAAGAGGTAAAGAGGAGAATCAGGAGAGGACTAGGTCAGAAAAACTAAGTTTAAATAGTGGCTCCTGGAGAAGGGAGAGATCCCCAGCATTGAAGGCAGCCAATAGGTGGTGTAGGAGGATTAGAAACACTGTGCGGTTCATTAGATTTGGCAGGAAGGAGGTCATTGGTGACCTCGCAATTTCAATGAAGTAGAGAGAGCGGAAGGCAGGTTGGAGAGGGTCAAGAAGAGAGTGGGAGGAGAGGAAATGGAGCTAACAGGTGCCTAGAATCCACTCAAGGGTCAGAGAAGGGGGAGGTGGAGGCACTTGTAGTTTCAGGAGGGAGTTAATGGTCTGGAATAATTGGTGGGGGCAGCGGGCATGGGAGTCGATAAAGGAGGTGAAGTGCCGGGCCAGAGAGGAAGAGAGGGCAGAATAAGAGCAGGCGAGGATGAATTTAAGATGAATGAGGTTGGCCTGGTGTTTGGATTTTGGCCAACAGCACTCCACCCTCTGAGCGGAGGAGCGGAGGAAGTGTACTCTGGAGGTGATCCAGGGTTGGGGGGTTGGAAGTGCAACACGTCGACGGAGCAAGGTAGGGAAACTGTGGTTGAAGAATGGGTTTTCAGAGTTGTTCAGTATAGAAATAACAATGATAATAATAATAATAGCAATAATTGTGAAATTTGCTAGCACTTACTATGTGCTAAGCACTGTATTGAGGGCTGGGGTACATACAAGATAATCAGGTCAGACTCAGTGCCTGTCCCACACAGAGAAGCAGCATGGCATAGAGGATAGAGCACGGGCCTGGGAGTCAGAGGGTCATGGGTTCTAATTCCAGCTCCGCCACTTGTCTGCTGTAATACCTTGGGCAAGTCACTTTACTTCTCTGTGCCACAGTTACCTCATCTGTAAAACGGGAATTAAGACTGTGCGCCGCATGTGGGACAGGGACTGTGTCCAACCTGAATAGCTTCTGTCTAACCTAGCACTTAGAACAGTGCTTGAAGCGTAGTAAGAGGTTAACGACTACCATCTTTTTTTACTTAGTTTATATACCTGCAACTTCCTTGTTATCATTTCCATCTCACCTCTTCACCTCCCAGAGTATGTGTGAAACTCCTAGACCCCATTACTTAAGTCCTAATTCAGGTATATGTCCCCCTTCCCTGGATCCCTCTTAGTAATAATTTATTTTAGCACATCTCTCCCCAGCTCGATTATAAATTCCCTGAGGGCAGGGATCGTGTCTAATTTCCACCTGTGTACTCTCTCCCAGGGTTTAGCACAGTGTTTTGCTCAAAATAAGCACTTAATACTATTATGACTGATTATAATTCTATCATGCCCTCCCAAGCAGTTAGTACTATTTATTAATAGGCCACTGATACTACCTGACAAATTCCTGCTATAAAAAATCCCAATTGAAAGGTCCTACCACTGGCTGTCTCAACCCTGATTGTCATATGATTTATGGTAAACCAAGAGTTCAAAGCTCAGACCTGGAGAATGGAACAAAGTGCCAGTGAGCTGAACGGGGACAGAGTCCACAGGGCTATGGACATGAGAAAGGCCACCTCTCACATGACTGCTATGCTGATCCTTGAAAAATGTGCCTAGCCTCTGTGAGGTCTTTTTCTAAATCTTTTTTTTTTACTTGATAAACAGATTTGGGTTGGGGCAGGGGAGTTCATTAGGGGGCATTTTCCCCCCTCCCCACCCCCGAATTTGGTCCTTGGCCTCAGTTTCCACGTCAGGGTGAGCAGCCTAGCCAGTCTACCCCCAGAGCAGGATGGAAGCTGGCTGGAGTTGGAGCTGCCAAGATGGCATCTTCACCTTTAGAGCTCTCCCTTAAGCTGACAAGCTCTGGCTTCCCCCTCCCAGCCCCACAGTAGCCTCAAGAGTGAGCCGGGGTCCCCCTCCCCTAGCTCACCTCTCTCGAAGAAAGGTCCTCTTGCTTCTGGCCTGGGGGGGGTAGGGCCCAGCTCCTCTAGCCCTGCTGGGCTCTTACACCTGGGTGGGGGGGTCTTTGAATTACCTACAGGCTCTCATTCCAGGACCAGCCTAAGGCTTTTTGTTGACCCGGGGCCTCTGGGGCCCTGAGCCCTAGAGTGGGCTGAGGGTTGTTCATGCCGTCTCTCCTGCTTCCTAGCTGGAGTTCTCTGCATCTCCCCCTCTGGACTGTAAGCTTGTTGTGGGCAAGGACTGTATCTTTTGTTATATTGTACTCTGCCAAGAGTTTAGTACAGTGCTCTGCCCACAGTAAGTGCTCAATAAATACGATGGATGAATGAATGAATGAATGAATGAATGAAGGGGCAATAGGACTCCATCCCTTTGAAGTCATGCCCTCCCCAGAACCACAACCCCCACTAAACACCACAGCCCCACCCTCAAAATGAGATGTTGGTCCTTTCACTTATGCCTGGCAATCTGGGGAAATAATGTTCAATTTAGGCATGTTTTCCCATCTGAACCTTTAAGGATGGATCTTTTTAAAGATGATTGTTCCTCAGTTCCTTTGTCCTCATTACTGAAATTACCCCCCACCTTTTCCATCATAAAGTTTTGATTTGATTTTTTCCATTTCTCTTGACTTCTGAATTTCAATAACCCTCCTGGGCCTGGGTTGTCTTTCGCAACACTGAAGTTTCAAGCCCTCCAAATAAGAATCCTCCTTGTCTGCTCAAAGTGGGTGCCTTCACAATGGAATGGTTTCTGAAGACTTGGGCATGCTTGCAGTTCCCGGTGAGATAAAGCGTGCCACCCTTTGCCTGTTGCTCCACCAGTCTCTCTGCCACAGGTCCAGCAGAAAAAACAAGATAGGTGGGAGAATTACGGTATAAGGTATGCACTCCTTATAGGCAAGGATATGTCTTATTAGTCAATCAGTCGATTGTATTTATTGAGCCCGTACTGTGTGCAGTCCACTAAGCTCTCAGGAGAGCATGATAAAACAATACAGCTGAGTCGGTATTGCCCGCAACGAGCTTGGAGTCTAGAAGGGGAGACAGACATTAAGAGAAATAAATAAATTATGGATATATACATAAGTGCTATGGGGGTGGGAGGAGGGAAGTGTGAATAAAGGAAGCAAATAAGAGAGACGCAGAAGGGAGTGGGAGGAGAGGAAATGAGGACTTAATGGAATCACTGGAAAGGTGAGGGGAGGTCTGAGGCCAGGTAGGGGGAAACCTACATCCAGGAGCCACCCTGTGAAGGTTGAGAGTGGAAACGCAGCCGACTTTTGCGGTCAGAGAACGGGTCTACCGACTCTGTTGTATTCTCCCAAGCACTTAGTACAGTGCTATGCACATAGTAAACGCTCAGTAAATACCATCGATTGACTAATGGGGACAAAGAGGGCGAAAGGCGGCAGAAGCAGCGTGGCTCAGTGGGAAAAGCATGGGCCTGGGAGTCAGAAGGACCTGGATTCCAATCCCAACTCCACCACTTTGCTGTGTGACCTTGGCCACGTCCCTCCTGGCTCCACCACTTGTCTGTTGTGTGACCTTAGGCAAGTTGCTTCACTACTCTGTGCTTCAGTGACCTCATCTATAAAATGGAGATGAAGAGTGTGAGCCCCGCGTGGGACCACCTGATGACCTTGTATCTCCCCCAGTGCTTAGAACAGTGTGACCCTACTCTAGACTTTCGATTTATGCACAAGAATTCAACATGGTGCTTTTACTTCCCCAACAGCGTTGTCTCTACTTTGCTCTGAAATGCTCAGGATTAGAGCTGGTGATTGCTTAGGAGGGGGATGGACAAGGTATTGGGAAAAGTCAGCAAGAAGAAAAGGGTTGGAGTGAGCTGGCCCCCGTTTTCAGGCTGAGGGTGGCTCTCCCTGTGAGCCCCACGTGGGACAACCTGATGACCTTGTATCTCCCCCAGTGCTTAGAACAGTGCTTGGCACATAGTAAGCACTTAACAAATACCAACATTATTATGAGAAGCAGTGTGGCTCTGTGGAAAGAGCACGGGCTTAGGAGTCAGAGGTCACAGGTTCTAATTCCGGCTCTGCCACCTATCAACTGTGTGACTTTGGGCAAGTCACTTTTAACTTCTCGGTGCCTCAGTTACCTCAACTGTCAAATGGGGATTAAGATTAAGACTGCAAATCCCAAGTGCGAGGCCTATGAAGATGGAATATATTGCCAAGATCCGCCCTTTCCTCTCCATCCAAACTGCTATCGTACTGGTACAAGCTCTCATAATATCCCGGCTGGATTATTGTGTCAGCCTTCTCTCTGATCTCCCTTCCTCCTGTCTTTCCCACTCCAGTCTATTCTTCATTCCACTGCCCAGCTCATCTTCCTGCAGAAACGCTCTGGTCATGTCACTCCCCTCCTTAAAAACTTCCAGTGGTTGCCTATCAACCTCCGCACGAAAGAAAAACGTATCACTCTGGGCTTCAAGGGTCTCCACCACCTGGCCCCCTCCTACCTCTCTCTTTCTACTGCCCACCCCGCACGCTCCGCTCCTCTGCCGCTCACCTCCTCACCGTCCCCCTTTTACGCCTATCCCGCCGTCGACCTCTGGCCCACGTCCTTCCGCTGTCTTGGAATGCCCTCCCTCCTCACCTCCACCAAACTCTCTTCCCCTCTTCAAAGCCTGACCAAGAGCTCACTTTCTCCAAGAGGCCTTCCCAGACTGAGCTTCCCCTTTTCCCTCCGCTGCCTCCCCCTACCTCCCTCACCTGCCCTCAGCTAAGCCCCCTTTACCCCCTTCCCCCCTGCCCCTCCCCCTCTCCCTTCCCCTCCACTCAGCACTGTGCTCATTTGTATGTATTTTTATTCCCCTATTTATTTTGTTAATGAGGTGTCCATCCCCTTAATTCTATTTATCGTGACTATATTGTCTTGTTTTTGTCCGTCTGTCTCCCCCGATTAGACTGTGAGCCCGTCATTGGGCAGGGATTGTCTCTATCTGTTGTACATTCCGAGCGCTTAGTACGGTGCTCTGCACATAGTAAGCGCTCAATACATACTATTGAATGAATGAAGACTCACCTCCCAACGGCCCCGCGAGGTTTTCCACATCCCCAGTCCCCAGTGGGTGCGCTGGGCACCCTCTCCTCGCCCCCCTCGGCTGGGGAGGGAAAGGTCGCCGGTGGCCTCGCACCTTTTTTTTTTAATGCTCTCCGCGGAGCGCTTACCACGTGCCAGGCACTGTGCTAAGCACTGGGGTGGATGCAAGGTGATTCATTCATTCATTCATTCAATGGTATTTATTGAGCACGTATTATGTGCAGAGCACTGTACTAAGCGCTTGGAACAGCGTGACTCAGTGGAAAGAGCCCGGGCTTGGGAGTCAGAGGTCATCGGTTCCAATCCCAGCTCTGCCATTTGTCAGCTATGTGACTGTGGGCAAGTCACTTCACTTCTCTGTGCCTCAGTTACCTCATCTGTAAAATGGGGATGAAGACTGTGAGCCTCCCGTGGAACAACCCGATTACCCTTTATCTACCCTTAGTAGATACAGTGCCCTGATCATAGTAAGCGCTTAAATACCAACAGTATTATTATTATTAATGTACAGTTCGGCAACAGAGAGAGACGATCCCTGCCCAGTGACGGGCTCACAGTCTAACTGGGGGAGACAGACGGACCAAAACAAGACGACATCATCACGATCAATAGAATCAAGGGGATGGACACCTCACTGACAAATAAATAGGATAATAAATAGAGAGAAGTAGCGTGCTCAGTGTAAAGAGCCCGGGCTTGGGAGTCAGAGGTCATGGGTTCTAATCCCGGCTCCATCATTTATCAGCTGTGTGACTTTGGGCAAGTCACTTAACTTCTCTGTGCCTCAGTTACCTCATCCTCATCTGTAAAAAGGGGATTAAAACTGTGATTCCCCCTGTGGGACAACCTGATAACCTTGTATCCCCCCAGCGCTTAGAACAGTGATTTGCACATAGTAAGCACTTAACAAATACCACCATTATTTTACAGAAGCAGCGTGGCTCAGTGGAAAGGGCTCAGGCTTGGGAGTCAAAGGTCATGGGTTCGAATCCCGGCTCTGCCACTTGTCAGCTGTGTGACTGTGGGCGAGTCACTTCACTTCTCTGGGCCTCTGTTCCCTCATCTGTAAAATGGGGATTAAGATTGTGAGCCTCACGTGGGACAATCTGATTACCTTGTATCTCCCCCAGCGCTTCCAACAGTGCTGTGCACATAGTAAGCGCTTAACAAATACCAACATTATTATATAGAAATGAGCACAGTGGAAAGGAGAGGGGGAGGAGCAGGGGAAGGGGGAGGGAGCGGAGAGAAAAGGGAAGCTCGGTGTGGGAAGGCCTCGCGGAGGAGGTGAGCTCTCAGGAGGGCTTTGAAGAGGGGAAGAGAGTTAGTTTGGCGGAGGTGAGGAGGGAGGGCGTTCCAGAGGGAGGACGTGGGCCAGAGGCGATTCGGTGGGAGCCAGTCCTTGCTCAGGGGGCGGTGCTCTGGGCAGGGCGATGGAGGGGGCGTCCTCGGAGGGGGAGGCCGGCGTCCCGGCCCTCCGGTCTCTGGGCCTCCTCTCGCTGCTGGGCCTCCTCCCGCTGCTGGGCCTCCTCCGGCCGCTGAGGCCGAGGAGGCCTCCGGCCTTCCCCCCGGGCCCGCGGGGGCTCCCGATCCTCGGCAGCATCCCGTCCCTGGCCGCCTCCGCCCACCTGCCCCACGTCTACCTGGAGAAGCAGAGCCGGCTCTACGGCCAGGTAACAGTAGTCTGTCAATAGCATCCATCGAGCGCTTACTAGGGGCAGAGCACTGTACTAAGCGCTTGGAATGTACAGTTCGGCAACGGCTAGAAGCCATCCCTGCCCAACGACGGGCTCGCAGTCGAATCGATAACGATAAGGTAACGGCAGCGTGGCTTGGTGGAAAGAGCACGGGCTTGGGAGGCGGAGGTCACGCGTTCAAATCCCCGCCCTGCCACTTGATAGCTGTGTGACCGTGGGCAAGTCACTTCACTTGGCCTCAGTTACCTCATCTGTAAAATGGAGATTAAGACTGTGAGCCTCACGTGGGACAACCTGATTGCCCTGTATCTCCCCCAGCGCTTAGAACAGTGCTTGGCACATAGTAAGCGCTTAACAAATACCAACATTATTATTATTATTATTCTAAACGCCGGGGTACGATGCAAGGTTACCAGGTTGTCCCACGTGTGGTGGGGCGGGGGGGGGGGGTGGTGGTCACAGTCTTCATCCCCATTTTCCAGATGAGAAGTGACGTGGCTTTCCCAAGGTCACCCAGCAGACACGTGGCAGAGTGGGGATTAGAACCCACCTCCTCCGACTCCCAAACCCGGGCGCTTTGCGTTAGAGAAGCAGCGTGGCTCAGTGGAAAGAGCACGGGCTTGGCGGTCAGGTATCATGGGTTCGAATCCTGAATCTGTCACTTGTCAGCTGTGTGACTTTGGGCAAGTCTCCTCACTTCTCGGTGCCTCAGTTCCCTCACCTGTAAAATGGTGATTAAAACTGTGAGCCTCACGTGGGACAACCTGATTACCCTGTAATAATAATAATAATAATGTTGGTATTTGTTAAGCGCTTACTATGTGCAGAGCACTGTTCTAAGCGCAGGGGTAGATACAGAGTAATGAGGGTGCCCCACGTGAGGCTCAGAGTTAATCCCCATTTTACAGATGAGGTAACTGAGGCACAGAGAAGTGACGTGACTTGCCCAAAATCACACAGCTGACAAGTGGCAGAGCCGGGAGTCGAACTATCTACCCCAGCGCTTAGAATAGTGCTCTGCACATAGTAAACGCTTAACAATATACCAGCATTAAGCAGCGTGGCTCAGTGGAAAGAGCGCGGGCTTGGGAGTCAGAGGTCCCGGGTTCTAATCCCGGCTCCTCCGCTAGTCAGCTGTGTGACCTTGGGCAAGTCACTTAACTTCTCTGCGCCTCAGTTACCTCATCTGTCAAATGGGGATTAAAAAACTGTGAGCCCCAGGTGGGACAACCTGATCACCTTGTATCCCCCAGCGCTTAGAACAGTGCTTCGCACATAGTAAGCGCTTAACAAATACCACAATTTTTATTTTTATTTATTATTGTTATTAAAGCTATGCTGCTTCCATGCTGAGATCCGTGCCGGGAATTACTTTTGACACAAGCCTCCCTCCCACATACTCCTGTCCGAGGGTGATCCAGGCCGGGTTTTCCCACGGCCCCAGTCCCCGTTGGGGGGGGGGTGCCTGGGGCGAGAGCGTCCACGGGGGGGCGCCCTCTCCTCGCGCCCCTCGGCCTGGGGGGAAAAGACGCCGCCGGCCTCGCACCTTTTTTTTTCATGCTATTGGTGGAGCGCTTACTACGTGCCAGGCGCTGTGCTAAGTCCTTGGTAGATAATCATGATAATAATGATGGCATTTGTTAAGCGCTTATTATGTGCCAAGCACTTTCCTGAGCGCTGGAGAGGCTACAAGGTGATCAGGTTGTCCCAGGAGGGGCTCACAGTCTTCATCTCCATTTTACAGATGAGGGAACTGAGGCCCCGAGAAGTCAAGTGACTTGCCCAAAGTCACTCAGCTGACAAGCGGTGGAGCTAGGATTTGAACCCATGACCTCTGACAACCCGGCCAAGATACAAGGTGGGACAGTCCCTGTCCCACGTGGGGCTCAGCGTCTTAATCCCCATTTTCCAGATGAGGTAACTGAGGCCCGGAGAAGTGAAGCGGCTTGCCCACAGTCACACAGCTGACAAGTGGCAGACATCTTCTGACTCCCAAGCCCGTGCTCTTTCCACTAAGCCACACTGCTTCCCTGCCAGGAGCCATGCCAGAAATTAATTTTGTCACACACACACCCCCCCTCCTTCGCCACAGACAAGTGGCAAGGCGGGATTAGAATCCAGGAAGCAGCATGGCACAGGCCTGGGAGTCAGAAGGTCATGAGTTCTAATCCCGGCTCTGCCACTTGTCTACTGGGTGACCTTGGGCAAGTCACTTCACTTCTCTGTGCTGCAGTTACCTCATCTGTAAAGGGGGGATTGAGACTCTGAGCCCCACGTGGGATAGGGACTGTGTCCAACTTGATTTGCTGGTATCCACTCCAGCGCTTAGTACAGTGCCTGGCACTTAACACATACCATTATTATTTTTATTATTAGGTCCTTCTGACTCCCAGGCCCATGGTCTAATCCCTAGGTCGTGCTGTTTTTCTGTTTACTGAGTACTTACTATGTGCAGGGCGCTGTACTAGGCACCTAGGAGAGTGTAATACAGTAGAGTTAGTAGACAAGATCGCAGTCCAAAAGGAGTCTACGGTATAGAGGAGACGAAAGATAAAGCAAATTACGACCTCTCATTCATTCAGTCGTAGCTCTGTAGACTTCTGTTCCAAGTTCCTCAGACCCTGGGAAGGAGTACGATCTAGTGGACCACAGCTGCAGGGCTACAGAAGAAGTTTTAGAAACTCTGATCCCATGTACTAAATTGCTCCCCGCTACCCCGGCCTGAAAGGAAAACTATTGCAGCCACCAAAGGGGCCCTATTTTCAGCCAGAAGTATCTCAAGCCCTGAGAGAACCTGGTTTCCCCCATTTAGATTCTCACCATCTTTTCCCCAGCAACTTGTGACCGTATGAGCGGCTTTTCCCGTCATTTTCTTTCTTTCTTTCCCTAAGATCTTCAGCCTAGACCTCGGGGGGATCTTGGCGGTGGTTCTCAACGGCTACGACGTAATGAAAGAGTGTCTGGTTCAACAGAGCGAGGCTTTCGCGGACAGGCCTGCTCTTCCCCTCTTCAAGAAACTGACCGGAATGGGAGGTAGGTCGAAGGACAACAGTGGAGACAGTTGATGGGGATCATTTGGGCCAGCGAAGGGTGTCTTTAGGGCTCCTGCATTGTCTGGCAAGGCACTGAAGGTTTTGTGCAGAAATGAGAGACCCGCAAGCCCATGTGTGTGTGTGTGTTTAGCACTTACTATGTGTCCAACACTGTTCTGAGCCCTGGGGTAGGTACAAGTCATTAGGTTAGACACAGTCCCTGTCCTGCATGGGACTCACAGGCTAAGTGGGAGAGAGAACAAGTATCTCCATTTGACAGTTGAGGAAACTGAGGCAGAGAGAAGTGAAGTGCCCTGCCCAAGATCACACAGCAAGCGACTAGTAGAGCCGGGATTGGAACCCAGGCCCTTCTGACTCCCGGTCTGGACTCTCTCCACTGGGCCATGCTGCTGCCCTTACCTGGGCGGCTGTGAGTTTGGGGACCTCCAACTGCAGTGTTGGAGGCATTTGCTGGGGGTTTCATTGCAAGCTTGAAAAATGGCTCGCCGGGACCCCCTCCCCACCATCTCACTGTGAGGAGCCAGGACCTGCAGAGGTAGATAGCCGATTGGTTGTACTTATTGGGGTAGGATCTGGAGGAATCAGAACTTGAACATGCATGGGAATTTAGTGGCAAGGTGGTAGAATGGGGGGAAGACAAAGGGAGAAGTGGAAATCTGGGAGCACTGTGGGCTCTGCACATAGTAAGCGCTCAATAAATACTATTGAATGAATGAATGAATGGGCTAAAAGAAAGAGCATGGACTTGGGAGTCAGAGGACCTAGGTTTTAATCCTGGTTCTTCCCCGCTGCATGACCTAGGGCAAAAGTTTCCTTGGCAAAAAGAAGCAAGGACTGGTAGGCCAACAAGGTTCCAAAGTAGAGGGGCTCCCAACACATGAAAGACTGTAAGCCCGTCAGAGGGCAGGGACTGTCTCTATCGGTTACCGATTTGTACATTCCAAGCACTTAGGACAGTGCTCTGCACATAGTAAGCGCTCGATAAATACTATTGAATGAATGAATGAATAAAAAGGTCTTCCCCAAGGGTCCAGAGGCTGCAAGAAAGAAGAGAACAAGAGATCTCACCCACTGTTTTTTTATGCCAGTCAGCGTGGCTCAGTGGAAAGAGCCCAGGCTTGGGAGTCAGAGATCATGGGTTCGAATCCCACCTCTGCCACTTAGCTGTGTGACTGTGGGCAAGTCACTTCACTTCTCTGTGCCTCAGTTACCTCATCTGTAAAATGGGGATGAAGACTGTGAGCCTCAAGTGGGACCACCTGATTACCCTGTATCCACCCCAGAGCTTAGAACAGTGCTCAGCACATAGGAAGCGCTTAACAAATACCAACATTACATTAGGAGGGAAGCAGCATGGCTCAGTGGAAAGAGCCCGGGCTTGGGAGTCAGAGGTCGCGGGTTCTAACCCCAGCTCTGTCGCTTGTCAGCTGGGTGACTTTGAGCAAGTCACCGAACTTCTCTGTGCCTCAGTTACCTCATCTGTAAAATGGGGGTTAAAACTGTGAATCCCATGTGGGACAACCTGATGACTTTGTATCACCCCCCAGTGCTTAGAACAGTGCTGTGCACATAGTAAGCACTTAACAAATGCCATTGTTATTATTATGGTATTTACAAATAGTAATAATAACAATTTTGGTATTGTTAAGTGCTTACTATGTGCCAGGCACTGTACTGAGTACTGGAATAGATACAAGTTAATTATGTTGGACACAGTCCCTGTCTCACATAAGGCTCACAATCTTAGTCCCCATTTTACAGATGAGGGAACTGAGGCACAGAGAAGTGACTGGCCCAAAGTCACACAGCAGGCAAATGGCAGAAGCAGGATTAGAACTCAGGTCCTTCTGACTCCTAGACCCGTGCTTCATCCACTAAGCCACGCTGCCTCTCCTCTCTTAAAGATCCCTATCCCCAGAGCATCTGAGGGATGCAAGTCCCTTGGCTTCAACGAAAGGTAGTTTCCTAAGGGACAATTTCTTACTTCCCCTAATCAATCCATCAATCAATCAATGGTATTTATTGAGTGCTTACTATGTGCAGAGCACTGTACTAAACACTTGGGGGAGAACAATACAACAGAATTAGTACTTTCCCTGCCCAAAATGAGTTTTTATTCCAAATGGAGAGGCAGACAATATTAATAAAGAAATGATTTATACTACATAGTTTAAAGCTATGTACATAAGTGCTGCGCAGTTGGGAGTGGGGGCAGAGATCAAGCGTCCAAAGATCACAGAACCAAGTGCATAAAAGTCAGGGAATGTGTCTGTTTATTGTGCAGCTGGAGGATTGGGGAGGCAGTCACCAATACTATTGCTGATTGCCCACTTTCCCGGGGTGGGGTGTCCAAGCCCATGATGCGGAATTGTACTTTCCAAGCGCTCAGTACAGTGCTCTGCACGTGGTAAGCGCTCAGTAAATAATATTGAATGAATGAAGGAAAAAGCACTTCTGTGAGGGGGCAGGAGCAGGTGCAGGAGCATCGGAGTTGTCGTTGGTTTATGGTTTCGGTTAAGCACTTCCTGTGTGCCGGGCACTGTACTAAGAGCCGGGCTATCGAGGCTTAAGTGGGAAGAGTACGGGCTTGAGAGTCAGAGGACATGAGTTCTAATCCTGACTCCGTCATTTGTCTGCTGTGAGACCTCGGGCAAATTGCTTCTCTGCCTCAGTGACCTCATCTGGAAAATGGGGATTTACTGTGAGCCCCATGTGGGACAAACTGATGACCTTGTATCTACCCCAGCACTTAGAACAGTGCTTGGCACATAGTAAGTGCTTAACAAATACCATCATTATCATTATTACAAGTTAAGTGGGACGCAGTCTTAATCCCCGTTTTACAGATGGGGTAACTGAGGCCCGGAGAAGTGAAGTGACTAGCCCAAGGTCATACGACAGGCAAGTAGTAGAGCGGGGATTTGAATCCAGGTCCTTCTGACTCTCAGGTGAGCCTCACGTGGGACAATCTGATTACCCTGTATTTACCCCAGTGCTTAGAACAGTGCTCTGCACATAGTAAGCACTTAACAGATACCAACATTATTATTTATCCACTAGGCCATGCTGCATCTGTGCTCACACAGTCATTCTGCTAGTATGAAATGAATTTTGCTGTTATACTTTCTTCATCTGGTGCCAGGAACTAACAGAGCTTTTTTTGTTTGAATCAGATATTATTTAGCTGGAGTCATGAAAAGGTGAACCTTTCCTCATCAAGGTGAAATGACCAAGACCAATCTTAGACTATTGAGCTGTCCATTGCCATGGTAGCCGGAACAAAATAATCAGAATAGAGGTAGATTTTGAAAGCTCTATAGATTGTTGTTCCAAGTTCCCCAGAACCTAGGAAACAGTGTGGTCTAGTGGATAGCGCACAAGCCTGGGAGCCAGAAGGACCTGGGTTCTATTCCTGACTCTGCCACTTGTCTGCTGTGAGACCTTGGGCAAGTCACTTCACTTGTCTGTGCCTCAGTTACCTCATCTGTAAAATGGGGATTAAGACTCTGAGCTCCATGTGAGTCAGGAACTGCATCCAACCTGATTTCCTTGTATCTACCACAGTGCTTAAAACACTGCGTGGAACATAGTAAGTTCTTAACAGATACCATAAAAAAAAAAGAGTTCACTCCCAGGATCCCTAGGCCTCTGGTGTCCACAGTGAGGAAACTGAGATTTCCAACCATTCTTTCCCTCCTGCCTTCTTCAAGGCATGAATGCCTCAGGACAAAACAGTGGCGATCCATTAATCAAGCCTGAGCTTAAGTTAGTTGAAGGGTGAGGTGTTGGGCTTTCAGACTGTGGACTGGCATCTATTTGCCTTATGTAGAAGGGAGAGGCGGAGGAGGGGGTGGCTTTTATTGTAGTTGTCTTGAAATTCTTGATCTGATAGTGGTTCTAAATGTGATTCTCCATCCTCCTCCTTGGTCTTTCAGTAGCGGTCACCCACTGGCGTTCAGAAGGCCGGTATTCACATTCCTGGGCAGTGCTAATTCAGTTCTGCTGCTACGTAAGATTTTAAGTCGGACCTAAAATCAAGCCATTTACTCGTCCCTTTGGGGTCCGGCTTGGCGATATCGTGAGGCAAGTCACGGCCTAGTGGATACAGTACAGGCCTGGAAGTCAGGCCTGGGTTCTAATCCCTGCTCCGCCATGTCTGCTGAGTGACCTGAGGCAAGTCACTCAAGTTCTCTGAGCCTCAGTTACCTCAACTGTAAAATGGGGATTGAGTGTGTGAGTCCCACGTGGAACAAGGACTATGGCCAACCCAATTTGCTTGTCCATTCAATAGTATTTATTGAGCGCTTACTATGTGCAGAGCACTGTACTAAGCACTTGGAATGTACAAATCGGCAACAAATAGAGACAGTCTCTGCCCATTGATGGACTTACAGTCTAATCGACGGGCTTACAGTCTAATTACTACAGTGCCTGGCACAGAGTAAGCACTTAACAAATACCACTATTATCATTTTTATTGTCCTCATTGTGTCACACACATGACAAGCCATGGGGGGGGACTGTCCATATATAGTTGCCTTTAATAATAATAATTGATAATTATGGTATTTGTTAAGCACTTACTACGTGCCAGTCACTGTACTAAGTACTAGAGTAGATACAAGCTATTTGGGTTGGACAGAGTCCCTGTCCCACACGGGGCTCACAGTCTCAATCCCCATTGTACAGATGAGGTAACTGAGGCACAGAGAAGTAAAGTGACTTGCCCAAGGTCACATAGCAATGTCAATCAATAAATGTCAAGTATCAAGTGCTTACTTTGTGCAGAACATTGTACTAAGCGCTTGGGAGAGTACAATACAACAGAGTTGGTAGACATGCTCCGTGCCCACAACGAGCTTGCAGTCTTGAATGGGAGGAGGTTTCCAGGAGTCCAGGTGTCCAGATGGTTCAGGAAGATTATTTGCAAGTAATAATGGGTTAAAATTTCTTGCAAAAACCTTCCTCTGAGGCTTACTCAACTCCAGATACGGACTCGGATGGACAGAACATCGCAGACTAGCCGTGAACAGCTTCCGCTCTTTCGGATGGGGGCAGAAATCCTTCCAAACCAAGATGGCCACGGAAGTCAAGTACTTCCTCTCGGCGGTGGCCACTTACAAAGGCACCCCTTTCGATCCCAAGCAGCTGGTCACCGGCGCCGTCTCCAACGTGTCGAACGTGATCCTCTTCGGAGGCCGTTTCTCGTACGAGGACGCGGGGTTCCGGCGCATGATGGAGATGTTCAGCGAGAACGTGGAGCTGGCGGCCAGCCCCACGGCTTTCCTCTACAACGCCTTCCCGGCCATGGGCCTGCTGCCCTTCGGGAAGCACCAGCGGCTATTTGAGAACGCCGCCAGGGTCTATGACTTCCTCTCGGGGATTATCGAGAGGGTCTCGGGCAACAGGTGGCCCCGGTCGCCTAAGCATTTCATCGACGCCTACCTGGACGAGATGGATCGAGAGGGAAAGGATCCCGACTCCACTTTGTCCAGGGAAAACCTGATTTTCGCCTTGGGCGAACTCATTATAGCAGGGACGGAAACCACCACTAACGTCCTGAGATGGGCTGTTCTTCTCATGGCGCTTTACCCCAACATTCAAGGTGAGCCTTTCAATGCCGGTTCTTTTTGTTGTTTTTTCATGGTATCTGTCGAGCGCTTACTCTGTGTTTGGAACTGTTCTAAGCATTAAGTTGGATACAAAGTAATCAGGTTGGACACAGTCCATTTCCCACAAGGGGCTCACAGTCTTCATCCCTATTTTACAGATGAGGTATGGCTTTTCCGGAAGCATTTGGTTGAGTGGGTGGAAGGGTTTACTTGAGCTTCAGAGAGTTGAAATAATATTTATTAAGCTTTTACTATGTGCCAAACACTGTACTATGAGCTGGGAAAGTACGCATATTAAAGATAGGCTAAATCCCTTACCCTTGAGGGGCTCACAAGCTAAAAATAATGTGATTCTGGGAGGTTGACGGTGTATATATTTATATCTTTGTCTTTCATATTGGAAGATGATATATGCACCTTGAAATTTCCCCATGGGGATGTGTGTGGCTAGTAAAGGCAGAGGGGCACGACAGCCCTGGCCATATTGGACACACAAAAACGTTGTCACTTGTGGTGATGTACTTTGTTTGTAGTGCCTGGCCTCGTTTTCTCTCTTTTTGTAATTGATGGTATTTATTAAGATCTCACTGTGTGCCAAGCACTGTCCCGGAGTAAATTCAAGCTAATCAGGTTGGATGCAGTCCCTGTCCCACATGGGGCTTACAGTCTTAATCCCCATTTTACAGATGAGGGAACTGAGGCACAGAGAAGTTGAGTGATTTGCCCTAGGTCTCACAGCAGACAAGAGTAGCCGAGTCAGGTTTGGAACCCAGGTCCTTCCGACTCCCCGACCCTTGGTCCATCCACTAAGCCACACTGCTCTTTTGCCACCTTGACTCTTTTTTCATAAGAAACTTTTGTTCAAAGAGAATGACTCCCTTCTTGATGAACAGTGTGCCATGCAGGTCTGTCCTCAGGAATTGCCTCCCACTTTTCAGTTGGGATACAACCCTGCCTGAGGTAGGGATCGTCTCTGTTGCCGAATTGTGGTTTCCAAGCGCTTAGTCCTGTGCTCTGCACACAGTAAGCACTCAATAAGTATGATTGAATCAACAAATGAACCTTGAAAATGCTTCCTTTTCCCTCCTCGCTTTTGGTTTCCCAATTTCATCTCTCTCTGCCGCAGTTGCTTCCCTAGCCTTCTGTCATTCGGTCTTTTCATGTGTCTCACCCAGAGTTAGATGCATTAAGGCGAGCAACAGTTACACAAGGAAGGCAAAACACAAGAGGAAAGCAACATACAGTTCCGAAGAACAGTGTGGTCTAATGGATAGCGCCCGGGCCTGGGAGTCAGCAGGACCTGGGTTCTGATCCCAGCTCTGCCACTCATCTGCTGTGTGACCCTGGGCAAGTCGCTTCACTTCTCTACGCCTCAGTTCCCTTATCTGTAAAATGAGGATTAAGACTATTAGCCCCATGTGGGTCATGGACTGTGTCCATCCTGATTAGCTTGTATCTACCCAGTGCTTAGTACAGTGCCTGATACATAATAAGAGCTTAACAGATACCATGAAATGATAATAAATTTAAAAAAGACAAATTCATGAATAAATACCATAGGAGTTATTCATTCATTCATTCATTCATTCAATAGTATTTATTGAGCACTTACTATGTGCAGAGCACTGTACTAAGCGCTTGGGATGAACAGGTCGGCAACAGAGACAGTCCCTGCCGTTTGACGGGCTTACGGTCTAATCGGGGGAGATGGACAGACGAGAACAATGGCAATAAATAGAGTCGAGGGGAAGAACATCTCGTAAAAACAATGGTAACTAAATAGAATCGAGGCGATGTACAATTCATTAACAAAATAAATAGGGTAACGGAAATATATACAGTTGAGCGGACGAGTACAGTGCTGTGAGGAGGGGAAGGGAGAGGTGGAGGAGCAGAGGGAAAGGGGGAAAAGAGGGTTTAGCTGCGGAGAGGTGAAGGGGGGGCGGTAGAGGGAGTAGAGGGAGAAGGGAGCTCAGTCTGGGAAGGCCTCTCGGAGGAGGTGAGCTTTAAGTAGGGTTTTGAAGAGGGAAGAGAATCAGTTTGGCGGAGGTGAGGAGGGAGGGCGTTCCGGGACCGCGGGAGGACGCGGCCCGGGGGTCGACGGCGGGATGAGCGAGACCGAGGGACGGCGAGGAGGTGGGCGGCGGAGGAGCGGAGCGTGCGGGGTGGGCGGTAGAAAGAGGGAAGGGAGGAGAGGTAGGAAGGGGCGAGGTGATGGAGAGCCTCGAAGCCTAGAGTGAGGAGTTTTTGTTTGGAGCGGAGGTCGATAGGCAACCACTGGAGTTGTTTAAGAAGGGGAGTGACATGCCCAGATCGTTTCTGCGGGAAGATGAGCCGGGCAGCGGAGTGAAGAATAGACCGGAGCGGGGCGAGAGAGGAGGAAGGGAGGTCAGAGAGAAGGCCGACACGGTAGTCTAGCCGGGATATAACGAGAGCCCGTAGCGGTAAGGTAGCCGTCTGGGTGGGGAGGACAGGGCGGATCTTGGCGATATTGTAGAGGTGAAACCGGCAGGTCTCGGTAACGGATAGGATGTGTGGGGTGAACGAGAGAGACGAGTCAAGGATGACAGCGAGATCGCGGGCCCGAGAGACGGGAAGGACGGTCGTGCCATCCACGGTGATAGAGAAGTCTGGGAGAGGACCGGGTTCGGGAGGGAAGATGAGGAGCTCAGTCTCGCTCATGTTGAGTTTTAGGTGGCCGACATCCGGGTGGAGACGTCCCGGAGGCGGGAGGAGATGCGAGCCCGAAGGGAGGGGGAGAGGATGGGGCGGAGATGTAGATCTGCGTGTCATCTGCGTAGAGATGGTAGTCAAAGCCGTGAGAGCGAATGAGTTCGCCGAGGGAGTGAGTGTAAATGGAGAACAGAAGAGGGCCGAGAACTGACCCTTGAGGAACTCCAACAGTTAAAGGATGGGAGGGGGAAGAGGCTCCGGCGAAGGAGACCGAGAATGACCGGCCAGAGAGGTGAGAGGAGAACCGGGAGAGGACGGAGTCCGTGAAGCCGAGGTGAGATAAGATATGGAGGAGGAGGGGATGGTCGACAGTGTCAAAGGCAGCAGAGAGGTCAAGGAGGATCAGAATGGAGTAGGAGCCATCGGATCTGGCAAGAAGGAGATCACGGGTGACCTTAGAGAGAGCAGTCTCGGTAGAGCGGAGGGGACGGAAGCCAGATCGGAGGGGGTCTAGGAGAGAATGGGAGTTAAGGAATTCTAAGCATCGACCGTAGACGACTCGTTCTAGGATTTTGGAAAGGAAGGGTAGTAGGGAGATAGGGCGATAACTGGAGGGGGAAGTGGGGTCGAGAGCGGGTTTTTTTAGGATGGGGGAGACGTGGGCATGTTTGAAGGCAGCGGGGAAGGAGCCCTTGGAGATTGAGTGGTTAAAAATAGAAGTTAAGGAAGGTAGGAGGGCAGGGGCGATGGTTTTAATAAGGTGAGAGGGAATGGGGTCCGAGGCGCAGGTGGAGGGGGTGGCACTTGCGAGGAGGGAGGAGATCTCCTCTGAGGATACTGCAGGGAAGGGGTTACAGTTCCATGTTCCTCACCGCCCTGGCAGGGCTGGTAAGAGCCCGACAACCATTACAACAGCCACATTCTCTCGTTCCCCAGTCCTGGCATCATAAAAGTTCAAGCTCCCCTCTCCCTGTCCCAGTGGAAAAACCAGGGTGGCGCCAAATGTTGAAGGAAATCGTGCCTGCAACGGGGCCTTCTGGGTAGGGGGCTCACACCTAAGGACCAGGGGAGCAGGGATAATAAGAACAACGACAACATATGTGGTATTTGTTATGCATTTACTATGGGCTAAGCACTGTTCTAAGCACCGGCATAGATACAAGATAATCAGGTCGGACACCATTCCTGTCCTACGTGGAGCTCACGGGCTAAGTTGGAGAGAGAACTGGGAATGAACCTCTATTTTACAGATGAGAAAATGGAGGCCAAGAGAAGTGAAGTGACTTGCTCTTGATCACCTAACAGGCAAGTGGCAGAGCTGGGATTAGAACCCAGGTCCTCTGATGCTCAGGCTTGTGCTCTTCCCTCCAGGCCACATTGTATTCTTCAGTGCTTTTTTCACCACCCAGTAGACCAGAGTGATGCTATTCCCAGGTCAGTCATCTGAGAATTGCTTCATCCCTGCCACATTTTCTTCTGCCACAGGCCAAGTTCAGAAGGAGATCGATCAACGGGTGGGCCCAGACAGAGCCCCTACTTTGGAAGACAAACCCCAAATGCCATATACGGAGGCGGTTTTGCACGAAGTCTTGCGGTTCTGCAATATAGTTCCGCTAGGGATTTTCCACGCCACTTCTAAAGATACAGTCATTCGTGGTTACTCCATTCCTCAAGGGACCATGGTAATTACAAACCTGTATTCCGTTCACTTTGATGAAAAGTACTGGCGAAACCCAGAGGTGTTTTACCCCGAGCGATTTCTGGACAGCAGGGGCCAGTTTGTCAAGAACGAAGCGCTGATTCCCTTCTCACTAGGTAAGAGAGCACTTTCAATCAATCAATCAATCAATTCTATTGAGCGCTTCCTATGCGCAGGACACTATACTAAGCACGTGGGAGAGTATGGCTCAACAATGTAACAGACACTTTCTCAGCTCACAGCGAGCTTACAATCTAGAGGGAGAGATGTTGATGGAAGTAAATTACGGACATGAACACAAGTACTGTGGGACTTGTGGGAAGGTGGTGGTAAGGAGAGCAAGTCAGGATGACGAGGAAACGAGGGCTTAGTCAGGGAAGGCCTCTTGAAGAAGATGTGCTTTCAGTAATACTTAGAGAGGGCAAGAAGGGATGTCTGTCAGTTATGAAACGGGAGGGCGTTCCAGGCCGGAGGCAGGGTGTGGGTGAGAAGTCGGAGGCGAGATAATAATGTAATTATGGTATCTGTCAAGCGTTATGTACCAGCCACAGTATTAAGTGCTGGGGTGGATACAAGTAAATCGGATTGGGCACAGTCCCCGTCCCAGTCCCCATTTTACAGATGAGGGAACTGAGGCCCAGAGAAGTGAAGCGACTTGCCTAAGGTCACACAGCAGACAAGTGGCAGAGCTGGGATTAGAACCCAAGACCTTCTGACTCCCAGGCCCGTGCTCTGTCCACTCTGCCACGCTGCTTTCCTAGAGGAGATAGACGAGACTGAGGACAGTGAGTCGGTTTGGAACGGCGAGGCTGGCAGCACATTTGGATTTAGGGTTGCCTGCTTGAGCTGATGTGGAAGAACTGGCAGATTCTGAAACTGCTGCTCGTTTGATGGTGAAATGGGCCAGACCCCTCTCCAATCACATCTCCCAAGGAACAGATTTGCTTCAAGTATTTTAACTTGCTTTTACCTATCGAAGGCAGAAACTCTGGGGCGGTAATGAGAAAAAGTTGGAGAGTTTCTCTGCCTGCCGTTTCCTCATTAAAAATGCAAAGTTTGCTTAGAAAATTTGTAGCAGCAGGGAGCTTTGCTGGACCTGGAGGCTGCTTGCTGTATTTTTTATCACATGGTGGGCTTATTTAGCTCAGTCTTCAGCGGGTGGGGAGGGGGTCTAAAAGCCTGGTGAAACAGGCCTGTTCCTCCAGGCGGCATGGCCAAATGGGAAGAGGACAGGACTGAGAATCAAGAGACCCGGGTCCCAGTCTCGGTTCCGCTACTTACCCGCTGTGTGACCTTGGGCAAGTCACTTAACTTCTCTGTTCCCGTTTCCTCATCTGTCAAATGGGAATGATCGACGGTGAACCCCCTGGGAGACAGGGACTGTGAATGATCTGATGATCCTGTATCTACCCCAGCCCTTAGCACAGTGCTTGGCACATAGTAAGCGCTTAGTAAACACCATGATTGTTGAAGGGCTGTGGTGAGGTTCTGGGTCTGGCTCTGCCATCACCACAGTGACTGTCCTTGCGTAAGTCACATAAAGCACTCAATCAATTGCATTTATTGAGCGCTTACTGTATGCAGAGCACTGTACCAAGCACTTGGGAGAGTACAGTTTAACAATGTAACAGAGACAGTCCCTGCCCACAGTGAGCTAATAATAATAATAATCGTGGTATTTGTTAAGCCTTTACTGTGTGCCAGGCACTGTACTAAGCACTGGGATGGAAACAAGGAAATCAGGTTGGACACAGTCCCTGTCCCACAAGGGGCTCCCCATTTTACAGGTGAGGGAACTGAGGCTCAGAGAAATGAAGTGACTCGCCCAAGGCCACACAGCAGACAAGTGGCAGAGCCGGGATTAGAACCCATGATCTTCTGATTCCCAGGCCTGTGGTCTATCCACTAGGCCCTTGCTGCTTCCCTGGGCTTACAGTCTAATAATAATGATAATGTTGGTATTTGTTAAGCGCTTATTATGTGCAGAGCACTGTTCTAAGCACTGGGGTAGATACAGAATAATCAGGTTGTCCCACATGAGACTCGCAGTTAATCCCCATTTTACAGATGAGGTAACTGAGGCACAGAGAAGTGAAGTGACTTCCCACAGTCACACAGCTGACAAGTGGCAGAGCCGGGACTCGAACCCATGACCTCTGATTCCCAAGTCTGGGCTCTTTCCACTGAGCCACGCTCCTTCTCTAATCTAGAGGGCAGAGCGTGGAGCCCGGCCCTGCCAGAGCTCCGCCGGGCTGGGGAGAAGGTCCAGGTAACCCCAGGGGGTTCCCATCCCTCACCGATTCCCACACAGCCAACCAGGGTGGGGGCAGCTTGTACTTGGCCTCCTCAGGAGATCAGTGGCTCCTGGCTGGGGGAATGGGAGGGGAGCTCCGGCCAAATCCACGGGCCCCAGATGAAGCCCTCACCTCCCCCAGCAATCGGGCTCCCCTTCCGGCCAGCAGAGCGGCACTTGATCCCAACCAGCTGCATCCCCTCGACCCCCCCAGGACCTCAGTTGGAAGTCCACGCTTGCCAAGGGAGCGCAGCTGAACGGCTTCTCGAGTTGGGCCATGGGCCCATGGTGCTAGCCCTAGGGGCAGCGTCGGGGAGGGCCAGATGGGAGGACTCCTTTTAGGCCGCCGGACAGGCCCGATTTCTTGTTTTGCCTGGGGAACAATTCGCGGCCATTTAGTGGGGAATCGTTGAGATCCTCTGGATAGGTGTGTTCCTAGGAACCCTGGCTCCTTTGTCCGATTGTGGGTGCTGCTTTTGTACCCCAAAAGCCTAATCGTTCAGGTTGAGGCCTGGCCTTGATCTTTCCTTGGGATCAAAAGAACAATTGGAAACTTCTAGCCCTTTGCTAGACGTCAGTTCCTGGCGGGGGGAAGCAGTCATGGGCCCTTTACCTCTGGGGATACGTAAGACTTCGGCCTCAAGAACACCAGAGAACACCTGGTCCAGCAAGCTTCCTGCCCGAGAGGCCCTCGTGAGCTCAGAGTGACCAAGGTTTGGGAATTATGCCTTCAATTACTTATTTAATAATAATAATAATAGTATTTGTTAAGCACTTACTACGTGTCAAGCACTGCACCAAGCACTGGGGGAGATACCAGCTAATCTAGTTGGACACGGTCCATATCCCACATGGGGCTCACAGCATTAATCCCCATATTACCACCGTGGTAACCGAGGAAAGAGAAGTGACTCGCCCAAGGTCACGTGGTCGAAACGTGGCAGAGCCGGTATTAGAACCTAGATCTTTCTGACTCCCAGGTCCATGCTCTATCCGCTAAGCCTCGCTGCTTACGTCTTGAAACCTCTCTCCGTGACACTCGAAACACTCTGAGGACAGGACAGGAGGCTGTCGCTTTCTACAAGAATGAACCACTGCAACTTCTGGAAAGCATTTTCAATCGTTTCCTCTTCTCTCTAGGAAAAAGGCACTGTCTTGGAGAACAGCTGGCCCGGATGGAGATGTTCCTGTTTTTCACCGGCCTACTTCAACAATTTCACTTACGCTTTCCTAACGAGCCGGTCTCCCCCCTCAAGCCGAAGTTAGGCATGACCTTGCAGCCCCGGCCCTATCTCATCTGTGCTGAGAAACGGTGATGGCGGCCGGCTCCGATAACAAGACCGAAAGCTCGTTGTGGGCACGGAACGTGTCCACCGACTCTAGCGTAGTGGACTCTCCTAAGGGCTTAGCACAGTGCTCTGCGCACAGTAAGCGCTCGACAAATACCATTGACCGATGCCACGAAAAAGACTTAGAGAATCAACGTTTGGGAACCGCACCTTAAATTGTCTTGCCTCGACCTGTCTGCCGCCTAAAGCGGTGTCTGAGATCTGAGCAAAAGCCACAGCAGCACGGGGCCGTGGGAGGCAGAGAATGGGTTTTCAAATACCGGAATAGAGAAAAGCCATGTCAACTTTGATGTTGTCCTATATAGAAGAGATCTTTTCTCCTATTCTTAAAACACTAGGGAGTCTTTACAGGGAATGACTCGATAGGAATAAATGAAGACCTGATGAATATTGATGTTGACAAAATGCCTGAAACAATGGTCACGGTTTCGTAGGCCTAGCTTCCTTTAAGGAACCTGCATAAATTGAAAGTGCTGTACAATGATTTCAGTTGCTCAAACTACTAAAATCACACGGATCATAATATCAAAAGCTTGAAGAAGCAGCAGCAGCAGCAGCAGCAGCAGGTGGCCTGTTCCACCAACCCCAAGTAGCCTGGCTGCTTAAAAATGTGTGTACAATATACAGAATCAAAAACGTGTAAGACACCAAAAAGATCAAATGCCCTTTATTCACTTGTCTATCAGTGCGAGGGAACATGTCTACCAACGCTGTTGTATCGCACTCTCGCAAGCGATTAGTACAGCGCTCTGCACATAGTATGTATTCAGTAAATTCCATTGACTGCAAGTTTGACCCTTATCCTTCAAGCGGATGGTTCTGTTGACTATTAAAAGGACCTCTCCCTTTCAATAGGCTGCTAAGGCCACTTGACCTTTGCCTTGCCTTGTCCCCACTCCACTGCCTAAAGTTTGGTTTCTGGGCACCCTCTGGCCCTTAAGACTTTCAATCATCCACGTTTACTAAGCACCATGTGCAGAGCACCGTGCTACGTCAGCTGTGTGATGTTGGGCAAGTCACTTCACTTCTCTGTGCCTCAGTTCCCTCATCTGTAAAATGGGGATGAAGTCTGTGAGCCCCACGTGGGACAACCTGATTGCCTTGCATCTACCCCAGCACTTAGAACAGTGCCTGGCACATAGTAAACGCTTAACAAATACCAACATTATTATTATTAAGCCCTTGGGACGGCACAGTGTAACAGTTGGTAGACAGGTTCCCTGCCCATAACGACCTTAGAGTCTAGAAGGGGAGACGGTCTTTAATATAAATTCATCACCGAAATGTACATAGGTGCTGTGGGGGTGGGGATGGGGGGAGAGGGGAGGAAATGGAGCAAATCCAAATGTGAGGGCGATGCAGAAGGGAGTGGGAGAAGAGAAAAGGAGGGTTTAGTCAGAGAAGTCCTCTTGGAGAAGATGTGGCTTAGTGGAAAGAGCACGGGCTTTGGAGTCAGGGCTCATGAGTTCGAATCCCAGCTCTGCCACTTGTCAGCTGTGTGACTGTGGGCGAGTCACTTAACTTCTCTGTGCCTCAGTTCCCTCATCTGTAAAATGGGGATTAAGACTGTGAGCCCCACGTGGGACAACCTGATTCCCCTGTGTCTACCCCAGCGCTTAGAACAGTGCTCTGCACATAGTAAGCGCTTAACAAATACCAACATTATTATTATTATTATTGCTTTGGATGCTGTGCTGGGAATTGTGCCAAATTGTGCTTTACAAGCACTAGTACAGTGCCCTGCACACAGTAAGTGCCCAATAAATACAATTGAATGAATTGAACACTGTCCTGACATTCACATCCAAAACAGCACTCCTATCATCTTCTCATCCAAACCTGTTCTCCCCATCTTTTCCATCACTGTAGACATCACCCCATCCTCCCCGTCTCACAAGTCAATAATCTCGGCATTGCTCATTGCTCATTTAATTCATCTCTCATTTAATCCACATATTCAAATCTGTCACCAAATCCTGTCACTTCTACCTTCACATCTCTAGAATCCACCCTTTCCTCTCCTTCTCTCAGTTACAATGCTCTACTCACAGTAAGTGCTCAATAAATACAAGTGATTGATCCTAACTGCTACTACGCTCATCCAAGCACTTATCATCCCGCCTTGACTCCCGCATTAGGCTCCTCACTGACCACCCCACCTCCCGTCTCATCCCTCTCCAGATCATACTTCACTCTGCTGCCTGGATCATTTTTCTAAAAAAAAGTTCAGTCCATGTCTCCCCACTACTCAAGAACCTCCAGTGACAAGGCATCCATTTCTGCATCAAAAACTCTTTCCCGTCGGCTTTAAGACATTTCATCATCTTACAACCCAGCCCACCCAGTTCGTTCCTCTATTCCCCTCTATTAGAGAAGCAGCAGGCTTCGTGGATAGAGCACAGGCCAGGGAGTCAGAAGGTCACGGATTCTAATCCCAGCTCTGCCACTGGTCTGCTGTATGACCTCGGAAAAGTCACATTACTCCTCTGGTCCTCAGTTCTCTCATCTGTAAAATGGGGATTGAGAGTGTGAGCCCCATGTGGGACATGGACTGTCTAACCTGACTAGCTTGTATCTGCCCCAGCACTTAGAATGGTGATTGACACACAGTAAGTGCTTAACAAATACCATCATTTATCATTACCTGTACTTCCATCTCATCTATCTTGTTGTCAGTCCTTGCCTTCATCCTTCCTTTGGTTTGGAACTCCCTCCACTTTCATATATGACAGACCAGCACTCTCTCTCTACCTTCAAAGGCTTATTAAAATCACTTCTCCTCCAAGAAGCCTTCCTGGACAAAGCCCTCATTTCCCCTACTCCCTCTTCCTCCTGCGCTGCCTACGCTCTTGGACCTGTACCCTTTAAGCACCTGATATTTAGGGCCCCAGCACTTATGTACATAGCTGTTAATTTATTCCAATGTCTGCCTCCCTCTCTAGACTATAAACTCCCTGTGAGTAGGTAATATGTCTACCAACTCTCTCAAGTGCTTACTCTCTAGACTGTAAGCCCGTGTGAGCAGGGAGTGTGTCTATTGTTCTATTGTACTCTCCCAAGGGCTTAGTACAGTGCTCTGCACACAGTAAGCATTCAATAAATACCATTCATTGATTTATTCATTTCTTGGTGCTGCCTTCCCTAATGTATTCCAAATAAAGCCATTTCTTCTTCTAAGGATCTGTTAGAACAACCCTCTTTTTCATTTAAAAAAAGCAACAACTTACCATTTCTCCTCAGAGGCCACTGAAGGAGCTTCATTGCCTTTAAGCAGTAATATGTCCAGCCTTGGCACTTTTGTCATTGTTTTTCCCAAGAAACAACTTTTTGGGCCTTCCCAAACATTAATTCCACCTCGCGGTCACCGTGATCCTTTTATTCTGCCTAGTTCCAGGATGCGTTGCCAGCAGATTCCATCACAATGAGCAGCAGCCTGGCGTAGTGGTTGGAGCACGGGCCTGCGAGTCAGGAGGAGAGGGGTTCTAATCCCGGCTCTGCCACGTGTCCGTTGGGTGACCTCAGGCAAGTCACTTCACTTCTCTGGGCCTCAGTTCCCTCATCTGAAAAATGGGGATTGAACTGTGAGCCCTGTGTGGGACAGGGACTGTGTCCTACCTATCAACTTTGTATCTACTTCTGTGCTTAGAACAGTGCTTGGCACATAGTAAGCACTTAACAGATACCATTATTATTATAATTATTCATCTGCTCACCACTCAACCGGGGGCACCGGCCCAGACCTGGGGATTTACCATTCAAGGAAATGCCGTTCCGAAAGGTGCCGGAGCCAGAGCACAGCACACAAGGTCTAGCAGGGGCCTGCCGTCTAGGATGGAGCACGTGACCTACCGCGGCATTCTAGCAGAGAATAATGCAATTGAGCAGGCAGCCATTCCAGTGCATGCTTGGCCCCCGCGGCCCTTGATCTTTTTCCTGGAAGCCTGGGCCAGCTCTGAGCACCTGGGGCTTTCCTGGATCAGACTGGTTCCCCGACCCGGAGGCTCCCTAGAGGGCCGACTAAGGTCAGATCCCCTCTAGGAGCTTGGTCTGAACCAGGCGGTAGGGGTGAGCCTGAAGGCAGGCGGGCAACGGAGCGGAGCCACGATAGGTTCCCCGGCCTAGCGGCGTAATGACAGACCACCTCCGACACCTCCTTGGGCATGCAGTGGCCTTCTGCCAACATGGATTCAATCATGTTTCAATCGTATCTATTGAGCACTTACTGTGTGCAAAGCACTGTACTAAGCTCTTGGATCACCCCAAAACCCTCTCTCCCTCACGAGGAGACACGGGCAGGAAGGAAGAAGGGAGGAAAAGTCTCTAAATAGACTTACACTGTGGGTTTTTCTGAGGAAATTGCACACATCTACTCAGGATTTTTTTCCAAGTGGCAAGATTAAAATAGAAAACACACACTCGCTCTCTCTCTCTCTCCCCTAAGTAAAAACTCCCGCAACATACCCAAAAAACCTACCTTCATTTGCAAATCATAACACGAAATAGCGGGCAACTTCAGGAAGTATGAAAAATCAAAGTTACACTTAAGGAGCTACACTTAAAGAGCAATATATGGCTTTGAGAAATGCTATCCCAAAACCATTTTATAGGACTTCAGAACTATGACATTCACTAAAATTCTCTCAGAATTTCTTTGGGCGAGTACCTAAAGGATATGTCATAACCATCAATCACCTATGTTCCCAAGTAGAAAAGTTGTATGGGAAAAAGGTAAGAGTTTGCTTAGGAATTAATTTCAGTGAAAGAGTGTTGAAAAAGAAGTGGAAAAGTGTTTCCACGTGTTTCTGTTGAGAAGCTAAATAAAAAAGCACTCCCACCACATCATATGTTATTACAAAATGGAAATCAAAAAATGCTGGAAAATTTGTGTGTCTTTACATTCAGTTGTATTCAATAGTATTTATTGAGCGCTTACTATGTGCAGAGCACTGTACTAGGCGCTTGGAATGAACAAGTCGGAAACAGATAGAGACAGTCCCTGCCGTTTGACGGGCGCACGGTCTAATCGGGGGAGACGGGCAGACGAGAACAATGGCAATAAAAGAACAATGGCAATAAGTTGTCTGAACAATCCCTGCCAAATGACTGAAGTCATTACTTAATGACAATATCGGTCCATCAGTGGTATGTGGGCAAGTCACTTAACTTCTCTGGGCCTCAGTTACCTCATCTGTAAAATGGGGATGAAGACTGTGAGCCCCATGAGGGACAACCTGATCACCTTGTATCCCCCCCAGCGCTTAGAACAGTGCTTTGCACATAATAAGCGCTTAACAAGTACCAACATTAATATTATTTACTGAGTGCCTACTGTGTACAGAGCTCTGTATTAACAGTCTGGGAGAGTACAATTTAACAGAGTTGGTAGACCCGCTCCCTGCCTACCAGGAGAGAAGCTCTTTCTCTAGGAGGGAAGAGGTAAATAGGGAAGCAAAACAACAGGGGAGAGACTATAAAATGCACAGTCCATAAATGGTCAGTTTCAAAGTTCTAAATTTTATTACTCATAGGCATATTTGGTGGGAATACTACCTAGACGTTACAAATGACGTGGGAGAAGCAATGATATTGGCAGAAGGGATTTTGGCACTGACTGTGGAATAAATAACAAGGAAATGTTTTAGTGATTTTCCAGACCGCCACAGAAAGACTATGGTCAGACCCCAGACGCTCCGGGCTCTTCCTCCAACCCCCAGATCAGAACCACCCCCGTCCCCGTTCCCCAACTGCAGTCTGTGATTGGGTCAGCCCAAGTCCCCGTCCGATCACAATTACAAGTCTATCTTTGAGAAAATGATGGCTTCTTGACCTAATCTGCACATATATAAGCAGATACATTCTGATACAGTCTGCGAGAATAACGAAACACCTATTAGCTGAGAGTCATTTTCAGGTCATATTGGCATTTTCCTGTGCAGAAGTTAAACACTTGTGCCGCATTAGACATTGCGCTGTTTGGAAACTAACACGGTACACCTTCCATATAAGAAAATTTCGTATTTGTAATCTCTTTGCCAACTCTACGTCCGAGTTGTACGTGTTTTTTTCTTATCGATGATCTTTTACAAGGGCAGTCGTTCAAGTGAGAATTTCTGTATGAGAAATGGTTCCGAGAAATATTCAGATTGTCTAAAAAAAACAGGGCTTTCCACTACTCTGAGGTACTGAAACTACACAGCTGTTGGGTACTAGGAGAAAACAGTAGTCATTTTATACACTTCATGTGCACTAGCCCAAATGTAAATGGGGGAATGGCAGGAAATATTAAAATGTGTGTTTATTACGGAAACTAAAAATATACACAATTCTCCATGGCACTGTCACGTAGGAAATAGTCTGGAGATGACTGTGTTTCAGTTCGACACAAAACCATGTTCTTTATTCAACGTATACATGCTTTTTAAAAAAATAGCCTTTAGCATTTCTATTCCATACCTTCAGCAGGAGTGGTTTATGTTTTGCAAAATTGGAATATGTGAGGAAATAAGGGAAGATCACGGCTTCAATTTGGGGTACTTTTGTCTCAGAAGTTATAAACGAAGTGGAAATGATATTCTCTTTATCAGTGATGCAAATCAACATTGGGACACGATTTTAGCTTATGTAAAATCTGTGTGGAAAGTTCCTACACGTTTTAAAAACATGAAACCTGAGTCATAGTGAAAAAAACAACAAAACCTAGCAGTATAAACTAAAAAATAAAATCCCTTCACTGTTAGAACTGAACAGTTTTGAAATTCTACCACAGAACATCAAGTCGATAAGGGATGATGTGGCTTGAAAACAAAGTACTTGGATGCACACTGCAAACCTGAATATCTTCAGCAAAATAAAATACATAGCAGAATCTACACAACAGTAAAAAGCATCGCAAATCGATGCACCTGGATTCTTTTCATCATCAAAGTCCAAAACGTAATTCTCCCCGCACGGCCACCGCCCTGCCAAGCCGCAAGGAAGACCCTTGCCCTGAGCGGCAACCCCCAGGGCTAGCAGGGCCACGAAGATCTGCATTCGTTTCTACACACAGGCCCACAGAAGAAAAAAAAAAGTTCTGGCCACTTTGGTAACTGAAGTCACTTTTTTTTTTTTAAAGTTGTAGGTACCTCATGGAAAATAAGAGCTCTGTATTCAAGCAAGGCAGCATTAGGATTAAGGATCCGTACACCCACGAAGGCATTTAAGGATTGCGCGCCTTGGTAGACGCTATTCGATCTTCAAATCGAGTTTTATATTCCATGTGGTGAAAGTGCATAGGAGTGGGAGACTGCTGGGCTGCAAGAATCCGCTCACAGTATTAAGGCCTTTCGACGTTACGTGACGTGTGTCAGTCTAGAGTCTGCACAGTGAGAGCCGGGTCCGGGGTTCCCGGCAATGGCACGGGCTCCGCTGGAGCCTCCGCGGTGCTTTTACTCTTCAAACAGTCGTTCCTCCTCTTCATCCGCTTCCTCGATCACCTGAATCTCGTCGGCTTGAGATAAGGACGAAGTCTCCACCTGCAGTTTATTCCCATCGGCTTTACACTTTTCTTCCTCCTCGATCACCTTCTTCCAGAACTTATGGTTTTCCGTCAGGTGGTGCATTAGCTGGCAAAATATTCGCCGCCTACCTTTTCTTCTTTTTAGCTCTGTATTAAGAAAAATAACAGTAATAATAATAACAATAATGATAACAATAAATGATAGTACCCGTTAAGCACTCGTAAGCCGTCAAGAGCTGCATTAAGCACCGGACTAATCAGATCGGACACAGACTCTGTCTACACAGGGCTCACAATCTAAGAGATGGTGAGAACGGGTGTCTCAGCCCCATGCAGATGAGGAAACTGAGGCCCAGAGAAGTGAAGTGACTGGGCCAAGGCAGAGCAGGGAGTAGAACCCGGGGTCTTCTGACTCTCAGGCCCTGACTCTTTCCTCTAGGCCATGCTGCTTCTGGACAGGCATGTCTGGGGGTTTCGCTGCCCCGGCCAGCTCAGAGGGACCCCCCTCCAAAGGCTTTTCCCAAAGTGCTGCAGGTCTCCGAGAGCTGCCCTGTCCAGTATGCTCTATCTGGAGCTGGGGGAAGAGGGCTTTGGAATGGGAGGAGGTGAGTTACGGTGGGGTGCCGTATGTGCTTTCGGAGGGGTCGTCGGGCATTTTTTCCAGATTTTCCAGAGAAAAGGATACTTTTAGCAGCCTGTGGCTGATCAATCTATTTGGGCTTTGCAAAGCTCCACCCAAAATCTCACACTTTTTTTTCTTTTTAAGCCGCCTGGAAGCTTCTCAGGGGGTAATGGAAGCAAGGAAGCAGTGTGCAAGGGTTTTTAAGAGCTATCTACACAGCTAGGTTTTTGCGGGAAAAATCCACCTCAAGTGGATTGATTCTTCTGACAACTTTAACCTTCATTTTCAAAATGGAAATCCAGAGGAATAGCTAGAAGACCAGCCAACCATGAATAAATGTTTCTGATTAATTAGACATGGCTATTACTGTTTTTTACTTTGTTCCTAATAGTAATAACGATAATAATAATAATTGTGGTATTCATTCAGTGCTTACTTTGAGCCAAGCGCTGGGGCGGATACAAGCAAATCGGATTGGACAAAGTCCCTGTTCCATATAAGGCTAACAGTCTTAATCCCCATTTGACAGCCGAAGTAACTGAGGCACAGAGAAAGTAAGTGACTTGCCCAAAGTCACACAGCAGACAAGTGGCAGAGCTGGGATCAGAGATTCAGACTTGAGATTCAGACTCTAAAAAGTTAAAATGTTTCAGTACTGGACACTAGTTAACAAGCCCTATATTAGTCAACCAGAACCCAAAATAAATTCACACCTAGTCTGGAAACCCCAACCAGAAGGATCCAAAAAGAAGCACCCAGGGTTCTCATAGTTTCAAACAATAATTTCTGTATTCAAAGATGTGCTTATGGCCTTACTTGGATTTAGATTGTCTTCCATTTCTTCATCTTCTGTATCCAACTCTTCACCCTCCTCTTCTTCCTCCTCCTCCTCCTCCTCCTCTTCATCATCACCACTTTCAGTGTCATCATCTTCTTCATCCACCCACTGGCCAGGAAGCAATCCAGCGGCATCATAAGAATTGCACAGGGGACCCACTATGTGAGTAATAAAAGACTCCTGGAGTTTTGCCAGTTGAGGAGAAGAACGATCCATGAAGGGACTGATGGGCAAACCAAGATTTGCTTCTTCATCCCCCTGCACATTTTAAAAACAACAGAAGGTAATTTTTAAATGTCACCAAGACGAGTACCTGTTTTTTGCTCACATGTTTAATTACAAGCTCTGCTCCTGAAGCCAAGTCTTTTATAACATTTTGGTTACAGGCCTTTCTGTTGACACTAGGTTGTGAGCCCTTTGTGGGGTGGGGTCTCTGTCCAATCCAGTTATCTTGGATCTACCCCAGTGCTTAGAACAGTGCTTAGTATATGGAGAGCACTTAAGAAATATCATCACTCCAACTAGATTTACAGGATTGATTCTGACAGGAAGGGATTCAGGAGTCTAAATGAAATTGACTTTAATACCTGTACATTGTTAAACAAAGAATATATGCTCCAGCAGTTCAGGGCAAGCATAATATTTTATGTTCATTAACAACAATTAAGACAGAAATGCTATTCCCCCAATTGTGCTGACACACTGGTTCCCACTCGATTGTTTTGACAAATTTCAGGCTATACAACATCACTGCAGTTACATCAAATGTAAATGTCAAGGTTGGGTTTTTCCAATTGGCCAATTTCTCTCTCTGGTGGCCTCCTGTCACCAGAGGAATTCTATTTCCTATTTTGGCATTATTATTTTGAAAGGACCAAATGAAGAGAGGAGATGCAAAGGGGAGAGGGGGACGTAAGCTCCCTGAGCTCAGGGATCATGTCTACCGACTCTACCGTATTGTATTCTCTTAGAACAACGCTCTGTACATAATAAATGCTCAACAAATACCATCGATTTGACTGACGGAGAAACAGATCATGAAGTGGAGTTGAAAGGGAAAGAGGAGAGAAGAGACAATGCAGGAGCAGGGGGATATCACAGTGGAGGGAGAGGGAGTTCAATGTCAGGAAAAAGAAAGATCATAGGCAGAAACCCAAGCAAGGATCAGAGAGAGACATTTGAGAACATAAGACTGGACTAAGACCCCCAAATGGGGAAAGAAGCTGAACTTGAATCTTCTTCTGCCAAGAGGGGTGAGTGAGATCAAATTTCCAAAGATGAGGCATTAAAATGAAAATCCTCCTACTTACACTTGAGCCTCACATGAGACAGGGACTGCGTCCAATCTGATTATCTTGTATCTACCCCGGCATTTAGTACAATGCTTGGCACATAGTAAAAGCTTAACAAGCACCATTAGAAAAAAAAACAACCCAAAACAAAAAGGTATTTGAAAGCTTCCTTGCTCCTGTAGTCCAGTGAATAGTGGCACAAAAGGAAGTGAGGTGAAAGGGGGCAAGGTGATGAAGAGCTCTGAAGCCAATAGTGAGGAGTTTTTGCTTGATAAGGAGGCTGATAGGCAACTACTGGAGATTTTTGAGGAGGGGGATGACATGCCTAGAATGTTTCTATAGAAAGATAATCCAGGCAGCGGAATGAAGTATGGATTGTACTGGGGAGAGACAGCAGGTCGGGAGGACAGAAGGGAGGCTGATGCAGTCATCCGGTCAGGATGGGATGAGTGACTGTACTAACTTGGTAGCGGATTGGATGGAGACGAAAGGGCGAACCTTGGCGGTGTTGTGAAGGTGAGACCGGCAGGCTTTGGTGACAGATTGGATATGTGGGGTGAATGACAGAGAGGAGTCAAGGATGACACCAAAGATGCAGGCTTGTATGTTGTCCCACTGCTACTCTCCCAAGCACTTAGTACGGTGCGGTGCACACAATAAGTGCTCAATAAATATGGCTGAACGAATGACAATGAATGAATATCTGATCTGAAGGACCTGGCTACTGCTTCTGCATCAGAGCTAATGATTCTGCCTGTGAATTGAAGAGACCCTCAGTGGAGATTCTCTGGAAGCAGCTTGGCTCAGTGGAAAGAGCCCGAGCTGGGGAGTCAGAGGTCATGGGTTTGAATTCCAGCTCCGCCATTTGTCAGCTGTGTGACTGTGGGCAAGTCACTTAACTTCTCTGGGCCTAACTTCCCTCATCTGTAAAATGGGGTTTAACTGTGAGCCTCACGTGGGACAACTTGATCACCCTGTATCTACCGCAGCGCTTAGAACAGTGCTCTGCACATAGTAAGCGCTTAACAAATACCAGCATTATTATTATTACTAGATCACAGGGGCTGGGGGACAGATTCATAAGATGATGCAGGAGTGGAAAGGCCCAGTCCCATCTCCCTCCTCCTGACAGAGAAACACTCAAACCACCCTAGCCAGACACAAGTCCAACTTGGTCTCATCTGGGCCGGTAGAGGGAAAAGGAGGAAAGGAAAGCCGTCCTTCTCCCGGACCCTTCTGGCTCCCGCGTTGGCTGGGCAAGAATCCCCCGTTGAGCACTCTCCAACTTACCTGCTCGTAAAATTCGTTGACAATGCCTTCGGTCCATTTCAGATGCAGATCTCGAACTTTGGCTGGACCGTTGATATCGGCTAATTTAATGCACACCTGGCAGACTAAGAGGCGGTCGTTCTCATTACTCCATTCTATACCGGAACTATTGACGTCATTCGCCTGTTTCGGGGGGAAAAAAGGATTTTCGATCAGCCGACCTTGAACACCTGCAGGTCACTGCCTCTACACTCGGGGATTTCACTGCAGATCATCTCTCTGTGGTGGTCTCAGGGGGCTGGTGGGTGACCCCCTCAAGAGCCAGCCAGAGCCAGGGCATTTCGCAGAGTGGAGAAACCAACCCGACCTGGACTGCCTTGCCCTGAGGCAGGCCTGCGGGTCACGGCCAGGCTCCACTACGCAGCTCGGACCAGCTGCCTTGCCAGGGAGCACAGTGTACAGTGTAGAAGAGGGCAAGCGTTTAGTACAGTGTTCCGCAAGAGGTCAATACATAAAGCAGTAAGGCCTCGTAAGAAGCAGCGAGGCCTACTGGAAACAGCCCAGGCCTGGGAGAACCTGAGGTCTAATCCAGGCTTTGACACTTGTCCGCCCTGCAACCTTGGACAAGTCGCTTCACTTCTCTGGGCTTCGGGTACCACATCTGTACAATGGGGATTAAGACTGGGAGTCCCATATGGGACATGGACTGCGTCCAACTTTATTAGTTTGTATCTAGCCTAGCACTTAGTTCAGTCCCTGGAACATAATAAGAGCTTAATAAATGCCATTAAAATAAATAAATAAATACCACTGATTGATTGAAACAGAAAGCACTTATTGTTCTGGGATCCTCCTCCTCTAAGATTGTAAGCTCACTGTGGGCAGGAATGTGTCTGTTCATTGTTGTGCTGTAGTTCCCAAGTGCAAAGGAAAGTGCTCGGCACACAGTAAGTGCTCAATAAATTCCGTTGAATAAATGAATGAAACACATACTGGCTTCGGGTGATGGGTAGAAGTTCATCACCTCTCCACAATAATAATAATAATAATAATAATAATAATGGTATTTGTTAAGCGCTTACTATGTGTCAGGCACTGTACTAAGTGCTGGTGCTGGGTGTCCTCAGATGCATCCTCCCCTGCACCCCGCTGAATCGTCATTTAAAGATCTGGACCCAACTCAAGAGGCAATTCAATCCTTTTTTTTTTTTTTTAAACTCCTGTAGGGGTTTTAAATATAATGATCCAAAACCACCCTAAAGGAAAGGACGATTTAAAACAAAGGAATTCTAACAATAAACCAAGTTTCACCTGTGGCCACACCCAACCCTCCAGGACTATTAGATTCCATCCACTCTAAGCGCAGACATGATCGTGCATGACAAACCTTAGCGTTGAATTCCGCCAGGAAATCGAAATGCTTTTTGAGGTCTGTCGCGAGGATTGCTTCAATGACTAGGAAACGAAAACGTTTGAATTCCACGTGCTCCAAGTTAGATAAGAAGTTGTATTCTGGGCGAGAGAGGAAGAGATTCCACGCTGATGCAGCATGGTGATTTTCCAGGACGGAGCGATCGTTGTAAAGAACGGCCTACAGAGGATCGGAAAACCAAGTTATTAGCTGTTTTAAAGACACTTATGTCAACTGATCGACAAATGTCAGTCAGTGGTATTTACTGAGAGCTTACTATGTGCAGAGCACTATACTAAGCACTTGGGAAAGTACAACAGAATTAGCAGACACGTTCCCTGCCCGTAACAAATTTACAATCTAGAGGGGGAGTCAGACGTTGAAATGAATAAATAATCTGTAATATATAATTTAAAAATATATACGCAAGTGCTGGGAGGTTGGAGGTGGGTGAATATCAAATGGGCAAAGGTTACAGATTCAGGTGCATAGACAATGAGGAAGGGACAGTGAGCCGGGGAAAAGAAAGCTTATTTGAGGAAGGCCTCTTGGAGAAGATGTGTCCTCAACCATGTTTTGAAGGTGGACAGAGTGGTGGTCTGGCATATATGAAGGGGGAGGGAGTGGGAGGACTTCGAGGAGGATGTGGGAAAGGGTCGGCCGTGAGATAGATGAGAAAAGGGCACCGTGAATAAGCTGGCCCTTAGGGAGCGGAATGTGTGGGCTGGGCTGTAATAGGAGATTAGTGAGATGAGGTATTAACAGTGGAGTCTATTGAGTGCTTACTGTGTGTAGAGCACTGTACTAAGCGGTTGGGAGGGTATTCAGTACAATAGAGTTGCAGCTCAAACTGAACCTGAGGTGGGTGGAAGAGACTAATGCCTGTCTACTTGTTTTGTTGTCAGTCTCCCTCATTCTAGGCTGTGAGCGCGTTGTTGGGTAGGGATTGCCTCTATCTGTTGACAAATTGTACTTTCCAAGTGCTTAGGACAGTGCTCTGCACAGAGAAAGCGCTCAATAAATACGATTGATTGAATGAATGTTTAGTGCCTGTTTTTCAGTCAGCAAATATTTACTGGGCACCATCGGGGCTCAGAGCAACATTAGAGGGTCTTTTCCAACAGATTCTGAACATTTAATTGAGCAGCTCAATTAGGTATCCAAAGACCAGAAGAAAACTAAAAGGAACTTCAGACCAATAAGCCTTGTGCTTCCAATGAAGAGAAGAAGCATGCTCTAGATTACTGGAACCCTGGTTTGGGTTTTTAGAAAGTTGGCAGGCACTGACAACCTCTGGCAAGACTCACCAGATAGTGGAATATCAAGATATTCTGGCTGGCTTTTTTTTTTTAATGGTATTGGTAAAATGCCTACTATGTGTCAAGCACTGTTTTAAGAGCTGGGGTAGACACCAGTTAATCAGATTGGACACAGTCCCTGTCCCACATGGGGCTCACAATCTAAGTATGCTGGAGAACTGGTATTCTGCTACAAAGCAAGCAGAAATAGAACATGTGCAAAAATTCATGTACATACTACTAGGTTCCCAACTATGTAATGGAGTCAGGGTCCTGACACTATTTTTGCTGCAATGGAAGTGGTAAAGCATGAAAAAGTTTTTAATGCTGGTAAATTACTTGGCCACTGGACTTTCAATGACTTTTTATTTTCTAATGATTTTAAAGACCTGCAAGATCTGGGGTTCTGTGCAAATAAAGGTGCTGTCAACCAGAACATAGAGATGACATGTGTGTTCACATCATTCCCAAAGAAGCCTAATTCAAATGCTCTTTCAAGCAGATGTGAATTAAGTTTTTAGTGAATAGACTTTCTGGGTGCAAAGCCTAAAAGATTCCATGTATTTTAAATGCCCTCTCCTTCACTGATAATCCTCCCTAGCTTTCTCTCTCCCGAACCCCATCCCGTTACTTAACCTCCTACAGTTGCTATCTCCCATTAGGTTGCCACATAACTGGAATTTGCCCAGTCATATGGGGGAAAAGCACAGCCTTGGAATGAACTCTATCTTGGAAGTTAAGGCCTCACGGAATCAGAGACGGGAGGAAACAATCAGACTTCTCTTTATCACCAGCAGAGTGGCCGTCCAAGGTGTTTTCCCTGAACCTTCTCTGTTTGATGCATCCAAACAAAGCTTGCGGTTTTAGTCTCATCCCACCCCTGATTTTTTAAAAATGGAAATCACTCCCCTCTCCATTACCCCTATCACCCTTCACTGCCCTTCCAAAAACAAATGCAACAGCTCGCCCTTCTCTTGGTTGGGAATATTTTACTTTAGAAAAGGTTACGCCTCAGTCGGCTCGTAAGATATTTCAAATCAAGTGCAAGCTACAATAATTATAGCCAGAGGTTCCGTTTTTCAAAACAATCTCCCTGTTTCATAAACTACCTAGCATTTGGAGAGTTACATCTGTTGAAGAATGAGATGACTGCCCTAGTTCCCTAGAAATATCGGACAACATGACGTTCAATGCTATCATCCCGGAAAGAACAAAGAGGGGCTCTCTGAGCTGCCGTGTGACTCTCACAATCAAGGGGCAATACTGACAGGGTTTCAGTTTCTAAATGATCCCTTCTTCGAGCAGTCTAATACATCTCTTACCTGAGGTGCATTGGTAGCCACAAGAAATGCATTTGTCCGCCCTGGATGGTCATAATCATGCATGGCAGCTGCTACGTAGAGGGCCATCAACTCCAAGGCAGGAATGTTTGATGCTAGGCAGCCATAATTGTCATCCAATATAGGACAACTCTTTGAGGAAATATAAGCAACCCGACCAGGGGTAATTCCACTATCAGAATCTGGGGGAAAATATGCAGAAGAAGATATCATCAATAATCAAGACTATGCTAAATTACGCAGAAGCAGCACGGCACAGTGGGTACAGCACCGGCCTGGGAGCCAGAAGGTAATGGGTTCTAATCCCTGCTACGCCACTTATCTGCTGTGTGAACTTGGCCAAGTCACTTTATTTCTCTGTGACTCGGTTACCTCATCTGTAAAATGGATATTGAAACTGGGACATGTGGGACAGGGACTGTGTTCAACCACATTTGCTTGCATCTACCCTAGTGTTTAGTATGGTGCCTGGCCCACAATAAACTCTTAACGAATACCAAAATTAATATTAATAATAATAAATGATGCAAAACTCCCCTCAGTTTGGCATGATCGTTGTCATCCTTTTTAACCAGGAACAAGTGAGTGGCTGGGAAAGAAACTGAATTTCTACAGGCCTAGTGGTTTATATGCATTTCACACAAATCCAGAATTGATTTAGATATTAAAATTTTGACTGTGATTCAAGATTGTAAGGCGAGCAAATTTTGGTTTGCTTATCTGGTGAGCAACTACTATATAGCCTTAATCAAATCCGGAAAAAAAAAACTGGGCCCATTGATTTGCAATACATTTTCCAAAACCTGGACAAAGGGCAAAATAAGATCGATGCCAAGGACCCTCCTCTATCTGGGGGGGAAAAAAGGCATAAACCAACCATAAAGATAAGATTTCTAGCTCAGGTGAAGGTTGAGCTATGAAATGTGAATGTTCGATCATACGACCACTGAAATTCCTAGTTACATCCTATAAACATAAAGAAAAATTAAATTCTCCACCTCCAGAGTTTGATCAGGTAGTAAGTTCTTTTTCCAACTTTCTGTTGGACCAGACCTTGTTTTGGAACTGCCCACTTTTCACTCCCATATAGGAAATGGCTTCTGCATTCTGAATCTCGTAAGGATGCTCAGAGTTGGGCATTCTTTTAACCTCTACAGTCGTACTTCAGCCATTTCCACCCTCATTACCCCTTCAACTTTCTCACAGGATTTATCTGCTCAGGATCAGAAAACTGAATATTCTGCCTCTAGAATGTTGAGTGAGGGTAAAATCCAGTAAGATTTCCCATCGACTCACTTTTTGTCAGAGGGAAAACCATTCCTGTAGAGCGGAGGTGTTCCTTCAGCAAGACAGCAAAACTGTAACAGACATAGATCCCGAAGGATCTTATGCTAATAAGTCATAATTATTATTGTTATTAGGAATTTATTAAGCACTTAATATCTGTCAAGCACTGTTCTTCTAAGTGGTGGGTTAGATACAACTTACTCTGGTTGGCTATAGTCCTTGTCCCTCTTGGGGCTCACAGTCTAAGTAAGAAAGAGAACAGGTTAGTCAGTGCTCTGCACACAGTAGGTGCTCAATAAATATGACTGAATGAATCTCCATTTTTCAGTTGAGGAAACCAAGTCACAGAGAAGCTAAGTGACTTGCCTGAGGTCACACAGCAAACAATTGGCAGGGCAGGGAGTAGAATCCAGGTCCTCTGACTCCCAAGCTGATGCTCTTTCCACTAGACCACATTGTTTCTCATTTTTTTAAGTACTTGCTACTTTTCAAAGCATGGTGTGATTTGGAAGACAGGGAGATATTCTGGTGAGAGGAAAAGACAAGGAAACAAGTCCTATCTTTATGACCAAGGCTGCCCTCTGGGGATGGAGCAAAAATCTTTGGGTACAAAATGGGGCTGGGGCTGTCTTTTTTCTTCATTCTGAAGGATTATTTTTTTTTTGGTCCTGATCTCAGTTTTACATTAGTTCTGGAAATAAGTACATTTATTTTTAAAGCCACAAAGGGAAAAAAAAAGAAGAACAATGAGGTATTTTTCTTTGAAAATAAAAACATGACTTCCAGGAAAAACTCTTCTATTTTCAACAGAAAAATCCATGGATATAAAATGGAGGGCCAGTCAAAAGTCAGGTAAAGGTTTTTTGTGCTGAATCCACTGTAGGTGTACTTCAATAACTGGCCAGAAAAACGACTATATGGCAGTGATACTGAAGGAGGATATCAGTGTTCCTGATGTGTCGGTTGATGTCTGCAGGGGTTGCCCTGGATCTACTAAGGACATGTACATACTGGATGTGTATTTATTTCTGTATTTATTTACTCAAGACAGTACCTGTGTCACTTTCTGTCACATGATCGCTGTGGGTCTGCTGAAATCCAGGTATCGGCCGAGTGGTCAGGTACCAAACTGCATGAAGGACATCTGTAGCGTGAATTCGATTGTGATCTAAAAAGTCATCGACAAATACTTTTGTTACACTACTGTGGAGATGAGGTAGTGTGACAATTTTTAAAAAGCAGAGATAGGAAACAAAGCAATGGTTTGTCTTAAGAATTTACGCCACGAAACTTGATTCTTAAATTTCTTCTAATTTATAATTTCTTTTCACAAAATTTAGTTTTTGTGGCTACCAAGACTTTGAAATTCCTTTTTCTTAAAGATAAAATATACTGATTAATCATAAAACAAGTGAGAAAAAAACTCACTACTTTGGGAAGAATTTTCTACCATGGTTTCTGTTTAATGCTGTGTGGCTCATATACTTGCTAGGTGTAAACCAGTTATTGCTCGATCAACACAACTGATAGAGAATATACAGAATAGGCAACAGTGAAATTTTTCTAGTATGTTGTAAATATCCACTTTCCGTTCACACAATGAATATACATTTACAGCTTAAATCTATTGTGTTCAGAAATTAATATGTTGAATTGATAATTATTAAAGGTGATAGTATAAAGCTCTCAAATGTTGCAACCCTCGCTAACTGTGGAAATACTGCTTATACTGAGGCCCATTCGCACAGCCCCGACCGCTCAAAAGAAAGGGAAAAATCAGACTCAGCATTGCGCTTTGTTTCCTTACTCAAAGACAAATAATACAGACTTTCAGAATATATCCCTTAGGAGTACGATATTCCGATGACTAGAGCTCCTTCCAAGCTAATGTTCCAACTGCACCTCGCTCTCGACTTTCCCGTCTCCTCCCGCTCATGGCATTCCTCGGGTCTGGAACTTCCTTGCTCCCTTATTCTCACATTCTCCATGTTCAAAGCCCTCCCAAAATCCACCTCTCCCAATTAACCTTCCCAAGTCACGTTAACTCAGCATCCATCTCGGACGCAAGGGTAGTGTCACCCATCCTCACCACTTACTTTTATATACAGTGTTTCAAATGTACGTTCTATTGTTCACTCTGATGATTCTATTTGCCAATATTTTTTATGTCCGTCTCCCCCATTAGAGTGAAATCTTCCATTTGGGCATTCGACAAGTACTATTACTAGAGTTAGTACCCTTGAGAGTGAGATTCCATAAATACATGGAGGAAAGAATACATAAAGGCTGTTATGGAAGCTAAGAAGCTTAAAAAAGAAATGATGACAGCCATCTTCAGTGGATTTGCAGAATACCCACTAGATGCATGCCACAGAATTAAGGAACTGGGTACAGAATAAAAATGTTCCCATCTTCTTCTTACAGTAGGCTGGGAAAGTTAAAAAAATGAGCTATTAATTAGGCAGGAGAAAGGGTTAGTGATTTCAATGAATAACTAAGGAGACTAGAAAGAGGATGATCACAGAAAGAAAAACAATATGGTGAGAAGAATGTGAAACAGAAGGTATAACTGAAAAGGTCTATTATCATGCCTAAGAAAGCTGGCCAAAATGATCCAAATGTTGCCTCATGCTTCTACATCCAGGTTGACCACATTATGGGGTCAAATTTGAAAAAGAGATTAAATTGTCTGGATTCAAACTAATAATTAAAGCTCAGGTTTTCAAAGACTGTAACTCGATCATCTTCACGTTGGTGTTTACTTCACCATAAACCAAAAAAAAAATATGAAATCAAGGCACACATTTCTGCATTTGACAACTTTTGTTTTTCTATTTAATCAGTACAATACTATGCAAGAATGTTTGGGAGACAGCACTTCCCCTTTGGAAATAGGTTACAAACTATTTCAGAGTCAGCATTTCTAGCTAAAACTAATTAAAAAGGACAGTCTTCAAAGGAGAGGTACTTACAAGGAATGTCTCGGTAGCCATTTTCTAATGCACGAAAGTAATTCATGAATTGTTGAGTGGGAATTTTGAATATTTCCAACAAACCAGTGTCTTGAAATAGGGTGTACATTACCTAAACATAAATTAAAATCATTTCATTTTGAAGCTCCAAATTTCTAAACCTTACAGGTTTTCGGGATTTTAGAGTAGATCTGCTTCATAAAGTATACCTAAATATGTCACCCCATGTATGTTCTTAAATTGATCCGCCATTAGAATGGACCCCGATATCATACACCTGGTTGGCAGGGTAAATCAATTATTTCAAAAAGAAAGGGAGGTAGAATCTCATAATCCTGGAAAACCAAAAGCAATCTGAACACCTCTCCCGAAAAAGATCCAACACCCAACTATTTATTCTTCCTTTGGCCTTTTAATTCAAAAGATGGAGAAGCTGATGCCTTTTATAAGGGTCCCAAAGTAAGCCCGAGCTACATTCATCTCATTAAAACACATTTTAAAAGGATTTAATTCAAATTAAGCTTCCCTTTTCAATAGAAGACTCTTACAGCTTTCTCAGGAGGTGCAACGAGGTACAGCAAATTCTCACCTAACTTAACAAAAGCTATCCCCGAACGTTTGGAATATGTGAGAGTTTCCTGTATCTCTCACTCCCTGCATCTCCAGATTTTGAAAGCTGAGGAGGATGGAACAATTTTGTTTTAGTTGTCCTCCTGCTTTTGACTTGGGGTTGAGGGGTCAGGTCTAGATTTCCCCTGCTTTTCATTCATTCATTCAATCGTATTCATCGAGCGCTTACTGTGTGCCGAGCACCGTACTAAGTCCTCGGAAAGTACAATAAAGAGAGACAATCCCTGCCCACAAAGGGCTCAAAGGTATCTGAAAAAAAAAAATCCATCGGAAAAAATGGATTGGGTGCCGATCATTTTGGATGCCAGGAATTTCACTGAAATAGCCTGAAAATCCATTATTATAGCAAGGTCAGATTTCAAAAGAAGTGGAAAAAGAATCAAAATCGGATATTATTGCTTCCACTAAGAACAGGACCCAACAGTGTTTTTGTTTGATTTTAAAAGTTTTTCAATTTTATTTTCTTCTTCTGGTAGAACCACCCAAATAATTCAGTAGAGGGGAAAAATATTTGAAAACTATAAACACTGGAAAAACTTCATTAATTAAATGGCAAGCAATGGGGACGCAGATTTTAATATTAGCCAGATTCTGGTTATTTGATATTTTTGCTTTAAATACAATATGGCTTGTAGTCACCTGGGGAATAGCAGTTGCCTGGAAATACATGCCATTTTTAATAAACCAGAACTATATTGACGAGGGTCACTGCCAAAGAAAAAAGGTGCTTAGAACATATTAGGAATCAAGATAAAGTGACACAAATACTTTCAAAAGCACATATAACCCTGTTGGATTGTTTTAATTCCCAAATCAAGATTTCTTAAATGACTGTATCAAGGTGGAGCAAATGAAATCAGTTCTTCAGTTTGAGGCTGTAAATGGAACACTTTTTGAGGAGTATTAAGTAATTTTACTATTGCCAGAGGCTCACCTCCAAAAATGAACAGCTAACTCCCTTGGCCAAGCCTATTGTTTTGGGAAATGTCATATCAATCAGTCATATATTTATTGAGTACTTACTATGTACAGATCACTGTACTAAGTGTTTTGGAGAGTACAATACGACAGAATCAGCAGATATGTACCCTGCCCATATTAGATTTGTCTTTCTTGGAATAATTTAAAAAATATTTTAATGATTAATTTTACTCTATTATTTCCTTCCATCTGAAAATTATTTTAGTGACCATCTCCCCACAAGATTGTAAACTCCTTGAGGGTGATCAGGTTGACTAATTCTACTGTACTTGCCCAACTGCTCAGTACAGTACTCTGTAGTGTGTACTACTTACTGATTGGCCTAAATTAAGGTGGACGTTTTTTCCTCAATTTTCTATTTGAGAGGCCATAACTGCCCTGCCAAGCAGAATGAAGTGCACTAGTAACTTCTAGATGTTGGTCTTTTCAATAATTCAAAATGAAAAATACCCAGTTGTTCTACACGCTCATTAAACCTGGGCATATCATTAGAAATTGTACTGTACTTTCCAAGCACTTAGTACAGTGCTCTGCACACAGTAAGCGCTCAATAAGTACGACTGAATGAATGAAAGCTGTCTAGGAAGACAGTACCTTAAAGGCAGGACTTCTACCTTTTAACCTCTAGTGTACTCTCCCAAAGGTTTAGGTTAGTACTCTGCACACAGAGGCTCAATAAATACTGCCGATTGACTCATGTTTGCCAGATTACACAAATTCAACTGAATAAGTATCACCAAAAGAGCCAAGGTACAATCAATCAATTCATCGATAGCTTTTGTCGAGCACATACTGTATGCCCAGCGCTGTACTAAGTTCTTAGGAGAATCCGTGGGCACATTTCCTGCCCATGAGCTTCCAGTATAAGTATTAGTGGATTTAGATACAGATTCTCCATTTCATTCATTCATTCAATAGTATTTATTGAGCACTTACTATGTGCGAGCACTGTTCCAAGCGCTTGGAATGTACAATTTGGCAACAGATAGAGACAATCCCTGCCCAATGACGGGCTCACAGTATAACCGGGGGAGACAGACGGCAGAGCAAAACAGAACGAAACAAAAACAAGACAACATTATCATGATAAATAGAATCAAAGGGATGTACACCTCATTAACAAAATAAATAGGGTAATAAATAATATATACAAATGAACACAGTGCTGAGGGCAGGGAAAAGTGGGGGAGGAACAAAGGGAAAGGGGGCTCAACTGGGGGGGAGGTGAAGGGGGTAGGGGGAGGAGCAGAGGGTGGAGGGGGAGCAGAGGGAAAAGGGGGTAGCTCAGTCTGGGAAGGCCTATTGGAGGAGGTGAGCTCTCAATAGGGCTTTGAAGAGGGGAAGAGAGTTAGTTTGGTGGAGGTGAGGAGTGAGGGCATTCCGGGACAGCTGTAGGACGTGGGCCAGAGGTCGACGGCAGGATAGGCGTGAATGGGGGACGGTGAGGAGGTGAGTGGCAGAGAAGCGGAGCATATGGGGTGGGCAGTAGAAAGAGAGAAGGGAGGTGAGGTAGGAGGGGGCAAGGTGATGGAGAGCTTTGAAGCCAAGAGTGAGGAGTTTTTGTTTCATGCGGAGGTTGATAGGCAACCACTGGGGGTTTTTAAAGAGGGGAATGACATGCCCAGAGCATTTCTGTAGGAAGATGATCTGGGAAGCAGAATGAAGAATAGACCGGGGTGGGGAGAGACAGGAGGAAGGGAGATCAGAGAGAAGGCTGACACAATAATCCAGCCGGGATATTATGAGAGCTTGTACCAGTAAGATAGCCTTTTGGATGGAGAGGAAAGGGCGGATCTTGGCGATAATGTAAAGGGGAGACCGGCAGGTGCTGGTGACGGATTGGATGTGTGGGGTGAATGAGAGAGCTGAGTCAAGGATGACACCAAGGTTGCGGGCTTGTGAGATGGGAAGGATGGTCGTGCCGTCCACAGTGACAGGGAAGTCAGGAAGAGGACAGGGTTTGGGAGGGAAGATAAGGAGGTCAGTTTAGGACATGAGTTTTAGGTGGCGGGCAGACATCCAGGTGGAAACGTCCCGGAGGCAGGAGGAGATACGAGCCTGAAGGGAGGGGGAGAGAACAGGGGAGGAGATGTAGATGTGGGTGTCATCTGCAAAGAGATGATAGTTGAAGCCGTGGGAGCGAATGAGTTCACCAAGGGAGTGAGTGTAGATGGAGAACAGAAGAGGGCCAAAAACTGACCCTTGAGGAACCCCTACAGTTAGCGGATGGGAGGGGGAGGAGGAGCTCCCGAAGGATCACAAATAATTAAAACTTGAAAAGAGGTTTCAAAGAATATACATATCCCCAACCCTCATGAATTTGACCATCACTAATATGGAATTTTTGATGAGGAGAGAGATCCCCCAGCTTCTTTCCTTTGTCCTCTTCACTTCTGCCAATGGAAGGTAAAGCTAATATCTCGAGAAGGCCACATCTCCTCCAAGAGACCTTCCCTGACCAAGCCCTCTTTTCCCCGGCTCCCTCTCCCTTCTGCGTCTATGCACTTGAAGCTGTGACCTTTGGATATTTGCCATTCGCCCCACCGCCAACCTCATAGCACTTATGTAAATAATTTTACATTATATCGATATATAATTATATGCATATAACTATATGTAAGCAAATTTGAATTATTTATTCATATTAATGTCTGTCTCTTCCTCTAGACTGTAAACTTGTTACGACAGGGAACATGTCTGCTACTTCAACTGTATTGTACTCTCCCAAGTGCTCGCAGATAACCATTGACTGATCAAGAAGGAAGTCTTGGATCCATTCAGTGGTTAGCAAAGCTGCAGTTAAATCATAAGCACCAAGAGAAATGAAGAAACAGCAGAAGAGAAGAGGAAGCGGAGAGTGGAGATGATGCAGGTCCTGAACATCTCCCTGCCCTGAGCAGATTTAAAGAGACAGGTAAAGATAAAGCAGTACAAACTCTAGCTGCTAAATTTAACTGTAATAGTCACCCTGGGGCACACTAACACAAGGGAAGCACCCAGCAAAAGCCCAATAATGAAACAACATTGAAAACCACAGCATATTACAACTCAGACTTTTCCTAAAGTACTAATTAGAGGAATTGTACCATAGATGGAAATAATGTTTTCTAAAGAACTGGCCTTTCCACTCCAACAAGTTATAATCCTTCAGTGCATCGATAACAATCAATGACATTTTCTTTCTGTGAAAATACCAATGCATTGACATATGTGAATTTCTAATCTGCACCTAAATGGTTCTTTCTCAATGCCTTCTCTGAGTATTCTCGAAAATAATGAAAAGGCAAATAACCGCTTGCTCAGATGCCTGTGGCGAGAAACAATTTTTGCTGAGAAAACAAAGAAAAGCCAAATAGGGTTAATTTTTGGCTGGGGGGCGGGGCAGAGCACATCCCGTCCCTTCTTTGCAAAGGCCTGTAACTTTGCCTATGGCTGTCCTTCACCAGCCCTTCACGGCTCTTCATTCATTCATTCGATCATATTTACTGAGCACTTACTGTGTGCAGAGCACTGTACTAGGCTCTTGGAAAGTACAATTCAGCAATAAAGAGAGACAATCCCTGCCCACATCGGGGTTACAGACTAGAAGCAGAGAGACAGACATCAAAAGAAGTAAACAAGGCATCAATATAAATAGAATTATATACACATCAAAACAAGTAAACGGGAATCAATACAAATTAATAGAATTGCAGATATGTACATATATACACAAGTGCCATGGGGTGGAGTGGGGGAGGGCAAAGGGAGCGAGTTGGGGAAACACAGAGGGGAGGAGGAGCTGAGGAAAAGAGGGGAGCTAATTCTCTTTAGACTCTAAGCTCACTCTGGGCAGGGAACATTTCTACAAACACTCTCATTCTGTACTCTCCCGAGTTTAGCAGTCTGCTGTGCACATAGTCAGCACTCAATAAATACCATTGTTTGAGTGCTTGATAGGCAGGTGACAAAATGGAAGTGAGTCTGAGCGTCCGGCCTGTGTTTTTGAGGCCACACCGATGGGGACCGGAGAGCCAGTGTGAATTTCCGTAAGGATGCATGACTGGGGGCGGGGGAGCCGGGGGAGGCGGGGGAACGAGACCTGAGCAAATGCCCATTTCAGAGAGATGCCTGGGAAAGTTAGTAAAGCAAATATCACCTGATTAGCTGGGTCTACCCCAGCACTTAAACAGTGCCTGGCACACAGCAAGCGCTTAACAAATCCCATTTTAAAAAAACACAACTCAGAGTTTTTGTCCAATATTCAAGGCTGCTAGAAACTACTGATAACATTTTCTGAGGTTACGAGCTGGCCCACAAACCTGGCTGAGGATCCTTCCTGATTTGCCTCCCATTTTTTCCATGAGTTCAAAAATTTGAAAGTTCCAGTTGCTCATCTTCTCCATTAACGATTCATGATCTTCCATTAACATTAGTTCTGACTCCTGTTCAGTCTGTGCATGAGAGATGAAAGTTTTCAAAATGATTCTTCCACTGCAAGGTGTGTCAGATCAACCCCCAAATTCCAGCTAAAGGTTGATGCTTCAAATGCTTCTAAAACTGTGATTTGTGAGGGATATTCTCAAATTACTGGTCTACATGGTTTGTATTTGGTTCCATCTTAGCAATGTTCTATTATTGTGTGATGATCTTCGATGAATCAATAAAAAGTAATTTCAACTCACACTATATAAATACCATTAAGCGACTGCTAGGAAACCGCCAGACAGCAAAAGGTTTAATGCACACTATTTTAGTATTTCCAGTTTTTAGTAACAAAAATGAAGAAAGCTTTCACTTTTTGTTGGCTGTTTCCACTGAGTTGTTAAGTGCCTCTTGGGATGTGGTGAAGGACATAAGACACTCTGCCTTTTAAAGTTTCGAGTTAGTGGACCGAAGAACTCTCCTAATGCTCGGATCTTCTGAAAAGAGGTCAAAACGTACGCTATTGTATCAAGTCAAAGATTTATAACATTCTGTGAAGACACCCAGAGAGAAATCCATTCTATATTCTATTTAACTAGTAGTACACACAAACATTCAAGTTCTGAAAATTTCCCCTTACATTTGGCTGCGGATTATTCTGTGCTTCTTCCGTTAGTTGACTGTCACTTTGGAGGGGAAATTTTCTGCAGTCTCTCGTCTCTGTTCCTTTTTCTTGCAGGGGGCCGGTAAGTCCGGTAAGATGGACTGATTCTTTTGAAAGACTAGGGTTTCCTTCTTCACCTTTTGAAGATCAGATTTGGTGAGAATCTTTATTATTTTCTAGTTAGGATGTGCACCAAATTTGATAGATTAGGGATATAGATAACTGTAGATATTTTTCCTGTTCAGTCAATCATTTTTATTGAATGCAGAGCACTATATGAAGCCATCTGGGGAGCTTACCCAGGGGATATTAAGTTTACAATTTAGGGTGAGGGAACAGAACACATATATGAAATTGCATATGAATAAAAGGGAAAAAAACATATCGCTATATACATACCTCTTGTAGCACCAGTTGGGAACTCAATGCTTTTGACTGATCTGTGGATTTCAGCTCTTTTGGAATGTACCATATTTGGGCTAAGTCATGAAGTGGAGTAATGAAGCCAATCGGGTTTGTCTGTGAATGCCTTTTGAAGGAAGATGTGACTCTTGGATAGAATTTTGAAGGAGAGGAGGGGCATGGTTTGGTGAAGGGAAGGGAGGGAGGGGGGGTGCTATTTCAGGCTAGCAGGGATAGCATACGTTTTGGCTCGGAGGTAGGAAGAGGCAAGTTGGGTGCAGGAAACGGTAGAAAGGCTTGCTTAACTGTAGAGGAGGGCGTAAGACAGGGTGGAGAGTGAAATCAAGACCGCCACATAACATGGGTTTAGTTGGTAAAGGATCTTAATGTTCACCATCAGTTTCAATGTGATAAGACAGGAACTGTGTCAACCTGATCATTTTGAAACCCAGTGCTTGGTACAGTGCTTGACACATAGAAAGCGCTTAACAAGATCCATTATCGTTATTAAATGGAAGCATGGGAACTGACAGGACCCACACAGTGTTTAACAGAATTTGTGCTCTAATAGACTGATTAGAGAGGGAGAGGAACAGGGAGGTCAATTAGGAAGCTAATTTGAAAGTACAGGTACGAAGTAGCTGCACCTGGATTAGGAAGGTGGAAATAAAGAGTAGGAGATAGAATGGAGAAATATTGTGGACCGGTTGTGAAGCATGAAAGGCACAGCGGAATCTAAGATGAAGCTATGATGTGGAGCCTGGAGACTGGGGGAACAGTGGTGCCACTTAAGGGAAAAGGAGATTGACCGCTAACACCTTGGTACAAAGGGACAAGGTCTTATCGAATTGTGGTTAGGCTACTCAATCAGCCTCCTTGATGCCTTCCTGCCTGCGGCGAGTTCCCACTCTAATCTACACTACATACCGCTGTATGTGTCTTTTTTTTTTTTTTGAAGTATCACTCAAGTCACATCTCCCCTTTCCTCAAAACCTCTGACGGCTTCCAATTTCCCTCCGCGTCTACCAAAACTACTCATAATTGACTTCAACGCTTCACGACAACTCTCTTCCTCTTACAGATTCAAGCAGCGTGGTCTAGTGGATAGGCCATGGGCCTGGGAGTCCGAAGGCCCTGGGTTCTAATCCTGGCTCCGCAACTTGTCTGCTGTGTGACCTTGGGAAAGTCACTTTACTTCTCTGTACCCCAGTTCCCTCATCTGTAAAATGGGGATTAAGACTGTGAGCCCCAAGTGGGACAGGGACTGTGTCCAACCTGATTACCTTTTATCTACTCCAGTATGTCATAGTGCCTGGCACATAGTAAACGCTTAACAAAAGCCATCAGTTTTTTCTCTCTCTGTATATATACATACATACACACCTATACATCTATATACACATACACATATATGTTTCTCTCTCTATTCTTCCCTTCTCCTTCCTTCAACAAGCTTGAACTTTTTATCTCTGCTCCCCGGAACCTCTCCACCTTCTTTCCCACAATGAATTACAGAAAATATGGTCACTTTGACCTACCCAGGTCTTAAAACCACAGTTTTCTAAACTTGAATTTGGCCAGGCCGAGTGCTTAAGGTGGCAGTTCGGGGTACGATTTCCATGCTAAGTTTTAGGAAACGGTTGGTGGTGTTGACACAAAAAGCCAGTCTTTTTGCCTTCCAGATAATCCCCTCCTTATGCCTACTACCTGGATCCCTCTAGCTGTACCCATCAATTCCCCAAGGTGGCTAATCAGACGGGAAAGGGAACGGTGTGTTTCCCTCAGGAAGGGTGGTGAATTTTAGGAATACCTGCCACTGGCCTCGTGAACTTGGCCTCGTGAACTTACTTTCTTACCAAATTTCAGTGCACTGTTCCTACCATTGTAATAATAACAGTGGTATCTTTTAAGTGCTTACTATGTGCCAGACACTGTATACTAATCACCAGGGTGGATAAAAGCAAATAGGGGTGGACACAGTCCCTGTCCCATGTGGGGCTCACAGTCTCATCCCTATTTTATAGATGAGGTAAATGAGGCCCAGAGAAGTGAAGCGACTTGCCCAAGAACATGCAGCAGACGAGTGGTGGAGCCAGGATTAGAACCCATGACCTTCTGACTCCCAGGCCCATGCTCTAGCCTCTACACCGTGTGGGGAAAGAAGGGCAATTTTTTGGCATTCTTTGTATCTAATGCTCAAAAGCCACTCACCAACTACTTAGGAGGGGTAAACCACATCACAGAACTAAATCAAAACAACCTCCATCATGGGTTTCCTATCAACCAAATTATGGGATTAAATATGTCCTCATATGCCCCCCTTGGGTTCAATAAATATTAACCAATGAGGAGAGTATAGTGATAAATCTAGTAACATCATAACCACTTTCAGTTTGGAAATTACGGCTTTTTTTTCCTCTTAAGATTAATTATTTAAAAAACAACAGCCAAATCAATGCCTGAAGGTAATGAGTGCTCAATGAAAATCAAATCATAGAAAATTTGATCCACTATTTATGAAAAAAGAACCACCTATTAAAATCACACACAAAAATGATACTTTATCACTAATCCATTTTGTTTAGGGCCTGGGATATCTAAATAGATATAATTTTGCCTTGAAAGAGAGTTCTGGTTAAAAAAAAAAAAACCCACACAAAAACAACAGGAAAATGATGTGGTGCAAGTGCAGCCTAATAGAGTGCAGGTCTGGGAGTCAAGAGGTCTGGGTTTTAGTTTCTGACTCCAAGTTTCTGAAAGCAGCATTGTGTAGTGGATAGAGCAAGGGTCTGGGAGTCAGAAGGTTATGGCTTCTAATCCCGGCTCCGCCACCTGTCTGCTGAGTGACCTTGGGCAAGTCGCTTCACTTCTCTATGCGTTAGTGACCTCGTCTTTAAAATGGGGACTGGGATTGCGAGCCCCATGTGGGACAGGGACTGTATCCAACCAGATTTGCTTGTACCCACCCCAGTGCTTAGTACAGTGTCTGGCACATAATAAGTGCTCAACAGATGCCACAATTATTAGTATTATTATTATTAGGCAAGGAACGTGTCTACCAGCTCCGCTGAATTGTTTTCTCCCAAGTTCTTAGTACATTGCTCTGCACACGACGAGTGCTTTAACAAATGCCAATAGATTGATGGACTGCTCCACTACCAGTCTGTTGTGGGATCACGAAAAGACCTCTTAACCACTCTGGGCCTCAGTTTTCTCATCTGTAAAATGGGGCTAATAATTCCTGCCTTCCCCTTCCTTAAAGGGGTGCTGGGAAAATTTTAAAAAGCCCCTTCTTCCTGCTCCAGGAACTCGTCGGATCACCACTAGATAACTGTTTCAACTCCCTTGATTGGTCTTCCTGCCTCTAGTCTACACCACACTCTGCTGCCTGATTAGATTTTCTGAAGAGCTCTTCTCTGCGCATCTCCCCATTGTTCAAAAAAAAAAATCCAGTGGTTTTCAAATTCTCTCTGAATCAAGCAGGAACTCTGGACTTTTGACTTAGAGGTACTCGATAAGCTCTCTCCCATTAGAGCCTAGCTCTCACTCTTCCTTCCCCTTGAAGTAAGCTACTCACCGCGCCTCGTCCTCTTCTCTGCCACCTCCAACCCCTTGCTCAGGAGCTTCCTCTGACCAGAACCCCCTTCCTCTTCAAATCTGCCAAACCATAACCTTTCTGAAATCCCACCTCATCCAGGGGCTTCTCTCCAGTTAATCTGTATTCTCTTCAATCGCATTACCCCAAGGACCATCTACAGCACCTTTGGGCTATTTCTATACCTTGGCACTCAAAATGACCTGTGGCACGTATTCAACCGAACGCCCATCTTTCCATTTCTTCTTCCTCGTATCGGTAAACTATTTTCTGTCTTTCCCTTTAGAACGAGGATATCTTCTACCTATATTATACTTTCCCAGGTGTTGATCAATTTTAGCATCCTGCACATAATAGGCACTCGATAAATAGGCTACTGATCGGTCGATACCAATTCAAGACGACAGCACTATCATTCTCATCATTATTATTGTGCAATTAGGAGAACTATCGATGTAGAACTGCACTGGTTAATTGGAATCACTCAAGCAGCCGAGAGTAACTACAATATGCGTACATTTTGCATTCTCACCTGATTGTCCGCCCTGGCATTCTGCGCCAGTTTCTGTTTCAGGGGATGGGATATACTTGAGTATTTGACGTCCACAGCTTACAGAATAAATTAGATAAGGCAAAACATCAGGCAATTTTTATCATTTCAATAGTGCTTGTAATATGCCTTGGCCCTCACTAAAAAACAGACAACTGCGATGAGAATGCATTCTACGGTGGCCCCCTCCTCTAACCCCATCCGTACTCCAAAGAACGAAATATTGTAAAAGAACTGGTGGTGCTATAATGGAAGCAACCTGACCTGGGGAGTATTTGGATAGAAGCCCTTCAAGGACCAAGGCTAGCAAAGTAATAATTCATCTGGATGGCTCTTAACAAGTCACTGGAGCGACCCGATCCGATATGATAAATAGCTGTCCCATTAAAGAGGTTACTAATGACCGAGTTACAACTGGGATAATTACAATTTTCCTTGGTGTCTTGTGATAGGTCATTATTCTTTTACAGACAAAAAGTGAGAGGATAAGGGATACTGCCATATTTCATTCTGGAGGTAGCACAGGCTAGTGGAAAGAGGACAGAACCTGGGGGTTAGGATCCCGAGGTTCTAGCCCCAGCTCCATGACCGGGGGAAAGTTACTTAACTCTCTGGGATAGAAGACTTGTTCTCCTTGCCTTTTAGACTGTGAGCCCTGGCTCCGTCAGGGCCCTGTGGCTGGTCAGATTATCCCGTCTATCCCCCAGTGTATAACACAGTGCTTGGCACATAGTACGTCCTTAATCAATTCCATCATTAATTGAGAAGCTTCTTTCCTCAGAGAACCCGATCTTTAGATAATAAAGCTGAGGGAGGAGAATTATTTCAAGTCCATTAAGCTCAGGGGGATATCTAAAGTATTTCAAAATCTACGCAATCTAAGGGAATGGACGCAATGGCAAAGGGGACTATGAACTTTCAGAACCTCAGATTTATACCTATACCTTGAAATAGAAACAAACAAAAGTTTGGAGGGTTACCTGTTACACAGATGGCTACCAGATGCTCTAAACTGCAGTTGAAAATCTGCACTACTAAGTGCATATCCCAGAGATTTATGATAATTAACACTTGGCTTAGTCAGGAAATCAGCAGTATCAGGAAATTCTACTGGTGACCGGTTAACTAGAGAACCACCGGACAATGGACAATGGCTAGGCGAGCTCACAGGACTCAAGTTAGGTGAAGTACCTAAAAAACCCGATCAGAAACATATATTAATTGGGCACTTTCTTTCTTTGTGAAGAAGCCATAGAAACAGCCAACTGTTGTTGGCTCATCAGTCATAACAGATACTCAGTTCATTCAATCACAATAACTACAACAAGTTACTAGCACATGTATTTTAAAGAGGGCTTGGGGGCTCTGACACGAGCATGAAAGAAACATGAAAAATTACTCGAAAGAGAACTGTTCGATCAGGAAGGAACAGAGAAGAAGGTGCTTTATATGTCTCACCATTCTGATATATTTTAAAAGCAGGATGTTGCTGTGCTGCTGGTTAGCACTATTAATCTGTTCCATGAAAATGCTAAGTGTAAAAATCCTGTCCGAAGTATGGTTTCCCACAGGAAATGATATAAAACATGTTCATGTGTTCCCAAGAGGAAAAGAAATGACCCAAACAATATGAATATACTATATTAAACATTGATTAAAAACACAATATAATTACATGTCCAAATTGTAATGTAGACAGGTACCAATGACATTTTGAATAGCAGGTCTATCCTTTGTGCAGCCCATGTACATACTTAATTTTCATAGCACTGTCATTTGCCTCATATTTATTCAGCAAAGAGGCACCAGTGCTTCTCTTATCTAAGCTAACTCTGATCTGTTAGATATGATCTGCTAGGTCTGTCATTATCAAATGTTAAACTGAAATGGGTTCTAATCTCTCCATTCATTTCATTCAAAGAACTTCAAAGGTTGAGGAAAGGACGCGAGGTGTTTCAGCCAAACTAAATACAACCAACAAAGTAAACCAACTGAGCGGATACTGTAATTGCTACGAGTACTACAGTTTAATAGCACTACCATGAAATAGTTTTAAGAGTGGGATTTTGCTATTTTATTACTATTTTGCATTTATAATGTACCTTTTTTTCTAGGGACCTTTAAAACAATTCACAAAAACCCAGTTAAGAGAAAAGAAAACCACACCACACTTTATTCTTTCCCTAAGCTTTGCTTCATTCTCTAATCTCCCCGAGGATTCCCCCATGCCCTTTCATTCTAAATTCTGATATGTTCATCCTCAAATAATTAATGGGGGGACCAATTTCTGTAGCCAACTGGCATCATGCTCTAATTTTTTTTTTTAACAACTGGAAATTGGTAAAATATGATATGCGAATTATCTTATACTAGAGCCTAACATAACTGTAATCCATAACAAGATTTTCCCACTGAAATCATACAAAAAAGATCTTACCAGCTCGTCGGGGACCAAGGTGATGGGTCAGTGACACTGAGGATGACCTTTGTTTTGGAATTGTCAGGAGGTTTGAACAGAAAGGCCCGTTAAGATGGGGCCCTGGGCTAAAAGGAAAAGATAACAGTTGAGGATTAAAACTGTACTAGTAACTGTAATTACTTTTTTCATTCTTGGGCTTGATGCAATTAGTGTTTAGGGTGGACAGAGATGCATTCATCTACCGAATCAGGAGAGGAAAAGGAGGAAAAATACATTCTGATGATAAAATTGGAAAAGGGGAAGCTACAACATTACCTGACTTTTTCTGCCCTAGGACCCATTCTTCTCTTCCCTCCTATATTTCCCCACTTCCTATAAAGAACCATAATCCTGTGGATCCCATTAAACGGCAGAAACGGTTGGAAAACCAAGGAAAATGTCCAGAGGCATTTCCTGACCTGTACCTTTAGTCCCTTTCATAATGGTAGGAGGATTACAATTTTGAGCACTGCTGAGAGGATCCAGCATCCCTGAAATAAATGACTAAATGTCAACGTGAATGACTATAATTTACACCCATACAATATTTTAGTATACTTCTAAAGAGAAGAATTGGAATATCTGCTGTCACACCGTAATCAATTTTGGAGTGTTTTGACATTAGACCTATATACCAAATTGTCTTCCTCTAATACTAAGATGCAAAATCACTCCTCTTCATAAAATTTCCCAGAGCTAGGAAGTTGAGGTATTGCTACCCTGGTTTTGTAAGTGGGAAAACTAAAGCACTAAGCACTAAGATGAAGTCAAATGACAAAGAGTCAGTGGTACGGCCGTTAAGTCAGGGCCGGGCAACCCCTAACATGCCTGACACATCAATCAATCAGTGGTAATCAATCAATTAGGGAAGCAGCGTGGCTCAGTGGAAGGAGCACGGGCTTTGGAGTCAGAGGTCATGGGTTCGAAACCCGGCTCGGCCATTTGTCAGCTGTGTGACTTTGGGCAAGTCACTTAACTTCTCGGTGCCTCAGTTACCTCATCTGTAAAATGGGGATTAAGACTGTGAGCCCCACGTGGGACAACCTGATTCCCCTGTGTCTACCCCAGCGCTTAGAACAGTGCTCGGCACATAGTAAGCGCTTAACAAATACCAACATTATTATTATTATTATTGGTAATTATTGAGTGCTTACTGTGTGCAGAACACTGTCCTAAGTGCTTGTGACACAGCACACCATTCTGACTGTCACACCAGTCTTTGGCTCAGTAGCAGCATGGCACAGTGGATAGAGCCCGGGCCTGGGAGTCAGAGGTCGTGGGTTCTAATCCCGCTTCTGCCACTTGTCGGCTGTGTGACTTCGGGCAAATTACTTAACTTCTCTAGGCCCCAGTTCCCTCACCTGTAAAATGCGGATGAAGTCTGTGAGCCCTTCGTGGGACACCCTGATTACCTTGTACTACCCCAGTGCTTAGAACAGTGCTTTGCACATAGTAAGCACTTAACAAATGCTATCATTACTATTATTTAAGATTTGGGGATCACAGCATATATTGTCAGTGCATATGAAATGCTCCTTTCTTCATGCAGTTTGGGATTACTTGGTTACTTAGTTCCACGGCCACCTAACTTAACCCCTAGAGATCACCTCAGCACCCTGGTTTTTTGGGGGGCGAGGGGTTTAATTGTATTTGTTAAGCACTCGCTGTGTACCGGGCACTGTACTAAATGCCGAGATAGATACGAGCTAATCAGGTTGGACGCAGTCCAAGTCACACATGGGCCTCACCGTCTTAATCCCCATTTTACAGATGAGGGAACGGAGGCCCAGAGAAGTGAAGTAACTTGCCCAAGGTCACCCAGCAGACAGGTGGTGGAGCCGGGATCAGTACCCAGGTCCTTCTGACTCCCAGGCCCGTGCTCTATTCCCCAGACCATGCTGCTTTTCTTATATGTTTGGGAGCCAGCCTACACGTTGGGCAGTTAGTTACAAACACATTGACTGAAATTAATTTCATCCCAACTAAAACAAACTTTTCCCAACTCCACATAATCATCCTTCAATAGGACACCACCAAGTACTTAAAATCCCATTCTATCCAAGAGGTCTTTCCTGATTAAGCCAACACTCCATTCATTCATTCATTCATTCATTCATTCACTCACTCACTCACTCACTCACTCACTCACTCACTCACTCATTCCATAGTATTATCGAGTGCTGACGGTGGGCAAAGGACTGTACTAAGCGCTTGGGAGAGTATAATATAATAATAAACAGACACATTCACTGCCCACAAGGAGCTTACAGTCTAGAGGGGGAGACTAACATTAATATGAATAAATATATTAATTACAAATATGTATATAAGTGCTCCCTCTCCCTTCTGCATTACCTATGTGCCTGGATCTGTACCTTTAAGCACTTGATAGTCATCCATCCTCAGTCCCACTGCACCTATGTACATAACCATAATTTATTTCATGTCTGTCACCCCCTCTAAACGGCAAGCTCTTTATGGGTAGGGAACATGTCTACCAACTCTGTTGTCCTCTCTCAAGCCCTTGGTAGAGTGCTCTGCCCATAATAAACTTTCAATAAATACCACTGATGGATTGACCACTCAGCACTCAGCTGAAAAACACTCCTTGTCCCTGGCTTAGAGTATTTCTGGGTAAATTAATGATCTAGGCCTTCCGAGGGGGCGATACAGTCTCTGGGATGAATCGGACACACAGGAAACTCCATTAATCCTCTCAGGGCACTCTATTTTGATTCTGAGGCCCAAGGCAGAATTTACTGAAGAGTATCCGATTGGGCCAGTGGGTTAAAACGGTTCCAGCTGTTTCCCAGAGTGACTATTTTATTCCTGAATGGCTGACAGACTGAAACACCCAAGCTTACTTTATAGTTAAATAATTCTTAATCTGAGATGTAAGGGACATGAATAAAATATATACATAATATACCTCAGACTGACCAAATTTTTCATTAAAGAACAATGGGACAGATCATCAGGGGAGGGAATAGCAGTTTGAACTACACGCTACTAGGAATAGACCAAAACTGGCCTAATGGCTGGAATTCCACTGTGGGGAAAAACTCAAAGATGGCATAGTTTATATCTGATAATAAAAATTATAATAATAATGGTATTTGTGAAGCCTTACTATGTGCCAAGCACTTTTCCAAGCGCTGGAGTAGATACAAGGTAAATAGGTTGTCCCCCGTGGAGCTCACAGTCTTAATCCCCATTTTACAGATGAGGTAACTGTGGCACAAAGAAGTTAAGTGACTTGCTCAAAGTCACACAGCTGACAATTAGCTGAGCCAGGACTAGAACTCACGACCTCTGTCTCCCAAGCCCATGCTCTTTCCACCAAAACCACGCTGAAGTGTTCATTAGAGTGTTGATATTTTTGGAGTTGCTGTTGGAATTAAAATGGATGTCTATGCCACATCAATTACAATGTATTCTCCCAAGTGCTTAGAATAGTGCTCCGCACACAGTTAAGTGCACGATAAAAATGATTTGTTGATTGATGGATCCATTAGTTAGTAGCAACTTTTATCTACTTTTATATCAGGACCGATCTTGATGTAAGTTAAAAACCCATAAGTGTGAATCAAGTCGTTTAAGCCTCAAATCACTGATGGGTTTGGGACTTTTAAAATATCAGCAACACTGAAATCTGAAAATTCACACAGTGCCCACGTTAAAAAGTTAAGAAAGCCAATGGCCTTTTGACAATAGATTGAAAAACCTAGAGGTCATTAAATGAGTGAAATTTATACAGTCTTTTTTAGATCAGGCCTATCATTTTGAATCGCGGTAAAGCAGAAAAAATTATCTCCAGCTAACAAAATGAATTGAGGTGATAAAATAGTTTGAATAATAAGCAAGAATGTCAGGACTTTCCCCTTTGTGAGATATTAGGCAAAGTCAGAATTTACCTTATTGCATTTTATATGACGATATAATGCACGCAGAAGTAAGGGAAAATCAGTGTTCGACTCTGCCATCTACTGCAATAAATGGGAAAATGCCTGGCATAAATGACTCCTCGACTATTGAATAGTTGCAATACATTCATGATGTCCAACGCACTGACACAAAGCCTTGACTCAAACAAAGAGACCATTTCCAGATTCATAAAAGAAAAAAAACTTCCTCTGATGCTGGTCTTGCATCAAAATTACTGCCTTTGAGATAAATATATATCATATAGATAGTATATATTTTATTTTGTATATATTTTTAGTACCCTATTTATTTTGTTAATGAGGTGTACATCCCCTTGATTCTATTTATCGTGATTATGTTGTCCTGTTTTTGTCCGTCTGTCTCCCCCGATTAGACTGGGAGCCCGTCCTTGGGCAGGGAGGGTCTCTATACGTTGCTGAATTGTTCATTCCAAGAGCTTAGTACAGTGCTCTGCACATAGTAAGCACTCAATAAATACAATTGAATGAATGAATGAATGAATGAATAAATAAATACCTGAAATATGCAATTTTGTTTACTTGATCTCAAGGGAAAATACCACTGGAACTGAAAAATTGACATAGCCTATAAATTAGTCCAGAAGCTATGCAAAAGGTACTAGAAAATAATGTTGGATCTCTGGAATCCTCCATTCTCTTTAATTCCTTTTTATGTTTTTTTTAATGTCGGCACTGAACTAAATTTGGCATGTAAGATCCCATTCGTGATTACCCCCAACCCCAATATATTAGTGAACCCTAATGGGAAACAGCGGTGAAGCTCTATTCTTAACTTCTCGGGCAAAATGTTGAAAAGTATCTTGGGAAATAGAGTTAAAAGATTTGCTCAAAGAAGGAAACTAGAGTTCATCCTGAAGCACCAATCTTCACTCCTGTGTGGGACTATTTAAGTAACCAATCAATCAAAGGTATTTTTGAGCGCTTACTGTGTATACCGTACAAAACACTTGTCAAAGTACAACGTTACAGAGTTGGTCAACTCGTTATCCGCTCACAACGAGCTTACAGAGAGACATTAATACCCCTCCTTATTATAAATAAATGAACTACGGGTATGTACGCCAGTCCTTTGGGGCTGAGGGAGGGGTGAGTAACGAGGGCAAATTCAAGTGCGGGGCAATGCAGAAGGGATTGGAAAAGAGGAAATGAGGGCTTAGTCAGGGAAGGCCTCTTGGAGGAGCTGTGGTTTTAATAATAAAGCAATGAAGGTGGGGAGCGTGATAGTCGTTCAGGTATAAAAGGGGAGGGAGTTTCAGGCCAGAGACAGGATGTGGGTAAGGGGTGGGCAGGGAGATTGATGAGATCGAGGTACAGTGAGTAGGTTGGTATTAGAGGAGTGAAGTACGTGGGCTGGATTGAAATAGAAAATCAGGGGTAAAGTAAAAGGAGGGAGGGGGATTGAGAGTTCTAAAGCCAGTGGTAAGGAGTTGCTGTTAGACACGGAGGTGGATGGGCAACCACTGCAGGTTCTTGAGGAGTTGGGGGACATGGACTGAATGGTTTTGTAGAAAAATTCACTCATTCATTCATTCAATAGTATTTATTGAGCGCTTACTATGTGCAGAGCACTGAACTAAGCGCCTGGAATGTACAAATCGGCAACAGATAGAGACAGTCCCTGCCCTTTGACGGGCTTCCAGTCCAATCGGGGGCTCATGAGAACTTAATATCTTATCTTCTGATCTGGGCGCTCAAACAGTAAGTCCCATTGTCTTTTGGAATAAAGAGTTAATGAGTTATGACACCTGGCTCAGTACAGTGCTTTGCACACAGTAAGCGCTCAACATGAGTGAACGAATCAATGGCTGGGAATGTTTCTTAAAATGCTACTCCTCTTTAGTTCTTAGAGAGTAGTAAGCAGATCTAGCAGTGTGGCCTACGGGAAGAGCGCGGGCCTGGAAATCAGAGGAACTGGGTTTTAATCCCCACTCTGCCACTTGCTTGCTGTGTGACCTTAGGCAAGTCATTTAACTTCTCTGTGCCTTGGTTCCCTCAACTGTAAAATGGGGATTCCAATCCTGTTTTGAAGTTGTTGTTTTTATGGTATTCGTTAAGCACCTACTATGTGCCGGGCATTGTACTAGCACAATAATAATAATAATGTTGGTATTTGTTAAGCGCTTACTATGTGCAGAGCACTGTTCTAAGCGCTGGGGTAGACACAAGGGAATCAGGTTGTCCCACGTGGGGCTCACAGTTAATCCCCATTTTACAGATGAGGTAACTGAGGCACAGAGAAGTTAAGTGACTTGTAGCACAAGGGTAGACATGAGCTAACCAGGTGGGCCACAGTCCCTCAAGGGATTCACAGTCTTAATTCCCATTCTACAGATGAGGTAGCTGAGGCAGAGAAGTGACTTGCCCACGTGGTCTAATGACTTGAGCAGAGAAATGGTGGAGCCAGGATTAGAACCCAGGTCATTTTGATTCCAAGGCCCGGGCTCTATCCACTAGAACCCATTGCTTCTCCCTCCTACTTAGACTGCTGAGCACATAACCTAGTATTTATCCCAGTGCTTAAAACCGTGCTTGACCCAGAGTAAGCGCTTAAAGAATACCATAAAAAAATCTAATCTATCAATGGTATTTATTGAGCACTTTACTGTCTGTAGGGCTCTGGGCTAAGCAGTTGGGAGAGTACAACACCCCGCAGTTGCTAGACATATTCTCTTTCCCCACAGAAAGTTATGGACATTAAACAAATTATGGATACATGCATAAGTGCAAGGCACTTCCCTGTGCCTCAGTTTCCTCAATTGTAAAATGAGGATTCAATACCTGTTCTCCCTCCTACTTAGATTGTAAACCCCATGCAGGATGGGGGTGGTGTCTGACCTGATTATCTTGCATCTACTTGAGTGTTTACAACAGTACTTGACACATATTAAGCACTTAAACCAATCCCTTACAAAAAGACAAAGGTGTGAAAAGTCTATTAAAACCAAGACCTAAGAGACTGTATTTTTTTAAGGTCTAGTAAAACCAAGACGGACGAGGCTGATCTTTTCATTTAAACACAGCACCTGGTCCCACTGATCTGAGTGATAAAGTCGGGAGGGTTCTCAGGGTCTGAATACCCGAACACATACCCATTGTACATGAGGGACTTGTGCCTTTTCAAGCGTTCTACATGACAGCATTAGACATGAGAGATCTCTTAGCTATTAAACCCCACAGGGGGGAACTGATTCATTCTAAAACAAAATGTTCCACGACTGATGACAAAAATGATACCATCCCAGATACAAATTAATCAGATTGGACACAGCCCCTGTCCCAGATGGGGCTCAAAGTCTAAGTAGGAGGGGGTAGGATTTAATGTCCATTTTGTCACTGGGGTAAGTGAGGCCCAGAGAAGCGAAGTGACTTGTCTAGGGTCACACGGCAGACTCGTGGCAGAGCTGGGCTTAGAACCCAAATCCTTTTCCTCCCAGGCCCAGGCTCTTTCCACTTGGCTAATGAAGATGATTACAATCGAGCTGTTTAGGCTTTACCTGGAAATACCATGTTCTTGATGAGCTCTTTTGCCATTATTGCGATCCCATTTTGAAGATGTCTGTTCAAGTGGTGGTAGGACTGAGGATCCTGAACTTCTCCTCAGCTGTGATGTCGGTAAACTACTTCTACTATTTAGTCCCTGTAAAATAATTTAACGGACGTTAACAATTCTCTAATGACATAAATATAATCTACACATATTACACACTTTCCGATGAATCCGGGGAAAACTTAAAGATTCCTCTTCTAAAGTCGTGCCTTCTCTATCTCCCTCCTTCATATCTTTTTTGAATGATCATTGATGACAGGCGAATTAGTTCTATTCGTTTCTCAGGATTGTGATTCCTCTGAATTCTTGTCACTCACCACAAGGCACTCATTCCTAAAATGACTCTTACTTGGACTCACAATAGTCAAGCAGACATAGAGAATTCCTAAGAAAGGATAGTTCCATTTTTATCTGATATCTGCTTAATACAAAATAAATCTGATGACGTTTATTTATTCTAAACTGACTTCTTATACACAACAGTCATAAAGGAGCCAATATTGAATAAAGAACAATTTTTACCTGACTACATATTGTCATTTTTACTTCCCCAAGTGCTTAGTTTAGTGCTGTGCACACAGTAAACACTCTCTAAATAAGACTGACTACAGTATATAGCCAAAACCCAAAATAGTTCATTCTCAATCTACATTAATTGGGAAAACAAGGAAGATGTAGAAAAAAATGATACATTAAAAAAAACCCCCAATTTCCCAAGACCTTACCAAGTTTCTTAGCAAAACTAAGGCTGATGAAATCAACAAATGTTTTCCAGCTGGCTTTTAGGTTTGCCCTACACAGACAATGCTGACAAGCTATCTGGCACATCGTAGAAACAAAAACAGAAGTTTATAAATGTTGGCAAATGCCCCGGGAGTTTCGATACGCCATGGTGGGCGGGGGGGAAGGGGGGGGAGAACAAAACTGGCCCTATCCAAATTGTTCCATTTTACCTAGGATCCTAAGGATCGATCAGATTTGGAAATTCTCTACAAAAGCGGCAAATTGTACTGAACAATTACTGTTAGAATCTTTTGACCTTGTGAAGTTTTCGATCTCCTTTTTCGGTTGGGTCCTCCGTTTCGGGGCAGGGGTAAAAGCCGGGAAATGGTGTGAATGGATTAACCTTTGGCCTGCACGAGCCTGAGAAAGCACCCAGCAAGCTATTGATGCTTCGAAGGGAAGAGATCACTTGGGGGGAGAGGGCTGGATCATGCAGGAGGTCTGACACCATATTGCGAGCTTCATTTAGCACTGAAAGGTCAACTCCATTTCCACCGCCAGCATTCTGAAATAGAGGAAGAGTTCAAATTGCATAAGCGTTCCAACTGAAGAATTTTTTCAAAAGTTAACGGCTACCTGAAATCACAAACGAACACACCAAATTTTAGAAGAGTCTCTGGGTTGTGCGACCTAAGCTAAAAAGGGTCAATACGAGATAACAGCACATACCCAAGAAGCTGCTAACTATTCTAAACCCCCATCAATCGATCAATCAGTAGGGTTGATTGAGCGCTTTCTGTGTGCAGAGCACTGTCCTGGGCATTTGATAGTAATGGCATCTGTTAAGCGCTCACTTTGGGCTAGGCTCTGTGCTAAGCGTGGCTCAGTGGAAAGAGCCTGGGCTTCGGAGTCAGAGGTCATGGGTTCGACTCCCGGCTCTGCCACCTGTCAGCTGTGTGACTGTGGGCAAGTCACTTCACTTCTCTGTGCCTCAGTTACCTCATCTGTAAAATGGGGATTAACTGTGAGCCTCACGTGGGACAACCTGATTAGCCTGTATCTCCCCCAGCGCTTAGAACAGTGCTCTGCACATAGTAAGCGCTTAACAAATACCAACATTATAAGCGCTGGGGTGGATACGAGCAAATCCAGTTGGACACAGTCCCTGTTCCACATGGGGCTCACAGTCTCAATCCCCATTTTACAGGTGGACCTCACCTTACAGGTGACGTCACTGAGGCCCAGAGAAGTGAAATGACTTGCCCAAGGTCACAACGCAGCAGACAAATGGCAGGGCTGGGATTAGAACCCAGGACCTTCTGATTCCCAGGCCTGTGCTCTATCCAACTTGGAAGAGATCAGTACACTCGAGTTGATAGACATGATCCCTATCCAAAAGGAGCTCTCGGACTATAAGGGGAAAAGACATTGAAATAAATTCCCATGGGGGAAATGGCTCGGTGAAAGCATACGTACAAGTGCTTTGGGACTGGAGTGAATATCAAAAATTTTAAGGGGGTAATAATAATAATGTTGGTATTTGTTAAGTGCTTACTATGTGCAGAGCACTGTTCTAAGCACTGGGGTAGATACAGGGTAATCAGGTTGTCCCACGTGAGGCTCACAGTCTTCATCCCGATTTTACAGATGAGGGAACTGAGGCACATAGAAGTGAAGTGACTTGCCCAAGGTCACAAAGCTGCCACGTGACAGAGGCGGGATTCGAACCCATGACCTCTGACTCCCAAGCCCGCGCTCTTTCCTCTAACCTATGTGCGCATGCAATGCAGAAGGAAGGGCAAATAGGGCAAGCGAGGATTTAGTCGGGGAAGGCCTCCTAAGAAATGGGGTGACACAGGAGCACACCCCGCAGCCCCTCGCTCCGCCTGACAGCCGAGCCAACCCACGGGGCCACTTGGGGCCCCCGCTCCCTTATGCCTTGTGCGTGCTGGGCCGAGGGGTTTTAGGTAGCTGCAGTGGCACGAGCCCCTGGCCTTCCTGGGCCCCAAATTTCCCAGACCCCTCCAATCAGATCTTGAAGTCCTCAGTTCAATCATTTATTCGTTCGATCGTACTCACTGAGCGCTTACTGTGTGCAGAACACGGTATTAAGCGCTTGGGAGAGTACAATAGAACGATAAGCAGACACATTCCCTGCCCGCAACAAGCTCACAGTTGCCCTGGAGTGGGCTGGGTAGTGGTGAGGAAGGCAGGTCAGGGCTTGTTCCTCGTCTGAAGAAGACTCAGACACCTAGGTTAGTTTGGGGGACCATCCAGGATTCCTGACAGGGTGAGAGAGGGGATATCAAAAGGGTCCAAGTTTGATCAGAACCCTTCGAGGAGATTGGGACGAGGGTCTTGGAATGGAACGGATCTCCCAAAGAGGCTACCGATCTGAGTGGGGTCTCCCAATCAATCGTCAACGGTATTTATTGAGCGCTTACACCGTGCAGAGCACTGTACTAAGAGCTTGGGAGAGTACAATATAACAGAATTAGTCGATACACTTCCTTCCCATAATGAGCAAAGGTAGGTTGTCTTTTCGATTGGGATTTCGAACCTTCTAGCCACCTCAGTGTGAAATCGTCTCAGAATCTTGGTGTACATCTGTTGAGACTATTCACTATTAAGATCCTCTACGAACCATCAACATTTATCATCACTCTATCATATAACTCTATCATTCAGTTTACATGAGGGGCAGGCAGATTAAGTTTATTTTTCTCCGTTCTCTCTGTTAGTCTGAGCTGACCAGTGGCACTTGTTAAACAAAATCAGTCCATTTCCAAGAACAAAATGTCCAATTTTTTGGTTGACTGCTCCTGTGTACCATTTTTTCTTTTTGTGCTTGTTAAGCACTTACTATGTGCTAGGGACTATTCTAAGCTTTGGGGCAGATACAAGTTAATCAGGTTGGCCACAATCTATGTCCCTCATGGGACTCATAATCTTAATCCCCATTTTACAGACCAGGTAACTGAGGCACAGAGAAGTGAAGTCACTTGCCCAAGGTCTCACAGCAGACAAGTGATGGAGCCGGGAAAAGAACCCAGGTCCTATAATAATAACAATAATGATGGCATTTGTTAAGCGCTTACTATGTGCCAAGCACAGTTCTAAGCAGTGGGGGGGATAGAAGGTAATCAGGTTGTCCCACGTGGGGCTCACAGTCTTAATCCCCATTTTACAGATGAGGTAACTGAGGCACAGCGAGGTTAAGTGACTTACCCAAAGTCACACAGCTGACGATTAGCCGAGCCGGTATTAGAACCCATGATCTCTGACTCCCAAGCCCATGCTCTTTCCACTGAGCCATGCTGCTTGCCTCTGACTCCTACGCCTATGCTCCTTCCACTAGGCCATGCAGGAAGCAGCGTGGCTCAGTGGAAAGAGCACGGGCTTGGGAGTCAGAGGTCATGGGTTCGAATCCCGGCTCTGCCACTTGTCAGCTGTGTGACTGTGGGCAAGTCACTTCACTTCTCTGAGCCTCAGTTACCTCATCTGTAAAATGGGGATTAAGACTGTGAGCCTCACTTGGGACAACCTGATTCCCCTGGATCCACCCCAGCGCTTAGAGCTCTGCACATAGTAAGCGCTTAACAAATACCAACATTAAATACCAACATTCTCCACAGCGCTTGTATACAGCAGTGCCCCTTTTATCCAGACTGAACTTCAGTATACCCAAGAACTTATTCATCTCTCTGCTCCCTACAACATAGTAGTTTTAATACAGTTTTCGGCTGTCGCCTTTTTCCTTCCCCCATCAAGGCTGTGGATCCCAGAGGCAAACCCAATTGTTGGACAACGTCTGCCCAATTTGGAACATTAACAGATCCAAGACTTACATACTAAGGGAGATCGATCATGACTATCCTTTTTAAGAAGTGGAATATGGTAAGGAGACTTGATGCCTTGCTGATCCAGCTAAGTTGAGAGTGGGCAACGATGTCTTGCATTTCCTTCTTCGATAATAACAATAATAATATACCAATAATAATAATGCTTGTGGTACTGGTGAGCGCTGACCGTGTGTCAAGTACTGTTCTAAGCGAGGGGAGGATATAAGATCATCAAGTCAGACACAGTCCCTGTCTCCCACGGAGTTCGCAATCTAAGTGAGGAGGATTGGTCTGAAAAACCAAAACCATTATGGTGTTCAGCGCTCTGAAGAAATTCCATAAATACTATTCATCGCCTACAGCGGCACAACCTTCCAAGAAGGTTTTACAGAGAAATATACCACAAGAGGATATTTCTTCTCTTCACAATATCCATAAGAGGATAAGAATGAATGCCTAGGAGCACCCCACCCTTGTATATTGGCATCAAAGGGATCGGTCATCTGGCTTTTTAACACCGTGATTATATTACAGCCAGATTGTGGCCAAAAAGGAAACGAAACATGAAGGGAGGCACTGGGAAACCCAAAGCAACTAAGTAGGAAGAAAAACGCCCATTTTGAGTTTTTAATTATGAAACGTCCTTAATGAGAACACAAATTCACCTGATATTGGGGTTTATACCACTGCTTCAAGTCCCAGTCCCAAAGAATCATCTGAAAAAGAGCAAAAATATTTCTGTTAGGCATGACCGGTAACCAAAGGCTACAAAGGCTAAAATAAAAGTTCTCCAGAACGCTTCAGAATCTTCTTTCAACCTAAGGGCAAAGTGGGAAGGAAGAGTGGAAAAGTTTTTAATTAGAGCACTGCGTGTGAATATTAACGTTTTTGTGACAAATCATCGGAGAGAAAATTGTATAAGCCACCTGATCAGGCCGAAGTAAAAATTCCGAGTGAGGGTAACGTGATCAAAGCCAAAATAATTCTTTTCTAGTAAACACTGTATGTGAAAAAGAATTAATACAAGAATTTATAAGAATTATAAGAATTAATTATAGTTGCTTAACACATACCATTAAAAAATCAAAATCAAAAGAAAGTGCTGGCCACCTATTGCTTAATGCCAGGGGGTGGTGCTGCTTCCCTACTAGTTACTTCTCGACGAGGCCTAAACGGAAAATCGGCCTTCGCAAATAGTTTCCTGTCGTGAAGCTATTAAAAAAATTAACCTCTGGAATTTTTTTTGATCATCTGAATAAATAACAGTGACTCGGGCTGGGCAGTAAATTAACCCCACACTCATTCGCTTCCAGGAGTCTCACTGATTCGCTATTCCAGAGAGTTTTTCTAAACCCCCAAGGTGCTAAATTCACAAACATTTTCCAGAGTTCCAAGCTCTTTTCTTGCTGGTGAAATTCTGCACTCCCCTCTACTTCCTACAGACATATACCCTCGAGAAGCAGCGTGGCTAAGTGGCAAGAGCCCGGGCTTGGGAGTCATAGGTCGTGGGTTCTAATGCCGACTCCGCCACTTGCCAGCTGTGTGACTTTGGGCAAGTCACTTAACTTCTCTGTGTCTCAGTTACCTCATCTGTAAAATGGGGATTAAAACTGTGAGCCCCACGTGGGACAACTTGATCACCTTGTATCCCCCCCCAGCGCTTAGAACAGTGCTTTGCACATAGTAAGCGCTTAACAAATACCACCATTATTATTATCATTCTCAGCCATACGCACTAATCCCGACGAGCCACGGGATTTAAGGTGCAGCCGCCCGCCACGGCCTCTCTCTCTGACGACCGAGGGAACCCATGGGCAACCCTGCCACCTTGTCACCGGTGCCCACCCAACCCCAATGGATCTTCCGGGGTCCTGCACTGGCTCTCCTCCTCCATGTCACCATGGAGCCTCCATCCCAGCCTTCAAGCACCACCGGGGCAGAGCGGAGAAAAGCAGCCGCAGCCTGGTGCCGCTTCCGCAGAACCTCGAGAAGACGTTGGCCGCTGCCCCCACATCGCTCACTGTGGCCGCCGCGGTGGAGATCGTGGCCTCTGAATTGCGAGGAGCCTGGAGTTCTGCGGTCCTACTGATCTATATCTTTATTCTGCCTCTTTGTCCATGTCTTTAAGGTGTCTTACTGTTATATTTCATCTCTCCTGATGTAACCGTCACTGGTCCCCTCTCCCTGCTTAGAGTCTTGGTAGTCTTATCAATCCATCAAACTGATTAAGTGTTTAGTGTGTGCAGCAACGTGGCGGAGTGGACAGAGCACGGGACTGGGGGTCAGAAGGACATGGTTTCTAATTCCGGCTGCTGTGTGACCTCTGGCAAGTCACTTGGCTTCTCTGTGTCTCTAACCTCATCTGTAAAACGGGAATTGAGACTGTGAGTCCCATGTGGGAGAGGGACTGTGTCGAACCTGATTTGCTTCTATCCACCCCAGAGCTTAGTACACTGCCTGGAACATAGTAAGCCCTTAATAAATACTATGATCATTATTGTTATTATTACTAAGCGCTTGGGAGAGTACAACACAACAATATAACAGACTCATTCCCTTCCCACAACGAGTTTACAGTCTGGAGGGGTGACAGACATTAAGAGAAATAAATTCACTACGGATATGTATATAAGTGCTTTGGGGCTGGGAGGGGAACATGAATAAAAGGAAGAAGTCAGGGTGACACAGAAGGGAGTAGGAAAAGAGTAAATGAGGGTTTAGTCAGGGAAGGAAGGCCTCTTGCAGAAGATCTGCCTTCAATAAGGCTTTGATGGTGAGGAGAGTAATTGTCTTTCGGATATGAAAAGGGAGAGCATTTCAGTCTTAGACTGTGACCACCCTCAAGGGCCAGGGATTTCTAATTCCCACCTGTGTATTCCTTCCCACAGCTCAATACAATGCTCTGACACATTAGGTGCTTCATAACTATTTGGAATATAGGAAAGTACACTATTTTAAAAAAGAAAAATCGCCCAAAGTATTTCCGATGTTTGACATCACTGATTCCCAGAAAAAGCCTAAAACTGACAGGAGAAGGAAACCGAATCCAATCCAAGTTGCATTCTTTCCTCCGTTCCTTTCGAATTGCTTTTGCCTTCTTATCTACTGCTACTGAGCAGGAGTTCTCTCTTCTGTAAAATCTATTCTGTGCCTAAACCACTGCTGGGACAGAATTCTCCAGCTGTAGCTTCCAGTGAAGGGCTCAAGCAGAAATAACAAGAACAAGTAAAGTAGAACCCTTGAGGAGAGCAGCCCCATCCCTCCGCCTCTTCACACACCACCTGACTGAACATTTGGGGGAAGATAAGACAGAAAAAGATTAGGCAGTGTCACGCCTCAAAGTCAGTAAATTGTTACTTAAAGAAATCTCCAAAGTAGTTACAACAGTGCCACGCATCCTATATGTACTTAATAAAGTTCCAATGTGAGACACAATATGCGCAGAGGAATAGCTCTTTTTAAATTTCAAATGAATATGTAAAATTCAAAATGAAATCACTGAAGCCAGAGCTTGATGAAGAACGGAAATGAGCTATAAAACTTATGAATACGGTTGCTTTTGACTGTGAGAATTTAAGCTGCACCCTGGGCAATATAGGAAGAGAAAGTATCGTCGGGGAAAAGCAAGCCAATTACGATCATCGAGATGCTTTCACATCATCTTTGGCAGAGGAGCAATGCTGGACCGCCTACTGAATAGCGTCCAGGAAGGGAATGTGTCTGCTAACTTTGTTGGACTGTGCCCTCCCAAGCTCTTATTTTAGTACAGAGCTCTGCCCATTGTAAGCACTCAACAAAAATACCATTGACTGATCCCCCGTGATACAACAGGGTTTCCATTCCTTGAAACTGCGGCAGTACCAGAGGGTACGTCTGTCCCGGGGATGAAAGGAAAAAATTCCTTTTGCCAGAAGGGCAAGCGGGCGATGCGGGAGGGGATCCTCTAAGCCTGGAAGGCAAATCCTTCCTCCCTCCCTCAGTATGGAGCTGCTGCTGCTCTTCCAGATGCCGAAAAGCCCTACAGCCTGAGCTCCCCGGCCTCCGCTCCAATCTCGGCTCCGGCCCCAGCTAATTCAATCATTTATTCATTCATTCAATCATATTTACTGAGCGCTTACTGTGTGCAGAGCACGGTACTAAGCTCTTGAAAAGATAGACTGGAAGTCAGAAGGGCTTGAGTTCTAATTCCAGTTTCGCCACTTGTCTGCTGGATGGCCTTGGTCAAGTCACTTAACTTCTCTGTGCCTCGGTTACCTCATCTGTACAATGGGGACTGAGACTGTGAGCCCCGCGTGGAACATGGACTGTGTCCAACCTGATGAGCTTGTATCTACCTCAGCGATCAACGGTGTTTATTTAGTTCAGGGCCTGGTACATAGTAAGCACTTACCAAATACCATAAAAAAAAAACTACCTCTTGGGTGGATGGCATCCAGTCCCAATGACTTGCTTTCATCAATTTTAACAATGTGACCTGAGGCAAGTCACTTCACGTCTCTGTGTCTCAGTTACCTCATCTGGAAAATGGGGATTAAGACTGTGAGCCCCATGTGGGACAGAGACTATGTCCAACCTGAGTTGTTGCATCCGGCCGAGCACTTAGAACTCAGAACACTTCAAAGTGCTTACTGCGTGTCAGGCACTGTACTAAGGCCTGGGATAGATACGAGTTAATCAGGATGGACACAGACCTTGTCCCAAATGGGGCTCACAGTTTTAATCCCCATTTTACAAATAAGGTAACTGAGGCACAGAGAAGTTAAGTGCCTTGCTCAAGGACACACAGCAGACAAGAGGAGGAGTTAGGATTAGAACCCAGGTGCTTCCTTCTGCCTCTTGGGCCCATGTTTTTTTTCCACTAGACTATGCTGTTTTTCCCCTACTTTTTTCTAGTAGCCCTTTTGATTCTTTAGACAGCTTCTGACTTTTGATAAATCTGAAGAACCCTTAAAGTAACAATCAAATCAATGGTATTTATTGAGCATTTACTGTGTGCAGAACACTGTACTATGCACTTGGGAGAGAACAATAAAACAGAGCTGGTAGAGAAGGGGCAAAGGGTGATATCTGAAAACCCAGAAACGGAGTAACTGAATATCTCTAACTCTGAAACGTACCCATAATGCCTTTATCCCACATTTAATTACACTACTTTGCGGAAAATCAATTTATTTGAACATTCCTGTTCAGGCCACCAGGAAATAAATGAAGATTCTGTTTCTTTCTTTGAAAAGCATCCCCTTTCATTACGTAGCAGCACACTAGGATTCTAATCCACGATGCGCAAGAGCATATTTGGGGGATTAGAGGATTCCCGAGGGTAGCCTGGGTACTTGTTTTAAGCTATGCCAGGGACCTAGAAAAAGACATTTTTTATGTTTGAGAACTCTTCCAAGAATCAGCTGATTCCGAACTCAGAGGTACGAGGGGACAATGAAATAAATGCACGAATACTTGTCAGTGAATAAACTGAAATAGGGTAATGAGAATTTAGCTACGGGAAAAGCTAATCAGAGATTGGAATACATTCCTGAATAGAAAGACTTTACCCTGTCTGAGGAAATTCAACAAATACCGGTGCTATAAATAACTGTGGTGTTTGTTAGTATTTTTTGGGTGCCAAACACTGTACTGAGCACTGGACTAGATACAAGATAATCAGACTGCAAACAGTCCCTGTCCCACGTGGGGCTCCCAGTCCAAATAGGAAGGAGAACAGGCATTTTATCCCCATATTACTGAAGAGGAAACTGAGGCAAGGAGAAGTTAAGTGACTTGTCCACCGTCAGCCAGCAGGCAAGAGGTAGAGCTGGGATTAGAACCCGCATCCTCTGCCTCCCAGGACACTAGGCACGGCAGTGACATGGAAATGTTATTCAAAAAAAAAAAAAATTAGATAAAAAGGATTGAGGCAAAACAGGAAGAGGATGCTGAAAGTTTATAAAAATGGTGAGAAGTTGGCTAAAGTTAGAATCAACAACATCAGCAACAGGGGGCAAGTTAAATAAAAGAACATTCATTACACTCTACTATTAGAGCGACTGGACTTTGTATTTTGAGGGAGAAACCGTGTTCCAGTTTAGAAGAATGTTTGCTTGATTTTTATTAGTTATGCATGACCTGTATCATCTCTTTCCATTGCTGATATTTGGTCACTAGTTGCTGTAGTATTTAAGCAATCGGCTGCGAAAGTAATGAACTGCTATGTACTTTAACCCCTTGAAGCAGATATAAATTTAACTCATATTTTCTACGGTCATTCTAAAAACAAATTTTCTAAAATTGATTTCAGAACATGTCCCATCTGACAGAGTATGACAGAGCTGAGAAATAAACTCCTTGTGGGCAGGGAACGTGTCTACCAACTCTGTTGAACTGTACTCTCCCAAGTGCTTAGTACAGCGCTCCGCACACAGGAAGCACCCAAACACCACCAATTGACTGATAGATTTCTGTTTTCTTTTAATGGTACGCGTTAAGCGGTTATTATGGGTCAGGCACCGAACTGAGAGCTGGGGTGGATACGAGATAATCAGGTTGGATGCCATCCATGTCCCACGTGAGGCTCACAGTCTTCATCCCCATTTCACAGATGAGGGGACTAAGGAACAGAGAAGGTAAGTGACTTGCCCAAGGTCACCCAGCAGACAAGTACGATTCTACTGAATCACAGAATAAACACAAGTCGTTCCAATTGTTTCTGCTCTTTTGCCTCATGTTCCAAATTGACATCACTCCAGGATCCTGCCAAGACTATGAGCCCGTCATTGGGCAGGGATTGTCTCTGTTGCTGAATTGTACATTTCAAGCGCTTAGTATAGTGCTCCGCACATAGTAAGCGCTCAATAAATACCACTGACTGAATGAACTAGCTGACAGAAAGCCTGTATTGTACCACCAATCCCAACTGAGCTGGAGAAACCTCTTTAGAAAATGTAAATAAGCACTGCATGTTGAGAGAACTCCCCAGTTTTCCCCTGTAACTGCAAGCGGTGATATCGGTTTCGTGACAACTATTTTAAAATACTACCGGGCCTATGGATTAAAATATTAAAAATAACACTGCAATAATAATGATAACTGTGGTATTTAAGTGTTTATTGAGTGGCAGGCACTTGTGACTTCCATCCACCCCCAGTGCTAAGGACAGTGTCCGGCACATAGTAAGCGCTTAACAAATACCATAATCATTATTCCTGTTCTCTGTAGCTCTTAGAGTGTTAGCCCCACATGAGACAGTGTCCAATTTAACTATCCTGCTTCTACACCAGAATTCAGCAAACCATGTGGCACATAAGTAGCAACTTGATTCTATAATTATAATAATGCATGTAAGTACGTCTCTAGACTGTAAGCTCACTGGGTACAGGGACGTGTCTGCTAATTCTGTTGCATTGTTCCCAAGCACTTAGTACAGTGCTCTTCACATAGTAAGCCTCTCGATAAATACCACCGATTGATTGATGCAGAGCAAGAATTGAAGCTGAATACACAATAATTTTAAACTTTGGGGAGTGTTTTGGGAAATCATTCCTTATCTGTAATTTCATTCATTCACTCAATCGTATTTACTGAACGCTTACTGTGTGCAGAGCACTGTACTAATTTCTTTTGTATCTGTCACTCCTGCTAGACTGCAGGATCGTTGAGGGGAGAGACTCTTTGAATTCTATTATTCTATTCTAAGCGCTCAATAAGTATGATTGAATGAATGAATGAAGTTTTGCTATTTTAAAGAAATTTTACATTGGGAAGCATCAGATTTTAGGGGGTCAACCAAAAGCCAGGGTTGTCACATTCAGAGCAATATGTATAATTTGATCACCTGGTGGTTTCTTGACAGCCTATATGCCATAAGGTCGATATGGTTACCTTAACATTCCGGAACCCCTGCTGAAATTTCCCCAGATCTTGCAATTTTCAGTAGGAAAACTGAGCAAGAAATGTGGAGGAAACCAGTGTGTGTGGAGCATACCGGCACTGAATGGGGAGCACGCGATAACAGGCCGGTACACGGTCCCTGCCTGCGCGGATCTTACAATCGAATGGTTGACACTGGATAATCTCATCGGAGTATCAAGGCTGCAGATTATATTTAGGATGCAAGAATATTTTAGAATTCTCCATTTTCAATCTTAAATCCCCAAAATATTGATTGGAAATATCCATCTATCGGCAGGACTCATTGAGAGCGGTACTCATTGAGCACTTACTCTGTGCAAGAGCACTTGGGAGATTACTCAGTGCTTAGAACAGTGCTTGGCACACAGTAAGTGCTTAACAGATACCATCATTATTATTATTACAAAAGGGTTAACTGGCCTGAGCCTTCACTCAAGGAACTTACAATCTAGCAGGGGAGAAGTGCTTTTATAATGGACCATTTTAGAAAGAGTGTTAATTAACAGTGAGGCCAAGGGGATGCAATAATAACCACAGGATATAATAAAGTTCATTTTCAATTTACAATACTTTGCCCTATAAATTGCAGAACTTTTGGCAAACTACATACAAAAAATTTGACTTATTCTCTACTTGCCTCTAACAGGAAATATACCCTATGAAATGCACTCGTGGCTTTCAAACTGTGCTCTGGCCCTGAGAGTTTTGGTACAATGTTTTCGACAGTTTTTCTATAGACGAAAATTGTTTCAAACTGTGCTCTGGCCCTGATTGTTTCGGTACAATATTTTCGACAGTTTTTCTATAGATGAAAATTGTCTCTGAACTCAGTAGTTCAAAAGTCAAAATTAATCCCGCGCCGTTGGCTCAATTATGTAAACCTGCACGAAACCTGCAATGATGCCCTGGTTCAAACCTGACTTATTTTTGCTTAAAAAGTTTTATTTTGCTAAAAGTTTCTGGTTGATTAGAAGCCTAACATGTCTTTGCACAGCTCTACAAAACCACCGAAACCACAGGGGGACGTCAGCAGTCCAATCAGACGATGTTATCTGATTCAGTTACGTCAATGAGGTTTATTTCATTGTTCCCCATGCAGACCAAAAGAAAAACATCCATATATAAATACATACACACACTCACACACGTCACATTTACAGAACTGTTAGGTTTTGGTGAGAGTTAATATGAACCCATCTTCTGTTGTATTATAGCTGTGAACCAACTCTATCACTGAAATAATAGCTGATACTTTAATATTATTTCTGCCTCTGGTGCATACCGTATAACCCCACGCTGCGTAAAACGAAACAAAGTTTGATTTTTTTCCAAATTTTTTTTCTATTTCCTTGGGCCCTGTTTTCCTCTGAGAGCTCCAGTTTAGCCACAATCCTAAAGAAAATATGACTTTTGAAAGCTTAAATCCATGAATAGAAATCAATAGCACGTAGCATAATGTGAATGACACCCAGGAAACTGATCTCAAAAGCACGGTGCTGCTTAAAATTCATCCAGTAATTGCAGGCTCACGACAATTTAGATTTGAAGTTTGAATCTGAACGTGTCTCGATTCAGGAACGTCAAAATTCAACTTGAAAAGACAGCTCTGTCCCAATCCCTGTTGAAGAGCTTGTTTAGGTAAACACTGATATCTTGCATCTTTTGGGAGGACCTGGAAACTTTTAATCATCATTTTCCAGTTGGACGAGTGCCCAATCTCCCAACCACCCCACCCTGCCAAATATTCCAATACTTTTTCATCCAGAAGAGAACAAATGTGTTACAATATTACGTCTCTTAAAAGCGACGGAAGTATGAACAGATAAAACTAACCCCTGAGAATATTTGGCGAAAAAAAGCCTTGCCAAGCTCATGGCATCGGAAATTAAAGGAGAATAGCTAAGGCAGAGGTAGCTGAAATTCTTTCACTCAATTAATGAGCACTTACTGTGTGCAGGGCGCTGTACTAAACGCTTGGGAGAGTGCAATACAATAGAGCATGTAGACTGTAAACTTGCTGTGGGCAGGCAAGTGGCTGCTTATTAATAATAATAATGTTGGTATTTGTTAAGCGCTTACTATGTGCCAAGCACTGTTCTAAGCGCTGGGGTATATACAAGGTAATCAGGCTGTCGCAGGTGGGGCTCACAGTCTTCATCCCCATTTTACAGATGAGGTAACTGAGGCACAGAGAAGTGAAGTGACTTGCCCAAGGTCACACAGCCGACAGGCGGCGGAGCTGGGATTAGAACCCATGACCTCTGACTTCCAAGCCCGTGCTCTTTCCATTGAGCCATGCTGCTTCTCTGTTATAGAGTACTCTCCCAAGTGCTTAGTACAGTGCTTTGTGCACAGTAAGTACTCAATAAATATGACTGAATGAATGAATGAGTAGAGAAGATTCCCACCCTTAAGGAGTATGCCAACTAGTGGATTGTGATCTTCCTAATCCGACAGCTGGCGGGGATTTCTTTCTTTCTTTCTTTCTTCCAGTCCTGAGAGTCACTGGGGCCGGGCCAGTTCTGGTGAAAGAAAACCAATATCAAAATGGTTCTGCCGCCGGGAACGGCAGCAATGCCCCCGGCCCCCGCCCCTGCCCTCTGCCGACTAATAATAATGATAACAAGAAGAGGAATTGCATCTGTTCAGCACTTACTATGTGCCAAGCCCCGTTCTAAGTGCCGGAGTAGATACAAGGTCCCTGTCCCATATGAGACTCACAGTCTTAATCCCCACTATGGTCTCCCTCTAGACCGAAAGCTCGTCGTGGGCAGGGAATGTGTCCGTTTATTGTTATATTGTACGCTCCCAAGTGCTGAATATAGTGTCCTGCACACAGTAAGCGCTCAATAAATACGACTGAATGAATGAACATTTCACGGACAAAGTAACTACGGCACAGAGAAGTGAAGCGATCTGCCTGAGGTCCCCTAGCAGACATGGGACAGACTCCCAGGCCCCTGCTCTTTCCGCTAGATCATGATGCTTCCAGAAGCTTCCAGAAGCCACGGCCCCCCACAGCTCTCAGCGACAGGGTCCTGAGACCCCGCCAGGGCCGCGGGCCCAGCCCCTGCACGTGCCCATTTGCCCGCTGACGTCAGCTTCCACGCGCCCCGGGCAATTCCCGCTTGTCGACAAGGACGTGCAAGGTAGAAACTGTTTCTTCTTGCACTCCCAAATAGCTTTCTTCCAAATAACTCCAAGGATCTCTATGTTATAACCTCCCATAAACATCTCTGAGACGGAGAGAGAGAGAAACTCTCTTCCAGGAAGTCTTCCCTAAGCGCCCCCATTCCTCCTCTCCCACTCCGTTCAGCATCGCCCTGACTTGCTCCCTTTATTCTTCCCCCACTGCCAGCTCACACTACTTATGTACATATCTGTCATTTATTTATTTCTATCTCACCCCTTCTAGACTGTAAGCTTGTTGTGGGCAGGGAATGTGTCTGTTTCCTACTGTATTGTACTCTACCAAGTGCTTAGTACAATGCTCTGCACACAGTGAGTGCTCAATAAATATGACTGAATTATGAATGAATAACAACAATAATAGTAGTGATATCTGTGGTATTTGTCAAGCAATCACTACGTGCCAAGCACTGCAGTAAGCTCTGGGGTTGATCAAAGATAATCAGGCCGCAAGGGAGAACAGGTACCGAATCCCCATTTTACAGACGAGGGAATCTGAAGCCCAGGGAAGTTAAGTGCCTTGGCTGAGGTCATGCAGCAGACAAGTCGTGGAGGCAGGATTAGAACTCAAAGCCTCTGACTTCCAAGCCCGGGATCTTTCCACGAGCACGACATAGCGGATAGAGCATGGGCCAGGGAGTCAGAAGGTCTGCGGTGTGACCTTGGGCAAGTCATTTTACTTCTCTGTACCTGTTATCTCATCTGTAAAATGGCGATTGAGACTAAGAGTCTTATGTGAGACAGGGACTGTGTCCAACCAATTTGCTTGTATCTACCCCAGTGCTTAGGGTGGTGCCTGCACATAGTAAGCGCTTAATAAATATCATCATTATTATTATTATGATCATTAGTTCTCACATAACACATTTTGGATGGAATTGTTGGGAAAAATGGGGACGTTCTTCCAACGACACGCACCTGAATGGCTCGAGTGAGATTTGCTGTCAGAAGAAACGGTGGTTTGCCTGTGTGCAGTGTCAGTTCAGGGGTGTGTGTTACAACACAACTTCTCCTTAAAGTAAGCTTCTTCAAGAACACAACCCCATAATATAATAATAATAATAATAATGATGTTGGTATTTGTTAAGCGCTTCTAAGCGCCGGGGTAGACACGGGGGAATCAGGTTGTCCCACGTGGGGCTCACGGTCTTAATCCCCATTTTACAGATGAGGGAACTGAGGCACAGAGAAGTGAAGTGACTTGCCCACAGTCACCCAGTTGACAAGTGGCAGAGCCAGGATTCGAACCCATGACCTCCGACTACTAAGTGCTTGGGAGATTACAATATAATAGAGATGGTAGGCAAACGGAGAGGGAGACAGACACTGAAATAAATAAGTTAAGAATATGCACATAAGTGCTGTGGGGCTGAGGGAGGGGTGAATAAAGGGAGCAAATCAGGGCGACGCAGAAGGGAGTGGGGAGAGAGGAAATGAGGGCTTAGTCAGTGAAGGCCTCTCGGAGATGTGCCTTCAGTAAGCCTTCGAAGGTGGGGAGAACAATTGTCTGTCGGATATGAAGAGGGAGGGCGTTCCAGGGTAGAGGCAGGCCGGGGGTGAGGTAGACGATATCAAGATACAGTGAGGAGGTTGGCATTAGAGGACAGGAATCTGCGGGCTGGGTGCTGGTAAGAGAGCAGCAAGGTAAGGTAATAATAATGTTGGCATTTGTTAAGCACTTACTATGTGCACAGCACTGTTCTAGGAGCTGGGGTAGATACAGGGGAATCAGGTTGGCCCATGTGAGGCTCACATTTAATCCCCATTTTCCAGATGAGGTAACTGAGGCCCAGTGAAGTGACTTGCCCACAGTCAAACAGCTCACAAGTGGCAGAGCTGGGATTCGAACCCATGAGCTCTGACTCCCAAGCCCAGGCTCTTTCCACTGAGCCACGCTGCTTCAGGAGGGGGCAAGGTGATTGAGTTCTTTAAAGCCGACGGGAAGGAGTTTCTGTTCGATGCGGAGGCCGCCGGACAACCACTGGAAGTTCTCGAGGAGTGGGGAAACACGGCCGTTGGAAGAAAAACCATCTGGGCAACTCCGTGAAGTACGGACTGGAGTGAGGGGAGACAGAAGGCCGGGATGTCGGCAAGCAGGCTGGGAGAGTGATCAAGGCAGGATCAGATAAATCCTTGGATAAGTTTGGATGGAGAGGAAAGGGCGATTTTAGCAGTGTTCTGAAGATTGAACCGATAGTATTTAGTGATAGATTCGAATATGTGGGTTGAATGAGAGAGATGAACCTACTGCTCTCTCTCAAGCCCCCAGTAAAAATAATGTTGGTATTTGTTAAGCGCTTACTATGTGCAGAGCACTGTTCTAAGCGCTGGGGTAGATACAGGGTGATCAGGTTGTCCCACGTGGGGCTCACAGCTTTAATCCCCATTTTACAGATGAGGTAACTGAGGCACAGAGAAGTTAGTACAGTGCTTGCCACAGACTAGATGCTCGACAAAACTCCCGATGGATGCAGTTCATCCACATCTCTTTGCCAATCAAAGTTCATCTGGCAGAACGTGGCTGGATGGAGCTTTTTATATTTAAGTTTGGTTTTTTTAAAAAAAAAATCGCGATTTTCTCAACTTGGCAGGGAGAAATGACCTGTAACTTTGGGTTTCGTCATAATCTGAAATTCCACAAGGTGGCACTGCGATTCCCCGAAAACTTTTCCTCGCCTCGGCCGGATGAATTTGTGCGTTTTAGCACGAAGAGGCAAAACGTTGGTAGAAATTCCTAACAAGGCTGCTCCTGTCCCAGGATAAACGTAATCTGATGTTGGAAAGGAGGAGATAGTGTGGTTGGATTCTCAAACAACTTCTGGTTGGCGAGAGAGGTAAACAGGGGGCAGAGGGTAGAGTTAGAAAGAAAAGATGGAGCGGGAGAATTGCGAGAAAACGAGGGAAAGGGGGAGTATAAAACCTCCCTAGCTAAGCTGCGTAAGAGCTCAAATTCATATGAGCTGAAGAAAATCGTTCTTACAGAAAAGCATTCTCGACGAATTCAGAAGTATTTAAGAAATTAACTAGAACGGCTTTTTAATAACTAATTTTCACCCTTGTTCGAAAAACAAAATGTGGACGGCTAAATATTTTTCCTCGAAAAGTGACTTTCCAGGATTGTTTCTGGGCAGAGCTACCATTAAAGTCAGTTGGAAATAGGAAAGGGAGAACTTAATAAATGTAAAATGTAATAAAGAAACTCTGCTCCATTTGCTACATGATTTCCAGTCAAGCGTGTCCAAAGTTGGAGCTTTAATCCTAGCCGGCCAACTATGAAGTGCGTAACGATACTCTTTTAACAGAGAGGTTTTTATGTGTGGATGGTTCTGAAGAAGCATATTTTGCATCACTACACCTTATAGTAATCTGTATTACTACTATATAATATTTTTATTAATCATTTTTCAAGTGCCAAAAAACACCAACTGAATAATAAAAACGAGAAAATTAGGAAACCAGGTCTTGATTCCAAGTGTTTTCTTTAATCCCACAGTAAATTTAAGCATCACAAGTGAAAAATCATCTAACAGAAAAACGGCACCCATAAAAACATCAACTGTAAAAACACCCTTTAAGTCTGCTGCTTGTTCGAAAACATGCTCCAATATGGAGGAGAGCCATGAGTATCTCTAATTCCCTGCACCGTCTCATCTTCTCCCTGTTTTTTTTCTCTGTTTTTTTCTTACGCTCCCTCTCTCTCGGAGTCCTTGGCTCTGAATAAAAGGGTTTGGACTGAGAGTAGCAAGAAAGGGCTCCTTCTACCAGCCTCGGTGAGGGGGAGACCCCACAGAGAATCAAATACTAGTGGTTCTGAAGGGCTAACGAATATGTCCTAACATTTGCCAGAAGGAAAAATGCAGTTTTCAGATGCATCCTAAGTAAATGAATCCTAATTCTAACCTCAAAGACATTGGCTGCCTCACGTCCCCTCTTTGAGAAGCAGAGTGGCTTAGTGGCAAGAGCACGGGTTCGGGAGTCAAAGGTTGTGGGTTCTAATCCCGGCTCCCCCACTTGTCAGCAGTGTGACTTTGGGTGAGTCACCTCACTTCTCTGTGCCTCAGTTACCTCATCTGTAAAATGGGGATTAAGATTGTGAGCCCCACCTGGGACAAGCTAGTAACCACGTATCTCCTCCAGCACTTAGAACAGTACTTGGCAGCTAGTAAGTGCTTAACAAACACCATTATAATTATTATTATTATTATTGCTATTCATCTCCCTTGCCCCCATTTGGTGTCAACTACGAAGGTAACAGATGTATATAGCTCTTCTCCCGTCAACCAGGGTACGGATGAAACATAATAATTGTGATGTTTGTTAAGCACTCATTATGTGCCAAACACTGCACTAAGCTCTGAGGTAAATACAAGATAATCAGGTCCCACATGGGGCTCACAGTCTAAGTAAGAGGCAGAACAGGTATTGAATCTCCACTTTGCAGATGAGAGAACCGAGGCCCAGAGAAGTGAAGTGACTTGCCCAAGGTCACACTGCAGACAAGTGGCGGAGGTGGGATTAGAACCCACGACCTCTGACTGCCAAGCCCGTGCTCTTGCCACGAGGCCATGCTGCTCTTCTTAGATACACGCTAATCAGGTCCGACATCTTCTCGGTCCCACACCGAATACACAGTCAAATAGGAGGTGGGATGGGTATTTAATCCCCATTTTACAGATGAGGAAACAGAGGCCAAGAGAAGTCAGGTGATTTATCCAAGGTCACCCAGCAGGCAAGATCGGAACTCTAGTCCTCTGACTCTTTCCACTAGGCCACACTGCTTCTCATCAATGCTCCTCTGGAGGGTACCTCTCTACCTGGCCCGAAGTCCCGACGGGCCCAAGTTTCGCTTCCAAAAGGAGGCTGGGTTGTACGGCTGGTAGCCGCAGCCCCCAGGCTTGGAAGATAGTCTGTCAGTCAGTTGGTCAGTTGTATTTATTGAGCGCTTCCTGTGTGCATAACACTGTACTAAGACCGTAAGCCCGTCACTGGGCAGGGATTGTCTCTATCTGTTGCCGAATTGTACATTCCAAGCGCTTAGTACAGTGCTCTACACATAGTAAGCGCTCAATAAATACTATTGAATGAATGAGACCACAATATAACAATAAACAGACACATTCCCCGCCTAAAATGAGTTTACCAACATTAATAGAAATATATCAACGACAGATATGGACTTAAGTGCTGTGGGGCTGGGAGAGGGGATGAATAAAGGGACGAAGGGAGCCGCTGGTCCATGGAGGGAGAGGCCCGAAATGAAGGTGAGCCAATCCACCCTAGCTCAGGCCCAGCATTCTGACGTCAATGGGGCTCTTCTTCAAGGTGGGACCTGCCCCTTGGGTTTCCTGGCTTGATTAGGCTTTTATGAAGTACTCACTGTGTCCCTTCGGATCAAACAAAACCTCCTCACAATCAACAGGGAGGCTTTCCCTCGCCCAGCCCCACCTCACTGAACTGCCCTCTTCGCCAGCTCTGTCCCTCTTTCCCAGCCAAACCTCTAGCTGTACCTCGCTGGCTTCCTTGCTTGTTTGGATATCTAAGTACTCACTGTGTCTCTTCGCGTCGAACAAAACCTCCTCACAATCAGCTTCAGGGCTTCGTCTAACCCCACCTTACCGAACTGCTCTCTTCGCCAGCTGCGTCACACCTCTCTCCCAGTCAAACTTCTAGCTGTACCTCACTGGCTTCCTTGCTTGCTTGGGTATTTTTTAAGTACACACCGTGTCCCTCAGCATCAAACAAAACCTCCTCACCATCAGCTTCGAGGCTTTCCCTCGTCCAGCCCCACCTTACCAAACTTCAGCTGCTACATCACACCTCGCTCCGATCCAAACTTCTAGCTCTCTCGCTCGTCGTTCCTGCCTCCTTTCCCTTGCTCCTGCCGTTCCCCCAACCTGATATTCCCTCCAGCTCCCTCACTGATCTCCCCATATCCAAAGCCCTTTTAATATTCCACGTCCTCCAACCAGCTTTCCCCAATTCATCATTCAGCACCCCGGGCCATACCATCCCCTCAGCTTCTCTCATGGTCGTGAATTTATTTCACCCTCCTTGGCACTCACATATCGGCTCAAATGATATATTTTGACCACTCTAAGTCAAAAGTCACCGATGCTGGGCAGCAGCAGCATAGGAGAGAGTCGAGGGTCGAAATTCAAGTTTACCACGTGGAAGGAGACAATGGTAAACCACTTCTGTATTTTTACCAAGAAAGCTCTATGGATCCACTACCAGAGCGACCGCTGATGGAGACGGGGTATTCTGGAAGAGATGTGTCCGTGGCGTCGCTGTGGGTCGGAGATGACTCGACAGCATCAGACAAGCTGTAAATGTTTTGATGCTTATTTTCTCCATTGGGGTGTACAGTTCCTTGTGGGCAGGGAACATGACCCTTGGCTATTGTGCATTTCCCAAGCGCCTAATACAGTATATTTCTCAAGTGCCCAATACAGTACATTGCCTCAAGTGGCCTTACTTTATTATTACTATCAATCGCTTAATCGTATTTACTGAGTGCTTACTGTGTGCAGAGTACCGTACTAAGCGCGTGGGGGAGATACATTCCCTGCCCACGAGGAGCTTATAGTCTAGAGGAAGAGTTTACAGACTAGAGGACTCTAAACTTACTGTATGTAGCCTTATTACTACACTGGACCCTCACCGAGGCTTCGGCGGCAAACCTATGCCAGATTCCCACCTCCATTCCGACCCTAGACTGTAAGCTTCTTGTGGGCAGGGATCGTGTCTCCCAACTCTGTTGTATTGGACTCTCCCAAGCGATTAGTACAGTGCTCTTGCACACAGTAAGCGCTCAATAAATACCGCGGAATGATGATACAATTACAGTTACTTCTGGGCCTGCTCCTGACACATCTAGGCCTCTGTTCCCACTGGCAAACACTGGGCCACCCCTCCACTGCTGAAAGTCAGAGTTTTGGCAGCAAAGATATCCTGCAACCCGAGGCGACAACCACAGCTAGCCTTGAAAACGGTAGCTGCTAGCTATAGAGGAGCAGTCTGCTCACGGAAAGGACTCAACTTCAAGAGTTAGGAACTTAGGCTAAAGGCAAGTGTCGTCATCAAAAGCGTTACCTCCTTTACAAAGCCAGTGACAAATCCACGACGTGAGAAATATCGTATGAGGCAGGACCCTTGTCGATCTCTGAAAAGAATGGTTCTACTCAGTTTTGGAAGGCATTAAATGAAAGGAAGATGGGCATTTTAAAACCAGGTTCCATCATATAGATCACTATTTCGAATGAAATCCAAAAGTTTCCCCAAAAGACAAACTATTTGAACCTCTTCCGTTTTGATTGCAGCCATTTATTGATCAAATGGAAGTGATTCCAAGTTGTCACAGTGGCATCTGTTTTACACCCTTAGGCATTAGTTGAGTAAATAAGCATTTCCATGGTAACCTAGAATAAAATTAAGCAAACAAAGATACTAGCACCATAGCAACTTGATTCAAAAATCAAACTGAAGTCCTCCCCTGGGGGGAAAAAAAATAGGGTACCAGTTGATCAGGATCAATATTCTAAATTGGTGAAATTAAAAGACACAGTACCACATGCTAAATTTTTCTCAAGACTGACTTTAAAGTGTGTTCAGAAGTCTTTTGAAGCTCTCCGTCATATCTTAAAAAAAAACTTCCTTTCATTCAGTGGTCAAAGTGGACTATTAAACATTTCTCTCATTTGCTCTGTACGATAACACGGTACCAAGCTGACCGACGCAAATATCGCTTGAGATTTTGAAGTAAGACGGCAGTTAAAAAAGATTAACTTTAGAATTTAAAATTATAACCTATATCTTCTAATATTTCAATGGCATGTTACTGGTGGCAGAACAACTTTTAACACCACTAGATGAATGTATTTTTCAGTTAGCATAGGAGGAGAAGTGATATTCCAAAGTAACAGCTTTAAGCTTTCATAATGGAAAGAGCCAGAGGACTTAGGTTCTAATATCACTCACCTGTCGTGTAGCCTTGGGCAAGTCGCTTCGCTCAACCATAAAATGGGGATTCAATACCTGTTCTCCCTCATACTTAGACTGTGAGCCCCTAGGGGGGACAGGGGTTGTATCTGACCTGATTGATTTGGATCTACCCCAAAACTTGGAACAGTGCTTAATATATTGTAAGAGATTAACAAATTCCATTAAACAACTTAATTAAAAAATATTTTTGCATAGTCTATAAAGCAAAAATTCAAAAATTTTATTTAAATTTAGAAAATGAAATTTTTTAATCACTGATTTTTAGTCACCTTGCTACATTCATAGACAATCCTTTAATATAGTGCAAGAAAATACAAATATAGAAACACCAATGTTCAGAGAGAAAGCTATAGTTTGGCATGCATTAAAGACATGTGGAAACCACAGAAGAGTCCAGGGAAGGTAAAAAAAGAATAACAAGTAGAAAATAAGTCATATTCTATTTTATCTACTTATATGGTGCACAGTTCTGTTCTTTCTGATTCCAAAATTATATTTTAAGTTCCTTGACAGAAATTTCCCAGGACCCAGAACAGTACTCCATCCACAATAAGAATGCCAAATTCTGTTGGTTAAATGATTAAAATAAAGTGTAATTTCTTTCTTTAAAAAAAAAATACAGACACCTTTGTTTAATCACTAGAAAATCGAGAATCAATAAAAGCAACCGGGCCACTTTGCAACTCACTTCACATTCTATCAATCTCCTAAATTCACTATGGTGAATCAGTGGAATTGACCCACTCTGTAAGTACTGACACATTTGAGTAATAATAATACTAATAATAATGGTATTTGTTAAGCACTTACTGTGTGCCAGGCACTGTACTTAACACTGGGGTGGATACAAGCAAATTGGGTTGGACACAGTCCCTGTCCCACGTGAGGCTCACAGTCTCAATCCCCATTTTACAGGTGAGGTAACTGAAGCACAGAGAAGTAATGTGACTTGCCAAAGGCCACACAGCAGACAGGTGGTGAAGCTGGGATTAAAATCCATCACCTTCTGACTTCCAGGCCTGTGCTCTATACACAATGCCACACTGCTTCTCTTAGGCCCTTCTTCTGCCCTATCTTAAATTCTTAAAAGACACCATATTGCTAAACTATGGCCCCTACTTTGGGCGTGGCAAGGTGGTGTGCCCTTCTCTGCCATCATGTGCCGACCTCCAGGACCGAGGGCCAGTGGTTCCCAGCCAACGACAAGATGGTCATATCACCTTCCTCCCACTAACTGAGGTGGAACACCAGCGCGCTTGATGCCATTTTCATTTGGGGCTGGCCCATATTAATAATCATGGTACTTTTTAAGTGCTTACTATGTGGCAAGCACTGTTCTATCCAATGGGGTAGATACAGGTCAACGGGATTGGACACAATCCCAGTTTCACATGGGGCTCACGGTCTATTGTTCCTGCGACTCGGGCCCACGCTCGGTCAATCAGTGGAATTTATGGAGCGCTTACTGTACGCAGAGCACTGTACTAAGTGCTTGGGAGAGTACAATACGACAGAGTTGGGAGATGTGTTCCCTTCCCGCAAGGAAGCAGCGTGGCTCAGTAGAAAGAGCACGGGCTTGGGAGTCAGAGGTCATGGGTTCGAATTTCGGCTCTGCCACTTGTCAGCTGTGTGACTGAGGGCAAGTCACTTAACTTCTCTGTGTCTCAGTTACCTCATCTGTAAAAGACTGTGAGCCTCACGTGGGACAACCTGATTACCCTGTATCTACCCCAGCGCTTAGAACAGTGCTCTGCACACAGTAAGCGCTTAGCAAATACCAACATTATTATTATTAAGGATCTTACAGTCTAGAGGGGGAGACAGACATTAAAATAAACTACGGTCATGGACCATAGCGCTGCGGGGCTGAGGGTGGTGTGAAAATCAAATACTTAGAGGGCACTAAGTGCACTGGTGACACAGAAGGGAGCCTCTAGACCGTGAGCTCCTTGTGGGCAGGGATTGCCTCTCTTTATTGTTGTATTGTACTTCCCCAAGAGCTTAGTAAAATGATCTGTACAAAGTGAGCACTTAATAAATACGACTGAACGAATGAATGAATGGGAGGGAATAAGGGAACTGACGGTTTAGTTGGGGAAGCCTTCATGGAAAAGATGTGATTTTAATATGGCTTTGACGGTTGAGAGAGTGGTGATCTGTCGATATGAAGGGGGAGGGAGTTCCAGGTCAGGGGGAGGACGTGGGCAAGGGGTCGGCAGCGAGATGGACGAGATGCAGCACAGTGAGTAGGTCAGACCCGTACTCCCGAGGCTCGACTCAAGCCTTAGATTTTTGGCACTTTTGAGGTGCTACTGTGGATTATGTGGCACAGTCGCCCCAGTAAAGCACAGCGATCCCCTCAACCTACTTGTTAGTTGAGGACAGATTCAGTTTGGAACAAAGGATACGGGAAGAGACAAAATGCTGAATGCAACAAGAGTGAAACCCTGCACGAGTGAATCCACACTGAAATAGACTTTTTTCCCAGAAAAAGCCTACAGGTTTTTAGTTGAATATGATTCAATAAATGCCATCGGTAAAATGATTTTAGAAGTCGAATTCAAATTATCCAGATAATTTGAAATAAAACTATACATCCGTAAAAAGATATTAGCGAAATACAGTCTTAAAGTTACGAAGCTACCTATCTAACTGGGTCAAACCACATCTCAAAACAAGTTTTGCTTTGACTAAAGAAAGCCTTGTTTATTTACACAAGCCACTATAAGTATGTTATTCAATATTATCCCAAAATGAAGCCTCTGAAATACAGAGTTGCAACACAACCTCCAGTAGAGCTGAAACATGAGTTTGATTCTGTGCTGCTTGGGATCATTCAAATTACCTAAGCTTTATTATTCGTTGCATACCTACTAAATCATCCTCATTCAATAGGCTGGCTTGTGCAAAGGGACCTCTACAATTTGTAAATGTCTGTTTCTGTTTTCCGGGAAAAAACCCAGGCAATTACATTGCTTCTGACTATTTGAAATGCTCATTCGGGTTCATTTTAAATACCCAACTCATCAAAAACGATGGATCCGGGCCTAAAATGAGAAGTCTGTCTCTTCCTTCCTTCTCAAGAGCAAGGCATTAGGAAAAGCTTCAAAGTTTCTATTTAAATGTGATGGCTCTGACTTCATTTTTTAAAGAAAGTTGAACAAAGTTAATTTAAGAGATAACTCTCAAATCCTCATTTTTGTTTTAAAAATAATACGCTTATGGTTAAAATACTTCTGGCCAAGGAAAAGAGAGGCGATATTCTAGTAACTTTGGTTCTCTTAAAGGTGTACGATCATACCTATGTGAGAACTGCCGTGATGTTACCCCTCTCTAGTCTAAAAGCTCGCTGTGAGCAGGGATCGTGTCTACCAACTCAGTTATATTGTAGCACTCCCTTAGGGAGTGCTCAGTAAATGCCATTGATTTTTTATTTAAATAATATCTGTTAAGAGCTTACTCTGTGCCAGGGATCATTCCAAGTGCTGGGGTAGATACAAGGTAATCAGGTTAGACACAGTCCATGACCCACATGGAGCTCACAGTCATAATCCCCATTTTACAGATGAAGTAACAGAGACCCAGAGAAGTGAAGTGACTTCCTCAAGGTCACACAGCAGCGGATAATAATAATGTCGGTATTTGTTAAGCGCTTACTATGTGCAGAGCACTGTTCTAAGCGCTGGAGTAGATACAGGGTAATCAGGTTGTCCCACGTGAGGCTCACAGTCTTCATCCCCGTTTTACAGATGAGGGAAATGAGGCACAGAGAAGTGAAGTGATTTGCCCACAGTCACACAGCGGACAAGGACAAGTGGCGGAGCTGGTACTAGAACCCAGGTCCTTCTGACTCCCAGACCTGTGCTCTATCCAGTAGACCCTGCTGCTTCTCGCTGATTGATATTTATGCACGACTGAAGGTTACCTAGGCCTCCAGCTGGTCCAGTGAGATATTCCATCCTAAACTGGGATCAGCCTAGATACTGGAAAAGAGTCCCAGAACATAGCTCCGGGGCTGCGAAAGCTGCAGGCCCACAAATAAAAACCAGGGGATTCAGAAGATTATCTAGAGTAACAGATGAAAGTTTTCATCTGAGAAACCCTAAAAACCACCTATTCGGTCCCTCTAATGGGCAGTATTAGTTTGGAATCGTCAACTTCAGTTGGAGGACTCTGGCACTTTGTTTATATATTTTATCCTGCAGGGGCAACTGATGTGGGAACACTGTGTAACAAATCTAATAATGCAAGACTGTAATTAGGAAGAACTGAAAGAAAGCCTTTAGAAATTCTAGGCTGGGTAAATCACTACGGATATAGTAGAATTACATATCCCATGCTTTGAACATTTCAAAATGAAGTTTGGTTTTCCGAAAGGCATAAGATCGCTCACCATTCAAAGCATGTCTACAAATTTGTTTAGATTGTTTGAGGAGATATGCTTTTATTGCCATGAACCATACCAAAATCAGTCATGTGGAATAGAATGGATTACTCTAGCTCTTAAACATTAAAATAACATTCTTTTAATTTGTTTAAATAAACGTTCTGTTCTCTTAGCTCTTGACAGATTCGGACAGAACTGAACTGACCCCATACGTCCCTACTATTTGTGTAACGTTATGAAAATACCAGCAAATGGCGAGGTCCTTAGCAGAACTTTACTCAGGAAAAATCCATCAGCTTACCAAAACGCTCTGGTTCCCTTGCCAATGGCTTGTCAGCCGCCCCTCCTTCCACAAGCCCACTCTGATTTTCTTTCCTGGTCACTGTGAGAAGCAGGTTGACCTAATGAATAAAGCCCAGGTGTGGGTGCCAGAGGACCTGGGTTTTAATTCCAGCACCACCCCTTGCCAGTGGTGTGACCCCAGGTGAGTCGTTTCGCTTCTCTGTGCCTCCGTTTCCTCTACTACAAAATGAGAATTCAATTCCTTTTCTCCCTCCTACTTGACTGTGACCCTAATTCATTCATTCAATAGTATTTATTGAGCGCTTACTATGTGCAGAGCACTGTACTAAGCGCCTGGAATGAACAAGTCGGCAACAGATAGAGACAGTCCCTGCCGTTTGACAGGCTTACAGTCTAATCGGGGGAGACAGACAAGAACAATGGCGATAAATAGAGTCAAGGGGAAGAGCATCTCGTAAAAACAATGGCAAGACAGGGACTCTGCCCTGCCTGATTAACCTGCATCTACCCCAATGCTTAGAAGAGTCCTTGACACAGAATTCACACTTAACAAATGCTATAAAAAAAAAAAGCTGCATCAAACCATCTCTTGATGTTTGATGAGGGCATTTAACAGTTACCCAATCAATCAGTCAAAATATCAGTGGCATTTACTGAGTGCTCACTAGTAACAGAACACGTACTAAGAGCTTGGGAAAATACAAAAGTGTTGGTAAATGTGATTCCCTACTCACAAGGTACATAAAGCCTACGGGGAGAACGGCATTAAAATAAATTACGTAGAGGCGAAAGAGTAGAGTGTAAAGACGTACTGAAGTGCTTAAGGGGTTCACAGCTAAGTGCCTATCTAAAACAGAAGGAGGGCTTTGTTTTTGTTTTCTATGGTATTTGTTAAGCGCTATAAGCCAAGCACTGTAGTATGCGCTGGGGTAGATACCAGGTTGGACACAGTCTCCGGCCCATGTGGGGCTCACAGTCTTAACCTCCATTCTACAGATGAGGGAACTGAGGCCCAAGGTCACACAGCAGATAAGCCCTCCTGACTCCCAGGCTAGTGCCATCCCTATCCATTAAGCCACGCTGACGGTGAGTAGGGCAAATGAGGGTTTAGTCAGGAAAGGCCTCTTGGAGGTGGGTTTTTAGGAGGGTTTTGAAGATGAGGAGAGGTCAATGCATGGTCACTAACCTTCCTCAAAACTCACACAGACAGAGAGGTTATTTTCAGCTATTGCTCTAAGCAGTGACTGGCCCTCTCACGTTCACCGTGTTCTTAACGCTTATCAAATTCCTGCTTAAAGTGCCTGCCGCTCCTGAAGTCGCTAGGCCCCGAGCTCTCCCTGGGCCCGAACTGCCTGAGCTTGTGTTTGACGGAATCCATAAGCTGTATTTTATTTCTGGTCCCCCCTCAGCCCCCACCCTTGCTTGTGATGCCCACATTTCTACCCACGATTCAGCAGCGATTAGGCTCTGCTGCCGTCATCCACTCTCCTCACGTGCCCCTCTTAGGCAACTGGGAGGTGACAAGCGTCACAAGTTGAATGGGGGCCAACTGGGCAAGCTTCAGGACATCAGAGGTGTTGATAGCAGGCCTGGGCTTATGACAAGTCCCTGGCTACGTGGATCTTCCCTTCAGGGGAGAGGGAAAACAATTCAGTCAATCAGTCAATGGTATTTATTGAGCGCACTTACTGTGTGCAGAGCACTGTACTAAGCGTCTGGGAGAGTAGAGTATCACATATAACAGACACTTTCCCTGCCCACAATGAGTTTACAGTCTAGAGGGGAGATAGATATTAATAGAAATAAATACCAGAAAGTCTGATACAAACAGCCCCTTTGATGTACCCTTTTTCTAAGCCACGGTTTCCGGTCCCTCCCGGAGTTTGGCCGAGTGGGCAGGAAGGTTGGTTTCGTGGCTCTGGGCAGCTCCGTCCTTCCCACCTGGAGAAAATTACCTTTGCTGCCTTTGGACCTCACTGGCCCCTCTCCACAAAGGTGGTGGGTGGGTGTCTTTGATGACCCTAATCGTTCAAAGGTATTAACTTACCTATTTGTATTGATGCCTGCCTCTCCCCTCTAGAATGTAAGCTCCTTGTGGGCAGGGAGTGTCTGTTTATTTTTTCATTCATTCATTCAATCGTATTTATTGAGCACTTACAGTGTGCAGAGCACTGTACTAAGCGCTTGGAAAGTACAGTTCAGCTATAAAGAGAGACAATCCCTGCTCATAATGGGCTTACAGCCTAGAAAGGGGAGATAGACATTAAAATAAGTAAACAGGCATCAATAGAAATAAATGGAATTATAATAATAATAATAATGATGGCATTTGTTAAGTGCTTACTATGCGCAAAGCACTGTTTTAAGTGCTGGGGGGGGGATACAAAGTCATCAGGTTGTCCCTCATGGGGCTCACAGTTTTATTTCCCATTTTACAGATGAGGAAACGGAGGCACAGAGAAGTGAAGTGACTTGCCCAAAATCACACAGCTGACAAACGGCGGAGCCAGGATTAGAACCCATGACCTCTGACTCCCAAGCCCGGGCTCTTTCCACTGAGCCATGGGAATCAATATAAATAAATAGAATTATAGATATATGCACTATGCATAAGTGCTGGGGGGGCAGGGGAAAGAGCAAAAGGAGCTGATTGAGGTCATGCGGAAGGGAGAGAGAGTTGAGGAAATGGGGTTTTAGTCTGGGAAGGCCTCTTGGAGGAGGCGAGCCTTCAGCAGGGCTTTGAAGGGGGAAAGAGTGATTGTTTGGCACAGTTGAGGAGGGAGGGCTTTCCAGGCAGGGATAGGACGTGGGCCGGGGGTTGACGGCGGGACAGGCGAGAACGAGGTACAGTGAGAAGGTTAGCCCCAGAGGTGTGGAGTGTGCGGCTTGGGATGTAGAAGGAGAAAAGGGAGGAGAGGTAAGAGGGGGCAAGGTGATGGAGAGTTTCGAAGCCAATAGTGAGGAGTTTCTGTTTGTTAAGGAGGTTGATAGGCAAACACTGGAGATTTTTGAGGAGGGGGGTGACATGCCCAGGGTGTTTCTGTAGAAAGATAATCCCGGCAGTAGAGTGAAGTATGGACTGAAGTGGGGAAAGACAGAAGGTTGGGAGATCAGAAAGGATGCTGATGCCGTAATCCAGTTGAGACAGGATGAGTGATTGTACTAGCGCGGTAGCGGTTTGGATAGAGAGGAAAGGGCGGATCTCGACGATGTTGTGACGGTGAGACAGGCAGGATTTGGTGATGGATTGGATACGAGGGGTGAATGAGAGAGCGGAATCAAAGATAATAATGCTGGTATTTGTTAAGCGCTTTCTATGTGCAGAGCACTGTTCTAAGCGCTGGGGGAGATACGGGGTCATCAGGTTGTCCCACATGAGGCTCATAGTCTTCATCCCCATTTTGCAGATAAGGGAACTGAGGCACAGAGAAGTGAAGTGACTTGCCCACAGTCACAGAGCTGACAGGTGGCGGAGCCGGGATTCGAACCCTTGACCTCTGATTAACCCATAACCTCTGACTAACCCATGACCTCTGACTAAAGATGACACCAACGTTGCAGGTTTGTGAGATGGGAAGGATGGCTGTGCCGTCCACAATGACGGAAAAATTAGGGAAAGGACAGGGTTTCGGGAGGGAGGTGAGGAGCTCTGTCTTGGGCATGTTGAGTTTGAGGTGGCGGGAGGACATCCAAGTAGAGATGTTCTGAAGGCAGAAGGAGATGAGAGCCTGGAGGGAGGGTGAGAGAACAGGGGAGGAGATATAGATTTGCCGTAGGAGCGAACGAGTTCTCCAAAGGAGTGAGTGTAGATGGAAATTAGAAGGGGACCGAGAACTGAACCTTGAGGGACCTCTACAGTTAGGGGATGGGACAGGGAGGAGGAGCCTACGAAGGAGGCTGAGAATGAATGGCCAGAGAGATGAGAGGATGGAGTCAGTGAAGCCAAGGTTGGATAATGTACTAAAGAGAAGGGGATGGTCCACAGTGTCAAAGGCAGCTGAGAGGTCAAGGAAAGGATTAATAATAATAATAATGTTGGTATTTATTAAGCACTTACTATGTGCAGAGCACTGTTCTAAGCGCTGGAGTAGATACAGGGTAATCAGGTTTTCCCACGTGAGGCTCACAGTCTTAATCCCCATTTGACAGATGAGGTAACTGAGGCACCAAGAAGTTAAGTGACTTGCCCACAGTCACACAGCTGACTAGTGGCAGAGCCGGGATTCAAACCCATGACCTCCGACTCCCAAGTCCGTGCTCTTTCCACTGAGCCACACTGCTTCTTAGGATCAGGATGGAGTAGGAGCCATCGGATTTGGCAAGAAGGAGGTCATTGGTGATCTTTGAGGAGGCGGAAGTCAGATTGGAGGGGGGCCAGGAGAGAGTTGGAGGAGAGGAATTAGAGGCAGCGAGTGTAGATGACTCGCTCCAGGAGTTTGGAGAGGAAGGGTAGGAGGGAGATGGGGCAATAACCGGAGGGGGGAGTGGGGTCAAGGGAGGTTTTTTATGGATGGGGCAGGCGTGGGTATGTTTGAAGGCAGTGAGGAAGAAGCCACTGGCGAGTGAGCGGTTGAAGATGGTGGTGAAGGAGGGAAGGGGTGAGAGTTTTTCTAAGATGCGAAGGATGTGGTCCGATGCGCATGTGGAGACCTCCTCTGAGGATACTGCTGGGAAGGATGGGAAAGTTGAACAGAAACTGTTGTATGGTACTCTCCCAAGTGCTTAGTACAGAGCTCTGCACACATTAAGTGCTCAATAAATACGACCGGATGAACGAGTGAATGAATATTTACTGGGCGCTTACTGTGTGCAGTGCATTCACTCATTCAATCATTTATTGAGCACTTACTGAGTGCAAACCACTGAACTAAGCTCTCAGGAGAGTACAATATAACAGCAAACAAGAGCTCTGTACTAAACACTGGGTGAATTATGGGGCAACGGAAGTGGTAGACATATACTCCCTGCCCACAGTGAGCCTAGTCCAGAGGGTCAGGTGACAGCTCTCATTAGGCCCCAGACCCGCCGCCCACCCACGGCAGTTTGAGGTGCTTCTGAATGATTACTCGATTTCAAGTACGGCAGCGTGGTGTGATCCTGATGAAACCGCCCAGGGAAATGTTCGGATTACTAGGGAATCTCAGTCCGGTTCCTGCGGTGAGCCCGCAACAAGCTGCTTTACGAGTGACCGACTGTGATCCCACGGCCAACAACAACGAAAGAACTGAGGTGCTCTACTTGAGGGCGGGTCGTTGTCGGCCCATTCATTCAACAGTATTTATTGAGCGCTTACTATGTGCAGAGCACTGTACCGAGCGCTTGGAATGTACAATTCGGCAACAATTCGGGGTGGGAGCACGGAGGAAGATGTGGCCTTCTCTCCGTGCTCTACCCAGTCGCGGGCCAGGTCGGATCAACGACTGCCACGTAGAACCACAGCTGCGACGCCTACGGCGGATATAAGGCGGTCGCTTTGAATGGCGAGGCAGGGAAGCGTTCAGAGGGGAAGCAGCACAGGGGAGCAACGTCGGAGAGGGGAAGCGTTCCAATGGGAAGCGTTGGAGGGCAGCAGCATTCAGAGGGAAGGAGTGGAGGAAGCAGCGTTTCGAAGGACGCAGCGTGAGGGACCTATCGTTTGTGGGTAGCGGCGCACGGAGGAGGTTTGCAGCTTCAGCGGTCCGTGTCTCCAGGATCGTCTCCCAACCTTTCGCCACGGGACCGGCAGAACGGGCTCCCTTGCCCAGCAGACTAGTCCTGGACCCTTGATGGAGTGGAGTGAGTAAGTGAGAATGTGAATGTATCACTCCCCTGCACGGTGGTAAAATAAAACTACATAAATTTTCCACGGTAAGTTCGGTCGTTGGGTCCGACTCTTTACATGTCACTGAAGCTCCCCCGGTCCAGAAAAGTCCTGGTTGGTAAGAGCCGGGGGCTCGGGACAGTTTCCAGCTCAATTCCAACCTGTTTCCTGAAGGCATCCTTGTGCTCCCTTCATTGGTTTTCTGCCTTGTCAGTCAGTCAGTCAATCACATTTACTGAGCACTTACTATACTAAGTGTTTGGGAGATACAATTTAACAACAAACAGGCCCTTTCCCTTCCCTTACAGTCTCTAGTCTACTGCAATGATCACTCATTCATTCGATCGTATTTGAGCGTTAACTGTGTGCAAAGCACTGTACTAAGCACTTGGGAGACTACAACACAGCAACAGACACATTCCTGCCCACAGCGAGTCAGTCTAGAGGGGGAGATAGACATTAATATAAATAAATTAAAGCTATATACAGATATAAACATATGTGCTGGAGGGATGGGAGGGTGGATGAATGATGGAGCCAGTAAGAGCAGCGCAGAAGGTAGTGGGAGAAGAGGGGAGGAGGGTTTAGTCAGGGAAGGATTCTTGGAGGAGATGTGCCTTAAACTGGGGAATGGCCCACTTAGCCAAAAAAATTCAGGGACCACTTGGGAGTTCAAAAATGGTATGGAAAATTTCCGGTGGTCCGGAGGGGTTCCCCAGTGCAGACGAGCACAGCGATGTGGTCTTCCCCTGCTTTAGCATCAGTCGGGCCACAGTGATGCACTGCCTCTTTCCAGCAGTTCATAATCATTTCCCGGATGGGCGGAAGCATATTCGGATATCAATTTCTCGGTGCCGTGACTGCGTCCTCAAGTACGGCACGCAAAAACGGGTGGGGTGACGTTAGACTTACACATCTTTTCCTATTCTGAATAAGAAACGGATCCAACAAAGACCTTTCTACGCTGGAAGCCCAGCCAGGTCATCAAAAAGTAGCCTTGGCATGGTTAGTGAACTTCTCAAGGCAGTCAAATTTGCTTTAGTGGCTGCGAGAGTCCAAGTCTACTGATAGTGTCAATATAAATATTGAAACAGAGAAACAGGGATTGAGTACTCCGGGAGGCCTGATTGATTGCCAAAGATTCAAAAGGTCAAAGGTAGTGTCTGCCATGGGGGAAAAAAAAACAAAAGAAAACCCCTTCCCCTCCATTGCTGCTCTTAAAAGAAAGCAGACTTGGGAGGCTCACCTCTCCTGGAATTCCCAGGAGGATTTTATTTCTGGTTAAAATACTGCAATGCAATTTGAACGACCATAAAATCTCACAGCGAAGTGTGGTTGTCCACTTGGACAACACCAGAGCTGATTAAATCATTTTTTTAGAGTCTCTGAGTCAATGGGAAATGAAAGGTTAGGTTCTAAAGTTTTCTGGGACTTTGTCCTTTTTGGGGGACATGGGATTTGTTGAGCATTTAAGTACTTGACATAAATTTGCATGGAGAGCGGCCAACTGTCTTCCCACCTCTATTCTGTATACTCCCTACCCTATTCCCTATTCCTCCCTACATAGGGGAAGAGCGTGGCTTAGTGGCAAGAGCCCGGGCTCTGGAGTCAGAGGTCGTGGGTTCTAATCCCACCTCTGCCACTTGTCCAGTGTGTGACCTTGGGCAAGCCACTTTACTTCTCTGGGCCTCAGAAACCTCATCTGGAAAATGGGGATTGAGACTGTGAGCCCCATGTGGGACAACCTGATTACCTTTTGTCTACCCCAGTGCTTAGAACAGTGCTCGGCACATAGTAAACGCTTAACAAATACCATCATCATCATTATTATTATTATCATTCTATTCCATGCCTCACCATCCTTGGGGAAAGGCTGCATCTGGCATGAAAGGATGCTGGGCTGCGTAGGTTACGTAAAGGCCCAGGCTCTGCTCCGATAAAAAGGAAGGACTCCCAACTTCACGTCCCAATTTGCTGACACTACTTCTAATCCCAGCTTCGTCACATGCTTGCTGTGCACCCTGCGTTAAATCAGAACTCTGCGCCTCAGTTTCCTCATCTGTAAAATATAGCTTCAATACCTGTTCTCCCTCCTACTTTGTGGGCCCCATGTAGGGCAGGGACTACATACAAATAGTGATTGCCCTCCTTTTTTTAATGGTATTTGTTAAGTGCTTATTATGTGCCAGGTCCTGTTCTAAGCACTGGGGTAGATTCATTCATTCATTCATTCAATAGTATTTATCGAGCCCTTACTATGTGAAGAGCACTGTACTAAGCGCTTGGAATGTACAAATCGGCAACAGATAGAGACAGTCCCTGCCCACCGACGGGCTTACGGTCTAATCAGGTTGGACACGATCCATGTCCCAGTAGGGCTCAGGGACATAATCCCCATTTTACAGTAACTGAGATTCGGAGAAGTGAAGTGACTTGCCCAAGGGCACGCAGCAGACAAGTGGCAGAGCCGGGATTAGAACTCAGGTCCTTCTGTCTCCTAGGCCTGTGCACTACCCACTAGGGCATGCTGCTTCTGCTTATACTGCATCAACCCCAGTGTTTAATAAGGTGCTTGATATGTAACAATCACTTAATTGCCACATTTATCATCATCATCAATCATTCAATGCTATTCACTGAGCGCTTACTGTGTGTAGAGCACTTTTCTGAGTGCTTCAGAGAGTGCAGTACAACAGAGCAGGTAGACACGTACCTTGACCACAAGGAGCTCACAGTCTGGAGAGGGAGACAGACATTAAAATAAATTATGGATATTTACATAAGTACTATAGGACTGAAGGTAGAGTCCAAGTCTGTAGGCGACAAGGAAGGGAGAGGATTAGGGGAAATGAGGACTTAGGGAAGGCCTCTTGGAGGAGATGCGATTTTTTAAATTCGGCTTGGAGTACTAATAATGATGGTATTTGTTAAGCGCTTACTATGTGCCTGCCACTGTACTAAGTGCTGAAGTGGATACAAGCAAATAGGTCAGGCACAGACCCTATCCCACATGGGGCTTAGAGTCTCAATCCCTATTTTACAGGTGACGTTACTGAGGGCCTGAGAAGTGAAGTGACTTGCCTGAGGTCACACAGCAGACAAGTGGCGGAGCCACGATTAGAACCCATGACCTTCTGACTCCCAGGCCTGTGCTCTAGCCACCATGCCGTGCTGTGCCTCTGAAGGTGGGCGCAGTGACGGTCTGTCGGACAAGAAGTGGGAGGGAGTTCCAGGCTAGAGGGAGAACGTGGAGAAGGGGTCGGCGGTGAGAGAGGCGAGATCGAGGTACAGTGAGTAAATTGCCGTTGGATGAGCAAAGCGTGTGGACTGGGTTGTAGAAGGAAGCAGTGAGGTTAGGCAGGCGTGGGGGACGTGCTGATCATCATTACTGTTATTATAAATACTATTATTATTATCATTGAGGAATAGCACCGGCAAAGGGCGAGGTCAGGAACTGAGAAAATTAGGAGGGGCAGTTGGTCCTTGAACGGTACCCGTTTATCTAGCTGTTAGCCTGTCTGGAGGCCCGGCAATCGATGCTCCCGACAGAGATGGTATCGACGAGTGTGAACCTGACTGATAAGTCTGAGGCTGCCCGGCATTTCCTTCCACATCATGTGAAGACAGTCCCCGCCCAGACGGTTCCCCTTGCTATTTGCACTTCGTTGCGCTGCTTTTAATTTTGGTTCTTGATTTCACAATCTTCCCGTACCATCTGCTTTAGGATGGGTGCCTCGTTTCGCATCTTTGGGCTAATCCGTTGACGGAGGCTCTCTCCCAGCTGTACCCCGGCGACTGCCAGCCACACGGGAGTCAGTCAGTCCATCGTATTTATTGAGCGCTTACTGTGGGCACTTTACTGAGTGCTTTGGGAGAGTACAGTATAAGAATATGACAGCTTCTGACTCCCACACCCACTGTCCCCAACTTACTGGTCCGGATCTTCAACTCCCCGGGTCCTCAAAACTCCCCAGATCCTTCAAACTCCCCGGCGCCAACCCCCATGACTTCGCCAACTACTTTAATGGCCAAATAGGCAATACATGAGACCTCTCTCAAATCACTCTCTCAGCAGCCCTACATCTCACATCCCCACATCTCTTTCTCCTCCTACCCAGGTGCCTCAAGAGAAAGATCCCTTGCCTGCTCTTAAAACCATTCATTCATTCATTCATTCAATTGTATTTATTGAGCATTTACTGTGTACAGAGCACTGTACTACGCTTCTGATTATACTACAACAATAAACAGACACATTCCCTGTCCACAATGAGCTTACGGTCTGGAGTAGGGGAGACAGACATCACTACCCATAAATAAAATTACAGACAATGTGCATAAATGTTACGAGACTAAAGGTGGGGGAAGAACAAAGGGAGCAAGTCAGGACAATGCAACAAGCAGCGGGAGAAGAGGCAAGGGGGGCTTAGTCAGGGAAGGCTTCTTGGAGGAGATGTGCCTTCAATAAGGCTTTAAAGGGGGGTCTCTGTTAGATTTGAGGAGGGAGGGTGTTCCAGGCCAGAGGCAGGATGCGCGCGAGTTGTCGGCGGCGAGATAGACGAGGTTGAGGCACAGTTAGAAGGTTAGCATTAAAAGAGTTAAGTGTGCGAAGCTGAAGTAGGAGAGTAGCGAGGTGAGATAAAGGGAGTGAGGTGATTGAGTGCTTTGAAGCTCTCCTTTTCAACTTTTGTCCCCAAAGCCCCTTCCTTTCTCACATCTTAAAAACTACTGTTCCCATCTTTCTTTCTTCCCTTATGCCATCTTTAACCTCCCCCTTCTCTCCCACTTTTATATATATATATATATATATCTTTTCACTCTTTTCATTCATTCAGTTGTATTTACTGCGCACTTACTGTGTGCAAAGCACTATACCAAGTGCCTGGGAGAGTACAAAATAACAGTAAAGAGACCCGTTCCCGGTCCACAACAATCTACTTCCCCTCCACTTTCAAACGTGCTCACATCTTCGGCTCTGGATTCACGGCAGGCTCCAGCAACTGACACACCTCCTCGCTTGCATTCTCGCCCACGCTCCTCTGCCGTGGGGTGGTATGCTCCCACTGCCTTCATTCCCTCTCCACTACTTCCCTTCTTGTCCCTCTACAATCTACAATTGAGAAGCAGCGTGGCTTAGTGGAAAGAGCACGGGCTTGGAAGTCAGAGGTCATGAGTTCGATTTCCCGTTCTGCCGCTTGTCAGCTGTGTGACTGTGGGCAAGTCACTTCACTTCTCTGTGCCTCAGTGCCCTCATCTGTAAAATGGAGATGAAGACCGTGAGCCTCCCGAGGGACAACCTGATTGCCCTGTATCTACTCCATCGCTTAGAATAGTGCTCTGCACATAGTACGCACTTAACAAACACCAACATTATTATTATTAGGCTTGCATCCTCTTCCCTCCACCGTGATGAATCCTCCAAGGTCATCCATGATCACTCCATAGGGTGAGTTCATTGGACTCTACTGTGACCCAACTCTTCTCGATTTCTTTGACACTGTTGATCACTCCCTACTCCCCGTGCCTTGGTATCAGCAGCACAGTGCTCGCCTGGTTCTCAATCGATCAATCGTATTGATTAAGCACTTACTGGGTGCAGAGCACTGTACGAAGCACTTGGGAGAGTACAATACGACAAAGTTGGGCAGTCACCTTCCCTGCCTACAACGAGCTTACAGTTCAGAGGAACTCTTACCCTCCTACTTCTCCGAACACTAAGTCTCATTCGCTGACTTTTACTTCTCTTCTCCTTTAATTGCGATATACCACCAGGATTTATTTGGGGTTCCCGACTTGGTTCGCTCTTCATTTTCTCTCTGGGGGAACTCATCCATTTGCACAGCTTCTACTGCCACGTCTACTTGGAGGAATCCCAAATCATATCCATCTTGCATTTCCTTTGGCTTCCAAGACATTTCCCCCTGGGTGGCCCACTGACACTTTTAACATGTTTCAGACTGAACTCCTCCTCTTCCCTCCTAGACCCACAGCTCCTCCTCATTTCCCAATCTCTGTCAAGACCAAAACTCACAACCTTAGAATCGTCTTTCACACCTCACTATCCTTTAACCCTCACATTAGGCCTGCGGCTGCATCCAGCTGATCCTTTATATTCATTCAATAATATTTACTGAGCGCTTACTATGTTCAGAGCACTGTATTAAGCGCCTGGAATGTACAATTCGGCAACAGTTAGAGACAATCCCTGCCCATCGACGAGCTTACAGTATAATCGGGGGAGACAGATGGACAAAAACAAGACAACTTAATCATGATAAATAGAATCAAGGGGATGTACACCTCATTAACATAAATAAGGTAATAAAATTATATATAAATGAGCAAGTGCTGAGGGGAGGGGAAGGGAGAAGGGGAGGAGCAGAGGGAAAGGGGGGAATGGGGGATTAGTGGAAGGGAGGTGAAGGGGGAGCAGAGAGGGAGCAGAGGGAAAAGGGGAAGCTCAGTCTGGGAAGGCCTCTTGGAGGAAGTGAGCTCTCAGTAGGGCTTTGAAGAGGGAAAGAGAGTTAGTTTGGCGGAGGTGAGGAGGGAGGGCATTCCAGGACAGTGGGAGGACGTGGTCCGGGGGTCGACGGCGGGATAGGCGAGAACGGGGGACGGCGAGGAGGTGGAAGGCAGAGGAGCGGAGAGTGCAGGGTGGGCAGTAGAAAGAGAGAAGGGAGGAGAGGTAGGAGGGGGCAAGGTGATGAAGAGCCTTGAAGCCTAGAGTGAGAAGTTTCTGTTTCATGCGGAGGTTGATACCACTGGAGGATCTTAAGGAGGAGAGTGACATGCCCGGAGCTTTTCTGCGGAAGAAATGCAGGGCAGCGGAATGAAGAATAGACTGGAGCAGGGAGAGACAGGAGGAAGGGAGATCAGAGAGAAGGCTGACACAACCCAATCATTCCTTAGATCCTCTTCTTCCTTTTGAAACAAATGGCCTCCACCTTGGTTCAAGTCTTCTTTGGCTCTCAATCAGATTATGGCATCGCCTCTACATTGTTTTCCCCAGCTCCAATCAGTTGTACTTAATCAATCATATCTATTGGGTACTTACTGTACTAAGCGCTTGGGAGAGTACAATACAACAGATTTGGTAGGCAGGTTTCCTATCCACAGTGAGCTTACAGTCTAGAGTCTTTAGTATACAGTCTCCTCTGCAGCCGGGAAAATCATGCCAAAAAATGTTCGCTATCTCATCCTTCCTCAAAAACCTCCAAAAGCGACCCAATACCCTCCCCCCCGTGGAACAAAAACTCCTGATCATTGGCTTTAAGGCTTTCCCCTTCTTAGTGCCTTCCTCGCCCACTGTGATCCACTTTCCTCCCGAGCAAACCTTTTCACTTCCTCGCTCTCACCTCCTTTCCTACCTCCAGCTCACTTTTCAGGCCAACCCCGCCTTCCAAATTATTATAATTATTATTGCATTTGTTAAGCGTTCACTGTGTGTCAGTCACTGTACTCAACGGTGGGGTGGATACAAACAAATCGGGTTGGACACAGTCCCTGTCCCACGCAGGGCTCACAGTCTCAATCCCCATTTTACAGATGAGGTAACTGAGGCCCAGAGAAGTGAAGTGACTTGCCCAAGATCACAGAACAGAGAAGAGGCAGAGCCGCAATTAGAACCCACGACCTTCTGGCTCCCAGGCCTGTGCTCCATCCACTACACAAATCTGACACATCACGGCTTTCCCCATCTTCAACACCCTCCAGAGAGGTGGAATTTCAGGGCAGTCTGAGTTCCCAGACCTCTCCGGCACAGACAGATCGGCTTGTAGGTGGAAGTGATGGAATCGCTTCAGAGCCTTATCGAAGGCACATCTCCAAAAAACCTTCCCTGACTAAGCCCTCATTTCCTCTTCTCCCACTCCCTTCTGCGTCACCCTGATTTCCTCCCTTTATTCACCCCTCCCTCAACCCCACAGCCCTTAAAGCACATATCTGTAATTTATTTCTTTATATTAATGCTGTCTCCCCCTCCTAGACTGTAAGCTATTTATGGGCAGAGAACGTGCCTACTAATTCTATAGCACTGTACTCTCACAGGTGCTTAGTACAGTGCTCTGCACACAGTCAGAGCTCAATAATACGACTGATGGATTGACTGATTGCTTGCTTCGAAAGGAAAAAGCGGCATCCGCAGTTAGGCCCAAGTCTTCCCGTTTTATAGAAGGCCCACAGGGCTGTAAGCTTCCAAAAAAACACAAGTCACAGAGGGCGGTCACTGAATCCAAACTCTCTGACTGTGAGAACTGTGGGCAGCAGATGTGACGGTGAAGCAAGTGTCGTGTTTCATGTGTGCGCGTTATGGACAGGAGACCTGGTCGCTCTCGGCCTTGTCACGCTCACCGACACGGATACAATCTCATCGTCAGAGGTATCATCTTTGAACCCGGAAGGGCAGCGATACGTGCGTATAAGGTGAAAACCAAGGGTAATATCAGATTCGGTGAGAAACGACGCTTCACCATCTCTCCAAAAACCCTTTGAGACAACAGAGTTCCAGGTCCGACCGGAGCCGCCACAGGAATTTGCCAATAAAAGGCCCAAGAAGAGGGCCCGACTGGCAAGTTCTTCCTGTTGCTATTTTTATCCTGACAGATCTCCTCCTACGCTTGTTTGTGAAGATGCTAGATAACGAGCAAACGCCTGATGGGCCAGAACGGTCTTTGAGGAACAGCCACCAGTTACTATGTCTTTTGGAGAGCAAACATCTTTGCCAGAAACCCATGTGCCTGTAACCTCTTTATATATTTTGGAATGGCTCCAGAAAGAGGCAATTCGGCATTCCCCTTGAAACCCGGCCAGAACCCGGACGCTTGGAGCAACGACGCAACGGGGAGCGATGATGTGTATTCTCTCTCACGCAAACGAAATAAAAGACCATTCTTTCCCCTTTATGCCAACTGCAAAATGTGTACGATACTGTGTCTGCCCACTCTAGAAAACCGTACGAGCGGTCCTCAGCGAAAGCCCCGGGGACAGCCTCGCCGTTTGTTTATTCTTCCACTAGCCAGGTTAGAAATTCGACTGGCGAAGGAATCCTGTTTTATCTGGATGTTGCCAGAGGAGATCAGAGAAGGAGCTCAGGGCGGGGGGGGGATTCCTTTTTATAAAACTCAGGGGCCTGAGTTGAAACTGCTGGCTTTACTCGATCATATGAGTTCCTTGGGTCCTGGGGCTGTGGGTCATGTCGCTGTATACGGGCGCTTCACCTCCCCACAGACTAAATTTACTTCTTCGTTCATTCAATCGCATTTATGGAGCACTTACTGCGTGCGGAACCCTGTACTAAGCGCTTGAGAGAGTACGATATAACGATAAGCAGATCCGTGCCCTGCCCCCAACGAGCTTACAGTCTAGAGGACTGTTATGCAACTAATTCAACATGTAATTCAACAACTAATTCAACTGCAAAGAAAACAACCCACTGCACTTTCTGTTTTTATGGAACTCATTAAGTGCTTACTACATGCCAAAAAGCTATACTAAGCGCTGGGGTAGACAAAAGTTAATCAGGTGGGACGTAGTTCCCGTACTACATAGGGCTCACGGTCTTAATCCTCATCTTACAGATAAGGTAACTGAGGCCCAGAGAAGTGAAGTGACTTGCCTTCTGACTCCCAGGCCTGCGCTCTATCCACCAGACCATGCTGCTTCTAAGGAAATTATTCCTTTGCTCAAAATAGAATCAACAAAAAAGCCGTAGCCTAAACTAAGGAATTTTTAGTAACGGGTAGACACCTTACAGTGGAGACTACCCTGGGGCTGGTTAGGAAAGCCTGGCTCGCAGGTAGGATCTGACTCTATCAATCAGGCAGCATCTCAATTAATCAATCAATGATATTTATTGAGCACTTACCAGGTGCAAAGCACTGTACTAAGTGCTTGGGAAAGTACAATATAATAGGAGTTGGGAGACACATCCCCTGCCCACATGGGGTTTACAGCTTGCATGGGGAGAAATATATTTAAATAAATTACAGATTAAAGAAATAGTAGAGTAGAAGGATGCATACAAAAGTGCTGTAGGGCTGGGGTGACTATCAAAATGCTTATTATCATTATTATTAATAATAATTGTGTTATTAAGCACTATGTACCAAGCACTGTGCTAAGCGCTGGGAGAGATAGAAGATAATCAGGTCCCAGACTAGGCTCACAGTCTAAGTAGGAGGGAGAACGGGTACCGAATCCCCATTGTGCAGTTGAGCGAGCTGAGAGAGAAGTCAAGTGACTCACCCAAGGTCACGCGGCAGAAAAGTGGTAGAACTGAGATTAGAAACCAGGTCCTTTAGACTCCTAGGCCACGCTGCTTAAGGGATTCAGAGGCGAGTGCACAGTCGACGCCTAGGCGACAAAGGATAGGCACGGTCCGAGAGCTGACTCCGGGTCTGGTCCAGCATTTTCAGGAAGAGAAGAATTAGTGTACAACTGCTGATTCCCATTTTGGGGGGAATCAGGACCCCTGAGCTCTAGTCTTGGCTCCTCCAAATGCCTATCTCACCTCGGGCAGGTCACAACCCCTCTGCGCCCCAGTAACCTCACCAGTAATAACTGGGAGAAAATTACAGTTCTCCCTCCATCAATGGTATTTGCTGAAAACTTGCTGTGGGCAGAGCACCGTACTAAGCACTGACAGTAATAATAACTATGGTATTTGTTAAATGCTTACTACGCGTCAGTCACTGTACTGAGCACTGGAAGCGGAGAGGACGGTACAGTGGAGTTGGAAGACCCGATCCCTGCTCTCAGGGGGTTTACAATCTAGTACAGTGCTCAGGTACAGGTCTTTCCCCACCCAAACACCAGAGTCATTAAGGCACTCTGAGCCCCAGGGGAAACCAAAATCCTGACATTGCAGTTACAGACAAACAGAATTACATGGGCAACCTGATACGACGGGGAACAACCTAAGGTGTTAATTGCTTCTCTAGCCCAAAAATGTTCTTTAGAAGGCCAAACGGCCACATTCACAGGCGGTGGCCCTCAGGCTTCCAAACTGCCGTGAAGAGCCTACTTTGCGGCTAGCAAGCCTCGACTTAGCTGTCTCTGGACGATTGCTATTTTAATGTGCTACCAAATAAAGGTTTGTTTACCACACCCTACAAAGGATGTGTCTCCTTAGAATACAAAAGGCAACTATATATACAAACGCTATGGAAACATTTGCAAGGGACCAGAAGAGAAGCACCAAAATGACAGACGAGAGGGAAAAGAGATCTCCTCTAATTAATGATAATAATAATAATAATAAGAATGATATTTGTTAGTTGCTTTCTATGTGCCCAGCACTGTTCTAAGTGGTGGGATAAAAGATGCTAAGAAGGTTGGACACAGTCCCTGGCCCACATGGGGCTCACAGTCCCAATCCTCGTTTTACGGTGAGGTAACTGAGGCCCAGAGACGTGAAGTGACTTGCCCAAGGTCACACAGCAGAAATGTGGAGGAGCAGGTATTAGAACCCACATCCACTGACTCCCCATCCCATGTTCTTGCCACTAGGCCATGATTTCACTAGTTTTGGGGGGTACTTGGGGAACATACTTCTGATTTCACGCATCTGTCTGGGTAGAAGGAGATGTGTGATGTCAGAAGAAACGGCTGTGGGCGGTCACACTGTGACACAAGTTCTCCTTAAAAGTAAAGTTATGTTTTAGGAGAACTGACCGACTGAGTAGAAAAAAAGAGAGGAATTGGGGTTGTCCGGCCAAGAGAAAAGAGGTAATTCTTCAAGTAAAAGTGTTTTTATAAAAGAGGCACTGAACCGTTGTATCTGGGTCCATGGTGAGTTGAATAAGAGTCTAAAAATAAATGTTGGTATTTGTTAAGTGCTTACTATGTGCAGGGCACTGTTCTAAGCGCTGGGGTAGATACAGGGTAATCAGGTTGTCCCTCGTGAGGCTCACCGTCTTCATCCCCATTTTACAGATGAGGTCACTGAGGCACAGAGAAGTTAAGTGACTTGCCCACAGTCACACAGCTGACAAGTGGCGGAGCCGGGATTCGAACCCATGATCTCTGACTCCCAAGCCCGTGCGCTTTCCACTGAGCCACGCTGCTTCTCTAAGTCTAGAGATTTAAGTTGCAATTGGACAACTATAGTTAACAAAAAAAAAAAACCCACCCTTTTAGTACTCAAACACTGAGAAATTGTGAAACGTCCATGTTTGGACAGATACTGGGGAAAGAACGAACGAAACCTGACCATCTTCCAGGATGGGTTAATAAATCACTTGCCTGAAGGCTGAGGCCCGAGTGACCCCTGAGAGGTCCCTTTCAGAATTTTTTTTTTTTTGGTATTTGTTCAACACTTACTACGTGCCAGGCACTGTACTAAATGCTGGGGTAGATACAAGATAGTTGGTATTTGTATTTGTTAAGCGCTTACTATGTGCAGAGCACTGTTCTAAGCGCTGGGGTAGACACAAGGGAATCAGGTTGTCCCTCGTGGGGCTCACAGTCTTAATAACCATTTTACAGATGAGGTAACTGAGGCAAAGAGAAGTGAAGTGACTTGCCCACAGCTGACACAGCTGACAAGTGGGGAAGCCGGGATTCAAACCCATGACCTCTGACTCCAAAGCCTGTGCTCTTTCCACTGACCCACGCTGCCTCTCATGTCAAGTTGGGCATAGTCCATGTGCCACGTGGGGCTCATAGTAATAGTCCCCATTAGCACAGTGCCTAGCACACAGTAAGTGCTTAACAAATACCACTAAAAAAGAAAGAAAAACATGACATTAAAATTAGACTATACTTTTATTCATTCAATCGCATTTATTGACACTGTGTGCCAAGCATTGTATTAATCGCTTGGAAGAGTACGATATAACAATAAACAGACGCATCCCCTGCCCACAACGAGCGTACAGTCTTACATCCTATTATCTATTTTGTATTTAGGAACTTACTTCACCCTACCTAACACATGAGGAGATATGTCTGCTCAATTTTACCTATACTGACCACTCGATGTCTAAATATTTTTATGCATATTAAGCGCCCCGTGGGCAGGGAATATGTCGCTTTGGCAGTCTGTACCTCCCAAGCACCTAATACAATACACCACACCAAGTGGGTGATCAATAAATGCTACTAGAGAAGCAGCGTGGCTCAGTGGAAAGAGCCTGGGCTTGGGAGTCAGAGATCACGGGTTCGCATCCCGGTTCACAGCCACATGTCAGCTGTGTGACTGAGGGCGAGTCGCTTCACTTCTCTGTGCCTCGGTTCCCTCATCTGTAAAATGGGGACTAACTGTGAGCCTCACGTGGGACGACCTGATGACCCTGTATCTCCCCCAGCGCTTAGAACAGTGCTCTGCACATAGTAAGCGCTTAACAAACACCAACATTATTATTATTATTACTCCCACCACGGTTTCCACGCAGGAAGAAGAGAGGATAACTAATAAGAGTTAGCTTTCTGAAGTGTTAGCTAACAGAAATCCTAAAAAAGGTCTCCATATATCTGAGAGAGTAAATCCAGTGAAAAAGAGGAATGATTTAATATTAGCTTGGGGACGTATAAACATTTAAACACCTGACCACAAGCTAATTTAGTTCCTGCACCCCCAGCCAGGGGCAGGTGGCCTTCTTCCTCCTCTTCCTCCTCCTCCTCCTCCAGGCTTTGCCCAGCCAGCCAACCCTTTAGAAGCCTGGCCACACACCCTGGCGCCTCGCTCTACTTTTTCATTCGATTCAGCCCTCAGTTAGCGCTCCACATTGTAAATAAAAACACTTGGGACTATTTTCAGCCCTGAGAAAGGCCCGCGTCACTCCGTCCGTATGCGGGAGGAGGGGACAGACTCCATCTCTCCCCATCTAGATTGTAAGTCCGTTTAGGGCAGGGACTGTTTATTGTTAGTGTACTCTCCCAGACACTTAGTACGGTGCTTTGCAGCCAGCAAGTGCTCAGTAAATACGAACGAATGATCAGTCGATGGCAACGGAGTGGGGACGTGTTTCCCCACTCCTCAAGAAACTCCAGTGGGTGTCCGTCCATCTCCGCATCGAACGAAAACTCCTCACCATGGGCTTCCGAGCGCTCGTTCACCTCACCCCTTCCTACCTCATCTCGCTACTGTCCTACTACAACCCAGCCCACATACTTCGCTCTTCTAATGCTAACCTTCTCACTCTACCTCCATCTCCTGTCTCCTCGCCCATGTCCTGCCTCTGGCCTGGAACGCCCTCCTTAATAATAATAATAATAATAATGTTGGTATTTGTGAAGCACTTATTATGTGCAGAGCACTGTTCTAAGTGCTGGGGTAGACACAGGGGAATCAGGTTGGCCCACGTGAGGCTCACAGTCTTCATCCCCATTTTACAGATGAGGTAACTGAGGCACAGAGAAGTGAAGTGACTTGCCCACAGTCACACAGCTATGTGGCAGAGCTGGGATTCGAACTCATGACCTCTGACTCCAAAGCCCGGGCTCTTTCCACTGAAGCCACGCTGCTCCTTACCCCAAATCTGACAGACGATTGCCCTCCCCCTCTTCAAAGACTTACTGAAGGCACATCTCCTCCACCAGGCCTTCAGACACTAGACCCCCGTGTCCTCTTCTCCCATTCCCTTCTACATCACCCTGACTTGCTCCCTTTGTTTCCCCCCACCGCCCACCCTCCCGCATCCCACCCCTGCCCCCGGGAGGCCCACAGCACTTATGTAAATATTTGTACTGATGCCTGCCTCCCCAGTTTAGACTGTAAGCTCACTGTGGGCAGGGAATGTGTCTCTTTACTGCTATATATGCCCTCTCCCAAGTGCTTCGTACAGTGCTCTGCACACAGTAGGCACTCAAAACGATTGATTCAATGAATAAACACTGAGTGTGTAAACACTCCCAAGCACAGGTTTGGGAGTCAGAGGACATGGGTTCTAATCTCAGCTCCGCCACTTGTCTGCTGTGACCTTGGGCACGTCACTTCTCTGTGCCTCAATTACCTCATGTGTAAAATGGGGATTAATAGTCTGAACTCCATGAGGGACAACCTTGTTCATTCATTCATTCATTCAACAGTATTTATTGTGCGCTTACTATGTGCAGAGCACTGTACTAAGCGCTTGGAATGTACAAATGGGTAACAGACAGAGACGGTCCCTGCCCTTTGACGGCTTACAGTCTAATCGGGGGAGACGGACAGACAAGAACAATAGACCCTGTATCTACCCCACTACAACAGTGCTTGGCACAAAGCAAGCGCTTAGCAGATTCCATAATTATTATTATGTACAGAGCACTGTACGAAGCACTTAGAAGAATACAATATAACAGAGTTGGTAGATACGTTCCTACCCACGACAAGTTTACGTTCTGGAGGGGAGGAGAGCAGGAAGAGACATTAATATGAATAAATTACAGATATGTACATAAACACTGTGGTGCTGAGAGAGGAGTTATAGTACAAGTCCAAGTGCAAGGCAAAGGGAGTGGGAGAAGAGGAGATGAGGGCTTGGGCGGGGAAGGCCTCTTGGAGGAGATGTGCCTTCAATAAAGCTTTGAAGGGGGGGAGAGCGATCATCCGTCGGGTACAGAGGGGGAGGGCGTCCCAGGCCAGAGGTATGACGTGGGCAAGAGGTCGGCGGCGAGACGGAAGAGTAACTGAGGTACGATGAGTAGGATGGTGTTAGAGGAGCAAAGTATGCGGTCTGGGTTGTAGTAGGAGAGCAGAGAGATAAGGTACCAGGCGACACGGTGATCGAGTGTGTTAAAGACAAGTATCATTCTACCTTTAAATTGCAAGTATCAGTCTAAAATAACACTGGATCCACGTCCAGTGGAAAAAATGACAGTCAAAAACTTTCTGCCCCTGACTCCCCCTACTCACTCTCTGGTGCTCCAGTTCAAAGCCAAAATTCAGCTTTTTAAAAGTCTGGGAGATTCTTGTCTTCCTTCTATTTTGTTTAATAATGATTACGGTACTTGTTGAGTGCTTACTATATGCCAAACACTGTTCTAAGCGCTAGGGTAGATACAAGGTAATCAGGTTGTCCCATGTGGGGCTCACAGTCTTAAATGCCATTTTCCAGATGAGGTAACTGAGGTATAGAGACAATTAGTGGCTTGCCCAAGGTCACAGAGCAGACAAATGGTGGAGCCCAGATTAGAACCCATGACGTCCGACTCCGAAGCCCGTGCTCTTTTCACTAAGCCACGCAAGGTAATTTATCAAGTGCTCACTATGTATCAGGCCCTGTACTAAGCGCAGGCGCAGATACGAGCTCATCAGGTTGGACACAGTCCACGGCCCACACGAGGCTCACGACCTTAATCCCCATTTTCCGGATGAGGTGACTGAGGACCGGAGAAGAGAAGTGGTGGAGTCAGGATTCAAAGCCAGCTCCTCTTTTACAACATAACCTCAGTTTCCTGCGGACTGCTTTCTGCTCACGGCACTCGGGCCATTTTGAGAGGTCGTTCCTAATCGCCCGCATAGTTCAGGTGTTTGGTAGTACTAGTGACTGTAATACTGGGAGTAATGGGAGTAATCACAGTAGTAGTCCTAGCGATATCGTTGGTAAATGTTAAGCGCTTACTATGTGCCAAGCACTGTTCTAAGCGCTGGGATAGATACAAGGTAATCAGGTTGTCTCAAACAGGGCTCACAGTCTTCATCCCCATTTTACATATGAGGTAAATGAGGTACAGAGAAGTTAAGTGACTTGCCCATGATCACACAGGGGACAAGCGGCGGAGCCGGGATTAGAACCCATGACCTCCGACTGCCAAGCCCGGGTTCTTTCCGCTAAGTCATGATCAATAGTGCTTATTACGTGTCTTCTGGGTGCAAAGCACTGTTCTACACCCTGGGAAAGCAGTCCCCAGATGAGACACAGACACCGCCCCCTCAAGTACAGTCGGAAGCATTGAGAAACTCCCCGATTCCAGGACTTTCGATGACCTTCTCGTCCTCATCCACGAGGACCAGCACTGAATTCTGATTCCAGCTTCCTGATTCCTTGTCGCCTCCTCGAGCCGGGCTGCTCTATTTTGTTGGCCGAGGAGAGGCGTTCAAAGGAGGCTGCTTCCATTTGGATGGTGCCCACCACTTCGTCGGGGAGTTCTCGGCAAGTGCTCTGCACACGGTAAGCCGTCAAAAAACACCACGGATCGTCCCTCTGGATCTTGACGTACTTCCCAAAGCAGCCGAACATTTTTAGTAGATGCTAGAAAGCAGCCAGTAAACTTGCACTGAAGCTAAACCCGCCACATCATAGCCTCACACCTTTGCTGAGTGGAACATGCAAAAAGAATAAACAGGAGCTGACTGCCAAGCAATTACTATACGGTAAGCAGAAAGGAGACGACGACGAACGGAAGAAATACTTAAAAGCGGTGGAGAGCCAGTGACGGAACACAGAACGGCCTAGAATAAACTGGAAGTGGAGTGTCCATCTTGGTGCAGAAGACCGCGTCGCCAAGACGGAGGAGTTAAAATGGCCCCGCATACTAAAAGTGCATCCGTGCAGCAAAAAGTAACTTCTCTGTGTTTATTTCATTGTTGTGCTCACTGATAGAAAATCTCATCAGCAGCACCATCTTCAAGCGACTTCAAACACGTACACCAATCCCCAGCTGTCCTTCGGGTTCAAAGACGCGGCTCTTGACGGTGAGATTTTATCCCCGTGTGAAGATGTTAACGAAATGCCTCTAGCACCCAACCCTCCAGTCTACAACGCGCATCCCTAACTTTGTTTCCGCCACGTGCTGCTTTCACTGCTTCACTCTATTTTCATTTTGGGCTCTCGGTGAAGCAACGGTCACAGGCTAATCCTCAATCCCATTTCCAATCCCGGCTCTGCCACTTGTCACTTCACTTCTCCGGGCCTCAGTTACCTCATCTGTAAAATGAGGATTAAAGCTGTGAGTTCCATGTGGGACAGGGACCTGTGTCCAACCTGATTATCTTGTACCTACCCCAGAGCTTAGTAGAGTGTCTGGCACAGAGTAAGTGCTGAGCAAATACCATTAAAAAAAATGAATAACCCAGCCACAGCATACTAGCGTCTCGGGCAAGGCTGCAGGCGCTTCCCCTCTGACCCATGTTCCAGATGACCCGAGAGCCCTGGGGCCTGTCTCCATCCACATAATAGCATCTGTTAAGCACTTAATATGTTCCAGGCACTGTACTAAGCGCTGGGATAGATACGAGATAATTGGGTTGGACAGAGTTCCTGTTCCACATAGGACTTACTGTCAATCCCCATTTTACAGATGAGGTAACTGAGGCCCAGAACAGTGAAGTGACTTGCCAAAGGTCACATGGCAGACAAGTGGTGGAGTCTGGATTAGAACCCATGTCCTTCAGACTCCCAGGACCATGTTCTTCCCAAAGCCAGCCAGGAATTACCCATTCCCCCACGGCAGGCTCAGTTTGAGCTCTGGAACTCCTGGGCAAGTAGAATGTTTCCATTTTAGGGTTCGGCCGGGAGTAACCGAGGCAGAAGTGAGGTTTCCTGAGCCAGCGCCCTCCCTACCACGCACACTTAAAAAGCAGTGTTTTATCATTGAATGATTTGTCTCCTCCCTTACTCCTTTATCATTAGATACTGGATTCTGTTTATTGCTATTGTTCTTGTCTGTCCGTCACCCCCGGTTAGACCGTAAGCCCGTAAGCCCGTCAAAGGGCAGGGACTGTCTCCATCTGTTACCAATTTGTACATTCCAAGGGCTTAGTACAGTGCTCTGCACATAGTAAGCGCTCAATAAATACTATTGAATGAATGAATGAGTTCATTATTAGGCCTATTAACCTTCCATTCGGCATCAGAAGACAGAAGTCTCTGGTGGATGCCTGCTAGCAGCTGCAAACAGCTTCTGTTCCACGTTGCTCTTGCAAAACTGGGACTCTCGTTGCAACTCAGGAGATCTTGCACGTTACACATAACAATTCTACATTAGCAAAGAGTGAATTAAATCAATATGTTCTAAAGCGAGGTGTGCGACAGAGGGATTTCTGTAGAGTACAAGAATATCGACCGTGAGGCATTGAAGAGACCGGGACAACCAAAGTTTTTAAAAACCAGTACTAGCCTAATAAATGCAGTTCATGTCAAACAGGCTATTATTACTCCCCCAAGACACAGAGGAAATAGCAAATGAAATGACACCCTGGCATTTTCCATCTTTAATATCTGTGGCTCAGAGACAAGAAAGGAGAGTATGTTTAGATGCTAGAAAACCAACTTAAAATTTTACGAAGGCCTTAGAATTTATGAAGATCAACAACAGTTAGGTCTTTGTGAAATCAAGTCCTGTAGTCTTCAAAACAAAGAAATGTTCTCAAATTGAATGAAAGCTACACACGGGAAAACTCCAGGGTCGGACATAAGATTTGTTTACTCCCATATTAAAAAAAAAATGCCAACCAGAAAAAAAAATTGTAAATATGTATATATATATATATATACACAAGTGCTGTGGGGCGAGGAGGAGGGTAATAATGATAATGTTGGTATTTAAGCGCTTACTATGTGCAGAGCACTGTTCTAAGCGCTGCGGTAGATACAGGGTAATCAGGTTGTCCCACGTGAGGCTCAGTTAATCCCCATTCTACAGATGAGGTAACTGAGGCACAGAGAAGTTAAGTGACTTGCCCACAATCACACAGCTGACAAGTGGCAGAGTCGGAATTCGAACCCATGACCTCTGACTCCCAAGCCCGGGCTCTGTCCACTGAGCCAGGCGGCTTGAGCAAAGGGAGCAAGTCGGGGCGATGGGGAGGGGAGGGGGAGAAGAGGAAAAGGGGGGCTTAGTCTGGGAAGGCCTCCTGGAGGAGGTGAACTTTCAGTACCACACTATTAACAACAAAACTTACGGGTTGCTAGGAAAAAGACATCTGAGGAGATATACATTGTACATTATAAGAAAATTACTCAAAAGGGATAAACACACGATGTTATAAAGGACATATTGCCAACTGCACCGATACAGATAGATGTGTCAGTTCTTCCTCCACAACATTTCCATTCATTCAATAGTATTTATTGAGCGCTTACTATGTGCAGAGCACTATACTAAGCTCTTGGAATGTACAATTCGGCAACAGAAAGAGACGATCCCTGCCCAGTGACGGGCTTACAGGCTAGAATCCGCCCTTCCTCCACATCCAAACGGCCGCCACCCTGGCTCGGTCGCTCATCATATCGCAGTCAGCCGGTCGATTGTATTTACTGAGCGCTTACTGTGTGCAGAGCACTGCACTAAGCGCTTGGGAAAGTACACTGTAACAGACATCTTCCCTGCCCACAACAAGCTTCCAGTCTAGTGGGGGGAGGCAGACGTGAATAGAACAAATAAATGACAGACGCGTACGTAAGTGCTGCGGGGCTGGGAGGGGGATGAATGTCTCCCCCTTCGAGACTGTGAGCCCGTTGTTGGGGAGGGATTGTCTCTGTTTCCGATTTGTACTTTCCAAGCGCTTAGTACAGTGCTCTGCACACAGTAACTGCTCAATAAATGCGACTGAATGAATGAATGAATAAAGGGAGCAAGCCCTAGCCTTGCTCTTGCATTTGCCACTTGGCCGGCCTCATTTCACTTCCAATACCTCCGTCCACAGTTCACGCTGATCATTTTTGCAAAACCGCCCTCGTCTCCTCCCTATAACCTGCCCGTTCCAGACTGTAAACTCTTAGTGGACGGGGAATGTGTCCGTTATATTATACTCTCCCAAGCGCTTGGTACAGTGGTCTGCACACAGTAAGCGCTCAGTAAATACAGCTAAGCCGAAACTCCCGACCACCGGCTTGGAGGAACTCTCCGTCCTACCTATCCTCTGACACCTCCCACTAAACTCCAGCGCGCACTTCACGTTCCTCCCACACTAATCTACTCGAGCTACCTTCTCATCTATACGAGCATCAACCTCATAGTCGCTAATCTCCCTCAACCCAGAATTCCCTCCCACGTCACATCCACAGGCCCATGGTCTCTCTATTTTCAAAGGTTTTCTGGCATCACATTGCCAGGAGATTTCTTTTCCCAGTTAATTTCTAAACTCCCGGATCTATTCCCAACGAATGCCACTTCGGCACCTCCGTGTTATTATTATCACTATTATCATTGTGTTTTTAAGCACACACTACCTGACCAGCACTGTTCTAAGTGCTGGGGTAGATATAAGATAATTAGGTTGGACATAGTTCCTGTCCCACACGGGAAGAGAAGCAGCGTGGCTCAGTGGAAAGAGCCCGGGCTTGGGAGTCAGAGGTTATGGGTTCAAATCCCGGCTCTGCCGCTTGTCAGCTGGGTGACTGTGGGCAAGTCACTTCGCTTCTCTGGGCCTCAGTTCCCTCATCTGTAAAATGGGGATTAACTGTGAGCCTCACGTGGGACAACCTGATTACCCTGTATCTACCCCAGCGCTTAGAACAGTGCTCTGCACAGAGTAAGCTCTTATCAAATGCCAACATTATTACATGGGGCTCACAGTCTAAGATTTATTTAGGTACTCCTTCCACCCCTCCCACCCATGATATATAATAACAATGTTGGTATTTGTTACGTGCATACTCTGTGCCAAGCATTGTTCTAAGTGCTGGGGTGGATACAGGGTAATCAGGTTGTCCCAGGTGGGGCTCACAGTCTTAATCCCCATTTTACAGATGAGGTAACTGAGGCACAGAGAAGCTAAGTGACTTGCCCAAAGTCACACGGCTGACAAGTGACAGAGCCAGGATTAGAACCCATGACCTGACTCCCAAGCCCGTGCTTTTTCCACTAAGCCACGCTGCTTCCCTTTTCTATATCTCTTTATACCCTAGTATTTAATTTGTTTTAGTGCCTGTCTACTCCTCGATCTTGCCTATCTCGCTGCCGACCCTAACCCACAGCCTGCCTCTGGCCTGGAACGCCCTCCCTCCTCAAATCTGACGATTATTTTTCCCTCCTTCAAAGCCTTAATGAAGGCACACCTCTTCCATGAGACCTTCCCAGAATAAGCTCCTCCTTTCCTCTTCTCCTACTCCTACCTGCTTCGCCCTAACTTGCTCCCTTAATTCTCCCCCACTCCCTGCCCCACAACACTTGAGTATATATCTGTAACATTTATTTGTATTGATGTCAGTCTCCCTAACCCACCCGGGTTGTAAGTTCGTTGGGGGCAGGGAATGTGTATTATAATAATAATAATAATTATGTGACTGCTTACTGTTACACTGTACTCTCCCAAGTGCTTAGTACAGTGCTCTGCACATAGTAAGCACTCAACAAATACAACTGACTGAATAGATGAATGAATGAATGAATGAATGGTAAGCTCCTAGAGGTCCGGGATCAAGTGGATTCAAGTCTAACTCTATTATACTCACCCAAGCGCTTAGTACACTGCTCTGCACGTAAGTGCTCAATAAATGCCATTGATTGATTGAGTGAATATATTCAATCATTTACATTACAAGCAAAATGGCCAAATATATTGGTTGGGGGATTGGCGGGGAAGAGAGCAGAAGGAGTTGTATAGAGGGCGATGGACTGGAATAAGTCTCATCCAATCAGGTGACAATTCAACCAATTCGATTCACTTTGAGTTCCACAAGGTTAATGACCTTGAAGACATCAATGGATCCAAAGGAAAGACAACAGGAGAAATGGTCCTTTTCCCCAAAAAGTCACAATCTAAAACAAGAGTGACACAATAGTACTGGAATAAGAGCATAAGTAGGATAAAAACACGTCTACTACTTGGATCTCTGACTTTTGGGCACTTGACAGTCACCCCACCCTCAATCCACAGCACTTATAAGTCCATACCTGTAAATTATATACTCTAAATTATTTATTTATACATATTATTCTATTTTTTAAATTAATGATGTATATATATATAATTCTATTTATCTATTTTCATGCCTCTCTACTTGTTATGTTTTGTCGTGTGTCTCCCTCCTTCTAGACCGTGAGCCCGTTGTTGGGTAGGGATTGTCTCTATCTGTCGTTGAATTATACTTTCCAAGCTCTTGGTGCACTGCTCTGCACACAGTAAGCGCTCAATAAATACGACTGAATGAAATGAAAGAATTTATTTATGTTAATGTTTAGAAGGGGAAGAAAGACTGTAAGCTCACTGTGGGTAAGGAACGTGTTTGCTGACTCTGTTTTTGTACGCTCCTTAGTACAATGTTCTGGATCAAATACACACGCAATAAATACCACCGATCGTCTGATTACCAACTCTGTCACACTGTATTCTCCAAAGCACCTGGTACAATGCTCTACACACGGTAAGCGCTCGAAAAATATGACTGATTGATAATGAAGTGTGTCCCAAAAGACAGAAGAGAATCGGGTAAGGGAGTAGACGAAAAAATGAGTGTCAGGAGTCCTTGGGATGAGAAGCATTTGGTTCCTTAGCCATAGGTTTCCCTGAGCCTTAGGGATGGAAAACTGGGGCAATTACCCTGGCTCCAGGATCAAAGGGATCCCACTCCATCTGGCAAGGAGTGTGGCATCTGGTGGGGAACCAAATTGCTCCCGGGACAATTGCTCCCCGGCCTCGCTCCGAGGCCTTGGGAAGAGAAGGTGGGGGAATGATTTAAGGGCAGCCCTACTGCAGCACCTCGTCGTTCCTCTCGATCTCCTCCCCCAGCCCCAAGGTTCTCCCGTCGGACCATTCACTCCCATGGTCTGCTAGGGGCAGCTGTGTCCACCGAGACACAGGGGAGCAGCTGCTCAAAGGCAATCGGGGGCCGGGGGGAGTGTCAGGTCACAGTGACTTAGGATGAATCCAACTACGCCACGACTGGGAGTTATTTCAGGAAGAATTTCTTCAGATTTCTTTTCCTTCTTAATTGAGAAGACAGTGGCCCAGGCCTAGGTACAAAGCAAATGGAATCACCATTAAAATACCCTTTATGTTTCTGCATCAAAATATGCAAGAATACGACCACTACTACTAATAATAATGGCATTTGTTAAGTACTTACTCTGTGCCAAGAACTGTACTAAGCAGTGGAGTGGATACAAGCAAATCAGGATGGACACAGTCCCTGTCCCAGAAGGGGCTCACAGTCTTCATCCCATTTTACACTTGAGGTAACCGAGGCCCGGAGAAGTGAAGTGACTTGCCCTAGGTCGCATAGCATACAAGTGGCAGAGCCGGGATTAGAACCCAGGACCTTCTGACCCCCAGGGTCAGGGCTATCCACTAGGCAACGCTGCTTCTAGAAAACTGAAATAACATTTCTAGGAGACTTTCTGAACACAGTTTGGAGTCTTTATCGTGAACAAGACTTGATGGCAATAAAGAATCAATACCATTGACTGAGCACCTGCTGTGTGGGGAGCACTACAATCCTGCCTTCATGCACCTTACAATCTATTGGCGGGAAAAAAGACACACGATATGATTTACACATAGGAGCATTTCAATTGAACTTCGTTTGGATGACTCAAGTCATATGAGAAAAACTTCAAATTTCTTAGTGTAACGATGTAATGTTAAAGCTTAAATAGTAGAATAAGTAACCATTAGGTCTTTATTTATTCATTGCATCTCATTTATTCAGGGCTTACCATGTGCAGAGCACTCTTCTAGGCACTTGGGAAAGTACGATACAACAATAAAGAATGACAATCCCTGTCCACAATGAGCTCACAGTCTACAGACTCATAGTGAAGCTGCGTGGCTTAGTGGAAAGAGCCCGGGCTTGGGAGTCAGAGGTGGTGGGTTCTAATCCCGCCTCCGCCACTTGTCAGCTATGTGACTTTGGGCAAGTCACTTCCCTTCTCTGTGCCTCGGTGACCTCATCTGTAAAAATGGGCATTAAGACTGCGAGCTCCAAGTGGGACAACCTGATTACCTCGTATCTACCCCAACACTGAGAACAGTGCTTGGCACATAGTATGCGCTTAACATATGCCATCATTATTATTTCTATAAATAATATATTTACCTCACTGCCTCCTCCTCTAAACTGTAAGCTCATTGTGGGTGGGGAATGTGCCTTTCAACTCTGCTGTATTTAACTCTCCCAGGCACTTAGTACAGTGCTCTGCAAACAGTAAGCACTCAATAAATGCCATTGATAGATTGATATGTACAGAAACGCTACGGGTGTCTGTGACTGCATCAAGGCTGCAGAAAGAGTTGGGAAAGACATGATCTGAAGAGAAGAAATTTAAGAAATGCCTCCAGGAACTGGGATCCTGAAAGCTATGTGAAAAGGGGGGATGTTCTGGTCTGTGGGTTTGAAGGGGGAATCGGGGAGGAATTCCTGGCAGAAGGAAGGGGGTGGGCAAAGTTATTTTGTACTTTCCCAAGGGCTTAATTCAGTGCTCTGAAATTATTTATTGAAGCATTCAATAAATATCGCTGATTGATAGGGGAATGGCGAAAGTGGCACAGTGAGCTTATCCTGGAAAAAATGAAGAGTGAGAGTTGGAAGGTAGTGGGTTAGAAGAGCTGATAAGAGAGTATGAGGATTAGGGAACGGGGCAATTATTCTATTCTAGGGCAAAGTTCAGTGAATTCAAAAGCTTATTCATTAGTTTGGCCACCTATTGAGACATTCCCTAAGCCCTCCTTGCCTCTTCTCCTACCATCTCCCTGACTTGCTCTTTATTCATCACCATGCCCCAGTCCCTCAGCACTTACGTACATATCAGTAATTTATTTCTATTAATGTCCATCTGCCCCTCTAGACTGTAAGCTCACGTGGGCAAGGAATGTGCCCGTCGCAAGCGCCCAGTTGGTACCAACCAGGACTTTCCTGGACCGGGGGAACCTCGGTGACATGAAGGTGAAGTCAAACCACACCTCTGATCACCAAGGTTACTGTGAAAAGTTTTTTTTTACTTAGTTTTACCAACGTGCAAAGGAGTGACACATACACACACTCACTCACTCCACCACCCGAGGGTCCAATATCAGTCTGTGGTCAAAGGAGCCCGTTCTGCCAATGTTTCTTCTTTCTGCTTCTAAGTCCTGCTCTCCTGCTGCTTCAGTGCTTGCTTCTCTCTGCATCTCGGCTTGCCTCTGTGCTGCTTCTGCTGCTCTCAGCGTGCTTCCTTCTTGCTTCTGCTCCTAGTGCTCCCTTTGCCATTCAAAGGGGCTGCCTTTTATCTGCCTTAGGAGTCGCCGCTGGGGTTTTAAATGGCAGTCATTGATTGATCCAGGCCCGGGTAGAATAGGGGGAGGAAAGCTCCGCTTCCCTCCGTGCTCCAACCCCCACAGGCCCACAATCACCTGCCCTCAAGTAAAGCCCCGTCAGTGCCTTTTCAAAGTCTCTCCCTTGTTGTCGCCCAAGGGATCACAAACAGTCGCTAGAAAGGCAGCTTGCTGTGAGCTCATCACACTGTTGTGCTGAACTCTCCCAAACGCTTAGTACAGTGCTCTACACACGGTAAGCGATCAATAAATACAACCGACTGATCCCAATGGAATATAAGGAAACGCTACCGAGTTAACATTAGCTACCGTGTCTTTGACTCCACTTCACAGCAGTCAGTCGCTTTTCAATCGGTATGTCCCATTTTTCTTTATAAAAGCCCCACGCGATCAGAGAGCGCTGAGGCTTATACTCTAAGAATGAGGACAGGGCACAGTGAGGTGAAGTGTTCTTCCTAAGACTGCACGACACTAAGTAAAACACGCAGATTCTTTCTCTAGGCCCGTAGGAAAAGCTATCTCTCGGGGCAGGTACAAATCCTGAATGCACCAGGAAATGACCTAGCAGTTCACGGCACTCTAGCTGTTAACGGAGATTAACGGACAAGGTTATATAACCATTTTTGATTTTTACAATGGAATAAAAGTCCAAACCCCAGGATCTGCCCTTGCTATCAGGGCGGGAAGCATTACACAGTGTAGACAAACTCCTGGAGCGAAAGCCACCCTCCGGGCCAGGGACCATTACAGTTTAACTTCCTTTGTATAACTCGAGTCACATGAGAAAACTTAATAAATATTTCTCGGGGTGGTGACGCAACGGTAAGTAAAGTACCCTGTACTGCCATCCTTCAATCTTTCAGGAGCGGATTATCCCATCGGTGGATTATCCAGGCCCCTGGCTTTCCCCTCTTTCCTAAAATGGCCTGGATTTTAGCCATTTCCTACAAGGTTCGCATCTGTTATCACGGGGAAGGAAAGCCGGTGGGAGGAGGGAAGGCTTAAATCCATTCGTTGGCCTCTGGCGGTCGGTTTATTGAGGAAGGGAACCGAAAGAAGTGATTTGGGAACTGGATGGGAAGAAGCAAATTTATGACCTAGTAATAATCACTGTAAACCGACTATTGTCAACAGTCCCCAAGTCTGTAAACTCCTTGTGGGCAGTGAATTTATTTACCGAATCTGTTAGACCGCACTCTCCCAAGTGCTTAGTACAGTGCTCTGCACACAGTAAGCGCTCAATAAATACCACTGACTGATTGAATGACAGTGCTAGATCAAAGCTCTGAAGAAGTAGATTGTGAGGTCAGCAATCCGTATGAAGAAGGCAAGAGATCTGGGGAACACTTCAACCAGTTACCTGTAAAGTGCGTGGTTTTGGCGAGGGCCAGAGAGGGCAAATTCAACATAGCAAGTTATTTCATCGGATGATAAACCTGAACGAAGAAGCCTTCCGCTCCATCTCCCAAATCTTTTCCGGTAACGGGCTTGTGTGTGGATGACCGCCTCTCTGCTATATTTATGCTGCATTAGTAGTAATAAGAGCATTTACTAAGCCTCCGGGGGATGCAGAGGACTGTACTTAATATAGTGCTTAGCACTTGGAAAATCCAAAATAAGTAGCTGACACATTCCCTGCCCACAAAGAGCTTCCATCCTATAGGGGGAGATCGACCTAAAAGGATTTGCAAACAGAGGGATCGAAATCAACTACTGAATGTGCAATTGAATAATTGACTAAATAGAAGGGCTGAGAATCACTATCAATAAGCGCATAAGTGGGGGAGTGGCCAATGGGTTTATATGATATGGGCTGCTGGGACTAAAATGAGGAGGCCTGCGATCCCTCAGATTTGGGGAGGGAGAGAATAGCGGGAGCAAAGGGACTAGGGCAGGAGAATTGAAGTTGAAGCACGGCATAGAAGGTTAACACGAGATGGACCGAGAGAGCAGGTCAGGGAGTGTACACTAAACGTACTAATTTTTTGATCCGCCTGGATGAATTTGCTGTTGATGGTAGTTTTCTGGGGTTTTTTAAGCTCTTACTCTGTGCTAGGCATTGTACTAAGAGCTGGGGAAGAGACTAGCTAATCAAGTTAGACACAGCCCATGTCTCAGATGGGGCTTAAAGACTTCAGCCTCATTTTACAGATGAGGAAATTGAGGCCCAAAGAAGTGAAGTGACTTGCTCAAGGTCACACAGCAGACAAGTGGCAGATCCAGGATTAGAACGCAGGCCCTCAGATTCCCAGGCCCATGCTCTTTCCAAATACATTAACAATAATACCTTGACTCTGCATGGCACTTTTCCTTTTCCAGAGGACTTTTGCATCAGTAACAGGCAGGTCTTCCGTGCCTTGTTTTTGGTGAGGACGCTGTTAGGGAACGAGGGACCATCTTCTAAAAACTTGGATGTCAGCTGTATTTATTGAATGCTTACCGTGTGCAGAGCACTCTACTAAGCGCTTGGGAGAGTACGCTATAACAACGAACACACCCCCTGCCTATAAGGAGCTTATGGTCTAGAGGGAGCTTAAAGTCGGCCTAAGGGGGATGTGATGTAGGGTCTTTGGAAACGGATGGGGGCATGGCACAAAGTTAGCGCTCATCCTGGGAACGGTGTGGCAGCCAGAAGAAGTGTAGCTGGATAGCAGTATCTCCACTTCCAGTGTGGCTCCCTTCGAGTTAGGGTGCTGCAGGTCTCGCCCGCCCTCTGGCCCGGCCAGGGTCGGGATCTGTCCATCCCTCACCCTACAATGAGATCATCCCCTCTCTCTCCCATCCTCCTCGTTATCATCTTCACCAATGGCATTTATTAAGCACCTGCTGTACTAAGTGCTTGGGAGAGTTCTCTGGCATAAAGCAGCTTGTGATCTAGAAGAGTGACTTGGAGGACAGGACCCGGGCTCTAATCTCAGCTCAGCCACTCGTCTGCTGGATGAGCTCGGGCAAGTCACTTCATTTTTCTGTGCTTCAGTTACCTCATCTGGAAAATGGGGAATAAGATCGTGAGTCCTAGGTGGGGCAGAGCCTGCGTGCACCCCGATCATCTTGTATCTACCCCAATGTTTAGTACAGTGCCTGGCACATAGGAAGTGCTCAACAACAACAACAAAGATAGGGAAGAAGGGGGTGGGCTCACTGGGCAGCAAGCCTCGGTCAGGCTTACAGCCCCCCAGGTAGGCTCCAAGACTGCGGATTTGGTTCAAAGTAGAGCCTCTCAAGGGCCCCGACCCCCTCAACTGGGCCCTCGAGTCACAGGCCTTTCTTGCTCCTGCCAGACGCCAAGGCGCCTGTCTCCCTTGCTCAGCTCTGGAGCAGGGGATTGAAGCACGGGCCTGGAGATCGGAAGGCCATGGGTTCTAACCGCCACTTGTCTGCTGCATGACCTTGGGCAAATCACTTCACTTCCCTGTGCCTCAGTTACCTCATCTGTAAAATGGGGATTGAGACTGTGAGCCCTCTAAGGAACAGGGACTGTTTCCTACCCGATTTGCTTGTATCCAACCCAGCGCTCAGTACAGCGCCTGGCACAAAGTAAGCACTTAACAAATACCCCAATTATGAAATTTCACCAGACCCAAGGGCATCTCTTTTTCGTGCCCATCTCCAAAACAGGGCTCGGCTGCCTCATTTATGCCCACTGGCCTCTGAGGCCTCGGCGGGATTTGTGCGTCTGCACCAGGCTCAGAGGTCGGAAGCCCAGGACCGGTCTTTAACATTTCCATCTCCCTGCTGAGCTCGAGAGGCCAAGATTTGTCCTACTCCCAACAGCCTGCCTGTCAGCTCTCTCTCTCTCTCCCCCCTATTGATTTTCCTCTATTCTCCACTTCGGTCTCCCGGAGGCCCTGCTCCCTTTCGGTCTCCCGGCCTCCTATAAATTTACCCTCAAGCTCGAAATGAAGAGTGGACACCACTGCTGTGCTCAGAGTGACTGTTCATCATAATGAGCATTTCTCGGAATGCTATCCCTACTTCTCGCTATAGCAACAGTTGTAGCCAGAATTTCTCTGCGACAGAGCAACCGACTCTTTTATAATATTCGCAAAGCTACATTTTTTTCTCCCCTTGGGACAAAGTCTAGGACTCGTTCCCTAAAAGGATATGGTGATATTTCATCATCAATGGTCTCTATTGAGCACTTATTGTGCCCAAAGCACTATAATAAGTAAAGGATTCTTACCTTAGAGATTTGATTTTAAGCTTAAGATGAAGCTGTCACAATCTATGCTCCAATCTAGCCTAGTGTTACAGACGCATATATAATTAAGTTTCCCTAAGAGAAAAAATCGGTTGAATGACATAATATCAACCTATAGCAAGAGTTTCACAGGCACGCACAATCTGTTGATGCAAAAGAGAAGACTTTTTGGGGGGGGCCGGTCCCCGCTCCCACCCGCAGCCCCCAGTAAAAACAACCAATACTTTTCATCTTCTGAAATAATGCTAGACCCACATTGGAGTGGAGTTTCTTTTCCTGGATGAATGCCGACAAGCTTTATAGAAAAAAAATAGACAGAGTAATGACAAACACGTGTCTGCAGGAAAAACAAAAATGCACAAGCTGAGGAAGATCAGAAATATTACGGCAGGAATGAACTCTATCCCACAATGGCACATTTCAAGCATCGACGCCACATCTAAGTCCAGAACTATCTTTCAGGCATTTTTGTCACCCAGCTTTTCGGGGACGCAGCTAAGACAAAACTCTGGATGACTGTCACACTTCTTGCATAAATGGTTTTCCCTCATAGTCTACCTTAAGCTTCGCCACACGATAATCAATCAGTGCTATTTACTGAACGTTCACTGCGGGCAGAGCACCGTTCTAAGCACACGGGAGAATGCGATACATCGGAGTTGGCAGACGTGTTCCACACCCACAATGAACACAACAAAACAACGGCATCCTGTAATTAAAATACGGATAAAATGTGAACTTGGAATTTCCAACTCATGTCATTTCGACCCAAAGGAAGGACATGTGGATCTTTCCCATCCTCTCTCTATCGAGTCACGATCTTCTGGTCACAAGCATCTTCTGGTGTCTTTCTGTCTTGCTTTGCCCTCCACCCTCTTTCTGGCGCGATGATGCGTCCAGGCAAGTTAAAGCCAGACTTTTAGGCCTAGGAGCTGGAACAAACGGACTGGGCCTAAAACAAGTCCTGTTACAGGAAGGAAAACATTTGAACATTCTCTATGCCTCATTCACCTCAACCTGTAAAAATGGGGATTAAGACTGAGCCCCATGTGGGCACAACCTCTATCTACTCCAGCGCTTAGGACAGTGCTTGACACATAGTAAGCGCTTAACAAATACCATTATTATTACATTTCAACCTGTACTCGCTGCTGTTCTTTTTTTTCTTAATGGTATAATAATGTTGGTATTTGTTAAGCGCTTACTATGTGCAGAGCACTGTTCTAAGCACTGGGGTAGATACAGGGTAATCAGGTTGTCCCATGTGAGGCTCACAGTCTTCATCCCCATTTTACAGATGAGGGAACTGAGGCACCGAGAAGTTACGTGACTTGCCCAAAGTCACACAGCTGACAAGTGGCAGATCGGGGATTCGAACCCATGACCTCTGACTCCCAAGCCGGGGCTCTTTCCACTGAGCCACGCTGCTTCTCTAAGCACTTACAACTTGCCAGGCACTGAACTAAGCGCTGCAGTAGATACAGTCCCTGTCCCTCATGGGGCTCCCAGTTTTAGTCCCCCTTTTAGAGATGAGGGAACTGAAGCCCAAAGTGAAGTGACCACAGAACGGTCAGGTGGCAGATCCGGGATCTGAACCCAGATCCTTCTGATTCCTAGGTTCTATCCACTAGGGCCCGCCGCGTCTCTTCTATATACACCGTAAGCCCGTCAAACGGCAGGGACTGTCTCTATCTGTTGCCGACTTGTTCATTCCAAGCGCTTAGTACAGTGCTCTGCACATAGTAAGCGCTCAATAAATACTATTGAATGAATGAATACACGGCAGTTGTATAGAGGGAGCCTGAGAGATAGCAGGATCGATGCTATGCGATGGTTCAGTGCGCCCTAATGAAAAGAAGCCTGGGAAGGGTAAATCAGGGTTAACTCTTAAGGGTTAAGAAGCAGCCTGGCTTAATGGAAAGACCATTGGTCTGGGAGTCGAAAGTACTGGGTTCTACTCCCAGCTCTGCCAACTGCCTGCTGTGTGACCTGCACTTGACTTCTCTGGGCCTCCGTTTCCTCAACTGTGAGAACGGGGATTCCAGTGTTCCCTCCTACTTAGGCTGTGAACCCCATGAGGGACAGGGACTGGGTTAAACTTGTACTTACCTCAGCACTTAGAACAGTGTTTGATGCACAGTAAATGCTTAACAAATACCTTTAGGAAAAAAAATGGCTGGTTGGAGACATTTTACAGGCCAAAGGACTCGCTAAACCTATTCCCCTTTAATACAATAATATTTTCTCTCCCAGCGACCTCATCTCCTTATCATCAGGCTTGTTTCAATCAGAAGGCACAAAAGGAAAAAAGAGGATTCCTGGTCTTTTTGTTTGTAATAGGATCTGTTAAGCACTTACCACATGTCAAATGCTATTTTAAGGACTAGGGTGGATACAAATTAATCGGATTGGACACGGTCCCTGTCCCATAATCCCAAAGAACTCACAATCTAACTAGGAGGGAGAACAGGCATTCGATCCCAATCAATCAATGATACTTATTGAGCGCTTACCTTGTGCAGAGCACTATACTAAAAAGCAGATATATTCCCTGCCCATAATGAGCCCCATTTACGGCTAAAGGAACCGTTGCCCAGTGAAATGAACTGACTTCCCCAAGGGCCCACAGCAGGCAACTGGTGCGGCCAGGATTAGAACCCAGAGCCTGCGACACCAAGATCCTGTGACTCCCAGACCCGAGCTCACTCCACTGCTTCATCGTAAAAGGGAAGTCCCACACCTCCCTCTGCCACCAAATGAGCTTGATTTCCTTTGTTACCGTCAAGTGGGAGCGGAGAAAGAACCGAGACAGGTGCATGCCAACAGTCCCACAAACTAAAGAACGATCCAGGCTACCTGGGTCCCCCGAGCTTCTTCTGCTTGGGAACCGCTATACCCCATCCCCACACGCAGAGTCATCATTCAGGTTCAACAACTTATTTTCCATTTTAAATGACTTCAGGGAATCTTTCAAATCAGTCTAAGAGGAAATTCCGCATTCGGAACCTGCTGCGGGTATTACAAGTGGCGGGGCCTAGTGGAAAGAGCATGGGCCAGGGAGGCAGGGGACCTGGGTTCTACTCCCGACTCTGTCATTTGTCTGCTGCTGTGTGACCTTGGGCAAGTCGCTTCACTTCCAGATACCTCATCTGGAAAATGGGGATTAAGACCGTGAGTCCCATGTGGGACAGGGACTGTGTCCAACCTGACTGGTTTACATCTACCCCATCGCTTAGTATAGTGCTTGAAGCATAGTAAACACTTAGTAAATACCTTAAAAATTAAAAAAAAAGGAAAAGAAAAAAAAACCCAAGCTTTTAAAATGCTGAAAAAATTACCCCGTTAGCTAAACGGACAAAGCACGTAGAAGAACTATCATGTAAACAGTTCTGACATTCCTTTTTAGTGATGCATGTAAGCATGCTCTTCATCACTGCCTTAACGGAATTTCATGCATCTTGAAAGGGCCTGCATAGGAAATGTATACCTGATATGGCTAGTCTCTCATTCTGAAAATTCTGGGCCTTTTAAGGAAACATCTGGGTTATTAAAAGCACGATTAGCGGTTATTTTCTTATTCACAGGCAAACTATTAAACTAAGGATCACAGCCTCCAACAGGAAAATACGGAAAGCTCAGTTCATGCAGCCAAAGGAATTCCACAGTAAGTTTCAAATTTATGAGGAAAAAACCACCAAAATGTATAAGAAAAAGACCAGGCCATGGTCTTTTGAAAATACACCAGGCCATGTGCTCAAAATTCATGAATGAAAACTCTTTATTTGAATCTATTCTTTACATGGCCACCTAAGGAGTATTGTGATAATAATGATGATAATAATAACTCTGATATTTGGTAAACACTGTGTGTTAAGCACTGTACTAAGCACTGGGGTGGATAAAAGATCTTCAATTCATTCATTCATTCATTCATTCATTCAGTAGTATTATTGAGAGCTTACTACGTGCAGAGCACTGTACTAAGCGCTTGGAATGTACAATTTGGCAACAGATAGAGACAGTCCCTGCCCATTGACGGGCTCACAGTCTAATCCCCCAAGGAGCTCACATTCCAAGTTGGAGGGACTACAGGAAGTGAATCTCCATTTTGCGGATGAGGGAACTGAGGCACAGAGAAAAGTGAAGTGACTCGACCAAAGTCACAGAGCAAGTAATTGGCAGACCTGTTATCAGAACCCAGGTCCTCTGACTCCCAGGCCCAGGCTCTATCCACTAGGCCACGCTGCTTCCCGAACATTCATCATTCGGATTCGACAAGTTATTATAGCAACTTATTTGGCTGATTAAACTGTCCACTTAGGAAAAGTAGAGTCTAGGGTACTGGTGAGCTGAATACTCTGATGAAATCCTATTGTGACAAAACTAAAGAGGACACTTTCTGAATATCTTGTGAATTGCAAATAAGTATGCAACAAAACAGAGAACCATACTGTACTTTCCAAGCGCTTAGTACAGTGCTCTGCACAAAATAAGCGCTCAATAAATAGACTGAATGAATGAAACAAAACTAAAGAGGACACTTTCTGAATATCTTGTGAATTGCAAATAAGCATGTAACAAAACAGAGAACCATACTGTACTTTCCAAGCGCTTAGTACAGTGCTCTGCACACAGTAAGCGCTCAATAAATACGAATGAATGAATGAATGAATGAATGAATGAATGAATGAATGAATGAATGAATGAACCGGCATGGCCAAGTGAATGCAGCACAGGCCTGGGAGTCGGAAGGACCTGGCTCCTAATCCTGGCTCGGCCACTTGTCTGCTGGGTGATCTTGGGCAAGACACTTCACTTCTCTGAGCCTCAGGTACCTCATCTATAAAAAAAAATGGAGGTTAAGTCCATGAGCCTCATGTGGGACAGAGACGGAGCCCGACCTGATTACCTCATACCTACCCCGTCGCTTAGTACAGTGCCTGGCACACAGTAAACGCTCAACAAATATCATTAAAAAAAAAAAGTTGCCGCCATCACTTTGGCCACTAATAATAATAATGTTGGTATTTGTTAAGCGCTTGCTACGTGCCGAGCACTGTTCTAAGCGCTGGGGTGGATACAGGGTCATCAGGTCGTCCCACGTGAGGCTCACAGTTAATCCCCATTTTACAGATGAGGTAACTGAGTCACAGAGAAGTGAAGTGACTTGCCCACAGTCACACAGCTGGCAAGTGGCAGAGCCGGGACTCGAACCCATGACCTCTGACTCCGAAGCCCAGGCTCTTTCCACTGAGCCACGATGGGTTTGTGAAGCGTCTGTAATGTGCTGCATTCCTGCCTGACTTGTCACTGGCTACATTCTGGGCCCCAGCAGGAGCACGGCAGTGTGTTCGGACACTATCACTAATTCCCTCCCACAGGTTCTGCGGCCTAAATAATAATAATAATAATAGTGGTATTTGGTAAGCACTTACTATGTGCCAACCACTGTTCTAAGCGCTGGGGTGGATACAAGCTAATCAGGTTGTCCCACATGGGGCTCACGGTCTTAAATCCCCATTTTACAGATGAAGGAACTGAGGCACAGAGAAGTGACTTGTCCAAGGTCACACAGAAGACAAGTGGCAGAGCCGGGATTAGAACCCACGACCTCTGACTCCCGAGCCCGGGCTCCTTCCACTAAGCCACGCTGCTTCTACAGTACAGTCCCCGCAAGCGTCAGACAGTGCTCTGCATAGTAAGTGCTCAATAAATACTACTGAATGAATGAAACCCTGCTTCTAAAGTCCCCACAACCGGGCCCGGGATGGGAAACTTCATCATTATGCCAAAAAGCCTGTTCTCATCCCAAGCTCTGATAGGATGTCATGCATCTTGAAAGAGCCTGCATAATCAATCAGTACATCATTCACTCGATTGTATTTATTGAGTGCTTACCATGTGCAGAGCACTGTACTGAGCGCTTGGGTAGTACAATTCGGCAACAAATAGAGACAATCCCTACCCAACAACGGGCTCACAGTCTAGAAGGGGGAGACAGACAACAACAAAAAAACAAGACAGGCATCAGTATCGTCGATATAAATCGACGTAAATATATAAATATTTATATATCTTATATATATATATTATATATATAAATCGTCAACCGTATTTTTTGACAGCTTACTGGGTGCAGAGCACCTTATCAAGTGCTTGTGTACGACAGAGTTGGTAGTCACATGTTTCCTACCCACATGAAGCTTAGGGTCTGGGGTGGGTGATAAAGTGGCTCAGTGGAAAGAGCACGGGCTTGGGACTCAGAGGTCATGAGTTCAAATCCTGGATCTGCCACTTGTCAGCTGGGTGACTGTGGGCAAGCCACTTAACTTCTCTGTGCCTCAGTTACCTCATCTGTGAAATGGGGATTAACAGTGAGCCTCAGGTGGGACAACCTGATTACCCTGTATCTACCCCAGCGCTTAGAACAGTGCTCTGCACGTAGTAAGCACTTAACAAATACCAACATTATCATTATTATTACTCCAGCGCTAAGAACAGTGCTCTGCACATAATATGCGCTTAACAAATACCAACATTATTATAAAGACAATAATATTAGAGAAGGAGCGTGGCTTAGTGGAAAGAGCCTGGGCTTGGGAGTCAGAGGTGATGAGTTCGAATCCCGGCTCTGCCACTTGTCAGCTGCGTGACTGTGGGCGAGTCACTTCACTTCTCTGTGCCTCAGTTCCCTCATCTGTAAAATGGGGATTAACTGTGAGCCTCACGTGGGACAACCCGATGATCCTATATCTCCCCCAGCGCTTACAACAGTGCTCTGCACATAGTAAGCGCTTAACAAATACCAACATTATACATTATTATTATTATTATAAACAGATGTTAGGGATATGTACAAAAGTGTTGTGGGCTGAGGGAGGGGTGAATAAAGCATGTAAACCCAAGTGCCTAGGAAATGTCCACCTGATAGGGTGATTCTCTCATATCCTGTAAAACCTAGGTCTGTTTAAGGAAACATCTAGGCTATTAAAACCATGAACAGCAACTATTTTTTCATTCATAAATGAACCATAAAACTAAAAACTAAGGAGCGCCGCCAACTTCCTTACCCCCAGATGACTTTCCCAGAATTGTCTGTAAATATTTGTTTAAAAACTTTTGAGATATACACATAGCCTGTTGAACTACAATCTCCAGAAAATGACAAGAAACGCAAAGTGCATTCCATTCTGCCACAGCGCATGCGTCCACTCTGTGTTTTGGTTAAGACGCCGCTGGGAATTAGGGAACATCTGTCTGACGATGTGATCCTGTTTGGATACGGAGCAAAGCAGTTAATTCGGACACGGTTCCTGGCCCAGAAGGGGTTCACAATTTCAGAAGGGAGAGAATAGAAATGCAAAGGAAAAGCTAAGAGAAGGTATTTTTTTAAAAAACAGATACGTTGCAAAAAAAATTGCCATGAATTCCTCATCTTGGGGCCCTCACTGCTCCTGCTCACTCTGATCCCAGGTGGTTTTCAACACTGCAAATATTGGGAAGGGGAGGGGTGAAGCTTCTCCCTCACAGGGGGAATGATAACAATGCTAACCATCAGCAGGTATGGTCTAGTGGATAGAGCAAGGGCCTGGGACCTGGGTGCTAATTCTGGCTAGGCCACATTTCCGCTGTGAGACCTTGGGCGAGTCACTTCACTTCTCTGTGCCTCAGTTGCCTCATCTGTAAATTGGGGATTAAGACTGTGAGCCCCATACGGGACAGAGACTGTGTTCAACACAATTTGCTCGGATCCATCTCAGCGCTTAGTCCGGTGCCTGGCACACAGTAAGTGCTTAACAAATACCACAGTTATCATTAATATTAACCTACCCCAGTGGATCATGGAGATGGGAGAGCTCTGAATCACATGGACCTGGACTCTTCCCCGCCCTCCGCTCCTGCTGGTGGTGGGCTTCTTTCACTGAAGACCGTGAGATCCTTGTGGACCAAGATCACTTCTACCGACTCCATCATACTGTGCTCTCCTACGCGCTTAAGCCGGTGCTCGGGACACAGTGAGCGCTCAATAGATACCACTGAGCAATCGATTTATTTCCCATTAGACTAGTCCGAGTACACACCGCAGCACACTAATGATGGAGGAGGATTTCCACGCCGGGTGCTATTATTCATTATAGATTTCTTGACCCACAAGGAGCAATTACAGATTTCTTGACATTTGTGGATGACTTGGCCAAGACATTGAGTGTTGGGTCTCGAACCACCTGGGTCACGTAAAATTAACCAGCGCACTGTTAAAAGACCAATCTTAAAAGAATCCCTCTCATTTGATTCTCTACTTCGACATGGTTCGAGGAAACATTACTGGCTATTTTCTGACGCTTCAGGAGTATCACGGAGAATCAAATACTGCAATACATAGGAATGTGGCAAATTTAAATCAGGCATAAGAATCTGATGCTCACCAAACTAAATATGCAGCACAGTCCAGTGAATAGACTATGGGCCTGAGAGTCAGAAGGTCTTGGGTTCTAATCCCTGCTCCGCCACTTGTCTGCCGTGTGACCTTGGGCAAGGCACTTCATTTCTCTGGGCCTCAGTTCCCTCATCTGTAAAATGGGGATTGAGACTATGAGCCTCATGTGGGACAAGAACTACGTCCAACCCGATTACCTTTTATCTACCCCAGTATTTTGAACAGTGCTTGACGCATAGCAAGCGCCTAAGAAATGCCATTGTTATTATTATTATTACTATTTCTAATTATGAAAACTGAAATAAGAGTATCATTAAATGCTTTGCCCTAAGTCACACGATTATATCGTCTACAGAGTAGGGAAGAGAATCATGGTTTCCAGTCAGCTCTCTGCATCGGGATCCTGCTCAACTAATCAATGGTATTTACTGGGCACTTACTCTGTGCACAGCACTGTACTGAGCCTTCGGGAGAGGATAACACAATAGTGTTGGGAGACAATGCCCTACCCACAAGGAGCTTACAGACTAGAGTAGACTGACAGGACACTGGAACAGAGACTAGATCATTTTCTCTGACCATGAGAAGTTCGTTGGAAGACTCATCGAGTTCGGTCTCAACGGAATGAAAGGAGCAAAATCCACAGTGGGTAGGTCTAAAAGGGCTCAACTCATCTCTCACTCAACCCAAATCTGCAGTCTGTCACCAAATATCCCGTCGGTTCACCTTTCATAACCACTAAAATTGGCCTCTCCTCTCCATCCAAACCGCCACTACGTTAATCCAAGCATTTATCTTATCCCCGCCTTGAGTCCTGCATAGGCCTCCTTGCTGACCTCCCTGCCTCCTGTCTCCCCCACTCCAGTCCTTACACGTCACTCTGCTGCCCGGATCAGTTTTCTACAAAAACGCTCAGTCCAAGTCTCCCCGCTCCTCGAGAACCTCCAGTGGCTACCCACTCACCTCCTCATCAAATGGAAACTCCTCACCGCCGGCTTTAGAGTGCTCAATCAGCTCGCCCCTCCTACCTCTCCTCGCCGATTTCCTACAACTTGGCCCTCACACTTGGCTCCTCTAAAACTAACCTACTAACCGTACCTCGATCGATCGATCCATCGGTCGTATTTATTGAGGGCTTACCGTGTGCTTAGCGCTGGACGAAGCGCTTGGTAGAGTGCAATATAACAGAGTCGGTAGACGCATTCCCTATCCACAGTGATCTTACAGTTCTAGGGGGGGAGCTCTGTCTCACCACCAACCCCTTGCCATTTCCTCCCACTGGTCTGGAATTCCCTCACCTTCCTTATCCACCAGACCGTCACTCTCCTCCCCTTAAATCCTCATTAAAATCCCTTCTCCTCCAAGAGGCCTTCCCCAACTAAGCCCTCATCTCTCCTACTCCTTTTCCCATCTGGGTCACCTATGCGCTTCCATCTGCGACCTTTAACCTCTTGATATTCACCCAACCCTCTCCCCCACCCCAACACCTACGTACATATCCGCAATTTATTTGAACGTCTATCTCCTGCTCTAGAGTGTTAGCTCCTGATGGGTAGGGAACACGTCTACCAACTCTGCTGCACTGTACTCTCCCAACCGCTTAGTACAGGGGTCTGCACGCAGTGGGCGTTCAATAAATAACACTGAATGATTGATCTACTACATACTACGTATACTGAGTAAAAAAACAATACCAGAAAACAACTCGATAAAATAAGCTGATAGAGGGGAAAAAAGGGAAAACTAGAAAAGAGAATTATAGGAAATCTAGAGCAAACTTTTTTTTGACTCTGCAGTAATGTATTTTTTCAGGCCAGCCAGAGAAATGGCTACAAAGCTAGGCTTCTGCACAAGTCTACAAGAAATGGAATTGTCAGGTTTATTCAAGGCAGTTGTGGCAAAGGAATTCTAGCTTTCTTTATTGAAGGCAGCATGGACTTAATCCTAAAAATGCTTATTCAAGAATGAAGGCAGTCCAAACAAACAAACAAAAAAAACCCAAAACCACACAGTGACGTCTTAAAATTTAAATTAATTAAATTAAAATTTAAAATTTGTCTCTAAAAGCACTGGCGATAAGTGACTGTGGGCAAGTCACTTAACTTCTCTGGGCCTCAGTTACCTCATCTGTAAAATGGGGATTAAGACTGTGAGCCCCATGTGGGACAACCTGATTCCCCTATGTCTACCCCAGCGCTTAGAACAGTGCTCTGCACATAGTAAGCGCTTAACAAATACCAACATTATTATTATTATGATACGCATTCTACAATCCACTCAATCTAACATACCAAATCTTTTTTTGTACATACCCACTAAAGAACTTCCAAAATACAAAAGTGCACAACAACTTTCGGTCATGGGCTGAGCATGATGCCAAGAAAAAAGTCAACTGAAGAAACTCTAAGGGTGGCACTCAAACCGAAGCTTGTTTTGGTATCTTCTTTAAGTTTTTTCCTTAAAGAAAAAACACAAAGCACCCCTCGGCAGATATTTTCAATACCTGAAGGCTCAAGATCACTGTCTTTTAAAAACTTGAATTGTTTTGCCAGAGATTAGTTTAAACTGGCTGTGGAAATGAGTGACTGTTTATGACTTATGACAAGAGACTATAAATAGCGACTGGGAAGGGTGCTCTCTTGTGGGTCCAGAGAGGCCATTTCCAACCCTGCCAAGATGGCCCATGGCTCAATCTGTGAGTCTCAAAATGACCAGAAAAAGACACTTATGGCCGTGCCCGCGATCCTCCCAGTATAATAATAATTATTATTATTATTATAAGGGTGGTATTTTTTAAGCGCTTATTTTGTGCCAGGCACTACTAAGCACTGGGATGGATAGAAGCAAATCGGTTTGGACACAGTCCCTGTCCCACATGGGGCTCCCAGTCTTCATCCCCATCTTATAGGTGACGTAACTGAGGCCCAGAGAAGTGAAGTGATTTGCCCAAGGTCACACAGCAGAACACTGGCGGAGTTGGGATTAGGAGTCAGGTCCTCCTGACTCCCAGACTCAGGCTCTATCCAGTAAACCACGCTGCTTCCTGGATCATGATGATGATGGTATTTGTTAAGCGCTTACTATGTGCCAAGCACTCTTCTAAGCGCTGGGGTAGATACAACGTAACCAGCTTCTCCCATATGGGGCTCACAATCTTAATCCCCATTTTACATATGAGGGAACTGAGGCACAGAGGAAGTGAAGTGACTTCCCCAAGGTCACACAGCAGACAAGTGGCAGAGCCGGGATTAAAACCCACGTCCTCTGACTCCCAAGCCCAGGCTCTTTCCACTGAGCCACACTGCTTCTCATCTCCAGCCCCAGATACCTCAGCCCTCTCCCCTCAGATGGGGGTACCTTTACATCTTGAACTTGAGAGGTTCAACACTGCCAACCCCTAGCCAAATTCCAGCAGCAGATAAATTAAATAATAATAATAATGTTGGTATTTAAGCGCTTACTATGTGCAGAGCACTGTTCTGAGCGCTGGGAGAGATACGGGGTTATCAGGTTGTCCCACGTGAGGCTCACAGTCTTAATCCCCATTTTACAGATGAGGCAACTGAGGCACAGAGATGTTTAGTGACTTGCCCAGAGTCACACAGCTGACAAGTGGCAGAGCCGGGATTCAAACCTCTGACCTCTGACTCCCAAGCCCGGGCTCTTTCCACTGAGCCACGCTGCTTCTCTGAAGGAATGAATGTAAATGAATTTCACGGCGAGGTGAGCTGTGGAGGTAGCAATTTGGGGACTTCGGACTATGCATTTTGCAAGCAAGATGGCAAAATCAATCAGTGGTATCTATTTAGTGCTGACTATGTGCAGAGCACTGTGGGAGAGTACAATACAACAGAGTAAGCAGAAACGTTCCCTGCCCACCATGAGCTTATGGTCTAGAGAGACTGTGGATAGGATCACAGTGAGAGAGGCGAGGGAGGGGAGGGGAAACACGGGGGAGGGAAAGAGGGGAGGGAAACACAGGAAGGGGTCAAAGAGAGACATAAAGAGAAATCTCATGTGGTATGAGAAATATGGGTGTGATGAGTAATTCAGGATGTCGATTTTTACTTGGGCCTGTATATGTTTCTGGGGCAGAGGAGAGGCTATGGATGGGTTGATTGGGAGATGTGTGTTAGGTTTGTCCTCAGTTTGCCAAGTAGGGACACTTCCCTTATCAACCAAATGCAAACACATTAGAAAAGCAGCGTGGCTCGGTGGAAAGGGCTTGGAAGTCAGTGGTCGTAGGTTCGAATCCCGGCTTTGCCGCCTGCCAGCTGTGTGACTTTGGGCAAGTCACTTCACTTCTCTATGCCTCAGTTACCGCATCTGGAAAATGGGGATTAGAACTCTGAGTCCCACGTGGGACAACCTGATCACCTTGTATCGCCCCAGCGCTTAGAACGGCGCTTTACACATAGTAAGAGCTTAACCAATACCACCATTATTATTAAACACACAACTGAATGGCTCCCCAAAAGAGCATGAAGAAAATCCCATATTTAAGCCTGAGGCAGTCATCGGTTTAGCTGGAAGCCAACTGAGATTGAACCGATTTCCAAGTATTCTGTAATTTCACTGAGTGGGAGTTTGTTGGGTAGTCGGATGTAGCAACATAGAAGCGAATATCACAAAGAGTGTTGGAGCAGCACACAGATTGCTTTACTCCCACTTTCTCCTCAAAGAGATCTACATCAGATTCGCTACTACACATGACTGTTGGCAGCCTGTATTTGAGCCGGCAGAGATTTTAATAGGCATCCATTCCTTAGAATAACCCTCCACAATGCTCCAGCACTGTCCAAGTCCAAACTTTCACTAATGTCAAGAAGAGGAGTATGCCGTCGTGGCAGAAGCACGGGCCCGGGAGTCAGAGGATCTGAGTTCTAAATCTGGCTCTGCCACTTGCCTGCCGGGGACTTCAATTACCTCATTTGTAAATACGGGGATTATGACGGTGAGTCCCATGTGGGACAGGAACTGTGCCCAACCTGATTATCTTATATCAACCCTAGTACTTAATCCAGTGCCAGGCACATAGTGCGCACTTAACTAATACCATTTGGGGGGGAAAAAAAGCATACATAAGGGCTTATTTTAATTTTCCTGTAATTTGCAATTCCAAGTATAAACTCATCCCCATAAAGCCTTTCGAAAATCAACTCCAACTGGCTCTGGCCCCTCTATTTCAGGATCCTCTTTGCATTTATTTTTACCACTCTAAAATTATATTTCTATGTGCACTCAGGTACTATCTAGCTGGTCATAAACACCTTTTTAAATCCCTCTTCCTGCTTTTTCTCCCAAGAACAATCCTTACCTAACAAAAACTTGGGAAATTCCAACTGGATTCATTCATTCATTCAATAGTATTTATTGAGCGCTTACTATGTGCAGAGCACTGTACTAAGCACTTGGAATGTACAAATCGGTAACAGATAGAGACAGTCCCTGCCCTCTGACGGGCTTACAGTCTAATCGGGGGAGACGAACAGACAAGAACAATGGCAATAAATAGAATCGAGGGGAAGAGCATCTTATTAAAACAACAGCAAATAAATAGAATCAGGGTGATGTACATCTCATTAACAAAATAAATAGGGTAATGAAGATGAGGGGATGGGATAGGAGAGGGGGAGGAGAAGAAGGAAAGGGGGGATAAGAGGGTTTAGCTGCGGAGAGGTGAAGGGGGGGGTAGAGGGAGCAGAGGGAAAAGGGGAGCTCAGTCTGGGAAGGCCTGTTGGAGGAGGTGAGCTTGCAAATAATAATTATAATTATGGTATTTGTTAAGCGTTTACTATGCGCCATGCACTGTTCTAAGCACTGAGGTAGATATAAGGTCAATAGGTTGTCCCACGTGGGGCTCACCGTCTTAATCTCCGTTTCACAAACGAGGTAACCGAGGCACAGGGAAGCTTAAGTGACTTGCTCAAAGTCACCCAGCTGACAAGTGGCGGAGCCAGGATTAGAACCCACAACATCTGACTCGCAAGCCCGTGCTCGGAGAAGCAGCGTGGCTCAGTGGAAAGAGCACGGGCTTTGGAGTCAGGGCTCATGAGTTCGAATCCCAGCTCTGCCACTTGTCAGCTGTGTGACTGTGGGCAAGTCACTTCACTTCTCTGCGCCTCAGTTCCCTCATCTGTAAAATGGGGATTGAGACTGTGAGCCCCACGTGGGACAACCTGATTCCCCTATGTCTACCCCAGCGCTTAGAACAGTGCTTGGCACATAGTAAGCGCTTAACAAATACCAACATTATTACTCTTTCCACTAAGCCACGCTGCTTCTCATGCATTTATTGAGTGCTTACTATGTGCAGAGCACTGTACTAAGTGCTTGGGAAAGAGACCAATGGTCACCCAGCCTCCAGGATGCTCAGAGGTTCTATGGGATCAGTTGTCTTCCTTTCCACTCGGTCTAATTAGTTCGCTTACACCATCTAGCATCTCTACCCTTTCCTTCTACTTTCCCAACTTGCCTCAGACTAACAAGTTAAATTAATGAACCATTAATTGAAATCTCTCTTGAACCTACTGATAGTTTCTGCTTGCACAACTTCCTGGTAACAAACTCCATGTTTACCGTGCGAATGTTTGTCAGTCAATCGATAGTATTTACTGAGCGCTTGTTTATGTTAATGTCTGTCTCCCTCTCTAGACTGTAACTAATAGTGGAAAGGGAATGTGTCTGTTTATTGGTATATTGTACTCTCCCACGGGCTTAGTACAGTGCTCTGCACACTGTAACTGCCCAATAAATAATAACGTTGGTATTTGTTAAGCGCTTATTATGTGCAGAGCACTGTTCTAAGTGCTGGGGTAGATACAGGGTAATAAGGTTGTCCCACGTGAGGCTCACAGTTCATCCCCATTTTCCAGATGAGGTAACTGAGGCACAGAGAAGTTAAGTGACTTGCCCACAGCTGACAAGTGGCAGAGCCGGGAGTCGAACCCATGACCTCTGACTCCGAAGCCCAGGCTCTTTCCACTGAGCCACGCTGCTTCTCTAATACGACTGGCTGAGCATCTGTGTGCGGAGTGCTGTGCTAAGCGTTTGAGTTGATCCAATTAAGAGGCATGGGACCTTTCCTCAGAGAGCTTTCAATGTCCCGAGGGAGATTATTAGACACTAGCCTCTCATAAAAAGGTAGAGGAGAGCGCTGATTTAGTGGTGAAAAGACCAGGGTCTGGAGTTTCTGCTGGATGCTGAGAATGAGTAACCATTGGCGGCTCCTTAGGAGTGGATATCTGAGCACAGGATGAAGTTTTAGGAAAAATGGTCCGGGCAGCAAACTGTAGTATGGACTGGAGAAAGGAGAGACTGGAGACAGCGAAATCACTGAGGAGATTGACAGGGAAATTAAACTGGGATTTTTTTTTTTTCTTAATGATCTTGGTTAAGCGTTTACTATGTGCCAGGCACTATACTAAATGCTGGGGTAGATACAGGTCAATCAGGTTGGACACAGTCCATGCCCGACATGGAGCTTGCAATCTTAATCCCCATTTTACAGATGAGGTAATTGAGGCCCAGAGAAGTAATAATGTTGGTATTTGTTAAGCGCTTACTACGTGCAGAGCACTGTTCTAAGCGCTGGGGTAGATACAGGGTAATCGGGTCGTCCCACGTGAGGCTCACAGTTAATCCCCATTTTACAGATGAGGGAACTGAGGCACACAGAAGTTAAGTGACTTACCCACAGTCACACAGCTGACAAGTGGCAGAGCCGGGAGTCGAACCCATGACCTCTGACTCCGAAGCCCAGGCTCTTTCCACTGAGCCACGCTGCTTCCCTAAGTGAAGTGAAGTGACTTGCCCAAGATCATATGGCCGACAAGCGGTAGAGCTGGGATTAATATTAATAGTAATAATTATGGCAGTTGTTAAGCGCTTACTAAGTGTCAAGCACTGTTCTAAGCACTGAGGTAGATACAAGTAAATCAGGTTGTCCCACGTGGGGCTCACAGTCTTCATCCCCATTTTACAGAGGAGGGAACTGAGGCACAGAGAAGTTAAGTGACTTGCCCAAAGTCACACAACTGATAAATTGCGGAACCGGGTTTAGGACACAGGTCCTTCTGACTCCGAGACCCATGGCTCTATCCACTAGGCAACTCTGCTTCCCCTCCTGTTGGAGAAAGAAAAGGTTAACGTTCAGAAGCCCCTGAGACCGGGCAACCATTTCTGGGGAACCTGTTCCCCATCATAACAGTAGGAAAAATGTGTAACAAGTGAGACAACTTTGAGACAACCCTGAGATAGACTATTTTTTAATGTTATTTGTTGGCGATTACTATGTGCAGATCACTGTATTAAGCACTGGGGTAGATACAAGGTTTAGCAGGTTGGACCCAATCCCGATCTCATACGGGGCTCCCAGTCTTAATCCCCATTTTAGATACGAGGTAAACGAGGCCCGGAGAAATTACGTGACTTGCCCAAGATCACACAGCAGACAAGTAACAGAGTCGGAAGCAGAACCCGGGTCCTTCTGACTCCCGTGCTTCATCCAGCGTGGCTCAGTGGAAAGAGCATGGGCTTGAGAGTCAGAGGTCATGGGTTCTAATTCCGGCTCTGCCGCTTGTCAGCTCTGTGCCTTTGGACAAGTCGCTTTACTTCTCTGTGACTCAGCTACCTCACCTGTAAAATGGGGATTAAGTCTGTGAGCCCCACATGGGACAACCTGATCACCTTGTTCATTCGGTAATAATAATAATAATGTTGGTATTTGTTAAGCGCTTACTATGTGTCGAGCACTGTTCTAAGCGCTGGGGTAGACACAGGGGAATCAGGTTGTCCCACGTGGGGCTCACAGTCTTAATCCCCATTTTACAGATGAGGTAACTGAGGCACCGAGAAGTTAAGTGACTTGCCCAAAGTCACACAGCTGACATGTGGCCGAGCAGGGATTCGAACCCATGACCTCTGACTCCAAAGCCCGTGCTCTTTCCACTGAGCCACGCTGAATTCGGTCATTCAACAGTATTTACTGAGCACTTACTATGTGCAGAGCACCGTACTAAGCGCCTGGAATGTACAGTTTGGCAACAGAGAGAGACCATCCCTGCCCAATGACGGGCTCACAGTCTAAATGGGGGAGACAGCTAGCAAAGCAAAAGAAAACAAAACAAAAACAAGACAACATCAAGATAAATAGAATCAAGGGGATGTACATCCCATTAACAAAATGAATAGGGTAACAAATAATATATACAAATGAGGACAGTGCTGAGGGGAAGGGGGAGGAGTAGAGGGGGGTGAGAGGGGAGGAGAGGCGGGGCAGAGGGAAAGGGGGCGCTCAGTCTGGGAAGGCCTCTTGGAGGAGGTGAGCTCTCAGTAGGGCTTTGATTTATCCCCCCAGAGCTTAGAGCAGTGCTTTGTACACAGTAAGCACTTAACAAATGCCATCATCATCATTATCATTATTATTATTATTATCCACTAGACCACACTGCTATGATACTGAAATAGACTTGCGGTTGCAAATCTATACGGTCCTTGTTGGCAGGGACCATCTATACCTACTCTTTTGGACTGTACTCTCCCAAGCGCTTAGTACAGTGTCCAGCACACAGTAAGTGCTCAATACCATTGAGTGAAACTGACTAGAAGTCCCGCTCTGATAGGGGAGGAGTCATCCACTTATTAGCTGCCCTGTGCCCTCACCATAGCAACCTGACATGTGCGGTGGCAAAGATGACTTTGACAGAGCCAGCAAATCCTTGAAACGAGCACGCCTAGCGTGTGTAACTCCGGCCGGTGTGGGCGGAGAAGGAAGTGACCGGCACGGCTCCCCGTTCCGGAGGGCTCTCGGGCAGATCGCGGGGCTAAGCCGGGAGCCGCACAACAGGACGGAGGCCTCTTTCACCCCCGTGCTCTCGCCCTCGGGCCCTCTCGCTTCCTGTCCTGGAAAGCCTGCACGCACCGGTCTGCCCGCCGGGGTCTGGGGACCTGGGTCCCTTGGTCGTTGGGCAGAGACGGGTGCTGTGCCAGGGGGCTGGGGTCTGCAGGGACCCAGGCAATAAAGCCAGCTCGATTCCCACAACCATTTGCTGCCGTTCGCTGTCGGATCGGGGACAGGGGAAGGAGTCACGTGGGGTTGTGGGCTAACGGAGATGTGCTGGAGCTTGGAATTGGACACATCCAATTATCATTCTGCCTTTCAAAGCCTAATTAGAATCGTATCTCCTCCAAGAGGCCTTCCACACCTAAGGCCTCATTTCCTCCACTCTCTCTCTTCTGCTTCGTCCTCCCGCTTGGATTCGTACTCTTAATTCACCCTACCGTCAGTCCCAGGGCACGTAAGTATAAATCCATAATTTATTTTAACGTCTGTCTCCCCTTGCAGACTGTGAGCCCCTTTCGGTCAGGGAATGTGTCCACCAGCTCTGCTGTAGTCCTCTCCCAAGTGTTTAATACAGTGCTGTACACACAGAAGCTGAATGATTGATGAGGATAATAATAATTGTGACATTCAAGTGCTTATTACATACCACTGTATCAACTCTGTTTCATCATCATCATCATCATCATAATGGTATTTATTACGTGCTTACTACGTGCTGGGGTGGATATAAGCAAATCAGGTTGAACACAGTCCCTGTCCCACAAAGGGCTCACGGTCTCAATCTCCATTTTGCAGATGAGGCACCTGAGGCTCAGAGAAGCAAGGCAACTTGGCCAAGGTCACACAGCGGACAAGTGGCAGAGTCAGGGATTGGGACTCGGGACCTCCTGACTCCCAGGCCCATGCTCCATCCACTACGCCATGCTGCTTCTCATACTTTCCAGAGCACCTAGCACAGTGCTCAGCATCCAGTATACACTCAGTACAGGTGATCGATTGGCTGAGCGACGAGGGTGGTGACCATCTGGATGGGAAGGAAGAAGCAGATCCGGAACATGTGGAGGAAAAATCGGCAGGATTTAGTGACAAAGTGAGAGCTGTGAGCTGCTGGAGAGCAGAAAGGATCGTGCCTACCAACTCTGGGATTCCCCCTAAGGCTTTACTAAACACCAGTGGTTGATCAGAAGACGTGAGGAATGGAGGATCACACCGAAGTTGCGGGTTTCTGGGATGGGGAGGACAGCGGGGTGGCCATTTGGGATGAGCAAATTGGGTTTACGAGGGAAGACCAGAAATTCAGTTTTAGCTTTACTCGACTTGAGGTGCCGGCTAGACGTCCAGGTGGAGATCACCTGGAGGCAAGAGGAAAGGCAAAACCGCAGGGCAGGTGAGAGGTCAGGTCTAGCAAGATGGGTTCGGGTGTCATCCTTCAAACTTCGACTGTTGTCCTCTCATCCGGTCGTTGTGGGATTTGGTGAACAGTGGAGCTCCTGGATCCTCTTCCATCAGGACTCGGGGAGGGGGGCGGTGGTCTGTGGGACAAGCCCTCCCACCCCCACCTGCCATGATCATGCTAACTCTCCAAGGCCTAGAGGGGACTATCAGCACCTGTCTAAACATTTCTCAAGCCTTCTCCCAAACATGCCGTTTTCTTCTGGTGTCCCTAACTTTTCCATCTGAGAAGCCCATATCGACCTCCATGATTTTCATCTACCTCTTGTTGCTATTTTCTGCCCACACAGCTTACGGTGGTTGAAACAGGTTTAACATCCACTGCCTGACGAAGGGTTTCCTCTGATTTATCTTGAACCCACCATTTTCACATTTTGGGGATGTCCTCTAAGCCCGACGATATAGAATTTGACGGGCTGCAGTTTGCTGTCCACAACGCTCATGATTTTGCAGTCTTCAACCTCACCCTCCCTCCTTGCAGCCTGAAGAGTCCGACTCCAAAAACGTGACGTAGAACCGCATCTGATAATCTAGGTCGGAGTTTAACACGGATTTCTAGAACAGCCAAACGATGTATCTTGCTTTATTTTTTGAGCTAGTAACCAACTTCAAATATTGTATGAACTCTTGCTACATAATAATGACCTGAGGAAAATATATTCTGCATTATATTTAATTGACAAAATATTGAGTCCTCTGCTGCTCACATTCTCAGGCTGTCACTTACTCCAGTGAAGAACATCTCCTGTAAGATCACATTTTAAAAGAAGAAATTACCTTTCTATATTAGGAAAGCTATTACAAAACAAACACTGCATGGAGACAAGAAGTGTCAATTTTATTGTTTTTTGGTTAATTAGACCTTTCAGCTGTGTTCCTGTGAAATCCGTTCATCAGAATCTGCCACCCGCTCCAATGAACAGCGTCCCCAGAATGTGGGGGTGAATGAAATACAAAGAGGAGCAGCAAAAATAATAATAATAATAATTTAAAAACCCCTCTAAATCTCAATCCATCTCTCACCCTGCCCCTAGGCTAATGCACCTATCTCTGTTTAGTCTTGCAATCCAACCGAGCACTACTGGAACAAATGCTTAGGTAATGACATCTTTTTAATACCCTTGCCCTTAAAGACTGGTAACAAACAGAGCATTGTACCCTTTTAGCTTCCCTTTAACAAAAGGAAAATAAAGCCTGATACTGTACCTATCCCAAGTGTGTACTTGAAGCGCGTATATCTGAGGAGAGTCACGTTGGGTTTTATACAGAAGTGACTAATGGAGTTTCATACTTTTGCCCTTTTCCGAGGGTCTGCCCTCAGCAGATAAACACACAAACCTTCTTGTGTAGCACTAACTGACGTCAGCTGTTGCTTAGTAACAATATTTCGTGCAAAAGTGGTGCTACGGGAACTGTATTTTCAATTGAAAAAAAAAGAAGAATGACACCACACAGGTTTGGTCAAATTAGCAAACTAGGAGAAACTCTTTTCAGAATATTTCAATTTATTTTTTTAAGAATGCCGATTAACTAAAAACCTCGAACTACCATGAACATTTGATGATCACAATAAATATTTATTTTTCAGTCTTTGTAAAAACTAAAAAAGTCATTAATTAGGGAATGTACAAATGGCTGAATTCTCTAGTTCTCATACTGCAATTCAATACACACAGCAACAATTTTGATCAAATATTTCACTGAAAAACATCTGCAGAAACAAAGCCCTCCTTGTTCTCTTAGAAGAAAAAAAAAAGTCACCGAACTTTACTGCTGTCATTTTCTGACCTGTTAAAAACATTTAATGTACTTAAAATCCATGAAAAAAGTGCCACTTATTCAAGAGTCACTGAAAAAAAGTTACTCTTTAAATCTACAAAAATCTCACGGCATTTTAAAGTGCTTCAAGTGCTCCCCCTGCTTGACTGACAATTCAAGAAATTCTGTTTGGGGAGACTTGAAGTATCAATTACATATCAATTTTCTTTTGTAGAAAAGTAATGACCAGAGACTACTTAAAGAGTGACGGAAGTCATATCCACCCTGTTGGTTTTCTTAGCGACTACTCGTGCCAGAAACGGATAGACCTCTGAAACCGACTGTTCGCATTCGATTTCCCCATCAGACATTTCAGAATGAATCCCGACATCTCCCGGGGCCCGGTAACACGAAAACAAAAGATCCAAACCGCCCCGCTACAAAGGTCTTGTGACAGAGTTCTTAATCAAGGTGAAACTGCAGGACATTTTACATGCAGAAAGTGATGCTCGTGAAAACCTTCATCCAAATATCTATTCATGGATGAAACAATGATCATGATGATGGTATTTGTTAAGTGCTTTCTATGTGTCAAGCACTGTTAGATACAAGCTAATCAGTTTGTCCCTGTCCCACACAGTCTTTAGGTTGTGAACCCCTCTAGACTGTGAGCTCGTTGGGGGCAGGAGCTGTCACTCTTTATTGTTGAACTGTACTTTCCCAAGCGCTTAATACAGTGCTCTGCGCACAGTAAGTGCTTAATACACTTGAATGAATTGAATGAACGAACGTGTCCCCAGCAGAGTATCCAGTGAGAGCCCCGGCAGGGAGTGTGTCTGCTATTATACTGTTCTGTGGTACTTTCCCCAGCGCTGAGTACAGTAAGCGCTCAATAAATACGACTGGCTGGTTTCCAGGCTGCCTTTGACAGGTTGCATGCCCTGTGCCAGAACACCCTGAAACCAGAAGCTGGGGGGAAGAAAGAAAAGGCTGGAATAAGGAAGGGAAAAGAGTAGGCTCCCTGAGTCCCCTCCGTCAGTGACCACCCTCTAGGAATCCGGCTGAAGATCCGGCTTCCCAACCGATCCACTCCAGCCACGGTCCAAAACGCTGGGGCGAAGGGGTTCTGCCGACTGCATTCGCTACAGAATTACAAGTCGCCACAAGTTTGGCTGTCTCCTCTTCTTCCACTCCTTCATCCTCCAACTCCCCCCCGCCACTCTTAAGTGAGAAAGTGAGAAAGAGAAGCAGTGTGGCTCAGTGGAAAGAGCCCAGGCTTGGGAGTCAGAGTTTAGGGGTTCGAATCCCGGCTCTGCCACTTGGCAGCTGTGTGACTGTGGGCAAGTCACTTACCCTTCTCTGGGCCTCAGTTCCCTCATCTGTAAAATGGGGATTAACTGTGAGCCTCACATGGGACAACCTGATTACCCTGTATCTACCCCAGCGCTTAGAACAGCGCTCTGCACATAGTAAGCGCTTAACGAATACCAACATTATTATTAAAGCCAGGAGAGGTTTAGGTGTGGCCTTCGACAGTTTAGAAGTCTTTACGTGGCCCTCCAGCCCAAATATTTGACTACCTCCGCATTATGGTATTGGGTTTCATCAGCCAGGCTAACAATCATCTCGCACAAGGTCCCTGCCGTCTTGGCATAAAGGACAAAACTCACCATTGGGTATTTGTACTACTTTCTTTAGCCTATGGGTCGGAGGGTTCCATTCTGGGAAATAATAAATCGGATTCGCTCCTTCGCAGTAAGGAGAGGCTTCTCAAAGATATGGAATCAAAATATAAATTCTACCATTTTATTTATGTATTTATATTAATGTCTGTCTCCCTCTCTAAACTGGGAGTTCTTTGTGGGCAGGAATGTTTCTGCTTGTTGTTATATTGAACTCTCCCCAGCGCTTAGCACAGTGCTTAGCATGCAGTGAATGCTCAACAAATATGATTGAATGAATGAATAAATATGGCGGTAAGCCTTAAAAATCCAATAGTTACCAAACTGCTTGGCTAACAGGCGTTCTATGGCCTTAGAGCTTGGGAAACAAGAAAAAACAATGTGGACTTACTAAAAACCAAGGTCTGGAATCTATTATTTGTTTGTTTTTTTAATCCATTCAACAACAATTAATTGTAGCTAACTGCTTGTCATATACATAATTACGTTCAACTAACTATCCTATACTATTCATATATTCAGGAAAGCTGGGATACTCAAAAATGAACATACACCTGACTCTTTCCACGGGGGAACTCTGGAGCCAGCGGACTGATGTAATATTTTGTATAGTGATAAAATCATGATTTTTAGAAATGACCAATTAACCCAAGGTTTGACGATACAATAAAGGCTAGACTATTTGGGCCAGTGAAATCTTTAGTGATAATAATGTTGGTATTTGTTAAGCGCTGACTATGTGCCGGGCACTGTTCTAAGCGCTGGGGGAGATACAGGGTCATCAGGTTGTCCCGCGTGAGGCTCACGGTTAATCCCCATTTTACAGATGAGGTAACTGAGGCACAGAGAAGTGAAGTGACTTGCCCACGGTCACACAGCTGACGAGTGGCAGAGCCGGGAGTCGAACCCATGACCTCTGACTCTTAAGCCCAGGCTCTTTCCACTGAGCCACGCTGCTTCCCCTAGTGCACTCCTGCAATAATATTCTCTTTCGCTCACTCCCAGACCAGAACTAATAATAACGGTGATGATGATAGAATTTGCTAAGCATTTACTAGGAGCCAAGTACTGCATTATACGCTGGGGTAGATAGAAGATATTCAGGTCCCACGTGGGGCTCACAGTCCTATGTAGCAGGGAGCACAGATATTGAATCCCCATTCTGCAGCAGAGGGAACTGGGGCACAGAGAAGTGAAGTCACTTGCCCAAGGTCACCCAGCAGGTACCTGGCAAATCTTCTGACTCTTGGGTCTGTGCTCATTTCCTAGGGCAGGCTGCATCTCTAAGCCTTCATTAATAACAATATTTGTGGTTTTTGTTAAGTGCTGATTTGACCAATGTGGTCTACAAAGTCGTGGTGTCTGAAAAACATTCTCTGGTTCCTTAACAGCATTCTAGTCAAAATCCTGAGAGAAAACATGATATGAAAGAATGGCGTGTACCCTGAGAAAATACTGGTTAAGCATCTCTAATCTGCCTCGGGTAGCTCAGCAGCATGGCCTAGTGGAAAGCGCACGGATTTAGGAATCAGAGGACCTGGGATCCAACCCCTGAACTGCCACTTGCAGGATGTGTGATCTTGGATCCGTCACTTCGCTTCTCTGGGCCTCAGTTGTCTCATCTGTAAAATGGGGATTAGGACTGTGAGCCTCATGTGGGGCAGAGTCTATGTCCAACCTGATTTTCTATTAGCTATTTCAGAGCCTCATACAGTGTCTGACACATTACAAGCGGGCAACAAATACCATAAGAATAGTTGCAGGACAGGATGTGAATCTGGTAAAGGCATAAGTGGAAAAGGTTTTAGTAAGTTTTAATTCATTCATTCAATCGTATTTATTGAGCGCTTACTGGATGCAAAGCACTGTACTAAGCGCTTGGAAAGTACAATTCGGCAACAGATAGAGACAATCCCTGCCTAACAACTAGGGCATAGGTAGTTTTTACTTCTATTTTATGACTAACATTGGTTATCAAGTTATGTCTTTTGAAACAGAGTACAGTCATTCTCTGCTACAATGAGTGTTTTCACTTTTGCTTTGGAAAGAAGATAAAAGATCAGGGCAGCAGTTACGGCAACCTGGCTGAAAATGACTATGAACTGGCTACCCGTGGAGCTTCGCCGGGAATGCGGTTCGATCAGTCAATCGACGATATTTATTGAGTGCTTACTGTGCGCAGAGCTCTGTACTAAGTGCTTGGGAGAGTACGAAAGTCGGTAAGCACGTTATCTGCCCACAGTGATTTTCAGAAAAATGACAAGATCTTATGGTATCATTCCTTCAATAGTATACCAAAGGATACCAATTGTAGCTAATTTATAATAATAATAATAGTAACAATAACTGTGGCATTTGTTAAGTACTTGCTAAGTGCCAAGCACTGTACTCAGTGGTGGGGTAGATACAAGGTCCCACATGGGACACACAGTCTTAGTAAGAGGGAGAACATGTACTGAATCCTCATTTTACCAATGAGGCACAGATAAGTTAACTGACTTGCAAAGTCCCACAGCAGACAAGTGACGGAACCGAGATCGGAACCCAGGTCCTCTGACTCCCAGGCCCATGGCTCTTTCCAATTGGCCACGTAGCTTTTTATTGTATTTCTTCAGCACTTACTGTCACCAGACCATTATAATAAGTACTTGGGCGCATACAGTACAGCAGTGTTGGTAGACAACGATCTCTGCCCACAAGGCGCTTACGTTATTTACCAGAAATCGAGTTTTTAAGGAGCGCCAAATAGGTTTCCACCACATCGTGTCAAAACTATATCAGAGAAATAAGTGAAATGCAATAACTCATGTCTACCCAACAACAGAGATCGGATGTCTAAAGACGAATGGACAACAAGCTTACTCTACCCAGATCCGGAGGGGTTGCAGAAGCCTGAAATGGGGAAAACCGTTCTGTCGAACCAAAAGCAAAAACACATCAGAAGGTCTGATGGGAGTGATCACGTACTCGATCCATTTCACCCAGCAACCTATTGACTGCTATCATTTCATTCCTATCCTAGGCCAGACATCACCACAGACACCTGGATTTCAAAAGTTGGAAGAGTCCTTCAAACTGCACGGATGCTTGAAACAAATATGGCTCTCTCTAAATTTTCAAGAGTGCTTCTCTCACCAATTGTTGTTAGAAAGCGCTAGCTTCCCCGAGACATTCAAGCATCTTAAGATCTGACCTCTGTCTCTAAACAATTCGCTAACAATTCAAGAGAATGGTAAAAACTTCCTTGCAAAATATACACTAACACTCACATTCAGGTCTTACTCAAATGTGCTACTGCTGAACTGATTCTGAAGGACAGATGCTGAGGAGAGAAACTTAAAAGCTGAAAATGTCAAGAGGAAAATGGCAAAGATACTGTTGGTAGCTTGGCTGAGTTTTTACTTGGTTTCACTGTTGTTCAGAGTCCATTCTAATTGCTTGCGGCGACTGTCCTTCCCCACTCGACTATAAGGAATCGTTTTCTTTAAATGAAATTGACACATCAGCAGGAACAAGGACAGTTTTGTGCTTCTATGTAAAGCAGAAGGAAAGTGAAGATATGGGATACTAAAGAGACGGTTAATGTTTTTATACTGTATCAAAAAAAAACTCATCTTGGCTCAGCTAACCGAAATATAGGAGCACTAAGGCGTAAGAATAAAGAGCATGGGAAGAAGCCCCACTGAAAGATAAAAGAAAAAAATTAAAGATCACTCCCAAAAAGACTGATGAATTCTAACTTATTAAATCCCAGCAGCATTCCCAAGGGACTTTAAGGAATCGGTGACAATTACTGCAGGGCCACTGGCTACTGTTTCAGATAATTTGGGAAAGGCCGATGAAATGACTAAAGTCTGCATGCCAAGCACGAGGTCCATGTTTTGAAATGGCAAAAGCGGTGTCCTTCAAAATTATTCATCATTTTAATTCCACTATTAAAGAGCCAAATAAACCTTCAATTTGCAAATCCTAGAAGATCATTTACAATTTACTATCAACTCTTTTAAATCCTGCTGATTCCTCCTCCACAATGTTTCCCACATCCACTCCTTCCTCCCCACCCTAATGGCCACCACCCTGGACAAGCCCTCATCAGCTTCCGGCTAGATCACCGCTTCAACCACCTCCCTTCAGCCGCTCCCCTCTTCAGTCTAAAATACAAACAGCTTCTCGGATCGTATTCCAAAAACGCCTACCAGAATGTAGTCATATCCTCAAAAAACTTCTCATATCTACCCATTTCTTGCCACTTTAAACAAAAGTTCCTAATTAATGCCCTTAATACCATCATGCAAGGGTGGAGGGGTGCCCAGCTCTCTCCGCCATTACTCCTTGTGAAAAAAGGTTCCTCCATTTTCTCGAAGGACTGTACATATTAGCCCTCCGTTTCCTCTGAGCGGTAAACAAGGCCACCTTCCCTACCCCTTATCATTATCCACCTCAGGAGTCAGAAATGAGATTCCCCACAAGGAAAACCCCCACATTTCCACCAGGAAGGAAATACCCTTATGCCTTCTCAGGACTAGGAATTTATTTCCTGCAGAAGCCTGGAATAAGAAGCAACATGGCCTAGTGGATAAAGCACAGGCCTGGGAGGCAGAAGGACCTAGGTTCTAACCCTGGCTCTGCCGCATCTGCTGTGTGACCTTGGGCAAGTCGTTTCATTTATCTGTGCCTCAGTTACCTTACTTGTAAAATGGGGATTACATGTGGGACATGGACTGTGTCCGACCTGATTAGCTTGGCTCTACCCCAGCGCTTAGTACAGTGCCTGGCAAGAGTAAGCACTTAAGTACCATTAAAAAAAAAATTTCCCTACCCCCTATGGGGGCCATAGTAGGGTAGACTGGTCTTTTGGAACCAGGTGGAAGTGAAAGTGGATGAGATAGGAGGGTTTGTAGGGTACAGGAAAGAAAGGATATGGGAGCTGGAAGAAGAGAGAGTACCTAGCTCTAGTGCAGTAGCAGGGAAGACAGAAACCTAAGCAAAAAGAGAAAGTTGAAAGGAAATGGAAGGGATTCTACCCATCTTTTCTTTCTTCTTCTTCTTCTTATAGTATTTATTAAGGGCTTACTCTGTGCCAAGCATTGTACTAAGCACCAGGGTAGAAACAGGATAATCGGATTGGTCACAGGCCCTGTTCCATATGGGGCTCACAGTCTAAATAGGTGGGATTTGGATTTAATCTCCATTTTACCAATGAGAAACGTGAGGCACAGAGAAGTTAACAGACTTGGCCAAGGCAACGCGGCAGACAAGTGGCAGAGCTGCAATAGAACCCAGGTTCTATTACTTCCGAGCCCTTGCTTTTTCCATTGGGCCATGCCTCTTCCTTCATTTTTTCTCTCTCTTTTTTCTCTTCTTCTAAGGAAGAAATCAAGAATTTTCAAGATGGCTGGAATTCAACAACTCAATCGCACCTGGAGGCCCTGTTTCTTCCCCTCATTTTTGTTCTAAAGCCTCTTTCTTGTAGCCAAGTATCCAAAATGCTGTGTCTGGGTAAAAAATTCACTCCATCTACAGGAACTCGCCGGGGCCAAGCAGCGTGTACCGTCAGAACCAAGCACTTCCCTTAAGAGAGCTTGTTAAAACGGGGCTTCAGCGTCTCCTCATTTCTGTACAGCTTTTATATATCCCATATGATATTCCCATCAAAGAGCTAGGAAAATATGGTCTAGACCAGGGCTTCGAAAATGTTGTTGCCAACTCATGACTGAAGTGAAGAGTTCAACACAATAACAGACTGGCAAGGAACCAGGCACTTTTTTTGAAAAGGGGAAAAAAAAAAAAGACATCTGCTCTGGCTCCGATCATCTGAGTGACATGCTGCAGCCAGCGGGTTAAGTAAGATGTTAGGCACGCTTTGCTCAGCCCGGGGCTCTCCAAAAGCCTCATTTGGTTGACGTGGGGCAGTACAGGGAAAGAAGAACTTCTGCCAATTGTGGGGTTCGAATTTGACCAAGGTAGTCCCGAATGCCTTCCCTTGGCGCTTAGAACAGTGCTTGGCACATGGTAAGCGCTTAACAAATACATAATGATTACTATTATTATTATTTTATGTATCAGTTCTCTGTAGTCGCTACTTCTGAGATCACCTGTCTGCAACCCAGCTCTGACCCCTTAGTTCATGCGGTCCCCCACCTCTCCCTGGACAGTCTACAGCTGTCCCTCCTCTTGGACAGAACACGGGCCTAGGAATCAGGGGACCTGGGTTCTAAACCTGCCTCCTCCCGCCTTCCTGCTGTAACCTTGGGCAAGTCGTTTCACTTGCCCAGACTGAAACCCCCTTTTCCCTCTGCTCCCCCTCCCCTCCCTTCCTCCCCGACCCTCTGCTCTTCCCCCTTCCCTTCCCCTCAGCATTGTGCTCATTTGTATATATTATTTAATACCCTATTTATTTTGTTAATGAGGTGTACATCTTGATGATGTCTTGGTTTTGTTGTATTCTGTTTTGCTCTGCTATCCGTCTTCCCCGTTTAGACTGTGAGCCCGTCACTGGGTAGGGGTCGTCTCTATCTGCTGCCGAATTGTTCAATCCAAGCGCTTAGTACACTGCTCTGCACATAGTAAGCACTGAATAAATACTACTGAATGAATTCTCTGGGCCTCAGGATCACTTATCTGCAAAATGGGGATTCCATACCTGTTCTCTCTCCTACTTAAGACTGAGAGCCCACGTGGGTCTTGATTATCTTGAGTCTAACCCAGGCTCGGTACAGTGCTTACAAATACCAAAATTATCCACTAGCCTATGAGCTTGTTGTGGGCAGGAAACGTGTCTAACTCTGTTATACTGTACTCTTCCAAGCGTTTACTGCAGTGCTCTATACTCAGTAAGCATTCAATAAATCCAGTGACCCATGATTGACCTTCTGAGCCCTCCTAAAATCCCACTTCCTACAGGAAGCCTCCCTGCTAAATTCACATTATTACATCGACCCAACACACTAGGAACCCACGTATTTTATGTCCACGAGTTAGACGATTACATCTTCAAATACACATTTGGCTACTTGAGTCTGACATTTACACCACTACCTACTGTATTCTTGTTCCTCATTCTGCTCCCACTGTTCGTAAATAATTTTTAGTTGTCTGTATTCCCCATTGGACTGTTTTGTTTCTAGCATTCTCTCCCAAGTGCCTATCACAATGCTTTGCTTTCAGTAGGCACTTAATAGTAGCAAGGTTTATTATACGCTGACTGCATGCACAGCACTGTATTGAGCACTGGGAGAGAATCCACATTGGAAAATTAGGCACAGTCCCTGTCCCTCGGGGCCTCACAACCTAAAAATGCCTATTACTGATCGATTACCTGCCTAACTTTTGGAACAGGTGACTAACTCTCTAATCTATTATTTGGCCCCACCTACATCGCAGAAGCATTAACTGGGTGCCCGAGTCAGAAGCACTTCATCAAATAATAATTTATGAATATTTTTCTATGACCTGGGGTGGCAAAAAGAACAAGATCCTTCAGGATCTATCTTAGGCCTAGAATAATTTGCTCTCAATTACATAGTGAACGTAATTAAAGAGCCCGCACCAAGCGTACAAAGTGACATCACGTTGCAAGGGAAAGACAGCACACCAGATGACTGGACTAGAACTCAAAACGGCCTTTCAAAAGCTGCAGGCAGGGTCGGAAAGAACAGGATGACAAGCAGTACAGACAAGTCGGAGTAACGGAGTAACAGGAGAAAAATAAAATAAAACGTCAAGTGGAAGAGTGCCCGGGGAAGAATAATATGCAATTCTAATAACTAAGCGTAATACAGAGAGATCTGAGAAGTCATCTGGCAGACAGGCACTTCTCATTTTGATTTTGAATATGACTAAGTACAAATAAAGCAGTTACTGAAAAAGTGAAATATTGGAGGGTATTAAAAACTGTCTTTTATCCCAGAGACAGAATATCTTCCCAGTCTACTTAGTACCGGTCAAGGATTTTTAACAGAAGTGTATATAATTGGGGGCTCTCCACTTAAGAAGAGAGCTCACAAACCTGCACGGTTCGGAGCTCGGTGAAAATGCATTTATCCCTTCTCTCTCGGGTCTTTCCTCTTCAAGGCTCGAGGTGCTTTACAAATAAATTTCACGATGAATGTCCTAATTCTTCTAGCATTGAGAATGAGGGAGAGTGGGGGCAGCAGTCAAGTGAGAAAATCCACGACGCTTGAGAAAATCCACGACGCTTGCAATTTCAAACAACACAGGCACGTAAAATAAGGTAGTTAGCAGACTGTAATCTGAATCCAAGCCTTAGTGGGATGGGAGGCCACCAGGAGATGCAGAGAGCTCTGCGGGATCTCTAGGGGACCCCATGCTGGGATTGGAGGCATTCCAGGGACCACCCACCATCTCCACCCCTAAGGAGCACACCACCATATCCTCAACATCAGAAATTTTTCATGCGACTGGATGCCGGTTAAAGAGGTGCCAGGCACGCACCGGTAACACTGTTGTGTGTTAACAACACGACTCTGTCAGTGTGATACCGCCGCCTTCAAGTCGCTGGCCCTCACTCTTTCCCTTCCTCTGTCACTCCCCTCGTCTGGCCCCTGGAAACCCTCATTGGGAACCCTTGGGGAAATGCTTGCTTCCTGAGGTTATGGTGGGCTTCTTCTGGTCTGGGTAGTGCAGGGAGGGAGGGGCCCTGGAGTGTGAAGCTTTTCTTCAAATCATTTCAACCCACTCTGCCCCTCTCCCAGGCCCCTCTCCCAGACCCCACCACCTCCAACCCCAAGCCTGTGGAACTTTACAGGCAAAATGGGAGTTTTAGAGGCCCGGAGATCCTGAGATCGGTGAATTCCTAGTCTCTGCTGTTTCCTTTATAACTTCCCAAAGCCCCTAAAACAGTCCTAGGCACCTAGTGGAAACCTACTGAATGTTACTGACTACCTGGCCCCAAAACTCCCCAATGAGGACATATTTTAAATCACTAGCAGCACCCCGGTAATAAAAATCTACAATTTTCTGCCATGGCGCCCTTTCTATTTTTCAAATGAAGTATGCTTTCCGGGGTTTAGAGGCTGAATGTCTTTTGTATTTCCCCCCGAGTTACTCTGCTTTCAACCCAGCACTCTTTACCAAAACATCCACCCCTTCAAAAAGGCTGGCATGAACAGGCGTTAGTCTGACAACCTGCTTGCAAAGAGCGGATAAATGTCCTACTTTCAAAACTTAATATGAACCGCATTTATTCGAGCTTCACCTTCTGCTGAAACTTTGCCAGACTTTTCAATCTTCCGCTTTCCAAATTCAATAACATATGCATTCACACACCATCAGCAGCCTGCGCTGAGGTCAGTCTTTGCAGCCGTTCAATCCAGCCTGCGCTATCATCAGAAAGAAAAAAAAAGCAGTAAGCTAATTGCTGGGGAGTATGACGCAAACCGTTTCTAAGGTAACGGCCCAAGTTCTGGAGTGCCTGCTCCAACATTTCCTCATCTGTTTGCACTCTCACCAGCAGTCTGACAATATAGTCACTGCATCCTGTTTCACTCCGCAGCCCATGAAACACCCACGGCCTACAGTTTAACCCTTTGCCGGTCATTTGATGTTACCTCGCTGGAGCCTTTAAAAGAAATCTTCCATTTACCCCGCCTTGGAAATGGGCGCTTGCTTCCTACTCGTTATGACTCTACCCTGGTAGCATTTGCCGCAGCGATCGATCAGTGGTATTTACTGAGCGCTTCCTATGCGCGGAGCCCTGTACTAAGTACCTGTGAGAGGACAATACAGAGTACCACCCTGAGCTCGCTTCGCAAATCAAAGCCTCATCTCTCAACAATGAAGGCTAGCTAAACTGTGACACGCATAAATGAGTCTAGATAATTTCTTGTAGGGGTCACCACAGTGTTCAGCATCTACACACCTAATATCACATTATTCATCTCTCTACAGAACTCCTCAATGAGCCACAAAGTTCACAGTTTTCCCATCACCATTAACATAACGGCACAAAATCAACTGAGGAACATTTTGAGAAATTTCAATCTCGCAAATACCCCTCACTGCCAAATTGATCAATGATGCTTGAAATACCTAGCCCAACCAAGTGCATAGTCCCCAGAAGGGAAACATGAGAAGTATAAGACGACACATGTGCATACCCTATGCTAATTATCTGGACCTAGAGTACAAACACTTTGGAGATTGCCTCCTTCTAAAAAATAAGGGAAAACTTCGCCACTATCGCTCAAGTGATCTCTGAGAGTTTAAATTTACTTTGTTAAGCAATAACCTTTAAGAGGGACTGGAGTAGCACCACTATCTGATTTCCTTAGCAGATAGAATAAATAATTATACAATACCTCCAACTGCTAGCTCGGTAAAATTGATGGACACGAAGTTTATCGAAAAACATTTGCAAGGCTCTGGATGAAATATGCTTCCCTCTAGAGTTTTGAACAAATGTGGCTACTTATTCAAAAGCCCCTTAAGCATCAAATGTCGATATATTAGGGGACCCATCCATCCCGATAAGTTAGACACCAGTCCTTCGGTTCGAAGCTGCAGCTACCGACAGCGAGACCGTCTCTGTGAGCGTCTTCTGAGATGGAACCACTTGCAGACTTTTGTCCATGAAAATACAGTGATATTCTGTCCCCAAAAGCAGCAACAGGGTGATTGAATCTGTAGGTCTCCAAACCTACCAGTCATACCCATATGCTTTTAATTCAGAAGTAAATGGATTCAGACAATAAATAGGGAAGACTGTAACTTCTGTAACAGTGTATTTCATCATTAGAACTGAAGTTTTCCATTCAGATAATGAAGGGTCGGACATTTTCCAGCAAACTGCTTGGTTTTCCCTTACTGAAACACTTTACAGCATTTACCTGATAAGGGCTTAGGACAGTATTCTGCACATAGTAAGTGCTCAATAAACACAACTGAGTGATTGAGAAGTGTCCCACCATCTAGGACTTTTTAAAATTGAAAAAAACAGCAGGAGGGAAAGAATGCATATTTTCAATACTGAAATGGCCCCCAGAAAATGGCACCCTACCCTGCCTGCATTTCTCATTCCCCTTTTCTACAGAGTTCAGATACAAGCAATAATTACATTAATTGAAAAGAGAAACATTTTTGCTGGTCTCAGAAGATACCGTGGGCAATCAATGGAAAGTCAACACGCACACTTTGCTAACATCGTACCTCATTAGCCCTTAAATACTGAGTGGCTTTTTGGAAGCATTAGCACATTGAGAACACAAGTACTATTTTGTCCGGTAGAAAAAAAAATGTCCAAAATCCCAATTTTTCGTTTTGCTCCCTAGTGTCCGAACTGTGTTTGCAGGACTATTAATGAAGGCTGACAATGATTTATTACTTCAGTACAGAGTAAACTAAAATATTTCAGTTTGGCACTAGCCAGACTTCTGATTGGTGCGCTGGGGAAAGAAAACAATCTTCACCGTATTCCCCTGCTTCTGCCAAATTCACCTTCCAACAGCATCAAACTCTCAGTTCTCTCACGTTAATGTGCTACTCTACCCCACTCCTGCACTGCACCCCACTCTCCAAACTCCCTCAATATACAGTGCTCTGCACATAGTCAGAACTCACTAAATACCATCGACAGACTGATCTCACCCTGATCCCTTGCTCACGCAGTTCTCCCGACATGGAACGCTCTTCCCGGCTCCCCAACCCCAAATAATAATAATAATAATGGTATTTGATAAGCGCTTACAATTACATTTGATAATGGTATTGATAAGCGCTTACAATTGTCAGACATTGTACTAAGCACTGGGGCGGATTCGAGGAAATCGGGTTGGACACAGTCCCTGTCCCACGTGGGGCTCACAGTCTCAATCCCCATTTTACAGATGAGGTCATCGAGGCACAGAGATGTGAGGTGACTTCCCCAGGTCACACAGCAGGCGAGTGGCAAAGCCGGGATTAGAACACATGACCTTCTGACTCCCAGGCCCGGGCTCTATCCTTTGCATCAAGCTGCTTCTTAAATCCACCAGATCAGAAAGTCGAGAAGAGAACTGGTGTAAAGGAAATGAAGGAAGATGAGGGGAGACGTGAGGAGGTAATGCAGCTGGATCCGGAGCTTGAGACAGGAATGAGAGGCGGGAAATGGGTTAATAGCTGATGGATGTGGTGAGGGGTGAAGAAAAGATCTTGAGAATGTTAGCAATGGGGGGCCGTTGGGTGAGGGGACCAGACCAGAAGAGAGTGAAGGAAATGAAGAATGTCCTGAGTCCCTCTTCTGACCCCAGGAGTCCCCTCTCTCCCACCAGCAGCTCTGGTCCTGAAGCAGGAGACAGAGTATTTTTATCCCACCTCCGCACTGCCTGTCCTTCCACAAACTAAAAACAATTTTCATATTTACCCACAGATTACATACCTATTGCTGACCAAGACCAATATTCCCCCATTTTATTATGGTCCACACTGATAAATTCCTGGGGGGGGGGGGAATTAATAAAATAAACTGAAAATCAAAGATACTCTTTAATCTTTGGTTCTCTATGACTCCCACATCTTTCTCAGACTTAATTTCCCGATTTAGTACAGTTTGAATGGGTACTTTGGGTTTGTTTTTAGATATTGTTTTTTCGGGTTTTTTAATGGTATTTGTTAAATGCTTAGTATGAGCCAGGCACTGAACTACATGCTGGGATAGATACAAGATAATCAGGTTGGGCCCAGTTCTTGTGCCACATGGGGGTCACAGTCTTAATACCCATTTTGAAGATGAGGAAACTGAGGCCCAGAGAAGTGAATTGACTTCCCTAAAATCACACAGCAGACAAATGATGGAGCCGGGATTAGAACCGAGGTACACTTGACACTGCACCCCAACCTCAACTCCATGATATTTATATTTTATTTTAATGTCTATCTCTTCTTCCAGATTGCAAGCTCCTTGTGGGCACAGAATGTGTCTACCAACTCTGTGATGTCATACTGTCCCAAGCACTTAGTACAGTGCTCAGCACACAGTAAGAGCTCAATAAATACCACTGATTGCCGGATTGACCCCTCTAGACTGTGAGCTCCTTGTGGGTGCGAAGTGTCACTGTTTATTGTTGTATTGTGCTTTCCCAAGCGCTTGAGACAGTGATCTGCACAGTGTAAGCCCTTAATAAATATGACTGAATGAATACAGTGCTCAGCACACAGTAAGAGCTCAATAAATACCACTGATTGCCGGATTGACCCCTCTAGACTGTGAGCTCCTTGTGGGTGCGAAGTGTCACTGTTTATTGTTGTATTGTGCTTTCCCAAGCGCTTGAGACAGTGATCTGCACAGTGTAAGCCCTTAATAAATATGACTGAATGAATACAGTGCTCTGCACACAGTAAGCATTTGGAAAACTCAACTGAATGAATGATCATTAGATAGGGACCTCACCTACCTAAAGACCTATGATCTGATAGGGATTTAAGACCCCCAACTACCTGCCTTCCCTCTGTCCTTTGATATTACAACGTTTCAATACTCCAGGCACGATGCCAGGACAACACACTCTACCCCTTGTCTACTGATCATCCAATGAGATGAAATATTACCAGACTGATTTGTGTCATGCTGGCGTCATTTAATCAACATCTCCTACTGCAAACTATGCAACAGGAGAACACACATTTAGGAGCCTGTCCATGAAAATAGTTGTACATGCTCTATTCCTGGAGAATTTGAATCCCATTAGGATTAGGTTGATGGCATCAAAGGAGACAATGTGCCAGACCCAGCCCACTTCCTCATAGAAAACCATGGAAAAATGGAGGAAGGACCTCATTTCGAGTCAAGAGGGAAGGGACAAGACCTGTACTCGGCACTGCTGTCGCCCAACCACCATATTTAGCCTAGAAGAGCAGCTGAAGTGGGAAATGAAGCATGTTACGAGTTCTGAGAGCTCGTTCCTGGCCTTTCAGTAGCAAGGCTGAAAGGAGGAAGAGAGATGAGGGGCTATCACTTGACTGCCTGCCCAGTTTCCTGACACCAAATCAACCTGTTCCTCTTTGAATGTCAGCAAAATTTACAATGCTACGAAAATACTCACTCTGTTATATAAGTGCTTAGTACAGTGCTCTGCACACAGTGCTCAGTAAGTACCATTGACAATGAGCGTTTGCACTCACAGACTTGGTTGTCTTTAATTCTGTTTCCTTCCCTATTTGTCTGTGTCCTTGAGTGCCTATATTTCTCTTTTACCCTGCTGGCTGATTTTGAATCTGTCTGTTTCTGTTTTGCTGGGTTCCTTTTTTTCTTTGTCTCTTTGGCCTTTGTGCCTCCTGGGTAATTATATTTCTCTGAGTCCCTAAATGTGTACAGATCTACTGGTGCCTAAGTGTTTCAACATTAACGTGGTTTTTACAGGGTTTTTGATTTCGGTTGTCTTCTTGATTTTTTTTTTTTTTCCATTCAATTTCATTCATTCAATGGCATTTATTGAGCACTGGGTGCAGAGCAAGTACTGTACTCAGTGCTTGGGAGAGTAATAATAATAATATTTATAATAACGGTATTTGTTAAGCATTATGTGCCAAGCACTGTTCTAAGCACTGGGGTAGATACAAGGTTACCAGCTTGTCCCAGGTGGGGCTCACAGTCTCAATCCCCATTTTACAGATGAGGTCGCTGAAGCTCAGAGAAGTTAAGTGACTTGCCCAAAGTCACACAACTGACAAGTCGTGGAGCTGGAAAATTAGAACCCACGACCTCTGATTCCCAAGCCCAGGCTCTTTCCACTAAGCCGATAGAGCCGGCAGACAAGTTACCCGCCCACAGTGAGCTTATTCAAGAAGCTCCTTCTCACCTCAGGACAGTGAAAACTGCATCGACAGGAATGAGCATTTCCATCTTGCAAACAGCAGAGAATCTCGGGGGTTTGGCTGTCCCAAGGGTGTTGCTAGGCCCTGGCCACTCTGGGGAGGAAGGCTGATGTGGAATAAAAACAAGAAGGGCAGAGTAGTCTGGGGACAGGAAAACACGCGAGAGAAATACCCCCGGGGAACCCCCTGAACCCTTGTTTTCAGGTCTCTCCTTTAGGTAGGTTTGGAGGAGAGCCTTAAGAAGAGAGGAGGTATCAAGGGCCAAAATCCTCGTCTCTCTTTTTCCTTTTTTTGTTTTATATGATATTTGATAAGTGCTGGACACTGTTCTAAGCCCTGAGATAGATACAAATGTATCAGGTTGGACAGAATCCTTGTCCCCCACAGGGCTCACAGTTTTAATCCCCATTTTACCAAGTAACTGAGGCACAGAGAACTGAAGTGACTTGCCCAAGGTCACGGAGCGGGCATGTGGTGGAGCCAGAATTAGAACCCAGGCTGACTCCCAGGCCTAAGCTCTGTCCACTGGGCCACACTGCTATCTCTTGTGTTCATTCCCTTCGAAGTTCTTTTGCCAGCCTCAGCCCCAGGAGAACTTTCTCTTTTTTGATTGGCTCTTTATGTATATATATATTATATATAATGTACATGTATATATTATATATATAATATAATGGTGATGTTGCCATACATATATATATAATATACGTGTATATATTTTATATGTATTTATATGGCAACATCACCACACAGCTCCAAGAAACTAATCCACAACATCTTCTGCAGATCACTTCAGTCTCGCTAGAACAGCAGAAGTTAGAAATCATATGTATATAATCTTCAACACTATCTGCCCCCTTGAATGTATCATTTCAAATCTGTCCCTGGAAAAGGCTCTACACTTTTAAAAGAGAGGATGTGGATCAAAGGGAGCCAGACTCTCAAATTAAATTAACTGGAAATGAGACAAACTTATTGGGGTTTCATATGAGGCAAATGAAATAATGCTGCTGGCACGCTATACAATTTAGTGATTACGAAGCTTAGTAAATTGCTGAAAACTGTCACAGGAGCCAACCAGTGCTACCACCAGAGACTTCAAATAAAAATGAAATGGTTCTAGGATGAGGAGATAGCCACTGGTGAGCCATTGTGGAACATACAATATTTAGCCATTAAGCAACTACAGCCGTTATTTAATCCGCTGTGCGGTTCGGACATATTGGAAAATGCATTTATCAAAATTATTTCCGTACAGTCTTTTGTAACGTGAGAGCATTATTTAAAATGACATGCTATAAAAAGAAATCCTTCAACTCATAGGAAATTCGGCTGCTTGGAGGCAAAATTTGACTCCGAAACTCAAGAGAATTAATTTAAATCTCCAAATAAAGATTTGGAAATAATTTTAGGTTTCCTAACAATTATTCCTCTTTCCCCCAAATCTCTACCCCTCCCCAACAACTTTATGTGTCTGGAGCCATGTTTTGTAGCAGGTGGATAACCAATTCTATGTTGCCCAAAGCCAAAATGAGGGGGAATGTCTTTCTCCACTTTGAGCAATGACTGTGGTATTTGTTAAGCACTTACTATGTACCGGGCACTGTACTAAGCGCAGGGGGAGATACAAGTTTATCAGGTTGGACACAGTCCCTGTCCCAACCGGGGCTCACAATCACTGAAAAACTAAAGCTTCATATTCAAATCATGATGTATGCAATTGCACACAAATAACCTCTGGGAACTGGGTGCTAAGGGCTAGAGCATTGCACTTTTTCCTTCTTCCCTGTTTGGTTCAGTGATCTACGGAGGACAGAACCAAACATAAGAAGATCGGATGTTTGAGAAAATATTTCCTGACTTCCCCTCCTCGCAAGCCGCTACTGGAAAGGGGGATGGAGCCCAGCCCTTGGAGAGCATCACTGAAGGAGAAAAAACAAGAAAATAGGTTAGTGTTTGCTTTTTCTCCTCATCCTCCAAATACCTCTGCCTCTTGCTTCCTCCATGTTCTTCCATTTCTCTCTCTCTCTCTCTCTCTCTCCCCATCTCTTCCCCGACTACTACCGTACCTCTTCCCTACTCCAAGCCAATCGCTATAGCCCCTGAAACCAAACAGCTGGTTTGAGAACCGAGGTTTCTCTCTGAAATTTGTCACTGAGGCATCTTATTATTATGTTGGTATTTGTTAAGCGCTTACTATGTGTCGAGCACTGTTCTAAGCGCTGGGGCAGACACAGGGGAATCAGGTTGTCCCACGTGGGGCTCACAGTCTTAATCCCCATTTTACAGATGAGGGAACTGAGGCACAGAGAAGTTAAGTGACTTGCCCACAGTCACACAGCCGACAAGTGGCAGAGCTGGGATTTGAACTCATGAGCCCTGACTCCAAAGCCCGTGCTCTTTCCACTGAGCCACGCTGCTTCTTAAGACAGCCATACTTCAGTTGAGGCACTGCAGTAGCCAGACTTACCTATTTCACTGCTCAGAGCAAGAAAACAGCTGAGAGGTCTGCGACGATCGTCATGTCTTTGAGATTAACAGATAATGCCAGAAGCTCATTTCCACAGTTGCAGAGAACATCTCCCTAATTTCTCACATTTTCCAGTTTCCAATGGACCACCCCCACACGTTAACAAACCCACTTTCTCTATAGTCACCTACCCCATCTGGTATCGGTTTTAGTTACCTAGAGCGAGTAACCAAGTGCTTGCTTTCCTGACAGTAACAAATACTATTTATTTTTAAAAGCACTCCATCACAGAATTGTTTAAATTGAAAGAGATCACTTGATAGGTATATTAATTATAGGATATTTTAGTCCTCTAATTCAAACAATGAAAATCAACCGTGGGCAAAAAGCGTGTATACAGGGCCTTTAAGAAAGAGAGCTCGCAATGGGTGATAAAAGAAAGGGCTTGTTTCCCATGGACGGATTTCCCACAGAGGTTTCAGTCATGTGTTGGGAGATGGGACTTCAAGGATTAGATGTGAATTCTATTAAAGCGAGATGATTTTAGATTTCAGGTTCAGCCTAACGAAAAACCAGCTCTCATTTTAATTAAAATATATGCATTTTCTTCCATGGAAAATACCTTCCAGATATGATTCAATGAAGAATTGCATAACTGCAAGCAAAATAATGTTCATATTTCTCCACCCAATATTTAGCTTGGGTCTGGTTTTATGCAGCCATTACAAAATCTGAGACAAAACCATTTCTTCTTTTTTGTATTTCTTGTACAAAAAGATATTTATCCACAGACTATCCAAACCTTACCCACAAATGCAAAACGCCTGGTCTTCCCAAAGAAGTCAAGACATCTTTAAATTGATTTGAGGATACGACTTCTGAACTCTTACAAAAGTTTGGCAGACTAAGGTCTATTTCAGCTGTGTAAAATAAAACCCGAAACGTATCCTCCATTATGTCACCTCTTCCTTTTCAGCGCCAACTGGCCAGAAATCAGGATTTTTTTTTTTATAACATCACATCAACACCTAGTTTTATAAAGCTCGATCTTTACCATACTCTTTTCATATAAAAATTAACTGGGCACACGCAGACCCCATTTAGGCAACCAGTGTTAGCCGTTCCATTCAAAGAGCAGCCTCGTGAAACCTCAACGTAGTCTTAGCCCCGGTAATCACGTAAGATAAAGAGATTTTATTCGTTCGTTCCTCCAATTAAATATTTCCCTTCGGCGGGAGCTCCATTCTTTTCTTTGCTCCAGTGAACCGGGAGTCCACGGTGCCCTAAGGGAGATGTAGCTCTTTTGCTCCTTCCATCTTCCGGCTGGCTCAAGCATCCCCTCCCCACAGTAGAACAAGGCTTCTCTCGATCCCACAGCTCCCTAGTCCTTCCAAATATCGCCTGTCTCCTTGCTCCCTTTCCCAGCTGAACCCCCGCGACGGGTCGGGTGCCGTCTCAGCTTATGCTTCCTCACTTCACTCAGTAGGGGCTCGATAAACACCACTGACTGCTTCATCGTAGCTTCTCCCCCACAAGCGAGGGACTTCCACAACCGGTTTCACGGCTTTCCCGAGTGTCATCTTCGAACCAGAGGTCAATTCTACCACACTGTTCTCAAAAGAACCCAGGAGGAGGATTGTCCCGGGGATGCTGTCATGGCAGCTGCCATCGTGCGGCTGTCCCCTTCACTGAACGGCACGACGACCACGTCCCCGTGGGCGGATCCCGCACGCTAGCATGGCCTGCCTAAATCCTGGCAGGCCATCCTAATCCTGGCAGGCTAAATCCTAAATCCTAAATCCTCCAAATCTCTGAATCGTTCTCCCTCAAAAGGAGAAAACACACTCCAAATGCTTCAATTGCTAAATACCTCTGGCGATTCGGAGAGATCGGTCCATTTAGTAAAGAGTAAAAGGTAATTGGCTGGATCGGAAGAAAACGTGGAAATTGCGAATTCCAGATCTTGCTCACAGGTGGCAATTTTAGGCCTGAAAGAGCCTTTTCAACAGTTTGTTACATGTGAGAATAGACTAGATGCATTCGTGACAGTTTAACTGTTTAATTATGTCTAATGAAATGCTTGATAAACTGTTTAGTTAAAGTTTTAAGGGCAGATTTTTATGAGAAAGACACCAGAAGAGTATGTTTTCTTTGCAGTTTTTTTCCAAATGCCTTCATGAAGTCGTCTAAATAAATATGTTGCAATAATTACCCATAAATGTAAATTCCTAGCTTTCTGGAATTTGTTTTGGATTCTTTATGCTAATGTAATATTTTGTATACACATTCAAAAGGTTGCCTAACATAGGTTTTGTAGTCAGCTCTTGATTTTCTAAGGCAATAAATAGGGGGAAGATGAGGAAACTACATCAGTTGAAAAGCCTAACAATCATTAATTTGGCCAATAATTTCAGGTTCTTCTAACATATTTTACTGAAGCTGCTAACTCATAGCAACATTTGCATAGCTGAATTTCACCTCCTCTCTCTTCCACGGCCAATTCCTCTGTGTGAGGTGGGATGGGAAGCAGCGTGGCCTAGGGTTCTAATCCTGGATCCCCCATTTGCCTGCTTAGTGACCTTGGGCAAGTCATTTTACTTTTCTGTGACTCAGTTACCTCATCTGTAAAATGGGGATTAAGGCTGTGAGCCCCAAGTGGGCCAAGGATTGTGACCAACCTGATTAGCTTGTGTCTACCCCAGCACTTAAGGCACTGCCTGACACATAGTAAGTGCTTAACAAATACCATAAAAAAAATTTAATTTAAAAAGGTGCTCATGAGTAGTATAGGAACACTAAAATAATCAAGTAGTAGAAGAGCTATGAGAAAGGAAGTCAGCTACACATTGGTTATTCAGCTTCTGAATAGAGGCTAAGCATCTAAGAGATCATATCCATCATCCCTTAAACGAAAGTTTCGATAGTACATTAAGACACTAAATGATTTATTGGGTTCATTATACGTTTATGTAGCACCTTTATAAAGTGGCTCAAGCTCACTAGGCAAGTTTACAAGTGCATAGCAATCTTCAACACACCATCTGCAAAAGGCATCAAAAAGCTAAATAAAGTCTTAACCTTTCCAATCACCACACCCATTCTCCACCCATCCCAAAATTGACAAAACATACCACAAAAATTATGCTATTGACTTGGATGGCAGTAATAAATGTGAGTACTGGAGCATTCCCCTCCACTTTCTAGGGCTGGGGATTTATGGAGAACAGGATGGAAACCCAGAGGGCCAAATGGAGAGGGAAGAGAGGAAGGGTAGTCTGAGATTCAATTCACATTAAATCCATCTTCTCCTTTTCCATAACCGCTGCTGTTTAGTAATGCCGAGGGGTTTTCTGCTCAGCTTTTCTTCCAAAGTCACGTCACAGTCAAAACAACATGTCGATACACCAACTGCTTAAATATGTGCTAAAACTGGAAAGCTCAGCTATTTATGTGCATGATAAACAGGACAAACAGTCTGCACGTGCTAACCGGTTTCTAAAACGTCCTTTATTTGTTGAAAACGTTTCCGTTTATTACTCAGTTGAACAAAACCTAAGGGTGGTTAATGATCCGTATCTTAACAAGAAAATGCAAGTTCAACTTCAAAAGCACTGTCACTTCAAACAGCCTGGCAAGTGCAGCAACAGAACACATTTTTTCAAAGGGAAAATAGTGAAGTAGAGAGTTCATTCAAGTACAGTTCAAAGGATGTACAGCTTCTAAGAAGGAAAGAGCAGTTCTCCCATTTTCTACGTGTTTTGGACAGGCAGAGCGTCAAGGAATTAGGGCGTGTTCTTCTGACGACCCGGGTCTGTCTGGATAGAGTGCGATACGATGTTGGAAGAAATGTTTATGTGTAGGCGAATGACATCATTCGGGGCACGAGAACTATAACACGAGTTTTCTTCCAGAGCACAACCCCTGCATTATCGGAGGACTGTCTGTATTGGACACTGGAGGGGCGTTAGTCAGTCGACCGTGTCTACTGAGTGCTTTATTATTTGCAGACCACTGTACTAAGCGCTTGGTAGAGTACAATATATTAATGTAAGAGACATATTCCCTGCCCACGAGGGAAAACTGAAATCTAGAATTTCACTTAACTGATGAAATTAAAGATACGCCGATATGTTTAGCCTCTTCTTCTTTAGAAAAAAGAATGAGGGAGACATTTGAAAGCAGTCTCTCTCCTTCCACCACATGCTGCTATATTTGTTTCATCAGACCTCAAAATACAGTAAAGGCCAGGAGAAAGTCAGGCAAGTCCACCTCTCCTTTCTCACTCTCTTTCCCTTCCATGGGTATAATCTATGTATTTTCTCTCATTTCTCTATCACTTTTTATAGTATTTGTTAAGAGCTTACTATGTGCCAGGCACTCATGGTACCGAGCACTGACGTAGATACAAGCTAATCGGGTTAGACACCGAAGAAAAGACTCTCTGGCTTTGTATCTTTAATAAAAATCACACATCATATGCACTTACTTTACCCCTTCGTCAATCAATCAACAGTATTTACTGCGTACCTTACTGTATGCAGAACACTTGTACTAAGCACTTGGGAGACTGCAAAACAACAGAGTTAATAATAATTAGTAATAATAATTGTGGTATTTATCACTTACTACATGCCAGACACTGTTCTAAGAACTAATGTTTGGACGTAGTCCCTATCCCACATAGAGCTCACAGTCTTAATCCCCATTTTACTGATGAGGCAACTGGGACACAAAGAAAGGAAACGACTTGCCGAAGGTCACATGTCAGACAGGTGGCAGAGACGGGATCAGAACCAGGTCCTTCTGACTCCCAGGCTCGTGCTCTATCCCATTACGCCCCACTGCTACGTTCCCTGCCCACAAGGAGATTGCAGTTAAATAGGCCTCAAAATTTACAAGTTGTTCAGTCGCTGCATGAAGGAGCCATACAGCAATCCCCATTACACTGCAATTCATTTAGGACTCTCTTGGGATCATGCTGTTGAATCTTAATAGCCATAATACTTACAGAACTCTCTGATTTCCAACATCTGCCCTAACCCCCACCAAACTGCCACAGCTTGAGCAGTTCCCTTCTCCTCTTTTCAAATATTCTGACTGACTTGAACAGAGAGATTAGAGCTCATTTCAATTTCGCAGAGATAACGTCATCTCTAGAATGTCATCTCTAGAATGTCATTTTTTCACCGGACAGGATGTGAAAGAAACACTTTGTAAATTATGTGCAATCTGGACTCAGGAAAAACGTTCAAAATCTTGTTATTGGTCCATATGTTCATCGTTATGTGATTGTACAATGCTCTTCTGCTTATCGCTTTAGCGTTATATTTCTCTTGTTTTTGATCAATTCTGTTTTATCCTGGGAGCCCATTAATGCACTTTGCATTATTTCCTAGCGGAAATGATACTTCCATTAAGTGCTCTTTCGCTTAACACTATTTTCACAGAACCAATTAAGAGTGCTAAACTGGTAGAGCGGTACTGGCAACGGTTTGCTTTTCCATCAAATGACGCAGGGTCTAACTCTGATGTCCACCACCTGGGCTCCGACAGACAGGGAGCATTCAGGAAGATCAAAGCACAGTTTGGCCAGGTCGACCAGGAGAACACATCGTGACCCTCCCGCCACGCCCCCACCCAAACCACACGCAAGCACCAGTTCCCAGAGTGACCTCTTTGCTTTTTCTTGTGCCAGAGAAAGCGAGGGCCCAAAGTGACGTAAGGTGTCCAAAGAGCGTTGGTCTCCGCGGCACAGGGAAGAACCCATAAACGTGGGTGTAAGAATATTCCAGGCCTCCGGTTTTTATCCTGTTGCTGAGAGCAGAGGCCGTGGGGTTCCTGGTACCAAGATAAAGAGTAACAAGCCTTCGATCTCGGCACCTGGGAGGAAGACTAGAATTCCAGGAACCGAGGCTGTCGGACAAAACATGCCTTGCCCACACACAGATGGGCCTCGTACCCTGCAAGTTGAATGGCTTCCTGGTTAGTAGCCTTCAGCCCATCTTTTCCAGACCTCTTATTAAATCATAGTACGTGAGGATAAATATGCGGCTTAAAACTCTGAAAATATATAAGAACTTAAATCTGTGAAAACCTTACTATTTCTGAGTGGTGTCCTTTCCTTCACCCTACTTAACATAAAGATGGTCTGCACCGTGGACTTCGAACATTTGATTTCCACATTTCAATGTATTTTTTTCCACAAAAATCTCTCAACCAACGTTAACTGATAGAACCATACTTAAGTTGAATCAATTATTCCTATTTTACCACTCATCATCATCATCAGGAGTGCATTCTGTGTGCAGGGCACAGTACTAAGTACTTCAGAGAATACGATGTAACAGATGTGTTCCCTGCCCACAAAGAGTTTAAAGTCTAGTGGGGAAAAAAGTCTCAGGAAGTTAGGTTTTCCAAGGTCACTGAGCTATCCCATCCTTGAAGGCTTCTGAATTCATCTCAGAAGGTTCATGATCTATGAAGTCTTAAGACCTGACTTGGAAGAGCAGAGTTGTATATATATATGCACATATCTATAATTCGATTTATTTGTATTAATGTCCGTTTTACTTGTTCTGATGTGTGTGTGAACATATATATACATATATATATCTAATTCTATGTATTTATATTGATGCCCGTTTACTTGCTTTGATGTCTATATTCCCCCCCTCTAGATTGTGAGCCCGAGGTGGGCAGGGATTGTCTCTTTGATATGGAATTATACTTTCCAAGTGCTCAGTACAGTGCTTTGCACAAAGTAAACGCTCAATAAATATGACTGACTGAATGAAGAGTTCACAACAGTAAACGGGCACAACGTGACCACTTTATCAGCTCCGCCTCTTAGGTCACCTATTTACGCCAATACTTTGTTACTTGCAGTCTACGCTGAATAAGTAAAACAATTTACCCGGGAAGAAAATGAACAGCTATTTCAGTATTCCACTTCAAATAATAATGTTTTATGAATCCCTACGCATAAGTTAAAGTTCGTATACGGAGTAAAGGACTTGCACAATACAGAGTCCATTTTCAGTCCTTTAGCCCTGCTCCACTGAATGAACCCATTGTAAACAAACTTCTAAAACAAAAGAGTTCACAAGCAAATAAGACTGACTGCTGACATCAATGTGGCAGTGACGTATCTGTCTATTTGCCTTCAGTTGCTAGGATTCCATCCCTCATTTATCTCTAAGCTTCGAAGCTGAAACTCTTTGCTGCTTTACAGATTCCACAGCTAAAGACGATTAATACTACGCCGTGCTTTGAATCTCAACTTACATCGTCTCTGCCACAATTGATATTTTTCTTAAAAAAATTACATAGCCACATTAACTGAAGAAATTTCCTGACCAAAAACTTCCTTCTCATTCCTGACTAATCAAAAGCAAAGAGATTTTATATTTCAAAGACACATATCAAAAATGAAATTTTAAAGCAGTTTTCGAAAAGAAATCATCCCTACCAATCCAGAATCTTTATCAATGTGAGAAAATATTGGCTTTATACAAGTGGAGCAACAGGAAATTGTTTAATTGAATTAAACCATACAAATGAGATTGTGATTCAACGACTTTCATATTTTTTACCAAGAAAACCCTACGGATACACTACCAGCTTGACTGCAGATGGGGAGTGGGTGCGTTCTGGGAGAGATGAGTCCATGGAGTCGCCGTGGGTCAGAACAGCGTAAGACAAGACAACTAGAATCCCCTTCCTCACTTAGCATCTTCCAGAAAAATCAAATACCCAATGCCCTCAAATGAAGTTTATACATCATTCTTGCCCATAACAGTCTAACAACAGGGCAAATTCACAAATGCAATTGGATTTAATGGCATTCTCCTGGCCTCCAACACTCTAGACCCCTGACACCAATACAATCGCAACAAATTCTTAAAACTACTCTGGTTCCATATTAACACCGAAACTGGAGCAGTCCCTGGCTGTATGTTCTGGAACTAAGACTTGGGCTAGTAGGAGATAGTAGTAATGACATTGAGCCCGTCATTGGGCAGGGATTGTCTCTATCTGTTGCCGAATTGTACATTCCAAGAGCTTAGTACAGGTGTTCTGCACATAGTAAGCGCTCAATAAATACTACTGAATGAATGAACATTCAATGAGCAATTACTGAATGTCATGTGTTGTACCAAGCACCTGGAAAGTACAGCAGAAACAGATTTCCTGCCCACAAGGAACATATATTCTAAAGGAGGCGACAGGCATAAAAACATTCACAAGCAAAGCCATTAGAGTAAAACCGAACGTTCAACTGTGTATACAGGCTTGTTTATACACACACATACACACATAGAACAGTTTGTATACTCTAATCTCCTTGAGAACACACCTTCATCAATGGTATATTCACTGAGTGCTTACAGTGTGCAGAGCACTGTACTAAGGGCTTGGGACAGTACAGTAGAGGCAGCGTAGCTCTGTGGAAAGAGCACGGCCTTGGGAGTCAGAGGTCGTGGGCTCTAGTCCCAGCTTCGCCACTTAATTGTGTGACTTTGGGCAAGTCACTTAACTTCTCTGTGCCTCAGTTACCTCATCTGTAAAATGGGGATGAAGACTGTGAGTCCCACGTGGGACACCTGATTACCATGTATCCCACCCCAGAGCTTAGAACAGTGCTTGGCACATAGAAAGTGCTGAACAAATGCCACTATAATTGTTATTATTATTATTATTATTACAACACAACAGAATTGATAGACAAGGTCCCTGTCCACGGTGAATTTACAGTCTAGAAGGGGAGATAGGCATTAATCCCAAACGTTTAGGACAGTGCTCTGCACAGAGTAAGCACTCAACATGTACAACTGATCTGCTGACTGACATACACAAGGGCTGAGGATGGGCATACATACAACACATAAGAGTAACTGAAGGGTCTGTGAGATTGGGGGAACTATCGATTAATCAAGGAAGGCTTGTTGGAGGAAGTGGGATTTAGGAGGGCTCTGAGGGCTGGGGAGAGTTGAGGACTGGTGGAAGGAAAATGTATTCCAGGCTGTTGAAACACTATGAGTAAGGGGTCAGAGGCAGGAAAGGCGTGGGCTTGAGAGGAGCAAAGAGTGCGAGCGGGGAGATAGCGGGCAAGGAGGGCCAATATGTCAGAGGAATAGCCATTAGCAGGATGGAGAGGAGCCTGAACAATAATAATAATAATGGCATTTGTTAAGCACTTACCATTTGTTAGGCACTGTACTAAGCTCTGGGGTGGATACAAGCAAATCGAGTTGGACATAGTCCCTGCCCTACGTGGGGCTCACGGTCTCAATCCCCATTTTACACAGTGAGGTAACTGAGGCCCAGAGAAGTGAAGCCACTTGCCCAAGGTCACAGAGCAGACAAGTGGTGGAGCCATAAGAGCCCATGATCTTCTGACTCCCAGCCCGGCCATTCTCTCCATTACGCCATTCTGCTTCTCAGGCTGCTTCTGAAGAGGAGTTCCACCCGTCCTCTGACACTGACCAGGAAATGAGGTCACAGTACCCAGAGGTGTCAAAAATCTAAAAATTCAATCCTCCGACTGTTAGCTCGAATTGTCCGGCAGGGAACGAGAGGGATCCTTAACCCTTCCCTAACAAAAATTCCCAACCTTATTATACAACTTTTCCACAAAGGAAGTGAACTTGGGTAGTTCTCGCTTTGGACTAGGATTCCCCTAATTTATTTACCCTTGGTATCGTTATAAAACAAGAAGGCAGTCCAAAGCCCTAAATCTTATGCGATTTTGAGGATGGGCGGATGGGTCTACCGCTCCGGGACCCATCTGAGGGAATCCCCCGCCGGCTTGCAGCCGTGTGGGCTTTGAAGTGGTCTCGCCTCCAACAGGGCAACAGAGCATCTCACTGAGGTTAACGCTACTGAAAGTCACCAGGAGCGTGACGCCAATCAATCCTGTGCCAGTTGAAACTCACGTCCCCAAACTCCTGAAGCTGCCACGGCATGGAAGGCTGATGCTTTCTGACATTTCAAAGCGGAGAGTGTGCATTTAAAGCATGCGCATTGGTTTTATGAGGGTGGAATCCCATTACCCTCTTTTTCCAAAAGGCACCAAGGCTGGCTTGGAATCTGACCAAAGATTTCGGAGAAGACAAGCATAGGACAACTAGGAAACATAAGTCCACAGGGAATGTCATTCTGGGTCACAAAAATGGTCGATCCAGGCCAGAATTTGCTCTGATGATAGTCCCAGAGGGGTCCGGAGAAACGATGCAAGGATTGCTCTCGTTATGTTCACTCTCAAAGTTGCTAACACTCCTAATAATAATAGTAAGTATTATTACTGTGGTATTTGTTAAGCGCTTACTATGCACCAAGCACAGTACTAAGTGCTTGGGTGGATACAAGCAAATCAGGTTGGACACAGTCCCTTGACCCACACGGGGCTCACAGTTTCCTTCCCCATTTTACAGATGAGTTAACTGAGGCACAGAGGAGTTAAGTGACATGCCCAAGGTCCCACAGCAGACAAGTAGTAGAGCCAGGACTAGAACCCATAAACCTAATAATAATAATAATAATAATGTTGGTATTTGTTAAGCGCTTACTATGTGCCGAGCACTGTTCTAAGCGCTGGGGTAGACACAGGGGAATCAGGTTGTCCCACGTGGGGCTCACAGTCTTAATCCCCATTTTACAGATGAGGTAACTGAGGCACTGAGAAGTTAAGTGACTTGCCCAAAGTCACACAGCTGACAAGTGGCCGAGCCGGGATTCGAACCCATGACCTCTGACTCCAAAGCTCTGACTCCCAGGCCTGTGCTCTATCCACCAAGCCAAGCTCTTCTCCCAGGATGGCACAGTGGCAAGAGCACAGGCCTGGTAGTCTCAGGACGTGGGTTCTAATCCCAGCTCTGCCCCTTGTCTGCTGTGTGACCTTGGGAAAGCCACTTAACTTTTCTGTGCCTCAGTTACCTCATCTGTAAAATGGGGATTAAGAGGGTGAGCCCCACGTGGGACAATCTGATTACCTTGTATCTATCCCAGGGCTTAGAACAGTGCTTGGCACATAGTAAGCACTTAAATACCATTATTATTATTTTATTGTTATTATTATTATTATTACTGAGATGATGCTATTCACAGTTAAAAAAAGAGAAGCAGTGTGGCCTAGCTCAAAGAGCACAGGCCTGGGAGGAAGAGGACCTAGACCCACCTGTCTCCACCACGTCTGCCATGAGACGCTGGACAAGTCACTTCACTTCTCTGTGTTTCAGTTACCTCATCTGTAAAATGAGAATTAAGACCGTGAACCCTATGCGGGACATCAACTGTGCCCTACCTTATTATCTTGCATCTACCCCAGTGCTTAGGACAGTGCCTGGCAATTAGTAAGCACTTAACTAGGAAAATTAAAAATAAAAAATTATTAGCAGAGCAGACCCTGAACCCAGGTCTCTCAACTCCCAGGGCGACACCACTGCCAGAATCCTGGCTCTGTGGTTCCTGTGATTTCTGCCCAACGGGAAAAAGACTGAATCCTTCTAGGCACCGAGGCAGCAGCAAATATGCATTATACTCATGCTGATGTATCCCTGACGGAGCCAGGCTCAAAAGGATGGTGTGGGGTGGTTTATTCATTCGTATTGAGCGCTTGCTGTATGCACAGCACTGTACTAGGCGCTTGGGAAAGTACGAGAAAACAATAAACGGAAACATTCCCTGCCCCCAACGAACTTACAGTCTAGAGGTTCCTATCCCCACACTGGGGATTTTACTTATTGTTTTATGAAGGAATCGATTCTGCACACTAGGCAAATTGGACTCAATATGTGAGTTTCAGAGTATTGCTCTACGTGGAAATATTCTGCAAACATATCTGCCAACCAAAGACACAAATCTAGGTTTCATGAAAGGATATCGCAAGGTCACCAGTGTAAGCGCGTATTTATGACATTTCCACCTGAAAACAGTAGTCAGGAGACATTCAGCCCTAGGGAGGAGAGGGCGAAGAAGGTTCCTAGTTCTTTTGAGTCACCACATTGGTAATTACACTGGGTCCCAGTTGGCGCGAACTCAAAGAATTGAAACCGTGGCAAAGGAGCGTCTAAACCCTTACGCTTCCTACGTGAGCTATGTTATCTCCGTCTGAGTGCTCTAGCAGCCGCGTTTATTTTAAAATATCTTATTATAAAATCGTTAACTGCAAATTAACTATGTGGACCCTCGACAAGCACTCAGTCCTAAGAGTGGTGAACGGTTGACATGAGGAGGGACGTGTGCTACAAAGAGAATGACAAGTGGGAACTCACCCTGACAAGCTTCCTGATGAAGGGCCGATTAATCTACGGTTAATGATGGAGTATGCGGAGTATAAGAGAATGGACCACAGAGTAGAACAAAATATACAAATTAATAAGCGGACCCTGTGCTATTTGACCTTATTATGCTTCCCGGGCGAGAACACAGATTAGGAAATTGAAGGCAACGCCTATGAGAACAAATAATGTCAATTTGATACAGTGTGTGTGAATCAAATTACCGATTAGCTCTGTGGCCCCTACAATACTTAGCTGCTTTTAAAAACCCTGGGAAAATTATGCAACCACAAGCAATTCACGTATGCAATTTTAAATTCAGTTATTTGCTAATAAAATTGCCAAATAAATACCTGGACCTAGACAGAGTCAACCCTAAGACTACTGAATTATGTAAACGTGTACATGCCAAGTACAAAGAGAGAATACACACTTTTGGCTCACTGTACAATATGAATAAAACTGTGAATTACATAAGGTCAAGAAATCTGATCTGATGGCAATGGAGGGCATATAAATTATACTAGCAGCATCCCTCTTTGTAATTTTTGATCACTCTATGTGGTTTAATATATAGCTCAATCATGGAATATAGACCACGTGACTGGAATGCATTATGGTTTGGGGAGGGGAATAAGGGGGTGATATCCCATTGTAACTTGGGAATGGGGTGCTCCCCGTTTTGGGAGAGGATGTTTGGCAGGCAAGGAGGTAGCAAAAGTCCTTTGGCAGCATAGGCATCGAACTCAGTCCCCATAAAACTGGGGCCTTGAGGCAACTCGTGAGAAAGAAGCAGCAGCGTGACCTAATGGAAAGAGCAGAGACCTGGAAGTCGGAGGACCTGGGTTCTAATTCCGGGTCTTCCACTCGTCTGCTGTGTGACCTTGGGCAAGACACTTGACTTCTCTGTGCCTTGGTTTCCTCAACTGTAAAATGGGGATTCAATCCTACTCCCTCCCACTTTGAGTGTAAGCCCCATATGAGTCAGGGCCTCAACTCTGGGATTAAAAAGGTCCCAGAATGGGAGTTCCGGGCTGTGAATATCCTGCCCCGATCCCCGCCTCCCACCATTTTTTTTTTTAAATGGTATTTGTTAAGCATTATGTGCCAGGCGCTGTACTAAGCACTGGAATAGTTACAAGCTAATCAGAATGGACAGAGTGCCTGTCCCACACAGGACTCACAGTCTTAATCTCCATTTTACAGGTGAGGAAACTGAAGCACAGAGAAGCAAAGTGACTTGCTCAAGGTTACACAGGAGATAAATGGAGGAGTCGGGAATCCTTCTGACCCCCCAGGTCCGTGACTTACCCACTAGGCCACGCTGCTTCTCAGGACCCTCCTGTCTACTGTCCGTTTGGCTGCCAAGCGGCCATGACCCCTGCCTCTCACATTCTGCTCCGCCCAAGCTTTGTGCTCAGCTTATTCTTGAACAAGTTAGCTGGCTGGCCGACCTCGCCCCCTATCATGAAATCTCACTCTCCACCAGGGATAATGGTGGTATTTGTTAAGCGCTTTTACTATGTGCAAAGCACTGTTCTAAGCGCTGGGGGGATACAAGGTGATCAGGTTGTCCCACGTGGGGCTCACGGTTTTAATCCCCATTTTACAGATAAGGTAACTGAAGCACAGAGAAGTGAAGTGACTTGCCCAAAGTCACACAGCTGGCAAGCAGCAAAGCCGGGATTCGAACCCACAACCTCTGACTCCCAAGCCCGGGCTCTTTCCACTGAGTCACGCTGCAGAGATCCAGGTAGGAATTTCTTTTACTTTCCACACGGAAAATAAGAAACACTACTTCCGTCTCGGTGAAATTCGCACATCCGGGTCTAGTTTGAAAAGTAACAGGACAAGCAAATTTTTCTTGCTCAGACTGAAGCAGCTCGGATGAATGCCAACAAGACCCCGTCAAAACTCTGCATAATTAGTTTCAGATCCTCATTTTGCCATTCTTTGTTTTTATGGTAATTAAGCCCTTACTAGAAGTCAGGCACTGTATTAAGTGCTGAGGTAAATAAAAGATAAATAGATTGGACCCGCTCCCTGTCCCACATGGGACTCACAGTCTTAATCCCCATTTTTCAGATGAGGTAGCTGAGGCCCAGAGAAGTTAAGAGCCTTGCTCAAGGTCATACTGCAGACAAGTGGCAGAGCTGGGATTAGAACCCAGGTCTTCATTCATTCATTCAATAGTATTTATTGAGCGCTTACTATGTGCAGAGCACTGTACTAAATGCTTGGAATGTACAATTCGGCAACAGTTAGAGACAATCCCTGCCCAATGATGGGCTCAGGTCTTCTGACTCCCAGGCCCATGGCTCTTCCACCAGGCCACCCTGCTTCTTTCGACCTTTGATGATCCTAACGTATTCCCTAATCTGTCTCCCCAAATCACATAGTGGTTGCAAAGGATGCCAAGGCAGCGGGTTTCTGGGCACCTGCAGACCGCATGAAGATAGACCCATCCCACAGTTTCCAATCATTTGAAGACTGCTTTCAAACTCATGCTAATTGCTTCTAAACTGGGATGCCAATATAGGCCACTTTCAGGAGACGGTCTTTGGGTACGCAACTTTCTTCCCCTTATGGTCCGGTACCCTACCAGGACCTGTTAATTTTCATCATTTTAGACAGGTTTATTCCACGGCTGAATCCATAAATTTACTTCTAATCTGAAAAAAATCTATTAAAAAAAAGCAAAAACAAATCCTAGTCATCTGACACACTTTTTACTAGCCAACTATAAGATATTGCTTTGTCTGAGAGTCCCAAAGGAAAGCTGCATCCTCTTCCTCACTCCTTGATTCTGAATGGAAGGAGTTGGAAATCAGAAGGACCAGTGTTCTAATCCTGGCGCCGTCACCTGTCTACTGTGTGACCTTGGGCAAGTCACTTTCACTTCTCTATGCCTCAGTTCCCTCATCTGTAAAATGGAAATTAAGACTGTGAGTCCCATGTGGGAGAGGGACTGTGTCAAAACTGGTTAGTTTGTCTCTACCCCAGCACTTTGAACAGTACTTGGGAACATAGTAGTGGTTGACAAAAAACATTAAAAAAAAAGAAAGCTTATGCTGTCCCTCATTATTTTTGGCAAATGGTGAGAGAGAAAATATTGGCACCACTTCTGAAGGGGGTTAGGCAGCAGGGAAAATGGAACCCATCAGGGGAATGGCAGAGAACTAGAGAGGAGGTCTGCGATGGGCCTCATGGAAGAGCTCTTTCCCTGAAAGAAAAAGAAAAAAGTTTGACCTGCCGGCCTCACCTGCCTGACCAGTGTTCTAGATTGGAGGCTTACTGTGGGTAGGGAGCGTGTCTACTGACTCTATATTGTACTCTCCCAAGTGCTTAGTTCAGCAATTCGAGACACAATAAGCGCTCAGTATATCCCACTGCCTAACTGCCATTGCTGCTGCAGAGTCCAGTAGGTGGTCGTGGAGGAGAAAGCCCCTAAACAGAGTCCTCATCTTTATGAGTGAATCAAAATGAGATCACCTGGAGGGCAAGTCACCTTACCTCTCTGGGCCTCGGGTGTCTCGGGTTCTGGAACCGAGCTGATATTCTCGGGTGTACTCCGACGCTTAGCACAGAGTAAGCCCTTGATAGATGCCATACTTATTACTTTACAGAGTCCCTATTCAGCCTTTTCTCTTGATTTAATTTTTTTTCCAAGTTTTAAAGAGACTATCTTGGGAAATATTTCGAATCCAGATTCAAATTGAACATACGGAACAAACCAATGAGAGCAAAAAGACCATCGCTCCACTGCCCACGCTAAGGACGACTGCCCGATACTGGCCAACCAGTTGCAGATGGGTCCCAGGCTCTGCAGACCATAGGCCCCGGGGGGTCAAGGCCGGCGCTCGCTCCCAACCTCCCCACCTTTCCAGGGACACAGGCCCAGCCCAGCCCCATCCTTCCCTGCCCTCCCCTGTGGACTATGGGAAGGAGAAAGCCAGTAGCCTTATAGGAACGATAAGGCTAACAAAGTGAGCAAGCTCGGTAGAATAAATCCTCCTATAAAATATTGTGCAACTGAAACCGTGTTATAAGCCACTGGATTCTGGGAAATAAAAGGCCAGGGTCTCCAGAACTCAGTTTGCTTTTTTAATTTTATTTTGACAAGTACTTAAAGGGCAGGATATTCTTAAAAGTGAGTAACAGTCATATCTATCCATCTATGTACCTGAATGTGTGCTGAATTAACTTTTCCTTCCTGGTGGCTGATTGTCTTGCTTTCTTTTCAGAAGTAAGGAACAAATCTCCTCCCGGCTGCTGCGGCCCCAGTTTGTTTTTTTTTTCCCCTGCACCTACACTTATAAATTTACGGTTAACTGAGACTTTTGTTAACCACGATCCATCCAAAAGAACCCTCCAGCCTTAGATCAAAATCAGTTTTCCTTTGGAAGAGGAGAAGGTAAAAAAACAGAAATGTGTACATTTTTCATTTGCATTTTACTAAAGAAGTCCCTACTTTCCTTTGCTGAGGGAAAAGGGAAGGGAGGGATATCGACAAGTGTTTTGTTGAAACGGTGGTGGGTAAATTCACTTTATTCAAAATCCTACTGAAAAATTAATCAATGGTATTTATTGAGAGTTGGCTCCTCATTTGCCTGCTTCATTGCCTTGAGGAAGTCACTTCACTTCTCTGTTCCTCAGTTTCCTCATCTGTAAAATGGCAACAAAATGACCTGTTCTCCCTCCTAACGTAGACTCTGAATCCCATGCGGGCTAGGGACTGCGTCAGACCCGATTAGGTTGCTTCTACCCCAGTGCCTGGCAAATAGAAAATGCTTAACAAGTATCAGTAAAAAATCTTTACACAATTATTCCTTTATGACAATGGCCTAGGTCTTATTGAGTGATTACTCTGTGCAGATCACTGCACTTAGCATTTGGGAGAATACAGTAGAGTTAGAAGAAGCAATCTCTGCCCTCAAGGAGTTTACCATCTAACGTTCCACACTTAGATACATTTTATTACCTATTCATCTATTTCATCCTTACATGCTTTTTCGATCAGTCGTATTTACTGTGCGCTTACTATATGAAGAGCAATGCACGAAGTGTGTGGGAGAGTACAATACAACAGCATTAGCCCATTTTCGGTTACAAGTCATACCCTTAATTCTTCCTCTTGCTCCCCCTATTTGTCAATCATCTGTCACTCCCCAAAGAGATCAACTGCATCTATTGAACGCTTACTGTGTTCACAGCACTGAACAAAACGCTTAGAAGAGTATCATATAACAGAGTTGACAGCTCCAATCCCTGTCCACAAGGAGCTTGCAGTTTAGAGGACCGTGAGTTCCTCGAGGGTAAGGGCCAGGTTTTTTGTTCCTTTCGTGAGTGCTCGGTGTGGTGCTTTGGACAAGCTCCTCTGTACATTCCAAGCACCTAGTACAGTGCGCTGCACCAAGTAGATACCCAGTCGATGCTGCCCCACCACTACTACCACGATATAAGCACATCATTCACCGAGACTATTACCAACTTAAGTCTGAGAACATGACTCTGGGAATGGCAGAGATCACAAGTTTCTGAGACCCGCATCCATCTGTCCGAAAACTCCTATATACTAACCAATGGAACGAGATCGGAACAAGGAAGAGTCGGTCGTGCTGGCATATCACCCTGTAAATGCACCTTACTGTACTGAGTGGATTTAACAGCCTTGTAATCTGTAAAATAAGTCTCTTCCTATGATGCCTTGTAATGTATTTTAGCAGGTGAATATTTACAGTAACAGTTATGTGGTCTAAGTGTACAACCAGGAATGTAAATGGGTTTATAATTCTTTTTTTAGTGACAAAAAAGCACCGCCTCCGAGGTCAGCGGCGCCTTCTCCATTCTAGCGACAGCCTCACGGAAAGCAGTAACAGAGCCACGGTTAGAATTCCGAGCCATTTGATTCTAGTCCAGTTTTCAGCCCACTTAACCACATTTTGAACACTACTTAAGCTGATTTATTCTGAACCCACTAGCACGTCGCCCAATACTAGTGATCAATACGAGTTCATTATAATAATATTAATTCTCAAGCTAGCAGTTCATTTGGAATGCTTATCAAACTAAGTGGTTAACTAGCCAAACTACACAAACAATTCTCCCATGGGACAATAGAAATACTAGCTTCCTCGATCCCAACCATTTTAGAAGGACTGTTAAGTCTCACATTCTTGGTGTTTCTCTTGATTTTTCTATATCCTTATTAAAAATATGACGCAGGGCTGCTGGAATGTTAACAGGGGAGAATGACGGCAGGAACTCTACAGAACAAAATAATACATTTCAAGACACTGCATTTCCAAAGGAGGCCAAGAACCAGTTTGCCTTTATTTTAAACCCAAAGTAGAATTATCCTAGATGAAAAGTCACAAGCAGGTCAGAAAATATTTAAGATTATTTACACAACAGTCTGAAGAGAACTTAAAGTTGCAACAACTGTTCGATTACCAATCGAATCAAGAGCCACCTTTAAAAATGAAGTCTTGGTGACTTTTCAGAAACCGAAGGTAATTTTAGCTAGATCTCCGCATTACAGTTATAAAATAGCTAGAAGCTCCTGATTATCTGGCAGGCACTCGTTTCTCTTATAACACCGGTGGTGTGTTCTTTTAAGAGCCTCGAGTTTTGGAAAAATTGGCTTACGGTAGCCACTGACTCAGTGGGACTCACCGGGTATGGGGGCGAGATGGTCCCAAGATACCATCGAGCTTGATAGTCTTCGCTGCAAATGCAATCAATCAACAGAATTCCCACAGTATGGAAAGGTCCAACATTAAGCGAAAGGATGCTACCCTGGCACTCGCTGTTAATTTGCTTTATAGCATACGAGCTGAGGCAAAGATACCAGACACGTGAACATAACCATTTCTTCCTCCATCCAGCCTACTTAGGCCAAGTGTTGTGGCATGAATATCCTTCATCCTACCCATGTGTTCTACCCAAACTGTGAACTGAAAATTCACGTTAGAGTACATGGAACTGACTCTCCCTCAGCTCGGACTGGCGCAGTCAGATAAAGATGGCAGGGGGCAGAACCATTTCTCACCCCTGCCCACCACCACCGTCAGCAGCAGCGATGGTGCTTACTGTGCGCCGAGCATTGTATTAAGCGCTCTGGGAGAGTATGCGATCCAGTTGGTGGATTTATTCCCTGAACCCACATGCCAGATCCCCAAAGGCGTGCACACTCTCATCCTCACCTCTGTGGGGGGAAAGGAGCGATTTCCAGAGATTGGCTATTCTACTCGACCTGGGCATCTATCAGAATCGGCAGGGACTTCCCAAGCAGTCATTTCCCTTTGGAATCTAATCGGACTGCCAGGGGAACCTTATTCCTTTCATGGCAAGGATTTAAATGGATTCTCAGACAGAGAACTGTCCTCTCCCAAGCGCTTAGTTCAGTACTCTGCACACAGTAAGCACTTGACCAGTACCACCGGCAGATCGATTAAGTCCCCCTCGTTGAAAAACTGCTTTTTATCTCAGAAAGAGGTGAACGGATCAGCCACGGCTGTTCAAAGGCAACCTTTCATCGACGACGGATGGCTGTGAAGGTATCGTATCTCACTGTAAAGCCTCCTGTTTCAGAGGTAGAGAGGTTGTGGACAATTTTAAAGAGTTTCTCTTCGAATATCCGAAGGGTTACTAAAGGGCGTAGGTTCACAAGTTATCCACTTCCATGAGAACGAAAGGCAAGCCTCGAGTTGGGAATCGGTCTAGTGCCGACAAAAAGATTAATCTTCAGGTTATTAGCAATATGGGAGCACACAGAGAAGGTATGATTTACATGACTGCAATGACGACCTGACATTCTTGAGAACAATGATGTCAACAGGCTAGGGGGCTAGCAAAACCCAACTGTCTAGGGTTACAGTAATATATTTCCCCAGGATTGAAGAATTCCTGAAACTGAAGAGAGACCGGGGCCTCAAGAAAATAGTCTATTTGTCTTCCTTTCTCTCAGCACCCGAGAGAAAAGTTAAAACTGCAGACCCAAACTACGTAAGATTTAAAAGAGACCAAAAGCTAATCGCTTTCTAGTGGAGAGTCAGGCAGGAAAGTCCAATCCATTATTTATTTTACACTCAATTTTCCTCTTGTTTTTGAAATCTGTCAGTCGGTCGATCGTATTTATTGAGTGCTTACTGGGTGCAGAGCACTGTACGACGCACTTGGAAGAGTACACTATAACAGTAAACAGACACATTCCCTGCCCACAGTGAGCTTCTTTATTACAAAGGTTTGGCTTTTCTGAAATGACAAAGGGATACGGCAACCAAATTTCCATTCACCACACAAAATTAGTTAAAAGAGTCATTTCAAAGGGTACTGACAAAAAGCAGCATAGACACGATTACAAAACAGTACCCTTTTAAACTTAAACCAAATGAAGCAGGCCATTTCCCAATCACACAGGCAAATCTGAGTACTAACTTCCACTGGACTCTGACGAAGCACCTTTTTAGTCCCAAATGCAATGGTTTGCTATTTTTTTTTTTAACAGAGCTCTTTCCAAATACAAATAGACTCAGTCAACACAACTGCCCAAATATTCTAATTACCGCTGATAACAGCCTAACCATTTCAGGGGGGGAAAAGGGCAGGAGTTAGGTTTTTCCTGAAAGGCATGAGGCTTAGTAAGATAATTTGGAGAGAGAGTTCCAAAATCTAAGCTCCTCTGAGAACCAAAAGGCGTGGGCGTGCGTAACACTGGATCGTACATTTTAAAACGGCCTGCTCAATATTTGAGGAATACTCCATGTTTACATACTACTTTCTCAATTCACAAGCAGGGAAGGAATGCTATTTCTGCTATCTACGGGTTTGTAACATACAATATGCCTACTGCACTCCGGAGGACATTTGAGTACATGAGGTGATTTCAAGTCACCTGCAGTTTCTCTACATATATCAAAGACAGTGATGAATAAAAGAAAACAAGGATATCTGAAAGAGGTTGAGTTACAGTACTTCAAATGTTTCTTTTCAGAGGATTCAACAGAAATCTTTCTCTAGCCCTATCAACTTTACGACAACACCATTGTCCGATCCTCAGGAGAAGCTCTAAACGATAAAACTATTTCATAAACATCGACAGGAACCTATGAACAATAAAATTATTTCATACACACCATCCTTTTACAGACAGCCTGCTGGCTTGCAAATTCCTTGGAACACAATTAAATGTATACATATTTGAAATCCCATTGTTATTGACCTGTATTCCCCCCTCCCCGACTTTTGAATAACCCCTCATTGTAAGATTAGCACTTGAAATGTTGTTGAGTTTTATACACTCTGCTGAAAAAATAAACTTCATCATTTTCGTGAGTAACATATCCTAAAAGCACTCAAAATCATCAGCATTTCACAACCACGTAAAACCTGTACTTACGGCATAAAGAAATCAGGTTTAAAAATGGTAAATTATATTGTGTAATAAATAACAAAGACTACAAATTAACTAATGACATTTTAAGTGCATTTCAGTTCCAACACTTGTAAAAATGTACTCAAGAAGCTGGAGTGGGGGGACGGGGAACGGGGGACGGGAGGGGAGATTCAATTTCTTCCAAGTATCAGTTTTAGCTGACTACCGGAAAACATAACATGAACCTAGTGCTTCTTTCTCATAGGGTTTTCATTAACCAAACAAAGCAGAACACAGGCTGTCAGCAGTAACTAGATTTAAATCTTAAACCTCTTACATGTGTTGCTGAAAAACGTTTAATAAGGTTAAGAACTTGCATTCTTATAAATTTATACCAGATTACCGGGAACCTAATCTTGAACATTTCAAATGTTCAAACATGCATTGTTAATTTTCAAAGCGCTCTCTCTCTCTCTAAGATTACCAAAAGAGCTCAGTATTACTATAAATGCGAGCGCATAGTACAAGGTGTACTAAAACCATAGACAGACAGATGAGTTTGCGGCATATATTTCAAATCCCTGAGGTTTTTTCCAACAATGCGTACCTCTTTAAATTATGAACTGATTTGAAAATATGGTTTTGAAAGTGAAATGTACTCATAATTACAGTTCCTTATTTTAAAAGTTCAGTGGGTTTGCTATGTCAGAAAAACCTTATTTTCTCAAGAGCGTAAATGCTTATTCTTCATCTTTTCCCAACAACTTTACCCTAAAAGGTAAAAAAAAAAACCACCCTTAAAATGTGCTAACTGAAAACTTAAAACTTAACTAAAATTTCACCTCACACTGTTTTCATCTTTTCCGGTTTCTTCCTAGGCTGCACTGTTGTGTGTGGCTTTTTTTAATCTCCATTTTCATCTGAAAAGCCCGAATGAGATGCTTTATTACACCTCTTCAACATTCCCCGTGAAATGTGAAAGTGGGATTCTGTTATTTGCCAGAGAAAGCTAACATCTTAACCGTTGGGAATCTTTTAATTACTGTCTTGATTTCCATAAAATCTCCACTTCCCTTTTAAGTGTGAAAATATTGTATTACCCAAAGGGAGAAGGCAAAACCACAGGTCTATCCCTTTCCCTCGGAACATCTGCGAGCCACCGTGTTGAAGCTAAGGACTTCCCTGCGTTAATAATTTAAAAAGAAACTTCACTCAAGGGCCACAATGATAGTTTAATAACTGTAGAAACCCCTGAGCAGCTCATTCATCTTTACAGGAGTTCAATCGCTGGCATTATTTGTCAGCGGCCGCGGACAGAATTTTTTAAAGTCCTGCAACAAAAGCCAAAAAAAAAGGGGGGGTGGATTAGGCTTTATGTAAAAACGGTAGAGGGATATTTTGATTTAGCTCAGGTCATTTCTGAGGGCACACAAAGGGTTACCCAGCTGGAAAACGGCATCTTTCATCAATTCAAAACCTAAAACAACAATCAGTCCAATGGCATCAAGAGACGCTCTGCACGTTGTTGGTTTTTAGGGTGTTCCACCTTGACATGATAAATCCGATCAGCAACTGGCCAATAAGTTAAAATATATGAAACCGGATAGCTGAAGTCCAACAAGACGGACTCCAAGTATCACCAAGAGGATTGCCGTTTGCCTCCTCGCTACTATTTGGTCAGGCTATAAAAGGCCATAAGAGCTCCAAATGTGCACTTGAATAATTTACAACAGCTTTTAAATTTCAAATTCGAATAGAATATGGGAAAATCTGGGTGCAATCGTATGGCTTTAGTCAAGCCCATGGATGCTCTTCGGCTCTACAGATTACCTTCCTAAAGAAAGCAATTTTTCCCCTGACACTTTTTGGTCTGCCCGTCGATTATCTGTGCAAGTATCGGTTACCAACAGCGCGGAAAGGGGAACACAGCAATATCAGCACCAGATGCAGAGGTCAAAGAAGACCGTAGAAAAATATGTTCATATAAACTCCCGATCTTTCTGACCCACCACTGAATTTCAGCAGCCGCCGGGGCTGGGGCCACCCTGAGACCAATCGGTGAATGCATTGTCTTGGGGGAAAAAAAATAAAAAAGGGCTGCGCCCCTTTGCTTTGCCTGAGACAAAAAAAAATGTTCTGCCTTTTTTTAGGATCCAGACGGACAGTTTGATGCTAGAGGACATGTGCGGCTCCTTAGGCTACAGACGGGATAAAACTCAATTCCCCGATGAAAGTTTCGCTCCCGAAAAAGCTTTAGCAAAGTCGAACCCTAAAGGATTTAGCACCCCTCAGCTGAAAAAAAAAGACATCTTTTCAGACATTGCGAAACCCCTCTCTGAGCTCAGGATTATTTGCATCTACCCCGGCGTCTAGCACAGTGGTTGAATATGGGTTTATAATGCCTGGGCTAACACTGGAAATCCTCTCTCTAAACTTTTTCTGGTACTCAAGATTAATTAAGCACGGTACGCTATTCTCCGAAAAAACTCTCCCATGCTGCTGAAAAAAAAGAGTCCAAGGCTTTTTTTAATCACTTGAGGGATTTTTTTTTAATTCCAAACTACCCCACCAGTATTTTAGACGTAAAAGAGGAGCTCCCCGAAAGCCTTCCTTCTTCCAAAAAAAAAGGTAAATTTCCCAAATACGCTCCTTCTTTCGGGAGTCATCCACCGACTTCCCCGTTCCTTTCAAGTTGACAACTGCGTTTCATTTCTGTTTTGTGCTCGATCCTCTCCCGGTAACATGCGAGGCATCAGAGGAGTGCTGAAGCCAGTCTTGGGGAATCTAGCACCCACAGCCACATTAAAATAAATAGATACCGGGGCCCCTTGAAAACAACAACGTGCTTCCATCTTCGGAGGGCAGGATCGCCCATACGACTTTGGAAAGGGGTTGGGGGGGGGGGTTTCATTCTATTTTGGTGGCAACTTTCTGGGTCCATCTTCGGGGCAAAATAGTGGTTGGGCCATGAGGAAAGAGGGTCTGTGGATTTAAACTATTCCCCTGTGTTTGGGGGAGCGGGGGAGGACATGTGTGAGTGTGTGTGTGTTCACTCCTTGTTTTGCTGTCCCCAAGTGTCACATTCAAGTGCCCCCACCCCCCCCCAGAAGCCCTGCCTGGTCCCCTCTGCCCCTCCTCATTCCCCCTACTCCCTCCCTCTGCTCTACCCCCTTCCCCTCCCCACAGCGCTTGTCTACATCTGCACATACTTATTGCTCTCCTTATTTTATTAATGATGTGCCTTGATCTGTGGTTCTATTGATCTCGATGGCATCGAGGCTTTCCTTGTGTTCCCCCCTCCCCGCTTTCAGACCGTGAGCCCGTTGTCAGGCCGGGACCGTCTGTTGCCGAACTGGTCCTTCCAAGCGCTTAATCCAGTGCGCTGCACCCGGCGGGCGCTCCGTAAATGTGAGTGAAGGCGGGAAGGCGGGCGAAAGGTCCAGGAGAGCCGGCACTTTTCCTTCCTCTCCCTTCCCCCGCCAAGTTGCCGCCCGGGATCCTACCTGTTCTCGGGAAATGCAGGGCAGCGAGGGTCTCCTGAACATCTTGCAACTGCCGTAGTAGCTGGTGGAGGTCTCTCCTAAGGACACGCAGCTGGACCTTCTCCTGGGTCGGATGACGGGCACTTTGTCTTCCCCGCCGCCGCCGCCGCCGCCGCCGCCGCCGCCGGGCAGCCGGGGCGGGGGGCGAGGGGCTCCCCTGCGGGGCAGCAGGCGGTCGACCCCCAGGGCCAGGAGGCAGCCGGCCCCTCCGACCAGGCAGGACAGCAGGGGCCGCAGGGCGGAGGGCAGCGAGCCCAGGCCGGGGCGGGACACCCACCACACCAGGCTGGAGAAGAGGACGGCCAGGATGCCGGGCTGCAGCCGGGCGGGGTGCAGCAGGCTCAGCAGGCTCACGCAGCTCAGCGCCAGGACCAGCCGGCCCGGCCCGGCCATCTGCGGCTGGGGGGCGGAGGGGGGCTCGTCGCCGGACCCCCAGGGCAGCCACCAGCCCGGCTGCAGCGCCAGGACATCCCCCAGGTAACAGCAGGCGGGCAGGGCCAGCAGCCACCAGAAGCCGCCGTTGCCGTTGCCGTTGCCGGCCCCCGCCTTGTCCCGGCCGACGAAGCAGGTGAGGAAGAAGAAGGCACAGGCGATGCTCAACAGGGGGCTGAGGCAGGGCGAGAGGCGGGCCAGCACGCTCCCCCCCGCGCCGCCCTCCGTCCAGCACAGCAGCGGCACGGACAGGACCAGCCAGGCCACCGGGGCGCCCAGCCACAGGCGCGCCCGGGACAAGCGGGAGCCTCGCCGCTGCAACTGCAAAGGCGGCGGCGGCGGCGGCGGCGGCTGCTGCTGTTGCAACTGCTGCTGCTGCTGTTGCAACTGCTGCTGCAACTGCTGGCGCTGCAGGGTCGGGGAGGTCGGGGAGTCCTGGGGCGGCGGCAGCAGCAGCTCCACGTTGCAGAAGCGGCAGAGGTGGAAGAAGAAGCCGCGCGGGGGATCCTGCCGCAGGGGGCTGGCGCAGCTCTTCACGTAGCCGTTCCTCAGGCCGTCCGGCGGGGAGCCCGCCGCCCGGGGCTCCCTCTCGTCCCTCCTCATGGTCGGGGCGGCGGGGCCGGGCCGCGGAGGGAAGGACCGGCCGGGCCAGGGGGGCCGCTCCCGGACATGCCGTCCGAGGGGAGGGGAAGAAAGGAAAGGGAAGGGCGGGAAGAAGGGGCTCCCTGTGGTCGTCGGCTCCCCTCACCCCCCTCGGGATCCCTGTGGAAACTCTGGGGGAAGTTGAGGCGGCCGCCGCCGCCGCCGCCCGCCGCCTCCCGCCTCGGTTGCAGTTGGTCTCCTCACGGACCTCGCGCCGTCCGTTGGGCGGGCGGCCCCGCGCGCCCCCGCGGCTCCGCCCCGCCTCGCGCCCGGCCGCCCCGCGGGGCCGCTCGCGCCCCCTGGCGCCCGGCGCGCGCCCGCCCGCGCCCCCTCGCGCCCCCTCGCGCCCGGCGCGCCCCCGCCGACCCCTCTTGACTGAGCATGCTCAGGCCGGCCCCGGGGCGCGCGGCCCCCTGAGGCGACCCCGAGCGCGGGAACCCTGGGGGGGCGGGGGGGAGCCCCCACCCCACCCCACCCCACCCCACCCCTGAGGGGCTTCCCGTTGGGGTGCGATAATAATGATCGTATTAGTATTTATTCATAAGAATGGTCGTATTTGTTAAGCGCTTACTCTGTGCAGAGCACTGGTCTAAGCGCTGGGGGAGGTTGTCCCAGCTGAGGCTCACAGCCTGCATCCCCATGTGACAGATGAGGCAACTGAGGCCCAGAGAAGTGAAGTGACTCGCCCACAGTCCCACAGCTGACAAGGGCCGAGGCGGGATTCGAACCCACGACCGCTGACTCCCAAGCCCCTATGTGCAGAGCACTGTTCTAAGCGCTGGGGGAGATGCAGGGTCATCAGGTTGTCCCACCTGAGGCTCACAGTCTTCATCCCCGTTTGACACATGACACAACTGAGGCCCAGAGAAGTGAAGTGACTTGTCCACTGTCCCACAGCTGACAAGTGGCAGACCAGGGATTCGAACCCATGACCTCTGACTCCCAAGCCCCTGCTCTTTCCATTGAGCCGCACTGTTTAAGCGCTTACTGTAATAATGATGATGATGGCATTTGTTAAGCGCTTACTATAATAATGATGGTGATGGCATTTGTTAGGCGCTTACTATGTGCAAAGGACTGTTCGAAGCGCTGGGGAGAATACAAGGTGATCAGGTTGTGCCACGTGGGGCTCACAGTCTTAATCCCATTTTACAGTTGAGGGAACTGAGGCCCAGAGAAGTGAAGTGACTTGCCCAAAGTCACACAGCTGGCAAGTGGCTGAGCCGGAATTTGAACCCACGACCTCTGACTCCCAAGCCCGGGCTCTTTCCACTGAGCCGCACTGCTTCTCTAATAATGATGATAGTAATCTAATAATAATAATAATCTAATAAAGATGATGAGGCATTTGTTAAGCACTTACTATAATAATAATGATGGCATTTGTTAAACGCTTACTATAATGATAATGATGACATTTCTTAAGCTCTATCTATAGTAGTAATGATGGCATTTGTTAAACACTTACTATAATGATAATGATGGCATTTTTTAAGCGCTTTCTATAGTAGTGATGATGACATTTGTTAAACGCTTACTATAATGATAATGATGACATTTGTTAGCGCTTACTATGGGCCAAGCATTGTTCTAAGCGCTGAGGGGATAAAAGATGATCAGGTTGTCCCACCTGGGTCTCACAGTCTTAATCCCCCTTTTACAGATGAGGGAACTGTGGCACCGAAGCGAGTGACTTGCCCACCGTCACACAGCTGACAAGTGGGATTAGAACCCATAACCTCTGACTCCCAAACCCAGTCTCTTTCCACTGAGCCACGCTGCTATGTGCCAAGCACTGTTCCAAGCACTGGGATAGATATAAGAGAATCAGGTCATCCCACTTGCAGCTCACGTTTTTTAATCCCCGTTTTACAGATGAGGGAACTGAGGCCCAGAGAAGTAACTTGCCCAACTTGAAGTGACTTGCTCACCGTCACCCAGGTGACAAGTGGCAGGATTAGAATCCATGACCTCTGACTCCCAAGCCCAGGCTCTTTCCACTGAGCCATGCCGCTATGTGCCAAGCACTGTTCCCAGCGAGGATAGATATAAGGGAGTCAGGTCACCCCACTTGCGGCTCATGTTTTTTAATCCCCGTTTTCAGATGAGGGAACTGAGGCCCAGAGAAGTGACTTGCTTAATGCCACACAGCTGATAAGTGGCAGAGCGGGGAGTAGAACCCACAACCTTTGACTCCCAAGCCCAGGTTCTTTCCACTAAGCCACGCTGCTTCTTTTGTGGGGGGTGACATGGACACGGCAGAGAGGCTCACCCTGCACAAGGAAGACAAGCAAATTTGTGAAACATTCCATATTTGTATATATCTATAATTCTATTTATTTTGTTGCCATCGACGCCTGTCTATTTGGTTTGTTTGGTTGTCTGTCTCCCACCCTTCTAGACTGTGAGCCCGTCGTTGGGTAGGGATTGTCTCTGTTGCCAAATTGAACTTTCCAAGCGCTTAGAACAGTGCTCTGCCCACAGTAAGCGCTCAGTAAATACGATTGAATGAATTAACCTGAGGAGGGTGGCAGATTTACCTGCCCCCCACTTCTGTGTATCACCATTCAAGGGGAGGACAGTCAGTGGCAATCTCAGTAGTGTTTATCGAGCCGAACACTGCCCTAAGAGTTGGAAGGGACCCTTCCGACTAGGAGTCGACAGCCTAGGTAGCCCGGGACCACCAAGAAGAGGTTTTCATCGTAGTGAGGCAACTTCACGGATCAGGGGGGTTGGAGGGGAGAACGGGAAGAGACAACGGCTCCCCTGCCCACTGGTGATCTTTCAGAGCGGAGCCACTTTTCTACCCTTCTTCCTCCCTCTCTTCAGTCACTTCCAAAGCAAGTTTCTTGTGTTTTGAATTCAGTCGTATTTTTGAAACAACCTAGAGACACAGGCTTGATTTATATCTTAGGTTACAAATAGGTGGTTAAGGTCACCCACAAGCAGAGGGTTCCCTGGGTCACGCCAGAGAATAGAGGCAACCGTAATAGCGGCCTCCGATCTCCTGCTGTCAACGTCAATTCTGCTGTCCCTAAAATTCTGGGCTTTCTGCCTTGTATCTTTGTAGAAGGAGAACGGCTCAGCAATGCTCACGGGCTCTGCTCCCTGTGCTTTGGGCCGAGGGGTGGGGGTGGTTAAGTTCATTCATTCATTCAATAGTATTTATTGAGCGCTTACTATGTGCAGAGCACTGTACTAAGTGCTTGGAATGTACAAATCGGCAACAGCTAGAGACAGTCCCTGCCCATTGACGGGATTTCTGGGGTGGGCGCCATCAGAGCTGCAATTGAGGGGTGGTTGGGTGGCAAATGTCATATTTGTTATACTCTCCAGAAGTGAGAAAACAGGCACCTCCTCCCCAGTAGTTTTGGTGGGAAACGCATACAAAAACTAAAGGATGAACCCAGTTGAAGTCATCCACAATGAACTCACCAGCACTCGCTGACGGTTAGGTTGGGTTAGGAGATGATCAACTATAGAACAGAAATAGCCATTTCTCTGGACTTGTCACCAAGTCAAAACAATCACAGTACATGATACGGGCATCGTTTCCTCCAAACCGCACCCCCAGTACTTAGCACCTGTGTCCTCAACTGCTTCCTCCTACTATAGTGCCTGTCTCCCTCTGCCTTGGAAAGTATTTGAAGGCAGGAAAATGGTCTAATTAGACTTTCTCCAACTCTCAGTTAAGTGTTTAGTACAATGCTCTGTACACAGTAAGGGCTCAAGGAACACCACTGATTGATTGATGTACACAGGGTAAAGATCTAAAACTGTTCCGACTGACCGAGGAACATTAGGAAGAGGGCTTTTCTGAACCCACATGCAGGTGTTGCTTCTGAAAGCAGCAAAGATGTGCGGGGCCAGACCAGCTCAGAAATCTTTAGTGGCAAATCCCACCAAGAACAATGAAGAGAAGCCAGTCGGAGGGAGAGTTGGAGGAGAAGAAGCAGCTCATCTACTTCTGTTTGTTGGTTTCAAGAGTTCACGCTGGGATTTCCTGGCAGTGATTTCTGAGAAGCATCAGCTGAGCGGCTGGAACCACTCAGTCAGGCATGGCCTACGCAGCCACCAGTCCTCTGGGATTTTTCTGGTCTTGTGATGGGTCACTTTGATTCTGAATGGAAGAATCCCAATAAATAATAATAGTTACGGTATTTATTAAGTGCTTGCTATGAGCTAAACATAGGGTACATCACCTCCATCCTAATAATAATAATTATTAGTATTATGGTACTTGTTAAGTTCTTAACTATACATCATGCACCCTTCTAAACACTGGAGTGGGTACAAGTTAGCAGGCATTTAATCCCCCTTTTTCAGCTGAGGAACCTGAGGTACAGGTAAGTTAAGTGACTCACTCAAGTTCACAGAGCAGGCCAGCGGCACAGCCAGGATTAGAACTCAAGTCCTCTGACTTCTGAGCTCATGCTCTTTCCACAAGGCCATGCTGCTTTTCCACCTCTCAATCTTATTACCTTTCTTCCTCTCTTTCAAATAAGGTGAATTCTCCCTTGGAAAGTTGATCATTCAGCTGGTTGAATGAATGAACAAGAGCAAAGTTGTAAAGGTAAACCCGCAGGCTTCCATGGTGGTCGGTTGAAAAGCAGGGTGGCATAGTGGATAGAGCACAGGCCTGGGAGTGAGAAGGTCATGGGTTCTAATCCTGGCTCCGCCACTTGCCTGCTGTGTGACCCTGGGCAAGTCACTTTGCTTCTCTGGGCTTCAGTTGAGTGGATTGAGATTATGAGCCCCCCACGGGACAGGGATCGTGTCCGACTTGCTTTGCTTGTATCCACCCCAGCACTTAGTACAATACCTGGCACATAATAAGCGCTTAACAAATACCATCATTATTACTACCATTATTATTATTTCAACCTCCATACTGTCAGTCATCAAATCTTGCTGGTTCACCTCCAATACGTTTCCAGAATCTACCCCTTGTTCTCCATCCAAATAGCCACCACACTAGCCGGCTACTTGTCATTCATTCGATCATATCGACTGAGAGCTTACTGTGTTCAGAACCCTGTATTAAGCACTTGGGAGAATACAATACAACAATAAACAGACACATTCCCTGCCCATAACGAGCTGCCAGTCAAGAGGAGCTTACAGTCTCATATCCTAACTGTACTGCATCAGCCTTGCTGCTGACCGCTTCCTCCAGTCACTTCCCTTTCTAGTCCACACTTTACTGTCCAGATCATTTTTCTAAAACATTCTGTGCACATCTCCCCACTCTTCCAAAACCTCTAATGGTTATCCATTCCCCTCCTATCAAACAGAAACTCCTGACCACCAGCCGTAAGGCACTTAAATCACCTCTCTCTCCCGTACTTAGCTTCACTCTTCTCCCGCTACACTCCATTTCTCGCACCTCATTCCTCTCAGGCCAACCTACTCACTGTGCTTTGTTCTTGCCTCTCCCACCTCTCGTCTTTTGGTCCTACCTTCCCTTCTGCCTGGAACTCCCTCCCCCTTCACATCCAACAGACCATTTCCCTCTTCATTTTCAAAGCCTTCTGCCCGCTCATCACCTCCCGAAACCTTTCCTGATTAATCTCTCACCTTTCCAACTACATCCTTCCCAAACGCTACTTCAGCATTTCCACCTAAGCCCTGGCTGTTCACACCGCCCCCCCCCCCCCCCCCCGACATTAGCACTTGTGTACATATCTTTATACTCGATTGCTTCCTCCTACCTGTGAGTTTTTATACTCCGTCTCCCTCTGAATTGTAAACTCCGTATGGATCATGTCTACCTAATTACATGCCCCTAAGCATTCAGCACAGTGCTCTGCACACGGGAAAAGCTTAATCAGTACGATGGGTCGGGTTAGATGTAAGATGTTCAGAATGGACACGGAGTCCTTGTCCCACAGGGGCCTCCCAGTCTAAGAGAGAGGGAGAAGAGCTGGGATCAGAACATGGATCTCTTAGCTCTGCCATTTTCTTTCCACCTGGCTCTGTTGCTTGCCCAGATGGACGACGGTAAGCTAGTACCAGTTGTTGCCCCAGCCTTGAGCAGTATTTGTTACATTTAGTCACCATGTTTGATTTCAAGAGGAACTAGCTTTCAAGGTTCAGAATAGAGGAAGGCAATCATTTTGGCCAGAGGGCCGCTTGCTAAATTTCTAGATGATGTCGAGGGCCGGATGATCCATCTCCTCCTGGCTGTCATGGGGAAACGTGGGGTGGAAAGACAAGCGGAGCTGATCCTGATTGACTCCGACTGATGCAGGATGGCTGTTGACTGCATCCTTGGCACCCCTCGGCGCTGAAAAAGAGCAGGGTCTATGATCACTTGGTGGCGGCGAATTAGTTAGATGGGCAGAAATTAGCCCCATGCCTGTATTAGAACATAATAATAATGGTAATAATGATGGCATTTGTTAAGTACTTTCTATATGCCAAGCACTGTCCTAAGCGCTGGGGTAGCTACAAGGTAATCAGGTTGTCCCACCTGGGGCTCACAGTCTTAATCCCCATTTTACAGATGAGGGAACTGAGGCACAGAAATGTTAAGTGACTTGTCCAAAGTCACACAGCAGACAAGTCCCGGAGCCGGGATTAGAACCCATGACCTCTGACTCCCAAACCCATGCTCTTTCCACTAAGCTACCCTGGGAAAGAGCTTGGAGAGGGGTCTCCAGGTCATCATTTTGTTGTCCCCAGAAGAGAGAACTTTATGGGTGAAGCCGTACTGGACAAGGTGAGGTGAAGGTGGAGAGAAAAGGAAGAGGAAGGGAAAGAAAGTGGCCCAGATTCACCTTTATTGTTGTATAGTACTCTCCCAAATGCTTAGTAATTGCTCAATAAATACAAATGAATGAATGAATTAGCACACGATAGTGTTAGGATCCACCACTGTGATCACACTGCAAAAATGTCTAGGCTCAGCTCAATGTAATGATACAGCCCAATCCACTCACCTTGGGATGTCCAACATTTAATAATAATGATGATCATTATCATGATCATGATGATAGCAGCAATAATAATTGTGCTATTGCCTAAACACTTACCATGTGCCAAGCACTGTACTTTGTACCCCAATCCACTCACCTAGGGCTGTCCAACATAATAGTAATAACAATCATGGTATTTGTTAGGCACTTACTATGTTGCCAGGCACTGTCCTAAGCACTGAGGTGGATACAAGCAAATCAGGTTGGACACGGTCCCTGTCCCACATTTTCAATCCCCATTTTACAGATGAGGGAACTGAGGCCCAGAGAAGTGAAGGGACTTGCTCAAGGTCACACAGCAGACAAGTAATGGAGTAGGAATTAGAACCCAGGTCCTTCTGATACCCAGGCCTGTGCTTTGTTATTTATAAAATAAATAAACACTATTGAATGAATGTGTCTACCAACTCTGTTATATGTCACTCTCCCAAGTGCTTAGTATGGTGCTCTGCACTCATTAAGTGCTCAGTAAAAACGATTGATTGATGGATTGACTGATGCATTTCAATCCACTCAATTAGGGCCATCCAACATGGCGTTGCGGATAGCTTCAAGTTCATCCCAAGACTCATCTTCAGTACACAAAGAAGACACCCCTAGGAAACTAAATTTGCTATTACCACCCAAGTGATCCACACTTCATCTTCCTCTTGCCATGGCTGGAAGCTGGAAAAGTGACTCGGCTTTTTAAAAACTCTTGTTTGGCTCTAAGCCGCGTGGCTCAATGGGAAGAGCACAGGCTTGAAAGTCAGAGATCATGGGTTCTAATCCCCGCTCTGCCACTTGTCAGCTGTGTGACTTTGGACAAGTCACTTACTTTCTCTGGGCCTCAGTTCCCTCATCTGTAAAATGGGGATTAAGACTGAGAGCCCCACGTGGGACAACCTGATTACCTAGTATCCCCCCAGTGCTTAGAACAGTGCTTGTCATGTAGTAAGCACTTGAAAAATACCATTATTATTATTATTATATTCAAAACCTATGGCACTTGATTATAAGTTGTTAAGAACTGCAGCTAGCCAAAACTCCAAAAGTTTCATAGTGCCCTAGGACAATGTCATGCTTAATAAATGTTTGGGGATGAAACTCTAAAATTTCACTTCACTTGAGAATTATCAGTGGCAGAAACAATCTTCGCCGGTTACTTGTTCATTAGTAGGAACTGGGATTCTAACCCCAGCCCCACTTTCTTTAAGTAAGTATTCTTATACTCTACTGTTTCCCCTATTCCTAATCTATTAAAATACATATTTCCCTGTAGTCTGTAAGCTCCTTGTGGGCAGGGAACGTGTCTTCCAACTCTGTTATATCGTACTTCCCCAACAAATAGTAATAATTATGGTATTGTACTTCCTCAAGCACTTCAACACAGTAAGCAATAAATATCATCGATAGAGTGGGAATAATGGGATTTTTATTTCAGTCCAAGAAACTGGGTGTTCTTTTTAGTTTCCCAGAAATCTTACCACCTTAAATGTCTTGAGCTGTAAGGTCAGAATGGGCAGGGAACATGTCTACTTATTCTGTTGGGTCGTACTCTCCCAAGCGTCTAGTACAGTGCTCTGCACGTAGTAGGCACTCAGTAAAGATGATTGACTGATGAATTGATTGGGGAATGGAGTGGCCTCCTCTTCCCTCCATCCTTTCTGGTCCTCTACCCTCAAGGTCGGGCTCCTCCTCTCTCACGGAACTAACTCCACAGATATCCCGGGAATTGAGGAACAGTGACCTTTTAATACCCTTTGGTTGCCATGAGCTCCAGGTCCACTTTTTACATCTATTCCTCCCTGTGCACAGCAATGACGAGCAGCTTCCAAAACAGACCAACTCTTTCCCAGCTATCTACTCACACAGAGTTTCCTGAGTTAGAGTCTGTAGAAGTTAACACCAAGATTTAATCAAAGGGTGGGTGGCGAACCCAGGGGACAAATAGAGAAAAGATGAAACAATAAACACATCCCGAATCCTTCCATGTCGATTAACCTACAGGCAAGAGGAGGAAAATCAATCAATCGATTGCATTTATTAAGCACTTACTGTGTGCAGAGCACTTGGGAGAGTACAAACTATTTGGGAGAATACAGGAAATTTTCAAGTTGCTCTTCAACTATGTTTTTCTTAGTACATACCTCCTCCCCTCTGCTTCCCCCACCTCCCCCTGTTGCCTTTTCTGTTGGAATAACTAATATTGTTGATCCCTGTGTAGGATGAGCTACACGGGGAAAAGCAAAAGGAATTAGCGGTCATCAGAGTAAAATATCATTCCAAAGCAATATCGGCACCGTGGAAATTTATATTATAAATACTAATGGGACGGCCGCAAAAGTTGGAAAGTTAGAATCATTTGAATGAATAGGAAAAAATGAAGATTCTCATCAAAAGTTTACACAAAATTAAGAATACTTCACATCCTTCTAGGCTAATTTGGGGAGATTTGAGGGTGGGGAGGGGTTGGCGGCCTTTCATTTTCATTACAGACCAAGTATCTTGGAGCCTCCCATATTCACTTAACTGATGTTTCCAAATGCGATGGATCCTCTTGGTTCAAAAAAATCCAAATTTCACAATAATGATGACTGTGTTTTTTTCTTAAGAGCTTGATTATTTGTCGAGCACTGTTCTAAGAGCAGGGGTAGATACAGGTTAATCCGGTCAGATAGTCTCTGTCCCACATGGGGCTGACTGTCTAGGCAGGAGGGAGAACAGGCACTGAATCCCCATTTGACAGATGAGGTAACTGAGGCCCAGAGAAGTGAAGTGACTTCCCCAAGATCACACCACTGACAAGTAGCCGAGCCAGGGTTAGAGCCCAGGTCCTCTGACTCCCAGGCTCATGCTTTTTCCATTAGACTCCACTGCTTCAATCATAAACTCGACCGCATCCAAGTAAATGTCTGTATCTGAGCACCCAATCGGATGGCTTTGTGAGCCATTCTCTATCATCTTTTCCCAGGAGAATTCAGGATCTGTGCCTCTGAAGACCACCAGAAGTTTACTAAACTAAAAATACACACAACTAGAGTGAGCTAGCTCTTGTTTATAGCAACTCTCTTCTGTTTACAGTCCTCGTCAAAGGTTATTGCTTGGCCATATTTCTGAGAGATCAAATTAAATTATTGTTCTTCCAGACTCAAATAGCCACGGAACCACAAGGTTTACTCTGCTGTTGACTTTGGGCCCCAGACTGAAGAGCAACTTCCAGTTGTGCAAATGGACCTACGTGCCTTCATGCACCAGAACACCGTCCCCACTGAAGAGCTTAGCCCGTCCCTTTATTCATTCAATAGTATTTATTGAGCGCTTACTATGTGCAGAGCACTGTACTAAGAGCTTGGAATGTACAAATCGGCAACAGAGACAGTCCCTGCCCACTGACGGGCTTACAGTCTAATCGGGGGAGACAGACAAAAACAATAGCAATAAATCATCATCCCTAATCCCATTTTTCCTCCTTTCACTGAGGAGAATGGGCAGTCTTTTTTAGCCCAAAAATATACGATGAGGAAAATCCAATTCATTTGTTCATCAGTGTGTCTATAGAAGATCTTTTCTTCTATATATAGAGAAGCAGCGTGGCTCAGTGGAAAGAACCGGGACTGGGAGTCAGAGGTCAGGGGTTCGACTCCCTGCTCTGTCACTTGTCAGCTGTGTGACTGTGGGCAAGTCACTTCTCTGTGCCTCAGTTACCTCATCTGTAAAATGGGGATCAAGACTGTGAGCCTCACGTGGGACAACCTGATTACCCTGTCTCTCCTCCAGCGCTTAGAACAGTGCTCTGCACATACTAAGCATTTAACAAATACCAACATAATTATTTTCCTATATTTCCATAGCGTGTATGGCAGAGTGGCTTTTTCTAGCCTCATCAGCGCCATCTGTTGGTGAGATCACTGTACTGTGGGTAGGGAGTTTTTCATCACTATCCACCCTTTTGCTTTTTTCATTCATTCAATAGTATTTATTGAGCGCTTACTATGTGCACAGCACTGGACTAAGCGCTTGGAATGTACAAATCGGCAACAGATAGAGGCAGTCCCTGCCCTTTGACGGGCTTACAGTCTAATCGGGGGAGACGGACAGACGAGAACAATGGCAATAAATAGAATCGAGGGGATGAACATCTCATTAAAACAATAGCAAATAAATAGATTGAGGGTGATGTACATCTCATTAACAAAATAAATAGGGTGATGAAAATATATACAGTTGAACGGACGAGTACAGTGCTGAGGGGAGGGGAAGGGAGAGGGGGAGGAGCAGAGGGAAATGGGGGGAAAAGAGGGTTAAGCTGCGGAGAGGTGAAGTCGGGGGTAGAGGGAGCAGAGGGAAAAGGGGACCTCAGTCTGGGAAGGCCTCTTTGTTAAACGATTACTAAGTTCCAGGCACTGTACTAAGCACTGGAGAGATACAAACTAATCAAGATGGACTCAGTCCAATTCCCACGTGGTCTTAATCTGAGGAGTAGCGTGGCTCAGTGGAAAGAGCCCGGGTTTGGGAGGCAGAGGTCGTGGGTTCGCATTCCGGCTCTGCCACGTGTCAGCTGTGTGACTTTGGGCAAGTCACTTAACTTCTCTGGGCCTCAATTACCTCATCTGTAAAATGGGGATTGAGACTGTGAGTCTCACGTGGGACAATCTGATGACCCTGTATCTACCCCAGCGCTTAGAACAGTGTTCTGCACATAGTAAGCACTTAACAAATACCAATATTATTATTATTAATAATAATAATCCCCAGCATGGTTTAGTGGATAGAGCCACGGGCCAGGATTCAGAAGGACCTGGGTTCTACTCCCAGCTCCGCCACTTGTCCTCTGTGTGACCTTGGGCAAGTCATTTCACTTCTCGGTGCCTCAGTTACCTCATCTGTGAAATGGGGATTAAGTCTGTGAGCCCCATGTGGGGACATGGGCTATGTCCAACATGATTATTGTCCATTTCAAGCACTCAGTACAGTGTTCTACACATAGTAAGTGCTCAATAAATATTATTGAATGAATGAATGAATGATTAGCTTGCATCTACACCAGTGCTTAGAACAGTGCCCAGCACATAATAAGCGCTGAACAAATACCTTAAAAAAAAGAAGTGCTCGATAAATACCATTGATTGAATGACTGATTGGGGGTAAGAGGTTGCCATGAGGATATTTTCTAGGCTTGTCAATCAATCAATCAATGGAATTAGGTGCTTACTATATGCAGAATACTGTATTAAGTGCTTACTATGTGCAGAGCACTGTATTAAGCACTCGGGAGAGTACAATACAACAGAACTGGCACACCGTTCCCTGCCCCTAACGAACTTACAGTCTAGAGGCGGGGGCAGACATTAATAAGAATAAATAAGTAATTTATAATATATGATTTAAAGATATGTATATAAGTGCTGTGGGGTTGGGGGTGAGGCAAATATCAAATGTCCAAAGGTCAGCAGATCCAGCAGAAGGGAGAATGAGCCAGAGAAAATAGGGCTTAATTGGGGAAGGTTTCTTGGAGAAGATGTAAACTTAGTCATCCTTTGAAGGGGGAAAAGGTGGCGGGCTGGCTTAAAATAATAACAATAATAATAATGATAGTATTTGTTAAGTGCTTACTATGGGCCAAGCACTGTTTTAAGTGCTAAGCACTGTTCTATATATGGAGGGGGCGGGAGTTCTAGGCTAGGGGGAGGATGGGGGAAAGGGGAAAGGAGAAGCAGCATGGTGTAATGGATAAAGCACGGGCCTGGGAGTCAGAAGGTCAAGGTTTCTAAACCCAGCTCTGCCATATGTCTGCTGTGTGACCTTGGACAAGTCACTTCACTTCTCGGAGCCTCAGTTTCCTCATCTGTAAAATGGGAGTGGGGTCCACGAGCCCCACATGAGACAGGGACTGTGTCTATCCCGATTTGCTTGTATCCACCCCAGCACTTAGAACAGTGCTTGGCACACAGTAAGTGCTTAGCAGATACCACAGTTAATAAGGGGTTCGGCGGCGATTCAGATGAGATCTGGATACAGTGATTGAGTCGGAACTAGAGGAGCGGAGTGTGTGGGCTGGGCTGTAGTAGGAGAGTAGCAAGGTGGGAGAGGAGGGGGTGAGCTGATTAAGGGCTTGAAAGCCGTTGGTAAGGAGTTTCTGTTTGATGCAGATGGGCAGCCGCTGGAGGTTCTTGAGGAGTGGGGAGAAACGGACCGAACGTTTTTGTTGGTAACCTTCTGTGAAAGGTTCCCGGCAGCGGTCATCACGTCACGCACCTGTCTAGAAATCTGTTATATTGTACTCTTCCAAGCACTTAGTATAGTGCCCTACCCCCAGAAAGAGCTCGGTAAATACCCCCGATCGATTGACTGATTGGAGGGGCTCAGAAGCTGCCCTGGGGATATTTCCTAGGCTGGGGCAGACTTCTGCCAAAGGCTCCAGACAACGGTCATCATGTTACGTCGCGTCACCGGTCTAACGCACGTCACGGAAAAAGCATCGGTTACTTCCAGGTTGGCAAGAGGCATCCGTCCTGTCGAACGAGCACCGTCAGTGGCCTCCTGAGCTTTGCGTCAATAGCGGATTGTCAATCGGACAATTCCCAGAATTTTTGGTTAAACCAAAACCCCAGACCTTGAACAATAAACAGCACTCCGACCTCTTTCCAAGTTTGTCCGTTCCCTCATTAGACGGGGGGCAGTTTCTTCGGCTCCGGCTCGCCAAGCGAACCTGAGGGTGCAGAGCTGTGATGAGAGAAGGCGGCCTACCATTGACACGGGACTTCCAGTTAATTGTGGAGTCCTGCCACAAAACCACCCAACTGCCGCAAGCTGGATCCGTGCCCGGGGTCTGGGGGGAGTGACAAACCAGCCAAGCCTCTGCAGGTGGCAAAAGAGAGAAAAGAACAAACCACCTCTGCCCCAGGGTCAAAGAGCAGCCATTTCCAGGATTCTTCCCACCCCCCATAGCCAACAAAGGTCCAGTCTGTTCAGTCACTTGCTGGCTTATTTATTTATTTTTAAAAGGCACTTTCCCAAATAAACCTACAATTCTACTCATTATCATTGCCCAGGGAAAATGCAGAGGAAAAGCTTTCGTCATCCAGCACTTAGAACGGTGCCTGGCACATAGTAAGCGCTTAACAAATGCCATCACCATCATCATCGTCGTCAAAAATGAAAAAAACACAATCATATATTGTGCTTCCAGGGAACGAAACAAGTATTTTGTTCAATAATAAGAAGGCTATTTGTCGAGTGGGCAGGAAAAGCTTCTCTTACATTATTATGCTGCACAAGAGCACTTAGTACAGTACTCTGCACACAGAAAGTGCTCAGTAATTACCACTGACTGACTGAGTGCTTACTACGTGCCAAGCCTAGTACTAATCGCTGGGATAGGTAGAAGAAAATCAGCTGGGGCATAATTCTGCCCCATATGAAGCTCGCGGTCTAAGTAAGAGAAAGAGCAGATATCAAATCCCCCTTTTACAACTGAGCAAACTGAGTCACAGAAAAGTTAAGTGACTTGCTTAAGGTCCCACAGCAGGCAAGCGGCAGAGCTGGGGTTAGAACCCAGGCACGCTGGCTCCCAAGTCCGGGCTCTTTCCCTTAGGCCACACCACTTCTCTCAAAAACACCTCAGGTTCAAGAGAACAGCAGCAACAACATTAAGTAAAAAAACATCCAAATATACGTGACATGCTCAGTGGACATCCTACTTCAGATTATTATACATTTAAGGTTTGTCTGCAATTTCTCTATCTCAGCAAATAGTATAATAATGATGACATCTATTCTGGTCTTTCTACGACCCAAACATCTGTCGATGTTGGGTTAGATACAGGGTAATCAGATTGGATATAGCCCCGGTCTCACACAAGGCTCGCAGTCTAAGCAGAAGGGAGAACAGGTTTTTTCATTCCCATTTTAAAGAAGGTAGGCTGTCAGCTCACTGTGGGCAGGGGACGTGTCCGCCAACTGTGTTATAGTGTAGCCTCCCAAACACTTAGTACAGCGATCTGCACATAGTCAGCACTCATTCAATACCACTAATGGTGACAAAACGAAAACACAGAGACATTAAGTAACTCGCCTAAGGTGACACAGCAGGCAATTGTCAGAATCAGGATTAGAACCCAGCTCCTCTGACTTCCAGGCCCGGGACTCTTTCCTCTAAGCCATGCCGCTTCCCTAATGCTCAGGAACTCATGGATTTCACTTTCCCTCCATTTGTCACTGCTTATGATAATCTTCTGAGCCTAGTTTATGCTTTCCATTGAACTGTTTACTGAGGCTTACAGTCCATTTATTTTGTTCAGGGGTCAGTCATTAATGAACTTGTTTTTGTTTTTTTGACAGTGGTAATCAAGGAGACGTTATTGCCTATTTTTCTGTCCAAGTGACTTGGATTAAGCATTCATTTGTTCCTGTTTTGCAAAATGTAGCTTTATAAGGACTTTTAGTTAATAAGGGTTTTAAGAAAAGATTCATATTTTTGCAGACTAAATGTTTCACATTGTATTCTGAGCAAAGCAGGCTGGTTTAAGGTCTATTGGGAAATATGGAGAAATAGAAATATGGTCTAGTATGTCAAGTCTGAAGAATGAGAAACATGTAAGAATCACCAAAATAGAAAATATAGAAAGCTTAAACAATTAAACACATGATGATTGCATTGGAAAACTGAGATTATTTCCAAGAGACTTTGGAAACAGAATTACAGAGGAGCCTACAAGTGAATAAATTTCCTTTTACAGGGAAAAGTATCAATCTTTAAACAGTCCTGTCCAAAGTAAGCCAGAAATCAGAATATTTTAAAATTAAAGGGAAAGACTTCACCCAGAAAACACATTTACAAGTGAATCTCTCCAATTGTGGCAGAATATTTGGCAGCAAGAAGCGAGACAACTAATTCTATCACTATTGTATCATAATTAATCATATTTATTGTTTTGGTGCTAATATATACAAACTAGCATCGAAGCACAAAATGCACCCTCTTAACCCCCCAAGGCTTTCCCTAGATTGCTGTTCTTCTCTGGGATCACAGCTTCCCAACTATCACCTCCAGATTTACTCAGTCACAGTGAGTGGAGGCACTTTTCTACACATCAGTTTAATTATTCGACTATTTAAGCACTTACAGTCTCTAGATTGTAAGCTCCTTCCAGGGAGGGAACATGTCAATTCACTGTTCCTCGATCTCGTCTACCTTACCACCGACCCCTCGCCCTTGTTCGGCCTCTAGTCATCTGCTTTCATATGTCAGATCACCTCTCCCCATCTTCCAAGACTTATTAAAATCACACCTCCTCCAAGAAGCCTTCTCTAAGTCCTCATTTCCCCTATTCCCTCTCCCTTCCGAGTCACCCTTGTACTTAGATCTGCACCCTTAATTCACCCTACCCTCAGCCCTATAACATTCATGTCTCTGGCTGTAATTTATTTTAATGTCTGTCTCTCCCTCCAGACTATAAGCTCCTTGTGGGTAGGGTTCATATCTGCCAATTCTGTTATACTGTACTCTCCCAAGTGCTTAGTACAGTGCTCTGCACACAGTAAGTGTTCAATAAAGAGGATTGTTTGATGTGAGCCTGTTGTTGGGAAGGGACTGTCTCTACCGGTTACCAAATTGTACTTTCCAAGCTCTTAGTACACTGTTCAGCACATAGTAAGCACTCAATAAATACGATTGAATAAATGAATGATGTCTACCACCTCTGTTTTACTGTACTCTCCAAAGCTCCTAGCACAGTGGTAAAACACAGTAAGCACTCAGTAAATACAATTGATCAATCATTTTTTCACCCATCCATTTTTGCATTCTCCTTTTCTCCTGTGTCTAAATATTTTTCTTTCTGCCTCCCCAGTACCAGTGTAAACTCCTCGATGGTCGCCATCATCAGGTTCTCGTCTTCTACCTATATTTACGTTCTTATTATCAAACAGTCCGTGGTCAGTAAAAGCAAAGAACACCACATGTGTTTCCTCATCTCTACAAAATGTAATTAAGCATCTATAAAAAAATCGTGTCAGAGACTTTGGATCTTCAGACTGTGTTCAAACCGAGAAAGGAATTTAGAAGAGTAAAACACTGCCTGGCTTCTGACAGGAAATATAAACTAGCACCTAGTTTGTTTTTGTATTGTTCCTTTCACTTGAACAAGAGAAAAATGAAAGAAAAAAGATCAAAAGAATGCATTAGAAATGTTCTTCCGCTAGCTAGCGGCTCTCCTCTCTAGGGCTTGAGTTCACTTCTTTTTTACGTATTTCCTTTCCACTTGTAGAGCTCTTTGAAACCAGCGATAGTTCCACGGTGTGGAAGTGGTATGAAAAGCAAGGACTGTTTAATGGGTCTTCTTCAGGGCCTATCGAAGGAGTGGAAAAAATAAAAACCACAATAGGCTCCCCACTAAGGATCAATCGGTGGTATTTATTTACTGTGTGCAGTACACTGTACTAAGCACTTGGGAGAGTACAACATAACAGAATCAGTGGACCCATTCCCTGCCCACAACAAGCTTGCAGTCTCCTCATGGGTTCAAATCCCAGATCTGCCACTTGTCAGCTGTGTGACTGTGGGCAAGTCACTTCACTTCTCGGTGCCTCAGATACCTCATCTGTAAAACGGGGATTAACTGTGAGCCTCACGTGGGGCAACCTGATTACCCTGTATCTACCCCAGTGCTTAGAACAGTGTTCTGCACATAGTAAGCGCTTAACAAATACCAACATTAATTAATTAATTAGAGGGGGAAAGTTGTTGCCCCTGCTTGCTATTCTCACCTCTCCTCTTCCCTACCATCACTAGACCATGGCCTCCCCATGGCTTAGTGGAAAAAGCCCGGGCTTGAGAGTCAGAGGACATGGATTCTAATCCTGGCTCCGCCACTTGTCTGCTGTGTGACCTTGGGCAAACCACTTAACTTCTCTGTGCCTCAGTTACCTCATCTGTAAAATGGGGATTAACACTGTGAGCCCCCCGTGGGGTAACCTGATTACCATGTATCTACCCCAGCACTTAGAACAGTGTTCAACACAGTGAGGGCTTAACAAATACCATCGTTATTCTTATGATTATGATTCTCTACCAGGGATCTGACAGCCAGTTGTTTCTGCTCAAGATTCCAGCTGGGGGCAATGGGGAGTGGGACGGGGGAAGAAAGAGAAAATTGAGATGAGCTCTGCCACTTACCTGCTGGGTGAATTTGGACAAATCACTTCTCTTTATTCATTCAATCATTTATTGAGCGCTTACTATCTGCCAAGAACTGTACTAAGTGCTTGGGAGAGTACAATATAAGAGTAATCAGACACATTCCCTGCCCACAAAGAGCTTACAGTCTAGAGGACTTTACAAATACCGCAGTTATTATGAGAAAAATGGAGGTTGTCTTTAAGAACAAATGCCTGGAAGCTGATTTTGTTTAGGGGCAAACAAATAAAAGAATGTAAAAATGGAGGCTGAGGGGGGAAAGGAGATGGGTATCAATGACTGTATACCCCTCTAGACTGTAAGCTCACTGTGGGCAGGGAACGTTTCGACCAACCCTGTTGTACTCTCCCAAGCGCTTACCACAGTGCTCTGTACATAGTGATTACTCGGTAACTACTATTGCTGCTCTTACTAATGATTAGGAGGAGGAGAATGGGGAAGAAAGAGACCAGCATACGATTGAGCCACAGGCACAGAAGCACCCGGGAACAACTCTCCTTCAGTTTGTCTGTTAACGCCATGGAGCGAAGACACGGTCGGGAAAAAAGGAACGAATATATTGTGAGACTCCATGAGAAGGAGGAACGTTGTCTAATTATGGCCTGTATATTCTCTCCCAGAGCATCATTCATAATTATTTATAATAATAATAATAATGGTATTTGTTAAGCACTTACTATGTGCAAAGCACTGTTCTAAGCGCTGGTGGGAGGTTTACAAGGTGATTAGGTTGTCCCATGTGGGGCTCACAGTCTTAATCCCTATTTTACAGATGAGGTAACTGAGGCACAGAGAAGTGAAGTGACTTGCCTGAAGTCACTCGGCTGACAAGTGGCAGAGCCGGAATTAGAACCCATGACCTCTGACTCCCAAGCCCGGGCTCTTGCCACTGAGCCATGCTGTACTTATGTATGTATTTATTTATTTATTTATTTATTTATTTATTTATTTATTTATTTATATATGCCACTATTTGCCTCCCCCACTAGACTTTGAGCTCACTGGGGGCAGGAAATTCATTCAATAGTATTTATTCATTCAATAGTATTTATTGAGCGCTTACTATGTGCAGAGCACTGTCCTAAGCGCTTGGGATGAACAAGTCGGCAACAGATAGAGACGGTCCCTGCCGTCTGACGGGCTTACAGTCTAATCGGGGGAGACGGACAGACAAGAACAATGGCAATAAATAGAGTCAAGGGGAAGAACATCTCGTAAAAACAATGGCAACTAAATAGAATCAAGGCGATGTAAGGAAATGTGTCTGTTGTTTCATTATACTCTCCCAAGTGCTTATTTCAGTGCTTTGCACATAGTAAGCACCCAATAAATATGACTGAATAAATGAATGAATGAATGAATGAATATAGTGCTCTGCCCCCAGAAAGCCCTTAATAAATACTATTAATACTACTTGCTGACCTCCCTCCCTCCTGTCTCTCCCAACTCCAGTCCATACTTCACTCTACTGCCCAGATCATTTTTCTACAAAAACATTCAGTTCAGGTTTCCTCTCTCCTGAAGAATCTCCAGTGGTTGCCCATCCACCTCCACGTCAAACAGAAACTCCTTACCATTGGCTTTAAAGCACTCAGTCAACTTGCCCCCTCCTATCTCACCTCGCTACTCTCCTACTACAACCCAGCCCATACACTTCGTTCCTCTAATGCCAAACTACACGCTGTACCTCAATCTCATCTATCTCATTTCTGATCTCTCGCTTATATCCTGCCTCTGACCTGGAATGCCCTCTCTTTTCATATCCGACAATTACTCTCCGCTTCTTCAAAGCCTTATTGAAAACACATCTCCTCCAAGCGGCCTTCTCTAAGACCTCATTTCCTTCTCTCCCACTCCCTTCTGTCTTGCTCCCTATGTTCACCTCCACGCCCAGCCCCACAGCACTTACATACATATTTGTAATTTATTGATATTAATGTGGGTCTCCCCTTCTAGACTGTAAGCTTGTTGTGGGCAGGGAATGTGTCTGTTATATCGTTGTCTTGTACTCTCCCAAGCACTTCGTACAGTCTCTGCACACAGTAGGAACTCAATAAATGACTGATTGATTAATTGATTGATTATCCAAAGCACAGTATGGACTAGTCTTTATATGATCTCATTCTTTTCTAGAAAATTTGGTACAGGAGTATGCTACTGTTTTCCATGGCAGATCTCTAGAATAGTTTCTTGAAGCTTTGGTGATATCAATTTGAGTGTGGAAAATAATAGTAATTGTGTTATTTGTTAAATACTATATTCCAAGCATGGACTAAACACTGGGGTCTAAGATCACATTCAAATTTGGGATTTACACCCACCCCTGGGCAGACTTTTTTCCAAGGGCACCTGCTTTTCCTGGAAACCCACTTTCCTATCTCTAATAGTGTTTCGGCTTCCTGAGACTTCAACATCAGATTTTCATCCTTTTTACTATATAAAATCACTCAAATAACGTTGTCCAAGCCATAAGGTCACCCTTTCAGTTAAACAAGTATCCTTCAACCAGGAAACAGTGAAATTTTATTGTATCATAAATTAGGTCTAACATTCCCAAGGCGCCAGAGGGATGGACCTAACTAAGCCTTGACTAAAAATAGTTTGAAAATAAACCCAGGGCTCCTAAGTTCTCTAACAATCAAAACTCCTTCCTCAAAGTCCACGTTCTCTTTGAAAACCTTTGCTCCTCTTTCTCCTACAAATGATTTAAGATGTTTTAACTAGAATACAGTTTCTATAATGAAGAACCAAAGGGGCCCATTTCCATTGTTGTCTACTAGTCTGTTTATTTTATAGGTTTATGGGAAAACAAAAGTAAAGGTCATTCCCTTGGGGTTCTCTGTCTTATTTACCAAAAGTCATTCTCAAACTTCCTTAGATATAGCGGGTCCTGAATATTATTTGTTTAATGGTATTCGTTAAGCGCTTACTATGTATCAGGCACTGTATTAAGCACTGGGGAGAGATAAACTTTGGGTAGATTCTCAACCCGCCTTTAGGGATATAATTGAAAAGTGCTTAGAGCGGTGCTTGGTGTCTAGTAAACACTTAACAAATGTCATAAAAAAAAGATCAGATTTTCAAGATGATTAAAATGGTCTGGGAGGAAGGATGGCTTCTGGGAATGGAGCTTCCAGGGGGTTGGGGCAAAGGTCAGAATATGGGCAAGGAGCTGAGAGAAGTGAGAAAAGCTAAACATACACATGCAAAAGCAAACACACACACAGAAACGCTACAAACACACACTCTCACTCCCCACAGTACTGAGCAGGGGTGGAAGAATGAGGTAAAGTAAGTATCAGGTGAGCAGGGCAGCTTCTTAATAATAATGATGAGAATAATAGTACTTATGAGTGCTTACTATGTGCCACACACACTGTTCTAAGCACTGAGGTAGGTACAAGGTTGAACACAGTCCCTGTCCCACATTAGGATTAGAACCCAGGTCATTTTTGACTCCCAAGCCCCTGCTCTATCCACTAAGCCACACTTCTTCTAACTCTTCAGAATTCCCACCATTGCCTCCCAGTATGGAGCTGGGGCTGGGGATAAGGGAGTGGGAACAGGGGGAACTGTCCTTCTCTGAGACCAGCAGAAATGGTAAATGATGGTGGTGGCTCTGGAACATCATTGGTCCCACCTGCTTTTCACTCTTACTTTAACTCACCTTCTCAATCAATCAATCAATCAATCAGTGGCTTTATTAACCACTTACTGTGTGCAGAGCACTGTACTAAGAGTTTAGAAGAGTACAACAGAGCGGAGTTGGAAGGCATATTCCCTGCCCACGGGGAGCATAGAGCCTAGAGGGAGAGACAGACATTCATTTAAATCAATAACTTATGGATATGAACATCAGTGTTGTGGGGATGAAGGAGGGGTGATTAAAGGGTTCAAATCCAAATTTAAGGGTGATGCAGAAGAGAGTGGGAGAAGAGGAAATGATGGCTTAGTTGGGGAAGAGCATTTGGAGGAGATAGGCTTTTTACAAGGCTTTGCAGAAGGGGAGAGTGATCATCCATTAACCATGAATGAGGATGGAGTTCCAGACCAGAGGCAAGATGTGGATGAAGGATCAGTGGCTAGATAGATGAGATCAAGCGCTTAGTACACTGCAAGTGTTTAGTTCACTGCTAAGTGCTAAGTACAGTGCTTTGCACACAGAAAACACTCAATAAATACGATTGAATGAATGAACCAAGGCACAGTGAGTAAGTAGGTTGGCATTAAATGAGGGAAGTGTGTGAGTTGGGTTGTAGCAGGTAAAGTAGGAGGAGGCAAGGTGATCGAGGGTTTTGAAGCCATTAGTAAGGAGTTTCTGTTTGATGTGAGGGTGGATGGACAACTACTGGAGTTCTTGATGAGTGAGTCTGAACATTCTTGTAATAATAATAATAATGGTATTTGTTAAGCGCTTACTATATGCCAAGCACTATTCTAAGCGCTAGGTTCGATACAAGGAAATCACGTTGTATCACATGGGGATCATAGTCTTAATCCTCATTTGATAGATGAGGTAACCGAGGCACAGAGATTTTATGTGGCTTGTCCAAGGTCACATAGACAATGGCGGATCCGGGATTAGAACCCATAACCTTCTGACTCCCAGACCCGGGCCCTAGCCACTAAGCCATGCTACTTCTAGAAGAATGATATGGGCAGAGGAGGAAAATATGGACTGAAGTGGAGAGGAAAGGGCATATTTTAGAGATGCTGTGTAGCTTGAACCAACAGGATTTGGTGATGGACTGACTATATAGATGGAATGAGAGACGCACTAACAACGCCAAGGTTAAGGGCTTGTGAGAATGGAGGGTGGTGGTGCTGTCTACAGTGTTGGAAAAGTGAGGGAGAATGGCTTGGGTGGGACACGATAAGTTTGAGGTATCAGAGGGTCAGACAAGTAGAGATGTGATGAAGGCAGGAGGAAACAGGAGACGGTAGAGAATGAAGGACATCTGGACTGAAGTTGCAGATTTGAGAATTACCCACATAGAGGTGGTAGTTGAAACTATGAAAGCGAATGATTTCTCCAAGGGAGTGGGTATAAATGGAAAATGGAAGGGGACTCCTAACTGAGCCTTGAGAGACTCCCACAGTTAGGAGTTAGGAGGCAGAGGAGGAGCCCACGAAAGAGACCGAGAATGAGCGGCCAGAGAGATAAGAGGAGAACCAGGAGAGGACAGTGTCAGTGAAGATGAGTTTGGATGGTGTCTCCCGGAGAAGGGGGTGGTAGACGGTGTCGAAGGCAGCTGAGAGGTCAAGGAGGATTAGGATGGAGTAGGGGTCGTTGTATTTAGCAAGAAGGTCATTGTTGACCTTTGAGAGGGCAGTTTCTGTCAGTTCTGCCCTGCCGTCAGCTCCCAAGCTTGGCTATTGAAGGCAAAAAATGAAGCAATTCATTCATTTATTCATTCAATCGTATTTATTGAGCGCTTACTGTTTGCAGAGCACTGTACTAAGTGCTTGGAAAGTACAGTTCGGCAACAGAGACAATCTCTGCCCAACAACGGGTTCACAGTCTAGAAGCGGGGAGACAGACAAAAAAACAAAGCAAAACAAGTAGACAGGCATCAATAGCATAGACAGGCATCAAAAGCAGTCATTAAGGAGTCAAAACAATGGACGTCCTCCTCGACATCCATTCTCTTGGTCAGACACGGACCATCTAACATCCTTAACCTTTTCCCCTCTGCATCCCTAAGCTTCTCCCTCTCCTAGCCCATTATAGGCCGACTGCTCACTCATGAATTTGGCCACAGCCAAAGGTAGGACCTTTTTCTGTCCTGCCAACCACTGTGCAGCGGGAAAGACCACAATGGGGATGTATAACCCAATGAACTTGGATCTACCCTGGTGCTTAGAACGTGCTTTGTACATAGTAAGTAATAATAATAACAATAATAATAACAACTGTGGTATTTGTTAAATGTTTACTATGTGCCAGGCATGGTACTAAGCACTGGGGTGGATACAAGAAAATCGAGTTGTACACAGTTTTGTCCCACATGGGGCTCCCAGTCTCAATCCCCATTTTACAAATGAGGTAACTGAGATCCAGAGAAGTGAAGTGACTTACCCAAGGTCACACAGCAGACAAGTGGCAGAGGCAGGATTAGAATCCAACACCTTCTGACTCTTAGGCCTGTGGTAAAGATCATCATAATAATAGTATGCTAAGGATGGGCCATCAGAGTATATGGAACTACTGAGTCAATTAGCCAATTCTATTTTTTTATGGTATTTGTTAAGCGCTTACTATGTGCCAGGCATTGTTCTAAGCACTGGGGTAGATATAAGATAATCAGGTTGGATACAGCTCCTGTCCCACATGGGGCTCAAAGTCTTAATCCCCACTTTACAGATGAGGCTACCGAGGCACAGAGAAGTGAAGGGACTTAACCAAGGTCACACAGCAGTCAAGTGGCAGAGCCAGGACTAGAACCCATGACCTTCTGACTCTTAGAGCCATGCTCTCTCCACTACGCCATGCTGCGTGTAAAGCACTGAACTCAGCACTTCAGAAAGTACCATTTACAGAGTTGGTAGATATGTTCCCTGCCCACAAGATGTTTACCGTCTAAAGAAACTTTATGAAATTTCAAAAAGAGTCCATTCAAAATCTTCTGCTTGACAACAAACGGGTCCTTTACACTGGAGACTCAAATCAACTTCCTCCAGCCCTTAAGCGTTCTGAATATTTGCTAAGTATCGAGGCAGCTCACAATGATGCTTTATCATAATATTAATTGGTTTCCCAAGGTATAATTATGTCTCTGCCTGAGAAAAGTTCATGCTCAAAAATAAAGGTAGTAAAAGCAAAACCATATAAAAACTGTTGTGATGTTAATAATAATAATAATAATGTTGGTATTTGTTAAGCGCTTACTATGTGCCGAGCACTGTTCTAAGCGCTGGGGTAGACATAGGGGAATCAGGTTGTCCCACGTAGGGCTCACAGTCTTAATCCCCATTTTACAGATGAGGGAACTGAGGCACAGAAAAGTTAAGTGACTTGCCCAAAGTCACACAGCCGACAAGTGGCAGAGCTGGGATTTGAACTCATGAGCCCTGACTCCAAAGCCCATGCTCTTTCCACGGAGCCACGGTTGACACTTGGGGCCTCAATAAGTTGTTAATATTTACCCATTTGATGAAATGCCATGAATATTTTGTGTATTTTGAATAGTATGGCAGCACATTTTTCTTTGGTGTTTTTCTTCAACTCATTTAATCCGAGGGCTTCAAAGTCCTGCATGGACATTCATTAACCCTACATCTGGGCCGCAGGTTCTATTTTCCCCACTTCTCAGATGAGTGAACCGAAATAGCAGCACTAGCCAAACATTGGTACAAAAGATGGGGTCAGAATCCAGGGTTTCTCATTACCCTCCATTTCTCTAAAGTTTTGTCACGGTAAGAATACCGAAGTAGCCTATCACAACTGCCCCGGGTTCTAATCCTGGCTCTACCACTCGTCTGCTATGTAACCTTGGGCAAGTTAAGTTTATGTCTCTGTGCCTCGCTTACCACAACTGTAATAATGGGAATTAAGACTGAGCCCCATATGGGACATAGATTGCATCCAACCTCATTTCCTGGATCTGTGACAGCATTTAGCACAGTGCTTGGCACATACTAAGTGCTTAACAAATACCACTGAAAAAAGACAAATAATAATAATAATGTTGGTATTTGTTAAGCGCTTACTATGTGCAGAGCACTGTTCTAAGCACTGGGGTAGAGCCAGGGTAATCCGATTATCCCATGTGAGGCTCACAGTCTTAATCCCCATTTTACAGATGAGGTAACTGAGGCACAGATAAGTTAATAATAATAATAATGGTGGTATTTGTTAAGCGCTTACTATGTGCCGAGCACTGTTCTAAGCGCTGGGGTAGACATAGGGGAATCAGGTTGTCCCACGTGGGGCTCACAGTCTTAATCCCCATTTTACAGATGAGGTAACTGAGGCACAGATAAGTTAAGTGACTTGCCCACAGTCACATAGCCGACAAGTGGCAGAGGCGGGATTCGAACCCATGGTCTCTGACTCCCAAACCCGTGCTCTTTCCACTGAGCCACCCTGCTTCGGTTTTCTTCATGTTTTTGCTTTGTTCTGCTGAGAGACCTTAATCTGGAGCAGCAACAGCGGTGAAAGGGAAATCCTGGATTTGGTTTTTGAAATACACTGTCACCAGATTGGATACTGTAGACAATTTTCAGGGATTCAGAGCAAGGGAAGAAAATTAAAATCTCCTTTCTACTCCTTTCCCCTTCCAATTTCCCTTCTCAAATTCCTGTCAGCTAAAGGCATATTTAGCTCAAGGCAACTTTCAGGGAGGAGGGAGAAAGGGAGAAGAGAGAAAAGAGGTAAGGGAGAGGATCGTGAACTAGATTATAAACTCCTCAAGGGCAGATGTGCCTTGCTCTGCACACAATAGGGACACACAATAAATGCTACCGACGGAGAGAGAGGAGAAACGGGAGAGAATGAAGGAAGGCAGCGGGACAGAAGGGAGAAGAAGGGGAAGAGGAAGAGGAGAAAGGAGAAAGGGAAGGAAGCAAACACAGAAGCTCAGTGTTATGGTTCTTCCTACTCTTCAACCTGACTTTAGCGACCTTTGCTTCACCCATGTGACAGAGTAATATCAATAGTACTTGGCAGTGCTTTGCTTTTCCAACAAAAGGAGCCTGAAATTGTTGACCAAGGTTTGAGCCTCTGACACTAAAGGTGGGGAAGCCAAGAAGAGCTGTTTAGTAATGGTGGCCGGGTCAAGATGTCCTTTTCAAAGTCTCCTACCTCTTTCCTCTTTTTTTTTAATGGTATTTGTTAAGCACTTACTATGGGCCAGTTCTTACTAAGCAATGGGGTAGATTCAAGGTCGTCAGGTTGGACACAGCCCATGTCCCACCGGGGGCTCACAGACTTAATCCCCATTTTACAGATGAGGTCACTGAGGCCTAGAGCAGTGAACTGACTTGTCCAAGGTCACACAGAAGAAAACTAGTAGAGCCGGAATTAGAACCCAGGTCCTTCCGACTCCCAGGCCCATGCTCTATCCCCAATACCAGGCTTTTGCTAAAATAGGTTTTTGCTCTCCTGTAGTGATTATTGGCTGTTTCTGAGTTCTTACTATCTGTTTTCCTTCTCCTTCATCCCCTTTGAATTCCAGCCAAAAACAAACCCTGGTTAGGAATAAAGACATGCCAAAAAGAGCCCCGGGGTCATCTGACAACCTTTAAAAAAAATCATATTGAAGCTTTGACCAAAGTCCTGGGTATTTGTTCCAAAAGACAACTTTAGGACAGAACGTAAACACTCTGAATAGGACTACCGTTTATAATGAACTCATGATCTTCTGTTTCTAAGTATATTTTTATTTATTTATGTACAGTAATCATCTGCCTAATCAGTTACATTCAAATACTTGTTCAGCCTTTCCATCCTATATGTTTATACTGTTTCCCACATTATCATTGTTCTTCCTCCAACTCTCATTATCTGTAAATAATTTTTGTCTGTCTCCACCTTTAAACTGTAAGCTCCTTGAGGGCAGAGAAGGTGTGCTTTGATACAAACCTGCTATCCCAAGGTCTTAGTTTCAATGCCTCCAACTTAATAGGTGCTCACTAAGTATCATGGATTGATTGATTGAGTTCAAAGATCTGAGTTGACTTTAATGCAAAAATGCCTTTTTTTTCAGGGGGTGAAATGTTTCCAAGGAAAATGCTAAAGAAAAATGATTCAAATGGAAAGTAAAAGTTCCTTATAGAAACAGACATTTAATCTTAGGGATGAATTGAGCCAATTCATTACCAGGTTTACTCTACATAAAAGCCCCCTCCAAAAAGAAAAAAGCCACCTTGAAATATTTTCTCAGTCCCTAATCTCAAAATAAAGTATTAAGAAGCACTCCTCCCTAACAGTCACTGCAGATCATTTCTTTGAAAATAAAATGAATGAATGTCATTTGTCTCGCTTAAAAAAACCCAACTTTTTATTTCCCCCATTACTTAAATGTCCTTTCCTGTAATTGAATAAGAAAATTTTGCTTTCCAGCTACTCCAGCTACTCCACTGGCCAATGAAGAAACCAATGTAAAGTATGAAAAGGTGAAAGACCAGCGTAAGAATCTAAGAAGTTGCCTACATCAGGAAAAATGAATGTCAGATTTCTGGCAGACTAATCCACCACTGAAGTTCAAATATGCCAAATGCAATAGAAAATTTAATGTTCTAATCCAAATGGGGTTGAGATTGACCAAAGTTTCTACTCTGGCAGAACTTCACTGGCAACATATGAAATAATATTGGTGGTTCTTTGTTCAGTTTTCAATAGTAAGAATAATTGTGATGTATGTTAAGCACTTACTATGTGCCAGACACTGTACTAAACACTGGGGTAGATACAAGCAAACCAGGTTGGACACAGTCCCTGTCCCCCATGGAGCTCACAATCTCAATCCCCAATTTACAGATGAGGGAAGTGAGACCTAGAGGAGTAAACTGACTTGACCAAAGTCACCCAGCAGACAAGTGGTGGAGCTGGAATTAGAACCCATGACTTTCTGACTAGCAGTCCTGTGTTCTATCCACTATGCCATACTGCTTCTCAAGAAATTGCTATTCCCCATATAAAACCATCCTTTGAGCTGCCAGTCTTTGGGATTCGGGCTTTGGAAAGCCTTCTCAGAAATTTAGGAGCATCCTTAGACTTCTCCAACACAGCAACTTTGAGGAAAGGGAAAGAAGGGTTGCGTTTTCCTTAACTGGTTTAATAATAACAATAATAATGTTGGTATTTGTTAAGCATTTACTATATGCGGAGCACTGTTCTAAACGCTGGGGTAGATACAGGGCAATCAGGTTGTCCCACGTGAGGCTCACAGTCTTGATCCCCATTTTACAGATGAGGTAACTGAGGCACAGAGAAGTTAGGTCGACGTGCCCACAGTCACACAGCTGACAAGTGGCAGGGTCGGGATTCGAACCCATGACCTCTGACTCCCAAGCCCGGGCTCTTTCCACTGAGCCACGCTGCTTCCCCATAACTACTGAGAGGGCGCCCTCTACTGCTGGAGGAGAGAAACATAAAGGAACCCCTCTCCCCAATCCATGATTTCCGTCACCCATTTTTTTTTTATGGTATTTGTTAAGCACTTATTATGTGCCAGCCACACTACTAAGCTCTGGGATAAATAGTGGAAAGAGCACGGATTTGGGAGGTAGAGGTCGTGGGTTCTAATCCGGATCCTCCACTTGTCTGCTGTGTGTCCTTGGGCAAGTTACTTAACTTCTCTGTCGCTCAGGTACCTCATCTGTCAAAATGGGGATTAAAAAAAAAAGTGAGCCCCACGTGGGACAATCTGATTACCCTGTATCTACCCCAGCGCTTAGAACAGTGCTCTGCACATAGTAAGCGCTTAACAAATATCATCATAATAAATACAAGATAGCCAGGATAATAGTAATAATGGCATTTGTTAAGTGTTTCCTTTGAGCCTGACACCGGCCTAAGTGCTGGGGTAGACACAAGCCAATCGGGTTGGACACAGTCCCCGTCCTACTTGGATAGTCTTAATCCTCATTTTGCAGATGGGGGAACTGAGGCACAGAGAAGTAAAGTGACTTGCCTAAGGCCACGTAGCAGACAAGTGTTGGAGCCTGAAGTAGAATCCATGACCTTCTGACTCCCAGGCCCATGCTCTGTCCACTACTCTGTGGACACAGTGCCTGTCCATTTGAACCTGGCAACCCACTGAAGTGAGTAATAATAATAAATAATAATAATGTTGGTATTTGTTAAGCCGAGCACTGTTCTAATCGCTGGGATAGATACAGGGTAATCAGGTTGTCCCGTTTGAGGCTCACAGTCTTAATCCTCATGATGATGATGATGATGATAGCATTTGTTAAGTGCTTAGAGCACTGTTCTAAGCGCTGGGAGGGATACAAGGTGATCAGGTTGTCCCCCATGGGGCTCACAATCTTAATCCCCATTTTACAGTTGAGGTAACTGAGGCACCGAGAAGTTAAATGACTTGCCCAAAGTCACACAGCTGACAGGTGGCGGAACTGGGATTAGAACCCATGACTTCTGACTCCCAAGCCCATGCTCTTTCCACTGAGCCACGCTACTTCTTCCCCAAAGGTTACCCAACAGGCAAGTGACAAAGCCGGAATTAGAACTCAGGTCCTCTGACTCCCAGACCTATGTTCTTTCCTCTAAGCCACGCTGCCCCTCTAACTAAGGAGAGAGAATCAGTAGCCATTAGGAATATTGTATTCAAAAGGCAAGGAGTCCTCAAATGGTCTGATTGCCAAAGTAAGTGGTTCAGTAGCATCTGTGGAAGATATTTGAATGGTGTCAAGTCAACTGAGCTTGTAGTGCTGCTCTTCACATGCAAAAAATAATGATAATAATAACTGTAGCATTTGTTAAGGGCTTCATTCATTCATTCATTCGCATTTATTGAGCACTTACCGTGTGCAGAGCACTGTACTAAGTGCTTGGAAAGTACAGTTCCACAACAGAGACAATCCCTACCCAACAATGGGCTTACAGTCTAAAAGGGGGAGGCAGACACAAAACAAAACAAGTAGACAGGCATCAATAGCATCAAGATAGATAAATAGAATTATAGATATATACACATCATTAATAAAATCAATAGAATAATAAATAAGTACAAATATGCACAAGTGCTGTGGGGCGAGGAAGGGGATAGAGCAGAGGGAGGGAGTAGAGGTGATGGGGAGGGGAAGGGGAGGAGAGGAAAAGGGGGGCTCAGTCTGCAGGAGGTGGGGGCTCAGTCTGCAGGAGGTGAGTTCTCTGTGGGGTTTTGAAGTGGGGGAGAGAGCTAGGATTACCGTGTCCTAAGCGCTGGGGTGGACGCAAGCAAATCAGGTTGAACGCAGTCCCTGTCCTACTTGGGGCTCACAGTCTCAATCTCCGATTTAAGATGAGGTACCTGAGGCCCAGAGAAGTGTCGTGACTTGCCCGAGGTCACACAGCAGACTAGTGGCAGAGTCGGGATAAGAACCTGTGACCTTCTGATGTCTAGGCTGTGCTCTATCCACTATACCATTAAATGGCCTCATGTCACAGCAGCAGGGGTTCTTGGGAATAATTCCAGCCTAATCAATAATAATAATAATAATGTTGGCATTTGTTAAGCGCTTACTATGTGCCGAGCACTGTTCTAAGCGCTGGGGGAGATACAGGGTCATCAGGTGGTCCCACGTGAGGCTCACAGTCTTAGTCCCCATTTTACAGATGAGGTAACTGAGGCACTGAGAAGTGAAGTGACTTGCCCAGAGTCACATAGTGATAAGTGGCGGAGCGGGGATTAGAACCCATGACGTCTGACTCCTAAACCTGTGCTCCTTCCACTGAGCCAAGCTGCTTCTAATCAACCCAAATCACCAGGAGAGGAAGACCTTAAACCCTTCTTCGAGGCTGGGAGATCCGACCTTCGCTGCCTTTCTGACCTCTCGGAATTATATGTGACTCTCTCCGAGTTCCTCATTTTCTGTGTCAGCTGAGAGACGTTTTATCAAAACCTCCACCAAGTTCAGTGGACTAAAACCGATTCGGGTATCAGCAGAGAAGTTCTGTCCTAAGAAGCGAGGAAGTTAAAGGCACTGTTACCTATTAAGGAAATCCTGTTTGTTCTCCTGGGTCCTCTGAGAGAGTTGCTTTTGTATGAGGATTCAGGCATCACTTCATAGTATGTTGAGACGTGGTTGAAAATAACAGTGAACCCTCCCTCTTTGATGGCAAGTGTGAGTATATATATATATGTGTGCATCTATATATATATATATAGATATCTATGTGTATCTATATATAGAGAGATATATAGATATCTATGTGTATCTCTATCTACATGTAGATAGACACATATGTATCTCTATCTATATGTAGATAGAGATACACATAGATAAATATAGACATATATATTATATATATATTTTATCTATATATACATAGATAAATATAGACATATATATGGGGCTAGAACACGACCCTACGAGGCAGAAGGACCTGAGTTCTAAACGCAGCTCCACCTCTTGATTGCGGTGTGACCTCGGGCAAATCACTTCACTTCTCTGGGCCTCAGTTCCCTCATCTGTTAAATGGGGATTAAGACTGTGAGCCCCATGTGGGGCATGGACTGTGTCCAACCCGATTAGCTAGCATCAACCTCAGCGCTTAGAACAGTTCATGGCTCACAGTAAGCACTTAAATACCATAAAAAAAAACCTTTAAAAGAAAGATTTGTGCTCCTAAACCTTTAAATAATCATTTCTCGGGCTGCCAGGAGTTTGGGAAGCTTGTACACTCTCTTCAAAAATATATGGCAGCAGGGGTACGAAATGTGCAAGCTCGATTGGTCAAGGGTGCGAATATCTCATTTAGATAGGTCTTTTGAGTAGTTAAAATAACTCACTCATTTTGAAGTGACCAGAGGTAGGAAGCTTCAGTGCTTCTGGAAGAGGCATGAAAAGTCGCAGGGAAATTTGGCAGGTTACTGCGGGTCAGTTGGGTAAAACGGTAGGTAAGTGGTAGCCAAAGTTCAGAAACCATGGCTGTGAACTTAGATTCCATTAAGTCAATCAGTAACTAAACTAATAATTAATTGAGATACAATCACAAACTAGAAAAAACAGGATATGTGAAAAAGGATAAGAAAGAATCTTGGGGCGTTAGACAGTGGTATAATGTAACTGGTTTTTCCATGTTAGTATGGTGATGGACCCCTCTCAGGGTCACATCTGGAGAGTTTCCAGTCCTCTACCAGCCTCTGCTATGGGACGGAGAGTCAAGCAGAGGCCTACCCATTCTATTCAGCGTGGCTCAGTGGAAAGAGCCCGAGCTTGGGAGTCAGAGGTCGTGGGTTCAAATCCCGGCTCAGCCACTTGTCAGCTGTGTGACTTTGGGCAAGTCACTTCACTTCTCTGCGCTTCAGTTACCCCATCTGTAAAATGGAGATTGACTCAGCCCCATGTGGGACAACCTGATTACCTTGTATCCTCTCCAGTGCTTAGAACAGAGCTCTACACAAAGTAAGCACTTAACAAATGCCCTCATTATTATTATTATATCCAGGAGTGCAGCACCGGAGAGAGTCAAGGGCTGAGACTCAAGTTTACTGCGCGGAAGGAGGCAGTGGTAAACCGTATTTTTACCAAGAAAACTCAATGGCTACACTACCAGAACGATTGCAGGTGGAGGTGGGGCGTTCTGGGAGAGATGCGTCCATGGCGTCGCTATGGGTGGGAGACGGCTCGACAGCGTAAGACGAAGAAGGCATGGGGTTGGATCAGGGTGAAGTAAAGGGGGGAATCGGGGATCGTGGTGGTCCGATGGGGGTGTCCTTGCCTGGAGCCACTTCCTTGACCGCCAACCCTGATGACCCCCCCCTCAGCGGGGTTGGTTTCCCTCATTTTTCCTCCTCGAGGCAGATAAAATTGTTCTCCTCTCCCATTCCCTCTAGACTCTCAACTCGCTGGCAGGGGACATGACTACCAACTCTGTGATATTATCCTCTCCCAAAGGCATAGTACAGTGCTCTGCACACAGTAACTGCTCAATAAGTACCACTGATGGATTCCAGTATGACATCATTACGTCTTGCTGTATGCTCACGCTAACACATCACTTCTGTCCTGCATGCAGCTCCTCCCTGCTGCCGCCAATCAATCAGACAGTGGTATTTATTGAGCTCTCATTACGGGCCTGCCAAGCACTGCACTAAGAGCTGGGGTAGATATGGGGTAATCATGTAAGTCAGAGTCCCTGGCCCACATGGGGCTCACAGACTCAGTAGGAGAGAAAACAGGTATTGATACATTAATAGAGAGTAAGTGATCCATAAATATAATAATAAGAATAATGGTATTTTTTAAGCACTTACTATGTGCCAAGAACTGTTCTAAGCACTAAGGTAGATACAAGGTCATCAAGTTGTCCCACGTGAGGCTCACAGTCTTAATCCCCATTTTACAGATGAGGGAACCGAGGCACGGAGAAGTGAAGTGGCTTGCCCAAGATCACGCAGCAGACAAGTGGCGGAGCTGAGATTAAAACCCGCGACCTTCTGACTCCCAGGCCCGTGCTCTATCTGCTGAGCCATGATGCATCTCATTCCAAACTATCATTCTTAACTCATATCATGGGGGGGTTTCTAGGGAGCAGAGTGATAAAAGGGAGGAAATAAGATAGCCAGTTAGCGAGTCAGAGATTGGGAACAGAAAGTAGAAAGAGCCAGAGACTGGAAGAGAGCTCTTTAGAGATCAGAAGTGGGATTCAAAACAGAGAGCCGAGCACAGAGAGATTCAGAGGTGAGGAGCCGAGAGGGTAGAGAGCCAGAGCCCGGGAGCGGAAGGGGCCGGAGATGAGAAGCTGACAGAGCACTGCAGCCTCAATAAAGAAATTGGAGAGAGTGCTCCTTCCCCAAATGGATTTGAAGCCTGACTGCAGGGTCCCTGAACATTCATTCATTCAGTGTTGGTATTTGTTAAGCGCTTACTATATGCAGAGCACTGTTCTAAGCGCGGGGGTAGATACAGGGTCATCAGGTTGTCCCACGTGAGGCTCACAGTCTTCATCCCCATTTTGCAGATGAGGTAACTGAGGCACAGAGAAGTGAAGTGACTTTCCCACAGTCACACAGCTGACGAGTGGCAGAGCCGGGATTCAAACCCATGACCTCTGACTCCCCAGCCCCGACTCTTTCTACTGAGGCACGCTAACAGGTCTTGATCCTATTGAAGGGAATGAGCTGGGAGTAAGAAGGCCCAGGTTCTAGTCCCAGCTTGGCCACTGGCCTGTTGCGTGACCTTAGGCAAGTCTCTTAACTTCTCTGGATCTCAGTTTCCTCATCTGTAAATCAGAGATAAAATAAGCTGTGAGCATCATGTGGCACAGGGATGACGCCAGATTGAATAATGTAGGATCTATTCAGTACACTGTAAGCGCTTAACGAATGCCTATTATTATTATTATCCTCAGGGAACGTGTCTTCCAGCTATATAATAATAAGAATAATAATAATGATGATGGCATTTGTTAAGCGCTTACTATGTGCAAAGCACTGTTCTAAGCACTGGGGAGAATACAAGGCGATCAGGTTGCCCCACGTGGGGCTCACAGTCTTCATCTACATTTTACAGATGGGGTAACTGAGGCACAGAGAAGTTAAGCGACTTGCCCAAAGTCACACAGCTGACAAATGGGTGAGCCGGGATATGAACCCACGACCTCTGACTGCCAAGGCCGGGCTCTTTCCACTGAGCCATGCTGTTTCTCTATATTGTACTGCACTCTCCCAATCATTTAGTACAGTGCTTGAAACACAGTGCCCGCTGAATAACAGTAATAATAATAGTCATATTTGTTAAGAGCTTACCATGTGCCAGGCACTGTCCTAAGCGCTGGGGTGAGCACAACCAAATCGGGTATGACTCAGTCCCTGTCCCACATGGGGCTCACAGTCTTAATCTCCATTTTACAGATGAGGTAACTGAGGCCCAGAGAAGTGTATTGACTTGCCCAAGGGCACACAAGACAAGTGGAGAAGCTGGGATTAGAACCCAGATCTTTCTGATTCCCAGGCTTGGTGCTCTAGCTACTAAGCCACGCTGCTGCTCTAAATTCTTATTACTATTATTATTATGTATTAGTATTAATATTTTTATCATCATTATTAATATTATTATTTGACCCATTTCCCAACCACCAGAGAAGCAAAGTGATGTGAAGAATCTTTGATGAAATTCTGTAGAGTTCTCTAGTTGATGTAGAAACCGTAAATGCTGCCCAGATGATTTTAGTCACAACTGGATAGATAATAAGAGAAGTAGCTTGGCTTAGTGGAAAGAGCCTGGGCTTGGGAATCAGAGGTCGTGGGTTCTAATCCCGGCTCCGCCACTTGTCAGCTGTGTGACTTTGGGCAAGTCACTTAACTTATCTGTGCCTCAGTTACCTCATCTGGAAAATGGGGATTAAGATTGTGAGCCCCACAGGGGACAACCTGATCACCTTGTATCCCCCAGGGTTTAGAACAGTGCTCCGCACCTAGTAAGCACTTAGCAAATACCATTATTATTATTATTGTTATTATTATTATCATTATAAAAAGCTGGAATCTACCTGATTGAAGGTTATATGTCCAAACTAATCCGTTATCTAAACCTCAGTTAATTGTGATAGCCAAGCGATGTTGCGTAAACACCTATCTAAGGAAGGCAAATCCAATTTGTTCACTACTCACTGAGGGTCAAAAAGTGGCAGGAAGCACATGAAATTACAGCCAGGTCCATTTGGACAACTGGCTGGCCAGAGTCCGGGCCCGCGAAGTGTGGATTTCCCACCTCTGGTGGGTTCTGCTGGGTTAGAAGCAGGAAGCAGCGTGGCTCAGTGGAAAGCGCCTGGGCTTCAGAGTCAGAGGTCATGAGTTCGACTCCCGGCTCTGCCACTTGTCAGCTGTGTGACTGTGGGCAAGTCACTTCACTTCTCTGGGCCTCAGTTACCTCATCTGTAAAATGGGGATTAACTGTGAGCCTCACATGGGACAACCTGATTACCCTGTATCTACCCCAGCGCTTAGAACAGTGCTCTGCACATAGTAAGTGCTTAACGAATGCCAACATTATTATTATTATTATTATTAATGGCAAAAACCCGGGCTTGACAGTCAGAGGACCTGCGTTCTAACTGTGGCTCCACCACTTGTCTGCTGTGTGACCTTGAGCAAGCCACTTCGCTTCTCTGGGCCTCAGTTACCTCATCTGAAAAATGGGGATTAAGACTGTGAACCCCACGTGGGACAAACTGATGACCTTGTATCTACCCAGTGTTTAGAACGGTGCTTGGCACATAGTAAGCAGTTACCATCATTATTATTCTCCAGCCTCTGTGATGGAAAGGCCAGGCAGCGGCGGCAGCTGGGCCCAGCTGGGCTTTCTCGAACTTTCTTCTGCCGTTGCTAATGCTCCACTCCATGCCAAGGACATTGGCCTCGGCCCTCAAGAAGTATGTGACTCTTGTGAGTGAGGGTGTGATGGCTTGCATCTGTCTGGATTTGTGTATGAGAGTGAGTGTGAGACTGTCTTATCTCCTCAGCCTCTCCAGCCTACTTAAGCTGCAGAATTCCCCTCTTGCTTACAATTCCCGCGGGGAGAAAATCACACTGACCCCACACCCTCGGTTGTGCAAATATGTGCATACACACACATACACACACACACACACACACACACACATCCTTCCCTGCTTTCTGCCTAACCCCTGAAATATATCTAAATAATCCCCACAAGCTCACCACTCACCCTTATGCTCAAACTCTCCCCTAAATGTTCCCCCGAACATAAATATGCCCACTTCAACACACACACACACACACGCACACACACACACACACACCACTTGCACACACTCATTTCCCAAGCACTTTCAGGAAAAACATATCGGGGCCCAGACTATTGTGATTACACAGGGAAACAAAGTCAGAGTCCTCAAGCTGGGCCCCCAGTCCAGCAGAGGATACATCCGTAGGAAAAGAGAAACACAATTGTGGTCCCAGACATAAACACACACACACACTCTCTCACATACCCCTCCTTGTCCGCAAAAAAAAAGGAGGTGGCAGATAAAGATTTAAGAGAACAGGGCCAGAGAAAGACAAAAACAGAGAACACCAAGAGAAAACTGAGGGAGGAAGGAAAAACAGAAAGTGAGAAGAATGAGAAGTACACATTGTAACCCAGGCAAGACCCAGGCATTTCTGGTTGTCTGTTGTACTCCCTCAACTGAAGGGTGGTCATATATGTTAAAATATTTTAGCTTCACTCTAAAGAACATCGTTAAGAAACTTCATACAGATTAGATAAGAGCTGAGAAGCAGTGTGGCCTAGATGATAGAGCACTGGCCTCGGGGTCAGAGGACCTGGGTTCTGATGCTGGTTCCTCCACGTGTCTGCTGCGTGACTTTGAACAAGTCATTTCACGTCATTGGGCCTCAGTTACAGCATCTGTAAAATGGGGATGATGACCACAAACACCATGTAGGACTTAGACAGTGTCCAACCTGATTAGCTCATTTTTACCCCAGGGTTTAGTGCAGGGCCTGGCACACCGTAAGCACTTAACAAATACCATAAAAAAAGAATCATAGACTAGATAAAGCTCATCTTTGTTTCTGTCTACTTTGAGAATTGGAATAATTTGAATTTAAGCTTCTTTTATTTTGTAGAATTAGATTTCCATGAGCAGATTTCCACTGCTAAACTAAACTAACAGACTATGCAGAGGACAAGACACAGCATTAGTTCACAGCATAGTCAGTCAGCGATAGTATTCATTGATTCATTCATTCATTCATTCATATTAATTGAGCTCTTACTATGTGCAGAGCACCGTACTGAGCGCTTAGAAAGTTGCTTCAGCAACAGATAGAGACAATCCCTGCCCACAACGAGTTCACAGTCTAAAAGGGGGGAAGCAGACATCAAAACAAGTAAACAGGCATCAATAGCATCAATATAAATAAATAGGACTATCACTATATACACATTAAAAAAACAGAATTATAAATATGAACATATATAGATATAAGTGGGGGTGGGGGAAGAGCAGAGGGAGTGAGTGGGGACAATGGGGAGAGAAGGAGGTGCAGAGGAAAAGGGGGGCTTAATCCAGGAAGGCCTTCTGAAGGAAGTGAGCCTTCAGTAGGGTTTTGAAGTGGGGAAGTGTGCTAGTTTGGCGGATGTGAGGAGGGAAGGCATTTTGGGCCAGAAGGAGGACGTAGGCAGGGGTCGATAGGAGGACAGGTGAGAACGAGGCGCAGTAAGGAGGTTAGAGGCAGAGGAGCGGAGTGTGCTGTAGGAGAGAAGGGAGGTGAGGTAGAAGGGGGCAAGGTGACGGAGAACTTTGACGCCAATAGTGAGGAGTTTTTGCTTGATATGGAGGCTATTAGGCAACCACTGGAGATTTTTGAGGAGGGGAGTGATAGGCCCGGAACGTTTCTGCAGAAAGTTAATCTCTGGTAGAAACAATCCCTGCCCACAGGGAGCATACAATCTATAATGATACCTGGGCCAGGTGGAGCCCTGTCCTGCCAGTGGAGGGCAAGGTGTGGAGTCATCCTGCCTACTCCTCAACCCTTTTCTGTCTCCAAGAGGCTGGGCAGGCCAGCTACTTCCTGTTCAAAATCTGGGGCGGAGGGGGCGAAGTCACATAATATGAAGAGGAGCCAGATATCGTTCGAAAAGACAGAGGCTGTCAACCCCTCACTTCAAGCACCAAATACCTCCCTAGTCGGCTAGTGAGAAAATATGACTAATTCTCTGTTAGAATGGAACTAGAACTTTGACTTCAAATAGGGGTCCCTAGTAGGACTACTGTGACTTCAAACAGGATTTGTTTTCCCCATCTGTAGAGAATAAATAAAAACATCACCACTTCACAGGAGTACTGTGAAGACTAATTAGTTGATATTTGTAAAGCTCCCGGGAAGATGATTGCCTCATTTCATCAACCTTAATAAATGCATCATCTTTTAATTGCATTGAGCGCTTACCGTGTGCAGAGCACTATACTAAGCATTTGGGAGAGTGCAATATAACAATATAACAGACACGTTCCCTGCCCCCAGGGAAACCCAAGGGTGGGAGGCATTAATGGAAGAGGGGAGCGAGGAGATGTTACTGAAGAGGAGGAAGGGGTTGCAGTCACATCCATCAGTCAATCAATCAATCAAAAGGACTTATCTAGTGCATCCAGAACACTGAACTAAGTGCTTGGCAGAGGACAGTACAATAGAGTTGGTTAGACATGACGACTCTCCATAAGGAGCTTACAATCTAGTGGGGGAGAAGGATATTTAAATATGTTACAGATAGGGGAAGCAGCAAAGAGTAAGGATAAATATAGACCAATATAGAGGACACAGAAAGCGTTCGATAAATACGATCAAATGAATGAATGGCAGAGAGGACCTAGTAATAATAATAATAATGTTGGTATTTGTTAAGCGCTTACTACGTGCAGAGCACTGTTCTAAGCGCTGGGGTAAACACAGGGGAATCAGGTTGTCCCACGTGGGGCTCACAGTCTTAATCCCCATTTTACAGATGAGGGAACTGAGGCACAGAGAAGTGAAGTGACTTGCCCACAGTCACACAGCTGACAAGTGGTAGAGCTGGGATTCGAACTCATGAGCCCTGACTCCAAAGCCCGTGCTCTTTCCACTGCGCCACGCTGCTTCTCGTATTAGAGTCACAGTACAGGTCGTATTAGGGTTACAATCAATTCATGAGGCATTTAACTGGAATAGCAGCCTGACTTTGTGAATAGAGAACGGGCCTGGGAGTCAGAAGGCTCTGGGTTCTAATCCAGGCTCATCACTTGTCAGCTGTGTGACAATAAGCAAGATATTTGACTTCTCTGGGCCTCGGTTACCTCATCTGTAAAATGGGGATTAATATTGGGAGTCCCAGGTGGGGAACGAACTGTGTCCAACCTGGTTGGCGGGTATCTACCCCAGTGCTTAGTACCGTCCCTGGCAAAAAGTAATCACTTTACAAATACCATAAAAAATGAGCTATGCCATAGGATTAGATTCTAACCTCCTTGAGGGGAGGAACCATATTTTTGTTTTACTTTGCTCTCCAAAATATTCTTTATTGTATTCTGCACAAATTAGTTGCTCAATAAGTACTACTGATCAATTGGTTGCCTTCAAAAAGAAGCCAGTGATGTAGCTGAACACCTTCCTAGTGGAACATTAAATTCAGTTTAAGCTTCTCAAGATTGTTTTCACTTTTTTCCATGAATTAAGAGTTGGAGCCTATTTCCAACCATTTTCCACAGATTTTTCATATAGAAAGAGAGACAAAGAAGCAAAAACTTGACAGACTTCTTTAGGTCTTTTCAACCACACACATGCTCATAGGGCGAGTTTACAGTCTAGTAAGCTCATCCCCTAGACTGTAAGGTCATTGGTGGGCAGGGAATATGTCTACCAGCACTGTTATAGTGTACTCTTCGTAGTGCATAGCACAGTGCTCTGCATACGGTAAGTGCTCAATAAATACGATTTATTGATTGACAGGTGAACTTCACCATCAGTGGTGTCTTCTTCATATATGGAGGAAAACAGTATATTTTCTGGAATAACCAATGATCAATTTCTGGCATAAAATTTTCCATTGCAAAGCATCAGTGGAAGTCAACTTTTCCCCTTAACTAAAGACATTTATTCTACAATAATGTCCATTCAGTGGTGAGCAAGCAGAGGGATTTGGGGAACATATTAAGGTAGAATTATGTTATATAGTCAAGATTATAATTGGAAAATTCCTTTGAAATCTATGAATATTATTCTATCATCTTGTAGAATTCTTGGAAGATTGATATTTATACAGTGTAAATCACCGATTAAGTACAAAGTAGTCAGAGTAAGGAAGTACTGAACATTTTAGAGAAATAGGTAAATATGAGATGCCACTGACAATCTGTAAATGATCACAATAATTATGGTATTTGTTAAGCATTTACTATGTACTGTACTAAGCGCTGGGTAGATTCAAGATAACCAGGTCCCACTTGGTTCTCATAGTTTTAAGTAGGAGGGAGAACAAATATTGAATCCCCATTTTGCAGATGAGTTAACTGAGGCAGATAAAAGTCAAGTGGCTTGCCCCAAATCACACAGCAGATAAGTAGCAGAGTGAGGATTAGAACCCAGGTCCTCTTACTCCCATGCTTGTGTTTCTTCCACTAGGCCACACTGCTTCTTGTTACATAATTGATACAAATCAGTACCTCTCTAATAAAAATATAAATTGCTGTTTGAGAAGATCATGTTTAGAAATTCGCTTTCTTTAATTGATTCAGGGAATAATGGATCTGACCCTTAACCTCCAAACAAACCAGAACAGATGGTTGTCGGTTATTTTCTTATCATGGATGGAGCCTCGACAACCTTCCTCAGAAGCCTGGCTTTATCTTATGTCATCCTAATAGGTGGGAAGTTTTGGGTTGTTTAGTTCTTGGTTTTTTGGCCTTTCTTAAGTGCTAACAATGTGCCAGGCATTCTGCTACGTGCCGTGGTAGATACAAGCTAATCAGGTTGGATACAGTTCATGTCCCACATGGCGCTCACAGTCTTAATCTTCATTTTACAATGCGGTAACTGAGGCAAGGAGAAGAGAAGTGACTTGCTCAAGGTCTTACAGCAGACAGATGGTAGAGGCAGGATTAGAACCCAGGTCTTCTGACTCCCAGGCCTGTGTCCTTTTCACTAGGCCACGCTGCTTCTCTTTAAATCCAAGTCAAACATCTCCTACTGTAACGTGAGCTTTTTTTCTCGTCTGGTGTTCTCTGGTCCATAAACTCAGTGTGGGCAGGAAATGTGTCTGCCATTTCCATTGTACTGTACTCTCTCAAGCGCTTATTATAGTGCTCTGCTCATAGAGTACTCAAAAAGGTCCACCCCAGCGCTTAGTACATAGTAAGCGCTTAACAAATGGCATAATTATCATTATTATTAATAAATACCATTGATTGATTGAAGCACAATCAAGACTGACTTCATATGATTAATCCAGTCACACGATTGCCTCAGAGAGCAGGGTTAGGGGGAGTCATGACAGTGAGGATCGACGGTCTGGAAAATTGGAAAGGATCCCCTCAGAGAACGCTCTGCATAAGGGGGTCCAAAAGGGCTTCCTCGGAATGATGATTACCCAGTGGTATTTACTGAGTGCTTACTGTATGCAGAGCATTGTACTAAGCACTTGAGAGAGTACAATACAACAGAGTTGGTTGACACGATCCCTGCCCGCAAAGAGCTTGCAGTCTAGAGGATGCCTTTATCCCTACTCTGCTTGTGCACGGAGCTTATCGTAAGGACATCCACCAGAACGCTGCCTACGCATGCTATATACCAAGATGGTCATATGCAATGGGAAGAGACAGTGAACTTTCCCATGCCTCGGGGCATCTAAGTATCTGAAGCCGGCCCTAAGGATAGCGGGTCAGCGTTTTCATTCATTCAATCGTATTTGTTGAGCACTTACTGTGCGCAGAGCCCTGTACTAAGCACTTGGAAAGTACAATTCAGAAACGGAGGCAATCCCTACCCAACAACGGGCTGATCAAAACCCTGTAGGTGGCTGAAAACAGGAATCCAGTCAACCATTTGGCTTCTCTCCTCGAGAAACAGCAGAGCCTAATGGAAAGAGCATGGATTTGGGAGTCAGGAGCCCTGGATTCTAATCCTGGCTCTGCCATTTGCCTGCTGAGTGACCCTGAGCAAGTCACTTTACTTCTCTGTGGCTCAGTTTCCTCAACTTTAATAGGAGAATTAAATGCCTGTTTTCTCTCCTGCCCTCTTCGATTGTGAGCCCCAAGTAGAATCAGTCGGTCAATCAATCAAGGGGATTTACTGAGTGCTTACTGTGGGCAGAGCATTGTACTAAGCGCTTAGTACAGAATCCAATTGTATCCACCCCAGCACTTTGCATAGTATTCGACACAATGTAAGCGCTTTGACAATTCCTCTATGGACGCGTCCGCTAATTCAGTTGTATTATCCCAAACTGTTAGTACAATGCTCTGCACACTGTAAGGGCTCAGTAAATACCATTGATTGATCAATCGGTTGATTATTGGGCTAAAGAATCTCTATTCTTTTTCTCCCAAGACCTTTAAATGGTCTTTGACCTGCTTCTCTAAACCGGCTGCAGTGTCTCAGTGTCCTTCTTCATGGGTAGGAAACAAAATGGAATCTAATGCCCTACAAAGAACTGCCTGACCAGGCTTGAAAGCTTTGGTTTTGTGAAGAAATGGGTGAAAAGCTGCGCTGAACAGAAATTTCGTAATAAACATGGAAGCCGCACGAAACTCATCCGCTGCCCAATTTTGTTACAAATGCCCAATCTCAGGCCAGACTCCCTAAGGACGGCAGAGGGGCAAAGTTGGAGACAAAATGCCTCACTGCCCTTGAGGACTGAGACTGAACTTGAAGTTATGGGTAAAAATCGAGCCAGATGCTGCAATTTTCCTCCCAAAGTGGAAGCTCTCTTTCACTTTTAGAGTTATTTCCAATGCAAATCTCAGTCCCTAAAACTATATTAACCAAATGGAGGAAAAAGACAAAAATCCCTGACTTTCAGTACTATTTCTCCCGACTCTGCTGAAAAGCAAAGAAGCAGCATGGTCTAGTGGAAAGAGCACTGCCCTGGGAGTCAGAGGACCTGGGTTCTAATCTCTGCTCTGCCACTTGTCTGCTGTGTGAACTTGGGCAGGTCTTTTAACACCTCTGGGCCTCAGTTCCCTCATCTGCAAAATGGAGATTCAATACCTGTTTTCCCTCCTACTTAATAACATTAACTGTCGTGTTGGTTAAGTGCTTAGTCTGTGCCAGGCACTGTACTGGACACAAACAAATCGGGTTGGGCATAGTCCATGTCCCACAAGGGGCTCACAGTCTCAATCCCCATTTTCTAGATGGGGAAACTGAGGCTCAGAGAAGTGAAGTGACTTCCTCAAGGTAACACAACAGACAAGTGGCAGAGCCGGGACTAGAACCCATGACTCTCTGACTCTCAGGCCTGGGCTCTCTCCACCGTGCCATGCTGCTTCTGGGACCTAATTATCTTGTACCTAGCTCAGTGCTTTGCACATAGTAAGTATGTAACCATTGTTACTATTCTTTTAAGCATTTGAAAAGTCAAAACAAGACCTTCAAGTTTGGAGTCTTTTGAAATGAGTGAGCCGGTTAACGCCTGAGTTATTTACATTTGTGTGGTTGAACAGTCAGTAGGTGAGTCAGTAAAACACGATTAATGTAAAAAAGTAAAAAAAAAAAAGGTTCTATCAAGAATGCCAAAAAAATGAAAATTTTGTGAAGATATTTTTCACTCAAATTTCTAAGATGTCATTTACCTGTGAGCCAGGAAAAGCAAGCAGTCTTTACAATGTCTTCTTTATTGCTATCCTGAACTGTTTTTATAGCGCTTCCTGAATTTGGGACTTTATTTCATTTCATGCTCCTATTTTGTTTTTTCATTTCTTTATAAAACAATATAACTATTCCCTTCCCCAACTAAGCCTTGAGCCCCCCATTACCTTTCCCTTTTATGTTTTCTGTACACTTATGTCAGTACCCCTTAAGCCCTTGATATTCCCCCCACCCTTAGCCCCACATCACTTATGAGTGCATTCATATACTCTACTATTTCCCCTATCTCTAGACTGCAAGCTGCATGTGCATGGAGAACCTGTCTACCAATTCTTTTGTATTGTACCCTCTCAAGTGCTTAATAAAATGCTTTGAATACAGTAGGTGCTCAAAAAATACTGACTGATTTTTTTCATGGAATTTGTTAAACACTTACTACGTGCAAGGCACTGTACTAAGCAAGGGTAGATATGAGCTAATCAGGTTAGACACAGTCCATGTTCCACATAGGGCTCACAGTCTTAATACCCATTTTACGGATGAGCTGAGACACAGAGCAGTGAAGTGATTTGCCCAAGGCCACACAGCAGACAAGTGGCAAAGCGGTGATTAGAACCCAGGTCCTTTTTTCTGACTTCCAGGCCCATGTTCTTTCCACTAGGCCAAGCTGCTTCTCTGATTGGTATTCATAGATATTATTGTATTATCTCTCCTTTAATTATGGCATTTAATGAGCACTCATTATGTGCTAAGCAGTAGGGTAGATAATAGTTATCTATCCCACAGGGGCTCACATTCTAAGAGGTAGGGAGAGTGATTAAGTTTTCTAATCCTTCCAATATAACATGGAAATCCCCCTTCCAAGCCTTACTGAAGGCCCAACTCCTCTAAGAGGGCTTCCCAGACTAATCCCCACTTTTCCTCATCTCCCACTCCCTTCTGTGTTGCCCTGACTTGCTCCCTTTCCTCTTCCCTCCCCTCACGGCACCACAGCATGTATGTATTTATCTGTAATTTTATTTATTTGTATTGATGTCTGTCTCCCCTCCCCCTGGACTGTGAGCACGTTGTGGGCAGGGACTGTCTCTGTTTATTGTTGTATTGTACTTTCCCAGGCACTTAGTACAGTGCTCTGCACACAGTAAGCTCTTAAAAGTTACGATTGAACGAATAAACAAATGAGACTCAGAAAGATTTCAGTGGCTTCTTCTCACATAGTCGACCACGCAGCCGTGGCAGAGCTGGGACTAGAATTCAAGTCTTCTGACTTGCATTACTGGGCTTTTTCCATTTTCTGCTTTTTATCAGGACTGAGAGTTTAGGGATGTTGAGTTCTGGGTGATTCTTAGCCACTGATATAAACCATTTGCATTATAAACATTCACCCTTTGTATCCTTTTCCAGTGTTGATAAAGTTGCTTTTGCTCCTGAGACTTGTTTAGCTTGGACTACTCTTAAATAGCTAAATTGCCAAATCTGAAATCAACACTGTGATATCTTGGGAAGTATTCCAAGAAAGGTGCTCTAACTGCTTGGTTGGCTGATGGAGTCTCTCAGATCTCGACTCCTAAAGTAGGAGAGGAAACAACAGATTAATCACGAGAGGAACAGAGTTTTAAGTGAGGCACTTGGTCTTTGCTTTTGAAAAATCGGGAAAGGCTTGAATCCCAGTCCTCTCTGATGGCTTGAAAAAAAGAGAAAAAAACAAAAGAATCTGAATTGAAAGAAGAGAGTCAGCTCAAAAAAGTCAAGCAAAATCTACCAAAGTTAGCAATGCTCTAGTTCTGATTTTAGAGAAAAAAAAGTCATTTCCTTGCAGCCAAGCCACCCTAGAAGAGAACATTGCTAGATCCTCAGAGAATTAGTCAATCACTAAAAATTGAGACCCTGTCCAGGCCCCATCTGTCAAAAATCAGGTGCCCCAAGAGTTTGTGGAACCATTCAGCAGATAAGCGGGCCAAAGGAAAATTCCACACTTCCTGGGCTCTCTTCCACTTACATCTGATGAAGCACCATTTTTAATGCTATTTGTGAAGAGCTTGCTTTGTGCCAGGCACTGTACTAAGTGCTGCGGTAGATCAAGCTAATCAGGTTGGGCACAGTTCAAGTTCCACATGGGGCTCACAGTTTTAATTCCCATTTCACAGATGAGGGAACTGAGGCCCAAAGAAGTGAAGTGACTTGCTCGAAGTCACACAGTGGAGAAGTGGTGGAACTGGATTAGAACTCAAGTCCCCTGACTCTCTGGCCTGGACTCTTTTTACTAGGCCATCCTGCTTCTCGCCTTTTCACCTTCTCCCTTTCCTTGGGGAGATTCCAGTGGTCCTTTCATTCATTCATTCAATAGTATTTATTGAGCACTTACTATGTGCAGAGCACTGTACTAAGCGCTTGGAATGAACAAGTCGGCAACAGATAGAGACAGTCCCTGCCGTTTGATGGGCTTACGGTCTAATCGGGGGAGACGGACAGACAAGAACGATGGCGATAAATAGAGTCAAGGGGAAGAACATCTCGAAAACAATGGCAACTAAATAGAATCAAGGCTATGTACATTTCATTAACAAAATGAATAGGGTAATGAAAATATATACAATTGAGTGGACGAGTACAGTGCTGAGGGGATGGGAAGGTAGAAGGGGAGGAGCAGAGGGAGATGGGGGGAAAAGAGGGTTAAGCTGAGGAGGGGTGAAGGGGGGGCGGTAGAGGGAGTAGAGGGAGAAGGGGAGCTCAGTCTGGGAAGGCCTCTTGGAGGAGGTGAGTTTGAAGTAGGGTTTTGAAGAGGGGAAGAGAATCAGTTTGGCGGAGGAGAGGAGGGAGGGCGTTCCGGGACCGCGGGAGGACGTGGCCCGGGGGTCGACGGCGGGATAGGCAAGACCGAGGGACGGTGAGGAGGAGGGCGGCGGAGGAGCGGAGCGTGCGGGGTGGGCGGTAGAAAGAGAGAAGGGAGGAGAGGTAGGAAGGGGCAAGGTGATGGAGAGCCTCGAAGCCTAGAGTGAGGAGTTTTTGTTTGGAGCGGAGGTCGATAGGCAACCACTGGAGGTGTTTAAGAAGGGGAGTCACACGCCCAGAGCGTTTCTGCGGGAAGATGAGCCGGGCGGCGGAGTGAAGAATAGACTGGAGCGGGGCGAGAGAGGAGAAAGGGAGATCAGAGAGAAGGCTGACACAGTAGTCTAGCCGGGATATAATGAGAGCCCGTAGCAGTAAGGTAGCCGTTCGGGTGGAGAGGAAAAGGCGGATCTCGGCGATATCGTAGAGGTGAAACCGGCAGGTCTCGGTAACGGATAGGATGCGTGGGGTGAACGAGAGAGACGAGTCAAGGATGACACCGAGATCGCGGGCCCGAGAGACGGGAAGGACGGTCGTGCCCTCCACGGTGATAGGGAAGTCTGGGAGAGGACCGGGTTCGGGAGGGAAGATGAGGAGCTCAGTCTCGCTCACGTTGAGTTTTAGGTGGCGGGCCGACATCCGGGTGGAGACGTCCCGGAGGCGGGAGGAGATGCGAGCCTGAAGGGAGGGGGAGCGGACAGGAGCGGAGATGTAGATCTGCGTGTCATCTGCGTAGAGATGGTAGTCAAAGCCGTGAGAGCGAATGAGTTCACCAAGGGAGTGAGTGTAAATGGAGAACAGAAGAGGGCCAAGAACTGATCCTTGAGGAACTCCGACAGTTAAAGGATGGGAGGGGGAGGAGGTGCCTGCGAAGGAGACCGAGAATGACCGGCCAGAGAGGTAAGGGGAGAACCGGGAGAGGACGGAGTCCGTGAAGCCAAGGTGAGATAAGGTATGGAGGAGGAGGGGATGGTTCTCAGTACTACAGTTGGTCAAGCGGACTAGGTCACGGAGGTTCATTAGCTAAGTAGCAGTGGCTACTTGAGAAGCAGCCTGGCTCATCATTATTATTACCTCATCTGGAAAACGGCAATTAAGACTGCGAGCCCCATGTGGGACAACCTGATTGCTTTGTATCTACCCCAGAGCTTAGAACAGCGCTCAGAACAAAATAAGCGCTTTAACAGATGCCATTATTGTTATTATCTGTGAGTTCTCTTCCTGGCTCTGACCCTTCAACTCTAATAATGATAATAATAGACCTCTGACATTCGCCTCACCCCCAACTGTACAGCCCTTATGTATGTATCTTTAAATTATATATTATAAATTGCTTATTTATTTATATTAATGTCTGTCTCCCCTCTAGACCACAAGCTTGCTATAGGCAGGGATGTACTGTACTCTCCAATTACTGTTCATTGCTTACTATTTGTCAATCACTGTTCTAAGTGCTGGGGTAGATAGAAGCTAAAGAGGTTGGACACAGTCCCTGTTCCACCTGGGGCTCACAGTTTTAATCCCTATTTTACAGATGAGGTAACTGAGGCAGAGAGAAGTGAAGTGAATTCCCCAAGGTAACACAGCAGACAAGTGGTGGAGCCAGGATTAGAACCCACTTCCCTCTGACTCCCAGGCCCATGCTCTATGATGATGATGATGATGGTATTTGTTAAGGGCTTACTTTGTGCCAAGCACTGTTCTAAGCGCTGGGGAAGATACCAGGTAGTCAGGTTGTCCCAGTTGGGCTCACAATCTTAATCCCCATTTTACAGATGAAGTAACTGAGGCCCAGAGAAGTGAAGTGACTTGCTCAAAGTCACACAGCTGACAAGTGGCGGAGCCGAGATTAGAACCCATGACCTCTGACTCCCAAGCCCGGGCTCTTTCCATTAGCCTATGCTGCTTTCCTTTCACCCACAACCCATACTCTTGAGTAAGTCTGCCTCGTCGCCTCCTGCCTCAGTTTACCCAACTGTAAAATGAGACTGTCGGGCTTGGGCCTGCCCAAAAGGATGCTGGGTGCCCGGAAGCTCCCACAAGTCACATAGATGACCCTCTGAACACCACCTGCTTGGCCAAATTCCCACTGGGGCCCTGCCCCTTCAGTGACCTTTCTCTATTGAAAAGACTGAGCAAGAGCCAAGTTCTCAGGCTGAATAGCTCTCTGGAATGATGTAGAAATGAGAGGCGAAGGAAGCTAAACTGAACCGGGGCTTAAATTTGGGGGGATTTTCTACTCACGATAATAATGTGTGCAGGGCACTGCATTAAGCACTGGAATAGATACAAGAAAGAGAAGCAGCGTGGAAAGAGCCTGGGCTTGGAAGTCATAGGTCATGGGTTCGAATCCCGGCTCCGCCGCTTGTCAGCTGTGTGACTGTGGGCAAGTCACTTCACTTCTCTGGGCCTCAGTTACCTCATCTGTAAAATGGGGATTAAGACTGTGAGCCTCGTGTGGGACAACCTGATTACCCTATATCTACCCCAGTGCTCGGAACAGTGCTCTGCACATAGTAAGCGCTTAACAAATATCAACATTAAGATAATCAATACAAGATACAAGCCACAGTCCCTGTCCTTCATAAAGCTCACAGTCTATGTCCCCATTTTACGGATGAAATAACGGAGGCACAGAGAAGTGAAGTGACCTGCCCAAAGGCACACAGTAGACAAGTGGTAGAGCAGGATGAAAACCCAAGTCCTCCAACTCCCAGGCCCGGGCTCTTTCCATTAGGCCAACCTGCTTCTAGACATCTCTGGCACCAGTGGTTTTTTTAGCATACGGTCCTCTAGACTGTCAGCTCATTGTGGGCGGGGAATGTGTCTGTTTATTGATATAGTGTACTCTCCCAAGCGCTTAGTACAGTGCTCTGCACATAGTAAGCACTCAATAAGTACGAATGACTGACCGACTAGTGGATATAGATGCTGAGGATTGGGAAATGTATCCCGCCTTGGCCAGGGCAAGAGGGACATTACTTTATTCTCACCAAAAGACCCCTGGCATTAACTGAGGATTGTGGAGTAGGACCTAGAAACTGGGAAAAAGATGGACTGTGGAAGCCAAAGGATTAATTAAGGTGACATCTCCTCCAAAAAGCCTTCCCCCAATTAAGCCCTCTTTCCCCCAGCTGGCTCTCCCTTCTGCGTCATCTCTACTCTTGGATCTGTGCCTTTGGACATTTGACAATCGCCCCATCCCCAACCCCACAGCCCTTATGGTCATATCTTCCCCTTGACTCTATGTTCTTCCCCTCGACTGTATTTATTGCCATTGTTCATGTCTGCCTGTCTCACCCGATTAGCCTGTAAGCTCATCAAAGGGCAGGGACTGTCTCTATCTGTTGCCGACTTGTACATTCCAAGCGCTTAGTACCGTGCTCTGCACATAGTAAGTGCTCAATAAATACTATTGAATGAATGAATATCTTTAAATTATATATCATAAATTACTTACTCATACTAACGTCTGTCTCTCATCTAGACTGTAAGCTCACTGTAGGCAGGGAACGTGTCTGCTAATTGTATTGTGTTTTACTCACCTAAATGCTTAGTACAGAGCTCTACACATACCCATGGCCTCCTTCTTGCCAAATCCAATGACTCCTATTTCATTCTGATCCTCCTTGACCTCTCTGCTGCCTTTGACACTGTCGAACATCCCCTCCTCCTCCATACCTTATCTCACCTTGGCTTCACGGACTCCGTCCTCTCCCGGTTCTCCTCTTATCTCTGTGGCCGGTCATTCTCGGTCTCCTTCGCCGGTGCCTCCTCCCCCTCCCATCCTTTAACTGTCGGAGTTCCTCAAGGATCAGTTCTTGGCCCTCTTCTGTTCTCCATTTACACTCACTCCCTCGGTGAACTCATTCGCTCTCACGGCTTCGACTACCATCTCTACGCAGATGACACGCAGATCTACATCTCCGCCCCTGTCCTCTCCCCCTCCCTTCGGGCTCGCATCTCCTCCCGCCTCCGGGACGTCTCCACCTGGATGTCGGCCCGCCACCTAAAACTCAACATGAGCGAGACTGAGCTCCTCATATTCCCTCCCGAACCCGGTCCTCTCCCAGACTTCTCTATCACCGTGGAGGGCACGACCGTCCTTCCCGTCTCTCGGGCCCGCGATCTCAGTGTCATCCTCGACTCGTCTCTCTCGTTCACCCCACACATCCTATCCGTTACCGAGACCTGCCGGTTTCACCTTTACGATATCGCCGAGATCCACCCTTTCCTCTCCACCCGAACGGCTACCTTACCGCTACGGGCTCTCGTTATATCCCGGCTAGACTACTGTGTCAGCCTTCTCTCCGACCTCCCTTCCTCCTCTCTCGCCCCGCTCCGGTCTATTCTTCACTCCACTGCCTGGCTCATCTTCCCGCAGAAACGCTCTGGGCCTGTCACTCCCCTTCTTAAACACCTCCAGTGGTTGCCTATCGACCTCCGCTCCAAACAAAAACTCCTCACTCTAGGCTTCGAGGCTCTCCATCACCTCGCCCCTTCCTACCTCTCCCTTCTCTCTTTCCACCGCCCACCCCGCACACTCCGCTCCTCCACTGCCCACCTCCTCACCGTCCCTCTGTCTCGCCCATCCCGCCGTCGACCCCCGGGCCGCGTCCTCCCGTGGTCCCGGAATGCCCTCCCTCCTCACCTCCGCCAAACTGATTCTTTTCCCCTCTTCAAAACCCTACTTAAAATTCACCTCCTCCAAGAGGCCTTCCCAGACTGAGCTCCCCTTCTAATAATGTTGGTATTTGTTAAGCGCTTACTATGTGCCGAGCACTGTTCTAAGCGCTGGGGTAGACATAGGGGAATCAGGTTGTCCCACGTGGGGCTCACAATCTTAATCCCCATTTTACAGATGAGGGAACTGAGGCACAGAGAAGTTAAGTGACTTGCCCACAGTCACACAGCCGACAAGTGGCAGAGCTGGGATTCGAACTCATGAGCCCTGACTCCAAAGCCCGTGCTCTTTCCACTGAGCCATGCTGCTTCTCCAAGCTCTTCTGCTTCTCCTTCTCCCTCTACTCCCTCTACCACCCCCCCTTCACCTCTCCGCAGCTAAACCCTCTTTTCCCCCTTTCCCTCTGCTCCTCCCCCTCTCCCTTCCCACCCCCTCAGCACTGTACTCGTCCACTCAACTGTATATATTTTCACTACCTTATTTATTTTGTTAATGAAATGTATATCGTCTCGATTCTATTTAGTCGCCATTGTTTTTACGAGATGTTCTTCCCCTCGACTCTATTTATCGCCATTGTTCTCGTCTGTCCGTCTCCCCCGATTAGGCCGTGAGCCCGTCAAACGGCAGGGACCGTCTCTATCTGTTGCCGACTCGTTCATTCCAAGTGCTTAGTACAGTGCTCTGCACATAGTAAGCGCTCAATAAATACTATTGAATTGAATGAATGAATAATTACTCGGTAAAGAGCATCGATTGATCAATTGATTAATGTTCCCAGGTGGAGGATCGCTTCCTTTCATGAATACCCTCAGATGGACATCGAGATGTCTGTCCCCCCCTCCTCTAGACTGCAAGCTCATTGTGAGCAGGGAATGTGTCTGTTTATTGTTGTATAGTACTCTCCCAAGCGCTTAGAACAGTGCTCTGCACACAGTAAGCGCTTGATAAATGCCCGAATGAATGAATAAATGAATGAATCAATGAACCACCAACTTGGACGGTTCTGAGCCCTGCACCTGTGATTATGCAGCGGGAGCCATTCCCTCTCCATAATAAGACAATTAAAGAAAAATTGGCTTGGGTTCAAGCAATGGGAAGCTCATTGAAATGGGAACGCAAACAGGAAAGCGTTTGAAAGGAGACGGAAGCATTGTCAAATCTATCTTAAGGAAGGGGCCAGAGGGACAGAACTTTAAGAAGGAAGGGAGGGGGAGGGGGAGTTGGCAAGGAAGAGGGAAGGAGAAACCCGGGTGTGGGAGGCGGGAGAGAGAGACATGGAGGGGAGAGAGAGACATAGGGTGGAGGACAGGGTGTAAGCTCATTGTGGGCAGGGAATATATAAAAATAATAATAATGTTGGTATTTGTTAAGCACTTACTATATGCCAAGCACTGTTCTAAGCGCTGGCATAGATGCAAGGTAATCAGGTTGTCCCACATAGGGCTTGCAGTCTTCATCCCCATTTTACACATGGGGTAACTGAGGCCCAGAGAAGTTAACTGACTTGCCCAAGATCACACATCTGACAAGCAGCAGAGCCAGAATTAGAACCCATGACCTCTGATTCCCAAGCCCGGGCTCTTTCCACTGAGCCACGCTGCTTACCTGCTACCTCTGTTGCATTCTTCTCTCCCCAGCTCCTAGTACAATGCTCAGCACATAGAGAAGCAGCATGGCATAGAGGATAGAGCACAGGTCTGGGAGTCAGGAGGTCATGGGTTCTAATCCCGACTGTGCTGCTTGTCTGCTGTTTGACCTTGAGCGAGTCACTTCACTTCTCTCCACCTCAGCTACCTCATCTGTAAAATGGGGAGTGAGAGACTGTGAGCCTCATGCGGGACAGAGATTCTGTCCAATCCGATTATCTTGCATCTACCCCAGCACCGTTGTTGGGCAGGGATTGTCTCTGTTGCCTAATTGTGCATTCTAAGTGCTTTGTACAGTGCTCTGCACACAGTAAGCGCTCAATAAATTTGATTGAATGAATCAATAATACAATGCTGGCACATAATAAGTGCTTAAGAAATACCCTTAAAAAAAAAGGAGCTTACGTCTACAGACACTTATATAAGTCTACAACTTACAGTCTTTAGGCAATGCATGAGAATGTTTGGATTTTGCCTGGTTTTGCCATGTCTGTGCTACAGGTCAAGTCAGAAAGACTTTAGCAGCAATACTCAAATGGGTGAGTTTGGTTAAGCAGTTGGATTTTTTTGTTCTTTTTTCCAGTGAATGTTGTTTGGCTGACTCTGCTTTTTCCATTTCATTTCACCCTATATTTTAATGCTTCATTCAACAGAGTCCAGGCTAGCGTTCTCACTGTCCAAGCCACACTGCGGTCCAGGGAAACTTTCTAATGGTCCTCCTGGTCCCCTTCTGCCCTTCCTTGGCTCTTTGGGTCTCCCCATCAAAGTCACTGTAAACCCTGGAGTTTGGGGCGGGGTGGGGGAAAGAAGTAGAGAAAAAAATATCAGTAAATCACAAGATTTGGGATTTCTCTAGAAAATTGCAAACAAAGCAGTGTAGCCTAGAGGATAGAGTGCGGACCTGGGAGTGAGAGAACCTGAGTTCTAATCCCAGCCCTACCACATGTCTGCTGTGTGATCTGGGGCAAGTCTCTCAACTTCTCTGTGCCTCAGTTACCTCATCTGTAAAAAGAGGAATAAATGAGTGAGCCCCGAGTGGAACAATGACTCTGTCCAACCTGATTATCTTGTATCCACCCCTATGAATAGGACAGTGCCTGACACCTAGTAAGCTCTTAGCAAATGCCATTAAGAACAAAACAAAACAAAAAGAACTTTGAAGATGGAGTTTCCTGTTGTGAACAGAGGCAAAGCCTCAATCCAGCCACAAACGTATCGGATCCAGGAATCCACGTGAAGGAATTGAGTGTAGAGTTAGTTGGAGGCGCACATCAATATTCTCTCATTTCCACCAGTCCTGTCCCTCCGGGACCATGGATGTAATAAGCAATGAGGCCTGCAGAATCTAGCTAGACAATGTATCTCGATCCATCAATCAATTAATCAATCCATAAATGGTATTAATTGAGAGCTTACTTGTGCAGTGCATCGTACTAAGCACTTGGGAAGGTATATCATAACAAAGTTGGCAGATACCTTCTCTGACCACTGAGCGCTGTGATCTAGAGATGGAGATAGACATTAACAGAAATAAATAAATTATGGATATGGACATAAGTGATGTGGGTTTTTTTCATTTTTTAATGGCATTTGTTATGTGCTTACTAACAGTTACAGTTAATGTTAGTAAACACTTACTAAGTGTAAGTGTTAAACACTGTTCTATGCACTGGGGTAGATATAGATTGATTAGTTTGGACACAGTCCCTGTCCCACTTGGGGCTTATAGTCTAAGTAGGAAGGAGAACACAAAAACTGAGGCCCAGAGAAGTTGTGACTTGCCCATGGTCACACAGCAAGCAGCTGGCAGAGTCAGGATTAAAACCTAGCACCTCTGACTCCAAGGCCCATTCTCTTTCCACTGGAAAAAGAGCATGGTATAATTGGTAGAGCAAGGGCCTGAGAGTCAGAAGGTCACGGGCTCTATTCTGGACACCACCATTTGTCTGCTGCATGACCCTGGGCAAGTCTCTTACTTCTCTGTGCCTCAGTTACCTCATCTATAAAATGGGGATTGTGACAGGGAGCCCCACGTGGGACAGGGACTGAGTCCAACCCGATTTGCCTGTCTCCACCCCAGTGCTTAGTATAGAGCCTGGCACATAGTAAGTGCTTAACAAATATAATTATTATTATTATTAGAACATGCCACTTTGGAGGATGTAGTGATTTTCAGCAGGGAACTCTTGTGTACTCTCCCAAGCGCTTAGTACAGTGCTCTGCAGTACTGTGCAGTCTTCAAGAAATACAATTAAGTTCAGTAAATACTATTGCTGTATTAAAGGGTACAGATTCAAGTGCATAGGTGATGCGGAAGGGAGACAGAATAGGGGAAATGAGGGCTCAATCCGGGAATACACTTGAAGGAGATGAGATTGTAATAAAGCCCTGAGAATGGGGAAAACGGTGATCTGTCGATAATAAGTGGGAGGGCTTACCAGCCCAGAGGGTGGATGAAACCAAGGGGTCGATGGTGGGATAACATGATCAAGATACAGTGAGTAGGTTGGCATTAGAGGAGCAAAGCTCACGGGCTAGGTTGGAGTTGGAAATCAACCAGGTAAGCTCAACCAGGGGAGAGCTGATTCTAAGCTCGTTGTGGGCAGGGACTAGGTCTGTTTATTGTTATAATGAATTCTCCCAAGTACAGTGGTTCGCATATAGTAAGTGCTCAATAAATGCCTGTCTACTTGTTTTGTTTTGTTGTCTGTCTCCCGCTTCTAGACTGTGAGCCCGTTGTTGGGTAGGAATTGTCTCTGTTGCCGAACTGTGCCTTGCAAGTGCTCAATAAATACGATTGAATGAATGAATGAATGAATGAATGAATTGTGTTCCTTAAAGCAAAGAAGTTTCTGTTGGATATGGAAAAGATAGGCAAATATATATAAATGCACACAAATCTCCTCCCACGGTAATTATTTGGTAGGTCTAAATAGGTCCTTTGAAAATCTCTGGTGGGGACCTTGAATTTAGCATGGATTTTTGGCTTAAGTACCCATTTGCATGTCATAGATTCTTATCTTTTCATGTTAAGGATTGCTGGAAATAATAATAATAATGATGACGTTAGTTAAGTGCTTTCTATGTGCCAAGCACTGTTCTAAGCACTGGCGCAGTTGCAAGATAATCAAGTTGTCCCAAGTGGGGCTCTTAATCTCCATTTTACAGATGAGGGAACTGAGGCCCAGAGAAGTTAAGTGGCTTGCCCAAGTTTGCCCAGCAGACAAGTGGCAGGGCAGGGATTAGAAGCCACAACCTCTGACTCCCAAGCCCGTGCCTTTTCCACTCAGCCACGCTGCTTCTCAGTCAGAGCAGGGGTTGAATATCATTGTCAGAGAGCATCGTTCGGATTTTGCGCGAGAGTCGTCTACTTGGTGCTGTGATTGTTGCAAGATTTACAGTTGAATTTGCCCTCTAGCAGGTTTCCAACTGCCATGTGCTAACAGACTCGTATAAAGCCCGAAATGGGAAGACATCACACACTGCTCTCATTATGCGATATAGGAAAAAAACTTAGGACCAGCCAGGTCCCGGGAGCGGGGAGAGGGAGGAAGGGAGTCAGGCAGAGCCAAATTCCAAAGGAACTAAGTGACAGATTTTGAGCGGGGGCTGCTTACAGAAGGCCCCCGGTCTGCTGCCATAAATCTCGAGTTCTCTTGGAAAAAAAAGGATGTCAGGTATCAGATAATCCTGCTAAACGGTGGACTTAATTTAGACTGCATTCTTTCGTTTTGGCATCGTTTGTGCACTGCAGAGTTTCCTATAGTCGTAAACAAATAGCCCCATTCATCAAAAAGTATTTATACATTAGGCCGTTTGCTTTCTTTAAGACGGGAAAAGTGTGGAATCCACTTTCTACATAGAAAATGTGTTTTGCAGTGATTTCTTAAGACATCGTTTTCCCCCATGAATGAGCATCTCTCTTTTAGGGAAATGAGGGCTGGGCCTATCAACTGAAAAGAAAAACACCATTCGATCCTTAAAAACAGAAAATCGAGGAATTCAGCCTGAACGTTAGACTCTACAAAAAGATAATGCATGGTTAGTGACTCTCCCAAAGAATACAGAACCAACTTCTCCTGGCCCCATTTCACGCATTCTCTGTGGTTTTTTATTACTAATACAGCTGCAGAACTCCAGTAAAACTAACCCACAGTACTACGTGCTTGCTGTCTGGATCCAAAGAAAATCCATAACTGATACCGATTGAGAAAAGAAAAACTTGGCAACTCTAGAACGGATAGATTTCCTTCTATTATTTCTTAAAATATTTGTTCTGAAAATTGGCAAAGAGTTCAGAAGTGGGGGAAGCAGCATGGTGTAGTGGAGAGAGCCCGGGCCTGGGAGCCAGAAGTCATGGGTTCTAATCCCGGCTCCGCCGCTAGTCTGCTGTGTGACCTTAGACAAGTCGTTTCGCTTCTCTGCATCTCAGTTACTTCATCTGTAAAATGGGGATTAAGACTGTGAGTCCCACGTGGGGCAGGGATTTGTCCAAAACGATTTGCTGGCATCTACCTCAATGCTTAGTGCAGTGCCTGGCATGTAGTAAGCATTTAACAAATAGCACAATTATTATTATTATTCTCTTTCCCCTCCCCAGGATCGTGCCTTGATTTATATTATCCATGTGTGTTATGCTAGGGAGATGAGAGGGTGAAGTTTAGAAGGTGTCAAACCAGACTGAGGAAGGGAAGTATGAGAGGGGAGTAAGGGTCGGTGGAGAGGGAGGCGCTCTCTAAATCAGACTTTTTCCCCCTCACTCAGGGCAGGCCCGGCATCTGCCGGAAGCAGGAGTGGCAGGCCGCTTCAGGGCCCGTTGACGGAGGAGAGGAGTCAGCAGGTGCCCAAGCAAGAATCAGCCTCACAATTCTAGAAGCAACATGGCAGAGTGGATAGAGCACGGGCCTGGGAGTCAAAACGTGATGGCTTCTAATCCCGCCTCTGCTACTTGTCTGCTCTGAGACCTTGGGCAAGTCATTTCAGTTATCTGGGCCTCAGCTACCTCATCTAGAAAATGGGGATTGAGACTGTGATCTCCACTTGGGATCAGGACTGTGTCCAACCCAATTTTCTTGTAACCACCCCAGTGTTAAGTACAGTACCTGGAACATAATAAGTGCTTAACAGTACCATTATTGTTATGATTATTATTAGTAGTAGTAACAATAATAATAATATTAACTTGGCCAGAATTTTCCCTTCAAAATTTTTGAAAGTCCCTCAAATTTGAGATCCGTTAATTGTGAGGTATAAATTGTGCACAGATCACATTTATCATGTGTTTTTACCATTAGTGGAATAATCAGTTAGTATTTAATGAGTGCTTACTGTGTGCAGAGCACTGTACTAAGCACTTGGGAGAGCATAATACAACAGAATTAGCAGGCACTTTCCTTATCCATAATGAGCTTACAGTCTAGAGGAAGAATAGTTTATTAAGGGAAGAGAAGAATCACTATAGTTTAAATGCTTATAAATGAAAATATGGTATAGTTTTATGACTATAGTTTCACAAATGTTTTTCAACTTTTAACCCTTTATTCTATTTAATTTATTTAGCTTTTGGGAAGACTGACTTTGGCAACAAAATATATGTTGCTTTATCTTCTGTTCATTCATTCATTCATTCAGTTGTATTTACTGACTGCTTTCTGTGTGCACAGTAATAGATTTCACGTGGTGAGCCCCATAGTTATGTCTCTATCTATGTCCATAGATATAGAGATATAAATAATTTATTTTCCTTTTCCTTTTTTCTCTTCTTTTCTTTTCCTTTATACTTTTATACTTACATAACTGCACACATACACTTTCAATCAATCAATTAATCCATCAATTGTATTTATTGAGTGTTTATCACATGGAGAGTGCTATACTAATCGCTCAGTAGAGTACAACAGGAAGGTGAGTAGGAGAAATGAGGACTTAATCAGGGAAGGTCTCTTGGAGGAGATATGATTTTAGTAGGGCTTTGAAGGTGGTTTGGGTGGCGAGAGAGGAAGGGGGTTCCAGGCCAGGGGCAGGACATGGGAAAGGTGTCAGCGACAAAATAGCTAAGATCGAGGTCGGATGAATAGGTTGTCGTAAGATGAACAAAGTGTGTGGGCTGTGTTTTGTTAGGAAATCGGTGAGGTAAGGTAGGAGAACCCTCTGAAGATGGCACCTGGAAAGTTTCCAATACTCTACCAGTCTCAGTTACGGGAGGGAGAGTGAAGCAGAGGCCTACCCATTCCATTCCTGGCTTGGGCAGTGGCTAGCCAATGGAAGGCAATCTGCTGCAAGGCAAAACTCACCTGTGCAGGACAGCAGAGGCATGGGAGAGAGTTGAGGGTGGAGACTCGAGTGTACCGCGTGGTAGACGGCGATGGTAAATCACTTCCATATTTTTACCAAGAAAACTCTATGGATACACTACCAGAAAGATTGCAGATGGAGGTGGGGCCTTCTGGGCGAGATGCGTCCATGGAGTAGTTATGGGTCGGAAACAACTCGACGGCGTAATATAAGACAAGGTTGGAGAGGAGAGCTGATTGGGTCCCTTAAAGATGATGGTAAGGAGTTTCTGTTAGATGTGGAGGAGGATAGGCAGCCTCTCACTGTGGACAGGGAATGTGTCTGTTTATCATTATATTGTACAGTGCTTTGCAAACAGTAAGCACTCAATAAATGCGATTGAATGAATGAATGAACTCCTGGAGGTTTTTGAAGAGTGAGAAAATATGAACTGAATGTGGTTTTAGGAGAACGATCCAGGAAGCAGAGCGAAGCATGCCCTGGAGTGGGAGAGACAGGAGGAAGGGAAAAGGGAGGTCAGTGAGGAGACTGGTGCAGTAGTCAGGTAGACTATGATAAGTGCATTTCTCCTAATAATATTCATTCATTCATTAAATCATATTTATTAAGTGCTTACTGTGTGCAGAGCACTGTAGGTACTTGGGAAAGTACAATACAACAATAAAGAGGGACAGTGGTTGCCCACAACAAGCTTACAGTCCAGAGGGGCGAGAGAGACATCAATACAAGTAAATAAATGACAGCTCTGTACATAAGTGCTGTGGGACAGGAGCAGGGAAGAACCAGGGAGCAAGTCAGGGTGACACAGAAGGGAGTGGGAGAAAAGGAAAGGGGCAGGGGCCTAGTTTGGGAAGGTCTCTTGGAAGAGATGTGCCTTCAGAAAGCCTTTGAAAGAGGGAGAGTAATTGTGAGATTTGAGGAGGGAGGTCATTCCAGACCAAAGGCAGGATGTAGGCCAAGGGGTCGGCGGATAGACAGGCAGGCAAGCCTGAGATACGGGGGAAGGTTAGCACTAGAAGAGCCAAGGATGTGGCCCGAATTGAAGAAGGAGAGTAGCGAGGTGAGGTAGGAGGAGACAAGGCGATGGAGAGCTTTGAAGCTAAGAGTGAGGAGTTTTCCCCTCCTTTTCTGCAGTCAGACAGTGGCTCAGTGGAAAGAGCACGGGCTTGGGAGTCAGAGGTCATGGGTTTGAATCCTGGCTCTGCCACTTGTCGGCACTTAACTTCTCTATGCCTCAGTTCCCTCATCTGTAAAATGTGGATTAAGACTGTGAGCCTCACGGAGGACAACCCGATTACCCTGTATCTACCCCAGCGCTTAGAACAGTGCTCTGCACACAGTAAGCACTTAACAAATACCAACATTATTATTATTTATTCTCTCCATTTAAAGCCAATGGTTTGATGTGGAGGTGGATAGGCAACCACTGGAGTTTTTTGAGGGGCGGGGTGACATGTCCTGAACGTTTTTATAGAGAAATGATCCGGGCAGCAGAGTGAAGTGTGGACTGGAGGAGAGAGAGACAGGAGGCTGAGAGGTCAGCAAGGAGGCTGATGCAGTAATCCAGGTGGGATAGGATGAGTGATTGTATTAACATGGGAGTAGTGCTTAGATCAATCAATCAATCCTATTTATTGAGCATTTACAGTGTGCAGAGCACTGGACTAAGCAGCATGGTAGCGGCCTGGATGGATGGGAAAGGGCTGATTCTACAGATGCTGTGAAGGTAGAACAAACAGGATTGGATTACAGATTGAATATGTGGGTCGAATGAGAGAGACGAGTCAAGGAAAATGACAAGATTACGGGCTTGTTGTTAGTGATGGGAAAGTCACGGGGAGGACAGGTTAAGGTGGGAAGATGAGGAGTTCGGTCTTGAACAAGTTAAGTTTGAAGTGCAAAGTAGAGCTATCATTCTTTTATTCATTCATTCAATCATATTTATTGAGCGCTTAGTATGTGCAGAGCACTATACTAAGCACTTGGAATGGATAATACGGCAACAGTCAAAGACAATCCCTGCCCAACAACGGGCTCACAGTCTAAATGGGGGAGGCAGACAACAAAACAAAACAGAAAAAAACAAAACAGTCTGGCATAAATATCATCAAGATAGAATCATAGATATATACACATCATTAACAAAATAGAGTAATAAATAATATATACAAATATACATAGTGCTCTGGGGAGGGGAAGGGGGAAGAGCAGAGGGCGGGAGAAGGGGGAATGGGGAGGGGAGGAGGAGCAGAGGGAAAAGGAATATCCTGAAAGCAGGAGGAAATGTAAAACTGTAAGCTCATTCTCTAGATTGTAAGCTCATTGTGGTTAGGGAATGTGGCTGTTTATTGCTGTATTGTACTACCTCAAGCGCTTAGTAGAGTGTCCTGCACACAGAGAGCGCTCAATAAATACAAATGACTGACTGCAGAGAAGGAGAGGAAAACTCACTCTTGGCTTCAAAGCTGTCCATTACCTGGCCCCTCCTACCTCACCTCCCTTCTATCCTTCTACAGCTCAGCCCACACACTCCGTTCCTCTGCCTTGGCTCACCTCCTCACTGGACCTCGTTCTCGCCTGTCCCACCGTTGACCCCTTGCCCATGTCCTACTTCTGATCTGGAATGCCCTCCCTCCTCACATCCACCAAACTAACTCTCTTCTCCTCTTCAAAGCCCTCTGGAGAGCTCGCCTCCTCCAGGAGGCCTTTCCAGACTGAGCCCTCCCTTTCCCTCTGCCCCTCCTTCCCTCCCCATCGCCCCAACTCCCTCCCTCTGCTTTACTCCCTTCCCCTCCCCACAGCACTTGTGTATATTTGTATATATTATTTACTACCCTATTTTATTAATGATGTGTCTATATCTATGATTCTATTTATCTATTTTGATGGTACTGATGCCTGACTACTTGTTTTGCTTTGCTGTCTGGCTCCCCATCTTAGACTGTGAGCCCATTATGGTTGGACAGGGATTGTCTCTATCTGACGCCTGATTGTACACTCCAAGAGCTTAGTACAGTGCTCTGCACACAGTAAGCGCTCACTAAATACGATTGAATGAATGAATGAATCAAGTTGAACGCATCTGAACGAAAGACATTCTCCAGAATTGGACTGTCATCATCAGAATTTCCTTTCCCCTGTAATGTCTGTCTCCCCCTCTAAACTGTGAACTCGTTGTGGGCAGGAATGTGTCTGTTTGTTGTTATAGTGTATTCTTCCGAGTGCTTAGTACAGTGCTCTGCACACAGTAAGCTCTCAATAAATATGACTGAATGAATGATGGAAGGAATGGGAGAAGTCAGGGCTGAAGAGGTAAATTTGGGAATCATCCCCTTAGAGATGGTAGCTGAAGCTGTGAGAGCGATTAATTCTCCAATAGAGAGGGCGGAGAAAGAGACTAGAAAGGGACCCAGAGCTGAGTGTTGAGAACCTCGTGCAGGTAGAAAGTGGGAGGCAGAGGAGGAGCCGGGGAAAGAGGAAGCAGCGTGACCTAGTGGATAGAGCACGGGCCTGGGAATCAAAAGGTCACGGGTTCTAATCTCAGCTCTGCCACATGTCTGCCGTGTGACCTTTGGCAAGTCACTTCACTTCTCTGTGCCTCATCTGAAAAATGGGGATTAAGACTGTGAGCCCCATGTGAGACGGGGACTGTGTCCAACCCAGTTGGCTTGTATCCACCAAAGTGCTTAGTACAGTACTTTGCACAGAGTAAGCACTCAACAAATACCATAATAATTATTATTAGTTCTTAATTACTTTCTCAGGGCCTCAGTTTTCTCATCTGTAAAATAGAGATTCAATATCTGTCTCCCTCCTATTTAGACTGTGAGCTCCCTGTGAGATAGAGACCACGTCTACCTAGTACAGTGCATTGGAACATAGTAAGTGCTTAACAAGAATAATAATAATAATGACAAAATCTTCTTCATCTGAATTTCTTCTTTACCTAAGATCGTGGTTCCTTCCCAGCCAATGAGCCTCCGCTATTCTGGTTCCATTGCTGATCCAGATGAAACCAGCTGGTGGGCTGCAGAACATATAAAAGAACCAAATTTAGTCACCCTCAGATTCCTCCCGATAATTTGACAGTTTCTTCCAAGAATCAAAAGCAGCTGCATGGATGCGTCACAAATGTGGCAATACAACTAATCGCTATTGCACAGGTTTGGAGATATTCACCCGAGAGTTCCCGAGAAGACAGTCTGGAATTCATTTTACCGCCCTGCCGGCCCTTGTCGGAATCTTCCGTCGACATGACTTAGAGATGCCAAGAATGGAATCAATATCCTTACATCAGTGGAATTTACTCATCGGTTAGGCATCATGCATGATGCACTGTCTGAACTGGGTGATTTGTCAAAATAATTGAAGAGGAGAGCCATTACGATGCCAGAGGCTGTCTTGTTATTGTCAAGACAGGTTCAGGTTTCTCACTTCTAAGTCCAGCAGTCCCGGAATATTTGTTAACGGGACTGGCAGTGCTACACAGAACATGTCCTCTGAAAACACCGAATTAAATGAGTGCAAAGCTGTGAAAATCAATCTAGGAAAAATGGCAAATGGCAGGGAAGGCTGACCGATGTAAAGGCTTCCAAGACTGAAGCTGACCCGAGCCAGGCCCGCTGTCAGCAATGGCTTGCTCCACTTGCTCTGGGCCTCATATGAAATTGAAGCTTCAGTTTGAGTAGGGCCCCTTTACTAGCCAAAAGGAAAAGGATAACAATATTAATATTATTATTTATTATCAATGGTATTTATTAAGCACTTATTGTGTACAGAGATCTGTACTCAGCAACTAGGAGAGTACTTTTCTCCCTTCAAAGTCTTACTGAAGGCTCATCTCCTCCAAGAAGCCTTCCCCGATTAAGCTCTCCTTTCCCCTTCTCCCACTCCCTTCCGCATTGCCCTGACTTGCTCCCTTTATTCATCCCCCCGCCCCCAGCCCCACAGCACTTAGCCCCCCGCCCCCAGCCCCACCGTACATATCTCTGATTTATTGATTTCTATTTATGTCTGTCTCCCCCTCTAGACTGTAAGCTCGTTGTGGGCAGGGAATATGCCTGTTTATTGTCCAATTGCACTCTCCCAAGCACTTAGTACAGTGTTCCGCACACAATAAGTGCTCAATAAATGCTATTGAATGAATGAATGAATGAATGAATGAGTACAATAATAAAGAGTCCGTGGACACGTTCCCTGCCCTCAACGAGCTTACAGTTTAGAGGGAGAGTTGTTGTTTTTTTAAAGTGCTTGTTAAACGTTTACTAAGTGCCAGGCACTTTACCAAGTGCTGGGGTAGATCCAAGTTAATCAGGTTGACACAGTCCCTGCCCCACGTAGGGCTCACAAGTCTTAATCTCCATTTTGCAGATGAGGTACCTGAGGCACAAAGAAGTGAAGTGACTTGCCCAAGGTCACTCAGCAGAGCCGGGAAGAGAACCCAGGTCCTTCTGACTGCCAGGTCTGAGCTCTATCCATCAGTCAGTGTTGCAACTCCTGTCCTAAGCATCCTCTAGGCAGTCTCCGGGGCATAGAACTCATTTTCTTCTAAAGCAGAAGACTGCTTTACCATACCTAACAAGCTTTACCTGATGAATTCCCAGCACTTCAAGTCATATCAGGTCCAGGGTCACCTTTAGCAATGAAGCGTTCACTTATACCCATTCCCAGCACTTGTGATTATAGATTTATTGTTTCCCTTATTTGAAATGATCTTTATGTCTGCCCCCAGGAGTGTCAACTTCTCATTTTGAGAATGCAGGGGAGGAAAGAGGCAGGGATTGGGTGGGGATTCTGAGGGGGCAGGTTTCAAAGAGCTAATAGGACAGAAACCATGTGTCTTGGGTCCTGGAACATCCAGTTGGAAATCCTCAGGTTTTAGCAGAGAGCTGAGATGAATGACAAACAAGATGGCTGAATAGAAAGAGCCTGGGAGACAGAGGACGTGGGTCTTAATCCTGGCTCTTCCGCTTACCGGCTGTGAGACCTTGGGCCGGTTACTTAAAATCTCTGTGTCTCAGTTACCTTATCTGTAAAATGGGAATTTAATTTCTGTTCTCCCTTATGCTTAGACTGTGATCCCCATGTGAGACAGAGATGATGCCCTTCCTGTTGACCTTGCAATAACAAGATAATAATAATAACAATAATAATAATGGTATTTGTTAAGTGTTTACTATATGCCAAGCACTGTTCTAAGAACTGGGGTAGATAGAAGCTAATCAGGTAGGACACAGTCCATGTCCCCAGTGGAGCTCACAGTCTTAATCCCCATTTTACGGATGAGGAAACTGTGGTCCAGAGAAGTTGAGTGATTTATCCAAGGTCGCATATCAGACACGTGGCAGAGCCAGGATTAGAATGGGCCGCCGACCGCCGACTCATCCACGCCGAGACCACCCCCCTCTCCCGGGAAGCTGAGCCTTGTCATCGCCCGGACCCTTGGAGCCATTACCTCGTGGGCCCGGGATCTCTGCTCCCCTGAGGCGCAGCCTCGGCCCACCCGGCCCCTGCCCCGATTCCCGACAAGCCCCCCTTCGCCTACCGCTCGCTGACTCATCTGCGCTTCCTCCGCCTCCACCGGGGAGCTGAGCCTCGGACCGTCCGGACCCGCGCCCGCCTCAGCCTTTCACAACCTGGATCTCCGCACCCCCGCTCGGGAACTCCGACACTACGGATCTTCGCCCCCACAGACCCCCAGCCACCAGCTTCCAGTCCACCCGCCCCCCGCCGCTCGGGCCCGGGAACATTGCGCTCCCCTTCTCGATCCTGGGGACATTGTGCTCCCCTTCTCGGCCCCAAGGACATTGTGTCCTCGGGGGACATTGTGTCCCCCTGCTCGGGCCCGGGGACATTGTGCTCCCCAACCGCTCCCCCACTCCGCCCAAGGCAGCCATTTTAGGAAGCCCCCACTCTGCCTGAGGCGGCCATTTGGGGAAGGCCTCACTCCCTCTTCCCTCTTGAGGTGATTCATCCCTCCCGCCCCCGCCCCGGGCGACGACGTCCTTGTTCTCACCATGTTACCTTACCTTAGCCGCCGCCCACGGCCGCCACCCACCCCGGACAACCTCAGGGCCCCCCCCGCCGCCACAGGGTTATTTGGTCATGAGCTCTGGGACTCTCTCGGCCGCTGGCCGCTTGACTTTGAGTCTGATCGGGTAGGGTCGGCTCGTCCCCCGACCCTGGTCATCGCCTGCTTATTAACACTATTGTAGTATGCCTTACTGTAGCATGTTGCTATATTTGCGATCTCGCTTTTTATTGTTTATTGTCGTCAGATTTTGAATTTGATCAGGTCGCCCCTTAATCGAGTCTACCCCCGACCCTGGTCATCACCCCTTTTATTAACACGACTATATTGTATCATACTGTATCATGTTGCTATATTAGCACCACTGTATTGTATCATATTGTATCATGTTGCTATATTACCGATTTCGTTTATTACTGTTTATTGTTGTCAGTGCTGCCACCCACCTCTCTGGCCTCGCCATGTCCCTCCTCCCCCCCTCCCCCCTCCCGCCCCTTCCTATCCTCCCCTTCCCCTTCCCCTTCCCCTTCCCCTCTCTCGCTCAGCTCTTTCCCGCTCTCTCCTCTGTCTCCTCCCCCCCTCCCCTCTCCCGCCCTAGAACCCCACTTTACCAGCGCTACCCCTCTTCCCCCTCCCCCTACTCTTCCCCCCACCAAACCCCCTCTTCACCCCCTCCCCCCTTCTCTCTTCCTCACCCATGCCCCATCCCAGTCCTCTTGTCCCACCGCCACCCCTCATCCCCCTCTCCTCGTCCAGGGCCCCGCCACCTCCTTCCCATCCAAACCCTCCCCTCCCCCCGCCCTTCCCCCCCTCCTCCCCTTGCACCCACAGCTACTTTCAAGTGTGGCCTCTGGAACCCCCACTCTATTACAGGCAAGCTACCTTTCATCCATGACCTTTTCCTCTCCCGCTCTCTCCTCCTCCTCGCCCTTTCGGAAACGTGGCTCTCTCCCGAAGACACGGTCTCCGCCGCCGCTCTCTCCGGCGGAGGCCTCTCCTTCTCCCACTCCCCCAGACTCACCGGTAAGGGAGGAGGCGTCGGCTTCCTCCTCTCGCCCCGATGCCGCTTCCGCACTATCCCTCCTCCCCCCTCCCTCTCCTTCCCCTCCTTCGAAGCCCATATCATTCGCCTCTACCACCCACTCCAGTTACTTGTCGCCGTCATCTACCGCCCTCCCGGTCCCACCTCCGACTTCTTCAACCACCTTGACCCCTTTCTCACCTTCCTCCTCTCCTTCTCTCTGCCCACTCTGATCCTTGGAGACTTCAACATCCATACGGATGTACCCGACGACTCCTCTACCGCCCGCCTGCTGTCCCTCCTCGACTCTGCCGACCTCCTCCTCCACCATACCACGCCCACTCACCGACTCGGTCACACCCTCGATCTCGTCATCTCCTACCGCTGCGCTATCTCCTCACTCACCAACTCTGAAATCCCTCTCTCTGACCATAACCTTCTCACCTGCCTCATCTCTCACACTCCCTCCCCCTGCAAATCTTCGCTACTGCCCCACAGAGACCTCCGCTCTCTCGATCCCATCCATCTTTCCAATAGCATCTCTCCTCACCTTGCCGCCCTGTCCTCTCTTCCCACTCTCGACGATCAGGTCTCCGCTCTCAACTCCACCCTCTCTACTCATCTCGACTCTCTCGCCCCCCTTTCCCTCCGCCGCTCTCGCTCCACTAACCCACAGCCCTGGATCACCTCCTCCGTCCGCCTCCTACGCTCCTATGCTCGAGCTGCTGAGCGCCGCTGGCGAAAGTCCAAGCACCAAGCCGACCTCACACACTTCAAATTTATCCTTTCCTGCCTTAACTCTGCCCTCTCCTCTGCCAGGCAAAGCTTCTTCTCCTCCCTCATCGACACCCATGCCCGTCACCCCCGCCGATTGTTCCGGACCTTTAACTCTCTCCTTAGGCCCCCTGTTCCTCCCCCTCCCCCATCTCTCACCCCTAATGATCTGGCCACCTATTTCCTCACGAAAATCAACACGATCAGGTCCGAGCTCCCCAAAGTCACCCCTCCGCCTCTCCCCTCCCCCCCAACAACTCCCTCCCCTACTTTCCCATCCTTCCCTGCAGTATCCTCAGAGGAGATCTCCTCCCTCCTCGCAAGTGCCACCCCCTCCACCTGCGCCTCGGACCCCGTTCCCTCTCACCTTCTTAAAACCATCGCCCCTGCCCTCCTCCCTTCCTTAACTTCTATTTTTAACCACTCAATCTCCAAGGGCTCCTTCCCCTCTGCCTTCAAACACGCCCACGTCTCCCCCATCCTAAAAAAACCCGCTCTTGACCCCACTTCCCCCTCCAGTTATCGTCCTATCTCCCTACTACCCTTCCTTTCCAAAATCTTAGAACGAGTCGTCTACAATCGATGCCTAGAATTCCTTAACTCCCATTCTCTCCTAGACCCCCTCCAATCTGGCTTCCGTCCCCTCCACTCTACCGAGACTGCTCTCTCTAAGGTCACCCGTGACCTCCTTCTTGCCAGATCCAATGGCTCCTACTCCATTCTGATCCTCCTTGACCTCTCTGCTGCCTTTGACACTGTCGACCATCCCCTCCTCCTCCATATCTTATCTCACCTTGGCTTCACGGACTCTGTCCTCTCGTGGTTCTCCTCTTACCTCTCTGGCCGATCATTCTCGGTCTCCTACGCTGGAGCCTCCTCCCCCTCCCATCCTTTAACTGTTGGAGTTCCTCAAGGGTCAGTTCTTGGCCCTCTTCTGTTCTCCATTTACACTCACTCCCTCGGTGAACTCATCCGCTCTCACGGCTTTGACTACCATCTCTACGCAGATGACACGCAGATCTACATCTCCGCCCCTGTCCTCTCCCCCTCCCTTCAGGCTCGCATCTCCTCCTGCCTCCGGGACGTCTCCACCTGGATGTCAGCCCTCCACCTAAAACTCAACATGAGCAAGACTGAGCTCCTCATCTTCCCTCCCAAGCCCGGTCCGCTCCCAGACTTCTCCATCACCGTGGATGGCATGACGATCCTTCCCGTCCCGCAGGCCCGCAATCTCGGTGTCATCCTTGACTCGTCCCTCTCGTTCACCCCACACATCCTATCCGTTACCGAGACCTGCCGGTTTCACCTCTACAATATCGCCAAGATCCGCCCTTTCCTCTCCACCCAAACGGCTACCTTACTATTACGGGCTCTCGTTATATCCCGGCTAGACTACTGTGTCAGCCTTCTCTCTGACCTCCCTTCCTCCTCTCTCGCCCCGCTCCGGTCTATTCTTCACTCCGCTGCCCGGCTCATCTTCCCGCAGAAACGATCTGGGCATGTCACTCCCCTTCTTAAACAACTCCAGTGGTTGCCTATCGACCTCCGCTCCAAACAAAAACTCCTCACTCTAGGCTTCGAGGCTCTCCATCACCTTGCCCCTTCCTACCTCTCCTCCCTTCTCTCTTTCTACCGCCCACCCCACACGCTCCGCTCCTCTGCCGCCCACCTCCTCACCGTCCCTCGGTCTCGCCCATCCCGCCGTCGACCCCTGGGCCACGTCCTCCCGCGGTCCTGGAACGCCCTCCCTCCTCACCTCCGCCAAACTGATTCTCTTTCCCTCTTCAAAACCCTACTTAAAACTCACCTCCTCCAAGAGGCGTTCCCAGACTGAGCTCCTCTTCCCCCTCTACTCCCTCTGCCATCCCCCCTTTACCTCTCCGCAGCTAAAGCCTCATTTTCCCCTTTTCCCTCTGCTCCTCCACCTCTCCCTTCCCATCCCCACAGCACTGTACTCGTCCGCTCAACTGTATATATTTTCGTTACCCTATTTATTTTGTTAATGAATTGTACATCACCTTGATTCTATTTAGTTGCCATTGTTTTTACGAGATGTTCTTCCCCTTGACGCTGTTTAGTGCCATTGTTCTTGTCTGTCCGTCTCCCCCGATTAGACTGTAAGCCCGTCAAACGGCAGGGACTGTCTCTATCTGTTGCCGACTTGTTCATCCCAAGCGCTTAGTACAGTGCTCTGCACATAGTAAGCGCTCAATAAATACTATTGAATGAATGAATGAATCCTTTTGATTCCCAGGCCTGTGCTCTATCTACTAGGCCATGCTGCTTCCCTACCTACCCAAAGCATAGTATAGTGCTTGGCACAAAATGCTTAACAAATATTATTATTATTAATAATAATAATAAAGGTGGAAGTCCAGTTCACACAACCGTCAAGTGCTTCTGTTTCACTTTCCCAAGTGCTTAGTCCGGGCCAGTACAGTCAGTAGACACTCAGTAAGTGCCCCACTATCTGTCCTCACAAGGTTCTCGCAATGTAACGTTACCGCCATTTTAGAGATGAAAAAACTGAGACCCTTGGGGTTGTGGTGAACTCTTCATGGCCACACAGGAAGTCAGAGGAGGAGTGAGGACAAAAACCTACTCTCCTGACCTCTCTCTCCTTCCCAACGGATGAGGCAGAAAGGAGTCTTTCACTTTCCAGGACTTGGCATTAATTTTCTCAAGAGGATATTCTATCACTCCAAAAAGCCTTCCCCCATTTTAGGCTGTGTAATTCAAAAAAGGATCAAGGAGGAAATGGAAGATATTGAGATCTGTGCAGGACATGTAAAGTACAGGAAGAGACGCAGCCTTTTCATAGGCAAAAACTCAAAACCTGAATTTTCCTGTTGAGGGAGGCAAATATCTTTCCATTCTGGCTTCTAAGGTCTGCCGTGTGACCTCGGGCAAGTCGCTTAACATCTCGGGGCCTCAGTGACCTCATCGGCAAAATGGGAATTAAACCTGGGAGCCCCATGTGGGACAAGGACTGTGTCCTACCTGATTGTTTTGAATCTAGCCCAGCGTCTAGTACAGTACCTAGCACATAGTAAGCACTAAACAGATACCATTAAAAAAAAAACCCTTGGAAGGACTGGACGATCTACATACTCTGCTCCATCCGTAGACTTTTGATTGGTGAATCTAGCAGAAACTTACTCTGGTGACCTTTTCCGTTTCGATCGTGGAGAGGGGAGGATCTAGCTTTACGCAGGCAGAATAGTATATACGATATTCGTTAAGGGCTTTCTATGTGCCGGGCGCCGGACTGAGCCCTGGACACTGAGTGACAACTAACTTGTGAAGAGAATACACCTGACAGGGCCTCAGGGGGGAAAACCCAACCCAGCTGAAACGATTCAGTTGACGCAGCCAGGAAGCAGGCCCCTGTAAACAGGAAGCAGAGAAGGTAAAGGTCTGAGAGTCGTGGTTAGATGGTGGGGAATGAGAACTGAGGCTTGGGGGAATATTAGCAACTAAATGCAAAGAAGACCATCATAGCAACCAACTTGGACCTCTCTTGTAAGCCTTCTGGACATGAGTGTCCATTAGATGGGTGGGACCACTAATCTCACTCAGTCGATCAATTGATTGTATTTACTGAGTGCTTACTGTGTGCAGAGCCCTGGACTAAACGCTTGGGAAAGTACTCTAAAGCTGAGTTGGTCGACGTTTTCCCTGCCCACAACGAGCTTATAGTCTAGAGGGAGCTCTCAATGGGTAAATCCCTAAAGCGAGTCAACACCAAGTCTCTCTTTCACACTGCAGGTGAGTTTTGTCCTCAGTTATTAGCTGGATGAAACTGCTCAGGCACAAATACACTCACACATATATGCATACTTAAACCCGTATGTGGATAAAAGGTCAGTTGTAATGAGTAGAAAGGCAATACTTGCATTTGGATTTGCATCCTTTATTCACCCCTCCCTCAGCCCCTCAGCACTTGATAATTCATAGTTTTGCTCTTTGTTAAGCACTTACTATGAGCCAGGCACTGTACTAAGCGCTGGGGTGGATACAAGCAAATTGGGTTAGGTAGAGTGCCTATCCCACATGGGCTCACAGTCTCAAACCCCACTTTACAGATGAGGAAAGCGAGACACGGAGAAGTGAAGTGACTTGCCCAAGGTTTGACAGCAGACAAGTGGCGGAGTCAGGATTAGAACCCAAGCCCTTCTGATTCCCAGGCCCATGCTCTATCCACTACACCATGCTGCTTATGTACATATCCATTGTTTGTATTAATGTCTGTATCCCTTCTACACTTTAAACTTGTTGTGGGAAGGGAATGTGCCTACCAACTCTGTAGTATTTTACTCTCCTAAGCACTTAGTACAGTGTTCTGCGCAAAGCAGGCAAGCATTGGAGTAGAGATTAAAACCCAGGTCTTCTGACTCCTCAGGTCCGTGCTCTGTCACGCTTCCTGACTGTACTCTATCCCAGTTCTCAGTATATAGTAAGTGTTTAATAAATGCCATAATAATTACTATTCTCTAGTAACACTTATTGAGCATTTGGGGGAGAACGGCAGAGGGAAAGCTCATGAGCTCTGTCCACGGGGAGCTTCCAGCCTACGCATATGCAAGATTTACAATTGTTGCCTCATCTGAAAGTGGGGATTAAGACTGGGAGCCCCATGTGAGACTGTAGGTATTAAGCGCTTAACAAATACCATAAAAAAGGGTGTTGGTGGGAGAAACTGGAAGAACAGGGTTCAGAGCATATATTGGAATAAATAATTGAAGGTACGATAGTTTATCCATACATAGGCAAGAGCAGCGAAGGGACATAATTAATGTTGGTATTTGTTAAGCGCTTACTATGTGCAGAGCACTGTTCTAAGCGCTGGGGTAGACATAGGGTAATCAGGTTGTCCCACGTGAGGCTCACAGTCTTAATCCCCATTTTGCAGATGAGGTAACTGAGGCACAGAGAAGTGAAGTGATTTGCCCACAGTCACACAGTTGACATGTGGCAGAGCCGGGTTTCGAACCCATCATCTCTGACTCCCAAGCCCAGGCTCTTTCCACTGAGCCACGCTGCTTTGATGGGGGTACGCTTGGACTTGGGGTGTTGGGAATTAATCAGGGACAGATCACCACTCTCCCCACCCTCAAAGCCTTATTAAAAGCACATCTCCTTCAAGAAGTCTTCCCCGATTAAGCTACCGTGTTCCCTACTCCCTCTTCCTTCTGTGTCATCCCTGAGAAGCAGCGTGGTTTAGTGGAAAGAGCATGGGTTTGGGAGTCAGAGGTCATGGGTTCTAATCCCTGCTCTGCCACTTATCAGTTATGTGACCTTGGGCAAGTCACGTAATTTCTCTGTGCCTCAGTTACCTCATCTGAAAAATGGGAATTAAGTCTGGGAGTCCCACGTGGGACAACCTGATTACCCTGTATCTACCCCAGAGCTTAGAACAGTCCTTGGCACATAGTAAGCATTTAACAAATACCATCATTATTATTATTGATTTGGATTTGTACCTTCTATTCATCCCACCTTCAGACCCACAGTACTTATGTCTATATTCATAATTTATTTTCACATCTATCTCCCCTTCTAGGCTGTAAGCTCCTTGTGGGCAAGGAACCTGCCTATCAATTCTGTTATATTGTACTCTCTCAAGCCGTTAATACTTTAGACTGTGAGCTGGCTGTAGACTAGAAATGACACTTTTATTGTTGTATTGTACTTTCCCAAGCGCTTAGTACAGTGCTCTGCACATAGTAAGTGCTCAATAAATGCAATCGAATGAATGAATGAAACACAGTGCTCTGCACACAGTAAGCACTCAATAAATACAATGGCTTGATTTGACTGATTGATTGATTGATTCCAAGCGAGATCACAACTAAACCATCCTAGGCAGAGACTGGTATAACCTTTTTCTGGGAGGCAGTGTAACCTAGTGGAAAGAAAATGCAACCGGGAGTCGGAAGACTTGAATTCTAATTCTGACTCCTCCATGTCAATCAGTCAATCAAATGTATTTACTGAGCACTTATTCTTTGCAGGGTACTGGATGAAGTGCTTGGGACAGTGCAACACAATAATATAATAATAATAATGATGATGGCGTTTGTTAAGCGCTTACTATGTACCAAGCACTGTTCTAAGTGCTGGGGAGGATACAAGGTGATCAAGTTGTCCCACGTGGGGAATCACAGTCTTCATCCCCATTGTCCAGATGGGGTCACTGAGGTACAGAGAAGTTAAGTGACTTGCCCAAAGTCACACAGCTGACAAGTGGCAGAGTTGGGATTTGAACCCGTGACATCTGACTCCCAAGCCTGGGCTCTTTCCACTGAGCCACGCAATATGACAGACACATTCCCTACCCACAGTGAGCTTATGGTCTAGAGGGGGGAGACAGATATTAATAGAAAAACATAAATTTTGGATATGTACATAAGTGCTGTGGGGCAGGAGTGGGTTGGGTGTTGAATTAAGGGAGCAAATCACCGTGACGCAGAAGGGAGTGGGAAAAGAGGAAGTGAGAGCTTAGCCGAGGAAGACCTTCTGGGGGAGATGCGCCTTCAGGAAGGCTTTGAAGGTGAGAGTTGCCTGTCGGGTTTGAAAAGGAACTGTGTTCCAGCTCAGAGGCGGGACACTTGTCTGCTGTGTGACCTTGGACAAGTCACTTAATTGCTCTGTGCCTCTGTGACCTCAACTGTAAAATGGGGATTAAGACTGCGAGTCCCATGTGGGACAAGGACAGTGTCCAACCTGATGAACTCGTATCTACCACCCCAGTGCTTAGGACAGTGTTTGGCATACAATAAGCACTAGCTAATTCCACGATCGTTATGATTATTATTACAGGAAGTCAGGGGACCCGGCTTTTAATGAGGTTTCCGTCTCTGACCTCAACTTCTCCGAGCCTCAGTTTTCCTCCTCCTCAGAACCCGCCCTCCCGACCTCTTCCGAGGTAAGCCCCAGCATGGGACAAAAAGGACTGCGTCCCGTCTGATCACCGTCTGTCTCCCCCAGTGCCGAGCACGGTGCTCGGGCACAGAGTAAGCCCTTAATCAAATCCCTTGCTACTATTCTCCGCGACCCTAAACCGAAGCGTCCAGGTTCTCCTTCGTGCAGTGTGTTAGGACCTAAAGCTGATGGTTACTGCCGCCCAGGTGAATTTTCCCCAGGCCTTACTCCAGGTAATGAAAGTATTATCAGATAAGGCCATTACGTAGAATGGATGTGTATCCCACCGTGCCTCTGACGCTTATGAAACATCCATTAATGAAGACGGGAATTTATCAACCCTGTTATCGGAAGAACGAATGTGCATTTGTCAGAGAAGTGAAGGATTGCCTCTTACACAAGCCCTTTGGGCTGGTGACTAATCGCAGGTGTAGGTCACATCATTCAGGTCCGGCAACCCCCCCGGGATGGGGAATGGTCATTTTGTGTGACATTTTGTGAGTGTGCGTCATTTTGACACCCCCTGCCCCCCACCCCGTAACCCACAGGGAGAAAGCTCTCCCTGTGGAGCTGACAGGAGTTCAGGCCCCTTGCTCTGTTCTGTGGCCGGCAGAGATAGGGGCCTTTTCAGATCTCTACCTAGAATTATAATAATTGCTATTATGGTATGTGTTGAAGCATTTACCCTGTGGCAGACACTTTCTAAGCACTGGGGTAGGCAGGTCGATCTTCTGTCTTGTTGAGCACGATCCTTGTCCACATGGTACTCAAATACGAGAGAGAACAGGAATTGGAACCCTGTTTTGCAGTTGAAGAAACTGAGGCACAGAGATGTTAACGGGGTCCGGGAGTCAGAGGTCCTGGGTTCTAATCCCCACTCTGCCACTTCTCTGCCGTGTAACCTCGGGAAAGTTCCTTTATTTCTCTGGACCTCAGTTACCTTCTCTATAAAATGGGGATTAAATTCTACTTCCTCATAATTAGACTGAGAGCCCCATGTAGGATAGGGTCTGTGTCCAATCTGATTAACTTGTATCTACCCCAGCACTTAGAAGAGTGCTTGTCACAGAGTAACCACTGAACAAATACCGTTATTATAATTCTTCTTCGTATTCATCGTCTCCTTTTTCTTCCTCTTCTCGCCCTCCCCCTGCTCCTCCTTCTCCTTCTCATCGTTACTATTATTATTATGTGACTTGTCCAAGGTCACACAGCAGGCAAGTGACAGAGCTGGGATTAGAACCCAAGTCCTCTGACTCCAAGGCCTGGGTTCTTTCCACTCGGCTACCCTGCTTTCCCTTCTTTCCCTCTCATCTCCCCTCACCCGGGAAGCTACGTCTATCCCTCCAGACCGTAAGCTCATTGTGGACAGGGAATGTATCTACCAACTCTGTTACATTATTGTACTGAACTCTCCCAAGCGTTTAGTACAGTGCTCTGCACGCAGTAAAAACTCAGTAATACGACTGATTGATATGGCCATCCAGGGGGATTGTGGAGTGGAGGTCAGGACTGACTTTCCCACCAGTGATCACACTCGTTTTAAACTCTGGGTTCAACTCCTACTTTGTGAAACAATCTATCAATCAATAAATTTATTGAGTCCTTACTTTGTGAATCAACCCATCAATCAGTAAATTTATTGAGTGCTTACTGGGTGAGGTGGGTTCTGCTGAGCGCTCGGGAGAGCGGCGTACTAAATAGTCCAGAAAGTACATAGGTTTAACAGACACAATCCCTACCCTCAAGGAGATTACAGTCCAGTGGGGAAACAGACACAAAAATAATTCACGGGTAGAAGAAGAAGAAGGAAAAACAGATATATTGATGAGGGCAGGGGATGTGTCCATCAACTCCGCTATATTGTTCTCTCCCAAGCACTTAGTACGGCGCTCTGCACACAGTAAGTATTCAACAAATAGAATTGATAGATCGATTGATTGAGGACCTGCTTAAATTCATTCAATCGCATTTACTGAGCACTTATTGTGTGCAGAGCACTGTATTAAATGCTTAATACATAAATTGATATAGATATAGGGATTAAAATGGGGTTTAAGACTGTGAATCCGAAGTCGGACAGGGGCTGTGTCCGACCCAATTTGCCTGTATTCATTCAATCGTACTTATTTAGCACTTACTGTGTGCTAAGTGCTGTGCCAAGCGCTGGTATTCCCTCCCAGTGCTTCGTACAGTAACTGGCACATAGTAAGCGCTGAACAAATACCCTAATTAGAGAATTACCTAATAGAGAAGCAGCATGGCTCAGTGTGAAGAGCCCAGGCTTGGGAGTCAGAGGTCATGGGTTTGAAACCCGGCTCCGCCACTTGTCAACTGTGTGACTGTGGGCAAGTCACTTCACTTCTCTGTGCCTCAGTTACTTCATCTGTAAAATGGGGATTAACTGTGAGCCTCACAGGGGACAACCTGATTACCCTGTACCTACCCCGGCGTCTAGAACTGTGATCTGCACATAGGAAGCGTTTAACAGATACCAACATTATTATTATTCATTATTATTATTAAATAGCAGTGACTGCAAAAGGTGGAGTCCAATCTGAAATGAAATTCATGTAGGGGGCCGGTCGCATGACCTTCCACCCTTTTGTGGCCTTCCACCAAAGGGTGCCATTTTGGATCTGACCCAGCCTGAGGAGTCAGGTTGGCAGGGGAGCGCATGAGGATCAGATCCAGGACCCAACCAAGCTTCATACTACCACCAGCTCAAGCGCCCTGAAAGTCCTGTGTTAATTCAGGTCATCCTAGAAATTTGGGTCCATTCTGCCAGCGGGGAGGCAAGTTTTTAAAAGTCTGTCAGTTCATAATAATAATAACAATAATAATAATGGTATTTGCTCAGTGTTTACTCTTTTTGTTTGTTCAGTGTTTACTCAGTGTTTACTTTGAGTGTTTACTCAGAGTGTTTACTCTGAGAAGCAGCATGGCCTCGTGGAAAGAGCCTGGGATTGGGAGTGAGAGGTCATGAGTTCGAATCCCGGATCTGCCACTTGTCAGTTGTGTGACTGTGGGCAAGTCACTTAACTTCTCTGTGCCCCAGTTACCTCATCAGTAAAATGGGGATGAAGGCTGCGAGCCTCATGTGGGACAACCTGATTACCCTTTATCTCCCCCAGCGCTTAGAACAGTGCTCTGCACATAGTAAGCGTTTAACAAATACCAACATTATTACTCTTTGTTAAGCACTGTTCTAAGTGCTGGATAGATACAAGCTAATCAGGTTGGGCACAGTCCCTGTCTCACATGAGGCTCATAGCCTTCATCCCCATTTTCCAGATGAGAGACCTGAGGCCCGGAGAAGTTAAGTGACTTGCCCAAGGTCACACACAGCAGACATGTGGAGGAGGAGGGATCGATAACCAGATCCTTCTGACTCCCAGGCCCGGGCTCTATCCACTAGGCCACTTAGGTTCACGGATCCTCCCTAGATTTATTCTCTGTCTTGGCCTAGATCTAGAAAGTATTCACGTCTCAGGTAGTCACAAGGATGCACAGTTTGGGCATTTACCACTGCTCCCATTGAGTGATTTATAATGTTTGTAAAAATGTTTCTTCTTTACTACTCTCCCAGTGTTTCCAATGGTTCAGCAATCCGAACCATTAGAAAGTGGAAGTAAACGTCTCAGCTGAAACAGCAAGAAGTTTCTAGTAGAGAAGCAGCACAGCCTAGTGGAAAGACGAGGGACCTGGGAGTCATCAGACTCAGGTTCTAATCCTGCCTCTGCCATTAGCTTGCTGTGTGACCTTGGGCAAGTCACCTACTGTCTCTGTGCTTTAGTTTCCTCACCTGTGAAATGGGGATTAAATACCTGTTCTCCCTCTCCGCTATGCTGTGCGTCCCATATGGGACGGGGACTCTGTCTGACCTGACTAGCTTGTGTCAACCCCAGTGCCCAGTTAATATATCAAGCAAAATGTGAATGAGGCTATAACCAGTAATTAATAATAATAATCTGTGGCATTACTAAGTGCTTACTATGTAACAGGCACTGTATAAAGTGCTGGGATAGATAAAAGACTGTAAACCTGTGGGGAACAAGGAATATATCTGTTCAGTGTTGTACTGTACTCTCCCAAGGGCTTAGTACAGTGCTCTGCACATAGTAAGTGTGCAATAAATACAATTATCTGACTGACTGACAGTCCCTATCCCACCCAGGGCTCACAACCTAATGGGGAGGGAGAACAGGCACTGAATCTCCATTTTACAGATGAGGAAACTGAGGTCCAGAGAAGTTAAATGACTTGCTCAAGGTCACACAGCAGACAAGTGACAAAGCCAAAATTAGAACCCAGGTCCCCAGACTCCCGGGCCCTTGCTCTTTCCTCTAGGCCACGCTGCTTCTTGTAAAATAAAATAAAACAGACGGCGGGGAGAGGTAATCAATCTAGAGAAAGGTCCTCTTCCCATCACAGCCTTGCACTCTTGACAGCAGGGCTCTCATTTCTGAGAGGAGAAAGTCAAATGTGATTCAGCCCCTTTGCTACTTAAAGTGGTGGCCCCTGAGGGTCCAAAGAGGCAAAATTCCTCACCAAACTTCCTACGGGAAAAAAAAGAGGCCTTATTATTCCATGTTTGACAAACCAAAATCCTCCATGACTGTCACAAAACAGGTAGCGGGAAGTTCCTGGTTCTCCCCGACATCTGACAGTGATCAATGTCAATATTTAATAACTGCTACTTTTGATCGATTTATTGACTGGGTTGGAAAACAGCAGACGTTTAATGGCTTGCTTGATGTTAGCGTATCCAAATTATTTATCACCAAGGTGTCCTTTGAAAGAAGTGCTGGAAGGATGATTTAAGTTACCTGAGTGTTCTGATTGCTTCCAGTGTGGAAAGTCAGAGCATTTTGTTGCCCTATCATTTCGTTAGGATTCCTTCCAAGTCTAGTGTCTGTGGGAAGGTCAGTGTAATGAGTCGCCGTATTTGCTACATCGTGACCTGTCTGCTTGCAAATGTTTCCTCGAAGTTTTGTCTGAACTGCTCCACTTGAAGTTATACTAACTGCTTAGTACAGTGCTCTGCACGCAGTAAGCGCTCAATAAGTACGATTGAATTGAATGCTGAATGGAGGTTTTTGGGGATTAACATACTACTGAGACTTTAGGCCTTTCACAGGAAGCCTAGAGGCACTATGCAGGAAAGTAGCATGGCCTGGTGGATAGAACACGGGCCTGGGAGTCTGAAGGACCTGGGTTCTAATAATGGTTCCACCGGTTGTCTGCTGTGTGACCTTGGGCAAGTCATTTCATTTCTCTGTGCCTCTGTTACCTCACCTGTACAATAGGAATTAAGACTGTGAGCCCCATGGGGGACATGGGCTGTGTCCAACCTGATTAACTTGTATTTATCCCAGTGCTTGACACATCATAAGTGCTTAACAAATACCATTATTATCAAAGTTCCAGAAGCCCTTTTTTCTCTTCTATTCCTCTATTTTACTTTAAAGTGAATTTTGACTTTTTTTTAAAAAAAGGTTTTGTTTTAATGGTATTTGTTAAGTGCTTACTGTGTGTCAAGCATTGTTCTAAGTGCTGGGGTAGATACAAGTTAATCAGTTTAGACCCAGACCCTGTTCCACAGAGGGCCCACAGTCTAAATTGGAGGGAGGAGGATTTAATCCTCATTTTACAGATGAGGTAACTGAGGCGCAGAGCAATGAAGACTCTTGCCCAAGGTCACACAGCCAGCAAGGACAGAGCAGGATTCGAACCCAGATCCTCTGACTCCCAGGCCCTTGATCTTTTCACTAGGCCACCCTGCTTCTCATAATTGTGTGTTACGGGAGTAACAAGACAGCAGCCTCAGAGGTCCGTGCTTCAATCTTCCAACCAAGAAGGTGATCAGTATGGTGTTTATTAAACACTTATTATGTCCTAAGCACTGAGTATGTACAGGTTATGAGATCAGTCACAGTCCTTGTCTAGATTTTCATTTCCTCCTTTTCTCTGTTCCTGTTTTTTGTGGAATGAGAGAGCAACTGGTTAGACTCTAGAGTCATGAAACTGTTGGCCTCTGCCATGACTCTCCAAGCGGATCTCAGCTACTGGGGGAGAGGGGACACGTCTTTGTGTGTTTGTGTGTGTATGTGTGTGTGAAGAAACAGTCCAGACTGAGGATTGGATGCCCAAGTGGGTCCTAGTTCAATCTCTGCCCCCCACTGAGGGAGTGAGCGGGACGCAGCTTCTATCTTTTAAATGCTTTCAGTCTGTACCTCCCCATCTGTGAAACTGGAATACTGGACTCTATACTAGGGGAATGGGCTTGGAAAGCTTTGGAAAGGGCTGTGGAACATGTGGACCCCAAAGAGCACTGGCCTGGGAGTCAGAAGGATCTGGGTTCTGATCCTGGCTCTGCCCCACGTCAGCTGTGAGACTTTGGGGAAGTCACTTAACTTCTCCAAGCCTCAGTTACCTCATCTGTAAAATGGGGATTAAGAGTGTGAGCCCCATGTGGGACAGGGACTGTGTCCAACCTGATTAACCTGTATCTACTTCAGTGCTTAGAACAGTGCTTAGCATGTAGTAAGTGCTTAACAAGTACCATACTCGTTATTATCATTATTATGAATTCTGAAGTCAGAAGACCATTTCGATCAGTCAATCTATCAATAGCTCATATTTATCGATCGTTTGCTCTGTGCAGAGCACTGTACTAAGCTCTACTAAGCGCTTGGGAGAGTACAATATAACAGAGTTGGTAGACGCGTTCCCTGCCAACAATGAGGTTGCAGTTTAGAGGCGGGGGAGACAGTCATTAACACAAATAAACAAATTATCAACATATACATAAGTACTGTAGGGATGAGGGACAATTTCCTGACATTGGCTCACATAAAAATGATAGTTAACAGTATGATATTCATTAAGCACTTATTATGTGCTAAGCACTAAGGTAGATACAAGTTTATGAGATGGGACTGGTCCTTGTCCCATGTGGATTCACGATCTTTCTTATCCCCATTTTATAGGTGTGAAAACTGAGTTTAAGTGGCTTGCCAAAGTCTCATAGCAAGCTATTGGCAGAACTGGGATTAAAACCTGGGTACTAATCATGGTATTTAATAATAATGATGGTATTTGTTAAGCACTTACTATGTGCCAGGCACTGATCTAAGGGCTGGGGTAGATACAAGGTTATCAGGTTGTCCCACGTGCGGCTATAGTCTTAATTCCCATTTTACAGATGAAGTAACTGAGGCACAGAGACGTAAAGTGACTTGCCCAAAGTCACACAGCCGATAAGTGGCAGAGCTGGGATTAGAACCCACGTCTTCTGCCTCCTAACCCCAGCTTCTTTCAATCAATCACTTTTATCGAGGACTTACTATGAGCAGAGCACTGTACTAAGTGCTTGGGAGAGTACAATACAACAGAATTAGCAGACGCATTATCTGCTTGTAATGAGCATATATTCTAAAGGGAGAGGTGGACATTATTACAAATAAATAAGTAATTTATAATATATAATTTAAAGATATATACATAAGAGCTATGGTGCCGGGAATGGGGTGAATATCAAATGTCCAAAGGTCACAGATACAAGTGCACAGATAAGACAGAAGGGAGAGTGAGCCAGGGAAAGGAGGACATAATCAGGGAAGGCCTCTTGGAGAAGATGTGATGTTAATTGTGCTTTGAAGGTGGAGAGAGTGAAGGTCTGGCATATATGATGGGGGAGAGAGTTCCCAGCCAAGGGAAAGAGCCCGGGCTCGGGAGTCACAGGTCGTGGGTTCTGATCCCGGCTCTGCCACTTTTCAGCTGTGTGACTTTGGGCAAGTCATTTAACCTCTCTGTGCCTCGCTTACCTCATCTGTAAAATGGGCATTAAGCCTGTGAGCCCCACATGGGACAACCCGATTACCTTGTATCTACCCCAGCACTTAGAACAGTGCTTGGCACATAGTAAGCGCTAAACAAATACCATCATCATTATTATTATATGAGACAGGGGTCGGTGCTGAGGTAGATGAGACCGGGGCACGGTGAGTAGGCTTGCGCCAAAAGAGCAGAGTTTGCAGGATGGGCTGAGTGAGGTGAGGTAGAATGAAGCAAGCTGAGTGCGCACTTTAAAGCCAAAGGAAAGGAGTTTCTATTTGATGCCGAGGTGGATGCTTCTCAAGGAGTGGGGAGACATGGACTGAACTTCTTTGTCATTAAACGATTCACGCAGCAGATGAAGTATGGATTGGAATGGGGAGAGGCAGCGGCCCGGAAGGTCGGCGAGGAGGCGGGTGCAGTAGTCAAGACGGGATAGGATAAGTGCTTGGATCAGCATGGGAGCCCCTAGGATGGAGAGGAAAGGCCGGATTTAAGCAAGGGTGTGAAGGTAAAACTGACAGGATTTGGGGACAGATGGAACATGTGTCTGGAATGAGAGAGATGAGTCGAGGACAAGACCAAAGGTATAGGCTTGTGAGGGTGGATAGAGGTGTGAGCCCGTCGGTGGGTAGGGATTGTCTCTATCTGCTACCTAATTGTACTTTCCAAGTACTTAGTACAGTGCTCTGCACACAGTAAGCGCTCAATAAATATGAATGAATGAAATACGATTGAATGGTGTCGCCTACAGTGATGGGGAGGACAGGATTTGGTTGGGAAGATAAGGAGTTCAGTTCTGGACATGCTAGGGAATATCACTTTATTGTTGTATTGTCCTCTCCCGAGCACTTAATACAGTGCTCTGCGCACAGTAATCGCTCAATAAATGTGATCGAATGAATGAATTTGAGGTATCAGCAGGACATTCAAGTAGGTAAGTCTTGAAGGCAGGCGGAAATGCAAGATTGCAGGGAAGGAGAGGTCAGGCCTGGAGATGGAGATTTGGGAATCATCTGCAGAGAGGTGGTAATTGAAGCCATGGGAGCGAATGAGTTCATTCATTCATTCAATAGTATTTACTGAGCGCTTACTATGTGCAGAGCACTGTACTAAGCGCTTGGAATGAACAAGTCGGCAACAGATAGAGACAGTCCCTGCCCTTTGACGGGCTTACGGTCTAATCGGGGGAGACGGACAGACGAGAACAGTGGCAATAGATAGAGTCAAGGGGAAGAACATCTCGTAAAAACAATGGTAATTAAATAGAATCAAGGCGATGTACAGGGAGTGGGTGTAGAGGGAAAATAGAAGGGGACCCAAAGCTACGCCTTGAAGGACTCTACTGTCAGAGGGTGGGAGGCGGAGGAAGAGTCCGCAAAAGAGTCTTCCCGCTAGGCTAGCTGCCTTCCCAAGCCTCACTCATTGTCAGTCCATAATTATAGTTATTAAGCATTTACATTGATCACAGGGCTGTACTATCAGGAAGAATACATAGGCTTTCATTATGACGCAGTTCCTGGTTCAAAAGGGACTTCCCATCCTGTCTTAGAACCCATGAGGAAAGGACTCATTGTTCAGATGATGATTTTTTAGCCTTTCTTTAGCCCTTTATTAATCAGTGGAATTTGCTGAATACTTACCGTGTGCAGAGTATTGTACTGCATGATTGAAAAAGTACAATAAAGTCAGGTTGGTAGATATGATTCTTGCCCACAAGGATCTTACTGTTAACCAGTCTTTATATTTCCAAGATTTTTAAAATCATTTAGGTCTGGGGGCTAGGCTAGTCTTAGAATCCCATTTTACAGTTGGCGAAATTGAGGCACAGACAAGTTAAATTATTTTCATGGGATTAAAGAGTAGAGCTAAAAACAGAACCCAGAAGGGGAGATAATCCCAGAGCCTGGCTCATTCTCCTTGCAATATGCAATTCTTTTTTTTTCCTTATCTCTCTTCCTATTTCATTCTTTCCTCTCTATTTTCATTAAAACAACACAATGCATTTAGTTAGGTCCATTAGAGACCAAAATGTCCCACCCTCATTTTAATTAATACATTGTTCCGAACACTTAGAAATAGCAAAAACAATTTGGCCTCTTAAATGATTTCACAATGTCTCCACCTACTTAGTCAATTGCATTTCCCTCCTATATTGATGCTTCTTATGAAATACTATTGTAAATTTAAATGTTCCTGAAGCATTTGAGGATCTGATGCTTTTTATGATGTTTTTCTGTGAATTCCAAGCAGTTATTGGGAAATGGCCATAAGCAATACTTCACTTGAGAAAAGTACTTTTTTATTTTAGTTTGATTTCTTGATTGCATTTTTGAAGCACATGAATGTTTATGAAATTTTTTCTGGACTGTGAGCTTGTTGAGGACTGAGAATGTGTCTACTGACTATTGAATTGTAAATCAAACCCTTTACAGCACTCTGCACAGAGTAAGCATTCAATAAATACCATTTATGAGGATGAAATATATTAAACAAGTATTGGCATTTATTAAACACTTACTGTATGCAGAGTACTGTACTAAGCACTTGGGAGAGTACAATTCAATAAGTACATGACTATACTTAATTTGCATTTTACTTTTTCATGTCCTGCATGACAACCTTTTCTTTAGGTAAAAGGGGTACTATGCCTAGTGGAAAGAGCACAGGCCTGTAAATCAGGAGATCTGGGTTCTAGTCCCACTTTTAAACCTGGCCTGCTGTTCAACCTTGGGCAAGTCATCTTCTCTGGTTCTCAGTCTCCTCATCTGTAAAAAGAGAAGAAGCGGTGGCCTAGTGGATAGAGGAGTGGCCTGGGAGTCAGAAGGATCTGGGTTGTAATCCCAGCTCCGTTACTTATCTGCTCTGTGACATTGGGCAAGTCACTGCCCTTCTCTGTACCTCCATTACCTCATCTGTAAAATGGGGATTAAGACCGTGAAGTCCATGAGGGACAGGGACTTTGCCCAACCCAAATATCTTCTTTCTACCCCAGTGCTTAGTTCACTGTCTGGCGTGTAGAGCTCCTTGTGACAGAGAACGTGTCTACCAACTTCGTTATATTGTATTTTCCCAAAAGTTTAATGTACTGCTGTGCTCACAGAAAGCACTCGATCAATACAATTGATTGATCGATTCCGGGTTCAGAGCACTATACTAACTGCTTGGGAGAATACAGTACAAAATTCTGATAAATTCTGATTAAATTTCATCCTTGAAATAAATCTCTCCTCCAGCCCTGTTCTCTCCACTTTAGACTTTGAGCCCCATTTGGGTCAGGGACTGTGTCAGATTGGATCATCTTCTATCTATCACAGTCCTTGGTATATAGTAATAAATGCCATCATTATTGGATAAATTTAACAGTCAAAATTTTCCAGTTATACTAAACAGTATTCAATCCTGTCTTTCTAAACAAGAAAAATAGCCTAGCACAACAGAAGCAGCACGGCATAGCAGAAAGAGCCAGGCCTGGGAGGACTTGGGTTCTAATTCTGGATCTGCCACTTGTTTGCTGTGTGACCTTGGGCAAGTCACCTAACTTCTCTGTGCTTCAGTTTCCTCAAACTGTAAAGGGGCATTAAATCCTATTCCCTCCTACTTAGACTTTGAGTTTCATGAGAGACAGGGATTATGTCCGACCTGATAAACGTTATCTATCCCAGTACTTGGAAGACTGCTTGACAAATAAGTGCTTAACAAATACCATTAAAAAACCAGCTAAAAAACTCAGTATTAATCAATAAAAGGTATTTATAGAGTAACTATGCATGCAGAGAATTGTACTATTTGAGAAAGTAAAGAATTAGACATGATCCCTGCCCTCCAGGAGCTTAAAAACTAGTTAAGAGGATGGACACTAAAATTATTTACAGATAGGAGGAAGAAGGAAAAGAAGATATGAGATGAGCAAATGTTTTTTTTTAAAAAATGGTATTTGTTAAAAGCTTACTGCGTGCCAGCCACTGTTTTAGGTCCTGGGGTAAATGCAAAGTAATCAGGTTGGACACAGTCCATGTCCCACATGGGGCTCACAGTCTTAAATCCGCATTTTGCAGATGAGGGAACTGAGGCCCTGAGAAGTGAAGCGATTTGCCCAGAATCACACAGCAGACAGATGGTGGAGTCAGCATTGGAACCCAGGCCCTTGCTTAAGTAATAGAGTATATAAATCGATATATATATATGTTCAGGGAGTTGTAAGCTTGTGAGTGCCAAGTGGGTGCAGAGGCGATGAAGTAATCGAGGATGATGGAACCTGGGGAGAGGAAAAAGCTCCTCAGGTCACTCCTTGCATCTCACTGGGGTTATACCAGTTACCTCTGAACTATCCCTGTCAGCTGTGTGACTGTGGGCAAGTCACTTCACTTCTCCGTGCCTCAGTTACCTCATCTGTAAAATGGGGATTATCTGTGAACCTCACGTGGGACAATCTGATTACCCTGTATCTACCCCAGCGCTTAGAACAGTGCTCTGCACATAGTAAGCACTTAACAAATGCCAACATTATTACTATTATAGTCGAGACTGGTAGAGTACTGGAAACTCTCCAGCTGCGACCCTGAGAGGTACCCAAGGGCTTAGTATTTATTTATTTATCTAGCGATTTATTTATTTATATTAATGTCTCTCACCCCCTCTAGATTGTGAGCTTATTGTAGGCAGGAATGTGTTATATTGTAATAATGTTGGTATTTGTTAAGCGCTTACTATGTGCAGAGCACTGTTCTAAGCGCTGGGGGAGATATAGGGTGATCAGGTTGTCCCACATGGGGCTCACAGTTTTAATCCATTTACAGATGAGGTAAATGAGGCACAGAGAAGTTAAGTGACTTGCCCACAGTCACACAGCTGACAAGTGGCGGAGCTGGATTCGAACCCATGACCTCTGACTCCCAAGCCCGGGCTCTTTCCACTGAGCCACGCTGCTTCTCTATTGTACTCTCCCAAGTGCTTAGTACACTGCTTTCCACACAGTAAGTGCTCAATAAATACAGTTGAATGAATGAATAAGCGCTAGGTAAATATGATTGACTGATTCCCACACACACACTCACCTGTTCACTCACACTGATGCACATTATGATTATTGTTTATGGATTTTTCTCTTGGGATCTGGAAACTATCCCAAAACTGTTGTTGTTCTCCTGGGGCCTGTAACAAGGCCCTGATTTGACCCTCTTTGTGACAGTCTTTTTGCCCTGCACAAAAAAAGACGTGAGGGAGAAGGGAGGGAGAGACCGTCTAGATTTCTCTCTTCTGTCATAAGAGGGGGCAAGAATTTCTCTGCTGACTTGCTTTCTGGGTCAGGAAGTTGCAAAATCAGATTAAAGCAGAGAATAGGGACAGAATTCTAGAGGTTGGAGTGAAACTTGAAAAGCTTTCAGCCCACTTATCAAAGCGCTTACGGTTCCCCTTTCAGCTTAGATGAAACAATAATAAATATTGAGCAAAGGAAGTTAATCCACATCCGGAGCATTTTATTAAGTAAAAACCTGCGACAACAGAAACAACAGACTCCAGGCAATGAACTTCATGTTGAGCTAAATGGTTGGAGCTGTAAAAGGATGTAATTAAGTGCACCAGGCACAGACCATTTCCATTTTTTTCTTAAAGGGTTTCCATGCAATTCGGTCTGCCTTCATGCTTCCAGTAAGAAAGCAGTGAGGCCTCGTGGATAGAGCATGGGTCTAGGAGCCAGAAGGACCTGGATTCTAATCCCAGCTCTGCCACTTGTCTGCTGTGTGACTTTAGACAAGTCACTTCACTTCTCTGGGCCTTAGTTACCTCACTTCTCTGGATCTCAGGCACCTCATCTGTAAAATGGGGATTAAGACCGTGAGCCGACGTGAGACAGGGACCATGTCCAACCCAATTTGCTTCTACCCACCCCAGCGCTTAGTAGTACAGTGCCTGGCACATAGTAAGTGGTTAATAAGCACCCTCATTTTTTTTTAACCAACACCACAATTAATTACTTATTTCTCTGAAGCTGTTTCTACACTGGCAAAGGGGAGGGTATTACAAATTTGCAAGTACTTGAGGGGTGGCGATGCTTTCAATACAAGCCCAGAAGTTTTGCAAAAGTCCTGGCATATTCTATCTGAATTATTGCAAATCGTCTCTTGGGTCGGTATAGAACAAACTGTATCTTCCACTTGGTGCGCATCATTCATCTCACTTGATCAGTGAAGAAACACCCTTAGTCAGCAAGCTCACACCCATCAACTTCACCGAAGCAAAAGTACCACTTCCTCAAAATCAACACCCAAGTTTCCCTCTCCCTCCAGCGCCCCTCTTCTAGCCTTTTCACCAGGAAGGCAAAGGATCGTCATCTTCAGTTACAGAAACAGCAGTGTGGCCTAATAATAACAATAATTATTACGATGGAATTTGTGAAGTGCTTATTATGTGCCAGGCACTGTTCTAAGCCCTGGGTGGATACAAGCCTAGTGGGGTGGACACAGTCCCCGTCCTGCTTGGGGCTCACATTCTCAATCCCCATTTTACACAGATGAGGTACCTGAGGCTGAGAGAAGTGAAGTGACTGTGCCTGTCTACGCATTTTGTTTTGTTGTCTGTCTCCCCCCTTCTGTACTTTAACCCCGTTGTTGGGTAGGGACTGTCTCTGTGGCCAAATTGTACTTTCCAAGGGCTTAATACAGTGCTCTGCACACTGTAAGCGTTCGATAAATACGAATGAATGAACCCGTGACCCATGACCTTCTGACTCTCAGCCAGTGCTTAATCCACTACTCCAGGGCTGCTTCTCATAGTGGCCTAACGGTTAGAGCCCGGGCCTGGGAGTCAGAAGGAGCTGAACAGAGATTAAGACTGTGGGCCCCATGTGGGACAGGGACTGTGTCCAACCCAATTTGCTTGTATCCACCCCAGCTCTTAGTAGAGTGCCCGGCACATTTTATTTTACTGTATTTTATTTATTTTATGGTATTTGTTGAGCATTTACCGTGTGTCAAACACTGTTCTAAGCGCTGGAGTAGGTACAAATTAATTAAGTTGGACACAGTCCCTGTCCTGCCTGGGGCTCGCAGTCTGTGAAGGAGGAAGAACAGGTATCCCCATTTTGCAATTGGGAAAACTGAGGCACAGAAAAGTGAAGTGATTGCCTAAGGTCACGCAGCAAACAATTGGCAGAGCCACAATTAGAACCCAGGGCCCTCTGACTCCCAGGCCTGTGCTCTCTCCATGAGGCAATTAACAAATACCACGATTACTATGATTATTATTTCTGGGCACTTATGGGTGGCTGGGACCACTGAAATATATATTGTCCTTTTCAGCACCTTGTGGGCAGAGATTGTGTCTGCTGACTTTCCCGTACTCGCCCAAGCATTCAGTGCAGTGCTCTGCACACAGTAAGCGCGCAATAAATACTACTGATTAACTGATCACTCACAGGACGCCACTGTTGGTGAAATTCACCTTTGAGTGTGTGTGTGGGACTGAAAAGGTGGCTCTGGGACACATTGTGGCTTAAAAATACTGTCCCTTGTATTGTCCCATTTGATGTTTGCAGCATCTGCCACTGTTTTCACTTTCCCGCTTTGTCCCTGATTCCTTATGAAGCTTTTGCTCAGAAAGAGCTGCTCCTTTTTCCCTCTAGACTCCGACCTCCTTAAAAGCAGGGAACGTGCCTACCAACTCTGCTTTATTGTATGCTCCAAAGTGCTTAGTAGAATGCTCTGCACGTAATAAACAATAAGTAAGAATGCTTGACTGAGTAAGCTCAGCGTGAGCAAGAAACATGTCTACCAACTCTGTTTATATTGTTGTATTGTGCTTTCCAAAGCCCCTCTTAGGACCGTACCTGGAGAGTTTCCAGTACTCTACCATTCATTCATTCATTCGATCGTATTTATTGAGCTCTTACTGTGTGCAGAACACTTGTACTAAGCGCTTGGAAAGTACAATTCAGCAATAAAGAGAGACAATCCCTGTCCACACCGGGCTAAGCGCAGGAGTCGATACAAAGTTAGACACAGTCCTTGTCCCACATGGAGTTCACAGTCTTAATATCTCAGGGTATCTCAGGCGGGAGGAAGTATTCGAGCAAGGAATCAGAGGTGGGGAGAGATCAGAGAGAGGGCCAGGAAACAGCTTAGCTCTTGGGCTCATTATTACAACCCGAACAACATCAGTACGTATAATCCCAGCTCTGCCACTTGTCAGCTGTGTGACTGTGGGCAAGTCACTTAACTTCTCTGTGCCTCAGTTCCCTCATCTGTAAAATGGGGATTAAGACTGTGAGCCCCACGTGGGACAACCTGATTCCCCTGTGTCTACCCCAGTGCTTAGAACAGTGCTCTGCACATAGTAAGCGCTTAAACAATACCAACATTATTATTACGTATAAATAATAAACCCAAATGGCTAAAATAATCAATAATAATGTTGGTATTTATTAAGCGCTTACTATGTGCAGAGCACTGTTCTAAGCGCTGGGGTAGATAAAGGTAATCAGGTTGTCTCACATGAGGCTCACAGTTAATCCCCATTTTACAGATGAGGGAACTGAGGCACAGAGAAGTTTAGTGACTTGCCCACAGTCACACAGCTGACAAGTAGGAGAGCCGGGAGTCGAACTCATGACCTCTGACCCCGAAGCCCAGGCTCTTTCCACTGAGCCATGCTGCTTCCCTATGATAACCCTCCCCTCAGCGCCCAGAGTTGGAAGAGAATTGAGGGAGTGTACATGGTAGGTTGTTTCCCCTGGGGAGGCAGGGAGGAGAAAACAGGCGTCTAAATGGGGTCTTGAGAAAAATTGGTCACCCAGATTGAGCTGGGAGGGTGGAAGGACAGAGCAGAGAAATTGCTGGTCAGAGAAAGGGAAGGTAGAACTTATTTCTTGGGCTAGCTGGCTATTTGGAAGGAATTTCTCCATATAAAAATGGAGTTAAAATGCCTGGATGAAGATTTGTGACCTCTGCCCTCTCCTTGCAGGTGGAAAGACACATCAGGGTTCCACAGAGGGCCAGGGAACAGCATGGAGAGAGAAGGCTAAACTGCTATTTGATGTGTCAGAAACATCCGAGCTTGTTTTGAAAGACTGAAGCTAAATAAAAGCTTCTCATTAGTCTGGGACTAGAGTTGCGAAACCTGGTCAAAGGGTTTTTATGCAAGGGTGACTCTTTCTCTGGTGTCAGGGAGGGGAAAGAAGAAGAATTTATACAGCACAAATAAATGGGGTTTTTTAGAGAAGCAGCGTGGCTCAGTGGAAAGAACATGGGCTTTGGAGTCAGGGCTCATGAGTTCGAATCCCAGCTCTGCCACTTGTCGGCTGTGTGACTGTGGGCAAGTCACTTAACTTCTCTGGGCCTCAGTTCCCTCATCTGTAAAATGGGGATTGAGACTGTGAGCCCCACGTGGGACAACCTGATTCCCCTATGTCTACCCCAGCGCTTAGAACAGTGCTTGGCACATAGTAAGCGCTTAACAAATACCAACACTATTATTATTATTATTATTCATTATATGGAAGATTGCATGGGCAGTGTGACCTAGGGGAAAGAGAATTGGCCTGGAAGCAAGGAGACCTGGATTCTAGTCCTGGCTTTCCTTCTTACCTGCTGAGAGACTTTGGGTAGGTCACTTAACTGCTCTGTGCCTCAGTTTCCTCATTGTAAAATGGGGATTAGATATCTGTTCTCTCTTATACCATGGAGCCCCTTGTGAGGCAGGGTCATTGTCTGTTCTGATGATCTTGTAACTACCCCAGCATTTAGCAAAGTGCTTGGCCCATAAGCAGCGTTAAATAAATTCCATTATCAGAAGCACCATGGTCTCGTGGAAAGAGCACTGTCCTGGGAGTCAGAGGTCCTGGGTTCTAATCCCGGATCTGCCACTTGTCTGCTGTGTGACCTTGGTCCAGTCACTTCACTTCTCTGGGCCTTAGTTCCCGTCTCTGCAAAATAATAATAATAATAATGTTGGTATTTTTTAAGCGCTTACTATGTGCAGAGCACTGTTTTAAGTGCTGGGGTAGATACAGGGTAATTAAGTTGTCCCACGTGGGGCTCACAGTCTTAATACCCCTTTTACAGATGAGGTAACTGGGGCCCAGAGAAGTTAAGTGACTTGCCCACAGTCACACAGCTGACAAGTGGCAGAGCTGGGATTCGAACCCATGACCTCTGACTCCCAAGCACGGGCTCTTTCCACGGATTTGATACCTTTTCTCCATCTTACTTAGCCTGTGAGCCCCCCGTGGGACCTGATTGTCTTGTATCTTCCCCAGAGCTTAGTACAGTGCTTGGCATATAGTAAGTGCTTAACAAATACCACAATTATTATCATTAATAATACATCATGATCAGATTAATACTCAGTACTTTATTATTATTAATAATGATAATAATAAGATCATTCTTTATCAAGAAGCCGGATCATTCTTCATCTGCCAAGGAGGATGAGAGCCCATTTTTTCTTGCCCACAATATTGGGTAGGTTTGAAGCTGTGCAGTTTTTGCTGAGAGCTCCCAAAATGAAACCAGATTCTCTTCCTAGAAATGAGGAGAATTACGATGTCATGTGCTCAAACTGTTGCCGATGAGTTTCGTCTTATCCCAGCTCCGTCTTCCCTGCTAACGAGGTTCATCTTGCAATTTCCAAATAGGAAAATTTGTTTAATGACCAGCTTCACGTCACAGCAGATGACTGCAGATGTCAGAAGTCGTCGGGTATAAATCTACCCCCAGCTCACGCTGTCTCTTTCTGTTTGGTGGGGACTTTTTTGCCCTGACAGAGCAGAAAATTAATCTGGCAGGTAGCTGGTCATTCATCACTAGTCCTCCCAAGAGAAGAAACAGATGTTTCTTTCCTAACCTACAGTTCATCTGAAAAGCAGCTTGCGGTGCGGGGTGAGGTGTTGCAGTCTCTGACTTTTCTGGAAAAGTGAGCTTGGAAACGGAGCTGACGTGATACCTTGCCCAAACATTAAGTGAGCAAAATAACTTGACCTTCATCATACTTTACTTGGAGGGAAGGTGTCAGCATTATTTTTTTAAAGGTATATCGTAAGCGCTTACTATGTGCCAGACACTGTACCAAGCACTCGGGGAGATATAAGTTAATCAGGTTGGACAAAGTCCCCGTCTCACATGAGGCTCACAGCCTTAATCCCCATTTTCCAGATGAGATAAATGAGGCGGAGAGAAGTAAAGTGTCTTGCCCAAGTTCACCCAGCAGTCAAGCGGCAGAGCCGGGATTAGAACTCAGGTCCTTTTGACTCCCAGGCCGTGCTCTATCCACTAGACCCCGCTGCTTCCTCTCATTCATTTTTCTTCTCTCCTACCTTCTCTCCTCACTGAATCTCCTCACCGAATGAGGCTCAGCTTCTATCTTTTTCCTCACCTCTGCTCCGCTCCCAGTCTTTCGTTTCAAATATTTCTCTTGGCTTCTCACTCCACCTGCAGGACTCATCTTTTCTGTGAAGACCGTGGCGGAGAGCAAGCCCAGATGCGGTTTCTTTTCCGGTCCGTCTTCGGAAAATCAGGCCTGGGTTTCTTCAAGGTCCTAATCGGCTCCAGGGAAGAGGGAGGATGACCCAGAGACAGACGTGACGTAAAATGAATTACGGGAGCGGCAGAACTAAGCCGTGTGACTCAGAGGAGTACGAAGGGGGAGATTGAACCAGTCAGATCATTCACTAAATTCTGCAGGAGGACTTGTAGGCAGGGAATGTGCCTGTTTATTGCTGCATTGGACTCTCCCAAGCGCTTAGAACAGTGCTTTGCACACAGTAAAGGCTCCATTCACTCATTCATTCAATCGTATTCATTGAGCACTTACTGTGTGCAGAGCACTGTACTAAGCATTTGGGAGACTACAATACAACAATGAACAGACATATTCCCTGCCTACAACCAATAAATATGATTGAATGAATGAATGAAGCAGTTACCAGTCAGCAGATTGAATTAACTCATCCGGTGGGTGAGAAAGCAAAACAAGAAGAAAATGTTAAATATATGATCATATTGTTTCATGAAATTAAACAAAGCCTCCTTTGCCTTTAGAATTTGCTCTCCGTACCACCCTCTGATGAAATTCCCGTCCGAAAAGGACCCTTTGGAAAACCAAGACTAACACAATGGCTCCTGCTACTCAGCTCCTTCCTGTGGTTTATGTAAGTTTTGCAGGGAGGGGAGTAAATTTCAATTTTTATTTGGCCTCTCTCCAAGGGGGGAAAAGATAAAGTCCCTAAATCTGGGAGCGGTCATTATGTATCCCGGGTCACACATTTCAGAGGCCTAATAAAGATCTTGTCAACTAACTACAACCTGAACTGAGAAGTAACATGGTGTAGCAGATACAACATAGGCCTAGGAGTCAGAAGATCATGGGTTCTAATCCACTTGTTTGCTCTGTGACCTCAGGCAAGTCATTTCACTTCTGTGGACCTCAGTTTCCTCTTCTGAAAAGTGGGGATTGAGACTGTCAGCCGCACAAGGGACAGGGCTGTCTCCAACTCGATTTGTTTGTATCCACCCCAGCGCTTAGTTCAGGGCGTGACACATAGTAAGCCCTTAACAAATGCCACAATTATTAATTTTAGAAGGAAAACATCACTCCAGCCAGGATAGATAGAACTCAACCCTCTTGGCTGACCAGTCTGGGCTCTGTCACTTGTCTGCTGGGGGACCTTGGGCAAGTCACTTCACTTCTCTGGGCCTTAGTTCTCTCATCTCTAAAATGGGGATTAATGCTGTGAGCCCCATGTGGGACAGGGACTGTGTCCAACCTGATTAGCTTGTCTCTACACTCAATATGGTACACTGCACATAGTAAGCACTTAACAAATACCATAAGAAAAAACTCTTCAGACAAATCTAAAAGTTGGAGAGAAAAGTTGAAAACAAGCCAACATCCAAAATAAGAGGGCATCTCTGAGTTTTACAGTGAGAGCTCTAGAAAGAGAAGGGGGCTGGCCGATCCATTAATGGTACTTATTGAGCACTTACTGTGGGCAGAGCACTGTCCTAAATGCCTGGGCAAGTACAATAGTGTAACTCGACATGATCTGTGCTCTCGAGGAAAGGAGACTCTGGTGGGGGAGACAGACATGAAAATTAAATAAAGTAAAATAAAATGCTCTCCCCCACCTCAAAGCCTTATCGAAGGAATATCTCCTCCGAGAAGCCTTCCCTGACTAAGCCTTTCTCTCTTCTTCTCCCACTCCCTTCTGCTTCTTCCTGATCTGCTCCCTTCATTCATCCTCCGTCTCATCCCCTCAGCACATATGTATATATCTATAATTTAGCTATTTATCTATATTACTATCTGCCTCCTCAAGACTGTGAGCTCGTTGTGGGCAGGGTACGTGTCCGTTTGTGGTTGTGTTTTACTCTCCCGAGCCCTTAGTACAAAGTTTTGCACACAGTAAGCGCTCAATAAATATGATTGAATGGATGAATGAAAGGTAGGGGAAGCAAGCATGTATAAAAAATATGGACCTAGGTGGTGTGGGGATGGAGGGTGGGGTGAGGACCTAAGTGCTTGTGTTGGGGGTGGAGAGGGTGGGAATTAGAGCAAGGGGATATGAGAGATTAGTCAGGGAAGGTTTCCGGGAAGAGATGTAATTTTTGTAAGGGTTTGAAGCTGGAGCTTTGAAGATGAGAAGCAGCATGACCTAGTGTAAAGAGGACATACCTGCTGCATGACCTCGGGCAAATCACTTAACTTCTCTGTGCCTCAGTTCCTTCATCTGCACAATGGGGATTCAATACCTGTTCTCCTTCCAACTGTATCTACCCTAGCACTTAGTAGGGTACTTAGCACATAGTAAGCATTTAATGAATACCACGTAGAACAAGCCTGGGCCTGGAAGGCAGAGAACCTGGATTTTAATCCTGCGTCTGCCACTTGCCTGCTGTGTGACTATGGACCCCCTCATCTGGCAGGCCGAAATAGCTCAGTCGGGGGAGCGTTAGACTGAAGATCTAAAGGTCCCTGGTTCGATCCCGGGTTTCGGCACGATATGTATTTCACATCTCAGCAAACCTTTTCTAGAAGCAGCGTGGTTTAGTGGAAAGAGCCCGGGCTTGGTAATCAGGGGTCACGGGTTCTAATGCCCGCTCCGCCACATGCCAGTTGTGTGACTTTGGGCAAGTCACTTCACTTCTCTGCACCTCAGTTCCCTCAACAGTAAAATGGGGATGAAGACTGTGAGCTCCACGTGGGACAATCTGATTACCTTGTATCTACCCAGCGCTTGGAACAGTGCTTGGCACATCATAAGTGCTTAACAAATACCAAAATTATTATTATCTAATTTCTCCCTGCCTTGCTTTCCTCATCTGTGAAATGGGGATTCAATACCTGTTCTCCCTCCTACTTAGACTCTGACCCCCAGGTGGGACAGAGACTGTTCTGACCTAATCCTCTTGTATCTACCCCAGTGCACGGCATCTAGTTAATGCTTAACAATTATGATTGTTAATATTAGTAGTAGTAGTAGTATTAGCCACATTTTCTACTCACAAGCAGTTTGCACTGTAACAGTTAACTTGAGACGTGGCTCAATGGAAAGAGCACGGGCTTGAGAGTCAAAGGTCAAGGGTTCAAATCCCAGCTCTGCCACTTGTCAGCTGTGTGACTGTGGGCAAGCCACTTAACTTCTCTCTGCCCCAGTGACCTCATCTGTAAAATGGGGATTAAGATTGTGAGCCTCGCGTGGGACAACCTGATTACCCTGTAACTACCCCAGCGCTTAGAACAGTGCTCTGCACATAGTGAGCGCTTAACAAATACCAACATTATCAGCCATCTCATTTTCACTTTTAGATCCAAGCAGCATGGCCCAGTGAATAGAGCACGGGCCTGGGTATCAGAAGGTTCTAGCTTCTAATCCCAGATCCCCCACGTGTCAACTGTGGAACCTTGGGCAAGTCATTTCATTTCTCTGTGCCTCACTTACCTCACCTGTAAAATGGGGATTAAGACTGTGAGCCCCATGAGGGACAGGGACTTTGTCCATCCTGATTAGTCTGTATCTATCACGGCGCTTAGTACGGTGCCTGGCACATAGTAAGCGCTTAACAAATACAAGAAAAAAGCTCTACTTAAACTGCCGATTCTACTCAAAATTCTTGGCCAAGGAGGAGTTAAATGGCAAGATCCTGAGGGGAGCCCTGGGCTGTAGTCCAAGCAGGAAGGGTTTGGTTGTGGTTAGACCAGGCTATAGAAACCATCTGGATGGAGGAAAAACCTAGAATGCCTGAAGAAAGTGTGTGTGAGTGTGTGTGTATGTGGGTGGGTGTGTTATTTGATTGTGTTTAAATCCGGGAAGAATAAACCCCTAGCTTAAGATCTGAGTTCGGGAAACACCTGTGGAAAATGGGTAACTAAGTTTTATCTGCCACCTTTCTTTCTTACTTACTCCCCTAAAGCTCTACTATTCCTGCACTGGGGTTGTCTTGTTTGAAAAATCTTTTTCTTCTGGATTCACCAATCAGTGAGACAAAAGTCTTGGGTGCCAACTGTGTACCGAGCCCTATTGTTCAACACAGAATTCAAAAAAGAGAAATGCACACCTCGCTGCACATGGATTGTATTCACTGAAAGTTTAGCAGGGGATTTCCTCAATCCCGACATGGTGTTGCCTCCGGAAGCAAATTCATCCCCTCCGGCTGTGGATTTACATCTCTCTCTGGGGGCTGGCCAGAATGAAACTGAAATGATTTTTCTGCTCTGTTTGTAGAGAACTACTCCTCCGTGGCGTACCTCCGTGGCGTAGTCTGCAGAGGGAGGGAAATCACGTGAGTACGGGTGAATGACCAGGAGAAGCAGGGTGGCCTAGTGAATAGAGCACGGGTCTCAGAGTCAGCAGGACCTGGGTTCTAATCGCAGTCTGCTGTGGGACCTTGGGAAAGTCACTTCACTGCACTGGGATCAGGAGGTCATGAATTCTAATCCTGACTCTGCCACTTGTCTGCTGTGTGACCTGGGGCAAGTCACTTCGCTTCTCTGTGCCTCGGTCACCTCATCTGGAAAATGGGGATTGAGACTGGGAGTCCCATGTGGTACAGAGACTGTCCAACCCGATTTGCCTGTAACCACCCCACTGCTTAGTAGAGTGCCTGGCACACCGTGGCTCAGTGGAAAGAGCACGGGCTTTGGAGTCAGGGCTCATGAGTTCGAATCCCAGCTCTGCCACTTGTCGGCTGTGTGACTGTGGGCAAGTCACTTAACTTCTCTGTGCCTCAGTTCCCTCATCTGTAAAATGGGGATGAAGACTGTGAGCCCCACGTGGGACAACCTGATTCCCCTATGTCTACCCCAGCGCTTAGAACAGTGCTCGGCACATAGTAAGCGCTTAACAAATACCAACATTATTAACATTATCACACAGTAAGTGATTAACAAATACCACAATCATTATTATTATTGATCTCTGGGCCTCAGTTACCTCATCTGGAAAATGGGGATTAAGACTCCGAGCCCCATGTGGGACAGGGACCCTGTCCAACCTGACAGCTCGTACCTACCCCAGCACGTAGTACAGTGCCTGGAACATAGCAAGCATTTAACAAATGCCATTTTTAAAAAAAGACTTTGTTTTCCTTCAAGGCCACAGATGAGAGTTTAAGCGTTAAGCACTCGTGGCCACATATAAGAAGACAACCAGGTCACTGAACAACTTCAATCAATGAATCAATCGTATTTATTGAGCGCTTATCCTTTATACACCCCACCCTCAGCCCCACAGCACTTATGTACATATCCACAATTTATTTATATTAATGTCTGTCTCCCCTTCTAAATTGTAAGCTCGTTGTGGGAAGGGAGTGTGTCTGCTTGTTGTTGCATTGTACTCTCCCAAGTGCTTAATACAGTGCTCTGCATACAGTAAGTGCTCAATAAATATGTAAAGTGATTGTTTAATTGCAGAACACTGTCTTAGGCACTTGGGACAGTACAGTATAACGGAGGTGGTAGAAATATTCCCTGCTCACGAGGAGTTTACAGTCTAGAGGGGGAGACAGACATTAAAATAAATGACAGATATGGATATAAGTGCTGTGAGGCTGAAGGTGGGGTGAGTAAAGGGTGCCGATCCAAACGTAAGGTGACAGAGAAGGGAAAGGGAGTAGGGGAAATGAAGGCAGGTGAATGAGTTGTAGTGAGATAAACTCGGTGCGAAACCAACACTTGTAGAAAATCATTTAACCCAGTATATACCTGCAAAAGGGGAAGCTGCCTCATTTTTAATCAAACGAAAGAGGAAGTTGTATCTAAATGGGGCTTTACTACAGTGCAACTGGATTCTTGGTCAGGTTTCGGAAAAGTCCCGTGCCCCCGGGTACAGTGAAGTGTCTTTGGAGTTCCTTTTATTGTTACTTGTTCCAGTTCAACTGGATGCTGTTTGTTTGAGTATAAAAGCATCCAAGTTTGTTACCTGTGAGACCCCTTATTTCTGCTCTTCCTATTTTATCTAGCAACCTCTAGCAGAATAATCGTAATAATTGCATTTGCTAAGCACTTACTAAGCCAATCACTGTAATAGTAGTGACAATGATGGAATCTGTTAAGCACTTACTATGTGTCAAACACTGTTCTAAGTGCTAGGTACATACAAGCTAATAAGGTTAGATACAGTCCCTGACCCACATGGGACTCACAGTCTTAATCCCCATTTTACAGATGAGGGAACTGAAGCACAGAGAAGCTAGGTGACTCGCCCAAAGTGAAACAGCTGACAAGTGGCGGAGCCGGGATTAGAACCCAGGTCCTTCTGACCTCTGGGCCCATGCTCTATAATAACGATAATAATAATAACAAATGATGGCATTTGTTAAGTACTATGTGCAAAGCACTGTTCTAAGTGCTGGGGTAAGGGGGGGATACAAGGTGACCAGGTTGTCCTACATGGGGCTCACAGTCTTAATCCCCATTTTTACAGATGAGGTAACTGAGGCACAGAGAAGTTAAGTGATTTGCCCAAAGTCACACAGCTGACAAGCTGACAAATTAGAACCCAGGGCCTCTGACTCCCAAGCCCGTGCTCTTTCCACTGAGCCACGCTGCTTCTCTATCCACTAGGCCACGCTGTGTACTAAGCACTGGAGTAGATACAAGATCACCCGTTGGACACAGTCCTTATCCCACTTGGGGCTTGCCAGCTAAGGAGGTGGGGGAACAGATATTGAACCTCCACTACAGATGAAGAAACTGAGAGACTGAGAGGTTAAGTGACTTGCCCAAGGTCACCCAGATGGCAAGTGGCGGAGCCGGAATTAGAACCCAAGTCCAAGTAGACGAGAGACAGGCACCCTAGACAATAAGGCTATAGAACAGTGAGTCTTCATGGGACCCTGTTGGCATTGTGAATTTAACTGGAGACTTTTCTCAGAGCTTTCTGATCATCAGCAAGATCTGGGACAAGCCTGGGGAGAGACAGGGAGAAAACCCTGAGCTCTCTGTGATGATGCTCTCATTAAGGCACACGGAGGAGGCTCTGCTCTGGGTGGACTTACGACGGGCAGCTCTGAAACTGCATTTTTGTTTTTGTGTGCTGTCCCAACAGGTGTCTATTTGGTACCGTAAGTTTATTGGACCCCATTCATATTCTAATCAAAAACGGATATTTCCTCTGGAAAATTCCCATGCAAAATTTATTGACTCCCACATGGGACATGACTGTAAGACTGTCCTCACTCTAAGCCCATGGTGGGCAGGGAATGGGTCAGTTTATTGTTGTATAGTACAGTGCTCTGCACATAGTAAGCACTCAATAAATACAATTGAATGAATGAATCTGATTATCCTTTTCCTACCCCAGAGTTTAAGACAGTGCCTGACATATAGTAAGTGCCGGCTGAATATAATAATAACAATAATAATAATAATGCTTGTTATGATTTGCTCCCTGGAGGTTTGGCCCGAGATTCTACTGAAAATCGTTTCAGGCCACTAAAAGTGATTTTTTTTTCCTGGTTTGTTTCCTTTTCTCCCCTGATTCCCACCCCTAATTTTTGCCAGAGACTCCTTCTTGACCTTAGGTACTTGCCAGCAAGTGATAAAGGAAGTTTCACCTCTAGTGGGAATTTTGACTGTTTCAGCTGATAAAAAAAACCTCTCTAGACCATTTTCTAAACCTTCCACTCTCCTCAAATCCCAAACGTGAACTCCACTGAGTCTTTCTTCCCTACCAACAGTTAGGATCTTTTCTTCCAGTTTTATGTTTTCTGTGTCTTGGTTACCTCATCTGTAAAATGGGAATTGAGACTGAGAGTCTCATGAGGGACATGGACTGAGTCCAACTTGTTTATCGTGAATCTACCCTAGTAGTCAGTATAATCTCATCTTATTGCCGTCGAGTCGTTTCCGACCCATAGAGACACCACGGACACATCTCTCCCAGAACGCCCCGCTCTCCACCTGCAATCGTTCTGGTAGTGGATCCATAGAGTCTTCTTGGTAAAAATCTGGAAGTAGTTTACCAGTGCCTCCTTCTGCGTGGTAAACTCAAGTCTCCGCCCTCGACTGTCTCCCCTGCCGCTGCTGCCCAGCGTGGGTGAGTTTGGACTTGTAGCCGATGGCCTTCCACTCGCCAGCCATTGGCCAAGCTAGAAATGGAATGAATAGGCCCCTCCTTGACTCTCCCTCCAGTAGCCGAGACTGGAGAGTACTGGAAACTCTCCGGGTGCGTCTCTGAGGGGGAATTCGCTACAGTGCCTGGCATATGCTAAGCACTAACAAACACCATAAAAAAAGGCTTTTTTTAATTGAAGGCAAAGTTGGTGGTGATGGTGACTACAGTCAGGCAGAACAGAAAGAACCATATGGCTGAGATGTAAATAATAACAACAATAATAATAGCAATAATGGTAGTAATTGTTAAGCGATTACTATCGATCAATGGTACTTACTGAGCCCTTAGAGCGTGCAGATCACTGTACGAAGCACTTGGGAAAGTTCAAGGCAACAGAATTGGTAGACAAGATCCCTGCCCACCAGGACCTTATTCTATGTCAAACACTCTTCTAAACCCTGGAGTAGGTACGGGTTAATCAAGATGGACACGGTCCCTGTCCCAGATGGGGTTCAACGGTGAGAGAAAATGCACCTCACTTGCGTTTCGAGCAATACTTTTGCTGGGTAATAGTTGCCACCTAGCTGCGTGAAATAGAATTAGCACCCACTTGCTCCAGTCTCAGGTTTTAAAGAATTTCAGTAATCAATTGCTGCTATTTATTGAGCGCTTACTGTGTGCAGGTACTAAGCACTTGGGAGAGCACAATACAACATAGTCGGTAGAAGTGTTCCCAGACCACAGTGAACTTAGAGTTGAGTAAGAAGAAAGTGAGAAGCAGCATGGCCTAGTGGACAGAGCGTGGGCCTGGGACTCAGAAGGTCATGGCTTCTAATCCCGGCTCCGCCACCTGTCTGCTGTGTGACCTAGGCCAAGTCACTTCACATCTCCAGGCCTCAGTTACTTCATCTGGAAAATGGGGATTGAGACAGTGAGCCCCATGTGGGACAGAGCCTGTGTCCAACCTATTTATCTTGTATCTACCACAGCACTTAGAACAGTGCCTGACACATAGTAAGCGCTTCACAAATTCCATAATTATTATTATTATCATTCTCTGCACCTCAGTTACCTCATCGGGAAAATGGAGATTAAGTCTGTGAGCCCCGTGTGGGACAGGGACTGTCAAATCCAATCTGCTTGAATCCACCCCAGCGCTTAGTACAGTGCCTAGTGCATAATAAGCTTTTAAGAAAAGCCAAAATTATTGGAAGTGACCATTTGAAATTCATTCTCCTTTTTGTTCAGTGCCTAAGAAATGGATCTTTTCCTTAGCATAAATGAATCTTTTTTGGTGGAGGGCAGAAGGGGTTAGTAGAAATAAGGACACAGGAAGTCATTCATTCATTCAATTGTATTTATTGAGCGCTTACTGTGTGTAGAGCACTGTACTAAGCTCTTGGGAAGTACAATTCGGCAACAGATAGAGATAATCCCTACTCAACAATGGGCTCACAGTCTAGAAGGGGGAGAGAGACAACAAAACAAAACAAGTAGACAGGCATCACTACCATCCAAATAGATAAATAGAACCATAGATAAATGCACATCATTAATAAAATAAATAGAACAATAAGTATGTACAAATGTATACAAGTCCTTCAGTTCAGACAAAAGATACGTGGTTTCTAAATCCACACTGTTTCAGTTTTACAACACTTAAGAGAAGCAGCGTGACCTAGTGGAAAGAGCACAAGGCTGGGACCAGTTGCTTGCTGTATGAACATGGGGAAGTCACTTCTCTGTGCCTCAATTCCCTCAACTGTAAAATGGGGATTAAATCCTTCTCCCTCCTACTTAGACTATGAGCCCCAAGAGGGACAGGGACTGTGTCTGCCCTGATAAACTTGTTTCTATCCTAGTGCTTAGAATGGTGCTTGGCACCCAGTAAACACTTAAAAAATACCATTATAAAAACAAAGCTGATCTTTATAGCACTAAATTGGGTCAGAAAGTGACAGGAGAGGTTTTGTGGTACATGGAAACCATGGGAAAATGGAGAAATAATTTTAAAAGCCATAATTGGGGGAGAATGTGAGCAGAACTTTTAAGCAGCTACCCTATCATGGAACCTTTCTGCCTCAATACAAATACATTAATGTACTTATACTCTTCCTCTATAATAATGATGGTATTCATTAAGCACTTACTCCGTGCCAAGAACTGCACTAATCAGATCGGAAACAGGCCCTGGAGCACACGAACCTCATCGTCTAAGTAGGAGGGAGAACGGAAAACATCTCCATTTTATAGGAGAGGAAATTGAGGCCCAGAGAAGTTAAGTGACTTACCCAAGATCACACAGCAGGCCAGTGACTACAGGCACAAATACAGAGTGCATATGACTTCCTATTCCTCCGATCATGTGTCTGGGCCTCGTCTCTAGCTACAACTCTGTCTCAATTTAACAGCTGAGGCCCAGAGGCTTGAAGAATGAATAGGAGACAGATACACTCCACCACAGATACGAGGTCCCTGCCCACAGAGAGCTTACAGTCTATCTGAAGAGACAGAAGAAATAATGTAAAAATAAGAGGAATTCATTCAATAGTATTTACAGTGTGCTTACTATGTGCAGAGCACTGCACTAAGCGCTTGGAATGTACAAATCGGCAACAGACAGAGACAGTCCCTGCCCATTGACAGCCTTACAGACCTCAAATAGTAGATTATGGAAAATATGCTCAAAAGGGCAGTGAGAAATAGCAAGTGCAAACGTGCTGAGAGGATAGTAGAGAACACTTGACACTTGGTTGGGACTTAAGGTAGGGAAAGAGGCAGGGAACTTATTTATATGATTTAAATACTCTATTAATGATGGTGTTTGTTAAGCACTTACTACGTGCCGGACACTGTACTAAGCCCTGGGGTGGATATAGGCAAATCGAGTTGGACACAGTCCCTGTCCCATGTGGGGCTCACAGTCTCAATCCCATTTTTACAGATGAGGTAACTGAGGCTTGTAGAAGTGAAGTGACTTGCCCAAGATCACATAGCAGACAAGTGGCAGAGCTGGGATTAGAGCCCCTGACCTTCTGAATCCCAGGCCTGAGCTCTATCCACTCCGCCATGCTACTATCACCTATCTGTAACGTTTCTAAGGTGGTAAGTTTCTTGAGGGCAGGGATGTCTACTAATTTTATTGTATCCTCCCAAGCACTTAATTCAGAGCTTTGTCCAGTAAGGTGCACAATAAATACTTTTGACTGACTGACTGACTGTCAACATTCTAGCAAAAGAGGGGTGGGTGTTTATGCCATATTCTTACAGCTAAGTAAGAATCAGTTCTTTGGTCAGATGAGCTTCTTTTTCAACGAGCATGTAATACCGCCTGAATTACTTAATCAACTTCATGGCACAAACACTAAGAATTGCTCCAATTCTGCAAAAAGAGACATTTCTACATAACTTCACACGTGACAGTAGCTTTCATACAACCCTTTTATTCAGTCCCTAGAGGAGGGAGAAATTGCATCTTGCAGTTCAGATTTAATGATTTCTCTCCCTAATTGTGTTTTTCAAACAACAATTGAAGGTTTACTCTCTACAGGTTCTGATTTATTCTTAGACAGATTTGAGTGTCGACCGGTTTTTTAAGCTTGCTACAAACGAAAGACAATCTTAGGGTTTGTTTGATATCAAAGGTTTCTAAGAGGCAATGAATCTATGTTCCAGACTGAAAGGAAAATGAGGCAAAATCCCTCATTTTTCAGTCCCAAAGTCTCTGTCAACTTTAGTTCTTTTGGCCTCTACCAACTTAATTAAGCACACAATATTTTAACCGTGCTTTGTAAAGGTGCATAGGTCACCTTCTATCGCCACAAAGTCAGGGGAGCTAAGGATTCTACCGTAAACTTCTTTCACATTGTTGAAGAAAACACCTGGAAGTACACGGATACAACTCTACTTTTGCCTTTAAGCTTCATGAATGTTTGTTTCACTCACACCATAGAGAGATCTGCCCATCCAAGTGGTCTTTTCTATATTACTAGTATTCTTAAAGAAAGTCATATTTTTAATGTTGACCAGTTTGCCATATGAAGATAGCTTCAGATGATCAAAAAAATTTGGACGATCATCGCCATTGGTATTTATTGATCCCTTACTGTGTGCAGAGCACTATGCCTTAAACCCCTATCGGTTTGGCTTGGCAGGCAGCCACGAGAATGGAGTTAGAAGACACAGCTTCTAGTCCTGGCTCCGCCTTAATTTCTCTATGTCTCATTTTTCTCAGCAGCGTGGCTCAGTGGAAAGAGCCCGGGCTTGGGAGTCAGAGGTCATGGGTTCTAATCCCGGCTCCGCCGCTTGCCAGCTGTGTGACTTCGGGCAAGTCACTTCACTTCTCTGTGCCTCAGTTCCCTCATCTGTAAAATGGGGATTAAAACTGTGAGCCCCATGTGGGACAACCTGATCACCTTGTATCCCCCAGCTCTTAGAATAGTGCTTGGCACAATAGTAAGTGCTTAACAAATACCACCATTTTTAAAATAGGAATAAAATAGCCATGCTCCCTTTCTGATTGTGAGCCTTCTGTCCAATGTGATTGTCGCTACTCTGTAAGCTCCTCGCTAGGCAGTAAACTCTGAGGGCAGGGATCATGTCTATCTCTGTAACAAACGAAAATTCTGCCCCATTGGCTTTAAAGCAGTCCATCACCTTGTGATTTACCTCACCTTGCTTCTCTCCTTCTATAACCCAGCCCACACACCCTGCTCCTCTGGTGCTAACCTTCTCAATGAGCCTCGATCTCTTCTGTCTCACCGCCAACCCTTGGTCCACGTCCTGCCTCTGGCCTGGCAGGCCCTCCTTCCTCAAATCCTCCTCAAATTCCAAGCCTTGCTCAAGGCCCTTCTCCTCCAAGAGGCCTTCCCAGATAAGCCCCATTTTTTTTCCTCTCCCACTCCTTTCTGTGTCACCCTGACTCGCTTCCTTTGCTCTCCCCTCTTCTCCCAGCCCCACAGCACTTATGTATCTCTCTGTAACTTTATTTATTTGTACTGCTGTCTGTCTCTTCCACTCTAGACTGTGAGCTAGAGATTGTCACTCTTTATTGTTGTCCTGTACTTTCCCAAGCACTTAGTAGAGTGCTCTGCACACAGTAAGCTCCTAATACGATTGAATTATCATATTGAATTATGATTGAATTATCAACTGTACTGAATTTTCCCAATTGCTTTGTACAGTGCTCTGCCCAAAGTAAACTCTCCAATAAATACCACTGATTGATAGATCTTACATGTGCCTGGCACCTCACTTTTGTACATATCTGTAAATTATTTATTTATAGTAATATGTGTGTCCCCCTTCTAGACTGTAAACTGATGTGGGCAGGGAATGTGTCTGTTTACTGTTATATTATACTTCCCAAGCACCTAGTACTGTGCTCTGCACAGAGTAAGAGCTCAATAAATACAGCTGACTGACTGGCTGATTTAATAAATAGCATTATTATTATTATTACAGCAAAAGCAAATTATTTGCCCCTCAGTCCTTTGAATGAGCTCACAATTTAATGACCTCTCTTCCTCAGCTAGCCAGATCCAGTATTGTTTGTGGCAGGTTTAGAATCTCCCCCGGTCCCTTGCAGTAGGAAGAGTGAGGAGCTAGCTGTGAACTGAGAGAGGCCAGGTGGGGAGGTGAGTCGGTGTGATATTGCCTCCCTTGTAACTGAGAAAAAACCACAAGTTGGAGTGGGCATTCTCACAAGCAAAAACTCCTCACCAGTGGCTTTAAAGCAGTCCATCACCGTGACCCCTCCTACCTCACCTCTCTACTCTCCTACTACAACCCAGTCCGCACTCTTGGTTCCTCTAATGCTTAACCTTCTGTCTGTACCTCCATCTCATCTATCTCGCCACTGAACTCTCGCCCACATCCTGCCTCTGGTCTGGAACACCCTCCCTCCTCAAATCCGACAGACAATTACTCTCTGTCTCGATTCAAAGGCTTATTGAAGGCCCATCTCCTCCAAGAGGCCTTCCCTGACTAAGCCCTCCTTTCCTCTTCTCCCACTCCCTTCTGCATCGCCCTGACTTACTGCCTTTATTCGTCCCCCCCTCCCAGCCCCACAGTACTTATGCCCATGTCTGTAATTTATTTATTTCTATTAACGTCTGTCTCCCCGCCTTGACTGTCTCCCTTGTGGGCAGGGAATATGTCTGTTTATTGTCATATAGTACTCTCCCAAGCGCTTAGTGCAATGCTCTGTAAGGACTCAGTAAATACGATTGAATGGATGAATGAATTGAGAGACCAGGTGGGGAGGTCAGTCAGCGCGATGTAGCCTCCCTTGGGACTGAGAGAAACCTGAGAGTTGGAGGGAACTCCTTATGCCCACTAGTTCTCAATAAACAAGCGTCAGACTCCAATAGATTAGAATCCATGACCTTCTGACTCCCAGACCCATGCTCTATCCGCTCTGCCGTGCTGCTGATCCTTCTCCCTTCTCCCTCTCCCCACACAAACTCATTCTCCTCTCTCTAATGGATTGGGCATCGAGCTGAGCAATTATTTATTGAGGTCCGACAATGTCCTTGGCAGCAAGGCCTAGTAATAAGAGCACAGACCACGGTAGCAGGAGACCTGGGTTCTAATCCCACCTCCGTTACCTATCTGCTGTGTGACTTTAGGCAAGGCACTTCTATGTGACTCAATCAATGGTATTTATTGAACATTTGCTGTGTGCGGAGCCCTTGTACTAAGCACCTGAGAGATTACAGAACAATAGAACTGGTAGACACGATCCCATCCCACCAGGATCTGACAGTGTAGAGGGGGCCTGTTTCCTCCTCTGTAAAATGGGGAAAACTCCTCACTCTCAGCTTCAAAGCTCTCATCCTCTGGCCCCCTCCTACCTCACCTTCCTTCTCTCCTTTTCCGGCCCAGCCCTCACACTCCGCTCCTCTGCCTCCTCTCATCTCCTCACTGGGCCTCGTTCTCGCCTGTCCCGCCGTCGACCCCCGGCCCACATCCCACCTCTGTCCTGAAATGCCCTCCCTCCTCACATCTTCCAAACTAACTCTTTTCCCCTCTTCAAAGCCCTACTGAGATCTCACCTCCTCCAGGAGGCCTTCCCAGACTGAGCCCTTCCTTCCCCTCTGCTCCTCCTCCCCTCCCCATCCCCCCTCCTCCCTCCCTCTGCTCTACCCCCTTCTCCCCCCTACAGCGTTTGTATATATTTGCACATATTCATTGCTCTATTTATTTTTATTAATGACGTGTCGGTATCTATCATTCTATTTTATCTTGATGGTATTGACGCCTGACTCCTTGTTTTGCTTTGCTGTCTCCCCACCCTCTAGCCTGTGAGCCCGTTATTGGGCAGGGGGATGGTCTCTCTCTGTTGCTGCATTGTGCTTTCCCAGCTCTGCCACTTGTCAGCTGTGTGACTGTGGGCAAGTCACTTCACTTCTCTGGGCCTCAGTTCCCTCATCTGTAAAATGAGGATGAAGACTGTGAGCCTCATGTGGGACAACCTGGTTACCCTCTCTCTACCCCAGTGCTTAGAACAGTGTTCTAGACATAGTAAGCGCTTAACAAATACCAACATTATTATTATTATTATTTCCCAAGGGCTTAGGACAGTGCTCTGCACACAGTAAACACTCAATAAATACAATTGAATGAATGAATGAATGAATGAACGAAGAAACGAATGGATGAATGAACGAACGAATGAATGAATGAACGAACAAATGAACGAGTGAATGAATGGCTGGATGAACGGACGGATGAATGAATGAACGGACGAATGAATGAACGGACGAACGAATGAACGGATGGATGGATGGATGGATGGATGGATGGATGGATGGATGGATGGATGGATGGATGGATGGATGGATGAATGAATGGAAGAATGAATGGATGAATGAATGGATGAACGGATGAATGAACGGATGAATGAATAAAAGTATGTACGAATGAACGATGAATGAATGAATGCATGAATGAATGAACGCACGAACGGATGGATGAATGAATGGATGGATAAATGAACGAACGGATGAATGAATGGATGTATGAATGAACGGATGAATGAATGAACGCACGAACGGATGGATGAATGAATGGATGGATAAATGAACGAACGGATGAATGAATGGATGTATGAATGAACGGATGAATGAATGGAAGAATGAATGAATGAACGGATGAATGAATGGTAGAATGAATGAATGAACGGATGAATGAATGAAAGTATGTATGAATGAACGATGACCGAACGAACGAACGCATGAGTGAATGAGCGGATGAATGAATGAATGAGAAGACGAATGAACGAATGGCTCAATGAATGAACGGATGAATGGATGAATGAATGAACGGACGAACGGATGAATGAATGAACAGACGGATGAATGAATGAACGTACGAACGAATGGGTGAATGAATGGATGCATGAATGGATGAATGAATGGATGAATGAGTAATAACAATAATAATAATGTTGGCATTTGTTAAGTGCATACTATGTGCAGAGCTCTGTTCTAAGCGCTGGGGTAGACACAGGGGAATCAGGTTGCCCCACGTGAGGCTCACAGTCTTCATCCCCATTTTCCAGATGAGGTCACTGAGGCCCAGAGAAGTGAAGTGACTGGCCCACAGTCCCACAGCTGACAAGTGGCCGAGCTGGGATTCAAACCCATGACCTCTGACTCCCAAGCCCGGGCTCTTTCCACTGAGCCACGCTGCTTCTCTAACAAATAGAGTAATAAATAATATATTCAAATATGCACCGTGCTGAGGGGAGGGGAAGGGGGAAGAGCAGAGGATGGGAGAAGGGGGAAATGGGGAGGGGAGGAGGAGCAGAGGGGGAAAGGGGGGGGGGGGCTAGTGTTTATGGTTTGCAGAGCACTGTAATAATAATGTTGGTGTTTGTTAAGCGCTTACTAGGTGCCGAGCACTGTTCTAAGCGCTGGGGTAGACACAGGGGAATCAGGTTGCCCCACGTGAGGCTAACAGTCTTCATCCCCATTTTCCAGATGAGGCAACGGAGGCCCAGAGAAGTGAAGTGACTCGCCCGAAGTCCCACAGCTGGCAAGTGGCCGAGCCGGGAGTCGAACCCGTGACCTCGGACTCCCAAGCCCAGGCTCTATTCCACGGAGCCACGCTGCATGAATGAATGAGTGGATGGATGAATGAATGAACGGATGGACGAATGAGGGAACGAATGGGGGGCTGAGGGCGGGGCGGGGGCGGGGTGGGCCGCGATCGATGCGCTCTGTTTTGGCCGTTGCTGTCTGCGCGGTGTCTCTGGGGCGGCCCCGCAGGCCCGCTCAGTCGCTTGCCGATCAGGCCGGGCCTCCTCCGCTTCCGCCTCCGCCCCCGCCCCCGCCCTCGCTCGCAGGCCTCGCCCCGACCCCGGGCCCGCGCCACAACCTCCGCACGCCGCTCCGCACCGCGCCCCGCACCGAGCTCCGCTCCGCGACCATGGTGCGCCGGGGGACGGGGGCGGGGGCCGGGGCGGGGGCCGGGCCGTGATTCAGCAGGTCGGGGGGGGGGGGGGGATGGGGATGGGGACCTGGGCCCCGCTGACGGGTCAGAGGTCACAGGTCAGAGGGGGGTCGGGCGGGCGGGCGGCCTTGGGGTCCGGCCTGCGTCCTCCGCCCCGACCCGGCCCGCTCCTTTCCCTTTCCCTTTCCCTTTCCCTTTCCCCTGCAGGCTGGGCCCCGCTGGGCCCCCACTGTCCGCTGTCTTTGGGCCCCCATCCCAGTGTCCGGGCTCCCGATGTCCGCCCTGTCCGGACCCCCAATATCCAGGCTCCCAATGTCCGTCCTCTCCGGGCCCCCAGTGTTCGGGCCCCCATTGTTGAGGCCCCCCGTGTCCGCTTTCCTTGGACCCCCAACCCACCGTCCAGACCCCCAGTGTCCGCCCTCCCTGGGCCCCCAATATCCAGGCCCCCAATCTCTGTTCTCTCTGGACCCCCGATGTCCGCTCTCTCTGAGTCCCCAATGTCCAGGTCGTCGTCCTCTCCCCCCCCCCCGCCGATGTCCGCTTTCTTTGAGCCCCCGACCCAGTGTCCGGACCCCCGATGTCCGCTTTCCCTGAGCCCCCAGTGTCCCGACCCCCAGTGTCCCGACCCCCAGTGTCCAGACCCCCAGTGTCCGCCCTCTGGGCCCCCAATGTCCAGGCCCCCGCCGTCCGGACCCGCACCCTTTTCCCCCTCTCTGCCAGTCCCGCCCGCACCCTTCCCCCTTCCCCCCACTAATGCTTATCATCATCATCGTCGTCATCATCATCATCATCATCATCGTGCTATTTCTTAACCGCTTACTATGTGCCAGGCGTTGTACTACTAGCTGGGGTGGATATTTGTTGCCAAATTGTACCTTTCAAGCGCTTAGTCCAGTTCTCCGCACGCAGTTAGCACTCAGTAAATACAACTGAATGAAGACAAATCTGGTTAGACACGGGCCCGGCCCCACGGGGGACTCCCAGTCTCAATCCCCATTTTACCGATGAGGAAACCGAGGCGCAGAGAATAATAATAGTCATGGTGATGGCATTTGTTAAGTGCTTACTATGTGCAAAGCACTGTTCTAAGCACTCGGGGGATACAAGGTGATCAGGTTGTCCCACGTGGGGCTCACAGTCTTCATCCCCATTTTGCAGATGAGGGAACTGAGGCACAGAGAAGTGAAGTGGCTTACCCAGAGTCACACGGCTGACACGTGGCAGAGCCGGGATTAGAACCCACGTCCTCTGACTTCCAAGCCCGGGCTCTTTCCACTGAGCCACGCTGCTTCTCGTTTATTTAAATTGATGTCTGTCCACCTCCCATCCCCCCAGGACTGTAGGCAGGGATTGTCCCTCTTTGTTCCTCTATCGTAACAATAATGATGATGATGCCGGTATTTCTGCAGCACTGTCGTAAGCGCTGGGAGAGGTACGAGGTAATCAGGTTGTCCCGTGTGGGGCTCAGTCTTAAATCCCCATTTTACAGATGAGGTAACTGAGGCACAGAGAAGTGGAAGTGGCTCACCCAAGGTCACACAGCAGACAGGTGACGGAGCTGGGATTAGAACCCACGACCTCAGAGTCCCAAGCCCGGGCTCTATCAACTAAGCTATGTTGCTACTCTCCCAAGTGCTTAGTTCAGTGCTCTGCACACAGTAAGCGCTCAGTAAATACAACTGAATGAACAAAGGGCCCCGGTCTCCCACTGCACCTCCCCCTTCCCCGCCCCCCCGGTCCCCAATGTGCACCGTCATCCTCCCAGGAAACGCTTCTCTGGGCCTCATTCATTCATTCAGTCTTATTTATTGAGTGCTTACTTTGTGCAGAGCACTGTACTAAGTGCTTGGAAAGTACAAAACGGCAATAATAATAATGATGGCATTTGTTAAACACTTACTATGTGCCGAGCACTGTTCTAAGCATTGGGACGGGGGGGGGAGATACAAGGCTATCGGGTAATCCTCGACTACCTTGTATTCAGGTTGTCCCGACTGGGGCTCATAGTCTTAATCCCCATTGTATAGGTGAGGTAACTGAGGCACAGAAAAGTTAAATGATTTGCCCAAGGCCACGCAGCTGACAAGTGGCCGAGCCGGGATTAGAACCCGTGACCTCTGACTCCCAAGCCGGGCTCTTTCCCCTGAGAGAGGCAATCCCTGCCCACAGCGGGCTGGCAGTTACGAGGGATGGAGAGAGACATCAAAACGAGTAAACAGCCATCAATATAAATAAGTAGAAGTATAGATATATACATGAAGTGCTGCGGGCTTCACTTACCTCATCTGTAAAATGGGGACCGAGACACTTATTTACAAGAAGCAGCGTGGTCTAGTGGATAGAGCCTGGGCTGGGAGTCAAGGACCTGGGTTTTAATCCCAGCTCTGCCACCGTCTGCTCGGTGACCGCGGGCAGGTCATTTCCTTAGCATCCTTGAGCGAGTCAGGCGGTGAACAGGTGACGGTTGAGCTGCTTCAGGGTTCCCTCCCCGTTAATGTCGTCCTCTCTTTTGCCTTGCCAGTGGACACTCAGGACAGTGTACTGAAGCCCCCTCAATACTGACACTTCTCTAACCCCTCCAGGGTTCTCTCCTTGCCCTCCCCATCGTTATTTTCGAATTTGCGCCTTCCCAGAAAAACGTTTGTAGAATAGAGCCCTCTACCTGGGCTGTTAAATAATAATAAGGTAATAATAAGGTAATAAGGTAATTGTGATGTCTGTTAAGCGCTTACTATATGCCAAGCACTGTGCCAAGCGTCGGGTTCAATACAGGATAATCAGGACTCACACTGTAGGAGGGAGAACAGGTATTAAATCTCCATTTTGCCGATGAGCTGAGACCCAGAGAAGGGAAGCGACGTGCCCAAAATCACACAGCAGACAAGTGGCAGAGCCGGGATTAAAGCCCACGTCCTCTGACTTCCAGGCCCGAGTTGGTTCCACTGGGCCATGCTGCTTTGTGGAGAGTGTATGGTAGATTCAAACAAATATCCACGGAAATGTTGTTCTCGATCATAATCGATGTATTCGTTAAGGGTTTACTGTGTACTGAAGTAGATTCAGTAGCATCAGATCAGAAACCGCCCCTGTCCTACCCGGAACTAGGTCTTAGAAGGAGGGAAAAGAGATATTTAAACCTCACGTTGCGGATGAGAAAATGATTCCCAGAGGAGCTAAGTGACTCGCCCAAAGTCACACAGCAGACAAGTAGCGGAGCTGGGATTAGAACCCAGATCTCCCAGTGCCCAGTTCTGGGCATTTAACACCAGGCCACGTTATTTCTCAGTGTTGGATTAAAATTTAAAAGATGATCTGTCAGGGGAGAGGAGTTTAATTGCAGAACCTCAGCGGTCACCGTGAGCCCTTCGGTCTGTGCTGGGGATTTGTCCCCACTACTATCCTAGTGTAACAGCAGGATGACATGTTTAATGACCAGTGATAAAAACTGAGCTAGACTGTGGAAACCAATTTGAGCGATTCTTAAGATAAGCAGAACCCTTTTAAAGGCGTAAAAGTAAAAGCGGTGTCCAACGGTTGTATCTCTTTTCATTTTAGTTTCGTAACCAGTATGACAATGATGTCACCGTTTGGAGCCCTCAGGTAAGAGAACACTTCATTTCATGCTATTAAAAAATTTCCATTATTTCCTCTGCCGTTACGAGCATTATACTTGCAAAACATTTCCCGTGGTCTGAAATGGGACAGTAAGATCTCAGTGGAAAAAGCAGAATTCAGTGAACGGGTCTCCCTCATACATTATTGTACTAGAGCTTGTAAAAGTGTCAACATTATGTTCTACTACTACAGAGGTGGAGCTCTACAAAAAAATTAAGACACCATCCCCTTCTCTTCCTTAAGCATCAATTAATCAGTGACTGGTATTTATTTGAGCATCTGCTGTTTGCAGGGTATTTGCCGTCTGTCACCCCTGCTATACAGTAAAATCCTTGAGCGCAGGAATAATATCTAGTAACTCCTGAGCCCTCCCATAGACTCAGTTGAGCGCTCTACACACAGTAGTTGCCCAATCAATGCTATTGATCACTGTTCTAAGCACTTGGGAGACTCGACCAGTAACTTTCAAAGGACTTACCGTCTCAAAAGGATCGGTAGTGGTGCTTTTGTTTTCACTCTTCTTCTCATTAACTTGTATCTTAGCCCAGTGCTTAGAACGGTGCTTGACATAATAGTGAGCTCTTAGTGAAGACCAGAGAAATTATTATTTTTGTAAAATCCTTCCTTTTCCAAGAGGGCTTCCCAGACTAAGCCCACATTCGTTCTGTCATGTCTATTGAGCGTTTACTGAGTGCATTTGTCCGTATCTCTCAAGCACCTTACTCTTCTCCCCGCCCCCATAGCACTTAGGTACGTATCCATCTGTAATTGATTTTCAACTTCTACCCCCCACCCAGTCTGTAAGCTCCTTGTACCTACCAACTCGAATGTGTTGTACTCTCCCAAGTGCTTAGTACAGTGTTCTGCACACAGTAATCGCTGAATAAATGCTATTGATAGATTGCTTGATAGATACCCAGTTTGTTTTCCTCACCTCTCCCGTGATGTTATAAATTCCGAGAGGACAGGGACTATGTCTTTCCATCCATGATACAGTGCCCCCCACTTGGAATTCATGCAGTTGTTACTGGCGGAGGAGATGAGGTGAATGGGAAAGCGCAAAGTAAGTAATGCATGCTCATAGCAGGAAAGCAAGCACTTTAGGATAAGAGAAGTGGAAGGCGGTGTTTTTAAAAAGGCCCCCTACCTCTCCCACTGTCAGGCTGCTCGGAGCAGAGCTCCGTTCTCCAGGGCCGACATTATTGAGCCGCCATAAGCCCTTCCCTCTCTTCCCCTCCACCCATCTCTCAGCGAGGCATGGACTTGAGAGTCAGCAGATCTGGGACTTGTGCTGGAGGAAAGAACCCCAGCAAACTCCTGTGAATCCATCTTAATAATAATAATTATAGTATTTAAGCACTTACTATGTGCCAGGCACAGTACTAAGCCCCGGGGTGGATGCAAACAGACGCGGTTGGACGCAGTCCCTGTCCCACATGGGGCTCACAGTCTTAATCCCCATTTTACAGACGAGGTCACTGAAGGCCCAGAGAAGTGAAGTCGGTCACCCGGCAGACAAGTGGCGTAGCTGGGATTAGAACCCAAGTCCTGCTGCCTCCCAAGCCCGTGCTTTATCCACTAGGCCACGCTGCCTCTCCCATCTTGAATGATCCACTTCTCTTTCTTGGTTGTGCAGGGGCGAATTCATCAAATCGAATATGCCATGGAAGCTGTAAAGCAAGGATCAGCTACCGTAGGGCTGAAATCGAAAACTCATGCGGTTCTTGTTGCTTTAAAGGTAAGCAAAGTAAAACGTTGGATTTTCTGAAAGTTCCTGAAAAAGATTGGCTCGAATTTTGAATTGGTTGGGAGGGATCCTGTATGGAGCCCCCTGCACCATTTTAGCCTGTTAAAGCGAGACAGTGACTTGCCCAAGGTCACGCAACAGACAAGAGGTGGAAACCCATAAAATGTCTTGTGGGCGTACACTCTGCTCTTTTGGCTTCCTTCTATTTTAGTTTTTTCTTCAGTCTCTCTATCACCTAGTTTCCCTTGTGTATCTCTCTTCCACCCATGTCAGTGACTCATCGGGAGAAGTCCTTTTATTTGAGTGCTATTGATCTAGAGAGGTATATTGGCCTTTCAGTAAAAATTAAGAACTTTCTTGTCAGAACATTTTTTAAAATGTAGACAAGTTCATTTTTATGGCTTGTTTGTTTTACACGGTGATGTCTATATTTGGGACTCTTCATTTTAGTAGACCCTAACTGCCTTTTTGAAAAAATGAGGACTTAATTTTTTTCATTTTTTTTTTTTTAAACTTTTTTTGTGTTTGTCATAGAGAGCGCAGTCTGAACTGGCAGCTCACCAGAAAAAAATTCTCCATGTTGACAACCATATTGGCATCTCGATTGCTGGACTCACAGCTGATGCTAGATTGTTGTGGTGAGTTTGACATGTTTCTTAGTGCCCAAAACAGTGGAATACCCAGGCACAAATGTGTGTACACCCACACGTATACACACACAAAAAAGAACTGAATTCAGAGACCTATTGAAACCCCCTTACATACAGAAACAGAGATCTCAAGCTGGAGCACATCGAAGGACACAGGCACTTGAACATTGGAGACAGAGCACTACAGCCAGTCAGTGGGATTTGTTGAGCACTCGCTGTGTACAGAGCACTGTACTAAACGCTTGGGAGAGATGATTGCCAAAAAGTTGGTAGACGTGATCCCTGCCCATAGAGAGTTTAAGGTCTAGAGGGAACAGCAAGAGAAAATTGGACAAAGCTGGGGAACCAGACAGGGAAAATAATGTAAAGTAATGGTGATGCATCAAAGCTGGGCAGTGGCTGGGATTTTTTTCTGTCTTTGCAGATGGGGAGTCGTTTGAATGAAACTATTGTTCATATTTTCTATTGTGATTAGTGTGACTCTCCTTTTCCCCCTAAAGCCAGGGGGGACCCTTATCTAATCACCTGAAGAGAAGCCCAAAGGCAAAATGAAATTATGGCAATATTCATTAATTCATTCAACAGTATTTATTGAGCACCTACTATGTGCAGAGCACTGTACTAAGTGCTTGGAATATACAATTTGGTAACAGAGACGATCCCTGCCCAGTAACGGGCTCACAGTCTAAATGGGGGGACAGCAGAGCAAAACAGAACGAAACAAAACAAGACAACATCATCAAATAAATAGAATCATGGAGATATACACCTCATTAAAGTAAATAGGGTAATAAATAATATAACAAATAAACACAGTGCTGAGGGGAAGGGGGACGAGCAGAGGGCGGGAGAGGGGAGTGTTCCAAATTGGGGTGACCATCTTGTGGTGAGCGACTTGTAAGATACGTATTTGGTTGTTTCTTTCCAAAGCAATTTTATGCGCCAAGAGTGTCTGGATTCCAGATTTGTGTTCGACAGGCCACTTCCAGTGTCGCGTCTGGTGTCTCTCATTGGAAGCAGTATCCTTTCTGGTTTTGCCCTTGCTGGCTCGAATTCAGTGGAAGCCTTTAATCCCAAATTTGGGTGTGGACCTCTGGTTGGAAACACAGCTGGTTTGAGCTGAAGATTTGGGGGCGCCCAAAGTGGGACCAAGCGAGGGGAGGAGAGGAGGGAGAAAGAGGACAGGAAAGGTAGGGAAGAGATTTTAGATCTGCCCCCGTCCAGCCGAGCAGTGCTGTCACTTGGCGCCTTCGAGCCACGAGCGGGTGTGCCCAGCATCTCTGAAAATGGGTCGACTGGTCACATCAGCGGCCTCCATCTGTGGTACCGAAGGCCAGGAAAGTCGTGGAGCCAGAGGGTGATGACGGCGGGGGCCGTGGCCCAAAGCGGGACCCCGTAAGGTCCTCCAAAATCATAATGATCCCAACTCAAGGGGACCCCGGTCACCTGACTTGGCAGAGGATATATATATGTTTTTGACCTGAAAAAATGAGCAAAAAAACCATGAAAGGCCCCTTGCCACAGGGGTACCCAAGCTTCCCCTTTCCCAAATCCTGTTTCTGGGGCCTGGGCTGTGAGGGAGGTTGTGGCCTCTCTGCTCGTGGAGCCTTTTGAACCTTGCACAGTCCCTCCTGAATTGGGGTGGGGGCAGGGAACAACATCAGCTGCCCCCTGCTCTCTCTCCTTCACTGCTGGAGACAGTGACCCTCTGTCGTGGAGGTGTAATTAAGGAGTACAGTACCAGAAGAAAAGATTCTCTCTGGGGTCGGGGGCAGGTGGAGGGTATAATGTTTGGAAGAAACTCCAAGATGTTTGATTTTCAAACCCCACCCCCAAGACGATTTTGTTTTCAACCTCGAGTACATGAGGTTTTCCGTTTTCCAGCTATTCCTGTTTGGAGCGTTTTCTTCCATGCTTCTGGCTCCGTTTGAGCTGTTCAGCAAGCAAGAACAAAGACTCCCTTATTTCTGGATCCCAGGAAAGCTGGGTCTGGACAAAGCACGTTTTTTAGGGTATCCCTGCCTTGGTGACAGAAACAAGACAGAGTCAGACTCTTATCTGAGAAGCAGTGATACTAAGAAAATAAATAAAGCTTTTACTTGGATTATCAACCAATCAGTGATATTTATTGAGCGCTTACCGTGTGCAGAGCATTGTACTAAGCGCATGGGCGAGTAGAACAGTATTAGTAGACACGTTCTCTTCCCCTTATGAGCTTGTGGCATTTTGAGAACCACAGCAGGCATCTGTTTATTTTTGAGAGAGCCTCTTTAACTATTTGAAGAAACCCAGATACCGACGCAGCGTTATGGCAGGAGGCCATATGGTGTTGGACTGCTCATTGCTGGTTACGATGTAAGTAGAAAATGTCTTTCTCCTTTTCATCTCAAAGAAAAGTAAAGTTAGGTGAAATATTCTGTGCAGCCGCTATCGTAATAACTTTGAAATTTTGCTTTATCCTAAAAAGATATTCTGTGCCTAAGTGATTCTGTTTTTGTGTAAGAGAGACTTTATTTTTTATGTTAAATATAAAATTGATGTTTGTGAATGGTAGACCTTCCCAAATAAGTACCTAAATACAATTTTAAAGTGTGTGAAAACAGGGTTGGGCGGAACTGCTCCTCTGGTTTATTTGAATTTAAACCGTCCGCGTGTTCTTTGTGTTTGTTTGCAGGACATGGGCCCTCATATCTTCCAGACTTGTCCATCTGCTAACTATTTTGACTGTCGAGCCATGTCCATCGGAGCTCGTTCTCAATCAGCTCGCACTTACTTGGAGAGACGGATGTCGGAGTTTGCCGACTGTGAGTACCGCCTGCTCTTTTTCTTCTTTCTGGGACGAGTGAGCATTCCCTCCTTACCGAAAGTTTTAAAAATCAAAATCCAATTGTCTCCCGTCTTTCTACTGCCCCGGCACTCCCTTACCCTTCTTGCCGTTGCTAGAGGCACATGGCGCACTTCCCTCCAAGAGTCTCTTGCAGTGAAAGCATTCAAGGGCCCTGCAAACTCCAATTTTTGTAAGACGGTAATAAAATGAAGCTATGGGAAGGGAAAGAAGAAAGAAGAAGATGTGGCCTTATTCCAGACCAGCTTCAGAATGGAGTGCCTCACTGGAGAGAGAAAGGAACAAGAGAAGGGAGACCCAGTGAGGAAGGAGGATGTGGTTGGCCGACCTTCTTAAAAATATTTTCTTGCCAGACATCTGTGTTACCCCAGGTTGACATGACTTGTCTTGATGCAGATTTTCATCCTGTTTTGAAAAGTTTTTTCCCTCCCAACTTACCAAATATTCAAACAGTTAAAGAAAAGCAAATCTACGCTATATGCTATATATAACATGCGTTTTCAAAACGCATTTTGGCTACACCAGCACTAGGGAATTTTCCTATCTTGCTGGCGGTATGCCAAGGTGACGGAAGAAATTGCACGGCCGCATTAGTTGGGGGACTAAATGGGTGAAAGCTGCAGCGTGAGGTTTTGCAAGAAAGCAGCCCCTGTGTTTTAAGAACTGGATGAGTTGTCTGATTTCTGTTAGCTCGTTGCGTTGTATGTGTCCAACCTGATTTGCTTATATCCACCCCAGCACTGTGCCCTTAACAAATACCATTAGTATTATTGTGCTCTCCCAAGCGCTTAGTTATAGTGCTCTGCATATAAATATGCTTGACTTGGTGACCAAAATTGGGGTTAATCTCTCATTTTCATATAAAGATTATAGTGAACCGAGAAAGTCTCGATTATCTTGTCAGTGAAATGGTAAGAGTCATTGTCACTAAGCTTTAGTTTCTGGAATAGCTACTCCTGGGTAGCTTTTTAAAATATATATATATATATATATTACTACCTTTCCTATAGCTTCTCTAATAGGTGGATACAAAAGATTTAAAACTTGTGCATGTTTAAGAGAAAAAGTCATCCTTCGGGTTTTTCCCCGAGCAGGCAATCTGAATGAGTTGGTCAAACACGGTCTGCGTGCTTTGAGAGAGACACTTCCTGCGGAACAGGATCTCACAACCAAGGTAAATCTCACAATTCCCCAGCGCCGCCGCTGCCGATCCTCAGACCCCTGAAACGAGCGCTGCCCCGAGCCCCCCGGGGAACGGCGGCCTGCCCTCCGTCCGCCTCCCCGGGGAGCTGGGCACCAGCAAACCCCATTCGTGGCACCCCCACCCCGGGTAAAATCCAGGGCGAAGGGCCTTGGAAATCCACTCTGTAACTTGATCCAAAAAAAACCCCAGAAAGCCACCACCCCGTCCACGTTTGGGTCCAAGCCCTGGAACGGTAGAACACAGATCCTTGCTTTCCTGGGGCTCAAGTGATTAGGGCCCCTCAGCCAAAGGTGGCAGGTGAGTCCTCCTTTTTCGGTACAATGTCGCTGATTTTTCTCTTCTACTCCCTCTCATTTTCTTCTTTGTGCAGGAGTTTTCCTAGCATCACACTGTCAGAGCTTTTGGGAGATTTGGAAGCTTTACACCTGCTAACAGCCATTGTATTTCTCTTTCCAGTTAACAAAGGTTAAACGTTTCAGTATCACAAGCCCCTGATTGGCACATCACCTAATCGGTTAAATCAGTCTTTGAGACTTGAAGGTTGAGGAAACCGATAGCCATTCAGGCTAATGGAGCTTGCTAAAAAATGAAATTGTCAGGTTTTCAGTTTTTGTACCACAGTGTGTAATACCTCTTTCCAACACCCCCTCCTTATTCCGAAAGACATAACCTAGAAAGCCTGACAGAGAATTTCCTTCCATCCTCCCTCCCTTCCTCCCTCCCTCGATGAATCTTGTCACGGTTCATCCTGTTTGTCACTGCCTCTGGATAGAGTAGTTAGCGTATTTCCCACGTGAAAGTTATGCATGGTAATAGTTGAGCCATGGATCGCCCTTAGCCTTTGCTTGTTTTTAAATTGTGCTTCGCAGAATGTGTCCATTGGAATTGTTGGAAAGGACTTGGAGTTCACGATCTACGATGATGATGACGTGTCGCCCTTCCTGGAGGGTCTCGAAGAAAGGCCGCAGAGAAAAGTCCAGGTAGGTCCTATGAGTCGGAGGGTGTTAGGGACTTCATAAAGCCACCCCTCCTCTAGTTCAGATTGGGATCTTGTTTAAACAAACTCAGTGTACTACCAATTGAGAAGCAGTGTGGCCTAGTGGATAGAGCCCGGGCCTGGGAGTCAGAGGACCTGGGTTCTAATCCTGGCTCTACCACTCGCCTGCTGTGTGACCTTGGGCAGGTCACGTAGCTTCTCTGTGCCTCGCTTATCTGTAAAATGGGGATTAAGACTGAGCAGCCCACATAGGATGTGAACTGTGTCCAACCTGACTAGTTTGTATCTACCCCAGTGCTTAGTACAGTGCCTGGCATATAGTAAGTGCTTAACAAATACCATATTTTTCAAAATCCAGTGTTTTTTGCCCTTCGGGATGATTTTTCCAAATACCTTGTCGATCAGGTAGTCGGCTTTGGAGTAGCAGCCTGCTTCCACTGCTTGTAGGAAAGGATGTGGCCTTTGGAGAGTTGTTTTTGTTAGCCGGTGAGAATCATGATAATCGGGATACTTGTTAAGTGCTTGCTTGCTTACCAAGTGGTGGGATAGATATAAGCAAATCAGGTCCCACGTGGAGCCCGTAGTCTAAATAGGAGAGGGAATTGAATCCCTGTTTTACAGGCGAGAAGATGGAGGCACAGAAAAGGTAAAGTGACTTGCCCAAGGTCACCTAAAAACAAGCGGTAGAGCCGGGGTTAAAGGACCTGGATTCTGACTCTAGGCCTGTACTGGTTCCACTAGGCTCACTGCCTCTCAAGGCTAGGCTAGGGTTTAAGGGAGGGAAAACAGTCACGGAGACAAGAGGGAAGCTTTCGCCCCAAGTTTGTCGGTAAAATATGTGGGGGCCATAAATCTGAGGCAGTAAGGCTTAATAAACGGCGAATCCAGTCCACTGAGTAAATTCATAGTGCCCCTGATAAGACCAGCGTATATTTTTGTGACCGAAAATCAGTTATTTGGGACTTACTCAAATGTAATCCTAAAAATCTGCACTCTGGTGTCGTTTGAACACTTGCGGTTCTCTGAGGGCTACTTTGATCTTAGATGACACTTCACGGCTGAGCATTTTCGCGTAACCGCACGATGTGGGTTTTTAAAGATGATGTTCCAAATGTCTCATATTCACATAGGCCAAGCGGGGGCCAGTGAATGTGTTCTCGAATTGGAGAGTAAAGGTCGATCGAGTAGGACCCGAGTGGACTGCAGTATTGCAGAGGTTAAAAGTCATATCAACACTGTTACTCTGTTATGAGCTGCTGAAAATTGTAGTTTTTAAAACAAATATCTCATGTAAAAAAACTATAAAACCTATCGGTTTCTAATGTGGTATCCTTTTTCCCTAGTGACTTAACGTATCGTTTTCTCCTTCAGCCTGCTCAACCGAGTGACGAACCTGCCGAAAAGGCCGAAGAGCCGATGGAGCATTAAACGTGTCTGAATGGTTTTAAGAACACACCTTAGCAAGACAGAGCAAATGCATGAGCACGAAAACACATCTGCCGGTCTTCTGATTATTCTAGCCTTGGGGATGAAAACATTCTGAGGGGATGAGCCCCGAAGTGGGATGTTCCAGGCAACCAAATCCAAAACAAGAGTCGACACGGTAATTGGGTACATTGTCTTTGAAAGGAAAGGTGTAATCATTTTCTAGGAAGTCTAGGGGGCACAGTGCTACCATTTTTATATGAAGATCATTTTGTCTTTATGATTTTTAAAGGCAACTGTGGAATAAAATTATTTCACCCGACATGCCGGTTGATTATTTTTCTCCCGCTTCAGTCTAAAATAAAATAACCCATTTAGCATTTGATCATTTTTCATGTTAACTCTATTTAAAATTGATTAGGTGTGTTTTAAATGCAATTCTCACTCCCATACAAGCTACCAGTGGTATCGCACTTAAAGTTCCCTCCACAGAGTCAGTGCCATTAAATACCATTGATTGGTTAGTCACTCTAATCAAGCCTAATGGAACAGTATCTAAGGGAATTCACTCCATTATGTCACCAGCCAGAGGGCAGAGACGGGGCTGAGAGAAGAGGGACACATGTGGACGAGGTCAGGCACGAATGCATATTCTACTTTTCCATTCGTTTGGAAACCTGGCTTCATTTGAAGTGCAAGCCGAGAGGATATCATGTATCGCGGAAAAGACCGTCGGAGACGGACGTCTACTGGCTGATGAGGAAGAAAATCTGAACACAGTTCTTGAGAACTGGATTTTTTTCTGGTTGTCAGTTTCCTCCTTGTGCTGTGTGGTCTCCTCTAAGTGGAGCGGGGGGCCTCTACAAGCAGAGGTGGACGTTAATATAAATAAGTAGATAAATCGAGAAGCAGCGTGGCTCAGTGGAAAGAGCCCGGGCTTGGGAGTCAGAGGTTGTGGGTTCTAATCCCGGCTCTGCCACCTGCCAGCTGTGTGACTGTGGGCGAGTCACTTCCCTTCTCTGGGCCTCAGTTCCCTCATCTGTAAAATGGGGATGAAGACTGTGAGCCTCACGTGGGACAACCTGATTATCCTGTATCTACCCCAGCGCTTAGAACAGTGCTCTGCACATAGTAAGCGCTTAACAAATACCAACATTATTATTAAATAAATTACAGATATATTCATTTGTGCTGTGGGGATTGGAGGGAGGATGAATGAAGGAGTGAGTAAAAGTGGTGCAGAAGGGAATGAGAGGAGAGGAGGGTTTAGTCAGAGAAGTCTTCTTGGAGGAGATGTGCCTTCAATAAGGCTTTGAAGTGGGGGAGAGCAATTTGATATGGGGGGGGGGGGGAAGTTTTCCAGGCCGGAAGTAGGATGTGGACCAGAGGTCTGCGGCGAGATAGACGAGATGGAGGTACAGTGAGAAGGTGAGCATTAGAGGAACAAAGTGTGCGGCCTGGGTTGTAGTAGGACGGTAGCGAGGTGAGGTAGGAGGGGGCGAGGTGATTAAGTGCTTTAAAGCCAAGGGTGAGGAGTTTTTCTTTGATACGGAGGTACCAGTGGTTGTCGTGGAATAAAAAAGTACCACATTCCCTGCCCTCAAGAAGGATACACTCCACCAAGGGAGACAGTCATAAAAATACAAGCCATTAAAGTGCTCAAAATGAGGGGCATGACGGTCATTACTCTTCATTTGTCATAACGAGAGTGGTCATTCTTCCATCTTATCAACATTTCTCTCCCTACAGCTACAGCATCAGATGCCTTTATCCGTCAGTAGCATCCATTGAGCCTGGGAAACCCTTGGGAAGCTACGCTAGGAGGAGAGTCGTCTAGTGGACGGAGCACAGGGCTAGAAGTCAGAAGGACTTGGATTCTAATCCTGGCTCTGGGATTTATCTGCTGAGTGACCTTGGGCAAGTCACTTTGCTTCTCTGTGCCTCAGTTATACCTCATCTGTAAAGTAGGGATTGAGACTGTGCATCCCATGTGGGACATGGAGTGTGTCCCATGTGATTAGCTTGTATCTTCCCCAGCACTTAATACAGTGGCCGGCACATTGTAAGCACTTAATAAATACCCTTTTAAAAAAACCAAGACACATTCCCTGCCCCCAAGGGGCTCAATCTAATGGAGACAGAAACAACAAATAGGGTGCATGGGATAATAATAATCATAACAATAGTGGTATTTGTTCAGCGCTTATTATGTGCCAGGCACTGTACTAACTGCTGGTATGGATACAAGCAAATCAGGTTGGAGGCAGTGCCTTGTCCCACATGGGGCTCAGAATCTTAATCTCCATTTTACAGATTTACATTTTACTTAGCTTCTCTGTGCCTCAGTTACCTCATCTGTAAAAAGGGGAGAAAAACTGTGAACCCCCCCCCCACATGGGACAACCCGATCACTTTGTATCTTCCCCAGTGCTTAGAACAGTGCTTCTGCATGTAGTGAGCGCTTAACAAATGCCATGATTATTATTATTAGTTGAGGTAACTGAGGCACTGAGAAGTAAAGTGACTTGCCTAAGGTCACACAGCAGACATGTGGCAGAGCCGGGATCAGAACCCACCACCTTCCGACTCCCGGGCCCGTGCTCTGTCCACTATTCCAGGCTGCTTCTCTAATGGGATAATAAGAGTGAAACGCTTCTTCCCCAGTGTTTTTACTTTAAATGCTCCACCTCTCTCTACCTCAGTCCCTGTTGAGTTATAATAATAATGATGGCATTTATTGAGCGCTTACTATGCGCCAAGCATTGTTCTAAGCGCTGGGGGGGTTACAAGGTCATCAGGCTATCCCACGTGGGGCTCACAGTCTTCATCCCCGTTTTACAGATGAGGTAACTGAGGCCCCGAGAAGTGAAGCGACTTGCCCAAAGTCACATAGCTGACGAGCGGCGGAGTCAGGATTAGAACCCATGACCTCTGACTCCCCAGCCCGGGCTCTTTCCACTGAGCCACACTGCTTCTGTGGCAGTATCTGTGTTCACAGACACCTGGGAAGAGAGAGGTTCTAGGGGCAATGGAGGAGTCAAGGGTCTTCCTGGAGGAAGCTCTCTACCTGAGAATGGATGACTGACTTCCCCAAAATAATCTGCATGACATAATAATAATGATGGCATTTGTTAAGCGCTTACTATGCGCAAAGCAGTGTTCTAAGCGCTGGGGGGATACAAGGTGATCAGGTTGTCCCACGTAGGGTTCACAGTTTTAATCCCCATTTTACAGATGAAGTAACTGAGGCACAGAGAAGTCCAAAGTCACATAGCTGATGAGCGGCATGTCTGTCTCCTCTAGATTGGGAGCTCACTGTGGGCGGGGAATGTGTCCCTTTGTTTTTGTAGTGTGCTCTCCCAAGCGCTTAGTACAGTGCTTTGCATACAGTAAGGGCTCAATAAACACGATCGAATGAATGATAACTTTGGGCAAAGTTGCCTATAGCAAATCAGATTTTTTGAGTAATAATGATGTGACGAGCACCGGGAGCCACACAACCTAATTAGATTGGACAAAGCGCCTGTTCCGCACAAGGCCCACGGTTTAAAGGGAAGAATTTATCCCCGTTTTATGGATGAGGAAACAGGCCCAGGCAGGTTGTGACTAGGCCAAGGTCACACAGCAGGCAAGTGGTGGAGCCCATGGGAGCTAGAAGCCAGATCTCCTGACACCCTATTCTATGTTCTTTCCACTTGCCAGTCATATTTATTGAGCATTTACTGTATGCAGTGCAATACACGAGGCACTTGGGAACATGCAATAGGAGAATATAATAGACACATTCCCTGCCCACAACAGTTTACAGTCTAGAGGGGGAGAAGACATTAATAGAAATCAATAAATTACGCTTCGTTCACGCTGCCTCACAAATTTTAAGAATAGGAATCCCAAGAAATGGTGCCATAGGAGCACTGCTATAAATGAGTTTTGGTTGACTCACCGTTGGAGACTGACAAAAAATTAAATTAGCAAATTAGAAGTTTCTTGTTTTTAGTTAATAATTTAAAGTTACTCACCGTAAGTGCTGTGGGGGTTGAGGGTGGGGCTAATATCAAATGTGCGAAGGTCACAGATCCAAGTGCAGAGACGCCTCAGAAGGGAGAGGGAGCGGGGGAAAAGAGAGTTTAATCGGGGGAGTCCTCTTGGAGGAGATGGGGCTTCAATCAGTCGTGCGGAGCACTGTACTGAGCGCTTGCGCGAGTACAGTGCGACAGAGTTGGTGGACGTGTTCCCTGCCCCCAGCAAGCTTACAGTCTAGAGGGACGGTGATTATTAAGAGACCTTAATAATGCTTTGAAGGTGGGGAGTGTGGTTGTCTGGAGTGAGATTGGGGCACAGTGAGCAAACTGGTGCTAGTGGAGCAGAGTGTGCCGGCCGGGCTGGGGTAGATCACTGGGGTGAGATAGGAGGGGGTGAGCTGATTAAGTGCTTTAAAGTCAGGGGTAAGGAGTTTCTAGAATGAAACTGTACCCAAACTGTGTCCCTTCGGATGTGAAGACGCAGCAGTTAATGATAATAACTATTAATGATAATAGTGGTATTTGTCAAGTGCTTACTATGTGTCGAGGCCAAGTGCTAGACTTCGTAGACTAGACTAGATATAAGAAGATCTCACCTGTCTCACCGCCGACCCCTCGCCCACCAAGTCCTGCCTCTGGCCTGGAACGCCAATCCTCCAGACGATGCCTCACCCCCGCCCCCCCTTAAAGCCTTATGGAAGCCCCCTCTCCTCCAAGAGGCCTTCCCTGACTAAGCCCCGCTTTTCCTCATCTCCCACTCCCTTCTGCGTCGCCCTGACTTGCTCCCTTTGCTCTTCCCCCCTCCCAGCCCCACCACGCGTATGTACATTTTATTTGGATTGATGTCTGTCTCCCCATCTCTGGACTGTAAGCTCCTTGTGGGCAAGGAATGTGACTATTATTGTACTACTAATAATAATGATGTTGGAATTTAAGCGCTTACTATATGCAGAGCACTGTTCTAAGCGCTGGGGGAGATACAGGGTCATCAGGTTGTCCCACGTGAGGCTCACAGTCTTCATCCCCATTTTACAGACGAGGTAACTGAGGCACCGAGACCTGCCCACAGTCACACAGCTGACAAGCGGCAGAGCCGGGATTCGAACCCATGACCTCTGACTCCCACTGAACCACGCTGCTTGTTATTGTTCATTCATTCATTCAATACTATTTATTGAGTGCTTTATTGTGCTCTCCTGAATGCTCAGTACTGTGCTCGGCACACAGTAAGCACTCAATAAATATGAATAAGTGAATGGATGGATGGAGAAGATCAGACACAGTCCCTTCCCACATTCATTCAATAGTATTTATTGAGTGCTTACTGTGTGCAGAGCACTGTACTAAGCGCTTGGAATGTACAATTCGGCAACAGATAGAGACAATCCCTGCCCAATGACGGGCTCACAGTCTAAACATAGAGCTCACAGATTAAGGGAGGGAGAATATATTTACGGATGATAAAACCGAGGCATAGGGAAGCTAAGTGACTTGCCTATAGTCAAACAGCAGGCAAGTAGCAGAGTCAAAATTAGAACTCTGATCTCCTGACTCCCAGCTCTTTCACTAGGCGATGCTCCTTCTTTGTATCAGCATAGAAGGGTAACTAAAGTAGGCAATTATTAGCACGTATTGTGGACAAAAGCTGAAGATGAAGCAGCGTGACTCAGTGGAAAGAGCCTGGGCTTGGGAGTCAGAGGTCATGGGTTCGAATCCTGGATCTGCCACTTGTCAGCTGTGTGACTGTGGACAAGTCACTTAACTTCTCTGTGCCTCGGTTCCTTTATCTATAAAATGGGGGTGAAGACTGTGAGCCTCACGTGGGACAACCTGAGTATCCTGTATCTACCCCAGCGCTTAGAACATTGCACCGCACATAGTAAGCGCTTAACAAATACCAACATTATTATTCCTGCTCTCAGAGGGGTGGGAGCCGGTGGTGGCGGCTTCAGTAATTTAGGAGAAGATATAGCCAACCTTACCTTTCAGTAATAATAGTAATAATAATTGTGCTTTTTGTTAAGTGAAGCGATGTAGCATGGCTCAGTGGAAAGAGCCCGGGCTTGGGAGTCAGAGGTCACGGGTTCTAATCCCCGCTCCGCTGCTTGTCAGCTGTCTGACCTTGGGCAAGTCACTTCACTTCTCCGTGCCTCAGTTACCTCATCTGTAAAATGGGAATGAAGACTGTGAGCCCCAGATGGGACAACCTGATTACCTTGTTTCCCCTCCAGTCCTTAGAACAGTGCTTGGCACATAGTAAGTGCTTAACAAATACCAACATTAGTATTATTAAGTGCTTACTATGTGTCAGGCATTGTACTAAATGCTGGGGTAGATACAAGAAGCGGGATGACAGTGGAAAGAGCCTGGGCTTGGGTGTCAGAGGTCTTGGGTTCTAATTCCGGCTCTGCCACTTGTCGGCTGTGTGACTGTGGGCAAGTCACTTCACTTCTGTGGGCCTCAGTGACCTCATCTGTAAAATGGGGAGGAAGACTGTGAGCCCCACGTGGGACAACCTGATCCCCCTGGATCTCCCCCAGTGCTTATTACAGGGCTCTGCACAGAGTAAGCGCTTAATAAATACCAACATTATTATTATTATAAGTGGTGGAGGGGGGATTAGACTGTGAGCCCGCTGTTAGGCAGGGATGGTCTTTGTGGCCGAATGGTCCGTTTCAAGCGCTTAATCGATAGGACTGAATGAATGAATGAAGCGGAATCCCGCCGCTTCGGCCTCCCACTGGCTCCCGCCCGCCTCGGCAGCGGCGGCCGAAGAGGCGGGCGCGCAGGCGCAGAGCGGAGGGGGCGTGGCCGTTGGCGGCCGCCGAAGGGGCGAGGACGGAGGAAGCGTGGTCTCTGGCGGCCGCCGTAGCAGCGGAGCCGGAAGAAGTGTGTCTCCGGGCGGCCGCCGTCGCCGCGGAACGGAGGAGGCGTGTCCGCTGGCGGCCGCCGTAGGGGCGAGGTGGCTCCAGCGGCCGCCCGACCCTTCCACGTCAGCTCCGACACGGAGCCGCCGCCGCCGCCCGGGACCCAGACGGACCGGGACCGGGAGCGGGAGCGGGACCGGGAGCGGGGCCGGAGCCGGGAGGACCGGAGCAGGCGGGACCCGCCCGTCCGCCGCCCCCCGCAACAGGTGAGCGGGCCCGAAGGCCCGACCCCTGACCTCTGACCCCTGACCCCCGGCCGGGACCCTCTTGGGCCTTTCACATCCCCCCCCCGGGCCAGGCCTCCCGCCGTCCCGGAACGCCCGCCCTCCTCACCTCACGCAAAATAACCCTCTTCAGAGCCCGACTGAGAGCTCACCTCCTCCCAGAGGCCTTCCCACACTGAGCCCCCCTTGCCCTCTGCTCCTTCCCCTCTCCCTTCCCCTCAGCACTCTGCTCATCTATATATTTTATTCCCCTATTTATTCTGCTAATGAGGTGTCCACCCCCTGGATTCTATTGATCGTGACTATGTTGTCTTGTTTTTGTCCGTCGGTCTCCCCCTGTTCAGACTGTGAGCCCGTCATTGGGCAGGGACTGTCTCTGTGGCCCAGTTGTCCATTCCAAGCGCTTAGTCCGGTGCTCTGCACATAGTAAGCGCTCACTAAATACTGTCTGAATGAGTGGATGAATTTATCGTAATGATGCTGGCTTGTTTTGTTTCGTTCTGTCTTGCTTTGCTCCCTGTCTCCCCCGATTAGACCGTGAGCCCGTCGGTGGGCAGGGATGGTCCCTATCTGTTGCCCAATTCCAAGCGCTTAGTACAGTGCCCCGCACAGAGCCCTACTGAGAGCTGCACTGACTCTCTTTTGCTTTGCTGCCCGTCTCCCCCTTTTAGACCGTGAGCCCGTCATTGGGCAGGGATTGTCTCTGTCTGTGGCCCAACTGTTCATTCCAAAAGCGTAGTCCAGTGCTCTGCACGTAGTAAGCGCTCAATAAATACGATAGAATGAATGGGAGCGGCCACCCCACTCATTCATTCATTCATTCACTCAGTCGTATTTCGTGGCTCAGTGGAAAGAGCCCGGGCTTGGGAGTCAGAGATCATGAGTTCGAATCCCGGCTCCGCCCCTTGTCAGCTGTGTGACTGTGGGCAAGTCACTTCACTTCCCGGGGCCTCAGTTCCCTCATCTGGAAAATGGGGATGAAGGCGGTGAGCCCCACGTGGGACAACCTGATTCCCCCGTCTCTACCCCAGCGCTTAGAACAGTGCTCTGCACATAGGAAGCGCTTAACAGATATCAACATCATTATTATTATTGAGCACTTACTGTGCACAGAGCACTGAACTAAGAGCAGGGGAGAAAACAGTAATAATGTTGCCATTTGTTAAGCGCTTACTAGGTGCAGAGCTCTGTTCAAAGCGCTGGGGTAGATACAGGGTCATCAGGTTGTCGCACGTGGGGCTCACAGTCTTAATCCCCGTTTTACAGATGAGGTAACTGAGGCCCAGAGAAGTGAAGTGACTTGCCCACAGTCCCACAGCTGACAAGTGGCAGAGCCGGGTTTCGAACCCATGACCTCTGACTCCCAAGCCTGGGCTCTTTCCACTGAGCCACCCTGCTTCTCTAGAACAACAGGGACAATCTCCCTGCCCGACAACGGGTAGAGCACGTTGATTCGCTCCCACAGTCGTACGGATTGAGCGCTTCCTGGGTGCTGAGCACTGTAGTAAGCGCTTTGAAGGGTCAGGAGAGGCAGCCGGTCAGTCGATCGCGTTTATTGGATTCGAATCCCGGCTCTGCCACTTCTCAGCTGTGTGACTGTGAGCAAGTCATTTGACTTCTCTGTGCCTCAGTTGCCTCATCTGTAAAATGGGGATTGACCGTGAGCCTCACATGGGACAACCTGAGTACCCTGTATCTGCCCCAGCGCTTAGAATGGTGCTCTGCACATAGTAAGCGCTTAACAAATGCCAACATTATTATTATTATTATTGAGCGCTTCCCTGACGTGGAGCACTGTAATAAGCACTTGGAAGGGTCAGGGGAGGCAGCCGGTCAGTCGATCATGTTTATTGAGCGTTTACTGGGTACAGAGCATTGTGCTAAGCTCTTGGAAGAATTGGGGGAGTCAGCCAGTCAGTCATTTATTGAGTGCTTACTGTGTGCAGAGCACTGTACTAAGCGCTTGTGAAAGTACACTACAACAATAAGTAGTGACATTTCCTGCCTTCAACGATGTTGATGGTCAGGGGAGTCAGCCAGTCAGGAGTATTTATTGAGCGCTTACCGTGTGCAGAGCACTCTATTAAGTGGTTGGGAGATCACTTGGGAAAATACAATGCAACTATAAATAGTAACATTCCCTGCCCACAACGATATTGATGGTCGGGGGGTCAGCCTGTCAGCCAGTCATAATTTATTGAGTGCTTAGTATGTGCAGAGCATTGTATTAAGCGCTTGGGAGAGTGCATTAAAACAATATAGTAGGCACATTCCCTGCTCTTAATGAGCTTATAGTCTAGAGGGAGTGAAATGCCTCTCAGTGGGAGGGTTGTCTTTTGGCTTTTGAAGGTAAAGCCTAAATTGAGCTTTCATTTTTAGCATCATCAGGCCCCAAATTAATTTGTTGTGATGAGACCTTTTTTTGCTCTAACCAGTCGGTAGTATTTATTGAGCACTTACGTGCAGAAAACTATCTGCCCTCCCCCCCCCCCCCCCCCCCCATGAATAAGAAAAATGAAACAGGGCTCTTTTGTTTTCATTGAACTATCTCTTTGGAATCTTACTTGAAGAGTTGGACGTGTTTGCCAAATCGTGTTTCATTTGACAGTAATTGATCATAATCCGACCTGATCACCGTTACAGAAGTTGGAGTGCCTTGATATACACCCAAGGCCCCATACAGTTATGTAAATATTCTTACACTTCACTGTTTCCTCATCCCTAATCTATTTTAATGCCTACCTGCCCCTGTAGATTGTAAACTCTTTTGTATTGTATAAGTGATGGCATTTGTTGAGCGCTTACTAGGCGCAAAGCGCTGTTACTTTCCCAAGCACGTAGTGCGGGGCTTTGAACGCACTAAGAAGTCAGTAAATACCAATGATCAACCGATCCTTGAGAAGTTAAATGTAATGATCCCATGCATTGACCCCTCTAGGTTTTCCCCATCGCCGTCCTCTTCAGGGAGGACTCCGCTTAAAGAGGAACCATGACGGCCGCCGAAAATGTATGTTACACCTTGATTAACGTCCCAATGGATTCAGAACCGCCGTCGGAAATCAGCTTGAAGAACGACCTAGGTAAATGAGAGGATGGAATCTGGGGAGGAGGCTTAAAATGGATAAACCACTGGATTTATTCCCGTGATAAAACGACAGTCGGAAGATCGGCATAAGGAATTCTACCCTTTCGTAAACTTCAAGTCATCTCCTGAGCCCCCCAAAAAAACAATCGAATAATGGGTCGGAATCCATTGTACCCTTATACTTCTATTTCTCAGTGTCAACTTGAAAATAAAGAAGTGTTTTAGCCAAGTAGAGTTAAACTGGTAGATATTTCTGCGTCTGGCCTAATTACCTTGTACCTTCCCCAACACTTAGAACGGTCTCTGACAAATAGTAAGCGCTTCACCACGTTCCGTAAAAAAAAAAAAAAAAAAAAAGTTCTTAGCTTAAGAATTTAAATCTGCGTAACTTAGATAGGCAGCCGGTCTGGTCCCAGAAGGGATCGCAAATGCCTTGCCCTGTGTGAAGATAGTCACTTGGGTTGTAAATACCAAGGGGACTTTGTTCCTTTGGACTGCTCACTGGCCACCAAGTCCAATCAGCAGTAAAATCAAAATGTAATTTATTAAAAGGCTCTAAGACTTAGCGTGGCTTTTGAATTTCTTTGACATTTGGACACCGATGAAAAAGTAATGCTATGCAGATCTGGGTTTTCTCAGTACAAACATGAAACCAACCCCTTTTTTGGGACACAGTCGTGGAAAAAAAAATCCAATGCAGATTGCAAAGGAAGCAGTGCAATATCTGTTTGGAGTTGAAAAGTTTCAGCGGTTTTTAAAAGCAGAGCGGAATGATTAGTTCTTAAACTTGCGAACAGTGCAGAATGTAAAGCAGTTCTTGATTCTTACCTTTGCTTTTACTACTAGAGGCATACGTTCTATCAGTAATCAAAAACCTTCCCAATCAGGAAATACCAGTGTGAATGTTTCTTGACCTTTGGTATTGTAAATGAGAATTCTACACGGGCTTGAACGTCCAACAAAATCCCGTACGGATTTGGCCTAAACTCGGATTAACGCGACCCTCACCTCTCCTCCTTCTCCATCCTTTCCGTCCTGTTTCCTCTCTGCCTCCCCTTTAAGATTGGGGTTACGGGTGGCAAGGGGAGGGCCAGCTGCACGGTCTCTGGCACACTGCCATGCATTCGTGAGGCGTTTGGGCGTGGATTCTTATCCCGGAGACTGATGACGTTGACCAAAAATGAGACAAAAAATTGGAGTAGGTCAGTATATCTAGGAATGAAGAATTCATGTCACTTAGTACTTCTCAAAGCATCATTAGGGTCACTTTATTCATAAGGGTTCTTAATTTTTCTTTTGACCAAAACCAATTTTAACCCCCAGGTTTACTGTTCAAAAAAAATCAGGGTTTTTTTTTTTTCAGGTTTTTCCTTGAGTTTTGGAAGCCCTGTGGATCTCGGAGGTTCCAGAGACTCCCTAGTTAAAGCACATAGGGTTGGGAGTTAGGAGGTCCCAGGTTCTAGTCGTGACTGCCCCACTTGCTGTGTGCCTTGGGCAGGTCACTTCACCTATTAGGGCTTCTTTCCTCCTCTGTAAAATGGGGATAAGGTAGAGTGGGAGCCCTGGGTGGGACAGACACGATGTTCAGGTTAATCACCTTGTGTCTGCCATAGCGTTTAGCACGTAGTACGTGCTTCATGAAGGGTATAATAATCGTCATCCTCTAGCACTCTCCTCTGCCTGAACCACCTTCCTAACGAGCGGTGGGAAGATCAGTGGCTCAGGTGACACCCCTAATTCTCTTCATGTTACCATTCCACGTCATTTTCACGAGACCTCTCTGTTCTAGAAAAGGGAGACGTGAAGTCAAAAACGGAAGCCCTGAAGAAAGTAATCATTATGATTCTCAATGGGGAGAAGCTGCCCGGACTTCTTATGACCATCATCCGCTTTGTGCTGCCCCTTCAAGATCACACCATCAAAAAACTCCTCCTGGTATTTTGGGAGATTGTTCCCAAAACAACTCCAGATGGCAGGCTCTTACATGAGATGATCCTTGTGTGTGATGCCTATAGAAAGGTAAGCGGTGATCTTAATTCTTAGGATCTTAATTCCTAAGATCAAGGGGAGGTCGGTGTTCCCGCCGTACTTTTGGAGTGGCGCATTTATTCGTTACAGTTGGAAAATTCAGGGGTGGTTTTTTGTTTTGATTCTGGATAATTGCACCTGTTGGAATTCATGAAATCAATGAGTGAATGGCATATGAGTGCTTCTTGGGTATCGAGCACTGTACAAGCCACTTGGGAGGGAGCAGTATAGGAGGTGTGAAAGCTGAAGACATTTTAGAGGAGAGGGAAGAATGATTCCCAGGTTTGCAGAGAATTGATTTTATCGTAGGTGCAGGCTTCTCGCTGAATGTCAGTCTTTGCCGCCCCTTCCTCCCCCAACTTATCAGGCAGGGCTGGCTCCCAAAATTTCTTAATTCTCAGTGGTCAGCCTGGGGTTTTAAAGTGAAAAAGTTGTTTCCAATCAACAGTAAAAAGAGTCCAGAAATATTCTGGACTTGCCTCTTTTTTTCTTAGTCCGCTTGATAAGGGTCGTCAGATCTTAAATGCTAAGAAGAAAGAACGCAGAAAGTCTCCTTCATGTAGAAATGTCCAGGAAAAAAACCAAAACAAAACAAAATGACTAAGTGGCATACTTGCACTGCAGGACCTTCAGCATCCTAATGAATTCATCCGAGGGTCCACGCTGCGTTTCCTCTGCAAGCTGAAAGAGGCGGAACTGCTGGAGCCTTTAATGCCGGCCATCCGGGCCTGCCTAGAGCACCGGCACAGCTACGTGCGCCGAAATGCCGTCCTGGCCATCTACACCATCTACAGGTAAATGACGAGGCCGGGGGGGCGACTACTGGCCTTGAAAACGCTGCTCTTCTCCAGCGCTCCGGGTGGAGGGGAAAGCCGCAGCCCTCATCGGCTGGTGCGTTGGCATCGCACCAGGGGAAACTGGGCTTCTAACTCGGGAGCCTGGTGGGGCCAGCTTTTGGGGCCTACCGTTCCCCTACCTCTTCATCAACCAATGGCATTTACGCGCAGAGCACTGTACTGAGCGCTCGGGAAAGTACAGCACGCCAGAGTTCGCGGACACGTTCCTTGCCCGCGATGCGACGGCCTGGCCGACGGGACAGAGCACGGAGTCAGAGGACCTGGGTTCTAATCCTGGCTCCGCCCCGTGACCTTGGACAAGCGACTTTGCTACTCGGGGCCTCAGGTACCTCATCTGAAAAATGGGGATGAAGACTGTGAGCCCCATGTGGGACAGGGACCCCCTCTATCTAGCCCAGCGCTTAGTGCGGTGCCTGCTGCGAAGTAAGGCCTTCACAACTACCATTTAAAAAATGAGCTTACAGTCTAGAGTGGGAGACAGACATTAATATAAATAAATAATTTCCTTTCGGTTCTCATCAGCTGCAAGAGTTTATAGATTTCACCTTGTAGTTCAGATGTTCCGGGAGAGGGCGATCCAGGGGTGTCCGAGCTTGGGATTTTTAGGACTTTGAGCGTTTTTATAATTGGTGGGATAGATGGGAGGTCTGTAGGATAATAAGCCACAATCCTATCTCTTTTTGTGACTTGGTAAATGACTGAGAGATATCTATGTGCAGAGCACTATCCTAATCACTTGGGACAGTACAGTGCAATAAAGTCGGTAGACACAATCTCTGCCCGCGAGGAACTTACAGTCTAGAGGTTAAGGATGGCAAAGGTGGCTCTGTGGTCTGCGCGTGAGGGCACGAACCCCGGCTACCGCACCGTCAGAGATTGTGTTCGAAGAGGTGTCGTTTCAGTTCGAAGCCGGCCGGGACGGAACAGATTTCCATCCGATCGATCATCGATTTCTGTTGTGGTCGTTTTGGTCAGATGAAACGACAGAGAAATATCAAGAAATGCCATCGTTGCTTAGCAGCCAGAAGAGTAAAGGTGCCTCACCAAATGCGCCTCGTGGGCAAATCCCAGTCCCAGCCATTTCAGAGTCACAGTGAGACCCGGGAGAAGGTGGCCCGTCGCCGTTATTTAGGAAGGCTTCTCTCGTGGAAGACTGACTTCGATGTACAAAATTCACCACAGCCTCAGGTGCAGTGTGAAAGCAGTCTTCCGAGGCCTGAAAGAACAGGTTTTTGAGAGTAGGAAGCTGAGTCATTCATTCAGTCATATTTATTGAGCACTAACTGTGTGCCGAGCACTATACTGACCACTTGGAAAATACAATTCAGCCATAAATAGAGTCAATCCTCGCTCACAACGGGCTCACAGTCTAGAAGAAAACACAACATTAGTAATAGTATTTGTTAAGCACTTGCTATCTGCCAAGCACTGTTCTAAGCGCTGGGGTAGATACAGGGTAATCAGGTTGTCCCACGTGGAGCTCACGGTCTTCATCCCCATGTTACAGATGAGGTAAGTGAGGCACAGAGAAGTGAAGTGACTTGCCCAGAGTCACACAGCTGATAAGTGGCGGAGCCGAGATTAGAACCCATGACCTTTGACTCCCAAGCCAGGGCTCTTTCCACTAACCCATGCTGCTATTGTCTGGACAGTTGAGATCTCTCACCTTGCTCTATGGAGCTGAGACACGGGCAGGAAAGCAGCCTCTCAACATATAGGGGCTGGTAAAAAGCCTTCAGTGATGCTTGCTGAGAGTCAGTTTGGAAAACAGATTCACCAGCAAGAGGTTTCTCTTGCAAGAATCATTCAGTCAGTCAGTCAGTATTCGTTGAGCGCGTACTGTGTGCAGAGCGCTGTACTAAGAGCCTGGGAGGGTACAGTGTAACGGAGGTGATAGACACATTCCCTGCCCACGACGAGCTTACAGTCTAGAAGAATGCCCTAATAAGAGTCATGGTCATGGTTCGCAAGTGGTTGACGGAGAAGCAGCGTAGCTCAGTGGAAAGACCCCGGGCTTGGGAGTCAGAGGTCATGAGTTTGAATCCCGGTTCTGCCGCTTGCCAGCTGGGTGGCTTTGGACAAGTCACTTCACTTCTCTGTGCCTCAGTTACCTCATCTGTAAAATGGGGATTAAAACTGGGAGCCCCAGTGAGACAACCTGATCACCTTGTATCCCCCCGCCCCCCAGCGCTTAGAACAGTGCTTTGCACATAGTAAGCGCTCAACAAATACCACCATTATTATTATTAGGTGCCAACTTACTTGGCCGGGGGTATAATCAGATCAGATTCTAGGCTCCAGAAGCAAGTGGCTAATTCCCAAATAGGAGAGCAGAAAAGACATCTAGGATGTCCTTTTTAAAATGCAAAATTCACGTGGCATCTTCTGACACCTGGAGCAAGGATGACTACTTGCGACGTAATGCATCCTAAAGCCTCTGGTGGTCGATCAGTCGTATTTATTGAGTGCTTCATGTGTGCAGAACACTCTACTAAGCGCTTGGGAGAATACAATGAGACAATATTACATACACATTCCCCTCCCACAATGAGCTTTAAAGACTAGAGGGAGAGAGACCTTAATAGAAATAAATAAATGACAGGTATGTACATAAGCGCTGTGGGGCTGGGAGTTGGCGATGAATAAAGGGGGCAAATCAAGGTGACACAGAAAGAAGTGGAAGAAAAGGAAATGAGGGCTTAGGTCGAAGGAAGATGAGAAAAGAGTGCAGCCGAAGCAATATATTAATAATTCTGAACCACCCCATTTCCGTGGAAATGCCCTCCCCAGAGGCAGCAAACCTTTCCGGGGTCAGATCGATGTTAGTCCTATTCAGTAATAAAGCAGCCCATGCTGATTAAAAAAATAAAAAATATCATTCGCCATTGTGAGAGTTGGTCCCAGTTTACTGCTGCTGCTGGGTAGGAAGCCATTTTGGCATGGGTATCTCTGTGCCTGTGAGATGAAGAGGTAAACTTCCTACTGTGAATATACCGGAAAATGTCCAAAAATTTGAGCGATTCATTCACTAGTATTTATTGAGCACTTACTGGGTGCAGAACACTGTACTAAGTCCTTATGAATAATAATATGATTTTGCTCATTGGGGGCAGGGAACATGTCTGATAATCGTCGTATTATACTCTCTCAAGCACTTAGTAAAATTATCGGCACAAGGTAAGCGCTCAGTAGATACATTGATGATGATCGTTTTCTTTTGACACCTGCCTGTGAATGTCGTTGGAGACTTTGAGGGAATCAGGGCGAAGGCCATCAGCCCCTAAGCCCTTGTGTCAGTGTGTGTAGATTACCCGTATCATTCGGGTTTTGCCATTTGCAGTCAACATCCTTGCCCTTGGGTAGTTTGTGTCGGCTCGTGTCCTCCGTTGAAAGCGAGGACAGTGAGCTTTACCTCTATAATAAGTCCGCAAATGACTGGGGCAGGGCACTGCAAGCAGTAGATCCTCAGTAACTGCTCTTGTGTCGATGACGATAATGGCTCTCACAGAAACCCTAATGCATTTTTACGACACTTGTCCAGTTGGGCAGCTTCTCTAACCAAAGTGATTTAAGTGTGGTGTGTTTCCCTATTTTATTTAAGGAATTTTGAACACCTCATACCCGATGCTCCTGAGCTCATCCATGACTTCCTGGTGAATGAGAAAGATGCAAGTTGCAAAAGAAATGCATTTATGATGCTAATCCATGCAGATCAGGTGAATGCTTTTCCAGAACGTTTTTCACGGGTGTGTCCCAAATGTGATTTGGAACAAATAATCGTTTTCTGTATTTGTTTCCATCTTTGCTAAGTGCTTACTGTGTGCTGGACACTGTACTGAGCACTGGCAAAGGTGAACTGTTAAACATTTCACCAGTAAAATCGTCTTGAAGCGTTTTCCGTGGTTTCACTGACTTTTGTAGATGAATGCTTGGGGAGCCAATTAGTGGAAAAGAATTTTCTGACGTGGCGTGATGTCACTTTTATCTTTAAGGATCGAGCTTTGGATTACCTAAGCACGTGTATCGATCAAGTGCAAACATTTGGAGACATTCTGCAGTTGGTTATTGTGGAACTGATCTATAAGGTAAAGTAGCTGATCTACCCGGTTAAGATGAGCTATTAAAATTCGCTTTGGAGAACAGTCGTTTAAATGAGAAAATTCTAATCGCTGGAATAATAAATAATAAAGTACGTTTGCTGGTGACGTGGGCTTGAAGCTTGGTACGCGTTCTGGATTCTGGCCCTAACGTACTTGCACCCTTGTCAGCTCTGTCCTTCGATGCAGTATTTGTGAAATAAAAGCAGCATTTGCCGGTAAGACTCTATTGTTGATTTAATCTAAGGCCCTCTATTAGCTAGCATTGAAGGGGTGAAAGTGGTTCGATTGTTAAGCGAGAACACTACTAAGAAGCTGACATCTTTTAGTATTGAATTGACCCCATTTCAATGTGTAACGTATTTAACTCCGGATATCGACTACACCTTACTTCACAATTCAGGCAATACCTTTGGGGCGGTGACAAATCTGATCAAGGCCTGGGTCACGTCACTGTCCCCGAGGCATTTTAAAGGGAGATGGGCACCCTTCTGAAGTCTCAAGACTGAGGCCAATCACACCGCCAGTCGGTCGGATTTATTGAACGCTTACTGTGTGCAGAGCACTTTAGTAAGCGCTTGGGAGAGTACACTATAACAATACAACAGACACATACCTTGCCCACAACAAGCTTACAATAATAATAATAATAATGATGGCATTTGTTAACAGCGTGGCTCATTGGAAAGAGCCCGGACTTGGGAGTCGGAGGTCACGAGTTCGAATCCCGGCTCTGCCACTTGTCAGCTGTGTGACTGTGGGCAAGTCACTTAACTTCTCTGGGCCTCCGTTACCTCATCTGTAAAATGGGGATGAAGACTGTGAGCCCCACGTGGGACAACCTGATTACCCTGTATCTACCCAGTGCTTAGAACAGTGCTCTGCACATAGTAAGCGCTTAACAAATACCAACATTATTATTAACGGCTTACTATGTGCCGAGCGCTGTTCTAAGCGCTGGGGTAAGATACAGGCTCATCAGGTTGTCCCACATGGGGCTCACAGTCTTAATCCCCATTTTACAGATGAGGGAACTGAGACCCAGAGAAGTGAAGTGACTTGCCCACGGTCACACAGCTGATCAGTGCTGGAGCCCGGATTAAAACCCACGACCTCCGACTCCCAAGCCCGTGCCCTTTCCACTATGCCACGCGGCTTCTCTATAGTCTGGAGGGGGAGACAGACATGAATAGAAATAAAGAAATGACAGATATGGACTTAAGTGCTGCGCGGCTGGAAGGGGGGGATGAATAAAGGGAGCGAGTCAGGGTGACGCAGAAGGGAGTGGGAGAAGAGGCTTAGTCAGGGAAGGCCTCTTGGAGGAGATGGGCCTTCAATAAAGCTCTGAAGGCAGGGGAGAGTCATTGTCGGATATTATCTGTCAGACAACCCGGCCATTCTGCTAAATCCTCCAAATTGTCCAGAAGACAGTCGAGCCGGGTTACCGCGGGACCGGGGCTCTCCCTTGTGCTCAGCGGAGCCCATCCCAGGCAGACAAGCCCTTGGTGTTTTCTCCTCCTGCAGGTCTGCCACGCCAATCCTTCGGAGAGGGCTCGCTTTATTCGCTGCATCTACAACTTGCTGCAGTCTTCCAGTCCCGCCGTCAAATACGAAGCCGCCGGAACGTTAGTGACGCTCAGCAGCGCGCCCACGGCCATCAAGGTATTGAAGTCGCGAGGGACTTGGGAGGGACGAAGAGGCCGGCACTGGGGTCCTCAGTGGGCGCTTTGGGGTCCCTTGCTCTGGAGTGGAATGCCCGGAATCCTTCTGTAGCCTCCTTACTGACTTGAACTCTCTGTGTGGCCTAGTGGATAGGGCGCAAGCCTAGGAGGCCCAAGGACCTCCTGTGTTCTAATCCCGGCTCCGCCGCTTGCCTGCTGTGAGACTTTGGTCGAGTCACTTCACTTCTCTGTGCCTCGGTTGCCTCATCCGTAAAATGGGGATTAGGATTGTGAACCCCATCTGGGACACATGGGCTTAGTTCAGAGCCTAGCATGTAGTAAGCACTTAATAAATAACCATTAAAAAAAGGAAGTCCTCATGGGAATCGAGACTCATGTTGCAACATTTTTCAAGTGTCTGTATTTTTAGCAGCGATAATAATGATGGTATTTCTTAAGCACTGACTATGTGCCAAGCACTGGGGTAGTTACAAGGTAAACAGGTTGTCCCACGTGGGGCTCACAGTCTTAATGCCCATTTCAGAGATGAGGGATCTGAGTCACAGAGAAATGAAGTGACTCACCTAAGGTCACACAGCGGCAAGAGGCAGAGCTGGGATTAGAACCCACGACCTCTGACTCCCAAGCCCATGCTCTTTCCACTATGTCACGCTGCTGCCTTTTAATAATAATGGCATTTGTTAAGCGCTTACTATGTAAAGCACTAAGCGCTGGGGAAGATACCAGGGGATCAGGTTGTCCCACATGGGGCTCCCGGTCTTTATCCCCATTTTACAGATGGGGTGACTGAGGCCCAGAGAAGTTAAGCATCTTGCCCAAAGTCCAATAGCTGACAAGTGGCGGAGGCGGAATTTGAACCCGTGACCTCTGACTCCCAAGCCTGTGCTCTTTCCACCGAGCCACGCTGCTGCTCCTACTGTGCCCTCCCCACACCATCTTTGCTCCTGCAGAATACTGGCTTGGAGGAACAAAACTGGTTTCCGTGTAACCAGAAAATGGTCAGGGTCATGGATGAAGACCTCGGCTAACAGGCCGTCTTTCCTGAGGTGGAAATTTTCTTGTAGTATTTCTTAAGCACTCACCATGTGCCAAGCTAAGCACTAGCGTCGCTACAAGGTAATCTGGTTGTCCCACGTGGGGCTCAAAGTCTTAACCGTCATTTTACAGAAGAGGGAACCGAGGTGTAGAGAAGCGAAGCTACTTGCCCGAGGTCACACAGCGGATAAATGGTGGGGGTCAGAATTAGAACCCAGGTCCTTCCGACTCCCAGGACCTATCTTTAGGCCACACTGCTTCTTTACATCTTTTTCTCTAACCTCTACTTGAAATGTTCGGTTGATAAAAACGATTCTCTTGTGAACTAGGCTGCTGCTCAGTGTTACATTGACTTGATCATTAAGGAGAGTGACAATAATGTGAAACTCATAGTTCTGGATCGCCTGATCGAACTGAAGGATCATCCCTCCCATGAGAGAGTGCTTCAGGTAGGCCTTGCCCGAAATTTTTGCTAATTGTTTTGGTGAAATAGATTCAACTCCCTCGTAATTCCCGTTTTGCAAAGTTAAGAGTTTCCTCGTGGATAATTATCCTCATTCACCTAAGCACAGTTTTACTTGGTCAGCTCCGTTTCCCTTTTGAAGATAATGTTGTTAGTTATCTTTTGAAGTCCTTAATTATAATACGGCCAGGTTCCACAGGTCAGGTGGGAGAATCCCCCTCTGAACTGCAAGCTCGTCGTGGGCAGGGGACGTGCCTGCCAATTCTGTTGTATTGTACTCTCCTAAGCATTTAATACAGTTCTCTGCACACAGCAAGTGCTCAATAAATACCACTCATTGATCGATTGAATTCAAAAAGTTCCGATTTTCCATTTGGTCTATGAAAATCCGGTGGATGAATCGATCAGTGGTATTTATTGAGCTCTCGCTGCGTGCGGAGACTGTACTGTGTGCTTGGGAGAGAATAGTTAATGTATTCCCCATTAATGATGTGAAATGAAAGTGGGTTAAGAAGTGATCTCCCTGAATTCCAGGATCTGGTTATGGACATATTAAGAGTATTGACTACCCCGGACTTAGAAGTGCGTAAGAAAACCCTCCAGCTGGCGCTGGATCTCGTGTCCTCCAGAAACGTCGAAGAGGTAATGTCGTCGTCTTTTTGCTCTGGGCCCGGGTAACCCTTTTCGCGGAGGCATCCGCTTCCACAGGAACTCATTTTTCTCTCTCTCCCCTCGGCGTCGCAGCTGGTGATCGTTCTGAAGAAGGAAGTGATTAAGACGAACAACGTGTCGGAGCACGAAGACACGGACAAGTACAGGCAGCTGCTCGTGCGCACGCTCCACTCCTGTAGCGTCCGTTTCCCGGAGATGGCCGCAAACGTCATTCCCGTGGTACGTCTGGGCTCTGCCGGCTTGGCGATCACGGTGTCATTCAGAAATGCCAAATTATCGGGCCCCCGCATATACCGGCGTTCAGTTTCTGGCACGATTTCCCAAGGAGTGATTTGATTTTCTGGAGCTTTTTGGTGATCCGGATAATTTTAAAAAAAAAACAACTCCAAAAAGGGAGGCAACCCTTGACCTGCCCCAGTGAACACATACTAGACACTTGTCCTTGCTTGAGGTTACAGTGAAAGGGCAATTTATCGACTGGAGCCTACGCAGCCTTGTACTACTAATAATAATAACTGTACTTGTTAAGAAGTGTGACTAAGTGGAAAGAGCCCGGGCTTGAAAGTCAGAGTTTGTGGGTTCTAATCCCGGATCTGCCACTTATCAGCTGTGTGACTTTGGGCAAGTCACTTCTCTGTGCCTCAGTTACCTCATCTGTAAAAGGGGATTAAGACTGAGCCCCATGTGGGACAACCTGATTACCTTTTATCTACCCCAGTGCTGAGAATGTTTGGCACTTAGTAAGCGCTTAACAAATGCCATCATTATTATTATTATTACTTACTATGTGCCAAGCACTTGTCTAAGCCCTGGAGTGGTAGATATAAGTTAATCATGTTGGACACAGTCCTTGTCATTCATTCATTCGGTCGTATTTATTGAGTGCTTATGTGTGCAGAGCACTGTACTGAGCGCTTGGAAAGTACAGTCCAGCAACAGAGAGAGACCATCCCTGCCCACAACGGGCTCACAGTCTAGAAGGGGGGTGACAGACATCAATACAAGTAAATAGGTATCAATAGCATCAATGCAAATAAATAGAAATATATGTACATATCAGAACAAGTAGGGAGAGGCATTAATATAAACAAATAGAATTTTAGGTATGTACAAATATGCACAAGTGCTGTGGGGCGGGGAGGGTAGAGCAAAGGGAGCGAGTCGGGCGAGGCCGGGGCGTGGGGGAGCTGAGGAAAAGGTGGGCTTAGTCTGGGAAGGCCTCCTGGAGGAGGCGAGCCTTCAGTAGGGCTTTGAAGGGTGGGAGTGAGATTGTTGTCCCACGTGGGGCTCACAGTCCTAATCCCCATTTTACAGATGAGGCAACTGAGGCACAGAGAAATGAAGTGACTTGCCCAGGGTCACACAGCAATAATCATAATGGTATTTGTTAAGCACTTATTTTGTGCCAGGCACTGTACTTAACGCTGGGGTGGATCCAGCAGACATATGGTGGAACCGGGATTAGAACCCAGGTCCTTCCGACTCCCAGGTCAGTGCTCTATACACTAAGCCACACTGCTTCTCAGTGTGTGTCAGTGCATATTCCCTGAATTTCAGAATCAGAGCATTAAATAGGTTCCCTTTGGGTCATTTTTTCTTGCAAGGGCTTGGACTTTTTCAGAAGATGCAAAATTGCTACCGTTTGTGTTTTTTTGTTTTTGGTTCTAGCTAATGGAGTTTCTCAGTGACAATAATGAAGCGGCAGCTGCTGACGTCTTAGAGTTTGTGCGAGAGGCGATTCAGCGATTTGATAATCTCCGATTGCTTATCGTCGAGAAGATGCTGGAAGTCTTCCATGCCATTAAATCCGTCAAGTAGGTCTTAAAGAGTTTCAAAAGCTCTTCAGATGAACACTTCTACCCATTCCTATTTCCGGAAGATTTCGAAGTTGAGGTTAGCCAATGGGACCACACAGAGGAGGTTAAAGGTTCCGGACTCAGAGACTCAATCAGCCACTGTTTAAATCAATCCATTACTTGGACTAAATAATTATTTCCATAGTGAGTCCTTCAGCTCCCCTGTCTCCATTCCGGACCTCAGCGGTGTGGTGGCTGCCACAGTGATTCAGGGATATAATTTAAAATCACACCCCTTTTTGACGCGATTGTTAATTGGGTGTCCTTTACACCTGTCGGAGAGCACAATTTCTAATGAAAGCTTAATGATTATGGTATTTGTTAAGCGCTTACTATGGGCAGAGCACTGTTTTAAGCGCTGGGATAGATACAGGGTAATCAGATTGTCCCGCGTAGGGGTCACATTTTTTAATTCCCATGTTTACAGGTGAGGTAACTGAGGCACAGAGAAGTTAAGTGACTTTCCCAAGGTTGCACAGCAGACAAGTGGCAGAGTCGGGATTAGAATCCACGACCTCTGACTCCCAAGCCCGTGCTCTTTCCACTAAGCCACGCTGCTTAATCTAAAGTCATGTAGCCTTCAGCGTTACCTAGGGCTGCCAGAGAATCCCTACAGCTGAACTGAGCTCCATTTAGACCCGTTGGCAGAACGAAGTGCGTGGCTCAGTGGAATGAGCCTGGGCTTGGGAGTCAGAGGTCATGGGTTCTGATCCCTGCTCCGCCACTTGTCAGCCGTGTGACGGTGGGCAAGTCGCTTAACTTCTCTATACCTCGCTTACCTCATCTGTAAAATGGGAATTAAGACTGTGAGCCCCGTGTGGGACAACCTGATTACCTTGTACCCCCCAGCGCTTAGAATAGTGCTTGGCACATAGTAAGTGCTTAAAAAATGCCATCATTATTATTATTATCATTATTATTAATAGGATTTCAGTTGGTCCGACACGTGTAGCAGCTGCAAAATGGCCACCGTCCCACTTAAGGACATTTAAAAATATATTAATATTTGTTCTGATGGATAAGTGTAGCTTCTGTTGTGAGGGGAAAAGAAAGCATGGCAAAGTGTCAGTTCCTATCACTAAACTCTTGCATTATTCACTTTCATTGATTTTTGTGTTTCTCCCAATCAGGTGTAATGGAAACTTCATTGGAGAGTTAAAGTGTTCTGGTTTTTTTTTCCAGATTAGGCTGTTGGGAGTAGAGTCTAGAGTTGTCCAGCTCCTGTCTTTGTTTGTTTTTTTTTTTTTTTTTGAATAACTGTTTTAAGGACCAACCATTCTCATCTCTTATTTACTATGGTCCTTAAGCACTTACATTCCAGACATTGCAGTAAGCCCTGGGGTAGATACAAAATAATCAGGTTGGACACAGTCCCTGTCCCCCATGGAGCTCACAGCCTTAATCCCCATTTTACAGATGAGGTAACTGAGGCACAGAGAAGTTAATAACAATGTTGGTATTTGTTAAGCGCTTACTATGTGCAGAGCACTGTCCTAAGCGCTGGGGTAGACACAGGGGAATCAGGTTGTCCTTCGTGAGGCTCACAGTCTTAATCCCCATTTTCCAGATGAGGTCACTGAGGCACAGAGAAGTTAAGTGACTTGCCCACAGTCACACAGCTGGCAAGTGGCGGAGCCAGGTTTCAAACCCTTGACCTCTGACTCCCAAGCCCATGCTCTTTCCACTGAGCCACGCTGCTTCTCTACTCCCTCCTGCTTTGACTGTGAGCCCTAAGTGGGACGGTGCTTTGCGCATAGTAAGCGCTTAACAGATACCATCATTATTATTATTATTTTAAACTTGTATTTACCCCAGACCTTAGAACGGTGCTTGACACATAGTAAACGTTAAACAAATACCTTTAAAAAAAAAAAAAGTTCCATAGAACACAAGCTAAATGCTTTCTTGAACAGGAGCGAGTGCTTTCTAGAAACACTTGTTTTTATGCATTTGACTTTTACTCACATGTGTCCCTGGATGAGTTTTTTGGATTGGGTGGTGGCTTTCAGTCTTAAGTGGGATGAGCGAAAGTGTCGTTCATGTTTTTACTTTCCCCGTTCCCTGAGAAACCGAAGGAAATCGCCCCGCGGCTCACATTCTGTGTACATTTCATTGAGAGTCCTTTGAAACTGTTGAGTCTCTGGGTTCGGGCTCCAGAATACAGTGGACCTCCCACCTCGGCACGCAGCCAAGTTTTCTCTCTCTCTCTGTCTCAGGATTTACCGGGGAGCTTTGTGGATCCTGGGAGAGTACTGCAGCACAAAGGAAGACATACAGAGTGTGATGACCGAAGTCCGCAGGTCCCTAGGAGAGGTAGGTCTGCTGAACCGGCCCGCTGAATTAGAAAGAAGGTTATACGCTGTAAGCCCAGTCTTTCCGTCTGCCATCCATTTCAGAATAACAACTGTGGGATTTGTTAAGTACTCACAAGGGGCCGAGCCCTGTACTGAGGGCTGGGGGGTCGATTCGAGATTACCTGGTCAGCCACGGTCCCTCTCCTCCAGTGGCTCACAGTCTAGTTAGGAGAGGGAGCAGATTTTCCTTTTAATAATAATAATAGTGTTGGTATTTGTTAAGCGCTTACTTTGTGCACGGCGCTGTTCTAAGCGCTGGGGGAGATACAGGGGAATCAGGCTGTCCGACATGGGGCTCACAGTCTTCATCCGCATTTTACAGATGAGGGAACTGAGGCCCAGAGAAGTGAAGTGACTTGCCCACAGTCACGCAGCTGACAAGTGGCAGAGCCGAGAGTCGAACCCAGGACCTCTCTGACTCCTCTGACTCTTTCCACTGAGCCACGAGGAAACGGAGGCCCAGAGAAGTTAAATGGCTCTCCCGAGGTCACACGATAGGACCAGTGACAGAGCCAGCGTCCCTGACATCCGGGCCCCGGCTCTTGCCCCAAGCCAAACAGCTTGCCATTTCATGTGGTAGTTTTGCACTTACAAATAGTGCGGTTATTTTGAGTGAGAAGAGTTACGGGTTTTCTGAGAGCAAAAGGTAAAGAGTAGGTTTCTCTTGGTAAATCTGGTGACCCGCTGCTCCTCCCTGTAAATAATCAATAATCAATGGTATTGAGTGTAGGACGGTTAAATCTGGTGACCCGCTGCTCCTCCGTGTAAATAATCAATAATCAATGGTATTGAGTGTAGGACGGTTCAGTAGAATAAGCAGGCAAGAAATTCTATTTGTTTAGTGACCCTTTAGTTTTTACATAAGGTAAATAAGCGTTGACGGTACAGAAGGTAATGTGCATAAAGTTTCCTAGTGTAAACCTACCGGATCTTTTGAAAATGGTGAGTATCCGGGTAGGATTTTATCTAAGGAAAGAAAATAAGTGAAAGTTGTGAGATTAAAACAACGTGTAGAGGTGGAAACTAGTAGGCTACTAGCAAGAAAAACATTTGTTGGGACGATTTCTCCGATTTTCTCCTCTCCTCTGCGTTGCACCGTAGAGGCCTCATACACCGAATGCCACAAATAGGCTAGTAAATCCCACCTAGTGATTTCAGATGGAATTTAGCTACGAATTGGCCGGCGGTGGAAGGTGGCCCCCACGAGTGTCAATTTGTATCTCTTAGGTCCCGATTGTCGAATCGGAGATAAAGAAAGAAGCCGGCGAATTAAAAGCCGAAGAAGAAGTGACGGCGGGGCCGGCTCAGAAGCTGGTGACGGAGATGGGTACCTATGCCACTCAGAGCGCTCTCAGTAGTTCCAGACCTGCCAAAAAAGAGGAAGACAGGTACCGCCAGCGTCCGGGTTGCGCGGGCACGAGCTGGGTGGAAAACTGTGACGAGGGAAAACTGCGTCTCTCCCCTCATTAATCAATCAATGGGATTTATTGAGCACTTACTGTGGGGAAAGCACTGTACTGAGCTCTTAGGAGCATCCGGTAGAACAGAGTCCCTGCCCACGGTGAGCTTACAGACAGACATTAGTATAAGTAAATTAATTGTGGATATATACATAAGTGCTGTGGGCCTGAAGGCAGGGTGAATGAGGGGTGCAAATCCACCTGTGAGGGTGAAACAGGAGGGAATGGATGAAGAGGAACTAAGGCTTACTCAGGGAAGGCCCCTTGGAGCAGGTGTGCTTTTCATAAGGCTCTGAAGATGGGGAGAGCGATGATCTGTCGGATATGAAGAGGGAAGGCGTTCCAGGCCAGAGGCGGGATGCGGGCGGGCATTCGGCAGTCAGATAGACAAGGGTTCGGTCTAGTCAGCATCACTTCGCGTTGGTGGAGCTCCCAGGGACTCCAGGGCCGCCCTCCACATTATCAGAAGAGATTTCCATGCCTTTTTGAGGGAGGGTGCGAAGCAAGGTGCCTTCAGAGCCCCAGAGGGATGAGAGCGTGAGTAACCCCACGCAAACCACGAGCACTAGAACCGGTTCCTCTGCACCGTTCTTCAGGCCCGAAGGTTTTTTGACCGGACCGAGGCTCCGTCTTCATCGATCGGAGCGGCTGGCGTCTACCTCCGCGCTCCCGTCTTCTCCCTGAATTTGTTTCTTGTAGCGGGTGGGAGGCGGGCCGTTGAGCCCAGTGGCACGGTGCTCTGGAAAGCTCTGGAAAGGCGGCTTGAATCTCCACCTTCGGCTCTGAACCCAAAAAAAAGGACGTGGGTTGATCCCGGGTAGCCCAGCTTGGGAGGGGGAGGTGCCACCCAAGCCTCTGTGATGTCGGGTTCCGTCATTATCGACTTCTGTCACGTTGTACTCCCCCAAGCGCGTAGTAGAGTGTTCTGCACATAGTAAGAGCTCAATCCACACCACTGATCGCTCGACCGGTTGGCCGCAAAGTCCGCGAGCTCCACGTCGAGCCGTCATTTTTCCCTGATTCTGCCGCAGGCCACCCCTGAGAGGATTTCTGCTCGACGGGGATTTCTTCGTGGCCGCGTCCCTTGCCACCACGCTGACAAAGATCGCCTTGCGCTACGTGGCTCTTGTTCAGGAAAAGAAGAAGCAAAATGTAAGTGAGGGTCTTCCTCCGCCTGCTCAGAGCTCGTTGGCCCGCTGGGGTGGGAGTGAGGGGCCGTCTGTCGGAATTCAGCGCGTTAGAAGGCGTCTGTCCGTCCGTCCCTCCCCGCAGTCCTTCATTGCCGAGTCCATGCTGCTGATGGCCACCATTCTTCACCTGGGAAAGTCCTCTCTTCCCAAAAAGCCAATTACCGACGACGACGTGGACCGCATCTCCCTGTGCCTGAAGGTCTTGTCGGAGTGTTCGCCCCTAATGAATGACATCTTTAATAAAGAATGCAGACAGTCCCTCTCTCACATGCTGTCTGCCAAGCTGGAAGAAGAGAAACTGTCTCAGAAGGTGAGGCCCCAACGCGCTCCGGGTTGCTTCGAGGTTTTTCCCAAGTCGTCTCCCCGGGGCCGGTGAGGGGGAAGGCGGAGGGGGAGGGTATCCGTCGGCTCGGGCACACCCGAGGGGGAGTTTCTGTTCACAGTGAAGAACTCTCCCTCTCACTGTCTCTCCTCAGAAAGAATCGGAAAAGAGGAACGTGACGGTCCAGCCGGACGACCCCATTTCCTTCATGCAGCTCACGGCTAAAAATGAAACGAGCTGTAAGGAAGATCAGTTTCAGCTGAGCCTGCTGGCAGCGATGGGCACTACCCAGAGGAAAGAGGCGGCCGATCCTTTAGCGTCAAAACTCAACAAGGTAACGGAAGGTGCCCTGCGGATCGAGTCAGGATTTCTCTGACCCGTCACTCGAGCGGGGTTCCTCCGCAAGGTCTCTGAAATGGCTGTGTAAAAAGCAAGTAGTCCTCGGTTTAAAGTGGACGGGTCGTCTCGGTCTGCTTCGAACGAAGAACTGGAGTGTCAAAAACACCTCACTGGGCCCTGGGGAGTGTTTTCTGTATGATTTGTATTGATTGATATATGCACGGAGCGGTGACTCTGAACCCGCTCACCCCGTCAGCGTAGTTATAAGGCAAAACGGGATTGCTCCACCTTTATTCAGCTTGATGCCAGGCCCCCAGCTTAGCTGCTTCCTGTCAATAATAATAATAATAATAATAATGATGGTATTTATAAAGCGCTTAATAAGTGCCAAGCACTGCTCTGAGCACTGGGATAGATACAAGGTTATCAGGTTGTCCCGCGTGGAGCTCACAGTCTTAATCCCCGTTTTCCAGATGAGGTAACTGAAGCACAGAGAAGTGACTTGCCCAAAGTCACACAGCTGATTGGGAAGCAGCGTGGCTCAGTGGAAAGAGCCTGGGCTTCGGAGTCAGAGGTCATGGGTTCGACTCCCGGCTCTGCCACGTGTCAGCTGTGTGACTGTGGGCAAGTCACTTCTCTGAGCCTCAGTTACCTCATCTGTAAAATGGGCATTAACTGTGAGCCTCACGCGGGACAACCTAATTCCCCTGTGTCTACCCCAGCGCTTAGAACAGTGCTCTGCACACAGTAAGCGCTTCCCAAATACCAACATAATAATAATAATAATAATAATAATAAATGACGGAGCCGGGATTAGAACCCGTGACCTCTGACTCCCAAGCCCGGGCTCTTTCCACTAAGCCACTCTGAATAGGTTGAGCCCCATATTGCACTTAGGTCTGCAGGTCTTCAAAACCAAGTATTGGCTTCAACTGGTTTTCCCGTCTTTGGAGTGGGCAGGTCCAGTGCCTAGACTGTTTGGTGCTAGAAATAATAATTGTGGTATTTGTTAAAAGTACTTACTGTTTGCTAAGTGCTGGGGTAGATATAAACAAATCGGGTTGGACACAGTCTCCCTACCACAGGAGGCTCAGAATCTTAATCTCCGTTTTACAAATGAGGGACCTGAAGCACAGAGAAGTGCAGCGACTTGTCCCAGCTCACACAGCAGATTCATTCATTTAGTGCTCGGCACATAGCGCTTAACAAATGCCATAATGATTACTCGATCGTCTTTACTGAGCGCTTAAGTGCTTGGGAGGGTCCACTATAACAATAAACAGAAATAGTCCCCGCCCACAGCGAGTTTACAGCCTAGAGGGGGAGACGGACGTTAATATAAAGGCGGAAACAGGATTAGAACCCACATGTAATAAACAGACACATTCCCTGCTCACAGCGAGCTTACAGTCGCAATCGTACTTATTGACCGCTTAGTGTTTGCAAAGCACTGTGCTAAGTGTTTGGGAGAATAAAGGACAACAGAGTTGATGCACACATTCCCTGCCCATAACAAGTTTACAATTTAGAGGGTTAAACCTCCCAATTAAGCCCACAGGATGCATTTTTCATCTCTCCAGTTTTCCACTTCCCTGGAGGCAAAAGCTGACCCGGGAAATCGAGAGTCGACTCTGTAGCAGACAGCGAGAGGGCTCCGAAGCTCTTCAGAGAGAGCGCCCGAGGCGGAGTTTTTCCCGGCTGCCCGACAGTCTGCTCCGAAAAAGGGCCATCAATGTTCTCTGTTGTCACGGTTTACCAGTTCCTTCCAAGAACTGTAGCCTGTATACTCATTATGGGCAGGGAACGTATCTCTTTAGATATCGTACTCTCCCGAGCACTCAGTACAGTGCTCCGCTCACAGTAAGCACTCAATAAATACGATCGAATGAATGAATGAAGAACCGCCCAGGGTCCGTCGAAACCCCGTCAAAATTCCGCCGAGAGATTCGCTGAAAGCACGTTGCCGCGAGACAGGTGAAAACCTTCAACGTCCTAGTTACCGATGTCCCAGACCCCTGGGTGATGGGGTCCCTTAGTCTCCAGACCCCCAGGATTCATCTGTCGCATTCCTAGGGATGCCTAATCACTCAATCTGCCTTTTTTTCTGTTTTCATTTTAACAGGTCACCCAGTTGACGGGCTTCTCAGATCCTGTGTACGCAGAAGCTTACGTGCACGTCAACCAGTATGATATCGTCCTGGATGTGCTTGTCGTAAACCAGACCAGCGACACGTTGCAGAACTGCACACTTGAATTAGCCACTCTGGGTGAGAAAAGTATCTGATTCTAGCAGGATACTAAGGTGAAGTTGTCCAGCCTCATATTAAAACTCTAGATATTTCTTTTACATGGAACGAGTCAATCAGTGACAATTTTTGAGCGCCCGCTGTGCACAGAGCACTGTACGCTATGCGTGAGAGAGTTCAACAGGGTTGGTAGGTTCGTAGACGTGATTCCTGCCCACAAGGATTTGGTAGCCTAAGAGGGGAGACAAACACTAACATAAACTATAGACGGGGTGTACGTAAGTGGTGTGGGGATGGGAGAGGGGTGAATTCCAAAGTCTTCAAGGGGGACGGCCAAGTATTTAGGCGACGGAGAAGGGAGGGCAGATGGGGAATGGAAGGGTTTAGTCAGGGAAGGCCTCGGAGCAGGTAGGATTTTAGAAGGGCTTTGAGAACGGGGAGAGTGATGGTCTGTCAGATATGAAGGGAGAAGGGGTTCCAGGTCAGGGAGGATGTAGCGTGGCTCAGTGGAAAGAGCACGGGCTTGGGAGGTCATGAGTTTGAATCCCGGCTCTGCCACTTGTCAGCTGTATGACCGTGGGCAAGTCACTTCACTTCTCTGTGCCTCAGTTACCTCACCTGTCAAACGGGGATTAACTGTGAGCCACACGTGGGACGACCTGATGACCCTGCATCTCCCCCAGCTCTTAGAACAGTGCTCGGCACCTAGTAAGCGCTCAACAAATACCAACATTATTATTATGTGGACAAGGGGTCGGCGGGGAGGAAGACAAGTTTGAGGTACGACGAGTAGGTCGACGCTGGCGGAGCCGAGCGTGCCGGCCGGGTGGCGGTAGGAGATGGGCGAGGTGAGGTAGGAGGCGGAGAGCTGAGTGAGCGGCAGGTGCTCAGATCGGGGTGGTAGCGTTCGGATGGAAGGGAAGGGGTGGATCATAGAGGTTTGGGGGAGGTAGAGAGGTACAGATGCCGTCGTCGAAAAGAGCAAAAGGAGCGGCACTGAAATTCTACGTCCTTGACACAAGCTGCTGACCGGGATTGTTTTTGAACATTGTGTCGTTCACTCAGCTCGGACTTAATCTTAAAATACCACAAAGGTTAAAAGCCTTATTTGAGCTACGGTGGCAGCAGGAAAGCCAGTAGAAGTGGTTTCAAGAATCCTAGTTGGGAGTCCGCTAAATTAAGAGCTTAATTTTCCGTATAACTTTCTGAGCCTGGCAACACCGGTTTTTCTGGGCTTCCTTAACTTTCGCCGGGTGTGTTTTGGCACCGGCGAGTGGGTGATGAGATGAGCAATTACTTGGTAATCCTTGCTATGTTGATTTATTCCGGGGGTTACGAGGAAAGCAATTATAGACTGAAAACCTGGCTTCGAGGCGGGCGGATACCGATGAGCTTAGCTCACTGGTTCTGAATGGTGAGTGAGTTCATTTTAGTGCCCCGCGAATTTCAGGAGAGTGGATAGGGACTGAGCCTCAGGGTTGGTTTGGGGAGAGAGAAGCACTGGGTTTCTAAAAATTGAAAATGATGCTCGTCCAGAGAAGCAGCCTGGCCTAGTGGAAAGAGCACGGGCCCCAGAGTAAGAGGACCTGGGTTCTAATCCCGGCTCCGCCACTTGTCTGCTGTGACTCCGGGCGAGCCACTTCCCTTCTCTCATCTTTTATATGGGAAATGAGACCGGGAGCCCTATGTGAGACAGGGATTCTGTCCAACCTATCTTATATCTATCCCTGCACTTAGTACAGTGCTTGGAACATGGTAAGTGTTTAACAAATACCATCAAACAAACACACAAAAAATGCATTTTATTGATCCTCTCGAGATCGTAAGCTAATTATGGGCAGGGAACGTTTCTGCTAATTCGGTTGTAGCGTATACTCCTCGGTGCTTAGTACAGTGCTCTGCACATAGTAAGTGCTCAGTAAATACAGTTGATTGATTGATCCATGTTGATTGAAATGATTAGGACTCATTCCCGTAGCACGGCCGAGGCTTTCCGAAGTCACGATTTCAAAACCCACGCTACAGCAAGGAGAAGACCCTGCTGTTAAGTGACTCGAGTTTCATTTCTCATGGATCCAGATCCTCACCCTTTTCCTGCTGTTCAGCTCACTAGAAATTCTTCAGGGGTTGTTGTCGTCTTGAAGTGTGATAACTTGGATTTTTTTTTCTCCTGACCTACTTCTAAGTATTCTTCTGTTGCCCCCTCCCCCCTTTTTTTTTCAGGTGATCTGAAACTTGTGGAAAAGCCATCTCCCTTGACACTTGCTCCCCATGATTTTGCCAATATCAAAGCTAATGTTAAAGTAGCTTCAACAGAAAATGGCATCATTTTTGGTAATATAGGTAAGTTGCTTGGTCTGTTGAAACTTCCTTGCAGTGACACGGAAAGGTTTTCCTCAACGTGTTAGATACAAAAACAAGTAAGCCACTATGAGAAGCAGTGTGGCCTAGTGGTTAAAGCACAGGCATGGGAGTCAGAAGGACCTGGGTTCTAATCCTGGCTCAGCCACTAGGCAGCTGTGTGACCTCGGGCAAGTCACAGCTTCTCTGTGCCTCATTTACCTCATCTGTAAATGGGAGTTAAGACAGCGAGCCTCACGTGGGACGTAAACTGTGTCCAAATGGATTAGCTCGTATGTGACCTAGCGCTTAGAATAGTGCCTGGAAAAGAGTAAGTGCTTAACAAATCCTGTTTAAAAAGAACACGCAAACAAAAACAAGGGTAGGTGCCACAAGTGACACAAGGGTCAGCTTTTGTGTGCACACATGAGGCTACCACTTTGGGTCCCATTTGGGCCTTTCAGCCATATACGTCCTCCCGGGTGAATTTAATTGTCACACTCATCCGGAGTTGTTCATTAAAACCAAGATAGTGCCCGACAAAGAAGCACCCTTAAAAGCATTAGATTTTGGCACTCTCGGGTTGTTTTGAAACCACTCTGTGTGCATGCGGAAATCTGAACTTTCCCCCACCACTGACTCGTGCGCGTGTATCTTTCTAACCTTGTGTATTTTCAGTGTACGACGTGTCCGGAGCAGCCAGTGATAGAAATTGTGTCGTCCTCAGTGATATCCACATTGATATCATGGATTACATCCAGCCCGCTTCTTGCACAGATGCTGAGTTCCGCCAGATGTGGGCAGAGTTTGAATGGGAAAACAAAGTTAGTACTGGCGGGGTTTTCTTGTCTACCTAATTCTACTGAGGACTATTGGTTAGTACAGTAGGGCACAATAAATACGAGTGAATGAATAAGAAGCAACACGGCGTAGTGGTTAGAAAATGGGCCCGGGAATCAGAAGGTCATGGGTTCTAATCCCGGCTCTGCTACATGTCTGCCGCGTGGCCTTAGGCAAGTCACTTCTCTGTACCTCAGTTACCTCATCTGTAAAATAGGGGTAGAGACTGTGAGCCCCACATGGGACAGGATGGGACTGTGCCCGATCCGATTTGCAGGTATACACCCCAGCGTTTAGTACAGTGCCTGGAACACACTAAGCTTAAATGCTACAATTATTCATTATTTGTATTTTTTAAAAAAAGCCTTCCAGATTTACCTCATATGAAAATCAGGCAGAGGGTGTTAATGAAGAAAATGGCTTGCTTCTGAGAGGCATTTGCAGTCTCAGTATAGGAAAAGAGCAGCCCTGTGCATGCTGATTGATGGAAACGTTCTGGATAATATCCCAAGCCAGAAAAATGGAAAAGTGAATCAGTCGGAGCCAGGGATAAGTAGTGCTAATAATAATAATAATAATAATAATGTTGGTATTTGTTAAGCGCTTACTATGTGCCGAGCACTGTTCTAAGCGCTGGGGGAGATACAGAGTAATCAGGTTGTCCCATGTGAGGCTCACAGTTAATCCCCATTTTACAGACGAGGGAACTGAGGCACAGAGAAGTTAAGTGACTTGCCCACAGTCACCCAGCTGACAAGTGGCAGAGCCGGGATTCGAGCCCACGACCTCTGACTCCGAAGCCCAGGCTCTTTTCCACTGAGCCACGCCGCTTCCGAGTGTTGTCCTCGGGAGTTTGGGACGAAGTTTGCTGCTCCTAGCTTGGACCGCCGTTCCGGATTCTCAAACCAGGGGCACGGTTGATCTGTTTCCCGGTGACGTGCCCGTCCAATGGATAAACCCAAATCCGAGTGGACACTTTGAAAATTGGAACTCCCCTCTTGATGGCGAGATGGGGGGAAGGGGAAGTTCTCATGGGAAACGAGTCAAAATGGGATCCCGTGACAAGAGGGTAAATCCAGTTCTGCTTGAAGATCACAGTGGAGTGATGGGATTTGACTGAATTCTGATCTTTTTCTCTTTCTCCAGGTGACTGTTAACACAAATATAATTGACCTAAATGAATACCTTCAGCATATACTAAAGTCAACGAACATGAAATGTCTCACCCCAGAGAAGGTAAGGTGGCCTTTTTTTTCCCCCCTTGATTTGCAGTCTCCCGTTCAGTCAGAAGAGATTTCTGTTCTGGGAAAAAAGTTGCGGGTTTACTGGCCCCTTTGGGGGTTTCACTTTCTGTTGAAAACTGGGGTCTCGGATGCAAACCATTAATTAGTGTGTGGAGTGTGAAAATCTTCCCGATTGGTGTGCGTCCTGTAATCAGGAAAAATAGTCATTCTGTCCTTTCTCTTTCTGCTAGTGGCCCTCTTCAAAGGCCAGTTTCTGTCCAACAGTTGTTTTTGTCGTTCTTCCGGATAACATCTACTGCACACATGCGGGGATTGGGGTAGATACAGGTTTGTCAGGTTGGACACAGTCCTTGTCCTGCGAGGGGCTCACAGTCTTAAACCCCATTTTACAGATGAGGTAATAGAAACACAGAGAAGTGGAGTGACTTGCCCAAGGTCACACAGCAGACGTGGCAGAGCCAGGATTAGAACCCAGATCCTTCTACCAGGCCCATGCCTTATCCAGTAGGCCATGCCCCTTCCCAACTCGTCGTCGACCAAGCGCTTTGTACAGTGCTCTGCACACAATAAGAGCTCAATAAATACCAAGGATCGATTCCAGTGGCTCTGATGTTGATCAGATGCTGATTTGGGCCAGTAAACCCTCAACTTTTTCCCAGAACAGAAATCTGTTCAGACTGATCAGAGTTCAGATGGCGCAGGCTGGTCAGCGGGGTGGTTCGCACTCAGGCTGGAAGCCGCTTTCCGTGGGTGTGTCGCAGGGGGTACCATAACATCTCCCTCTCACTGGGGCGCTTCGGCCTTCTTCATTCAATAGTATTTATTGAGCGCTTACTATGTGCAGAGCACTGTACTAAGCGCTTGGGATGAACAAGTCGGCAACAGATAGAGACAGTCCCTGCCGTTTGACGGGCTTACGGTCTAATCGGGGGAGACGGACAGACAAGAACGATGGCGATAAACAGCGTCGAGGGGAAGAACGTCTCGTAAAAACCAATGGCAACTAAATAGAATCGAGGCGATGTACAATTCATTAACAAAATAAATAGGGTAACGAAAATATATATACAGTTGAGCAGACGAGTACAGTGCTGTGGGGATGGGAAGGGAGAGGTGGAGGAGCAGAGGGAAAAGGGGAAAATGAGGCTTTAGCTGCGGAGAGGTAAAGGGGGGATGGCAGAGGGAGTAGAGGGGGAAGAGGAGCTCAGTCTGGGAAGGCCTCTTGGAGGAGGTGATTTTTAAGTAGGGTTTTGAAGAGGGGAAGAGAATCAGTTTGGCGGAGGTGAGGAGGGAGGGCGTTCCGGGACCGCGGGAGGACGTGACCCGGGGGTCGACGGCGGGATAGGCGAGACCGAGGGACGGTGAGGAGGTGGGCGGCAGCCTCTCAACTTTGTCCTCCAGGCCCTCTCCGGTTACTGTGGCTTTATGGCTGCCAATCTGTACGCCCGGTCGATATTCGGAGAAGACGCCCTGGCAAACGTCAGCATCGAAAAGCCGATTCACCTTGGACCAGACGCCCCCGTGACCGGCCACATCCGAATTCGAGCGAAGAGTCAGGTAAGGACGGATTCTCTCTTCCCGCCCCTCTCGAAGCCCTCCTCTTTAGTTGGAGGAGAAGGCGGCGGCGCTTGACCTCGAAAAGGAGCTCTGCCGGCCGAGGCCGGCTGAGGGGAGAGATGATGGCTTGCCGGTGGTCGGCGGTCATTTTGGGCGGCAGACAGAGTTCATTCAGCCAAGTGGCCGCCATTTTGAACGACTCTTCAAGGTGGCCCACTTGAAGTCCCCAGCTGCCCGTGGGGCTCCGAAATAAACTATCCCAAGGATTGCTTTCATCGGGTTAAGACCAGACCCACTTGGGAAGCAACGTGCTTCAAGTAAATGACTGAAACGCGGCGACTGCTATTTTTAAGGATTTGGTTTCAGCATCGCTGTAGGTGGAGAAAACTCCATTTTATGCAACATGAGAGATGAACGTCCTTTTTTTTTTGTCTTTTCAGGGGATGGCGCTTAGTCTCGGGGATAAAATCAATCTGTCTCAGAAGAAAACTAGCATTTGAAAGTCTAGAAAGGCCTTTACGGTTCTGTTTTACCATTAATCTTAGGTATGTTGCTTGTTGAGTTCTGAACCTTCTTTTTGTATTCTTCCACGCTCCGTGTAACCGTAGGATCTAAAGTTTTTGAGCTGAATGCATTCCGGCAGATAATTTAAAGACCTTTCCCCAAATCAAAGTTCAGTTTTAAAAAAAAATACTGTTTATTTTCCTTTCTGTCTTAGCAGTCACTTATACCGTGTTTATCATATATAATGTCTCTCCGGAGTACTAGAATGTCTCAGTACAATAAACGAATTGATTCGTAAGTGGGTTTTTTTTATCATCTTAAAAATAAATGCATCCTTCATTTGATTTATATTGATCATTGAACAGCAATTGTGTAGTTTATTTTCACAAAGCGGGAGTGCTGATTTCCCCAAAATGACCATGGTTATGGTTTATTCCTTGAGGAGAGTCAGTGTATGCAGCTGGGCAACTTTTGTTTTTGTTTTTTCTAGTGTTCGTTAAGCGCTTACTACGTGCCAGGCACTGTGCTAAGTGCTGGGGTTGATTCAAGCTAATCAAGTTGGACACGGTCCCTGTCTCACACAGGGTTTACAGTCTTAATCCCCTGTTTGGCAGATGAGGTAACTAAGGCCCAGAGGAGGGTAGTGACTCGCCCAAGGTCACCCAGCAGACATGTGGATTAGAACCCAGGTCCTTCCGACTCCCAGGCTGTACTCCCTCCACTAGGCCACGCCGCTTCTTTATTCTTCCATTCCATACATTTCGTCGGTGCTCTTGGAGCTGGCCCTTTTGGGCATGTGGTATTCACCCCTCCCTCAGCCTCACATCGGTACTTATATATAAATTATTTTTTATCTTAAAGCAGCGTGAGAAGCAGCGTGGCTCAGTGGGAAGATCCCAGGCCCGGGAGTCAGAGGTCGCGGGTTCTAATCCCGATTCTGCCACGCGTCAGCTGTGTGACTTGGGGCAAGTCACTTAACTTCTCTTGGCCTCATCTGTAAAATGGGGATTAAGACTGTTAGCCTCCCGTGGGACAACCCGATTACTTTGCATCCCCCCCAGGGATTAGAACAGTGCTTGTAACATAGTAAGCGCTTAACAAATACCATCATTATTATTAATGTCTGTTTGCCCCTCTAGACTGTAAGCTCGCTGTGGACGGGGAACGTGGCTACCGACTCTTTTGTATTGGACTCTCCCACACACTTAGCATAGTGCTCTACACACAGTAAGCACTCAATAAATAGCGTAGATTAGTTGATTGATTCTGGGAACGGGCAGTCATCTCAGTACTTGAGAAAGATCTTGATTCGCCTGGTCAGTTGTGCACTTTCGTTGCTTTGACCGGCAGCCTTAGGGTCTCCGTGTCTCAGCACCGAACGTGAATTCATTCAGTCGTATTTATTGAGCATTTCCTATGTGCAGAGCACTGTACTGAGCGCTTGAAGGTACAATTGGGCAAAAGATAAGAGACGATCCCCGCCCAACAATGGGCTCACAGTCTAAATGTGAATGTAGTTTGCACTGTAGTTTAGTCCCGGGGGGAAGCAACAACCAGCAGTCACTTGAGTGAATATTAGCAGCACAGACTTTTATACTCTTACAAGCCTGGAAGCCAATCATCATTTATTTGACCACTTACTGTGTGCAGAGCACTGTATTAAGCGCTTGGAAGAGTACAATGTAACAGTCACACTCCCTGCCCACAGAGTGCTTCCCATCCATTTTCCCTGGATGAATACCATAGTAAACCAGTGGCACGGATGATCCTGAAGCTAGCAACAAACCCTTTTACCAGTTTGGGTAATGTGAGGTCGATGTGATAAGGTTGGGTACTTGTTAAGCGCTTATGTATGTGCCAGGTACCATACTAGGAGCTGAGATAGATGCAAGCTAATCTGGTTCATTCATTCAATAGTATTTATTGAGCACTTACTATATGCAGAGCACTGTACTAAGCACTTGGAATGTTCAAATCTGCAAAAGATAGAGGCAGTCCCTGCCCATTGATGGGCTTACAGTCTAATCGGGGGAGACGGACAGACAAAAACAATACTAATAGTATTAACACGTGTGGAGCTAATGATAATGATAATACTGTTAGCAGCTAATGATGATGATAATGATAATAATAAGGATAATAGAATGGATCCCCCGGGAGCCGTCGAGAAGAAGGAGGTCGGCTCCCCGGAGCCGAGAAGATAGATGAGCGTGGCCCATCCGTTGGACGCCTCCTCTCCGCCGAACCCCGTCCCGAGGGCCGGGCCGGAGCGGGGTCAGACGGTCGGGTCCCCGTCGTACGGAGGTGGGGACCGGGGCCCGTGTCCCGAGGCCACCGTGCCCGGGGTCGCCCGTCGGGGCGGGGACGGGGTCTGGACCGAGGGCCGGCCACGGGCCGGGACCGGGCCCGTCTCTCGTGGCGCCGTCCCCTCCCGGGCGGTCGGTACGGCGCTCCGCGCGCAGGAAGCGCTGGGGAAATCCGACCGAAGGGCTGACGGAGGCCCCCCTGCCCGGCAGACCCCGCCGCTCCTGCCTCGGGGGCTCCGCGGAGGAGAGGGGAGGGGCGGGGGCGGTCGAGCGGGCGCTACCTGCCCGGGTGAGGCTGGGCCCCCCGAACCCTAGGTATCTCTGGAGCCACTCGATGCACTCGCCCTCCAGATAGGCTTGATAGACTGGTTGGACACAGGGACTCACTTAAGGCTCACGGTCTTAATCCCCATCTTCCAGATGAGGTAATTGAGGCACCGAGAAGTTGGAATGACTTGCCCAGGATCACACAGCAGAGTTTTCCCGAGTAACGTTTCGTAGAGCAAAATGTGCCAACCCATCGTGGAACGGTTCTCGACAAAGGGAAGAGGGGGAGCAAAAGGTCACGCGGAAGCGTTTTTTTGGGTTTCAGATCTTGCACGCTGCAGCCTGCTACACTTTGCGTGAGAGGATAGTGCAAGGATTAGTGTAAACAAACGGATGAAGGGACTGAAGCTAGGCGGTAGAGTTTCGTAAAGTTTACATTTATTCGAGAAGCAGCACGGCGTAGTGGATAGAGCCTGGGCCTGGGAGTCAGAAGGTCACGGGTTCTAATCCCTCCTCCGCCACTTGTCCGCTGAGTGACCTTGGGCAAGTCACTTCGCTTCTCTGGGCCTCATTTACCCCATTTGTAAAATGGGGATTGAGATTGGAGCCCCACAAGGGACAGAGACTGTCCAGCCCGATTTGCTTGTGATCACCCCAGGGCTTAATACAGTGCTTGATACCTAGTAAGCGCTTAACCAATAGCCCCTTGATTCTCTTTATTGCTATTGTTTTTGTCTGTCTCCCCCGATTAGACTTGAAGCCCGTCAATGGGCAGGGAGTGTCTCTGTCTGTTGCCAATTTGTACATTCCAAGCACTTAGTACAGTGCTCTGCACATAGTAAGCGCTCAAATACTATTGAATGAATGAAATAGCATCGTTATGATTATTATCATTTATTCAAAGCGTGGCATAATGCTGATTAGCTTTAATCAGACTTTAGCTGGTTGCTGAGAATCAAAGCTGCTTTCCCCAGGCATCGATCTTGAATTGCCAAGAAAAGAATTCGTTGCACTCTCTGAGAGTTCAAGCCTGAAAAGAAAGTTTTAAAAATACATCAAAGAGTCCTATCCATTTACACGCAGTTCTAGAACGTGAAGAAGCTTAAGCTCTGGCAAAACACCGTGTTATGGAAAACTCACGAACTTATCCTCTCTGACATCGTGCCAGGTCGCACAAATCATTTCTTCCAACACGCTGACACGCTGAGGTCAAAAAGGCTCGCATTTTTAGAGGAACGTTCCCTAGTTAATAATAACGGTACTTAAGCACTTACTATGTGCCAAGCGCTGTTCTAAGCAGACACAAGTTAAATCACACAGTCCCTGTCCCACGTGAGGCTCGCGCTGTCAATCCCCATTTTACCGATGAGGTAACTGAGGCCCAGAGAAATGAAGTGACTTGTCCAAGGTGACACAGCACACACGTGGCAGAGCCGGGATTAGAACCCAAGTCTTTCTGACTCTCTGGCCCACGCCCTAGTTCCATAACAAGGTTCTATCCAAAACGCGTGCTGAGCGCACACACTAAGGAAGAGCTGAAAGGACTGAGAGCTCACCTCCTCCAAGAGGCCTTCCCAGACTGAGCTCCCCCCTTTTCCCTCTGCTCCCCTCCCCACCCCCTTCACCTCCCCCCAGCTGAGCCCCCTTTTCCTCTGCTCCTCCCCCTTGCCCTCCCCTCGGCACTGTGCTCATTTGTATCTATTTTTATTACCCTATTTATTTTATTAAGGAGGTGTCCATCCCCTTCATTCTATTTATCGTGATAATGTCTTGTTTTTATTTCGTTCTGTTTTGCTCTGCCGTCTTTCTCCCCTGATCAGACCGTAAGCCGACGTCACTGGGCAGGGATGGTCTCTCTCTGTTGCCAAAATGTACATTCCAAGCGCTTAGTACAGTGCTCAGCACAAAATAAGCGCTCAATAAATACTATCGAATGAATGAACTTCATTATTGTAGAAAAGTAGAGAAGTAGAGAAGAGCGAAGTAGAAAAGTAGAGTAAAAGTAGAAAAGTAGAAAAGTAGAAGAGTAGAAAAGTAGAGAAGCAGCGTGGCGCAGTGGAAAGAGCATGGGCTTTGGAGTCAGGGCTCATGAGTTCGAATCCCAGCTCTGCCACTTGTCAGCTGTGTGACTGTGGGCAAGTCACTTAACTTCTCTGTGCCTCAGTTCCCTCATCTGTAAAAGGGGGATGAAGACTGTGAGCCCCACGTGGGACAACCTGATTCCCCTGTGTTTACCCCAGCGCTTAGAACAGTGCTCTGCACATAGTAAGCGCTTAACAAATACCAACATTATTATTATTAGGAAGGATTTGAAGGCGGGGAGAGCCGGGGTCCGATTTTCGGAAGGAGAGAACGTGAGTTAGGGACAGGAGGTGGGGAAGGCCGAGGGTGAGGAGGTACAGCTACCGGGTTGGCTAAAGAGGAGTGGACTCGGCCAGGTGGAAACTAACCTTGAAGTCGACTGGGAAGAGTTCTGGTTGAGATGAAGAGACGCGGAGTCGGCGGAGGGTTTTGAGGAGAGGGAGAGAGGTGGGTCGAGCGGCACTTCTGAAAGGTGATCTGGGCGGCAGCCAGGGATGGAGATTGGAAAAGAGAGAGCCTGGATCCTGGGAAATAGGTGAGGATGTTAATAATCAAGCCCTTGCCACGGCAGAGCTTGAACCAGGGTGGTTGTGTTTGGGTGGAGGGGACCTTTGACCCCACCAATTTAAGCGCTTACTATATTCCCGGCACTGTTCTAAATGCTGGGGAAGATGCAAGGTAATCAGACTTGTCAGCTGTGCGACTCTGGGCAAGTCACTTCACTTCTCTGTGCCTCAGTTCCCTCATCTGGAAAATGGGGATTAAGACTGTGAGCCTCACGTGGGCCAACCTGATTCCCCTGTATCTCCCCCAGCGCTTAGAACAGTGCTCTGCACATAGTAAGCGCTTAACAAATACCAACATTATTATTGTTGTTATTAGATTGGACACATTCCCTGTCCCACATAGAGCTCACGGTCTTATTCCCCATTTTACAGATGAGGTAACTGAGGCACAGAGAAGCAAAGCGACTTGCCCAAGATCACACAGCAGACGAGCGGCAGAGCTGGGATTAGAACCCAGGTCCTTCTGACTCCCGGGCCCGTGCTCTAATCACTAGACCACGCTACTTACCCCAAATCGATTAAAATCCATTTTAAGATGGCATGCTGGAAGCGTGTGTCCATTAAAGCATTAGAGAAGCAGCGTGGCTCAGTGGAAAGAGCCCGGGCTTAGGAGTCAGAGGTCATGGGTGTGAATCCCGGCTCGGCCACTTGTCAGATGTGGCACTTTGGGCAAGTCACTTAACTTCTCGGTGCCTCAGTTCCCTCATCTGTAAAATGGGGATGAAGACTGTGAAGGATGAAGACTGTGGGGATGAAGTCACCCCTCCGCCTCTCCCCTCCCCCCCACCAACCCCCTCCCTTACTTTCCCATCCTTCCCTGCAGTATCCTCAGAGGAGATCTCCTCCCTCCTCGCAAGTGCCACCCCCTCCACCTGCGCCTCGGACCCCGTTCCCTCTCACCTTCTTAAAACCGTCGCCCCTGCCCTCCTACCTTCCTTAACTTCTATTTTTAACCACTCAATCTCCAAGGGCTCCTTCCCCTCTGCCTTCAAACACGCCCACATCTCCCCCATCCTAAAAAAACCCGCTCTCGACCCCACTTCCCCCTCCAGTTATCGTCCTATCTCCCTACTACCCTTCCTTTCCAAAATCCTAGAACGAGTCGTCTACGATCGATGCTTAGAATTCCTTAACTCCCATTCTCTCCTAGACCCCCTCCGATCTGGCTTCCGTCCCCTCCGCTCTACCGAGACTCTAAGGTCACCCGTGACCTCCTTCTTGCCAAATCCGATGGCTCCTACTCCATTCTGATCCTCCTTGACCTCTCTGCTGCCTTTGACACTGTCGACCATCCCCTCCTCCTCCATACCTTATCTCACCTCGGCTTCACAGACTCCGACCTCTCCCGGTTCTCCCCTTACCTCTCTGGCCGGTCATTCTCGGTCTCCTTCGCCGGAGCCTCCTCCCCCTCCCATCCTTTAACTGTTGGAGTTCCTCAAGGGTCAGTTCTTGGCCCTCTTCTGTTCTCCACTTACACTCACTCCCTCGGTGAACTCATTCGCTCTCACGGCTCTGACTACCATCTCTACGCAGATGACACGCAGATCTACATCTCCGCCCCTGTCCTCTCCCCCTCCCTTCAGGCTCGCATCTCCTCCCGCCTCCGGGACGTCTCCACCCGGATGTCGGCCCGCCACCTAAAACTCAACGAGAGCGAGACTGAGCTCCTCATCTTCCCTCCCGAACCCGGTCCTCTCCCAGACTTCTCTATCACCGTGGAGGGCACGACCGTCCTTCCCGTCTCTCGGGCCCGCGATCTCGGTGTCATCCTTGACTCGTCTCTCTCGTTCACCCCACGCATCCTATCCGTTACCGAGACCTGCCGGTTTCACCTCTACGATATCGCCGAGATCCGCCCTTTCCTCTCCACCCAGACGGCTACCTTACTGTTACGGGCTCTCATTATATCCCGGCTAGACTACTGTGTCGGCCTTCTCTCTGACCTCCCTTCCTCCTCTCTCGCCCCGCTCCGGTCTATTCTTCACTCCCCTGCCCGGCTCATCTTCCTGCAGAAACAATCTGGGCATGTCACTCCCTTTCTTAAACAACTCCAGTGGTTGCCTATCGACCTCCGCTCCAAACAAAAACTCCTCACTCTAGGCTTCGAGGCTCTCCATCACCTCGCCCCTTCCTACCTCTCCTCCCTTCTCTCTTTCTACCGCTCACCCCGCACGCTCCGCTCCTCCGCCGCCCACCTCCTCGCCGTCCCTCGGTCTCGCCTATCCCGCCGCCGACCCCCGGGTCACGTCCTCCCGCGGTCCCGGAACGCCCTCCCTCCTCACCTCCGCCAAACTGATTCTCTTTCCCTCTTCAAAACCCTACTTAAAACTCACCTCCTCCAAGAGGCCTTCCCAGACTGAGGTCCTCTTCTCCCTCTACTCCCTCTGCCATCCCCCCTTTACCTCTCCGCAGCTAAAGCCTCATTTTCCCCTTTTCCCTCTGCTCCTCCACCTCTCCCTTCCCATCCCCACAGCACTGTACTCATCCGCTCGACTGTATATATTTTCGTTACCCTATTCCTTTTGTTAATGAATTGTACATCGCCTCGATTCTATTTAGTCGCCATTGTTTTTACGAGACGTTCTTCCCCTCGACTCTGTTTATTGCCATCGTTCTGGTCTGTCCGTCTCCCCCGATTAGACCGTAAGCCCGTCAAACGGCAGGGACCGTCTCTATCTGTTGCCGGCTTGTTCATCCCAAGCGCTTAGTACAGTGCTCTGCACATAGTAAGCGCTCAATAAATACTATTGAATGACTGTGAGCCCCACGTGGGACAACCTGATTCCCCTGTGTCTACCCCAACGCTTAGAACAATGCTCGGCACATAGTAAGCGCTTAACAAATACCGACATTATCATTATTATTATTATTAGGAGTCGGAGGTCATGGGTTCGAATCCCGGCTCCACCACCTGTCAGCTGTGTGACTTTGGGCACGTCACTTGACTTCTCTGTGCCTCAGTGACCTCATCTGTAAAATGGGGATGAAGACTGTGAGCCTCACGTGGGACAACCTGATGACCCTGTATCTCCCCCAGCGCTTAGAACAGTGCTCTGCACATAGTAAGCGCTTAACAAATACCAACGTTATTATTATTATTGTTATGTGTCCCCCCCAGCTCTCCCCCTTCCTTCTCCCATCCTTTATTTCTGGATTTCTAACCTCTGGTCAAACCCAAGTCCTGGCTCCCAGACCGATGTACAAAGTGGTGCCAAAATCTTCTGACCTGTTTAATTTGCATTTGCCCCAGCGCTTCGAACAGGGCTTGGCTGTTAATTATGATATTTGCTAAGCGCTTACTACGTGCCAGGCGCTGTACATCCACGCTGGGTGGATACAAGCAAATGGGGTTGGACACGTTCCCTGTCCCACCTGGGGCTCATAGTCTCAATCCCCAATTTGCAGATGAGGTAACCGAGGTCAGGGAAGCGAAGAGACTTGTCCAATACGGAACTTAAGTATCGCTATGAATAGTAACAATAATAAGGATGATATTAAAAGCGTGCCACCTCTGTCAACTGTTCCAGGACCTGAGTCGGGTGACGGGGCCAGAATTCACTGGAGGGAGTGAGAGGTGATGGCAGGCAACCCACTCAGGCAACCTGAGGTGTCACGCTTGGGGCCCGGTGGCTCAGTGGAAAGAGCCCGGGTTTAGGAGTCAGAAGTCTTGGTTTCTAATCCTCGCTCTGCCCCTTGTAATAATAATAATGATGTTGGTATTTGTTAAGCGCTTACTATGTGCAGAGCACTGTTCTAATCGCTGGGGTAGATACAGGGTCATCAGGTTGTCCCACGTGAGGCTCACAGTCTTCATCCCCATTTTACAGATGAGGTCACTGAGGCCCAGAGAAGTTGTGACTTGCCCAAGGTCACACAGCTGACAAGTGGCAGAGCTGGAATTCGAACCCACGACCTCTGACTCCCAAGTCCGGGCTCTTTCCACTGAGCCAGGCTTGTCTGCTTTGTGACCTTGGGCAAGTCACTTAACTTCTCTGTGCCTCAGTTACCTCATCTGTAAACCTGGAGATTAAGACTGTGAGCCCCACGTGGGACAACCTGATTCCCCTGTGTCCACCCCGGCGCTTAGAACAGTGCTCTGCACATAGTAAGCCCTTAACAAATACCAACATTATTATTTGCGTACATTATTTATTACTCTATTAATGATGTGTCTATATCTATGATTCTATCTATTTTGATGGTTTTGATGCCTGTCTACTTAATAATAATAATAATGTTGGTATTTGTTAAGCGCTTACTATGTGCAGAGCACTGTTCTAAGCGCTGGGGGAGATACAGGGTGATCAGGTCGTCCCACGTGAGGCTCACAGTTAATTCCCCTTTTACAGATGAGGTAACTGAGGCACAGAGAAGTGAAGTGACTCGCCCACAGTCACACAGCTGACAAGTGGCAGAGCTGGGAGTCGAACCCATGACCTCTGACTCCGAAGCCCAGGCTCTTTTCCACTGAGCCACTTGTTTTGTTCTGCTGTCCGTCTCCCCCTTTTAGACCGTGAGCCCGTCGTTGGGCAAGGATCGTCTCTATCTGATGCCGAATTGTCCATTCGAAGCGCTTAGTACAGTGCTCTGCACATAGTTAGCGCTCGAATGAATGTTAAAGGCATTACGCTAGAGGGAGCTCTCTGGCAGGGAGTTTGACACTGGATTTATGGTTGCTTTGCTCTTGCATTTAAAGGCACTGTCAGAAAAGGAAAACATCCCTCATAATCCCCTGAAGTGTTACTTACTCTGGGCCAGGCACTGTACTAAGCGCTGGGGTAGATGCAAGATAACCAGGTCGGACACAATCCCCGTCCCACATGGAACTCAAAAACCCGAGTCTCCATTTACAGCGTGGCGTAGTGGCTGCGGCACAGGCTCGGGAGTGAGAAGGTCATGGGTTCTAATCCCCACTCGGCCACTTGTCTGCTGTGTGGTCTGGGGCAAGTCGCTTCACTTCTCAGGCATGGCTCAGTGGAAAGAGGCCGGGCTTGGGAGCCAGAGGTCATGGGTTCGAATGCCGGCTCTGCCACTTGTCAGCTGGGTGACTGTGGGCAAGTCACTTAACTTCTCTGTGCCTCAGTTCCCTCATCTGGAAAGTGGGGATTAACTGTGAGTCTCATGTGGGACAACCTGATTACCCTGTATCTACCCCAGCGCTTAGAACAGTGCTCGGCACATAGTAGGCGCTTAACAGACACCAAACATTCTCAGGCCTCAGTTACCTCATCTGTACAATGGGAATTAAGATTGTGAGCCCCTGCGGGACCAGCTGATTACCTTCTGTCTACCCCAGCACTTAGAACGGTGCTTGACACACAGGAAGCGCTTAACAAATGCCGCTATTATTATTATAATTGAGAAGCTGCCTGACGTAGTGGTTAGAGCATAGGCCTGGAAGTCAGAAGGTCATGGGTTCTAATCCCGACTCTGCCACTTGTCAGCTGTGTGACCTTGGACGATTCGCTTAACGTCTCTGGACCTCAGTTACCTCATCTGTAAAATGGGGATTGAGATCGTGAGCCCCTTGTGGGACAACCTCATTTGTTTTGGATCCACCCCAGTGCTTAGTACAGTGCCTGGCACAAAGTAAGCGCTTAACAAATACTCTGTTGCCGAATTATACATTCCAAGCACTTAGTACAGTGCTCTGCACATAGTAAGCGCTCAATAAATACTATTGAACGAGACACAGAGAAATAAAGTGGCTTGCCTAAGGTCACGCAGCAGGTAAGGGGCAGAGCCAGGATTAGAACCCAGGGCCTTTGACTCCCAGGTCCGCGCTCTTTCCACTAGGCCGCGGTGCTCGTTGCCTTACCCACCAACTTACTCTGTCTTGCAAAAGCGTGGTTAGACCGGCCAGTGTGCTGAATTAGAGTTTTAAAAAAACAACAAGGAGCCCAGAATCAAATCATTAGTAGAACTGGTAGGTTAATTGGCTATGGAGAGGGTAAGTAAGAGTGGATATAATTTGGGTCAGATGGTGCGGGCCGCGAGGAGGGAGAAAGGGGAAGGGGAGCGAGGTCCCGTGTGTTTTGACAGGGCTGAACTAAAGTACAATATTTAGGCTCATGCATCATATTAACCATCTGTTTTAAGAGTTTGACCTTTTCCTCAAGGGGTTACATTGTTCGAACTTGCCCTTTGCTGCCTCTGAATAATCTCCATCTGGCCAAGGGAGGATATCCTTGATTATTTAATGAGCGAGGAATGTAGATGGAATTTAAGTCATTTTAACCATTACGGAATATAGAACTCAGCACGCTGAGGGGATGAGATCCTTATGTAAACGTGCTTAATACTGATCCAGAGCACTTCAGGTCAGTTGGCTCCTTGTGGGCAGAGAAAGTGTCTACCAACTTTGTTGTGGAGTACTCTCCCAAGCACTTAGTACAATCCTCTGCACACGGTAAGCGCTCAATAAATACCAGTGATTGATCAAGCTCATTTTCTGATACTTTCATCTTGCTTTTTGGAACACGGGCCCTGCTTCCTGTTCCCGTTCTTCCAAAAGCAGTGTTTAAGGCCGAGGAGAGGATGATAATAATAATAATGATAATGTTGATATTTGTTCATCGCTTACTATGTGCAAAGCACTGTTCTAAGCACTGGGGCAGATATAGGGTAATCAGGTTGTTCTATGTGACGTTCACGGTCTTCATCCCCATTTTACAGATGAGGGAACTGAGGCACAGAGAAGTTAAGTGACTTGCCCACAGTCACACAGCTGACAAGTGGCAGAGCTGGGATTCGAACCCATGACCTCCGACTCCCAAACCCATGCTCTTTCCCCTGAGCCACACTGCTTCTCTAATGCCAACCCAAAGATAATGATGGTATTTATTGAGCACTTATTACATATCAGTCACTGTCCTAAGCACTGGGGTAATGATAATAGTAAAAACAGTGGCATTTGTTAAGGGCTTACTATGTGCCAGGCACTATACTAAGCGCTGGGGTGGAGACAAACAAATCAGATTGGACACAGTCCCTGTCCCACATGGGGCTCACAGTCTCAATCCCCATTTTACAGATGAGGGAACCGAGGCACGGAGAAGTGAAGTAACTTGCCCAGAGTCACACAGCAGATGAGTAGGGGAGCCGGAAATAGAACCCAAGTCCCTCTGACCCCGCAGGCCATGCTCTATCCACTAGGCCACACCGCTTCTCTAAGAGAGTAGATAGAAGAAAATCAGATCCTAAGTGGGACGCACAGTCTAAGAGAAGCAGCGTGGCCTAGTGGAAAAAGCACGGGCCTGGGAACCAGAGGACCTGGGTTCTAATCCTGCCTGCCGTGACCTCGGGCAAGTCGCTTGCCTTCTCTGTGTCCGTTTCCTCGTCTGTAAAATGGGGATAAGAATTATGAGCCCCATATGAGACAGTTTTTTCCGTCAATCGATGGTATTTATTGAGCATTTCCTGCGTGTACTAAGCACTTGGGAGAATCCAGCACAGCAGCATTGACAGACGAGTTCCCTGCCCACGACGGGCTTCGGTCGAGAGACGGTCTTACGGTCTAGAGAATGTGGTCCATAGGATTTGAAGCGTAAGATCTGACTCTCCTTCTAGACTGTAAACTCCTTGTGGGCAGGGACTATGTCTACCAATTCTATTGTATCGCCCTCCCTCAAGTGGTCAGTACAATGTACTCTCACGGTAAGTGTTCGATAAATAGCAATGACTGATTGATCGAATGACTGGGAAGGGACATTAGCCGGGGCAGGTACTGCCTGAGGACACTGAGATCTCTCTCTGCCCAAGTGGCTCAGCTGACCCAGGACATGAAACATCGCGTGGGATAGAGAGATGCCCGAAGACACAGAGATCTCTCTCTGCTGAGCTGTCTCAGCCAGCCCAGACCATCCAACACCCCCCCCCCCACCCCCGGGCCGGAGAACTGCCCCGAGGCGCTGAGGTCACTCCCTGCCCAGCCACCTCAGCCGGCCCAGGTCTTCGACCATCGGAACCACCGCCTACGGGTCCCTCAACCAGGACATTCGTTTTCTCTGGGAATTGCTGGTGTGGAGAAGTGGCCATTCCGGCCATATCTTCCCTCCCCCCCCCCCCCCCCAGCTCGGCCTGGCTCCCCAGTGGAGACCGGAGAACAGGTGTGACCGTCTGACACCCTGGTGACAACCACCAGGATTTTTACATATCGACAGCTGCCTGCCTTTCCATCACCCAAGCCCTCTGTTTACTCCTAGACATTCCCCTCTTCACTCTCAAGGACCTGCTTTCAATTCAGCAATTTACTCGGAGAACCACTGGATTAAGCAGTCACTGCCGTTGTCAACCTCACCTTCATCTCTTACACTTACTTCTCTGGCCTCCCCATCTCCCCTCAATCCCCTCCCTCCAATGCAGGACAGGGACTGTGTCCTATCTAACTTGTTCCTATCCCAGTGCTTAGAACAGTGTTTGACACATAGTCAGAATTTAACAAATACCATAAAAGAAAAGTCTGACCACACCTTCTCCCAGAAACATTATCCAACCTTGGCTTCCCTGATATTGATCTCTCCTGGTTCTCCTCCTATCTTTCTGGTCGCTCATTCTCAGTCTCCTTTGAAGGCTCCTCCTCTGCCTCCCACCCCCTAAAAATGGGAGTCCCTCAAGGGTCAGTTCTGGGTCCCCTCCTATTCTCCATGTAAACCCATTCCCTTGGAGAACTCATTTGCTCCCATGGCTTCCACTGCCATCTCTGTGCAGATGATTCCCAAATAAATATCTCCAGCCCTGAGCTCTCGCCTTCTCTGCGGCCTCACACTTCCTCCTGTCTTCAGGACACCTCTATTTGGACACCTCAAACTTGACATGTCTAAAACAGAACTCCATACATATCTTCCCACCTAAACCCTGCCCTCCCCGTGACTCTCCGTCACTGTAGACAGCACCACCACCTTCCTGTCCCATAAGCCCGTAGCCTTGACATTATCTTCAGCTCATCTCTCGCTTTCACCCCACATAAGTCAATCTGTCACCAAATCCCATCAGTTCAACCTTCACGACATCGCTAAAATCCGCCCTTTCTTCTCCATCCAAATTGCCTCCAGGTTAATCCAGTCACTTATCCTATCCCATCTTGTTTGTCGCATCAGCCTCTTTACTGACTTCCCTGCCTCCTCTCTCCCCAGTCTCCAGTCTATACTTCACTCTGCTGCCCGGGTCATTTTCCTACAGACACGTTCGAGTCCGTGTTTCCCCACTCCACAAGAACTTCCAGTGGTTGCCCATCCACCTCCGCGTTAAACGGAAACTCTTTACCATCAGTTTTGAAGCACTACATCACCTTTCCCGCTCCTACCTTACCTCACTGCTTTCGTACTACAACCCAGCCCACACATTTCGCTTCTCTAATGCTAACGTACTCACCGTACCTCGATCTCGTCCATCTCACCGCTGACCCCTCGCCCACGTCCTGCCTCTGGCCTGGACTGCCCCCTCCTTTTCCATAATCTACAGATGATCACTCTCCCCACTTTCCAACCTTATTAAAAGTACATCTCCTCCAAGAGGACTTCCCCCTACTAAGCCCTCATTTCTCTTTCTCCGTTCCTTTCTATTTTGCCATGGTGCTTGGATTTGCAACCCTTTTTTCACCCCTCCCGCAGCCCCACAGCACTTAGGTCCATATCCATAATCTATTTATTTATATTAATGTCTGTCTCCTCCTCTAGACTGTAAGTTTGTTGTGGGCAGGAAGTGTGGCTACAGACTCTGTTATAGTGTACGCTCCCAAGAACTTAGTACAGTGCTCTGCACACAGTAAGTGCTCAATAAATACGATTGATCGATTGATTGATTGAGAGAGTTCCCAAGGAGGGGAAGGTTGTGAACAGCCAGTTAGAGGCAGGAGATGGAAGCAGTATATACTCTCTGAAGATGAGATATGAGAAGCAGCACGACCTAGTGGAATTAGAGGATGTGGGTTCTAATTCCGACTCTACCACTTGTCAGTTGTGTGACCTTGGGCAAGCCACTTAACTTCTCTGCCTCAGTTACCCCATCTGTAAAATGGAGATTAAGACTGTAAGCCCCACGTGAGTCCAGCCTGAATCCCTGGTATCTACCCCAGCTCTTAGGACATAGTAAGCACTTAACAAATACTGTAATTAGTATTATTGTAATTTGCAGGGATAAATGAATGAATGAGAGTGGGGATGGGGATAAATGGGAGAAAGTTCCTGCCTTCAAGGAGTTCACAATCTATGCAGGAAAGACCAACAAGAGCAGCTTCAAGCCAGAGATTCACATTCTGAACCGTTAAACAAAGAAGCTCGTTCATTCCCTTCAGAGGTCCCCCAGGGCAGCACAGTGGTGCCCCCTTCCTCACTGCCCTTACTTTCCCAAGCGCTTAGTCAGTGCTCTGCACACAGTATGCCCTCAATAAATATGATGGAATTCATTTTTCAATCAGTATTCAATTCATTATTGAATGAATGAATGAATGAATGAATGAATGAATGCCCATCCTTGCCCCTCAGTGTCCTCCCCTCTGCCATCTAATAAACATTTTGGCACCATGGTGTGATGTTCAGGAGGCCCCCACCCTCTGCCTATCCATACTTTCCGCATAAAACTGAAATCTATAAGCCCATAACCACGTATGTGAGCCTTCTGCACCGACCACCACCAGGTCCCTCTCCCTCGATGGTCTGCAACTGGGCAGATGACAGCAGGCTTCCTCCTCCCCCACCACAACTGCAGCCCAGAAGAAGAACCCCAGCTCCTTCTGTGTGGCTAGAACACAGGCTTGGGAGTCAGAAGATCATGGGTCTGCCACTTGTCTGCTGTATGACCTTGGGTAAGTCACTTCACTTCTCTGGGTCTCCACTGCCTCATCTGGAAATTGGGGATTGAGACTGTGAACCCCACATGGGACGGGGACTGTGTCCAACCCAATTGTATCTACCCCAGTGCTTAGTACAGTGCCTGGTACATAGTAAGCATTGACAAATACCATGATTATTATTCTTATTCTGAGCTTCCTAGCCTCCGTCTGGCCCCTCATTTTTTTGAGGGTCATTAGCAGCAGTGGCATTTGCTGGCCACCTACTTTAAATTCTCATCCTCTAACCCTGTTTCCCCTCCTTCTCACCTCTCCCAAGCACTTAGTCACAACCCTGTCTCCATCCAGACCACACTTAGGTCCAGATCCTTATACTAGGTTGTGAAGCAGCATGACTTAGAGGAAAGAGCCCGGGCTTGGGAGTTAGAGGTCATGGGTTCTAATCCCGGCTCTGCCGTTTGTCAGCTCTGTGACTTTGGACAAGTCACAACTTCTCTGAGCCTCAGTTACCTCATCTGTAAAATGGGGATGAAGACTGTGAGCCCCACGTGGGACGATCTGATCACTTTGTATCCCCCCCAGCGCTTAGAACAGTGCATTGCACATAGTAAGCGCTTAACAAGTACCAACATTATTATTCATCTTAGAATTGATTTTAATGCCGGTCTCCCCTGCTCGGCTGTAAACTCCTTGAAGGCAGTGATTGTGACTTCAACTCTATTGTAGTGTATCTCCCAAACACTTAGTACAGTGCTCTGTTCCAAGTTCTCCTCCTCTAGACTGTAAATTCATTGTGGTGAGGGAATGTGTCCATTTATTGTTGTATCGTACTCTCCCAAGTACTTAATATGGTGCTCTGCACACAGTAAGAGCTCAGTAAATTTGACTGACTGACTATTGAATGAATGAATGATTGATTGATTGATAGGAAGAAATGAAGTCTCTCTTCTCAAGAATCCTCTACTTTCATTTGACCTTCTGGACTCTCCCCTCTCCCCCCAAGTCCCTCACAGAGGGATTTCTTGTTGGAACTTTCTTCTTTAGACAGTAAGCTCGTTGTGGGCAGGGAATGTGTCTGCTTATGGTTATATTGTATTCTCCCAAGCTGTTAGCACAGGGCTGTACACTGTAAGCGCTCGATAAATACAGGTGACTGACTGGAGCTGTCTTTACAGGCGAAAGGGCATGGAAGAAGCACGAGGGCAGAGGAAGTTCAGCCCATCCCTCCTCACCCCCCAATCCAACTGGCCCCCCAACTTCACTGCAGGCCCGACCCCTCCAGCCGTTTTGCCTTCACATCGGCCTTCTGCTGTTCTTTGCTGCTGGGGTTAGAGGGAGAGGGACGGAGTGGAGGAAGAGAAAGAGAGAGAAGGGTGTAGGCGGAGGTAGAGAGAGAGGAGTTCTGAGCCAGGACCCTATCCTACCATCTTGACCCTGTGGCACCTCAGGTTTGCTCCATCTCCCCGTCTAGCAGGGTGGTCTAGTGGATAGAACACAGACCCGGCAGTCCACGGACTGGGTTCTGACCCCAACTCAGTCACCTTCCTGCTGAGTGACCTTGGGTAAATCACTGAACTGCCGGGTGCCTAAATGTCCTTATTTGTAAAATGAGGATTAAATACATGTTCTCCTTCCTTCTCAGACTGTGAGCCCTACGTGGGACCGGGTCTGTGTCCGTCCTGACTATCTTGCATCTTCCCCAGTGCTTGGCACACGGTAAGTAATTAATTCAGTGGCAGCGAAAGCCAGGGTGCCTGGCCGAGAGCGAAATAACCAAGCCTAGAGAAATCCCAGAGCAAACTCAATTCTGTACCCAGTGGGTTTTTCAACAGCTCTTCCTCAAGTGGATGAAAAATGAATCTAAATCCAATGAGCTTGTTTTAACGATACGCTTCCACCGCTTCAGATGTAATTAGTGTGTTCAGTAGAGGAACTAGACAGCCTATGACATAGCGAGGAAATTCAAAGTGACCTGACCCCAGCCCTCCTGACAGAGGAGAGAACTTGGGGCCGTTAAGGTGCCGGCCCGCTTCGTTCGGAGCGGGAGGAAGCGGAGGCTGGATTAGCCAGCAGTGCGGCCCCGTGATGGAGCATGAGAAGCTGCAGACAGGCAGGGCGGAGGCTGAACTGCCAGAACCCAAGCCTCAGGGGGGTGGGTCACGAAAAACCCGCCCTTGGGGAATCAACGACTTGGACTCGGTGGTCTCGGGGTGGCACCGATACGCCAAAAGGGGATGCCTACTGGCTTCCCGGTGGTCGTGGCGGTATTTGTTTAGCACTTACTATGTGCCAGGCCCGGTACCGGGCGCTGAGGTGGATATGAATTTGTCAGTTTGGACACAGTTCCTGTCCCTCTTGGGGTTTACAGTCTTAATCCCCATTTTGCAATGAGGGAACAGAGGCACAGAGAAATGAAGTGATTTGCCCAAGGTCACACAGCAGTCAAGTGACGGAGCCGGGATTAGAAACCAGGTCCTTCCGACTCCCAGGCCCGGGCTCTTTCCACGAGTCCGTGCCGCTTCTCTGTCCGTTCACTGGCTTTTCTCACAGTGAACAAGTTCGTGAGGGTCACTGGGGAGTGGAGCCCTGAACGTGTTAAACGTTAGACAGAGGCCCCGGCCTGCAGGAGCTGATAACCTAATATGAGACAAGACAGACGCACAGGCAGTATATATTATGATCTCATATGTGTATGAGATCATACAAGCAGAAGTTGATTGTACCTACTTAAATACACACGCTGCTAGGCATGTTGCTAGGATGGGGGTGGGAGAGACAAGACAGTGAATAAACAAGTGCAAGTATAAATCAATCAGTGGTATTTATGGAGCACTTACTGCGTGTAGAGCACTGTACTAAGCACTTGGGAGAGTTGGTAGACTCGTTCCCTGGCCTCAAGAAGGTGACAGACATAAAAATACATTACAGATATTTTTTCAGCATAGACTAGTGGATACAGCATGGATCCGGCATCAGAAGGACCTGGGTTCTAATTCCAGTTCCGTGATTTGTCTGCTTTGTGACCTGGGGCAAGTCACTTTGCTTCTCTGGGCCTCAGTTTCCACATCTGTAAAATGGGGATTAAAACTGTGAGCCCCATGTGGCTCACCTGATTGGCGTATATCTACCCCCGGGCTTAGTACAGTCCCTGGCATATGGTAAGTGCTTAAAAAACACCCTAAAAAAGATGGTTGCATGCATAAGAAGCAGCGTGGCTCAGTGGAAAGAGCCTGGGCTTGGGAGTCAGAGGTCATGGGTTCAAATTCAGGCTCCCCCACTTGTCAGCTCTGTGACTTTGGGCAAGTCACTCCACTTCTCTGTGCCTCAGTTACCTCATCTGTAAAATGGAGATTAAAACTGTGAGCCCCACGTGGGACATCCTGATCAACTTGTATCCCCCCCAGCGCTTAGAACAGCGCTTTGCACATAGTAAGCGCTTAACAAATACCACCATTATTATTATTATTATAAGTACTGTGAGGCTGGGGGAGGGGTGAAAAGATCCAAATGCATAGGTGATGGAGAAGGGAGGACTTAGACAGGGAAGTGAGGGTTTAGTCGGAAAAGGCCTCTTAGAGGAGATGTGCTTTTTGATATAATAATGTCGGTATTTGTTAAGCGCTTACTATGTGCCGCGCACTGTTCTAAGCGCTGGGTTAGATACAGGGTCATCAGGTTGTCCCACGTGAGGCTCACGGTCTTAATCCCCATCTTACAGATGAGGTAACCGAGGCACCGAGAAGTTAAGTGACTTGCCCAAAGTCACACAGCTTCCAGGTAGCGGGGCCGGGATTCGACCCATGACCTCTCACTCCCAAGCCCGTGCTCTTTCCACCGAGCCACGCTGCTTGTGTGCAAGTGGGTGAATATATGTGTGTGTGTATATGTATGTGAATGCATGTGGATGTGTGTGGGAGGGGGTAAATGAAGGTGTGTGCTTGTGAATATGCAAATGCACCCACTTCTCTCTCTCTCTCTCTCTCTCTCTCTCTCTCTCTCTCTCTCTCCATATATATATATAAATATATATATATAAATATATAAATATATATATTTATTTATATATATATAAATCTGGGAGTCAAAGGATCTGGACCCATATATATGTATGTATGTATATATGTCTCCAGGTCCTTTGACTCTCAGATTGAGAGAGAGAGAGAGTTGTCCTTCGAATTCAAAGACACCACGGATGGCAAAGTTCAACTACGAGTGCGTGTGTAGCTGAAAAAGACCGATGCAGGACCAATGACCCAGAGACACTGAACACACAAAATATTTATCTATTGTCGTGCTGTTGTGTTTAATGTTTGCAGCTTTTTCTGCCTCCTTGTCTCTCTTTCCATGAGAGACTTTTGCTCAAAAAAGTCACTCCCTTCTTGATGGCAGTGTGCCACGTGGTTCTCTCCTCAGCAACTGGCTCTCCGTTTTCAGCTGGGATACAGTATCGTCTCAGACTCTGTTGTAATATGGCCTTAAAATGTTTCCTCTGCTCTCCTTGCTTATGCTTTCAATTAATCAATCGTGTTTATTCATTCATTCATTCAATTGTATTTATTGAGCACTTACGGCGTGCAGAGCACTGTATTAATTGTTTGGAAAGTAATAATAATAATGTTGGTATTTGTTAAGCGCTTACTATGTGCCGAGCACTGTTCTAAGCGCCGGGGTAGATACAGGGTAATCAGGTTGTCCCACGGGAGGCTCACAGTTAATCCCCATTTTACAGATGAGGTCACTGAGGCACAATTCAGCAATACAGAGAGACAATCGCTGCCCACAATAGACTCACAGTCTAGAAGACCAAAGAGTGCATACTTTGTGCTGAGCTTTGTACTGCACACTTGGGAGAGTAAACTATAACGGCGTAACAAACTGTAAGCTCACTGGGGGCGGGGAACGTGTCCGTTATAGTGTCGTTGTGTCTCCCAAGTGCTTAGTATCAGTGCTCTGCACACAGTAAGCCACTCAGTTTGCTTGTATCCATCCCAGTGCTTAGTACAGTGCCTGGCACACAGCAAATGCTTAACAAATACCACAATTGTTATTAGCAGTAGCAATTTTAAGTGCTGAGTAAATACGATTAACTGATCGAGTGACTTAATAAATACCGTGACTCGCTAGCTGGGATCCCGCTCAGTACGAGCGAGAGCCAGAGGGCAACGTAATAATAATAAGAAGAAGAATGTAGGTATTTGTTAAGGGCTTACTATGTGCAGAGCACTGTTCTAAGCGCTGGGGTAGATACGGGGTAATCAGGTTGTCCCACGGGAGGCTCACAGTTAATCCCCATTTTACAGGTGAGGTCACTGAGGCCCAGAGAAGTTAAGTGACTTGCCCACAGTCACACAGCTGACAAGTGGCAGAGTCGGGATTCAAACCCATGCCTCTGACTCCCAAGCCCGGGCTCTTTCCACTGAGCCACACTGCTTCTCTACTGAGCACTGTAGCAAAGGGAAGCAAGGAAATCACCAGGGTGGGTTTGTCTCCCCTTCCCCAACTGGAGAAGCAGGTCAGGAGTGCCCGTCTCCCAGAGCGGCGTGCCAAGCCAGGGAGTCATCTGCTTTGCCCTCATCTTGACCGCTGGTGGGTGACGAACTCTGTCTGCCCCGACCCGGGATCCCTCGGAATGATTCACCTAAGGAAAAGAATGGAGAGGCGTGAGGTCCCCGAGTGCCAGGGCTGGGATGTTTGGCAATCACGGTCAGTGGGCCAGGGAGGCATGGGGGGCTTGGGCCTGGGGGCTGTGGGGGGCAGGGGGGCAGGGGGGCGAGGGGCAGGGAAAGGGAGGGTGTGGGGGAGGGACAACCTCACTTCCGCGCTCTCCAGAGCCTCAGCACTAAATAGCCAACATTTACCGTGAGGTGGTCAGCCGGCCGGCCTGCCGCACAGCCAATGGACGCTTTCTTTCTTTCTTTCTTTCTTTCTTTCTTTCTTTCTTTCTTTCTTTCTTTCTTTCTTTCTTTCTTTCTTTCTTTCTTTCTTTCTTTCTTTCTTTCTTTCTTTCTTTCTTTCTTTCTTTCTTTCTTTCTTCCTTCCTTCCTTCCTTCCTTCCTTTCCTTTCCTTTCCTTTCCTTTCCTTTCCTTCTTTCTTTCTTTCTTTCTTTCTTTCTTTCTTTCTTTCTTTCTTTCTTTCTTTCTTTCTTTCTTTCTTTCTTTCTTTCTTTCTTCCTTTCTTCCTTTCTTCCTTTCCTTTCCTTTCCTTTCCTTTCCTTCTTTCCTTCTTTCCTTCTTTCTTTCTTTCTTTCTTTCTTTCTTCTTTTCTTTCTTTCTTTCTTTCTTTCTTTCTTTCTTTCTTTCTTTCTTTCTTTCTTCCTTTCTTCCTTTCCTTTCCTTTCCTTTCCTTTCCTTTCCTTTCCTTTCCTTTCCTTTCCTTTCCTTTCCTTTCCTTTCCTTTCCTTTCCTTTCCTTCTTTCCTTCTTTCTTTCTTTCCCTCTTTCTCTCTTTCTTTCTCTCTTTCTTTCTCTCTCTCTCTTTCTTTCTCTCTCTTTCTCTCTTTCTTTCTCTCTCTCTCTGTCTCTTTCTCTCTTTCTCTCTCCCTTCCTCCCTCCCTCCCTCCCTCCCTCCTCCTCCCTTCCTTTCCTTCCTTCCTTCCTTCCTTCCTTCCTTCCTTTCCTTCCTTCCTTCCTTCCTTCCTTCCTTCCTTCCTTCCTTCCTTCCTTCCTTCCTTCCTCCCTCCCTCCCTCCCTCCCTCCCTCCCTCCCTCCCTTCCTTCCTTCCTTCCTTCCTTTCCTTCCTTCCTTCCTTCCTTCCTTTCCTTCCTTCCCTTCCTTCCCTTCCTTCCTTCCCATTTGTTGAGCACTTACTTTGTGCAAAGCACTGTCTTAAGCACTTGGGAGAGTGCACTACAACAACAAACAGACATACTCCCAGCCCACAATGAGCTCACAGTCTTTCACGCTGGTGATGTTTGTATTCGTTAAGCACTTTCCGTGTGCCAAGGACTGTTCCAAGGGCTGGAGGGGGATACAAGGTAATCAGGTTGCCCCACGTGGGGCTCACAGTCTTAATCCCTATTTTACAGATGAGGGAACCGAGGCACAAAGGAGTGAAGTTCATTCTATCGTATTTATTGGGCGCTTTACTGTGTGCAGAGCACTGCAGGAAGCTCTTGGGAGAGGACACTATAATAATACACAGACACATTCCCTGCTCGCAATGAGCTTACAGTGTTTGTGGGGGGGGGCGTGTTTGTGTGTTTGCGTATGTGGGTGTGTACGTAAGCAGGGAGCATAACATTACCGTGTGGGTAATGTAGGAGGGGAATACGGTGCATTAAATGTCTATAGGAAGGGATTACAGTAGCCTGTGTGTAGTGTATTGGCATGAAGTCCAGTACACTGGGTGTGCATTTGTGTGTGCAGTGTGGAGGCAGGGAATAATAATAATAATAAAGGCATTTGTTGAGCACTTGCTATGTGCAAAGCAGTGTTCTAGTACACTGTGGGTGTGATAATGATGGCGTAGTGGATAGAGCACGGGCCCGGGAGTCAGAAGGACGTGGGTCAATCCCAGCTCCACCACTTGCCTCCTGTGTGACCTTGGATGTGTCACTTCACTTGCCAGTACCTCAGTGACCCTATCTGTAAAATGGGGATCTAGACTGTGAGCCTCATGTTGAACAGGGACTTCGTTCAATCTGACTTGCTTGTATCGACGCCGGCGCTTAGTATGGTGCCTGGCACAGAGTAAACACTTTAACAACTACCATTATTCTTATTATTGTTATTATAGTTGTTAAGCACTTACTTTGTGTCAAGCACTGCTTGTGTGTGTAGTGTGTAGGCAGGGAGCACAGAACACAGTGTGTGTGTTTGTGTGTAGTGTGTAGTAAGGGAGTGCAGTACACTCTGCATGTTTATGTGGGTAGTGTGTAGTCACGGAGATAGGGACACTGTGTGTTTGTGTGTAATAATAATAATGATGGCATTTGTTAAGCGCTTACTATGTGCAAAGCACTGTTCTAAGCCCTGGGGGGATACAAGGTGATCAGGTGGTCCCATGTGGGGCTCCGGGTCTTTATCCCCATTTTACAGATGAGGTAACTGAGGCTCAGAGAAGTTAAGTGACTTGCCCAAAGTCACACAGCTGACAAATGGTGGAGCTGGGATTGGAACCCATGACCTCTGACTCCCAAGCCCGGGCTCTTTTCACTGAGCCACACTGCTTCTCTAAAAAAGGTTGGTATTTGTTAAGCCCTTACTATGTGCAGACCACTGTTCTAAGCGCTGGGGGAGATACAGGGTAATCGGGTGGTCCCACGTGAGGTTCACAGTCTTAAATCCCCATTTTACAGATGAGGGAACTGAGGCACAGAGAGGTGAAGTGACTTGCCCACAGTCACACAGCTGGCAGGTGGCAGAACCGGGATTCGAACCCATGACCTCTGACTCCCAAGCCCGGGGTCTTTCCACTGAGCCGCGCTGCTTCCGATATCTGTTCTCCCTCTCGTTTAAACCGTGAGCCCCATGGGGAACGGGGACCGTGTCTGACCTGATTATTTTGTATCTATCCCCAGCCCTTAGAACATCGCTTGACACATAGTAAGCGCTTAACAAATATCACTATTGTTATTATTATCTTTGCACCCATTGGGTGCTCAATAAATGTCTTTACTACGACTACTATTCCTACTGCTCTTACTATTACTATTATGTGGGTTTGCTGATTAAAAAAATAAACCCTGAAATCTGTAACCGTAGCAGGTGGTCTGTAAACAGCAGGCTTGGAGGCCCTCGGATTCTAAGCCAAATGATGTAAAAGAATGGTAAACATTCTTCACCTTTCTGCCACTGGCAAAACAAGTATCTAAAAAGAGTTGGCAGCTTACGCTTCCTAGAGCCGAACCCGGCAGAAACAAGAGCCTAATCGAATGAATGGATAAACACCCATTAATTTTTCGCTTAATTACAAATGAAATTCATAGAGCGGGGATGTCGAAGACGATCCGCGTTTCCCATAAATAATGGGCTTCAGGGACTCGACGATAAATGTCTTCATCTGCTGCAAGAGTCTGGAGCTAGAACAGATTTCCTTTGCATTCCGGGACGTCAGAAGTACAGCTCTCCAAGCGACAATGTTTCTATAGCAACATTTGCATTTTTTTGAAGGCTGGATATAATCGGCTTCTATATTAGGGCCCGATCTTGTTCCCTCGTCTCGAGAACGAGGAGGCAAGTACCCGGATGGCAGCCGTGGAGTAGGAGAAACTGGAAATGAAACGTGGAGCTCAGGCTGGCTTTTTCAGGGCTCAGAGAGCAGAAGAGGAGAGCTTTCTAATCCCAGCTCCACCATTTGCCTTCTTTGGGACCTTGGGCAAGTCACTTCACTTCTCTAGGCCTCAGTTACCTCATTTGCAAAATGGGGATTGTGATCCCCATGTGGGATATGGACTATATCCAACCTGATTAGCTTGTATCTACCCCAGCGCCTAGTACAGTGCCCGCAGTACACTACGGGCCTGGAAGTCAGAAGGACCAGGATTCAATTGCCGGATCCACCACTTGTCTGCTGCGTGACCTTGAACAAGTAATAATAATGTTGGTATTTGTTAAGCGCTTACTATGTGCAGAGCACTGTTTTAAACGCTGGGAGAGATACAGGGTCATCAGGTTGGCCCACGTGAGGCTCACAGTCTTCATCTCCATTTTATAGATGAGGGAACTGAGGCACAGAGAAGTTAAGTGACTCGCCCACGGTCACACAGCTGACAAGTGGCAGAGCCAGGATTCGAACCCATGGCCTCTGACTCCCAAGCCCGGGATCTTTCCACTGAACCACGCTGCTTCACTTCACTTCACAAGTCACTTCACTTCTCTGGGCCTCAGTTACCTCAGCTGTAAAATGGGGATTAAGTCTGTGAACCCCTTGTAGGACATGGACTGTGCCCACCCTGATTAGCTTGTATCTACCACGGCACTCAATATAGTGCCTGGCACATAGTAAGCGCTTAACAAATGCCATTAAAAAAATGAAGTGGGTGGCCAGTCAGAACCTAGTGTGGCCTAATGGGAAGCGTGCAGGATTAGCGGTCAGGAGGCTCTGGTTTTAGTCCCGGGGGTACCGCTTGCCAGACTGCGTGACCCTGGGCAAGTCACTTGACCACTCTGGACCAGTTTCCTCGTCTGTAAAATGGAGATAAAATACCAGCTCTCCCTCTCTCTTAGTGTGTGAGCCCTGCGTGTGAGACCGGGACCATGTCCAATCCGCTTAGAGCTTGGCTCATAGTAAGCGCTTACTCAGTACCATCGGGGATGATAATTGTGCAGCTCAGGTTTCTAGCGGTGCAAACCCCTGATGGGTCTTGCCCCCAGCAGAGGCAGCAGGGAATCAGTGGGAAGATAAATGCAGTCAGCCTCTGTCGTTTAGTCAGTCGGTCAGTAGTATTTATGGAGTGCTTACTGTGTGCAGAGTACTGTGCTAAGCGCTTGGGAGAGTTCAGCAGAACAATATAACAGACAAATTCCCTGTCCACACCAAGACAAGGAGCTTCCAGTCTAGACATCCCCTGTCGTCACTGTCCGTAGTTTTGGTTTGTTCGGGTTTCCTCCCATCTGGGACAGATAGCCCAAGGGGAGAACACTGAAGTGGACGCCCCACACCAGCCCCCATCCCCTGCCCCAACACACACACACACACGTGCAGGCACTGTACTAGGCGCTGGGGTAGATACAAGCTAATCAGGTTGGATACAGTCCATATCCCACATGGGGATCACAGTCTCAATCCCCATTTTGCAGATGAGGTAACTGAGGCCCAGAGAAGTGAAGTGACTTGCCCAAGGTCCCGGAGAAGGCAACTGGTGGAGTGGGGATTAGAATCCATGACCCTCTAACTCCCAGGCCTGTGCTCTGTCCACTAGGCCTAATAGTTTCTCAGTTGGGTTTTGACTCTGTGTTTGCCCCACCCTTTGGGACCTGCAGGGCTGTTTGGAGCTCAGCAGAGTTGGAATGGAAAGGGGTTCGTGCGCTCTTGGCCTGGGTCGATCAATCAGTGGCGTTTATCGGGTACTTTCTGGGTGCAGAGCACTGTACTAAGCGCTTGAGAGAGTACAATATAACAGAGTTGGAAGACGCGTTCCTTGCCCGCAACGAGCTTATAACGTTGGTATTGGTTAAGCGCTTACTCTGTACAGAGCACTGTTCTAAGCGCTGGGGTAATCAGGTTGTCCCATGTGAGGCTCACAGTTAATCCCCATTTTACAGATGAGGGAACTGAGGCACAGAGAAGTGAAGTGACTCGCCCACAGTCACACAGCTGACAGGTGGCAGAGCCGGGAGTCGAACCCATGACCCCTGGCTCGGAAGCCCGGGCTCTTTCCACTGAGCCACGCTGCTTCCCCTTATAGCTTATAGTCTAGAGAGCATTTACTGACCACCATAGCTGAATGGTCAGTGTGGCCTAGAACACAGGCCTGGAAGGCAGAAGGACCTGGGTTCTAATCCCGGCCCCATCACTTGTCTGCTGTGTGACCTTGGGCAAGTAAGTGTCTTTACTTCTCTGCCTCAGTTGCCTCATCTATAAAATGAGGATTAAGACCGTGAATCCCATATGGGATAGGGACAGTGTCCAATCTGATTAATTTGTATCTACCCCAGCGCTTGGGACAGTGCTTGACACACAGTAAGCAGGGCTTAACAAATACAATCATTATTAACTACGACCGCTATTCAGGGTGAAACTTTCCTGTTAGTCCTCTTTTTCCTTTGCTCTTTTCTTCCTTTCTTCCTGCTGCTTTTCCCTCAGAGGACAGGTTAACTTGCCAGACCCTCTTTGATGTTTACACTTATAGAGTATTTTTAGACAGTGATCTGTCATCACCTAACAGGGACTCACATGGTTTTATCCTTTTGGCTTTCATTATAAATAAGTCAACACCTCCATGTGCTGGGCATTTTCTCGAAAACCCCCAGCTCAGTTCTCAACATCTTTCTATCTTCAAACCATCTACAAGGTGTGAGTTTCTGAAGAGGGGGTGAACATGAGTTATTTTTGCACGATGTTGAGCGCGTTGCTTTCTACCGAGACTCGAGCATCTCTGAGGTCAGGGAATGAGTCTTTGCTAACTGGAAATCTTGAAAATCTTTCCAGGAAAGGCTTCTGACCAGTTGTAAATATCAAATGAGACAGAGACGGTCATGGTTATGATTATTAACTTGCCCTACTACTGAAGGACTTACTCATCTTCGTATTCAATTTTCCTTTCTCCTTCTTTCTGTAAAGTCTCTTCCCTGACTGAACCGTAAGCTCTCTGAAGATAGAGAACGGCTCTTCTAACTCTACTGTGCTCGCCCAATAGTACAGTAGTACAGTACAGCTTAGTACAGTGCTCTGTACAGAGTAAAGGACTCAAGAAATACTAAATAAACACTCACTGTACCCGATCTTATCTATCTCACCCCTTTCCCTCATCCTCCCTCTGGTCTGGAAGTCCCTCCCCTTTCGTTTGCATCAGACCACCACTCTACCCACCTTCAAAGCCTTAGTAAGGTCACACCTCCTCCAAGAGGCCTTCCTTAATGAAGTCCTCCCCCCTCCCCCCCGACTATCCTCCCCCCGCGACTCCTTCTCCCTTCTGTATCATTTAGATCTGGGCCCTTTGGGCATTTAATAATTATGGTATTTGTTACGTGCTTACTATGTGCCAAGTCCTGTTCTTGGTATTGGTATTCCCCCCACTCTCACCCCCACAGCACCCATATACATATCTATAAATGATATACATCATTGATTTATATTCATGCCTGCCTCCCCCTAATAATTGTATGGGGATGGCAGAGAGGGAACTTGTAATAATAATAATGATAATGATGGTACTTGTTCATTCATTCAGTAGTATTTATGGAGCACTTACTATGCACTGTACTAAGCCCTGAGGGGGAAACAAGTGATCAGGTTGTTCCACATGGGGCTCACAGTCTTAATCCCCATTTTACAGATGTGGTAACTAAGGCACAGAGAAGTTAAGTGACTTCCCCAAAGAAACACAGCTGACAAGCAGAGGAGCCAGGATTAGAACCCATGACCTCTGACCTCTGAAAGAGCCTGAGCTCTTTCCACTGAGCCATGCTGCTTATCTGTCCACCAACTCTGTTGTCTTGTACTTCCCGAAGCGCTTAGTACAGTGCTCTGCACACAGTAAGCACTCAGTAAACAATAATAATAGAAATAATTATAGTATTTGTTAAGCTCCTACTATGCCCCAGGCGCTGTTCTAAGCACTGGGGTAGTTACAAGATAATCAGGTTAGACACAGTCCCTGTCCCACATGGGGCTCACAGTCTAAATCCCCATTTTACAGATGAGGGATGATGAGGGCTTCCCAATCGTGGCTCACTGGAAAGAGCCTGGGCTTCGGAGTCAGAGGTCACGGGTTCGACTCCCGGCTCTGCCACTTGTCAGCTGCGTGACTGTGGGCAAGTCACTTCACTTCTCTGTGCTTCAGTTACCTCATCTGTAAAATGGGGATTAACCGTGAGTGACCCTCACGTGTACCCTGTATCTACCCCAGCGCTTAGAACAGTGTGCTTAGTACAGTGCTCTGCACATAGTAAGCGCTCAATAAATACTATTGAATGAACAGTGCTCTGCACATAGTAAGCGCTTAACAAATACCAATATTATCGTTATTAACTCCACATTCACTCATTCAATCGTATTTACTGAGCGTTTACTGTGTGCAGAGCACTGTACTAAGCATTTAGGAGAGTACAATACAACAATAAACAGTCACATTCCCTGCCTGCGATGACTTACACGAGCTTGATACAAGGTCCTGCACCCAGCGGATGCCTACTCGATCCGGATGACACCTATACTGACTATAACCAGACTTTCTTAGCCCGCCGTCTATCCCTCATCTGTGGGGAAAGTGGGCTGGGAAATCCCCATTTAGCTTGCTCCACGGCCAGCCCTCACTAGCAACTGGTTGCCGAATTGTACATTCCAAGCGCTTAGTATAGTGCTCTGCAAACAGTAAGCACTCAATAAATACAACTGAATGACCCGGTTGACACATGGAATGGGAGGAAATCACTCCCGCGTTTCCCCTGTGGGCTGTTTCCCCTTTAAATCAGTCTCAGAGCAGACTCGAGTTCATTCATTAATTTATTGAGTGCTTACTGTGTGCAAATCAAATTTATTAAGCGCATACCCTGTGCAGAACACTGTACTAAGCTCTGGGGTAAGTACAGTACGACAGTTAAGACTCTGGGCAAGCCACTTAACTTCTCTGTGCCTCAGTTACCTCATCTGTAAAATAGGGATTGACTGTGAGCCCCCCGTGGGACAACCTGATTAGCTTGTATTCACCCCTGCGTTTAGAACAGTGCTCAGCACATAGTAAGCACTTAACCAATACCATAATTATTATTATGAGAAACAGCTTGGCTTAGTGGATAGAGCCCAGGCCTGGGAGTCAAAGGACCTGGGTTCTAATCCCTACTCCACCACGTGTCTGCTGTGTGATCTTGGGCAAGTCGCTTCACTTCTCTGGGCCTCAGTTACCGCATCTGTAAAATGGGGATTGAGCGTGAGCCCCATGGGGCAGAGAGACTGTGTCCAACCTGATTAACTTGTATCTACCCCAGAGCTTAGAACAGTGCTTGGCACATAGTAAAGTGCTCAACAAGTACCATAATTATGAGAAGCAGCGTGGCTTAATGGAAAGAGTATGGGCTTGGGACTCACAGGTTGTGGCTTCTAATCCTGGCTCCGCCGCGTATCAGCTGTGTGACCTTGGGCAAGTCACTTAACTTCTCTGTGCCTCAGTTACCTCATCTGTAAAATGGGGATAAAGACTGTGAACCTCACGAGGGAGAACCTGATTACTCTGTGTCTACCCCAACGCTTAGAACAGTGCTCTGCACATAGTAAGTGCTTAACAAATACCAACATTATTATTACTGTTGGCACATAGTAAACGCTTAACAAATATCATTATTATTATTAATTATAATAATAAAGAGTGACAATCTCTGCCCACAGTGAGCTCACAGTCTAGAGACAATGAGCAAAGCACTGTGCTAAGTGCTTGGGAGAGCACAATACAAGAAACAGACGCATTGCCCGCCCACAGTCAGTTCACAGTCTAGAGTTCAGAGCCAGGGGCATCTAGGGGCAGAATGGTTCCGACACCACAGCGGGTGAAGTGTTTTTCTTAAAATTTTTTATGGTATCTGTTAAGCACTTCCTATGTGCCAAGCACTATGTGAGAGGCAGCATGGCCTGGAGGATAGACAAGGACCTGGGAGTCAGAAGGACCTGGGTTCTCATACCAGCTCCGCCACTTGTCTGCTGGGTGACCTTGGGCAAATCACTTCACTTCTCTGTGTCTCACTTACCTCATCGGTAAAATGGAGATTAAGACTGAGAACCGTGAGGGACAGACACTCTGTCCAACCTGATTAGTTTGTATCTACCCAGTGCTTTGCTCAGTGCTTGGCACATAGCTAGCCCTTAACAATTACAATAATTATTATTATAAACAGGCACTTTGGAGACTGGTGAATGGGCATCCCCGCTCAATGCAGAGAACAGTCCAGGGACTACTCACCGAGGAAGAGCGTTGCTGGAAGGGTAACAACGTTTCTCATCTTTTCAGAGCATCTGTGCCTGCCTCGGGGAAAATTCCGAGATGTTGGCACCATTTTCTCGTGCTCCCCGCACGTCTGGCGTGATGGATTTTATTCGCAGGGAAAGAAGGACAGCTATGAAAAACTTGGCCATTTCAATTCAATTCCTTTCCTGAAACCCAGAATACCTCAGAGATCCAGTGATGGATGTCTTCTCTGGAGAACGGGGCATGGAGGCGCCACCACAGAGCTCGTCTTCGTATATTGGATTTGCTTAGGAATCAGCGGGAGTGGGAAAAATAGCAGGAGCGTCTTCCAGCGTTTAGAATAAAGAGGGCACAAGAGACACTTTATAAGCGAATGATGAACATGGGGGTTTAAACGGCCAAACCAGCCGGAGCCATTTTACAGAAAAACATCATATGTGCCTGAAACTGGATTAGCATTTCTCAGTGGAAATCTGAAATCGATCACCAATTCTCAATTATTCAGGGATGGTTGTTTTTGCACCATCCAGGCTCTTCTCTCTTTTTCCCTCTTCCGGTCTGCGTTTTGGCTGTGTCACATCAATCAATCGATCGAATAATAATGTTGATTGAATGCTTACTCTGTGCAGCCACTCTACTGAAGTCTTGGGAAATAGAATAGTAGACCCACGTCCTGCCCTCAAGGAGATGACAATCTATCAATCAAACAATCAATTGGAAGCAGTGTGGTCTAGTGGGTAGAGAATGGGTCTGGGAGTCAGAAAGAACTGGGCTCGAATCCTAGCTCTGCCACTTGTCTGCTGTGTGACCTTGGGCAAGTCACTTTGTTTCTCTGGGATTCAGTTATCTCATCTGTAAAATGGGGATTGAGACTGGGAGCCCCATGTGGGCAGGGATTGTCTCTATCTGTTGCCTAATTGTACATTCCAAGCGGTTAGTACAGTGCTCTGCACATAGTAAACGTTCAATAAATACTATTGAATGAATGTGGGACAGGGACTGTGTCCAACCTGATTATCTTGTATCTCCCCAGTGCTTGGTACAATATCTCGCACATAGTAAGCTCTAAACACATATCTTTAAAAATGGTATTTACTGATTGCTTACTGTGTGCAGAGCACTGTATTAAACGCTTGGAAGAGTACAGCAGAACAGAGTTGGCAGACACTTTACCTGTTCACAACAGAGCAGCATGGCGTAGTGGGTAGAGCACGGGCCTACGAATCAGAAGGTAGTAGGTTCTAATCCTGGCTCCTCCACTTGTCTGCTGTGTGACCTTGGGCAAGTCCCTTCACTTCTCTGGACCTCAAGTTCTCTCATCTGTGAGATGGGGATTAAGGCTGTGAGCCCCACGTGGGACAACCTGATTACCTTGTATCTACCCCAGCACTTAGAACAGTGCTTGGCACATAGTAAGGGCTTAACAAAAACCAACATTATTATTATTACCACAGAGTTGGTAGACCCTTTCCCTGTCCACAGTGAACTTATAGTCTAGAGGGTAATGAGGCAAAATACCAACCTCTCTCCACAATACAGAACTATGAGGATAAAGTGAGGCAGTTGTTCTGAAAGCGCACTGAAAAGTAGTGGATTACAAATTCAGGGTATTATTGTTTAAAAGAAATAGGTTGTTCATCCTTCAAGGTTATTCTTGATCGATCAGTGGTATTTATTGAGCATTTACCCTGTGCAGGGCACTGAACTAAGTAAATGGGACAGTACAATACAGCAGAGTCAGTGGACGTGTTCCCTGTCCAAATGCACCTATAAATTTTGTTTTAGTTCTCTACTTTGGATTTATCAGCTGTTTCTACCCTCCTTCCTTCATTCAATCATTTATTGAGCATTTGCTGTGTGCAAAGCACTGTACTTAGCGCTTGGGAGAGTACAATATAACAACAAACAACAAACATTCCTGCCCACAACAAGCTCCCTCCTCAGTCAGCAATCAATAGTATTTATTGAGTACCTTCTGTGTGCAGAGGACTGTACTAAACATTTGGGAGATGGCAACAGAAAGAGTAGACATGATTTCTACCCTCAAGGAATTTACAGTCTCATGGGGAAAAAGCCATTAGAATGAGAGAGGAATGAAGGAAAAGGGGATAGGTACACCTGGGGAGACTAGAAATTAGAACTTAAGAAATTAGAGATGAAACATTTCTCATTAAAAATGAGAAACCACATCTTCCTGCAGGAGATATTCAGAAGGGCTCTGTGGATAGAAATCACTGGATATGAAAGAGGAGGAAGTTCCAGGGAGGATGTGAGCAGAAAAGATGGGAAAGAGGTAGAGTGACTAGGTTACTTTAAGAGGAATTATTATTATTAATAGTAATAATAATAATAATAATAATGGCAACTGTGGCATTTGTTAAGCACTTACTATGTACCAGGCACTGTTTTAAAAGCTGGGGTAGATAAAAGATAATCGGGTTTGGACTCAGTCCAGGACCCACATGGGACTCACGGTCTTAATCCCCATTTTTCAGATGAGGTAACCGAGGCACCGAAAAGTTAAGTGATTTGCCCAAACTCACACAGCAGACAAGTGGCAGAGCCGAGATTATAACCCACGTCCGCCTGACTTCCAGGGCCGTGCTCTATCCATCAGGCCATGCTGCTTCTCGATGAAGTGTGTGGGCTGGGTTGTAACATATTTAGCCCAGAGCTTAGAACAGTGCTTGGCACATAGTAAGCGCTTAACAAATACCTTAATAATAATAATAATAGTGGAGCGAGGATAGGCGAGAGGGGAGAGCTGATGGAGGGCCTTAAAGCCAGTGGTAAGCATTTCTGCTTGAACTGAAGAGAAATGGACAACCATTGGAGGGCTCCGAGGCGTGAAGAGACCTGTGCAGAACAACGTGCCCCTCGAGACTGTAAGCTCCTTGTGGGCAGGGAACGTGTCCACCGACTCTGTACTCTCCCAAACTTTTAGTACAGTGTTCTGCACACTGCAAGTGTTCAATAAGTACCGTTGGTTGACTGATCGACACTGGAGGAAAAATGATTCTGGCAGCGGAGAGAACTCTGGACTGGAAAAGGGAGAGGCTGGAGGCAGGGAGGTCAGCGAGGAGGCCGATGCGGGAGTCAAGAAAGAGGACTGTAAAGTCTGTTATGGGCAGGGAATGTCACTGTTTATTGTCGTATGGTACTTCCCCAAGTGCTTGGTACTGTGCTCTGCGCACAGTAAGCGCTCAATAAATATGTTTGAGTGAATGAATGAATGAATGAATGAATGAATGATTCGAAGTCCAGTAGAATATTTTCTAAAGCATTTGAGAGATCTTGGCAGAGATCTGTGGAGAGCCTTTCTTACTTAGGTTTTACTTTCGATTCAGTAAGTTTTATTTCCCAGTTTCCTCTGGTCCTCTTGTAGAAGTAATTGGATTAGTCAGTGAGTCACTTGTATTTATGAGCATTGACTGTGTGCAAAGCACTGTATTAACTGCTTGGGAGAGCACAGTGTAACAATAAACAGACATATTCCCTGCCCACAATGAGTTTATAGTCTAGATTAACCACAAATGATGTGGTTCCTAGCATCAGATCAGAGGGGATCTGAGACAGACAGGACCATGAGAGCCTGTAATAATAATAATAATGATAATAATAATAATAACTGGGGTAGTTGTTAAGTGCTTACTTTGTGCCAGACACTGCTCTAAGCACTGGGGTAGATATAAAATAATCAGGTTGGACACAATCCCTGTCCCACATGAGGTTCACAGTCTTAATCCCCCTTTTCCAGATGAGGTAACTGAGGCACAGAGAAGCAAAGTGACTTTCATGCATTCATTCAAGTGTATTGAGCGCTTACTGTGTGCAGAGCACTGTACTAAGCGCCTGGGAGAGTACACTATAACAATTAATAATCACATTCCCACTGCAAGATTACAGTCTAGAAGGGGAAATCTGCCCAAGGTCACACTACGGCAGGCAAGTGGCACAGCCGGGATTAGATAGAGCACGGGCCAGGGAGTCAGAAGATCATGGGTTCTAATCTTGGCTCTGCCACTTGTCTGCTGGGTGGACTTGGGGAAGTCACCTCACTTCTCTATGCCTCAGTTACCTCATCTGTAAAACGGGGATTGAGACTGCGAGCCCTACGCGGAACAGGGACCGTGTCCAACTCGATTTGCTTGTGTCCACCCCAGCACTTAGTAGAGTGCCCGGCACAAAGTAAGCGCTTAAATACCATAATAATCATTCCGAGTCACAGGCCCGGGCTCTTTCCCCTAGGTGCCGTGGCTTCTCTGCCCTTAGGCCTCCTCCAGACCAGAGGCCGGAGGGGAGAGGAGGGTACATCCATCGACCGTCCGGGATCCAAGGGGTGGCCCTCGCTCCAGCAGCTGCAGTTTCTGAACGTTTGACCCTCCGGTCGGTTCTCAGCTCGATGGCGGCTGGGGGCCCCACTGAGGTCTCTGGGGAGCCACAGGCTTCCTAGAAGCAGACGCGGTGCTGAGAAAGACCTCCCCATTTCCTGCTACGAGCGACACCCCTCGGGCAAACAGGGGCTGCGATCGGTATCATCGCCTCAGCCCCCCTCCTTTCCCGCCATCTTCCCCTTCTTCTGCCTCAACCCCCGGCCTCTTGCGGCTTCCACCCCACAACGAAAGCTTCCTTTGCCGGGAGGCTCCTGGGGAACTGAGCTCTGGGGACCTTGGGGTCCAAGGGAGAAGGCCTGTCTCCCCCATCCTGCCCCCCAAATAAGAATAAAAATGATGATATTTGTTCAGCTCTTACTCTGTGCCAATCACTGTTTTGAGCGCTGACAAGGCAATCAGGTTGTCCCATGTGGGGCTCACAGACTTAATCCCCATTTTGCAGATGAGGTAACTGAGGCAAAAACTGCTCAGTATTGACTTCAAAGTTCTCCATCACCTCATCCCCTCCTACCTCACCTCCCTTCTCTCCTTCTCCAGCCCAGCCCGCGCACTCTGCTCCTCCGCTGCCGCTCGCCTCCTCACTGGGCCTCGTTCTCGCCGGTCCTGCCGTCAGCCCCTGGGCCACGTCCTACCTACCGCTGACCTGGAATGCCCTCCCTCCTCACATCCGCCAAACTAGCTCTCTCCCCCCCTTCAAAGCCCTACTGAGAGCTCACCTCCTCCAGGAGGCCTTCCCAGACTGATCCCCCCCTTTCCTCTGCTCCTCCTCTCCTCCTCATTCCCCCCAACTCCCTCCCTCTGATCTACCCCCTTCCCTGCCTCACAGCACCTGTGTATAAATGTACCTATTTATTATTATTTATTTTATTAATGACATGTATATATCTATAATTCTATTTATTTATATCGATGCTATTGATGCCTGTCTACTTGTTTTGTTGTCTGTTTCCCCACTTCTAGACTGTAAGCCCATTGTGGGCAGGGATTGCCTCTCTTTGTTGCTGAATTGTACTTTCCAAGTCCTTAGTATAGTGCTCTGCACAGAGTAAGCGCTCAATAAATGCGAATGAATGAAGTGACTCACCCTAGGTCACACAGCTGATACGTGGCGGAGCTGGGATTAGAACCCACGACCTCTGACTCCCAACCCCGTGCTCTTTCCACTAAGCTTCGCTGCTTCTCAAAGACCTCAAATCCCAAATCCCTCAAGGAGCTCCAGGCGTAGGGTTGGTTTTTGAGGCCTGTGAGTTTCCCTAAGCCTCAGACCGTGAGACACCTTGGAGGTCCCAGGAGTAAGAATAATAATAATGACAATGAGGATAATAATAATAATAATAATAATAATGTTGGTATTTGTTAAGTGCTTACTATGTGCCGAGCACTGTTCTAAGCGCTGGGGTAGACACAGGAGAATCAGGTTGTCCCACGTGGGGCTCACAGTCTTAATCCCCATTTTACAGATGAGGGAACTGAGGCACCGAGAAGTTAAGTGACTTGCCCACAGTCACACAGCTGACAAGTGGCAGAGCTGGGATTCGAACTCATGAGCCCTGACTCCAAAGCCCATGCTCTTTCCACTGAGCCACGCTGCTTCTCCTCCAGAAGCAGAATATTATTCTTAACAAATAATATTTGTTAAGTTCTTACTATGTTCCAAGATCTGAGGTAGATACAAGATAATCAGGTCCTACTTGAGGTGCACAGTCTAAGCAGGAGGAAGAACAGGTACTGAATTCATAACAATAATAATAGTAATTATAATTGGGTTATTTGTTAAAGACTTACTATGTACCAGGTACTGTTCTAAGCGCTGGGGTAGATAAAAGCAAATCGGATGGAGACAGTCCCTGTCCCACAATGGACTCACAGTCTTAGTCCCCACTTTACAGATGAGGGAACTGAGGGCCAGAGAAATTAAGTAACAGTAATAATAGTAATTATGGTATTTGTTAAACGCTTACTATGTGCCAGGCACTGTTCTAAGCACAGAGGTAGATGCAAAATAATTGGGTTGGACACAGTCCCTGTCCCACACAGGGCTCACAGTCTTAATACCCATTTCACAGATGAGGGAAATGAGGCAAAGGGAAATTAAGTGACTTGCCCAAGGTCACACAGCGGACAAGTGGCAGAGCAGGGATCAGAACCCAGGTCTTCGGACTCCCAGGCCCAGGCTCTTTCCACTAGGCTATGCTGCTTTCCAGTATGGGTAGGGAGGCCACTGGGGAAGTAAAAAAAGTTCCCCAATGGGCTTTTGGTGAAATTGATCACCTGGCCATCCTTAATAATAATAATGTTGGTATTTGTTAAGTGCTTACTATGTGCCGAGCACTGTTCTAAGCGCTGGGGTAGATACAGGGCAATCAGGTTGTCCCATGTGAGGCTCACAGTCTTAATCCCCATTTTACAGATGAGGTAACTGAGACCCAGAGAAGTCCAAGTGACTTGCCCAAAGTCACACAGCTGACAAGTGGCGGAGCCTGGATTAGAACCCCTGACCTCTGACTCCTAAGCCCGTGCTCTTTCCACTGAGCCACACTGCTTCTCTAAATGTTTAGTACAATGCTCTGCACAAAGCAAGCACTCAATAATAATAATAATGATGATGGTTTTTGTTAAGTGCTTACTGTGTGCCAGGCAGGCAGAACCCTCTCACTTCTCAGGCCCATCTTTTTTCCACTAGGCCCTGCCGATCCTGGCCCGATTTCTTAGCCCTCTCCTCATCTCGCTGCCTAATTTTACCCCTCCACCTCCCCTCCGCCCGCCGGCGTTTATTTTCAAAGCATCTTGCCTCATACCTCAGACATGAGGCCTTTGCCCGCCTGTGACCCATCGAAGGTAGGATGTGGGCGGCGGAGGGAAGGACGGGGGCTCGGCCGCTGCTGCGGAGCTTAGCTAGCTGAAGGAGGCCAGACTGGAAGCTCCTTGTGGGCAGGTCTGGCTCAGTGGAAAGAGCCCGGGCTGGAGAGTCAGAGGTCAGGGGTTTAAATCCCGGCTCTGCCGCTTGTCACCTGTGTGACTTTGGGCCAGTCGCTTAACTTCTCTGTGCCTCAGTTACCTCGGCTGTAAAATGGGGATGAAGACTGTGAACCCCACGTAGGACAACCTGATCACCTTGTATCCTCCCCAGAGCTTAGAATAGTGCTTTGCATATAGTAAGTGCTTAGCAAATGCCATTATTATTATTTTTTATTATTAAGGGACATATCTATTCATTCAATTGTATTTACTGAGCACTTTCTGTGTGCAAAGCACTCTACAACGGGCTCGCATTCTAGAAGGGGGAAAGTCTAGAAGAATCTACCGACTCTGTTGTAGTGTACTCCCCCTCTCGTCTAGCGCTCCACCAACCCCTTTCCCACATCCTTCCTCTAGCCTGAAACTCCCTCCTCCTCCTCCTCCTCCTTCTTCTCGTATATACCAGACCACCACTCTCTCCACCTTCAAACAATTACTAAGGTCACACCTCCTCCAAGAAGCCTTCCCCGATTTAGCTCTTTTCCCGGCTCTCTCTCCCTTCCCTGACATCTACAAATTTAGATCCGTGACCTTTGAACATTTGATATTCACTCGACCCCCAACCCCACAGCACTTATAGAGGTACTTTTAAATTATATATTATAAATTGCTTATCTATTCCTATAAATGTCTATCTCCCCTCTAGACCATAAGATCATTCTAGGCAGGGAAACTGGCTGCTAATTCTGAGAAGCAGCATGGTGTAGTGGATAGAGTCTGGGCCTGGGAGTCAGAGGTCATGGATTCTAATCCCGGCTCCGCCACTTGTCAGCTGTGTGACTTTGGGCAAGTCATTTAACTTCTCGATGCCTCAGTTACCTCATCTGTAAAATGGGGATGAAGACTGTGAGCCTCATGTGGGACGACCTAATTACCTTGTATCTACCCCAGCGCTTAGAACGGTGCTCGGCACATAGTAAGTGCTTAGCAAATACCAACATTATTATCATTATTATTATTAATTCTGGCTCTGCCACTTGTCAGCTGTGTGACCTTGGGCAAGTCACTTTACTTCTCTGTGCTTCAGTATGTGACCTTGGGCAAGTCACTTAACTTCTCTCTGCCTCAGTTACCTTATCTGTAAAATGGGGATTGAGACTGTGAGCTCCACATGGGACATCCTGATTACCTTGCATCTACCCCAGTGTTTAGAACAGTGCTTGGCACATAGTAAGCGCTTAACAAATACCATCACCATTATTATTATTGCTATTGAATTGTACTCTCCCAAATGCTTAGTAGAGTGCTCTGCAAATAGTAAGAGCTCAAGCAGCGTGGCAAAGTGGATAGAGGATGGGCCTGCGCGTCAGAAGGACCTGGGTTCTAATCCCCACTCCGCCACTTATCTGCTGTGGGACCTTGGACAAGTCACTTCACTTCTCTGGTCAGTTACCGCATCTCTTAAAAATGGGGATGAGACTGTGAGTCCCAAGTAGTACAGGGACTGTGTCCAACATGATCACCTTGTACCTTCCCCAGCATTTGGACCAGTGCTTGACACATAGTAAGCACTTAACAAATACGATCGTCATCACTGACTGATTGGTTGATTGATAAGTATTTAGTACAGCGCTCTGCACATGGGAAGCGCTGCAAACATAAGTGCTCAGTGACTACCATTGCTTGCTTGATCGGGCCCTTTCATCCCTATAGGTGTGTCTGGTAGTTCTCTGGACTTACCTGGCTTTCGGGGGTTTGTGCCGTTGGCTTGCAGAGTTGACCATCCCTTTCCTAGGCTGGGATTCATTCATTCATTCATTCATTCATTCATTCATTCATTCGTATTTATTGAGCGCCTACTATGTGCAGAGCACTGTACTAAGCACTTGGAATGTACAAATCAGTAACAGATAGAGACAGTCCCTGCCCTTTGCCAGGGTTACAGTCTAATCGGGGGAGACGGACAGACAAGAACCATAGCAATAAATAGAATCGGGGGATGAACATCTCATTAAAACAATAGCAAATAAATAGAATCGAGGCGATGTACATCTCATTAACGAAATAAATAGGGTAATGAAAATATAGACAGTTGAGCAGATGAGTACAGTGCTGAGGGGAGGGGAAGGGAGAGGGGGAGGAGCAGAGGGAAATGGGGGGAAAAGAGGGTTTAGCTGCAGAGAGGTGAAGGGGGGTGGTAGAGGGAGTAGAGGGAGAAGGGGAGCTCAGTCTGGGAAGGCCTCTTGGAGGAGGTGAGCTGTAAGTAGGGTTTTGAAGAGGGGAAGAGAATGAGTTTGGCGGAGGTGAGGAGGGAGGGCGTTCCGGGACCGCGGGAGGGCGTGACCCGGGGGTCGACGGTGGGATAGGGGAGAATGGGGGAGCGTGAGGAGGTGGGCGGCAGAGGAGCGGAGCGTGCGGGGTGGGCAGTAGAATTAACGGGTTCCATGCTCGACTCCTCTCGGCCCCCGGACTGGTAATGTACCCTGGTATTGCCCCTGGTTACATATCCAGGCTCTGGGAGCTCTACCGAGTGCTGGCATCGGAGGAGCTGGCTTGGCTTATCGGCCCAACATAGCCTGACCCTCCGGTGAAGAGAAGATTCTGCCCAGAAGCTCCCAGACTCCAGCCCTCCCCTAAATTCCCAATCTTTCCCTCTCTCTCTATCTCTTCCCCCTTTCCCTCCCACCATTCCCCGGTGGCAGGGCGTGGCACAGTGGATAGAATATGGGCTGGGTATCAGACCATTATGGGTTCTAATCCCAGCTCCACCACTCGTCTGCTGCGTGACCTTGAGCAAGTCACTTCATTTCTCTGTGCTTCAGTTCCCTCCTCTATAAAATGGGGATTAAAACTTTGAGCCCCACGCGGGACAGGGACTGTGTCCAACACAACTGGCTTGTATCCACCCCAGAACTTAGTACAGAGCCTGGTACAGTGTAAAAGCTTAACAAATACCAGAATTATTATTATTATTCCCACATCTTTGGCAGCCTCTGTTGGCAGTTCATTCATTCAGTTGTATTTATTGAGAGCAGAGAACTCAAATAAGCACTTGTAAAAGTACAATACAATGATAAACAATAACATTCCCTGCTCACAAAGGACAACTTGATAATTGAAATGATCGTGGCAGTTTTCAAACACTTCCTGTGGGTCAAACACTACATTAGGCATTGGGTAGAGAAGCAGCGTGGCTCAATGGAAAGAGCACGGGCTTGGGAGTCAGAGGTCATGGGTTTGAATCCCGGCTCTGCCACTTGTCAGCTGTGTGACTGTGGGCAAGTCACTTCACTTCTCTGGGCCTCAGTTACCTCATCTGTAAAGTGGGGATTAAGACTGTGAGCTGCATGTGGGACAACCTGATTACCCTGTATCTACCCCAGTGCTTAGAACAGTGCTCTGCGCATAGTAAGCGCTTAACAAATACCAACATTATTAATAATACAGGCAGATGAGACACCATCTCTCCTAGCCTTTCCTCTTCCTTGGCTTTGTTCCCTCCGCCTTTCGATCCTGCTGACCTCCCTCTCTTTTCCCCTTCTACCTCTTCTCTCCTGGTGCTGCCAAAATGCAGAATTTCAATATTTTCAAGAATCTCTCTTTGGTGGGGAGCTAGACTAAGCTCCTCTCTAGACTGTAAGCTCTCGGTGGGCAGGGAAACTGTCTACCTACTCTGTTGAATTGTACTCTCCCAATAGTGATGATGATGATTGTAGGTAATCTGATTACCCTGTATCTACCCCAGTGCTTAGAACAGTGCTCTGCACATAGTAAGCGCTTAACAAATACCAACATTATTATTATGTCATTTGTTAAGCGCTTATTATGCACCAGGCACTGGACTGGGGTGGTTACCAGCAAATCGGGCTGGACTCAATCAATATCCCAAATGGGGCTCAGAGTCTCAATCCCCATTTGACAGATGAGGTAACTGAGGCCAGAGGAGTAAAGTGACTTACCCAAGGTCACCCAGCAGACAAGTGGCAGAGCTGAGATTAGAACTCAGGTCTGACTCCCAGGTCTGGGCTCTTTCTCCTAAGTCTCACTGCTTCTAATCTAATCAGTAGTTTAATAAGCACTCTAATTAGTAATGTCTTGTATCAAAGCGCTGTGTCTTTTCTCCTCTCTCTCACCTGAGGAGCCAGGAGTCCTGAGCACCACTAAAAGTACTTTTTACTACAGGGGAATTTTTTATTACAGTTACTTCAATTTCATTATTATTGTTATTATTTATTCATTTATATTAATGTCTCTCTTTCCCTCTAGGCTGTAACTTACTGTGGGCAGGGAATGTGTCTGTTTATTGTTATATTGTACCCAGCTCTCAGAACAGTGTTTTGCACATAGTAAGCGCTTAACAAATGCCATCATTATTATTATTATATTGTACTCTCCCAAGTGCTTAGTACAGTGTTTTGCACACAGTAAGCACTCAATAAACATGATTGGATGATTGACGACTACTACTAAATAATAACAACACTAACTGTGATACTTGACTTATGTGCCAAGCATTTATTCAATCAAATTTATTGAACGTTACTGTGTTGCAAAGCACTGTGCTAAGTGTTGGGTTGGATACAATCCAATCCAATCTGACATAGTCCTGTTCCACAGGGGTTCACAGTCTAAGGGAAGGTGGAAAGAGCATAGACCAGGGAGTCTGGAGACCTAGGTTCTAATCCTGGCTCTATACTTGCCAGCTATGTGACCCTGGGCAAGTCAGTTCTCAGTGGCTCAGTTTCCTCACCTGTAAATGGAGATTAAATACCTGTGCCTAATCCCCTCTCGACTGTGAACCCCATATGGGAGAGGGACCCCTTGTCCACTTCCTCCCTCTGGCCTAGAACTCCTTTCCCCCTTTTTACACAGGAGACCACTGCTTTCCCCACCTTTAAAACCTTATTAAAATTACATCTCCTCCAAGAGACCTTCCCCAACTCCACCCTCCCTTTCCCTACTCCCTCTTCCTTCCGCATTCCCTGTGCATTTGGATCTGTACCCTTTAAGCACTTGATAGTCACCCCTCCCTCGGTCCCACAGCACTTAGGTTCATTTCTGTAATTCATTTTCATGTTCATTCATTCATTTGTATTTTTTGAGCTCTTACCGTGTGCAGAGCACTGTACTAAGCGCTTGGGAGAGTATAATCTAACAATGAACAGACACATTCCCTAGCTACACCGAGCTTACAGTCTAGAGGGGGAGACAGAAATTAATAGAAATAAATAAATGACAGGTATGGAACATAAGTGCTCTGGGGCTGGGACGGGGGAAGAACAAAGGGAGCGAGTCAGGGAGACGCAGTCTGTCTCCTCCTCTAGACTCTAAACTCCTTGTGGTCAGGGAACATGGCTACCAACTCTGTCTTGTATTGTACTCTCCCAGGGACTTAGTACAGTGCTCTGCACCCACCAGGTGCTCAAAAATTACCACTGATCGATCGATTGATCTGATGATCTCGCGTCTATATCAATCAGTCATATTTATCGAACACTTACTGTGTGCACTGTACTAAATGCTTGGGAGAGTATAATATAACTGGGTTGGTAGACACATCCCCTGCTCACAAAAAGCTTACAGTTTAGAGAGGGAGAGACAGACAGTAATATAAATGAATAAATGATGGATATGTACATAAGTGCTGTGAGACTGAAAGAGGGGTGAATAAAGGGTGCAAATTCAAGGACAGAGACAAGAGAACCTACATGGTGTAGTGGGTAGAACACGAGCCTGGGAGTCAGAAGGTCATGGGTTCTAGTCCCGGCTCTGCCACTTGTCTGCTGTGTGACCTGGGGCAAGTCACTTTACTTCTCTGGGCCTCATTTCCCTCAACTGTAAAATGGGGATTCAGACGGTGAGCCCCATGTGGGACAGGGACTGTGTCCAACCCAATTTGCTTGTATCCACCCCAGCGTTTAATACAGTGCCTGGCACGTAGTAAGCACTAACAGGTACCACAGTTATTATTATTATTAACACAGAAGGGAGTGGGGAAGAGGAAATGAGGGTTTGGTCGAAGACGGCCTCTTGGAGATGTGCCTTCAATATGGCTTCGCATGTGGGAGAGTGATCGTGAGATATGAAGAGGGAGGGCGTTCCAGGCCACAGGCAGGATGTGAGCTAGAGATCGGGGCAAGGTTAAATGAGATCGAGGCGCAGTGAGTAAGCTGGCATTAGGTTGGCATCTATCCCAGCTTTGGGGTGGTGTTTGGCACAAAATAAGCCCTTAACAGATACCGCAATTATCATTGTTACTATTATTTTTTAATCGTATTTATTGAGCGCTTACTGTGCACAAAGCACTGAACTAAGGTCTTGGGAGAGTACAATATGACAACAGACACATTCTTGCTCCCAACGAACTCACAGTCTACAGACGAGTTTCCACTCTAGAGGCTTGCTGTAGTGCTTTTATTACCAAAGCGTGCCCACATTAGTTAGTTCATTTTAACCCTCACAATAACCCTGTGAGAGTAGGGACACGAGGCAGGTATTATTAGCCCTATTTTACAGTTGGGGAAACTGAGGTACAGTGAAGTTAAGCAGCTAATGGCACAGCTCGGACTCGAACCTGGTCCTTTGCTTAGACTGGGGAGGTAGAGGAATCCCTGGGTATTAACTCAGCAGGAATAATTCATAATATCTTACTGTCTGAGAGTGTGTCAAAAGGTAAATGGTGGTAAAAATGCAGGGGTTTTTACAATTAAAATGTACTCAGTACATCACAGTGTTTTCTCTCTCTCCCAGGTAAACTTTGTTTGTGAACTTCTGGGTGTATGTTTCCTTGTCGGTGGCTGTTTTGCTCTGGCAGCCTAAGTCCACTGTTTGTCATCTGGGGAAAAATGCATTTTGGGGAGTACAGAGATCAGTCTTAGTTACTGAGTACAACATCTTTGTGATTTTTTTGAATAGTATTTGTTAAGGGCTTACTCTGTGCCAGGCACTGCTCTGAACCCTGGGGTAGATACACTGTAATCAAGTTGGACCTAGTTCCTGTCCCACATGGGGCTCACGGTCTTAGTCCCTATTTTTAAGATGAGGTAACTGAGGTACGGAGAAGTGAAGTGAGTTGCCTGAGGTCATACAACAGACAAACGGCAGAACCGGGATTAGAACCTAGGTCCACCTCACTCCCGGGGGGTGCTCTTTCCATTAGGTGGGGGTTGGGGGGGGGTGTGTGTGTGCGCGCACGCGCGAACTCCTGGGGTCTAGGTCCATGGCTGTGTCTGCAGATGTGTCTGTTTGTGTAGGGTGAGATGTAGGGGAGGGAGAGTAAAATTCAATTAATACTGTTGATTGATTGATTAGTGAGAGGATTTGAAGAGGCAATCAATCATTCAAAGATATTTATTGAGCACTTACTATGTGCAGAGCACTATAATAAGTGCTTGGGAAAGTACAATACAAGAGGCTTAACCAGACATACTCCCTGCCTCTAAGGAGCTTACGGTTTAGAGGGGATGAAGTTAGATGTTTCATTCATTGGTATTTATTGAACATCTACTTTGTGTAAAGCATTTTACTAAGGGTTGGGGGACAATACAATGAAAGATAAATAATAATGATAATAATGTTGGTATTTGTTAAGCACTTACTATATGCAGAGCACTGTTCTAAGCGCTGGGGTAGATACAGGGTAATCAGGTTGTCCCACGTGAGGCTCACAGTCTTAATCCCCCTTTTACAGATGAGGTAACTAAGGCACAGAGAAGTGAAATGACTTGCCCACAGTTGCACAGCTGACAGGTTGCAGAGCGGAAATTCGATCCCATGACCTCTGACTCCCAAGACTGGGCTCTTTCCACTGAACCACACTCCTTCCCTATAATAAGAACTTAATTCCTGGACCTCAAGGAGCTAACAATCTTAAAAGGAGGCTGGGGTGCTGGGAAGTTCACTTGAGAAGAGATTTAATACAAAATATAAAACCTGAATGGCAAAGGTTTATCAAGCCAGGGGTCTCGCTAGGGAAAAGCTCCCAAGAAGAACAGAGGAATCAGGTCAGAGATGGAATCGCTGTGCCCAGCTAACCTACAAGGCCAAGATGAAGCAGTGCAGCTGAATGGAAAGATATGGGTTCTAATTCTGCCTCTTCCACCTGTCTACTGTGTGACCTTGGGTAAGTTTTTAAAAATTTTTTTATACTATTTGTTAAGCACTTACTATGTGCCAGGCACTGTTCTGAGTGCGGAGGTAGATACAAGATAATCGGATTGGACACTGTCCCTGTCCCTCATGGGGTTCTCAGGCTCAATCCCCATTTCACAGTTGAGGTAACTAAGGCCCAGAGAAGTGAGGTGACTTGCCCAAGGTCACACAGCAGGCAACAGGTGGAGCTGGGATTAGAACCCAGATCCTTCTGACTCCCAGGTCTGTGCTCTATCCAAGTCACTTTTCAGAGATCCTCCTTTGCGTGTTGATTCTGGGGGTGAAGATGTTCAGTCAATCATATTTATTGTGAGCTTATTGTGTGCAGAGCACAGTACTAAGTCCTTGGGAGAGTACAATAGGACAATGAACAGACACATTCCCTGCCCACAATGAGCTTATAGTCTACAGGCCCTACGCCCAAGGCTGTTGGGCTTCATTTGATTCTGACCGTGGTTCTCCAGCTCCAATCAATTATTGAGCACTGTACTGAGCGCTTGGGAGAGTACACTATGACAGAGTCGGTAGACATGTTCCCTGCCCACAGCAAGCCTACAGTTTAGATTAAAAGTCAATAAATACCATTGACTGACTGATTAGTGAGAGGATTTGTAGAGGTTATCAATCAATCAATGATATAGAATATAATCAAGAATATAAATATAAATCAATATATAATATAAATATAATATATAAATGAAGAAATTATGCATATGGACATAAGTGCTGGGGGCTGAGGGAGGGGTGACACCTTCCGGGAGCCCCCCGCTCCCACCCCTGCCCAAGACCTGCTGACACCGGGCTAGGAAGAGCAGCAGCGGTAGTTGGTCTTCCTGTTCATTCATTCATTTATTCAGTTCTATTTATTGAGCACTTAGTGTGTGTGCAGAACACTATACTAAGCTCTTGGGAACCATTTAGATCAGTGGACCAGTGGTATTTAAGCGCTTACTTTCTACAGAGCACTGTGCTAAGCTCTTGGGAGAATACAATACAATTTGTAGACCCGACCCTTGTCCTCAAAGAGCTTCCCAGCTAACGGGGAGCAAGGAGAAATCTGTTGCTCCGTTCGTGGCCCTGCCTGAGCCGTGAAGCGCCTGGAATTCTGCTCCTTTACCAGATTTCCTCCTGCTCTTGTCAAAAGACCCCATTTGCTTAGCTCGTTTTGGGCAGAAAATGTCACTGTTCATTATTGTATTGTACTTTCCCAAGCACTTAGTACAGTGCTCTGCACACAGTAAGCACTCAGTAACTCTGATTGAATGAATGAACAATTGAACGCATCTCACTCGGTTGCTTATGATTTCCTTTTTTATATCATATCTGTTAATAATAATGTCAGTATTTGTTAAGCGCTGGGGTAGATACAGGGTAATGAGGTTGTCCCACGTGGGGCTCACAGTCTTAATCCCCATTTTACAGATGAGGTAACTGTTAAGCGCTTATTATGTGCCAGGCACTCTACTAAACTCTGGGGCAGATACCAGCTAATCAGGCTGGACAAAATCCACATCGCACAAGGCGTTCAAAGTCTAGGTCTTTATTTTACAGGCTAGGTAACTGAGGGACAAAGAAGGGAAGTGATTTTCCCAAGGTCCCACAGCAGACAAACGGCGGAGCCAGGATTAGAATCCAGATCCTCTGACTCCAAGGTCTGTGCTCTTTACACTAGGCGACGCTGCTTCTCGCTGCTGTTTTTTTATCATGTCCATCTCTTGTTCTGTGTCCAGCCACCCCACTTATTCCCAGGTTGTGAGCCTCCTGAGTATCGGGAACCGCCATCGAATAATCATTTTAGTACTTTTCCCCAGTGGTTAGTACAGTGTTCTGCACATACTAGACACTTCATTAATATGAATGAATGAATGAATGAATGAATGAATGAACAAATGAACAACAAACGAATAAATGCCAGTGAATGAATGCCTAAATGAGTGATGAATGAATGAGTGAAGGAATGAGCAAGTGAGTGGTGAGCTTCCTGAAACTCACTCATTCACCACCTGAAACTAATCACAAATGATAGCTTCTGCTCCCTCCCACACCACCCCAAGCCTCTCTGCCTCTGGTAACTCTTCTGGGAATAATAGGAAAAGTTTGGTGTTTTTCTTCTCCTCTCTGAGTTCACGAGGGGAGTTTTCTTTCTGATCCGCTGAGCCGTTCCTTCCAGATTCCCGGGACCGTGACTCAGAGATGACCATCGCCAACGGAGTCTGGTGCGTGAGATGAGGTTTTTCAATTCCGACCTTAACAGCATTAGGTATCGACTTGACATCTGTGCAGATTCCGTGACTCATGGGATGAGTTAAGTGATTAGAGGCAGGGCGGGTGGCGAGGAAGGCTTTGGGATGGGTGGCCCAGGAGGAGGGAGAGAAGCCACAGATAACGTATCCCAGGCCTGGGGGAACTCCCAGGGCAAAGGGAGGGTCTCCGAGGCCTTCGCAGCTCCCACGGCTCTCCCACGTCCTGCAGAGATGGGGCGGGAGATTGTACGGTTAAATCCGTGGCTCCTGATGAGGACGTCACAGAGAGGGGGAGGCCGAGCTGGGGAGAATCGCCTCTCCCCCTCCTACTCAGCCTCACTTACCTCCCACTACAACCCAGTCCTCGCACTCCGCTCCTCCTTATCCCTCCTATCCTCTGCACCTCGATCTCATCTATCTCACCGTCGACGGACCTGCTCACGTCCTCCCTCTTGCTCGTATGTGACAGACCACCTCTCTCTTCATCCTCAAATGCCTCCTAAAGTCACATCTCCTCCAGCAAGTCTTCCCTGACTGACCTCTCATTTCCCCACCCTATCCTCCTTCACTTCTGCGTTGCCTATGAACTTACTCAAGTTGATAGTCACCCCACTTCCCAGCACTTAAGTATTGTACGGCTCCTTATACTCTACTGCTCCCCTCTCTTTAATTTCCGTTTACGTCTGTCTTCCCTACTAGATCGTAAGCTCCTTGAGAGCCGGGGTCGTGTCCATCAACTCTATTTGCATCGTACGCTACCAAATGTTTAGTTGGTGCACTGCGCACAGTAAGCACTCAATACATAGCACTGACCGATGATGATAATGGTATTTGTTAAATGCTTACTATGAGCCAGGGACTGTGTTAAAGTGTTGGATAAACAAAATACTTCCATCTTGGGGCCAAAACCCCCTGGGCAATGGGGCTCCCACACCCCATTGAAGGCCCCAGTGTAGACCACCTGCCTTTCTCCCAAGGGACCATTTCAGGCTCTATTTTGGGCTTTAATCGGTGGTATTTATTGAGCGCTTACTGAGTTCAGAGCACTGTTCTAAGCGCTTGAGAGAGTCCAATACGACAGAGTTGGTAGACACATTCCTTGCTCATAGAAAGCTTACAGTCTAGAAGAGGAGATAGATGATAAAAATAAATAAATTAAGGATATGGACGTAAATGCTGTGGGGATGCGGGAGGAGGGAGTAAAATAAGGCTTATTGGCCCTGACAGAGTTTGGTAGATTAATAATAATAATAATAATAGTGTTGGTATTTGTTAAGCGCTTACTATGTGCAGAGCACTGTTCTAAGCACTGGGGTAGACACAGGGGAATCAGGTTGTCCCACGTGGGGCTCACAGTCTTAATCCCCATTTTACAGATGAGGGAACTGAGGCACAGAGAAGTTAAGTGACTTGCCCACGGTCACACAGCTGACAAGTGGCAGAGCTGGGATTCGAACTCATGAGCCCTGACTCCAAAGCCCGTGCTCTTTCCACTGCGCCACGCTGCTTCTCTACTTATTAGATTGTAAACTCCTGGTGGGCAGGGAACATTTATTGTGCTGTGTTGTACTTTCCTAAGCACTTAGTACAGCTGAGCCTGTGGGTGCTCAATAAATATCCTTATTACTACTACACTAATAATAATAATAATTATGGCATTTGTAGAGTGCTTACTATGTAATAATAATAATAATGTTGGTATTTGTTAAGCACTTACTATGTGCCAAGCACTGTTCTAAGTGCTGGGGTAGACACAGGGGAATCAGGATGTCCCACGTGGGGCTCACAGTCTTAATCCCCATTTTACAGATGAGGTAACTGAGGCACAGAGAAGTGAAGTGACTCGCCCACAGTCATACAGCTGACAAGTGGCAGAGCTGGGATTCAAACTCATGACCTGTGACTCCAAAGCCCGTGCTCTTTCCACTGAGCCACGCTGCTTCTCTATGTGCCAGGCACTTTACTAAGCACTGGGGTGGGTACAAGCAAATGGGGTTGGACACAGTCCCTGTCCCACGTGGGGCTCACAGTCTCAATCCCCATTTGACAGATGAGGTGACTGAGGCACAGAGAAGTGAAGTGACTTGCCCCCTGTCACACAGCAGACAAGTGGCAGAGCTGGGATTAGAATCAATGACCATCTGATTCCCAGACCCATGACTATCCTCTATGCTCTGCTTACTTCTCTATTACTATGATGATAATGACTACAAGTGGTGATGTTTCTAGTTGGAGCCCATCTTCCAGGCCTTCCTGAAATCCCACCTCCTCCAGGAAGTCTTCATTTCCTCCCAGCTACCATCTCTGCACTTAGGCACCCGCAGCCAGCGATAGAGCTTCCGTACCTCCCTATCGATTTTCGATATTCAGGCACCTATCCTCTCTTCCCCCTCCTATCTGTAAATTCCTTTGTATCCACCTCCCCTATTAGAGGCTTGTGTCCTTCTGGATTCTAACTCCGGCTCCGCCACTTACCTATTATGTGACCTCGGGCAAGTCACCTTACTTCTCTGTGCCTCCGTTCCCTCAACTGTAAAACAGGGATTCAATACCAGTTTTTCATTTGTTTGTTTTAATGGTATTTGTTAAGCACTTATTATGTGCCAGGCACTGTTCTAAACACTGGGGTAGATGGAATATAATCAGATTGGACACAGTCCCTGTCCCACATGGGGCTCACGAGCCTTATCCCCAGATAAGGGAACTGAGGCCCCGAGAAATGAAGTGACTTGCCCAAGGACACACAGCAGACAAGTGGCAGATCCAGGATTAGAACCCAGGTTCTTAAATAATTATGGTATTTGTTAAGTGCTTACTATGTGTGAGGCACTGTACTAAGCACAGGGGAGGATACAAGCAAATTGGGTTGGACACAGTCCCTGTCGCACGTGGGGCTCACAATTTCAATCCCCATTTTACAGCTGTGGTAACCGAGGCACAGAGAACTGAAGTGACTGGCCCAAGGTCGCCCAGAAGATAAGTGGCGGAGTGGGGATTAGAAACTATGACTTTCTGAATCCAAGGCCCCTGCTCTATCCACTGGGCCATGCTGCTTCTCTGTTCTCCCTCCTACGTAGGGAGCCTTATGTGGGACAGGAACTGGGTCCAACCTGATCGATTTGCATCTACCCCAGCGCTTAGACCAGTGCATGACACACAGTAAGTGCTTACAAGTGCCATAAAAAAAAAATTCCCCCAGTGTGCTTTCCAAAGCACTTAATAATAATAGTAATGATGGTATTTGTTAAGCACTTACTATGTGCCAAACACTGTTCTAAGCACTGGGATAGATACAAGGTTGTCCCACTTGGGGCTCACAGTCTTAATCCCCATTTTACAGATGAGGCAACTGAGGCCCAGAAAAGTTAAGTGACTTGCCCAAAGTCACACAGCTGTCAAGTAGCAGAGCTGAAATTAGAACCCACGACCTCTGATTCCCAAGCCCGAGCTCTTTCCACTAAGCCACACTGCTTCTCTACTGTGCTCTGCACACCTAAGGGGCTCAATAAATGTGCTCAATTGATAGATCGATTAGTCGATTGATTCAGAGCAGAACCGCTCCGGATTCATGTGAGGGAGACACTTCCGTCACTTCCGACACCTTCCTCCGCACCATCCTCCGCTCACAACAGCGCCTGGCACATAGTGAGCGCTTAACAAATACCATACCCTCTCCTCCCCACCGCACTCCTGCGCCTTCCACCCCGTTCCAAGTCTTACCAAGAGGATTAGCCGTGGGTGTGTTTATCCGAGATCCAAGAACACTGTAGCTCCCTTCCTCTCCTCAGCTTTCAGCAACACAACAGCTGGTGCTGAGAGCTGTGCCTCCGACTGACAAAAGCAGCAACAACATTTGCTGGAAACCCTAGCGACTGTCAATCAGAGAAGGCTCCCTGATCCATTTGGTTCTCACGATGACTGGGGCTGTTTGCTCTGCGCCCCCGTCCAACACCCCACCTCACCCCCTGTCAACCCCAAGATTCCTTCCTCCCAGGAACTGGTGCAGATTATAAACTCCGTTGCAATCAATCAGTGGTATTAATTGAGTGCTTACAGTGCTCAGAGCACTGTCCTAAGTGATTGAGAAGCAGCATGGCCTAGTGGATAGAGCACAGGCCTGGGAGTTAGGAGGGCCTGGGTTCTAATCCCGACTCCGCCACTTGTCAGCTGTGTGACTTATACCGATTTGTACATTCCAAGTGCTTAGTACAGTGCTCTGCACATAGTAAGCGCTCAATAAATACTATTGAATGAATGAATGACTTTGGGCGGGTCAATTAACTTCTCTGTGCCTCAGTTACCTCATCTGTAAAATGGGGATTAAGACTGTGAGCCCCACGTGGGACAATTTATTGCCCTGTATCCACCCCAGCCAGTTTAGAACAGTCCTTGGCACATACTAAGTGCTTGACAAATACCATTATTATTAAGCGCTTAGTACAGTGCTCTGCACACAGTAAGAGCTCAATAAATGCGATTGAATGAACATGGCGTGGCGAGAAGCAGTGTGGCCTACTGGATAGAGCACAGGTCTGGGAGTGAGAAGTTCATGGGTTCTAATCCCAGATCCGCCACTTTTCTGCTGTGTGACCTTGGGCAAGTTGCTTCAGTTCTCTGGATCTCAGTTACCTCATCTGTAAAATGGGGATTGTGACTGAGCCCCAAATGAGACAGGGTCAGTGTCCAACCTGATTAACTTGTAACCACCTCAGCGTTTAGTACAGTGCCAGACACATAGTAAGGGCTTAACAAATGCCATAATTATTATTGCAATACAACAGAGTTGGTAGACATGTTTACTTGTCCACAAGGAGTTTACGGTCTAGAGGAGGGGTCCTTGTAAATCTTTGAGGGCGGGGATCGGGCATATGAATTCTGCTGGACTTTTCCAAGTACTTAGTACAGTGTACTTCATTCTTCATGAGAAGCAGCATGGCATAGTGGATAGAGCACGGGTCTGGGAGTCAGAAGGTCATGGCTTCTAATCCTAGCTCTGCCACATGCCTTCTGTGTGACCCTGGGAGAGTCACTTCACTTCTCTACACCTCAGTTATCTAGCCTGTAAAATGGTGATGTTACCTAGTCTTTAAAATGGGGACTGAGACAGTGAGCCCCACATGGGACAGGGACTGCGTCCAACCCGATTTGCTTGTATCCATCCCAGTGCTTAGTACAGTGCCTGACACACAGTAAGCACTTAACAAATTCCATCATTATTATTATGATTATTATGTGCTCAATGAATTCTTCTAAAAGATTTCTAGAAGGCCCATGCTATTGGCTGGCATAACCTGGGTAGCCCAGAACAGCCTGGCATAGCTTGAGGTCAGCCTGGAGTAGCCCAGGAGGGCCTAGCCTGGCCCAGAAGAGCCTGGCATAGCCCCAGGGCCACCCGCCTCTTCTTCCTAGCAAGCTTCTCTCCGTTCAAGCTCATGTTTAAGTGGCACAGATGGAGGGAGCCACACTTCTCCTGGAGGACTGCCAGCCTCACCCGCGGAGCTCTGCTCAAATGCCATCGCTCAGATTCTGATTCCCCTCATGGTTGAAGGCAGTACGGCGCAGTGGAGAGGGGCGGGGGAGGGGTGCCATTGACTGGCTGTGTGATCTTGGAAGGAGACAATTGGCCTCTCTGGGTGGTCACCTCCTTTCCCATAAAATGGAGAGTAGAGGCTCCTTGCATCTCTCTGATCAGAAGGACATTGTGAGGCTGTAATTTTTTTATTTTATTTATTTATTTATGTATATTAATGTCTGCCTCCCCCTCTAATATGGCTCAGTGGAAAGAACCCAGGCTTGGGAGTCGGAGGTCATGGGTTCTAATCCCGGCTCTGCCACTTGCCAGCTGTGTGACTTCGGGCAAGTCACTTCACTTCTCTGTGCCTCGGTTACCTCATCTGTAAAATGGGGATTAAAACTGTGAGCCCCATATGGGACAACCTGATCACCTTCTATCCCCCAGTGCTTAGAACAGTGCTTTGCACGTAGTAAGCGTTAAACAAATACCACCATTATTATTATTATTAATAATAATAATATATAATAATAATAATAATAATAATAATGGTGATGTTTGTTAAACACCTACTATGTGCCAGACACTGTACTAAGTGTTAGGGTGAATACAAGAAAATGGGATTGGACCTCGTCCCTGTCCCACCTGGGGCTCATAGTCTCAATCCCCATTTTACAGACGAGGTAACAGAGGCAAAGAGAAGTGAAGTGACTTGCTCAAGGTCACACAGCAGACAGAAGCAGCATAGCTTAGTGGAAAGAGCACGGGCTTGGGAGTGAGAGGTTGTAAGATTGTGAGCCCCACGTGGAGCAACCTGATTACCTTGTATCTACTCCAGTGCTTAGAACAGTGCTTGGCACATAGTAAGTGCTTAACAAATTCCATTCTTTCTTCTTTCTTTCTTCTAGCTCCCAGGCCTATGCTCTAAGCTCATCCTCTAGACTGTATACTCAATGTGGGCAGGTAATGTGTCCGTTGTTATATTGTACTCACCCAAGTGCTTAGTCCAGTGCTCGGCACAGAGTAAGCGCTCAGTAAATACAATTCAATGAATGAATGAGTGAACTGTCCACTAGGCCATGTTGCTTCTCCAATGATTTGCCCAAAGCAACATACAAATGAGCAAATTAGTCAATAGTACAGGCACTTCAGGGACTAGCCTGCAGCCCTGTCTTGCTGAACTCATTCATTCATTTGTTCGTATTTATTGAGCCTCTTACTTTGTGCAGAACACTGTACTAAGGGCTTGGGAGAGTGCAATACAACAATAAACAGACACATTCCCTGCCCAAATCATAGCTCTCCTTCTCCGGCCCAAGGCCCAACCACTCGGGGCCTGACGGGCGAGGGGCAAGAGGAAGGGCGTGGCGGCCGGTCAGCTCGGTGGGTCCGGAGGGCCCCGTGGCCGAGGGACAACGGCCCAGGGGCTCCTCAGCCACGGAACATTTGGCACGTCGGGCGGAAGAGGCAGCTGCCCGGCCAAGTCCCTGGGAGGAGAGCCAAGCCCCAGTGATTCAGAGAGACCAGACATCGCTCAGGCCTTCTGCAGGGCTGACGCCGCCCGGGCAGGGGGGTGAGACGGGGCGAACAGACGGACAGACGGGCAGGTGGGCGCTCGGGACTCAGAGGAAAACAGTCACTCTGTCAGTCAATCCTATTTATTGAGTGTTTACTGTGTGCAGAGCACTGGTCTGATAATTGTGGTATTGGTGAGGTGCTTACTTTGTGCCAGGCACTGTACTCAGCGCTGGGGTGGATACAAGCTAATCAGGTTGGACACAGTCCCTGTCCCATGTGGGGCTCAAAGTCTTTATCTCCATTTTACAAATGACGGAACTGAGGCACAGAGAGTTAAGTAACTTGCCCAAGGTCACACAGCAGACAAGTGGCAGAGCTGGGATTAAAACCCAGCTCCTTTTTCATTCATTCATTCATTCAATAGTATTTATTGAGCGCTTACTATGTGCAGAGCACTGTACTAAGCGCTTGGGATGAACAAGTCGGCAACAGATAGAGACAGTCCCTGCCGTTTGACGGGCTTACGGTCTAATCGGGGGAGACGGACAGACGAGAACAATGGCACTAAACAGCGTCAAGGGGAAGAACATCTCGTAAAAACAATGGCAACTAAATAGAATCAAGGCGATGTACAATTCATTAACAAAATAAATAGGGTAACGAAAATATATACAGTTGAGCGGACGAGTACAGTGCTGTGGGGATGGGAAGGGTTAGGCTTCAAGGCTCTCCATCACCTTGCCCCTTCCTACCTCTCCTCCCTTCTCTCTTTCTACCGCCCACCCCGCACGCTCCGCTCCTCCGCCGCCCACCTCCTCACCGTCCCTCGGTCTCGCCTATCCCGCCGTCGACCCCTGGGTCACGTCCTCCCGCGGTCCTGGAACGCCCTCCCTCCTCACCTCCGCCAAACTGATTCTCTTTCCCTCTTCAAAACCTTACTTAAAAATCACCTCCTCCAAGAGGCGTTCCCAGACTGAGCTCCTCTTCCCCCTCTACTCCCTCTGCCATCCCCCCTTTACCTCTCCGCAGCTAAAGCCTCATTTTCCCCTTTTGACTCCCAGGCCCGTGCTCTATCCACTAGACTATGCTGCTTCCAGCCTACTAAGGTACTAAGCATTTGAGAGAGTACAACGCAACAATATAACACATTCCCTGTCCACAATGAGTTTACAGTCTAGAGGGAGAGGCAGTCATTAATAGAAAGAAATAAAATTACAGAAATGTACATAAATGTTGTGGGGCTGGGAGGGGGAATGAAGAAAGAGAGCAATTCAGGGTGACACAGGAGAGTGGGAGAAAATAGAGCAGGGAGACCATCAATCATCCACCCATAATCCCTCTCAGCACACTCAAGAGAATGAAATGATGCCCTCTCCCACCCTCCAGACTTCTACTTCAGCCACCCCCATCAGGCACTGCCCCTGTTTCATTCATTCTTGCGTATACCCCAGTGCCTGGCACATAGTAGCGCTTAAACAATGCCACATAAAATAAATACCCCTAATGGATTGATTGATTAGTAAAAAAAGAGTACAGGAATGGAAGTTAGGGGATCTGGGTTCTAAACCCTGCAACACCACCGTGTGACCATGGGCAAGTCACTTAACCTGTCTGTGCCTCAGTTTTCTTATCTGTAAATTGAGTGCTCTGTACACAGTAAGCGCTCAATAAATAGGATTGAATGAATGAAGATAAAAGTCCTGCTTTCCCTCCTTCTTAGCCTGTGAGTTCCACGTGGGATGGGTGTGTGTCCTTCGTAATTATCTTGGCTCTTCTTCGGTACCTGCCACATAGTAAGTGCTTAGAAAATGCCATCCTTATTATTATATCTTTCCAGGTTAAGCTTTGGATTCCTTCCTCCCCAGCCCAGTTTGCCAGCCTCCCTTACCCCCCTTTAAGCACCCCTCAGAGATCTATGAGGCAAGAGGGAACCCTTGGGAGTCTGAGCCTGAGAAGCAGGGGGAACGATGCTGGAGAAGCAGCGCTGCTTTGTGACTAGGGACAGACTTCGAAATCAGAACCTGGGTTCTAATCACCACTCCACCAGTTAGTTGTCTGCTGTGTGACTTTGGGCAAGTCACTTGTATGGACCTCAGTGACCTAATCTGAAAATGGGGATTAAGACTGTGAGCCCCACGTGAGACATGGACTGTGTCCAATTTGATTAGCTTGTATCTCCCCCAGTGCTCAGAGCAGTGCTTGACATATAATAATAATAATAATGTTGGTATTTGTTAAGCGCTTACTATGTGCAGAGCACTCTTCTAAGCACTGGGGTAGATCCAGGGTCATCAGGTTGTCCCACGTGAGGGTCACAGTCTTAATCCCCATTCAACAGAGGAGGTAATTTAGGCACTGAGAAGTGAAGTGACTTGCCCACAGTCACACAGCTGACAAGTGGCAGAGCTGGGATTCGAACCCATGACCTCTGACTCCCAAGCTCAGGCTCTTTCCACTGAGTCACGCTGCTTCTCGTAGTAAGCGCTTAACAAATACCATCATTATTATCTATCCCAGGTCTTAGAACAGTGCTTGGCACATAGTAAGCGCTTAACAAATTCCACAGTTACTATTATTATTATTAATAAATTCCACAATTATTGGTGTTACTTATAATAAGATGACCAGGCATCCCAAGCACACGAGAAGAGTCCCACCTTCCACCGTGGGTTTTTCAGAATCAGCTGTATCCTAAAAAACCTAAAGGGGAAATAAATGGGTTGGATGAGATAAAGACACAATTTAAGATGGAAGGAATCACAGAGGGAGGGAGGGAAGGAGGTGTGGACCCCCGGAATCTTCCTTCTTAGGTAAAATGAGGGGAAGAGGAAGAGAAATGGGGAGGGGGGCTGGAGAGAGATGTCAAGCCGTGGTTGCTGGGAGAGCAATTTTTCAGCCCCTTCCGTGTTATTTCCACTAAATTAGCACTACAAGGTACTAATAAGGAGCTCTTGGAGACAGCCGATATTTTGCACAATTCCCAGAATACTGTGGAAAGAAGACAGACAAAGTAGATACCCATGCAGTCTCACTTATATCTTCAAAGAACAATGAAGTGAATTTTAATGAATGGGAAGCATGAGAAAACACCTCTTTAGGAAGGAAGCTGGTTGTAAATAAAGTCAGGCCTGATCTGGCCCACACAATACCGGGGCGGGGAGTTGGGAGGAGACGGAAGAGAACAACTACACAAAGAGTAACAAACAAGGCACAGAGTGTCCGCCTTATAGATGAGCCAAAACCTGAACCCTGGGCCCTGACTAATTCTGCCTGAGTCCTGTCAGCTCTGGTGACCACAAACTGAGAGACATGAACTCACTTAAATCACGGCTTTGGGAGCCGGGTGAGAGCCTGGATAATCCCATATCTCCTTTTGTTTTTTTTTTCTTTGTAATGGTATTTGTTAAATTCTTACTAAGTGCCAGGCACTGAACTAAGCGGTGGGGTAGATGCAAGCTAATCAGGTTGGACACAGTCCCTGACCCACATGGGGCTCAGTCTTAATCCTTTCATTCATTTATTTGTTCATTCAATTCATTCAGTCGTATTTATTGAGAGTTTACTGTGTGCAGAGCACTGTGCTAAGCACTTGGGAGAATACCATATGACAGACACATTCCCACTGATTCCTGTTTACTTGTTTTGATGTCTGTCTCCCCCGTTCTAGATTGTGAGCCTGTTGTGGGCAGGGATTGTCTCCATTTGTTGCTGAATTGTAGTTCCCAAGCGCTTAGTATAGTGCTCTGCACACAGTAAGAGCTCAGTAAATATGAATTAATGAATGGTCACAACGAGCTTACAGTGAAGGGGGGAGACAGATATTAATACAAATAAATTACAGATATGTACATAAGTGTTGTGGGGGTGGGAGGGGGGATGAATAAAGAGAGCGTCAGAGTGACGCAGAAGGGAGTGGTAGAGGAGGAAAGGGGGTTTAGTCAGGGGAGGCCTCTTGGAGGAGATGAGCCTTCTTTAAGGCTTTGAAGTGGAGGAGAGTAATTGTCGGATTTGAGGAGGGAGGGCGTTCCAGGTCAGAGGCAGGATGTGGGCAAGGGGTCAGCGGCGAGATAGATGAGATAGAGGCACAGTGAGAAGGTGAGCATTAGAGGAGTGAAGTGTGCGGGCTGGGTTGCAGTAAGAGAGTAGCGAGGTGAGGCAGGAGGGGGCGAGGTGATGAATGATTTGAAGCCAAAGGTCAATTTTTGTTTGAGGCAAAGGTGGGCAAACACTGGAGTTTTTTGTGGAGTGGGTAAACATGTTTGAATATTTTTGTACAAAAATGATCTGATCTGGGGAGCAGAGTGAAGTATGGACTGGACTGGGGAGAGGCAAGAGGCTGGGAGGTCAGCAAGGATATGGTAACCAAGGCAGGATTAGATAAATAGCGTGGCTCAGTGGAAAGAGCACGGGCTTTGGAGTCAGGGCTCATGAGTTCGAATCCCAGCTCTGCCACTTGTCGGCTGTGTGACTGTGGGCAAGTCACTTAACTTCTCTGTGCCTCAGTTCCCTCATCTGTAAAATGGGGATTAAGACTGTGAGCCCCACGTGGGACAACCTGATTCCCCTGTGTCTACCCCAGCGCTTAGAACAGTGCTCGGCACATAGTAAGCGCTTAACAAATACCAACATTATTATTATTATAAATGATTCTATTAACATGATAGCAGTTTTCAGTTTCATGTGAAGTAACTGGGGCACAGAGAAATGAAGTGACTTGTCCAAGGTCACCCAGCAGACAAGTGGCAGAGCCAGGATTAGAACCCAGGTCCTTCTGACTCCCAGGCCCATGCTCTTTCCACTAGGCACACTGTCCATTCATTCATTCATTCAATAGTATTTATTGAGTGCTTACTATGTGCAGAGCACTGTACTAAGCGCTTGGAATGGACAAATCAGTACCAGATAGTTATGGTGGTTAATAAATGCTCTCTAGACTATAAACTCATTGTGGGCAGGTAACATGTCTACAAGTTTGTTACATTGTACTCTCCCAAGTGGTTAGGACAGTGCTCTGGGAAGGAAGGAAGGAAGGAGGGAAAGAAGGAGAGAAGAAGGCAGAGAAAGAAGGAGGAAAGGAAGAAATGACTTTTCCAACATGCCCACTCAATCTATGATTCACTTGTCCATCTCAGTTCACTTCTGTAATTATTGAAATGTTTTATACACATTTATAGTGATTGGATGGTTGTCCACTTTTTCATGGTATTTGTTAAGCGCTTATTACATGTAAGGCACTAAGCAGTGGGGTAGATACAAGCTAATCAGGTTGAACACAGTCTCTGTCCCCGATGGGGTTCACAGTCTTAATCCCCATTTTACAGATGAGGGAACTGGGACGCAGGGAAGTAAAGTGACTTGCCCTAGGTCACCCTGCAGAAGCAGCTTTGTTGATGGGTTGCCTGAGAAATCGTTTCATTTTTTTTTTAATGGCATTTGTTAAGCACTTACTACATTCCAGGCACTGTTCTAAACACTGGGATAGATACAAGGTAATCAGGTAGGACAAAGTCCATGTCCCATATGGACATGGGAATCCCCATTTTACAGATGAGGGAACTGAAGCACAGGGAAGTGAAGCAACTTGTCGAAGGTCACACGGCAGGCAAGGAGCAGAGCCGGGATTAGAACCCAAGTCTTTCTGACTCCCAGGTTTGTGCTCTATCCAGTAGACCACACTACTTCTGCTGGGATCCACAATGCATCTTCTGTTTTGATTTTTTTTTCCCCTCATGTTGTTATTTTCCCTACCCTCCAGGCCACCTGATGAAAATAGACTGCATCCATAGCACGATTCATAACTCTACTTCCATATCGCTCCCCCGGAGCCTCACCAGACCAAAAGGCTGTTGTCATCCTAATCTTCCCAGCCCCAAGGGCTGTCTCTTTTGTTCCATCTGCTTCCAATCAGCCTGACATCGGGAGGCCTGAGAGAGTCTTGTCAATCAGTCAGCTAAGGGGAATAGGGGGCTGCTGAGGTCAGAGGAGTTGAAGTGGAAGAGGCAGTTGAAAGGATTGGGAAGACTGACAGTGACCTAATGGGAAGAGAAAGCGAGAGTATGGAAGGGACTGGTTTGATTTGGGAAGCACAAGGATTCGGCTGGAAGGAGAGGGAGAGAGAGGAAATTTGACATTTGACACAGATAGGGCCTTCCATGGCATCCAAATGTGTTTTCTGAGCAGAAACAGCCATTTTTTACCCAGACGTGCTCAGGTATGAAAAATCTTCTCAGCCAAATGTGTGTGAGGACTGTCCAGTTTAGAAGAACACAGCATCTTTTGAACGAGAATCAATTGCCCTGCCTCAGGGCCCCACTTGGGAGCCCCGACAACAGCAGGCCTGCCTGATTGACAAAATGCCCATCAGGCCTTTTCCATCAATCCCTAGCCCTGTCCCCTTGTGCCACTGCCACCATGGGAAGCTTTGAGGAAGCAAAGCTCTCACCAAATCCATGAGGCCGTGTAGAGAGGAAAAAAAGCAGACTTCCCGGGAGAGTCACCCTGCTTACAGTCTCATCGTAAAGGAGGGCCGCCTGTGAGGGACTAATAAAATGGTGGACGGAGCATCAGTCGGAGAGGTCTGAGGGAAGAGAACTTGCCAAGGACCCAGGTGCTTATATGAAGCTGGGGGAGGGAAAACCCCAGAGCTTCTGTGGGCCTGGGGTGGGGGATGGGAAACCCCAGGGCCTGTGGAGCTTGGGGGAAGGGAAACTTTGCTGAAGTCTCCAGAGACAGTAACACGTCTCTCATTTTCTCTCCTCTTCTGTCTCACCTTCTGCTTCTCCTCCTGTCTCTCTCTCTCTTTCTCTCTCCCTCTCTCTCTCTGTCTCCTTGTCTCTTTGTCTGTCTCTTTCATACTGCCCACCCCTTCTATCTCAACACTGAGCAGTGGGTGGAATTTCAGGGTTCAGAGGAATTACAAGAAGCCACTTCTGAAGGCTCCTGAACCTGACAAAGAGCTGCAGGGGGCCTGAGGATATGTGTGTGTGTGTGTTTGTGTATGTGTGTGGACACACAAACAAATGAAAGTGTTAACTGTTTCTGATGGAAAAGAACCCTCTGCCTCTCACATAACATAACAGCAACTACATATGCCTACTCAATGGCCTTTTGTTCGCGATAACAGGGTCAGCATTTTTTAGAGTTTGTTGAATATCATCTGATTTTCCTAGCACTTTTGGGGGTTCCTGGTGCATCCTATTTTCTACAAAAGCTTTCAAATGCAGTGGGATGCTGAAGGGGTTACTTTATGCACCACGTCAAACTCGCTAACCCGTGGCAGAGGGGGATCGTCACATGAATTTTCACTCTCACATGTTTCCGCTCAGACTCATAACATAATGATTGTGTTTTTCAAGCGTTTACTATGTCCTAAACTCCTACAGAGTTATCAGATCAGACACAGCTCCTGTCTCACACGGGGCTGGCGATCTATCTCTTCCCCCATTTGACAGATGAGAAAACTCAGGACCAGAGAAGTTAAGCGACTTTCCCCGAGGCAAGTGGCAGGGCCAGGACTCAAACTCAAATCTTCTGACTCCCAGGTCCATGCTCTGTCCACTAGGCTACACCATCAGGGAATCTAGCTGAAGGCCAATCAATCAGTCAATTGTATTGAGCTCTTTCTCTGTGCGGACCACTGTACTAAGTGCTTGGGAGAGTACAATGTAAGAGTTGGTAGACACGTTTCCTAGAGAAGTTACTGTTTGGCTAATGGGCCCATGGAATTAAAGATGTGGAAGGGTCTTAAGAATTCATCTGGTCTCTGCCTATATTTTCAGGCTGAATTGTACTTTCCAAGCATTTAGTACAGTGCTCTGAGCATAGTAAGTGCTCAATAAATACAATTGAATGAACGAATGACACTTCCACCATCTCCCATGGGATGATAGATTGGCATGCAAAGCCGCTCATATTCTTAAGGGTTTCCAAGCATTTCTACTGCTATGTCTGGTATCCTAGCTAGCTGTTTACCTGTTTCGGCGGAAGGGAAATTTCCACTTGAATTTCTCTTTTGACGGTAAAAATTTGGTGGGAGCAATAAGGTGGCACTCTGGCCTAATAGAAAGAATAGGGGACTGGGAGGCAGGAAACGCAAGTTCTGATCCCAGTATTGCTTCCAGCTTGCTGTATGACCTTGGGCAAGTTGCTCAACCTCTCTGGGACTCAGTTTTCTGATGGGTATGATAACCGCTCTCCCTCCCTCTTGGACTGTGAGTCCTGTTGCATCTGATGTGGTTATCTTGGATCTTCATAATTAACTTTATAAATACTATTTCCACTTGTTCTCTCTGCAGGGCAGAGCAGTTAGCTTCCCTCAGTAAGATTTCATTCCCCTTGAACTGTGGTTTAAAATCAAGCACTGTATCTACTCCAGTGCTTAGTACAGAGCTTGGCACATAGTAAATGCTTAAGAATAATAATAATTGTTCTCTTTAGTGGAACTGAAATTATTATTTTCTTTTTGAAACAAAAAGTCCAATTTCCTCTTGTTTTTCCTATGAATTAGTCCAAGAGATTGGGATAATCTTGCATCTTGCTGGATTCGATGATCCTTAGAAGGTCAGTTCCTCCTCAGGATTCTGGGAAACAATTTGAAAGTGTATTTTTCAAATATTCAATTTCTGTTTCTCTTTTAGAAAGAGAGTGTATTTTTGGGAAATGAAGGAAGGAACCCCAAATCCAGAAACAGTGTTTGCAGAACCCTGGAGTAATTCCTGCCCTGCTAGGATATTTTTCATTTCTTAAAAAATAGACGACCCTTATGAAGAAGGATCCCTGGGGTCTCTTAGCTTAAATTAACAATTCTCCACCATTGACTATTCACCAGGTAACCGAACCAACAGAGCATTTGACAGTACAGTATTCTAAAGTCTTTTGAGAAGAAACTACCTCTTCACTTGCCCAGCTTTTCATGGGCTTATGGCTTCATACTTTTGCTATTACACCATATCATCAGCACATCAGCAGCACCAGCAGCAGAATTCCTGCCCAAGGCCCTAACATGTTTGAGCTACAGTCAGAGTGTGTTCAAGTTACCCACCAACATAACTAGACTTGTTGTCACAGGAAGATTACGCAGCTGATTCGTTAGCTCTTAGGGAAACCGGAACAAAAAAATTCTGAAAGATTTTTGTCCGTTTTTTTCCCTTTGCTTTCCATCTTTTCCTCATGCATTTCTCCCATGATTCCCTGCTTGGATATTTCATCCCATACCTTTGGAAATTGCTCTTCCCTAAGAGGTAAAAAAAAAAAGGCCTCTATCCACCCAGTTTTCTCAAATTCCCAATGTAAAGAGATTGAGATTGAGTCTCTGATGGGCATAGCTTTTCAGCAGGCTACAAGAAGCAGTAGTATTTGTGAATTAAGTACACGCAGTGGGTAAAACACTGCTGGAATCCATATCTGTGATTTAAGTTCTCCATTTTTCTATTTCAGAGGTGTAAAAGAAATTTCACAGCAATGAACAGAAAATGAAGGTGAGAGGAAAGTAGAATAGATGCAAAGATAGGAATAGAAGGGGAGAAAATCAGACAGAAAGAGAGAGAAACTCTTACTGCAACAGAGAGAAAAATCACAGGGACTGAAACTGAGCCAGAAGGAGATTAAAACAAATTCAAACAGAGAATTAAAAAGAAAGAAAGAGTAAAGCATAAAAAGAAAAGGAGAGGGAAAAAAGGTAGGGGGAGGGAAAGGAAGAAAGCAATAGAACAGAAGAAAGGAAAGAAGGAAGGAAGGAAAACAAAAGAAAGGACAAAAGAAAGAAGGAGAGAAAGAGAGAGAGGGAAGAAGAGATGAGAAAAGGAGGATGGAGAGAGGGAACACAGAGGAAACGAGAAACAGGGAGCAAGAAAGGAAAGGGGAAGAGAGAAAGGGAGAAAGGAAGAAGGAGGAATGACAGAAGGAGAGAAAGACGGGAGAGAGACGGAGAAAGGAAGAGAGAAAGGGGGAGAGAAACAGGGGAAGAAAGAGGAGATAGAGAGGTAGAGAAACAGGGAGAGAGAAAAAAGGAAGATAAGGGAGAGAGACAGAGAAGAGAAAGAGGAGGGTGAGACAAGGAGGGAAAGAAAGAAGGGAAAGAAATGAGGGAAAGAAGGAGAGAGAAAATAGGGGAGAGGAGAGAGGGAGAGAGCAAGGGGGGAAGAGAGAAAGAGGTGGGGAGAGACAGGGAGGCAAAGAGGAAGAGAGGTGAGAGAGAAAGAGGGAGGGAATAAAAGAAGGAGAAAGGCCCTGTGAGAAGCATGGTGGCGGTGGCAGCAGCAGGCACTGTCACAGAAGGTCCAAGTGGTCCAGGGCTTACAGCCAGCCCCACCGGGGGCCCGGCCTGCCTTGTCATATGACGGATCTAAGCTCATTCATTCGGCACCCCCAGCCAAGTCGGCCCCTAAATCAAGACGCCTTTATATCTCCATCCCCCTCTGCTCTGGGGGTCCTGCCCGGCCCAAGAGACCCTGCCCGTTCTCATTGAGATCTGCTCTTCTGGCAACTTCTTCTGACTTCTTTACGAACCTTGTTGGATGGACCGGAAGTCTGAATGGCCTACCTTCATTCATTCAATCATATTTATTGAGCTCTTACTGTGTGCCAAACACTACCTCCCTGGAGGAGACAATGTAGAGATGGGGTTGCAGGGGGAGGGGGCAGTGGTTCACGAAGTTGGGACTGGTACCTCCGTGGGGACTGGCGAGATGTTCAGTGCCAGTCAGTCCCGTAATAACAATAATAATGATGGTATTTGTTAAGCGCTTACTATGTGCCAAGTACTGTTCTAAGCGCTGGGGAAGATGCAAGGTAATGAGATTGTCTACTATAGCAGGTTTGCCCAGTGCAGAGTTCTCTCTCTACCGCCGGGGGTTTACAGATGGAATCCTAGGAAGACTGGGGAGGTCCTGGCCCTTGAGAGACTCATTATTATTAGATAATAATAATAGTAAAAATAATAATGGTATTTGTTAAACTCTTAGTATGTGCCAGGTACTGTTCTAAGCACTGGGGTAGATGCAAGATAATTGTGTGGGACACAGTCCCCATCCCGCAGAGTCCTAATCCCCATTTTACAGATGAGGGAACTGAGGCCCTGAGAAGTGAAGTGACTTACCTGAGGTCACCAGCAGACAAGTGTCAGAGCCGGAATTAGAACTCATGACCTTCTGATTCCCGGCCCCGTGCTCTGTCCAAGAAGGCTTTAATTGAACAGTGATAGTTAATGATAATATGTCTGTCTTCCCCTCTAGACTGTGAGCTCACTGTGGGCAGGGAATGTGACTATCAACTCTATCGCACTGTACTCTCCCAAGAGCTTAGTATAGTGCTTGGCACAATCAGTCAGTCAATCTTATTTATTCAATCGATCAGTAGTAAGTACTCAATAAGTACAATTGATTGATTAAATAAATGTGATTGATTGAGAACTTACAGTGTGCAGAGCACTGTACTAAGCACTTGGGAGAGTACAATATAACAGAACTGGTAGACATGATCACTGCCCTCAAGGAGTTTACAGTCTAGTGGGGTTGCAAGTAATAATAATGATAATGATGGTGTTTGTTAAGTGTTTACTCTGTGCCAAGCACTGATCTAAGCGCTGGGGTAGATTCACTGTAATCAGGTTGTCTCACATGGGGCTCACAATCTTAATCCCCATTTTCCAGAGGAGGGAACTGAGGCATAGAGAAGTTGCCCAAGGTCACACAGCAGACAAGCGGCAGAGCCGGGATTAGAATCCATGTTCTCTGACTCTCAAGCCTGTGCCCTTTCCACTAAGCCATGCTGCTTCTCAAATGAGGTACGGATAATGAAAGCAGGAAGAAGGACAAAAGATAAACAGGAGGTAGAACAGCCCACCAGGGCAGAAACAGCTGAACAAATACATGAATGCACATACAAATACATATATAATTAAAAAAAGCCAGGTACACTGGTGTAAATGGGTCTACCCTAGGTTTCTAAGGATCGATGGAGAACAGTCCTTAGCCATTCCCAGAACTTGATCCAGTGAGCCTATCCATACCTACTTCCAAGAAGTTCTTCCTGTGGTTTAATCTGAGTCTCTCGTGACATTTAAAGCTCTTTGGAACATTTAAAGCTCTTCTGCAGGTGGCCTTCCCTCATTGATCTGTATCTGCCAACTGCCACTTCCAGACCTCTGTGTCACCTAAGCACCACCCTGACTCGCTCCTTTTATTCACCCCCGCTTCCCAGCCTCAGAGCACTTATGTCCATATCTGTAATCTTATTTATTTATATTAATGTCTGTCTCCCCCTCTAGACTGGAAGCTCAACGTGAGCAGGGGATGTGTATTACCAATTGCTTAGTGCAGTGCTCTGCATTCAGTAAGTGCTCAATAAATGTAATAATGATGTAGTAATTATGGTATTTGTTAAGCTCTTAGTTTGTGCCAAGCACATTTCTAAACACTGGGGTAGATACAGGGTAATCAGGTTGTCCTACGTGGGGCTCACGCTTTTAATCCCCATTTTACAGGTAACTGAGTCACAGAGAAGTTAAGTGACTTGCCCAAGGTCACACAACAGAATGACTGACTGACAAGACTCACAACCCCCCTCCTCCCCTTTCTCCCCTTAGCACTTAAGTCCCTACCTTAATACTCATTTTTTTCCTCCTATTTTGGGGTATGTCTTCCCCTCGTGGATTGTTACTTCCTTGTGGACCGGTGATAATGACTACTCGTTCTATTGTACTCACTCAAACATTTAATACAGTGCTCTGCACACAGTAGGTACTCAATAAGGGCTATTGATTGATGGATGGATGCTCATTGGAGATACCGAATAGTTGATCACCCATTTGTTAAACTCTCCTTTCATATACTGGGAAACAATGAGCTGTTTCTTATCTAATGCTGTTATCTTATGAGTTGTCTCCGATCCATAACGACACCATGGACACATCTCTTCAAAACGCCTCACCTCCATCTTGCAATTGTTCTGGTAGTGGATCCATACCCTTCCACGCGGTAAACTTGAGTCTCCACCTTCGACTCTCTCCCGTGCCACTGCTGCCCAGCAAAGGTGAGTTTTGACTGGTAGCAGATTACTTTCCACTCGCCAGCCACAGGCCAAGCTAGGAATGGAATGGGTAGGTGTCTGCTTGACTCTTCCCTCCCATAGCCGAGGCTTGTAGAGTACTGGAAACTCCCCAGCTGCAACCCTGAGAGCGGAAAGCTGTTTCTACCCTAGGCTAAAACAATCACAGATTCCCACCCATTAGATCATTTGGATTGCTTTCTTCCAGGTCTGCAGCGTGGTCTAGCTGATAGAATTTGGGCCTGGGAGGCAGAAGGACCTGGGTTCTAATCTCAGCTCTGCTGCTTGTCTTTGTGACTTTGGGCAAGTCATTTCACTTTTCTGCCCCTCTAGCCTGTAAACTTATTGTGGGCAAGGAATGAGTATGATATATTGTCATATTGTACTTTCCCAAGCTCTGAGAACAGTGCTTCCACACAGAAGTAAGCGCTCAGTAAATACAACTGACTTGACTAACTCAGTTCCCTTAGCTGTAAAAATGGGGGATTAAGACTGTGAGCCCCATGTGAGACAGGGACTGTGTCCAACATGATTATTTTGGATCTACCCGAGCACTTGTATAGTACATTGCCTGGCACATTGCTTAACAAGTACCATAAAAAAAGAATCCAGGCCTGTGCTTAGTACAGTGCTTGGCACAGAATAAGCGCTTAACAAATACCCCTATTGTTATTGTTATTTATATTATTATCTCATAAACCCTCTTAGAAAATGCTATATGTAATCAGCTTGATCCTCTACACACCCAATGAGATAAGGAAGCAGTGTGGTCTTGTGGTTAGAGCACAGGCCTGGGAGTCAGAAGGACCTGGATTCTAATCCTGGCCCTGCTACTTGTCTGCTGGGTGACCTCGGGCCAGTCACTCAACTTCTCTGTACCTCAGTTACTTCAACTGTAAAATGGGGATTAAGACTGTAAGCCCCAGGTGAGAAAGGAACTGTGGCCCAACCTGATTAGCTTGTATCTACCCCAGTACTTAGGGCAGTTCCTGACACCCTGTAAACACTCAACAAATACCATAAATAAAAAAAGGAAGGAAGCAGGCCAGAACAGCTAAGAACCAGAGACCTTGCTGCTGCATTCCAGAGTGAGAGTGGACCGGGCTGGCCGGGACTGAACCTCAGTTTGGACAGTATCTTCTTTGGAGGTGGCAGAAGGAAACCCAAAGCTGTGAAAGACATTTATTCTCCCTTCTTTCCTTCTTCTTGGATCTTCCTCCACCCAGTGAAACTCTGAAGTTCCTCTCCCCTTCAGCCCCACCTGGGGAGGGCTGAGAGCCAGGACAATTGCCTGGATCATTTTTCTAAAATGTCATCCTGCATATGTCTCCCCAGTCCTCAAAAATCTCCAGTGTTTATCCATCTCTCTCCCTATCATTCGATCATCTATTCAATCCTATTTATCGAGCCCTTTCTGTGTGCTGAGCACGGTACTAAGCACTTGGGAGAGTACATTTCAATAGTAAATAGACACATTCCCTGCCCACAAGAAGCTTACAGAGTTAAACAGTAAACAGACACAGTTCCTGCCCACAAGGAACTTACAGTCTCTTCAGCTCTGGCTTTAAGGCACTCAATCAGCTCTCTTTCCCCTGTATTTAGCCTTCTTCCTTTCCCACTACAACCCAGCCTCTGCACTTCACTCCTCTAATATCCACTTGCTTGTGGTACCTCAACCTTCTCTCTCTTAGCCAATACCTCACTCAAGCCCTCCCTCCTGGCTGAAACTCTCTCCCCCTTCACATCTGACAGACTTCCTCTCCCCAACTTCGGAGCCCTACTAAAATCCCACCTCCAGGAGACCTTCCCTAGCTAATCACTACCTCTCCATCCTATTCTCTCCCTACTGCATCACCGATGCAGTTGACTCCAATACCCTTTCAGCACTTAAGCCCTCACCCACTCCTACAGCTCTTATGTACCTATCTTTAAAATTGGTTGCTATCCGCTACCCATAATTGATTTCAATATCTGCTTCTCCTTCTGTAAACTCCTTGAGGACAGGGATCATGTCTACTAATGCTGTTGTTCTATCCCAAGCACATAGTCTGTTCTACCTTCACAACAACACTAAAATCTGCCCCTCCCACTCATCCAATCACTTATACTTCCCGCCTTGAGTTCTGTATCAGCCTCCTTGCTGACCTCCCCTCCTCCTGTCTCTCCCCACTCCAGTCCATACTTCACTCTGCTGCCCGGATCATTTTTCCACAAAAACACTCAAGTCATGTTTCGCCACTCCTCAAGAAACTCCAGTGGTTGCCAATCCACCTGGGCATCAAACAAAAGCTCCTCACCATTGATTTTAAGGCACTCAATCACTTCCCTCTGTCCTAGCGCACCTCGCTAGGCTTCTACTGCAACCCAGCCCGCACAGCTCCTCTAATGCCAACCTTCTCCCTGTACCTCCATCTTGTCTATCTCGCCACTGACCTCTCATCCACGTCCTGCCCCTGGCCTGGAACACCCTCCCTCCTCAAATCCAACAGACAATTACTCTCTCCCGATTCAAAGCCTTATTGAAGGTACATCTCTTCTAAGAGGCCTTCCCCGATTAAACCCTCCTTTCCTCTTCTCCCACTCCCTTCTGAGTCTCCCTGACTTGTTCCGTTAATTCATCCCTCCTCCCAGTCCCACAGCGCTTATGTACATATCTGTCATTTATTGCTCTTAACGTCTTTCTCCCCTTAGACTGGAAGCTCATTGTTGACAGGGAATGTGTCTGTTTATTGTTATGTTGTACTTTCTCAAGCACTTAGTTCAGTGCTGTGCACACAGTAAGAGCTCAATAAATACGATTGAATGGATGAATGAAAGTAGTACAGTGTTCTGCATGGGGAAAGTGCTCAATAAATACTATAGATTCTTTTATTGAGGACCCAGGGTACTGAGTTCCACACAGGGGCTATGAAATCTATCTTTATGTCTCCCTCCACATCCCCCATCTCCCTCTGGCTCCGTTTCTGGCAGTCTTCCTGATGCCTCATGCTTCCAACTTCAATCGTGTAGTCAGCTTGTGTACCTCATCTCTAGCCCTCCCCCGGCTCTCCACTTTTCTCCCAGAGAACACGGATGTTTTCACAGTTAAGTTGGGTAATATGCCAGGCTCATCTTGTGCGCAGTTTGGCTTTCCTTTGGGTACGGTTAGTGTGTCTATGTGTGTGTGTGTTTTGTGTGTGTGTGTGTGTGAGAGTGAGTGTGCCTGGGTGTGTGTTCTATTCTTAGCTGTGATCTTTAAACAAGGAATAGATTTGTGTGTCTGTCCCATCACCGTTGTGTGCAAAGGCCTGCTGGGTGACTTCAGCTTTCACCAACCATTCATTCAAAGCAGAGACATTGGCCCATTAGGAAAATAAATAGCCGCTGCTCTTCCTCCAAGTAGGATGATTGCCTCCCATCTGGGTGAGCCGCCCATTTCCTCCCTCTTCCTCCCCTGGTTCCCAGTCCTTATCTGGGCTGGGGAGACCATCCCCAGACCATCTTCACTCCCTCCCTCCTGGGCACCAGAGCCCACCCAAAGGGCTCAGGGGTCTTCAGAATAGATTGGTCTAGAGCATCTCAGGAGAGATACTCCCCATTGAGAAAATAATAATAATAATAATGTTGGTATTTATTAAGCACTTACTATGTGCCAAGCACCGTTCTAAGCGCTGGGGTAGATCCAAGGTAATCAGGTTGTCCCACATGGGGCTCACAGTCTTCATCCCCATTTTACAGTTGAGGTAACTGAGGCACAGAGACTTGCCCAAGGTCACACAGCTGACAAGTGGCAGAGCCGTGATTACAATCCATGACCTCTGATTCCCAAGACCAGGCTCCTTCCATTAAGCCATGCTGGTTCACAGCACTAGCTCACCTTCTCTATATCGAGATTTATGGTAATTGTCTCTTTTCTCCCAAACACCTGGAGAACGCTAAGAATTTCCAACACTTGAATATCGTTTTAGCCTCTTTCTCTCTCCCCTCCTACCCCTTCCCTCTGTTTCCTGCCGCAATCTGGGCCCTAGGCTTTACCTTGAGGGTCTGAAGATTATGTCAGTGGGGGGTAGGGTGGAAGAGGAGGGGGAGGGGAAACAAGCTCTTCGCCTTGGGACCCCCCCAGCTCTGATTAAGGGTGTCCTGTTCAGAGACCCTCTTTCCCCACCCCCTCTCCAACCAGGTGCTCATTCATTAAGCTTTCTTAGACTGTGATGTACAGGGAACACCAAGGGACTGAGAAACAGCATGGCCTAATGGATAGAGCATGGGCCTGGCAGACAGAAGGAACTGGGTTAATAATAATGTTGGTATTTGTTAAGCGCTTACTATGTGCCGAGCACTGTTCTAAGCGCTGGGGTAGATACGGGAATCAGGTTGTCCCACATGGGGCTCACAGTCTTAATCCCCATTTTACAGATGAGGTAACTGAGGCACAGAGAAGTTAAGTGACTTGCCCACAGTCACACAGCTGACAAGTGGCTGAGCCGGGATTCGAACCCATAACCTCTGACTCCAAAGCCTGTGCTCTTTCAACTGAGCCACGCTGTTAAGTGATTGCTATGTGCCAAGCACTGTACTAAGTGCTGGAATAATGATGGTATTTGTTAAGTGCTTACTAGGTACCAAGCAACTGTTCTAAGCATTGGGATAGATACAGGGTAAACAGGTTAACCCACGTGGGGCTCACAGTCTTAATCCGGGTTCTAGTCTTAGCTCTCCATTCATCTGCTGTGTGACTTTGGGTGAGTCATTTCACTACCTCTGTGCCTCACTTACCTCATCTGTAAAATGGGGATTGAGTCGGCGAGTCCCATGTGGGACATAGACGGTGTCCAATGTGATTAGGTTGTAATCACACCCAAGTCCAGCTGTCGGCTTCCAGGCTGAGCCTGCTGGGGAGATGGATCGGAGTGTAGAAGGGGGATTCTTCAATAACCTCGGTCTCGAGTTGGGGGCGAGGTGAGGGCTTGAACAGCTGTTCTTTCAAAAAAACTCTTTCGTTCACTCATCCTTCACTTTCCATTGCCCCCACCCCCATTGTCATAGACTGCGCATTGCCCAAGATGTGCTTATCTCCTCCCCCTTAATAAGAGATGCGCTAGAGCCTTTTCCTGCTTGAGTTCCTACAAAATAAAACTCTCGCTTTCCACCCCCTACCCCCACCCCTATAACCACCCTCTCGGGGCTTTGAATGTGCAGTTTCTCTTTTGCTTCCAGGGACCACGAAGAGCTCCATTCTCTATAATCCTTAGGAGTGTGGTTGTTAAGTTTAGGAAGCTTGGTCCTACGGTATATCATCTCTACCTTTTTAAAGGTCAAAACCCCTAAGCAAAGGGTTCATGCTGCTTCCACAGATGGTATTGATATAGGGAGACATAGTTGGGCTACTTCCCAAGGTGATCGAACATACACCAACCACATATGAAATGCCCAGAAAGAGAAAATCATGGGTAGAAAATAAAGAGCCCAGCACCTGGATCCTGCTGGTCTTATTTATTTGGCCAGAAGGGGCCCTGTGGTGATGCCATCAAGCAATCAATCGATGAGTGGTATTTACTGAGCGTGTACCATGTGCAGAGTGCTCTATTAAGAGGTTGGGAGTTGCTAGATGCCATCCCTGCCCACAAGGAGCTCACAGTCTAGAGAGGGAGAGATTGCACCTGCCGGTCAACTTTAATTAATGGTATTTATTTATTCATTCATTCAATAGTGCTCTGCACACAGTAAGCGCTCAATAAATACAATTGAATGAATGAATGAATTGAAGTGAAGTGAAGTTACCTAGCAGGCATGTAGAGGAGCCGAAATTAGAATACAAGTCCTTCTGACTCCCAGGGCCGTGCTCTACCCACTAGGCACACTGCTTCTCTATCGACATAGTCTGTCGACATTCTTAACTTTAGTATCAGAGTTGTAGGTGTCACATACCCAGGAGTCCAGATCTGGTCCATCAGGGCCATGAGGGACCCGCATTTCCTGCCTCCCCATCCTCCGTCCCCTCTCCTACTCTCCCGCCCAGAAAGCTGGAGCTCAGCCCCAGCACTGTCCAGCCATTGACGGCTGCAAAATCACGCCAACCAAGATGGCGGGGCCTCCCCTCCAGAAGGATTAGTTTGTGTCCATCCAGTGTTTAGTGCAGTGCATGGCTCCTAGTAAGAGCTTAACGAACACCACAATACTTATTACTGTTAATGACAGAAGTGCCTCGTTCCTCACATTTGAGAACAGTGTGGTTCCCCCCTTCCCCTGCCATGAGGTTGTCAGCTCCTTGAGGGGGGTGTGAGTTGGTTTTGGGCAGGGAATGTGTCGGTTTTATTGTTCTGTTGTACTTTCCCAACCTCTTAGTACAGTTTCCTGTACATAGTACTCAATAAATACGATCAATTGATTGATCATGTTTACTAATTCTATTATACTCTCTCAAGCATTTAGGTATAGGGCTCTGTACACAGTAATCATAATAACGGTATATTCTCTCAAGTATTTAGGTATAGTCAGTCAGTCGTATTTATTGAGCGCTTACTGAGTGCAGAGCACTGTCCTAAGCCCTTCGGAGAATCTAATATGACAGACACATTCCCTGCCCACAGTGAGGTGCAGTCTTCAGTGCTTACTATGTACTAAACACTATACTAAGCGCTGGGGTAGTTACATGATAATCCCCCCTATAGACTGTAAGTTCACTGTGGGCAGGGAATGTGTCTGTTTATTGTTGTATTGTACTCTTCTAAGAGCTATGTACAGTGCTCTGCATGCAGTAAGTGCTTAGTAAATAATAATGATGATGGTGGTATTTGTTAAGTGCTTACTAGGTTCCAAGCACTGTTCTAAGCTCTGGGGTAAGATACAAGGTAAGCAGGTTGTCCCACGTGGGGCTCACAATCTTAGTCCCCATTTTACAGATGAGGTAACGGAGGCCCAGAGAAGTTAAGTGACTTGCCCAAAATCACACGGCTGACTAGTGGCAGATCTGGGATTAGAACCCATGACCTCTGGCTCCCAAGCCCGGGCTCTTTCCAGTAAGCCACGCTGCTTCTCTAATGAAGTGAATGAAATGAAGTGAATGAAGTGAACGAATGAATAATTGGGTAGGAGTCTCTGTCCTGCCTAGGATTCAGAGTCTTGATCCCCATTTTACAGATGAGGGAATGGAGGCCCAGAGAAGTGAAGTGACTTGTCCAAGGTCACAAAGCATTCATTCATTCATTCATTCATTCATATTTACTGAGTCCTTGCTGTGTGCAGAGCACTGTACTAAGCTCTTGGGAGAACACAGTACAACAATAAATGCATTCCCTGCCCACAGGGAGTTTACAGTCTACAGAAAGGGAGACAGTTATTAATATAATAATGTTGGTATTTGTTAAGCACTATGTGCAGAGCACTGTTCTAAGCGCTGGGGTAGATACAGGGTAATCAGATTGTCCCACGTGAGGCTCACAGTTAATCCCCATTTTACAGATGAGGTAACTGAGGCCCAGAGAAGTTAAGTGACTTGCCCACAGTCACACAGCTGACAAGTGGCAGAGCCACTTGGGCAGAGATTCGAACCCATGACCTATGACTTCCAAGCCCAGGCTCTTTCCACTGTGCCACACTGCTTCTCTAGGACGTATGTAGTAATAATAATGGTGGTATTTGTTAAGCGCTTACTATGTGCAAAGGACTGTGGGAATACAGGGTGTTCAGATGGTCCCACATGGGGCTAACAGTTTAAACACCCATTTTACAGATGAGGTAACAGAGGCACAGATAAATTAAGTGTCTTGCCCAAAGTCACACAGCTGGCAAGTGGCGGAGCCGAGAGTAGAACCCATGACCTCTGACTCCCAAGCCCAGGCTCTTTCCACTGAGCCACACTGCTTCCCTATGTACATAAGTCCTTTGGGACTGGGAGGAGGGAAGAACAAAGGGAGCAAGTCAGGGTGACGCAGAAGGAAGTGGGAGAAGAAAGGGGGGGCTTAGCCAGGGAAGGCCTCCTGGAGGAGACGGGCCTGCAATAAGGCTTTGTAGATGGGGAGAGTCATTGTCTGTCAGATTTGAGGAGAGAGGGCGGTACGCGCTCGACCCCTCTCAGACTGTGGTATACCCTCAACCCCTGGTGGCACACTCTGGCAAGGTTCTGGACTCCCAGGGCATGTTGGGAGGTGAACTGCATGTGGCTGCAGGAAGACAAGCGTCGAGGTGATCACCCTCTCCACTGGGCTTACTCTTATGACTGATTAGACTGTAAGCCCATCAAAGGGCAGGGACTGTCTCTATCTGTTACCGATTTGTACATTCCAAGCACTAGTACAGTGCTCTGCACATAGTAAGCGCTCCATAAATATTATTGAATGAATGAATGCCAAGGGTAGAGGGGGTGGGAGGTGGGCCAAGGACCCGACACTCACAGCAGACAAGTGGCAGAGCCAGGATTAGAATAATAACAAATAATTGTGGTCCTTTTTATATGCCAGGCACTGTACCAAGAGTTAGTTACAAGATAATCGGGATGGACACCGTCCCTGTCCCTGTCCCTGTCCCAGTTTTAATCCCCATTTTACAGATGAGGTAACTAAGACCCAGAGAAGTGAAGCGACTTCCCCAAGGTCACACAGCAGACGAGTGGTAGAGCTGGGAGCAGAACCCAGGTTCTTCTGAGTCCCAGACCCATGCTCTATCCACTAGGCCACCATCAAAAAGCCACCATTTGTGGCGGGGGAGGGGTCTTCTCAGCCTTGTTTGGCAGCTCTCAAGTTTGGACAGGGACTTGGATCAACAAGCTTAAGAGTCCAGCTCAGAAATCTGTGGGGGGCGATAGCTCCCGTTTAGTTTTATAAGACTATAAAATATCCGTTGGTTCACACTGAATTAGGTAGAGCTCAGCCTGGTTACAGGAGGAGGGAGGAGATCTTCTCTGGAAAGAGGCCCGGCCCTGCTGTGTAATTTAGGAATTTTAAATCCTCCCTTCCGCCCGAGACAGCCGGTGCCTGCGAGGAAACAGTGGCTACTCTTTCATAATGGAGGGAAGGGGCAGAGCCCAGCGGACAGAACCCAGCCCCTGGGGACTATGCCGTTCCTCTGGGTCTGTGCTGGGTCCTGAGTGGAAGATTGTTTGGGAGCTGGATTTTTTTTAATGGTATTGTTAAGCGCCTATAATGTGCCAGGCCCTGTACGGAACGCTGGGCTGTACGAGGCGTTTCTGTGCAAAACGAGGAGACAGATAAAAATGATGGCATTTGCTAAGCGCTTACTATGTGCCAAGCAGTGTTCTAAATTCTGGGGAAGATACAAGGTAATCAGATTGTCCCACGTGGGGCTCATAGTGTTAATCCCCCTTTTACAGAGGAGGTAACTGAGGCACCCAGAAGTTAAGTGACTTGCCTAAAGCCACACAGCTGCCAAGAGACAGAGTTGGGATTAGAACCCACCACCTCTGGCTCCCAAACCCGGGGTCTATCCACTAAGCCACACTGTTGCTCCTGGACCAACACTCTCACCCTGGGTAGGTGTAATGGTGCAATGTCCCTCTCCCCGCTCTCCCCCTGACCACTCCCCACCAATAATAATTATTATTATAGTACTTGTTTAATGTTCACTATGTGCCAGACATTGTGCTGAGCACAGGCAGCCCTCCAAAGAGCAGACCCATTTCCCCTTCCAAAAATCAGCTCCCACCTTTCCCTCTCCCCCAATAAAATAATAATCACAACTGGGGTGTTTAAGTGTTTACTATGTGCCAGGCACTGTACTAAACTCTGCGGTGGATACAAGCAAATTAGGTTGGACATGGTCCCTGTTCCGACTTGGGCTCACACTCTTAATCCCCACTGATTATTATTATTATTATTACTACTACTACTACTCTAATAATAATTGTGGTGTTTGTTAAGCACTTGCTATGTGCTAGGCATTGTACTAAGCACTGGGGTGGATAGAAGCAAGTTGAACACAGTCCCTGCCCTGCAAGGGATTTACAGTCTTAATCCCCATTTTACAGATGAGGTGCCTGAGGCACAGAGAAGTAAAATGACTTGCCCAAGGCCATATGGCAGACAAGAAGAAGAGATTGGATTAGAACCCATGACCTTCTGACTCCCAGGTCCATGCTCTATCCATTACACCAGGCTGCTTCTCATAGAGAGATGAGGGAAGTGAGGCACAGAGAAGTAAAAGCGACTTGCCCGAGGCCATGCAGCAGACAAGTGGAGGAGCAGGGATTAGAACCCAGGACCCCTCTAGACTGTGAGGCTCGTTGTGGGCAGGGAATGTGTCTGTTAACTGTGGTATGGTACTCTCCCAAGTGCATAGTCCAGTGCTTTGTGCTCAGTAAGCACTCAATAAATGGGATTGAATGAATGAATGACTGTGCTACCCTTTGTGAGACCAGTTCTACCGCCGGGCCTGGGGGATCTGACCACGCTGACCTAGAGCAGCGATCATGGACAGGAGCCCTCCCACCCGCCCCATTGGGCCCATACCCCATCACCGTGGCACCCCAAACTATCCCTCCACCACGTGCACATTGTCCGTACCCCTCTAGGGCACCCCGTACCACGGCCACACACGGTCACCCCACGAGACACTCCCACCCTTCATTCCCATCCTGTTCCGCACTCTCCACCGTGGCCACGATACAGGCCCATTCCATTTCTGTCAATCAATCATCAATCAGTGGTACTTATTGAGCTCTTACTATATGCAGAGCACTGTACTAAACACTTGGGAGAGTACAGTACAACGGAGTTGGTCGACACATTCCCTGCTCATAATAGGTTAACAGTCTAGAGGGGGAAACAGACATTAATTTCAATCTATTTCTCTATAAATATAATATAAATACAAGTAATATAAGATAATCAGGTTGTGGCACAAGCCCTCCCCTTCCCACACGGACACACCCATTCATTCAGTCGTATTTATTGCGCGCTTACTGTGGGCAGAGCACTGTACTAAGCCCTTGGGAGAACCCAACACAACAATAGACACATTCCCTGACCACCACCAGCTTGCGCACAGACAGCTTAGAGAAGCAGTGTGGCTTAGTGGAAAGACCCCCGGCTTGGGAGTCAGAGGATGTGGGTTCTAATTCCGACTCCACTACTAGTCTGCTGTGGGACCTTGGGCAAGTCGCTTCACTTCTCTGTGCCTCAGTTCCCTCATCTGTAAAATGGGGGTGAAGACTGTGAGCCCCTCGTGGGACAACCTGATGACCTTATATGTATCTCAGCGCTTGGAACAGTGCTTGGCACATAGTAAGTGCCTAACAAATATCACAATTACTATTATTATTATTATTACAGGCACACACACATCCATCTTAGCGTTTGGAACAGCTGGCACATAGTTAAGCGCTTACCAAATACCATACTTTATTATTATTATTGTTACAGGCACACCCACACACCTATCCTAGCTCTTGGAACAGCGTTTGGCACATAGTAAGCTCTTAACAAATAGCATCATCATCATCATCATCATTATTATTAGAGGCACTCACATGCCTATCCTAGCACTTAGAACAGTGCTTGGCAGAGAGTTAGCACTTAAGAAATACCATTGTCATTCTCACAGAGAGACAGGCAGACAGAGAGAGAGAGAGAGAGACAGAGACAGGGAGAGAGAGATGCAGAGAGGGCCCGGCTCGGCTGCCGTGTGGGTTCGGGGCGTGGTGCGGGGGCTGCGGCCCGCCGGCACGGACAGCAATTCCTTCCCTCCTCCTCCTCCTCCTCCACCCCCCATTCCCTCCTCCTCCCCCTCCCCCTCCTTTTCCTCCTCCACCCCTCCTCCTCCTCCTCCTCCTGTTCTTCTCCTCCTCCTCCTCCCCTCCTCCTCTCCCTCCTTCCCTCTTCCTCCTCCTGTCCTTCTTCTTCCCTCCTCCTCCCCTCCTCCTCCTTCCCTCCTCCTCCTCCTCCCTCTGCTTCCCTCCTCCTCCTCCCTCTCCCTCCTCTTCCCCTCCTCCTGTCCTCCTCCTTCTTCCCTCCTCCTCCTCCCTTCTTTTTCCCTCCTCCCCCTCCTCCTCTCCTCCTCCTCCTCCTTCTTCTTCCCTCCTCCTCCTCCCCTCCTCCTCCTGTCCTTCTCCTCCTCCCCTCCTCCTCCTGTCCTTCTCCTTCTTCCCTCCTCCTCCTGTCCTTCTCCTTCCCTCCTCCTCCTCCTTCCCTCCTCCTTCTTCCCTCTTCCTCCTCCTTCCCTCCTCCTCCTCTCCTCCTTCCCCCCTCCTGCTCCTCCCCCGGTCCCCCGGTCCCCCGGTCCCCCCGCCCCGTCCTGCATATTCATCGGGTCATGTTGCGGCCCCGCCTCTTCTCCTCCCTCCCCCCTCCCCCCCCCCCGGACGGCCATTTGTGCCTGCGCTGGAGGCTGCGCTGGGGCGGGCGGGCGGGAGGATCGACCGACCGACCGACCGACAGACGCAGACCCACAGACAGACCCCCTCCCCCCAAAACCCACCGACCCCCCTCAGCCCGGGGACCCCGGGACCCACCGCCACCGACACACCCACCGCCGCCGCCGCTGTCGCCCACCGCCAGTGCCCACCGCCAGTGCCCACCGCCGCTGCTGCCCACCGCCCACTGCCCCTGCCCGGCCTCCGCTCGCCCAAAGCGGAGGGTGTGTCGGGGTGGGCCCGGCCGGCTGCAGCAGCCCCTTGACAGCCCCCGGCCAGACCCCTGACCCCTGACCCTTGCCAGGCCCGGGCCAGACCCCGGCCAGACCCCTGACTCCTGCCAACCCCCTGCCAGCCCCCCGCCATCCGCCTCCGGAGCGGGGCCTAAGGGCGGGCGGGGGTCGGGGGTCTGGGGGTCGGGGGGCCCGGGGGTCGGGCCCGGATGGCGGCGGGGTCGTCGTCGGGGTGGGGGTGCCGGGAGCGGGCCGGCTCCGGCCAGGAGAAGTACCGACTCGTCGTCGTCGGGGGCGGCGGCGTCGGAAAGTCGGCGCTCACCATCCAGTTCATCCAGGTAACGGCCGCTGCGGGACCCCCCGGGACCCCCAACCCTCGGGACCCCCACCCACCCGGGGATGACCCCCTGCACAGAAGCCAACCAGCTCCCCCGGAGGACACGGGGGTGGTCAGCCAGCCCCCCGGGGACCAGGGAATGGCCAGCCAGTCCCCCCGGGGACCAGGGAGCGGTCAGCCAGTCCCCCCGGGGACCAGGGAGCGGTCAGCCAGCCCCCCCGGAGACCAGGGAATGGTCAGCCAGCCCCCCGGGGACCAGGGAATGGTCAGCCAGCCCCAGGGGTCTTGGGACGGGGTGGGCAGCAAGCCCTGCCCCAAAAGGCCCCGGGCCTGAGCCCGGCTCCTGGCCCACCTCAGGGACAGCTGTGGGCTTGGGGAGGGGGAGGATCCGTTGCCCCTCCCCCAGTCGTTGACCACCCTGTTGTGGCCCTGCACAGTGTCCCCCACCCCAATCTCAACCCCGTGGGGCTGGGGGGCCGGGGAAGGGGCCGATGGACCTTATGTCTGACTGCGGCGGTGGGGTTGGGCCTCTCCTCTGGGCAGAGAATGCAGACTTCTGACCCTCCAGGGGTCATCTCGGCTCCGGTTTCTTCTAGGTCACTCGAGGTAACCCGACCCCGGCCAGTGGGCGTAGGGGTTTGAAGCTGGACCTGACCTGGGGGCCCGGACCACTTCTAGTCCGGCATCAGGGGTCCGGCATCAGGGATCCTGCCAGCCTTGGGTGTCTTTGCCCCAGACCCCGGCCCTGCCCCGTCCTTGGCCGGAGGTGCTGTGCTCTGCTACAGGGAGATTGTGGCTGGTAGGAAATTCTGTTCCCTTATCTCACGGGGGTCCTTCAACCCCACCCCCCAACTCTGGGCCCAGGAGAAGCTTGGGATGGGTCCAGGACATTGCGAAGACTTAATGTGCACATCTATTGTCCCATGTATTCTGTTACATACATGGACATGTACAGTACATGTACAGTCCATACAATACACGGATTGAGTGTCAGTCATTTCCCCTTCCCAAACCCACAACACCCCCCCCCCCATATCCCCAATGCAGGGCCACAAGGAGGTGGTCATCAATTAAGGGCATCAGATCCTCCCCATCCCTCTGCCGCGTGCAGGGCCACAAGGGTGTGCTCAACAATTAGGGGCAGCAGATCCTCCTCTGTCCCCCTTGCCCCGTGCAGGGCCACAGGGAGGTGGTCAACAATTAGGGGCAGCAGATCATCCCCTGTCTCCCCCCCCCCCCCCATGCTTTGAAAGGGGACAGAAAAGCCCTCCAAACTTTTATCTGCAAGCTCGCCCACCCAACTCTTGAGTGAAATGCCGGACCCCTGATGCCGGACTAGAAGTGGTCCGGGCCCCCGGGTCATGTCTTGAGTGAAATGGATCAAAGAAGAATAATGCTGCTTTTTTGTGAACTTGGTGCCTGTATCAGAAAATGTACTTTATTGTTTGAAGGTGTTCTCCCATCCAAAATTCAGTCTCCCCCCCCCCCCCCCCAGAATTCAACTCTTCCAGCTTCTGAGAAGAAATAATTAAAGGTCAATTTAATTTAAATGTCAATGTCGGGAATGTTTACTGTTAGCTAGTTGGGGCAGAACCCACCCTTTTGAATTCATTTATTCATTCATTATCTAAGGGTTTTGAAGATAATAATAGTAATAATAATGACTGTGGCATTTGTCAAGCTTTGTACTAAGCACTGCGGTAGATATAATCAGGTCCCACATGGGGCTCACAGTCTAGGTACTACAACCCAGCCCGTGCACTTCGCTCCTCTAATGCCAGCCTACTCCCTGCACCTCAGTCTCTTCTGTCTCGTCGCCTGGAACATCCTCCCTCTTTATACCTGACAGACAATTTCTCTCCCCACCTGCAAAGTCTTATTGAAGGCACATCTCCTCCAAAAGAGCTTCCCTGACAAAGTCCTCATTTCCTTTTCTTCCACTCTCTTCTGCATCACTCTGATTTGTTCCCTTAATTCACCACCCCCTCCCCAGCCCCACAGTACTTATGTACATATCCATAATTTATTTATATTAATGTTCGCCCCCCCGCTGGACCGTAAGCTCACTGTGGGCAGGGAATGTATCTGTTATATTGTTTTATTGTCCTCTCCCAAGTGCTTAGTACAGTGCTTTACACACAGTAAGCACTCAATGACTACTATTGATTGATTTGAGAACAGGTATTGGAGCCCGTTGTTGGGTAGGGATTGTCTCTATTTGTTGCTGAATTGTACTTTCCAAGCGGTTGGTACAGTGCTGTGCACACAGTACGTGCTCAATAAATATGATTGAATGAATCCCCATTTTGCAGAGGAGAGAACCGAGGCCTAGAGAAGTTAAGTGACAAGGTCACACAGCAGACAAGTGATGGGGCCGCGGTTAGAACCCCTGTTCTCTGACTCCCATGCTGTGACGCTAGCCACTGTACTACGCGGCTTCTAGGCTATATTTTGAGAAACCAGTATTGGCAAGAGCTTACAGTAAATTGAAGAGCGCTTTAAACAGTGGGAAGAAGGTAACGTGCTGAGGGAAGGGGATGTGTCTATTGTTATATCGTACTCTCCCAAACACTTAACACAGTGCTCTGCACCCAAGTAAGTGCTCAGTAAATCTAATTGAATGAATGAATGTTGTGAGCTCCCTACCCGTCTACTTGCTCTTTCTCCACAGTTGTTATAAGTGGGTGCTTAATGTATCCTCTCCCCAAGTATTATTTTTCACTTGACACTTATACAAGTGCAGTGATGGGTATTAAAAACGCAGATTTCTGAAATGTGTGAAGATCTAGATCTGTGACACCTGTCACACTGCCGGGATGAGCCACAACTTTGAAAAGCGTGTGCCAAGAACCTGGAGGCCCTGTAGGTTTCCAGTTTGAGCCGGGATTTGCCAAGCGGCTGCCGAAACTATTGTTTGTAGTTCCCCGGGAAAAGGGATTGTCTGGGTTCTAAGGCAATGACTTAGGCTCAGTGTATGCTCATTAGCAGATTCAAAAATAAAATAAAATCCCCCTCTGAGTAAGAGAAGAATGAAATCCAGATCCAATTGGTTTGGTAGTATGCAGCTCTGAACTCAGGATGTTGTCATCCAGCTATTCCCCAAGGGCCGAGAGGAGCATTAACTAACTGATAGCCAAGCAAAGCAATTTATAGCAGTCTTAGCTCTAGGGAGTGTGGTCTGGGGGGGTTGGAGTAGGGGAGGTGTGAATTGGGACTTATGCGTTGTGTTTTCCACTCCACTCCTGGTCTCCGATCGGGCTGATTGGGTGATCCAAAGTGCACAAAACCACAAGGGTTTCAGAAAGAGAGAGTTGGCAGATTTTGCATTGGAGTTTGGCATAGATTCTTTAAAAGGACCCAGAGTAGTAATAGGTATCACCTATTTGGCGTGAGAAGAGGTTAAGATAGTGGTGATTCTTGTCTCCGTGCTTTTTGGAACTGGTTTTCTAGACATAGATAATGAGTTTATCCCTGGATGACTGAACCCAAAGTTCACAGACCACCATTCAGATTTAAATTTGGAAGGGTGGCCTGAGATACATCTGAACACAGGCAAACAAATTCAGCCCCTCTACAATGACTTTAAAGCAGTATTAATTGAGGGAAAGGAAGGACAAGGAAAGGTTCCTTTCCCAACAATAGGAAGTCAGTTCTTTCCTTTTGTAGTTTTTGGGTCGCATTAATTACGATTTTTCGGAGGGCTGATGGTTGTTGTTGCTTTTCTTCTCTGTTTTGTCTGTTTTTTAATGTGGATTACCATATTTACAGTTTTCTCTACCTATTGTCAATTCCGCAGCCCTTTCAATAGGTGTTGAGTAGAATCAGGGAAATTTGTAAACTGGATTTAGGATTAGGGTTTGAGACGTTTTTAACATTTTAATCCTACTTCAGCATTGGCTTTCTATGACTTGGAACCTTTAGTTGTTTACCCTCTCCGTGTCTTCAGGTGCAAAATTAAGATGGTAATAGAGCTTTTGCAGGCAAGTTTTATGAATGGACTCATTAATAAACATTTGTGAAGAACACAGGAAGAACATGCAAATTTTTAGAAAAAGCAGTAGGTCTGTATAGATTGAAAGACAGTGGCTCAGTAGAGTCCGTTTAGAAAGTTATCTCAAACAGTGCTAAACATCACTCTCCTTAGTAACCCGATAGGGTTAATGTAGAACCAGGATATGAACAGTTCGGATCTCCCCCATCAGCTTATTTTTTTATCTTCTGTGCACTAGGCAGCAAGAGTGATAAATTCCTTGATGTAATTCTTCTGTCATGTTCTATCCAGAATGGGCAGTGAAAACAGGTACTGGAGGAGAACTGCCCTCCATTACTGAAGGCCCTCTGACTCTTAAATTAGTATGGTACTTCAGCCAGGCAGCTCCGATAAGGGAAGATCCCATCTGCATTCTTTGGAAATTTCGAGGGACTGCTGGAGAAAATTTCCAGCGGCCACTGTTCTTGAGGAATCCTAATTTCTTATTCAGCCACTGGCCATCTGTAAAATGGGAAGAATGGGGGAAATTTTGTGGGGTTGGCTTGTGCCTGGGTAGCCTTGGTTTTTATTCTGAACCAAGTTCGGAAGACTCACCCATCATACGGGGCTTGTCTTCCTGCACATCAGCAGTGGTGTTTGTCTTGTGCTTTCTTGTGTGTAGAGTGCTCAGGCTGATCATGGTCCGCTCTCCCCGACCTAGTCATTGACTGAAATCTTAGAACGCTCCTTAAATCTGACTGACCATGGCACTCCTTACATCCAGTGCCCTCCTGAAGTCCCACCTCCACCAAGTCTATCCTGGTTGTGCTCCCAGCGCCCCAGATCCTACAAACCCCCCAGGAATCCCCATCCTGAGAACAGTTGTATATATGTATTCAGTTGCACCTTCAACTATTTTGCCTACTCTATTTGTAAATATTTTTATGTCAGTCTCCCCCATAGAGTGCAAGGTCCTTCTGGACAGGGAACATTCCACTTGCCAAGCATTTAATACAGTGTAATGCCTCCAGGGGGTGCTCAATAGATATTCATTCATTCATTCAATCGTAATTTTTGAGTGCGTACTCCTGCCGGACACTATACTAAGCACTTGGGAGGGTAAAATACAACTGTAAACAGACACATTCCCTGCCCACAACGACCTTACAGTCTGGGGGCGGGGGGAGACAGAAGTTAATATAAATAAATAAATGACAGATGTGTACATAAGTGCTGGGGCTGGGAGAGGGAAGACCAAAAGGAGGCAGTCAGGGCAATGCAAAGGGAGTGAAAGAAGAGGAAAGTGGGGCGTAGTCTAGGAGGGCCTCTTGGAAGAGATGTGCCTTCAATAAGGCCTTGAAGGCGGGGAGAGTAATTTTCTGTTGGATTTGAGGAGGGATGGTGTTCCAGGCCAGTGGCATTCATTCATTTGACCGTATTTATTGAGCACTTGCTGTGCACAAAGAGACAGGACGTGCGCTAAGGGTCGGCGGTGAGATAGATGAGATGGAGGTACATAGTGAGAAGGTTAGCATTGGAAGGTTAGCATAACCATAGCATGTGATTACTACGCTCAGCTTTTTTTTTAATGACATTTGCTAAGTGTTTACTATGTGCCAGGCATTATACTAGGCACTGGGGTAGATACAAGATAATCAGGATGGACTCAATCCATGTCCCACATGGGGCTCAGTCTGCCCATCATATTTATTGAGCCCTTACTGTGTGCAGAGCACTGTCCTAAGCACTTGGGAGAATACAATTTTCTTTTTTTTCTTTATTGTGATGTTTTGCAAGCACACCAAGTCCACGTTCTAGAAGAACTGGGTGTACATGTTGATACTTTGGATGCCCAATCGATCAGTGAGGTTCCTAAATGCTTAATCTATTCTCCATGCCCACCCCACCGCCCCCCACCCCCAACCCGGCCACCCAAAACGCATCTCAGCTATCAGCTTGCAGTCCCTAGAATCCCTCAAATAGACTGCGCTATTTTTCATCTTTGAAATAAGAAATAGGAAAAGACTGTACAATGACTTTTACTTTTGTAGCTCCTAGGAATTAGTTTTGCCTTTTCAGAACAATTTATCAATGAAGTGCTTGTGACTAAAACGACAAGACGCCTCCTAGAAATTTCCTCTTTGTGGTAGCTGAAGTCAGCTGGAACGTTCCTAGTTGCAAATTCCATGGGCTGAAGGAAGAACATTTTCTGTCAAGGGCCCTTGTCTTTGTCAGACTAGGAGCCAAAGGAAATTCCAACGGAGGGGTTGTTTGACCTCAGGGTCATGGAATAAGGCTCATCTTTTTTTTTTTTTGTTAATTGGGCCAGGCTTTTATTTCACTGTCGGGGATTTCCTATTGAACAGGTAAAGAATGTGGTTGCCCTTTGTCATTAGTATTAAGGAGTTGGCTAGGTGATGACATTTTGTTAATCATTAGGATGGGATTTTGATCTTTTTCAAGGGAAGCTTGAGATTATGTATTCAGAGTTTCGACAGTAAGTACATATTTGCAGCTCTGCCAAGGCCCAAGGACAAAGTCTAATTCCCACCTGTGTATTCGCTCTGAGCATTTAGTGAAATGCTCTGCTCAGAGCTACTCAGATGCTATTTACTACTAATACTAGAAAGGGGACCAGTGTTCTCATTTTCACATTCCTCGAGTAGTCTCTGTGAAATGCAGCGTGGCATAATGGAAGGAGCACCGGCCTGAGAGTCAGAGGACCTGGGTTTGAAACCAGTCTCCACCCCTTGTCTGCTCTGTGACCTTGGCAAGTCGCTTCTCTTCCTCTGTGCCTCAGGTACCTCATCTGTAAAATGGGGATTAAAACCATGAGCCCCATGTGGGACAGGTACTGCGTCCAACCTGATTAGCTTGTATCTACGCCAGCACTTAGTACAGTGTCCAACCCATAGTTCGTGCTTAGCAAATGCCATTTAAAAAAACAAAAAACCAAAGTTACTCTTGAACTGCTGCCTTACCACATTTATTCTTAATTGTTGTTCTCTTTTGCATCAGTAGAAATTGTATTTATTGAATGCTCCTTTTGTCCTTTGTGTAGTGCACTGAACTAAAGCAATGCCACCGTGATACATGTATTTGTAGCTTTTTGTTCCTATATTCCTGGAGAAAGTGTGGGTAATAATAATTATGATATTTGTAAATCACTTACTCTTTGCCAAGCACTGTACCGAGTACTGGGGTAGATACAAGCGAATCAGGTATGACTCAGTCTCTGCCCCACAATGGCATTCTCAGGCTAAGGGGAAGGGAGAACAGTTATGGAACCTCCATTTTGCAGAGGAGGAAACTGAGGCCAAGTGAAGTGAGGTCACTTGCCCAAAGTCACTCAGCAGGCAGTGGGGCAGAGCTGGAATTAGAACCCAGATCCTCTGACTCCCAGACCCAGGTTCTTTACACTGGGCCATGCTGCTTCCAGGAGATTAGAGAGTTTCACTGAGTATGCTCTTCCCAAGACTCATACGTGGAGACTTCTTGGGATCATTTGTACAAGTCTATGGATTCTTTGAGAGGTCTGATCTCCCATTACTTCAGATAAAATCAGGAATTTTGTGAGTGTCCAGGGGTGCAGGTTTACTTCAGGAAGAACCACAAGCCCCAACTCCCAAAGTCATCTTCGCAAAGACCCTGTCTCATTTACCCCATTCTCATTTAATCTGCGATAAAGGGCACTTGCATATGGCAAGAAAGCATGTATGTAACTTTTCTGTAGCAGAGAGACAAAATTAAATTTTCTTAGAGCACTTGTAAAATTTTGCCTCGACTTCCCTATTTCCATTCATCCGAACAGAGGAATATATTTTGGATAGTGATGTTTTCCTTAGCATTAAGTAGTTGGTGAAGTCAAAGTTGTTACACATAATCTGTTCCTTTTTCTGGTTTGGTGTGGGCTAACCGTATCGCCGAAACCTCTCTTGGGGATATTTCAGCCAGGAGAAAGGACTAAGCTGGCACTGCTTATTTCAAAGCAACACCGAGACTTCAATTTGACATTTCACCGACGTCTCCTCTAAGGCTTGGGAATTCAGTTAGTTTATTAAGTTATTTAACCCTGCCATGAATACAGGCCCTGAGTATGTGAGCCAGATGCTTGAAAGAAACCAGGGTGGACCCCAAGGTAATCTTATCTCTCCTTTCCATTTCCCTTTGTTGGGCTTTTACAAAAATCTCTGACTGGGGGTAACTCAGAGTGGGTTCCCACAGCCTGGTTTTTATAGTCTCTTGTCCCAAGAACAAGGATTGTGGTAAAAAGCAATGAGCACTGCTGTTAAGGGAGGAAAAATGACAGTGTTAACTGTGCTGGGGTCCAACACTGATTGTAATAATACAGTCCTTGCCAGACAGATAAAAGGCTGAAAAAGTGAAGGTATCTGCTTTATTCTGGATAGCAGCTGTTGGAGGAATTGACTGATTTGCATCATCTTATCTTCCTGCTCTTTGTTATTTTTTTGTTTTGTTTTACTTTTTCCCTCTTCTTTCTGTGTTGCTTAACTGCCTCTCAATCAGCAGGGTGAGTCCTAGTAACCTGTCCATTAGAGGATTCTGCTTCGAGATGGCTTTTCCACAGGCCCATCAGTTCTTTAGCAACAGGGCTAGTTTTAGGGGTGAGCATCCCAGAGGGACTATTGTTCTGGGCCCTGCCCTTTCCAGCCCATGGCTCAGTCAGTCGGCCAAACATACTTACTGAGTGCTTACTATGTGCAGAGCACTGTACTAAGCACTTGGCAGGGTACAATATAACAGATGTATTCCCTGCCCACAATGAGTTTACAATTTAGAGCGACGAGCAGAGCTCCTGATGGCGGAGACCTCTAGGGGAATCTTCCGTCCTGCCCTCCTCCTGCTTATCTTCCATCTCCCCAGTGGCATAGATTTTTGGCTGCCTCCATCTAATGATAATAATAATAGTGGTATTTGTTAAACGCTTATTATGTGCCGGGCACTGTATTAAGCGCTGGGACGGATACAAGTAAATCGGTTTGGACACAGTCCCTGCCCCATCTGGGGCATTTTCCCAATGAGGTAACTGAGGCACCATTCATTTATTCAGTCATATGTATTGAGCGCGTACTGTGTGCAGAGCACTTGAAAGCCCAGAGAGGTGAAGTGACTTGCCCAAGATTACAGCGCAGACAAGTGGTGGAGCTGGGATTAGAAATCATGACCTTCTGACTCCCAGGTCCGTGCTCTATCCGCTACGCCATGCTGCTTCTCATGGGGGAAGGGAGAGAGAGAAGGGGTATAAAGAGCAGAATCACCTGCCACTCCCGTAATTTCACTCCTTATACCATCCATTCTCCGGACTGACATTGGAGCAGGCAGTGGATCTCAGATTTGTCCTGGGAAGGGGGCATTTTAAGGAGTAAAATTACTGGAGCGGCAGGTAGTTCTGATTTCTATCCCAACCGCCTGTCTTCCCCTACCTCCTGCTTCCATGCAAACTATCAGCTTGCCTCTGGCCTTCAAGCTTCTGGCAGGGTTCTAATGGTCACTTGAGTCAGATTCCCATAAGAGGTTAAACATGAAGTAAATCCTTCTGGGAACTTGATGCTTACCCTGCCTGAGGTCAGTCAGCTTCTGACCTAGCTCTGGGAAACTGGGTCCAGAAGAGAGAGAAGCCTGGAAGTTCTCCTCTACCTCACCATCGTGTGATCCCTGTGGGATGGCTCACCACCTCGTTCCAGCCCAGGACCGCCGTCACTCTATGGAGGGATCAGGGGGTACAGGCCTATTCTAGGCCAGGCCCAGGCATCTGTTTCTGGACTCGCTGTGGGCAGGGAACGTGTCTATGATGTCATCTTGCTCTCCCAAGCGCTTAGTGCAGTGCTCTGCACATAACAAAACATAAGCAGCGTGGCACAGTGGAAAGAGCACGGGCTTTGGAGTTAGGGCTCATGAGTTCGAATCCCAGCTCTGCCATTTGTCAGCTGTGTGACTGTGGGCAAGTCACTTAACTTCTCTGTGCCTCAGTTCCCTCATCTGTAAAATGGGGATTAAGACTGTGAGCGCCACGTGGGACAACCTGATTCTCCTGTGTCTACCCCAGTGCTTAGAACAGTGCTCTGCACATAGTAAGCGCTTAACAAATACCAACATTATTATTATTATTATAACGTGTTTATTGAGCACTTACTGTGTGCGGAGCATCATACTGAGAGAAGAGAAGAGAAGCAGCGTGGCTTTGTGATTAGAACATGGGCCTGGGAGTCAGAAGGACCTGGGTTCTAATCTTGCCTCTGCCATTTGTCTGCTGTGCCACCTTGGTCAAGTCACTTCACTTCTCTGAGCCTCAGTTACCTCATCTGTGGAAAATGGGGATGAAAGCTGTGAGTCCTGTGTGGGACATATTCTGTGTCCAACCTGATTACCTTGAATGTACCTTAGTGCTTAGTACAGTGCCTGGCACATAGTCTTCAATAAGGCATTGAAGGTGGGAAGAGTAAGCGCTCCATAAATACCACTGTTGATGAGGGACAGGTCCTCCCCCCTCCAACTCATGCACCTCTCAGAGCAGGCCTTAATCCCTAGGCTGGCACCGACTTCCCCAGCCTTCTGGTTGTCTATTAGTCTGAAGTTGTGTTTGCTTACTCTGTTGTATTCTTCCAAGTGCTTAGTACAGTGCGCTGCACAGAGTAAATGCTCAGTAAGTAATGCTGATTGATTGATCAGGACCACTCTGTATCCTCCCCACCGCTGAGATCTCCCCCGTCCGAACCTTCATAACCGAGGCTGCACCAGAAAATATTCTTTGGGCTTCTTGTCACCTTTGGTGTTCATCACTACGTTTTATATCAAATTCCATAATGATGTTTAGAGGATTTGCCGACCTCCTCATAGTCCAGATATTCTTTGTGGACTCTTGTGCAATGGGTGAAGTGGTGTTCCAGTGAAAATTCATGATGCACCTCCATTTTCTCCTTTGAATTCTCCTGCAGGATATTCATGCTCTGGGGCATATATCCTACATTCTATTAGCACCCAGGACACAAGCAGGATTAACTCAACAGTTGTTTCCTTTACTGGCCTGTGTGGTAAACTGATTCCCTCCTCTCTACTTTTGTGTATACAGGACATCAGATTGAGATTTTTGAGATCCTGTGGGCAAGGGCTAGGTCTAATTCTAATTCTTTCATACTTTTACTTTTTAAATGGTATTTTTAAAGTCCTTACTATGTGCCAGACACTGGGGATAGATACAACTTTGGTCAGAGTCCATGTCCCAAATGGGGCTCCCATTTTACAGATGAGGTAGCTGAGGCACAGAGACAATAAGTGATTTGCCCCGGGTCACATAGCACACAAGTGACGGAGCAGAGATTAGAACCCAGATCCTCTGACTCCCAGGCCCGTGCTGCTCTTTCCACTAGGCCAAACTGTTTCTCAAATTTAGCTAATAATGATAATTGTGGTATTTGTTAAACACTTACTCTGTGCCAGACACTGTACTAAGCTCTGAGGTGGATACAAGCAAACAGGGTTGGACACAATCCCTGTCCCACGTGGAGCTCACAGACGCAATCTCCATTTTACAGATGAGGTAACAAACATAGAGAATAATAATGATAATTATGGTATTTGTTAAATGCTTACTATGTGCCGAACATGGTCCTTAGCTCCGGGGTGGATACAAGCAAATTGGATTGGATGCAGTCCCTGTCCCACATGAGGCCCACACACTTAATCCCCATTTTACAGATGAGGTAACTGAGGCCCAGAGAAGTGAAATGACTTGCCCAGTGTCACACAACAGACAAGTGGCAGAAATGGGATTAGAACCCATGAATTTCTGACTCCCAGGCCCGTGCTCTATCCACTACTCAATGCTGAGTCTCAAGAAACAAAGTGACTTGGTCAAGGGCAAACAGCGACAAATGGTGCAGCCAGGATTAGATAATACTTAAATGCTGAACTTGGTGTAATGCTAAGTAAAGGAGGGGGTTGTGGAAAGAGAGATAAGTTCATTTTGCCTTGGGTCACCAACAATTAACAGCTAGGAAATATTCACTTAAAATCTGAAAGAAATCACTTCACAAATCTAATATATTAACAAGGGCAGCTCTACTCACGCCATTACATTAGCCCAGCCAGAGGCAGCCTGTGTTTGTCAGTAATTTCTGTCTCTTGGGGTAAGGTGGAAGGGTCTGGAGAGACGGTGGTAGAGAGGTTCTCCCCTCCACCAGCCAGCTTTATTTAAGGGGAGAGAAGAGAGGGTGCTGTTTCCCTTTACTTTGGAAATACTCATGACATATTGGCCAATTGGATTGCAATTAGTGGCTTTTATTATTTTTGGCCATTTCCTGAATTTCTCCTATTTTTTGACTTTGGGAGACAGGTAGCGGAGATTATACTGTTGTCATATTTTAAGTGGAAGGAAATGAACAACAGGCAGTCAGTGGAGCCAAAGCTTGGAGAGAAAGGGTGGTGATTTTCGGGTTTAAGGAATAGAATTGAAAAGGAGACCTGCATAGGTAGAAGTTAATGGAATTACTTTTTTTACCTGGATTCAAATCTAGGTGAGCTAAATTCCAGGCAGGTAGTTTTTGCTCTGGAGATAAGATTGCTCACAAGCGGAGTGGCCTAGTTGTAAGAGCACGGGCTTGGGAGTCGGAGAACTGAGGTCCAGTCCCAGCTCCTCCTCTTGTCCACTGTGTGACTTTCAGTAAGTCATTTCACTTCTCTGTGCCCCAGTTACCTCATCTGTAAAATGGGGTTTGAGATCATGAGCCCAACATGGGACACGGACTGGGTCCAACCAGGTTAGCTTGTCTCTACCCCAGCGTTTAGTACAGTGCCTGGCACATAGTAAGTGCTTAACAAATACTATTAAAACAAGAAAAAAGTTGTCCTCCTATCTTTTTGTTCCTCAGCATCCAGGGATTGGAGAGTAGCCATAGCCATGACTAACTGAAACATGGTCATTGAGTGAGAGAAGAGGGGGAATAAAAATGAAATGTGGGAAACCTGAGAGAGCAAATCGATTGGAGAGATCAAAGAGCTGAGATGAAATGGAAAGAGAGGTTGTGTGAAAAACCTAGAATAGACAGAATCGTTTGTGGAAAGAGACAGTAGGAATGCCTTGAAAATATCTGCTCCCTGCTTTCATTTGAGTCTCTCTGCACATGGACATATGCGGCCTTTCCAGGCCAACGAGCTACTTCAAAATGTACTCCCTCCTTTACTGGCTGCTCTGATAATTAACTGAAATAAAATGAATAATTTTCAGCGATTTTTGTGAAGAATATTTCACCTTATTGAACCTCCAGGGAGAGTTTAAGCAGAGAGGATGTAGTTAGTTATTGGAATATAGCTGCAGGTGGCAGAGTTGTTATTTTACTGTTAAAGAAAATGAGGGAATTTTTTTTTTAAACATTACCACCCCCAGTTGTATTGGGTTCTATTATGATATAAAACGTTTTATTATTTCTGAAATTAAACCGGAAGCTTCAGTTTTTTCCCTTCGCTCTGCCAAGCTTAAATGTGAAATGCGGGTTTAAATCTCCCTCTTCTTCAGACTCCGGGGAAATCTGGATTTGGCTCAGATTTGTGCTGCAGTAGGCCTGTGGTCTGAAAGAGTCATCGCCAGTTGAGCCAGTTAGTAAAGCAAAGTAGTGTGACACGGGAGGGGGCGTGGGGGTCTTGAGTTTTGTGGTTTGTGATGAACAGTATACTACACAAGCACAGCTGTTGTCCCAACAGCTTTTCTCCAGCTGTCAGGCACTGACCTTCTTGTACAATACCCCACATTCCCTTCTTACTACCACTTGGAGCATTCTCTACTTTATTACTTAAAAACGTGGACCCTGGTGATGTATTACTTCATGACCCTTCCTTATTCTTACAGCTGGCATTCGCTTAGTTTGGTTTTCTGATGTTCCGCTTGGATTCTTTAGAGTAGATCACTCAGTTTGAGGTCTTGTCACAATTGTCCCATTATATCTGCCAGTTGTTAAAAGCAAAAATTAAAGTTCGTTGCAAAAGTGGGGCCAGCCATTAAGTATTCTGGAGACTTAAGGATTCCACCGAAATAAGTAGGATGTATCTGATAATGCAACACTCGTTCCTAGTTTCTTCTCAAAGTTCTTGTTGGATTTGATATTTCCTTTTCCCTGCATTGTAACGTGAGATATTGTTAGGCGTTTGACATGAATTATCATTGTTAATTGTAACAGCATTTGTTGAGTGCCAGGGAAGCAGCATGGCTCAGTGGAAAGAGCACGGGCTTAGGAGTCAGAGGTCATGGGTTCTAATCCTGGCTCCACCACCTGTCAGCTGTGTGACTTTGGGCAAGTCACTTCACTTCTCGGTGTCTCAGTTCCCTCATCTGTAAAATGGGGATGAAGACTGTGAGCCTCATGTGGGACAACCTGATTACCTTGCATCTATCCCAGCGCTTTGAACAGTGCTTGGCACATAGTAAGCGCTTAACAAATACCACATTATTATTATTATTTGTTTGTAGCAACTACATTAGGTTTTTGGGAAGATACAAGAAATATCAATAGAAGATACAAGAAATATAAATCAAAGAAATCCTGCCTGTAAGAAGCAAACAGTCTGGATAGTGGGGAGGGGACACTGGGAGAAGCATGGGCGAGGGAGAGAAATACATAAAAATTGAATTTTCTTTCATTCAGTTGTACTAAGTTTCATTCACTGTACTAAGTGAATACTTTCATTCACTGTACTAAGTGCTTGGAAGAGTACAGTATGACAATGAACAGACACATTCCCTGTCCACAATGAGCTTACAGTCTAGACGGGGAAGACAGATATTAATATAAATAAATACATTCCGGATAGGTATGTAAGTGCTGTGAGTCTGGGAGGGGAATTTTCTGAATCTGAATCTGAATCTTCACCCTCTTCCCCAGTCCAGAGCAGCCAAGTCCCCGATATTCAAAGTGTTTTTCAAAATACAGTTTCATCCGCTCTCGAGTCGGGTGGAAGGGTAGGGGTTGGGGGTGCCATGTGGGCTCCAGCATATCAGGGCCAGGCCCCTGGTCAGTAGCTTGGGCTAGTGGACAGAACACTAGCTTGGGAGTCAGAAGGACCTGGATTCTAATCCCAGCTCCACCACTTGTCTGGTCTGTACCTTGGGCAAGTCACTTCCAGAGACCTTACTGAGGTCTCTGGGCCTCAGTACCGTCATCTGAATAATGGGGATTACGACTGTGAGCCCCAAGTAGCACAGGGACAGTGTCCAACCTGATTAGTTTGTATCTCCCCCAGTGTTTAGTACAGTGCCTTAACAAATAATAAGTCCCTCCCCCCAAAACGGTTCTGTCCTGTTGGCAGGGGACTCTTAGAGTTTCAGAACAATAAATTCTGCTCACCCAGAAATGGCATCACGTGATCTCCAACCAAAACCATGATATGTTGCTATAATTCTGTTGGATTTTTATGCATGGTCAATACTGGGTCAAAGATTTGTGAGCAAGAAAAATGTTTTTTGACACCACAGTGTTATTTTACAGAAGGATGGAGGTTTGATTTTTGCCCTTTGCTTAGGGTAGCTCCTCCACATAGAGTAAGAAGTCAATCAATACCATTGACTGAAGAGGAAAATATTGAAAATAATTATGCCATTTATTAAGTAATAAAAGTAATAATAATAATGTTGGCATTTGTTAAGCGCTTACTATGTGCCAAGCACTGTTCTAAGCACTGGGGTTCATAGTTAATCCCCATTTTCCAGATGAGGTCACTGAGGCACAGAGAAGTAAAGTGACTTGCCCAAAGTCACCCAGCTGACAAGTGGCAGAGCCAGACAAGTGGCAGAGCCACTAATGAAGTATTAATGAAGTAATATAATTCTCCACACATCTAGGTAGAACCCTCTGTTTCAGACATGGCCTTCCCTGACAAAACAAAGCACAAAGCACAGGGTTGGCCTTTAGATTATAGAGTGTACTCTCCCAAGTACTTAGCACAGAGCAGTGCACATAGTAAGTACTCAATATGATGATTGGTTGATTGGCTGATTTGATTGAGTACTCCACTGGCATTGGCTTGGGGTCATGAAAATCACTGCTTCATAGCTACTCAATCCATTTCTCTCAGCGTGGCTTAATGGATAGAGGACAGGTTTGGGAGTCACAGGGACCTGGGTTCTGATCCCGGCTCTGCCACATGTCTGCCATGTGTCCTTGGGCAAGTCATTTAACTTCTCTGGGCCTCAGTTACCTCATTTGTAAAATAGGGATTAAGACTGTGATCCCCATGTGAGACAGGGACTGAGTCCAACCTGATTAACTTGTATCTACCCCAGTGCTTAGAGTAATAATAAAAATAATTGTAGTATTTAAGTGCTCACTATGTGCCAGGCACTATACTAGGCGCTGGGGTGGAACTGTGTTTGGAACATAGTAAATGCTTAAGAAGTACCATAATTATTATTATTATTACTGCTCCTGCTCGCATCCCAGGAGTGAATAGAGTACTGTATTCAGAGCCACTAGGTCAGGCAACTGATGTGTGTGGAATGATTCTTTCATCCAATTACGTGTGATCAGAAACTCTCCAAGGTGGATCTTTGCACTTTCTGGAGCTGGAAGGGCTACATTGAAATGTGTGTGTGGCTGGGAGGAAGTGAATCTCAAATTTCATGGCTCATCCAAAAAATTGAAAAAGTAGCTTGAGAGTCTTTCCTTCATGATCTTCATTAAATCACTTTAAACATAAAATATGTCTACTGCCAGTTCTGGTTGGAGAAAGCAAGCCTTGTCTTTTTGTGCCTTTGAAGTTATAACCGTTTACAAAATAATTAACAGTTAAGATTTGGTTGCCTGATGTTTTTTTTTTTCTGTGAAAACTCTTTATATGGAATTCAGATTAGTGTCTGTTTTTTCACTGAATTTCTGCCTCTGTTGGTAGTAAGAGAAAAAACAACCTAAAGGTGAAAGTCTAAAATACACTGACTAAAACTGACTCTTTCTTTTGTGACCACAGTTTAAGGAATTTTTGCCGCATTCTTGTTTTTGGATTGAATTTACTGAATAGTGGTTTCCAGAATGCTTTCATAACTGAATCTTCTGAAAGTCATAACCATATCCTGAATTCAGTTTGGGGCAAAAGGAGTTTAGTAGTGTAGGAGGAAGATGACAGTCCTGCTCTTTGCCTGTAATAATAATAATAATAATAATAGTGATATTTGTTAAGCACTTATACTATGTGCCAGCCACTGCGCTAAACACTGGGATGGATACAAGCAAATCGGGATGGACACAGTCCCTGTCTCTCATGGAGCTCACAGTCTTGATCCCTATTGATTCTTCTATTGATTCTTCCCATTGATTCTTGATCCAGAAGCAGCGTGGCTCAGTAGAAAGAGCACGGATTTAGGAATCAGAGGTCATGGGTTTTAATCCCAGCTCCACCACCTGCCAGCTATGTGACTCTGGGCAAGTCACTTAACTTCTCTGTGCCTCAGTTCCCTCATCTGTAAAATGGGCATGAAGACTGTGAGCCCCACGTAGGACAACCTGATCACCTTGTATCCTCCCCAGCACTTAGAACAGTGCTTTTCACATAGTAAACACTTAACAAATGCCATCATTATTATTATTTTTTGCACATGAGGTAACTCAGGCCCAGAGAAGTGAAGTGATTTGCCCTAGGCCACACAACAGACAAGTGGCAGAGCTGGGACTAGAACCCTGTACTGACTGAGGATTAATATAATTCTCAATACATAGTATGTGCCCCTAACTGAATTACTTAGTCTGTGACAAAGCTGGCCCATTAGCTGAAGATTTCACTAGTTTTTATTTTAGGACTTTTTTTTTCTCTTCTGCCGTTTGCAGTATGACTAACTACAGAGTCCAAGAGCTTTTTTTTTTGACCTCAGAAGAACATTTTAATTTTCTTTCTTGATGTTCTTAGGGGAACCGACAGGATTTATAAATGCTTATCATTCCAAAAAGGGAATTTCATTTTTATCATGCCTTTGCTTGCAATTCATTAAACTTCAGCACGTAATTTTTCTTAGAGTTTATCTTGGCAATTTTTGAATGAACAGTGTACAACACACAAAGGAAAGCTGTCCTTGTCCACTTTTTTTAAAAATGGAATTCGTTAAAGTGGTTACTATGTGCCAGGCACTGTATTAAGCATCGGGGTACATACAAGCTAATCAGGTTGGACACAATCCCTATCCCACATAGGGTTCACACTCCTTAATCCCTATTTTACAGATGAGGTAACTGAGGCACAGAGAAGTGAAGTAATTTATCTAAGGTCACCCAGTGGACAAGTGTCAGAGCTGGGATTAGAACCTTTTCCTTTTGACTCCCTGGTCGAGACTCTATCCACTAGGTCATGCTGCTTCTCATCCTGAAATTACTGTTTGCTTTCACTAGGGAATGGTGTTCTTCCCACCAAATCACTCCTTTTTCCAAAGTTGGAAAGAAGTAAGGGTGATCCACCATCCCTCCAAAGATCATTCTTGCCAACATGCTTCTGAATTCCTGGTAGAATCCAAGAGGTTGGATGTTCTTCTGCATAATTTTCTTAAGTTTCCCTTCTTCCTCATGGTAATACAGTGTTTCAGTTGGAGAAGCAGCATGGCCTAGTGGATAGAGCACGGGTCTGGGAGTCAGAAGGACCTGGTTTCTAATTCCTGCTCTTCCATTTGTCTGCTGGGGGACCTTGGGCAAGTAACTTAACTTCTCTGTGCCTGTTACCTCATCTGTAAAATGGGGATTGAGACTGTGAGCCCCATGTGGGGCAGAGCTGTGTCCAACTTGATTTGCTTCTATCTACCCCATCACTTAGTACAGTGCCTGGCATATTGTAAGCACTTAAAAAGTACAATTAAAAAAAACTTGTCATTGGAAGCTTGACTGTCACACGTTGAACAGTGCTATTATCCAGTGGAAAGAGCCACAACTCTGGAGTCAGGAGGCCTTGGGTTCATTCATTCATTTATTTATTCATTCAATTGTGTTTATTTAGCACTTACTCTGTGCAGAGCACTGTACTAAACGCTTGGGAAAATGCAATACGGCAATAGAGAGAGACAATCCCTGCCCACAACAAGCTCACAGTTTGGAGTTTAGAGCACACTCAGTAGTCCAGCTCTACCACAGAATGGAAACTACCAATGCCACGTGGGTGGTAATAATAATAATAATGATGGTATTTGCTAAATGCTTACTATGTGCCAAGCACTGTTCCAAGCACTGGGGTAGATACAAGGTAATCAGGTTGTCCCACGTGGGGCTCACCGTCTTAATCCCCATTTTACAGTGAGGTAACTGAGGCCCAGAGAAGTTACGTGGCTTGCTCAAGGTCACACAGCGGACAGGTGGCAGAGCCGGCATTAGAACCCACATCCTCTGACTCCCAACCCCGGGCTCTTTCCACTAAGCCACGCTGGTAAGCGCCCTAGTCCTGGTTTTGTCTCCTGGGGCTCTGCCATCAGAGGTGAATTTTTCTGGCCAAAGAACAATGTGGACATTCCATGAGGTGGACAGGCCAAGCGGGAATCCCGAAAAAGAGCTGGCTATCCCGGGTGGTGAAGTCCTCAGTGGCTCCGGAGGTAACCAGCCGCCAGTCCAGTGCGTTGCAGGCTTATTTCATCTATTTTGTAGTCGACCTCCCGCCCTCACCCCGCCTTTGGCCTGGAACCTCCTCCCTCCAAATTTCTGACAGACATTTACTCTTCCCCCTTCAAAGCCTTATTGAAGGCCCATCTCCTCCAAGAAGCCTTCCCTGAATAAGCCCTCCTTTCCTCTTCTCCCACTCCCGTCTGCATCGCCCTGACTTTCTCCTTTTGTTCTTCACCCTTCCCAGCCCCAGAGCACTTACGTTCATATCTGTCGTTTATTTATTTCTATTAATGTCTTTCTCCCCCTCTAGACCGTAAGCTGGTTGTGGGAAAGAAATGTGTCTTGTACTGCCCCAGCTCTTAGTACCATGTTGTGCACACAGTAAGGGCTCAATAAATGTGATCGAGTGACTGACTATTAGTGTTGGCACCATATCGTGGTCACTTTGGTTGTTAATGTATCTTGTGTCTCCCCCCACTTTGCAATCCGTTGCCCCCTGACCTGCTAGTCTGGGGCCCAATGGCTCCCAAGGCTAGTGGGGGCGAGAGAGCATGAGTGGGGCTGGGCAAATCTATGGGACTAAAATCAGTTCCTCCACATATGGGCTCTGTCCCACTCAGGTCCGATGTTGTCCCTTGTTCCCGGTGGTAGGTTTCAGAGAGAAGCAGCGTGGTCTAGTGGATAGAGCACTGGCCTGGGAGTCAGAAAGACCTGGGTTCTAATTCCGACTCTGCCATGTGGTCTGCTCTGGGACCTTGAACAAGTCACTTCACTTCTGTGGGCCTCAGTTCCCTCATTTGTAAAGTGGGGATTAAGAATGTGAGCTCCAAGTGGGATAGGGACTGTGTCCAATCCAATTTGCTTGTGTCCACCCCACTGCTGTGTACAGTGCCTGGCACATAGTAAGCTCTTAAGTGCCACAATTATTATTGCTATAATTACCATTATTTTTGACAGTGGTATTTATTGAGAGCTTACTGTGTATAGAGCAATCAATCAATTGTTTTTTCTGTCCCAGCTCTTAGTATAGTGCCCCTGGCACATAGCAAGCACTTAACACTTACCACAATTATTATTATTATTAATAATAACAACAACAGTGACATTTATTGAGCCCTGTTGTGGGCAGAGCACTGAACTAAGTGGGAGTGTCAATACAACAGAGTTGGTAGACATATTCCCTGCCCACAATGAGCATACAGTCTAGAAATTTCATTCAATTCAATTGAATGAATTTGATGCGAGTTATTTACCATTTATTTACCATTTACCTTTTGGAGAAGAGTTTGGTTCGAAAAACAAGAAATCAGATAAGCAAAACCTTCCTGAGTAAATTTTATTCATCATCAGTAGGAAATGAGGCCATGTGATTGCATTTGCTACTTCAATCTGGCATCAATTATTTACAGCCCGTATAACCAAGTATAAGATCAATTTTAAATGGAGTTAACATTCAAGTACTTGGTCTCTTTTTGATTTCAAGCCGACCAGGTTCATGAAAGATAAATTGTTGCTTTTTTAACTAGTTAATTTCCCCTTCAACTTTGGAGTGTGTACATTTTCACATTAAGATTAATTGGCATGTTAACTGAGTGCAAAAATACCAACTCTCTCCAAGGGTGGTGCCTGGGAAGGAGGCTCTTCTTTCTTCACGGTTTCTTCATCAGCAATGGTATTTATTCAACGCGTACTGTGTACAGAACATTCATTCGCTCATTCGGTCGCATTTATTGAATGCAGAGCACTGGATACAGTGCTTGGGAAAGTACAATATAATAACAAATGGGTGCACCATACTAGGAGCTTGGGACAGTCATATGCATGTATATGTTCACTGAGTTGAACAACAGCACTAATGAAAGAGTTAGAATCTCACCAAAAAGTGCACTCCAGGTGCATTACATTGTACTGTTCCAACTCTGCCAATGGAGACTGTTTATGAAAGCCAGTTTGATGCCAAGCTGCGTTAAGTTGTCCCCTCTCTAGAATCTGTTTTCAAAGAGCGTGAGAAAGCTGGGAATACAAAGCCTAGTAATTTAGAAGTGAATGTTTTCTGAAGAGGAGCCGGCAGAGGTAATAGCCATAGCTATAATCAAGATGAAAAAAAACTCTGACGTTGGTTTAAAGACATTATTGTGATGTTGGCTGACAAGGCAATATATCCATTAGGAGTTTCCTCCTTGGGGAGAAAGATAGTTTTTTCTCTGTGTACTTATAAAAAAAAACTTTGTCCTATTATAGTCAGAGTTTAGTGATGTTTTGAATGTTAGAAGTTCACATTGGAATTTCCTGGTAGATCAGAGTGGATTTGTTCACTGTAAGGCAGACACATATTTCAGTATTGAAACTCACCTTTCCTGGGAAGTCCAGGGCCTGGTTTGTCCCCTTGAGACTGCAGTGACCCCTCTTCCCCCACAATCTCACCCCCAACACCATTCCAGGGGTTCTCCCAGGGTCTGGAGCAGGGATAGGGAAGTTTGCTGGAGTGTTCTGGTTTGGCCCAATCAATCTTATTTTTTGAGCACTTTTGTGAACAGAGCACTGTCCTAAGCACTTGAGAGAGTACACTATAACAGAGTTGGTCAGTCACTCAGTTATACTGACTATGAGCCATTGTACTAAGTAAGCGCTGAGGTGGATGCAAGCAAATCTGGTTAGCCACAGTCCCTGCCCCACATGGGGCGCACAGTCTTAATCCCCATTTTACAGATGAGGTAACAGAGACACGGAGAAGTGAAGTGACTTCTCTGTCAAACAAATGGCAGGGCTGGGATTAGAACCCAGGTCATTCATTCATTCAATAGTATTTATTAAACGCTTACTATCCAGAGCACTGTACTAAGCGCTTGGAATGTACAATTCGGCAACAGATAGAGACAATCCCTGCCCAATGATGGGTTTACAGTCTAATCGGGGGAGACAGAAGGACAAAAACAAGACAACATAATCACGATAAATAGAATCAAGGGGATACACACCTCATTAACAAAATGAATAGAGTAATAAAAATATATGCAATTGAGCAGAGTGCTGAGGGGAGGGGAAGGGAGAGGGGGAGGAGTAGAGGGAAAGGGGGCTTAGCTGAGGGGAGGTGAAGGGGGGAAGGAGGAGGGAGCAGAGGGCAGAGGGGGAGCAGAGGGAGTAGAGGGAAAAGGGGAAGCTCGGTCTGGGAAGGCCTCTTGGAGGAGGTGAGCTCTCAGTAGGGCTTTGAAGAGGGGAAGAGAGTTTGGTGGAGGTAAGGAGGGAGGGCATTCCAGGACAGCGGTAGGACGAGGGCCAGAGGTCGACGGTGGGATAGGTGCTAATGGGGGACCATGAGGAGGTGGGTGGCAGAGGAGCGGAGCGTGCGGGGTGGGCAGTGGAAAGAGAGAAGGGAGGTGAGGTAGGAGGGGGCAAGGTGATGGAGAGCTTTGAATCCCAGAGGGAGGAGTTTTTGTTTCGTGCGGAGGTTGATAGGCAACCACTGGAGGTTTTTAAGGAGGCGAGTGATGTTCCCAGAGCGTTTCTGCGGGAAGATATTCCGGGCAGCGGAATGAAGAATAGCCTGGAGTGGGGAGAGACAGGAGGAAGGGAGATCAGAGAGAAAGCTGACACAGTAATCCAGCCGGGATATTATGAGAGCCTGTACCAGTAAGATAGCCGTTTGGATGGAGAGGAAAGGGCGGATCTTGGCGATATTGTAAAGGTGAGACAGGCAGGCATTGGTGACGGATTGGATGTGTGGGGTGAATGAGAGAGCCGAGTCAAAGATGACACCAAGGTTGTGGGCTTGGGAGATGGGAAGGATGGTCATACTGTCCACAGTGACAGGGAAGTCAGGAAGAGGACAGGGTTTGGGAGGGAAGATAAGGAGCTCAGTTTTGAACATGTTGAGTTTTAGGTGGCGGGCAGACATCCAGGTGGAGACGTCCCGGAGGCAGGAGGAGATACGAGCCTGAAGGGAGGGGGAGAGGACAGGGGCAGAGATGTAGATTTGTGTGTCATCTGCATAGAGATGATAGTTGAAGCTGTGGGAACGAATGAGTTCACCAAGGGAGTGAGTGTAGATGGAGAACAGAAGAAGGCCAAGAACTGACCCTTGAGGACCCCCTATAGTTAGAGGCTGGGAGGGGGAGGAGGAGCCTGCGAAGGAGACGGAGAATGAGCACGGAGAATGAGCGGCCAGAAAGATAAGAGGAGAACCAGGAGAGGACGGAGTCCATGCAGCCAAGGTGAGTTAAGGTGTGGAGGAGAAGGGGATGGTCGACAGTGTCAAAGGCAGCTGAGAGGTCGAAGAGGATTAGGATAGAGTAGGAGCCGTTGAATTTGGACAGAGAATGAGCTGCCAGAAAGATAAGAGGAGAACCAGGAGAGGACGGAGTCCGTGCAGCCAAGGTGAGTTAAGGTGTGGAGGAGAAGGGGATGGTCGACAGTGTCAAAGGCAGCTGAGAGGACGAAGAGGATTAGGATAGAGTAGGAGCCGTTGAATTTGGCAAGAAGGAGGTCATGGGTGACCTTTGAGAGAGCAGTCTCGATAGAGTGGAGGGGGTCCAGGAGAGAATTGGAGTTAAGGAATTCTAGGCAGCGAGTGTAGATGACTCGTTCTAGGAGTTTGGAAAGGAAGGGTAGGAGGGAGATAGGGTGATAACTGAAAGGGGAGGTGGGGTCGAGAGAGGTTTTTTTAGGATGGGGGAGACATGGTAATGTTTGAAGGCAGAGGGGAAGAAGCCATTGGAAAGTGAGTGGTTAAAGATAGAAGTTAAGGAGGGGAGGAGGGAAGGGGCGATGGTTTTTATAAGGTGAGTGGAAATGGGGTCCAAAGCACAGGTGGGAGGGGTGGCACTTGCGAGAAGGGAGGAGATCTCCTCTGAGGACACTGCAGGGAAGGATGGGAAAGTAGGGGAAAGGGTTTGGGGGGGAGCTGGAGAAGGGGGAGGGGTGACTTTGGGGAGCTCACACCTGATTGTGTTAATTTTCATGATGAAGTAGGTGGCCAGATCATTGCGGGTGAGGGATGGGGGAGGGGGAGGAATTAAAAGTCCAGAACAATTGGTGGGTGTGATGGGCATGGGCATCAATGAGGGTCCTTCGGATTAGAACCCAGGTCCATGCAAGCATTAGCTGGGTGTAGTTGTTATATCAACTCTACAATTCTGAATGCTGCTGGATGCATTCTGTTGTCTAACTTGTATAAAGTATTTCTTGAATATCAGCTCTTCTCCATCCCTACTGAAATCTACATTGTACATTGCATCAATAAACAAAGCTCAGACTCTTGGCTCAGTGACCCTGAGTTGTCCCAGCCTTGTATGGGCTTGGTAATTCCTGAGGCCTGGCGTAGGGAATGATTTCTTTTCTCTCCTTTTTCTTTCTCCCATTGCCCTGATGTCTGCAAATCTTGGGAGCATAAACAGAGTTTAAAAGGAAAAGAGCAAGGCAATTTAGTGGTTGGGAAATTCCTTACCATCAGCTTTAATAATAATGATGGTGTTTAAGTGGTAGCTATGTGACAAGCCGGGGTAGGTCCAAATTAATCAGGTTGGACAAAGTCCATGTCTCACACAGGGCTCACAGTTAAATCCCCATTTTACAGACAAGGTAGCTGTGGCCTAGAGAAGTGAAGTGACTTGCCCAAGGTCACACAGCAGCCTAGTGCCAGGTCTAGGATTAGAACCCAGGTCCTTCTGTCTCCCAAGCCCATGCACTATCCACTAGGCCATGTTGCTTGTCAATCAGCTTGCCCCTTTTACCTTACCTTACTGATCCTGAACTACAGCCCATCTTTCTAGCAATAGCTTGACTAGATCTGGTCTTCTCTTGTCAACGCTTTTCCCGCATCCTCCCTCTGGCCAGGTATTCCCTCTCTCCATATTCATTTCATTCATTCAGTCGTATTTACTGAGCACTTACTTTGTGCAGAGCACTGTAGTGAGAGCTTGGAAAGTACAATTTGGCAACGAAGAGAGACAATCCCTACTCAACGGGCTCACAGACTAGATGGGGGGAGACAGACAACAAAACAAAGCCAGTGGACAGGCATCAATTGCATCAATGTAAATAAATGGAATTATAGATGTATACATGTCATTAATAAAATAAATAATAATAATGATGGTATTTGAGCACTTACTATGTGCGAAGCACTGAATAATATGTACATATATACAGATATATGCCAGACCAGCACTCTCCCCACCTTCAAAGCATTAATGATAGTAACAATAATAATAATAATGGTATTTGTTAAGCGCTTACTATGTGCCAGACACTATACTAAGCAATGGGGTGGATACAAGCAAATTGGGTTGGGCACAGTCCCTGTCCCATGTGGGGCTCACAGTCTCAATCCCCATTTTATAGATGAGGGAACTGAGGCACAGATAGGTCAAGTGACTTGCCCAGGGTCATCCAGCAGACAAGTGGCAGAGCCGGGTTAAAAACCCATGGCCTTCCTACTCTCAGGCCAGTGCCCTGTCCACTGTGCCTCACTCCTTCTGTTAAACACTGTTGATATCACATCTCCTAGAGCCCTTTCTTGATTAAGCCCTCTTTTTCCCCGTCTACACCTCCCTTCTGTGTCATCTCTGCACTTAGATCTGGATCAATTAAGCAGTTGATATTGACCTCACTCTTAGTCCCAGAGCTTGTATTTACATATCCGGAATTTATTTATTTATATTAATGTCTGTCTTCTCTAGACTGTAAGCCCATTGTGGGCAAGGAAGGTGTCTACCAACTCTGTTGCATTGCACTCTCCGAAGCACTCAGTACAGTCAATCATATTTATTGAGTGCTTACTGTGTGCAGAAGAATTTACTACGCACTTTGGAGGGTACAATATAATCATGGTATTTGTTAAGCGCTTACTATGTGCAAGATGCTGTACTAAGCACTGGGTGGATACAAGCAAATCAAGTTGGACACAGTCCCTGTACTGTGTGGAGCTCAGAGTCTCAAGCCCCACATTACAGATGAGGTAACTGAGGCCCAGAGAAGTTAAGTGACTTGCCCAAGGTCATACAGCAGACAAGTGGTTGAACTGGGATTAGCACCCATGACCTTCTGACTCCCAGGCTCCTGCTCTATCCACTACGCCATGCAGACACATTCCCTGTTCACGATGAGCTTATGGTGCCCTGCACATAATAAGCACTCAATAAATACTATCGATTGATGGGAAAACATCGATTGATTGAAACCTGGTTGGTCATCTGCTTTATACTGTGTTCATAGGTGCCACCCTTGTCATTTTAGGGGAAGCTGTGCGAATCTCTGACAGGCTTCAAAGAACTAATGGGTGAGAAATACTCCATGTTGAATCTCTTCAACTCTGTTTGGAAACTGTAGCTCTTTTTATCCCTATTTGGAAACTCTCAAATATTGTCTAAGACCTGGTATGTTAAAGATCAGAGATTCAAATCCAAAAGCTCTAAAAATAAGCATGATGATGATATCTGTTAAGTGATCACTATATGCCAGGCACTGTACTATGCGAATGGGTAGATGCAAGCAAATCAAGCTGGACACAGTCCCTGTCCCACATGGGACTCACAGTCTCAATCCTCATTTTACAGATGAGATGAATGAGGCAGAGAGAAGTGAAGTGACTTGCCCAAGGTTACACAACAGTCCAATGGTAGAACCAGCATTAGAATCCATTACTTTCTGACTCCCAGGCCCGGGCTCTATCCACTACCCTATGCTGCTTTTCTAATCAATCCATTATCCAATCAATCAATTATCTTATTATGAGCAATTACTGTGTGCAGAGCACTCGCCTAAGAGCTTGGGAGAGTACAGTCCAAAAGAGAAGCTGCATCCCCTAAGGAAAGACACTGGATTTGAGAATCAGAGGACCTGGGTTCTAATCCTGGCTCTTGCAATTCTTGGTATGTGAGATTGGGCAAGACAGTTAACTTCTCTGGGCCTCAGTTTCCTCAACAGTAAAACAAGGATGAAATCCTGCTCCCCATACTTAGACTGTAAGCCCTGTGGGACAGAGACTGTATCCTGCCTGATTATTTTATAGCTACCCCAGCACTTAGAACAGTGCTTGACACATAGTAAGCACTTAACAAGTGCCATAATAATAGAAATAATAATAATAATAATTGTGATAACAGAGTTGGCAGACATGTTCCCTGTCTACCAGGAACTTGAATGTAAGGAATGTAAGAGAGGGAATAGGTCTGATATATTGTACTCTCCTTAGCGCTTAGTACAGTGCTCTACACATAGCAAGCACTCAATAAATAGCATTGATTGATTGAAAGCAACCATTAGTATATTGAGCAAATCTACATACTCTTTTCTGCCTTTGACCCTGTGTATAAAAAGTAAGCTCTTTATTATTCATTTCATTGGGGTATGAATAGTAGCACAATCATTCATACATTCAATCGTATTTATTGAACGCTTACTAAACGCTTAATCATTATGTACAGAAGATATGGTTGAATTGTCCACTGTTAAACCACTCTTGTCCATCACAGTACACATACATCAGTGTCTTTCCTAAACTGGATGATGATTTTATGAAGGAAAGATTTTGGATTATGATATTTTGAGGAGTCGAGTTCTTGTCAGTTGTATTTACTGAGCACTTACTATGTGCAGGGCACTGTAAAATATAATAATATAAAAGACATATTTCCTGCCCACAATGAGCTTACAGTCTAGAGGATGGTATGTTCTTGACGTACTGCTTCGAACCGCGTGGCTTTGAGTGCCTAGCTGAAAATTGGGCTCATGGCCATCCTTCCTTCTCACCCATTTAATTCACTCAGCTGTATTTATTGAGTGCTTACTGTGTGTAGAGCACTGTACTAAGTGCTTGGGAGAGCACAATGTAACAATAAACAGACTTATTCCTTGCACCCACGGAGGCTGATTTGGTTTTCAGCCAATCTTGATCATATGGATCCATACTGGGGCAGAACCAGTGGAAATATTGTGTCCTGAGTGGCTTAGAGAGCCAAACTGAGCCTTGGAGTGTGCTTCCACTCAGTGCAAGAATTAATCGATCATATTTATTAAGCACTTACTGTGTGCACAGCACTGTACTAAGCCCTTGAGGAGAGTACAATATAACCGAGCTGGTAGACACGTTCCCTTCCCACAAGGAGCTCACCGTCAATGATGATGATGGTATTTAAGTACTTACTAAATGCTAAGTACTGTTCTAAGTGCTGGGGTAGATACAAGGTAATCAGGTTGTCCCACCTAGAGTTCACAATCTTAATCCCCATTTAACAGATGAGGTAACTGAGGTACAGAGAAGTTAAGTGACTTGCCCAAAGTCACACAGCTGACAAATGGCGGAGCTGAAATTAGAACCCAGAACCTCTGACTTCCAAGCCTGTCCTCTTTCCATTAAGCCACGGTGCTTGTCCTAATGGCCTCTATTAGATCTCATGGTCTTCAATGGTCTCTACTGAGCTCTTACTATGTGGAGAGCACAGTACTAATGCTTGGGAGAATTATAATATTCTGTATTCTATAATTATTAGAATTATAATATTCTAATATTGCAGAACTGGTTTACTAATGTCTGTCTCCCCCTCGCTAGACTGTAAGCTCGGTGACTGTTTATTGTTGCACTGTACTCTCCCAAGCGCTTAGGACACTGCTCTGCACACTGTAAGACTCAATAAATACTATTGAATGAATGAATGCCCGCAACAAGCTCATCATCAACGGTTTGTAGTGAGCTCTTACTATATGCAGAGCACAGTGCTAATGCTTGAGAGAGTACAATTCAAGAGTTGGTGGAAACATTCCCTGCCCACTACGAGAATCTTGCCATTTTCTTATGTACACACTCTAAAAGGATATTTGTATTGTAGCAGTAAATCAAGGCTTGCAAACAAAAGATATTTTTCTTTTCCTTTCCTTTTCTTTCTTTGCTACCCATCTGCCTTTGGCTACCCAAATTCCTTTTATTCTTTCCCTCAGAGTTTATCTGAGAAAAATAATGCCACCATAGAAACAGAATTTTTTTGTGTGCGAAGGATGTGTTGTTTTGCCAATTGTGTTGTCTTTGTGAAGTTAGGTTCATTGTTGAGAGGAATCCATTTCCATTCTCATAATGGGGTGAGATTAAAAATTTGAATTTTAAATAGCTGCCCTCTGTCTGAAGGCAATGATGTGTCCCTCAGCGTGGTTAGCCCACACATCTATCAATCAGTCAATCAATGGCATTTATTAAGTACTTATTGTGTACAGACCACTATACCAAGCACTTGGGAGGGTACTGTATAATAGCATTGACAGAGACAATCCCTACCCTCAAGGAGAAGGAACATGGCCTAGTGGAAAAAGCATGGGCTTAGGAGTCAGAAGGACCTAGGTTCTCTTATTGGCTCTGCTACTTGTCTGCTCTGTGACCTTGGCCAAGGCACTTAACGTCTCTGCGCTTAAGTTCCCCCAACTGTAAAATGGGGATTAAGACTGTGAGCCACATATGGGTCATGGACTCTGTCCAGCCTCATTAATTTGTATATACCCCAGTGCTTAACAAATGCCATAAAAAAGAGCTTAGAGTCTACTGGGAGAGAGAGACAATAAATTAAATTCCAGCTAGGGGAAGCAGCAGAGTATAAGGAAATGTACCCGACTGCTGTGGGGCTGAGGTGAATGTCAGAGTGCTTAAGGGGTACAGACACTATTGCTTAGGTGATAGAGAGGCAGGGCAAATAGGGCAACTGAGGCCTTAGTCAGGGAAGACGTCTCATGCCACACCTTTTGTTACACTGTTATGAACTTGTTTCTAATAGTGAGAAACTTCCAACTTCTGGAATTTTCTAATGTTCTGAAAAACAACCTCCCAAATCACATGGCCATTCCCTTCCTTCGAAGCGTCTTGGTCCGTCACACAGTGAACCAATGAAATTGAGAGAGGAGGAGTACATGACTTGGCCAACTTTTGCCAAAGTGCCCCAGTGGCTTAAGGGTGTTTCCACACTTCAAATTCTCAGTGACAATTCAGTACTTGTTTACTCAGTTGTTTAAATTGTGGTAGTGCCTGAAATTCACACAGTTTCAACCCAAATTCACAAATGCAATTTGTTTGTGCAAGAGCCCTGTAAAGATCTCGAGACCTTTCAGCTCTTCATCTTCAATTGAAAGCCTACAGGTATATTCATTCATTTACTCAGTCGTGTTTATTGAGTGCTTACTGTGCGCAGATCACTGTAGTAAGCACTTGGGAAAGTACAATACAACAATCAACAGACACATTCCCTGGCCACAATGAGCTAACAGTCTAGGGGAGGGGGAGACAGACATCAATACACATAAATAAATGACAGATATGTACATAAGTGCTGTGGGGCTGGGAGTGGGGAAGAACAAAGGTAGTAAAATCAGGGCGATGCAGAAGGGAGTGGGAGGAGAGGAAAAGAGGGGCCTAGTTTGGGAAGGCCTCTTGGACAAGATGTGCCTTCAGTAAGGCTTTGAAAGGGGGGAAAGTCTAGTACAACCTTACGAGTCCTGGTTGTCCAGGACTGAGAGAGATCCAAATATAGCCATTGCCCAGGGAAAGAGAAAAGTAGTAATAATAATAATTGTGATATTTGTTAAGTGCCTTCTATGTGCCAAGCACTGTCCCGGCTCCGCCACTTGTCAGCTGTGTGGCTGTGGGCAAGTCACTTAACTTCTCTGTGCCTCATTTACCTCATCTGTAAAATGGGGATGAAGACTGTGAGCCCCACGTGGGACAACCTGATTCCCCTGTGTCTACCCCAGCGCTTAGAACAGTGCTCGGCACATAGTAAGCGCTTAACAAATACCAACATTATTATTATTATTACTAAATGCTGGGATAGGTACAAGTTAATCTGGTCAAACACAGTCCTTGACCCATAGGGTTTTCATGGTCTAAACAGGAGGGAGAGCTGCAATTTAATGCCCATTTCACAAATGAGGAAACTGAAGCATAGAGGAAGTGAAATGACTTGCCCAAGTTCACACAACCGGCATGTGGCAGGGCCAGGATTAGAACCCAGGTCCTCTGAATCACAGGCTCATGCCCTTTCTACTAGGTCCACACTGCTTCCCTAAGAAGGATCAAATACCAAAAGGGCTGGCTTGCTCATCTGCGGGAGAGCCAGTCAGTCGTATTTAATGAGCATTTACTGTGTGCAGAACACTGAAATAAGCACTTGGGAGAGTACAAAATAACAGTATAACAGACACATTCCCTGCCCACAGTGAGCTTACAGTCGAGAGTGCCACTGATGCACATCCCACTCTCTGTACCCACTTTGGAAGTGCTGATGAGTGGAAGTATTTTCAAAGCCTTATTGAAGGCACATCTCCCCCAGGAGGTCTTCCCTGACTAAGCCCTCCTTTCCTCTTCTCCCACTCCCTTCTGGGGTCATCCTTGCATTTGGATTTGGTCCCTTTATTTACCCCTCCCTCAACCCCACGGCACTTACATAACTATCCATAATTTATTTATCTATATGAATATTTGCTTCCCCTGTAAGCTCACTGTGGGCAGGGAACGGTCCACCAACTCAGTCATAATGTACTCTCCCAAGCACTTAGTACAGTCCTCTGCAAATAGTAAGTGCTCAATAAATACGACCAGTTGATTGACTGAGCACACACTTTGTGTATCACACTGTACTATGGGCTTGAGAAGTATGACACAGTGAAGTAATATGTTCACTGACCACAGGGAGCTTAAAAGAATGCTTTCCAATCCTTCAGCAAGCAGACTGTGGCATCCTTCCTTCCCAAGTGGAATAAATTCAGTAGTATTTATTGAGCACTTACTGTGTGCAGAGCACTGTATTAAGTGCTTGTATTATGGGAACGTGTCTGCTAATTCTGTTGTATTGTACTCTCCCAAGCTCTTAGTATAGTCCTCCGCCCACAGTAAGCGCTCAATAAATACAATTGACTGACTGAACCAGGCAGTTCCCTCCTAAAGTGAGGGAAGTGGCTGTGGAGCACTGTTGAGAATATTTCCGCACGCTTTTGCAAATGTTTCTCCCCCTCTAGTCTGTAAGCTCGTCTGGACAGGGAATGTGTCTGTTTATTGCTATACTCTCCCAAGCCGCTTAGTACTGTGCTCTACACACAGTAAGTGCTCAATAAATATGACTAACTGAGCCAGGTGGTGCCCTGCTAAAGTGAGGGAAGAGGCTGCTGTTGGGTTCTTGCCCTCAGCACTGGCCTGGGAACAGACAAGTTTGGAACTTGTCTTTATAATCCTCTGGACTGTAAACTCATTGTGGGCAGGGAACATCTCTGTTAAATTGTACTCTGCCAAGCTGCTTAGTACAGTGCTCTGCACACATTGAGGAAGCAGCGTGGTTTAGTGGAGAGAGCACGGGCTTGGGAGTCAGAGGTCGTGGGTTCTAGTCCCAGATCCGCCACTTGTCAGCTGCATGACTTTGGGCAGTCACCTAACCTCTCTGTGCTTCAGTTATCTCATCTGTAAAATGGGAATTAAGACTGTGAGCCCCACATGAGACAACCTGATTACCTTGTATCTACCCCAGTGCTTAGATCAGGGCTTGGCACATATTAAGCGCTTAACAAATACCATTATAAGTATTATTATGATCAATAAATACAATTGATTCATATTTAAAGTCTAAGCCAAGTATTGCAACTGCAGGGGAAGAAGAGTGGCTGAGTGGATAGAGCTCAGATCCGGGAGTCAGAAGGATCTGGGTTCTAATTCCAACTCCACCACTTGTCTGCTGTGTTATCTTGAGCAAGTCACTTCTTTGTGCCTCATTTACCTCATCTGTAAAATGGGGATTGAGTGAGAGCCTCATATGGGACAGCTACTGCATCTAACCTGTTTATCTTGTTTCTACCCCAGTGCTTAGAACAGTGACTAGCACATAGTAATGGCTTAGCAAATGCTATTAAAAAAACAAAACAAAAAAGAGCTTTCAAGGGATCACAGGGCCTGTGGCAAGTGGAAAGTTGGGGAATGTTTCTGCTAATTCCATTGTATTGTACTCTCCTAAGCGCTTAGTATAGTGATCTGCACATAGTAAGTGCTCAGTAAGTACCATGGATTGATTGGGGTTGTGAGAGTGGAAGGACACAGAAAAATCAGTTTAAGGAGATAAAGAAATGGTAAGCAGAGAGAAATAAGCTAGTCATTCTCTGAACAAAGTGAATCATTTTTTTTTTCCTCCTTCAGTGCGGCTGTGTAAAAATATATTTTTTTGAGGCTTTGTTAGTTCCTGGTATGCTGTTCAAAAATAGACATGTGTGATTTTAATGCGTGTGTTTGTGTGTATTTTCAGGGTGGGAGGAGGGGGAAGTGAGCTGAGGATGGTTGACAAATGGGTTTTTTAAAATAAGTCTAAATAAATGTGCCTGATTCACCTTAAAGGGGAATGAATCTTTGGCCTTATCGTATTTAGTTGGATATGTGATGTGTGGATTATTTTGGATTGGTTTGACAGAAGAATGCTGTAATCACTCTTGTGATGCATCTCCAAATTCATACTTTATTATCAGTCAATCAGTGGTATTTAGTGAGTGGTTACTGTGTGTAGAACACCACTTCAGAGAGTACAACAGAGTTGGTAGATTCCTTCCCTGCTTAAAACCAGCTAACAGTCTACCGATTTAGATTAGATTTATCTAGCATTTTTCTCTAATGATTATCAGTTACCAGCTTAGGATAGTTGGCATTCCCCTTTCTCTTTCTCTGAATGTGTGAGACATTTGTTAAGTACTTACTGTGCTTGACAGTAAGTACTTAACTGTGTCAAGCACTGGGGAAATCACTGGGGAAATCAGGCACCTGATCCCACATGGGGCCTACAATCCAATAAGATGAAGAACAGGTATTGAATGCCCATTTCACAGTTGAGGAAACTGAGGCATAGAAGTCAGAAGAACCTGGGTTCTAACCCCGGCTCCACTATTTGTCTGCTGTGTGACCTTGGGCAAATCACTTGACTTCTCTGTGCCTCAGTTACCTCATTTGTAAAATGGGGATTTCGACTGTGAGCCCTAAGTGGGACAGGGCCTGTGTTCAAACTTGTACCTACCCCAATGCTAAGTACAGTGCCCGGCATGGGGTAAGTGCCTAACAAAAACCATAAAAAAAAAATGCCCAAGGTCACAAAGCAGACAAGCAATGGAGCTGGGATTAGAACCCAGGTCCTCTCACTCCCAGGCTTGTGCTCTTTCCACTAGGCCATGTTGCTTGTACCCTTCTACCCCTTCCTCCATCCTTCTTCTATCCATCCACCCCCTTCACTAATTCAGTTATCTACTGTGTGCCGAGCACTGTACTATGTGCTTGGGTCTGTTCTACTTCCTTTCATCAATGTAGCTGAATTTCTTAATACAGTTCAGAAATATTATACTCCCGATTCAGTGGCAAAGCTAAACGATTCCAGTAGGTCTCAGTTTATTTTTCCCACATTAACGAGTGGAATAAGATGTCAGAAATCATTCACATTTTGAATTAAACTTGTTCTTTTTGCAATTGTTTGCTTTTTGGAGGCCTTACAAAACAAATCTTTGAGTCTGTAAAAGACACCCTCATACAAGTGTGTTGCATTTTTACTGAGCCTATCTGAAAGTTCATTTGGTTTTTGAGACAGTGAGCGTTAACCTTTAACTGTTCTGTGTACGCTGAATAAGCTCTTAAATTTACTGGAAAGCCAGCCTGTGACATTGGTGGGTTTAAACCAGCTTGTGATATTAGAATTTTTGGTCTAAGTGGAAAAAAAAGAGTGTGGGAGTGTGTAACATGCATTTAAAACTTGTTTAGTGGTTTATTGTGATACAGTTTGACTTTTCTATGAAGGTCTACCTTCCCGGAGTACTGCTATTTTGTTTCATTTTGCTTCTTAGAGATGTGGGATAAACTTTGAGATTGAAAATTTAGAACAGTATCCATGTAACCATTTGGTCCTTAAATGTAGCAAATCTATAAAGATGGAGGGAGCCACTTGTAGAAATTATTTTTGTGTAATTAAAACTGTAGGTAGAAAATTATTGCTTGGAAAAATAATTCATAAGTAATTTTTTTAAAGAAAAAGCACTTTTTAAAACGTTAAATATTGTAGAATTTTGAGTCCCTTTTCAAATCAAGGCCCATTATGTGCCTCCTATTAATTTTTCATAGTTTCAACAAAAACTTCTGGCTTCCATTCCAGTATGTAAACATATAGTACAGTTAAGCACTGTGCATTCGTTATTCAACATGTTTCATTAAGTTACTATTACTCAATATCATTGTCTAGCAGTGAATATCATAGAAGGGGTTTGGTCAATAAAGATTTTAGGATGTAGTCCTTCTAGGATCAACCCAATGTAACACTTCTCAAATCTAGGTGAGTTAATTAATTAATCAGTGGGATTAACTGTGTGCAGATCATCATCATCAGATCACTGCACTAAGCGCTTGGGAAAGTACAATACAATAATAATAATTGTGGTATTTGTTAAGCACTTATTATGTGTACTAAGAGCCGGGGTGGAAACAAGGTAATCAGGTTGGACACAGTGCCTGTCCCACATGGGGCTCACAGTCTTAATCCCCATATTACAGATGAGGTAACTGAGGCACAGAAGTTAAGTGACTTGCCTAAGGTCACACAGCAGACAGGAGGTGGAGCCAGGATTGGAACCAGGTCCTTCTGACTCCCAGGGCACTAGCTCTATCTTTTAGGCCACACTGCTTCTCCATTGAGTTGGTAGAAACATTTCCTGCCCTCTAGGTGCTTATTAGAGACTAATATAAATGAATAAACTACAGATATGTACATAAGTGTTGTGGGGTTGAGGGTGGGGTGAATATCAAGTGCTCAAAAGGTACAGATCCAAGTGCATGGGCTAGGCAGAAGGGAGGGAGAATAGAGGAAAAGAGGACTTAATTGAGGAAGACTTCTTATAGATGTGATTTTAATAAGGTTTTGAAGATGGGGGAGTTGGGAGGGAGGGGGTCTGTCATATATAGATGGGTACAGAGGTCAGAGGGGAGGATATGGCCAAATAGATGAAACTGAGTTACACTGAGTAAATTGGCATTAGAGGAGCTAAGTATGCAGACAGGGCTGTAGTAGGAGATCAGCAAGGTGAGGTTTGTTTGTTTTTAATGGGATTTATCAAGTGTTTTTTATGTGCCAGGCACTGTACTATGGGCTGGGGTAGATACAAGATAATCAGGTTGGACACAGTCCATGTCCTACTTGAGGCTCAGTCTTAATCCCCGTTTTACAGATGAGAGAACTGAGACACAGAGAAGTTAAGTGACTGGCCCAAGATCACAGAGCAGTCAACTGATGGAGCCGGGATTAGAAAACCCAGGTCCTCTGACTCACAGGCTCATGCTCTTTCCACTAGATCACACTGCTCCTTGTAGGAGGGGGCAAGCAGAATGCCTTAAAGCTGACGGAAGCTTGTCCCTGTAGACTGTAAGATCATTGTGAACAGGGAATGTGTCTGTTTATTGTTATATTGTCCTCCCCTAAGAGCTTAGTTCAGTGCTCTGCACACAGTAAACACTCAATGATTATGATTGAATGAATGAATGACTGGAAAGGAATTTCTGTTTGATGGGGAAGTAGATGGGCAACCATTGGACCTTTTCGAGGAGTGGGGAGACATGGACTCTTGTCGGCTGTGTGACTGTGGGCAAGTCACTTAACTTCTCTGTGCCTCAGTTCCCTCATCTGTAAAATGGGGATTAAGACTGTGAGCCCCACGTGGGACAACCTGATTCCCCTTTGTCTACCCCAGCGCTTAGAACAGTGCTCGGCACATAGTAAGCGCTTAACAAATACCAACATTATTATTATTATTATTGTTTATTTGTTTTATTTTTTTAAGAAAAATGATCAGGGCAGCAGAGCGAAGTCTGGACTGGAGTTGGGAGAGACAGCAGGAGGCAGGGAGGTCAGCAAGGAGACTGTCATCAAAATAGCATCTTGCTAGCTTAGTATTTGTTTCTAGTAAATCACTATTTCCCCAGCAGTTGTCAGAACATTTCCTTAGCTAGCAAATGGTACTGTTCTAATTGCATTCTAAGGGAAAGTACCAAAATAGAGGATTAAAAGACAGGATATCCGTTTTTGACTTGAATTTTGACACTGAATGTGGTAGATGTAAGGAAGTAATACATATTCCTTCAAGTTTTCCTCTCTTTGTAAATGGAATGATGGTTAATAATTGCCACCTGTTTGCCTCCCAGGGATTTGGAAAGTTTAATCTTTTAAATATTTGTCAAACGCTTGCTGTGTCATGGATGGATGATTTTGGGCACCAAACATTGTTACCAATATTCACATGAAGAATATTAATGAGCAAATGAGTTCAGTCATTCAAAGAAATTAACCCATGTGGGTATCTATTTTCCTTCCAACCCTGCCCATTTTTTTATGGTATTTGTCAAGGGCTTAATTGTGCCAAACACTGTACTAAGCACTCGGATAGATATAAGGTTGGACATAGTGCATGTCCCACAGGGAGCTCACTTTCCTAATCCCCATTTTACAGATGAGGTAACTGAGGGACAGAGAAGTTAAGTGATTTGCCCAAGGTCACACAGCAGCAAGTGGTGGAACTAGAATTAGAACTCATATCCTTCTGACTCCCAGGCCCATGCTCTGTCCACTAGGCAACACTGCCTCTCCTCTTTTGTAGGTTGGTTCCAGGCTGTTCGTACAGTTAATGATACACACTTGGCAAAAGACACCCTATATTATCTCAATCGTTCCTATTTATTGAGCACTTACTGTGTGCAGAACACTGCACTAAGCACTTGGGAAAGTATAATATAATGATACAGAAGACACATTCCCTGCCTATAATGAGGTTACATTCTAGAGGAAATATTTGGAATATTCTATTTCAAAGTCAGAAGATTCCAGGCCACTGTGTAATTTGTTTGCCCTGGTTTTTAGTGAACTAAACCTAAGACTCAAACCTGGAGAAATTGTCTGAAATGGGGAATGGGGTGGCTTAAGCAGCATGGCATAGTGGATAGAGCAGGGGCCTAGGATTCAGAAGGTCATAGGTTCTAATCTTAGCTCTGCCATTTGTCTGCTGTATGACCTTGGGCAAGTCACCTAACTTGTCTGGGCCTCAGTGACCTCATCAGTAAAATGGGGATCGAGACTGTGAGTCCCAAGTGGGACAGAGACGGTGTCCAACCCGATTAGCTTCTATCCACCCCAGCGTTTAGTACACAGTAAGTGCTTAACAAATACCATTATTATTATTGTTAGTAATAATAATGATGTATTAAGCATTGGATGCAGAGTTGTGCCAGACCCCCAGCTCTGACCACTAATTAACCATGTGACTTTGGACCCAAGGAAGATGATAACCTCTCTTTAGTTTAGATCTTCATAAGCAAATTCTTTGAAAATTCTGATTCAGAAATTGCTATTCTTTTTCTTTTACCTCAGTGAAAGTGTTTTCTTAGTCTGAGGTGTCTTGATAAGTGAGGCCAAAGAATATTCCTAGCCTTGAATTAACCAGATAGTTGGCTAGGATAGGTATAGCTTGGGTCTCATTTCCTCTACAGCTACCTCATTGGACTGTTGTGAAAATTAATCATCTCATGGAAGAGAGCACTCTGTGCTATATAAATCTTGAGTTTCGGTATCATTATTATTATTATTATTATGAAAAACTACATAAGAAATTAGGCAGAAATTGCTTTTAGGTTTCTTAGATGTTTGAAAAATAGCTTCAGACAGTCATCGTTCAAAAATAATCTTTTATATATATATATTCATATTCAAAATAGAGACCTAATCTAGGACATTCATTCAGTCATATTTATTGAGTGCTTACTGTGTGCAGAGCACTGTATTAAGTGCTTGGAAAGTATAATTCAGCAATAGAGAGACAATCCCTGCCCACACCGGGTTTACAGTCTAGAAGAGGGGAGACAGACATCAAAACAAGTGAAGAGGCATCAATAGTATCAATATAAGTAAATAGAATTATAGATATATGCACATCAAAACAAGTAAACAGGCATTAATATAAATAAATAGAATTATAGATATATACAAATATACACAAGTACTGTGAGGTGGGGGGGTGGAGAGAGCAAAGGGAGCGAGTCAGGGCAATGGGGAGGGGAGAGGGAGCTGAGGAAAAGGAAGGCTTAGTCTGGGATACACAGAGCATCATGGTTATTGTGAATAATTTGTGATTTCAACTCAGGCCTTTTCTGGAGTGAGAATGGCCTTAAGAAAAGCCTTCCAGGCCCCAAATCATGCTCCAAGCCCTGCCCAAGGAAAGCAGGGTTTGTAGCAATAATAATAATGATGAGGATGATGATAATTGTGGAAGTTCATTCATTCAATCGTATTTATTGAGCACTTACTGTGTGCAGAGCACTGTACTAAGAGCTTGGAAAGTACAATTCGGCAACAGAGACAGTCCCTACCCAACAACGGTATTTAAGTGCTTACTGTGTGCCTGACACTGGGCAGAGGCAAGACACTGTTAGTTGCTGATGCATAGTTTTTCCTACAGGCACAGGGACTTCCATCTATCAATCGGTCCTATTTATTGAGTGCTTACATTGTGCCCAGGCCAGTACTAAGCTCCTCTAGACTGTGAGCTCGTTGTGGGTAGGGAGTGTGTCCATTTATTGTTGTATTGTACTCTCCCTAGTACTTAGTACAGTGCTTTGCTCACACTAAGTCTTCAATAAATAAGATTGCCTGACTCTTGGGCAATTATAATACAAAAGAGGTGGAAAACACACTCCCTGCTCACATCAGGCTTATAGCCTAGAGGAGGAAGATTACGGTGTGTATAGTTACATGCACCCATGACGATGTCTTAGTCGCTCTCCTGCCCTGTGATTGTGGTTGAGGTAACCCAAGATGAGAATGGTGATGGAGAACAAAGGAGTTCAGTCAGCCCCAGCCTGCCTTTCTGCTGCCTGCCCTGAGGCCCAGGTGGGGCTTTGGTCATGCTGACCTGTACTTCTAGGAGTCATCTAGTACATAGTCCTATTTTAAGGTAGGAGCATACCCAGTCGGTCCTAAACTGAACGACAGGTGTCAGTCTTGAAGATCTCCAGGGAAATAATAGGAATAACTGTGATATTCGTTAAGTGCTTACTTTGTGTCAAGCACCCTCCTAAGTGCCAGGGTAGATAGAGGATAATCGGGTTGGATACAGTTCCACATAGGGCTCATGGTCTTAATCTTCATTTTACAGATGAGGGAACTGAGGCCCAGTGAGTGAAGCAACATGCCCAAGGTCACACTGCAGAGAAGTGGCAGAGCCGGGGTTAGAACCCAGGTCCTTCTGACTCCCAAACCCGGGCTCTGTTATCCCATCCACTGTTGCGATTAAGATAAAGGAAGCATTTAAAAATGGCCATAACTAAAACTCAGTGTGCGCTCGTTTAGTTGCCATACTTTTTGTAACTGGGCCACTTCAAGCCACAGGTTGCCATCAACTATGGAGAAGACCAACAAGAAATAGCCCAAATAATGAAGGCTATAGATAGAAAGGTTAGGCACCAAAATGAACAGAGATGTGTTTGTATTTTTCAGTATTTGGCAAAGTTTTAATTTATGACAAAGCTTTGTCTGCAAACAGACAAAGTTAATCAATCAATGGTATTTATTGCACACTTACTGTTTGCAGAGCACTGTACTAAGCATTTGGGAGAGCACAATATAACAGAGTTGGTAGCCACCTTCCAATGAGCTTTTAACTGCTGTGGATTCATTTGTCATCATAGCAAGTGCCAAGCCAATAGTCAACTGCATTCTTATTATTCTGCTTTTTTGATTGCCTCTGGAAAGGTCACTTGGTGTGATTGTTTTATTTTTTCCCTAAAGTCCATGTTACTTAGTGTTTATGATGCCATAACCTCTTGAAATTACAGATTTCATAGGAAGGTGCTGAATAAATCTAGATCTGTAAGCTCATTGTGGGCAGGGAATGTGTCTGTTCTATTGTCTGCACTCTGCCAAGCGCTTAGTAGAGTTCCCTGTATACAGTAAGTGCTCAATAAATACAACTGATTGATTGATAGATAATTCTGTTGCAGGCCTTAGTGGCTTTCAACCATGGTATTTTTGTACTCTGTCAAGCACTTACACAAAGTAAGTGCTCAATAATACCATTGATTATCAGTGTGTATGTATCTAGCTCCACAGGGCAGTCTGGGACTCTTTTTTTTGGATTTTGTTAAGTGTTCACTATGTGCTAGGCACAGTACTATGCTCTGGATAGATTCATTCATTCATTCAATCGTATATATTGAGCGCTTCCTGTGTGCAGAGCACTGTACTAAGCGCTTGGAAAGTACAATTCGGTACAAGCTAATCAAGTTGGAAACAGTCTATGTCCCACATGGGGCTCATAATCTTAATCCCCATTTTACAGATGAGAAAACTGAGGCCCCAGAGAAATGAAGTGACTCTCCCAAGGTCATGCAGTGGAACCAGGATTAGAATCCAGGTCCTCCTGAATCGCGGGCCTGGACTCTGCATACTAGGCCATGCTGCTACTGTTGGTGGTTCTATCCCAATAGGGCTGGTCTGACCCCAAGTTGGTCACTTGACTGACCACGAAGTGTGCCTGGTAACTTTTTTCTTTGTCATTCCTGGAGAGAAATCTGCTTCACCAATATTATGCCCATGGATTGCATCAAAATTATAAGCTTCTGTTGATACTGTTTTAGTTGCTCTAACAGTGTATTTGCATGCAATAGTTCTTACTGCCACATTAGCTGATTTGAGGCCGTCTTATCTCCAACTCTGATTCCTTCTCTCCTCCCTTCTGGTTCCCACTGGTGATTTTCTCTGGTAAACCCCCTAGGGATATTTTTGTTCTCTTGCCCCATCTGCTTCTTCAGCCAGCTCTCCAGATTGATAGGACCCCATAGAGCAGACTGAGCTGGGAAATGGTTGACTTTGTCTCGGGTACTTCTCTTTCTCTTTGGGGTCACCTTCTTCTGGGGCTTGGATGAATTGGAGCTAGAGATTGGAGTTGGCAGATGCTCTGGCTAAGAAAATTTCCTCCACAGAAAACACTGGAGCATTTGGGGACTGCTGCTGTTTGGTATGCAACAGCTTTGTACAATGTGCTGCACATAGTAAGTGCTCAGTCAGTCAATCAATCAGTTGCATTTATTGAGTGCTTACTCTGTGCAGAACACTGAACTAAGTGCTCAAGGCAACTGAATTAGCAGGCGTATTCCCTGCCCATTACAAGCTTACAGCCTAGAGGGCAGGGCAGACATTAATGTGAATAAATGTCATAATAGTTTAAAGATATGTATATAAGTGCTGTGGGGTTGGAAGCAGGCAAATATCAAATGTCCAAGAGTCAGATTGAAGTGCATAGTTGTTACGGGGAGGGAATGTGTTTCTTATTGTATTGTACTTTCCCAAGCGCTTAGTATAGTGCTCTGAACACAGTAAGTGCTCAATAAATGATTGAATAGGCGATGCAGAGCAAATACCATTGCTTGCTTGACTGATGGATTTAATGACACTTCTCTGTTTCTGGTGAGTTGAGACTATTTGCTGGAGGATGTATACCATTTCTGTGCTAAGTTGGCCCAGAATCATGCCACAGTCATAATTGTGGTATTTAAGAGCTTACAGTGTGCCGAGCAGTGCACTAAACACTGGATTGGGAACAGCACAGAGAGGCTGGACACACCCCCTCTTCCACAAGAGGCTCAAGTCTGAGGGAGGAAGAGCAGCTCTTTACTCCCCATTTTCCAGATAAGGAAACCGAGAGAGAGAGAAGTTAAGTGACGTGCTCAAGGTCAAGTAGCAGGCAGTCCTGGAAATCATTTCTGGTTCAGTGTAGGCCAGCCTGGGACATCATGTCCTAGTGGACCAGTTAGTCATATTTTTTGAGCCGCTTACTGTGTGCAGAGCACTGTACTAAGCGCTTGGGAGAGGCCCTACCCACAGTGAGCTTACAGTCTAGAGGGGGGAGAAAGGCATGAATAGTAATAAATAAATGACAGATATGGGCAGAAAGTGCTGTGAGGGGGGGATGAATAAAGGGAGCGAGTCAGGATGATGCAGAAGAGAGTGGGAGAAGAGGAAAGGAAGGCTTAGTCAGGGAAGGCCTCTTCAAAGAGTTGGGTCTTCAATAAGACTCTCAAGGAGCCAGGGGAGTAATTGTCTGTCGGATATGAGGAGGGAGGGCGTTCCAGGCCCGAGGCAGGATGTGGGCAAGAGGTCAGGGCCGACCAAGGCATGGAGGACCATAGAAATGACCCTTTCAGGACGCTAAATCCTCAGCCAGATCCAGAAACCTCCTCCGTGATATGTTTGTGAGTGTGGGTGGCCTTGTTTAATCTCTCCCTTAGGTTGAAAATGCTTGAGGATAGGGATTGTCTTTACTCTGTAAATAGTAGGAAGAGTAATGGCATTTATTGAACGCCCTCTTAGTGCAGTGCATTGGACTAAGCACTCAGGAGAGAGAATAGGACAATTGTCTCAAGTGCCTAGTTAAAAGGCAGTGGTCCCAATGAGTTGTCTACAGAAATTGTCGTGTGAATCAGCTATTTATCTAGACCCCTGCCTCACTGGAGATATGTTGTGTGATTTTTAAAAAGGGTACTGAACTTTGTTGCCTCCAATTAGAAGACACCGATATTTCTTTATCACGAAGTTTATGATGTTTCTCTGGGAGGGTGCTAAGCATTTTAAACTCAAAGGAATGTTTTTCAGGCTTAGAAATGTCCTGCAGGAGGACAATTTACCAACAAACTAATCTGCGTAAATACAGATCTGACTGGATTTTTCAGTTTCCATTTTGTTTTTAAAATAAAAAATATAAGAACCACCCATCTCCAGTGAGATCTAGTTGAAACTGAGCCTTTTTTGTTGTTGTTGTTGTTGTTGAACTTCTGACTTCACAGGTCAGAATGGCTCCATTTGAAAAATCAGTGGTGCTATTTTCAGTAGGCTTAAAGTACTGAGTGTCACAGCACTTTTTCACCTTTTTTTCTCATTTTCTAATTTTGGGAAGAACAAGAAAACGTGGTTAGAGCCAATGGGTAGGTCCTCCATGAATTTGAAACATTTGGGAATGGAGAAATAGTCTTGGCGCTTACAGCGTTTGGATTTTTCAGTTTCCCTAAAGAACGGTTCCGTGTGATTTCTTTTTCTAGGCTGGGAAAGGTGTTTGATTTGGTATCTGCTTATTGCAGAGTATTCAGATTGGAATCTGCTTCATCCTTGCTTGGATTCCACTTTTTTTTTTTGGTGGTATTTGTTAAAAACTCACTATGAGACAGGCAGTGTGCTAGTGCAGAGATAGATACATGATAGGTTATGTCCCTCAAGGGGTTTACAGTCTTAAGTCCCATTATAGATGAGGTATCTGAAATACAGAGAGGTTTAAGTGACTTGCCCAGGGTCAAACAACTGACAAGTGTCAGAGCTGGGATTTGAATCCAGGACCCTCTGACTCCCAAACCCGTACTCCATCCACTAGGCCACATGACTTCTCAACATTTAGACAACATGTAAACATGAAGGTTAAACTAAGGAAATAGCTTTAAGATTCTGTAAATCGGGGCTTAAGCTTTTCTTTTTCCATTGCTACCAAAACCTTTTGAGAGATTTTTTTGCTAGGCTGAACTTCAGACTTGAAAATGACAAAGTCGCTTTGGTCTTTCTTGTGTCTATCCTCTTACAGAATGAATTTGGCCAAAGTAGAAGGTAAATAAAATTGGCCATCTCCTTTTCTTCCTAGTATTGATTTCTAGATTGTGTGTTGGCCCAGGATTTGGTGTGAAGACAATCTGAGTGAGGGAGAGAGTCTGTCATTTTACATGTGCTATAGTTAAAGAAAACAACTTGTTTTCTTTAATATCTTAAGACATGAGAAAAAATGATCTTACTTTTTATGTGGTTTTACAGCACGCTGTATAGCCTTGGTAGCGTGTAAATTTTATTCATTTTCTTTCTGTTCAATGAATGCTATCACCGCATATCATGCTACTTTGCAAGCATACCAAAAGGAAATAGCAGAAGGTAAAATAACCTCAAAGCCGTGTCTTTTTTTGGGTTTTTTTTTTTTTAGCAGATGCTACAACAGAGTAAACAAATTGAAGCATGCAATAAGGCTGTTTTGTTGGTTTTTTTCCTCCTGCAAAGAGTTCCACATTTAGTGGCAAATTCACTCATTTAGTGTCACTTCTAGCCCTTTAAGATATTTAGGATGTCACTTTAGTCAACTAAATCCTCTATTCACTAACGTCAGCTTTGTATTTGGTTTGTTTAATATTCAGCATTTTTTTAATAGGGTTCCATTGCTTTAGCTTCATTTTCCAGAATCAACAATATTGATTGTGGCCTATGGGTAGAACGCTGTATTAGACTGAACAGATAAAGTATTAGGTGTGGCCCCTTACCTTGAGAAGATTACAGTTAATTTCATCAGGGCGTCCCCTAAGAGCTCTTACTTTCTTCTCTTTTTCCTTTCTTTTGTAAGGCCGTGTCACTCCATATCTCCCTTTTGAGTTGCATTATCTTTGACTTTTTCCCAACTCTTTATTTAATACTTCTTTAATTCCTAGGTTTTTGCCCAAATTTTGATTTCTCTCTCTCTCTCCCTCTCTCTCTCTCTCTCTTATTTGGTTTTCTCCATCCATTTTTAACCCTGCGAATTATTCAGTGGCACCTTTCATCTTCCTACCCTCTATTTTTTGAGTAGGCACTTGGCCTATTAACCTTCTAGAATCTATTAGTCAGCAAAAAGCCCTTTGTTGCTTTGCACATGGGATTTTTCCATCATGACAGCTAAAGGCAAATCTTAGTTCTGCAATACAGCTACGTAAGACCTCTTTAAGCAGATTCGGGAATTAAGGGTGAATAATATTTTAAGGAGAACAGCGAGCACCCTGTCCCTCTAAGCATATTTCTTTTTCTTTTAATGGTATCTTTTAAGTACTTGTGAGTCAGAGGTCATGAGTTTGAATCCAGGCTCTGCCACTTGTCAGCTGTGTGACTGTGGGCAAGTCACTTAACTTGTCTGTGCCTCAGTTACCTCATCTGTAAAATGGGGATTAACTGTGAGCCTCACATGGGACAACCTGATTACCCTGTATCTACCCCAGCACTTAGAACAATGCTCGGCACATAGTAAGCGCTTAACAAATGCCAACATTATTATTATTACAACCAGGTGATCAACTTAAGCCCTGGGAATGCTCAGTATAATAATTATTATTATTATGTTACTTGTTAAGTGCTTACTATGTGCCAGGCACTGTTCTAAGTACCAGGGTAGATTCAAACTAATCAGGCTGGACACAGTCCTTGTCCCACTTGAGACTCTCAGTCTTAATCCCCAGTTTACAGATGAGGTAATTGAGGCACAGAAAAGTGAAGTGATTTTGCCAAAGGTCACACAGCGGACAAGTGGCAGAATCAGAATTAGAACCCAGGTCCTTCTGATTCCCAGGCCCATGCTCTGTCCTCTAGAGCAAACGGCTTCCTCTGATTCAGGAACCTGAGTAGGGGCTTCTGATAAGGTTTTTCTTACGTTGATTGGCTTTTCTTATGAAAAGATGGGTTTTTCTTATGATCTGATATTCTCAGGGGTTTCTAGTTCAGGGTGCCTATTTCTATACCATACATATTGAAGCAGCGTGAAAAGCAGCATAGCTTAGTGAATAGAGCCCAAGCCTGGGAATCAGAAGGTTATGGAGTCTAATGACGGCTCCGCCATATGTCTGCTGTGTGACCTTGGGCAAGTTACTTCACTTCTCTGGGCCTTGGTTAACTCATCTGTAAATTGGGGATTAAGAGTGTGAGACCAGTGTGGGACAGGGATTGTGTTCAATCTAACTTGAATCTACCTCAGCGCTTAGAACAGTCCCTGGCACATAGTAAGTACTTAAGTAGCATAATAATAATAATAATTATTATATTGAGCATTCCCAGTGCTTAAGCTGATCACCTGGTTGTGTGAAGTACTTTGGGAGAAGCGTTCACTCTTTCGCTTTTGGGGAACTGTGAAGTGCAATGCTGCTTACCTTCTCTGCTCTGCTGAATGCACTAAATGGTCCTCAGAGCTCTAAAAATAATAGTAATTATTATTATAATAATATTCATTAAGCACTCACTACTCCACCACTTGTCTGCTGCATGTCCTTGGGTAAGTCACTTAACTTCCCTATGCCTCAGTTACCTCATCTGTAAAATGGGTATAAAGACTGTGAGCCCCAGGCGGGACAACCTGATTACCTTGTATCAGTGCTTCTTGCACTTATTACCCCAGTGTTTAGAACAATGCTTGGCACATAGTAAACACTTAACAAATATCATAATTATTATTTATCCCTATTAATAATACCACAATTATTATTTCCCCAAATTTTGCCCTCTTGAATGTGCTGCTGGCAGTTTAAGTAAATATGCCCACAAGACTGTTCTGTGCTCTGGGTGTGTATTTTCTCCTTTTCCAGAGGATGATAATAATAATAATAATAATAATGATGGTATTGTTAAGTGCTTACTAGGAAGCAGCATGGCCTAGTGGATAGAGCACAGGCCTGGGAGTCAGAAGGTCATAGGCTTTAATCCCAGTTCTGCCACTTGTCTGCTGTGTGACCTTGGGCAAGTCACTTCACCTCGCTATGTCTCAGTTCCCTCATCTGTAAAATGGGGATTAAGACTCAACCCGATTTGCTTGTATACCCCCCACCACTTAGTACAGTGCCTGGCACATAGTAAATGCTTAATAAATACCACAGTTATTATTAGTATGTGTTAAGCACTGTTCTAAGTGCTGGGATAGATACAAACTAATCAGGTTGGATACAGTCCCTGTCCCACATGGGTCTCACTGTCTCAATCCCCATTTTACAGATGAGGGAACTGAAGCACCAAGAAGTGAAGTGACTTGCCCAAGGTCACACCATGGACAAGAGACTGAGCTGGAATTAGAACCCAGGGCCTTCTGACTCCCAGGCCCGTGCTCTATCCGCTAGACCTTGCTGCTTCCAACATTCTTGTTACCAGGAGGGAGTCTTTTCCTAGTTTAGAATAAAGCCACCTTACCTCTTTTCTAATTTTTTAAAAATTTTTTATGATATTGTTAAGCACTTAGTACATGCCTGGCACTGTTGAGGGCTGGGGCAGTTACTAGCTAATCAAGTGGACAGAGTCTCTGTCCCACATGGGCCTCATAGTAAATGCTTAACAAATACCACAGTTATTATTATGTGTCAAGCACTGTTCTAAGCACTGGGGTAGATACAAACTAATCAGGTTGGATACAGTCCCTGTCCCAAATGGGTCTCACTGTCTTAATCCCCATTTTACAGATGAGGGAACTGAAGCACAGAGAAGTGAACTGACTTGCCTAGGGCTGCACAGCAGACAGGTCGTGGAGTGGGGATAAAAACCCAGGTCCTCTGACTCCCAGGCCCACGCTGAGAAGCAGCATGACTCAGTGGAAAGAGCACCGGCTTTGGAGTCAGAGGTCATGGGTTCGAATCCTGTCTCTGCCACTTGTCAGCTTTGTGACTGTGGGCAAGTCACTTAACTTCTCTGTGCCTCAGTTACCTCATCTGTAAAATGGGGATTAAGACTGTGAGCCCCACGTGGGACAACCTGATTCCCCTGTGTCTACCCCAGCACTTAGAACAGTGCTCTGCACATAGTAAGCGCTTAACAAATACCAACATTATTATTATTATATCCATTAGGAAACACTTCTCAAATTGTTGTAAGCTTGTATAAGATAAGGAGGGTGGGACTGGGACTGTCCAATCTGATTATCTCATATGGACCCCAGCTCATAGAACAGTGCTTGACACATAGTAAACACTTAACAAATGCTGCAAGCAACAGAATGGCCTAGTGGCAAGATAACAGGCTGGGGAGTCAGAGGATGTGGATTCTCATCCTGGCTCTGCCACCTGTCTGCTTTGTGCCCTTGAGCAAGTCACTTAACTTCTCTGTGCCTCATTTACCTTATCTGTAAAATGGGGATGAAGACTGTGAGCCCCATGTGGGACAACCTGATTATTGTGTGTCTATCTCAGTGCTTAGAACAGTGCTTGGCACATAGTAATTGCTTAACAAGTGCCATTATTATTATTATTATCATTATTAATAAATACAGTTATCATTATTATTATAGTTTTTTAGTTTCTCTACACTTGACCCTGCTGCTTGGAGAGCCATCCCTATGTGTCCCACTCAGATAGACGTGTATGTTGTTACTTTGTCATGTCATCATGTGAGTTTACAAACTCACCCATTTTTATGTTATCAGATCACTGATGTATTCACCATCCCAAATCTATAGAGGACCCATGTTTGTTTGTTTGTTTTACCTGAGTGCAGCTGACTTGGTTAGAGCTTAATTTTCTTAGGGGAATTTCATCTGAGAAATTTCCTTCCTAACGTTAACTTGAGAACATCTCCATATTGATGCTCTTATAATTTCTTAAAGTAATTTTTTTTATTTTAGTAATCAGAGACTATCTTGAATGAACTTTTTTTCATTCATTCATAGTACTTTTTGAATGGTTCTGTGAAAACATTGTCCCCCAGCAAGTACGTTGTACTTCCTGTATGACTGGATGCCTCTCTCCCAGTGACTTTCTGAATCATCCATCTTTGACCTCATTATTTTTGGTCAGCCTGGCATAGTGGATAGCCTGTAAGCCCTTTGTGGTCAGGGATTGACTCTCTTTATTGCTGAATTGTACTTTCATTCATTCATTTGATTGTATTTATTGAGCGCTTACTGTGTGCAGAGCACTATACTAAGCGTTTGGAAAGAACAATTAGACAACATGTAGAGACAATCCCTACCCAACAATGGGCTCACAGTCAAGCGCTTAGTATAGTGCCCTGCACATTGTAAGCGCTCAATAAACACAACTGAATGAATGAAGGTCATGGGTTCTAATGCCGGCTCTGCCATTTGTCTGCTGGATGATGTTGGGCAAGTCACTTGACTTCTCTGGGCCTCATTTACCTCATCTGTAAAATGAGGATTGAGATTTCATCCCTACTTTACAGATGAGGTAACTGAGGCGGAGAGAAGTGACCTGACTTTGCCCAGGGTCACACTGCAGACAAGGGACAGAAGTGGGATTAGAATCCAGGTCCTCCTGACTCTCAGGCCCGAGCTCTGTTCATTAGGCCTTGCTGCTTCTGTACGGTTGAGGAAAAATTTCTAGGACTTGAGCCCAGAAATGCCTGGGTCGTCTTCAGCATCATCTGCTCTCGTTTACCAGAATTAAGGGGTCCCAGACACACACGGTATCTCCTTTACCTTCCCAGAGCTTTGATCCCCACTGCCCACTTTTGAGCAAAGTGATAATAACTAAGCAGTCATAAAAAAGCAAAGCTTTGGAAATTCCAGTGTTCTATTAGAAGAAACCACTTTGCTGCTCTTGTTTTTCTTAAGTTAATCTTTTACGTTTTCATTTGCCATCAGGAAAGCTTATCTAGGGCCTAGTCAAGTCTTTTGAAAGTACCGAATTTTTGTTCTGTTTACCTGTGGAGGAAGGGGTTTTTTTTGGGGGGGTTGTTTTTTTTTCAAGAGTATTTTTTTTTTTAAGAAACACCTGCCTTTTCAGGAAATTACAAGAAATCGCAGTAAGAGCTTAACATTCGCAAGTTATTGTAAAATATGCTTAAATCACAGATTTCATTTCCTGAATTCTTTAAAGCTTCCCCTCATGTTATTGGGCCATGGGCTTCCTGGTACTATTTTGGCAGTCTTTTGGTGAATATGCTGTGATCTGGGCATATTTTATTTTAATGTGCCAACTTTGTGAAAATTTCCTACCCTTTAAAAAACAAAGTCTCCCCTATTTTTGTGAGCATGGCTACTTATCTAATTTTTTTAAGTTATTGGTGCTGGGTTAATCCATTTCTTAAATCTAAAAATTTTTTTTATCTAAATTTGAACTCCCAGTAGGTATGTAAATTTTGGTTAGAGCCAAAAAAACAATTTAGGACCCGAAGTGATCTAGGGAAAGCCCCCTGCTGGAAACCCCCTGGGCAAGAAACCTTCCTCCCCACCCCCCCACTGTAGTACAGATATTTCATTAATGTCTGATAAAAGTTTCCATAGCAACCCCCTGATTTCCTCATCTAGAGATATGCACCTTGACTATAAACACAAATCCTGAAAATGGCTTTTATTTGAACAGTTGAAGTAAAGTCTGTCCTCAGGTAGTGGTTGTAAAGAAAGCTATTGGTGGCTTTCTTTGACCGCCACTGTCTAACAAAGTTGTCTCTTCAGTGTTGCTTCACATGTGCTTCCTCTCTGGACTGTAAACTCCATGTAGGTAGGGAACAGGTTGACCAATTTTGTTGTATTGTGCTCTCCCATATGGGCAGGGAATGTGTCACCAAACTCTGTTGAATTGTGCTCTCCAAGGCTCTTAAGGACAGTGCTCAATAACACAGCAAACACTCAATAAATACCATCGATTGATGATAAGACTCTCTGTCAGACATAAACTAGCACACAATGGAACAGTGGAACAACCTACACTCACATTTATTAATTCCCCTACCTCTCTTGTGCTATTAACAATACCTTATTTATTGTTATTCAGTGCCTCTGCATTTATGCACGCATCTGTAACATATATTTATTTTAATGTCTGCCTCCCCCTCTAGACTGTAAGCTCATTGTAGGCAGAGAATGTGTCTTGTGTTGTACTCTCCCAAATGCTTAGTACAGTGCTCTGCACACAGAATGTGCTCTATAAATACAATTGATTATTGGATTCCAAAATTGGTCAGAAAACTCTGGGTTCCAACAGTAATAAGAAGCATTCCAACTTGGTTGTCTACGGAGATAGTTGAAACACAGCCTCATGGAGAATCAGGATTTGACTAGCACTTCTCTACCTATATATTGAATCAATTGTACATTTGAGTATTTTTCTTGATTACTTAATCTTGATCTTACTGATTAATCTGTAAAGGTCTGTATGCCATTCTTTCCCATTTCAGAGTAAGCTTCTTGTGAGCAGAGAACCTGTCACTTCTTTGTTTTGTAGGTTTCAAGTGCTAAATATAGTATATTACACCCAGTGAGTGCTCAGTAGATTGTAGTAGATGAAAATAAGGAACAGTAGCCATGTTTCTTTTTCTTTTTTTGGTTTTTATGGTATTTGTTAAGCACTTACTAATGTGCCAGACACTGTACTAAGCACTGGGGTAATACAAGCTAATCAGGTTGGACCCAGTCCCTCTCTCACATAGCACTCGCAATCTTAATCCCAATTTTAGAGAGGAGATAACCGAGGCACAGAGAAGTGAAATGACTTGCCCAAGGTCACAGCGGACAAGTGGCAGAGCAGAATTAGAACTCAGGACCTTCTGACTCCCGCACCCATGTTCTATCCAGTAGGCCACACAGTTTTCTAGGGGCCGTGAGCCAAAATTTGCAGATGGATAAGCCTCTCCACAGATTGAAGCAGTTGATTCTTCACCAAGTGAAGTAGCTTGATTATATCAATCAGGTGCTTTTATTGAGCACTTGCTGTGTGCAGAGCACTGTAGTAAGCACTTGGGAGAGTACACTATAATAGAGTTGGTAGGCACGTTCCCTGCCCAAAGTGAGCTTACAGACTAGAAGAATTGTAGGAATTGGTCTAGAATTTTGTATGCTGCTCTTATAATCATTCAACCATTTATTGAGCGCTTACTATGTGCAAAGCATGGTACTAAGCACTTAGAAAGTACAATTCAGCAATAAAGAGAGACAATCTCTGCCCAAACCGGTCTTACAGTCTAGAAGGGGGGAAAATAATAATGGTACTTGTTAAGCGCTTACTAAGTGCCAAGCACTGTTCTAAGCCCTGGGGTAGATACAGGCTAATCAGGTTGGACACAGTCCCTGTGCCACATGGAGCTCACACTCTTAGCCCCCATTTTCCAGATGAGGTAACTGAGGCTCAGAGAAGTGAAGTGACTTGCCCAAGGTCACACATCAGACAAGTGGCAGAGTGATGATTAGAACCCAGGACCTTCTGACTCCCAAGCCCCTGCTCTATCCACTATGCCGTGCTGCTTCTCAGTACAAACACAGACACACACACACCCATGTATGTATAATTTTAGCTCTGTGTTTACATTCTCTTCATGTGGCTTGCAATAGATGAAGCATTCTTTAGCATGAAATGAGGCTGAATATTTGTACTGACACCATATAATTTGTGGCTGGAAATAGTGAGAGCAGGGTCTTAGGGAGGCTATTTATCTCCTGGGTTTCTTAACCTACATATTTGGGTGTTTTATTAAGAGGACTGTGAATTGTTGGCATTTGATAGCAAATGCATCAGCCTCTACTTGAAAAAGTTTAAATTGATCTCTTAATCTTAAATGGAGCAGCATGGCCTAGTGGCAAGAGCCCGGGCTTGGGAGTCAGAGGTCATGCGTTCTAATCGTGGTTTCACCACTTGTCTGCTGGGTGACCTTGGATAAGTCACATCACTTCTCTGTGCTCATCTCCAAAATGGGGATTAATAATAATAATAATAATAATGTTGGTATTTGTTAAGCAATTACTACGTGCAGAGCACTGTTCTACACGCTGGGGGAGATACAGGATAATCAGGTTGTCCCACGTGGGGCTCACAGTCCAAATCCCCATTTTACAGATTGAGACTGTGAGCCCCACGTGGGACAATCTGATTACCTTGTATTTACTCCAGTGCTTAGAACAGTGTTTGGCACATAGTAAGCGCTTAACAAATACCATTATTATTATTAGTCCTGACAGAGTTGTACTGGGGCACCCCAAGAGAGAATTGGGGTGTTGGGTTTTTTTTGTTGTTGTTGGTCTTATAGGAACTTCTTGTACCACCCTAAGGCCAGAATCGATTCCTGGTTAGTTAGCTAATGAAATGAGGGAAGAGAGTGATCTCTAGTCTAGTGATGGCCCTGGGTTTCCCAGAGAGGCTAGAAAATAGAACTCAGTGAAACGATGAACTATAAATTGGTGATGGGCAGGGATCTCCAGTCTACCAACTCTGCCATATTGTTCCCTTCCCAGCATGTAATCCAAACACCTCAGCATACAGTAAGCACCCAGTAAATACCATTGACTAATCCAGAGAAGCAGCGTGGGGTAGTGGATAGAGCACGGGCGTGGAAATCAGAAGGACCTGGGTTCTAATTCTGGCTCTGATACTTGCCTGCTGTGTGACCTTGGGCAAGTCACTTCACTTCTCTGGGCCTCAGTCACCTCATCCCCATTGCCCCTACTCCTGCCTTCTGCTCTTCTCCCTTCTCCATCCCACAGCACTTGTGTATATTTGTACATATTTATTATTCTATTTATTAATGATGTATATATAACTATAATTCTATTTATTCATTTTGATGCTATTGATGCCGGTCTACTTGTTTTGTTGTCTCCCCCTTTCTAGATTGTGAGCCTGTTGTTGGGTAGAGATTGTCTCTATCTGTTGCTGAACTGTACTTTCCATACGCTTAGTACTCTGCTGTGCACACAGTAAGCACTCAGTAAATGCAATTGAATGAATGAATGAATGAATGGAAAATGCAGATTAAGACTGTGAGCCCCGGGTGGGACATGGACTGTGTTCAACCTGATTAGCTTGCATCTACCCTGGAGCTAGACATAGTATAGTATAATATAATATATAAATATATTATATATATATAGTTATATACATTGAAGCTGCTTAACAAATACCTTAAAAGATTGCTGCATGTGTAAACATTTTCACTTTATCTCCTGAATTGTATGTGAAACATTTCCCTCCCACACAGCCATGGGGTTATTTTTTGTGGCTTTTTTTTTTCTTTTTTGGGTTAAGCAGTACATGTACCATTTCGGCTAACCAGAAAGCTAAGCCTGAGGAATTTATTAGTTATGGATCCTCCATCACTGCTTCTAGGAAAAAAAATGTAAAATTAATAAATAAAACCACATATTTAATCTCATATTTCATATTCTTTTTTATTTTGACTGCCTTCTAATTTGGGTTGTTTTCCTGAGGAAGGTACTCATGTTTTGACAAATTAGCGGAATTGACTCCTTAGAAATGTAATGTGTATTTTGCTTGCTGAGCAGTTCTTAGTCACTTCATATATATGTAACTGCAAATTTGGCAGTGGAGGATTTAACTAGTGTAGATTAAAAAGCCAGCAGTTTTACAGGTGGAAAAAACAAGGCTAGATTCTAATTCTTCTTTGTCCACATGTTCATTTTTTCCTTCCTTTCTCAATAATAGAGTGAATCCAGAGGCCCCACCTTAACAGATAGACAAGAGTAAAATGTGTTGTTTTCTTTAAAGCAATGATTACCAATGATTTTTGGGTGCTAGGGCTGAGCTGGATTTTTATTTTGAATCTCAGTCAAAATTTTTGGATGGCTCAATTGCATTGCAGTTATGGGTTAGAGACATTTTTGGCAAGAACATAGTTTCAGTTAACTTATAATTAAATGCAAATTCTTGCACTTTCCTTGACTGAAATAGACAAGCTAAAGGTGCCCAGGCATGAACACACACACAGAGGCATGAATATGTGCGTGCCCCCTTGCGTTGTAGATTAGATGGTTTATAAAGAATGTTTTCCCCTCTTGGCTTTGTACTTTCTGCATTTTCCATTCCTGCCCAATCTTCCTTAGTCCTGATCCCATGGGAAATTCCTGTTGTCTCCTTGAAATCCACATCTTGAATTAATCCATTTCTTGAAATAGTAACAAATAAATATTTTGGGCAAATTTTGCTGCTTTCACTTGTGGAGTGAGGATAAGCTCATTTGTATGAGGTGCTCTGATATTTGATGCTAGAGACCATCAGTAAATTGCTAGAGGACCTAGTTATAACAAAATTACAGTTTAGAATGGGAGGCAGACATTAGTACAAAGATATTTACTGTAATTACTATGTGCCTAGCACATAGTGCTTAACAAATACCACAATTATTCCTATCATTATTATACTTATATATATATGATACACTTATAGATATGTATATATGCAGGAGGTGATGGGGCAGGGCCCATATATTACTTGCTTGCTTTGTGCCAGCCACTGTACTAAGTCATGAGGTAGATAGAAGCTAATCAGTTTGGACACAATCCCTATCCAGCATGGGACTCACATTCTAAATATCAGGCTGATTATCTTGTGTCTATCCCAGTGCTTAGAACAGTGCTTGGTGCTTAGGAAGCACTTGTCAAATACCACAATTATTAATATTATGAGGTAGCAATATTAGGGATTGACTTTTGAGTCATCAAAAGTGGCCACTGTGAAGGTCTAATCTGGCAGAGGAAATAGCAATGCTAGGATTTTCTACTGTTGTGATTATTTTCCAAAGTAAATAGCAAAGGTACATTACAGGTGAAAATTATTAGGGAAATAGAGACAGGATGACATGGAAACAGGTGAACTAGGACCCATATATCAACTGGGTTCTAAAGATTTATTGAGGGGAGTCATAAGCATAATTTGTATTTCAGATCAGGGCCTTAATAATTGTGGATTTTGTTAAGAACCTACTATGTGCCAAACAATGTACTAAACACTGGGATAGATATAAGATAATCAGGTCAGACACAGTCCTTGCCCCACATGGGGCTCACAGTCTAAGAGGGAGAACTGGTATTTAATTCTCATTTTATAGATAAGGAAACTAGGGCACAGAGAAGTGAAATGACTTGCCCAAGATCACACCAGCAGGCAAATGGCAGAGCTAGGATTCAAACCCAGGTCCTCTGACTCTCAGGTCTTCCTTCTACCACGTTGCTTCTCTTGGGCAGTTGTTTTAAATCACCTTTTGCAGTTACATTTATTCCTCAAGCTTTGGAAATATTTTCAGTATATAAAATGTAAGCAAATGTTTGTTTTGGAGAAGAAATAATAATTAATTCTAATAATACTAGTGCTTTTGTTAAGAGCTTACAGTGTGCCAGGCACTGTACAAGTAAATCGGATACAAGTGGATACAAGTAAATCGGGTTGGACACAGTTCCTGTCCCTCATGGGGCTCACAGTTTAAATCCCCATTTTTCAGATGAGGGAACTGAGGCCCAGAGAAGTGAAGTCACACAGCAGACAAGCTGCAGGGCTGGGATTAGAACCCATGACCTTCTGATTCCCAGGTCCAGTCTCTATCCACTATGTCATGCTGCTTCATTAGAAACAGTAACTATTCCTGAAGAGTTTAATTGGTGCTCTCATCTAGTGCTTAATACAGTGCCGGGCACATAGTAAGCACTTAACAAATACCATTATTATTATTTTATTCAACTCCTCTTAAAATCTTGCAGGAAGGCACTGTGTTGACAGTACCAAGCAGAATTCTTGTCAGAGTCTTATTTTTGATGCTGAACTTTGTAGTCACTGGGGATGGCCAAACTAACCAGCCTTTTGGGGCAGTTTTTCATCATCTTTAGAAATTGAGACCATCTCGGAGGAACCTCGGAACTCAGCATGAAGCTGAGTGATGTCAGCGAGCAGGACAGGAAACTGGGTTGACTGGGGCTTCTTCCCCCTCTTTTTGGAGATGTTGTATGGGAGGGCATACAGCGAGAAGCATTGTGGCCTAGTGGATAGAGTCTTGGGAGTTAAGGATCTGGGTTCTAATCCTGCTCTGCCAATTGTCTGCTGTGTGACGTGGGCAAGTCACATAATGTCTCTGTGCCACAGTTTCCTCATCTGTAGAATGAGGATTAAGAATGTGAGCCCCATGTGGGACATGAACTCTGTCCAACCTGATTAACTTGTGTCTACCCCAGCACTTAGTTCAGTGCCAGGCACACAGTAAGCATGTAATAAATATCCTCCCTCCCTGTCTATATATATATGTATTATAATAATAGTAATATAATGAGGCCTTTAAAGGGGGCATGGGTTTTTCAGACGTCCAGGATCTGAGATAAAATGTATAAAAAATTTGAATTCCAGTTGGCCTGACTCTGAATTGTTCCCTGACTGTCCTCAGTTGGATGCTGTTTTATCCCTTAAGGTCTCAGTGTGAGCGCCCCACCACTTTATCTCTCATGTGGACAGGGAATGAGTCTCCCAACTCTGTGGTATTGTACTCTCCCAACTGCTTAGTACAGTGTCCTGCACACAGTACGTGCTTAATCAAAACGATTGTTTGATTGACCCCTCCAGCTCTGAGCTCTCTGCTCTCACTTATCCCCCTGCAGTGGGCAAGTTGGCGCTAGTGGGGAAGCTCCCATGATGAGAACAATGAAACCTGAAGGAGAAAAATGTTGGAAGAAAATCCCTTTAATGATATCTCTCACTAAAGCTTTAAAGTCTTTAGCAGAAAGATAGCTGGTACGTTTTTATCTGCCTTTGACTTCTATCCAAATTAACCTCTTGGTAAGTTTTAGTTGAATTTGGCTCTCCAGGCTTGGTGTTCTCAGAGAATCAGCCACCTTTTCTCCTAGTGCTTAAGAGGTATATTTATAGAAAAGGCCTAGTGCATTTTTTTAAAATGGTATTTATGTGCTTACTATGTGCTAGGCACTGTACTAAGCATTGAGATAGGTATAAGCAAATCAGATTGGAAACCGTGCATGTACCATATGGGGCTCATTATTAATCTCCATTATACAGATGAGGGAACTGAGGTGACTTGCCCAAGGTCACAAAGCGGACAAGTGACGGAGCCAGGATTAGAACCTAGGTCCTTCTGGCTCCCAGGTCCGTGCTCTACCCCCTAGGCCCTGCTGCTTCTCTGTCTCTCCAAAGAGGATCATGTACACAAAGCACCAAATATAATTAGTTGGGGGTACATTTCAGGTGTGTGGGAATTCCTCATACAGCATCTCCGAATGCTGCATAGTTGGAATAAGCATCATCAGTTCGCAAACTGTACTGAGTGCCCACTGAGGGAAGAGCACTGTACTGCATGCATGGAAGAATGCCATTGAATTTAGTACATGGGATGACAACAGTAATAATAATAATAGTGGTAGTAATCACTTAGTATGGGCCAAGCACTGTATCGAGTGCTGCGGTAGATACAAAATAGCTCAGACACAGTCCCTGGGCCACCTGGGGCTCAGCGTCAAGCGGGAGGAAGAATGGGTATCGAATCTCCATTTTACAGTTGAGGTAAATGAGGCACAGAGAAGTTAGGTGACTTTCCTTGGTTCCCACAGCAGATTAAAACCCAGCTCTCCTCACTACCAAGCCTGTGCTCTTGCCATTAGGCCACACTGCTTCTCCCTGTCCTCAAGGAGTTTCCAGTGTAAAGGAAGAGACAGATGCTGAGACAATTTGAAGATAGGAGGAAGAAGTGGTGGATGTATATGTTAGCGCTTAAGGAGTTAGCTTGGAATTGTGCTTATTTCGGGGGGCCGGAGGGGCTCAAAAAACCCAATTGTGGTTCAAATACAAGGCAGTACAGGGGCATGGAGTTCCAAACCCAGGACTCAACTTTGGGAGCAGAGTGCTGGGGGAAAAGAGCCATCATGCTACCTCAGGTGTCGATCTCTCAAAGTCTCCCGCAAGCCGACTACTTTCATGTTCGAACTGTAAATTAGAGAGGCATTGTAACAGGAGAGAGCATCGCCTTCATCCGGGTGACTTTCCTCTGAACACAAATTGATGTCAAAGTTTCTCCGGGGCAGAAAAAAAGGAAAAGAGTTGGGGATTAGGCATTGTGAGGGGGCAAGCATTATGGCCTATAGGGCGCAAACCGATCTGGCGGCTTCCCAAAACAAACCCCAACAAACCCATCTGATACGACGTTGCGGGAGTGTGTTCGAGGGAACAAAGCTGCTCTGTGATCTGGCAGCTGCCTCTGAAAAGGGACCCAAGGAAGAGGCTGCCCGGGGGGGCTGGGGGGCCGGCACAGCTGTGAGGAGCGGCTGCACCAGCCCCGCTCTTCTGGCGCGGCGGCAGCGGCCCAGGAGGAATCTGCCCCTGCCTCCTCAGGAGGCTCCCGGTGGTGAGCCAGGCCTTGGGGAGTCGCTGAGAATCTGCCACTTTGGGATCCCCCTCCCGGACTCCCGACCGACACAGCCACTATTAACTTCCGGGGGGGGTCCAGATGCGGAGGCTTTAGCCCCACGTGCCTGCCTGGGAACCAGAGTCATGCACGGTGCATTGAGGCCGCCTTTTCGTCCTTTTCGGCCCTGGTTTGGGAGGGAAATAATAATGATAATCATAATTGTGGGGTTCAAGGTCTTACTATGTAATAATGATGATGGCATTTGTTAAGCGCTATGTGCCAAGCACTGTTCTAAGCGCTGGGGTAGACACAAGGTAGTCAGGTTGTCCCTCATGGGGCTCACTGTCTTCATCCCCATTTTACAGGTGAGGGAAATGAGGCACAGAGAAGTAAAGTAGTTTGCCCAAGGTCGCACAGCAGACAAGTGGTGGAGTGGAGATTAGAACCCATGTCCTCTGACTCCCAAGCCCATGCTCTTGCCACTAAGCCAGCCATGCTGTACCAGGCATAGTATTAAGCTCTGAGGTTGACTCAAATCAGGTTGGACAAAGTCCCTGTCCCACATGTAATAATTATAATAATTGGGGTACTTCTTAAACACTTACTATGTGCCAGGCACTGTACTAAATGCTGGTCCAGGGGCATACAAGCAAATGAGGTTGAACAAAGTCCTTGTTCCACATGGGGACTCAGAATCTTAATCCCCGTTTTACAGATGAAACTGAAGCCCAGGGAAATGAAGCAACTTGCCTGTTGGGTGACCTTGGGCAAGTGGTGGAGCTTTGATTAGAACCCAAGTTCAGATGAACCAGAGAAACCCAGTTTGGGGTCTTTTCAGCCCAGCTTAGAAGCTCTGGCTTTAAGGGGAGGTTGGTAGGACAGCCCAAAAAATTGTAGGGATGAAAGTAGTGGATAGACACCCCAACACACACGCAAACCGTAGGTGGAAAAAAAAAATCATTCAGTAATTGAGCACTTACTGTGTGCTTAATACTGTTGTGTGCACACAAGTGCTCAATAAATACCATGGCTAAACACTTGGGAGAGTACAGTACAGTAGAGTTCGGAAATATGTTCCCTGCCCACAGTATAGAGAGTACACCAGAATCAGAAGAAATGCACCCTGCCCTCAGAAGGCTTACAATCTAAAGGAGTGAGAAGGAAAACCCAGGCAGATAGAAATTATTTACTGCTAGATGGAGTTGGAGGTGGAAAGTGTGGTCTAGTGGAAAAACGGGCCTGGAAGTCAGAGGACCTGGGTTCTAAACCTGGCTCTGCCATTTATCTGCTGGGTGACTTCCTTTGTGCCTCAGCTACCTCATCTGTAAAATGGGGATTAGGATTTTAAGGCCCATGTGCAACATGGACTTTGTCCAAACCTGATTTTTTTTTATGGTATTTAAGCACTTACTGTGTGCCAAGGCACTGAACTAAGAAGCGCTAGGGTAGATACAGGGTAATCCAGTTGGACACAGTCCCTGTCCCATATGGGCTCACAGTCTCCTTTGTACAAATGGGGTAATGGAGAAGTTAAGTGACTTGCCCAAGGTAACACAGCAGGCAAATGGCAGAGTCAGGATTAGAACCCAGGTTCTTCTAACTCCAAGGCCTGAACTCTACCCATTAGACCACGCTGCTTCTCCAGTATCTAGTATCTACCCCAGTGCTTAGTTCAGTGCCTGGGACATAGTAAGTGCTTAAAAAAACACCCTTTTTAAAAAAAAACAAAATACAAGATTATAACAGATAGTAGTTTGTCAACTGAAATATCTGAGTAAATAATGTACAAGTGGATATTCAATTGGGGATTAAGGTTGTGAGCCCCATAAGCATCAGGGACTGTGTCCAACCTGATTATCTTGTATTTACCCCAGTGCTTATGACAATGCATGACCTTAACAAATACCATCATTATTATTGTATGTGTATCTTCATTCATTCAATAGTATTTATTGAGCTCTTACTGTTTGCAAAGCACTGTACTAAGTGCTTGGAATGTACAATTCGGCAACAGATAGAGACAATCCCCGCCCATTGACAGGTTTACAGTCTAATCTGGGGACTCACCGACCTCTCTACCTCCAATCAAATTTAGCTTGTTAGTGGCCTCTTCAGGCTTTTTCCCCATTGAATTTAACATCATTCGAACACCTGCACAAATGCTGTGGTAACTGTTAACGCAACTGGGGACACTATTACAAACTTCTTTAAATTAGGACCTGCTTTTTCAACCAGTGTTAACAGTGGATTGCAGTAGATTACAGATTGGTTACCATTGCTTTGTCCGCAATTAATTGGGTTTTTCCCTTAACTCTCCTAAAATCAGCAGTTTGCAAAGGCCAGCTGTTGCCTTTTACACCCCCTGGCAGGAAAGAAACTGTACTATCAAAGATCTTCTAAAGTGGGACTCCCCAGTTGTACATTCTCAAAAACCTTACGTTTCTCTTCAAAGGGTCGATGAGTGTCTAGGCCAACGGCATTGCTTAGAAACTTAATTTTGCTGAGAAAGATTGGATGGAGAGTAATATTATTGTAATATCAAGTTACATTTTTGTGTGGAAGGCCAAAATGTTCCATTGTGTGGAATTTTTAGATGTATACTTTGTTTCCAGCATACAGCCTTCTACATTAGAAACAAGTTGATTTTACAGACCTTCAAGTGCACATGTTTTTGGTTTATATAGGGTGGAATATTTTCCTACACACTAGTGGAAATACCCAGCCTTTGAGTTTCTGTTCCCTCTCCTTTACTCCCTTCTTGTAATTTTCTCATCTCCTGCTTTTCTCCTCCATTTCTCCTCATCCGCTAACTTTTCTGTTGGACTAACGATTTCTTTAACCTGCCTGTCATTTGCTCTGTTCTAGTACTCTTGTTCTTCTGTTCCTCCAACTCCCCCCTCTTTTTTTTTCTTTTTTAATGGTATTTAAGTGCTTACCTTGTGCCAGGCCCCCTCTCAGGGTTGCACCTGGAGAGTTTCCAGAAATCTACCAGTCTCGGTTTTGGGAGGGAGAGTCAAGCAGGGCATGCCTATTCCATTCCTAGCTTGGGCAGTGTGGCTAGCCAGTGGAAGAGAATCTACTACAAGTCAAAACTCACCTGTGCTAGGCAGCAGTGGTACGGGAGAGAGTCGAGGGCGGAGACTCAAGTTTACCGTGCGGAAAGAGGCAATGGTAAACCACTTCCGTATTTTTACCAAGAAAACTCTCTGGATCCACTACCAGAACAATCGCTGATGGAGAGGGGGCCTTCTGGCAGATATGTGTCCGTGGTGTCGCTATGGGTTGGAAACAATTCGACGTCTTAAGACAATGTGCCAAGCGCTGTCCCAAGCACTGGGGCAGATACAAAATAATCAGGTTGGACCCAGCCCATATCCCACATGGGCTGACATTCTTAAACCCCATTTTACAGATGAGGTAATTGAGGCATGGAGAAGTGACTTTTTTTAATGATATTTAAGTGTTTAATCTCTGTTCTGTTCTAAGTGCTGGCTGACTTGCCCAAGACCCCACAGTAGACAAGTGGCAGAGCCAGGATTAGAACCCAGGTGCTTCTGAATCCCAGGCCTGTGCTCTATCCACTAGGCCACACTGCTTCTCTTCGTGACTGTCCTTCACTGTGTCCCCACTATCTCACTCTGCCTGTCCCTTCAGTTTTCGATTGGAGTTGAATGTCTGTTTTGCATAGTAAAGTGATGCAGAGAAAATGCGTAAACCAACATTCTAAAAAAAAAAACCACACACAAAAAAACCCTTCAAACATATTTTTTGAGAGTGTGTGGGTAATGTTTATATCTGCCCTGCCTTGAAATCAGGAAGTATATAATTGAGATTTTAGCCTCTATTGTACTTCCTGCAGAGATTGGAGAGGGCAGTCTGGAGGAAATGATAAAATTGCCTGGTTTCCCAGAAACTCAATTGGACAAGATCATAAAATCTTTTTGTTTTAATTATATAAAATGTGGCTAGAGCACAGGCCTGGGAGTCAGCAGGTCATGGGTTCTAATTCCGACTCCACCACTTGTCTGCTGTGTGACCTGGGGCAAGTCACTTCATTTCTCTGTGCCACGGTTATCTCATCTGTAAAATGGGGAGTGAGACTGTGTGAGCCCCACAAGGGACAGGGACTGTGTCCAACCCTATTTGCTTGTATCCATCCTAGAGCTTAGTACAGTGCCTGGCACATGGTAAATGCTTAACAAATACCATCATCATTGTTATTATTAGCAGTAGTAGTAATAATAATAAGTGCTTAAAATATGATTTTTTTATTATTATTACCATTTTCTTTTCTTTTTTGAATCTTTTGGGCAGGTAATGGAAACAAGCACTGGAAAATGCATCTCAGTCAATCAATGGAATTTATTGAGCATTTCCTATGTGCAGAGCACTTTTGTAAGTGCTTGGGAGAGTATGGGAGAGTACAGTTCAAGAGAATTAGCAGACACATTCCCTGTCCATAATGAGCTTATCTTAAAATAGCTTGAAAAGGTTCTTGATAGAGGCTCTTTTCTTAAATTTAATCTCTGATTTTTTTTTGTTTGTTTTGCAAAATGTTTAATGGCATCTGAGAATAAATGAATTGCATCAAATCCCTCTTGCTTTTACATTTCATGCACTTAGAAAATATGTTCTTTGTGGCTGGAAGGATAGAGGTCTGAATTAATAAGCTTTATGTACCAGATTTATTCAGCACAAAAGTATTAGCTTTCAACAAGCAAAGGTCACTTAGGTAAGTGTTTTATGAAAGTTATAGAAGCCAGAAAGTGTTAACATGAAAGCTTATTTCTTCAGCTATAAATAACTAATTACAACAAACTAACACATCATAAAGGCTGTTAATTCAAGTAACTTTGCAGACATAAAGAAATTTTATGTTGTTAGTGGTGTAAAACTTTCTGGAGGAGGATAAAGGTGTTCATTTCTGTGCCTTTCTAACACACAGAGACCCATGTTATGGATCATTCTTACCTCTACCAACATTTTTTAATAGTATTTAAGTGCATACTTTGTGCCAGACATTGTATTAGGCACTGGGATAGATGCAGGCTAATCAAGTTGAATACAGTTCACCTCCCACATGGGGCTTACCGTCTAAATTTCCATTTTACAGATGAGGAACTGAGGCCCAGAGAAGTGAAGTGACTTGCCCAAGGTCACACTGCAGATAAGTTGGGGAGCCGGCATTGGGACCCAGGTTCTCCTGATTCCCAGGCCCGGGCTCTGTCCACTAGTCCACGCTGCATCTCGGACTTCATTTGACTTCAATGCTTTCAGCAAGTGACTGGATCACAAACACTCAAAATTTGGAATTTCTTGATGTGTTCTCTTTAATAAGTGTCTTTAGGCATCCCTTTTTTTTTTAGCTTGCATTTTTGTTAAGTAAATGAAGCACTTCTTGAAGTGGGTGAGTTTAAATATAGATACTCCTATCCATATATAATAGAGGAGGCTTTGACAGTGGGGAAGAATTGGTTGGAACAACATTTGGGAGAAAAGGTTTGGTGGTTTTCCCTAGTCAATTTACCAGGCCACAAAATATCCTCTCCTCTAATTGAGCAAGTATGTACTGTCTCCCTGTGCAATTAAGAACAAAAACATGGACTTCTAAACCTTATTGTTTTCATGTAAACTTGGTGGTAAATGGATTTGTTTATCTCAGAGCTTGTTGAAAAAAGAAACCTTACCTCTTTTTCCTCTTTGCCCCCACAAAAACCCCCACACCCCACAAATAACTTTTTCTTCTTGGAAAAAAAAAGAGATGAAAGCATTTCTTGGTAGAGTAATTTGAGTAGACAATGATAACTTACCCAGTGACTAACATCCTTTTTTGTGTGTGCAAGTATTTTAAGGATCAGGAGTTGATTAATCAACTGAAATCAGATTTTTTAAAACCACATGAAAATATTCCTCTAAAAAATCAGATTTGTGAAGCGATTTTTGAAGGAGAGAAGGCTTCTCATAGGTTATTTTGTAAAATTATACCCAGGCAGTCTTGGAAATAGTTTTTTTGGTTTTTTGTTTTTTTTTAAAGTCCTCATAAGGAAGCAGTGTGCTCTAGTGGAAAGAGCACAGGGCTGGGAGTCAGAGACCTGGGTTCTAAATCCGATTCTACCACTTGCCTGCTGTGTGACCTGGGGAAAGTTAGTTAACTTCTCTGTGCCTCAGTTGCCTCGTCTATAAATTGAGAATTCAACATCTGTCCCGTCCCCCACCACTTCAACTGTGAGCCCCATGTGGGACAGGGCTTGTGTCTGACCTAACTTGCATCTACCCCAGCGCTTAGTTCAGTGCCAGAAGTATAATAAGGGCTTAAATAGTTCATTATCCAATTTTCATCTATGTCCTAGCCATCTGGTGGCTTTGGCCATGACTTAATAATAATAATGATGGCATTTGTTAAGCGCTTACTATGTGCAAAGCACTGTTGTAAGCACTGAGAGGGATACAAGGTGATCAGGTTGTCCCACGTGGGGCTCACAGTCTTAATCCCCATTTTACAGTTGAGGTAACTGAGGCTCAGAGAAGTGAAGGGACTGGCCCAAAGTCACAGAGCTGACAAGTGGCGGAGCCAGGATTAAAACCCATGACCTCTGACTCCCAAACCCAGGCTCTTTCCGCTGAGCCACACTGCTTTAGTGTTGGGATTGTTCTGGAATTCTTCAGTTGTTTAAAATTGCTATTTGCCCAAAGTCTAGATTTCTTATTTTGTATCTTGCCTCTTTCTAAAGAGCATAAAGTGATGGGCAAAGAACTAAAGCTCACACTTATTTGTAGCACTGAGATACCAAATTAAATTTGATTGTGTCGTGGGGGAGGGGATGCATCTGGGTGTAGTGGGGTTTGTGTGTATGTATACACTGGAAAAAAACAACTGAGGAACACAAAAGGAAAGGAAGGATGGTGTGGGTACCCACTGATGACATCTTACCTTCAGTATAAAATGTCATTGCCACCTTTGCAATTCCACTCGCCTTTCTTCCTTCCTAACTCTGTTAAAGTCCACGTTGTCATCATCACCTTCCCTATTACGTGAAGCGGCGTGGCCTAGCCGACAGAGCACTGGCCTGGGAGTCAGAGGACCTGGGTTCTAATTCTGCTATGCCACCTGTCTGCTGTATAACCTCAGTCAAGTTACTTGATTTTTCTGTGCCTCGGTTACCTCATCTGTAAAATGGGGATGAAGACTGTGAGCCCCTTGTGGGACAGGGACTATGTCCAACTTGTTTAGCTTGTAACTACCTCCAATAAATATAGGACAATTACAGTAAAATTACGATTATAATTACAATATAATAAAATTACAAATTTCAATGAATTAGGATTTACAATTACAATAAAAAAGAGAATGTTATTGTCCACTTTTCACACTCTCAAGGAGTTCTTTTATGCCCAAGGTTTCTACTAGAGCACAGGCCTGGGAATCAGCAGGCCCTGGGTTCTAATCCCGGCTCTGCCACTTGTCTGTTGGGTGACCTTAGGCAAGTCACTTGGCTTCTCTGTACCTCAGTTACCTCATCTGTAAAATGAGGATGAAGGTTGTGAACCCCATGTGGGACATGAACCGTGTCTAACGTGATTAGCTTGTACCTACCCCAGCGCTTAGCATAGTGCCTGGTACATAATAAGTGCTTAACAAATGTTTATTGTTCTTATGGTATTTGTTAATACCAAAGACCATACAAATACCATAAAAAACTCTCTCTCTCTCATTCTTTCTTTCTCTCCCTCTCTCTCCCATTCAGACCCCCTCCCCATCAGCGAACTCCAGATCTTCCGGGCATCTGACTCTAATTGAGTACCTTGCTGCCATTTCAAGCTCAGTATAGTTGAGGCCAGGCTGGTGAGCGGATATTGCATACTACTATTAATAATAATGGTAGTATTTGTTAAGCGCTTACTATGTGCCAAGCACTGTTCTAAGGACTGAGCTAAATACAAGGTAATCAGGTTGTTCCACATGGGGCTCACAGTCTTCATCCCCATTTTACAGATGAGGTAATAATAATAATAATGTTGGTATTTGTTAAGCGCTTACTATTTGCAGAGCACTGTTCTAAGCACTGAGGTAGATACAGGGTAATCAGGTTGTCCCACATGAGGCTCACATTTAATCCCCATTTTACAGATGAGGTAACTGAGGCACCGAGAAGCTAAGTGACTTGCCCACAGTCACACAGCTGACAAGTGGCAGAGGAGGGATTAAAACCCATGAATTAGAACCCATGACCTGTAACTCCCAAGTCCATGCTTTTGCCACTAAACCACGCTTCTTCATGTGGGAGGTGGGGCAGGGCATCATTGGGAGGGTGGGAGGAGGATATTGGGTCGGTGGGTCTGGGGTCAGCGTCCCCGCCAGGGGAAGGGGCCGGGTTACCTCATAGGTTCCCAGAGGAGCGAAGGGGAGAGGAAAACAAAAAAAATCAGTGCATGTTCTAAATGTACAGTCAAGCAAAGACACCTTTCTCCCCCTGCTGTTACAATGCAATTTGCATACCTCTTTCTCCCCTCCCCTTCTTGCTTTCCCTCCTACTACCACTAACAGTAATTATGGTATTTGTTAAGTGCTAACTCTGTGCCAGGCACTGTACTAAGCACTGGGGTGGATACAAGCAAATGGGGTTCACAATCTCAATCCCCATTTTCCAGATGAGGTAACTGAGGCCCAGAGAAGTGAAGCGACTTGCTCAAGGTCACCCAGCAGACAAATGGCAAAGCTGGAATTAGAATCCATGACCCTCTGCCTCCCAGGCCCGTGCTCTATCCACATTGTCATGCTGCTTCGATAAATTCGAATGATTGATTGGGAGTAGGAAGGAACAGGGGAAGCCCTAACCCCCCAAACAACCATCCTGTTGCTTGCAGTTGGCAAGTCAAAGGCCACATGAAGGAAGGGGTTGGAGGTTGGATGTGCAGACCCAGGGAGGAAGAAGAGGGACTCCGGTGCCAGTGGGAAGGGGAGACAAAGGGCAGCTGAGTTAGAGAGCCTAGAGCCTGGCACTGCTGCCCTCTGACTGTAATCCCATTGTGGCAAGGGACTGTCTCTCTTCATTGCTGTATTGTACTTTCCAAGCACTTAGTACATTGCTGTGTACTCCGTAAGTGCTCAATAAATGCGAATGAATGAATGAATGAATGTATGCCCTGGCCCATTCGCTCATTGTGGGCAGAGAGCGTGGCTACCAACTCTGTCATATTGTACTCTCTGAAGCACTTAGTACAGTGCTCTGCACACAGTAAGTGCTCAATAAATACCACTGATTTAATAATTGATTCCCCACCTGGGCAGGTGTCTATGATTAATAATAATAATAATAATAATAATGTTGGTATTTGTTAAGCGCTTACTATGTGCCGAGCACTGTTCTAAGTGCTGGGGTAGACACAGGGGAATCAGGTTGTAATAATGTTGGTATTTGTTAAGCGCTTACAATGTGCCGAGCACTGTTCTAAGCGCTGGGGTAAACACAGGAGAATCAGGTTGTCCCACGTGGGGCTCACAGTCTTAATCCCCATTTTACAGATGAGGGAACTGAGGCACAGAGAAGTTAAGTGACTTGCCCACAGTCACACAGCCGACAAGTGGCAGAGCTGGGATTCGAACTCATGAGCCCTGACTCCAAAGCCCATGCTCTTTCCACTGAGCCACGCTGCTTCTCCCCATTTTACAGATGAGGGAACTGAGGCACAGAGAAGTTAAGTGACTTGCCCACAGTCACACAGCCAAGTGGCAGAGCTGGGATTCGAACTCATGAGCCCTGACTCCAAAGCCCGTGCTCTTTCCACTGAGCCACGCTGTTGCTTTCCTGCCTCCACCTTTGCCCTTCTTTCCGGCTGGGCCGCCTGACTCACCAGCTTCTTCCCTTCCCTACAGAAATGCCTCTGGCCTGGGCCCCTCTTAATAATGATAATAATAATAATAATTGTGGTATTTGTTAAGCACTTACTATGTGCTGAGCACTGTTCTAAGCGCTGGGGTAGATACAGGGTAATCAGATTGTCCCACGTGGGCCTCACATTTTTTAATCCCCATTTTTACAGTTGAGGTAACTGAGGCACAGAGAAGTTAAGTGACTAGCCCAAGGTCACAAAGCAGACAAGTGGTGGAGTCGGGATTAGAACCCACGACCTCTGACTCCTAAGCCCATGTTCTTTCCACTAAGCCACGCTGCTTCTCGAAATCGGTGAAGTCAGCGAGGGCAGCCCACAGCAGTGGTTTCCTGGTGAACCCCTTCGTCTCCCCTAGCTCCTGTCTCCCCATCTAGACGTAAGCTCCTTGTGGGCAGGGAATGTGCCTGCTATATCATTGTCTACTTTTCCAGGCACTTAGCACAGTGCTCTGCACACAGTAAGCGCTCGATAAATACCAATGACTGACTGAGAGGGACTGTTAGCACCCCATGTGAGCTGCCAGCCCCCAGAGTGTGGGGATGTGGGGGAGAGGGAGGTGTGAAGGTCAGGTGTGAGGGATTAGGGGGCCTTGGAGATCCTCCTGAGCATTTCCTCCTCTTCCCACCATCCTGATCCTGGTCCCCAGTGAAAGGAGTCTGACCCGGCCCCTTGTCAGCCCAGGTCCATGCTGGTCAAGGGCTTTAGCGCCTATATCCACCCTTGCCCGCCCCCCCCAACCTCTCTACTCTCTTACTAAAACCCAGCCCTCACACTTCGCTCCTCTAATGCCAACCTTCTCACTGTGCCTCCATCTCATCTATCTCATCACCGTCCTCTCACCTGTGTCCTGCCTCTGGCATGAACGCCCTCCCTCCTCTTCAAAGCCTGATTGAAGGAACATCTCCTCTAAGAGGCCTTCCCTGACTAAGCCTTCTTTTCCTTTCCTTCAGCTCCCTTCTGCGTCACCCTGACTTGCTGTTTTTATTCATCCCCCTTCCTAGCCCTACAGCACTTATGTACATATCTGTCATTCATTTATATTAATGTCAGGCTCTCTTTGTAGACTGTAAGCGCATTGTGGCCAGGGAATGTATCTGTTATTCTGTTGTATTCTCCCAAGTGCTTAGTACAGTATTCTGCACACAGGAAGTGCTCAGTGAATATGACTGACTAAACACTTGTTCTCATACTGGAATGGCTGTCCCGGCTGGTTTTTATTTCCCGGAGGGAAGCTCTGGCCAGATCTGGGTTACTTTCAGCTCTGGTTGAGTTACAGCGCTTTGTCTTTCCCCCAAATTCTCTCTTGCAGGGCAGTTTTCCCATCCCACTTGACAGCTCTCACTCAACTTGTCCCCCAAATCTCAGCAGTCAACTGTCAAGTTCAGGTGTGTACTTCTCCCCAGCAGTCTCTTCTGCTACCAACTCCTTAATAATTGTGGTATTTAAGTGCTTACTCTGTGCCAGGCCCTGTACTAAGCGCTGAGATAGATATGTAATAATCAGGTTGGGCACAGTCCATCCCACATTGGGCTCACAGTCTTAATCCCCATTTTGCAGATGAGGGAACTGAGGCACAGAGAAGTGAAGTCTGGCCCAAGATCGTTCAGAAGACAAGTGGCAGAGCTGGGATAAGGACCCAGCTCTTCCGACTCTCAGGACCATAGTCTATCTTTGTCACCTCATGCCTCGGCTTCTCCAGTCTTCAACCCCTTCTCACTTGAAAATACAGCGTATGCTTTCCAGTTACAGTCATCTTGAATGCCTTTCATTTTGTGTTATTCTACTACCAAATCTTCCAGGGGCTTCCCCAGGACTTGTAGAATCCTTGTTAGCTTGGTGAATGAAGCACCTGTGCTGTTGCAGAGCTTTGAACTAGATTTCAGGAACGTACAAAAGAAAGAAAAAGACATGATGGGACTGCAGAATGAAGGGGAGAGACCAGCAGTGAAATATAACAGGTGAAAGTGACAGCACAGATACTAATAATTGGATCAAAGGCAGGTTCACAAGTAGATACTAATAATTAGATCAAAGGCAGGTTCACAAGTAGATAATAAACAGATATGCACAAGAAGTGAGAGCTCGCTGTGGGCAGGGAATGGTAAACAGAGAAGCAGCATGGTGTAGTGGATAGAGCCCGGGCCTGGGAGTCAGAATGTCGTGGGTTCTAATCCCGGCTCTGCCACTTGTCTGCTGTGTGACCTTGGGCAAGTTGCTTCACTTCTCTGGGCTTAGTTTCTTCATCTGTAAAATGGGGATTGAGACTGTGAGCCCCACGTGGGACAGGGACTGTGTCCAACCCGATTTACTTGTATCCAACCAGCACTTAGTAAGTAAGTGCTTAACAAATACCATAATTATTATTAATTATCATTATTGTCCTCTCCCAAGCACTTAGTACAGTGCTTTGCACACAGTAAGTGCTCAATAACAGTGCAGTGCATTGAATAATGCTTGGCATATAGCACTTAACAAACACCACCATTATTATTATTATTAATAATAAATATGATTGAATGAATGAATAAAGTGCTAAGATGGCTGACTGGGGAAATGATCAGGAATATTTGGAGGTGAGAGGAGACGGTGGAGGTGGGAGGTGGCGATTGCCTCCACCACAGTGAGCTCTCCAACTAAAACTCGGGGCTCTCTGTTTCTACATTTGAAAGCTACACCCTCACAAGGCAGAGCCTCCTAATTCATCTCTGCACGCTCCCTCTCTATCCATTCTCATCATCAGTGGTATTTATTCAACACTTACTCTGTGCAGAGCTCTGTACTAAGTGCTTGGGAGAATAAAATACAAAAGAATTACCTAGTTTCCCAGTTGGGTCTTTTATTACAGTCAAGGTGACCTTGTTGTCCATTGCTTCCTCTTTTTCTTTCTTTCTTTTATGTTATTGTTAAGCACCTACTGTGTTCCAGGCACTATATTAAGCACTGGAGTAGATTTATTCATTTAATCATATTTATCAAGCACTTACTGTCTGCAGACCACTGTATAAGCACTTGGGAGAGTACAATATAGCAATAATCACACAGATTCTACAAGCTAATTATCTTGTACATAGTCACATCCCATATAGGGCTCACAGTCTTAATCCCCATGAGAGACTGAGGCCCAGAGAAGATGAGTGACTTGTCCAATATCACACAGCGGACAAGCGGCGGAGCTGGGATTAGAACCCAGTTCCTTCTGACTCCCAAGCTTGGGCTCTATCACCTAAGCCCTGCTGCTTCCTCTTCCCAACTCCAGCTCTTTCATGTGTCACCTAATAGCTTTAATTTCCCCAATTAGACTGTAAGCCCGTCAAAGGGCAGGGACTGTCTCTATCTGTTACCGATTTGTACATTCCAAGCGCTTAGTACAGTGCTCTGCACATAGTAAGCTCTCAATAAATACTATCGAATGAATCCCCTGAGGATCTATGCCAGTTTATGGCTGCATAAGGTGTCCATTCTGGGTCAGGTGCTATTGCTTACGTGGTTCCTGTTCCTCCCTCTCCCCCATCTCTCTTTGGGGTCATGGACTCCATGAAAGCCCAGTAAAAATCATTTGTTGATCTTGGCCAAACCTGGGGTGGTCACAGTCCAAATGAGAGGAAAACCTTAAAAGCAAAGACCAAGGTTGTGTCTTGGTGCTGCCTAGTCCATTGTCATTTTCAACAGGGCCCCGATTTCCAAAACCAGAGAAGCAGTGTGGCCTAGTGGATTGAGAAGCAGCATGGTGAAGTGGATAGATCACAGGCCTGGGAGTCAGAAAGTCATAGGTTCTAATCCTGGCTTTGCCATTTGTCTGATGTGTGACCTTGGGCAAGTCACTTTACTACTCTGTGCCTCAGTTACCACATCTGTAAAATGGAGATTGAGACTGTGAGCCCCACATTGGTCAAGAACTGTGCCTAACCCGATTTGTCTGTATCCACCCCAGTACTTAGAACATTGTCTGGCACGTAGTAAGCTCCTCCTCCCCACATTGCCCCTCCTCCCTCCCTCTGCTCTACCCCACTCCCTGTCCCACAGCATTTGTGTATATATGTACATATTTATTATTCTATTAATGATGTGCATATATCTATAATTCTATTTATATTGATGCTATTGATGCCTGTCTACTTATTTTGCTGTCTGTCTCCCCCTTCTAGACTGTGAGCCCAGTGTTGAGTAGGGATTGTCTCTATTTGTTGCCGAATTGTATCTTCCAAGTTCTTAGTACAGTGCTCTGCACACAGCAAGCGCTCAGTAAATATGATTGAATGAATGAATGAATAAGCACTTAACAAATACCATCATTATTATTATTATTATTAGAGCACAGGCCTGGGTGTCAGGAAGGCCCTGGGTTCTAATCCCAGCTTTGCCACTTTTCTGCTGTGTGACCTTGGTTAAGTCACTTCACTTCTTTGGGCCTCAGTTACCTCATCTGTAAAATGAGAATTGAGACTGTGAACCCTATCTGGGACAGGGACCATGCCCAATTTTCTTTGCTTGTATCCACCTCAGTGCTTAGTACAGTGCTTGGCACATAGTAAGCACTTAACAAATACCACAGTTATTATTATTATTATCCATAATAGTTCTTAGAAGGTGGAGTCTTTCTTGAAGGTTTGGGGAATTGGCATAACTTAGATAAGTTACTTTGTCCTTTATGCACAAATTAAGAGTACACCCAGTTCTGCCAGGGTGTGTTTTTGCGTTACATGATTTGGCTCAAATATGTCGGCAGAAGTAGGGGAAAGTTCTTCTGACAATACGTTTCTGTCTGGATACACCGAGGGGGTGTTTGAACAAAAATCTCGGCACGTGTGCCAGGAACAGGGTGAGTTAATACAGTGGGAGTTTTCCTTAATGTTGGGTTCAGCAAGAAAGCAAAACACGTGCTATAGGAGAACAAATTAATACATTTCATAAATGCTAAGGCTAGAAGTAATCTTGTCTTTTGCTATCGAGTTGACTGACCCATAGCTACTCAGTGGACACATCTCTCCCAGAACACCCCACTCTCCATCTGCCATCGTTCCGGTAGTATATCCGTAGATATTTCTTGGTAAAAATACCAAGAGGCGTACCATTGCCTTCCAGTGGGATTTATTAGGGCTTACTAGGTGCAAAACACACTGCTAGTTCTGGAAAAGAAGTACATGGGCGTGGTATAATCAGTCAATTTTATTGAGCATTTACTGAGCACTGTACTAAGAACTTGGGAGAGTACAGTATCACAGAGTTGGCAGACATGTTCCCTGCCCACAGCAAGCATAAAGTCTAAGGGGGGAATTATCCTTGTCCCCCAAAGGTCTTCTAGTCTAAGAAAAAGGAGGGGCAAGGGGCTTGGCGACACACACAAGGAAGAACGAACGAAGAGATAAACAGTTGGTAAATAGCAACCATATTAGGTTATTCTGTGTATATTTCCCATATCAACGCTGGGTGAACAAAATGACAAAAAGCTGGTAAATAGCAACCGCATTGCGTTATTCTGTGTAAATTTACCACGTGAAGACTGTGCCCTAACTGGTAACCTCGTAAGGTTTTGCCTCTAGACTGGAAACTCCTTGTGGGCAGGGAACATATGTTCCAAGTCTCTTCTATTTTCCTGAGAGCTTAGTATAGTCTCTGCACACGGTAAGCATTCAGTAAAATACCGTTGATTGGAGAAAGAAAAAAAAAGGATGACAACTCCAAAGGAGCAGTCGGATTTCAGGCGTTTCCTAATTTAGATGAAATCCCAGGTGTGGTCATGATGATGACCTTTTTAACGTTCTATAAGTGTAGGAGGTCACGGGCAGCCACTCTCCTGAGTCCTTCCCGGCCTGGACCCGAGAGCCAGTGGGAATCTCCGCTGAAAGGGGGTAGAGCGGATCTGCCCTGAGGGGTGGACCCTAGAGGTCGGGAGGCAAGAGAGCACTGAATTGCTCGTGCGACTGCCATGGTTTAGAAATAATAATAACAATAATAATCATGGTATTTGTTAAGCGCTTACTTTGTGCCAAGCACTGTTCAAAGCACTGGGGTGAATACAAGCACATCAGTTGGGCGCAGTCCCTGCCTCATATGGGGCTCACAGTCTCAATCCCCATTTTACAGGTGAGGAAACTGAGGCACATAGGAAGTGAAGTGACTTGCCCAAGCTCACACAGCAGACAAGTGGCTGAGCCGGGATTAGAACCCATGACCTTCTGACTCCCAGGCCCGTGCTGTAGCCACTATGCCATGCTGCTTTATGAAATGAGGAAATGAAAAGGCTGGGCAGTGTGACGAGATTCGAGTGAATTACCTCAGTGGAAGGTAATTTGTTATCTTGAATGAGGTTACAGTCTAGAGGGGGAGACAGATATTAATATGAATAAGTAATTTAGAATATATTTAATGTTTATAATATATAACTTAAAGCTGTGTGCATAAGTGGTTTAAGCCTCTTCTCCCACCATGGGAGACCTACTTAGAGAGACTTAGAGAGACTTAGAGGTACACTTGGAGAGACAAGATGTCACAATCTTCCCAAAATGTTACTGTGAAGAAGGAGTCTGTAGACATGAGTCAGGCTGTGGCCCAGCCATGCACCAACACCTATTTTTTTTTTCATGGCATTTGTTAAGCGCTTACTGAGGGCCAGGCCCTGTTCTAAGTGCTGGGGTATATACAAGCTAACCAAGTTGTAGATACAAGCTAATCAGCTTGGACACAGTCCACGTCCCCCATGGGGCTCACAGTCTTAATCCCCATTTTACAGAGGAGGTAACTGAGGCCCAGAGAAGTGACGCGCCTTGCCCAAGGTCACCCAGCAGACAAGTGGCAGAGCCATGATTAGAACTCAGGTCCTTCTGATTCCTACACCCGTGCTCTATCCACTAGGCCACGTTGCTTCTCCATTGCCTTTTCCACTGGCTTCACTGTCCACCGACCTCACTTTTGGGGAGGCACAGGAAAGAATGGGGCAAGGAGCCTGTAGAAACCGAGGACCTGTTATAAGGGAGCCTCCACATTACTCAGAGGGTGGCTGGTAGATAGCTATCATATCGTGTTATTCTGTATAGATTCGCCCATATCAAGGCTGAGCAGTATTGACCTAATTGATAATCTCATAAGGCTTTGCCTTAGTGGTATGTTGGTGACGTCGATTTGGATGAAAGATAACACGGATTTTTTTTCTTGGCTGGAAACTCCCCCCTTCTCTATTCCATTTTTCCTTGATAACTAACGAATGAATAAAGGCATTAATGCGTTCTCTGTTTCCGCATAATACATAAATTCTAAAATGTTGCTTTTTTTTTCTTACAGTCCTATTTTGTCACAGATTATGATCCCACAATTGAAGATTCTTATACCAAACAGTGTGTGATAGACGACAGAGCTGCTCGGCTAGATAGTAAGTGTTTTTGTTTCAAACTCTAGTCTCTAAAGCCCTTTATAAATGTATCATAACTTAATTTATTTAAAGATGTTATTTTGGTGATTAAATCTGTACTTTCAGAACTGTCCCAAAATCAAGTCTATTATTTTTCATGAATGTATTTTCTAGTGTTCAGACACTGAAACCTCGAGCATAAAGTTGATTATCACATTTGCTCTGCTTCTTGTACCAGTCTACACTATTCATTGAGTTTGGAGTGTTGAATGTATTGAGCAAATGGGTTAACCTTTCAGACTTTTCCAAAATTATTTAAGAGTGAGACTTGATTTTGAATATAATAACATTTTGAAAATCTTCTATATTGGGCTGGGTTACCCAACACATTTTGTTCAAGTATTCTGAGTGACCCAGATATGTTTAAATTAATCTTTCCTATTATGTTTTTCACAAATTCGCTTAATTTGTTGACTTAACTCTTTTGAATAACTACATTTTTCTCATCATATAAAAGTCCTGTGCTTTTGATGCATGTTTTCTGTTGGATAGTTTTAAGGATGCACTCTATCGATGTGTTTTCCTGATGGAAACTATAACATAACTGTCAAAATTGGGATTTTACCTATAGAGCCAACTCTTCACAAAGGGACTTCCCAATTCAGTATCCTTTCTCTTCCGTTTCTTTTCATGAAAAATGACTGAGAGCATTCTGTCTCAGCTTGAGCAATTTTCATTTTGAATTTTCAAGGAAATTTACCTACTAAGGTTTTAACAGACATTAAAGAGATGCTTTAGAAAAGCCAGGCATTAGCATACGTTTTACCTCATTGTTTTGAGGGGATTGATTCCTCCTACTTGTAATTGACTGTAGTGTCAGACTCCCCCTCTAGAGTGTAAGCTCCCTGAGGGGTGGGATCGTTCTAATAACTCTATTGCGCTTAGTACAGTGCTCTGCAGAAAGTAAGTCCTCGATAAATCCCTTTGATCGATGTTTTGAGGAAGAAAGAGAGGGCCAGGCACGAGAATCAGCTTGGCCTAGTGGATAGAGCACAGGCCTGGGAGTCAGAAGGACCTAGACTGTAAGCCCGTCACTAGACTGTAAGCCTGTCAGAGGGCAGGGACTGTCTCTATCTGTTACCGATTTGTACATTCCAAGCGCTTAGTAGAGTAAGCACACATAGTAAGCGCTCAAAAAATACTATTGAATTAATGAATGAGTTCTAATCCCGGCTCTGCCACTTCTGTGCTCTGTGACCTTGGACAAGCCACTTAACTTCTCTGTGCCTGTTATCTCATCTGTAAAATGGGGATTAAGACTGTGAGCCCTATGTGGGACAGGGACTGTGTCCAATTCAGTTACCTTGTACTTAACCCCAATGCTTAGTACAGTGCCCGGCACATAGAAGCACTTAACAAATATCATTATTATTATTACTATTATTTTTGTTTATTCATTCTGGACTTTGGGGGAGGCCCACTGCTACTGGAGAAGGGATACAGACAACTCAGTTCCTATTTTCTTCCCTTTTTATGCAGTTCTGGATACAGCAGGACAAGAAGAATTTGGGGCTATGAGAGAACAGTACATGAGGACTGGAGAAGGTTTCCTTTTGGTCTTCTCAGTCACTGACCGAGGAAGGTATGTGAGTTTCTTTAAAAGGTAGTTCCTCTGGCCTGAGAATTTCCTTTAAGCTCTTCTCTTTATCAAGATCCCAAGTATTATCATTTTTAGACCCTTTAAATGTATGTATGTATAAACCTAGGTAGAGAGGCATAACTTTACATGCATCAGCATGGTGTAGAGGATAGAGCACAGGCCTGGGAGTCAGAAGGTCATGGGATCTATTACTGGCTCCGCTACTTGTTTGCGCTGTAACCTTGGGCAAGTCACTCCACTTCCCTGGGCCTCAGTTACTTCATCTGTAAAATGGGGATTGAGACTGTGAGCCCCATGTGAGCCCCCCTCCCAGACTGAGCACCCCCTTTCCCTCTGCTCCTCATCCTCTCCCCTTCGCCCCCGCACCCGCGCCCTATGCTCTTCCCCCTTCCCCTCTTCTCAGCACTGTGCTTATTTGTATATATTATTTATTACCCTATTTATTTTGTTAATGAGTTGTGTATCTCCAGATTCTATTTATTTTGATGATGTTGTCTTCTTTTGTATTGTTTTGCTTTGCTGTCTGTCTCCCCCGTTTAGACTGTGAACCCGTTATTGAACAGGGATTGTCTCTATCTGTTACTGAATTTTACATTCCAAGCACTTAGTACAATGCTATGCACATAGTAAGCGCCCAATAAATACTATTGAATGAATGAATGAACGACAGGGACTGTGTTTATCCCGATTTGCTTGTACGCATCCCAGCACTGAATGTAGTGCCTGGCACATAGTAAGTGCTTAACAAATATCATTATTATTGTTATATGTTCACATATATTTTAGAGAACATATATGGTAGAGAAGCAGCGTGGCTCAGTGGAAAGATCATGGGCTGGGGAGTCAGAGGTCATGGGTTCAAATCCCGGCTACACCGCTTGTCAGCTGTGTGACTTTGGGCAAGTCGCTTAACTTCTCTGTGCCTCAGTTACCTCATCTGTAAAATGGGCATTAAGACTGTGAGCCCCATATGGGACAACCTGCTCACCTTGTATCCTCCCCAGCGCTTAGAACAGTGCTTTGCACATAGTAAGCTCTTAACAAATGCCATCATTATTATTATTATAAGAAGGTGATATCCACGACGGGGAAGTTCACCCATCAGTGTATGTGTGGTTGAAAAGATCAGCATGGGACCAAGAGCCCTTTTCACATTGTGTGCACACAAATTGTCCCGCACATGCGCACTGTTGAGGTTGTTGTTTGAGACATCGGGAACTGCACTTGACTTTAGATTCAGTAGCGATAACAGGTTTCCCTTGGACAACCAGGCCCTTGCTTGGTCCTCTATGGCAAACAGGGAGATTGTTGGTTAGGCTAGGGAAATTTCTGTGGTATGGAACAGCACTTCTCTCTGTGCCCGTTTCCCCAAGTAACCTTGCTGTGCCCTGATCTGGTGTATCACCTGTTGTCGAGGGAGACGCTCACATCCAGTGTTCTTCTCTGGAACTCAGAGGTTGTAGAATAGCACCTTGCCTTAGATGTCTGCCGGGCCCTTTCCCGGTTTGTTCACCGTTTGCAAGAGGGAGAGTGGATATTTCATCCCCGTTCTACAGCAGAGGAAGCTGAGGTATGCAGAAGTGACTTGTCCAAAGTCATATGGCAGGCAAATGATAGAGCCCGGGCTAGAGCCTGGGTTTCTTGACTACCGGTCTGGTGCTCCCTCTAGACTGTAAGCTGGTTATAGGCAGGGAATGCTCTGTTTATTGTTATATTGCACTCTCCCAAGTGCTTAGTACAGTCTCTGCACATAGTAAATGCTCAGTAAATATGGTTGACTGGCTCTCGGCTAGGTCATCCTACCACCTTACCATGAGCAGACACATCTATGAGCAGCAGTTGGAGGCAGTGCCGATGAGAGAACAGAATTCTCTAGCCTCCTAGCCCTACAGCAGTCATGTCCATATCTGTAATTTATTTATTTTAATGTCTGTCTCACCCTCTAGACTATAAGTTCGTGGACAAGGTTTGTGGTTTATTGTTATATTATACTCTCCCAAGTGTTCAGTTCAGTGCTGTGCACACAGTAAATGCTCAATAAATACAATTGCCCCACTGACTGACTGACTAATAATAATAATAATAATGGAGGTATTTGTTAAGCACTTGCTATATGCCAGGCACTGTACTAAGCATTTGGGAGGATACAAGCAAATTGAGTGAGACCCAATCCCTGTCCCATGTGGGGCTCTCAGCCTCAATCCCCATTTTACAGAGGTAACTGAGACGCAGAGAAGTGAAGTGACTTGCCCCAAAGTCACAGCAGAGAAGCATTGGAGCCAGGATTAGAACCCATGACCTTCTGACTCCCAGGCCTGTGCTCTAGCCCCTATGCCATGCTGCTTCTCAGCATGCTGCTTCTAGCCGGCAGACGTGCCCTATTTTGTGCCTAACTTCCTTCCAGCAATAGGCCCCCCTAGGAATAGCCTCCGCTAGCCCTTTCGGGAACATCTGAGGACCTGGAAGAGATTTAAAGCTGATTTACACAAGGAGCTTTGAAGTATTCAGTGACTAGGGTGCTTACTGAGAGAAACAGTATGGGCTAGTAGATAAATCATAGGCCTGGGAGTCAGGAGTTCAGCCACTTACCTTTGTTCACCACTGAGTTAGACACTCGTCTCTGCCATAGTCTTGGGTTCTTCACTGACTGCCAGGTGGAAATGGGAAGGAACACATACAGAAATGACAGATGTAGCTAGAAAAAATGGGAAAGAAGCAAACAAAACCTAGAGACTACAAGCAGGCTGGTGCGTGTCCATAAGCTGTCATTTTTTTTTCCCTCCTCACAAAGTTAACTGGAAGGTTAGAGGCCAAGGAACCACACTTCCCAGAAGTTCCCCCTTTCTGGGTCAGGCCAGTGGGATGACCTGGAGGATGCAAAAATACTAGACAAAAGTTATCTCACTGCCATCTGCTTTCTGGCATGGCAGAGTGGATAGAGCACAGGCCTGGGAGTCAGAAGGGCCTGGCTTCTAATCCCAGCTCTGCCACTTGTCTGCTGTGTGAACTTGGGCAACTCACATCACTTCTCTGGGCCTCAGTTCCCTCATCTGTAAAATGGGATTAAAACCGTGAGCCCCCTGAGGGACAGGGACTGTGTCCAATCCGATTAACTTGTATCTACCCCAGTGCTTGGCACATAGGAAGTGCTCAACAGGTGCTATCATTATGATCGATATTATGAGTATATCTAATGATGTACAATGAAAAGAAAGGAGTTAACTTAGCCTTAGGCATATTGGCTAAGAGGGGTGGAATTTGGCTCGGTCGTCCTCCCTCCTCCACCGACCAACAAAGCTATTCCTAAAGTGCTTGACATAACGTATGTTCATCAAACCAAAAGGAGCTTTTTTGGGAAGCTGTTATCCCAAGAGATCTGCAAGAGATCATGTGGCTATCGAGAGTGTGTTTTTTTTTTAACTTGGATAGTGTTCATTCTCTGCATCAATTTACACGAATGTCAATAATGCAGTTAACACTTCCAGTTTCTTACTCAGACCTGTATCACAACTTCGCCTTTTTTTTTTTTCTTGAGGGGGGGCGGGGGAAATTCCCCACGACTTTATGAATCAAAATAACTTCTGTGAATTGCTCATTGTTATGTTTTGACACGTGCTCTAAGATAATTCTGGTCAGCTGATTCTCTTTTTGTGTGTGTGGATTTTCTTCTAGTTTTGAAGAAATATATAAGTTTCAAAGACAGATTCTCAGAGTGAAGGATCGTGATGAGTTTCCAATGATTCTAGTTGGTAACAAAGCAGATCTTGACCATCAAAGACAGGTAAGAAACAATCAAAAAATTGAAATAATAGTTGTTGCTAAGTCACCTGAGTTGGATGCCGTTTGCATATCCCTTTTTCCTTCTGCCTCATCTGCAGTTTATTTCACCGCCTGCCTAGATTGTCAGCTCTCTTAGAGCAGGGATCATGTCCGCTAATTCTGTGGTACTCTCTCAAGGACTGAGTATAATATCGTTCACACAATAGCTGCTTAATAAATCCTGATTGTTTTAAATTTTGGTTGGTGACACGGGACGATGGTACAGTGCCAAAAGATACTTCCAGGTGAGAAATAAAGGAAAAAAAAATAGTTCTTTTGCTAAGTGTAAGCTCATTTTAGTCAAGGAATGTGACTACCAACTCTGTCTTATTGCATTCTTCCAAATGCTCAGTACAGTGCTCTGCACACAGTAAGCACTCAATAAATGCCATTGATTATGTTTTTCACGCTGCTTTGCAGACAGTTTTAAAAGCTGACAAACTTCTTTTACCCTTTCCCCCCAGACTGTTAGTATTACTGCACGTTTGCAATGGAAGTGATTATGGAATACTGGAGGAGGTACAGCATTAGTTCTGAATTGTAACTTTAGTTTTATTAAACCATCTTCTTTGTTATAAGTTGAATATTGTGAGAGAATGCACAGTTTGAGTTGTGTGGTTCAGGTTCCCAGCATCTCCTTGTGAAATAATAAAAATTACTACTATTATTATAGTATTTGTTAAGAGCTTACTGTGTGCCAAGCACTGTTCTAAATGCTGAGATATATACAAGTTAATCAGGGTAGACATAAGCCCTGTCCTAAATGGGGCTCTCATTTTAATAGGAGGAATAGGAATTAATCCCCATTTTACACATGAGGTAACTGAAACACAGAGCATTTAAAATGACTTGCCCAAGGTTGCAAAACAGGTGGGGCGGAACCTCTGACTTCCAACCCCGTGCTCTTTCCACTAGGCCAATAGACGTGATTCTTCTCTATCAAGAAAGAGGAGAATACTAAGGAAAATATAAAATTCTGATTAGAGTTGAAAATCTCCAACACCCTGTTCTTTCTTTAAATGATGGGGAGAAGTAGATTTCTGATTAGTCACTGAAGCTGGCATGGATGGAAGAACTTTAAATAATTGGTATTTTCATAACTGTAGTTGAAGGTCAACTTTCTTTTCCCAACAATGGTTCTTCCAGTCACCATTTTGAGTGTCCCTGCTTAATACGATTAGACTGTAAGCCCATCAATGGGCAGGGACTCTCTCTATCTGTTGCTGATTTGTACATTCCAAGCGCTTAGTACAGTGCTCTGCACATAGTAAGTGCACGATAAATACTATTGAATGAATGAACAATATTGTGAATAGCGTGTTTGCTTCAGGGATGGCCCAATTCTGATTACCCGGGCTTGTCTCTGTCTACAAAATTGTCCCTGTCCCCCAATCAGCTTGCAGCCAATCATTTCAGACTGTCTGTCTTCTCACCCCTTCCTGCCCTATCAAGCTCCCAACTCCATGTGCCCTCGAGGGTCCTCATTGCAAAGATGAAATGACTGCGTAGGAGGTCACTGCACCTCACGTTCATTTTTTTGCCTTACACTTCCTACCACTAAGATCCTGTCCTGTGCAATGCATTTTTCTCTCAATATCATTGTGATTTTTTCCATTTATCAGAGCCTCTAAGAACAGTGAGCCAGAAATTTGTGGAGAGAGCGAGGGAAGTCAATTTAGTGAAATAGTGATTCTTTTGGAGCATCAAACCTAAGGAGGAAGAGCAGCAGAAGTAGGTCAAGATGAACTTTGCACATTGGGCCACTTTTAGTTATCTTCCTGGTGCTAAGGGGGAGCTTGGAACACTGACTTTGACCATCACAAAGCAAATCCCATTTAGAGGGGGGTGACCAGAGTCATGCAATCCATATCTCCGTTTGCCTCAGAAGTCTTGGGCAACCAAATTAGGAATCTTAACTTAGATAGTTAGCAAGGGAAACCTGTTCCCTCATTGTACTGAACTTTGCTCTTCATCTAAACTGCTACTTCTTTAATCCAAGCACTTATCCTATCCTGCAATGACTACTACATCAGCCTCCTTGCTGACCTTCCTACCTTCCGCCTCTCCCCGCTTCACTCCATATTTTACTCTGCTGCCCATATCATTTTGATACTAAACTGTTCAGTCCCTATTTTCCTACTCCTCAAGAACCTCCTTTAGAAGAGCAAAGTGTGCGGGCTGAGTTGTAGTAGAAAAGCAGTGAGATGAGGTAGGAGGGGGCAAGGTTATTGAGGGCTTTAAAGTCGATGGTAAAGAGTTTCTGGTTCTTGCGGAGGTGGGTGGGCAACCACTGGAGGTTCTTGAGGAGTGGGGAAACATGGCCTGAACATTCGTAGAAGCACACGGCCCAGTGAATAGAGCCCGGGCATGGAAGTCAGAAGGACTTGAGTTCTAATTCCAGCTCCGCCCTTGTCAGCTGAGTGACCTTGGGCAAGTCTCTTCACTGCTCTGTGCCTCAGTTTCCTCATCTATAAAATGGGGATTAAGACCCTGAGCCCCCTGCGGGACAGAGATTGTGTCCAACCTGACAACCTTGTATCTACCCCAGTGCTTAGTAAAGTGCCTGGCACTTAGTAAGTGCTTAAGAAATACCATAAAAATAATAATTAAAAAAATGATCTGGGCAGCAGAGCGAAGTATGGACAGAAGCGGGGAGAGGTATGGGCAGGGAGGTCAGCAAGGAGACTGATAAGGTAACCAAGGAGGGAAAGGTTAAGTGCTTGTATTAATGTGGTAGCTCTTTGGATGGAACAGTCTGGCATGTAGTAAGCACTTAACAAATGCCATTAAAAGAAAACCCCAAAACAATTAAAAAGTCCCCTCAAGACCTCCATCCCCAGTGGTATTTTAGTAGACAATAAAGAATTTCAAAATAGCAAATCAAATCAGAGATCCAACAACTTCCCTTCCCCCAAGATTATTTTCATTGCTATTATTATTATCATATTTGTTAAGCACTTACACTCTTTGTCAAGTGCTGTTCTAAGAGCTGGGGATAGATACTGTCCCTCTCCTTCATGGGGCCATTCCGTAGTCCAAGGATGAGGGAGAACAGGCATTGAAGCCCCACTTTACAGATAAGGAAACTGAGGCATAGAGAAGTGAAATGACTTGCCCAAGGTCACCCAGCCGGCAACTGGCAGAGCCTGGATTAGAACCCCGGTCCTCTGATTCCGTGGGCCACGCTCTTTCCACTAGGCCACTTTTCCATATTTCTACCCTTGGTTTCTCTTTAGGACAAACTTCCGGTTGGCTCAAGTCAGTCAGTCGTATTTATTGAGTGCTTACTGTGTGCAGACCACTGTATTGAGTGCTTCCTGTGTGCAGGGCTTGGGAGAGTATAATAAAACAACAGAGACACACAGGAGAGTACAAAACAGCAGTACGACAGACCCATTCCTCTCCAGCGTAAATTCTAAGCTTGGACGCTTAAAGTCGAGAGTAGCTGACATAAAACAAGCCTAGGTACCCCAATCTCAGTGACTCTGGGGTACTCCGGTCCACGCCACTGCCTACAGGCAGCAGGCAGAGATGCATCCAGGAGCCCCACCTGCCCTAAATCCCAGAAGCAGCAGCGGGGGGAAGAAGAAGAAAAGGAGCAGTTGTTTTGAAGGTTATTTTTATTTTTGACATTTTATTTTTCCCAGCACTAAAGCAGCCTTATTCTCTAATTGATTCCAGTCTTTAAAAATAGTTCTTCTTAAAGATTTTCAAATTAACAAATGATTTTGGATGAGCTCTTGAAGCTGGTTATAATTAGAGTTCCTTTTGTAGAATTTTGGGCAGTTGAATGCAATAGCTTCCTTTCCCCTGGTGTTTAAATTGAAAATCAGGGGAGCTCTTTGTTACTGATGATTATTCTTGCGGCAGTTCTGCAACCAAGTTGCCCAAGAATTCTAAACCCTCATCTATCTCCCTCAAATTCGGAATGGACTATTAACTGGATTTGGTGTCCTTTTGTAGTATGGGCGAACAGGAGGAAGCCAGATATTTTTACCCCATGCAAGTGAATGACTGTTGCACACTGTGAATTTGAGTGACTGCAGGCTATTTTGAGTGAAGTGTGGAGTCTGGAGTAGCCACGAAGAAAGATGAATCGATATTTCAAGGAATACGGCTCTTCTTTTGCTATCAGTGCTCAGTTGGGAGCTTTGCAATTAATTTTATGAGGTCATTCGAGATCATCTTATCAGGTTTCTCAGAAATGTAAGCAGTGTTTCTTGTAACAGCACATGTCTTTTGCCCAAAGCAACCTTCTCTGATTTTTTTGAATAAGGGCATTTATTAATCTGGCATTTTCTTAATGAGTCTAGATTGTGACAATATTAGACCACGAAAAGATACCCATCTTGCCCTGAAAGAAAAAAAAATCAGAGAGAGTCGAACCAAATATCCTCCTGTCCCCCCAATTTCTGTGAACTGATCTTGAAAGGCGTTCATTGGGTAGATTGGGATTACTTCATGGATCTGGGCAGATTTTTTTTTATTAATTTGGGTTTTGTGTGTGTGAACTGAGTCTAGACTTTCTGTACAGCCCCCAGTCCCTTGTGGATTTCTGGCTTAGAAAACGCAGAGCCTTTCCCCTGTGTGTGTTTTTGTCATGTGATCCCAGACAGGGGTGTCCTTTTATGTTTCCTTTTTGTTAGCTTTGGCTGCAGAATTGCTGTTAGAAGTCATTAGATCTAATTGGGCCATATGTTGTTGTTCGGGGTTCACAAAGCCGCTTTATATACCGCTGATGTTTTTGTTTCACACTGTGAGTGATTTGTCCAGTTCTTTCTGACCTTGGTTCCTGGAAAAAACTTGCATAGATTTATGCCGGCCTTTTTATAACAATGAACCAGTGAGGTCTGAGATCATAGTGGTGTATTATTTTTATGTAGATGGATGATTCCTCCCCTCTCTCCCCTCCACCCCCATCCCTCGGGGCCCCCTGCCATCCTTGAAATGAGCTTGGTCTCATTTTATCTCGAGTGAAGGACCTGAGTTAGTTTGCCTCAAAGTGTTCGTTTATCTCGTTGGTGAGAACCAAGAAGAAAGACAACCAGTAAAGCTGGCTGAGGAAAGTCTTGTGGGAAAATGAAGCTGCAGGTTTCCAGTCTTGATTTTTACTTTCCTTTTGAGTAGTTTCCTTCAATAGTGGAAGCAGCTTGGTGTTGTGGAAAGAGCAGGAAGGCCAAGGTTCCGTTCCCAGCCCTGACACTTGCCTGCTGGGTCGCTTTGAGCAAATCATTAAATTACACCAGGCCTCAGTTTCCTCATCTGACAGTAGGGAATGAAATACATGATCTCCCTCCCCCTTAGAATCTGAGCCCTGCATTGGGCAGCATGGCTTAGGGGAAAGAGCACAGGCTTGGAAGTCAGAGGTCATGCGTTCTAATCCCAGCTACGCCACTTATCAGCTGTGTGACTTTGGACAAGTCTCTTAACTTCTCTGTGCCTCAGTTATCTGTAAAATGGGGATTAAGACTCTGAGCCCCACGTGGGACAACCTGATAACCTTGTATCTACCCCAGCGCTTAGAACAGTGCTTGGCACATAGTGAGTGCTTAACCAATACCATCATTATTATTGGGCTGGTTTGGGGGGTCTGGTCTGATTAGCTTGTGTCTAGCTCAGAGCTTATTAAATACCATCATTAGGGTAAATAACATCCAAAGATCAATGTGCCATTTATCATGCTTGAATGGCTCACTTTTGGGCTTTGAAAAGTATCTCTTCTAAGGTGGAGGGGAAGCTTCCATGAGACATCATTGAACTATTTTCCTGGTGGTTAGACCTATGGGGTCATCAATGTACTTGGGAAGCCTGTGGGTTTGCTGCATTTATGGACAGGAAATGTTGCTTTGATGGTACTCGTTAAGCACATGCTATGTATCAAACACTGTTCTAAGCGCTGGGTAAGTACAAGTCAATTAGATCAGACTAAGCCCTTGTCCCACATAGGGCTCACAGTCTTAATTGGGAGGAAGAACAGGTGTTGAATCCCCATTTGCCAGTTGAGGAAATAAACTGAGGCACTGGGAAGTTAAGTGACTTGCCCAAGGTCACTCAGCTAACAATTGGCAGAGCAGTTGGAAGAGCTGGGATTAGATCCCAGGTCCTCTGGATCCCAGGCCCATGCTCTTTCCACTAGGCCACACTGCTTCCCTATTAGCAGCATGGCCTATTAGAATGTGTCTGCTAATTTGTTGTATTGTCCTCTCCCATGCGGTTAGTAAATACCATCCATTGATTAAGAATGCTTTAGTCTTTAGGGGTAGAGAGGTCGGTGACTTGTTCAGACCACATTAACACAGGTGTACAGCATCCATTATTTGTAGCCTGATCAATCAGTGGTATTTACTGCACTTTAACTAGGTGCAGAACACTGCATTGAGCACTTGGGAAAAGCCTGATGACTTGGTTGCAAGGAAGGAACATGGCCTCGCATGCATTTTCAAATTGACTTAAAAATTATGAGCTCACGAGAGACAATCTTCCCTACAGCTTCTCTTATTAATCCGAAGACCGTGCCTCAGCTCTAACCTGGATGTTCATTTTTCAATTTCAGGTAACACAGGAAGAGGGACAACAACTAGCGCGACAACTAAAAGTCACATATATGGAAGCGTCAGCCAAAATTAGAATGAATGTAGACCAAGCTTTCCATGAGCTCGTCAGGGTTATAAGGTAGGCCAGAAGCTCGGGAATCAGCAAGGCCTAGCGGCAAGAGCACGGGCTTGGGAGTCAGAGGTCGTAGGTTCTAATCCCCACTTGGCCACTTGTCTGATGTGTGACCTTGGGCAGGTCACTTCCCTTCTCTTTGCCTCAGTTACCTCATCTGTAAAATGGGGATTGAGAGTGTGAGCCCCTTGGGGCACAGGGACTGTGTCCAACCTGATTAGCTTGTATCTACCCCAGCGCTTAGAACAGTGCTTGGCACATAGTAAGCGCTTAACAAATGCCATTTTTATTATTCTTAATAAAACTCCAGTTTCATGAACGTAGTCCACTAGGTTTTAGCTTCAGGTTTTGTGCATTAAGTGGAAAAAGGAAAACAGATATTATTCAACGCTTGTTGTTGATGCGGGACCGTGAGGAGCTTCAACAGAACTGAGCAATGGCTGAAGGCCACTGAAAACCAAAATCCCTGGGTAATTGTCCCTTCTCATCATGTTCTTGGGGACCCCAGAATTCTACTTTCTGGATCCGGGTCCAGTCACACGACAGCAACCCTCCTACGTGAAATCCTGGGAAGCAGCCAGCTCTGAGACACAGTGTGACGTTGGGCAAGTCACTTCACTTCTCTGTGCCTCAGTTACCTCATCTGTAAAATGGGGATTGAGACTGTGAGCCCCATGTGGGACAGGGACTAAGTCCAACCCTATTTACTTGTATCCACCCCAGCGTTTAGTACAGTGCCTGGCACATAGTTAAACGCTTAACAAATACAATCAGTATTATTATTATCATTACTATTATACAGAGACAGGAGGAAGATGCCAGCTATACAGTGGTTTGGAAGAATGATCGCTCTTTCCGTTCTGAAGCTTGTGATTTTTAGGGGTTTGGCCTTTTTTTTTTTAATGATATTTGTTAAGCGCTTACTATATGCCAGGCACTATGCTAAGCACTGGGGTAGATACAGACTACTCAGGTTAGACACATTCCAAGCCCTACAAGGGGCTCACAATCTTAATCCCCATTTTACAGATGAGGTACCTGAGGTACAGAGAAGTGAAGTGTCTTGGCCATGGTCACAGAGCAGACAGGCGGCAGAGTCGGGCGGGATTGGAAGGCAGGTCCTTCTGACTCCCAAGCCCACACTCTATCCACTAGGCCACATGACTTCAAATCCATGTGTTCTGGCAGAGTCAGGTAGATCTTTCTTGAACGGTGTTGTTTGGCAGGCGAACAACCCCGAGGGAGCTTGGAGGAAACCCATCTCCTGGGGCTGTGCTTCTCCAGCCAATCAGCCCTGTGAGCAGGGGAAGGAGCCAGGGTTCAACTGGGGGCCACTTCCCTTCACCGTCCCGGGTCCCCACCACTGAGCTCCCCTGGGCACCCTCAGCCCTCCCTTCCAGTGAAGAAAATAACCAACAATCAACCAAGAGTTCCTTTAATCAAAGAAGCAAAAAAAGACCAGGCGGATTGCACTTGAACTCACCTGAGACCCCTTTCTCAAAACACGGTTCCCATCACCGCCTTTTTGACATTTCTGTTTTGATTTCCTCTCTGTTGTGCTTTCAGGCAAGCACAAAATCTAACCCCTGAAGAGCTTTATAGTCTGGAGGCAAAAGGGTTTTCAAAATAATTAGGCCTTTTTTTGTTGTTGTTAAAGCACTTCCAATGTGTCAAGTACTGTTCTAAGCACTGGGGTAGATAAGAGTTAAATATTACAAGTGTTAACGGAGAACTGATTTGAGTGAAACTAAATCGACCTAAGCGACATAAGTCTCCTAGATTTTATTTTTTATCGATTAAAATAATCTCATGAGTTAGCTCACAACAGCTGGGCATTTGTCGACCTTGGTGAGGCACTCTAGGTTGTGAGAGCACAGAAAACTATTAAATTGTGCACTTTACTTGAGCAAAATTCTCACTCAGAAAAAAAAAAAGATCTCTGTAGTAATATTATTACTATATTCCAGGCATTATACTAAGCACTGGGGGAGATACAAGCTAATCAGGTTGGACGCAGTCCGTGTACAACATGGACATGTGGTAATATTATTACTATAGGCGCAATTAATTTCAAGGGTGTTTTTTTCTGTCCGCAGAAAATTTCAAGAGCAAGAATGTCCTCCTTCGCCAGAACCAGCACGGAAAGAAAAAGACAAGAAAGGCTGCCATTGTGTCATTTTCTAAGAATCCCATGAGTTCTAGCTCTCGACTGCCAGAAAACCCTTCCTTTCCTCCCTCCAGTTTACATCATTTTGGGTATCTTTTTAGCCTTAGACATGCATGTCATACAGCCACCAGGTTAGCCTTAGTCGAAGAAGCTGGATAAATCCAGTCCTTGAAGATGTTCTGGCCATTTTTCAGGACAAACTAAAACAAAACACTAAGGCTGCTTCTCTAAAACCACATATTTCCTCTTTTTTTCTTAAAAAAAAGTTTTATAATTTTCAGGGTTTACGCAAGTCTTTACTCATCAAATAGATGAAGCAGCCCTGGGAGCCAAATTGTTTGCCAAGGTGAAGTCAACTTCTCTGAAATAATTCCTTCGTAACTTCTGACACCACCACATCATCTACTCTCATCCTAATCTGGGCCTAAAGAGTTCTTTGAGACAAACCAAATGCCATTTGGCTTTCTCTTCCTCCCCATCAACTAGAATTTTGATTTCAACTTCTTTGCCTTAAACACACTGAATTATGTCAGCAAAAATAAGGGTCTCAGACCTGGTAATGCTGCGGCTTTGGTTTTCCAGTGGCCAAAACACAAGATAGTCTACTGTATTTATTTTATGGATCCAGTACAGTTGTGGGGCTATTCCTACTACTATTACTATTATTATTGCTATTGTATTATTGTTCTTGTTGTTAAACACTTTGTGGCCAAACACCTGGGCTCATTCTGGACTTAGCCATTTTGGTTTTTTTTTAAGATGTTTTCATATCTGTGTCAGGGGAAAACTAATCATGCCTGTCTGTCTTCCTTTGATGCAAGTGTTTCTGGGTAAGGGAGTCAAGAAAACTGAAACTGTAGTTGGTTTTTTGTTTTGTTCTGTTTTGATGTAATATAAAAAAAAATGGAAATGATCTTTCCAGGGCCAGAGATGATTAAATGTTTTTGCTATATACTTTTATACATTATTTTCTTATCAGACTAGTTAACAAGTATTTTTATATGTTTGTAAACCAATATGCTTTCACGGCATAACTTGTGTATATGTAAAGATGAGTATTTAATTCTCACAGTTCACTTTTACCTGACAAAAATCATGTGTGGAAGTTGCCAACCCTGTACGGAACTTTTTTCCGTAGTGTTCTGGTTTTGCTTGACCCCCCCACCCCCTAAACCCCCCAGTTCTCTGCTGGCCAACCCTATTATACAGAGTTCAACTAACAGGCTGGAGATATTGAAAATCATTTCCGGTATCCCTTCCTAGAGATGGATCATTTAAACGTTGAGTATTAAACGGTTCCAGACTTTTTACTATTAGTTTAAATGTGGATGGCTTCTGATTTTTGAGTCTTAGTGGATTTGGGTTTTAATCAGTTCAAGAGTGTGTTCCGTAAGTTTTTTTTTTAAGTTACTAAGTGTTATGAAATGGTATTGCATGGCTGTCACTTTACTGAACGGGTCCACCAGCCCCATGAAACTGATAAAGCGAACCCGTGTATAGCTTCAGGTGCTAGAATTAAAGATGATCTAACTTCTCCCACGGTGACTACCCCTGATGCCCCGTCCCATCGTCTGCGCTTTGCGACTAAAGGATCAACCAACTTCACCGGGGCGGATAAAGATGAGGTGGATCTGAAGTCGTCCAAGGCGAGTTACTTGAACTCTAGTACTGAACCTCTCCCCTCTCTGTTGTACTTCAGCCCTGGCAGCCAAAGAACACGATGAAGACTGCCGGTTGAAATCTCAGTCTGTGGAAATGGGATGGATTTGACTCTCAAGCCAGGGTCGTTTGTGGTTGTGTGGTTCTGTGGCAGTGAACTGAGAGGGTAAGAGAGTGTGTCCGAACAGAAGGATGCAGTTTTTAGAAGTTTAGGTGGTTGTTTTTGCACAGAAGCCTCCGCCAAATGGCGAGATGCTTGACACTCATGAAATACATTTGGATGATCAATCAGTCAAGCAATCAATTGAATTTATTGGGCGCTTACTCTGTGCAGAGAACTGTACTAAGTGCTTGGGAGAGGACAATATAATGTACTTCATAAGGATCCAGAATCTCGTTTGTTCTGCCCCAGACATTGTGGACCAAAGTTGACCATTCAAGAAAATTTCCCTGTATCACAAGTCTGCAGTGGAAAGGAACCTCTAAGTGTAACCGTTATAATGATAATAATCATAATTATGTATTTAAGTGCTTACTATGTACCAGGCACTGTACTAAGCACTGGGGTGGATACAAGCCAATTGGGTTGGACCCAGTTCCGGTCCCATAAGGGTCTCACTATCTCGATCCCCACTTTTCAGATGAGGTAACTGAGGCACAGAGAAATGATTTGCCCAAAGTCACACAGCAGACCAGTGGTGGAGGCAGAATTAGATGTACTTTGCTTTACCGAGAATTTTAATGAGTTGATGTATAATTCGCTCCCTCAACTTCTCTTTAAATACCCATAGCCCACCCCCTAACTCTCACCCCAAAAAGCAATTTAAGATCTCCTTCCCTTATAATCACAAGAGGTAAATGAGTTTGAAATAGAAGTGTAGGCTGTTGGTATTCCCTTTCTCCACATGACTGTCTTTTCTCTCTTGCCAAATTGATTCCCAGTATTCATTTATTCATTCATGTAATCATATTTATTGAGTGCTTACTATGTGAATAGCACTGTTCTAAGTGCTTGAGAGAGTTCAATACAGCATCCACCCCTGCCCACCAAACCACCATGGTAGGCTTTTGATGGCCAGCTGATGAAGGGCAGGGAGTGTGCTTACTGACTTTAGTTCTTTCCCAAGTGCTTAATAAAGTGCTCTGCACATAATAAGCAGCGTGACTTAGTGGAAAGAGGTTGGGCTTAGGAATCAAAAGACCTGCGTTCTCATCCTGGCTCCACCACGACTGTCTCTATCTGTTGCCGACTTGTTCATTCCAAGCGCTTGGTACAGTGCTCTGCACATAGTAAGCGCTCAATAAATACTATTGAATGAATTCCCACTTGCCTGATGTAAGACCTTGCGGGAAGTCACTTCACTTCTCTATGCTTCAACTTCCTCAACTGTGAAAAAAATAAATAAATAGGGATTCAGTACCAGTTCTCCCTTGTACTTAGACTGGGAGTTCCAGGTGGGACAGGAACTGTGCCCAGTCTTAATGATTTCTGCACACAGAACGTGCTCAATAAACATTGAATGAATAAATTTGTATCAGAACAGTGCTTGACGCACAGTAAGGGCTTAAAAAATACCATTAAAAAGCGCTCAACAAATGCCACTGACTGGATGATGATGTGCGTCAGGGAGAAAGAAAAGGACATTGAGAAAGCAGGCAACTTATATGGGTTCCCAGTGAAAACCCAGATGCTACCTTTACCCACCGCACCTGGCAGGCTTCGATATCTCCCCCTGAATACTGAAAGCCCTTTGTGTGGGCAGGGATTGTGTCTACCACTGTATCGTGCTTTCCAAAGCACTTAGTATAGTGTTCTGTACACAGTAAGCGCTCAATAAATACCACTGATTGAGTGAGAGAGGAGACCAGTTCGCTAGGAGGAGGAGGGTAGTCTAGAAAATGGGACCTGAATTCTAATTCTGACTCTCATTTGTATTCTATATGACCTTGGGCAAGTCACTTCCCTTGTGTGCCGCAGTTCCCTCATCTGTTAAATAGGCATTAAGACATTGAACCCTACAGAGGACAGGGACTCACCCCAGTTATCTCGAATCTAACCCAGCACTGAGTTCACCGTCTGGCAGGTAGTAAGCACTTTACAAATACCATAAAAACAGGAAAAAAACAAAAACAAGGGAGTGATGGCCCACGGTGTCAGCTGTGCGATCTTGGGCAAGTCACTTCACTTTTCTGTGCCTCACTTACCTCATCTGTGAAGTGGGGATTGAGACTGTGAGCCCCATGTGGGGCAGAGACCGTGTCCAACCCGATTTGCTTGTATCTCCTCCCACCTCCCCCCAGTGTTTAGTACAGTGCCTGATACACAGAAGCACTAAAGAAATACCACAATTATCAAAAACCCAGAAGACTTAGCAGAGGACCTGGAAGTGCTGCAAAAATGGCAGCAGGCCCAGTCCTTCTCGTTGCTCAAGCTGTGGGGACAAGGGGGCCATTTCACCAACATCCAGCACTCTGTCCTAAAGGTTCTTGCATGTGAGATCTGTCTCGCTTCTCGTTCTGCCCCGGCCTCTCCTACGGAGAGAATCAATAAACGCCTAGCAAATATTGTTGCTATCTTTGGCCTTCAGAATATTTGAGGTAACAAGTTTCCAAAACGTTCATCTTGCCAGAAGGGAGAAGCAGTTCAACTTTCATTCATTCCAGGCTCAAAAGGAAACCTTGAATTCTTGCCTCACCTCTAGAAATGAGTGAGACTTCCTGGTAAGAGACTGATGCCAGCAAATCTCACCTCTGTAACGAATCTCAAATGGGCCCCGCCCACGGTCTTGGGATTCAGAGGTCATGGGTTCGAATCCCAGCTCTGCCACTTGTCAGCTGTGTGACTGTGGGCAAGTCACTTAACTTCTCTGTGCCTCAGTTACCTCATCTGTAAAATGGGGATGAAGACTGTGAACCTCATGTGGGACAACCTAATTACTCTATCTACCCCATTGCTTAGAACAGTGCTCTGCACATAGTAAGCGCTTAACAAATACCGACATTATTATTATTATTATTATTGTTAAAGGGGTTCCAGGGGGCTCACAGACAGGAAAGACCAGTGTAAGGGATAGCTTCTCACTACCCATCTTCGGGGCCCCTCGATCGGTATTCCTGTTGCCAAATCCTGGCCGTGTCCCTGAGAAGAGATGGGAAATTTGGATTTTAATAGAACATACATATTATATTTATATAGTTGAATTGTTATTTGGGGGCGGAGCCACCACTGCCGTCTCTAACAGACTGTGGGATTCTGTCTTTTGGAACATTAACTGTGAGCTCGTTCATTCAATCGTATTTACTGAGCGCTTACTCTATGCAAAGCACTCTACTAAGCACTTGGGAGAGTACAGTATACCAATACTGTGGGCAGGGAACAAGTCTTGCAATTCTGGGGAACTGTACTCTCCCAACCGCTCGGTACAATGCTCTGCACACAGTCAGTGCTCAATAAATACTATCGATGATGATGATTCATTCAGTCATATTTACTGAGCACTGACTGTGCGCAGACCACTGTACTAAACACTTGGGAGAGTACAATACAACAATACCCAAAATGAGCTTACAGTCTAGAGTGGATGAGGATGATGTCAGAGCCATTTTAACAGCCTGGGTTATAAGGCCCAGAGTGGAGAGTAAAGAAGGGACATTATTTTAGTGCAAATGGGCACAAAGTTTGTCTGAAGGTTAATGTATGGAGGAAACAGAACTTTTTCCCATGACTTTATGGAACACCCTTCTCAAAGACCTGCATTTATAATCTTTCCTCACCTTTTTTTTTATTTTAATGGTACTTGTTAAATGCTTAATATGTGCCAGGCACTATACTAAGCTTTGGGATAGATACAAGAGAATCAAGTCAGATACAGTCCAAGTCCCACATGGGGCACACGGGATAAACTGGAGGGTGAAGGATTTAATCCCCGTTTTTCAGAAGAGGTGACTGAGGCTCAGTTCATTCATTCAATCTTATCTATTAAGTGCTTACTGTGTGCAAAGCACTGTACTGAGTGCTTGGGAGTGTACAATACAACAAACAGACTTCCCTGCCACAGTGAACTTGTGCTCTAGACGGAGAGGCGGGAATTAATAGAAATAAATGACAGATATGGACATAAGCACTGTGAGACTGGGAGGGGGATGAATTAGGGGAGCAAGTCAGGGTGACACGGAAAGGAGTGGGAGAAGAGGAAAGGAGGGCTTAGACAGAGAAGGTTCAGTGACTTGGCCATAGTCACAGAGGAGACAAGTGGCAGAACTGGGTTTCTCCTCTGGCTTCTCTGCTCATAGGCTTATGCTCTCACCACTAGGCCACACTGCCTTCCCTCTTACCTCAGGAAAACAGGATGAAGTGGTTTGATTAAGTCTTTCTGATGTGAGGGAAAAACTTGATGGAAATATACAGATAAGGTTACTCTTAAAGCCTTCCGCTTTAATAATGTTGGTATTTGTTAAGTGCTTACTATGTGCAGAGCACTGTTCTAAGCGCTGGGGTAGATACAGGGTCATCAGGTTGTCCCATGTGAAGCTCACAGCTTTGTGGGGCTCTAGGCAAGGAGGTGGAGGCCAACTCTTGCAAACTCAATAAGACGGCGATGTTAACACACATTGGTTTATTCAGATTGGGGGCAGTTTGAAATGACTCTCTGCCTAGTGGATAGTTGAAAAACAGTTGGTACTGAATAAAAACATTGGATAATTCAAAATCTATTTTTTCAGGCCTCTTGTATTTTTCTGATTTCACTAGCGATGTCTTGTGGAAGGAGCCTGGAGCTGGGAATCAGAGGACTCGAGTTCTAATCCCAACTCTACCACTTACCTTCTGTGCCACTTAACTGCTCCGTGCCTCAGTTTCTTCAACTGTAAAATGGTGATTCAAGCCTGTTCTCCCTCCTACTTAGACTGTAAGCCCCATGTGGGGCTGATAATAATAATAATTGTGGTATTTGTTAAGCGCTTAATATGTGCTAAGCACTGTCCTAAGCGCTGGGATAGATACAAGCAAATTGGGTTGGACACAGTCCCCGTCCCATGTGGAGCTCACAGTCTCAATCCCCATTTTACAGATGAGGTAACTGAGACACATGCCACAAGGCCATAAAGCAGATAAATGGTGGAGCCGGGATTAGAACCCATCCCCTCCTGCCTTCCAGGCCCGTGCTCTATCCATTATGCCATGCTGATTATCTCATATTTACCACAGTAGTCACTACAGTGGTTGACACTTAGTAAATACCTGACAAATACCATTATTATTATTATGCCCAAATTTAATGAATCTGTGACCACAAAGGGCTGTCAAAACACACTTCTTTGTACTCTGTGCGTTGCTGAAACAAAGTGTGTCGATGACTTCACCCAGTGACACTTTGGGTGGAGGTGCTGGGTTCAGATTGCAGCATACCCGGTGAGGAGAAAGAATTAAAGGTGGTCCTGGAGGCGGAGAAGGGGCCATGCAGGGAAGGTTCCTCCTGTAGACTGTAAGCTCCTCGTGAGCAGGGATTGCATCTGCCAATTCTGAGGTACTGTACTTTCCCAAGCCCTGCACGTGGTAGGTGCTCAATAAATACCACTGATGGATTGAGGTCCTCATTTCCTAGGGACAAGAAACCGCTGCTTTCGTTCTTCTTTTCAAGGCAGAACCTGGGAGGAGTCAGGGGGGTTCTGGGCTCTGTTGGGGGAGACACAGCCCATCCCCTTCTCCCAGCCTAGTTGGCTTTTACGAGTCACCTTCAAAAAGTAGAAATGGTGTTGGCTGAGCGCCTCCTGGGGGCAGAGCATTGTCCTAAACACTTGGAAAAATAGGATGATGGTATCTATTGAACGCTTACTAAGTCACTCTTTATTGCTGAAGTGTACTTTCCAAGCACTTAGTCCAATGATCTGCACACAGGAAGCGCTCAGTAAATACAACTGAATGAATTCGAGAAGCAGCGTGGCTTAGTGGAAAGAGACCGGGCTTGGAAGTCAGAGGTCGTGGGTTCTGATCCCCGTTCCATCACTTGTCTCCTGTGTGACCTTGGGCAAGCCACTTAACTTCTCTGTGCCTCAGTTCCCTCATCTGGAAAATGGGGATGAAGACTGTGAGCCCCATGTGGGACACCCTGATTACCTTGTATCTACCCCAGCGCTTAGAACAGTGCTTGGCACATAGGGAGTGCTTAATAAATACCATCATCATCATTATTCTTATTTTTATGAATGTTCTAAGGCTGGGGTAATAATTATGGTATTTGTTAAGCGCTTACTATGTGCCAGGCACTGTTCTAAGCACTGGGGTAGATACAAACTAATCAGATTGTATACAGTCCCTGTCTCCCATGGGTCTCACTGTCTTAATTCCCATTTTACAGATGAGGGAACTGAGGCACAAAGAAGTGAAGTGACTTGCCCAGGGTCACACCATGGACAAGAGGCTGAGCTGGGATTAGAACCCAGGTCCTTCTGACTCCCAGGTCCCAGTACTGGGGTGGACACAAGCAGAGTGGGACACAGCCCCTGTTCTGCCTAGGGCTCACAGTCTTAATCCTCATTTTACAGATCAGGTAACTGAGGCCCAGAGAAGTGAAGTGACTTGCCCAGGGCCACACAGCAGAGAAGTGAGCCCATTGTTGGGTAGGGATTGTCTCTATCTGTTGTCGAATTGTACTTTCCAAGCGCTTAGTACAGTGCTCTGCACACAGTAAGCGCTCAATAAATATGAATGAATGAATGAAGTGGCAGAGCCGGGATTAGAACCCATGACCTTCTGACTCCCATGGCTGCGTTCTAACCATTACGCCATGCTGTTTCTCCACAAGATAATCAGGTTGGACACAGTACCTGTCCCACATGGGGCTCACAGTCTTAATCCGCATTTTATAGGTGAGGTAACTGAGGCACAAAGTTAAATGCACAGGAGCACAAAGATACATTCCCTGCCTTCAAGGGACTTACCGTCTAATGGGGCAGGCAGTGGTTAAAATGGCCTTCACTGAAGGAATTCCCGTAGAAGGTGTCCTGAAGCTGGGACACCACACCTGAAACAGCAGCGGAAGAGAGAACTTCATTCAGAATTGAAGTCGTGGTAGCCTTGTGATTTGTAGGTTACAATTGCTCAACCACGGATTTTCAAAGAAGCATTCACGGCCGTGCATAATGCTCTTTGCCTCTCGTATAGCACCACCTCGTGTTAAGGGAGACCGTAGGTTCAGATTTCTGCTCTCTTGAGGCAGTTTCTTAACAATTTCAGTGCAAAGTGCAGTGCCCTGCACATAGTAAGCACTCAATAAATAGCATTGGTTGATGGATCAAAAATAAAACCTTGAGGGCAGGGAATCTTCTCCTTTTTTAAATATTGTTAACCACTTATGTTGACATACTCTCTCAGGAGCTTCAATCAAGACCACTGATCGAATGGCACAGAATAAGTGGGTAACAAATACCACATTTATTAAATCTCCTGCCCCCCAGCCCAGGGTTTCCGCCCTCACAGACTATGCTACTACAACTCTAAGACTCGCAGCTCAACTTGGCCGAGAGCCATTTCTGAAGCGACGTGGCCTAGCGGAAAGAGCCCGGGCCTGGGAGGCAGAAGGCCCTGGTTTCTTATTCCTGCTCCACCACCTGTCAGCTGTGTGACCTTGGGCAAGTCACTTCAATTCTCCGTGCCTCGGTTTCCTTGTCTGTAAAATGGGGATTAAGACTGTGAGCCCCCTTCTCCTCAGCTCCTCCTCCCTCCGACTTGCTCCCTTTGCTCGTCCCTCACCCCTGCACCACAGCACTTTGTGTATAGCAGCGTGACTTAGTGGAAAGAGTCCAGCCTTGGGAGTCAGAGGTCATGGGTTTGAATCCCCACTCTGCCGCTTGTCAGCTGTGTGACTGTGGGCAAGTCACTTTACTTCTCTGGGCCTCAGTTCCCTCACCTGTAAAATGGGGATTATGACTGTGAGCCTCATGTGGGCCAACCTGATTACCCTGTATCTACCCCAGCACTTAGAACAGTGCTCTGCACATAGTAAGCGCTTAACAAATACCAACATTATTATTATATGTATAGTTCTATTTATTTATTTATTTATTTATTTATTTATTTATTTATTTATTTATTTACTTGTTTTGATGTATATCTACATCTATAATTTTATTTGTTTATATGGATGCTATTGATGCCTGTTTACGTTTTGTTGTCGGTCTCCCCTCTTCTTGACTGTGAGCCCATTGTAGGCAGGGATTATCTCTCTTTGTTGCTGAATTATACTTTCCAAGTGCTTAGTAAAGTGCTTTGCACAGAGTAAGCACTCAATAAATGCGATTGAATGAATGAATGAATGAATGAATGAATGAATGACTGTGGGACCGGGACTGTGTTTGACCTTACCTTACTTTGTACCTACTCAGTACTTAGAACAGTGCTTGGCCCTTACTAAGCGCTTAACAAATACCACAATTAATATTCTTATTATTAAGAAGTGGGAGAGGCTGCAACAGCAGGCGAGATGGCACTTGAACGCCTCTCCTTCCCTCAGTCTCCCTCAGACTGGGAGCCATGCCACTGGCCTTCGGGGGGGAGGGGAGGCTCTCATTCATTCATTCAATAGTACTTATTGAGCGCTTACTATGTACAGAGCATTATGCTAAGTGCTTGGAATGTACAATTCAGCAACAGATAGAGACAATCCCTGCCCAGTGATGGGCTCACAGTCTAAACGGAAGACACGTTGGGATCTGGTAATAATAATCGTAATAATAATTGTGGTATTTGTTAAGCGCCTCCTACGTGCCGGGCACTATAGTGCATGCAAGCAAATCAGGTTGGACACATAGGGTGCAAGGCTCACAGTCTCAATCCCCATTTTGCCGATAAGGTAACCGAGGCACAGCAAGTGAAATAACGTGCCCAAGGTCACACAGCAGACAGGTGGTAGAGCCACAATAAGAAACCAGGTCCTTCTGCCTCCCAGGCCCGGGCTCTTTCCACTAGTCCACGTTGCTTCAGAAATGGCTCTCGGCCAAGTTGAGCTGTGAGTCTTAGAGTCGTCTTAGCACAGGACGTGAGGGCGGAAACCCTGGGCTGGGGGGCAGGAGAGTTAATAAATGTGGTATTTGTTAAGCACTTATTCTGTGCCATTCGGTCAGTGGTATTTATTGACTGCTTACCGTGTGCAGAGCGCTGTACTAAGCTCCTGAGAGAGTATGACAACGTAGCCTGCTCTCCCGGAGCCTCCCTACCCCTAAGCACAGGCTCTGCCTGCAGGATGCACCTCTGAACTTAGAGAAGCCAAGGGACAGGCTTCCTTCCCTGGGCCTTCCGGCCCTGGTCACCACACAGTTGGCCTCTTTTTCTACCTTCCGGGTGGGAGGCCCTGATGTCCAGAGATAATGGCAGCCAAGTCTATTCCCATATCACTGAGTGTTTCCCAGTGTGGACGTTGGAGAAGTGACCCCCAGTGCAACCCTGTGAGCAGCCCTCAGCAGCGACTTAGCCAACTGCTAGCATTTACTGAGCACCTTCTGGGTGCAGAACACTGTACTGAGCGCTTGGGAGAGTACACTGGTTAGATGTGATCCCTACCCTCCAAGGTATACAAGAGCACTAAAAAAAATGTGTTAAGTATTTTACAGGTGCTAAGCCCTGTGCTAATGACGGTAAAATCAGGTTGGACATGATCTCTGTCCCCTGTGGGCATCCCAGTCTAAGGGGGAGGAAGAGCAGATACTGAATCCTGAAAAGCAGTGTGGCTTAGTGGATAGAGCCCGGGCCTGGGAGTCAGAAGGACCTTGTTTCTAATGCTGGCTCTGCCACTTGTCTGCTTTGTGACCTTGGGCAAATCGCTTCACTTCCTCTGTGCCTCAGTTCCCCGATCTGTAAAATGGGGATAAAGTCTGTGAGATAAGACGCGGATCGTGTCCAACCTGATTAGCTTGTATCTACCCCAGTGCTTAGTACAGCGCCTGGCACGACAGTAATTGTGAAACAAATCCGGTTATTAAATTAAATACCATTAAAAAAAGGTCGTTTCTCTGGCCCCCCTCACCATCTTCAACCACTAGAGGCCAACCTTGACAGGCGCAAATGTAACCGCAGGTGGCCCTGCCCTGCATCTCTGTGCAGAGCACTGTTCTAAACACTTGGGAGACTATAGTAGAGATAATATGGGAATGTCTGATAGGGTAAGTAGACATTATCTCCACTCTCGAGGAGTTTACAGTCGATCAATCATACTTATTGAGCCCTTACTCTGTGCGGATCACTACATGAGGTACTTCGGGGAATAATAATGATAATTATGGTACTGTTAAATGGCTATGTGCCAAGCACTCTTCTAAGCACTGGGGTAGATACAAGTTAATCAGGTTGGACACAGCCCCGGGTCCATATCGGGCTCACACTTTTAATCAAGTACAGTGTAACAGATGGTGGACATGTTCCCTGCCGACAAGGAGTTTACGGTTTAGAGGAGGAGATGGAAAAGAAATTACGGCTAGGTCCATAAGTGCTGTGGGCTGAGGGTGGGGGTGAGTATCAAGTGTTTAAAAGGAACAGATCCAAGTACAAATGCAAGGCAGGAGGGAGAGGGAGTAGGGGATAATGAGGCATCAGTTGTGTAAGGCCTCTTGGAGGAGATGTGATTTTAGGAGGACTTTGAAGGCGGAGAGAGTGGTAGACTGGTGTGTATAAGAGCCGGGAGGTGAATTCTGAGCCAAAGGAAGGAAGAGATTGAAGAAACAGTGAGTAAGTTGCCATTAGAGGAGCAAAATGAGCAGGATGGGTTGGAGTGAGAAATCTTTGAGGCAAGGTTGGAGGAGTGAACTGAGTGAGTGCTTTCAATCAACCAATTGTTTTTTTTGAGTGCTTGCTGTATGCTGATCACTGTACTAAAGACGTGGGAGAGTACGATATGACGGAGTCGATGGACATGTTCCCTATAAGGAGTTTGCTTGATGCCAAGGTGGATGAGCAACCACTGAAGGTTTTTGAGAAGCAGAGAGACGTGGACTGAAAAACTGAGAAAATGAGAAAATGGTCAGGGCAACAGAGTGAATATGGACTGGAGAGGGGAGAGGCAGGGATTCATTCATTCATTCAATAGTATTTATTGAGCGCTTACTATGTGCAGAGCACTGTACTAAGCGCTTGGGATGAACAAGTCGGCAACAGATAGAGACGGTCCCTGCCGTTTGACGGGCTTACAGTCTAATCGGGGGAGACGGACAGATGAGAACAATGGCGATAAACAGAGTCAAGGGGAAGAACATCTCGTAAAAACAATGGCGACTGAATAGAATCGAGGTGATGTACAATTCATTAACAAAATAAATAGGGTAACGAAAATATATACAGTTGAGCGGACGAGTACGGTGCTGTGGGGATGGGAAGGGAGAGGTGGAGGACCAGAGGGAAAAGGGGAAAATGAGGGTTTAGCTGCGGAGAGGTAAAGGGGGGATGGCAGAGGGAGTAGAGGGAGAAGAGGAGCTCAGTCTGGGAACGCCTCTTGGAGGAGGTGATTTTTAAGTAAGGTTTTGAAGAGGGAAAGAGAATCAGTTTGGCGGAGGTGAGGAGGGAGGGCGTTCCGGGACCGCGGGAGGACGTGACCCGGGGGTCGTCGGCGGGATGGGCGAGACCGAGGGACGGCGAGGAGGTGGCGGCGGAGGGGCGGAGCGTGCGGGGTGGGCGGTAGAAAGAGAGAAGGGAGGAGAGGTAGGAAGGGGCAAGGTGATGGAGAGCCTCGAAGCCTAGAGTGAGGAGTTTTTGTCTGGAGCGGAGGTCGATAGGCAACCACTTGGAGGTGTTTAAGAAGGGGAGTGACATGCCCAGATCGTTTCTGCAGGAAGATGAGCCGGGCAGGGGAGTGAAGAATAGACCGGAGCGGGGCGAGAGAGGAGGAAGGGAGGTCCGAGAGAAGGCTGACACAGTAGTCTAGCCGGGATATAACGAGAGCCCGTAACGGTAAGGTAGCCGTTTGGGTGGAGAGGAAAGGGCGGATCTTGGCGATATCGTAGAGGTGAAACCAGCAGGTCTCGGTAACGGATAGGATGTGTGGGGTGAACGAGAGAGACGAGTCAAGGATGACACCGAGATCGCGGGCCCGAGAGACGGGAAGGACGGTCGTGCCCTCCACGGTGATAGAGAAGTCTGGGAGAGGACCGGGTTCGGGAGGGAAGATGAGGAGCTCAGTCTCGCTCATGTTGAGTTTTAGGTGGCGGGCCGACATCCAGGTGGAGACGTCCCGGAGGCAGGAGGAGATGCGAGCCTGAAGGGAGGGGGAGAGGACAGGGGCGGAGATGTAGATCTGCGTGTCATCTGCGTAGAGATGGTAGTCAAAGCAGGGAGCAGATAGGTCAGCGAGGAGTCTGATGCAGTAATAATAATAATAATATTATTGGCAGATGTGTGATTTTGGGCAAGTTACTTACCTTCTCTGTGCCTCAGTTACCTCACCTGTAAAATAGGGATTAAGATTGTGAGCCCCACATGGGACAACCCAATTACCTTGTATATGCCCCAGCACTTAGAACCGTGCTTGGCACATAGTAAGCACTTAACAAGAATCATCATCATTATTATTATGTCAGACCAGCTAGGGACACTGTCAGAGCCTTAGAGATGCTGGCCGCCAATGTGGCATTGTTGTGAATGGACACCGTCAGGACGCTGTCCGCACCTCTTCAAATAACTGTGACTTTAGCGGCTGTGACAGGTGTAGCAGTGGTGACCCAGATCCTGCCCTGGGGCAGTGGGGAGTGGAGGGGCCGGGGCCGGGGCTGGGGCATTGTGTTCCAAGCTTCCAGGGGTCTGTGCCAGGTGACCAGGACAGGTCTGACTTCTACTTCCCTAGAGATGAGTCATAAAGGCATTTGTAGCAAACAACGGAGGAAAGACTTTCCAGTGGCCCAGTATACCCACTCTTTCCTCAGTCCACCAGTTCACGATATTTAGAAGCAGTATTGCATAGTGGATAGAGCAGGGACCTGGGAGTCAGCTCTGTCACTTGTGTGCTGTGTGACTTGAGGCCATTCACTTCCCTTCTCTGGGCCTCAGTTACCTCATCTGTAAAACAGGGGTTGACACTGTGAGCCCCACACAGGATAGGGACTCTGTCCAACTGGTGTTGCTTTTATTCACCCCAGTGCCTGGCACATAGTAAGCGCTTAACAAATACCATAATTATTATTATTTTTATTAAGCACCTAGAATTTGCTGCCTGTCTCAGAGTCGCACCTGGAGAGTTTCCAGTACTCCACCAGTCTTGACTACAGGAGGGAGAGTGAAGTAGAGGCCTACCCATTCCATTCCTAGCTTGGCCAGTGGCTAGCCAGTGGAAGGCAATCTGCTACAAGGCAAAACTTACCCATGCTGGGCAGCAGTGGCACGGGAGAGAGTCAAGGGTGGACACTCGAGGTTACTGCAAGGAAGGTGGCAACGGTAAACCACTTATGGATTTTTACCAAGAAAACTCTGTGGATCCTCTTCTGGAATGATTGCAGATGGAGAACAGAGCGTTCTGGGAGAGATGTGATCGTGGTGTCGCTATGGGTTGGAAACAACTCGATGGGATAAGACAAGAATTTGCTGAATCTTGGGACTTGGCTACTAGAGGCTCCCCCCAGGCACCCAGGGTTGGTGGGAGGTGGCCAGATCCCCGGGCTTGCAGTTTGGCACTCATTCAGCCTGGTTCCCTCAGGAAAGTGCCCACTCTCCTCCAATTCAAAGCCTTATTGAGGATCGACTACTCACCCCAGGCCACTCATGTCTCCTGTTGCTAGGCACCCCCACTTTTGCCTCAGCCCCTCCCTGGGAGTATAATAATAATCAATCAATCAGTGGTATTTATTGAGCACTTACTATGTGCAGACCACTGCACTAAGCACCTGGGTCAGTACAACAATAAGCTATCTCCTCTAAGAGGCCTTCCCAGACTAAGCCCCACTTTATTTCATCTCCCACTCCCTTCTGCATCGCCCTGACGTGCTCCCTTTGCTCTTCTCCCACCTCCCACCCCCACAGCACTTATGTACATATCTGTCATTTTCTTCAATTTGCACTGATGTCAGTCTCCACCCGCTCTAGAGTGTGAGCTCATTGTGGGCAGGGAATGTCAATATTTATTGTTGTATTGTACTTTCCCAAGTGCTTGGTGTAGTGTTCTGCACATAGTAAGCACTCAGTAAATCAGATTGAATGAATGAATGAATGCCCAGGGGGCTAGGCCTGGGCTCTCGTCCCAGGCCCGTTCCTGGATGGCACGGTCCATGCCAGGGAGTTCTGCGGCCAGCAAGGGGCGAAATCGTCAAGCTGAAGCCGACCTTGGCCCTGTCCTCCCGGCTCCTTGCCATCTGGACCGGTGAAAGCCAGATTGCTGAGGGCCCAGGTCTGGCAGCTGCCCACAGAAAGACCAGCACTTGTAAGCCTTGTAGCAAGGCCCTGCTGCCGGCCTGTAAACTCTGTGTGGGCAGGGGCGAAACATCTGATAATGATAATTGTGGTATTTATGAAGTGCTTACTATGTGCCAGGCACCATACTAAATGCTGGGAAGCATACAAGCAGATCAGGTTGGATACAGTCCCTATCCCGCATGGGCCTCACAGTCTTTAATCAGACTTTAATCAGACTTTAATCAGACCAGAGAAGCAGCGTGGCTCAGTGGAAAAGAGCACGGGCTTTGGAGTCAGAGGTCATGGGTTCGTATCCCAGCTCTGCCACTTGTCAGCTGTGTGACTGTGGGCGAGTCGCTTCACTTCTCCGTGCCTCAGTTCCCTCATCTGTAAAATGGGGATTAACTGTGAGTCCCACGTGGGACAACCTGATTCCCCTGTGTCTACCCCAGCGCTTAGAACAGTGCTCTGCACATAGTAAGCGCTTAACAAATACCAACATTATTATTATTACCCCAGCGCTTAGAACAGTGCTCGGCACATAGTAAGCGCTTAACAAATACCAACATTATTTAATCCCCATTTTACAGATGAGAGAACTGAGTCCCATAGAAGTGAAGTGACTTACTCAAAGCCGCACAGCAGACAAGTGGAGGAGTCGGAATTAGAACCTTCTGATTCCCCAGACCAGTGCTCTATCCACTACGCCATGCTGCTTCGCATACCAAATCTCTACCAAATCTTTTGCCCTCTCCCAAGATCTTACTACAATGCTCCGCCCGCAATAAATGCTCAATGAATCCCACTGATTGATCCATTGGTAGATACTATTAGCTGTCCCTGGGTGGCATGGCCACACGGGCCCAGACCTTGGCATGGATGGAGGACTGCAGCCTGGGCACCTGGGTACTCCCCTCATCTCCTAATCTGCTTCGCAAAAGGAGCAGCAGCAGGGCAGCCCTAGAGTCACCTGAGAGTCGCCTGGATGTGACTCTGTGAGGAAGCGGGGGGCCAGGGCGTGGGAAGCAGAGGGAGTGGGAGTGGAAGGGAAGAAAGAACCATGTGGTTTGGGTCCCCAAAGCTGGAAGCTGAGTGCTGTCCTTCTCTTGGCTTCCACTAAATGCCCCTACAGGGTGTTCCCTCTGCTTCACCACTCAGGACAGGGAGGGTTTACTCGATGAGGTAACTGCTCCACCTTCCAGCCCCCTCCTGGTTGCTGGCAAGGGAGAGGTCCCTGCAGGAGGTAGGAGGGGGACAATGGGGACACCTGTTTCTCTGGTGGGCCCCATCCCAGAGCTAGCCGGGCAACCCTGGGCTAGTTGCCCCATCTCTGGGTCTCAATTTTTCTAGTATGAGGCGGCCTGGAAGGATAATAATGTTGGTATTTGTTAAGCGCTTACTATGTGCAGACCACCGTTCTAAGCTTTGGGGTAGATACAGGGTAACAGGTTGTCCCACGTGAGGCTCACAGTCAATCCCCATTTTACAGATGAGGTAACTGAGGCACAGAGAAGTGAAGTGACTTGCCCACAGTCACAGAGCTGCCAAGTGGAGTCAGAGGATCGGCCACTCACACCAGGTCACTCATGTCTCCTGTTGCTAAGCAGCCCCACTTTTGCCTCAGCCTCTCCCTGGGAGTACAATAATAATAATCAATAAATCAATCAGTGGTATTTATTGGGTACTTACTATGTGCAGAGCACTGTATTAAACACCTGGAACAGTATAACAGAATTGGCAGACACGTTCCCTACTCATAAAGAACTTATAGTCCAGAGGGGGAGGCAGACATTGATATGAATAAATAATAATTTATACTATATAATTGAAAGATAGGTCCATAAGTGCTATGGGGTTGGCAAATAGCAAATGTCCAAAGGTCACAGATTCAAGTGCGTAGATGATGCAGAGGGGAGAGAGAGCTGGGGAAAAGAGGGCTTAATCGGGGAAGGCCACTTGGAGATGTAATGTTAATATGCTTTGAAAGTGAAGAGAGAGGTGGTCTGGTGTATATGGATGGGGAGGGAGTTCCAGGCTAGGGGGAGGAGGGAGGTGGGAAAAGATGCCTGTGTACTTGTTTTGTTTTGTTTTGTTTTGTTGTCTGTCTCACCCTTCTAGATTGTGAGCCCGGGATTGTCTCCATAAATTGCTGAATTGTACTTTCCAAGTGCTTAGTACAGAGCTCTGCACACACTAACTGCTCAATAAATACGATTGAATGAATAAATGAATGAAAAAGAGTTGGTGGCGAGATAAGAGCACAGCAAATAAACTGGCGTTACAGGAGCGGAATGTGTGGGCTGGAGTGTAGTAGGAGATCAGTGAGGAGAAGTAAGAGGGGTGAGCTAATTGCAATTAATAATAATTGGGATATTTCTTTACTCTTCATTGACTACAGTGTTTATTAACTATGGGCGAAGCACTGTGCTAAGAGCTGGGAAATCTATGGCCTAGTAGAGAGATAGCCCAGGCCTGGGAGTCAGAAGACCTGGGTTCTAATTCATTCATTCAATTGTATTTATTGAGCGCTTACTGTGTGCAGAGTGCTGTACTAAGCGCTTGGGAGAGTACACTAGAACACAGATTAATTCCCTGCACACAACGAGCTTCTAATCCCAGCTCCACCACGTGTCTGCTGTGTGATCTTGGGCAAGTCACTTCACTTCTCTGTACCTCAGTTCCCTCATCTGTAATGGGGATTAAGACTGTGAGTCCCATGTGGGACAGGGACTGTGCCCAACGTGATTATCTTGTATCTATCCCCATGCTTAGTACAGTGCCTGTGAGCTGGTTGTGGGCAGAAATATGTCTATTTGTTGTTATATTGTACTCTTCCAAGCACTGAGTACAGTGCTTCGCACACAGTAGGAGCTCAATAAATAAGACTGAATGAATGAATGACACATAGTAAGCATTTAACAATTATTTTTTTTTTTTTTTAAAAAAAAGGCTCCCAGCTCACCAAGCTCGTAAGTAGGGATGGTCCACCGGATGGTGAGGAGAGGGGCTGTGGTAGTTGTGGTGGCTGTGCAGGGGCTGACACCTGCTAAATTGGGGAGGGGAAAGGAGGAGAAAGTAGGGGAAGAGGAGGGGGCGGAGAAGAGGGAGGGCGGGAGGGCAGAGGAGAGGCCGGAAAGGGTGGAGAGGGTCAAGGGAGCCAAAGGCCCAGCGGGACCAACCCCAAAACACTTATGTCCAGATCTGTCATTTTGTTTATCCCTTTGTTCTTCCCCCCTGCCAGTCCTACAGTACTAATGTCCATGTCTCTTATTTTCTCTGTTTGTACGGATGACTGTCTCTCCCACTCTAGACTGTAAACTCGTTGTAGGCCCACGTCCTACCTCTGGCCTGGAACGCCCTCTCTCCTCAAATCTGCCAAACAATCACTCTCCCCCCCCTTCAAAGCCCTACTGAAGGCTCACCTCCTCCAAGAGGCCTTCCCAGACTAAGCCCCCCTTTCTTCAGCTCCCCCTCCCTTCCATGTCACCACGACTTGCTCCCTTTGCTCTCCCCCCCACATCCCACGGCACTTACGTATATATGTATTTATCTATAATTCTACTTATTTATATTGATGCCTGTTTACCTTTTTAGATGTGTTTATATCTATAATTCTATTTATTCATAATGATGCCTGTTTACTTGTTTTGATGTGTATACATCTACAATTCTATTTATTTATATTGATGCCTGTTTACTTGTTTTGATGTCTGTCTCCCCCCTCTAGACTGTAAACCCTGTGTGGGCAGGGATTGTCACTCTTTAAGCTGGGTAGTACTTTCCAAGCTCTTAGTACGGTACTCTGCACACAGTAAGCACTCAGTAAATATGATTGAAGCTCTCATAATATCCCGACTGGATTACTGTGTCAGCCTGCTCTCTGATCTCCCTTCCTCCTGTCTCTCCCCACTCCAGTCTATTCTTCACTCCCCTGCCCGGCTCATCTTCCTGCAGAAACGCTCTGGGCATGTCACTGCCCTTCTTAAAAACCTCCAGTGGTTGCCTATCAACCTCAGTGCAAAACAAAATCTTCCCACTCTAGGCTTCAACACTCTCTATCACTTTGCCCCCTCCTACCTCTCCTTCCTTCTCTCTTTCCACTGCCCACCCCGCATGCTCCGCTCCTCTGCCGCCCACCTCTTCACCATCCCCCGTTCTCGCCTATCCCGCCGTCGAGCCCTGGGCCACGTCCTCCCGTCCTCCCGCTGTCCGGGAACATCCTCCCTCCTCACCTCCGCCAAACCAACTCTCTTCCCCTCTTCAAAGCCCTCCTGAGAGCTCACCTCCTCCAAGAGGCCTTCCCGGACTGAGCTTCCCCCTTTCCCTCTGCCCCCTCTGCTCCCCCTCCACCCTCTGCTCCTCCCCCTTCCCCCTTCACCTCCCCTCAGCTGAGCCCCCTTTCCCTCTTCTCCTCTCCTTCCCCTCCCCTCAGCACTGTGCTCATTTATGTATATTTTTTATCACCCTATTTATTTTGTTAATGAGGTGTACATCCTCTTGATTCTATTTATCGTGATAATGTTGTCTTGTTTTTGTTTCGTTCTGTTTTGCCCTGCCGTCTGTCTCCCCTGATTAGACTGTGAGCCCGTCATTGGGCAGGGATGGTCTCTATCTGTTGCAGAGTTGTCCATTCCAAGTGCTTAGTCCAGTGCTCTGCACATAGTAAGCGCTCAATAAATGCTATTGAATGAATGGATGAATAAATGAAAGTTGTGGGCAGGGAATGTGTGTTTATTGTTATACTGTACTTTCCTAAGCGCTTAGTACAGTGGTCTGCACACAGTAAGCGCTCAATAAATATGACTGAATGAATTTGGCAACAAAGACGATCTGTGTTTATATCTATGAATCTATTTACTTATATGGATGCCTGTTTACTTGTTTTGTTGTCTGTCTCCCCACCTTCTAGACTGTCAGCCCCTTGTGGGCAGGGATTGTCTCTCTCTATTGCTGAACTGTACTCTCCCAAGCGCTTGGTACAGTGCTCTGCACACAGTAAGCGCTCAATAAATACGACTGAATGACTGACTGAGGCAATGATAGAGAAGCAGTGTGGTTCAGTGGCAAGAGCACAGGCTTGGGAGTCAGAGGTCGTGGGTTCTAATCCCAGCTCTGCCACTTGTCATCTGTGTGACATTGGGTAAATCACTTCACTTCTCTGGGCCTCAGTTACCTCATCTGTAAAATGGGGATTAAGACTGTGAGCTCAGTTTCCTCCTCTGTCAGTGGGGAATGAAATACATGGTCTCCCTCCCTCTTAGAGTCTGAGCCCTGCATTGGGCAGCACGGTTTAGTGGAAAGAGCCCGGGCTTGGAAGTCAGAGGTCATGCGTTCTAATTCCAGCTACGCCACTTGTCAGCTGTGTGACTTTGGGCAAGTCTCTTAACTTCTCTGTGCCTCAGTTATCTCGTCTGTAAAATGGGGAGTAAGACTGTGAGCCCCACGTGGGACAACCTAATTACTTTGTATCCCTCCACGGCGCTTAGAACAGTGCTTGGCACATAGTAAGCGCTTAACAAATGTCATCGCTATTATAGAAGCAGATCGGGTCGGACACAGTCCCTGTCCCACGTGGGGCTGACAGTCTCCATCCCCATTTTGCAGATGAGGGAACTGAGGCCCAGAGAAGTGAAATGATCTGCCCCAAGTCACACAGCAGACAAGTGGCAGAGTCGGGATTAGAACCCGTGACCTCTGCCTCCCCAGCCCGGGGTCTTTCCCCTGGGCCACGATGCTTCTCGAATAAGGGGCAGGACGAATAGAGGGTGGGGCGAATTTGGGAAGCAGTGTGGTCCAATGGAAAGAGCCCGGGTTGGGGAGTCAGAGGTCACAGAATCTAATCTCGACTTTGCCACTTGTCTGCTGTGTGACTTGGGGCAAATCACTTCACTTCTCTGGGCCTCAGTTCCCTCATCTGCAAAATGGGGATTAAGTCTGTGAGCCCCAAGTGGGACAACCTGATGACCTTGTATCTACTCCAGTGCTTAGAACAGAGCTTGGCACATAGTAAGCGCTTAACAAGTACCAACATTATTATTATTATTCGTCCCGCCCCTTATATCGCCCAGCCCCTATTTCCCCGCACCCTATTCGCCCCCCCTCATTTGCCCGCCCTCCTTTAGCCCCGCCTTCCTTTAGCCCCGCCCTCATTCATTCATTCATTCATTTAATAGTATTTATTAAGCGCTTACTATGTGCAGAGCACTGTACTAAGCGCTTGGAATGTACAATTAGGCAACAGATGGAGACAATCCCTGCCCATTGATGGGCTCACAGTCTAAACGGGGGAGACAAGACGGACAAAAACCAGATCACATAATCACGATAAATAGAATCAATAATAATGTTGGTATTTGTTATTCATTCATTCATTCAATAGTATTTATTGAGCGCTTACTATGTGCAGAGCACTGTACTAAGCGCTTGGAATGAACAAGTCGGCAACAGATAGAGACGGTCCCTGCCGTTTGACGGGTTTACGGTCTAATCGGGGGAGACGGACAGACAAGAACAATGGCAATAAATAGAGTCGAGGGGAAGAACATCTCGTAAAAACAATGGCAACTAGCGCTTACTATGTGCAGAGCACTGTTCTAAGCGCTGGGGTAGATACAGGGTGATCAGGTTGTCCCACGTGAGGCTCACAGTTAATCCCCATTTTACAGATGAGGTAACTGAGGCACAGAGAAGTGAAGTGACTTGCCCACAGTCACACAGCTGACAAGTGGCAGAACCGGGAGTCGAACCCATGACCTCTGACTCCGAAGCCCAGGCTCTTTCCACTGAGCCACACTGCTTCATGGGGATGTACACCTCATTAACAAAATAAATAGGGTTATAAAATAAATAGGGTAATACAAATCTATACAAATGAGCAGAGTGCTGAGGGGAGGGGAAGGGAGAGGGGGAGGAGCAGAGGGAAAGGGGGCTTAGCTGAGGGGAGGTGAAGGGGGGAAGGGGGAGGGAGCAGAGAGAGCAGAGGGAAAAGGGAAAGCTCAGTGTGGGAAGGCCTCTTGGAGGAGGTGAGTTCTCAGTAGGACTTTGAAGAGGGTTAGCCCCGCCCTCCTTTAGCCCCCCCTTAGCCCCTCCCTTCACTCGCCCACCCTCCTTTCGCCCCGCCCCTTATTTCATTCATTCATTCATTCAATAGTATTTATTGAGCGCTTACTATGTGCAGAGCACTGTACTAAGCGCTTGGAATGTACAAATGGGTAACAGATAGAGACGGTCCCTGCCGACTGACGGGTTTACAGTCTAATCGGGGGAGACGGACAGACGAGAACAATAGCAATAAATAGAATCAAGGGGAAGAACATCTCATTAAAACAAGAGCAAATAAATAGAATCGAGGTGATGTCCATCTCATTAACGAAATAAATTTGCCTACTCTCCTTTCGCCCCGCCCCTTATTCGCCCACCCTCCTTTCGCCCCTCCCCTTACCGGTCCCGCCCCCGGCCCCGGCCCGGTGCACTGAGTGGCGGGTCCGGTCGGTGAGGGCGGTGGGCGAGGAGGCCCGCGGGGGTTGCCAGGAGCCGTGCCCCTGCCCCCTCCACCCCCGCACCTCCTGCCCGGCGGGGACGGCCTACACCAGGCTCGGGGGGCCCGGACCCGCCGCCCCCGACGCCTCCCGGAGCTCGTGCAGGCCGCCGCCGTGCCCGGTGCCGTGCCCGCTGCCGTGCCCGTTGCCGTGCCAGGAGCCGTGCCAGGATGGAGGGAGTGAGCGGCGGCGGCGGTGGCAACAGGACCATGTCCTACAGCCGCTGGAGCTACGACAGGTACCACCGGGGGCTGCCAGGGCTGCTGCCAGGGCTGCTGCCAGGGCTGCTGCCAGGGCTGCTGCCAGGGCTGCTGCCAGGGCTGCTGCCAGGGCTGCCAGGGGCGACGGTGATGGGGGCCGGGGCAGGGGGTCTTGGAGGGCCGGCAGAGCCCCGGGCTGGCCGTGCCAGGGCGGCGGGCCCGGCTGGTCCAGCACATGTCCGGCCCGCCCGACCCTCCTCGCCTCGGGGCGGGTGGTCGCGGGCCACCGGTGCCCGGCCCCGCCTCGTCTCGGCCGGGAGCGTCTTACGGGGTGTCGCTCTTTTCTGCCGTAGTGTACTTTCCCAAGCGGGGGCCTCGGGGGAGAAAGAGGGGTGCTATGCCAGTGGCTTCGGCTGCAACCGGCCGAACAACCCACCATCCCAGCCCCGAAAAACACTTATGTACAGATCTGTAATTTTATTTATTTGTAGCAGCGTCTGTCTCCCCACACCTAGACTCTGAGCTCGTCGTGAGCAGGGAATGTCACCATTTATAATAATAATAATAATAATAATAGTATTTGTTAAGCTCTTACTATGTGCCAGGCACTATTCTAAGCACAGGGGAGGATACTAGTAAATCAGATTCAACGTCGTCCCTGTCCCACATTGGACTCAGTCTTAATACCCCTTTTACAGATGAGGTAACTGAGGCACAGAGAAGTGAAGTGACT